>NC_090276.1:81779244-86579244 GCF_040414725.1 Anabrus simplex | reverse complement strand
ATTTTGATAGCTATGGAGACTTACCTCCTCTTTTTGAGCTCATACGTTATTTCGGAAGCAGTGCGGACATTGTTTACAATGAAAACCGTGTGCAAAACTTTAATACACGCATGTGCGGACGATTATGTCTTATGTTCTTATATCAAACCCAGACAGTAGAGAAAGTGCATTAGTGTCTACGTGATGACGAACTGTGAAAGAACGTTTGCTGTACGTGGAGAAGGACCTGAAACAACCGTCTATTTTAATCCACCAATCGAACTTAGCTATCAGCCGCATAGTCTTGGACTAGTATCGTTTGAAAGCTACAATAAAATCTATAATGTGCGTGATGGTTTAAACAACTTCTATTACGATGAGTATGTGCTAACACTACCCTCAGGTAGTTATACAGTAGACGATATTCACGACTATATTGAAAGTACGTTAATTGATCAGTTTGGGGAAGATAGTTTTAGTAATCATAATTAAGTTCTCAATCACTATAAGCAACATTACACATAAATGTGTTATTGAATCATCATTTAAGATTGACTTCAAATCACAACCTGATTCGATTGGACCACTGCTTGGATTTTCATCGAGGGAGCTCCTACCGAACGTACGTTACGAGTCTGATCAACCTATAAAACTCTTCGATGATTATAATGTGAACATTACTTGTAATATTATTATCCCCCTGTGGGTGGGGGCGGTAGAATAACACCCACGGTATCTCCTGCCTGTTGTAGGAGGCGACTAAAAGGAGCCTCATGGGCTCTAAACTATGGAGCGTGGGTTGGCGACCACGGGGCCCTCAGCTGAGTCCTGGTATTGCTTCCACTTACTTGTGCCAGATTCCTCACTTTCATCTATCCTATCCGACCTCTCTTGGTCAACTCTTGTTCTTTTCCGACCCCGACGCTATTAGGTTTGCGAGGGCTAGGGAGTCTTTCATTTTTACGCCCTTCGTGGTCCTTGTCTTCCTTTGGCCGATATCTTCATTTTTCGAAGTGTCGGATCCCTTCCATTTTTCCCTCTGATTAGTGTTATATAGAGGATGGTTGCCTAGTTGTACTTCCTCTTAAAACAATAATCACCACCACCACCACCTAATATTATTACAGACTTGAATAGTAATCTACAACCTTCGCACGTCCTGGACGACTTTATTGTTACAGAGGAACGTGGATATACTATTTGTGAGAAACCAGCAGTAGTTCTTTATCATCCTGTGTCTGTAAAACACTTTAGCAACATTACTCTTAGACTTGTAAATAAACATAATCAGCTTATTCATTTAGATCAGCACGCGTACGTAGCTTACAAACTACATCCTAAACCAGTATGAAAACCATCTATAAAACACGGTGTACATTCCGAAGACATACTACACGTGTGCAGAGACTCATCGAGTTAACAGATACCCATAAGCAGATACTCCAAGATTTAGGATATACACTACTACAACAGAATGGAAGAAATGCTAGACATTACGAATACAGTAGAAAGTCGTGAAGGTGTAGTACGAAGTGAGCTTCATTCAATCAACCTTTTACGTTTGGATTGAATAACAATGATGAAATTCATTTTATTATTAATCAGCAAGATGTTTACACCTTACCACACGAAAGCTACCTCTATATTGAAGGACGACTAGAAAAGTCTGATGGAAGTGGACCAAGCACTTCACAACTAAACAACCATGCTCTAGCTTTTCTCTTTTCTGAAGCGCGATATGAAGTAAATAATGTTGAAATAGATCGAACGAAGAATGTTGGTATTACAAGTGCAATGAAACTCTACCCTTCTTTCTGTGATGAAGGCCCCAGGGGCTCTGAACTTTGGAGCGTGGGTTGGCGACCACGGGGCCCTCAGCTGAGTCCTGGCATTGCTTCCACTTACTTGTGCCGGGCTCCTCACTTTCATCTGTCCTATCCGACCTCTCTTGGTCAACTCTTGTTCTTTTCTGACCCCGACGCTATTAGGTTTGCGAGGGCTAGGGAGTCTTTCATTTTCACGCCCTTCGTGGCCCTTGCCTTTCTTTGTCCGATATCTTCATTTTTCGAAGTGTCGGTTCCCTTCCATTTTTCTCTCTGATTAGTGTTATATTGAGGATGGTTGCCTAGTTGTACTTCCTCTTAAAACAATAATCACCACCACCACCATCTGTGATGAAGAAAGTAATCTTTTGCGGATGGTGGATGGTGTCCAAAAGCTACTCCCCCTCTAGGGACACCATGACCTTGAAGTCGGTGTGGGGGCTTGTGTGCTTGTTGATCCCGAGGGCTGTGCCAGCTCAGGGTTACCCATGCTGGATAGGCCTCGGTGTAGGGCCAGACTAACAAGGTGTCCCCCGAGTTGCTTGAGAGGTGTCTGTGCTCTTTATTCTTCATCACTATTTCTACCCCTCTATTCTCACCATTTTTAATTTCATTCCTCTTCCTGTCTGGCCACCCTCTCTGCCTCGGGTAGATTAGGTTAGACATTACAGAAAAGAAAAAAAAAATTTTTAAAAATTAAAAAAATTAAAAAAAGTCAATTAAAATAATAATTAGGTTAGTACGGAGGTTTCATCCTCCCCCAATCACAAGTTTCGGGTCGTGGCGAGGTGATGCATGGCTACTGGGAGAATAGTCCAAGCGACCCCCTCCAGATACCGGGCGCCCTCTGGAGTATATAGCCTTGCCTCCGGTAAATCTCCTTGGCTCTGCCGGAGGTCGACCTCTTATTTCCGTGAGTACTCGTGGGACAAAAGACGGAACCTCTTTCTCTTCCTTCTTTAACAAAGGGTGTCACCCTTCAAAAAACGGCGTCTAAAATTGGTAAAAAACGCAAGCGGTATACTCCAGTTCCTGTAGACTACATGAGTGACGAACGTCTTCCTCGATTCCTGGTTGCTTCCAGGGTCGATGGTAAAAGTTTCCTTGACGAATGTCCTTTTATGATAAGCAATTCAATCGAAGAAATTGTTGCTGGTGAAGTCGACGAGATGCGCAAGCTCCGAGATGGACCCCCCTGTGGGTGGGGGCGGTAGAATAACACCCACGGTATCCCCTGCCTGTCGTAAGAGGCGACTAAAAGAGGCCTCAGGGGCTCTGAACTTTGGAGCGTGGGTTGGCGACCACGAGGCCCTTAGCTGAGTCCTGGCATTGCTTCCACTTACTTGTTCTAGGCTCCTCACTTTCATCTATCCTATCCGACCTCCCTTGGTCAACTCTTGTTTTTTTCCGACCCCGACGCTATTAGGTTTGCGAGGGCTAGGGAGTCTTTCATTTTCACGCCCTTCGTGGCCCTTGTCTTTCTTTGGCCGATATCTTCATCTTTCGAAGTGTCGGATCCCTTCCATTTTTCCCTCTGATTAGTGTTATATAGAGGATGGTTGCCAATTTGTACTTCCTCTTAAAACAATAATCATACACCACCATCCGAGATGGATCCGTACTTATCAAGACATCTAGGGCTGAACAGTCCAGACGGCTACTTAAAGCCAAGTTATTCGCAAAGGTAGAGGTGAAAATCGAGAAGCACCAAACCCTTAACTCCTGCAAGGGAGTTATATTCCACAGAGATTTGGTTAAGTCTTCCGATGATACGATGATCCGGTACCTAGCACGCCGGGGCGTAACCGACGTGAAGAGGTTGAAGAGGCGTGTGGGTGATAAGCTACTCGATACGGGTGCTTTCATCCTTACCTTCGACGCTGAGACCATACCTGAACGGCCCCAGGGGCTCTGAACTTTGGAGCGTGGGTTGGCGACCACGGGGCCCTTAGCTGAGTCCTGGCATTGCTTCCACTTACTTGTGCCAGGCTCCTCGCTTTCATCTATCCTACCCCCTCTAGGGACACCATGACCTTGAAGTCGGTGTGGGGGCCTGTGTGCTTGTTGATCCCGAGGGCTGTGCCAGCTCAGGGATACCCATGCTGGATAGGCCTCGGTGTAGGGCCAGACTAACAAGGTCCCCCTGTGGGTGGGGGCAGTAGAATAACACCCACGGTATCCCCTGCCTGTCGTAAGAGGCGACTAAAAGGGGCCTCAGGGGCTCTGAACTGTGGAGCGTGGGTTGGCAACCACGGGGCCCTCAGCTGAGTCCTGGCATTGCTTCCACTTACTTGTGCCAGGCTTCTCACTTTTATCTATCCTATCTGACCTCTCTTGGTCAACTCTTGTTCTTTTCCGACCCCGACGCTATTAGGTTTGCGAGGGCTAGGGAGTCTTTCATTTTCACGCCCTTCGTGGCCCTTGTCTTCCTATGGCCGATATCTTCATTTTTCGAAGTGTCGGATCCTTTCCAGTTTTCCCTCTGATTAGTGTTATATAGAGGATGGTTGCCCAGTTGTACTTCCTCTTAAAACAATAATCACCACCACCACCACCACCGAAGTGTCGGACCCCTTCTGTATTTTCACTCTGATTAGTGTTATATAGAGGATGGTTGCCTAGTTGTACTTCCTCTTAAAACAATAATCACCACCACCACCACCAGACTAACAAGGTGTCCCCCGAGTTGCTTGAGAGGTGTCTGTGCTCTTTATTTTTCATCACTATTTCTACCCTTCTATTCTCACCATCTTTAATTTCATTCCTCTTCCTGTCTAGCCACCCTCTCTGCCTCGGGTAGATTAGGTTGGACATTACAGAAAAAAAAATTAAAAAATTAAATTAAAAAAATTATTAGGTTAGTACGGAGGTTTTATCCTCCCCCAATCACAAGTTTCGGGTCGTGGCGAGGTGATGCATGGCTACTGGGAGAGTAGTTCCAAGCGACCCCCTCCAGATACCGGGCGCCCTCTGGAGTATATAGCCTTGCCTCCGGTAAATCTCCTTGGCTCTGCCGGAGGTCGACCTCTTATTTCCGTGAGTACTCGTGGGACAAAAGACGGAACCTCTTTCTCTTCCTTCTTTTACAAAGGGTGGCACCCTTCAAAAAACAGCGTCAAATATAGGTAAAAAACGTAAGCGGTATACTCCAGTTCCTGTAGATTACATGAGTGACGAACGTCTTCCTCGATTCCTGGTTGCTTCCAGGGTCGATGGTAAAAGTTTCCTTGACGAATGTCCTTTTATGATAAGCAATTCAATCGAAGAAATTGTTGCTGGTGAAGTCGACGAGATGCGCAAGCTCCCAGATGGATCCGTACTTATGAAGACATCTACGGCTGAACAGTCCAGACGGCTACTTAAAGCCAAGTTATTCGGTAAGGTAGAGGTGAAAATCGAGAAGCACCAAACCCTTAACTCCTGCAAGGGAGTTATATTCCACAGGGATTTGGTTAAGTCTTCCGATGATACAATGATCCGGTACCTAGCACGTCGGGGTGTAACCGACGTGAAGAGGTTGAAGAGGCGTGTGGGTGATAAGCTACTCGATACGGGTGCTTTCATCCTTACCTTCGACGCTGAGACCATACCTGAACGAATAAAGGTAGCAAAGTATCGCCTGACTGTTCGTCCGTACATTCCGGCACCAATGAGGTGTTATAACTGTCAAAAGTTTGGCCACACCTCATTGCGATGTACAGGTTCGACGACCTGCAAAATGTGTGGGAAGTGCGAGCATGCTGGGGTTGAATGCACACCACCACCTGTGTGCGTCAACTGCCCGGGTACGCATGCTCCAATCTCCAAGGAGTGCCCCACATACAAGCGGGAGAAGAAGATCCAGGAGATAAAAACGCTGGATAAGCTATCTTATCCAGACGCCCGGAGGAAGTTCAAATCCATGGCTACTCCGGAGTTCTCCATCTCCTTTGCCGAAAAGGTCGCAAACGTGCGGATCACTCCACAGAGTTTTGTACAGAACACCAGTACCGAAAATGCATCGAATAATCAAAGCCAGCAACAAAATTCAATAAGTAAAGAAACTGGAGTTTCAACGAGCGAAGCACCGAAAAGAGCGTTACTGTCGACGTTGCCTGGGAAGGGCCCTTCCCAGGAACGTTCGGCTGGGAAGTCCTCCCCCAACAGGACGGGGGGAAAGACTTCCCCAAATAGGGCTGGAAAGTCCAGCCCTCCTTCCAATGCCCAGATCATAAAGGAGGAGAAGGTGAAGCCACAGAGCTCCCTCAAAAAAGTGGAGAAGAAGACTTCTCCAACTCAGTCGGGGTCCACAGGATCACCGAAGAAATCCGGCAAGCCATCTGCCGGCTCTCCTCCCAAAAAGAGAGAAACGGTGGGCAAGAGCGAGAGGCCCAGACGCCCTCTTGTTCGATCACTTTCTGGAGAACCTAGTTCTCCCAGGAAGAAGGCCCACTGTTCCAGACCAATGAGATCACCGTCCGTGGAGGGTCCAGTCACTGCGCCTCCTTCTTCTGAGGAGACAATGGAGACTGAACCACTCATTGTCGTGGATGGTGACGACAATACCGACAACAACGGCGGAAAATGGCAGGTAGTTGACAAAAAGAAGGGCAAGCAATTGTCCTAATTTCGCAACACTACCAATCCACACAATGGCACTATTGCAGTGGAACTGCAGTAGTTACCACTGTCGCCTAGCTGAGTTACGTCAACTGATATCCGTCTATGCGGCCTCCATAGTCTGTCTACAGGAATCTCGTTTGAGACCTGGACACGACACGACTATGAGAGGATATCGTCTTTATTCCAAAGACAGACTAGCTGTGGATGGCGCGGCAACTGGGGGCGTTTGTACCCTAGTTCGCTCCGACATCTTCAGGGAAGAAGTACCGCTCCGTACTCAGCTAGATGCAGTTGCAGTTCGCACTCCGTTGCCAGTAATGACAACGGTTTGCAACGTGTACTTTCCACCGGTTTATAACCTTGATATGCATGCACTACAAGATTTGATCACTCAGTTGCCTCCTCCTTTCCTCATGCTGGGGGATGTGAACGCCCGTAACACACTATGGGGTTCTCCGTCTTCCTGTTCTAGGGGGAGGAAGCTCGAGCGAAAGATCAACCTATTTGATCTTTGTGTGCTCAATACAGGGGAACCGACACATTTCAGTAGCGCGCATGGCACCTTCTCACACCTGGATATCACTTTGTGTAGCCGTGCGCTAGTTCCCCTGCTACGGTGGCAAGTTCACGACGACCTCTGTGATAGTGACCACTTCCCGATAATTCTGTCTCTCTTGAATCAAAGACAGTCCGAAGTACCCAAGCGCTGGTTACTTCGACGGGCAAATTGGCCAGAATTTACAAAACGCGCAGTGATGGCTGATGATATGCTGGAGTCTGTTGACGACCACGTCTCTTCCATCACTACTGGAATTTTGGCTGCTGCAGAGGAAACAATTCCTTCCTCGTCCGGTATTCGTCGCCGGAGACAGGTCCCATGGTGGACAGACGAAATTGCAGCAGCCATACGTGATCGCCGACGGGCTTTTAAGCATTATCGTCGGAATCCTACGATGGCCAATCATATCGCATTTAAGCGTCTGCGCGCGAAGGCCCGTTTTTTGATTCGAGAAAGTAAGAAAGCTACGTGGGAAAAGTATGTGTCATCCATCACGGCACATACTCCGTCATCACAAGTGTGGACAAAACTCCGCCGTATTGTCGGAGTACAGAATGTGCCCTCAGTACCCAGAATCTCCATTAATGGAGATATAGTTACGATTCCTTCAGTCATTGCAAACCACATCGCGTCACATTTCGCAGATACGTCCAGCTCTAGGAGATACGACCCTGCATTTCTTCCAATTAAGCGCGAAGCAGAGGCCCACCATCTCTCTTTTGCCTCTAGCGCTTCGCATCCCTACAACGTGGCCTTCACGGAGTGGGAGTTGCGAAGTGCACTTGCGCTATGCGGAGATACGGCTCCTGGACCGGACAAAATCCATAATCAAATGCTTAAGCATTTGAGAGACAGATGTCTCAAGGATATCCTCACCCTATTCAACAGAATATGGAGTGAGGGCGTGTTTCCATCTCAGTGGCGTGAGGGAATTATGATACCAATTACCAAGCCAGGTAAGGATCCAAAACTTCTGGATAGTTATAGGCCAATATGCCTTACGAATGGCCTCTGTAAGCTATTTGAAATGATGGTTAACCGGCGTCTTGTGTGGGCCTGCCCCAGGGGCTCTGAACTTTGGAGCGTGGGTTGGCGACCACGGGGCCCTCAGCTGAGTCCTGGCATTGCTTCCACTTACTTGTGCCAGGCTCCTCACTTTCATCTATCCTATCCAACCTCGCTTGGTCAACTCTTGTTCTCTTCCGACCCCGATGCTATTAGGTTTGCGAGGGCTAGGGAGTCTTTCATTTTCATGCCCTTCGCGGCCCTTGTCTTCCTTTGGCCGATACCTTCATTTTTCGAAGTGTCGGATCCCTTCCATTTTTCCGTCTGATTAGTGTTAAATAGAGGATGGTTGCCTAGTTGTACTTCCTCTTAAAACAATAATCACCACCACCACCTGTGTGGGCCATGGAATGGGAGGGCCTCTTGTCTAACTACCAGTGTGGTTTTCGCTCTCATCGGTCTGCCACTGATCATCTGGTCAGACTGGAGAGCGCCATTCAGGAGGCCTTTCTCCGGAAATAACACCTAGTCGCCGTGTTTTTTGACCTGGAAAAAGCTTACGATACTACCTGGCGATAAGGGATTCTCTCCACTCTACACCAGTGGGGTTTTCGGGGGAAATTTGCCAACGCTTATTGAGAACTTCATGTCCCTCCGTCTCTTTCGAGTCCGAGTAGGGAATGCATTTTCTCAATATTACGTTCAGGAAAATGGAGTACCTCAGGGATCCGTACTGAGTTTCACGCTGTTCGCAATCGCCATCAACGGCATAGTTGCCGCTGCTGGGCCCGCAGTCGTTCCATCGCTGTATGTAGACGACTTAGCTCTACATTACAGCTCCGGAAGGGTGGCGTTTGCTGAGAGACAGCTACAGCAAGCTATTAACCGAGTCGACAGATGGGCCCTGCAACATGGTTTTCGATTTTCAGCAGCGAAATCCTCAGTTGTACACTTCTGTCGACGTCGACCTGTACATCCCGAACCGGAGCTCCGCTTGCGAAACAGTGTCTTATCAGTGGTTGACACCTGCAAATTCCTGGGCCTCCATTTTGATAAGAGACTTACGTGGCTGCCCCACATCTGTCAGTTAAAGGTTGCCTGCATGAAGAGACTTAACATGCTGAAGTTTCTCAGCTTCACTTCGTGGGGGGCTGACCGTGCGGTACTGCTACGATTTTACACGGCGACGGTCCTCTCCCGAATTGACTATGGAAGTGCGGCTTATGGCTCAGCATCAAAATCTACGCTGAGCCTTTTAGACAGTATTCACCATAGTGGAGTAAGGCTGGCAACGGGTGCTTTCCGTACTAGCCCCATTCCCAGCCTGCTCGCTGAAGCGGGAGTTCCACCTTTACGGATAAGGAGGCAGCAGTTACTCCTAACGTACGCTGCCAAAATTCGTGAAATGCCGCTACATCCAAGCTATCAATGCACCTATCGCACCCAATACCACCAGTGGTGCCAAGACCGGCCGAATGCCACACGGCCGGTTGGGTTTCGGATTGATAGCTTGTGTCATGATTTGAATATTAATATCGGTGGTTGTCTTGAACGAACTCTTAGCGAGGTACCTCCGTGGTTGGTTCCGCGACCGGATATACGTCTAGATGAGACTCCGTGGACCCAAGGTGAACACGGATTCCTCCGTTCATCGGAGGTGTTTCCAGGACTTTGTTCACCAATATCCGGCCGCGAGACTTATCTTCACGGATGGTTCTAAAATCGGAGATAATGTTGGTTGCTCTTTTGTCATTGATGATATGAGTACGAAGGTCTCGCTCCCTAAAGTATGTAGCGTGTATACTGCAGAGCTTTACGCCATTTTGGAGGCTCTGCAGTTTGCACTGCGTGACGAAAGAAGCCACTTTCTGTTGTGTACCGATTCGTTAAGCTCTCTGCAGTCTATTGAAACCTGTTTCTCGCATCACCCACTGGTGCAGCGGATACATGACCTTCTAGCCAGGTTAAGCGATGCTGGCACCAGAATCACTTTCGCGTGGCTTCCAAGCCACGTTGGGATTGCGGGAAACGAACTTGCGGATGAAGCAGCAAAGGAAGCTGCACTTTTACCTCCAAGACCCGTCAATGTACCTGCTAAGGATATTTGTTCTCAGCTACGTCAAACCATCTTGGCGTTCTGGGAATCGGAGTGGCTAGATATCCGAACTCCCAACAAGCTGAGAGCAATTAAGAAGACAACTACCGTGTGGCGGTCCTCCTTCCGACCTTCACGGAGAGAGGCCATAGTACTGTGCAGGCTGAGGATAGGTCATTTACGATCCACGCACTCTTATCTCCTAAAGAGGGAAGACCCCCCAGTGTGTTCTTGTGGTGCCGAATTCACCGTGGCCCACATCCTCACAGAGTGCGCCGATCTCTCTGGCCTAAGACGGAGCCTCGGCCTGCAGGAAACACTCGAACGCATACTAGCCGATGACGCGACTACTGCTGATCTCGTCATCCGCTTTATGTGCGACAGTGGACTTATCAAGGGTATATAAATTACAAGTGTACTTTTACTCGGGGAACGTACGTTCCCTTTTGATACGTTAGTAATCCTTTCGGCCTAGTTTTATCATTATTTTTTGTTTTATTTTGTACTGCGTTTCCAAATTCCTTTGTTGATTAAATAATTTTGTTTTATATTTTAAATTTCTTTTCCACTTATTTGTTCAGAGAGGATGATTACCTCGTTGTACTTCCTCTTAAAACAAAAATCACCACCACCACCTGACGCGACTACTGCTGATCTCGTCATCCGCTTTATGTGCGACAGTGGACTGATCAAGGGTATGTAAATTACAAGTGTACTGTTACTCAGGGAACGTACGTTCCCTTTTGATACGTTAATAATCCTTTCGGCCTAATACTATAATTGTTTTTTGTTTTATTTTGTACTGCGTTTCCAAATTCCTTTGTTGAATAAATAATTTTGTTTTTATTTTAAATTTCTTTTCCACTTATTTGTTCAGAGAGTATGATTACCTCGTTTTACTTCCTCTTAAAACAAAAATCACCACCACCACCACCACCGTGGGGGCTGACCGTGCGGTACTTCTACGATTTTTCACGGCGACGGTCCTCTCCCGAATTGACTATGGAAGTGCGGCTTATGGCTCAGCATCAAAATCTACGCTGAGCCTTTTAGACAGTATTCACCATAGTGGAGTAAGGCTGGCAACGGGTGCTTTCCGTACTAGCCCCATTCCCAGCCTGCTCGCTGAAGCGGGAGTTCCACCTTTACGGATAAGGAGGCAGCAGTTACTCCTAACGTACGCTGCCAAAATTCGTGAAATGCCGCTACATCCAAGCTATCAATGCATCTATCGCACCCAATACCACCAGCGGTGCCAAGACCGGCCGAATGCCACACGGCCGGTTGGGTTTCGGATTGATAGCTTGTGTCATGATTTGAATATTGATATCGGTGGTTGTCTTGAACGAACTCTTAGCGAGGTACCTCCGTGGTTGGTTCCGCGACCGGATATACGTCTAGATCTGCTCCGTGGGCCCAAGGTGAACACGGATTCCTCCGTTCATCGGAGGTATTTCCAGGACTTTGTTCACCAATATCCGGCCGCGAGACTTATCTTCACGGATGGTTCTAAAATCGGAGATAATGTTGGTTGCTCTTTTGTCATTGATGATATGAGTACGAAGATCTCGCTCCCTAAAGTATGTAGCGTGTATACTGCAGAGCTTTACGCCATCTTAGAGGCTCTGCAGTTTGCACTAAGTGACGAAGGAAGCCACTTTCTGTTGTGTACCGATTCGTTAAGCTCTCTGCAGTCTATTGAAACCTGTTTCTCGCAACACCCACTGGTGCAGCAGATACATGACCTTCTAGCCAGGTTAAGCGATGCTAGCACCAGAATTACTTTCGCGTGGCTTCCAAGCCACGTTGGGATTGCGGGAAACGAACTTGCGGATGAAGCAGCAAAGGAAGCTGCACTTTTACCTCCAAGACCCCTCTATGTACCTGCTAAGGATATTTGTTCTCAGCTACGTCGAACCATCTTGGCGTTCTGGGAATCGGAGTGGCTAGATATCCGAACTCCCAACAAGCTGAGAGCAATTAAGAAGACAACTACCGTGTGGCGGTCCTCTTTCCGACCTTCACGGAGAGAGGCCATAGTACTGTGCAGGCTGAGGATAGGTCATTTACGATCCACGCACTCTTATCTCCTAAAGAGGGAAGACCCCCCAGTGTGTTCTTGTGGTGCCGACTTCACCGTGGCCCACATCCTCACAGAGTGCGCCGATCTCTCTGGCCTAAGACGGAGCCTCGGCCTGCAGGAAACACTCGAACGCATACTAGCCGATGACGCGACTACTGCTGATCTCGTCATCCGCTTTATGTGCGACAGTGGACTTATCAAAGGTGTGTAAATTACAAGTGTACTGTTACTCAGGGAACGTACGTTCCCTTTTGATACGTTAGTAATCCTTTCGGCCTAGTTTTATAATTATTTTTTGTTTTAATTTGTACTGCGTTGCCTAAATCCTTTGTTGAATAAATAATTTTGTTTTATATTTTAAATTTATTTTCCACTTATTTGTTCAGAGAGGATGATTACCTCGTTGTACTTCCTCTTAAAACAAAAATCACCACCACCACCACCGTCAATGTACCTGCTAAGGATATTTGTTCTCAGCTACGTCGAACAATCTTGGCGTTCTGGGAATCGGAGTGGCTAGATATCCGAACTCCCAACAAGCTGAGAGCAATTAAGAAGACAACTACCGTGTGGCGGTCCTCTTTCCGACCTTCACGGAGAGAGGCGATAGTACTGTGCAGGCTGAGGATAGGTCATTTACGATCCACGCACTCTTATCTCCTAAAGGCCGATCTCTCTTGCCTAAGACGTAGCCTCGGCCTGCAGGAAACACTCGAACGCATACTAGCCGATGACGCGACTACTGCTGATCTCGTCATCCGCTTTATGTGCGACAGTGGACTTATCAAGGGTATGTAAATTACAAGTGTATTGTTACTCAGGTAACGTACGTTCCCTTTTGATACGTTAGTAATCCTTTCGGCCTAGTTTTATCATTATTTTTTGTTTTATTTTGTACTGCGTTTCCAAATTCCTTTGTTGAATAAATAATATTGTTTTATATTTTAAATTTCTTTTCCACTTATTTGTTCAGAGAGGATGATTACCTCGTTGTACTTCCTCTTAAAACAAAAATCACCACCACCACCACCAAAAGCTACTAACAACTGGATGATTAATGAGGATGGAACTTTTACGGGTATGTTATCACTGAAACATATTTTCGGATCCGCAGAAGACTTTACACGTATTATAATCAACGCAAAACAAGAGCTTATTCTAATCCGTGATCGAAGTGATTACAATTCTCTTAAAGCAGTAGAAACACCAGTAGAATCGAAAATAACACTGCATCGTATACTGTGGCGGATTCCACATGTAACCTTATCTGATCGTGAAAAATTTCGATTGCTCAAGATTGTAGAAAATGATACACCATTACCTATACGTTTTAGCAGTTGGGAGCTGCATGAATATCTTGTGTTACCACCTACAAACAAGCATAGCTGGGCTGTTAAAACATCTCGTTTTACTGAGAAGCCCTTGTACATTATTTTTGGATTTCAAACTAATCGTAAATTCAATCACGAAAAAGATAGCTCACTGTTTGATCACTGTAAATTAAGACACGTTAGACTAAATCTCAACGGAATTACGTATCCCTACGAAAACATAGACATTAACTTTGAGAAAAATAAGTTTGGGATGCTCTATGTTATGTTTTGTAAATTTCAATCATCGTATTATCAGAAAGAAGATCGTCCGCTATTTACACCTCAAGAATTTAAAAATAAAGCACCGATTGTAGTTATAGACTGCTCTTATCATGAGGAATCTATAAAAGAATCTCCAGTTGATATTCGTTTAGAATTTGAAACATCTGAAAACTTTCCTGCTAACACAGCTGCCTATTGTCTTATTAATCATATGAGTGATGTTACTTACCATCCGCTAACGAATATTGTTACGAGACTATAAATAAGAATAGATCTTTATTATTTTCATTAGTGTGTGCTTCGACATCGTACGCTATGGAACAAAACTGTAAGTGTGCATGCTGTTTGCATGCTCATACGCAACATCTTATTTATCTTACACGAGTGAGTGAGGCTATTAAGATGTTCTATAAACATAGATCGTCGATGCCGAAACATCTTATTCAATACTTACCATCAGGATTTTTATATACGTACGCTGCCTCTTACGTACATAATTTTTGGGACATCCTTCCTCTACACAGTAAGATGTCGATCGAAGTAGCTTTATGCAGAACTTGTGAACGACATTACAAGCATCGAGGAGAAAATGGTGATGATGATTGGGATGGACCAAATCCGAGGATTGAACACTGTACACAGTGTATGAATGAACTTTCTCTAGTACCTCATGATGATGATGATTCCGAAAAGGAATAACAACAAGGTAAGAAGTATATGATCTTTTCTGTAAAGCATAACATACTTAGTATAATATATTTCTAAATGTTTTGTTTAATTTGAATGTTGCAGGAGGCATTTCAGAAGCATACGTTGTTAAGAAGCACACCAACCTTGTCAGCAGCAAAAACGAACACTGTTGTAGTACATTTGTAAATAAATATTTGATCGCATTCAAAAATGTTGTACTTATTGCATTGCTTTTCACCGACTTACTCTTAAGAAAAACGATCAGGTCTAAACATGGACAATGACGTCATCACTGCAGCACGTGCTTACTCTAGCTTTCCCGATGCATGTTTAAACTTGTTCGAATTTACCGCCACCACATTCCTTTACACCGACTTACTCTTAAGAAAACGGACAAGTCTAAACATGCATGATGACGTCATCACTGCAGCACGTGCTTACTCTAGCTTTCCCGATGCGTGATTAAACTTGTTCGAATTTACCGCCACCACATTTCAACTAAAGAGTGCAGCACCGAGGTAAGCGATGTAAGATGGCAGTAGCTAAAGATGGCAGCACTGTTCTCTCTGGATTAAAGATGGATGCTTGTCATAAAGATTTTTTTCAAATTATCCGCCACCACATTTCAACTAAAGAGTGCAGCACTGAGGTTTGCGATGCAAGATGGCGGGTGACAGCTTGTCAAATAGATTTTTTTCAAAGGTAAGTAGCTAAAGAGGGCAGCACTAAGGTTAGCAATGCAAGATGGTGGATGACAGCTGTGACGTAAAAATTACCCGCAAGATAGCAGCACGATGCTCTTTTCATTAAAGATGGCAGCTTGTCAAATAGAATTTTTCAAATTAACCGCCTAAAAGGTAAGTAGCTAAAGAGGGCAGCACTGTTCTCTCCGGATTAAAGATGGCTGCTTGTCAAAAAAGTATTTTTCAAATTATCCGCCACCACAAAGAGGGCAGCATGGTGCTCTCTTGATTAAAGATGGTGGATGACAGCTGAAGAGCACGTAGAATTTGTTTCCAAACAAGAGCACGTGGAATTTGCCGCCACCACATAGAGTGCAGCACTGTTCTCTCTGGATTAAAGATGGCGGATGACAGCTGTCAGAAAAGCACATGAGTTTGTAGAGCGCGTAGAATTTGCCACCACCCCATTTCAACTAAAGAGTGCAACACTGTTCTCTCTGGATTAAAGATGGCGGATGATAGCTGTCAAAAAAGCGCATAGGTTTGTTTCCAAACAAGAGAATGTAGAATTTGCCGCCACCACATTTCAACTAGAGAGTGCAGCACGGTGCTCTCTGGATTAAAGATGGCGGATGGTAGCTGCAGCACGGTGCTCTCTGGATTAAAGATGGCGGATGATAGCTGTCAAAAAAAGCGCATAGGTTTGTTTCCAAACAAGAGAATGTAGAATTTGCCGCCACCACATTTCAACTAGAGAGTGCAGCACGATGCTCTCTTGATTAAAGATGGCGGATGGTAGCTGTCAAAAAAAGCACGTGGCTTTGTTTCCAAACAAGAGCATGTGAAATTTGCCGCCACCACATAGAGTGCAGCCCTGTGCTCTCTTGATTAAAGATGGCTGCTGTCACGTGGAATTGTCTGTCACCAGAGTGCAGCACGGTGCTCTGTCGATTAAAGATGGCTGCTATCAAAAAGCATTTTTCAAATTATACGCCACCACATTCCAAAGGTAAGTAGCTAAAGAGGGTAGCACTGTGCTCTATAGATTAAAGATGGCGGATGACAGCTGTCAAAAAGCACGTGGATTTGTTTATCTCGCGCTAGTGAGGTTAAGTTGGTAGCACTAAGGTTTAGACCCGTCAAGATGGCAGCACTGCCGATGACAGGTGACGAATTTACAGCTACTGCGATAAAGAGGGCAGCACGGTGCTCTGTAGTTTAAAGATGGCTGATGACAGCTGTCAAAAAAGCACGTGGATTTGTTTATCTCACGCTAGTTAAGTTAAGTTGGTACTACTGAGGTTTAGGCCTGTCAAGATGGTAGTACTGAGGTTAGCGATGCGTTGTTGCCTGTCAAAAAGCACGTGGCTGTCAAAAAAACACGTGGCTTTGTTTACCTCGCGCTAGTTAGGTTCAGTTGGTACTACTGAGGTTTAGGCCCGTCAAGATGGCAGCAGTGAGGTTAGCGATGCGTTGTTGTCTGTCAAAAGCACGTGGCTGTCCAAAAACACTTGGCTTTGTTTACCTCGCGCTAGTTAGGTTAAGTTGGTACCACTGAGGTTTAGGCCCGTCAAGATGGCAGCAGTGAGGTTAGCGAAGCGATGTTGTCGATGACAGCTGTCAAAAAGCACGTGGCTTTGTTTACAAATTCAAATCTCGCGCCAAAATTCAAATTTCCCCGCCAACATTCAAATTTCCCGCCAGAATTCAAATTTCCCGCGGGAGGAGGCGGCAGAATCCTTGTATTATACTACTATTCTTTTTACCTGGCACGTTTTTAACTAGCTCGCACTACGTGAGTTAAGTGTTTCCCGAAGTACTCGACAGGTGGCAGCTCTCTGCCCTTAGTCAGTGAAAGTCAAGCTTCCTACCGGAAGAATAGCATTTTGTCACTCTTTGCCTGAGTTTTTTATGACAAAAAATATATCAACATGGATCCCATGCGGAATGGATCAGCCTTTGTGGCGTATCAGAATGTTTTTAAAAGGTTCAAATGAATGCTAATGACCCTTTGATCTTTCTAACGATTTGTTGCCGGGCTGAGTGGCTCAGACGGTTAAGGCGCTGGCCTTCTGGCCGCAACTTGGCAGGTTCGATCCTGGCTCAGTCCGGTGGTATTTGAAGGTGCTCAAATACGTCAGCCTCGTGTCGGTAGATTTACTGGCACGTAAAAGAACTCCTGCGGGACTAAATTCCGGCACCTCCGCGTCTCCGAAAACCGTAAAAGTGTAGTTAGTGGGACGTAAAACAAATACCATTATTATTATTAACTATTTGTTATAAATCACCAGGTACGTGCACTCTCGCTTAATATTTGTTTCTCTTGTCTTATATTTTTGTTTTGTTACGTACTGTTTCCAACGACCTCCTGTGGGTGGGGGCTGTAGAATAACACCCACAGTATCCCCTGCCTGTCGTAAGAGGCGACTAAAAGGGGCCCCAGGGGCTCTGAACTTTGGAGCGTGGGTTGGCGACCACGGGGCCCTTAGCTGAGTCCTGGCATTGCTTCCACTTACTGGTGCCAGGCTCCTCACTTTCAGCCCCAGGGACTCTGAACTTTGGAGCGTGGGTTGGCGACCACGGGGTCCTCAGCTGGGTCCTGGCATTGCTTCCAATTACTTGTGCCAGGCTCCTCACTTTTATCTATCCTATCCGACCTCTCTTGGTCAACTCTTGTTCTTTTCCGACCCCGACGCTATTAGGTTTGCGAGGGCTAGGGAGTCTTTCTTTTTCACGCCCTTCGTGGCCCTTGTCTTCCTTTGGCCGATATATTCATTTTTCGAAGTATCGGACCCCTTCCATTTTTCCCCCCTGATTAGTGTTATATAGAGGATGGTTGCCAAGTTGTACTTCCTCTTAAAACAATAATCACCACCACCACCTCCGAGATGGATCCGTACTTATCAAGACATCTACGGCTGAACAGTCCAGACGGCTACTTAAAGCCAAGTTATTCGCAAAGGTAGAGGTGAATATCGAGAAGCACCAAACCCTTAACTCCTGCAAGGGAGTTACATTCCACAGGGATTTGGTTAAGTCTTCCGATGATACGATGATCCGGTACCTAGCACGTCGGGGTGTAACCGACGTGAAGAGGTTGAAGAGGCGTGTGGGTGATAAGCTACTCGATACGGGTGCTTTCATCCTTACCTTGGACGCTGAGACCATACCTGAACGAATAAAGGTAGCAATGTATCGCCTGACTGTTCGTCCGTACATTCCGGCACCAATGAGGTGTTATAACTGTCAAAAGTTTGGCCACACCTCATTGCGATGTACAGGTTCGACGACCTGCAAAATGTGTGGGAAGTGCGAGCATGCTGGGGTTGAATGCACACCACCACCTGTGTGCGTCAACTGCCCGGGTACGCATGCTCCAATCTCCAAGGAGTGCCCCACATTCAAGCGGGAGATGAAGATCAGGTGATAAAAACGCTGGATACGCTATCTTATCCAGACGCCCGGAGGAAGTTCAAGTCCATGGCTGCTCCGGAGTTCTCCATCTCATTCGCGGAAAAGGTCGCAAACGTACGGATCACTCCACAGTGTTTTGTATAGAACACCGGTACTGAAAATGCATTGAAAAGTCAAAGCAGCAACAAAATTCAGTAACTAAAGAAACTGGAGATTCAGCATGTGAAGCACCGAAAGGAGCGTTACTGCCGACGTTGCCTGAGAAGGGCCCTTGCGA
Source organism: Anabrus simplex (assembly GCF_040414725.1). NCBI lineage: Eukaryota > Metazoa > Arthropoda > Insecta > Orthoptera > Tettigoniidae > Anabrus > Anabrus simplex. Next base: position 86,560,439 of record NC_090276.1, on the reverse strand, counting down.
GGAACGTTCGGCTGGGAAGTCCTCTCCCAACAGGGCGGAGGGAAAGTCTTCCCCAAATAGGGCTGGAAAGTCCAGCCCTCCTTCCAATGCCCAGATCATAAAGGAGGAGAAGGTGAAGCCACAGAGCTCCCTTAAAACATTGGAGAAGAAGCCTTCTCCAACACAGTCGGGGTCCTCAGGATCACCGAAGAAATCCGGCAAGCCATCTGCCGGCTCTCCTCAGAAAAAGAGAGAAACGGTGGGCAAGAGCGAGAGGCCCCGACGCCCTCTTGTCCGATCACTTTCTGGAGAACCTAGTTCTCCCAGGATGAAGGCACACTGTTCCAGACCAATAAGATCACCGTCCGCGGATGATCCAGTCACCGCGCCTCCTTCTTCTGAGGAGACAATGGAGACTGAACCACTCATTGTCGTGGATGGTGACGACAATACCGACAACAACGGCGGAAAATTGCAGGCAGTTGACAAAAAGATGGGCAAGCAGTTGCCCTAATTTCGCAACACTAAAAATCCACACAATGGCACTATTGCAGTGGAACTGCAGTAGTTACCACTGTCGCCTAGCTGAGTTACGTCAACTGATATCCGTCTATGCGGCCTCCATAGTCTGTCTACAGGAATCTCGTTTGAGACCTGGACATGACACGACTATGAGAGGATATCTTCTTTATTCCAAAGACGGAGTAGCTGTGGATGGCGCGGCAACTGGGGGCGTTTGTACCCTAGTTCGCTCCGACATCTTTAGCGAAGAAGTACCGCTCCGTATTCAGCTAGATGCAGTTGCAGTTCGCACTCCGTTGCCAGTAATGAAACGGTTTGCAAAGTGTACTTTCCACCGGATTATAACCTTGATATGTATGCACTACAAGATTTGATCGCTCAGTTGCCTCCTCTTTTCCTCATGCGGGGGGATGTGGACGCCCGTAACTCACTATGGGGCTCTCCGTCTTCCTGTTCTAGGGGGAGGATGCTCGAGCGAATTATCAACCTTTTTGATATTTGTGTGCTCAATACAGGGGAACCGACACATTTCAGTAGCGCGCCCGGCACATTCTCACACCTTGATGTCACTTTGTGTAGCCGTGCCTAGTTCCCCTGCTACTCAGGCAAGTTCACGACGACCACTGTGATAGTGACCATTTCCCGATAATTCTGTCTCTCTTGAATCAAAGACAGTCCGAAGTACCCAAGCGCTGGTTACTTCGGCTGGCAAATTGGCCAGAATTTACAAATCGCGCAGTGATGGCTGATAATATGCTGGAGTCTGTTGACGACCACGACCCCCTGTGGGTGGGGGCGGTAGAATAACACCCACGGTATGCCCTGCCTGTCGTAAGAGGCGACTAAAAGGGGCCCCAGGGGCTCTGAACTTTGGAGCGTGGGTTGGCGACCACGGGGCCCCTAGCTGAGTCCTGGCATTGCTTCCACTTACTTGTGCCAGGCTCCTCACTTTTATCTATCCTATCCGACCTCTCTTGGTCAACTCTTGTTCTTTTCCGACCCCGACGCTATTAGGCTTGCGAGGGCTAGGGAGTCTCATTTTCACGCCCTTCGTGGCCCTTGTCTTCCTTTGGCCGATAACTTCATTTTTCGAAGTGTCGGACCCCTTCCATTTTTTCTCTCTGGTTAGTGTTATATAGAGGATGGTTGCCTAGTTGTACTTCCTCTTAAAACAATAATCACCACCACCTTGTCTTTCTTTGACCGATATCTTCATGTTTCGAAGTGTCGGACCTCTTCTATTTTTCCATCTGATTAGTGTTATATAGAGGATGGTTGCCTAGTTGTACTTCCTCTTAAAACAATAATCACCACCACCACCACCATCAGGGATTTTTATCCCTCTGTGGGTGGGGGCAGTAGAATAACACCCACGGTATCCCCTGCATGTCGTAAGAGGCGACTAAAAGGGGCCTCAGGGGCTCTGAACTTTGGAGCGTGGGTTGGCGACCGCGGGGCCCTAAGCTGAGTCATGGCATTGCTTCCACTTACTTGTGCCAGGCTCCTCACATTCATCTATCTTATCCGACCTCTCTTGGTCAACTCTTGTTCATTTCCGACCCCGACGCTATTAGGTTTGCGAGGGCTAGGGAGTCTTTCATTTTCACGCCCTTCGTGGCCCTTGTCTTTCTTTGGCCGATACCTTCATTCTTCGAAGTGTCGGACCCCTTCCATTTTTTCTCTCTGATTAGTGTTATATAGAGGATGGTTGCCTAGATGTACTTCCTCTTAAAACAAAAATCACCACCACCACCACCTGTTGACGACCACGTCTCTTCCATTACTACTGGAATTTTGTCTGCTGCAGAGGAAACAATTCCTTCCTCGTCCGGTATTCGTCGCCGGAAACAGGTCCCATGGTGGACGGCCCCAGGGGCTCTGAACTTTGGAGCGTGGGTTGGCGACCACGGGGCCCTCAGCTGAGTCCTGGCATTGCTTCCACTTACTTGAGCCAGGCTCCTCACTTTCATCTATCCTATCCGACCTCACTTGGTCAACTCTTGTTCTTTTCCGACCCCGACGCTATTAGGTTTGCGAGGGCTAGGGAGTCTTTCATTTTCACGCCCTTCGTGGCCCTTGTCTTGCTCTGGCCGATATCTTCATTTTTCGAAGTGTCGGATCCCTTCCATTTTTCCGTCTGATTAGTGTTATATAGAGGATGGTTGCCTAGTTGTACTTCCTCTTAAAACAATAATCACCACCAATAATCACCACCATGGTGGACGGACGAAATTGCAGCGGCCATACGTGATCGCCGACGGGCTTTTAAGCATTATCGTCGGAATCCTACGACGGCCAATCATATCGCATTTAAGCGTCTGCGCGCGAAGGCCCGTTTTTTGATTCGAGAAAGTAAGAAAGCTACATGGGAAAAGTATGTGTCATCCATCACGGCACATACTCCGTCATCACAAGTGTGGATAAAACTCCGCCGTATTGTCGGAGTACAGAATGTGCCCTCAGTACCCAGAATCTCCATTAATGGAGATATAGTTACGATTTCTTCAGTCATTGCAGACCACATCGCGTCACATTTCGCAGATACGTCCAGCTCTAGGAAATACGACCCTGCATTTCTTCCTATCAAGCGCGAAGCAGAGGCACACCATCTCTCTTTTGCCTCTAGTGCTTCGCATCACTACGACGTGTCCTTCACGGAGTGGGATTTGCGAAGTGCACTTGCGCTATGCAGAGATACGGCTCCTGGACAGGACAAAGTCCATAATCAAATGCTTAGTGACAGATGTCTCAAGGATATCCTTACCCTATTCAACAGAATATGGCATGGGGGAATTGTAATACCAATTGTAATACCAATTCCCAAGCCAGGTAAAGATTCAAAACTTCTGGATAGTTATAGGCCAATATCCCTTACAAATGGCCTCTGTAAGCTATTTGAAAGGATGGTTAACCGGCGTCTTGTGTGGGCCATGGAAAAGGAGGGTCTCTTGTCTAACTACCAGTGTGGTTTTCGCTCTCATCGGTCTGCCACTGATCACCTGGTCAGTTTGGAGAGCGCCATTCAGGAGGCCTTTCTCCGGAAGGAACACCTAGTCGCCGTGTTTTTTGACCTGGAGAAAGCTTACGACCCTACCTGGCGATATGGGATTCTCTCCACACTACACCAGTGGGGATTTCGGGGAAATCTGCCAACGTTTTTTGATAACTTCATGTCCCTCCGTCTCTTTCGAGTCCGTGTAGGGAATGCTTTTTCTCAATATTACGTTCAGGAAAATGGAGTACCTCAGGGATCGGTACTGAGTGTCACGCTGTTCTCAATCGCCATCAACGGCATAGTTGCCGCTGCTGGGCCCGCAGTCGTTCCATCGCTGTATGTAGACGACTTAGCTCTACATTACAGCTCCGGAAGGGTGGCGTTTGCTGAGAGACAGCTACAGCAAGCTATTAACCGAGTCGACAGATGGGCCCTGCGACATGGTTTTCGATTTTCAGCAGCGAAAACCTCAGTTGTACACTTCTGTCGACGTCAGCCTGTGCATCCCAAACCAGAGCTCCGCTTGCGAAACAGTGTCTTACCAGTGGTTGACACCTACAGATTCCTCGGTCTTCATATTGATAAGAGACTTACGTGAGAGCCCCACATCCGTCAGTTGAAGGTTGCCTTCATGAAGAGACTTAACATGCTTAAGTTTCTCAGCGGCACTTCGTGCAGGGCTGACCGTGCGGTACTGCTGTGATTTTACACGGCTACGGTCCTCTCCCGGATTGACTATGGAAGTGCGGCTTATGGTTCAGCATCAAAATCTACGCTGAGCCTTTTAGACAGTATTCACCATAGTGGAGTAAGGCTGGCAACGGGTGCTTTCCGTACTAGCCCCATTCCCAGCCTACTCGCTGAAGCGGGAGTTCCACCTTTACGAATAAGGAGGCAGCAGTTACTCCTCACGTACGCTGCCAAAATTGGTGAAATGCCGCTACATCCAAGCTATCAATGCATCTATCGTACTCAATACCACCAGCGGTACCAAGACCGGCCGAATGCCGCACGGCCGGTTGGGTTTCGGATTGATAGCTTGTGTCATGATTTGAATGTTGATATCGGTGGTTATCTTGAAAGATCTCTTAGCGAGGTACCTCCGTGGTTGGTTTCGCGACCGGATATACGTCTAGATCTATTGCGTGGACCCGAGGTGAACACGGATTCCCCCGTTTATCGGAGGTATTTCCAGGACTTCGGTCACCAATATCCGGCTGCGAGACTTATCTCCCCCTGTGGGTGGGGGTGGTAGAATAACTCCCACGGTATCCCCTGCCTGTCGTAAGAGCCGACTAAAAGGGGCCCCAGGGGCTCTGAACTTTGGAGCGTGGGCTGGCGACCACGGGGCCCTCAGCTGAGTCCTGGCATTGCTTCCACTTACTTGTGCCGGGCTCCTCTCTTTCATCTATCCTGTCTGACCTCACTTGGTCAACTCTTGTTCTTTTCCGACCCCGACGCTATTAGGTTTGCGAGGGCTAGGGAGTCTTTCATTTTCACGCCCTTCGTGGCCCTTGTCTTTCTTTGACCGATATCTTCATTTTTCGAAGTGTCGGATCCCTTCCTTGTTTCTCTCTGATTAGTGTTATATAGAGGATGGAGGCCTAGTTGTACTTCCTCTTGAAACAATAATCACCACCACCACCGAGACTTATCTTCACGGATGGTTCAAAAATCGGAGATAATGTTGGTTGCTCTTTCGTCATTGATGATATGAGTACGATGATCTCGCTCCCTAAGGTATGTAGCGTGTATACTGCAGAGCTTTACGCCATCTTAGAGGCTCTGCAGTTTGCACTGCGTGACGAAAGAAGCCACTTGCTGTTGTGTACCGCTTCGTTAAGCTCTCTGCAGTCTATTGAAACCTGTTTCTCGCAACACCCATTGGTGCGGCAGATACATGACCTTCTAGCCAGGTTATGGGATGCTGGCACCAGATTCACTTTCACATGGCTTAACCCCCTGTGGGTGGGGGCGGTAGAATAACACCCACGGTATCCCCTGCCTGTCGTATGAGGCGACTAAAAGGGGCCCCAGGGGCTCTGAACTTTGGAGCGTGGGTTGGCTACCACCGGCCCTTAGCTGAGTCCTGGCATTGCTTCCACTTACTTGTGCTAGGCTCCTCACTTTCATCTATCCTATCTGACCTCCCTTGGTCAACTCTTGTTCTTTTCCGACCCCGACGCTATTAGGTTTGCGAGGGCTAGGGAGTCTTTCATTTTGACGCCCTTCGTGGCCCTTGTCTTTCTTTGGCCGATACCTTCATTTTTCGAAGTGTCGGATCGCTTCTATTTTTTTTTCTTTCTGATTAGTGTTATATAGAGGATGGTTGCCAAGTTGTACTTCCTCTTAAAACAATAATCACCACCACCACCACCACCATCACATGGCTTCCAAGCCACGTTGGGATTGCGGGAAACGAACTTGCGGATGAAGCTGCAAAGAAACCTGTACTTTTACCTCCAAGACCAGTCAATGTACCTGCTAAGGATATTTGTTCTCAGCTACGTCGAACCATCTTGGCGTCCTGGGAGTCGGAGTGGCTAGATATCCGAACTCCCAACAAGCTGAGAGCAATTAAGAAGACAACTACCGTGTGGCGGTCCTCTTTCCGACCTTCACGGAGAGAGGCCATAGTACTGTGCAGGCTGAGGATAGGTCATTTACGATCCACGCACTCTTATCTCCTAAAGAGGGAAGACCCCCCCAGTGTGTTCTTGTGGTGCCGAATTCACCGTGGCCCACATCCTCACAGAGTGCGCCGATCTCTCTGGCCTAAGATGGAGCCTCGGCGTGCAGGAAACACTCGAACGCATACTAGCCGATGACGCGACTACTGCTGATCTCGTCATCCGCTTTATGTGCGACAGTGGACTTATCAAGGGTATATAAATGACAAGTGTACTGCTACTCAGGGAACGTACGTTCCCTTTTGATACGTCAGTAATCCTTTCGGTCTAATCCTATAATTTCTTTTTGTTTTATTTTGTACTACGTTTCCAAATTACTTGTTGAATAAATTATTTCTTTTTTATATTTTAATGTTCTTTTCCACCTATTTGTTCAGAGAGGATGATTAGCTCGTTGTACTTCCTCTTAAAACAAAAATCACCACCACCACCACCTGACAGCTGACAAAAGAGCGCATAGGTTTGTTTCCAAACAAGAGCATTTAGAATTTTTCAAATTGCCGCTACTACATAGAGGGTAGCACGGTGCTCAAAGATGGCTGCTGTCAAAAAGCATTTTTCAAGTTATCCGCCACCACATTTCAAAGGTAAGTAGCTAAAGAGGGCGGCACTGTGCTCTGTTGATTAAAGATGGCGGATGACAGCTGTCAGAAAAACAGCACGTGAGTTTGTTTCCCAAACATGAGCACGTGGAATTTGCCACCGCCACAAAGAGGGCAGCACGGTCCTCTCTGGATTAAAGATGGCGGATGATAAAAGCACGTGAGTTTGTAAAGCACTTCGACTTTGCCGCCACCACATAGAGTGCAGCACGGCGCTCTCTTGATTAAAGATGGCGGATGACAGCTGTCAAAAAGCACGTGGATTTGTTTATCTCACGCTAGTTAGGTTAAGTTGGTAGCACTAAGGTTTAGGCCCGTTAAGATCGCAGCACTGCGGATGACAGGTGGCGAATTTGCAGCTACTGCGATAAAGAGGGCAGCACGGTGCTCTGTAGTTTAAAGATGGCGGATGACAGCTGTCAAAAAAGCACGTGGATTTGTTTACAAATTCAAATCTCGCGCTAGTGATTTTAAGTTGGTACCACTGAGGTTTAGGTCCGTCAAGATGGCTGCAGTGAGGTTAGCGATGCGTTGTTGTCTGTCAAAATGCACGTGGCTGTCAAAAAACACGTGGATTTTTTTACCGATTCAGATCTCGCGCTAGTTAGGTTAAGTTGGTACCACTGAGCTTTAGGCCCGTCAAGATGGCAGCAGTGAGGTTAGCGATGCGTTGTTGTCGATGACAGCTGTCAAAAAGCACGTGGCTTTGTTTACAAATTCAAATCTCGCGCCAAAATTCAAATTTCCCGCCAAAATTCAAATTTCCCGCCAAATTTCAAATTTCCCGCGGGAGGAAGAGGAGGCCGCCGAATCTGCCCATTATACTACTGTCAGAGACTGCAGTGACTTATATCTTTCCCAACTCCCCATCATATTGATAGTCACAATCTGGCAGGTGAAGAGAAGAACCAGGCAAAAATGTAGAATAGAAAGAAGAGCAATAAACAGAGCCATTGAAGATAGTACATACCTCATACACAGAATTACAATCCACAAATTTACACAGCTGAAAAGTACAATAAACATGTTGTTACCTGATGGTTGTTGTACTGTTATGAAGGGAACGTAGGTAATTTTTCTGTACGTCGATACACCAAGGCACCCATACTGCATAGCGTATGCAATCATCTTATAGGACACTGACTTTATTCTAAACGGGTTTTATTAAAGTATAAAATATTTCTTATATATATGTGGACAAAATTACTAACACAAATGCGGTATATTCTTTAGTTACAAAACTTCATAGCTGCATCACAAGGAGTGTAACAATGTGTATAAAGATTCAAGAAATAAGTTAATTCTAGTCCTAGTTGGTGAACTGAACACCGAGGATGATGTCTCCACAGTTAATTTAATAGTCATAGTTAAAACATTTCTTAGTTCATAAAGGAGTATATGTATGATTTTCTTGTTATATGTTCAACCTTCTGTCGTATATCCCCTCATGTTTACAAATTTATGGCCGACACCGTGGTGAAGGTATATAATGCCTGCCTCTTACCCGAAGGCACCGGGTTCGATTGCCGGCCAAGTCAGGGATTTTTATCCGCCTGTGGGTGGGGGTGGTAGAATAACACCCACGGTATTCCCTGCCTGTCGTAAGAGGCGACTAAAAGGGGCCCAAGGGGCTCTCCCCCTGTGGGTGGGGGCGGTAGAATAACACCCACGGTATCCCCTGCCTGTCGTAAGAGGCGACTAAAAGGGGCCTCAGGGGCTCTGAATTTTGGAGCGTGGGGTGGCGACCACGGGGCCCTTAGCTGAGTCCTGGCATTGCTTCCACTTACTTGTACCAGGCTCCTCACTTTCATCTATCCTATCCGACCTCCCTTGGTCAACTCTTGTTCTTTTCCGACCCCGACGCTATTAGGTTTGCGAGGGCTAGGGAGTCTTTCATTTTCATGCCCTTCGCGGCCCTTGTCTTCCTTTGGCCGATACCTTCATTTTTCGAAGTGTCGGGCCCCTTCCATTCTTTCTCTCTGATTAGTGTTATATAGAGGATGGTTGCCTAGTTGTACTTCCTCTTAAAACAATAATCACCACCACCACCCAAGGGGCTCTGAAATTTGGAGCGTGGGTTGGCGACCACGGGGCCCTTAGCTGAGTCCTGGCATTGCTTCCACTTACTTGTGCCAGGCTCCTCACATTCATCTATCCTATCCGATCTCTCTTGGTCAACTCTTGTTCTTTTCCGACCCCGACGCTATTAGGTTTGCGAGGGCTAGGGAGTCTTTCATTTTCACGCCCATCGTGGCCCTTGTCTTTCTTTGACCGATATCTTCATTTTTCGAAGTGTCGGATCCCTTCAATTTTCCCTCTGATCCCCCTGTGGGTGGGGGCGGTAGAATAACACCCACGGTATCCCCTGCCTGTCGTAAGAGGCGACTAAAAGGGGCCCCAGGGGCTCTGAACTTAGGAGCGTGGGTTGGCGACCACGGGGCCCTTAGCTGAGTCCTGGCATTCCTTCCACTTACTTATGTCAGGCTCCTCACTTTCATCTATCGTATCTGACCTATCTTGGTCAACTCTTGTTCTTTTCCGACCCCGACGCTATTAGGTTTGCGAGGGCTAGGGAGTCTTTCATTTTCACGCCCTTCGTGGCCCTTGTCTTCCTTTGGCCGATACCTTCATTTTTCGAAGTGTCGGACCCCTTCCATTGTTTCTCTCTGATTAGTGTTATATAGAGGATGGTTGCCCAGTTGTACTTCCTCTTAAAACAATAATCACCACCATTTTCCCTCTGATTAGTGTTATATAGAGGATGGTTGCCTAGTTGCACTTCCTCTTAAAACAATAATCACCACCACCACCACCATCAGGGATTTTTATCCCTCTGTGGGTGGGGGCGGTAGAATAACACTTACGATATCCTCTGCCTGTTGTAAGAGGTGACCAAAAGAGGCCCCAGGGGCTCTGAAGTTTGGAGTATGGGTTGGCGACCACGGGGCCCTTAGCTGAGTCCTGGCATTGCTTCCACTTACTTGTGCCAGGCTCATCACTTTCATCTATCCTATCCGACCTCTCTTGGTCAACTCTTGTTCTTTTCCGACCCCGACACTATTATGTTTGCGAGGGCTAAGGAGTTTTTCATTTTCACGCCCTTCGCGGCCCTTGTCTTCCTCCCCCTGTGGGTGGGGGCGGTAGAATAACACCCACGGTATACCCTGCCTGTCGTAAGAGGCGACTAAAAGGGGCCTTAAGGGCTCTAAACTTTGGAGCGTGGGTTGGCGACCACGGGGCCCTTAGCTGAGTCCTGGTATTGCTTCCACTTACTTGTGCCAGGCTCCTCACTTTCATCTATCCTATCCGACCTCCCTTGGTCAACTCTTGTTCTTTTCCGACCCCGACGCTATTAGGTTTGCGAGGGCTAGGGAGTCTCATTTTCACGCCCTTCGTGGCCCTTGTCTTTCTTTGGCCGATGCCTTCATTTTTCGAAGTGTCGGATCCCTTCCATTTTTTCCTCTGATTAGTGTTACATAGAGGATGGTTGCCTAGTTGTACTTCCTCTTAAAACAATAATCACCACCACCACCACCTTGTCTTCCTTTGGCTGATATCTTCATTTTTCGAAGTGTCGGATCCCTTCCACTTTTTCTTTCTGATTAGTGTTATATAGAGGATGGTTGCCCAGTTGTACTTCCTCTTAAAACAATAATCACCTCCACCACCATCAGGGATTTTTACCTAGATCTGAGGGCTGGTTCGAGGTCCACTCAACCTGCGTGATTACATTTGCGAGCCATCTGATGGTGAGACAGCGACCCAGGTCTAGAAAGCCAAGAATAACGGCCGAGAGGATTCGTCCTGCCGAACACAAGACACCTCGTAATCAGCAGGCCTTCGGGCTGAGCAGGATCAAGGTCAAGCCCTTCAGGGCTGATCCGCCGTGCGATTTTTACAAATTTATGAGACAGTAGCAATATGATGTTGCCGCATGTCAATACTTTTAAAAGAGTAGGCTCCAGTCTGAATGGTAGTCCAATATTAGGGCAGAAACTTACATACTTTCTGGAATACATAAAACATAAAGTTCAAGGTTTCGAACAGAATGACAAATAGGTAACATCGATGGTAGGTGAAATTCTCATTAAACCATACATGACCTAAAAGTGAGGAAACATTGTAGGCTCATATGCATATACTGTCAGTGATGCTACATCAGTTTAGATGTTAGGCCTAAGCTAATATTATACGTGCTAGTTTTCTTCTAAGATCATGTAGTCTGTCTGTTAGGTCATCAGCCCAGAGGCTGGTTGGATCCTCAAATAGCACCACCAAAGGTTATGCGATTATAAGGAAACTGCAAAAACCAATGGCAGCACCAAAATGAGGCATACTAGGCAAGACGAGGAGTGAGGTAGTTTGCCATTGCTTTCCTCACTGGGTCAGAAAGTGCTATTGCAGCACGACTGACCCTATGAGCAACACCTTTCATAACACTCAGATGCACTAGTCGTGCTCTGAATGTCATTACTCAGCACCACCCATACCCCAGCAGCTTCCATATTGTCACAGCTATGGATGAGACTGGGACTTCGGTGGAAGCTACACTTTACTCTGGCCTGTGCTAAGAGATGGATACAAAAGTACTGTATCCATCAAGAACTGGCAGCAGGCAGAAGATCATGTAATGCCTATTTAAATTGAAATGTGTTTGTAACGTCGTGTTGTGCTGCCCCCTCTAGGGACACCATGACCTTGAAGTCGGTGTGGGGGCTTGTGTGCTTGTTGATCCCGAGGGCTGTGCCAGCTCAGGGTTACCCATGCTGGATAGGCCTCGGTGTAAGGCCAGACTAACAAGGTGTCCCCCGAATTGCTTGAGAGGTGTCTGTGCTCTTTAAATTTCATAACTAGTTCTACCCTTCTGTCCTCACCTTCTTAAATTTCATTCCTCTTCCTCTCTAGCCAGCCTCTCTGCCTCGGGTAGAATAAACGATAAGAAAAATTAGAATGGGTAAAATAGGTTAGTATGGAGTTTTTATCCTCCCCCAATCGCAAGTTTCGGGTCGTGGCGAGGTGATGCATGGCTACTGGGAGAGTAGTTCTTAGCGGCCCACCCCAATCACAAGTTTCGGGTCGTGGCGAGGTGATGCATGGCTACTGGGAGAGTAGTTCCTAGCGACCCACCTCCAGATACCGGGCGCCCTCTGGAGTATATAGCCTTGCCTTCGGTACGTCAGGGCTCTGCCGAAGGTCGACCTTTTATATCCCGGGTACTCGTGGGACATGGATGGTTTTTGAGTTTGGTTTTGATTCTTCTTCGAAGGCTGCAGGCCTTAAAACTGCGTCCTTTAATTGTTCAGTTAGGAAACGTAAACGTTTCAATCGTGTTGACCTGTGTAATAAGGAAGATTCTGAAGAGCGTCTGCCACGATTTCTGGTTGCGACGAGAGTCGATGGACAGAGCTTTCTTCAAGAGAACCCGTTCCTGATAAGCAATGCTGTGGAAGGTCTTGTTGGTGAAGTAGATGAAATGAGGAAATTGCGGGATGGTAGCGTACTCATTAAGACCAGTACGCTCGTACAGAGTAAAAAGTTATTGGAAGCCACAATGTTTGGATCAGTGCCAGTTAAGATTGAGAGCCACAAGTCCCTTAACTCCTGCAAAGGAGTTATCTTTCATAGGGACTTGATTAAGGCCTCCGATGATGACCTTATCCGGAGCCTTGCTCGTAGAGGTGTATCCGACGTTAAACGTCTTAAGAGGCGTGTCGGTGATAACCTCTACGACACGGGGGCTTTCATCTTAACATTCGATCTCGAGAAACTGCCCGAACGTATTAAGGTAGCCATGTATATACTCACTGTTCGACCATATTTTCCTTCTCCTATGAGGTGCTACAACTGCCAGCGTTTTGGCCACACCTCACCACGCTGCCAGGGATCAGCAATATGCGGGGCGCATGCCGGTGCGGACTGCACACCACCACCAGTGTGTGTTAATTGCACTGGCGAGCACGCCCCTCGATCCAAGGAATGCCCAAAATTTAAAAAGGAGAAAAAGATCCAGGAGATTAAGACTCTGGATAAACTTTCTTATCAAGAGGCACGGAAGAAGTATAAATCAATGGCTCCTCCGGAATTCTCCGTCTCCTTTGCAGAGAAGGCTTCTAGTGTACGCATAAATCCCGTAAGTTTTGTACTCTCTGTCCCACCATCAAGTCCGCAAACATCCAGTAATCAGCAAGTAAACATCAAACCACAGGTTAAACAGACAGCAAGTACGTCATTGCCGAAGACGTCCGGGAAAAATTCTTCCCAGACACATTCGGCTGGAAAGTCCTCCCCCACAAGGGCGGGGGAAAAGACTTCCCCAACAAAGGCTGGAAAATCACCTTCCAGCCATCCTTCAACTGGCCCGAAAAAGGAGGAGAAAGGGAAGCCTAAATGCTCCCCTACACGTTTGGAGAAGAACCCCTCTCCAACGAGACTGGGGATCCCAGGATCGCCAAAAAAGCCTGGCAAGTCATCTGCCAGTCCTCCTCCGAAGTGTTCGAAAACGGTGGGTAAGGGCGAGAGGCCCCGACGTCCTCTTGTTCGATCTCTTTCTAGAGAACCTAGTTCTCCCAGGAAGAAGGCCCACTGTCCCCGATCAATGAGATCACCGTCCGCGGAGGGTCCAGTCACCGCGCCTCCTTCTTCTGAGGAGACAATGGAGACTGAACCACTCATTGTCGTGGATGGTGACGACAATACTGACAACAACGGCGGAGAATGGCAGGTAGTTGACAAAAAGAAGGGCAAGCAATTGTCCTAATTTCGACTACCAGTCCACACAATGGCACTATTGCAGTGGAACTGCAGTAGTTACCACTGTCGCCTAGCTGAGTTACGTCAACTGATATCCATCTATGCGGCCTCCACAGTCTGTCTACAGGAATCTCGTTTGAGACCTGGACACGACACGACTATGAGAGGATATCGTCTTTATTCCAAAGACAGACTAGCTGTGGATGGCGCGGCAACTGGGGGCGTTTGTACCCTAGTTCGCTCCGACATCTTCAGCGAAGAAGTACCGCTCCGTACTCAGCTAGATGCAGTTGCAGTTCGCACTCCGTTGCCAGTAATGACAACGGTTTGCAACGTGTACTTTCCACCGGATTATAACCTTGATATGCATGCACTACAAGATTTGATCACTCAGTTGCCTCCTCCTTTCCTCATGCTGGGGGATGTGAACGCCCGTAACACACTATGGGGTTCTCCGTCTTCCTGTTCTAGGGGGAGGAAGCTCGAGCGAATGATCAACCTATTTGATCTTTGTGTGCTCAATACAGGGGAACCGACACATTTCAGTAGCGCGCATGGCACATTCTCACACCTGGATGTCACTTTGTGTAGCCGTGCGCTAGTTCCCCTGCTACGGTGGCAAGTTCACGACGACCTCTGTGATAGTGACCACTTCCCGATAATTCTGTCTCTCTTGAATCAAAGACAGTCCGAAGTACCCAAGCGCTGGTTACTTCGGCGGACAAATTGGCCAGAATTTACAAAACGCGCAGTGATGGCTGATGATATGCTGGAGTCTGTTGACGACCACGTCTCTTCCATTACTACTGGAATTTTGGCTGCTGCAGAGGAAACAATTCCTTCCTCGTCCGGTATTCGTCGCCGGAAACAGGTCCCATGGTGGACGGACGAAATTGCAGCAGCCATACGTGATCGCCGACGGGCTTTTAAGCATTATCGTCGGAATCCTACAATGGCCAGTCATATCGCATTTAAGCGTCTGCGCGGGAAGGCCCGTTTTTTGATTCGAGAAAGTAAGAAAGCTACGAGGGAAAAGTATGTGTCATCCATCACGGCACATACTCCGTCATCACAAGTGTTGACAAAACTCCGCCGTATTGTCGGAATACAGAATGTGCCCTCAGTACCCGGAATCTCCATGAATGGAGATATAGTTACGATTCCTTCAGTCATTGCAGACCACATCGCGTCACATTTCGCAGATACGTCCAGCTCTAGGAGATACGACCCTGCATTTCTTCCAATTAAGCGCGAAGCAGAGGCCCACCATCTCTCTTTTGCCTCTAGTGCTTCGCATCCCTACAACGTGCCCTTCACGGAGTGGGAGTTGCGAAGTGCACTTGCGCTATGCAGAGATACGGCTCCTGGACCGGACAAAATCCATAATCAAATGCTTAAGCATTTGAGTGACAGATGTCTCAAGGATATCCTCACCCTATTCAACAGAATATGGAGTGGGGGAGTGTTTCCATCTCAATGGCGTGAGGGAATTGTAATACCAATTCCCAAGCCAGGTAAAGATCCAAAACGTCTGGATAGTTATAGGCCAATATGCCTTACAAATGGCCTCTGTAAGCTATTTGAAATGATGGTTAACCGTCGTCTTGTGTGGGCCATGGAAAGGGAAGGCCTCTTGTCTAACTACCAGTGTGGTTTTCGCTCTCATCGGTCTGCCACTGATCGTCTGGTCAGACTGGAGAGCGCCATTCAGGAGGCCTTTCTCCGGAAGGAATACCAAGTCGCCGTGTTTTTTGACCTGGAAAAAGCTTACGATACTACCTGGCGATATGGGATTCTCTCCACTCTACACCAGTGGGGATTTCGGGGAAATTTGCCAACGTTTATTGAGAACTTCATGTCCCTCCGTGTCTTTCGAGTCCGAGTAGGGAATGCATTTTCTCAATATTACGTTCAGGAAAATGGAGAACCTCAGGGATCGGTACTGAGTGTCACGCTGTTCGCAATCGCCATCAACGGCATAGTTGCCGCTGCTGGGCCCGCAGTCGTTCCATCGCTGTATGTAGACGACTTAGCTCTACATTACAGCTCCGGAAGGGTGGCGTTTGCAGAGATACAGCTACAGCAAGCTATTAACCGAGTCGACAGATGGGCCCTGCAACATGGTTTTCGATTTTCAGCAGCGAAAACCTCTGTTGTACACTTCTGTCGACGTCGGCCTGTGCATCCCGAACCAGAGCTCCGCTTGCGAAACAGTATCTTACCAGTGGTTGACACCTGCAAATTCCTGGGTCTCCATTTTGATAAGAGACTTACGTGGCAGCCCCACATCCGTCAGTTAAAGGTTGCCTGCATGAAGAGACTTAACATGCTTAACATAGCTTGTGTCATGATTTGAATATTGATATCGGTGGTTGTCTTGAACGAACTCATAGCGAGGTACCTCCGTGGTTGGTTCCGCGACCGGATATACGTCTAGATCTGATCCGTGGACCCAAGGTGAACACGGATTCCTCCATTCATCGGAGGTATTTCCAGGACTTTGTTCACCAATATCCGGCCGCGAGACTTATCTTCACGGATGGTTCTAAAATCGGAGATAATGTTGGTTACTCTTTTGTCATTGATGATATGAGTGTCGTGTCCTCCCAGGGACTTGAACCCAGGACTGCTATTCCCTCCGAGGATCGAACCCAGGGAACGTAGGAGGAATAGCCGTACCTGATGTATTAGGAATTAGCCTGTCATAAGAGGCTAGGAGTCAGGTATAAGCATACCTAATGGGCGTACCTGATAATAATTAAAAGATGTAAAATAATTATATTCATGGAACTGAATAGTCAGTTAAGAGTGGAAATCATGTTTCGTACATGTTAGAAAATCTTGAGTAGCAGAGAAGTTTGTCATACAGGAAATGACTCATGTTGACAGGGCATGGTTCAGCAGCATAGACGCAGTAGGAATATACTAGAAAGGTCTCTTGGATACAGGCCTCTGATTGGCCAGAATCACGGAAGGTGAGGCAGTCACGTACGCAGGTTACGACAAACTTCGAGAACATTGGGCGTTGGCCCCGGAGGCTATATAAGGGCAAGGAAGCCATTATTCAGGGCTTCTACCATTCACTTCGCGGACCAGTTGTCAGCAGAATCCCTGCCGGTCGGTAGGACGATTACGCAATCAGTAATAATAATAATAAGTATTATATACTTCAACGGACGACTAGTAGACAGACTTCTCGCTCAAGACTTGCCAACATAAGTCTTTATTTTATATTGTACATAGTGTACATATTGTAGTCAACCTTCAGTATCAGAATATATTAACTTCGTGGGAATCCACTTCGTCTTCCTCCTGATCTGCACCTTAGTTGAAACTTCCCAACCTATACGTTCCAACCGCTCGGGAACGATCCAAACAACCTTCCAACCAATCTGACTTTTCCTAAGAGCTCACCTATAAGCTCTAATCCTGTCTGTCACGACAGAAGACAAAAATTTTTTGGTGTGCAGCTGTGAGGTGGGAAGCAGACAACCTCAGCAGAGAAGGAGACGATTTATTTGAAAGCCCCGCAGAAGAGGCTTAGCTCAAGAAAGAAGTAACGGCCCAGCAGAGTTCCCGTTCCAGTGAGAGGTGCCAGCAGCACGACAGCAGCCTACTGAGCCAGCCCAACGCGTGGTAGCAGACAGCGTCCAGAGACCGAGGATCCAGCCCATCTTCAGCACCGATCAACCTTAAGGGTGAGTGCTTATAATTTTCTCTTCTATAATGGCAGAGTCAAATGTAACGGGTAACCTGGTAGATAATGTCAGTGACGCAGGTTCGGATACGGGTAGTGTGCATGCAGAGGAACGATTGTTTATATCGGCATCAGAAGGCCATAAGTTAATAGGTCATGAATTTGACGGCAGTAAGCCGGAACGCCTCCGCGAATTTATTGCAAATGTAGAAGCCGCACATTGCATGGTAAGACCTAATGAGAAAGGATTATTCTTTAAATACATCCTAACGAAAATAACGGGTCCAGCTCGCGAGAAGTTACTATCACGGGGGGATATCATAAATTGGAGGAACGCAAAGAACGCGTTATGGGAATACTATGGCAAACAAGGTACGTTTGAACTATATTTGTGCAAACTATTTCAGTCCAAGCAAGGGACTAAGAATTCCGTAGCGGAATGGGCTCACGAGGTCGAGGAAATAGTAGTCATGTTCAGAAACGCGATCTTAGAGGAAGAACCGATAGAAGGCCGCGAATATCAGCGCCGAATTATAGTTAAAATAGCAATAGCCGGTTTCACTCAAGGGCTCCGAAATAGGAGGATCCAGCACAAGGTGCAAGAAGAGATCCTAGAACATTCGAAGAGGCTGTAAGTACAGCCAGGCAGGAAGAGGCATTACTGCTCTCTCAGGAAGAGCGTGAAGCCCTGTACAAGCCACAACCGGTTAGAACCCCTCGTAAGGAAGGTTGGCAGGTAGTGCCTACAAGGGGCAGCTTTAAGGGCAATTTATGGCGACGTCAGGCAACGGGAAATAAGCAAAGCAAATCCCGAAACGTATTGGTAACTTGCTTCAACTGTAAGCAAGAGGGCCATATCGCAAAAGAGTGCGAACGGCCGAGAACCAAGCCTGACACACCGGCTCCTAAGTGCACGTACTGCAAAAAGCTAGGCCACAAGGAGCGAGAATGTAGAAGGAAATTAAAAGACCAAGAGAAACCTACTACCGGGGAAGTAAGGATAGTCAGGTCTACGAAAGTACCAATCAAGGTACAATCCCAGCATGCGCAGGGAACAGGAAATCGTAAGGGGCCATCTAAGCCCGTCATACGATGCTATGAGTGCAATGAAGTGGGCCATAAGAGGCCCGAGTGCCCACGACGAAATAAGGACCGTGGACGCACTCGTAAGCGGTGTTATGCCTGTGGGAGGCAAGGCCATTTGCGGTGGCAATGCACCGCCAAGCTAAGCCGAACGGCTCAAGTTAGCCCTCAAGGAAGGGGCAAGCAAAGCCAAGAGGCACAAGTTAGCCCTCAAGGAAAGGGTCGGAAGGTAGTAACTCAGGCTAGTGTGACACAAAACAGCCAAGACAAGCCGAATAGTCTTAATAAGACACGGTGTAAAATATGTAAGCGATGGTCTCATGATAGCAAAGACTGTTGGTTCAATACCCGGGACACGTTAAACTAATAAGGGGTCACGAGCAAGGGACTGCTGTGACAACCCCGAAGGTATCAAGTCCCGCCACAACAGAATTACCTAAGACAGAAGGCTCAATCTTAATAGATTTAGCCAGTCAGAAGATCCCTACTAGATTTTTAATAGATACAGGTAGTGATGTATCTCTCATTAAGGAAAAGTGTGCACCTAAGGACGTT
This sequence comes from Anabrus simplex, assembly GCF_040414725.1. Classification (NCBI taxonomy): domain Eukaryota; kingdom Metazoa; phylum Arthropoda; class Insecta; order Orthoptera; family Tettigoniidae; genus Anabrus; species Anabrus simplex. The sequence continues at coordinate 86,541,566 of NC_090276.1, read as the reverse complement.
TTCGTGAATAGAAAGGAGATCCTCCAACTGAAAGGCATCAGTGGAGACGTCGTTTTCACGAAAGGGGAAGTTCGAATCCCGATAGGAGGAAAAATCCTAGAATTCCACCTGGTAGGCAATGATTTCAATCTGAAGCAAGATGGGATCATTGGGAAGGATATCCTGCATAATAGCATATTAAATTACCAGGACGGTTATGCGCTAATAGCAGGAAAGAAATATCCCTTTGGTGCACGAGAAGCCGTATGGGTCACTTTGGAACCCCGAACCGAAAAGATAGTGGCTATCGAAGTAGATAAGAATAATGCCGAAGGCCTTGTTGAAAAGCAAGAAGTAAGACCGGGCGTTTACTTAGCAGAGTGCTTGACCAAGTCGGAAGATTACACGGCTATTGTCAGTATGTTGAACACTACTGATAAGGCTTGGAGATTATTAAGTCCAGTGGTAGAACTTCATGCTGTAGGGAAAGAGACAGCTGAATCACCCACTGTAGTAAATAAGGTCGAGCGAGCCGCCTTATCTAGAACAAGCAGCGGAACGCAAGAGCACTCAAGGAATGGCAGTAGTAATAATAATAATAATGTCAGTGGTGAACAAGTGGAGATCAGGTCTCCCGTCACCAAGTCTAGGGCTCAAAGATTGCGAGAACAGTTGCGTTTAGACCACTTAGCGCCTAAAGATCGCGAAGAGATATGTGCGATCTGTACCGCCTACCAAGATGTGTTTTACTTGGAAGGTGATAAGTTGACGCACACGGATGTGCTGCAACATGCCATTCCGACACCCGCGGATCAACCTCCCATACATTTACGGCAATATAGATTGCCCGAAGCCCAGAAAGAGGAAATACGTAGACAAATCGACAAAATGCTAAATGACCAAATTATAGCTCCTTCTACTTCTCCATGGTCCTCGCCCATACTTTTGATCCCCAAGAAAATGGACGCCTCTGGGAAGCAAAAGTACCGTCTGGTAGTTGATTTTCGTGAGCTCAACCGCATTACTATCGGTACAGCGTACCCGCTTCCGTTAATTACGGAAATATTAGATGCTTTAGGAAAGGCCCGATACTTTTCCACCATGGATTTGGCGCATGGCTATCATCAGGTCATGTTGAAGCCAGAAGACAGAGAAAAGACCGCATTCTCTGCACTAGGGAGGCATTACGAGTACTTAAGAATGCCCATGGGGCTCAGGGACAGTCCCGCGACGTTCACGCGGTTAATGAAAACCGTATTAACAGGCCTAGAAGGCATAAAATGCCTCTGTTATTTAGATGATGTCATCGTGTATGGTAGCTCGATAGATGACCATAACCAGAAGCTACGAGACGTATTGGAACGGCTAAGAGAAGCCAACTTAAAATTAGGACCGGACAAGTGCGAGTTCTTACGAACCGAAGTCACATTCCTAGGTCACGTCATTACGAAGGACGGAGTCCAACCCGATGAGAGGAAAACCCAAGCAGTGAGGGATTTTCCACAACCCACTACCACGAAACAGTTGAAAGGATTTTTAGGGTTGTCAGGTTATTACCGTAGGTTCATACCTAATTATAGTAAGATAGCGAAGCCACTGTACGAGCTCCTAAAGAAGGACGTACCGTATGTGTGGACAGAACAGCAGGAACATGCGTTCCAGGTACTGAAGCAGAAACTTATTGAAAAACCAGTCTTGCAGTACCCAGACTTTGAGAAGCCATTCATTTTAACCACAGACGCAAGTGGGGAAGCGCTAGGTGCTATACTGTCTCAGGGTCCGCTAGGCAAGGATTTACCGGTGGCTTATGCCAGCAGGACATTAAATAAGGCAGAAAGGAACTACAGCACCACAGAAAGGGAAGCATTGGCCATTGTATTCGGTGTGAAATATTTTCGTCCTTATTTGTTTGGACGTCATTTCACAGTTGTGACCGACCATAAACCATTAAAGTGGGTTTTCAGTGTACGAGACCCATCTTCTAGGCTACTGAAATTTAGGCTTAAGTTAGCCGAATACGATTTTGATATCGTGTATAAGGAGGGCAAGCGTAATTGCAACGCAGATGCTCTGAGTAGAATTCCTGCTACCTCTGAACAGGAAGTGAGAATAGTTAGCTCTGAAGGCCAAGAGCCAGACATGGCAGGCAATGGGGAACGAAGTAATGAAAGGACGTCGACTCCTAACACTAGGTCGAACGGGGAAGGTGAGCAGACAGACAGACTCAGCTCTGAATCCGAGGACGCTTCGGTAGAGGTGACAGAGCCTGAGAATGAGGTAGGAACGCCTGCTACTAGCAAATCAAAGGCTGAGCTAACAGAGCAGGAAAAACGAGACATAATCGAAGAAGCGCATGCTTCGCTGGTCGGAGGTCACCAAGGCATTACCAGGACGTATGCTCGGGTGAAAGACCACATCCAATGGGATGGGATGCACAAGGACATAGAAAACTATATTCGTTCATGTCTTTCTTGCCAAAAGAATAAGATTACCGGGCCAGAAGTGAGAGCTCCAATGGTCATAACAGACACTCCAGCGACAGTGTTTGATAAGGTCTCGTTAGATATCGTAGGCCCTCTAGACCTAACAGAGGCCGGAAATCGATATATACTCACCTGTCAGGACCAGTTATCGAAGTACCTGGTCGTGAGTGCAATGCCAGATCAGACCACAGAAACAGTAGCTAGAACACTGATAAATAGTGTGATCAGTATCTTTGGAATACCAGGAACGATCTTAACAGATCAAGGTGCGAATTTCATGGCGGACATGTTTAAGAAACTGTGTCGAACCTTACGAATTAAGAAGGTACACACAGCCGCTTTCCGTCCACAATCAAACGGAAGTCTAGAAAGGTCACATAGAGTGCTAGGTGAATTTCTGAGACATTATGTGTGTAGCTCTCAGAATGACTGGGATAAGTATCTCCCAATGGCTATGTTTGTGTATAATACTACCAAACATACTAGCACTGGTTATACACCATTTGAATTGATATTCGGAAGAAAGGCCAATATTCCAGGCGTACTACAGAGAAAACCTGAGCCAACTTACAATGAATATCAGAATGTGGTAGAAGAATTAACCCAACGACTCCAGGAGAGTCACGAAATAGCCAGGAAAACTCTAATTAAGAGTAAAGAGCAAGAGAAGTGTAGATACGATGAATTACAGAACGAAGTTTCCTTTAAGGAAGGAGACCTAGTATTGCTCCGTAATGATGCTCTAAGACGAGGGCGTAGCAAATCAAAATTATCGCCACCATATCAAGGCCCCTATAAGGTCATAAGGGTAAATGGTGTGAATTGCACACTTGAGCTGAATAAGCGAGGAAAACGGACCACTGTTCATAAAAATAGATTGAAGCTATATATTGATTAGAAGCGGGCATAAATAGTTGTATTTGGTTCTGATTTCGGCCGCGGTAAACACACTCCCTTTACCTCAACGGCATTGTGAACTTTCGATGACTGCTGATAAGGTTAGTTTGAAATACCCTGTCAAGTCACGTGCCAAATTAGGGATACAGATGTTAGAAATTTAACCTAGAAAATTTCAGAGCCAAGGATTATTGGTACGGGACGTCAAACAGTGCACGATCCTCAGTACCCGTCAGAAAGACCACAGTAGCGAGGCTGTGCGTCTAGATGTCAACCCTCGCCAAACTTGACCCACGAGGTCTTGAGCTGAGCACAAGGCTCACTCATGTAGTGAAAGCAGAAGGCTTACAATGTAGTTCAGAGTTAATAGGAACATTGCTAATACGCAGCATAGTATTTTATTGAACGGGCATGATAGAGAAAAGGCTGCACAAAAATCACTAATTTGAAAGGTAGGAAATTGTGAATAGGTACGATCACAAAGTCACAAATCGGTGTTAAGAAATTAAACAATACGGTCACATACACAGTGTTTCTCTCACGAAGGAAGGAATAGAATGAGTCCTGTAGTAAGGCACACGGAAAATCCCCGTGTGGTGCCGGGGATCAACATAAGTAGTCCTGTATACCAGAATAACACCACAGCCGATCCAGCTTGTCGTAGGAGGCGACAAATGGATCCTCATAGGGAGCGGCCTTGCATGTAGTCTTTAGCACAAGTGCGGGCGCCCTATGGGAGGTGTGAATCCCTTGGGACGGATTCCACCTGGGGTATGTCACCACTGAGCCGGTGGCTACTCAAGGAGGTGTGATATCTGCAAGCGCAGAAACCCACCCAAAGAGAGGCTGTGAACTACAACCAGGTTTTGTTGTTGTTAGAAAGGAAAGTCATACTATGGACATGAATTGTAATGAATCCAGATCAAGGCATCAGATGCCACTCAGCATAACACTGGAAGTATCCAATCATTCCTGGGTGCGAAATCTTACACCCTTAGATCAAGTTCCATGCACGGTTACTCTGTGCCACTCTGCGGACAGCGAATAACTGGAGAATGTATGTCCCATAAGACGTATCCTCAAGGTAAAATTTTGACCTTCAAATTACATAGCCGTTACCTTAGGCCGGCAACGCTATGTCTCCTATCAGAGGATGTTGAAGGCAGAAGGTGAGCTACCCTTTGGCCGGGAGTCACCCCTTGAGAAGACCCCGTAAGGCGGGTAGTTACCTGAGTGCTTATGGATAAGCCAGGTAAGAAGAACCATAATCTGCATCCAATAGCATATTGGAAAAGGTTCTTGCGAACTTAGGACTCATGATACCGAAGATTGCCGTGAGATGAAAAATGAGTTGAAAACCACACTCATAGGATAGAACCGAACCCGAGACCCTGGCTCCGCGAGCCAGCGTGCAGTCAGTATAAACAATAATCTCCGTAGAGTCACTCGAATGTCATTCGGAAATGAATAGTGATAACTTGTTGTGTTAACACTTAAGTGTTGTGATTATCTAACTTAATGTAAAACGAGATTAGACGTAAGACAGCGCGAAGTTACTCTGTCAGAAGATAAGAGAGACCGTATTCATTTGCAGGCACAATGTCCAGGACAGCGACCTTGTTGGTGCTGATAACGATGGTAGCCGCCTGCGAGCTGTTAAAAGGACCCAGACTCTTTGTATTGATATTGAAAGAGAAATGCACTTATCATGTCAGCACGACATAAGGCTAGTAGAGCTCCAGTCAGCACGCATACAGGGATTAAAGGATATAATAAAGAAAATTTCTAAGGGAAGGATGTTAGACAGTAAACGAAGTAAAAGGGGATTAATTAACGTAGTAGGAACCATAGCTAAAACATTATTTGGAACCCTTGATGACGAGGATGCAAAATTTTACCAAGGTAAAATTAATGAGCTAGAGCAGGAACAATTATCCCTTATAAAATCGACCAAGGAACAATTAGTAGTAGTGAGATCTACTCTTCAGTCGGTTAACAGCACGCTATATGATGTTACAGCTAACGAATTGAAATTGAGCGAAAATTTTGAGCAGCTAAAGACATACGTACAGAATGAAACTTTGCAAATTTCAGAGGCCTTCCGACATTCAGAATTACAGATAATGTTAAATAAACACCTGATTGAATTGCAAGGTGTGTTACTTCAGCTGCATGAACACTATCAAATAATTTTAGATAGTATTATAAATGCTCGGTTAGGACTAGTACAAGTACGAATACTTAGTCCAGATGATATTTTAAAGACTTACAAGAAGGTACAAGGGGAATTTCCCAAAGGTTATGACCTGCCAATAGAGATAAGAGAAAGTTATGGGTATCTCACATATCAAATTTCAACAGTGAGCGTGTACCTAACAAAAGACTCTTTGGTATATATTTTAAAGCTTCCATTGACAAACGGAATTAAATATTCCCTGTATAAATGTGTTCCCTTCCCAACCAAAATAAAGAACAACCCCAACCATTTTGTATACCTACAGGAAGAAAAGGAGTATGTAATCTTAGACAAAGAGAAGCAAACTTACGCACAACTAGGTAAGGAATAAGTGCAAGAGTGCAAATTAATAGAAGACAATCAAAGGTTGTGTAAATATAATTTTCCTCTAAGAAATGTAATTACCAAGAGACCTTGTATAATCAGTTTGTTAACAGGTGTGAATCACCTTCCCGAAGACTGTGAAAAGAGGGTATTGCCAATTTTCGAGCTCACTTGGATTCCTGTGAATGATAATAAATACATTTACATATCCCCTAATGAAACCCAAGTGACATGCATTTGTAAAGAGTCTACTAGTGATGTAAAATTACATGGCCTAGGTATAATAAGTTTCATGGAATTGTGTACTGTATATTCTGTAGATAGTAAGATACAAAGTTCAGGGAGTATAAACTCCACCATGAAAAAGGACATTATACCAGAAATTGCGTTGGAATATGATTGTTGTGAATCAAGTTATAGTGATATAAAACTCAGTGAGATTCCTGAGTTAAACAAAGTGACTGTAGGTAACTTATTAAATCATGTAAACGATCTGAAATGGACAAGTCAGAAAGTAAGCGAGGTCGAACGCTTAGTGCAACAGCAAGAGACTGAACTCAAGCATAATATAGCGTTAAAATATGTAAGTGTGTACCAAATTGTAATTTGGAGTGTTTTAACCATAATGATAGTAATATTGTGTTGTTGTTGTGGCTGTTGTAAAAGTTGTAAGTATAAACCCAAGTGTATTGAGGACTACAAGGAACGCTGCCCCAATCTCTGTATCTATCAAAATGTGATTACTGCCAACAGTAAGGCAAGGGTATCGGACGAAGACATTACCGTCCAATTTAAGCAACACAGGGCTACTGGAAGGGCCCCCAGTAAGCCTGATTTGCAATCAGAGTTAGAATTAATAGAAACACCGGAATCAAGGGTGTTACCGGAAGAAACATTGGCACAGCGTAGTCCCACTAGTAGGAGAGTAAGCTCCAAAAGGTTGTAATTCATAGGTATCATAAGCTGTAAAGACTACAGTTTGACAGTAGCGAAATGAATACAAGAGATGTTTGCATTCATTTCTCCCTAGGGGAGGGAGGTGTCGTGTCCTCCCAGGGACTTGAACCCAGGACTGCTATTCCCTCCGAGGATCGAACCCAGGGAACGTAGGAGGAATAGCCGTACCTGATGTATTAGGAATTAGCCTGTCATAAGAGGCTAGGAGTCAGGTATAAGCATACCTAATGGGCGTACCTGATAATAATTAAAAGATGTAAAATAATTATATTCATGGAACTGAATAGTCAGTTAAGAGTGGAAATCATGTTTCGTACATGTTAGGAAATCTTGAGTAGCAGAGAAGTTTGTCATACAGGAAGTGACTCATGTTGACATGGCATGGTTCAGCAGCATAGACGCAGTAGGAATATACTAGAAAGGTCTCTTGGATACAGGCCTCTGATTGGCCAGAATCACGGAAGGTGAGGCAGTCACGTACGCAGGTTACGACAAACTTCGAGAACATTGGGCGTTGGCCCCGGAGGCTATATAAGGGCAAGGAAGCCATTATTCAGGGCTTCTACCATTCACTTCGCGGACCAGTTGTCAGCAGAATCCCTGCCGGTCGGTAGGACGATTACGCAATCAGTAATAATAATAATAAGTATTATATACTTCAACGGACGACTAGTAGACAGACTTCTCGCTCAAGACTTGCCAACATAAGTCTTTATTTTATATTGTACATAGTGTACATATTGTAGTCAACCTTCAGTATCAGAATATATTAACTTCGTGGGAATCCACTTCGTCTTCCTCCTGATCTGCACCTTAGTTGAAACTTCCCAACCTATACGTTCCAACCGCTCGGGAACGATCCAAACAACCTTCCAACCAATCTGACTTTTCCTAAGAGCTCACCTATAAGCTCTAATCCTGTCTGTCACGACATGAGTACGAAGATCTCGCTCCGTAAAGTATGTAGCGTGTATACTGCAGAGCTTTACGCCATCTTAGAGGCTCTGCAGTTTGCACTGCGTGACGAAGGAAGCCACTTTCTGTTGTGTACCGATTCGTTAAGCTCTCTGCAGTCTATAGAAACCTGTTTCTCGCAACACCCACTGGTGCAGCAGATACATGACCTTCTAGCCAGGTTAAGCGATGCTAGCACCAGAATTACTTTCGCGTGGCTTCCAAGCCACGTTGGGATTGCGGGAAACGAACTTGCGGATGAAGCAGCAAAGGAAGCTGCACTTTTACCTCCAAGACCCGTCAATGTACCTGCTAAGGATATTTGTTCTCAGCTACGTCGAACCATCTTGGCGTTCTTTGAATCGGAGTGGCTAGATATCCGAACTCCCAACAAGCTGAGAGCAATTAAGAAGACAACTACCGTGTGGCGGTCCTCTTTCCGACCTTCACGGAGAGAGGCCATAGTACTGTGCAGGCTGAGGATAGGTCATTTACGATCCACGCACTCTTATCTCCTAAAGAGGGAAAACCCCCCAGTGTGTTCTTGTGGTGCCGAATTCACCGTGGCCCACATCCTCACAGAGTGCGCCGATCTCTCTGGCCTAAGACGGAGCCTCGGCCTGCAGGAAACACTCGAACGCATACTAGCCGATGACGCGACTACTGCTGATCTCGTCATCCGCTTTATGTGCGACAGTGGACTTATCAAAGGTATGTAATTTACAAGTGTACTGTTACTCAGGGAACGTAGTTCCCTTTTCATACGTTAGTAATCCTTTCGGCCTAGTTTTATAATAATTTTTTGTTTTATTTTGTACTGCGTTTCCAAAATCCTTTGTTGAATAAATAATTTTGTTTTATATTTTAAATTTCTTTTCCACCTATTTGTTCAGAGAGGATGATTACCTCGTTGTACTTCCTCTTAAAACAAAAATCACCACCACCAACCATACCTAAGAAGGAGCGCAACTGTTTCAAATTCTGAGGAGGGGGAATTTTGTGAATGGCGGAAACGCGGTCAGGATCAACAGCGACACCCTGTGAACTTAGGATATGGCCAAGAAATTTGATAGATGTTTGAGCGACAAGAACCTTGGACGGGTTAACAGTCAAACCAACAGAACAAAGACGTGTAAGAACTTCACGAACATGCATTAGATGAGATTCAAAATCAGGAGAATAAACAAGGATATCGTCAATAAAAGTAAATAAATGTTTGTACTTAATGTCGGAAAATGAAGAATCAACAAAACGCTGCATGATCTGGGAGCCAAGATTTAAACCAAAATGAACTTTTTTGAACTGATATAAACCATTAGGCGTAACAAACGCAGTGTAACGAGAGCTAATGTCATCAAGAGGAATGTGATTGTAAGCTGAATTAAGATCAAAAATAGTTAACAATGAGAATTAGAAAAATGTTGAAAAACAGATTGTACTTTGGGCATAGGATAGGCATCATACAATATACGAGAGTTCAATTTTCTATAATAAACGATAAATCTAAAAGATCCATCAGGTTTATTCACAATGAAGGCAGGAAAAGCATAATTGGAGGGTGAGGGAAATATAGTGCCATCACGAAGCACCTTATCAATTAACTGGTTAAGAATTTTCATCCTAGGAGGGCTGAGGAAATATCGAGAAGAACGAACCGGAGTAGTGTCAGTCAGATCGATATGAGCAGTGAAGTTCTTAACAGTACCTAAGTAGGGGGTGATAACATCAGAAAATTCATTGAGCAGGGACTGTACCTGATCAGAATAAAAGAAATTAATTGTGAGAGAAGTAGACTGATGGTAAGAAGGATAATCAAACAGGTTTATCAATGGAACAGAATTAGATGAAAAATGAAAACAAACCTGGGAGTTAACTGAATCAGGAATGAGCCCAGTGTGAGAAAAAAATCAAAACCTAAAATGAGAGGAGATAAATGTTCAACCACAAGAAAGGTAAAAGGGCAGGAAAATACTGCATTTTAATGTTTAAAGAAATAGTTCCGAAGTAGTATAATACAGGGATTCTGGCGCCTCCTCCCGCGGAAAATTTGAATTCTGGCGGTAAATTTGAATTTTTGGCGGGAAATTTGAATTTTGGCGGGATATTTGAATTTGTAAACAAAGCCACGTGCTTTTTGACAGCTGTCATCGACAACAACGCATCGCTAACCTCACTGCTGCCATCTTGACGGGCCTAAACCTCAGTGGTACCAACTTAACCTAACTAGCGCGAGGTAAACAAAGCCACGTGTTTTTTGACAGCCACGTGCTTTTTGACAGACAACAACGCATCGCTAACCTCAGTACTGCCATCTTGACGGGCCTAAACCTCAGTGGTACCAACTTAACCTAACTAGCGCGAGATAAACAAATCCACGTGCTTTTCTGACAGCTGTCGAATTTGTAAACAAATCCACGTGCTTTTTTTGACAGCTGTCATCCGCCATCTTTAAACTACGGAGCTCCGTGCTGCCCTCTTTATCGCAGTAGCTGTAAATTCGCCACCTGTCATCCGCAGTGCTGCCATCTTGGCGGATCTAAATCTTAGTGCTACCAACTTAACCTCACTAGCGCGAGATAAACAAATCCACGTGCTTTTTTGACAGCTGTCATCCGCCATCTTTAATCTATAGAAAACAGTGCTGCCCTCTTTAGCTACTTACCTTTGAAATGTGGTGGCGGATAATTTGAAAAATGCTTTTTGACAGCAGCCATCTTTGAGCACCGTGCTGCCCTCTTTAGCTAGATACCTGTGGTGGCAGACAATTCTACGTGACAGCAGCCATCTTTGAGCACAGTGCTGCCCTCTTCGTGGTGGCGGGAAATTCCACGTGCTCTTGTTTGGAAAAAAACTCTCATGCTTTTTTCTGACAGCTGTCATCCGCCATCTTGCGTCACAAACCTCAGTGCTGCACTCTTTAGCTAGATACCTTTGAAATGTGGTGGCGGCAATTTGAAAAATTCTGTGCTCTTGTTTGGAAACAAAGCCACGTGCTTTTTGGACAGCTGTCATCCGCCATCTTTAATCAATAGAGCACTGTGCTGCTATCATGCGGGCAATTTCGTCAGCTGTCATCCGCCATCTTTAATCCACAGAGCACCGTGCTGCCCTCTTTATGACATGTAGCAGCGGGCAATTTGGAAAGTTCTGTTAGCTGTCATTCGCCATCTTTAATCAAGAGAGCACCGTGACCCCCTGTGGGTGGGGGCGGTAGAATAACACCCACGGTATCCCCTGCCTGTCGTAAGAGGCGACTAAAAGGGGCCCCAGGGGCTCTGAACTTTGGAGCGTGGATTGGCGACCACGGGGCCCTCAGCTGAGTCCTGGCATTGCTTCCACTTACTTGTGCCAGGCTCCTCACTTTCATCTATCCTATCCGACCTCCCTTGGTCAACTCTTGTTCTTTTCCGACCCCGACGCTATTAGGTTTGCGAGGGCTAGGGAGTCTTTCATTTTCACGCCCTTCGTGGCCCTTGTCTTCCTTTGACCGATATCTTCATTGTTCGAAGTGTCGGATCCCTTCCATTTTTCACTCTGATTAGTGTTATATAGAGGATGGTTGCCTAGTTGTACTTCCTCTTAAAACAATAATCACCACCACCACCACAGCACCGTGCTGCCATCTTTAGCTAGATACCTTTGAAATGTGGTGGCGGCAAGTTGAAAAATTCCACGTGCTCTTGTTTAGTAAACAAACTCACGCGCTTTTTGTCAGCTGTCATCCGCCATCTTACATCGCAAACCTCAGTGCTACACTCTTTAGGTACATACCTTTGAAATATGTTGGCGGATAATTTAAAAAGAAAAATTCTACGGCAGCCATCTCTGGACGCCAATTGCACAAGATGGTGGCTATACATGACTCCTTTAGGGTGCTTACGCAAGATGGCCGCTATACATAGGTTCTTATGAGACGCCCTTGGGATGGTTGCGCAAGATGGCGGTTGCTCTTATGAGGTGGCTTAAGCGTCCTTGCACAAGATGACTAGAGACGCCCTAAGGATGCTTGCGCAAGATGGCGGACGCAAGATGGCGGCTATACACGACTCCTTATGAGACGCCTTAAGGGTGCTTGCGCAAGATGGCTGCTACTCTTATGAAGAAAGCTAGCTTAGAGGCTAACGTGTCATGCTAGTTCGATTCATTAATTTTGGGGGCTTAAATGCAAAATGTTAAATATCTCGAAAACGGTGCATCGTAGAGCAAAACGGACAAAAAAATTTCTGCCCAGTACCTCGGTTCGCAGTACGAGGAACAAGAAAAACATAGTCTAATGATGAGATCAACGGTTCGGTTCCTACTTAGGCCCTTTGGCATTCGCTCTGTTTTAGCTTGTATTGAAGCAAGTCTTCGTAACATGATCAGGTTTAGCTATGGTAGAGAGTATAACGTGCCGTACAGGTTCGATTCATTAAATTTGGGGCTTAAATGCAAAATGTTAAATATCTCGAAAACGGTGCATCGTAGAGCAAAACCTGATACCTGGGTTTGCAGTATCAGGAATATGATAGCATAAGAAAAACATAGTCTAATGATGAGATCGACGGTTCGATCCCTACTTAGGCCCTTTGGCATTGGCAGCTATCTAATTCTACAAGATGGCGGCTATACATAGCTTCTTATGAGGCAGCTTAAGAGCGCTTGCACAAGATGGCTGCTGCTCTTATGAGACGCCCTAAGGGTGCTTGCGCAAGGTAGCAGCGACAAGACGGCGACTATACACAGCTCCTTATGATACGGCCTAGAGGTGCTCACACAAGATGGTGGCTGCTCTGATGAAGAAAGCTAGCTTTGCATCGTGCAGGTATCTTTACAGCACTAAACCTCATACCTTTGAAATATGGTGGCGGGTAATTTGAAAAATTCTACGTGCTTTTTCTTAACAGCAGCTATCTTTAAACAATAGCGGCTATACATAAGCTGTTAAGGCCTCCTCTTATGTCAATGCATAGCTCTATCGAACAAGTTTAAACCTGCATCGGGATAGCTAGAGTAAGCACGTGCTGCAGTGATGACGTCATTATGCATGTTTAGACTTGCAAATCACTAAAGAAACATAACAAGACTAGAATCGAACACTGCACTCTATGCCGTTAACTTTATCATGTGATCGGAACATTGATTGAAGTGTTTAGAACACTAAATAAGTGATCAAGACTAAAATAGAACACTGTACTCGATACAACATGTGTTTAGAACATGTCAGGGGATACCTTTGTTCTAAGAAGATTAGATTACCGCACATTCCTTGTAGGGCTAATAGGCTAAAGGGCTAATGGGCAAAAGGGCTAATGGGCTAATGGGCTAAAGGGCTAGGGTGCCTCTCCTCTCTTTATCCGGGCTTGAGACCGGCTCTACAACTAGAGGCGGAGTTAACACCCTAAGGAAGGGAGAATGTTGGGAAATAATCTATACGAATATAGCTACTCGATCGACTATATACTACAGATGGATGACTTAGGTGAGGGTAAGCGCTTACTTAATAATACCTACACGACGTAATTCATGCTCTATTTCAAAAATATCTTCTTTGTACTGTGTGTAACCAGCATCATGATAGGCTCTTAGCAGCTGTAAACGTTTTACCAGTACGCTGGGGTCTTTACAGTAGCTTATATCTACATAGGGTAACAGAGGCTCGTTGTGAACTTTGAGTCTATATGCAGACAGTTGATGTGTAGGGACTTGTTTTGATGTAATACGTGCTTCAGCAGTAGCGTTTCTAGGTACAAACTTAACTTGTTTCGATAGCGATGAAGCGTTGAAATTTCCTTCTTCTTTACCTTGCATCTCTTCTTGAGATGTTTGCACTGCGACAGAACGTATAGTAGGCTTAGGAAATGAAGTAAAATCATCAAGCTGTAATGGCAATGAAACATTAAGATTTTCTTCTTCTTCTACCTTCCCTTTACTACTGTTTTGATCAACATCATTATCCTTATTATCATAATCATGATCTTGCCTCTCTTTATCTTGAAGTTTGTGCTTAGTAACAGAACTTGCAGCAGGCCTAGACAACAAGGGAGAATTAAAAATCTCTCGCAGAGGTGTACTTTTTAAACATAAATCAGTGTTCGCTGGAATATGGTTGAGCTCTTTGTATTTTGTTCCCGATGAAGCTACATTACACGCGGCTTCATGACGTTGAGCGTTGTATGCGTTCTTGAACTCTCTTCTACAATGTTTGCATTGAAAAATTGTCCTACATGATATCTCATGACGTCTCCTGTGATAGCTTCGGGAAAATGCTTTTCCACACTCTTCGCAAATATACCTAGAAATAGGTTTTTCCATGACGGACTTTTATCTTCTGCTAACAGATTCTTCTTTGAATCTACTTGACATTTGTTACTCCCTACTTCGATGATGCGAACAGCTTAGCGATTAACAGTAAACTAACACAAAAACGTATAACCAAGGTAGCAACAGTAAGGTTTAAGCCCATCAAGATGGCAAGAGTGAGGTTAGCGACGTTCTGTTGTTGGATTTTAAATTCCGCGCTATAACATGCATAAGGTGGCAGCCTTGAGGTTTACCGCCGTAAAAATGGCAGCAGTGAGGTTAGCGACGCTCTATTGTCCTTCAATGTGAGGTTAGGGTCCGTCAAGAAGACAGCTGTCAAAAAAGCACGTGGCTTGGTTTACTAAACAAGAGCACGTGGCAGTGACGTCACTGTCATGTAATCAATCCTTAGCTCTACGTCGTTAAGAGCAGCATTAGGATTAGCTATGTTTAAAAATCTTGGGAACAGAGCATCAGTATGAATAGCCATGTTTCAAAGCGTGTTCACATCACCTATCGATTTTACATGCATCGACCCTCGTACTAAACTTCTTCCGCTAGATCGTGCTGCTATCTTAGCATAACCTATACGTATGAACTTACAGTACAAAGAATAGCCACGTTTCAAAGCGTGTACACATCACCTACCGATTTTACATGCATCGACCCTCGTACTAAATTTCTTCCGCTAGATCGTGTTGCTATCTTAGCATAACCTATACGGATGACCTTAAGTACAAAGAATAGCCATGTTTCAAAGCATGTACACATTACCTATCGATTTTGCATGCATCGACTCTCGTACTAAACTTCTTCCGCTAGATTGTGCTGCTATCTTTGCATAATTTTATACACATGAACTTACAGTGCAAAGAATAGCCATGTTTCAAAGCGTGTACACATTACCTATCGATTTCACATGCATCAAATATCGCACTAAACTTCATCCACTAGATTCTGCTGCTATCTTAGCATAACCTATACGCATGAACTTAAAGTACAAAGAATAGCCATGTTTCAAAGCGTGTACAAATCACCTATCGATTTTGCATGCATCGAATCTCGTACTAAACTTCTTCCGCTAGATTGTGTTGCTATCTTAGCATACCCTATGTGCATGAACTTAAAATGCAAAGAATAACTATGTTTCAAAGCGTGTACACATCACCCTGAACTTCTTCCACTAGATTGTACTGCTATCTTAGCATAACCTATACCGGCGAACTTAAAGCACAACAAATAACGATGTTTAACAGCGTGTGCACATAACCTATTGATTTTGCATGCATCGACTATTTTTTACCGCCAGAGTGTACAACGATCGCATATGTGTATTGCTAACGTATGTGTATAAAGGTAAAGCACAAAGAATAGCTATATTCCAAAGCGCGTACACATCACCTACCGATTTTGCATACATCGACTATCGTAATAAACTTCTCCCGCTAGAGTGTACAACGATCGCAATTGTGTGCTACTACCTATGTGCGTGAATTTAAAGCATAAAGAATAGCGTGTACACATCACGTATCGATGATGCATGCGTCGACTATCGTACTAGGCTTCTTCCGCTAGAGCATGTAGCAATCGCTTTTGTGTATCCCTAACCCATGTGCACGAACTTAAAGCACAAGGAAGAGCTATGTTTCAAAGCGTGTACACATCACCTATCGATGATGTATGCATCGACTATCGTACTAAACTTCTTCTACAACAGCGTGCAATCATTTCTTGTGTGTGCTGCAATCCTAACATAACCTATGTGCACGAACTTAAAGCACAAAGAATACCCAAGTTCAAAGCGTATACACATCACCTATCGATTTTACATGCATCGACTTTCGTATTAAACTTCTTCCACTAGAGCGTGCGACAACCTTATAAGTATGCTGCTAACTTAGTATAACTTATACGTATGAACTTAAAGCATAAAGAATAGCGATGTATAAAAATCTTGTGAACATAGCAGCAGCAGCAGCAGCAGTAAGAATAGCAATGTTTTAAAAGCGTGTACGCATTGCCTATCGATTATACATGCATCAACTAGAGTACTAAACTTCTCCCGCTAGAGTGTGCTGCTATCTTAGCATAACCTATGTGCATGGATTTAAAGCACGAAGAATAGTTAAGTTTCAAAGCGTGTACACAACACCTATCGATTTTGCATGCATCAACTATATTAACACATCCCGCTAGAATGTACAACGTTCACATGTGTTTGCGCTGCTACTTTAGCATGACCTATGCGCACGAACTTAAAGTACAAAAGAATAGCGATGTTTAAAAATCTTGCGAACATAGTAGCAGTAAGAATAGCAAGGTTTAAAAGCGTGTACGTATCACCTTTTAATAATGCATACATCAATTATCGTACTAAACAACTTCTACGCGAGCGTGCGACCATCGCTTGTACGTGTGCTGCTATCCTAACATAACCTATGTGCACGAACTTAAAACATAAAGAATAGTTACGTGTAAAAATCTTGTGAACATAGCAGAGTGTTAACTACGTAGGTGTAGACATTGAACTTTGCACGCTGAAGCAGCATACTAAGTGACCGTGACGTCACAGCCACGTGCTCTTGTTTAGTAAACCAAGCCACGTGCTTTTTTGACAGCTGTCTTCTTGACGGACCCTAACCTCACATTGAAGGACAATAGAGCGTCGCTAACCTCACTGCTGCCATCTTTACGGCGGTAAACCTCAAGGCTGCCACCTTATGCATGTTATAGCGCCGAATTTAAAAACCAACAACAGAACGTCGCTAACCACATTCTTGCCATCTTGATGGGCTTAAACCTTACTGTTGCTACCTTGGTTATACGCTTTTGTGTTAGTTTACTGTTAATCGCTAAGCTGTTCGCATCATCGAAGTAGGGAGTAACAAATGTCAAGTAGATTCAAAGAAGAATCTGTTAGCAGAAGATAAAAGTCCGTCATGGAAAAACCTATTTCTAGGTATATTTGCGAAGAGTGTGGAAAAGCATTTTCCCGAAGCTATCACAGGAGACGTCATGAGATATCATGTAGGACAATTTTTCAATGCAAACATTGTAGAAGAGAGTTCAAGAACGCATACAACGCTCAACGTCATGAAGCCGCGTGTAATGTAGCTTCATCGGGAACAAAATACAAAGAGCTCAACCATATTCCAGCGAACACTGATTTATGTTTAAAAAGTACACCTCTGCGAGAGATTTTTAATTCTCCCTTGTTGTCTAGGCCTGCTGCAAGTTCTGTTACTAAGCACAAACTTCAAGATAAAGAGAGGCAAGATCATGATTATGATAATAAGGATAATGATGTTGATCAAAACAGTAGTAAAGGGAAGGTAGAAGAAGAAGAAAATCTTAATGTTTCATTGCCTTTACAGCTTGATGATTTTACTTCATTTCCTAAGCCTACTATACGTTCTGTCGCAGTGCAAATATCTCAAGAAGAGATGCAAGGTAAAGAAGAAGGAAATTTCAACGCTTCATCGCTATCGAAACAAGTTAAGTTTGTACCTAGAAACGCTACTGCTGAAGCACGTATTACATCAAAACAAGTCCCTACACATCAACTGTCTGCATATAGACTCAAAGTTCACAACGAGCCTCTGTTACCCTATGTAGATATAAGCTACTGTAAAGACCCCAACGTACTGGCAAAACATTTACAGCTGATAAGAGCCTATCATGATGCTGGTTACAAACAGTACAAAGAAGATATTTTTGAAATAGAGCATGAATTACGTCGTGTAGGTATTATTAAGTAAGCTCTTACCCTCACCTAAGTCATCCATCTGTAGTATATAGTCGATCGAGTAGCTATATTCGTATAGATTATTTCCCAACATTCTCCCTTCCTTAGGGTGTTAACTCCGCCTCTAGTTGTAGAGCCGGTCTCAAGCCCGGATAAAGAGAGGAGAGGCACCCTAGCCCTTTAGCCCATTAGACCTTTAGCCCTTTAGCCCTTTTGCCCATTAGCCCATTAGCCCTTTTGCCCATTAGCCCTTTAGCCTATTAGCCCTACAAGGAATGTGCGGTAATCTAATCTTCTTAGAACAAAGGTATCCCCTGACATGTTCTAAACACATGTTGTATCGAGTACAGTGTTCTATTTTAGTCTTGATCACTTATTTAGTGTTCTAAACATTTCAAACAATGTTCCGATCCCATGATAAAGTTAACGGCATAGAGTGCAGTGTTCGATTCTAGTCTTGTTATGTTTCTTTAGTGATTTGCAAGTCTAAACATGCATAATGACGTCATCACTGCAGCACGTGCTTACTCTAGCTATCCCGATGCAGGTTTAAACTTGTTCGATAGAGCTATGCCTTGACATAAGAGGAGGCCTTAACAGCTTATGTATAGCCGCTATTGTTTAAAGATAGCTGCTGTTAAGAAAAAACACGTAGAATTTTTCAAATTACCCGCCACCATATTTCAAAGGTATGAGGTTTAGTGCTGTAAAGATACCTGCACGATGCAAAGCTAGCTTTCTTCATCAGAGCAGCCACCATCTTGTGTGAGCACCTCTAGGCCGTATCATAAGGAGTTGTGTATAGTCGCCGTCTTGTCGCTGCTCCCTTGCGCAAGCACCCTTAGGGCGTCTCGTAAGAGCAGCAGCCATCTTGTGCAAGCGCTCTTAAGCTGCCTCATAAGAAGCTATGTATAGCCGCCATCTTGTAGAATTAGATAGCTGCCAATGCCAAAGGGCCTAAGTAGGGATCGAACCGTCGATCTCATCATTAGGCTATGTTTTTCTTATGTTATCATGTTCCTGATACTGCAAACCTAGGTATCAGCTGGAAAAATATTATCCGTTTTGCTCTACGATGCACCGTTTTCGAGATTTTTAACATTTTGCATTTAAGCCCCAAATTTAATGAATCGAACCTGCACGGCACGTTATACTCTCTACCATAGCTAG
The DNA here is from genome assembly GCF_040414725.1 of Anabrus simplex. Taxonomy (NCBI): domain Eukaryota; kingdom Metazoa; phylum Arthropoda; class Insecta; order Orthoptera; family Tettigoniidae; genus Anabrus; species Anabrus simplex. The sequence continues at coordinate 86,522,539 of NC_090276.1, read as the reverse complement.
AGCTGATCATGTTACGAAGACTTGCTTCAATACGAAGTAAAACAGAGCGAATGCCAAAGTTCCTAAGTAGGAACCGAACCGTTGATCTCATCATTAGACTATGTTTTTCTTGTTCCTCGTACTGCGAACCGAGGTATTGGGCAGAATTTTTTTTGTCCGTTTTGCTCTACGATGCACCGTTTTCGAGATATTTAACATTTTGCATTTAAGCCCCCAAATTTAATGAATCGAACTAGCATGACATGTTAGCCTCTAAGCTAGCTTTCTTCATAAGAGTAGCAGCTATCTTGCGCAAGCACCCTTAAGGCGTCTCATAAGGAGTCGTGTATAGCCGCCATCTTGCGTCCGCCATCTTGCGCAAGCATCCTTAGGGCGTCTCTAGTCATCTTGTGCAAGGACCCTTAAGCCACCTTATAAGAGCAACCGCCATCTTGCGCAACCATCCCAAGGGCGTCTCATAAGAACCTATGTACAGCGGCCATCTTGCGTAAGCACCCTAAAGGAGTCATGTATAGCCACCATCTTGTGCAATTGGCGTCGAGAGATGGCTGCCGTAGAATTTTTCTTTTTAAATTATCCGCCACCATATTTCAAAGGTATGTACCTAAAGAGTGTAGCACTGAGGTTTGCGATGTAAGATGGCGGATCCCCCTGTGGGTGGGGGCGGTAGAATAACAACCACGGTATCCCCTGCCTGTCGTAAGAGGCGACTAAAAGGGGCTTCAGGGGCTCTGAACTTTGGAGCGTGGGTTGGCGACCACGGGGCCTTCAGCTGAGTCCTGGCATTGCTTCCACTTACTTGTGCCAGGCTCCTTACTTTCATCTATCCTATCCGACCTCCCTTGGTCAACTCTTGTTCTTTTCTGACCCCGACGCTATTAGGTTTGCGAGGGCTAGGGAGTCTTTCATTTTCACGTCCTTCGTGGCCCTTGTCTTCTTTTGGCCGATATCTTCATTTTTCGAAGTGTCGGACCCCTTCCATTTTTCCCTCTGATTTATGTTATATAGAGGATGGTTGCCTAGTTGTACTTCCTCTTAAAACAATAATCACCACCACCTAAGATGGCGGATGACAGCTGACAAAAAGCGCGTGAGTTTGTTTACTAAACAAGAGCACGTGGAATTTTTCAATTTGCCGCCACCACATTTCAAAGGTATCTAGCTAAAGATGGCAGCACGGTGCTCCCTTGATTAAAGATGGCGAATGACAGCTAACAGAACTTTTCCAATTGCCCGCTGCTACATGTCATAAAGAGGGCAGCACGGTGCTCTGTGGATTAAAGATGGCGGATGACAGCTGACGAAATTGCCCGCATGATAGCGGCACAGTGCTCTATTGATTAAAGATGGCGGATGACAGCTGTCCAAAAAGCACGTGGCTTTGTTTCCAAACAAGAGCACGTAGAATTTTTCAAATTGCCGCCACCACATTTCAAAGGTATCTAGCTAAAGAGTGCAGCACTGAGGTTTGTGACGCAAGATGGCAGATGACAGCTGTCAGAAAAAAGCACGAGAGTTTGTTTCCAAACAAGAGCACGTGGAATTTCCCGCCACCACGAAGATGGCAGCACTGTGCTCAAAGATGGCTGCTGTCACGTAGAATTGTCTGCCACCACAGGTGTCTAGCTAAAGAGGGCAGCACGGTGCTCAAAGATGGCTGCTGTCAAAAAGCATTTTTCAAATTATCCGCCACCACATTTCAAAGATAGGTAGCTAATGAGGGCAGCACTGTGTTCTATAGATTAAAGATGGCGGATGACAGCTGTCAGAAAAGCACGTGGATTTGTTTATCTCGCGCTAGTGAGGTTAAGTTGGTAGCACTAAGGTTTAGATCCGCCAAGATGGCAGCACTGCGGATGACAGGTGGCGAATTTACAGCTACTGCGATAAAGAGGGCAGTTAGCACGTGGATTTGTTTACAAATTCGACAGCTGTCAAAAAAGCACGTGGATTTGTTTATCTCGCGCTAGTGAGGTTAAGTTGGTAGCACTAAGCTTTAGGCCCGCCAAGATGGTAGCACTGCCGATGACAGGTGACGAATTTGCAGCTACTGCGATAAAGACGGCATCACGGTGCTCTGTAGTTTAAAGATGGCGGATGACAGCTGTCAAAAAAGCACGTGGCTGTCAAAAAGCACGTGGCTTTGTTTATCTCGCGCTAGTTAGGTTAAGTTGGTACCACTGAGGTTTAAGCCCGTCAAGATGGCAGTACTGAGGTTAGCGATGCGTTGTTGTCTGTCAAAAAGCACGTGGCTGTCAAAAAACACGTGGCTTTGTTTACCTCGCGCTAGTTAGTTTAAGTTGGTACCACTGAGGTTTAGGCCCGTCAAGATGGCAGCAGTGAGGTTAGCGATGCGTTGTTGTCGATGACAGCTGTCAAAAAGCACGTGGCTTTGTTTACAAATTCAAATCTCCCGCCAAAATTCAAATTTCCCGCCAATAATTCAAATTTCCCGCCAGAATTCAAATTTCCCGCGGGAGGAGGAGTCAGAATCCCTGTATTATACTACTTTCCGAAGACATGAAGGGGTTGATTACATGCAGAAATACATTGCTGGGAAGATGGAATATACTGCAAATGAGGAAATTTTTATTTTTATGATTCAAAAAGTTAAAAACTAATAAGGGATACTCTAAAACAGCAATCGATGGCAAATTATTCACAGTTATCAAAACATGAGAAGTACGTGGAAGAAAGGAAGCATTATTTATACTGGAAGAAAATTGAGGAACATTTTGAGCAGCAGAAAAAGTAGAAGAAGGCAGGTTTTCCCCAATAATACGACGACTGCCTAACGATGCGGGTGAAAGAGTTTCCCGAAAGTGAGGCAGTGCAATATTTAGAAATATGTCACTGACCTTTACAGCGGAAACATGTTATAGTTGAACGATTTGTTCCTGGAGAAGGGGAGACGGAAAGCGAAGGTAGCGAAGTAGGTGGGAGAGGGGGTTCGATACCAGGTGGGGGAATATATGAATAATATGAGAGGTCTCCTAAAGAACTGATGACATGAGACTGAGCCAAGTTATATAATTGAAGCATGGTAGTAGGGGGGTTAAGTGCATCAAGTAGCTGACGAAAGGAAGAAGCACCGTAGAACCGGACAATTGAAATTAATTCAGAAGTATTATAAGCAATGTTTAATACATCACTATAGGTGGTAATAGAATCAAGGTAGTCCCTCTAGGGACACCATGACCTTGACGTCAGTGTGGGGGCTTATGTGCTTGTTGATCCCGAGGGATGTGCTAGCTCAGGGTTACCCATGCTGGATTGGCCTCGGTGTAGGGCCATACTAAAATGGTGTCCCCCGAGTTGCTTGAGAGGTGTCTGTGCTGTTTATTCTTCAACACTATTTCTACCCTTCCAAACTCACCATCTTAAATTTCATTCCTCTTCCTGTCTGGCCACGCTCTCTGCCTCGGGTAGATTAGGTAAGTACGGAGGTTTTACCCTCCCCAATAACAAGTTTCGGGTCGTGGCGAGGTGATACATGGCTACTGGGAGAGTAGTTCCTAGCGACCCCCTCCAGATACCGGGCGCCCTCTGGAGTATATAGCCTTGCCTCCGGTACGTCAGGGCTCTGCCGAAGGTCGACCTTTTATATCCCGGGTATTCGTGGGACCAAAAACGTAACCGCTCTCTTCTAATACTATTATTCCCAAGGGTGGCACCCTTCAAAAAACAGCGTCTAAGATTGCTAAGAAACGAAAGCGGTATACTCCAGTTCCAGTGGATTATGTAAGTGACGAACGTCTTCCTCGATTCCTGGTTGCTTCCAGGGTCGATGGTAAGAATTTTCTTGACGAATGTCCTTTCATGATCAGCAATTCCATCGAAGAAATTGTTGCTGATGAAGTCGACGGGATGCGAAAGCTCCGAGATGGATCCGTACTTATTAAGACATCTACGGCTGAACAGTCCAGACGGCTACTTAAAGCCAAGTTATTCGGAAAGGTAGAGGTGAAAATCGAGAAGCACCAAATCCTCAACTCCTGCAAGGAGTTATATTCCACCGGGATTTGGTTAGGTCTTCCGATGATACAATGATCCAGTACCTAGCACGTCGGGATGTAACCGACGTGAAGAGGTTGAAGAGGCGTGTGGGTGATAAGCTACTCGATACGGGTGCTTTCATCCTGACCTTCGACGCTGAGACCGTACCTGAACGGATAATAGTAGCTATGTATCGTCTGACTGTTCGTCCGTACATTCCAGCACCAATTAGGTGTTATAACTGTCAAAAGTTTGGCCACACCTCATTGCGATGTACAGGTTCGATGACCTGCAAAATGTGTGGGAAGTGCAAGCATGCTGGGGTTGACTGCACACCACCACCTGTGTGCGTCAATTGCCCGGGTGCGCATGCTCCTATCTCCAATGAGTGCCCCACATTCAAGCAGGAGAAGAAGATCCAGGCGATAAAAACGCTGGCTAAGCTATCTTATCCAGACGCCGTGAGGAAGTTCAAATCCATGGCTGCTCCGGAGTTCTCCATCTCCTTTGCTGAAAAGGTCACGAACGAGCGGATCAATCCACAGAGTTTTGTACAGAACGGCAGTACTGAAAACGCATCGATAAGTCAAAGCCAGTAACAAAAGATAATTGCTAAGGAAACTGGAGTTTTAACAGCTCAAGATACGAAAAGTGCGTTATTGCCGACGTTGCCTGAGAAGGCTGTTTCCCGGGAGCGCGGCCCCAGGGGCTCTGAACTTCGGAGCGTGGTTTGGCGACCACGGGGCCCTCAGCTGAGTCCTGGCATTGCTTCTACTTACTTGTGCCAGGCTCCTCACTTTCATCTATCCTATCCGACCTCTCTTGGTCAACTTCCCCCTGTGGGTGGGGGCGGTAGAATAACACCCACGGTATCCCCTGCCTATCGTAAGAGGCGACTAAAAGGGGCCCCAAGGGCTCTGAACTTCGGAGCGTGGGTTGGCGACCACGGGGCCCTCAGCTGAGTCCTGGCATTTCTTCCACTTACTTGTGCCAGGCTCCTCACTTTCATCTATCCTATCCGACCTACCTTGGTCAACTCTTGTTCTTTTCCGACCCCGACGCTATTGGGTTTGCGAGGGCTAGGGAGTCTTTCATATTCACGCCCTTCGTGGCCCTTGTCTTTCTTTGGCCGATATCTTCATTTTTCGAAGTGTCGGTTCCCTTCCATTTTTTCCGTCTGATTAGTGTTATATAGAGGATGGTTACCTAGTTGTACTTCCTCTTAAAACAATAATCACCACCACCTCTTGGTCAACTCTTGTTCGTTTCCGACCCCGACAGTATTACGTATGGAGGCCTAGGCAGTCTTTCATTTTCACGCCCTTCGTGGCCCTTGTCTTCCTTTGGCCGATACCTTCGTTTTTCGAAGTGTCGGACCCCTTCCATTTTTTCTCTCTGATTAGTGTTATATAGAGGATGGTTGCCTAGTTGTACTTCCTCTTAAAACAATAATCACCACCACAACCACCCGGGAGCGCTCGGCTGGGAAGTCCTCACCCAAAAGGGCGGGGGGGGGGAAGACTTCCCCAAATAGGGCTGGAAAGTACAGCCCTCATTCCAATGCGCAGATTAAAAAGGAGGAGAAAGGGAAGCCACAGATCTCCATTAAACAATTGCAGAAGAAGCCTTCTCCAATTCGATCGGGAGTCACAGGATCCCCGATGCAATCCGGTAAGCTATCTGCCGGCTCTCCTCTAAAAAAGAAGGAAACGGTGGGCAAGAGCGAGAGTCCCCGACGCCCTCTTGTTCGATCACTTTCTGGAGAACCTAGTTCTCCCAGGAAGAAGGCCCACTGTGCTCGAACAATAAGATCACCGTCCGCGGAGGGTCCAGTCACCGTGCCTCCTTCTTCTGAGGAGACAATGGAGACTGAACCACTCATTGACGTGGATGGTGATTGTGACAAAAGTGAAACCGATAAACCTGGCAGGTAATGGACAAAAGGAAGGGCAAGTAATTGCTCTAAATTCGAAGTCTTATCGATCCACACAATGGATCTATTGCAGTGGAACTGCAGTAGTTACCACTGTCACCTAGCTCAGTTACGTCAACTGATATCCGTCTATGCGTTCTCCATCGTCTGTCTACAGGAATCTCGTTTCAGACCTGGGCACGACACGGTTATGAGAGGATACCGTATTTTTTCCAAAGACAGAGTAGCTATGGATGGCGCGGCAACTGGAGGCGTTTGCACCCTAGTTCGCTCCGACATCTTTAGCGAAGAAGTACCGCTCCGTACTCAGCTAGATGCAGTTGCAGTTCGCACTCCGTTGCCAGTAATGACAACGGTTTGCAACGTGTACTTTCCACCGGATTATAACCTTGATATGCATGCACTACAACATTTGATCAGTCAGCTGCCTCCTTCTTTCCTCATGTTGGGGGATGTGAACGCCCGTAACACACCATGGGGTTCTCCGTCCTCCTGCTCTAGGGGAGGACGCTCGAGCGAATGATCAACCTATTTGATGTTTGTGTGCTTAATACGGGGGAACCGACACATTTCAGCAGCGCACATGGCACATTCTCACACCTGGATGTCACTTTGTGCAGCCGTGCGCTAGTTCCCCTGCTACGGTGGCAAGTACACGACGACCTCTGTGATAGTGACCAATTCCCGATAATTCTGTCTCTCTTGAATCAAAGACAGTCCGAAGTACCCAAGCGCTGGTTACTTCGCCGGGCAAATTGGCCAGAATTTACAAAACCCGCAGTGATGGCTGATGTTATGCTGGAGTCTGTTGACGGCCACGTTTCTTCCATTACTACTGGAATTTTGGCTGTTGCAGAGGAAACAATTTCTTCCTCGTCCGGTATTCGTCGCCGGAAACAGGTCCCATGGTGGACGGACGAAATTGCAGCAGCCATACGTGATCGCCGACGGGCTTTTAAGCATTATCGTCGGAATCCTACGACGGCCAAACATATCGCATTTAAGCGTCTGCGCGCGAAGGCCCGGTTTTTTATTCGGGAAAGTAAGAAAGCTACGTGGGAAAAGTATGTGTCATCCATCACGACACATACTCCGTCATCACAACTGTGGACAAAACTCCGCCGTATTATCGGAGTACAGAATGTGCCCTCAGTACCCGGAATCTCCATTAATGGAGATATAGTTACGATTCCTTCAGTCATTGCAGACCACATCGCGTCACATTTCGCAGATACGTCCAGCTCTAGGAGATACGACCCTGCATTTCTTCCTATTAAGCCCGAAGCAGAGGCACACCATCTCTCTTTTGCCTCTAGTGCTTCGCATCCCCACAACGTGCCCTTCACGGAGTGGGAGTTGCGGAGTGCACTCGCGCTATGCCGAGATACGACTCCTGGACCGGACAAAATCCATAATCCTGAGTGACAGATGTGTCAAGGATATCCTCACCCTATTCAACAGAATATGGAGTGAGGGCGTGTTTCCATCTCAGTGACGTGAGGGAATTATGATACCAATTACCAAGCCAGGTAAGGATCCAAAACTTCTGGATAGTTATAGGCCAATATGCCTTACGAATGGCCTCTGTAAGCTATTTGAAATGATGGTTAACCGGCGTCTTGTGTGGGCCATGGAAAAGGTGGGTCTCTTGTCTAACTACCAGTGTGGTTTTCGCTCTCATCGGTCTGCCACTGATCATCTGGTCAGATTGGAGAGCGCCATTCAGGAGGCCTTTCTCCGGAAGGAACACCTAGTCGCCGTGTTTTTTGACCTGGAGAAAGCTTACGACACTACCTGGCGATATGGGATTCTCTCCACACTACACCAGTGTGGATTTCGGGGAAATTTGCCAACGTTTATTGAGAACTTCATTACCCTCCGTCTCTTTCGAGTCCATGTAGGGAATGCATTTTCTCAATATTACGTTCAGGAAAATGGAGTACATCAGGGATCGGTCTTGAGTGTCACGCTGTTCGCAATCGCCTTCAACGGCATAGTTGCCGCTGCTGGGCCCGCAGTCGTTTCTCCGCTGTATGTAGACGACTTAACTCTACATTACAGCTCCGGACGGGTGGCGTTTGCTGAGAGACAGCTACAGCAAGCTATTAACCGAGTCGACAGATGGACCCTGCAACACGGTTTTCGATTTTCAGCAGCGAAAACCTCAGTTGTACACTTCTGTCGACGTCGGCCTGTGCATCCCGAACCTGAGCTCCGCTTGCGAAACAGTGCCTTACCAGTGGTTGACACCTGCAAATTCCTGGGTCTCCATTTTGATAAGAGACTTACGTGGCAGCCCCACATCCGTCAGTTGAAGGTTGCCTGCATGAAGAGACTTAACATGCTTAAGTTTCTCAGCGGTACTTCATGGGGGGCTGACCGTGCGGTACCGCTACGATTTTACACGGCTACGGTCCTCTCCCGGATTGACTATGGAAGTGCGGCTTATGGCTCAGCATCAAAATCTACGCTGAGCCTTTTGGACAGTATTCACCATAGTGGAGTAAGGCTGGCAACGGGTGCTTTCCGTACCAGCCCAATTCCCAGCCTACTCGCTGAAGCGGGAGTTCCACCTTTACGGATAAAGTGGCAGCAGTTACTCCTCACGTACGCTGTCAAAATTGGTGAAATGCCGCTACATCCAAGCTATCAAAGCATTTATCGCACCCAATACCACCAGCGGTGCCAAGACCGGCCGAATGCCACACGACCGGTTGGGTTTCGGATTGATAGCTTGTGTCGTGAGTTGAATATTGATATCGGTGGTTGTCCTGTGGAAACTCTTATCGAGGTACCTCCGTGGTTGGTTCCGCGACCGGATATACGTTTAGATCTGCTCCGTGGACCCAAGGTGAACACGGATTCCTCCGTTCATCGGAGGTATTTCCAGGACTTCGTTCACCAATATCCGGCTGCGAGACTTATCTTCACGGATGGTTCTAAAATCGGAGATAACGTTGATTGCTCTTTCGTCACTGAAAATATGAGTACAATGATCTCGCTTCCTAAAGTATGTAGCGTGTATACTGCAGAGCTTTACGTCATCTTAGAGGCTCTGCAGTTTGCACTGCGTGACGAAAGAAGTTACTTTCTTATGTGTACCGATTCGTTCAGCTCTCTGCAGTCTATTGAAACCTGTTTCTCGCAACACCCACTGGTGCAGCAGATACATGACCTTCTAGCCAGGTTATGGGATGCTGGCACCAGAATCACATTTGCGTGGCTTCCAAGCCTCGTTGGGATTGCGGAAAACGAACTTGCGGATGAAGCTGCAAAGGAAGCTGTACTTTTACCTCCAAGACCAGTCAATGTACCTGCTAGGGATATTTGTTCTCAGCTACGTCGAACCATCTTGGCGTCCTGGGAATCGGAGTGGCTAGATATCCGAACTCCCAACAAGCTGAGAGCAATTAAGAAAACAACTACCGTGTGGCGGTCCTCTTTCCGACCTTCACGGAGAGAGGCCATAGTACTGTGCAGACTGAGGATAGGTCATTTACGATCCACGCACTCATATCTCCTAAAGAGGGAAGACCCCCCAGTGTGTTCTTGTGGTGCCGACTTCACCGTGGCCAACATCCTCACAGACTGCGCCGATCTCTCTGGCCTAAGGCGGAGCCTCGGCCTGCAGGAAACACTCGAACGCATACTAGCCGATCACGCGACTACTGTAGTTGAGGTACAAGAAGCAATGACTGCTTAACTATCTGAACATTAAGTGCACTGTCAACAGAAGTAAGGTGAGGGGAAGAAGAAAAATGGGGTAGTGGTGATGGAGACAGTGCATGTTGAGAAAAGAGTGGAGGAGGTTTTGTGTCATCGTTGAATGGATCAGTTAAAGAATGCATTGATGAACTAGAAGAAAGGGAGAAAGAAATCAAGTCCGCGACAGGAGGGTTGGACAAGGACAAATTATGATATGAAGGAAGTGGTGAAGATTTGGAACTTTCACCCCGAGGAAAATTATCAAACAAACATGCCATATCTACAAGTGAAAAAAGTAACAGGGCATATAATTAGTACAAAAACTTGTCTGCTACCATTTGCGGCGAATGAGATTGTATGTGGTATCAATAAATGATATATTCGTAGGAATGACGAAAACGAGGTAAAGCACAGCACAGGTAATGAATAATGATCGACCCACGACACAAAGGATCATCAAAAGCATATATTTTGAGCTGCTCAGTGCCTAAGGCAGGCAAGTATCATTTCACTGGTGCGAACTTGTCAGACCACGGAAGGGCATGTGTTTGATGCCCCAAACCATAAATCTTGTTAGATTATGGCAACACAAAAAATTGATGATATTTATCAATCAGCAGAGTCAGTGGAACTTCGGCAGGCCGACCAAGAGGGCCGTCCGTGGTAAGTGCAGAGTCAAAAAAAAAGGGTAAGAACAGAGGGGAGGGAGCGTACAACAAACCAAAATAAAGAAAAGGGAATCAATTTAAACAAGTTATATTTCAACCATAAATTACTAGAACAGGTAAAGTGCAACAATCCCAAGCAAAGGAATAACAAAGATTTTAGTAAGGGCTCGGCCCTTTTAAAAACAAAATGCAATCGAGACAGATCTTGATTAAAAAGAATTCTTGCGAATAACACCAATAAGTTTCTGCAAAAACCCGAGACCCGTATTCGGCAGAAAACCACAATTACTATATATTTAATTTACATATTTTGTTTTCTTTTAAGAAAATGACACTGATTAAGAAAGAAGGGGGAGGTACTAATGTAATTTTGACAATAGTAATTAAAGGCCACACATACAATCAAATACCAAACCCGAAAAGGGTAAGAGACTTAGAGCACGTTACAAGACAGAAATATACGACTTAAAAAGGAAAAAAGGAGACAGGCAGAGAAGGGAAGGAAAGGGACGGGGATTCTTCCAGGCTGCTTAAACTCTATAAGTTGGCAGTGTGAGCGACCGCTCCGGCCTCAAGAAAAGTCCAGGAATTGGCAACACTTCTAACTTTTGTCCAAATACGATTTATCAGGTAAAGTAGGAGATTAATTAAGATGTCAGTCTGAAGGACTTTGTTAGAATGAAGGCCATAAAGGCACAGAATAATCAATCGTTCAGTGTTCAAGTCTTGATGGAAAACAGGAAAGATGAAAAAGTTATAACATTTTGCTCACCCAGTCTGAAGATTTTCGATGCAGCTTTTCACATAATAAAAATGTACGACGCAACGGGCCAGCCGCCTGCGAAATGTTCCGCTCTCCCCACTCAGGGATGTTTTCACTCGATGTCTGTCCAGCGAAACGACTACTAACTAACTACTAAACGTTTTCATTCCTCCCGTGAAGGGGGAGGCGGGCCTCTTAAACGGTGACGCCGTCTTTCAGGCTGGGAGATTTGTTACGGTGAAGGAGATGTGCGGAAAATTTGAGGGGGTAGGAGGGCGTGGCCTATACTACGAACTGTCCCGGCAATCGCCTTAGTTCAAGAGAATGGAAAACCTCGGAAAACCATTCTCAGGACAGCCGACGGGTGGGACCAGGCGTGAAGCCCGGCACTCTGCCCCAGGCCCGTCTCCCGAATGCAGAGGCGTAGAGCCACGGTAGAGCCGTGGCCACCTCTCCTCTGCTCGGTTGGCCGGTCAGAGTACAGAGCATTTGGGACAACAACCCACTCTGCTTCCACCGACGGCGGAACGATGTGTCTGTCGAGAAGTTTTCATTCCCTGCCCGTCGGGCGGGGCGGGCCCCCTAGATCGTTACGCGATCTCTCGGGCCGAGAGAAGTGAGAAGATCTGGGAGGTGTGAGAAGTGAAGAAGGTGGGTAATGCGAATCGATATTAGGTGGAAAAGTGTTGAGGGTCTCTTGGTTGAGGAGATGTTAGGAGTTAGCCTGGCTGGGGAGATGAAAGGAAGTGAGAATTTATAGAGGAGTATCGAGATGGAAGTTGCGAGATGAAATAAGGTGGTGTAGTGTAGAAGCTATGTGGGAAAGGACAGTCGTGAGTTGTCGTAGATGGTCTAGTATAGGTGGGGGGAGTGAGATATGAACAAAGGGGGTAAGTGGACTGACGGGTTGTGTACGGTGAAAAGGAGGATGATCGAGCCTGGTGGGACGACGAGATGTGGATTGAGGATTTCGAGCGTGGGGAAGGGAACGAGAAGGTTCAACATTATGGCGACGGCCGTAGAGATTGACACCATGGGAGATGAGGTGGTCAACTGCTGCTGCGCTGGTGAGCTGGAGACGGATTAGATAGGTGGGGCCGTGAGTGTTAAAGATGCGAAATGCCCTCCAGTGGGTATGCCTTGACGACGAAGTTGATGGTGGACTTCCGCTGTCGAGATGAGGGGTTCGACGCCGCGAACGACGCAACTGAACAGTGCGGTTGGAGTTGATGTCGATGGCGTTGAGCGGTTGGCGGCTGCTGCAGGTGCGGTTGAAGATGGTGGTAACACTGAAGATGGCGGTAACGGAGGTTGACGGGCTGTTGCTGGTGACGCTGTGGATGGCGGCAACGAAGGTTGACTGGCTGCTGCTGGTGCGGCTGAAGATGGAGTTGGCGTAGACAGTCAGTACATGCGATGGGGGTCGGGGAGGAAGGTTGACATAACAAGCGATGGATTGGACGATGTAGTAGTGGTGAGGGAAGGGGAAGAGTAGGTGTGATGTCAGAAGGCTATGGTGGTGGTGGTGATTGTGGTTGTAGGCATGGTGTTAAGGTATTAGGGAGGCTAACGTCCAACGAGGAGTCGGCCTATATGCTTTGTTGGTTCGGCGCGAGCGGATAGTAAAGATGTGTAAGCCACCCAGCCGATCAAAAATAGCAGGAGAGTCTTCTGCGACGAGTTGTGCAGTCCACTTGAGAGACGTCATTGAAAGACGGGTGGAACGAAGTAATAGCACGCTTATATAGGTGGTGAAGCGAATCCAGAAGTTACTCGACGAAAAATACGTAACCGTGACGTCACAGCAGTGCAGGGGAACAGTTTGTGAACAGCTGGGTAAGCAAGCAGATGGTGAGAATATGGCAGCAGTAGAATGCGACGGATGGCAGACGGTAAGAAAAAAATCTTGATGTAGTAGAGAGGCCGTAACATTTACTAAAGAGTAGTTCAGTATGTGCATCAGTATAGGCAGGACAGCACCCATAATGTTATGTATAAAAGTAATAGGAATATCATCTACACCTGTAATCTTTGATTTAATCGAGTACAAAGCCTTTTTTACCTGATTTTCTGTTACACTGTGAAATGTGAATTGTGGATTGGCTGGAGGGGAGGGCGGTGAGTCGGTGCAGTTAATTGGGGTAGGTTGAATATTTATTCTACTAAAGTAATAGTTCGGTTCGTCAAGTGGAATGTCAGAAGTTGTCTGTCTCTGTTGATGTTTTCCTATTCCCAGAGCTCTAAGTTGGTCCCATGCGCGATTAGAATTTAAGTTGTTAGCTAAATTCCAGAAATATATACATTTTTAATTTCTAATTAACGGCTTTGTGCGATTTCTTAAAATGCGGTAAAATTCGAAATCTGTGTCATCCAGGGTTTGTTTATAATGTCGAAATAACGAGTCACGGTGGGCCATCATTCTCTTGGTTTCATCATCTAGCCTTGGACAACAAGGGCGAGAAACATGTATTCGACGTGTGTGTGTATTTCTTTGCCGCATTATTTGTATAAAATGTCACTTCTTTATTGCTTAACACATGACCTTTATAATAATAACATTACCGTATTTATTCTAAACCAGAATACTGCATCTTTATTCAATCTGTGGGAATATATGAAATGTTGCAGATATGTTGGGATGGGAGTAACAGAAGTAGCCCGTGGGGGGGGGGGCGTTCGTCCAAGGAGTCCAGACACCCCAAGAGTTTTAGCGAATATACTTGTATTAAACATTTTATATATAATGTAGGTATATTAATATTAGCTTCCGGAGTCCGACTCATTGGCTGAATGATCAGTGTTGAGGCCTTCGGTTCAGAGGGTCCCGGGTTCGATTCCCGGCCAGGTCGTGGATTTTAATCGCGTCTGATTAATTCCTCTGGCTCGGGGACTGGGTGTTTGCCCCAACACTTTCCTCTTCATATTCAGACAACATACTACAATACCAACCACCAAAGAAACACACAACAGTGATTACATCCCCCCATATAGGGTTGGGGTCGGGAAGGACATCCGGCCGTAAAACAGGGCCCAATCCACGTGTGCGATACAGCTCGCACCCTCGACCCCACAGATGTGAGAAAATCGGAAGAAGAAGAATATTACTATTAGCTTCCGGAATCCGCACGAATCCGCCACCCTTACTTGGATCCAAGGATACACATTTCCTTCTTTAGTATTCTACACCTCCTATATTCTGGAAGTTTGAACACCAATCAAAATAAAATATTGAGTGAATGCCCCCCCCCCGAAACTGAAATCCTGGCTACGCTACTGTGGCGGTCCTCTTTCCGACCTTCACGGAGAGAGGCCATAGTACTGTGCAGGCTGAGGATAGGTCATTTACGATCCACGCACGCTTATCTCCTAAAGAGGGAAGACCCCCGAGTGTGTTCTTGTGGTGCCGAATTCACCGTGGCCCACATCCTCACAGAGTGCGCCGATCTCTCTGGCCTAAGACGGAGCCTCGGCCTGCAGGAAACACTCGAACGCATACTAGCCGATGACGCGACTACTGCTGATCTCGTCATCCGCTTTATGTGCGACAGTGGACTTATCAAGGTTATGTAAATTACAAGTGTACTGTTACTCAGGCAATTCGCGTTCCCTTTTGATTCGTTGCCGGCCCCGTGGTGTAGGGGTAGCCTGCCTGCCTCTTACCCGGAGGCCCCGGGTTCGATTCCCGGCCAGGACAGGGATTTTTACCTGGACCTGAGGGCTGGTTCGAGGTCCACTCAGCCTACGTGATGAGAATTGAGGAGCTATCTGACGGTGAGATAGCGGCCCCGGTCTAGAAAGCGAAGAATAACGGCCGAGAGAATTCGTCGTGCTGACCACACGACACCTCGTAATCTGCAGGCCTTCGGCTGAGCAGTGGTCGCTTGGTAGGCTAAGGCCCTTCAAGGGCTGTAGTGCCATGGGGTTTGGGGTTTTGATTCGTTAGAGATTTTTGGGCTTAATTCATTACCTTTTTGTTTTATTTTAATTTGTTCATAGAGGATGATTTTCTAGTTGTGCTTCCTCTTAAAACAATAATCACCACCACCTGATGACCGAAACAACAATGGGCTACAACAAGCCGCAGAGCTCGCAACAGTGGACATAAACAGAGAGAGTAACCAAGGATACTTGTGAATGAAAAGTGATTAATTTACGTGCGCGTAAGGTGAGTGCTCCATGAATGATTGTAAAATAAGGGAGTATAATAGCACAGTTTATATTTGTAAGCATTGTGTGGCGAGCAGTTAATGCAGAAAGAATAGGGACCTCTAACAAACGTCTCTCGACTTCTAATATTTGGTGGGTGAATACGGGGTATTAAGCTGATTCTTGTGTTGTTTCCTCGTATCCGACCTCCCTTGGTCAACTTGTGTTCTCTTCCTACCCTGATGATAATATGTTTGCGACGTGCAGGGAGTCTTTCAATTTCTCGCCCTTCGTACCCCTTGTCTCTAGAATGGTTCAGACTTGTCACATTATTCCTCTGATTAGTGGTAATTGAGGATGCACTCTCCCTTAAAATAGTCACGTTATAAGTAGTTCGTGTCTGGTATAGAACCTCTTGTAAAGGTGCACTATGCGCGCTATCACTACCCCCCTGTGGGTGGGGGCGGTATAATAACACCCACGGTATCCCCTGCCTGTCGTAAGAGGCGACTAAAAGGGGCCTCAGGGACTCTGAAGTTTGGAGCATGGGTTGGCGACCACGGGACCCTCAGTTGAGTCCTGGCATTGCTTCCACTTACTAGTACCAGTCTCCTCACTTTCATCTATACTATCTGACCTCCCTTGGTCAACTCTTGTTCTTTTCCGACCCCGACGCTATTAGGTTTGCGAGGGCTAGGGAGTCTTTCATTTTCACGCCCTTCGTGGCCCTTCTTTCCTTTGGCCGCTACCTTCATTTTTCGAAGTGTCCGACCCCTTCCATTTTTTTCTCTCTCTGATTAGTGTTACATAGAGGATGGTTGCCCAGTTGTACTTCCTCTTAAAACAATAATCACCACCACCGCTATTACTACAGATCCTTCAAAATAAGGTCTTCAGGAACACCGACTGCAGTCCCCTCTCGATCGTTCCAAGATGGCGAATCGAGTAACTGGGCATGATCGAGATGTGGGTTCGTAGTTTTCGTTAACGAAAAATATTAGTTTCTGTGTAGAATATAAGTGTGCGAGTGTGTTTATATGTGTCAATGGACAAGATCCCCGAAGAAATCCGGCAAGCCATCTGCCAGTTCTCCTCCCAAAACGACAGACACGGTGGGCAAGAGCAAGAGGCCCACTGTTTCGATCATTGAGATCACCATCCGCGGAGTGCCCAGCCACCGCGTTGGAGACAATTGAGACTGAACCACTCATTTTCGTGGATGGTGATTATGATAACAAGGACACCGACAAAGACGGTGGAACCTGGCAGGTGATAGGCCGAGTGAAGGGCAAGATATTGCTCTAAATTCCTAGCGTTACGTATCCACACAATGGCACCATTGAAGTGGAACTGCGGTAGTTACTGTCGCTTAGCTGAGTTACATCAGTTGATATCCGTCTATGCGGCTTCCATAGTCGGCATACAGCAATCTCATTTGAGTACTGGACACGACACGACTATGAGAGGATATCGTCTTCATTCCAAAGACAGAGTAGCTGTGGGTGCCACAGCAACTGGGGGTGTTTGTACCCTAGTTCGCTCCCACACCTTCAGCTGAGAAGTACCACTCCGTACTCGGCTAGATGCAGTTGCAGTTCGCACTCCGTTACCAGTAATGACAACGGTGTGCAACGTGTACATTCCACCGGACTAGGATCTTGAAATGTGTGCACTGCAAGATCTGATCGCACAGTTACTTCCTCCTTTTCTCATGCTGGGAGACGTGAACGCCCGTAATCAAAGACAGACCGAAGTACCCAAGTGGCTCCCGGGGCTCTGAAATTTGGAGCGTGGTTTGGCGGCCACGGGGCCCTTAGCTGTGCCCTGGCATTTCTTCCACTTATTTGTGCCAGGCTCCTCACTTTCACCTCTCCTAGCCGACCTCTTCTTAAGTTCGAAGCGTGGCACCCTACAAAAAAC
The DNA here is from genome assembly GCF_040414725.1 of Anabrus simplex. Taxonomy (NCBI): domain Eukaryota; kingdom Metazoa; phylum Arthropoda; class Insecta; order Orthoptera; family Tettigoniidae; genus Anabrus; species Anabrus simplex. The sequence continues at coordinate 86,505,408 of NC_090276.1, read as the reverse complement.
AGCGTCCTTAAATGGAACGAAAGGGAAGCGAGATACTCCAGCACTTGTAAATTATATAATTGTTGCTTCCAGGGTCGATAGCAAAAGCTTTTTGGATGAATGTCCTTTCTTGATAAATTATTCGATTGAAGAAATTACTGGTGGTGAAGTCGACGAGATGATCAAGCTTCGCGATGGATCCGTACTTATCAAGACATCATAGGCTGAACAGTATAGACTGCTACGTAAAGCGAAGTTATTGGGATAGGTAGAGGTCAAAATCGAGAAGCCCCATAGTCTGAACTCCTGCAAGGGAGTTACATTCCACAGGGATTCGTTTAAGTCTTCCGATGCTACCTTGATCAGATACCTAGAACGTCTGGGTGTAACCGAGGTGAAGAGTTTGAAGAGGCGCGTGGGTGACGAGTTGCCGGATACGGGCGCTTTCATCCTTACCTTCGACGCCGAGACCATACCTGAAATAATATAATTGGCTATGTGCCGAGTGACTGTTCGTCCGTATATTCCAACACTAGTGAGGTGCTATAACAGCCAAAAGTTTGGTCACACCTCATTGAGATGTCAAGGTTCGACGACCTGTAAAATGTGTGGGAAGTGCGAGCATGCTGGTGTTGACTGCACACCAATACCTGTCTGCGTCAATTGTCCAGGTACCCATTCTCCTATCTCCAAGATGTGTCCCACCCTCAAACGGGAGAAGAAGATCCAGGAGATAAAAACTCTGGCTGAGCTCCTTCATCCAGATGCCCATAGAAAATTCAAATCGTTGGCTGCTCCGGAGTTCTCCATCTCCTTTGCTGAAAAGGTCTCGAAAATGCGGAACACTCCACAGATGTTTACACCATCCATCTCTAGACAGCTAGCATCGAAAAGTCTCAGCCCCCAACAAAGAGCAAGTACTGAAGGGAACTGGAGATCCCGTGAAGGTTTTGGAGCCTCCTGTGAGTAAAAAATGCGCGTTATCCTGTCATCGCCTAGGGAAAGCCCTTTCCAGGAACGTTCGGCTTGGAAGTCCTCCTCCAAGAGGGCGGGAGAAAGGCTTCCCCAAATGCCCAGAACAAAAGGGAGGTGAAAGGGAACCCCAAAGCTCACCTAAGAAGTTGCAGAAGAAGCCTTCTCCAACTCAATCGGGCGTCACAGGTTCCCCGAAGAAGACCGGCTGGCAGTTCTGCTCCTAAAAAGACTTAAACGGTGGGCAAGAGCGAAACTGCCCGACGCAGTTCTTTGCCCTTGTCTTCCTTCTGAGGATACCTTCATTTCTCGAAGCATTGGATCCCTTCCATTTTTATATCTGATTGGTCTTATATAGGGGATAGTTGCCTAATTGTACATCCTGCTAAAACAACAATCACTCTGCCACGATTTCTGGTTGCAACAGAGAACCCGTTCCTGATAAGCAATGCTGCGGAAGTTCTTGTTGGTGAACTACAGTAGATCCAATTAGGAAATTGCGGGATGGTAGCGTACTAATTACTAGTCCCGCTTGGGTGGGGGGCGGTAGAATAACACACGCAGTACCCCCTCCGTCTCGTGAGAGGCGACTACAAGGGTCCCCAGGGGTCTGAACTTTGGTGGCGCGTGTGCTGGCGATCACGGGGCGTTAGCTGAGTCCTGGCATTTCTTCTATTAACTTGTGCCAGGCTCCTCACGTTCATCTATCTTATCCGTCCTCTCGTGGTCAACTCCTGTTATTTTCCGAACCCGACGCTATTAGGTTTCCGAGGGCTAAGAAGTCTTTCATTTTCACACCCTTCAAGTCATTTCGTCTTTCTTTGGCCGATACCTTCATTTTGCGAAGTGTCGTATCTCTTCAATTTTTCCTCTCTTTAGTGTTGTATAGAGGATGGTTGCCTAGTTGTACTTCGTCTTAAACTAATAGTCACCACCATTACCACCTCAGACCCCTTCCATATTCTCTCAGATTAATATTATATAGAGGTGGTTGCCTAGTTGAACTTCCTCTAAAAGCAATAAACACCTCCACAACCACCGCTTATGTGTCAGGCTTGTTACATTTTTTCGTCTGATTAGTGATAAGGGAGGATACACTACCCCTTAAAACAGTTATAATCACCGTCATGTCATAAGCCAGAGCTCAGCCAGGATTACTTGTTCCATGTTTAGTATACAACCTAATATGTTTCATTAAGTCTATTTACTTACGTATGTCATATGCTTTCTTGTTTCAGATTTGGAAGAAGAGAGATTTTGCAATAAAGAGTACAGTAAGTGCCACCATGTTTATTATATCTTAAATAAATAGTGATCAAGGAGTTATACAAATTCTTCGAAACAATGTCTTAATCAACTATGCCATTGCTGCTAGAATCGTATTTTAGGTCATGTCATTTAAGAAGGGTGGATGGTGACAAATTTTACACAATGCTGAACAATCACCATTGTTGGAAGCTGCCTCTGTGGATCCGTGGTAGAGTGTCGGCCTCCGGATCCCAAGATAGCGGGTTCAAACCCGGCAGAGGTAGTCGGATTTTTGAAGGGCGGAAAAAAGTCCAATCGACACTCCATGTCGTACGATGTCGGCATGTAAAAGATCTCTGGTGATACATTTGGTATTTACCCGACAAAATTAATTAAAATCTCAGCCATAGACGCCCAAGAGAGATCCGGTTTACTCTAGGTCCGCTAGATGGCAGACAGAGTAAACCGGAACGTCGAAATTGACGAGCAGACAGCCAGATGGCGTCAAATCGAAATGTCTGCAAACGGTAGCTGAGGCCATACGATTATTATTATTACCATTGTTGGAAGCGAGAGCTCGGGTGAACGACGTCAGCTCTGACTGAGAAAAGAGTCAAGCTCTGATTCGCCGCAGGGGCTCTGAACTTTGGAGCGTTGATTGCCGACCACGGAGCCCTTAGTTGAGTCCTGGCATTGTTTCCACTTTCTTGTGCCCGCTCCTCACTTTAATCTACCCTGTCCGACCTTCCTCGGTCAACTCTTCAGACCCCGATGCATTTAGCTTTGCAGGGATAGGGTGTCTTTCATTTTCACGCCCTTCGTGGCCCTTGTCTTCCTTTGGCCGATATCTTCATTTTACGAAGTGTCGGATCCCCTTCTATTTTTTCCCTCCGATTAGTGTTATGTAGAGGATCGTTCCCTAGTTGTACTTCCTCTTAAAACAATAATCCCACGAACCTACTACGCTGGCGTAGCAGGAGGAGGGGTGGTACTCCCACGCCACCTTTTAGCCCCAGGGGCTCTGAACTTTGGAGCGTGGGTTGGCGACCACGGGGCCCTCAGCTGAGTCCTGGCATTGCTTCCACTTACTTGTGCCAGGCTCCTCACTTTCATCTATCCTATCCGACCTCCCTTGGTCAACTCTTGTTCTTTTCCGACCCCGACGCTATTAGGTTTGCGAGGGCTAGGGAGTCTTTCATTTTCATGCCCTTCGTGGCCCTTGTCTTCCTTTGGCCGTTATCTTCATTTTTCGAAGTGTCGGTCCCTTCCATTTTTCTCTCTGATTAGTGTTATATGGAGGATGGTTGCCTAGTTGTACTTCCTCTTAAAACAATAATCACCACCACCACCACCATCCCACGCCACCAACTATTCAGGTCACGACACAAGCTATCAATCTGAAACCCAACCGGCCGTATGGCATTCGGGTGGTTTTGGCAGCGCTGGTGGTATTGGGTACTATAGATGCATTGATAGCTTGGATGTAGCGGCATTTCACGAATTTTGGCAGCGTACGTGAGGAGTAACTGCTGCCTCCTTATCCGTAAAGGTGGAACTCCCGCTTCAGCGAGTAGGCTGGGAATGGGGCTAGTACGGAAAGCACCCGTTGCCAGCCTTACTCCACTATGGTGAATACTGTCTAAAAGGCTCAGCGTAGATTTTGATGCTGAGCCATAAGCCGCACTTCCATAGTCAGTACGGGAGAGGACCGTAGCCGTGTAAAATCGTAGCAGTACCGCACGGTCAGCCCCCCACGAAGTGCCGCTGAGAAACTTCAGCATGTTAACTCTCTTCATGTAGGCGATCTTCAACTGACGGATGTGGGGCTGCCACGTTAGTCTCTTATCAAAATGGAGACCCAGGAATCTGCAGGTGTCAACCACTGGTAAGACACTGTTTCGCAAGCGGAGCTCTGGTTCGGGATACACAGGCCGACGTTGACAGAAGTGTACAACAGAGGTTTTCGCTGCTGAAAATCGAAAACCGTGTTGCAGGGCCCATCTGTCGACTCGGTTAATAGCTTGCTGTAGCTGTCTCTCAGCAAACGCCACCCTTCCGGAGCTGTAATGTAGAGCTAAGTCGTCTACATACAGCGATGGAACGACTGCAGATGTGAGGCTGCATCCAGGAGATGGTGGATCCTCTTGTCCAGTTTTACGATCTAAACATACTTATAAACATTATTTTGTATAATGCTCACACACCAGTGGTTTGCGTTTAATTCACAGCTCTTAGCAGAACATGAACGGTGTGTCCATACAATCTAGTGATAAGAAATTGTATACTACCATCTCCTTTACCCTGCTGGGCTGTGTGGCTCAGACGCTGGCCTTCTATCGAAAAATCCCTAGGCCTAGCCAGTAATCGAACCTCAATGTGTGGGGGAACTCAGACAAAAGTGGGATTCGAACCCGCTATCTCCCGTAACGCTTACTAAGGATTACCGACGGACAAAAAGCCATCATATGTGCACTGCGGACAGGAATATAATTTAATCAAGTCTCTTTTTGGACGTGCAGTCTAGAAATAAGTAATTGTATACTATTACCCGCTTACCCTGCTAGGCTGTGCGGCTCAGACGCTGGCCTTCTATCTAAAAGCCTCCTGTGGGTGGGGCGGTAGAATAACACCACGGTATCCCCTGCCTGTCGTAAGAGGCGACTTAAAGGGGCCCCAGGGCCTCTGAACTTCGGAGCGTGGGTTGGAGAACAGGGGGCCCTTAGCTGATTCTTGGCATTTCTTCTATTTAGGCCTACTTGTGCCAGGCTCCTCACTTTCATCTATCCTATCCGACCTCCCTTGGTCGACTCTTGTTCTTTTCCGACTCCAACGCTATTAGGTTTGCGAGGGCTCGAGAGTCATTTTCACGCCCTTCGTGGCCCTTGTCTTTCTTTGGCCGATACCTTTCTTTTTGCGAAGTGACGGGCCTCTTCCATTTTTCCCTCTGTTTAGTGTTGTATAGAGGATGGTTGCCTAGTTGTACTTCCTCTTAAACCAATAATCACCACCATCGCCACCTCAGACCCCTTCCATATTCTCTCAGATTAATATTATATAGAGGTGGTTGCCTAGTTGAACTTCCTCTAAAAGCAATAAACACCTCCACAACCACCGCTTATGTGTCAGGCTTGTTACAATTTTTCGTCTGATTAGTGATAAGGGAGGATACACTACCCCTTAAAACAGTTATAATCACCGTCATGTCATAAGCCAGAGCTCAGCCAGGATTACTTGTTCCATGTTTAGTATACAACCTAATATATTTCATTAAGTCTATTTACTTACGTATGTCATATGCTTTCTTGTTTCAGATTTGGAAGAAGAGAGATTTTGCAATAAAGAGTACTGTAAGTGCCACCATGTTTATTAAATCTTAGATAAATAGTGATCAAGAAGTTATACAAATTCTTCGAAACAATGTCTTAATCAACTATGCCATTGCCTGCTAGAATCGTATTTTAGGTCATGTCATTCAAGAAGTGTGGATGGAGACAAATTTTACACAATGCTGAACAATCACCATTGTTGGAAGCGAGAGCTCGATTGAACGACGTCAGATCTGACTGAGTATAGAGTCAAGATCTGATTCGCCTCAGGGGCTCTGAACATTGGAGCGTCCATGGTACCCTTAGCTGAGTCCTGACATTGGTTCTACTTACTTGTGCCATGCTCCTCACTTTGATCTATACTATCCGACCTCCCTTGGTCAACTCTTGTTCTTTTTCCGATCCCCCTGTGGGGGGGGCGGTAGAATAACACCCACGGTATCCCCTGCCTGTCGTAAGAGGCGACTAAAAGGGGCCCCAGATGCTCTGAACTTTGGAGCGTGGGTTGGCGACCACGGGGCACTCAGCTGAGTCCTGGCATTTCTTCCACTTACTTGTGCCAGGCTCCTCACTTTCATCTATCCTGTCTGACCTCTCTTGGTCAACTCTTGTTCTTTAACGACCACGAAGCTATTAGGTTTGCGAGGGCTAGGGAGTCTTTCATTTTCACGCCCTTCGTGGCCCTTGTCTTTCTTTGGCCGATACATTCATTTTTCGAAGTGTCGGACCCCTTACAGTTTTTCTCTCTGGTTAGTGTTATATAGAGGATGGTTGCCCAGTTGTACTTCCTCTTAAAACAATAATCACTACCACCATCACCTGTTCTTTTCCGACCCCGATGCTTTTAGGTTTGCTGGGCTAGCTTGTCTTTCTTTTCACGCCCTTCGTGGCACTTGTCTTCCATTGTCCATATCTTTATTTTTCGAAGTGTCGGGGCCCTTTCATTTTTTCTGCCTGATTTGTGTTATATAGAGGATGGTTGCCCAGTTGTACTTCCTCTTAAAACAATAATCACCACTATAGTGTCTTACCAGTGGTAGACACCTGCAGATTCATGGTTCTTCATTTTGATAAGAGACTGACGTGGCAGCCCCACATCCGTCAGTTGAAGTTTACCTGCATGAAGAGACTCAACAAGCTTAAGTTTCTCAGCGGCACCTCGTGGGGACTGACCGTGCGGTGCTGCTACGATTTTACACGGCTACGGTCCTCTCCCGAATTGACTATGGGAGTGCGGCTTATGGCTCAGCTTCAAAACCTTTGCTGAGTCTTTTAGACAGTATTCACCATAGTGGAGTTAGGCACGCAACAGGAGTTTTCCGTTCCAGCTCCATTCCCAGCCTGCTCGTTGTAGCGGATAAGGAGGCAGTAGTTACTGCTCACGTACGCTGCCAAAATTCGTGAAATGCCGCTACATCCAAGCTATCAATGCATCTTTGGTACCCAGAGGTACTGAAACCGGCCGAATGCTACACAACCGGTTGGGTTTCGAATTCATAGCTTGTGTCGTGATTTGAATATAGATATCGGTGGTTATCTTGAACAAACTTTTTTAGTGAGGTACCTCCAGTTTTGCGACCGGAAATACGACTAGATCTACTCCGTGGTCAATGGTGAACACGGATTCCTCCGTTTATCGGAGGTATTCCAGGATTTCCGGCCGCGAGACGTATCTCCACGGACGGTTCTAAAATCGGAGAAAATGTTGGTTGTTCTTTCGTCACCGATGGTATGAGCCACGTTGGTATTGCGGGAAATGAACTTGCGGATGAAGCTGCAAAGGGAGCTGTACTTTTACCTCCAAGACCTAACAATATACCTGCTGAAGATAGTTGTTCTCATTTACGTCGAACCATCTTGGCGTCCTGGGAATCGGAGTGGCTAGCTATACGAACTCCCAACAAGCTAAATCCCCTGCGACCGAGCTCGATAGCTGCAGTCGCTTAAGTGTGGCCAGTATCCAGTGTTCGGGTGATAGGAGGTTCGAACCCCACTGTCGGCAGCCCTGAAAATGGTTTTCCGTGCTTTCCCATTTTCACACAGGGCAAATGCTGGGGCTGTACCTTAATTAAGGCCACGGCCGCTTCGTTCCAACTCCTAGCCCTTTCCCATCCCATCGTCGCCATAAGACCTATCTGTGTCGGTGCGACGTAAAGCAACTAGAAAAAAAAATCCCCTGTGGGTGAGGGTGGTATAATAACACCCACGGTATCCCCTGCCTGTCGTAAGAGGCGACTGAAAGGGGCCCCAAGTGCTCTGAACTTGTGCCCCCCCTGTGGGTGGGGGCGGTAGAATAACACCCACGGTATCCCCTGCCTGTCGTAAGAGGCGACTAAAAGGGGCCCCAGCGGCTCTGAACTTTGGAGCGTGGGTTGGCGACCACGGGGCCCTTAGCTGAGTCATGGCTTTGCTTCCACTTACTTGTGCCAGGCTCCTCACTTTCATCTATCCTATCCGACCTCTCTTGGTCAACTCTTGTTCTTTTCCGACCCCGATGCTATTAGGTTTGCGAGGGCTAGGGAGTCTTTCATTTTCACGCCCTTCGTGGCCCTTGTCTTTCTTTGGCCGATATCTTCATTTTTCGAAGTGTCGGACCCCTTCCATATTTTCCCTCTGATTAGTGTTATATAGAGGATGGTTGCCTAGTTGTACTTCCTCTTAAAACAATAATCACCACCACCACCACTCTGAACTTGCGAGCGTGGTTGGCGACCACGGGGCCTTAGCTGAATCATGGCATTGCTTCCACTTACTTGTCCCCCTGTGGGTGGGGGCGGTAGAATAACACCCACGGTATCCCCTGCCTGTCGTAAGAGGCGAGTAAAAGAGGCCCCAGGGCTCTGACCTTTGGAGTTTGGATTGGCGACCACGGGGCCCTTAGCTGAGTCCTGGCATTGCTTCCACTTACTTGTGCCAGGCTCCTCACTTTAATCTATTCTATCCGACCTTCCTTGGTCAACTCTTGTTCTTTTCCGACCCCGACGCTATTAGGTTTGCGAGGGCTAGGGAGTCTTTCACTTTCATGCCCTTCGTGGCCCTTATCTTCCTTTGGCCGATACCTTCATTTTTCGAAGTGTCGGATCCCTTCCATTTTTTCTCTCTGATTAGTGTTATATAGAGGATGGTTGCCTAGTTGTACTTCCTCTTAAAACAATAATCACCACCACCACCACTTACTTGTGCGAAGCTCCTCACTTTCATCTATCCTATCCGACCTCTCATGGTCAACTCTTGTTCTTTTACGACTTCGACGCTATTAGATTTCACGCCCTTCGTGGCCCTTGCCCTCCTGTGGCCCATATCTTCATTTTTCGAAGTGTCGTTTCCCTTCCATTTTTTCCCTCTGGTTAGTGTTATATAGAGGATGGTTGCCTAGTTGTACTTCCTCTTAAAGCAATAATCACCACCACCACCTCAATGCTGAGTTCGGTACACAAGCCAGTGCACAAGGCGGACGAACACTTTTATGTTGCCTTTTCCTATCCCAACCACACTCATTATTTCTTATTAAAGACTATTGACGTGCAAGTTGAAGTCAACGTGAAACCACCACTGTTATTTTCCCAAGACAACCTCATGGCTTTACTCAATCTCGAATTACTGTAGATTCCGGAGTAAGTCCCCCAGTCTGATTTCCGGGGGGTGGGGAGACAGGTTCAGATAAGATTTATCCAAACCATCCTTACGAGTCGTCAGAAGAATAGCAGCCTGGAATGTACGAGGTCTCTTGCAGGCGAGTAAACTTCACATCATTGAAAGAGAAATGAAACTTCATGATCTGGACATACTTGGACTTAGTGAGACACATTGGAGAGGCTGTGTCCATTTTATGACTCAAACAAATAATACAGTATATTTTTCTGAAAGTGAGGATATGTGTCGTAATAGTGTCGCTGTAATAATTCCAAAGAATCTTAACAATGCTGTTATGGGTTATGAGCACATCATCTTTATTAAGATGAAAGCTTCTCCTTGACTAGAAGAATTTTATGACCATCTGGAATATACCATCAGTATGATACCTAAAAAGCAAATATTAGTCATCCGAGGGGATTTTAACGCGAAGATAGGTAGGACTAATGAGACCTATGGTTGGACTGTTCGGTCTGGGGGTGAGAAATGAACGCGGAGAGCGTTTATTAGAATTTTGTGTGAATAACAACTTATCTATCTGTAACACCCGCTTCCAACATCATCCATGTGGATTTCTCCTGGGGATAAGTTTAGGAATCAAATTGATTTAATTTTATTGAGGCAACATTGGCAGACTTCAATCCTGGATTGTAAGACCTATCCTGCAGCAGATCATATACTGCTATCTATGAAATTGCGGATAAAATTGAAATCATTGAAGAAGGTGAGAGTAAAACATTATGCATTACTGACAAACATATTCTCCATTAGTTTGGTGAAAGAATACGAATAGAGGAGGAAAGAGCTTCTTCTCAAACATGGGACAAGATGAAGGAAATCATCAATTCATCCCTTCCCGAACTCAGGCAAAACATCCCTGGATTTCAACATCTACACTACTATTGATTGAAGAAACGTGGTATACAAACTGCAGAAGATGATAAAGAACTTTGCCTAGAAATACAGCTTAATTGTAGAATTGACAAAACACAGCACCTTACGAATATCTGTAATGAAATAGACCACCATCACAAGCTAAATGAAACACGTGACCTTTACAAGAAGATAAATAGCATCTCCCGAGAGTTCAAACTACGTACATGGGTGATTGAAGACGCACAGGGAAATGTAATTGATGACAAGAAAGAAGCAATATCCAGGTGGAAACAACACTGCAAAGGTAATAGCATAAGAGAAGAGAACAATTGCATGGAATGTGACATAGAGCCTGCTATCCTATGTAGTGAAATTGAGAACGCCATCAAACATTTGAAAAACAACAAAGCCCCAGGCATAGGCGGTATTACTGGAGAAATGCTGAAAGTAATGGGAGAAGAAGGCCTCCATGCTTTACATAAAACTGTGGAAAACTGGGGAATGACCTTCAGACTGGACTACATCTGTTCTCATCCCCCTCAGTTAGGGACTGTTCTAATTACCGCACCATAGCATTAATATCACATGGTAGCAAAGTCCTGCTGTACATAATGAATCAACGACTAAAAACTTTCTTGCAATCTCAGATTTCTGCTGAACAAACAGGTTTTGTGGCAGGTAAAGGTACACGAGAGTCAATAACAAACATGAGGCAGATAATTGAAAAATGCCGCGAGTTCTGTGTGCTTGCTTATATTTGTTTCCTCGATTATAAAAAGGCCTTCGACTGTGTCAAGTGGGGCAAGTTGTGGGAAGTGCTCAATGAATGTGGAGTCCCAAAACACTTAACGTCATTGTTGAAAGGTCTTTATAATAGCCATAATGCAACCATAAGGGTGAATGGTGAATGCTCAGAATTTTTCAATGTGACAAATGGAGTCAGACAAGGTTGCATATTGTCACCCCAACTCTACAATATCTACGCAGAGTATGTAATGAGAAGAGCACTGGATGGCTGGGATAATGGAATTTCAATCGGTGGTAGAAAAATCAACAATTTACGCTTCGCTGATGATACTACACTCATTGCAGGAAGTGGACAAGAACTTGATGAATTGCTCTTCATCTCGTTAAGAATGCAGTTTCTAATGAAGTGAAGAAATGCGGTCACGACGCTCAGCAGTGAGTAAACCGACTGATGATGATGATGATTGACGTGCAAGATGTGTATTCTGTACGTGTATATTGCATATTCACTGCGTATTTGTTCTGAACGTTCACGAGGCCTTGTAATGAATTTTTGGTGTTCAATATATGAAAAGGACAGATGGACGAATACTTATGCGAGCGACCTGTGAGTCAGTTGTACACTGTACACTTGTAAACACAATCGTCCTTGCATTCTGTTGTCGTCGTAGGCAGTGGCGGCGCGTGACTTTCACTGCTGGGGGGGGGGTTCAAAAGAAGAAAAATTGCCCCCCCCCCACAACCTCTCTTCTCCCCCTCTCCACCAGCACCTCATCCATCGCGGGCCGTAACTTCCTAAAATAAGATGACAGAAATTTTGGAAATGTGATCAAATACGAGCAAAGCAGACAATACGGTAGACCTACATGCCGAAATTTACCACATGCAAAATAAGAAATGTTTCACAATCAGCTTACCCTATGCAGACAGCTTATACAAAAAATCCATCCTGCGCTCCTCGAAGGACGCAAATTTATCTATAACTGCTTCATTGAAGTCCGCAGAGTCTCGAACAAAGTCCTTTTCAATTGACAACATAGCAAGAGCATTAAGTCTATCCTCGGTCATTGTGCTGCGCTAGAAAGTCTTTATTCTCTTCACGGTAGAGAAGCACCTTTCTGCTTCCGATGTCGCAATGGGAATAGTAATAACTATATTTAAAAGTTTTCATTGGTTTTACCTTGCCGCTATTCTTTGTCTCAATGCTTTTTAAGTTTTCTCTCCATAAATTAATTATTCCAAAGAAGGCAAATTAATAGATGTTTAGTAAGTATTGATATTTGGGACAAGTTATCAATTGGAATTAGGCAGTTTAATGTCACTTTTGGTAGTAATGATACTTTTCAACACTAGCGCTAGTTACGTGCACTTTGCCTAATTAAATTCTTGTGAGGGCAACTGATGGCAGGCACACACCCCAACAACACGACTTGCGAGACACTCGAGAGAGTGGCATATTGCGCATGCGTGAAGTACAGATATCCGTTTCTGCGATATCCTGGTCTTGCCTTAGTGCTGACCGATGTCCCCCCACACCTCGCTCCTCCCTTCGCCTAAGTACGGACGAAGAGATCGCCTTTCAAGGGGGTTCATCCCAGACGAGTATCCAGCCACATACCTTGCGCAGCTCACATGAATTAAAAGCCAGTACGAGTATATTACGGTTAGAGGGACTTAGCAAGAGCTTCGAGATTGACAAGGGAGTTATGAAAATTACGTAGTTGAGTACAGTTTGATATAAACTGGAGGTTCATTGCTCCACTGCGCTATACCAGAAACCGCCACTGGTCGTAGGGCAACATGTAAGCCAGTTGAGCATCCTACAAACATCTCATTCCTCCAACGGCAAATTTGGTTGCATGTGAATACTTGTTATATATAATAGCCCTGAGATTTTTGGTCAGTTTCCATAAGCGCTGAAGAAGAGAGAATTGATGTTCTCAAAACACGTACCCCTGTGGTTGGGGGCGGTAGAATAACACACACGGTATTCCCTGCCTGTCATAAAAGGCGACTAAAAGGGACCCCAGGGGCTCTGAACTTTGGAGCGTGGGTTGGCGACCACGGAGCCCTTAGCTGAGTCCTGTCATTGTTTCCACTTACTTGTGCCAGGCTCCTCACTTTCATCTATCCTATCCGACCTCCCTTGGTCAACTCTTGTTCTTTTCCGACCCCGACGCTATTGGGTTTGCGAGGGCGAGGGAGTCTTTCATTTTCATGCCCTTCGCGGCCCTTGTCTTCCTTTGGCCGATACCTTCATTTTTCGAAGTGTCGGACCCCTTCCATTTTTTCTCTCTGATTAGTGTTAGATAGAGGACGGTTGCCTAGTTGTACTTCCTCTTAAAACAATAATCACCACCACCTTCAAAACACGGCATCCAAGATTGCTAAGAAATGTAAGCGGTATACTCCAGTTCCAGTAAATTATATATGCGACGAAAGTTTTCCTTGATTCCTGGTTCCTTCCACTGTCGATGGTAAAAGTTTGCTCAACGAATGCCCTTTTATGATCAGTAATGGTATTGGAGAAATTGTTTGTGGTGAAGACGACGAGATGCTCGCTGTTCTGGGGGACTGTGGGATTAAGGGTAGATTGTTGCAATTAATCAGGGACATTTATCATATTAATTGCGTTGCAATGAATATTGTTGGTAGAATGATTTCTTGATTCAGGTGTTAGATAAGGCTCTTATCTTTCACATTTTTACATGGATCATCTACTGAAAGGAAGGAATTCAGCCAGCTGTAAGTGTAATAAGCAGTCTGGGCTATGCATGACCGATACTTCAACCTTGCACAGCTACTGAACAGTCAGAACTTGACAGCTTGTTTCACTGCATTGTGCCTTCACTATACAGCCTCATCATCATCCTTCCTGCTTTCTTCAGATTTCTGTGCTCCCATCTCAGGAGACAAGACACAGGCACATAATTGTAGGAGAAGGGAGCACGTGACAAACAGCGTGAGACTGACTGACTGTCCTGAATGGCTGCACAACTTGAAAATAGGTGCGATGGGAACTGATGGTAGTAGGTAAAAACACCCTAACAGAATTGAACGTCAGGATAGTAGTACAGTGAGCTCGCAGTACCGCATTCTGTAAGAAAGAAGTCAGCAGAAACTATCTTTACGTCGGTCTGTTTTCAGACAAAATTTACTTTACAGGAGTGAAAGCTGGGTGGACTCAGGATATTTTATTCATAACATAGAGGTAGGAGACATGCTGGTAGCGAGAATGATTGTTGGCACAAATAGATGGGAACAATTGCAGGAGGGTATACAGGATCAGGCTGTAAGGACTATATGAGGAATGAAATGAAATGGCGTATGGCTTTTAGTGCCGGGAGTGTCCGAGGACATGTTCGGCTCGCCAGATGCAGGTCTTTTTGATTTGACACCCGTAGGTGACCTGCGCGTCGTGATGAGGATGAAATGATGATGAAGACGACACATACACCCAGCCCCCGTGCCAGCGAAATTAACCAATTAAGGTTAAAATTCCCGACCCTGCCGGGAATCGAACCCGGGACCCCTGTGACCAAAGGCCAGCACGCTAACCATTTAGCCATGGAGCCGGACATATGAGGAATGAACTCATTTGATGAAGCTATACGCATCAACTGTCTTCAATGTTGGGGTCATGTGTGTCGAATGGAGGAGCACAGGGCGTTCGTAAAGTCTGAAAAATTCTAGGTCACGTAACTGATGGAATAAGTTGGCAACCTTGGTTATGAGATGTTATCACACATGGCAGAACCGGTTGTAGTGTTGTCAGAACACTACAGATGTTGCCTCGCACAGAGTGCGACGTACAAGGTCAAGGTCTTTTCTGGTGGCTTATAACAGATGTGTTAAGACATTCCTGACTATGATCGTGTACGGTACGCAGGTTTTATGACTTGAGCTCCGTGGATGATTGAGAATGATGTGGGAGACTGACTCTTTCCTTACTGGCAAAAATGAGTGCAATTGGACTTGACAAAAGAGTGACTAATGGGTGGCTCTGTTTCTAGAAAATAGAACTCAGAGAATTAGACTAGGTGAAGCTTTATCTCTCCCTGTAAAAATTAAGAGGGGAATTCCTCAAGGCAGTAATATTGGACCTTTATGTTTTCTTATATATATAAATGATATGAGTAAAGGAGTGGAATCGGAGATAAGGCCTTTTGCGGATGATGTTATTCTGTACAGAGTAATAAATAAGTTACAAGGTTGTGAGCAACTGCAAAATGACCTCGATAATGTTGTGAGATGGACAGTAGGCAATGGTATGATGATAAACGGGGATAAAAGTCACGTTGTGAGTTTCACAAATAGGAAAAGTCCTCTCAGTTTTAATTACTGCGTTGATGGGTTGAAAGTTCCCTTTAGGGATCATTGTAAATACCTAGGTATTAATATAAGTAAAGACCTTCATTGGGGTAATCACATAAATATGATTGTAAATAAAGGGTACAGATCTCTGCACATGGTTATGAGAGTATTTAGGGATTGTAGTAAGGATGTAAAGGAGAGAGCATATTTGTCTCTGGTGAGACCCCAACTAGAGTATGGTTCCATTGTATGAGACCCTTACCAGGATTACTTGATTCAGGAACTGGAAAAAATCCAAAGAATAGCAACTCGATTTGTTCTGGGCGATTTCCGACAAAAGAGTAGCGTTAATTTTTTTTTTGCAAAGTTTGGGCTGGGAAGACTTGGGAGAAAGGAGACGAGCTGCTCGACTAAGTGGTATGTAGGTTATAAACTTCATTTTTCTTGTCCGTATTGAAGATCTACTTGTGATACAATTCCTTTAGTTTTGTCAATTGCCATCTTTTCAATACAATAAAAATATAGTGCAAATTTACATATTTATTATGATGTTTATATGGTACATGTTTCGCTCCTTTTCGTGAGCATCATCAGTCAAACTATCATTAATCTAAGATTGTATAAGATCATAAAACAATTCTTTTGGTTCAAGATTGCTCCTATAAAACTAATTGATAATCTTATAACATTTTAAAGGTCACACAACAATAAAACTATGTCTTAAAAAGTGTTAGCTTATACAATCTTAGATTAATGATAGTTTGGCTGATGATGCTCACGAAAAGGAGCGAAACATGTATCATATAAACACTATAATAAATATGTAACTTTGTACTATATTTTTATTGTTTTGAAAAGGTAGCAATTGACAAAACTAAAGGAATTGTATCATAAGTGGTATGTTCCGAGCTGTCAGTGGAGAGATGGCTTGGGAGGACATCTGTATTGGAATAAGTTTTGATGGTGTCTTTAAAAGTAGGAATGATCACAATATAAAGATAAAGTTGGAATTCAAGAGGACAAATTGGGGCAAATATTCGTTTATAGGAAGGAGAGTTAGGGATTGGAATAACTTACCAAGGGAGATGTTCAATAAATTTCCAATTTCTTTGCAGTCATTTGAAAAAAGGCTAGGAAAACAACAGATAGGGAATCTGCCACCTGGGCGACTGCCCTAAATGCAGATGAGTAGTGATTGATTAATTCACGATGTTCGGCAGCACATTGAGAGATCTCTGCGAAAATCTGTAAGATGTTTGTCAGAAGAACTTGGAGTATCAATAAAGCGCTGAAGGTGGCAAAAGTACACTTGTATCGTGTCAAGGCCGGAGAAACATCACCATTACTGCCAATGGTTCCGGACCTTCAAATGAAAGGTAGCCATTGTAAACAATACTTTATGGGGCTGCATTAACTGCCAGAACACATGAAATGGGCGTATGGTGCGGAAGGATCGTTACACATTCTCCATGAAGAAGCTAACACCGATGTTGTTTCAGACTAGCATTCATAACTTGAACTCAAAGAAGCAATTTCTAAATGTATTGGAGAATGAATTTGAGAAAAGTGCCTGGAAGGAAATAGTGGTCCCATTCAACATCTCTTGTGAACTGGACTTGTGGGAATGCAATGTTCAGGAAACGATTTAGTGTTATGCCGGAACATTTAGTACTCTCAGCACTTCCAGAATTCTTGACTTGCCTTGAAAGTATGTGGAAATGTTGTGTGTAATAAGACTTCAGAGTCTGGTGACTTTACAAACAAAATGTAGAGGGCGGTGCCTGGAGCGACCCCTGTACAACAGTGCATAGTATGGCTTTGGTACTTTCATATCTGACGGGGGAGACATCTGATTGGTGTTAAGCTAAGATGTACTGCCCCTCAAAACAGAAATCACCACCCTCATGTTACGTAGCTCTGTCACGAGTTCTTGTACCATGTCGTTTGTTCTTTAAGTTTATGTACTTACGTATGTCTTCTTATTTTTTGTTTCAGGTATTCAGGCAGAATATCTGATTATGTAAGTACTACCATGTTTATATTTTAACTATATTGTTGCCTACAAGTTACATAAACCATTCAAAGCGAAGTCTTGAGCAATTATATACTTTCCTACTTGGACCGCCTTTTACATGCTGTCGGAAGTAGAGGGAACACTGATTACAGGATTTTAATTAATGGTAATTTGGGCAGAGAACAGATTTTTTCTGAAAGAGACTTTAAGTGTGAAAACATATTAAAAGGTAGGATGAAGTGAGGCCGTATGAGTGCCGTATGAGGCTACTTAAAATGGGGCCCGCATACAGGAAATTAAGGGCATGGGTTGGCAGCCATGATTCCCGAAAGGGTAAAAAAATATGTATTTAGGCTCAATTTCAATTACCTGATAAATATATCAGTTATGTAAAACAACAAATTATTTTTCAACAAGTAGTCAGAAGAATTTCAATTATACAGTAATTACTTAAATCTTGAAGAACTCACTGAAATTTGCGTCACATTGGGCTGGAATACAGGAACATTTGCAACGAAATGATATTACTTAGTTTTGTGGCTGTCATCACTAGGCGAGACTTGAAATGATCCATTCCCAGAGTTTTTATTTTAGTTAATATCTTTTACCATTTCAAATAATTTTCGATTTACATTTCAAAGAAGATAGCTGATTCTTGAAATTATCGTCACTAGATTCGAATGCTTTGTGAGAAAGTACACGTTTGCATTGAAAATGTGACATAGAGTGGCAGGGAAAGGGAAGTGCCTGAGAGGTAAGATCTGATCTGCACGAGAACTGAAAAGTTATCACCATTTACTTTACATCAATTAATAGGACGTTGGAATTAGTAAAACTTAATGATTGCAAATGTATTTCACGA
Source organism: Anabrus simplex (assembly GCF_040414725.1). Lineage (NCBI taxonomy): Eukaryota > Metazoa > Arthropoda > Insecta > Orthoptera > Tettigoniidae > Anabrus > Anabrus simplex. Next base: position 86,487,437 of record NC_090276.1, on the reverse strand, counting down.
AGTCAATTGCAGTACAAATTAATCTTTTAAAAGAGTAATAATTAAAAGTAAAACTTTGTTTATGGGATCATATTTTTTTTTAAATTAGAACAACACAAAATTTGAACAGTTGGTATACCTTATGGCTTTGACGTTCAATAGTGTCTTCAATGCAGGTGAACTTGATCTTGGATTCAACCCTATCAACATAAACATGACATAATAGATATCAGGCATAGAATGTTCATTATGCAAAATTCGCTTTTAAACTGCAGAAATAAACCAACGTACCTCTCCTTTACTCTCCACAGCTTCCTTCAGAAGACGTACTGGTTGACAGATAGTCTTCATCAGCGGAGATGTTGGTACCCATTGCTTCTTCCTCCAAGACACCCATAGTGCTTTATATCCTGGTCTGCTTGCTGCTCTTCGCGACAATGTTCTTCATACATACAATCCAAGCTCAAGGAATCCAAGAGCACAATTGCTCGGTGCTGGGTCTCTTAACAAATGCCCCTTGTTGTCAGTTCGAAGAAAACAGTCTCCACCCATTGCCCCAAAACAGTGGTTATGATCCTTGAATTGTTTATTCACTCACATATCTAAAACATGGCACAATTGCCCCTAGCAAGCGACTGCCTGCAGATTATGACATGTCGTGTGGTCGACACGACAAATCCTCTTGGATTCCTAGACCGGAGCTGTCGTGTCACCATCAGATAGCTCCTCAATTGTAATCACGTAGGCTGAGTGGACCTCGCCTGACCAGGAGTCGAAACTGGGGCCTCCGGGTAAGACGCAAACACGGGGCTGGCCACTGAGAAGTCCGGTAGCTGTAAAATTGACATTATCCCACCTGGAGTTATGACGGGAACGGCGTTGAGACAGGACATCTTCTATTTAGCAGATTCCGCTAACTGGTCAGAAAACATATCCAGAACAAGCATGAAGTAAGGATCCAGGGCATCAGAAGAAGGCAACATTTTAGAGTATGTAGACAGTAGTGTGGTTTGGGGAACCAACAGCAAACGAGTACAAGAATAACCTAATGCACTGAACAAGGTAATTGAAAAGTGTGGTACGGAATACAGCGCAGAAGAAAGCAAGACCACGGTGATGTAACAGGAGAAAGAAGGGAAAGGAATTGTGAACATTGGCGGTCAAAGCCTTGACAGCTTTAAATACCTGGGGAGTGAATTAATGGAGGACACAAGGCTGGACATAGAGATTAGCAAAAGGGTGCAAAGGGCAATGCATTCCACCCAGTGTATTTTTTCTGCTAGTACGGAAAGGTATGCAGTACTGGCGCCTTCTTTTCCTGATTTTTTTAAAAGACCTGTGATTTATTGACAATATTCAAACAGATGTCACTTCGTTCACGATTTGTTTTTCATAAGTTGGTACCATGCTTAAATGATTGATAGTTTCAATAGGTTTGTAACAGGAAGTTGTGCTCACTATATCCGCTGTACAACATGTGAGTGTTAAATAAATCTTCTGTAAGTTCAATCATTGTTAAAATTGAGTAAAATAAGTAATTACTTCTACTCAGTTCCTGTAAAACACAAAACTAAAACCAAAGGTAGATACACGTGGTTCTCCCTGTGGATGGGGGCGGTAGAATAACACTCACGGTACCCCTACCTGTCGTAAGAGGTGACTAAAAGGGGCCCCAGGGACTCTGAACTTTGGAGCGTGGGTTGGCGACCACGGAGTACTTAGCTGAGTCCTGGCATTGCTTCCACTTACTTGTGCCAGGCTCCTCACTTTCATCTATCCTATCCGACCTCTTTTGGTCAACGCTTGCTATTTTCCGACCCCGACGCTATTAGGTTTGCGAGGGCTAGAGAGTCTTTCATGTTCACGCCCTTCGTGGCCCTTGTCTTCCTTTGGCTGATATCTTCATTTTCCGAAGAGTCGGACCCCTTCCATATTTTCCCTCTGATTAGTGTTATATAGAGGATGGTTGCCTAGTTGTACTTCCTCTTAAAACAATAATCACCACCACCACCACCTCCTCATACATCAGCGCCAGCCTTACCAAGCCTACACACCGCTAAAACATCGAGTTGCCTATTATGTTTAGATGTAAGTCTTACAACTAGAATTTCGTCTTTCACATCCTTTACTTTTTCATAGCTTATACATTCTTTTTACACTTCTCCTATCATTCCTAATCTGTCTCTATGCTAAACACTCCAATTACATGAAAACATGTCTGCATTTATAATATCCTTCCTTAGCCATGATTCAATTCCTATTACAATAACTGGTAGATATAGGCATCAAATTCATTAATTCTATTCCTTTCTTTGTCATCCTTACGTGACTTCATACTTCCTCTACTGTCTCCTTAGTCCGCCCCATTTTGTGCTGTACGTAGGCCTACTTCCGTATAACTCTTACAAACAAACCCTCTAACTAACATGTACTATCGCAGTTCAAGTGAAGGCCATCTGAGCTTAGATCCCTGACTCCTACCCATCCATGAGGATCCAAAAATCTCACTCCCAATTTCCCACATACCCAATCTGATTGAAATCCCCAACCGCCCTCCAGTCAGTATCTCTGCTATGCTGTACTTCACTGATAACAATCTATGTCTCCTTAAACTGACGTAACCAGAAACCACACATCCCCTACTATGTTAGTGCCTACTCCTGCTTGCCTTACGTTGTTGGTACCAATGTAGAAAATTACTGTATTCTCCGTACCCCACCCCTTCCATTCTGTTTTCCACAACATGTGCCTTAACCTAATTCCTGTATAACACTCTACCCTGGTCACCTCCCCACATGCCTGACAATTGAGTCACCCATGACCAGAGCCTCAACCCCACCCTCCTCATTATATCTCCTCCACTCCTGGTATTCCTCAACTTCTCTGATGCCTGCAGAACCTACTTCCTCCACTCTTCTCCATTCTGTTCCTCCCACTACCTTGTTCTGTCTCCCACTCCCTGTCCTCAACTCTATGTTTCTCTTTCCTCTTGCCCTGCCCCACCTCTCTACAATTCTCTGATTGATAACCAGGTTAGCAAGGTCCTTTCCACAGTTCAGTGATAACAAGCAAAATGTATGATATGTATATAGGCCTACATTAAATTTATTTATTTCCCATAGAGGTTAATTCAACATTGCCTTGCAATACACAGGAACACCTACGTCACATTAGGTAGTTTTTGGGAAGGAATTTTCCAGCTGTGTACTTATGCCATTCTGCTACCGATCCCCAGTTTTGAATTGTCGGTCTCATCTCCGTGTCCTGAGGCTAAGGGAGCACTGGAATTACAGTGAAACCTCATTAGTGCGCTCCTCATTAACACATTTTCTTGTTAATACATGTTAAATTCGAAGTCCTGATTGCCACTGCAATAAAAGTGTATAATAAATCCTCATAATGCTTTCCATTCCGAAGGTAGAAATATATTCCGTGTTGAGTGGTCAAGTGATAACCTAGGAACAGTTGACTAGCGTGGTAGATATTTGTCATGGATATGGGAAATTTGTGAAATTGTTTCTTAATAAGGACAAAATTAAAATCGTTAAGAAAGTGGATTGGCATCTGCATCCTTTAGTGTGTAGAACCAGCATAAATGTTGAAACTCACACCTTCGAGTTTCAACTCGAGTAGGTTGAAGTTTTGCCGCATTCAAAATGGCAGCCAACATCATTCTCTCCAACATGGCCAAGTGTAGCCCATGAATAATTTATAGTCGAAGGTTATGACCAGATAACTATGTTTAATAACCCGCCGGTCCAGAATACAAGACTTCACTTAACGTTTGTTTTGGACAGAATATGTTGATACATCTATTCTGCAAATGTTTTCATATTTGCAGTCTGGTGTTTCCCCCCTCTGTGGGTGGGGGCGGTAGAATAACACCCACGGTATCCCCTGCCTGTCGTAAGAGGCGACTAAAAGGGGCCCCAGGGGCTCTGAACTTTGGAGCGTGGGTTGGCGACCACGGGGCCCCTAGCTGAGTCCTGGCATTGCTTCCACTTACTTGTGCCAGGCTCCTCACTTTTATCTATCCTATCCGACCTCTCTTGGTCAACTCTTGTTCTTTTCCGACCCCGACGCTATTAGGTTTGCGAGGGCTAGGGAGTCTTTCATTTTCACGCCCTTCGTGGCCCTTGTCTTTCTTTGGCCGATATCTTCATTTTTCGAAGTGTCGGATCCCTTCCAATTTTCCATCTGATTAGTGTTATATAGAGGATGGTTGCCAAGTTGTACTTCCTCTTAAAACAATAATCACCACCACCACCACCATCTGGTGTTTCCCGTCCCTGTCATTGTATAAGCACCAGTGGAAAAGGTTTTTGTATTTGTTCTCTCATGCAACTTCCTCTCATCCTTAGAAATGGTAGTATAGCTTCCACTGTACCCACACATACACAACGTAATATGTACTCATGTCGAAAAACGAAGGAAAAAATCAAACGTTTCCACATCCCTGTTGGACGGTTTCTACTCATGTATTCAACAGTATGTTTCTCTTTTGTTGTCCCCTACAGAAATATCTTGACGAGGTTTCACTGTATTTGATTTTCTAGGGTTCTTAGATGGATCTTGCTTCAAGTTATAAGTTTATAGAATACTTTTATAAATCGAAGCTCTCGACAGCGTAGATCTGATGTTAAAAGTTATTCTGAATTTCCACTTCATCAGTTCAAAGACAAGATTTCCGACTATTTTGTTTTTGAACTCCCTTTCTCACGCCAGGCTTTGAGATTCTAGTGCACTTATTGGTAATTGTGAAATATATCTGGAACGAAATTGATAATAAATACCGTCTTTTATGTTCCAGGCCTCCAGAAAGGAAGAGGAGGAGGAGTAGGTCGAGAAGTCGCGCCTCTAGCAAGAGGAGGAGGACGGTAAGAAAGTTACTGTGTTTAGTAAATAGCACTCTTGCACACGCATTGCATGTGTTCATCCTGAACTCGTCCTTCCCCGCAAGAGCAAAACGTGTATTTATCCAGAATTTTAAATTGCCCGCTTTTAGATTATGTTTGTAATATAAGCTGATAGATGTCACGGCCTGTACTTAGGTTTTACACAGGGATTTGGAGTGAAAAAGAAGAAAACTTCTGCTGCTAAGCGCGATTTCCGTGGTGATGTTCTTTCCGGAAGTTTGTTGAATTGTGGATATTCGTGTTTTAGCTCGTGTAGAAATTATGTCCAGAAAAATATATTCATGAAGGTTATAAAATAGAGTCATAATTACTATACAGTGTTGACGAAGAATAAAAAATTAGCGTTGCCTACGTTATAATACAAGGCCTGGAAATAGAGCCCGTAAAACGCTATGGAAGTGGTTACACTGAAGTTCAATGCCGGGCCGCTAGGATCGCTATCTTGCCCCCTGTCGACCAGGCTCGCGCCTTTAAACGTGTTCTTTAACTGAGTTGGTTGTGAATGTATTATGTATTTGTCTGATGTTAAGCATTCGCAGTTCCAGTCATGGTTTATTCACGAGAAATTAAAGGTAGTGGAATTTCGATTCACAAGTTTCCAGTGAATGTTCCTAAGTTTTAATCCGAGTTACGTCATAAGAATCGGGCGATCCCAAAATTTGTCACTGGACTTTTTTTAAACTATGCTACCGTGACCGGCAATCATTTGAGAGGCATCTTCAAACTCAGAAATCTTAAATTAGGAAACCAACGAGGAAAATAATTTGCCCAACAAATTTCACGAAAATGAATGTAGCAAGAGCTAAAAATATTGTATTTTCCCCTGAAACAATCTCTGGTTTGTAAAGTATGGAGGTGGTTTTGTCCCGAGAGCATAAAATACAGTTTAAAATAAGCCATTTGTTTTATAGAGCATTTTATTAAATTGTTTAATGCGCATAACGCCTGCAACACCTCAGATGGGACATATTCAGGAACGAGAACAAACGAGCATCTTTTAACCGGGCGAGTTGGTCGTACGGTTAGGGGCGCGCGGCTGTGAGCTTGCATCCGGGAGATAGTGGGTTCGAATCCCACTGTCGGCAGCCCTGAAGATGGTTTTCTGTGGTTTCCCATTTTGACACCAGGCAAATGCTGGGGCTGTACCTTAATTAAGGCCACGGCCGCTTCCTTCCAATTCCTAGACCTTTCCTATCCCATCGTCGCCATAATACCTATCTGTATCGGTGCGATGTAAAGTCACTAGCAAAAAAACTCAGAAATCTTAAATTAGGATACCAACCAGAAAAATAATTTGCCCAACAAATTTGGAGTAAATGAATGTAGCAAGAGCTAAAAATATTGTATTTTCTCCTGAAACAATCTCTGGTTTGAAAAGTGTGGAGGTGGTTTGTCCCGAGAACATTAAATACAGTTTAAAATAAACCATTTGTTTTATGAAGCATTTTATGAAATTGTTCGATGCGCATGACGTCTGCAACACCTCACATGGGACATATTCCAGGAATGAGAACAAACGAGCATCTTTTAGTACTGAAGATGAACGCCTCAGTTTGTTAATTAATGAATTCCTGTCATATATAAAGAAAATTCAAATGCATTCAGAGAAAGTAAAAAAAAAGAAGATTCATGAGGGAAATGTATCAGGCATAGATCTTGACTGCCCAATCCACAGTGGCCTGCGTAAAATACCTCATAAGTATACATTTGCATTATGCATTGACGAGGTACCTGACAAGCGATGACATCGAGCTCTTCTTCAGCTACCTAAGATACCAAGCGGAATACAATGACATTATGGTTCGTGTGGCAAAAGAACAATAATAATGTTATTTGTTTTACGTCCTACTAACTACTCCCCCCTGTGGGTGGGGGCGGTAGAATAACACCCACGGTATCCCCTGCCTGTCGTAAGAGGCGACTAAAAGGGGCCCCAGGGGCTCTGAACTTTAGAGCATGGGTTGGCGACCACGGGGCCCTCAGCTGAGTCCTGACATTGCTTCCACTTACTTGTGCCAGGCTCCTCACTTTCATCTATCCTATCCAACCTCCCTTGGTCAACTCTTGTTCTTTTTCGACCCCGACGCTATTAGGTTTGCGAGGGCTAGGGAGTCTTTCATTTTCACGCCCTTCGTGGCCCTTGCCTTTCTTTGGCCGATAACTTCATTTTTCGAAGTGTTGGACCCCTTCCGTTTTTCCCTCTGATTAGTGTTAAATAGAGGATGGTTGCCTAGTTGTACTTCCTCTTAAAACAATAATCACCACCACCACCACCACTACTAACTACTCTTTTACGGTTTTCGGAGACGCCGAGGTGCCGGAATTTTGTCCCGCAGGAGTTCTTTTACGTGCCAGTAAACCGACACGAGGCTGACGTATTTGAGCACCTTCAAATACCACCGGACTGAGCCAGGATCGAACCTGCCAAGTTGGGGTCAGAAGGCCAGCGCCTCAACCGTCTGAGCCACTCAGCCCGGCAGGCAAAAGAACAGACTATAAAGGCTGTTTAGAATATATCTCTTCTCCAGCTACTCAAAGTCCAACGTTGTGTCTTATTCATTTTCAAGATAGAGGAGCCGTCAGATACCAAAAATCATCGTCTGTGACACTTTTGCAGTGAACGACGGAATTTGTCACGTCCGCTACGCAGTACTTGCCCCGAAGAGAGTTACTAAAAGGTGTACGGTTTTTCTTTTCGAAAGATATGTTCAACAGTGAAATTAAGTGTAGAAAGTGTGAAGGCGATAAACCACCTCTTTTTCTACTCCGAAAATTTCTGAGACCTCCATGTGACAACATTGCTTCGAGCCACTCAAGTAGAAGAGAGAAAGTTTTGAAACTTGATAAGAAGCCCCTCAAAAGGAAAGTTTTTAAACTTCAGTGACATATCCAAGCCAACGCAGCACCGCTCTATAAATAAAGTACTTTTAATACCTGCAAAAACATTCAGTTCTTTTTATTTAGGATATAATTTACTTATTGACATATACGAGCATGCGAATACAAGGGTGCAATGACGCGATCCTAGCGGCTGAATGGTGAACTAGGATGTCACCCGTTTTCATGAGAGCATTTCAAGGCCTTGTATTATAGCGTAGGCAACGAAAATTAGCGATAATGCGTTAAAAATTCAATTGGTGAAAATGAGTGTGAGAACAGCCAATGAAGTACTGGCGTATTATCGCGTATTGACAGAAAGTCAGGAATGGTACGAGGTCAGGAAGCAATACTCAACTGTCGATAATGTAGGGTTAAGTTAATCCACAAATAGGACAGGTGTACGTAGTACGTAACTTTACTGTTTCTGCTTTTGCTTCTCAAGTTTTACGGTGATGAGAGCATCATGGAGTGTTTTCGATGTGGCAGTTAAGCCGCAACGTGGTTGATCCGATTACGGTAAATCGAGAGTTGAGTGTACATCATGAATAAAACTTTCAATTCGCTTCCCATTACTGTGCATATTGAGTAATGAATACTGTAGTATTAGTGATAGGCAAGAAAGATTTTGTTGATACAAGTACTGTTCAAGAATAAATAGAAACCTGCAATCTGTTCTGATGAAATTAGATACGAATGACTTATTTATGCTTGACTACTTATGTTCTTGGAGTGTTCACGTGTGTTAACAAGAAAAAGCAAATAACAAAAATTAATTACGCTCACAAGGAATATAAAGTAACCTGCTCGGCAAGGGTTAGTTGGTACCTGCCATTCTCGAAATATCTTGTACCATAGATTTCTTCACATTGTATTTGCTAGACTTCAGCCTCTCTTTCTCTCATTCCTCTAATGACTTATTTTCCTGTGTCTTCTCAGTCTTGGTACGGTATTGGAATGCTATTTTCTCCTGTATTCCCATTAAGTAGCAAATTTTCCCCCTCAAACCCCTACCTCTCATTAGTAATTTTTGGTTAGTTTCCACCCTGGAACTCTCGTAATAGGCTTATTCAAAGACTTACAAAGGGTTTGTTTTTGGTGGATTATGAAAACTAAAATTACAAGATCAAATAATAAAGTTCTACAATAAAACGAACATTTCAAGCATGTCTTGACCGACTTAACAACACGATCGGTCACTTCATAGCGGTCAGCATACATGTTTCGACCGACTTAACAACACGATCGGTTATGTGGAACTGTCACTTCATACCGGTCAGCGTACATGTTTCGACCAACTTAACAACACGATCGGTTATGTGAAAATGTCACTTCATAGCGGTCAGCATACATGTTTCGACCAACTTAACAACACGATCGGTCACTTCATAGCGGTCAGCATACATGTTTCGACCGACTTAACAACACGATCGGTCACTTCATAGCGGTCAGCATACATGTTTCGACCGACTTAACAACACGATCGGTTATGTGGAAATGTCACTTCATAGCGGCCAGCGTACATGCATCCTGACACAGTGTTTAAAAATAGAGATAACTGAAATATGTCTTCACTATAATTATTAAAAATATTGACAAGTATGATACATTTTTGAAAAATCCTCCAGCGCGGCAATAACGCGAGATCATCTTAAAACACTGATAATTTAAATTAAAGGAAAACCACCCACGAGTGATATCTTTTTCCCTGTTTACACATTAGGCTTGTCCATTGAAAGAGGAATTAGGAAGTTGTTTTTGAAGACAACCGTCTGGAGCGTGGTACTGGACTATAACTAGCTCACAAAGAAAGAGAACAGAGGCTGTTGAATTGTTGTGTTACAGAAGATGGGTAGATTGAATAATGAATGAAGAGATATAAGACTGAGTTGGTGAGATAAGAAAGTTTTGGCTTAATTTGACGGCAGTAAGACATAGAATGACAGGACACATCTTAACGCACCAAGGACTTGTTCTGCTTTCGAGGGAAGTGCAGGCTGTAAGAACCAAGTAAGAAGATTAGAGCTGCATTATTTACACGATACAGAGGCATGCAGCTGCATCAAACCAGTCTACGTGAATTTAATTAATTTACTAGTTTAATTTATAAAGTTATGCATGAATGAAGATAGAATGCATTGAAATCAGTTTATCACTTTTACAAAGTTAGATGTTTATAGCCAAAGTCCTGGTCGGGGATGAGGTGAAATGTTCCCCTTCCAAGCTCATTGAGGAGCTTACGAAGACGAGGTGACTGGGGCTGAATGTGGACTATGAGTACGAACTGAAACCACCATTCTGAGGAGAGCCAACAGTGGGATTTGAAACCACTCTTTTTCCAGATGCAGAGGTTGGCGAGCCCTCAGCTCTTTTTTTCACCATACGTACCACCAAGAGTTCAGAGGATCGCATTAGGGATAACATGAAATAAGTAAAATTAAAGCCAACAAAATATAAACACGAATCTTAATGTGTTTGATGCAAATTTCTAACTATGCTTGTCAATCAAATACTCTCCAAAACACGTTATAGCCCAAGGCCGCTTCCTTCCCATAAGACCGTAAGACCTATCTGTGTCAGTATGATGCAAAGGGATTCATAAAAGAATGTAATTAAAAATGTAATTTTCCACTTCCTTTCATATAAGATGAATGATAGAGCCGCAGGGGCTCTAACTTGGGAGCGTGAGTTGGTGATCAAGGCGCCGATAGCTGAGTCCTGTCATTGTACTAGGCTCCTCACTTTCAGCTATCCTGTCCGACCGTCCTTGACCAACGCTTGTTCCTTTCTGACCCCGACAATAGTACAGCGTTTGAGGCTTTGGGAGCCTTTCATTTTCATACCCTTCATGGCCCTTGTCTTTTTTCCACCAATATCTTCAATTTTTGAAGTGTCGGATCCCTTCCTTTTTGTCCCTCCGATTAGTGCTAATAGAGGATGGTTGCCTCTTAAAACAATAATCACCACCACCATCACTCTTTCTAGTCTGGATAGTGTTCGTTGAAGTAATGTGGCTTCTTCTCCAAGCGGTACCATATCGTCAGGTGTTCTTGTGGCTTCCTATGCTTAATCTTTCCTTCTCCTCCACTTCTAAAGTCTTCCTCATCAGGTCTTCAGTAGCCTTGTCTTACTCGTCTTCTGATTTCAAGCGATTCTCTCATATTGTTTCCTAACTGCATGGTTGCTTTCTGCATGCTCTGCCATTCCAGTTCAGCATCTTTGATTTTAGGATGTCCACCATGTTGTCCCATTTCACTTGGTTAAAGGCGTGTTCTATATCTATGAAGCACATACTCATTCCTATTTCTCTTTCCATCTACCTTGCACCTAGTCCAATGTACATCTTCCTTTCCTAAAACCAAATTGCTCTTCTCCTGCATTCTCTTTCAATATATGTACCAGCCTACCCTCAACGGGATTTTGGGAACATGAAACATAACAGAAATAATTCTAGAGGAAGATCATACTTCAGAGAGTAGAATCGGGGATTTCTTTCTTCTGTGTACCTTGTAGCGGTGACTGGGGCTTAAATAAAACATTATACAAGAAAAAAAAAGGTTTGGACATTAAACGCAATTTAGAATCGTTACAAAGTCAAATACACGGAAAGTAACGGCAGGATGTGGGCAGCGGAAGGAACCCTGCAAGGTTGTGTATCGGAGAACTCTTGGGGCCAAAACTTCGACCAAAGAATAATTTAGTTAATACATACTTGTAGTAGGTCATTTCGACAAATTAAGCGGTGAATGTGAATATCGAGGATAAACTCCTGCACAAGGAAAAGAAATTATTACATGTAAATGAAGTTAATAACTATGCCATTGGAAAACACCACCATTCATAAGGTTCCTGCAGTGAAGTACCTAGGGGAGTGGATTTCAGCAACCGAGAATGAGACATTAGCAATAGACACCAGATGCACCGAGTTGGAAAGGATCTACCATACCTGTGAGAGCATCTATACATCCAAGTGCCTCTCTAAGAATCTTAAACTCCAACATTACAATTCAGTAGTAAGACCGTCTGTACTGTATGCCTCTGAGTGTCTTCTGATGAACAGAAAAGGTCCACTGAGGAAGCTAGAGCTCAAGGAACGAAAAATACTAAGGAGGAATTTAAGACCAATAAGAGAAGGGGATGGTACTTACAGGACAAGGCACAACAATGATATCTATGACCATCAAGAAGACATAGTTACATCCATGAGGAAGAGGCGATTGACTTTTTATGGGCATTTGACTCGTATGAGTACTTACAGACTTACCAGCAAGATCTTTACCACTACAGGCAGAGGGAAAGCATCCAAAAATAAATGGATCACCACAGTGAAGTCCGACTGGGGATATCAGAACAAACCATACAGGATCATGTATTATTCCGTCAGTTTACCTTTCAAGGTGTCTTTCCAGAGTCTCTCACCAGCAGACAGAGTACAGGCACCACCCGACCGAAGTGGACCGAGGAAAGGAAACAAGCACACAGCCAGAAGATGAAAGCTTTCTGGGCGAAGAAAAAACAGAATTTCCATACAAGGAGTCGAAACGAGCCCCGTGGTTCTCAGTAGGCCCAAACAAGAAGAAGAACAAGAAGGTGGTAATAACGGAAATGAACATAGAACCAGGTATCCCATGACGGGACCGATGGAGGAGCGCGTCCACTCTCTAAGATGGTCACATTATCAAAGAAAGAGATCATACCTCGCTCCCACAGAAGGAGCAGGGTAAGATCAAGAAACAGGAAATGGTACAACCACCAAAGGGAACCAATCAGAAAACAGGCTTTATCCTCGACTTTGATATTCGCTAATTACATTTGATCTTATTTTCTCCAATCAAAATTCTTTTCTTCTTGCTGATAAATATAAATATTACGTAACAGGGAACGTGTTTCCAGAACTTTACGTGTAGGTACACAAATTTTGACAAAAATTAAAACTTACAGATTAATGATAATTTTGATATAACACACAAAAAATAGTTTCTAAAACAGAATTTAAACATGAAATAAAATATAATTAAGTTACCTTGGGAAATTTAAGACTTGTTTACCCCAAGAGAAGGCAGATCTCCCATGGAGCACCGAGCTCCCGGACAACACGTCTGCTCTACATGATGCCGAAGACAGAATTCAGACACCCTGCGACCAGGGGTGGTTCGTGCATGAAGAGGTTTTGGGCGCCGCCTTGCCACCTTTTCAAAAACATTTGACGTCATTTCATTCTGTAATTGATTACATAAAGACATGGACAAATGTAGCGAAGTTGAACTAACGTGGTGTGATAGTCAGTTCTACAATTTTATCTTTATTATTTCGGCTGCAAACATTTTGCTCTTCTGTTTTCAAGAATACAGCAAAGGCTTTCAGACCGTGGCTGCTGTCCAGCAAGCACTATGTTTTCTCTTTAGTCGTGAGCCAGAGACTTTGCATGTGTACGGGGTGCGGGCGGAGCCGTGAAGGATAATATTGGCTTGTCAGTAGAAGGAAGATAGCAGGCGGGTGTAAGTGCTGAGCGGTGATACCTCAGCATCATCGCCAACCACTGTGCAATGTATCTCACTGTAATTGTTGTTAAAGATTAATTCCAAAACATTTTACAAAAGAATGATTTCCATTATACTGACTATTTAAACAATTCAGTTCTATAAAGAAACTAAAATAAAGATTCAGAATGTAACCATAACGTGACGGCACTATTTCTAGGGTGGTCAAATTGTTAAATAGCCTACGTAGTCTTAATTTGTAATTTGAGCAGGGAGAGAGAAAATTCGGGAATGCTCTATTTATTTGTTTTCGTGAATTGTTGTTATCAGTTGTAATCGTGATCAGTGTAAGAGTGCAGTGTCATAGTGGTCGGGATTGTTTAATGTGTGTGCCATTGTAATGTACTTAATTAATGTTGTAGTCCAAGCAAATTTCTATTCAGCCAGTTCCATTGTATTATTATGATTCTTTTTTATTTAAAAGTATCGTGGTCCTGGTGAATGAAAACTGGACCGATTGGGGAGGGGTAAGAGATGGCACAGCCCTGCCAGAGTAATATGTCACGAACCACCAGTGCCTGTGACGCGCTTTCCGAATGCAGCCCGCACTGGATGGTGGAACCGGAAGTGGCCCCACAAAATTAATGACCAATGACTGCACAGGAGTTGCCTTTTGATTTATTTACGTTAGTCAAATTTAAATGCTTACGTCTTTTAAGAAACATCTCGAAGCTTTATCTTGTGCAAGTCATAGAAAAAATCGGCACGTGTGGCACAGAGTGTCCCACAAATTTAGACGATAAAATGTTATACAGTTCTAAATGATCCAAAATTTACTTGAAATAGGCCAAATATATAAACGCAGCACACGTTACATTGAGCCAGAGCTCAATAAAAAACTGTAAATATTGGGAGGAGGGAGCACACGACACAACACTGACATCTTGATGCCTTTCTCAACTGGAACGTCCATTATCCATCGAACACCCCTGTGGGTGGGGGCAGTAGAATAACACCCACGGTATCCCCTGCCTGTCGTAAGAGGCGACTAAAAGGGGCCTCAGGGGCTCTGAACTTTGGAGCGTGGGTTGGCGACCACGGGGCCTTTGGCCGAGTCCTGGCATTACTTCCACTTACTTGTGCCAGGCTCCTCACTTTCATCTATCCTATCCGACCTCCCTTGGTCAACGCTTGTTCTTTTCCGACCCCGACGCTATTAGGTTTGCGAGGGCTAGGGAGTCTTTCATTTTCACGCCCTTCGTGGCCCTTGTCTTCCTTTGGCCCATTTTCACGCCCTTCGTGGCCCTTGTCTTCCTTTGGCCGATACCTTCATTTTTCGAAGTGTCGGACCCCTTCCATTTTTCTCTCTGATTAGTGTTATATAGAGGATGGTTGCCTAGTTGTACTTCCTCTTAAAACAATAATCACCACCACCTCTTCCTTTGGCCGACATCTTCATTTTTCGAAGTGTCGGACCCCTTCCATTTTTCTCTCTGATTAGTGTTATATAGAGGATGGTTGCCCAGTTGTACTTCCTCTTAAAACAATAATCACCACCACCACCACCTTATCCATCGAAGTATTCCATTTTGACCTTGAGTTTCACTGACACCGGTGTAGGTCTGTTGACACTGACCACATGCCAACCCGGTAACTCTCAGCTCAGCTCTCCCATCTTGTAAACTGACTGGAAACTGAGACCGCCTACGATGGCGTAACTGCAGCAAGCTGGAACATAACACACAACCAGGAGAAGAAAGTCTCCACACAAGAACAGCACCCAAAAAGGTTTGGAAGACGGAGAAACAAAGTTATGAATGAGACTTGAAAATTCTTTCCACTAAAATACAACTGCAGTATTGTTCTGAAAAACTAAAGATTTATAGAACTTGAAGTAACTAACACGTCCAAGAAGACAAAGTTTACTGATGTCTAGCTCCACTTCCCCCAGGGGCTCTAAACTTTAGAGCGTGGGTTGGCGACCACGGGGCCCTAGCTGAGTCCTGGCATTGCTTCCACTTACTTGTGCCCGGCTCCTCACTTTCATCTATCCTATCAGATCTTCCTTGATCAACTCTTGTTCTTTTCCGACCCCGACGCTATTAGGTTTGCGAGGGCTAGGGAGTCTTTCATTTTCACGCCCTTCGTGGCCCTTGTCTTCCTTTGGCCGATAACTTCACTTTTCGAAGTGTCGAGTCCCTTCCTTTTTTCCCTCTGATTAGTGTTATATAGAGGATGGTTGCCTAGTTGTACTTCCTCTTAAAACAATAATCACCACCACCACCTGTCTAGCTCCACAGAGCTACCACGCCCATCTCTGACTTCGGAGTTGAGCAAAATTTAGAAAAGAAAATGGACCAAAATTTTAGAAATAAAGTTCAAGAGTTCACGTGTTGACTGATATTACAATTTAAGTGAACCTGTGTTTTAAAGAACACAGTATCAAACGTTACATAACCTACCATTTAAGGAAAGGACCGTATGCTCACGGGGATATCGTACAAACAGATTACGATTCACAAAAGTACCTGTACACACAGTTTACTTCCAAACAATTTGAGCACGGTAGGTGTGACAGGTCAGCAGGAAAGAGAAAATAACCTCCATATAAATCAATTTAGAAACTAGAGCTTCATTACCAATGAAGTATTACACACATGAAAAGTTACAATTTTTAGGCCATATCCTCATTAAACATTCAAAATTAACTGGAAGTTGCCAACCGTAGGTGCATTCTTAATTTTTTTAAGAAAGAGTGGGAGGTTAAATTTTAATGTTGCAAGCGAATCCAAACTAGGGTGATAATTACACTTTATAACATTCGCTTGTATGACTCTTCAAAGGACAATTCACAGAATGGAGATTAGTGAGTCATGTCATCATGCACGTTACACAAACAATTTAGCAGGTACTTACATTACGTAGCACGTGTTTTCACACCAAACAAGAAAATGCAACTTAAGCCAGAATACTGAATAGAAGATCACATTAAATTAACAATCAAGAGGCGTATCCATTAAAAATAAAAATAGTGTATGAGTGCACATACCAAATCCAACTGATTCAGAAAATAAAATGCACAAATAACGCCTTCATACCAGGAAATATCAGATCAAAATATGACACAGGCGCCTCTTTGGCTCTGGCAGCAGCACGCTTGCCTCTCGCCCTTGGGACCATGTCAACCCCAGGGGCTCTGAACTTTGGAGCGTGGGTTGGCGACCACGGGGCCCTCAGCTGAGTCCTGGCATTGCTTCCACTTACTTGTGCCAGGCTCCTCACTTTCATCTATCCTATCCGACCTAGCTTGGTCAACTCTTGTTCTTTTCCGACCCCGACGCTATTAGGTTTGCGAGGGCTAGGGAGTCTTTCATTTTCACGCCCTTCGTGGCCCTTGTCTTCCTTTGGCCGATATCTTCATTCTTCTAAGTGTCGGATCCCTTCCATTTTTCCTTCTGATTAGTGTTATATAGAGGATGGTTGCCTAGTTGTACTTCCTCTTAAAACAATAATCACCACCACCACCACCTGGGACCATGGTTCAAGTCCTGGTCACTCCATGTGAGGTTTGTGCTGGACAAAATGAAGACAGGACAGATTTTTCTACAGGTACTTGTGTTTTCCCTGTCATCTTTCATTCCAGCAGCACTCTCCAATAACATTTCATCTGTCAGTCATTTACCATTGCCCCAGAGGAGTGCGACAGGCTTCAGCAGCCGGTCCATTTCCTATCCTCGCCACTAGATGGGGGCTTCATTCATTCCATTCCTCACCGGTCGAATGACTGGAAACAGTCTGTGGATTTTCAACATGACACACCATGATCAACATACCTACCTATCCTCCAAGAAACACGCACTCTCCAGTGAGATGACCCCAACTCAAGGAGTACCAACAGAAGAAAAAGGCAAACATAACCTTCACTACTACCTGACTTCGTCACACTATATGAGACTACCCTAGGACCAGTATAGTACTCCCAGGAGGGCGATAAACCCTTAGCACCGTAAGTCTTAAGTCTCAATTCATTTGCCTTCCCAAGACACCCAGGATAAATACAAATGATATCACCATATTTACAAAAATATTGATGGACAGATATGACAAGGCTCGGTACTGAATTAAAAATTCCCTACTCAGCCTACAAGACCCCATAATCTAGCAAACCGAGTAAATAAATTTAGATGACACAGCAATTCCGAAACTGATGAAATGAAAATAAGAACCGTGAAAATTAAAATAAAGACAGAGTAGTTAAGGATTATTAATTAAAGATCTTTTACTGAACCATAACACCTAAAATTTACCACAAAGTTTTACAGTGCATTTAGAATAACTATGAAGAACACATATTAATGAAATGCACAGGTTAATTATAAAGAAACCAAACTTTTGAAGAAAACCATCCTAGCACGTAATTCTAATTATTGATAAATGTCCAGCCTTCTGATACCAGGAAAAGGATTGCAAAAGAACGCCATATCACTTCAAATACAGCACATGTCCTGAGCACAGGTGCACAACCATAACCCATCAAAATTGCCACTATGGCCTCGGTATTACCTGGTCTAATGATATGGTGAGCATGAGACTGTCCAAGTCCACATAGACACCCTTCCTATCAAATATAGGAATACACAGGATAAACAACAAAGAAATCGAAAATTGCATGATTGAAAAGATCAACAGATGATATAGGAAAATTTTCGCCCATATTAATGGCCCCATAATCTCCTATCTGGTTTAAACACCATAAGTAATCCCATATTTATTCAGAATCGAACCAAGGTACAGTAGAAGACCGAAATACGATACAACACATGTAATGTTACAAGGTTGACGACCAGAAACTTAGACATAACTCTGAACCAAAATGAGACATTACAGAAAATGTTAAATGTACACATACCGGTACGAACAATAATCCCAAATGAAAAGCACTTGCAGAGCAGGTGCCTAGAAAAGAAATTAGAAGTTCGCAAAATAATTTGCTGAAACACCAGATTCGCAAAACAGAATAGAAAATCGTCGAAAGAATTACGAAGATTAACCACAATTTGCTACTCAAAATTTAAAGGAATAAGTGAAGAAAATCCAGTGAAACACCATGCTGATAACAGGTACGACAATCAAATTTAAAATTACGTAATATGAAAGTAGAACGAGAAGAATACGATACAAGATAATTTTAAGTTGGAATCGCGCACCAAACTCTTAGTAGCTGTCTTCAACAGATACGTACATCAGCTGTTAGAAAGGTCACACGGGGAAGTACATAGCCTAAAGTAACAGATGATACGCAGATGTTACAATCGAAACTCACGGATCGAGACAACTTTAAATAAATTGAAATTTGTCACAGAAGACTTTCAGAACGCAATGTGATGATATAACTTTAAAATATTCACTCGGTTAGCAGAAAGATCACGACAGGCAAAACTTTTAAAAATAAATTGACAACACGCTGAAATAAAATGTCATGGATAACTACAGGTTGTAAACACATCACGGACAGAATGCCTAACACATTCAGATGCCTTATCCGGAGATACTAGGCGACTCGGGATGTGAACATTGAGCGTGAGCAACCATCATGAAGAATCACACACACACAAACTAGGATTAGGAATGCACACACGTTAATTACATTTTTAAGAGGACATTACCCTTTTAGACAATTTTTATTTCACAAAAAGCACGCTCTCGCTACCAATGTAGCGGCGCTTGGGGCATTAATAAAATGATAATAAAAGGAAAACATTCGGACGTTAAATGTCATTTAGAATCGTTAAACCCTTATCATAAAATTAAACAACGTCGAATACACGGCAACTAACAGCAGGAAGGAACCCTGAGAGGTTGTGGATCGAAGAACTTTTGTGGCCGAAACTTGGACCAAAGAACACTTTAGTTAATACCTAAAAATCGAACAGCAACAGCCCCGAAGGACCATGGACTACCAAACGACCGCTGCTCAGCCCGAAGGCCTGCAGATTATCAGACGTCATGTGGTCAGCCCGACGAATCCTCTCAGCCGTTATTCTTGTTTTTCTAAACCGGGGCCGCCATCTCACCGTTAGATAGCTCCTCAATTGAAATCACGTAGTCTGAGTGGACCTCAAACAAGCCTTCAGATTCAGGTAAAAATCCATGACCTTGCCCGGAATCGAACCCGGGGCCTCCGGGTAAGAGGCAGACATGCTACCCCTAAAACCATGGGACCGGCTTAGTTAATACCTACTTGTAGTAAATACTTAACTTAATTATTATAAAAACATTAAAGTTAAAGAAATAAGGAACACTACCGGTACGGTAACATAAATACAAAATAGGAAATCAAACCCTGATGTAATTAAGTTGCAGTCTTACAACCTTGAGGGTAGCAATCTTCATGCAAAATACTTCTAATGTGAAGCGACCACATTCACCAAAGAAATAAAATACAGGTCATAGGAAAACATGTTAAAATGAATCAGAATTACTGAGGTCAAGCTTATAAAAAATTAAGGTACACAATTGTTAAAAATGCCTGCCTCATGGCAACGTAAGACCGCTTTACACCATCGTAAAATACAATTTATTTTTATAGAAACATCGACGGGTAAACTGTGACAAATTAAAACGTGAAATATAATAAGGTTACATTAGGATTTTTAAGATTTGCTTACCTCAAGAGAAGGCAGATCTCCCATGGAGCACCGAGCTCCCGGACAACAGGTTCGCTTACACAATGCCAAGGACAAACTTCAGACACCCTCCGACGCGCTTCTCGAAAGTAGCCCGCACCGGATGGTGCAACCGGAAGCGGCCCCACAAAATTATTGACCAATGCATGCACAAGAGTTACCTTTCGATTTATTTAAATTAATCAAATTTAAATGTTTAATAGACGCTTGTTAGGAAACATCTCGCAGCTTGTATCTTGTACAAGACCCAGAAAAATATACACGTGTGGTACAGTGCCCCAACAATTTAGACGATAAAATGTAATACAATTTTAAATGATCCAAAATTTACTTGTAGCAGGCCGAATTTATAAACACTCGCAGCACACGTCACATATCTCATCTACCCTTTCAATTCTTAGATCTGGTTTCTCCCTTTTGCTGTGTAAGTCTTCCATATACTCTTTCGATCTCATCGGTACTTTCTCCTTATACAGTATCTTATCATCATCAATTTCCCTTCCTCCAATCATTATTGTCCATTTATCCCTTGGTTATAATGTGATTAATTCTTTTATATTTCTCCATATTGTTTTCCTCCTTGAACTTATTTCTTTCCTGTATTAGGTCATCCGAGAATTATCAATCAATCAATCAATCAATACTGATCTGCATTTAGGGCAGTCGCCCAGGTGGCAGATTCCCTATCTGTTGCTTTCCTAGCCTTTTCCTAAATGATTTCAAAGAAATTGGAAATTTATTGAACATCTCCCTTGGTAAGTTATTCCAATCCCTAACTCCCCTTCCTATAAATGAATATTTACCCCAGTTTGTCCTCTTGAATTCCAACTTTATCTTCATATTGTGATCTTTCCTACTTTTATAAACGCCATTCAAACTTACTCGTCTACTAATGTCATTCCACGCCATCTCTCCGCTGACAGCTCGGAACATATCACTTAGTCGAGCAGCTCTTCTTCTTTCTCTCAATTCTTCCCAACCCAAACATTGCAACATTTTTGTAACGCTACTCTTTTGTCGGAAATCAACCAGAACAAATCGAGCTGCTTTTCTTTGGATTTTTTCCAGTTCTTGAATCAGGTAATCTTGGTGAGGGTCCCATACACTGGAACCATACACTAGTTGGGGTCTTACCAGAGACTATATGCACTCTCCTTTACATCCTTACTACAACCCCTAAACACCCTCATAACCATGTGCAGAGATCTGTACCCTTTTCTACAATGTCATTTATGTGATTACCCCAATGAAGATCTTTCCTTATATTAACACCTAGGTACTTACAATGATCCCCAAAAGGAACTTTCACCCCATCAACGCAGTAATTAAAACTGAGAGGACTTTTCCTATTTGTGAAACTCACAACCTGACTTTTAACCCCGTTTATCAACATACCATTGCCTGCTGTCCATCTCACAACATTTTCGAGGTCACGTTGCAGTTGCTCACAATCTTGTAACTTATTTATCACTCTATAGAGAATAACATCATCCGCAAATGCCTTACCTCCAATTCCACTCCTTTACTCATATCATTTATATATATATAAGAAAACATAAAGGTCCAATAATACTGCCTTGAGGAATTCCCCTCTTAATTATTACAGGGTCAGATAACGCTTTGCCTACTCTAATTCTCTGAGATCTATTTTCTAGAAATATAGCAACCCATTCAGTCACTCTTTTGTCTAGTCCAATTGCACTCATTTTTGCCAGTAGTCTCCCATGATCCACCCTATCAAATGCTTTAGACAGGTCAATCGCGATACAGTCCATTTGACCTCCAGAATCCAAGATATCTGCTATATCTTGCTGGAATCCTACAAGTTGAGCTTCAGTGGAATAACCCTTCCTAAAACCGAATTGCCTTCTATCGAACCAGTTATTAATTTCACAAACATGTCTAATATAATTAGAAAGAATGCCTTCCCAAAGCTTACATACAATGCATGTCAAACTTACTGGCCTGTAATTTTCAGCTTTATGTCTATCACCCTTTTCTTTATACACAGGGGCTACTATAGCAACTCTCCATTCATCTGGTATAGCTCCTCCGACCAAACAATAATCAAATAAGTACTTCAGATATGGTACTATATCCTAACCCATTGTCTTTAGTATATCCCCAGATATCTGATCAATTCCAGCCTCTTTTCTCGTTTTCAACTTTTGTATCTTATTGTAAATGTCATTGTTATCATACGTAAATTTTATTACTTCTTTGGCCTTAGTCTCCTCCTCTATCTCGACATCATCCTTGTAACCAACAATCTTTACATACTGCTGACTGAATACTTCTGCCTTTTGAAGATCATCACATACACACTCCCCTTGTTCATTAATTATTCCTGGAATGTCCTTCTTGGAACCTGTTTCTGCCTTAAAATACCTATACATACCCTTCCATTTTTCACTAAAATTCGTATGACTGCCAATTATGCTTGCCATCATGTTATCCTTAGCTGCCTTCTTTGCTAGATTCAATTTTCTAGTAAGTTCCTTCAATTTCTCCTTACTTCCACAGCCATTTCTAACTCTTTTTCTTTCCAGTCTGCACCTCCTTCTTAGTCTCTTTATTTCTCTATTATAATAAGGTGGGTCTTTACCATTCCTTACCACCCTTAATGGTACAAACCTGTTTTCACATTCCTCAACAAATTCTTTAAACCCATCCCAGAGTCTGTTTACATTTTTATTTACCGTTTTCCACCGATCATAGCTACTTTTTAGAAACTGCCTCATGCCTGCTTTATCAGCCATATGGTACTGCCTAACAGTCCTACTTTTAAGACCTTCCTTTCTATCACATTTATTTTTGACTACCACAAAAACAGCTTCATGATCACTAATACCATCTATTACTTCAGTTTTCCTATAGAGCTCATCTGGTTTTATCAGCACGACATCCAGGATATTTTTCCCTCTGGTTGGTTCCATCACTTTCTGAATCAGCTGTCCTTCCCATATTAACTTATTTGCCATTTGTTGGTCATGCTTCCGGTCGTTCGCATTTCCTTCCCAATTGACATCTGGCAAATTCAGATCTCCCGCTACAATCACATTTCTTTCCATGTCGTTTCCCACATAGCTGACTATCCTATCAAATATTTCCGAATCCGCGTCAGTGCTACCCTTTCCCGATCTGTACACTCCAAATATATCAAGTTGCCTATTATCTTTAGAAATGAGCCTTACACCTAGAATTACTGAGTTCCCAATTTCCTTTTCTCTAAAACTTGACTTGTTGATTCAGTTATTGGGCTCATCGCTTCTATCAGTTATTTTATGTATTTTTATTCTAAAACCTTCTTTGTTTCTTCTTCCTTCAATCTTTCCATTTGCCATTTCTTTTAAACAGACCTCATTTCTAACACTTGAAGAAAGTGTTGGAGATAACATGATCATTTTTCCTGTAAAGTCTAGTACTCTAATTGAAACCCATCAGTATGGTACCCATTGTGTTGGTACTCATCCTGGGTTTTATCTTAATGACCATTTAGAACTCTGCGGAGAAATAAGAGTGCTTCAGGGTTGGCAGAGAAGTCCATGTTGTCATCAAGTCCTTATATGAGGAATATAGGCGGAAAGTGGTGAGGAGTGTCATCAGGAGATCATTGTGCCTCTGGAGCGTAGAGTGGTAAACTATTAGTGCCCTCATGAGGAGTGTAGGCAGAGAGTGGTGAGGAGTGTCATCAGGAGATCATTGTGCCTCTGGTGTGTAGAGAGGTACACTATTAGTGCCCTCATGAGGAGTGTAGGCGGAGAGTGGTGAGGAGTGTCATCAGGAGATCATTGTGCCTCTGGTGTGTAGAGAGGTACACTATTAGTGCCCTCATGAGGAGTGTAGGCGGAGAGTGGCTGAGGAGTGTCATCAGGAGATCATTGTGCCTCTGGTGCGTAGAGAGGTACAGTATTAGTGCCCTCATGAGGAGTGTAGGCGCAGAGTGGCGAGGAGTGTCATCAGGAGATCATTGTGCCTCTGGAGCGTAGAGTGGTAAACTATTAGTGCCCTCATGAGGAGTGTAGGCGGAGAGTGGCTGAGGAGTGTCATCAGGAGATCATTGTGCCTTTGGTGTGTAGAGAGGTAAACTATTAGTGCCCTCATGAGGAGTGTAGGCGCAGAGTGGCGAGGAGTGTCATCAGGAGATCATTGTGCCTATGGAGCGTAGAGTGGTAAACTATTAGTGCACTCGTGAGGAGTGTAGGCGGAGAGTGGTGAGGAGTGTCATCAGGAGATCATTGTGCCTATGGAGCGTAGAGTGGTAAACTATTAGTGCACTCGTGAGGAGTGTAGGCGGAGAGTGGTGAGGAGTGTCATCAGGAGATCATTGTGCCTCTGGAGCGTAGAGAGGTAAACTATTAGCGCCCTCATGAGGAGTGTAGGCAGAGAGTGGTGAGGAGTGTCACAAGAGATCATTGTGCCTCTGGTGTGTAGAGAGGTAAACTATTAGCGCCCTCATGAGGAGTGTAGGCAGAGAGTGGTGAGGAGTGTCACAAGAGATCATTGTGCCTCTGGTGTGTAGAATGGTAAACCATTAGGGCCCTCATGAGGAGTGTAGGCGGAGATTTTTGAGGAGTGTCACAGGAGATCATTGTGCCTCTGGTGTGTAGAGAGGTAAACTATTAGCGCCCTCATGAGGAGTGTAGGCGGAGAGTGGCGGGGAGTGTCCATTATGATAGTCATCAGGAGATCATTGTGCCTCTGGTGTGTAGAGTGGTAAACATCAACGTGTGACACTCTGCTGGTTCCTGGAATTTCTGGCCTTACATTTGGACAGAGTTACTAGAGCACAGGTAGGTGTACTGCTCATGGTACACAAGCGATTAAGATCAACAATTGATAGCTACACTTTTTGGAATAAAAGGATTATCCAATTAAGACTAAAACTATCCAGGGATTTTCTTACAATTATTGGGGTACACGCTCCAGTGGAGGGCAATTCAACAAAGTGATGGGATCTACGATGATCTGCAAAAAATAGTCAATAAAATTAACAAACAAGTTATTCTACTATTACTGGGTGACTTCACTGCTAGAGTTAGTAATGAGAAAATTCAGAATCAAATTGGAATGCATGGAGAAACAACACGTAATAACAATGGAACAAAATCAATAGATTTCATTGTCTTCAATCAGTTAAATATCATGAACACAATGTTCGCACACAAGGACAGCCACAAGTACACGTGGTCTGCACAAAATCAGAAATTGATTATTGATTATATAATTCGTAATGGTAAATTGGCATAATTGAATCGTGCAGTCGAGTAAGGAACTAAGTCAGATTTTGCTACTTTTCAGGAGAGCAAAAAAACTGATTCTTTTCAACACGCTTCAATGAATAGTTCCCATTATTTTATATAATATTTAGATCAGTGATAGATATGTAACGGAGGTAACAGGAAAATATTCAAGAAAAATTTATAAATTTTATGACCGTTTGAACTTTTTTGACTTAGTTCCTTTCTCCAAAAACACCGAAAAAAATGTCTCATACGAACTATACCAACCTTTGTTATATATTAAACATAGCATAATGCAATACATAAGCACTGTTTACAGTTTATCCAACAGAAAAAAATAGGGAAACAAATACAAATGACCTTGAAGCGCCAAATAACTGCAGTATTACAACCGAGACTACTAACCTAAGGGGAATTCATTGGCTGCGAAATAATGTCCAAATAAAATGCCAAAGCATACTCATTTGCAACATATTTTAACAGTTTACGCAAATCCTTAATCTTCTTAGCTTTTATTGGAACCCCACCCTCTGGATATGCTGCCCGCCATTGGTTGCAAGGAAAATGTGCAAAAGTTACCTTTCCCAAGATGAAACGTATGTTTCACAATGCTGTTTATGAAGGGAAGTGCTACAAGAACTCCTGGTTTCTCTGACCTATATCTGTATTCTTTAAACGAAGAAGGAGAAAATGCAATCTTTCCAGCACGAGGAGTATTCTTTGTCAATATTTCAGCTGATACAGTCACTTTTTAAAAAAACTCAGGCCACCACTTGTCAAAATTAAATACTGCACTTGAGTCTACTAACTGTAACATTTGTTTTTCTGTTTACAATAATTGTCATATACTCTTTGATAGTATAAACTCTGTCCACTTTTTAAATGTTTTTCTTAAATACCGCAAAGTCCCTGTCGCATGGTAGGAAGGAATGACTCCTCTCGGGAAAGTACTGTCTAATCTCCTTACAACGATTTGAAGCTGCCAGGCCTAGCTTTAGTCTTATGACCGTATGGTTCTTATTTTGGCCTGGAGAACCATCAGAGAAAACTTGTAACTGATCAACATTTTCTGACACAAATTCGTCTATATAATCTTTCAGGAAAGAAGCAACTTCATTCGCACCCTTCTTTCCTTGGCATTCATGATAAATGACACACTTGTCCGTTGCAAGATCATGAATACAAAATTCATTCACCCACAACTGTCTCATGTAAAACACTTCTTGCAGCGGTATGTGTGGGAGGGGCAGATTTTGCATAAAGTCAAAGGCAAGGCCTGTCACTTTTGTCATTTGTTCTGCACAGTGTTGCAACTTCTTTCAATGACCTGTAGAATTTCCTGCTCCTTCTTTTACGAACATCATATTCAGCCTGAGCTACACGCTTTGCTGATTCACAAATATGTGGACTCCTAAGTTTAGCTGTGAACTCCTCACACTTGCTGCAGACATCGATCTGTGGTCGTCCGAACCGGTAGTTATAATTGTCAACAAAATAAGTTCTGTAGAAGCTGTACTTGACTCCACACTCCGGGTATTTTGTGACAAACATGTTTTGCATTTCTTTAATAGTTAAGCGGGCATCTAAGTAATGCAGTTCTTTCCCTCCGTAATGAGTCCATTTCAGAGGGAATGATTGAATATGATCGGATATCAGTTTAGTGTTGTACCAACGCCGTAAATTGAAATATCCCCTGTAATACTTACATCGCATGCAACGTGCGGCCAAGAATGGAACTAAGTCATGAATTGCAAGTGGTCAAGAAACGCACTAAGTCATCGACTTAGTGCGTTTCTTCAGAATATGCCTGATGTTCATCCACTGTTTCTCCCACAAGGAGAAGGCTGACTTATTTCTTTCATTTACCAAACGATAGGGCTTGGTTATGTCAGGTAAATGAGGCAATAAAATGAAAATGGCCGATTTTGACTTAGTTCCTTACTCCACTGCACGATTCAATTATTCTTGGATACAAAAATCTATCGAAGCCCTGAACTGGAAACTGATCACTATCTATTAGTAGCACCTATTCGTCTGAGGCCTAGATGGTATAAAAGAAGGAAACAAACAATACAAGAAATTAAAACTTCTCACACGGTTAACTTATTAAGAGACGCCAGTATAAAATGGCTGGACCAGAACAGACTTAATAATCTTACACAAATGACACCAGTTAGTGACAACGTGGAAATAGAGTGGTCTAATTTGTGTTCAATTTGAAAGCAGTCTGCTTTTGAGAGTTTGGGAGTTAAGAAAAAATGGCAGAAAAAAAGGGTTTAAGAAATTGAAAAAGTTATTTCAGACAAAAGAATTGCGTATACACATTTTTGTCAACTACTAAATTAGAAGATAAAACAGAATATCACTACAAGAGAGCAATAGCAAAAAGGGAAGTGCGGAAAAAGCATAAAAAGAGTTGGGAAAATTTTGTTTCACACCTGGAGACTGATATAACAAGACCACAACCACAGACCTATAAAATATTCAAGAAACTTAATAATGATGTAAAAGAAGACATACACAAATGAAATACTTCTAACGGAGTGGTGCATTTATTTTCGGAACCTTTGGACGGGTTCGAATATTGAGCCATTTCTTCTGCCAACATCTCCTAACAAGTCCACGGAAACCATTACACTCGAAGAACTGGAGCTAGTACTCAGAAAACTTAGGAATGGAAAAGCATCTGGAGGAGACTTAATAAATGCAAAACTATTCAAATACTCCAGTGACATCTTCAAGCAAAGATTTCTCAAATTCTACAATTTAATTTGGAATGGCAACAGACCACCACAGAATTGGCAAAATGCTACAGTTATTCCTCTTCATAATAAGGGCAGTGTGAAAGACTGTGGCAATTGCAGAGGGATAAGTATACTCAACTCAGGTTACAAAATTTACACTAATATGTTCAAAGAAAAATTATTCAGGTATTATGAAAATGTGATTGGAAATGAACAACATTGATTTTGAAAGGGACGCTCATGTGCTGATGCTTACTTTATCTTGAAAATCTTACGTAGTAGAAAAATGCAGGGAATTTAACTTAGAAAATCACGTAGCATTTGTATTTGTGTTTAAGAAAACCTTTAACCTAGCTAACAGGAACAGACTTGTTGCCGGGCTGAGTGGCTCAGGCGGTTAAGGCGCTGGCCTTCTAACCCCAACTTGGCAGGTTCGATCCTGGCTCAGTCCGGTGGTATTTGAAGGTGCTCAAATACGACAGCGCCGTGTTGGTAGATTTACTGGCACGTAAAAGAACTCCTGCGTGACTAATTTCCGGCATCTCGGCGTCTCCGAAGACCTTAAAAAGTAGTTAGTGGGACGTAAAACAAATAACATTATTATTATTATTATTATTATTATTATTATTATTATTATTATTATTATTATTATTATTATTATTATTATTAACGATCTAATTATGAAAACGAAAACTGAGTACTATAGGAATCTGATCAATCGCAATTCAAATAACCGGGGTAAGGTCTGGGGCATAGTCAATGAAATAACGCTAAGGTCAGCTAGAAAAGAAGAGATCAAGGAAATCAGATCTAAAGGTGAAATCTGGAAAGATGACATTAATATTTCTAATAAATTTAACAATTATTTCATTAACGAAACAACTGAGAAAGCAAAGCATCACAGACAGATTTCCGACTCCACATTAAATATCGCTCGCAGCCCTCATACTTGCTTCCTTGCACCGGTAACAGAATACGATCTGAAGAGATGTTTGAGTAAAGTACACGAAAACAAAGCGGTAGGAATAGGCAATATTTCGGCTCGAATTATTAAAGAAAATATAGAGTCATTAAAGGAACCGTTGCTGAATATTATCGACGATTCCTTCACCTTAGGTTACTTTCCAAAACAGCTTAAAACAACAATAGTAAAACCTCTTCACAAATCTGGAAATATTTATGACGTTAGAAATTACAGACCCATTTCGATAACTACAACAATATCAAAAATATTCGAGAAATGCTTAAAGAACAATATTTACCAATTTTTAGAAAAACACCAAATACTTTCGCCCAGACAGTTTGGATTCATTAAAAATCTCGGAACGACTGATGCTATATCCGCCTTAACAAAGAGAATATACGAAAATCTTAATTCTTCTCTGCTCTCCACAGGGATATTTCTCGACTTTGAAAAGGCTAGTGTGTCACACCGCTTGCTCCTCCAGAAATGGGAAAAATACGGCTTTAGGGGCAATGTGCTGGATTTGCTTGACAGTTACTTGACAGATCGAGTACAGTATGTCAAAATTAATCAACATCTAAGCACACCGATGAGGATAATAAAGGGTGTCCCACAAGGCACAGTATTAGGTCCTTTATTGTTTATTCTATTTATTAATGATGTAGAGAAAACAATAGCAAATGCCGAACATACGCACATCGTAACATATGCAGATGATACAGTCATTTATGTTGAGGGTGATAGCTGGAATCTCGTCAGACAGAGAGCAACTCGAGTACTGCTTAAAGTTAAAGCATGGTTAGATTATAAAGAATTATTTCTAAACATTAAAAAGACAAAATTTATGAATTTTACTGTAACAGATACACGAAACGATTTTAATGAATTAATTGTACACAACATCAACTGTAAATTTAATTGTAACTGCTACAAAATTTATAAAGTAAGTAATGTTAAGTATTTGGGATTATTAATTGATTCGAACATGAAATGGAAAAGTCACATTACCGATTTAAGAAAGAAAATCAGAAGAACTGCTTATATATTTCATAATTTAAAATACATATCCAGTATGAAATTATTAAGAGAGGTTTATTACGCCTTAGTTCAGTCTATTCTTAGCTACGGAATTTTGGCATGGGGAGGAGCCTACAAAAATGTAATCAATAAAATACAGGTTGTTCAAAACCTTATATTACGAATAATGTACCAGAAAGGAAGATTATACCCAAGTAGTCAATTATATGCTGAAGCAAATATATTTAATGTAAAACAGCTCTATGCCCTTGAAATATACAAATATATTAACAAAAACAAGAATATAATTGAGAACATTAAACATGAATATTCAACACGCAGTAAGATGTACCACCGTTGTATGTTATACAAACCCAAACTTAGCATAACAAAGCGCAATTTCTTGTACTTCATTCCAAAATTCTTTAATGTCCTTCCCGGTTCTTTACAAACTACTACATTAGGTCAGAAAATGAGTCTGGAGTGTCTTAAATCCTTTGTCAGGGATAATAAAACTGTTATGGAAGAAATAACTAAATGAGAATATCACGTCACCATATCCAATTTCTATTCAATGCTCCACCATGTGCTGTTGATCATATCCGTAATCCACTTATACCCATACTCGTACTTCAGGCATCATTTTAAAATATATTTCTCACTATGTAATTAATATTCTAAATTACCACACACAAGGTTTCACCTTACGTGGTATTTTACTGATATCTACTCGACTCTGTTGAGGTTGGTGTGATTTTGTATAATAATAATAATAATAATAATAATAATAATAATAATAATAATAATAATAATAATAATAATAATAATAATAATAATAATAATAATTTATTTAATGTGTGCAAGAGATAGTTGTAAGTTCAATTTATTTTAAGTATTAATATGTTAATAATAATAATACTACTTCTGTAATATATGTAGTTTAGTTACAAGATTAATATTTCTCAAGTAATAATGTTATTAGAAGAGTTATGTATATATAAAACAGAGTCCTGTAAATATTTTAACGACATGATAAATGAATAAATACTACTACTACTACTACTACTACTACTACTACTACTACTGTTAATATCTTAGCAGAAGATAATGTCCCACAACAGTTATTAGATAACATAATACAACATGTACAGTGACAACCTTATTGCAGTCATCGAACTGAGTGGGAACCGATCAGCAGAGGTGTGAGACAAGGTTGTGGACTTTCTCCTTTGTTTTTCATAATCTATATGAACAACATAATGCAGGAATGGAGGCATGAAAGGCATGGATCAATCCCAGTCAGCAGATATCTCGCACATCTAGATGCCATACTCTTTGCAGATGATGTTGCATTGGTAGCAGCATCAGAAGATGATCTTCAGTGGTCAGTATTTAATCTCCACAAAGTCTCTTCGGAATTCGACATGATCATTTCACCATAAAAGCAAAATAATGGCATTTAAGGGGAAGGACCCTATCCCCAGTAAAATCTGTTTTCATAATAAAATTTTGGAACGAGTCAACGAATTCAATTACCTGAGATACAATTTATCTTACCAAGGGGAAAATGAGATCTCTGCAAAAATAACCAAATTTAACAGAACAACAGGAATTATAAATCACTTCATGATCCCATCTCTTGTCCAAAAACACACTCGCTTACGTCTTTATAACACTTTAGCCAGACCAACCCTTTGTTACGGCAGTGAGGCATGGACAATAAGAACTCAAGACATTTCCAGAATTATAGCTAGTGAAATGACGTTCATGAGCAGAACAGCAGGCTGTACAAAATGAGATCGTATAAGAAATGAAGATGTGCTTAAGGGACTGAATGTGAAACCAGTAATCAATTACATCTATGATTACCAAGGAAACTGGAAACGTCACGTTCAAAGAATGGAATCTGGAAGACTACCAAAAGAGATCCTACGCTACCAACCAAGAGGAGACAGATCTGTAGGACGTCCAATGAAGCGATGGAAAGAAAATGCAAGACCGTAACGGGCCACATGGCCCAATACTTGGAAGGATGATGATGATTTGGACCCGTGTAGGCTGAAACACCACCATGCTGGCAGTGGAGAAAATTGGCCAAATTATGACTGCGTCCAGTAAAGGCTCCAATACTGAGCGTGGTATTTGTAATTGTTTGGACTTCCTTTGAGGTAGGTTCTCTAACTGCTCCTGCTCTTGAACTGATAACCTAGCCTCTCTCTCACATCGAACAAAAGGGATCAACGTGTGTCACTTGTGGTAATTACCCTTCCACTAAACAACAATAAGTCAGTAACCTATCAACATATAAGTAAAGGAGTAAGTCACAATCCTAACCAGGTGTAAGTTAAAGAGCAAGTCACAATCCCACCAAGATATAAGTTAAAGAGCAAGTCACAATCCCAACAAGATATCAGATAAGGAGTAAATCACAATCCTAACAAGACATACGTGAAAGAGTAAGTCAAAATCCTAATTTGAAAAAACTGAAAGCTAACTCAGCCTGCGATCAGGTGCAATATCAGTGTGATATAGTGAGAAGGTCTCACAACCTCACAGAATATAGATCTATCCATTTCCAGATCCTTAATATTCCTTACCATGTTTTAAATTCGAAAGAATTTTAATTTAACAATAAACGCAGAATACAGCGAGAAAACATATAACATACATATTTTAACAAATTTGTTTCATTCCTGAACAGATGGCTGGTAGATGGTTAAAGCAGTAAATGACATTTGTAAAGAAGGAGATTGTTGTCAATCTTTAAGCTTTGTAATCATTTTCCAATGTAACAATATTTTCTCCTCTATTTTAGAACCAGCCAGACCAAGGGCCTGACATCGAAATTATAATGGAAGCACGTATGTATAAAACTAATTCACAAACTAAGGTACTGATCATTGAACTCCTCCTATGGCAGGAGAGGGTTAGAGCTGGAATATACCATGGTATATCCTCTATGTGTGAGGAACACCATACTATATCCTATGTCTGAGGACAGGGTATATCCTCTGAGTGAGGAGTACCATACTATATTCCCTCTGTGGGTGGGGGCGGTAGAATAACACCCACGGTATCCCCTGCCTGTTGTAAGAGGCGACTAAAAGGGGCCCCAGGGTCTCTGAACTTTGGAACATGGCTTGGCGACCACGGGGACCTCAGCAGAGTCCTAGCATTGCTTCCACTTACTTGTGCCAGGCTCCTCACTTTCATCTATCCTATCCGACCTC
Source organism: Anabrus simplex (assembly GCF_040414725.1). NCBI lineage: Eukaryota > Metazoa > Arthropoda > Insecta > Orthoptera > Tettigoniidae > Anabrus > Anabrus simplex. The sequence continues at coordinate 86,454,301 of NC_090276.1, read as the reverse complement.
TCTTGGTCAACGCTTGTTCTTTTCCGACCCTGACGGTGTTACGTATGGAGGCCTAGGGAGTATTTCATTTTCACGCCCTTCGTGGCCCTTGTCTTCCTTTGGCCAATAGCTTCATTTTTTGAAGTGTCGGATCCCTTCCACTTTTCCCTCTGATTAGTGTTATATAGAGGATGGTTGCCTAGTTGTACTTCCTCTTAAAACAATAATCACCACCATACTATATCCTATGTGTGAGGAACAATAGAACAGAAGAATACCCCATGGTATATCCTGTGTGTGAGAACAGTAGAATACCCCATTGTATATTCTGTGCTTGAGAACAGTATAATATACCATGGTGTATACAGTGTGTGAGGACAGTAGAATACACCATGGTATACACAGTGTGTGAGGATAGTAGAATACACCATGGTATATTCTGTGTGTGAGAACAGTAGAATATACCATGGTATACACAGTGTGTGAGGACAGTAGAATACACCATGGTATACACAGTGTGTGAGGATAGTAGAATACACCATGGTATATTCTGTGTGTGAGAACAGTAGAATATACCATGGTATACACAGTGTGTGAGGATAGTAGAATACACCATGGTATACACAGTGTGTGAGGATAGTAGAATACACCATGGTATACACAGTGTGTGAGGATAGTAGAATACACCATGGTATACACAGTGTGTGAGGATAGTAGAATACACCATGGTATGTCATTTACGTGAGAACAGTAGAATATGCCGTGGTGTATACAGTGTGTGAGGACAGTAGAATACACCATGGTATAGACAGTGTGTGAGGATAGTAGAATACACCATGGTATATTCTGTGCTTGAGAACAGTAGAATACACCATGGTATACACAGTGTGTGAGGATAGTAGAATACACCATGGTATACACAGTGTGTGAGGATAGTAGAATACACCATGGTATACACAGTGTGTGAGGATAATAGAATACACCATGGTATACACAGTGTGTGGGGATAGTAGAATACACCATGGTATACACAGTGTGTGAGGATAGTAGAATACACCATGGTATACACAGTGTGTGAGGCTAGTAGAATACACCATGGTATACACAGTGTGTGAGGATAGTAGAATACATCATGGTATACACAGTGTGTGAGGATAGTAGAATACATCATGGTATATCATTTACGTGAGAACAGTAGAATATACCATGGTGTATACAGTGTGTGAGGACAGTAGAATACACCATGGTATACACAGTGTGTGAGGATAGTAGAATACACCATGGTATACACGGTGTGTGAGGATAGTAGAATACACCGTGGTATACACAGTGTGTGAGGATAATAGAATACACCATGGTATACACAGTGTGTGAGGATAGTAGAATACACCATAGTATACACAGTGTGTGAGGATAATAGAATACACCATGGTATACACAGTGTGTGAGGATAATAGAATACACCATGGTATACACAGTGTGTGAGGATAGTAGAATACACCATGGTATGTCATTTACGTGAGAACAGTAGAATATGCCGTGGTGTATACAGTGTGTGAGGACAGTAGAATTCACCATGGTATAGACAGTGTGTGAGGATAGTAGAATACACCATGGTATACACAGTGTGTGAGGATAGTAGAATACACCATGGTATATCATTTACGTGAGAACAGTAGAATATACCATGGTGTATACAGTGTGTGAGAACAGTAGAATACACCATGGTTTATCCTGTGTGTGAGGACAGTAGAATACACCATGGTGTATCCTGTATGTGAGAACAGTAGAATATACCATGGTATATACAGTGTGTGAGGATAGTTGAATACCCCATGGTATATCATTTATGTGAGAACAGTAGAATATACCATCGTGTATACAGTATGTGAGAACAGTAGAATATACCATGGTATATACAGTGTGTGAGAACAGTAGAATACCCCATGGTATATTCTGTGTGTGAGAACAGTAGAATACCCCATGGTATATTCTGTGTGTGAGAACAGTAGAATACCCCATGGTATATTCTGTGTGTGAGAACAGTAGAATACCCCATGGTATATTCTGTGTGTGAGAACAGTAGAATATACCATGGTGTATTCTGTGTGTGAGAACAGTAGAATGTACCATGGTGTGTACAGTGTGTGAGGATAGTAGAATACACCACGGTATATCATTTACGTGAGAACAGTAGAATATACCATGGTGTATCCTGTGTGTGAGGACAGTAGAATATACCATCGTGTATACAGTGTGTGAGAACAGTAGAATATACCATGGTGTGTACAATGTGTGAGGATAGTAGAATACACCAAGGTATATCATTTACGTGATAACAGTAGAATATACCATCGTGTATACAGTGTGTGGGAACAGTAGAATACCCCATGATATATCCTGTGTGTGAGGACAGGAGAATATACCATGGTATATCCTGTGTTTGAGGACAGGAGAATACACCATGATATATCCTGTGTATGAGGTGTCGCGAGCACCGATTCGCAACACATCCTTCCGTGGGAAATTATGGGGCGAGCGCATCGAACGAGTTTCTATCCGTGACCTCCCAGTCAGAGATCTCTAATAATTACGAATAGTTTAAGTGTAATATATAAAGGGAAGATACAGCAAGAAACAGTGGAAGTGAATGATTAAGTGTAATAGAATATCAGTGCAGTGAATAAGTGCAGAATTACAATTATAATTAAAAGCATTTTTTAAAGCTAGTCTCAGCTTGGAACATTTCAGTGAGCTGAGATTGAGGCAAACTTGTGCAATCAGAATACTTGTCAGAGAAACAAGTAAACAGACTACAAGGTCATAGTTAGAAGCTTTTAGTGGGTGGACCAGGAAAAGCAAACCTGTTTTTGGTCACGTAGCAAGGTGGCCTGTAAAAATAAGAATGCACACTGTGGTGCAATAATTCTTTCTAGAAAGAATCTCTGGAAGGTCACCAGTCACATATACATCCATGAGACGGGTGGGACCACACTTGAAGTAACCAAAAGGAAACTAACAGATCAGTAATGTGAGGGAACATAGTAGTAGGGGACTTGTTCCAGAAGCTCAGAGAAATGATAAAGGGGAGTGACAAGGGAGCCTCTTGGTAATTTAGTGATTCGGTCATTCAGCATCATTCTGTCATTCTGTCGGTAGTAATTCTGGTGTCATTCAGGCAGTTATTCTATTAACATTGGAAAGGAACGTTCTCTTGGGAAAGAATGGACACTAGATCACTTGGCAGAGAAGAGACTCTGTAGAATAAAGTCAGTGAAGATAGCAGTATATGGAGTTAGTCAGATTAGGCAGTAGTTGAGCCTGCCATCAGTTAGTGAAGACAGCACTATAAGAAGTTATTCAAATTAGGCAGCAATTAAAACTGTCAAGCAGTAGAACTAGTGAGCAGTGTCCCACAGGGTAAAGTACAGAGACAGTACTTAGAGAGCTCACTGAGTGTTCGAAGGAGACTAGCTTCAGTTAGCATTCACCTTAGAGTTCTGTATTCGAGTCTGGAAACCGTCAGGGAAGGTTCAGAGGAACACCACAACGAGGATTCAAGAGAGAAGCAAGAAGAAAGAAGCTTCAAAACCCGAGATAAGTATCAACTAGTTAAGAGACTTTAAAGACTGAAGGGAATTTTATAAATGTTGTATAGTGAATCATAGAAGTATGTGCATTTTCCAAAAATGTCAGAGACTGACAACTGGTTATTTAAAAGTAATATTGAGAAGAGAATAATTACAGGTGTGATGTAATATTATTGGAAGGGTATATTTGATAATCTGTTTAAATAAATTAGAGTAAGGAATTAATTGTATCAAAGTGTTTTATATCAAGGTCAATCTGATATTCGAACCCAAGTCCTCAGCCTGTCCTGTTCATAGAATACGACAGAGGACAGTAGAATACACCATGATATATCCTGTGTGTGAGGGCAGTAGAATATACCATGGTGTGTACAGTGTGTGAGAACAGTAGAATATACCATGGTGTGTACAGTGTGTGAGGACAGTAGAATATACCATGGTATACACAGTGTGTGGGGATAGTAGAATACACCATGGTATACACAGTGTGTAAGCATAGTAGAATACGCCATGGTATTGTACCGGTTACGACCTGTACATGAGTATTTTTGAGTATAAATGACATTTAATTATCACGCGTAATGTTCTGAGCACGCCTGGTTTGTTTACCGTCAGCGGGGCAAGCAAGCGAGTGAAGGACAGCTGTGAGCTGTGACGTAGCCACAGGGGCTAGCTAGACCACCCGCCCGTCACACCACATCTTCCCAGCCTGGACTCGTATATTCTAGATTCCACGTCACATCTTCCTGAATGTTCGACGGGGAAAATTTTGTAACTCCCGTAATAATTATGCTAGCGGCTTGAGCGATATTTCATCTTGTTTGGGATCACCTGAACGTCGCAATGCTCGAGTTTCAAGTAAATCCATCGAGGGATTCAGGAGATATTCAGTCAAGCCGTATTGTGACGTAGACGTCCCGGATCGAATAAAAGGAGGGCCCACTGTAGCCTGTTCACTCAGTTACAGCTGAGTAGTCAGCGTGGACACTCTCGCTGCTACTATAGTCGTGTAGTGACAGTCCCGACGAGGAACTCTGTAATTTTCTAAGTACTCATAAAGTGAACTTGTATTTTCTCCGAGTGTGGGAGAACGAATTCTTCCAAGTATTCTCAAGTGGACTTGCAATATTTCGAGTGTTAAAGAACATTTTCTAAGTCTTCATAATTGAACTTACAATATTTGCGGGTGTTCGAGACTGAAATTTTTCCAATTATTCATGAAATGGACTTGTATTATTTACGTGTGTTAAATTCTTAATTGGACTTGTATTATTTACGTGTGTTAAAGAACGAATTCTTCATAAATTGAACCTGCAATATTTGCGAGTGTTAAGAGACTCATTCCTCTAATAAACAGTGATTTATAAACTTTGCTAGTGATGATCTCTGAATGTGCTCAAAGTTCCCGTAAGCATAAATTTGTGATTTTGCCGGTACTGGTTCAAAGACTTATAAACTTTGCCGGTGATGAACTCTAACTTCAATCAACGTCTTTAAAATATAAATTTAGGATTTCACCTGTGTTTATTCAAAGACTTGGATACCTTGCCAGTGATAGACTATAAATTTATTCATGTGGATGGACTTGTGTTTTTCGTACATGTTCACTCAAAGACTTGTACATTCGCCAGTGTTGATTCAAAGACTTATAAATTTCGCCAGTGATAGACTGTAAATTTATTCATGTGGATGGACTTGTGTTTTTCGTACATGTTTACTCAAAGACTTGTACATTCGCCAGTGTTGATTCAAAACTTTATAAATTTCGCCAGTGATGAACTTTAAATCTATTCAGATTTTCATGTGGATGGACTTATGTTTTTCGTCCGTGTTCATTCAAAGACTTGTACCTCCGCCAGGGGTGAACTTTAAATTTGGTCATTATTTCATGAGAAGGGACTTGTGTTTTTTTGCCAGTATTTATTCAGAGACGAAGACTTTTGCTAGTGGTGAACTCTGAAATTATTTATGATCCTCGTATACAGAGACATATCATTTTACGAGTGTTAAATTTTTAAAGTCTTGCCAAATAATAACCAGTGACTTCGCTAATAGGTTAATCACCCAAGGTTTTTATGAACTCAGATTTATCAGTACTGCGAGTGACCTTGGAGACATCAACCCTCTCAGTCACATTGGACTGAGGTAGTAAATGATTATCTGCAACATCACCAGGATCATCGGGGTTCAACCTGGGCCTCGAAAGTTCGAGGCATCTCTACCTTCTACCAACCCAGACAGTCCAGCCGCTTCTGTACGGAGTCCCTGGAATCTTCTGGAACGTGTTCCAACCTGCTCGGCTTGGTGAACTGGAGAATACGAGCCATATTATAGGACTATGTGGAAGACAACTTATATCTACCTGGAGGTGATGTGCAATTTCATGTCTTATATGAATAAACTCATGTTCAGTCAGAGTCAAAGTTTTCTTGTAGATAGGACCCTACCTCCTGTACCGAGCCCTAGCTACTAGTCACCCAGTTGTAGCCCTGAGAACTATATTCTTGCTTACTTTAAAATATAATCTGAGAGTCGGGCTCTTTTACCGGTACAGTATATCATTTACATGAGAACAGTAGAATATACCATGGTGAGTACAGTGTGTGAGGGTAGTAGAATATACCATGGTATATCATTTACGTGAGAACAGTAGAATATACCATGGTATATCATTTGCGTGAGAACAGTAGAATATACCATGGTGTATACAGTGTGTGAGAACAGTAGAATATACCATGGTGTATACAGTGTATGAGGACAGTAGAATATACCATGGTATACACAGTGTGTGAGGATAGTAGAATACACCATGGTATATTCTGTGTGTGAGGACAGTAGAATATACCATGGTGTGTACAGTGTGTGAGGACAGTAGAATACACCATGGTATACACAGTGTGTGAGGATAGTAGAATATACCATGGTGTGTACAGTGTGTGAGGACAGTAGAATACACCATGGTATACACAGTGTGAGAGGATAGTAGAATACACCATGGTATACACAGTGTGTGAGAACAGTAGAATATACCATGGTGTGTACAGTGTGTGAGGACAGTAGAATACACCATGGTATATCATTTACGTGAGAACAGTAGAATATACCATGGTGTATACAGTGTGTGAGGACAGTAGAATATACCATGGTGTGAACAGTGTGTGAGGACAGTAGAATATACCATGGTGTGTACAGTGTGTGAGGACAGTAGAATATACCATGGTGTGTACAGTGTGTGAGAACAGTAGAATATACCATGGTGTATACAGTGTGTGAGGTCAGTAGAATACACCATGATATATCCTGTGTGTGAGACAGTAGAATACACCATGATATATCCTGTGTGTGAGGACTTCCCCCTGTGGGTGGGGGCGCTAGAATAACACCCACGGTAACCCCTGCCTGTCGTAAGAGGCGACTAAAAGGGGCCCCAGGGGCTCTGAACTTTGGAGCGTGGATTGGCGACCACGGGGCCTTTAGCCGAGTCCTGGCATTACTTCCACTTACTTGTGCCAGGCTCCTCACTTTCATCTATCCTATCCGACCTCCCTTGGTCAACTCTTGTTCTTTTTCGACCCCGACGCTATTAGGTTTGCGAGGGCTAGGGAGTCTTTCATTTTCACGCCCTTCGTGGCCCTTATCTTCTTTTGGCCGATATCTTCATTTTTCGAAGTGTCGGATCCCTTCCATTTTTTCCGCCTGATTAGTGTTACATAGAGGATGGTTGCCTAGTTGTACTTCCTCTTAAAACAATAATCACCACCACCACCTGTGTGAGGACAGTAGAATATACCATGATATATCCTGTGAGTGAGACAGTAGAATACACCATAATATATCCTGTGTGTGAGGACAGTAGAGAATACCATGGTATATCCTGTGTGTGAGGATAGTAGAATATACCATGGTATACACAGTGTGTGAGGATAGTAGAATATACCATGGTATATCATTTACGTGAGAACAGTAGAATATACCATGGTGTATACAGTGTGTGAGGTCAGTACAAAACACCATGATATATCCTGTGTGTGAGACAGTAGAATACACCATGATATATCCTGTGTGTGAGGACAGTAGAATATACCATGGTATATCTGTGTGTGAGGACAGGTGAATACACCATGATATATCCTGTGTGTGAGGACAGTAGAGAATACCATGGTATATCCTGTGTATGAGGACAGTAGAATACACCATGGTGTATTGTGTGTATGTGAGAAGAGTAGAATACAGCATGGTAAATACATTGTGTGAGAACAGTAGAATGCACCTGTGTGTGAGAACAGTAGAATACACTTTGGTATATCCTGTATGTGGTGACAGTCGTGTTCACATTGTTATATCTTATGTGTGACGTCAGGGAGACTCTGCTTTATAGCCTCAGGGAGTATTTGTCCCATATTTAATGGTAGGCTTGATGATGAATCTGTAAGGGGAATCTGGGCTAACACATCATCCACCCTATTTAGGGAGGTCTTGGCCGAATTATCATGGTAAATTTTTACATTCTATGCGAAAATTAAATACGTTCTCCAACCTTGTCTTCAACCTTAATATTCGTCTATCTAGTTTTTGCTCTGGATTTGACATTTGTTGACAGATTTTGAATAAACGAATTAAAGAATGTGGCTGGGTTCTTTCCTAGTCTCCTGTTCAACTCTTTTACAACATCGGGATGTAAGTATCCTGAAATTCCCTGCTAGGCTTGAAGAGGAAGTTGAGATAGCCTGTCTTCCATGGCACTTACGGGGGCCTCTTTCGTATTACTAAATTGAATTTTCTTATGCACCTCAAAACTGTAATCAATTTTTTCCATTTCTCTTGTACTTGGCCTTTCATCTGTTCAGCCTCTCCTAATTTTGTTCTAATGTCAGTTGTATGTTTTGTGAACTGTGTTTTGACCTTAGAAATCTGGGAGTAGTTGAGAGTGATTTTTACCTTTCAGGCACTGTTCTTCCTTTGAAATCAGGGAATTTAGGCTCTGCTTTACATCTAATATCTGGGAAGATTTTGACATTACATGTGGTAATCCACAATCTAGGCTCTGTTATACATTTTGTATCTGTTACAAGATTTTTCTATTTTCCTATTCAGCATTTGTTATAGGCCCCTACATTAGAAATCTGTTGTGAGATTTTGTTATCTAATCTCTGTTGTAGATTTGGAATTTTTTCCAACACTTTTTACCTAAGGCCTGTATCGAATTAGAAATAGTAAAACCTAATGTTCTAGAGTTCACTTGAGTCGACTCGTATAGAACAAATGAAATACGGTAGTAAAATTACCTTTTGACTTCAGTCGTTCTCTTGTATTGCTTTCTATAGTCTCTGAAACAAATTTTCTTCTCAGCAATTTACTCATAGCGGCATAAATCAAGAGTTCTACCACTCATCTTTAAATGTTTTGGTGAAATAGAGTACAAGGGAGGAATATGCTCCAATATTACAATCTATGTGTAAAATAAATTTTAATGAAACATATTATGTTACAGTAAATGTGATATTGCACTTACGGATCCTATTACATTTTTCTCTCACATATTGAGTTAAAGTAATTGCATTGTTGCTATGTACCCCATGCGGTCTAATAGCTGAGCAGTATGTCCACAATGGATTATGAACTAATTGTTTATCTAAATGTGAAAATTTCTTACAATGTAATTCTTGTCATGCTGAAATTGAAATTGGCTTTATAACAGAGCATGTCACTTTACTCGATTTCTCAGTCTACGTCATCTTCCTCTGCTAATGTGTCAACAGGTCCATGTCCAGAATCCACAACTGAACTTGCAGTTGTCAGTTGGTTCTAGGACCGGAGGGATGTCATCATGTCTCTCTCTTTGCCTCGATGACAGGTTGCACGGCATTGTTGAGAGGGATCAGTTGAATACCAGACAAGTAAGGACGACCAGGAATTCACAACTAAGTATTTTTTTATTTTCCACCTTGTCGGTACACTAAATTGCTTAAGGCAACTTATTGGTTAAAAGTGGTACATATTTCGTATATTATAAACATCTACAGCCACACAACACTGTTTAGATGAAAAATTCATATAATGACAAATTATCAGTGCTTTAGAGAAAGAATCCTTAATTTTAATTTTAATGTTAATTTTAAGGGCACTTCCTCTAAAGCACTGATACTTTGGCATTATCTGAATTTTTAATCTAAACAGTGTTATGTGGCTGAACATGTTTATAATATATACGACTTTTAACCAATAAGTTGCCTTAAGCAATTTGGTGTATCGACAAAGTGGAAAATAAAAAAAATACTTAGTTGTGAATCTGTGTAAGTGCGATACGGACGATGAAGCTGATTTTATGTAACGACCAGGAAGACGAAGTGAAGTTGATATCTGAAGATTTAAGGCATTCCTCGTATAAAGCAAGATATTGGCAGTCTTTCTGGAAATAAAACCATCAAACATGAACATTTAATTTTGCTTCGTCTTCTTTCTAATGGTTACACTTTTCTCTAGATCCGTTGTTGAGAGAGTGAAGTAACTATGTAAAGGAGAGGGTGTATAAGACACTATTAGTGTGTGAGAGTACCAGATCTCTTAAATATGAGACAATTACCCAATTAGAGTGTGAGATCTATTAGTGGATATCTGATGAGACTAACTTATCTCTACAGTTATATTTCATGAGAGTACCAGATCTCTTAAATATGAGACAATTACCCAATTAGAGTGTGAGATCTATTAGTGGATATCTGAATGAGACTAACTTATCTCTACAGTTATATTTCATGAGAGTACCAGCTCTCTTAAATATGAGACATTTACCCAATTAGAGTGTGAGATCTATTAGTGGATATCTGAATGAGACTAACTTATCTCTACAGTTATATTTCATGAGAGTACCAGATCTCTTAAATATGAGACAATTACCCAATTAGAGTGTGAGATCTATTAGTGGATATCTGAATGAGACTAACTTATCTCTACAGTTATATTTCATGAGAGTACCAGATCTCTTAAATATGAGACATTTACCCAATTAGAGTGTGAGATCTATTAGTGGATATCTGAATGAGACTAACTTATCTCTACAGTTATATTTCATGAGAGTACCAGATCTCTTAAATATGAGACAATTACCCAATTAGAGTGTGAGATCTATTAGTGGATATCTGAATGAGACTAACTTATCTCTACAGTTATATTTCATGAGAGTACCAGATCTCTTAAATATGAGACATTTACCCAATTAGAGTGTGAGATCTATTAGTGGATATCTGAATGAGACTAACTTATCTCTACAGTTATATTTCATGAGAGTACCAGATCTCTTAAATATGAGACAATTACCCAATTAGAGTGTGAGATCTATTAGTGGATATCTGAATGAGACTAACTTATCTCTACAGTTATATTTCATGAGAGTACCAGATCTCTTAAATATGAGACAATTACCCAATTAGAGTGTGAGATCTATTAGTGGATATCTGAATGAGACTAACTTATCTCTACAGTTATATTTCATGAGAGTACCAGCTCTCTTAAATATGAGACAATTACCCAATTAGAGTGTGAGATCTATTAGTGGATATCTGAATGAGACTAACTTATCTCTACAGTTATATTTCATGAGAGTACCAGCTCTCTTAAATATGAGACAATTACCCAATTAGAGTGTGAGATCTATTAGTGGATATCTGAATGAGACTAACTTATCTCTACAGTTATATTTCATGAGAGTACCAGCTCTCTTAAATATGAGACAATTACCCAATTAGAGTGTGAGATCTATTAGTGGATATCTGAATGAGACTAACTTATCTCTACAGTTATATTTCATGAGAGTACCAGCTCTCTTAAATATGAGACATTTACCCAATTAGAGTGTGAGATCTATTAGTGGATATCTGAATGAGACTAACTTATCTCTACAGTTATATTTCATGAGAGTACCAGATCTCTTAAATATGAGACAATTACCCAATTAGAGTGTGAGATCTATTAGTGGATATCTGAATGAGACTAACTTATCTCTACAGTTATATTTCATGAGAGTACCAGATCTCTTAAATATGAGACAATTACCCAATTAGAGTGTGAGATCTATTAGTGGATATCTGAATGAGACTAACTTATCTCTACAGTTATATTTCATGAGAGTACCAGCTCTCTTAAATATGAGACATTTACCCAATTAGAGTGTGAGATCTATTAGTGGATATCTGAATGAGACTAACTTATCTCTACAGTTATATTTCATGAGAGTACCAGCTCTCTTAAATATGAGACAATTACCCAATTAGAGTGTGAGATCTATTAGTGGATATCTGAATGAGACTAACTTATCTCTACAGTTATATTTCATGAGAGTACCAGCTCTCTTAAATATGAGACAATTACCCAATTAGAGTGTGAGATCTATTAGTGGATATCTGAATGAGACTAACTTATCTCTACAGTTATATTTCATGAGAGTACCAGCTCTCTTAAATATGAGACATTTACCCAATTAGAGTGTGAGATCTATTAGTGGATATCTGAATGAGACTAACTTATCTCTACAGTTATATTTCATGAGAGTACCAGCTCTCTTAAATATGAGACAATTACCCAATTAGAGTGTGAGATCTATTAGTGGATATCTGAATGAGACTAACTTATCTCTACAGTTATATTTCATGAGAGTACCAGCTCTCTTAAATATGAGACATTTACCCAATTAGAGTGTGAGATCTATTAGTGGATATCTGAATGAGACTAACTTATCTCTACAGTTATATTTCATGAGAGTACCAGCTCTCTTAAATATGAGACAATTACCCAATTAGAGTGTGAGATCTATTAGTGGATATCTGAATGAGACTAACTTATCTCTACAGTTATATTTCATGAGAGTACCAGCTCTCTTAAATATGAGACAATTACCCAATTAGAGTGTGAGATCTATTAGTGGATATCTGAATGAGACTAACTTATCTCTACAGTTATATTTCATGAGAGTACCAGCTCTCTTAAATATGAGACAATTGCCCAATGCAATGCAAGTTCCATTCCAGCAGATTCACCTGATTGTGAAAGATCCGTGGTAGAGTGTTGGCCCCCCTGTGGGTGGGGGCGGTAGAATAACACCCACGGTACCCCTACCTGTCGTAAGAGGCGACTAATAGGGGCCCCAGGGGCTCTGAACTATGGAGCGTGGGTTGACGACCACGGGGCCCTTAGCTGAGTCCTGGCATTCCTTCCACTTACTTGTGCCAGATAAAAATGTTCTACCATGAGAGTAAAAGCAGTGTGCAAGTGGGGAGTGGTGACTCTGAAACATTTTATACAAGAAAGGCTCAAGCAAGGAAGTGCACTGTCACCATTATTGTTTATTATATTGATGGATGAAATCATAAAACGTGTAAAACAGAGTATCAGTAGTGATGAAGTGAATGCTTTGGTATTTGCAGGTGATGTGGTAATTTGGGGAAAGGGAGAAAAGGAAGTATAAAGGAGAGTGGACATTTGGAACGAAAATTGGAAGAAATTTGGAATGGTAATTAGTAAAAAGAAAACTGTAGTCATGCACTGTGGAAAAGAGAAAGAAAAAGAGAAGCGAAGTGAACATAGACGGGGAATGGTTAGAGAATGTGGAACAGTTTACATATCTGGTTAGCATTGTAAATGGAAGTAATGAAACCAACCTTGAAATGAATAACAGACTAAGTAAAGGTACAACATTTTATCATCAAGTCAGAGAGCTTTTATGGGACGACAAAGTACCCAAGAGAACAAAATTAACAATATAATTAAACAGTATTTCATACTAATTGTAACATATGGATTAGAAACGCTGGTAACTAATAAGAGACAAGATAATAAGATCCAAGCAGTAGAAATGAAATTTTTAAGAACATCGGTTAAAAAGACAAGAATATTAAAATCAGAGAAGAGCTAAATATTGAGCCGTTAGTACAGAAGATACAGAAATCAAGACTGAGATTGTTGAGACATGTAAAAGGAATGTGAAAGGAACGGGTAGCAAGAAGGGAATTGGAAAGGGAAGTTAGGGAAAGAGACCGAGAAGGAGGTGGATGGATCAGATATGGAAGGACATTAGAGAAGCTGGATTGTATGTGGCGGAAGTAATGGAGCAGGAAAAGTGGGAAGGGCAGAAAAGAGTGGAGGAGGCTTGTTAACCACAGCCGGAGAGGGATATTGATGTGGATGATTACAGTTGTACTGGAGATCCATTGGCACAGTCACGTTAAAAACAAATTATGTACGTAATCGCTGAAGTCCTTAGCTACACACTTCAGGACAAGAAGGCGACCATTAACTGGCCATTATACAGTTAGGCAGCTATAGCGGTGCTGTGTCTACTTGGTTACATGACGAACGAACGCTCGCCCTCAGCCAGGAGAACACACACACAGATACAGTACCACAAGATGGCAGACAAGATCAGTACATTCTCCGTTCATTAAGACAAATCGGGATAAAATATAAATTTCATGTTCTGTGCGAGGACAAATGAGTTCTTTCAAAGGTATCAGTAAACAATGTGACGTGATTAGTATGCCGTAATTAGTGCATAAATCACGCCACACTGACTTTGGCAACTACAGACCATACAGTTGCAGGACTTTCTGTCTACAGCTGCAACTGTCTGCTCACTACAGGCACATCAGACCCCGGAGACTTCATCTCCCCTGCTTGCGGGAACACCTGAGTCTGTCTGCACCATGACACATTCCTGGATTGGGTGCCATCGAATTCCAGTCCTTCTCTCTCCTAGTCTATGTCACTGTTGCACTGACCAGCAACCACAATATTGTGGATGTGAGCAATGTGGCGCAGATTGTCTGATGCTTCCTGGCTGCTCGCTTTACGTGTTAGTTCGCTGGATTTCCAGCCCATCGAAAACAGGTGGTCATTCATTGGCTGACTGATCTGCTACAGGACACACAGGGCCTAGACACTGTCCGTATCACATATTCAGTACACCATGCTAAGCTGCAAGGGTGATGTGCCATGTCCTTCTTCGTAATATGTTGAAGAAAAGTCAAGTCTTCCATTTATCTTTCTGGGCTGAGTGGCTCAGAAGGTTGAGGTGCTGGCCTTCTGACCCCAACTAAGCAGGTTCAATCCTCGCTCAGTCCGGTGGTATTTGAAGGTGCTCAAATAAGCCAGTCTCGTGAGACACAAAATTACGACACCTCGGTGTCGCCAAAACCTCAAAAAGTAGTTAGTGGGACGTAAAAATGAACATTATTATTATTATTGTCTATTTATTTTCTTTATCTGTCCTTCATGTTATTCATGCCGTAGAGAATGATATTCACAGGTTGGAAGGGAAATAAAGCAACTTCGCAAGATCTTGTTCATTATATTGCTTATGTCTTTGTTGAGATAACTGAAATTTAAAGTCAGATTTAAATGGTGTACTGCCATGTAAGGTAATGAGATAATGAAATGTTTGTTGAATTATGAAATCATTTATTGATTATTTTTATATGTTTGTTGCAGCACCACGCCGACTCAGGTCAATGTAAGTACCTATCACCGTATGCTGAGTATAACAGAAACATTTCATTCCTTCTGCCTGTCTTCAGCTGGGCATATAGCGAATTCTTCTATGCTTCACAGGTTTAAAACTTTTCTGATAGGAATTTCTTTGTAGATTTAAAATATATCTGATTTGTGTGTGTAGCATTGATATTTTATGTGTAACTACATTATTTACTGCTTGGGGGTGCGAACGTTCTAACTGACAGCTGCCAAACCTCATGTATTTACATAAATATGAACATTTTTTCCGCCCGTAAGTGATGTATTGTCTGCTCAGTTTTAGCTCGAAGCTTGTTCTTAACTTCTTTGAATGTAGTATGTTTGTTTCCGCCAGATAGCACCACATTTACTACGTTTCATAAAAGCAAAATTTTGTGTGTCATTTTTAGCACATGCTAGGCTTACTGAAAAAATTTGTTTTCTTCCAGTGAAATAAAAAGAAAATAGGTCCCAGTTCTAGAAACAGTAAGAAAAGAAAAAGATCGATCCATGGCAATATGTTTTTGATAGTACACAAGGATAATGGTGTAAATAGTGTAAATATTGAAGATTAAAGTGACCAACATAACAATAGTAGTTATTATTTACATAGTATATTATTTTATGTTCAGTCATTTCGAAACTTACAGGCTGTTATAGCTTACTTTGAATGCAACGTGTCTGAGAGCAGGCAAAAGGCTGGCTTTGTGTTGTAGGTTTTGAGGATACGTGACAGGCTACGTTCACACATCTACCTTTGGAAGTAAACGGAAGAATGGTGTACGGTACAAGTCAGATTGCGGCTGTCAGCTCTGAATATGCCAATGCTTTTCATAACCACACAGAATGTAGAGTAGATATTAAAATTGCTGAAGAATCAATAAAAACCACAGCAGATGAACTGACTGGTAATGGTGAATGTGGTGTTAGTGTGGATGACAGCTGGAGAGAGTCCAGTACAAAAGTAGTTCTCCTAAGTGTTATCATGATGGTGACAGTAAAAGCTCTAAGTCTGTTGTTGACTCTGACCCTTATAGAGGTACAGCTATAATTAAAATGGAATAAATCAGTCACCATAAAAATTGCTTATATACAGCCCTGAGGAAACATGCTACACTAAACACTTTTTGGCAGAGGCAAAGTCAATAAAAATATAAATAATTCAGTATTATTTTAAATAGCTCTTAGAGAAAATACTGTAGGTGTTGACAAAATTATCCACTAAAGTTGGTTCGACGTTCATTGAATGTCCAGCGGACTACACTTGTTCAGCCAGTTCGACGTACCATGAATGGCCTGTGCACACGGATTACACACTTCAGTTTTCCGGGATCTTTTTCCATCTAATAAGTTGAGAAGTTGTGTACTTCCCTGCCATCTCTGATTCATAATTAGAACTAAAATGAAATTGATTGATATATGTTGCTTTTTACTCCTATTGATCAGGGAGAGAACATGAAATGAGCTCTGTTGAGTTTCAAGCTAGTTAGAAGGTATCACGTCCTTTCCTGCCATCTCAAAAATGCTTTGTGAACTATATCTACCTTGAAAATTCTTGTCAGAAATAAGATTCCTAGAAGGAAACCATAATTTAATTTCAACGACTGCAAATGTTGAAAACATTGAAGTTCTTTAGGCTAAAGGCAGGCACATGCATCCCCTAGTGCACCGTCTCTGCACTGTCCTACATAGCGCAGTCCAACTGATGAGCCCACTGCTAATTTCACGGTTAAAAAAGCCTATAGATCTTAAATGAAAAATCTTGTCACTTATAATGGGGAAGTACCGAAAACAAATACTTCGCAGGTATTTTTTCCTTCGCAGACTAGAGGCTAATCAGTCGCAGAAGATTGGCTGGACCATCTCATTCTGTTAGATGTCAATAGTGGAAGTGATGTATCGGGAAGCGATAATTTCGGTAGTAATACGACAGTGACTATTGAAAGCTGGAGGTTAATGCAGACAGCAGAGATGAGGAAAGAAACAGCTTCAGCTGTAATAACTTCGTCCGCTGTTCACTGGTTTTGGCGAGAGGACAAATACTCACACTCTGTGTGCGCCGACTACTGAAAAGAATTTCGAGTCTCACTTAGATGCTTTCCTGCCGTTTCTTGGTGACAGTGAATGACCTAATTTTTCAAGGGGGCCACTTATCAGCAGGCAAAGGCTAAAGGCGAATTATGTGCAGGTCTCCCTTTTGATATCGTACAAGCAGTGAACATCTGACTGTACCTGATATACTTTCCAGGTGTTTGCATGGCAAAAGGTAGTCATTGAATGGCACCTCCCCGAAACCTCCTATGTGGTTCTCACAACACTGAAATTATTCATTTCAATTCTGGGAAACAGACTGCGTTCCTGATCATTGTTA
Source organism: Anabrus simplex (assembly GCF_040414725.1). Lineage (NCBI taxonomy): Eukaryota > Metazoa > Arthropoda > Insecta > Orthoptera > Tettigoniidae > Anabrus > Anabrus simplex. The sequence goes on along the minus strand of NC_090276.1, from coordinate 86,436,862 downwards.
ATGGAGCAATCAGGGAAAAGTTTGGATGAATTTCACATAAAAAAATGTGCCAAAATGTCTGGTCCAGATATAAAACAAAGGACGAGGTTCCTGAGAGGCCGAAAGAAGATGAAGATAAAACAGCTACCATGGAAAGAGTTTCGTTTCTGATGGGATCCTAGTGGTTATGTGATTGAGAGTTCCTTTCATGCAAGTTAAATTTCACTCGTCTAAACTGCAATAACTTTGGACACTTTTAAAATGGTAATTTTAATAATTTGTTAAACCTGAATTTGAAGGACGTTAGGATATAATTTCATTTATGAACCTCTTATCTTTGACATGTTCCGGTAAGGAACATTCCCCACAGCCTACTTTGGAGACTACTTTAGTTAAAATCTAATGAAATGAGATGTGAGGCGGTAGGCTATACAAGTGTAGCATTGTCACTCTCAAATGAACTATTGACATCAAACCATAGACATGATAATATAGTTTCTCGGCTTTTACCTTGTCAAGAAAACAAGGTGATATTCCTTATGTGTCTTTCTCATGAACAGACAAGAATATATTCTGAAGATGCAGAGTAAATTCTCTGCAAAATGTAAATAATTTCATGTCGTTTTCTTCACACACACAAAAAGCCTAAAAACTGAATCGTCATGTCGGGCCTTGAAGGCTTCTATCTATGTTAATAATTGACTGATTAGCAAAAGGATTGTGTGTAATTAAACTTTCTTTTTTCTCCACCAGTTTGCGGCACCCACGAGCAAGACGTGTAAGTATAATCATCATTTTATGTGTTTATAAGTAAAATTGACTTGTTAGTTTTGAGTTTTGACAGTTTTATTCCTCCGCATGTAATTCATTTCTATTGTATTTACTGGTGATTTCTTCAAGGTCATTTAGGTTATTGAATTCTTTAGCTTTAATTTTCTCACTAAGCATCAGCAGAATATTGAAGATATTCTAAAGAACCAATAGAATAATTTTAAGGGTAGTTGTTCTTATTCTCTGAGAAAATATTGGCAATGAAGTACTGAAGCCTTTCGAACTTCTCTTTGTCAAGAGTAAAAATTCTTGACTTTACATGCCTTGCTTGTAAACCCATGAGTTGTTATCGAATTGAAAGTTCCTGCAGAGTTTTCAATTTAAGGAGAGTATCATTTTCCAATGATTTGTTATTCATAATAAAAGCCTTAAGAAGGACAGCAATGGTTGTTAGTGAGAGATGGAAGAACCCTAGGCAAGGGAAACATGCTTGAGGGAAGTTTTTGGCTGAAAAATCAGCGTATTTGTCCCTGGACCGGATTTCTCTAGCCCACGAGCTGATAAGCCATGTGACGTGAGAACAGGCAGTAGAGACCTGCCGGTAGCAAGGTCTGCTGGCTTGTTGTTACTAGTGTCTCCGGCGTCAGAATCGGGAAATGGGCCAATCTTCACAGCATTGACAGAGTTCAAATCGTGATGGCACAGTGCCTTGGTAACAGCACGGCTTGTGGGCACGTATCAAAAGTGCTACAAAGTTGGGTAAACAGTGGCTGTGTGTCGACAACGGCACATTGATGTCAGACGCCAGTGGAGACGATCATATATTATTCGGAATCAGTTTGGGGCAATCACCAGCAGGTGTAATGGAGACGACCAGTTCATAATTAATTGAATTCAATGACCCGCGTGTACCACAATGCTAATAGCACTCCACTGAAAGCAGTCCATCATCGCCAACACGACTTTCTTTGGTGGATGATGGTAAAAGTTTGCCTGGTCCAATGGATTCACATTTCTGGTTGATCACTTACAGTCCCGTGCAAATTCATTGATAAAATGGGTTATTTTCCCAAAGGGTAATGACAGTGTTACTCGTTATTTGCACAGTTATTCAGTGTTGTTTAATTTGTGTTGTGATTAGGAGCTGTCACTTTGGAGGATTTTTATGGTGGTAATAGTACCTATTTCTGCAATGGATACGACTTCCAGGAAGCGTACTGCGATTATAGCATTATCTCAAAATACTTCTATGATGCCAAGAGAGTTAGCTACTAATTTTGGTGTCGGTGTAGGCGTTATAAATAGAGCTATTCAACGGTACACACAAACTGGATAAATTTAACAGAACAAGACGTGGTAGGTACTGTAGTAGAAAAAAAAACGCCAGCTGATGTCCATTTTCTCCTCGGGAGAAGTAAATTAAACCCTAGGCTAACTGTTGTGGACTTGGCACGTGTATCCCCCTGTGGGTGGGGGCGGTAGAATAACACCCACGGTATCCCCTGCCTATCGTAAGAGGCGACTAAAAGGGGCCCCAGGGGCTCTGAACTTTGGAGCGTGGGTTGGCGACCACGGGGCCCTTAGCTGAGTCCTGGCATTACTTCCACTTACTTGTGCCAGTCTCCTCACTTTCATCTATCCTATCCGAACTCCCTTGGTCAACTCTTGTTCTTTTCCGACCCTGACGCTATTAGGTTTGCGAGGGCTAGGGAGTCTTTCATTTTCACGCCCTTCGTGGCCCTTGTCTTCCTTTGGCCGATATCTTCATTTTTCGAAGTGTCGGACCCCTTCCATATTTTCACTCTGATTAGTGTTATATAGAGGATGGTTGCCTAGTTGTACTTCCTCTTAAAACAATAATCACCACCACCACCTTGGCACGTGTATTGGGCGAAAGGAGAGTGAATCTGCAAGTTTCTAATGTTCGGCATAGACTTCTGTTAGGTGGAAGGAAAGCCTGCAAACACCTACTAACAGGAGAAATGCACAAGTTGTGGGCACGTAGTCATCAAGATTGGACACGGGAAGATAGTTCTTTTCCTGATGAGAGTTATTTTCAAGTGCAGGGCCGGAGGGTTCAATATGTGCATGGAATAAGTAATCAGGCAACAGCAACTTCACATCATAAAACATCCCGTGCAGAAGATGTTCTGACCTGTACATACAAATACAGTTCCTGAGCTGCAGAAGAGGCTCCTTGCCAGTCTTCAAAGAAAGACAAAAAATTTCAGTGAGAACAATATTCATGTTTTAGTGTGGCCTGACATAAATCCCATGAAAAATGGTGGGCTTTGTGCAAATTGAGACTTGCAAATCTTGACTGTTCCACCAAATTATGCATGATAGAGTCTCTAATTAAAGTGTGGTTTCATGACGATGAACTGAAAAATATGTACTCCAAGCTTGTGGAATAAATCCAAATCACCTAAAAAGCTTTACAAGGGAGGACATATTACCTATTCAAGGTATGTATAAATGTACATAAATGAAAATGCATACTTAGTTGCCGCAATTGGAGCGGGACTATAGATGGCGTGTGTGTTGATTTCCATACATAGATACCTGTCGGGCGGTACAGGCTGCTGGTGGAAGTGTGATGATCTGGGCGACGTTTCCTTGCGGCACACTGGACTCACCGATCCCTGACATCAATCCAGTATGTGTGCTCCAAGTCCATCCGATTGTGTAACAGTCTTCCCTGATGGTGATAGTCCCTTCCAACAGGAAAATGCGCAATGCCAATCTGCCAGAATTGTGAAGGACTGGTTCGAGGTACATGACACTGAATTTGCTTTAAAGTCCTGTCCCCAAAATGGCCTGGATATGAAGCTATTGAATATTAGTGGTGCGATTTGGAGTTGTGGGTTTGTGCTGTATCAGCACCACCCAGCAGTGTACCACATACCCCTGGATACCTTCTGCTACCTCAATGAATCTATGCCTCGCTGAGTGGCCACAGTTTGAGGGAAGTGGGCACACATGTGTGACACTACCAACCACCCCAGAAAAAGACAGCAGTCACAATCCTAACTTGAAACAACCTGATGTCAGTAGAAAATGAGGACCACGCACTCGTAACGTGAAGTCAGTAGCATTTGCCGTAGAGGAAGTCACAATTCTAACAAAACATAAGAAAAAAGCTCAGTTGTATACTTCTGTCTATGTCAGCTCCTGCGTCACAACATCTGTCGTTATTGGAGGCAACAATGTAAGAGGCCGAATGACTGACATGTAGATCATTGATCTGAGATTGCTTGGCATTCGTCTCTCGCAGAGTACATCACGAAATTCCTGTCACCATACCCAGGCCACATTAACTCTTGCTTGCATGTTACCACCAGGATTTATGAATGGGAGCAATTATATTGGAAAATGTTCATATGTCAGAAGAATTATTCTATGAATTGAAGGGTTCCATGAGTAATTTAGTTTCCTGGCTGTTCAGGTGAAGTCTGAAATTACTGAGGTGGTTGTTCTCAGATTTAATTCGCCACTGCAGTTCATTTCTTGCAGGTGCAGCAAGCATGACATCATAAATGAAGAACTATGTCCAGGGAACGCCTATCTTAAGTTCAATATGATGTACTCCAACTGTCACTCGGAAACTGTCAGAAAGCTCAGCCGAACATTGCACACAGCTACTGGCATTGTTGTGAGGCATTTTCAACGAGTCTCTTGGGCACAGCATATTAACAGAGAACATACCATGTAGTCAAATGTCTTCTCCAGATTGAGGAATGCCACGGGCTGTGTTTGGATATTTTCTTGAGGTTTCTCCACTAGGCAGTAGCCTGGAAAATGACATTAATCATTCCAGATCCCTTATCAAAACTACACTGACTGAGAATTTCACTGATCGAGAATGCTGTTATATTGTCTGGTCTTGTTAACTGGAATTGTTATGCGTATGTGCTCGCTGTCCATTACCGTAACTTGCAGATCGCTCGAGTCCAGGGGACTTGCTGACTTCCAGAGTAATTATAGGTGGGACTGGTCCGAGTCCTGGATTGGCCAGTACTATGTGACGATCTCGTTAAAATGATCTTGACATTGCTGTTCGTATCACTGAGCCTTGGCAGATTTGTCTTCTCTTCACTCGTTTCGAGGTAATGATAGTGGCGTGGTACAGGTCTTGACGCCGCCTGTGAGGATAAAAGTCAACACAAACACGTGACCAGGAATCGAAACCGGGACCCCAGCACTTTTGAGATGATTATGTAGGTATTGATAGTGTTCAGCCCCTGTCTGAGCCTCACCATTCTTGTCTTCCCTTTGGCTGCCGCAAAAATCAATCAAGTATCGTTGGTCTTATCTGAGTGTCATTTCTTCCCTTACTTTCACTCGACAACCAAGCCGGCTGGTTTTGTCAGGCCAAGGATATCTCTGGTTGTCGCAGAGTGTTGACCAGGTGGTGTGTCTTCAGGACGGCTTATTGGATGATAGTTGCTGCTTCTTGTCCTACAACTTCTGCCATGTGATATTCTTTTGGTGTCTTGTGCTTCTGAGTTCCGTAGCAAACAGTTTGTGTTGTGGAGTGAGATGATTAGATGGTGTAACCTTGGCGTTTGGTAAGAAGGGAAAACTGCATCTTTGCTCAAAACTGAAATCTAGTTGACTAATCCTCGTATTGCTGCTGTAGTTATTAGCCGGCTTTGATGCTATTTGAAGAAAGTGTTGGAGATAAGATTCTGAGTCCATTGTCTTTGATGGTTCCCACATGACTGGTTTATCCAAATGACCAATTAGAAGGCCGCAGAGAAATAAGAGGTCTTCTTCGGGGTAGGCAAAGATTATGTTAGAACCCATCCTCGATGCAGTCCTGTTTGAGAAGTGGAGGCACAGATCACATGTTATCAGAGCGAGGAGTGTCATTGTGCCTCTGGTGCGTAGAAGCTGTTAGATCAATGTGTAACCATCTCCTGGTTCCTTGGATTTGAGGTCTTTCTGTTTGGTCTCCTCAAGTCATGCAACATCAACATGTTGGTAATGCAGAATTTTGATGAAATCATGACTTCGTATAATCGAGGTACCAATATTGAGCATGGTGATGTGAAGTTGTTTGGACTTCCTATGAGCCAGCTTGTCCAGGTTGTCTAGCTACCGAACTGAAAACCCTTGCTCGTTTTTCACATCACTTAAATGGGAGGAAGGTGTGACACTTATAGAAAAAATCCTTCCCCTTAACAACAATAAGTCATTAACCCGACACGAATGACGTTAAAGAATAAGTCATGAGGTGAACTCAGGGTGAGGTGGAGATCTTCATAAATATCTGTGTGAAATATTGGATACTAGGACGCGAAGGACATACATCAGGCAAATACTTCCCAGACGTGTTCCATGTATGGAAGATTTAAGAACTTAGACCACATGAAGAAAGCATATTATATATCATATAATTTCATTTATTCCAGGACAGCTGCCTATAAAGAATTAACTTATTATTATTTCTCTTGCAAGAGTAGAAAGACATATTTGTAAACAGGGTGATTTTTGTCACCCCAATCATTATGTTTACAGTACAACATTATTTTCTTCTCTGTTTTAGGAGCCAAGCGTAAAAACTGTGCAGTGGGGAACTTACCAAGTGATTAGTAAGTATAAAACTAATTCACAAAATAATGTGGTAGAGGGGGAGGTGGAATATATCACGGGATATCATGTGTGTGGCACAGTAGAAAATACAGTGGAATATACCGTGTGTGAGACAGTGAGAAATACAATGGTATATACTGTGTGTGGGTCAGTAGAATATACAATGGTATATACTGTGTGTGAGACAGTGGAAAATACAATGGTACATACTGTGTGTGAGACAGTGGAAAATACAATGTTATATACTGTGTGTGAGACAGTGGAATACACCATGGCATATCATGTGTGTGGGACAGTGGAAAATACAATGGTATATACTGTGTGTGGGACAGTAGAATACACAATGGTATATACTGTGTGTGCGACAGTGGGAAATACAATGGTATATACTGTGTATGAGACAGTGGGAAATCCAATGGTATATACTGTGTGTGGGACTGTAGAATACACCATGGTATATCATGTATGTGGGACAGTAGAATATACAATGGTATATACTGTGTGTGCGACTGTAGAATACACCATGATATATCATGTATGTGGGACAGTAGAATATACAATGGTATGTACTGTGTATGAGACAGTGGAAAATACAATGATATATACTGTGTGTGGGACTGTAGAATACACCATGGTATATCATGTACGTGGGACAGTAGAATATACAATTGTATATACTGTGTATGAGACAGTGGGAAATACAATGGTATATACTGTGTGTGCGACTGTAGAATACACCATGGTATATCATGTATGTGGGACAGTAGAATATACAATTGTATATACGGTGTGTGAGACAGTGGAAAATACAATGGTATATACTGTGTGTGGGACTGTAGAATACACAATGGTATATCATGTATGTGGGACAGTAGAATATACAATGGTATATACTGTGTGTGAGACAGTGGAAAATACAATGGTATATACTGTGTGTGGGACTGTAGAATACACCATGGTATATCATGTATGTGGGACAGTAGAATATACAATGGTATATACTGTGTGTGAGACAGTGGAAAATACAATGGTATATACTGTGTGTGGGACTATAGAATACACAATGGTATATCCTGTATGTGGGACAGTGGAATACGCCATCTTATATCATGTGTGTGAGACAGTGGAAAATACAATGGTATATACTGTGTGTGGGGTTGTAGAATACACCATGGTATATCATGTGCGCGGGACAGTGGAATATACCATGGTGTATCCTGTATGTGGGACAGTAGAATACACAATGGTATATACTGTGTGTGGGGCTGTAGAATACACCATGGTATATCATGTGTGTGGGACAGTGGAATATACCATGGAGTATCATGTGTGTGGGTCAGTAGAATACACAATGGTATATACTGTGTGTGGGGCTGTAGAATACACCATGGTATATCATGTATGTGGGACATTAGAATATACAATGGTATATAATGTGTATGAGACAGTGGAAAATACAATGGTATATACTGGGTGTGGGGCTGTAGAATACATCATGGTATATCATGTGTGCGGGACAGTGGAATATACCATGGTGTATCCTGTATGTGGGACAGTGGAATACACCATGGTATATCATGTGTGTGGGACAGTGGAATATACCATGGTGTATCATGTGTGTGGGACAGTAGAATACACAATGGTATATACTGTGTGTGGGGCTGTAGAATACAACATGGTATATCATGTATGTGGGACAGTGGAATATACCATGGTGTATCCTGTATGTGAGACAGTGGAATACACAATGTTATATACTGTGTGTGAGACAGTGGAATACACCATGGTATACCATGTGTGTGGGACAGTAGAATACACCATGTTATATCATGTGTGTGGGACAGTAGAATACACAATGGTATATACTGTGTGTGGGGCTGTAGAATACACCATGGTATATCATGTGTGTGGGACAGTAGAATACACCATGTTATATCATGTGTGTGGGACAGTAGAATACACAATGGTATATACTTTGTGTGGGGCTGTAGAATACACCATGGTATATCATGTGTGCGGGACAGTGGAATATACCATGGTGTATCCTGTATGTGGGACAGTGGAATACACAATGGTATATACTGTGTGTGAGACAGTGGAATACACCATGGTATATCATGTGTGTGGGACAGTAGAATACACAATGGTATATATTGTGTGTGGGGCTGTAGAATACACCATGGTATATACTTTGTGTGGGGCTGGGGCATACACCATGGTATATCATGTGTGCGGGACAGTGGAATATACCATGGTGTATCCTGTATGTGGGACAGTGGAATACACCATGGTATATCATGTGTGTGGGACAGTAGAATACACCATGTTATATCATGTGTGCGGGACAGTAGAATACACAATGGTATATACTGTGTGTGGGGCTGTAGAATACACCATGGTATATCATGTGTGTGGTACAGTAGAATACACAATGGTATATACTTTGTGTGGGGCTGTAGAATACACCATGGTATATCATGTGTGCGGGACAGTGGAATATACCATGGTGTATCCTGTATGTGGGACAGTGGAATACACCATGGTATATCATGTGTGTGGGACAGTAGAATACACAATGGTATATACTGTGTGTGAGACAGTGGAATACACCATGGTATATCATGTGTGTGGGACAGTAGAATACACCATGTTGTATCATGTGTGTGGGACAGTAGAATACACAATGGTATATACTTTGTGTGGGGCTGTAGAATACACCATGGTATATCATGTGTGCGGGACAGTGGAATATACCATGGTATATCATGTGTGTGGGACAGTAGAATACACAATGGTATATACTGTGTGTGGGGCTGTAGAATACACCATGGTATATCATGTGTGTGGGACAGTGGATACACCATGGTATATCATGTGTGTGGGACAGTGGAATACACCATGGTATATCATGTGTGTGGGACAGTGGAATACACAATGGTATATCATGTGTGTGGGACAGTGGAATACACAATGGTATATACTGTGTGTGGGGCTGTAGAATACACCATGGTATATCATGTGTGCGGGACAGTGGAAAATGCAATGGTATATATTGTGTGTGAGACCGTGGGAAATACAATGGTATATACTGTGTGTGAGACAGTGGGAAATACAATGGTATATACTGTGTGTGAGACAGTGGAATACACCATGGTATATCATGTGTGTGGGACAGTGGAATACACCATGGTATATCATGTGTGCGGGACAGTGGAATACACCATGGTATATCATGTGTGTGGGACAGTGGAATACACCATGGTATATCATGTGTGTGGGACAGTGGAATACACAATGGTATATCATGTGTGTGGGACAGTGGAATACGCAATGGTATATACTGTGTGTGGGGCTGTAGAATACACCATGGTATATCATGTGTGTGGGACAGTGGAATACACCATGGTATATCATGTGTGTGGGACAGTGGAATACACAATGGTATATACTGTATGTGGGGCTGTAGAATACACCATGGTATATCATGTGTGTGAGACAGTGGGAAATACAATGGTATATACTGTGTGTGAGACAGTGGGAAATACAATGGTATATACTGTGTGTGGGTCAGTACAATATACAATGGTATATACTGTGTATGGGACCGTAGAATACACCATCAATCAATACTGACCTGCATTTTGGGCAGTCGCCCAGGTGGCAGATTCCCTATCTGCTTTTCCCTAGCCTTTTCTTAAATGATTTCAAAGAAATTGGAAATGTTTGAAGATCTCCCTTGGTAAGTTATTCCAATCCCTAACTCCCCTTCCTATAAATGAATATTTGCCGCAATTTGTTCTCTTGAATTCCAACTTTATCTTCATATTGTGATCTTTCCTACTTTTGATGACGCCACTCAAACTTATTCTTCTACTAATGTCATTCCACGCCATCTCTCCGCTGACAGCCTCAAACATACCACTTAGTCGAGCATATCGTCTCCTTTCTCACAATTATTCCCAGCCAAAACTTTGCAACATTTTTGTAACGATACTAATTTTTTGGAAATCACCCAGATCAAATCAATCTGCTTTACTTTGGTATATTCTTTACCTGGGAAGGCAGAATACACCATGGTATATCCTTTGTGTGTGTCAGTAGAATACACCATGTCATATACTGTGTGAGAGGACAGTATATTAGATATCAACTTCTTCTTCTTCCTTTTCTTTCTTTTTCTTTCTCTCTTTGAGTGCCATTTTGTCCGGTCTCGTGCGTTGGCAGGTTTTAGGCCAATAATGTTTAGGTCACCATTGATTGTGTCTTGGCAACGCTGCTTCAGTTGTTATTTGTGGAATACACGTTACACGTCAAAATGGACGAAAGGTTTGGCAACAGTAGCAGGCATTGAACACAGAGTATGGAGATACCATCGGAGCCGGTGATTTTACTTCATTTCTTCTACTATTGGAGCGACACCCGTTTTATCCTGAATTGTGTCATTCGAGAGGTTACTACAGTTATATTTCTTGGAAGTACCAGCTCTCTTCAATATGACAGTTGATACCTGAAGGAGACTAATATATCCCTACACTTCTGTCACTGAGAGGAAGTTACGACAGTTATATCTCTTGAGAGTACCAACTCTCTTTAATGTGACAGTGGATACCTGAAGTTGGCTAAAATATCAATACATTTGTGTAACTCGAGAGGAAGTTACGACAGTTATATCATTTGAGAGTACCAGCTCTCTTTAATGTGACAGTGGATACCTGAAGTTGGCTAAAATATCCCTAAACTTGTATCACTCGAGAGGAAGTTACGACAGTTATATCATTTGAGAGTACCAGCTCTCTTTAATGTGACAGTGGATACCTGAAGTTGGCTAAAATATCAATACATTTGTGTAACTCGAGAGGAAGTTACGACAGTTATATCATTTGAGAGTACCAGCTCTCTTTAATGTGACAGTGGATACCTGAAGTTGGCTAAAATATCCCTAAACTTGTATCACTCGAGAGGAAGTTACGACAGTTATATCATTTGAGAGTACCAGCTCTCTTAAATATGACAATGGATACCTGAAGGAGGCTAATATATCAATACATTTGTGTAACTGGAGAGGAAGTTACTACAGTTATAACCCCTGAGAGTGCCAGCTCTCTTAAATATGACAGTGGATACCTGAAGTAGGCTAATATATCCCTACACTTGTGTCACTCGCGAGGAAGTTATTACAGTTATATCTCTTGAGAGTACCAGCCACTGGCGTAGCCAAAGGTGGGGGACCAGTGGGGCCGGCCCCCTCCAAAATGTTTCCTGAAACTAGAGTGAGGATCAATCGTTGTTTTACGTACGGTACGAACAACTTAAAAACCTACATCGAAATGTTGAATTGACGTAGCGACAAAGAATCTACTAGCAAGACTCAATAGAGCCATACATAATTCTCCATATTTGTACTGCTTGAATGAAAGGAAAACATTTAGGATTGTAGAGGCCTCAGTATTGGGAATTTAACCGCGTGTTGACAAATGTCAAGATATGAAGAAAGGGGCAATTAGCAAGGGATTACTCAGTAGGGGGTCGTAACGTGACCACCAAGATAATGGGAGCCACGGCCAGAAACAGTTGCATGCTTACAACATCGTGTCAGCTTTTGCACATCGGTTCCAGGAAACAACAATGTCCTAGGAATCCTCAGGTTGTACCGTGGTTGAGAGATGTGCTGTGTTTAAATTGCAGCGTTGGGAAGACTGTAACAGGATTGTGAGCTGTACGTTAGTTCCTCATTTTGTGCCATATAAGTAACTTCTTTGAAGAGGGAATATTTTGTCACTGCACAACTATGTGTATCCTCGGTAAGTTACGAAAAAGTTGTTTTTAAATTTTAACAGTAGCAAGACAATTGCGGATGCATGCCTAAGTTCTAAAGGTAGGACTATATATTTTGTCAAATGCCCGGGAACTGATTGGAACCACAAATGGCACCATCAAAACTATTTTTTTTAATTGGTGGGCGTGATAACTCAGTTCTAATGGTTATATCAGGATGGCCCAGTATTTATAGCATGAAACATTAAAAAAAAGGGGAAATCACGTTCTATTGATACGGATTCTACTTAAAACACTAGATCCCGTTCCTTACCTTTTTTTAGTACTTTTGAGCCATAAACGCATCATTTTTGGTGGTGTATTTTGAGTATCCAACCATTCTTCGGGCTTACCTTATACCTTAAATGGTGAGTGGATGCAGTGAGCACCTACAAAATAATTTCACGCTAAGTCCATGCCAGTAACGTGGATACAAATTTTCATTGGAAGGGGTTGTGAAAAAATATTTACATTTTTGTTTAGAATTTGCTTTACGTCGCACCGTAGGTCTTATGGCGACGATGAGAAAGGAAAGGGCTAAGAGTGGGAAGGAAGCGGCCGTGGCCTTAATTAAGGTACAACCCGAGTATTTGCCTGGTGTGAAAATGGGAAACAACGGAAAACCATCTTTAGGGCTGCCGACAGTGGGGTTTGAACCCACTATCTCCCGGATGCAAGCATACAGCTGTGTGCCCCTAAACGCACGGCCACTTCGCCCGGTGGCTATGAAAAGAAAGCCGGTCCTACTGAGTGCGGTGACGGATCTTTAGTAGATATTGATGGTTTTGATTGTTACCATGTACAATCATAGCTTCTCTACTCTTAACATGAACCGGCTGCTTTATTGAAACTGTTCGTAAAATTTGAAAATATCATTCTTCGTTTGTGAGAAAGTAGAATCTTCATTTAATTTGTCTTCTTAAAAAAAGGAAGCACTTTGGTACTACACCCCGTGAAGGTGACTACCTTTCAGGTCGTAGATATTTCGATTACGGGAGATTCAAGGCCAACTCTACTGCACCCAAAAACAAGGCTGTATCTTCCCCATCCCATGACTTTCTTAACTCTGTCAGTGCCGGGAATCGAATGCAGGATGCTTTAAGTCACATTCTAAAATAAGGAGAACTAAAAGTAACCACCCGGCCCCGCGGTGTAGGGGTAGCACGCCTGCCTCTTACAGGAGGCCCCGGGTTCGATTCCCGGCCAGGTCAGGGCTTTTTACCTGGATCTGAGAGCTGGTTCGAGGTACAGTCAGCCCACGTGTTTATAATTGAGGAACTATCTGATGGTGAGATGGCGGCCCCGGTCTAGAAACCAAGAACAACGGCGGAGAGGATTCGTCGTGCTGACTACACGACACCTCGTAATCTGCACGCCTCCGGACTGAACAGCAGTCGCTTGGTAGTCGATGGCCCTTCGGGGCAGTTACACCATGGAGTTTGGTTTGGAAGAGTGAACAGGGAAGGAAGCGACACCCCTGCAAGGCTCTTTATCTTCCAGCTAGTCCTTCTGACCGGCCTCGTGCATTTAGACCAGTTGGAAAACGTACGCCTTAATAAATGCTCCTCATAAAACATTTGTAAAAGTACTAACTGCATCTATTTATAACAATAATGACAAACGCCTCCTTTTCATGTGGTTCAGTTGGTTGAGTCGCTGTCCTGAGTCCGAGTTCGCAGGTTCATATCCCGGCTTGTGTCAGTGGCCCTTAAAACGGTGTTGAAATGGCAACAGCTCCGTGTCGTTGGTTTCTGGCACATTAATAAAAATCATACATACGAATATTAGTGTCACAAAACTGTAACTTTATACTACTATATTCTGTATCCCAGGCTTGCGAGCGGAAGGAATTAACAATTTGCTTTACGTCGCACCAACACAGATAGATCTTATGGCGATGGTGGGATAGGAAAGGCGTAGGAGTGGGAAGGAAGCGACCGTGGCCTTCATTAAGGTACAGTCCCAGCATTTGCTTGGTGTGAAAATGGGAAACCACGGGAAACCATTTTCAGGGCTGCCGACAGTGGGGTTTGAATCTACTATCTCCCGGATGCAAGCTCACAGCTGCGTGGCTCTAACCGTGAGGGAAACTAATAGGACAAGGTAAACCCTACCTAGCATATATGGTGGAGTGTTTTTTCTTTACCAACTAACAAAATATCTATACCCATACGCTTTACACTATATTTATTTATTTATTTATTTATTTATTTATTTATTTATTTATTTATTTATTTATTTATTTATTTTAGTGCCTTCTGTACATTGGCGAAGTTAGGGCTGCAGGCCCTCTCGGACACTTAACCACATAATAATCAGAATCTTAAATAAAATACTGAGATAATATAGTTAAAACTGCATAAATTAATAGAATTGAAAATAAATTTAAGCAAATTACTAACTAAATTAATATTTAAACACATTAATATTAAAAACCCTTAAAAATGACTAATCCTAAGGCACGCACACATTCATACTTCAACAATTCAGTCAGCTGACCTCAGCCGGTAGTCTTGGCAGGTGACCTTAAATCGTGACCTGAGCTGGCAGGAAATTCCATAATCTGGCGACAGTCACCACAAGTGATCTATTAATTTTATTTGTGCGGTGCAGTGGAATAGAAAGAATGAATCTAGAACGAGTATTTAAGTTGTGAAATGATGTTAAAAAGATTAAATTAGAAGAAATATACAGTGGCTGACTTTCAGCTACCACTCTAAACACCATCATTAAAGTGTGTATCTGCCGACGTTTATCAGACATTAGCCTTGAGACAGCCTGATAGTATGGAGTGATATGAACATCGTACCCGATATTGTAAATAAATCACAGGCAGGAATTCAGTGCTCATTGACGTTTAAATGTTTCTTCTCTCGTCATGTCTACTAAAACAACATCACAATAATCAAGAATAGGGAGAATGAGTGTCTGTATTAGTTTGCCCTGTAGCTCAAATGTAAATACATCCCTCTGCCGTAAGAGGGTGAAGTACTCCAAAAATCTTGTTACGTATTTCTTTCGTGTGATCAGACCAATCAAGTGCTTCATTCATCTTACGCCAAGATTTTAAACCGTTTTACTGTAGGGAATAATGTTACCATTCAGTAGGATAGGCGGGATTGCAACATTGTTTGTGCAGCTCAGTAATTTTCGTGTTCCAATTATGACTGCCTGGAATTTTGTGCAGTTTAGTATAAGAGAGTTTCGTTGTGCATATATATTGAGTCGTCTGAGGTCACTGTTAATATCCTGTCTTTCAGTGTCGATATATTTGAAGATCGTCAGCATAGAGGTGGTGCGTGTTATTTCCTGTCACAGATGGTATGTCATTGATATAGATACAGAAAATTAGGGGCCATGGAATACTGCCCTGTGGGGCAACACTAAGTTTCATTTTCCATTTGGAGGCCTTGTCGTTTACTGTTACATACTGTTGGCGGTTACCCAAATAAGAACTAAAAACCTTAAGCGCAGCCAGGTCAGAATTTATCAGTTCCATTTTCTTTATCATAGTCGGAATTACTATAGTGTCAAAGGCGCTACTCACGTCAAGAAGGAAAAGTATAGTGAGCAGAAGGGGCGGCCGTACCTTATGTGCTGAAGTGCTGCAGCACATTGTCTATTTGAAAAATGAATTGCTTTAATAATATTATCTACAATCAAATACAGTGAATTGAAAAAGACGTCAGCGAAAGAATAGGAAATCATTTAACTCTCCTCACAACCAGGCAACTATTTGCCGGGTGCTGTGCAGCTCACAGCTCAGCGAGATTTTCTAAGCTTTTTTCCAGAAAGCAGGAAGTCTGCCTTTCGCGCATGCGTGCCTAATTTTTCCGTTGTGCTGTTGAAACAACAGCCAAGACATCACTTCACAGCGATTCGTTCGACCAGAGAGAGAGTCCCACTTGCAGAACGTGGCAGGTAGCACCCTCTTGACTCAGCGGTAGTATTTAAGAGGGGATCGCTCAAAGCAAACGGGGGAACAGAATACTGTAGAGCTGTTCCCGCCAGGTCCTTTAATATTTCCCAACTTGCCTATTCCTATGTACATCGATGAACTATACAAATTGTACTTTTTACGTTTGTCAAAATAAGGACATGATTATAGTGATTTCCTTTAATTACAAAATGTCTAGTTTATAAATTCACACGTGATTTTTCATTAAGATGTTGCTGGTTTTATCTCAATGATTTTGGTAACATTGGGAAGTTCTATTTTTGCGCGCTCACACCAAATGTTTCTGAGTTCGTGAATGTTTTGTCATTGCAGGTGTTATTGTGTGTTTAATTAGTTTTGCATGAGAAATGTGTATATGTGTTGGGGTTGTTTGTGTGTTTGTTCAGCATGGAAAACTCAGTGGAGAGCCTCTTGAAAACCGCATATGATTCTAAATATTTTTATTATTTTGAGGGGGAATGGGTTACAGCACACAACTGATATTCTGCACTAGCCACTACTGGTGAGCAGTCGTTTGTCCATAGCGTTTCTAATGACTTCAGTAACCTTCAAAAGTGCTGTCGCGGTACTGTGACCCTTCTTAAATCCAGATTGCAAAGGGTCCAAACGAACATTTTGATTTAGGTATTTCAGAACTTGCCCGTATACTAAACGTTCAAATGTTTTAGAAACCGCATGGAGTATGGACACAGTACGATAGTCAGATGGTGGTTGTGGGTCTAAACTCTTACGTGCCGGTATAATAGTGGCTGTTTTCCAGACAGTAGGGAAAGTTCCGTTTAGTAAACAATAGTTCAGTATGTGCGTCAGTAAAGGCAGGGCAGCACCTATAATGTTATGTATAAAAGTAATAGGAATATCATCTATACATGCAGCCTTTGATTTAATCGAGTACAAAACCTTTTTAACCTGATTTCCTGTGACACTGTGAAATGTGAATGGTGAAATGGCTGGAGGGGAGGGCGGTGAGTCAGTGCAGTTAATTGGGGTAGGTTGAATATTTATTCTACTAAAGTAATCGTTCAGTTCGTCAAGTGGAATGTCGGGAGTTGTCTGTCTCTGTTGATGTTTTCCTATTCCCAGAGCTCTAAGTTGGTCCCATGCGCGATTAGAATTTAAGTTGTTAGCTGAATTCCAGAAATATATACATTTTTAACTTCTGATTAACTGCTTTGTGCGATTTCTTAAGATGCGGTAAGATTCGAAGTCTGTGTCATCTAGGGTTTGTTTATAATGTCGAAATAACGAGTCACGGTGGGCCATAATTCTCTTGTCTTCATCATGTAGCCATGGACAAGAAGGGTGAGAAACCTGTATTCGGCGCGCGCGTGTGTGTGCGCGGGTGTGTGTGTGCGTGTGTGTATTTCTTTGCACATTATTTCTATAAAATGTCACTTCTTTATAGCTTATCACATGACCATTTTATAATAACATTACCATATTTTTTCTAAACCACAATATTGCATCTTTACTCAAACTGTTTATTCTATTCCACTTGTACTCGGAATATATGGAATGCTGCAGTTATGTTGGGATGGGATTATCAGAGGTAGCCCGCGGGGGAGTGGGGGGTGGGGGGCGGGGGTGTGTTGTCGTCCATGGAGTCCAGACACCCCAGGAGTTTTAAAGAATGTACTTTTATTAAGCATTTTATATATGATGTATATTAATATTAGCTTCCGGAGTCCGATTCATTGGCTGAATGATCAGTGTTGAGGCCTTCGGTTCAGATGGTCCCGGGTTCCATTCCCGGCCGGGTCGGAGATTTTAATCGCGTCTGATTAATTCTTCTGGCCTGGCGACTGGGTGTTTGTCCCACCACCTTCCCCTTCATATTCAGACAACATACTACACTAGCAACCAACAAAGAAACATACAACAGTGATAATATCCTTCCATATAGGGTTGGCGTCGTGAAGGACATTACGGCCGTAAAACAGGGCCAAATCCACATATGTGTGACACAGTTTGTACCTGCAACCCCACAGATGTGGGGGAAGCGGGGAAGAAGAAGAAGATTGCTATTAGCTTCCGGAATCCGCACGAATCCACCACTCTTATCTGGATCCAAGGACACTCATTTCTTTTTTTAGGTATTCTACACCACCTAAACTCTGGGAGTTTGGACACCTATCAAAATAAAATTCTGGATGAATGGGCCCCCCAAACTGAAATCCTGGCTACGCTACTGGTATCAGCTCTCTTAAATATGACAGTGGATACCTGAAGGAGGCTAATATATCCCTACACTTGTGTCACTGGAGAGGAAGTTACTACAGTTATATCTCTCGAGAGTACCAGCTCTCTTAAATATGACAGTGGATACCTGAAGTAGGCTAATATATCCATACACTTGTGTCACTGGAGAGGAAGTTACTACAGTTATATCTCTCGAGAGTACCAGCTCTCTTAAATATGACAGTGGATACCTGAAGTAGGCTAATATATCCATACACTTGTGTCACTGGAGAGGAAGTTACTATAGTTATATCTCTCGAGAGTACCAGCTCTCTTAAATATGACAGTGGATACCTGAAGTAGGCTAATATATCCATACACTTGTGTCATTGGAGAGAAAGTTACTACAGTTATATCTCTCGAGAGTACCAGCTCTCTTAAATATGACAGTGGATACCTGAAGTAAGTTAAAATATCCCTAAACTTGTATCACTCGAGAGCAAGTTATTACAGTTATATATCTTGAGAGTACCAGCTCTCTTAAATATGACAGTGGAGACCTGAAGGAGGCTAAAATATCACTACACCAGTGTTACTCTCTGTTAAATATGAGACAATTACCCAATGACTGTGTGAAATCCATTTCAGCTGATTTACGTGATTGAATTTCGGTGGAAGATTTTTCCTTTTCCATGAAGCAGGTTATAACTTATATTTAGTTTCATCCTCCCCAGAATGTTATTATTGGGCATTGGCTGTCGTTGTTGGAGAATAGCTGGATTTATTCTCAAATCCCTACAAGTGCGGTGACCTGAAATTTAGCTCTGTAGAGCAGTTAATACAAATAAAACTCTGTTTAACACTAAGTCCATCTCATTTAGATATTGCACCTCTCTAATCTCCACATTCCAGCTGTTGCATCAAGAAGGGTGCACCTGACAGCCCTCCAGTAGGGGAAATGTGTAGAACAGAGTGACTAAGTGTTCAGTACGGTGGCACGGCGCATGTGCAAGTGATGACACTGATTTAAGTGAAGGTTTTAGAGATGCTGTGAGGCAGTGCTTTGTTTGTGCTTGCTGCGCTGTGGAACATGGTGCCAATACAAATAATATTCTACCCTTGACCATGAGAGAACCGTGGCCTGTTGGGATTGTGGACTGTCCTTCCATGAAATTGATTCTTGCATCGCAAGAAACGCAACCGCAGTGAATCGGATATTTTATCCATGCTCCAAAGAGCGACTGACTGAGCAACATCTGGTTCGTACAGGCCATACACCCACGTTGAAGATTTCAGTCATGTGGCAGCAGGACGTCCTGTCTACTGTGTGCTCACAACAGGCGCCTGCAGCAAGACTTCATCCCCTCCCACAAATCTCCTTTCTGCTGGCAGAACCGTCTGTCTGCACCATGGCACATTCCTGGCCAAGTCCAGCACTTGGGGTCATGCTTTTGGATGTATTGGAGGCATGACTGATGTGGAGCAGAAAGTCTGATGATTGCCATGTTAGGCTGCTCTCTTGAGGTGTGTGTTCGCTGGACTTTTAGCCCATTGTAATCATGTGGTCAGTCACTGGAACACTGGTCGGCTGCAGGACACCAGGCACTCTGGGTTCACAACGAAGAAGCATGCGCCAAGACACACAGTTGAATAATCAAATCCTCTTCTTGTCAGTTTCACATGCTCTGTACAATGTGCCGAGCTGCAAAACTAATCATACCACATGTGCATGATGGGCATTCGTTGCACTAAATCTTGTAGGGATACCTCATGTCCTTCTTGGACTTGCAATTCGTTAAAGGAGCAAGGTCTTTCTCATTCCGTACCTCTCCATGTTATACTGCCATTGTGCACGTCGTAGAATATGATGTTCACAATTCGCAAGGGACATAATACACCTTAGTGAGATCTTGTTCATTATCTTGCTTATGTCTTTGTCATTCAAATGATGAAGTGCTATGTTAGGTAATGAAGTAATGAAACCTTTGTTGAATTATGAAATCATTCTTGATTATTTTTATATGTTTGTTGCAGGGTATCATCAGGTCACATTGGGAAGACCCAGTGTGTAAGTACCTACCAATTTTCCTGAGTATAGTTGAGCTGTTCCTCTTCATCTGGGTATTCATTCTTCTTTCACAGTTTTTAAATTGTCTCATAGGAAATTTCTTGTAGATTTGAAATGTATCTGGTTTATGTATGTAGCATAAATACGTTATTTACTGCTTGGGGGTGTGACCATTCTGACTGACAGCTGTCTTCACAGAGGTGCAAGCTTTTCCAAAACATATGTGATGTATACTCAGTTTTAACTTGTATGAAAGTAATAAGTTCTGTTTCCACCAGATAGTGCCAACCTCTACAGAGTTTCAGAAAGCAAAACGAGTGTCATTTTTCACATGTGGTAGGCGTACTGAATAAATTTGTGTCCTTCCTGTGAAAACAAAAATGGGTTTCAGTTCTATAAACAATAAAAAAAGGAAAAGACTATTCCATGGAAATACGTTTTGAACGTATACACGGACAGCAATTCTAAATCCATAACCTAGGTGTGTCTTAAAGAAAATTAACAGGAAAGAAATTGGGAAAATAGTAGTGACAATAATAGTTATTATTTATTATTTTATGTTCACTGGCTCTTAGAGCTTGCCCTGAATGTATCGTGTGTGCAAAGTATGTGTTGTAGGTTTTCTGGATATCGAACAGCACATTCCAGTTTACGTTCTCGATATCAATGAACGCAATTCCAGTAGAATTCCATTAATTCGGCATCCAACAGTCCGGAACGCCCGATGGTCCGGCACCATTCCAGGATTTATTAATGTTATTATCTCTTGATAATGATCTCTCGTGAACAGTTTGATGCATTATTTGTCGAAACCATTGGAAGTGCAGTTTTTATTATAGTGCAAATGTATCTGATACATTGCATTGGTGTACTTAAATATCTCTATCTCTGGAAATATTCAATCTAGAAGGCTACACTGAATACTGGAGAGCCAACCATATGATAAAAAACAGATTTCAAAAATTGAATGTATGGGCCACGTTCAAAAAACGGATGGGAACATGCCTTAAAAAATTGAAGCGGACAGAAGAAAAAGAGAAGTTGTAGGTGGAAAGACTCTAAATGGTAAAGGAAGACTTACAGATAAACTCCGGCATTATTACGGAATGGCAATAAGAAACAACACGTTTGAAAAGAATAGTGTGTTATTAACCTAATGATTCTGCTGATCGACGTTTTACTGCAAAACGCCGTGTTACAGCTGTTTTCGCTGTACGCCTTATCCCATATCGTAGTAAGAGCTACCACCCGATAGTCCGGCATTTTCGGTAATCCGGCACCGGGCCGGTACCGAGCGTGCCGGACTATATCTGGTGGTAGATTATGAGTTAAGAGGCTCAACATTCTATGATCTTCACACATGCCCTCTATGGGGATAGGCATTTTTTGGTATTTCTTTTAACTCATATAGAATGTCTCCTAGGGCCTGTAGGATCTCTGCAGTGATTTCTTCTGATCCTGAAGCGCCGTATCAAATTCTTTTCCGAGTAACGGTTGTCCTACCACTTGGTCCAGGACATCTGCATCACTAATTCTTTGGTAGAGTTCTTCTGTACACTCTCTCCAACGTAGCGCTACTTTTTTTCTTCAGTTAGGTTTTCGCAATTCTTACTCCATATGATGATCGACACTTTCTTTCTTACAATATTTGAAATTGAGAGGGTTCCTCCTATTCAATACAAAGATGTTTATTAATGTGAAAGAATCACATAACGTTCACATGAGGTACTAGTTTCGGCACCAGATATGTGCCATCATCAGTCACAAAGTCAAATTGGGCAAACACAATAAAACCTAAAAACAACTTTAAACACACTATAACACCTGCATGGATGAATGTGAAATATGACTTTAAAAACACACTATAACATTTGCACAGATGAATATAAAATAAAATATGGTAGATGATGAAGTTGCATTCCATTTTAAAATCCGTTAAAATGATGAATCCGTTGTTATATACCCATGGCGGTTTGTCCAGTTTGCATACATCTTTAGTTTTCTAAAACTGTTAAATTATGCTGTGGGGTTTAATGTCATATGAAGTTGACACGATGTGTGTTCTGTAGTTTGGTTCCGGAAAATAAACGTAAAACTTGAACTTGGTTAGATCCAAATAATTAATTCCCACTTCAATATGGGTTGAGGAACCTGGGGAAGAAATTAGAAGTCGAATTAGGCAAAAGATCGGAAGGAAAGATCAAAAAGAAAAGTCTAGAAAAACCGAGAGGATAGTAGAAACGAACTCACCTTGAGCGCCCTGAGTGATCAGCGGACGGATGGATGCGATTGTAAGGTTAAGGAGCGTGGCGGAAGGGAGGGGTAGAGGTGGAGCAACTGTCACGGAGCTAAGGTGGAGCGGAAGGATGTGGTAGTGGGGGTAAATGATGTGGGTATGTGCTGCGTATGGTTTGAAAGATCGAATTGTTTTTAGGTGGTCTAATATTTCTTAGCCATTTAATTAAGAGATCATAAAGAATATTAGATTTCTCGGAAATTTCATTTAAATTATAGTTAGGGTTGAAATATTGATCGCAATGAATGGAACAATTTTCGACAATGTTCACAATTGGCCCTTTGTTTGCTATTTGAAGTATTTTAAAATCATGTTCTATATCAGTAAACTTATGATTAGAGTCGTGAATGTGTTAGCTTATAGCAGAAAACTTGTTATATCTTACCGCGTTGATGTGCTCTGAATATCTGGTTATGAAGTTGCGTCCTGTTTCTCCCACGTAGGAGGCGCTGCAGTCGATACACTTGAATCTATAGATTCCAGATTTGGAAAATCTGTTAGAGGTGTTGACTGATGTCGAATTATGTATAATTTCTGAGGTCCTATTATTAGTTCTAAAGAAGATTTTTACGTTATGTTTTCGAAAAACATTGGTAATTTGATGGATACCGTCGTTGAATGTAAAAGTAGATGAAACATTAGTTATAGGGTTTTCTTTTGTGAGAGTAGTCTTGGGCCGGTGTCTAAATTTATTGATTATCTGTTCTATAAGTGATCTGCTGTAACCGTTCAATTTGGCGATTGCTCTTATAGTGTTGAGTTCGCTATAGCCCCCTTCATGCCGGGCTCAGCTCGGCCGGTGAGCGAGAGTCTCAGTTGCAGACTGTTCGCTTACTGGCTGTGCAGAAAACTTTTAAGGGCAGGGATAGCTTAAGGACTAGCAGCAAATGAAGGAACGCTAAAATAGGTTTTTCATATTTATTATAACTAACACTCTCCAAAACAACATTTAAATTACAAAATCTAGGAAATTCTGTATTCTTTTCTTCTCTTCAGGCTACTACTGGTAAGAAATCTTCATCATTTTAAAGAACGACAGATGTTCGAATCTGCAATTATAATAATAAATATCAGTCTACATTTAACTTAGTAACAAAATCAAATTGATTTCCGATAACACTTTCTCAAATAATAATTAATTTATTTCGAAAATTAAAATATTTCCTCTGGATCTCATGTAATTTTAATGAAAAAGTGATCACTTTCTCCCTCTTATTAAAAAAATAAAATTATTCCTTCATGAAATTATTATTAACTTGTATTTCTTAGACTTTAACTTTACCAATCAAATTATTTTATAATTATTCTGTAAATAATTCTCTCATAATCAGTTTAAATCTGACGTCATGTCAATCCACATTTTACTCATTTACGTATAATTAATGGTTATATAATATCTATAAATTCGAGTTCGTGAATTCGATCCACTGACATGGCCTTTACTTATTCATTTTTCTTTAGTAGATAAGACCCTATTCTATCTTAAAATTCAATAAAATCTACTAAAGATTCATATCCAATCAAATTATGAGCACACGAAAATGACATAAAATCGACCCAAATTTACTCGCACAACGGAGAATATCACCACAAATATTGACAAGAAAAATCACAGTACACAAAATATGGGTAAATTACACACAACACATTCACACAAAGGCACACGGTAACATTATAAAACTATTTACACGAATACTAACCCTTGATTATTATTTTTGAGTTTAATCTATGTCAAGGAAAATATTCTTAAGATGACGATATCATGTAAAATTCCTTGCGTCGACTTGGGATGTGATAGAGTCAAGATTATCACTTCAGTGAAGAAATTAATCATACAACGATGAACAAGGGAATATTATGGATAGAAATCATCAGGAAATTATCGATTAAAAATACCTATAACACAGGTCAAAAATAAAAAATACGCGCTTACGGTTCATGAGTTGCGGTATTAATTTTATTCTCCTAATAACTGTGGCTCTCAATTAATCTGCGCTCAAACTGAAGAAATTATATTGAATAACATATTTTCTTCCCAAAATGACTCTATAATGGATGCACAAATTATCCCACAAATTACAGTGTCCATCTACAAGTCAAAAATAATATCGTAGCACAGTAAAATATACAAATGATCCGTCAGTATACTGCCATGTTCCAGGCCTACATTTACACAAAATGAGCACACATTAATCTCATTCAAGAATAAATAATATTATACTCATGACCTTATTCATGTTTTTAGCCCGTAATTAAGTTGATTTAATTTTTATTATTATTATTATTATTATTATTATTATTATTATTATTATTATTATTATTATTACTAACCGCGCATGATCACACTCGCAAAGGCTACTGTACGATAACATCTCAGATGACTCTAACGTATGTCAAATCCATTGAAACATCGTATAATCATAGAATGAAATCTAACATAATGAAAGGTACTGAAATACTGTCCCATCTGGTTTCAATTAAATTATAAAATCATTTTAAACTCAACCAAGATTAACGTAGAGGTCAAATTAATTTTAGTTCTCCTGCCATACTGAACTTGGGACAATCGAAATTCCTCTCGAATACACTCACTCAAGTGACTAGCTAATAGAGTCCAATACACATCCATTCAGTAACACAAACTACCTTTCACCAAGGAAAGAAGGAATGAAAATCTAACTATAACAAATAGAAGTTACTCTAAATGAATAAGAAAAAGCTATGTTTACACAAATTATACATAGATAGACATTAAGAAAAAAAATGGTACTCACGTGACTGTTGACTGCTGGATTCTGGCTGATGACCTAGAGTATGATCACCTCACCCACCATCGAACCGTGTCCCGTCCATATCTGAGGTGCCTCACATAATTAGAAGCTCATTGAGGACGTGAGGGCATACAGGAAACAGCAGCAGAATTCAGTTTGCGGAAGGACAGGCATCTTGAAATGTACTCGAACCAGTAGTCTTCCTCTCGTGAATTTCTTCGTGAAAAAGCTGAAACTGACAAACAGGTCTTAGAAGAAGTCCAGGACACACGCCCGATGCTTGTTGAGATGGATAAAAACACTTATCTTTTGTAAATCTCAAATTATTCGTAGACAGAATTTAGGGAATGTCTGAAATGCTGTATGTTCAAATTTCAAAGCCTTCCACGAGGTAAAGTTCCCCAGCGAAGTAAAAGACCTCTAAACTCGACAGTAGTTGCAGTCAGAATAACTATCAGACGCAGAGTTCAGAAGCAGAACCCAGAATAAAATTTTCCTTTGGAAATACCATTATTTCATCGTCTTGAGACGGAGGTGTGTCTCTTAATTAATCTTGATTGGTCGATCCATTACATTCAGGTGAAGATTGTCGTTTTATTGGATGACATTGTCCTACGTCAATCGTCCTTGACTTTATCGATCGAGCGGCTCACATACTATTCACCTTGTCACGTGGCACACACAGCTGACTGAAAGACACCTAACTAGCAGAGTTCCCGGCTCGCCCTTGCTCGCTGCTAAACGGGGAAATCCAGTCTCCAAATAAATTTTTCTCGCCGGCTCGGAAGTGTTGAAATTCCCCTTCCTGGCTGTCGAAATAATGTCCCAACTCACTGCTGTAATAAAATGTTCTCTCTTAATAAAATATTACCACTTTTGAAGGGCACACTATTGAGGTCTTTTTTAGACATAGGTATCGTGAATGCACGATGAACCATGCTATTATACGCTGCACGTTTGTGTGTTTGAGGGTGTATGGAATCTTGACGAATAGTATTGGCAGTTTGTGTCTGTTTTCTGAAAATTCTATATGAAAGAGCAGATGGATTTCTGAGTGTTTGTGGGTTACTGTAGTCACGTCCTAGTTCGTGAACCATGGGCAACGGCTGAGTGGCCTAGTAAGTGCTCCTGAGAGTCGGGATACCAGTTGCTATGGAATGGGAGTGGGCATCTCGGACATATTCTGAGTCGTGGCCCTCCTTGTGCTCAGGCGGCTGGGACTACACAATTCACCGGTGGTCCATAACCCGTTAGAGGAGAGATCCTCACTTGGACTATGTGCAAGTAGGGCAGCATCCTGCTTCATGAATTCACCGAGCTCAGAACACTTTAAGCAAGCCTCGGACCTATGGGAGTAATGGAGTCCCACTCCCATTTGACAGGCGAGGGACTCCTTGGAAACAACTTGGCGAACGAAATGGAATTCGATGGGGAGCTATCAATATTAATGGGGCTTATGGAAGAAAGAAGGTAGAACTTGCTGAGTCAGCAAAGAGGATGAATCTGGATGTGCTAGGAGTAAGTGACATTCGGGTAAGGGGAGATAAGGAGGAAGAGATAGGAGATTATAAAGTGTACTTGACGGGTGTTAGAAAGGGAAGGGCAGAGTCTGGGGTAGGGCTCTTTATCAGGAATACCATTGCACGCAACATAGTTTCTGTTAGGCACGTAAGTGAGCGAATGATGTGGGTGGATTTGTCAGTGGGAGGAATTAGGACAAGAATTGTGTCCGTGTATCACCATGTGAGGGTGCAGATGAGGATGAAGTTGACAAGTTTTATGAAGCATTGAGTGACATCGTGGTCAGGGTCAACAGCAAGGCTAGAATAGTGCTAATGGGCGATTTCAATGCGAGAGTTGGGAATAGAACTGAAGGATACGAAAGGGTGATTGGTAAATGTGGGGAAGATATGGAAGCTAATGGAAATGGGAAGCGTTTGCTGGACTTCTGTGCTAGTATGGGTTTAGCTGTTACGAATACATTCTTCAAGCATAAGGCTATTCACCGCTACACATGGGAGGCTAGGGGTACCAGATCCATAATAGACTATATCTTAACAGACTTTGAATTCAGGAAATCTTTTAGGAATGTACGAGTTTTTCGGGGATTTTTCGATGATACAGACCATTATCTGATCTGTAGTGAACTAAGTATCTCTAGGCCTAGGGTAGAGAAAGTGAAATCTGTCTGCAAACGAATAAGGGTAGAAAATCTCCAGGACGAGGAAATTAGACAGAAGTACACGGATATGATTAGTGAGAAGTTTCGAACAGTAGACAGTAAGCAGGTTCAGGATATAGAAAGTGAATGGGTGGCATACAGGGATGCTGTAGTAGAAACAGCAAGGGAATGCCTAGGAACAACTGTGTGTAAAGATGGGAAAAGGCGAACTTCTTGGTGGAATGATGAAGTGAGAGCAGCCTGTAAACGTAAAAAGAAGGCTTATCAGAAATGGCTCCAAACAAGGGCCGAGGCAGACAGGGATTTGTACGTAGATGAAAGAAACAGAGCGAAACAAATAGTTGTTGAATCCAAAAAGAAGTCATGGGAAGATTTTGGTAATAACGTGGAAAGGCTAGGTCAAGCAGCAGGGAAACCTTTCTGGACAGTAATAAAGAATCTTAGGAAGGGAGGGAAAAAGGAAATGAACAGTGTTTTGAGTAATTCAGGTGAACTCATAACAGATCCCAGGGAATCACTGGAGAGGTGGAGGGAATATTTTGAACATCGCCTCAATGTAAAAGGAAATCATCATGGTGGTGTTGCAAACAGTCAAGCTCATGGGGAGGAGGAAAATGATGTTGGTGCAATTATGCTTGAGGGAGTGGAAAGGATAGTAAATAAACTCCATTGTCATAAGGCAGCAGGAATAGATGAAATTAGACCTGAAATGGTGAAGTATAGTGGGAAGGCAGGGATGAAATGGCTTCATAGAGTAGTCAAATTAGCGTGGAGTGTTGGTAAGGTACCTTCAGATTGGACAAAAGCAGTAATTGCACCTATCTATAAACAAGGGAACAGGAAGGATTGCAACAACTATCGAGATATCTCATTGATTAGTATACCAGGCAAAGTATTCACAGGCATCTTGGAAGGGAGGGTGCGATCAGTCGTTGAGAGGAAGTTGGATGAAAACCAGTGTGGTTTCAGACCACAGAGAGGCTGTCAGGATCAGATTTTCAGTATGCGCCAGGTAATTGAAAAATGCTACGAGATTAATCGGCAGTTGTGTTTATGTTTCATAGATCTAGAGAAATCATATGACAGGGTACCGAGGGAAAAGATGTTCGCTATACTGGGGGACTATGGAATTAAAGGTAGATTATTAAAATCAATCAAAGGCATTTATGTCGACAATTGGGCTTCAGTGATAATTGATGGTAGAATGAGTTCTTGGTTCAGGGTACTTACAGGAGTTAGACAAGGCTGTAATCTTTCACCTTTGCTGTTTGTAGTTTACATGGATCATATGCTGAAAGGTATAAAATGGCAGGGTGGGATTCAGTTAGGTGGAAATGTAGTAAGCAGCCTGGCCTATGCTGACGACTTGGTCTTAATGGCAGACTGTGCCGAAAGCCTGCAGTCTAACATCTTGGAACTTGAAAATAGGTGCAATGAGTATGGTATGAAAATTAGCCTCTCGAAGACTAAATTGATGTCAGTAGGTAAGAAATCCAACAGAATTGAATGTCAGATTAGTGATACAAAGCTAGAACAGGTCGATAATTTCAAGTATTTAGGTTGTGTGTTTTCCCAGGATGGTAATATAGTAAGTGAGATTGAATCAAGGTGTAGTAAAGCTAATGCAGTGAGCTCACAGTTGCGATCAGCAGTATTCTGTAAGAAGAAAGTCAGCTCCCAGACGAAACTATCTTTACATCGGTCTGTTTTCAGACCAACTTTGCTTTATGGGAGCGAAAGCTGGGTGTACTCAGGATATCTTATTCATAAGTTAGAAGTAACAGACATGAAAGTAGCAAGAATGATTGCTGGTACAAACAGGTGGGAACAATGGCAGGAGGGAACTCGGAATGAGGAGATAAAGGCTCATTTAGGAATGAACTCGATGGATGAAGCTGTACGCATAAACCGGCTTCGGTGGTGGGGTCATGTGAGGCGAATGGAGGAGGATAGGTTACCTAAGAGAATAATGGACTCTGTTATGTAGGGTAAGAGAAGTAGAGGGAGACCAAGACGACGATGGTTAGACTCTGTTTCTAACGATTTAAAGATAAGTGGTATAGAACTAAATGAAGCCACAACACTAGTTGCAAATCGAGGATTGTGGCGACGTTTAGTAAATTCTCAGAGGCATGCAGACTGAACGCTGAAAGGCATAACAGTCTATAATGATAATGTATGTATGTATGTATTATTTTCGGACTCAAGCGTTAATTTGATGTGGGGGTCAATGTTATTTAGTTCTTGCATTTTTGATTTCTTCATCCATTATAACAAATATGTCGTCAACATATCTGGCCCACATGAGGATGTTTGGAAAAGTATTGCTATTTATTTTTGTATATTCCAGAAAATCTAAATAAATGTCCGCTAGAATTCCCGATGCGGGTGATCCCATGGCCAGTCCATTTTGTTGATAGATGGTTTTATCAAATTTAAAGAAGTTATTGTTGATGGCCAGTTTCAGAAGAGAAATAAAATCTTGTATTTATAATTTGCTGAGAGAGCTCTGTTTGTTTAAGTTATCTTCAATAATGGAGAAAAGTTTGGTTGTGGGTATGCTTGGGTACATATTTACTATTTCGAAAGAATGAAGGGTATGGTTGGGTTGTACATTAAATGACTTCATTTTTTCAATTAGTTCAGTGGTGTTCTTGATGTATTTTTAGAGAGAAATTGATAGTTCTTAGTTAACAATCGTTGAACATATTGCGCAATTTTATATAGAGGGCTGGGTTTATAGTTAATAATAGGCCGGATAGGGACGTCAATTTTATGTATTTTAGGGAGGGCTTTAACTGTGGGTAGACCTGGATTCATATTTAATAGTTTTGATTTTTCTTGATCTGTAAAAAGAAAAGATATATTCTTTAATGTTTGTTTTAACTGTCGCTGTATTTTCTGTGTAGGATCTTCTATTGTAAACGTGCTGTTGTTAAAAAATTATTTGGTTTTAGATATGTAATTAGTTTTGTCCATGATAACTGTAGTATTTCCTTTATCCGCTTTTGTGACAATTAGATCGTTATTTTTAATTTTCTTTTTGAGTTCCGCGATTTGTTTATGTTCGGAAGTAAAATTATTGGCATTAGAATTGATAGGGGGATTTCTTTTATTTAAGTTATTAGAACTGAACATCTTATCTAATTTTCTTTTTACTTCAAATCTAATTTCGTCTTGATCTTCTTGCGTCATTTTATTGATTGCAGCTTCCGACTCAATCATTAAGTTAGTGACTGCGTTTATTTCGTTCATATTAGGCCAATTAAGCTTCGGACCCTTCGCTAAAATGGCGGTTTCTTCCGTCGTTAAAATTACGTTCGAAAGATTGACAACAGGTGGATGGAAATTCTCGATTAAGTTTCTTTGCAAACTAGTTTCTTTGGGCTGAGTTTTTGATGCATTTCTGTTCATTTTTAATGCAGCTAATTTCTTCTCTAACGTAAACTGTTTTTGAGAGTATGTCAAACATTTTATTATTAACCTGATTTAGAAATAAATTCCATTGAATGCCAGGAAGCAGACTGGCTGCTTCAAGGTGATTCTCGTAAAGTTTACTGTTTAAAAACGATTTTTTTCTTATATAAAAACAAAGTTCGTGTTTTAACCAAATTTTGTTCGTTTTTTGTTGGGCTTGGACGGAATGTAGTGCGGAACGATGTTTTTTGAGCGTTCCTTTCCGAAAGTTCGGTGTTAAATTGTGTATAATACATTGCTCAAGAAGCCAATATATTTGCCCAATTTGGCGACTTTAATTTTTAAACCCATATATTGATAGGCTTTTCTTTTTGCCTGGTAGGCATTTTCATTAATATTTAGAAATTTCATGATCCGTATTGAAGTGGGATTCAGGATGGTCTTCTAATTCCAATTATGCGATATTATTTCTATTATTTCTAAATATTACCTTCCTTTTTTGCTCCAAATTGTTTTTGGATCTTAGCGTATGCTCTCTCATATTCACGTTTTCATATTTTTGTCTATTCTTTTTGTACCATTCCCCTTACTTCCCTGTTTATCTTCTTCCATACTCTTCCTCGCATATCCTAAGTTCTTCCATTATCTCCATCGATCGAATGTTTGTACATAGCCTTTCAAAGCATGCATCAGCCATTTTGAGTTATTTTCCCATTTCTCCTGTACGTTACCTCCTAACATCTTCTTGGGGTCAGTTTTTACCAGATTGTTTCTGAACTCGTTTAAACCTTGCTCATCCCTTTCTACCCTACTGATGTTCCATCTTTTCTAAAACCGTTCTTCTAAAACGCAGTTGGCTCTTCATTAATGTCATATTGTGGTCCATGTGCATATCTGGACCTGGATAGCTCTTACACGATTTAGCTTGGTTACGATAGCGGGCTTTTATCATTTTATAATCTATCTGGTATCTGTCACCTGGCGTCATCTAACACAGCATTCCATTCCCCCATGATGACTGGGCTTTCATCATCTTTAACTTTCATTAATACCTCCTCCAGCTGTTCCACTTTATCATCACAGTGTCCATGTAAGCCTGGATTAATACTGTATCCTTAGTCTCTTTCTTTCGCTAAATCCCCATATGCTTTGGACTTGATATGCTTGTTTTTGTTTTAATACGAAAGCAACACCTCCCATTCCTTTTACATCCCCTGAATAAATAATTATCTAGTCACAACTACAGAAATCTCCAGTCGTTGGCTATCTCACGTCAATCTTATGTCTATCCATTTTCTTCCTCACATTTTCCAGTTTACCAGTCTTTTAAGTATCAAGCATTCCATGTTCCTATTCTAAATACTTCATTATTATTTGCATTTTCTTACAAGATCCAGGTTGAGGACTAGTTTACCTCCGGATACTAATTGAGGCTATTGGTATCTCCACCTTCCT
The DNA here is from genome assembly GCF_040414725.1 of Anabrus simplex. Lineage (NCBI taxonomy): Eukaryota > Metazoa > Arthropoda > Insecta > Orthoptera > Tettigoniidae > Anabrus > Anabrus simplex. The sequence continues at coordinate 86,404,378 of NC_090276.1, read as the reverse complement.
GCATTTTACAGTAGGAGTAATTTTTTATCTTATGCATTTCTCTTCTCTCTTCCTGAATGGTTTTTGTCTTACATATACAGTAAATGGGTCGTATGCAAATACCGTATTTACTCGCATATTAGACCCATTTTATCCCCACTTTTACAGCCAAAACTAGTAAAGGGGGGTCCATCGTGCGATAATCACAAATTTTGTGCAGCGAACACATGACTTTTAGGCTATAAATAGCTATAAATTATACATGTAAACAGTCTACACTATTCTTTAACAAACTTATGGGTGTCTTTGAATTATACTGGCTATTTTCGTTGGAAGGCAGTATTTATAAATCTAAAAAAAGACAACAAATGGTCAACAAGACTTTTAGGCCTACATTTAAAGTAAATATAGTCAGTTTTAGTTACTCATATCACGTCATTCGTTTCATCTCATTAATTACTCCGATGAGGTTGACGTCTGGAAGTACATACGGTCGTAAAAACTCGCTACAAAGATTCATCTCACTTTATACTCGACCCCGTAGAGGAAAGGTATAAGGGTATCGTATTATCATATTATGCAATATTGATACAAAATAACTTAATGACCAGTCATTTGTCTCTGTCAGTTGAGCAGTAGACCTTACCACACAGTAAACCTGATCACTGCCTTAATTTGAATTATCGTATTTGGCCGCCAACTTCCCTGCTACCGGCATGTCGTTTGCCAAGTGACGTCATCATCACTGCTATCTCGTCAGCCACGCACTGCAAACAAGAGGATTCAAGGTCCCATCCGTTTAAACCCTTTAAAAACAGTTTCGTTCCCAACTATAGCGTTCAAGCGGTGTGAATCTGTTCCGAAATCGTTCCTGAAGATGGTCTCTGATATGCCCAGTTGGTGTATGTATGGCAGAAGCCACTCCTTCCGAATGAAGCCGTGCTGTAGAAGGCGAGCCAAACCACCAGCTGATAACTAGCGTGTGTTACGAGTTGTACACCCGAGTGTAATACATAGTGACACCTAGTGACTGGAAGTATTCTTTTGATAACTGTTGAAAGCCAGACGCTTATTTTTAAGTATATGTCATGCTTGTTCTCTACATTTATCTCATCAGGATTTACCTAAACAGCTGTGAATGAGATAAGAGAGACCACATTGTTTATGTTAGGTATGGTATCGCCCGGATTGTGCCAGAAGTTCCACGACGGGAAGAATAAACATAAATAACAGGAATGTTTGCCACATTTATGGATATCTACAGGTGTGGCAGTAATGCGTTTTACTATCATATTTTGTATGTTCGTGGTCTCCATTTTGTACTAATGTATACCCTGGTATGTTTTGTTTGGCTTCTACGAAAATCCTTAAAAGTGAGTGGGGACAAAATCAACGTTATTATTATTATTATTATTATTATTATTATTATTATTATTATTATTATTATTATTATTATTATTTGTTAGGTATGTTGGCGAGTAAAACAATCGTTGTGACTGGACAGTTCTATTACGTTTTAAACTTACTTCTCTCAAAAATACCTATGTTGGCCCGAGTTACAAGATATTAAACAACCGCTTTAATGATCTCGCCTGCTATATTAATAGCAACAACCGTGAATATTTCTCAACTAAAGTAAACTCGTTTCCTCATCCCGAGCTGGTGAAGCTGATTTTAGATACGCCCCCAATGGAGGGGAGTTACATGTACCATTTTTACTGCACATCAACCTTCAGCCATTCGCAAATCTCTGGCAATACGGTACCGGGAATCGAACTAAGACTCCCGAGAATGGCAGCTAATTGTGCCATGTCATCACAGCTGCTGTAGGCCTTCGATATGGAGACGGACATTTCTTAACTAGGAAACACAGATGTATCGCATGATTTCGACGCGTGTTTTCATTGCGTGGGTCTTACGGACGAAACTGTTCACAAATATGTGCGATGTCATCAGAGCTTCAATAAGACTTACACCCGCTTCGAAGCGGAATAGTTGTTCTTCTCTGACGAATTATGCTGGGGGTCTTGTATGCGAGAATTTTTTATTTTCTTCGTCTCGAAGAGTCAAGGGTAGGTCTAATACACGAGGAGGTCTAATATACGAGTAAATACTGTAATCAAGGAAATCAAGCACGTGATTGATAGTTAATTAGATATTTTGAATTTTGTTTTGGAGATTGTCCCTGAACGATTTTGTGGATTTGCTCTTTTTGAAATCGACATGCATGCAGATTGCTCTTTAACGTAGATAATTGTGATACCTGCATTATACGATTAATTACCTTCTAAACTGAAAGGACAAGAATGGCATTAAGGGGTACGTTTAAGTGGCGGATAATATTATGTAGACGGAAGAAACAGAAGACATGAAACACATTGTTTTTAAGATTTTCAAACATTCTGATTACCAATGCATACATTACATGGTACAATAAAATTTAAAAAAATAGTGTACTCGGAAATTAACTAAATAATTCATCCTTCATAAAGTCGGTTAAAATAAAGCAAGGAGGAGAAATTTGTAAACTGAGGATAGCAGTTGTAATACCAGGTGTGTGAATAAGATGGCGCCAGCGAACAGTACGCACATACGTCAGCTTGTTCGTCTGACATTAACCTAACAACACACACAAGTTGATCACTACCGTCTGTGTTGTTTTGTTCAGTGATCATGTCGACGTTTGTGCCTGTGCCGCATGCTTTGCTTTTACTTTTTTTAATCAAAGAAATATAACAGTGGGAAGTCATCATTCGCTGGTAGAAATATATGGTAAACACGATCCATCGATTAGAACATGTGAGACATGGTTTTGGCAATTTAAACATGGCAATTTTAATGTGAAGACAGTGTGATGACCCAACTCAAACTCAACAGCAGTTGGCACAAGAAACAATCAGCAGACGTTTATGAGCAATGGAGAAGATCAAGAAACTCGGTAAATGGGTCCCACACGATCTGAATGAACGGCAAATGAAAAATCGGAAAGTCACTTCTGAAATGCTGCATCAGTGCCACGAAAGAAAATCATTTCTCTACCGAGTTGTGACGGGTGACGAAAAATGAATTTAGTTTGAAAGCCCGAAGGTGAGAAAACCGTGGCTGTCACCTGGCGAAGTCGGTCCTTCAACACCAAGGCAAAATCGCTTCGTGTCTGTTGGGACCAATGAACTCTTGAAACACGGCGAAACCGTTAATGCACAACGCAATCGCCAACAAATGATTAATTTAAATCATGCATGGATCAAAAGACGACCGGAATTGGCAAAGTAACTTTGTTACACGACAATGCGCCATCTCACACAGCAAAACCAACCTTGATATCGATTGGAAGGGACATCCTTCCGCGCCTGCCGTACTCCTCGACCTGGCGCCATATGACTATCACCACTTCGCATGAATGGAACACGCGCTCGCAGAGCAGCACTTCAGGAATTTCGAGGAAGTTGGAAAAAAACTGTACGAATGGTTTGTCGCAAAAGACGAGCAGTTTCTCTGGCATGGTATTCATAAATTACATGAAATATGGGCTGATGGCCAATAGCTTGAATAAAAAACATGAATTTCCCTAGAAAATTATGTGTTTTCTTTGCCGCAAAACCGGGAAAAACATATGCATACACCTGGTAATGTGCCCTCTAATTTTGGACATACCTACTTCAACAAAAATAAGACATCCTTCCGCGCCCGCTGCCCCCTCTAGGGACACCATGACCTTGACATCGGTGTGGGGGCTTGTGTGCTTGATGATCTCGAGGGCTGTGCCAGCTTAGGGTTACCCATTCTGTATTGGCCTCGGTGTAGGGCCAGACTAACAAGGTGTCCCCCGAGTTGCCGGAGAGGTGTCTGCGCTCTTTAAATTTCATAACTATTTCTACCCTTCTATTATCACCTTCTTAAATTTCATTCCTCTTTCTGTCTAGCCAACCTCTCTGCCTCGTGTAGATTAGGTTAGTACGTAAGTTTTATCGTCCCCCAATCACAAGATTCGGGTCGTGCCGAGGGGATGCATGGCTACTGGGAGAGTAGTTCCAAGCGACCCCCTCCAGAAACCGGGCGCCCTCTGGAGTAAATAGCCTTGCCTTCGGCATTACTCCTGGGATCTGCCGAAGGTCGACCTCATATTTCCTGAGTACTCGTGGGACCAAAAACGGAACCTCTTTCACTTTCTTCTTTATCAATGGGTATCACCCTTCAAGAAAACTGCGTCCAAGATTGGCAAGAAACGCAAGCGGTATACTCCAGTTCCTGTAGAATACATGAGTGACGAACGTCTTCCTCGATTCCTGGTTGCTTCCAGGGTCGATGGTAAGAGTTTTCTTGATGAATGTCCTTTCATGCTCAGCAATTCCATCGGAGAAATTGTTGCTGGTGAAGTCGACGAGATGCGCAAGCTCCGCGATGGATCCGTACTTATCAAGACATCTACGGCTGAACAGTCCAGACGGCTACTTAAAGCCAAGTTATTCAGAAAGGTAGAGGTCAAAATCGGGAAGCACCAAACCCTTAACTCCTGCAAGGGAGTTATATTCCACAGGGATTTGGTTAAGTCTTCCGATGATACGATGATCCGGTACCTAGCACGTCGGGGTGTAACCGACGTGAAGATGTTGAAGAGGCGTGTGGGTGATAAGCTACTCGATACGGGTGCTTTCATCCTTACCTTCGACACCGAGACCTTACCTGAACGGATAGAAGTGGCGATGTATCGTCTGACTGTTCGTCCATATATTCCGGCACCAATGAGGTGCTATAACTGTCGAACGTTTGGCCACACCTCATTGCGATGTACAGGTTCGACGACCTGCAAAATGTGTGGGAAGTGCGAGCATGCTGTGGTTGAATGCACACCACCACATATGTGCGTCAACTGCCCGGGTACACATGCGCCAATCTCCAAGGAGTGCCCCACATTCAAGAGGGAGAAAAAGATCCAGGAGATAAAAACGCTGGACAAGCTATCTTATCCAGACGCCCGGAGGAAGCTCCGGAGTTCTCCATCTCCTTCGCTGAAAAGGTCGTAAACGTGCGGATCACTCCACAGAGTTTTGTACAGAACACCAGTACTGAAAATGCATCGAAAAGTCAAAGCCAGCAACAAAATTCAATAAGTAAAGGAACTGGAGATTCAGATCATGAAGCACCGAAAAGAGCGTTACTGTTGACGTTGCCTGAGAAGGGCCCTTCCCAGGAACGTTCGGCTGGGAAGTCCTCCCCCAAAAGGGCGGGGGGAAGGACTTCCACAAATAGGGCTGGAAAGTCCAGCCCTCCTTCCAATGCCCGGATCATAAAGATGGAGAAGGTGAAGCCACAGAGCTCCCTTAAAAAATTGGAGAGGAAGCCTTCTCCAACTCAATCGGGGTCCACTGGATCCCCGAAGAAATCCCGCAAGCCATCTGCCGACTCTCCTCCAAAAAGAGAGAAACGGTGGGCAAGAGCGGGAGGCCCCGACGTCCTCTTGTTCGATCACTTTCTGGAGAACCTAGTTCTCCTAGGAAGAAGGCCCACTGTTCCCGAACAATAAGATCACCGTCCGCGGAGGGTCCAGTCACCGCACCTCCTTCTTCTGAGGAGACGATGGAGACTGAACCACTCATTATCGTGGATGATGAAGACAATACTGACAAGAACGGTGGAAAATGGCAGGTAGTTGACAAAAAGAAGGGCAAGGAATTGTCCTAATTTTGAAACACTACCAATCCACACAATGGCATTATTGCAGTGGAACTGCAGTAGTTACCACTGTCGCCTAGCTGAGTTACGTCAATTGATATCCGTCTATGCGGCCTCCATAATCTGTCTACAGGAATCTCGTTTGAGACCTAGACACGACACGACTATGAGAAGATACCGTCTTTTTTCCAAAGGCAGAGAAGCTATGGATGGTGCGGCAACTGGGGGCGTTTGTACCCTAATTCGCTACGACATCTTCAGCGAAGAAGTACCGCTCCGTACTCAGCTAGATGCAGTTGCAGTTCGCACTCCGTTGCCATTAATGACAACGGTTTGCAACGTGTACATTCCACCGGATTATAACCTTGACATTCGTGCACTACAAGATTTGATCAGTCAGCTGCCTCCTCCTTTCCTCATGTTGGGAGACGTGAACTCCCGCAACATACCATGGGGTTCTCCGTCCTCCTGTTCTAGAGGGAGGATGCTCGAGCGAATGATCAACCTATTCGATCTTTGCGTGCTTAATACAGGGGAGCCAACATATTTCAGCAGCGCACATGGCACATTCTCACACCTGGATGTCACTCTGTGCAGCCGTGCGCTAGTTCCCCTGCTACGGTGGCAAGTTCACGACGACCCCTGTGATAGTGACCACTTCCCGATAATTCTGTCTCTCTTGAATCAAAGACAGTCCGAAGTACCCAAGCGCTGGTTACTACGGCGGATAAACTGGCCAGAATTTACAAAATGCGCAGTGATGGCTGATAATATGCTGGAGTCTGTTGACGACCACTTTTCTTCCATTACTACTGGAATTTTTGCTGCTGCAGAGGAAACAATTCCTTCCTCGTCCGGTATTCGTCGTCGGAAACAGGTCCCATGGTGGACGGACGAAATTGCAGCAGCCATACGTGATCGCCGACGGGTTTTTAAGCATTATCGTCGGAATCCTACTATGGCTAATCATATCACATTTAAGCGCTTGCGTGCGAAGGCCCGTTTTTTTATTTGAGAAAGTAAGAAATCTACGTGGGAAAAGTATGTGTCATGCATGACGGCCCATACTCCGTCATCACAAGTGTGGACAAAACTCCGCCGTATTGTCGGAGTACAGAATGTGCCCTCAGTACCCGGAATCTCCATTAATGGAGATATAGTTACGATTCCTTCAGTCATTGCCGACCACATCGCGTCACATTTCGCAGATACGTCCAGCTCTAGGAGATACGACCCTGCATTTCTTCCAATTAAGCCCGAAGCAGAGGCACACCATCTCTCTTTTGCATCTAGTGCTTCGCATCCCTACAACGTGCCCTTCACGGAGTGGGAGTTGCGGATTGCACTCGTGCTATGCAGTGATACGGATCCTGGTCCGGACAAAATCCATGTGGCAGATGTGTCAAGGATATCCTCGCCCTATTCAACAGAATATGGAGTGAGGGAGTGTTTCCATCTCAATGGCGTGAAGGAATTGTGATACAAATTCCCAAGACAGGTAAAGATCCAAAACTTCTGGATAGTTATAGGCCAATATGCCTTAAAAATGGCCTCTGTAAGCTATTTGAAAGGATGGTTAACCGGCGTCTTGTGTGGGCCATGGAAAAGGAGGGTCTCTTGTCTAACTACCGGTGTGGTTTTCGCTCTCATCGGTCTGCCACTGATCATCTGGTCAGACTGGAGAGCGCCATTCAGGAGGCCTTTCTCCGGAAGGAACACCTAGTCGACGTGTTTTTTGAACTGGAGAAAGCTTACGGTTAAAATAAAGCAAGGAGGAGAAATTTGTAAACTGAGGATAGCAGTTGTAATACCAGGTGTGTGAATAAGATGGCGCCAGCGAACAGTACGCACATACGTCAGCTTGTTCGTCTGACATTACCCGGCGATATGGGATTCTCTCCACACTACACCAGTGTGGATTTCGGGGAAATTTACCAACGTTAACTGAGAACTTCATGTCCCTCCGACGCTTTCGAGTCCGTGTAGGGAATGCATTTTCTCAATATTACGTTTAGGAAAATGGAGTACCTCAGGGATCGGTACTGAGTGTCACGCTGTTCGTAATCGCCATCAACGGCATAGTTGCCGCTGCTGGGCCCGCAGTCGTTCCATCGCAGTATGTAGACGACTTAGCTCTACATTGCAGCTCCGGATGGGTGGCGTTTGCTGAGAGACAGCTACAGCAAGCTATTAACCGAGTCGATAGATGGGCCCTGCAACACGGTTTTCGATTTTCAGCAGCGAAAACATCTGTTGCACACTTCTGTCGACGTCGGCCTGTGCATCCCGAACCAGAGCTCCGCTTGCGAAACAGTGTCTTACCAGTGGTTGACACCTGCATATTCATGGGTCTCCATTTTGATAAGAGACTTACGTGGCAGCCCCACATCCGTCAGTTGAAGGTTGCCTGCATGAAGAGACTTAACATGCTTAAGTTTCTCAGTGGCACTTCGTGGGGGGCTGGCCATGCGGTACTGCTGCGATATTACACGGCTACGGTCCTCTCCCGGATTGGCTATGGAAGTGCGGCTTATGGCTCAGCATCAAAATGTACGCTGAGCCTTTTAGACAGTATTCACCATAGTGGAGTAAGTCTGACAACGGGTGATTTCCGTCTTAGCCCCATTCCCAGCCTACTCGCTGAAGTGGGAGTTCCACCTTTACGGATAAGGAGGCAGCAGTTACTCCTCACGTACGCTGCCAAAATTCGTGAAATGCCGCTACATCCATGCTATCAGTGCATCTATCGTACTCAATACCACCAGCGGTACCAAGACCGGCCGAATGCCACACGGCCGGTTGGGTTTCGGATTGATAGCTTGTGTCATGATTTGAATATTCATATCGGTGGTTGTCTTGAAAGAACTCTTATCGAGGTACCTCCGTGATTGGTTCCGCGACCGGATATACGTCTAGATCTGCTGCGTGGGCCCAAGGTGAACACGGATTCCTCCGTTTATCGGAGGTATTTGCAGGACGTTCACCAATATCCGGCTGCGAGACTTATCTTCATGGATTGTCCAAAAATCGGAGATAATATTGGTTGCTTTTTCGTCATTGATGATATCAGCACGAAGATCTCGCTCCCTAAAGTATGTAGCGTGTATACTGCAGAGCTTTACGCCATCTTAGATGCTCTGCAGTTTGCACTGCGTGACGAAAGAAGCCACTTTTTGTTGTGTACCAATTCGTTAAGCTCTCTGCAGTCTATTGAAACCTGTTTCTCGCAACACCCACTGGTGCAGCAGATACATGACCTTCTAGCCAGGTTATGGGATGCTGGCACCAGAATTACTTTCGCATGGCTTCCAAGCCACGTTGGGATTGCGGGAAACAAACTTGCGGATGAAGCTGCAAAGGAAGCTGAACTGTTACCTCCAAGACCCGTCAATGTACCTGCTAAGGATATTTGTTCTCAGCTACGTCGAACCATCTTGGCGTCCTGGGAATCGGAGTGGCTAGATATCCGAACTCCCAACAAGCTGAGGGCAATTAAGAAGACAACTACCGTGTGTTGGTCCTCTTTTCGACCTTCACGGTGGGAGGCCATTGTACTATGCTGGCTGAGGATAGGTCATTTACGATCCACGCACTCTTATCTCCTAAAGAGGAAAGCACCCCCCAGTGTGTTCTTGTGGTGCCGACTTCACCGTGGCCCACATCCTCATAGACGGAGCCTCGGCCTGCAGGAAACCCTCGAACGCATACTAGCCGATGACGCGACTACTGCTGATCTCGTCATCCGCTTTATGTGCGACAGTGGACTTATCAAGGGTATAGAAATTACAAGTGTACTGTTACTCAGGGAACGTACGTTCCCTTTTGATACATTAGTAATCCTTTCGGCATAATCCTATAATTGTTTTTTGTTTTATTTTGTACTGCGTTCCAAATTACTTTGTTGAATAAATAATTTCGCTTTTATATTTCAAAATTCTCTTCCACCTATTTGTTCAGAGAGGATGATTACCTCGTTGTACTTCCTCTTAAAACAAAAATCACCACCAACACCACCAACGCGCCCGCAGTACTCCCCGACCTGGCGCCATATGACTATCACCACTTCGCATGAATGGAACACCGCGCAAAACTCAAACAGTCAGAAATGAGTCATTATCGTAAATATATTCACACCTTCATCCTCTCTCTCTGTCCACACAGTGTCGAAGCTCGGGTAGCGTTTTCCAATCATTTCTGAGTTTCTTGTTTGCACATGTTTACTTCAGATATGGAACAGTTTTCCTTTGTAATGAACATGGACATGTTACTATGCTGCCACTCCTCGCACGTTTTGACACCCGCTATGGTCCGGTAGGGATTTTGTTCTTTTTTCGCAAAAAATTAAAAAATACTTTAGTAGAGGGCTAGTAGAAAACCCCAATGGTGTCTGTAACTCAGTTTTGTTGAAAATTGGAGACTGTTCCTTTTAATAGCGGAATTCTCAATTTAACTCTATAAAAATGGTTAAAACCTCGGAATATTTTTGAACGGAAAAATAATTAAATATCTACACTCTTCAGCTAATCTAAGTTTTTCTGGGGTCACTGGAGCCCCTGACTTTTTTTTTTGGCCAGAAAATTAAAGCCCTATGCCCTTCCTCATGCCATCCATTGACTGGTAAGCCACTGAGATGTGAGGCAGCCACTGAGATGTGAGGCAGTAGGCTGTACAAATGTAGCTGTTGCACTTCCTCAAGCCAGCCATTGACTGGTAAGCCACTGAGATGTGAGGCAGTGGGCTGTATATGTGTAGCTGTTGCACTTCCTCAAGCCAGCCATTGGCCGGGAAGCCACTGAGATGTTAGGCAGTAGGTTCTACAAGTGTAGGTGTTGCCCTTCCTGACCAGGAAGCCACTGAGATGCTAGGCAGTAGGTGGTACAAGTGTAAGCAGAACATTAATTTTCACTGTCATTTCAAATAATGAATTATTGACATCAAATCATAGACATGGTAATGGTGTCAAGAAAACTAGGTGAATCTCCTTATGTTTCACAGAGAAGGACAGACAAGGTTATCTTCTGAAAATGCAGAGTAACTTCCTGCAAAATGTAAATAATTTCATCTTGGTTTATCACACACAAAAGGCCTAAAATATATATCGTCACTTCTGTAATTACGGGCCTTGAAGGCTTCAAACCAGATATCGAACTGTGTCAGTAATTGACTGATTAGTAAGGGATTGTGTGTAATTATACTTTGTTTTCTCTCCACAGGCCCAGGCGCCCAGAACACCAGAGGGTAAGTAGAATCAATAAAATGATTTTATTCATCATTATTTTATGTGTTCATAAGTAAAACTGACTTGCCAGTTTTTGAGTTTTGACATTTTTATACCCCGTATGGAATTTTTTTCTGCTTGGTTTACTGGTGATCTCTTCAATGTCATTTAGGATACTGAAGATTTTAGCTTTAATTTTCTTGTGCTAAGTCTCAAGAAATGTAAAGTACAGTAACACAGTGCTATTCTAGATATTCTAAAGAACCTGTTTGCTGAGCCTTAATCCCCTCGGCTAGCAAGAACAGGGAACAGGAAGAGGTATCCACAGATAACACATATTAACAACCATAAAAGTAAGACATTCAGAAAAATACATGAGAGCGCAGAGAAAGTAACTGGGGTACTATACATTGGGCCAAGGAGTTTGACCGAGGCCAGTCTGAGAACCAGCTGGAATTGTACACACTATTTCCTAAAATGAGATACTCTACCTGTCGTAAGATCAATCTATCAAGTGACCAAAGACCGTTACAATAAATGGGATTTATTTAAAACCAAAACATAAAAAGTAATTGGGCCACTAAAAACGCATCGAAATTAAACCAAAGAAAAATAGCCACGGACAATTGAGACAAAGTTGTAATATTAACTTTACCAGTTATCACAAAAGCAGTCCACAGACTGCCGACACGACATGTTGTTCACAACTGCGTATCCGTATAATATGCCCACTCAAAACGTACCAGAGAACAGCAGTATTCCACATTACTACCTCCACAAACTAGACCAGAATTCTCCGACGCACATCATTCCGAGAGGCTCACAGTAATGGTGTCAACTTTTGTCTAGCGCCTGACACTCAGGAGCCAACATCGGTTATATTCGGTGTCACTCGGCTCGTAGTGCCGAACGCATCGTGTCGTCACAAGTCCCGCTCACCATTCATAATTTGAGAATGCTTGAGTGAAATAATTTAGCTAGTATATTCTTTAATTCTATCGTGTCGTCACAAGTAATTGATTAAGGTAGTGTATTAAATTTAATTCTAAAATAGTGATGAATAACTTCGTGTGTGACACAAATCTTTCTTTCTGTCTTTCTTTCTTTTCTTGTAGTGTATGCATTCCCGAAGATCCCGCGCGGAAAGATGCTCGCTCCCAATCTGTAGCGTGCGGTAGTAGGATGAAGTGGATTGAAGTTTTTCTTTGAGAATTTTGGAGTGAAATTATTAAGCTAGTGTATTATTTAATTATAAGGTAGTCATGAATAACTTTATGTGCACAGTCTGTTCTACATCCTTTAATTATAGAAAAAACCTTGAAACGTCATTTTAAGACGAAACATTCAGGTGATGCAGTGATATTTACATGTGACTTATTCAGTTTCAGCATTCATAACAAGTATAATTTAAAGTGTCATCTAAGTGCAAAGAACGTAAATCCGCGCACAGACAATGCATTAGTGAAAGTGAGATGTCCAATATGTTCAGAGTTACTGGACTCAAGAATGGATGCAGTGCAACATTATACGAACAATCATGACATTTCTATTTCACACGAGACTCTGGAATTCTCCAGTAGTGAGGAGTTTTACAGCTGGAAGGCGAACACTGAGAAAGACCATGTCTGTGAGTACGTCACATGGAGCTCTAAATATGTAAGTAAAATTGATGGTTCTACAAAAATGTCTTTTGTTTGTCATCGCGGTGGTTATTTTAAGACTAAGGGGCAGAACTTACGCCATGATAAAATTTTAGGAACAAATAAAATAAACAGCCATTGTCCATCGAAAATAGATGTTGCATTCAGCTCATCAGGAAAAACAGTTGCTAATTTCTTCAAAACCCATGTCGGTCACCAACCAGAAACTGGGTCGTCTGAGGCTGACAAAATTAGAGAGGAAAGATATAGCAAGTAAAATAGCCATGAAAATTCAATTTGATAAAATTCTTGATGATGTTAGATTTTCTATAGGCTGTTCAGATATAGATCGCACTATCTCACCATGGAAGATCTGTTTTACATCATCGAACAACAGTATAATTTAAAATCTGAGGCAGTACGGCATCGAAATGATTGCACGAGTATCGAAGCCTGGATCCGTGAGGTGGATACACTAGGAGATGTAGTGCGTTTCTACAAGGCTCGAAACATTCCTTCCTCGAATCCTCAGTTAAACACAGGGGACTTCGTGTTGATTCTTATGAACGAATCACAAAGGGAAATGCTTGAAAAATATGGTTCTAACTGCATTTGCCTTGATAGCACACACGAGATGAATTCATATGGATTTGAACTGACTACACTGCTAGTTATCGACGAAACATGCCAAGTTTTCCTGTGTGCTTTCATGCTGAGTAACAGTACTGACACGACAGTCATGGAAATATTCATGTCGGTTTTGAGAGAGGCTATGTCTCAAAAACTTGAGCCTAAAGTTTTCATGTCGGACATGGAGGAATCATTCCACAATGCATGGATGAAAGTAATGCTTCCTTCCAAATTTCGACTTTTCTCTTCCTGGCATGTTGGACGCGCATGGAGAAAATATCTTAGTAAAATTAAAGGAAGGGAAAAGCAGGCTTAAACTTACAAGATATTAAGAATTCTGCTAGAAGAGGAAGGTTCGGATGCATTTTCGAGGATGTTAAATATGCATTAACATTTAAAAAGTGATCCGGACACTCTGGAATTTGCCCTATATTTCGATCTGCATTACAAACACTGTGCTTCTAGTTGGGCGTACTGCCATCGCCTCCATGCAGGTCTCAATACCAACATGCATTTGGAGCGAATGTATGGAGTTATCAAGCCCATTTATATGGGCGGGAAGAACCCGAAAAGATTGGACATAACCATCGATATCCAGAGGCGAAGAGATAAACTTTTTGAGCGTCTCATTTACTTACACAGAGGTAAAGTAACAAGTACACTGTCTGAGATAAGACGCGGACATACCAAAGCACTGTCTCTTTCGTCAGAAAATGTTATCTGCGATGGTGACTTGTGGAGAGTACCATCTGCCAATAGACATGATATATATGAAATTAGGAAAACGGATGAAAGAGACTGCAAGTGTAATTTAACATACAGTGAATGTAAAGTTTGCATTCATGCCTATATGTAGCTGTCACGAATCAGCCATCAAATTCAATATGTGTAAGCATATCCATCTGATAGCAATGTTGTCTGCTGAATAAAAAAATACAGACAATTCCGGCACAGAAAATGACCTTGTTATTCAAGAACGCCCACCTAAAGAGGAAGAAGAAAGACTCATAAATGAGATTCGCAATCCCCTGAAGAAAACTTCGGATAACGATGTACAACAAAGAAAAAGAAAACTTAGAGATATGTTCGAACAAATTTTTGCAGAAGTTGAGGATATTGAAGATTCTGAAATTGCTGCTACTATCTTTTCTATTTGCTTTACGTCGCACCGACACAGATAGGTCTTACAGCGACGATGGGATATGAATGGACTATTATTTGGAACGAAGCGGCCGTGGCCTTAATTAAGGTACAGCCCCAGCATTTTTCCTGATGTGAAAATAGGAAACCACGGAAAACCAGGGCTGCCGATAGTGGGATTCGAACCCACTATATCCCGGATGCAAGCTCACAGCCGCGTGCCTCTCACCGCACGGCCAACTCACCCGGTCTGAAATTGCTGAGAAACACCTTCAACCTATAAAACCTACATAATGGGCTCGGAAGTCAATGGCAACACACAACACATCCTCTACATACATGCCATCTTCTTCTAAAAGAATAAATTTTGAACCGCAAAGAAGACTATTCTCCACTAAAAAATACTTTATCAAAGAACAGCCTTATCCTTGTCAAGACCTACTGTAGACGAGCAAGAAGTAATCTCTGCAAATTTATTACTCCGCTAAACTGCATACCACAGCCACGTAATAAATGTATGTAGTAGTGTCTTCCTTAGTTTGTTCCACAATGATATGTTTCTCATGTTTCAAATAATAAAAATTGAAATATCTTTGTTTATTTTTAGTTAACATTTTGAGTGTGAACAATAAGTTATTTACATAATCTGTGCAAAATATGTCAGGTGACATTAAAAACTAAACTATAAGTGTTGAAACTGTGGTCATAAGTCGTTTGACAGGACTGAGCGTGAATAATAAGTTATTTACAGAATCTGTGCAAAATATGTTAAGTGATAATAGGAAATAAACTATAAGTGCTGAAACTGTGGTAAAGATCGTTCGACAGGAACAATAAAATGAGTTTCAACAATCCTATTCCCGGCGCTTCTGGAGATGTAGAACGAATTTGGTAAGCCTACGTTCATGATAAATAATTTTCCAGTATATATATATATATATATATATATATATATATATATATATATATATATATATGTAAACAGTATATATAAACAGTTGTAAGAGGGAGACGTCTCATCCTAGCAAAGGAAAGTTAAAAGTTTTATCAGCTCGCTCCCCTTACAATATTATATGGGCCTCCATAGTAACGATATGGTATGAATATTTGTAACTAGGTATGCATTTCATAATAATATTTTCTTTTAATATGTTAGAAATAACATGTAGCATTAGAACCGGTTATAAACTGGGCACGCAATAGCATTGTGAGCGTTCCCAAGCAGAGGGAGGATGTGACTAAGTATCGGGCCACGACGACCATTCACGAACTTAGCCGATGATGGCTCCTGAGTGTCAGGCGCTAGACAAAAGTATGGGGTCACGAGATAAAGATGAAAGTGACGCAACTACTGGATCAATCAGCTGGGGTTGCGACAATACATTATAGGAAGGGCCTATGGCATCTGCCGTAATAAATCTGAAAGTAAATAAAAAATACAGAGCCTGAAGGCAAACTCACACATAGATTAAGTAATAATAATAATAATAATAATAATAATAATAATAATAATAATAATAATAATAATAATAATAATAATAATAATAATAATAATAATTGAAAGCAACCAAAACCTTCCTGGAAGTGGAGACATTCATGATAAAATCCCATTCATAACATGAGTCAGCAATCAAACAAAGGAAACTGAAAAATTCATTCGTACATTTCAGGGATTTGAGATTACCACAGCACAAAAACACACCACATATAGACCATGTGTCCTTTTAGCAAGGTCATGAGCACAATCAACTCTTGCCAATGGAGAAAGATGCCGTTATACAGCTCAATTTATAAATATTATCTCGACCAAATTCACCTCGAGAAGATGTGGAGCAGTTCTCACTCGAGGCAGGCCACAGAGATGATCGCAGAACCCTCCGCGACTAAAACTGTGACTCATAACCAAATATGTAGCGGCATGACCGGGAAGGTATTCTTAACAAAACATTAAGAAATTAAACGGGCAAGCATTGACGTATAAAGCTCAAACACATACACATGGATGGAAATGCAAACAAAAATATTACATGCGCTCAATCGAAACATGCAAAATGCCACAAAAAGTCAGATGGATGAAAAATAGAGAATGAGATAGAACCATGGAGGAAAAGGAAGTTGTGTCGCCCAGTACGTCACAGTTTAAAACTACAAAATAAATTGTAATATCCCACAAAAACAGTGAGACAAACAACATCTGCATGGTTACCATTCTCACTGTTACCTTATAGCACGTAGTTTCTCGTCCATAGTGAACACAACCCTTTTTCGTTTATCACCCATTTTGCAATATTTAATTAAAACACAAAGGAGCGCATGAAACAACAATTTACTTTGAACATCTGATGAGCAACTGATAAAACAAACAACACGGAGTTGCCAGCAGAACTGCTTTCTACGTGTGAAAGAGAGATTCTATATCTCGTTTGTTCAAGAGTTTTTTCCGATAATTTTTTCAGTACATATGTATTTAACAATGCTGTATTGTACCTTATACTTATTACTCCACATGTGTCAGAAACACAAGACATGCGTAGGAAAAACTGGAAAAATTCATAGGTTCCTAGCAGGAGCCTGCTTGCTAAGTCTTTGGCAAAGTATTGTGCTAAGTAGGACGGATAGTACTGAGGGCGGATAGCCGAGAGTCTACTGTAGCCTCATACAAAACATTCCTAAGGACTTTGCCAATTCAAAGCTTGTTCTTGGATCTCTGTACTCCGGAATTATGATGTAATTCACAGTACTAAGGTCCATTTTCTATTAGTTATCAGCTCAATATAATATACTTGCTCCATCGGTGTGAACTGAATCAAGATTTCTATTCTTCCCACACCTAGTGATCTTATCACACTTTCTCCTCTGATTTGATCATGTTTTTGGAATCTTCTGGCACCTCTAGAAGTAAGTATTAATATTTTTTATCATATTTTATTACCACATTCATAGCCTCTCAGTTTGTTGGTCGCTTCTTGCTTTCTTGACACTGTCCACCGTCTTATCCATTCTCTTCCACTCTTTGCATTTATTAGTCCTTCTAAAGAGTCCTTCTCTTCACACTCAATGCTCAATCAAGTTCTTTTCCCTTGTGTGTATGGTATTTAACAGTTTATTCCTCCATTTCCTTCCGGTACCTGCTTTCTTACTCTTTTCATTTGTTCTATCCTTCTCCATAATCACTTCTGGTCTCCTTTCTAGCATCTGACACCTACCTGTTCTATCTCTTTCCTTCTTGTTCGTATTAATTCTCATGCCATATTGCTCATCCCTGCCACTCTAGTCTTTCGCCACCAATCCGTAGTCATCTTCTTCCATTTCCCAGATTTTCTTCTAGGTAAACGTTGAGAGAGCCACCCAACTTTCTTCCTCATTCCCTATCTGTCTGTAGTCCCTGATCAATCATCCACTCCTTTCCTCATTAGCGCATCCACTGCATTCTATTCCTTATTATATATGGCAGTATAGTATTAAATAGTTTCTTTTTTCTCATTTTCCTTCCAGCACCTGCACATTCCTTGATGGCAAAGAGGAAGACTATACCTCTAAATCTATAAAAATACGATAAACTTCCGTTCATTTCTCAATTTATCTCTCACACTAGTTCAATCTCTTATCCCTTTACCTCTTCAAAAACCATACTGTTCTTCTAATTCTAGAGTCTTCTAACCAACATTTGAAGTAATCTTTGGCTGCACTGGATTTCAGGCTATCATTCTCGTATTGTTTTTGAATTTTTCTTTGTTGAAATTGGTGTCAAGATTTGAAAGGAAGCCATCTGGCCATTCACCTTTGTTGTATATCTCGTTACAAAAGTATATTATCTGTTTCCAAGGCATTTTAACACCTCTGCCGGACCTCCATCAATCCTAATTGCCTTGTGAGCCTTGATGTCTTTCACACCTCGCTTTGCTAAATACAATATCCTTTTTCGTCTTCTATTATTCTTACTTCATCATCAATCTCAGTGTTATTTTGTCAGGCTTGTACAGATCCTCTACATATTCTTGTCATCTTTTCAGAACATCATGAGGTTCACTGAGTAATGTAACATCATTTCCTTCTTCTCCTCTTACCATTGAACACATCATACTTGTATCTTCACACTTCTCTCTCAGTCACGATCCTCTTGACAGTTCTGTTTCTCATCTCAGTTCATTATTCACTCTTCCGTACATCTGGTTTCCTTCCTCTATACCACCAATAGTCTTCCACTTCCTTCTTTATTCCATCGCACTTAAAATGACTTCGTTACCCATTCTTTTCTTATAAATCTTTTCATATCTATTTCCAGTTTTCATTTATCCACCCTTCGTTATCTCCTCATAAAACTGTCTTCCACACACTCATCCTTTCCTTTTTATTTTAGAGCTTCTAGATTATATTTCTCTATTAGTTTACACTCTTCGTCTTGGCACGTATGTCTCCCACCACTAAGTTATATGGACAGGTTTTTATGATGTAGTCAGTTTGGTATCTCTTATTGGCTCTAGATACCCGTATGTAATATAATCTTTTGCGGTGTTCACACAAGGTGTTGCCTTCTTTACAAAACTAGTCTTTCACCCCTACCAAATATTCTCTCTCTCTCTCTCTCCACTGTAGAATTCCAGTCTACCATTACAGCAACACATCGCAGTAGCGAAGCGTGCTAGCATCCTCTGTTACCACTGGTAACAGTTTGAAAATATAAAAATCGAATATTCTTTAATACTAATATTATTGTTTCTTCGCCTGGACGTGCCGCGAGAACACTACTGCAGTAAATCGTCACCGTCAAAGCTGAGCGAGAGGCTGTTACCACTCCATGCAGTGGTTACGCTTTCAGTCTCTTCTAAAAACTAGGCGAGTATTACTGTGTCTGCACCAAGCAAGGCCCTTCTCCCCTCCACACTGAGATGTTCTCTTGTCGTGTTACCACAATAGAAGGTGGAAACGTTGCTGTAGTTTAAAACATCGGTTCTGAACTGTACTGTCCGTTGTTTCCGCCGCGCTCAACAGTGCTTTATTATATTACTCTTAACGTTTTCTATTATGGTACGATCGTACTTTTCTTGTTAAAGTGTCAATTTTAGTATTACACGTTAAAAAGAGTGTTGTCACTTCCACCTCATACCGACACCATCCACAAAGTCCCAGTAACAACCACCGGATGATGGGTTTATAACCTCAAACCTCCTTTAAGCAGTTTGGAGAAGAAACAGAATTTAACCTGGACACTAAACTTTCCAGGAGAGGAGCTGTCACACAGCATGAACTTGGCTCTGGGAAGAGGACAAAAATTGGTTAGAAGGAATATTAGAGGTAGGTACAACGGGATTATGACCAGCTGAGATAGAGCAATCCTCCATATCTCTACTGACTAACAACAAATCCAGATCGGCAGTAATACCTGAAACGACCGTTAACAACCTTGCACATTCAGATATACATTCAGCATCGGGCTTGATGGACAACAAGTCCCGGATACGACCCGAGTAGTGGCTCGCTCTGGCCCTCAGCCGGTTTACTTGGGACTTCTATGGAGGCAACTCAATAAATTCCTCCCTAATAATATTAATTTCATTGAGGTTCTCGCAAATTCAATTCAGGTACTCACCAACTCGGCTCCTGTTAATTACCGATAGGTTAATGGGAACCTGGGAGACCTGGGAGTTAGCTGATAGCAATGCAGCACATTCAGCAACAGTACGGGCAGGTTCAAGATTACGGATTGATAACTCCTACTCCAACTCAGCCCGCCGCAGGAAGGAGGGGTGCATAACAGCGCGCGCCATAATAGTAGACATGGAACAATATCAAGAACCGAATTACACGAGATCCTTGCACTTCCTTTCACAATGATTCACTATCACTATCACTATCAGCCATATTCAATCGTTTTTACGATGTGGCCTCTTTAAGTCCGAAGCAAGGTAGGTTTTCATGAGGTCTCTCCATCTGGGTCGGTCTTGAGCGATGTTCTGCCAATTGATCCCAGTAATCTTCCGGGTGTCTTTATCCCATCTGTCCGGTGGTCTTCCCCTTGGTCTGAGATGATCTTTCGGACACCACTCAAGCACAAGTTTTGTCCACCTACCATCAGTTCTCCGAGCAACATGGCCTGCCCACTGCCATTTTAGGGTAAATACCCTTTCTAAAATATCACTGACATTTGTGACTGACCTGATGTAATCTGCTCTCTTCCTGTCTTTCTTCGTCAAGCCTAGCATGAACCGTTCCATAGCTCTTTGGGTTGTTCTGAGTTTTTGCTTAACAAACTCGCTCAATGTCCAGGTTTCACAACCGTAAGTCAGTACGGGGAGAACACTCTGGTCAAAGACTATCTTCTTTAGGTGGGGTGGCATGTTGGATTTGAAGACTGAAGAATTTCTTCCGTAGGCTTGCCATCCTAGTTTGATACGTCGGAAGATTTCCGGTCTTAAGTCCCCTTTCATGTTTACAAGTTGCCCAAGATAGACAAATTCATTGACCTGTTGTAATGTGGTATTTCCCACATGCAGCTTTCCTCCTGGGGCCCATTTGTTAAGCATTACTTTGGTTTTAGAAAGGTTCATGGATAGTCCCACTTTTTGACAGGCTGAGACAAGATGATTGTTTACAATAAATTTTGACTCACTTTGCTTCTGAATTTCATTCAGCACCAAATCAACACAGCACTGTAATGTATCAAACAGGGAAAATGGGGGTGGGGGGAAGTACGCTGCACACAGCAGAAACAACTCAAATCAGGTGCAGAACAACAGTGAAACAAAACAATCACTGCTCTGCTACCACTCATACCGACACCATCCACAAGGTCCCAGAAACAACCACCGGATGATGGGTTTATAACCTCACACCCCTGAGAGGGCCCCCAGGTGAGAAGTTTAGTAGCGTGTCTGCCCCAGAAAGGGAGATTATGCGAACACATAGAGCGGGCAGAAAGATCAAGCAAAACAACAACACACAAGAAACACAAAACAAGAGGGAAAAGAACACTTACCTTGGAAACAGGAGGGAAGCAGAAAAGGCCGCGGTCAGAAATTAAATAACAAACAGTAACGGTGCTTCATCGATTTAGCGAAGTGGAAATCCACCATTAGTAAGAAAATAAATGACTTTAATTCACCGTATTTCAAAAAATAAATATATTGCAAAATAAAAGGAGAAAATGGGGTTCAACTTGAACTTAAAGATCTCGAAATATAGTTTAAACTCTCTGGATAACTCTAATAAACAACGAAAAGTCTTCTAGTTGTGGAATGCTAACACCAACAAATGAAAACCAATTAACTTAATTAAATAAATATAGTAATTATTTAAGGTGACATTATTTTACAAGGATAACCAAATATGGAATCATTTAATAAATTTTAAACAGAAAATAAAACGCTGACCTCGATAAGAAAACTAATGAAACCCAAGTTTACCTACCCGACCGGTCGCCTACACTAAAATTGTTAAACTTAAAATCTAGAAAAGTTAGGTCTAGGTTGTAGTAAAATTCACCACAAGATAACTCTTTGTGCACGGCGAGCCTTCGCAAGGTATAGTATATAACACCCCCAAAACACGCGAAGCCACATTTCAAAATTACCGAACCGGGAAAAATAAATGGCGAAATAAATATAAGATGACTTTACACTCAGAACACACGAAAATTAATCACATCCACATTAATGAATGTACCGCTAAGACACCACGCCCCAATACAAATCCAAGTTAGCCCAACAATACATTCAACAAACCCGTTGCTAAGGCAACAACAACAACAAAGCGTGTCCGCAAAGACACAAACTGACACAGAAAAGCCCCAAAAGGAAAAATAAAAAAATAAGAGCCAGAAAGGCAGAAACAATAATTAATCCAAAAACCAAACCCCAAAGAAGAAAATTTAGGAATGTTAACCCAATTTCAAACAGAACCTTGCAGTGGATTTCCATTTACATAAATTTCCAGAAAAAAATTTCAGTTAAAATCATAGTTATACTTAAAATAAATTTTGATATTAGTCCGCACTGTGCCTTTCTACTGTGAAGCTTCTTTGTGAACACATGGTAACGTAACGAACATGCAGTCATTACATCAGTCGGAGATTATTTTTATTATTATTATCCCGGGTCGAGATCATTTTTATCACTTCTGACCAAAGTTTTCCACGGAATTTTTCAGTTTCATTGAAGGTAGAATTCCCCTAATCAGGTAACTTAGTTTTCGATCCAAGAACAGAGAAGAGACGCCGAGAGCTGCATCCTGTTACCTTACACAACCAGGCTTCAAGTAAGATGAAATGCAGTTTAAATACTCGTGCACCAATCTGAAACTAATCGAGGCCAGCTACCAGGTTAATAGGGCACAAAATGCCCACCGGGGCCTGGTTCTATCCATTATCGAAGCTACTGCCGGTCCAACACACATGTCAACTCCAACTCGCCGCGTGCAGAACCACTCAGGCAGACTCGAAAGTTTAAAGCCTAGTCCCCAGAGCGTAGCGCGACAAGATATGGCAATCGAAATGAACAAGAACGGCGAGAAATTTCACATTAAATGTGAAACAATAATGTTCTTTCACAAGGTTCATTGACACACATTTCTAGGGATGTAGAACCCAGTCCAAAGGGTTTACTTGGGAGGTTAGGTTCCCTAAATACCGTCACTCACCTCGAAAATAAGAGAGTTGGCGGGCCCAAAATATTCATGTAGGCATATAATAGAAAGCTCAATGAACACACCATTTTCGTTAAGAAGATTTGAAGAAAAGAAAATCATAATTTAAGAAAAAGAAGTAGACCCAAGCCTTCTTTTAAAAATTTATTCAAGGAATCGAAAAGAACAGTACGATATTTTCATGACTCGTGGTACATAGATCTATATCGGTAATGCGGTTGTTGGCCATGTATTCTATTTCCTTCAGAAAAGAATACTCGGAACAAAGACGGTGTGGACAATATATATACTATCAGAACGTCACGCGTTGCTACTGAACACACACATGCAGCTTGCTCTTCCTTCTCCATAATACTCCTCCACTTCATCATCTCCGAACACTTGTAGGGAAGCAAACTCTTATCAATTCACCTTTAAACTTTTCAGCCAATCCACTCTTCTCACTCCTGCGTAACATATTGTATTATCTCCACTTCCTACCCAACTCACTTCGATCATTCATTCTTTTTCACCTCCTGCTTCACATTTAGCCGACAGAGGTGTGAGGACATTCAACCTTTCTAATCTTCAGCTGCTCTACTCTCTTCTTATCTACATCCGCTCCCAGAATTATGATGCATTCTGTGTGTTTCCAGATGAATGTTTTAGTATCCCGTTACTTTCCAAACAGAAACGTTGCGGCTGGTTGTCAACCTCGCCAGTGCTCCTCCTTTCTCATCCTGGAGTTGAGATCACAGTTCCCATTTGTCACGCAGATATCGTCTTGCGTTCGGGAGATACTGGGTTCGAACCTCATTTTGGGTTGCTCCGAAGATGGTTTTCCGTTGTTTCTGGGAAGCTCGGGGGTGTTGATAAATCCAGAGTTAGGGTGAGATTGGTTAATGCACAGGTGGTGCAGAAGCGTGGGCTCTACTGTTTCACTTGCTGTTGGGTCACTTGAAAGAATTTTGTGATGATTTTTTTTCTGATACTGTTTTTTTTCTTCTTTTTCTTTAACCTCCCCCCCCCCACCCCATCCCTATCCGCTCTTCTCATCTACATCTGATCTTAATGAAGTCCACTCCCAGAATTACGTAATTTTGAAAAGAGAACCATTCTGTGTGTTTCCAGAAAGAATATTTTGTCAGTATCCCGTTACTTCCGTAGCAATTTTGCAATTTTCCTACCCCTCCGTCATAGTTAAAATTTAAATTGTTACGAAAGTGTTATAGGCGAGTAAATGTGGTATTTTTTGTGTCTGCTTCAAATAGTTGTAGTAGAGTAATATTATGTATTCATATAAGTACACGTGATTGTACCTTCGTGTAGATATATATCAATTTGAATTTGTAGTTTCTCTGTTTAGATAATAATGATCACTTCTCTTCTTTTAGCTCCAAGATGAACTCGGACCTTATTGGAGAGGTATGTAACAAATAAATATGTGTGAATGAGAGTTTAGTGTGGTCACTTCCGGCTTCCACTGCGATATGCCAGGGATATTCGCTTCATGACCGAAAATTAGCTCGTAAGGTGTAAATCAAAATCAAATCAAAATCTCTTTATTTGCAAACGAGGTGTCTACCTCGGTGGAAAATGGTACACTAAAATACATTGTTGTCAAGCACTAAATTTTAAATTAACAAGAGACGAAGAAAATTTTCCTAGAATACAATATTATACAATTTACGCTAATAATTTGTTCTATTAAACACATACATCATCCTTAATAAATTTATATTGTTTACAAAATTCTACTTATAATATCTTACAAACATAGTCAACTCATATACAGTATGTGAAATTACTTCTAATAATAATATACAACTGGTATAAGATTAAAATTACAATTGAATTTATTTACATATTTATATTTTACCCATTTTGGAACCTAAGTAGCATAACGACCTGCTGCGTCTTAACCAGAGCCCCTTTTGCCACCACTTTTCAGAATTCCTGAAGGGCCTTCACAGCTACCGTAGCGGTCTCAGGACCCTCGAAGTCCCCACTGTACTTCACCCCTACAGGCAGTCCCCTACTTGGGCTGTCCAAACTCCATAGACCAGGGGATGAAATTAATTTAATCACACACATTTTTTATTTACAATATCCTGCACCGGTCGAATGCCCTCTAACATTTCATTTATTTTCTCTGTTGTTGTTTATTCTCTTCTTGAATATCTGTACAGATTTTGGAAAAGAATCAAACACTACCCCTGGTAAACTGTTCCACTCCTTCACGCCTTTCCCAATGAATGAAAATTTACCCCAATCGCTTCTGCTAAAATTCCTTCTAATTTTGTACTTATGGTAAGTTCTACCAATATAATTATTTTCCAACTGAAGCCTCTCACGGATATCTATCCATGCTTCTTCTCCTGTATAGGCTCTATATAATCCTATAAGTCTAGTTTTCTCCCTTCTCTTACTTAAAGGTTCCCAAACAAGTTCCTTTAACATTTCTGATACACTACTCTTTCTCCTGAAATCCCCTGTTACAAACCTTGCTGCTTTCCTCTGCACACCATCTAGTTCTTTTATTAGGTATTCTTGGTGAGGATCCCAAACACTGTTTGCATATTCCAATAATGGACGAACCATACTTAAGTAACTTTTTTCTTTTAATTCTTTGTTGCATCCTTTAAGTAGCCTCATTATGACATGTAACGATCTGTATGCTTTCCCAACAATGTCATCAACATGACCCTTCCAGTGCAAATTACTTTCAAATCTCACACCTAAGTATTTGCACTTGCCATCTTTAGGGATAACTACGTCATCCAAAGTATATTCAAATTCAGTTTTAAAGCTCCTGTTTGTAAATGTTGTAACAGTTGATTTGCCTCCATTAATCTTCATATTATTTTCTTCAACCCATTCTTGGATACTCTCAAGGTCCCTTTGTAATTCTGAGCAATCCTCAATGTTATTTATTTCCCTATAAACAATTATGTCATCTGCATACAATCTTATTTTCGATGTTATATTGTTCCCTAAATCATTTGCGTATATTAAGAAAAGTAACGGACCGATTATACTACCCTGTGCAATTCCCTTCCAAACTTTCTCTTCCTGTGATATATAATTTCCTACTTTGACTTTCTGAACCCTTGAATTTAGAAATGTTCTTATCTAACGTATAACCCTTACGTCCAATCCTATTCCCTCCAATTTCTTTAATAATATTCCATGTTCCACTCTATCAAAGGCTTTGGAAAGATCTATGGCTATGCAATTTAACTGGCCTCCTGAATCCAACTGATCTGATATGTCCTGCTAAAATCCCACCAGTTGTGCCTCGCAAGAAAATTTCGTTCTAAATCCATACTGGCTCCTCATGAACCAATTTTATCATCACATATTCCTCTGATGTACTTTGCTATTAAACTCTCCAGTATTTTACAAACTATACTGGTCAGGCTGATTGGTCTGTAGTTCTCTGGTTTCCTGTGTTACGATTCTGAGTCATGTTGTACTTGTCCCAATTATTTTGGTCTGTACATATATAATCTTGGAGGTACTCTACTAGTGTACGGTGTGCCTGCTTTATACTTACATTAGACCGTAGGCGGAAGGCTGTCGTATGCATCTTTTCTCTCTTTAATTCTACATAGTTCCTTGAAAGTTTGACTCATAAAATTACTACCCATATCAGTTAGTATAGTATTGGAAAAATTAACACTCTTATGAGAACTGGGAGGTAAAAAGCACTTCAGTAGTGAGTGTGTCATGTAAGAACCACATGGATAGAAATATATGTATCAGAGGAATGTTAATGCAGATTAAATACATTCTCCTTATTCTAATGATCAGAGGATCTCATCTGGTTGCAGATACAATACATTCTCTTCCTCTAAGGATCAGTGGATTTCACCTGGTTGAAGTTACAATTTATCCTCCCTCTTCTCAGGATCTGACCTGGTTGCAGTTACAATATACCCTCCTTCTGAGGTTCAGAGGATCTCACCTGGTTACAGTTGCAATATACCCTCCAACTCCTGAGGATCTAAACTGGTTGCAGTTAAAATACACCTCCTCTCCTGAGGATCAGACCTGGCTGTAGTTACAATACACCCTCCTTCCTCTGAAGATCAGAAGATCTCACCTGTTTGCAGTTAAAATACACTCTACCTCTTCTGAGGATCAGATGATCTCACCTGGTTGCAGTTACAATCCACCCTCCCTCTTCTAAGGATCAGAGGATCTCACTTGCTTGCAGTTATGATATACCCTCCCTCTTCTAAGGATCAGAGGATCTCACCTGCTTGCAGTTATGATATACTCTCCCTCTTCTAAGGATCAGAGGATCTCACTTGGTTGCCGTTACAATACACCCTCCCTCTTCTGAGGATTAGAGAATCTCACCTGGTTGTAGTTACAATGTACCCTCCGTCTTCTGAGGATCAGAGAATCTCACCTGGTTGTAGTTACAATGTACCCTCCCTCTTCTGAGGATCTCACCAGGTTGTAGTTACAATGTACCCTCCCTCTTCTGAGAATCAGAGAATCTCACCTGGTTGTAGTTACAATACACCCTCCCTCTTCTGAGGATCAGAGAATCTCACCTGGTTGTAGTCACAATGTACCCTCCCCCTTCCGAGGATCTCACCAGGTTGTAGTTAAAATATACCCTCCTTCTTCTGAGGATCAGAGGATCTCACCTGGTTGTAGTTACAATGTACCATCCTGCTTCTGAGGATGAGAGAATCTCACCTGACTGCAGTTACAATATACCCTCCCTCTTCTGAGGATCTCAGCTGGTTGTAGTTAAAATATACCCTACTTCTTCTGATCATCAGAGAATCTCACCTGGTTTCAGTTACAATTACTCTTCCATAGTTTCACTTGAAGTGCTTATAGTTTTAGTTTTTGAGTCTAGGATATTTTTCCTTTTTACCACCTCTACGAATGGCTTATGTGTGTTTTTTTGCATAATATTTGAACTATCTACTCTAAGTCTCTCACTAATAAAAGCACAAAGCTGGTGAATGCTTTATTCATGTCAGTACATGTATTTTTTATGAAAAAGTCATTTGCTTAGTGCAATATATTTTTATCTTTGTACATTTGCGTTACGACTGAATGGAGTCCTCTCTTTAACTTGTAGAATTATTAGAATATTATGATCACTAAGGTCACTTATTACATTATATAAATAGTAGTCATCAGTGGCAAAGTTAGAGTGTATAAGTGTTTAGCCTTGTAGGCCTATTGTAGGGTAAAATTGGTAATAATTCATTAAAGACGTACCTTTTAAAACTCTACTTTATCGTCTCCTATAAGCAATGAGTTTGTTGTCTTGTATTGCATAAAATAGGTTTGAGTTTTATCACAAATTTAGTAGTACACTGACTTACCAAATGTCATGGGATAGCCACCTAATAGCGTGTGGGGCCTCCTCTGGCCCTGCGAACTGCAGTGAGACGCCGTGGAAATGAGTCGACAAGTCCCTGGTAGTCCTCTGGACGCAGCTGACACCAAATCGTTTGCAGAGCGGCCGCCAATGCTGATCTGTTCGTGGGTGCAGGATCCATGGCACGGAGCCTGCGTTGCAGGACATCCCAGATATGCTCGATAGGGTTCATATCGGGGCTCCTGGGTGGCCATGGCAGTCGTTGGACCTCCACTGCATGTTCCTGGAACCATTCCCGAGCGACGTGGGAGTGATGTGGCGGCGCGTTATCATCTTGAAACATCGCAGAACCGTCTGGGCGCTGGAAGGCCAAAAATGGGTGGAGATGGTCTCTGAGCAGCTCAACATACCGCGTACCGTTGAACGTCTTTTCCAGAACAACTAGGGGGCCCATTCCATACCTGGAAAATGCACCCCAGACCATAAGAGAGACACCAGCGCACTGGACCACACCTTCGAGGCAGGCGGGATCCATCGCTTCATGTGGTCTGCACCATACACGGTGCCTCCCATCGGCATGGTGCAGTTGAAATCTTGATTCGTTCGACCATATCACGTTACGCCATTGTTCCAGTGTCCATCCCTGGTGATTGGGGACAAATGCGCGTCGTCGTGCTCAATGACGTTGGGTTAACAGTGGCACCCGTGTGCGGAGCCGGCTCCCATACCGCATAGAACCCATGTTGCAACGGATTGTCCACTGGGAGAAGTGTCTAGCACGGCCTATGTTGAATTTAGCCGTGATTTGTTGCACGGTTGTCCGTCTGTCACTATTGACAGTCCGTCTCAGATGTCGCCGATCACGGTCATCGAGGGTGGCTGGACGGCCGATTGTGGACGGTGACACCTGCATTCAACCATCCACGATACAGCCTGGACTCGGTTGATCGTGTGAAGCCGAATTCCCGCACACCACTTCCGAAATCGCACTTCCCGTCCGTCGGGCACCGACCACCACACCCCGTTCGAACGGTGTCAGCTCACGACGACGTTCCATGTTACACCTGTCATATGCACAGCCACTGCTCACAAGGTTTCCTACACAACTGCCGCTGGAACAGGGGGCGTGTGGTGCGCAGACAACACACCTGCGCAGCAATGCTCCGCTATTCCATGACATTTGCTCAGTCAGTGTATTACTCTCCTTTGGATTGTAGTGTGAATTTACTTCATATCTCCGGTTCTTGCTAAAGACTTCCAATTGGAGAATACTGTGACTTTAGTTGCCCATTTTCTTGACACATACATTCACTGCCCTCTTCCATTATCATCTCTTGCTAGATGGCAAGTTTCAAAGCTAGGGATGTTATGTAGGAAGTTTCTTCCTCGGATAGCCAAGTTTCTGTTATAACTATAATGTTAAGTAACACCGGTAGGCATAATATCCTCAAACAGATTCCTAATACCTCGCGCATTGATACAGATACATGTAAATTTAGAATTTAGAGCCTGATTTTTAGTTTTAAATTCATAGTTTTCCATAGTATCACACCGGATCTCAACAGAGCTTATTATTTCCTTATTCCTATAAATGTCCTCTACCATTTAAAATAAGTGTGAATTCGTGTGAGTGTAGCGCCTGAGTATTTACTGTCCGTGTTTTTCATCTCGAGGTGTGCGATCTTTGCTTCGCTGCTGATGATCATGCTTGATCCGTCCCTAGCTTCGCAGACGTAGTTCTTGCAATCCCGTGTCCAGGTGGTGAATATTTTTCCATTCTGCTTTAGTAACCTGCATCATCTTGCAATGTTCTCATTCCTGGGTGAAACGTGATCATTACTGAATGCTTTGTTCAGTCCAATGTCCTGGGTATTCAGAACTCTTTTCTGAATTCTCGCATTCCCTATTTCGTCTTTATTGCACCTGTTAGTGAATTTAACCACAGTTCTTCCAGCATCCCCACCTCTTGATGGCAGACGATGAGCAACGTCAATCTCATGATTTCCCAAATCAACCCCCAATGCCCTGGTGGTTTGTACCACCAAATCTTAAACATTTTCTTTTATCAATTCTGATATTCCACTAATTAACAAATTGTTCCTACGGCTATACTGTTTAAGGTCCTCTGACACATCTAAAGCCACTTTGGTATCATTGTTTATATTCACCAGAGATTTTTCCAACTCAGATGTCCTTTTCTCCACGTCATTTGCGAGGGTTCTGAATTTCACAAACAGATCATTTATGAATTAAGTTCAACCACGAATGAAGTTATGAGTTCTGTATCTTCTCGGTAAGCACATTAACTGCTTAACTCCGCCACATTCGCTCAGGAATTCTGTGCAATAAATCTGGTTCGGATACCTAATATCCTCTTTGGGCTTGCAATTTGTTAAAAGAGCGAGGTTTTCTATTTATCCCATCTCATTCTTTACCTCTCCATGTTATACTGCCATTGTGCATGTCGTACGATATGATGTTCACAAGTCGCAATGGATATTATACAACTTAGTAAGATCTTGTTCATTTTCTTGCTTATGCCCTTGTCATCCAAATGATGAAGTGCCATGTTAGGTACCTGTAATGAAATAATGAAACGTTTGTTGACTTATGAAATAATTTTTGATTATTTTTATATGTTTGTTGCAGCCTACAGCCAAGTGAGGCCGAGCGTGTAAGTACCTACCAATTATCCTGAGTATAACTAAAATGTTTAATTCTTTCTTTCTGTTTCTCTTTAGCTGGGTATTCCTTCATGTTTCACAGTTTTTAAATTGTCTGATAGGAAATTCCTTGAAATGTATTTGGTTTATGTGTGTAGCATAAATAAGTTCATAAATACGTTATTTACGGCTTGGGGGTGTGACCGTTCTGCCTGACAGCTCTCGTACCTCGTGTCTTTACGGAGGTGCTAACTTTTTCCCACCCATATGTGATGTATTTTTGAATTGTCTACTCAGTTTCAACTTTTTTGAAAGTAGTACTTTCTATTTCAAGCAGATAGCGCCAAGCTTGACACAATTTCAAAAAAGCAAAACGTGTGTCATTTTTCATATGTGAGTAGGCGTACTGAATAAATTTGTGTCCTTCCGGTGAAAACAAAAAAAGGTTTAAGTTCTAGAAATAATAAAAAGGAAAAAGACAATTCCATGGAAATAATTTATTTGAACGTGTACAGGGATAACAAGCTAGGTGTCTCTTAAGGAAAATTAACTGGAAAAATAATTGGGAGAATAGTAATGACAATGGTAGTTCACTGGCACTTAGAGATTGCTCTGAATGTATCATGTATGCAAAGTGTGTGTTGTAGGTTTTCTGGATATCAAACAGCACATTCCAGTTTACGTTCTCGATATCAGTGAACGTAATTATCGTTGGTCTGCCATTTCTAGAATAAGAATGGCTTCGCGTCTGCCTCTTCCCTTCTAAAATCCAACTGTTCTTCTGTAACATCTCCCTCTCTACTTGGATATAGATTATGAGTTTAGAGGCACAGGAGAGGAGGCTCAACATTCTATGATCTTCACAACTGTCATCTATGGGGATAGGAAAAAAGGATTGTTTGACTCAAAATTTATTGGAATTTCTAATGTTATGTACATTACATTTATTAGCTCATACAGAATGTCTCCTAGGGCCAGTGAGATCTCTGCATAGATTTCACCGAGCTCGATAGCTGCAGTCGCTAAAGTGCGGCCAGTATCCAGTATTCGGGAGATAGTAGGTTCGAACCCCACTGTCGGCAGCCCCGAAGATGGTTTTCCGTGGTTTCGCATTTTCACACCAGGCAAATGCTGGGGCTGTACCTTAATTAAGACCACGGCTGATTCCTTCCCAGTCCTAGCCCTTTCCTGTCCCATCGTTGCCATATCATTGTCGGTGCGACGTAAAGCCAATAGCAATAGCATACATTTCATCTGGTCCTGAAGCCTTTGTGTATTGGTGGTCCTGCCACTTGGTCCAGGACATCTGTAGAGTTCTTCCTTCCAACGGAGCCCTACTTCATTTTCTTCAGTTAAGGCTTCGCAATTCTTACTCCATACGATGATCGACACTTTCTTTCTTGCTCCAAATTGTTTTCGGGCCTTGGTGTATGCTCTCTAATTATTAAATTTTATAATTTTTTATATATTCTTTTTGCACCATTCCTCTTGCTTCTCTGTTTACCTTGTTCCATATTCTTCCTCGCATTTCCTATGTTCTTCCATTATCTTCAGCGATCGAATGTTTGTACAAAGTCTTCCAAAGCATGCTTCAGCCTTTTGAGTTATTTTCCCTTTTATCCTGTACGTTACTTTCTAACATCTTCTTGATGCCAGTTGTTTTACCTGATTTTCTCTGAACTCGTTTAAACCTTGCTCATCACTTTCTACCCTACTGATTTTCCATCTTTTCTAAAACGCAGTTAGCTCTTCATTAATGTCATATTGTGGTCGATGTGCACATCTGGACCTGGAGAGCTCTTACACGATTTAGCTTGGTTACAATAGAGGGCTTTTATCATTTTATAATCTATCTGGTACCTGTCATCCAACACAGCACTCCAGTCCCCCAGGATGTTTAGCCTATTATCATCTTTAACTTTCATTAATATCTCCTCCAGCTGTTCCACTTCATCATCACAGTGTCCAGATGTAGGCATGTAAGCCTGTCTTTAGTGTGAACATGATAATTCTTTCGCTAAATCCCCATACGCTTTGGAACTGATATACTAGTTTTCATTTTAATACAAAAAAACACCTCCCGTTCCTTTTACATCCCCTGAATTATCTAGTCACCACTACAGAAATCTCCACTCGTTTGCCGTCTCACGTCAGTCTTGAGCCTATCTTCACATTTTCCACTTTTCCAGTCTTTTAATTATCAAACATTCCATGTTCCTATTCTGAAAACTCCATTGCTTTTTGCATCTTCTTACCATACACAAGTTGGGGACTAGTTTACCTCCGGATACTAATTGAGGCTATTGGTATCTCCACCTCCCTGCATTTTACAGTAGGAGTAATTTTTTATCTCATGCATTTCTATATTCTCTTCATGAATGTTTATTTTGTATTACATATACAGTGAATGATTTGGATGGGAATACCGCATTTACTCGCATATTAGATCTCTTTTTTTCAACTTTTACAGGCAGAAATTGTAAAGGGGGGTCCAATGTCCAATAATCTCAAACCTTGTGCAGTGAACAGATGACTTTTAGACTATAAATAGCTATACATTATACCTGCAAATATTCTGCACTATTCTTTGAGTTATACTGGCTACTTTCGTTGGAAGGCAGTATTTCTAAATGTAAGAAAAAGGCAATAAATGATCAATACGACTTTTAGGCCTACATATAAAGTAAATTTAGTTAGTTTTAGTTACTCATATCACATCATTCGTTTCATCTCATTTTCCTCCGATGGGGTTGACGTCTGGAAGGGCATACGGTCGTAAAAATTCGCTACGAAGATTCAACTCACTTTATACTCTACCCCGCAGGGGAAAGGTATAAGGGTATCGTGTTATCATATCATGCAATATTGATACAAAATAACTTAATGACCAGTCATTTGTCTCTGTCAGTTGAGCACTAGGCCTTACCACGCAGTAAACCTGATTACTGCTTTAATTTGAATTATCGTATTGTGCCGCCAACTTCCCTGCTACCGTCATGTCGTCATTCCAGGTGACGTCATCTTCACTGCCACGCACTACAATCGAGAACATTCGAGGCCCCGTCTTTTTGGACCTTTAAAAACTGTTTCGTTCCCAACTATAGAGTCCGAACAGTGTGAATCTGTTCCCAAATCGTTTCTGGAGATGGACTCTGATATGTCCAGTTGGTGTATGTGTAGCAGAAGCCACTCTTTCCGAATGAAGCCATGCTGTAGAAGGCGTGTCAAACCACCAGCTGATAACTAGCGTGTGCTACGAGTTGTACATCCGAGTGTAATACATAGTGCCTGGAAGTATTCTTTTGATAACTGTTGAAAGCCAGACCCTTATTTTTAAGTACATGTCATGCTTGTTCTCTACATTTATCACATCAGGATTTACCTAAACAGCTGTAAATGAGATAAAAGAGACCGCATTGTTTTAGTCGCCCGGATAGTACCAGAAGTTCCACAACAGGAACAATAAAAATAAATAACATTAACGTTTGCTGCATTTATGTACCCTGGTATGTTTTCTTTGGCTTCTTCGAAAATCGTTAAAATTGGGGACATATGAAATCACTAGGCACGTTGACGTGTAAAACAATTGTTGTGACTGGACAGTTCTATTACGTTTTAAACTTACCGAAAGAAGAGTATATGGACGTTAACTTATAGCGGTCTGAGCGTTAGCAAGGCGAGTTGGGAAGATCCAGATGAAACGAGTATAGCCCTCTACGCACACGAGAGCGAACTGGTGACCCAATTTTGACCTTGGAACGGACCCACGTAATCTATGTATAACCTCTACATAGGGCGTGTGGCAGGTGAAGAAGACAGGAAACCAACACGTGTATTCAAATTAGGTTCGCTTATGGCACAAATTTTGCAAGATTTGACTTTTTCACGAAATTCAACAATCATTCTCTTTCAAATGAAATAGGATCGGATTCAATGACGGCTTTTAAATACACCGAGGTGTCCTGCACAAGCATATTCATGGTAATATTTAAAGATAGCAGGAATGAGATCAGGTGGACAACAATTCTGAATTCTTTGTCAATACGTGACTTTCAACACAAAACACTATTGAGAATGGAACAGGGTTTAACGATAGTACCAGCAGAAATTTGTTCTGTAATACTCTTTATTTCAAGATCACTAAGCTAACACTTATTAATGTCCTGATACTATACCGGAAAATCAGTAACAATGATGTTATTAGGACAGTTGCGCTTGAACAAGATTGAGGCAAATTTAGGGAACTTGGAGTCGAATCAGGGTTTCCTGATGAATGTAAAACATGCGGCTTAAACTACCGGCCACAACGTTTTCTGATCCTCTGATGTGCCGAACAGTAAATTTGAAAGAAGAGATCCTAATAGCCCATCGAGTCAATCTACCGGATCTACGTGGTCGACTGAGAACTCATGACAATGCCATATTGCGGTTTCAAGCTCAAAGTGGACATCCTCACATGCAGGCGGAACGTATCGAGGGCAAAAAGGACTGCTAACCCCTCCAGTTCATAGATGTAATATTTACTTTCCAACGGTGACAAGCATCAAGAAACATAGGCGATTACTCTACTACCAATATCAGACTCCTGCAATAGTACAGTGGCAACGGCTTTAGCTGAAGAATTAGTTTGAATAATGAAGGTTTCGGAAAAGTCAGGAATAGCCAAAATTGGAGCGTTAGACAGAGCCACTTTCAACTGATCAAAAACGTTTTGTTGCGGTTCCTCTCAGATTAATTTCTGGTTCTTTTTACGGAGTAAATTTAGGGATGCAGCAAACTCTGCAAATTTAGGGATGAGGCTCCGAAAAAATACAGCCATTCCAATAAATCTGCTTACACTTTTTGCGTCTTTAGGAAGCTTGAAATCCTGAGTAGCCTTTATAATAGAATGATCGATTGAGACACCGTTTTGTAATAAAATGTGCCCCAGAAACTAGATTTGATTACGAGCGAAGTTAACCTTGGCAAGTTTGACAGTTAAGTCAGCCTTCCTGAGGCGCTTTAACACTTCCTTGATGTTTACGAGATGATCTTCAAAGGTTTCACTGTATACAATTACATCATCCATGAGTGGTATACATGGTTGCTGTAAATTTAATGTCTCCGAAGATAGAACCCAGCAGCCTGGTAAGGAGAGCAGCCCCGTGGACAAACCTGACGGCAAACGATTGAAGTCATAGAGGTTCCAACCCGTACTGAATGCTGTGAGATGTTTGCTTTCCTTATCTAGGAGAA
The DNA here is from genome assembly GCF_040414725.1 of Anabrus simplex. Lineage (NCBI taxonomy): Eukaryota > Metazoa > Arthropoda > Insecta > Orthoptera > Tettigoniidae > Anabrus > Anabrus simplex. Next base: position 86,368,228 of record NC_090276.1, on the reverse strand, counting down.
TTTGATGATAGGCTTTATTCAAATCAAACGCGCTAAAAAAATTTGCACCATAAAACCACGCGAAATATGATTGTAGGTCAGGAAGTGGTACAGTGGTATAGTGATACAGACTGTTCAACAGTCTATAATCCATGACCGGACGGAGACCGCCAGAGGATTTCGGTACCAAGAAAATTGGACAAGCATATGGTTAAGTGGAGGGTCGAATAATTCCACGCGGTGCATGTCATCAATGACACCTTTAAGAATTTTCATTTTTGGAGGAGCCAAACGATATGGCGCAGATCTAAACGGGATATTATCAGAAACATCAATTTTCTAAGTAAGTACATTGGTACAACCTAAGCGATCAGTGAATACATCATTTAATTGATCACATATTTAACGAATTTTATTAGCCTGGTTATCATTCAGATGACTTAAATCTAGATCCACCTCATCAAGATCATCGACACCCATGATAGACATAGCAGTACATGAATAGGTGACACGCATCGAAAACCTAAGAGGTGAAAAATATTTGAAACTGAGACACTTGTCTCGTAAATTCAACAACATCCCTACATTGGATATAAAGTTCGCACCAATGGTAAATGGACAAGATAGATTCCGAAGTACTAAACTTTTAATTTTCATAGAGAAATTGATTAAGCGAATTTTAATTAAAATAGACCCCGGCCTTTCTATCTGTCTACCATTAGCACTGACACAATTGAGGACCTCGCATTTAATGGAAGGAAGTTTGCACGGACTAGACATTCTTTTATACATTTCAGCATTCATCAGATTGACAATGCTACCCGTGTCAATAAAAGCACCAACAGGTTCGTTATTGATTTCGATATCTACCATGAAGTTCATATCTTTAAATCTACCATGGGGACACACATAGAGATACCAGCAAAGATAGATAACAATTCGGAGGGATGTTGGTTTCCAGAGGTTTACGAGAATCATTAGCAATACTCGAACCCTTACTCGGAGTTACAGAGTTGGAGTCTTCCTGCGCGAGCAAGGGGATTACAATAGTTGACCCTTTTCACAAACATAACAACCAAGATTAGGGTCGGTAGGAAATGACACACTAGTACGTCGAACATAAAGGCAATTATTGCTCAAGTGTTCCTGCGCACCACATGAATAATACTTCCTAACAGGTTTAGGCTTGGATGAAATCACAAGAGGGTGAAGGCCAGGTTGGGCAAGCGTCTTTGATCTCAACGGTTCTTAAATCGACGCATTATCGGACGTCTGTTAAAGGAAAAGATGTAAAAGCAACTGCTTACCTATCTTACATACATAACACGACGGATCGTATTGCTAAAATCTTACGTAGGTACCATGCAAGAACTGTTTTTGGAACATCAATTAAGATTAGGCAACTCCTGCGACCAACTAAGGAAAGTTTGCCTAAATATTGCAACAACCTGGTACTTACAGAGTTCCCTGTACTTGTGGCAAAGTTTATATTGGGCAGACTTCGAGAACGGTATGTACTTGCATCAAAGAACATATCAGATGTATCAGACTCAACCAACCTGATAAAGCAGTTGTTGCTGATCATGCCTTAACACCTGGTCATGATGTCTTGTTCCAAGAAGGGGATGTTCTTGTCCGTATAAAGCAATAACACCAAAGAATTATCAGGGAGTCGGTTAAAATATGTGAACACCCAGATAATTTCAACCGCGATACAGGCTACAACCTCAGTGAATCATGGCTACCTATTATCAGAACCATTAGAGAATGATGCTTTACTGTCGCCATTCGTTTTCTCTGGCATGGGGCTAAAATGGCGTCCCTTTTACATCTTAGGGCTCCATTTTAAGTTCCTACCAACATCTAGTGCGTCGTTAAATTGCTCTGTTTGTCTCGTGATGAAGAAAGGAAAGGTTCCTTTTGAAACGCGTAGGGTGTATTTATAATTAATTACGCGGCATAAGCACAACATATACCTCACGGACAGTGAAAGTCTAAACGATAATATTCAAAAATAATAAATTCACAAAATCACATCACCAATCAAACCGAAGAAATATCGTAGAGATCACGTTCCTTAAATCATATCGACAATATTACTTAATGTGACGTACAGTAAACCACAATCGTCATCAATCGAGATTTGACCTCTACACCACAGAAGCGTCTTATCCACAACGCTTCCCGAAAAACAATGAATTGGTAACGGTGACGCAATGCATATCTAATCATATCTTATCAATACCCATCATCTTGACACAACAATGAAATATCCGTTGTAAGATGATGCAACGTCAACAATAGCAAGAATGAAAGTTGCAAGAAACAGAATTAAACAAAAACGTTAAAGCAAGTGTTGGTGGTGGTGATTATTGTTTTAAGAGGAAGTACAACTAGGCAACCATCCTCGATATAACGCTAATCAGAGGGAAAAATGGAAGGGGTTTGACACTTCGAAGATGAAGGTATCGGTCAAAGGCAGACAAGGGTCACGAATGGCGTGAAAATGAAAGACTCCCTGGGCCTCCATACGTAATACCGTCGGGGTTGGAAAAGAACAAGAATTGGCCAAGTGAGGTCGGATAGGATAGATAAAAGTTAGAAACCTGGCAAAAGTAAGTGGAAGCAATGCCAGGACTCAGCTGAGGTTCCTGTGGTCGCCACTCACGCTCCAACGTTTAGAGCAACTTTACATTGCCTCTTACGACAGGCAGGAGGTACCGTGGGTGTTATTCTACAGCCCTCACCCACAGGGGAACGTTCAAGCAAGAAAGATCCAAAAGGATAATAGCTACTTCAATATTCTATAGAATATAAATGAGTTAACTAGCAAGGAAACCTATTAATAATAATAAAACAAGAAATTTTAATTAAGTAGAACACATCTGAGAAGGACAATTTTAAATTTTAACAACGATAATAATATACTATTAGGCCTTATCTGTGCCCAGAATAGTCTTTTAATATAATACTAGAAAATAACACTTAATTGCGGAGACTTGAGGTTTGTTTTTGTTTTAAACGTCCAAGAACATACCAAATATCACCTTGAAATTTAGAGGGGAACACTTTTAAACTGCTTCATATATCATTTCAACCGATGAAATTAAAATTTGAGACATTTTCATTCAATACCACAAGAACTAACAACGCATTCCATTTGCGTTGTGTAGCAAATATTTCAGTCAGGCATGCTTTAATTCGAGGAAGCTCCTTGTGCCAAACAGTGATAATAGACGAGCTTGTCCAAAGTATGAAATTTACAAAACTTACCGACAAAGAGGTCCATAAATAAGCATTTCAAGCTCCTTTTTTATAAACTAGTATTACAACATACTGTTAGTTTATAGAAAGAATTTAAATTACACTGTACTAATCAGCCATCTTAAGAGTAAATTAAAGTAATAAATGATCACCGTAGCTTCTGATAAGTTAGAGGCTCCACAGCAACATCAGTTCCTTAACTAGGGTGGACGATAATCATTTCCCTTAGCCATATCACGGTTACTAGACTAGACGGGAGGGGTCACGCGCAGGCTCGCTTTGGCTGGTGACGTCATTTGATCCCCACTGTCGAGCTTGCAGTGAACACGACCCATTGTAATTGTGCGTTTCTATTAATGATTTGCTTGTTTTTATTTAACCACTTGCTAAATATTTTTCAGTTTTGTCAAATATAATTGCCAGTTGTTATGTGTAGGTAATTATGTTGTAATTTCAGTATTTTTCAGATCATTACAAGTAACACTGTGCTTAACACGAACTATTCCAGTAGCTTTCTCACTAATAAATTATCTTTCGCCTCGCAAATATTTATGGTTCGGTTTTCGTATTTTCTATCCATTCAGTGGTTTTAGAACGATTTTATACGTAGTTTTATTTCTAAAATTAGTTACAAAAATTAAAGAAACGTGACCAATTGCGCGGGATGCTTTTTACCGTTGTTTTGGTGGATTGTTAGTGTTAAGTAGTATTAAAAACATCTAATATTATATTTATGTATAAGTTATTATTTATAAATGTGTAGGTATTGGCCGGTGGAATGCTGGTGAAAATCCCCTGAAGAAACGTCAACCTCTTCCACCATATTAGGGGTCACAATTTTTTGGTGGGGAAAGAGCTTTCCACAGGCTTAGGCCATATAGAAATGTGGTGCGGAGAAAACCCTCAGTCAGAAAATGCGATCAAATGTTCAATATTTAAAAACACCTAATGAATACTAATTATTATTATGGTAGTAAAACTGTATACATATTTACATTATATAGGTTCCACACAAAATATTTACACCAGATTTTTACTTGGTTGTTTTACAGTACTTCAAAATCAATCTATCAAACAACTCTTAATTTTTTCACACTACTTCTTTTTTCATTCGGAGTTCGTTTACACCTCTTGCAAGAATTCATGTGCCTATGTTTGTTTATGTTTTTCATCCTTATGAACGTTCTGGTTCTAACGAAACTTAAAACAACGATATCTTCAAGATCAGGTTGTTTTCTTTTATTTTTTCATTTAAAAACCTAAAATCTCCTGGACATTTCTTAATGTAGTTTCCATGGAAGACACTAAATTCATTTTCCATTTTCTTCTTCTTAATCTGTTTACCCTCCAGGGTTGGTTTTTCCTCGGACTCAGCGGGGGATCCCACTTTTACCACCTAAAGGGCAGTGTCCTGGAACGTGAGACATTGGGTCGGGGTATACAACTGGGGAGAATGACCAGATTGAAGATTGAAAGGGATAGATAAGGAAGAGGGAAGGAATTGGCCGTGGCCTTAAGTTAGGTACCATCCCGGCATTTGCCTGGAGAAGAAGCTGGAAACCACGGAAAACCACTTCGAGGATAACTCAGGTGGGAATACAGCACACCTCTACTCATTTGACGTACGGAGGCTGAGTGGACCCCGTTCCATCCCTCGTACCACTATTCAAATTTCGTGGCAGAGCCGGGAATCAAACCCGGGCCTCCGGGGGTGGCAGCTAATAACACTAACAACTACACCACCGAGGCGGACTGGTGTTTACTTTTGTTATCTAATTCCTTCCTCAAGATTGCATTATTAACATTTTCTGCTTCAATTGGCGCCTGCGATTGTAAAATTTACCATACCTCCTTACGATGATTTCGCTTTTGTTCCCTTATTTCACGATCTTTACAGAACTGACTCGCTAAATCATTACTATCAGTGGCAAATTTAAATGTCAGGCCGTAAATCACGTCAAATTTTAACGTTTCACTATTCTTTGGAAAACGATGCAATTTAATGTCTAAGTCCTTCTGATGTCTATCGAGGTTAGAGCAACCAGCGGCAGCACAACACACCATGGCACAGCACAGCACAGAAAAATTAAACTCTTACACTGTTGAGAAGGTAAACACTATCACTAGACTAATGGTGTTCTGCTTCGTTTAGCGAACATGGGGAACGCGTGACGTCAGGAGGCGTGGCTTGCTACTGCGCACCCAACTGATGACCCCTACCGTCTAGTCTAGTAACCGTGAGCCATATTAGCTAGACAGAGTGCCGCTTCAAATACAGAGCTGCCGACTCCCAGTTCACAGAGTAGGTCAATGTACGTTGACGATTGACGAACGCACAGCGGAGTCAAGGAATAACCGCGGTAGAAATTACTCTACGTCGTCCAATCTAGATATTAGATGTGCCGCAATTAACAAATTACAGCCAGCTTCTTCTTCTTCTTCTTCATGTGCCATGTCCTCGCAGAACGTTGGCGATCAGTAGCATGATCTGTTGTTTGTTCATAGCTGTTCTGAACAGAGTAAGCTTTGTCACCCCAAACCACTGGCTCAAGTTGCCGAGCCATGATGTCCTACTTCTCCCCGGACCACGTTTTCCATTAATTTTCCCTTGGAGTATTACTTGCAGAAGGTGGTATTTAGAGTTCCGCATCATATGACCAAAGTATTCTAGTTTCCTTCTCTTGATGGTAGTGAGAATTTCTGGTTCTTTGTTCATACGGTGCAAAACGTCTATATTGGTCATTTTAGCTGTCCAAGGTATCTTAAGCATCCTTCGGTACGTCCACATTTCAAATGCTTGCAATCTCTTGCACATGGTCTCAGTTAGTGTCCATGCCTCAACGCCGTACAACAGAATGCTGAAAACGTAGCACCGGAGTAGTCGTGTCCGTAGTGAAATGGAAAGGTCACGGCTTGTCAAAAGTTTCCTAAGTCTCTGAAAAGAAGTTCTGGCCTGCTCAATTCTGCATCGGATCTCGTGAGTAAGGTCCCAGTCATCATTGATGTGACATCCCAGGTATTTAAATGTTGCCACTCTCGCGATCTGTTCCTTCGCTGTTGTGAGATTACCTCGAATGCCATCTTCATTCCTACTTATAACCATCCACTTGGTCTTCTTTACATTAAGCTTCAAGCCCATTGCGCTGCTGGCTTCAGTGACAGCATTAAGTAGTTCCTGTAGATCCTGGAGATTGGTTGCAAGTAGCACAGTGTCATCGGCGTACCTGATGTTATTTATGATGAAACCATTAACCACAATTCCTTGAGTCTTTCCGTAAAGAGCATCTCGAAAAATCTTTTCTGAATAGATGTTGAAAAGCATGGGGGAAAGAATACAGCCTTGGCGAACTCCTTTCATAATTGAGACTTCTTCCGAGACACGACCATCAACTCTTATGCCAGCACACTGGTTCCAGTAGAGATTACCAATAATACGAATGTCCCGTCCATCAAGTCCTAATTCCCGAAGAATGTTCATAAGTTCATCATGGCGGACTGTATCGAAACCTTCTCGTAATCGATGAAACAAGCAAAAACATCGACATTGACATCTCGGCACCGTTGGACTAATATCTGCAGACTGAATAATGCCTCTCTAGTACCAAAACCATGCCTGAAGCCAAACTGCGAGGTTCCGATATTCTCCTCACATTTGTGATAAATTCTCGCATGCAAGACTTTTAGGAATACTTTCAGAACGTGGCTCATCAAACTAATTGTTCTATATTCATTGCAGAATTTTGCATTGGCTCTCTTAGGCAATATTACGAAAGTCGATTTGAGCCAGTCTCGAGGAATGGTTCCACTGCGGTGGATACTGTTGAATAGGTCAACTAATAATGAAAGGGATTTTTCTTTCTCAAGGAGTTTCAGTATCTCGGCATACATCTCATCAGGGCCAGGAGCCTTCCCATTCTTCGCTGTTCTTATGGCATATTCTACTTCTGCACGTGTGATTTCCACACCATCGTCTGCCCAAACACCATGATCCACATTTCTGCGGTCCAAGAAGAGATTTTGTACATATTCCATGCATTCCTTAAGTTTCTCTTCTGTGCTCGCTAAGATGTCACCATTCTTATTAAGGAGGACTCCACTACCCTTCCTGTTATATGCACCAGTTACTTGTTTCACTTTCTTGTACATGTTAAAAAAATCATGTTTGGAATTCATTAATTCTATTTCGTTGCATTCCTCAGAGAGTTGTTGTTCTTTTGCGTTCCTTATTCTTTGTCGTATTAAATTCTGCAAACTTTTGTACTTTACAGGATCTTTGTTTTTAAAAGACCTTCTCTGGTCCATCAGTTTCAGGATTTCTTCTGTCATCCATGGCTTGTTTTTCCTTCTTCCAGCATTCATTAATTTTACTTGACTTACGTCGTTAATTGCACATTTGATGTGATTCCAAGTGCCTTCAACATCATTTATATTAACGCTGTTTTGAACTTCCGCAAGTTTTACACGTAGAGCTGACTGAACTTCATCCTTCAGTGCTTGATCTTGAAGCTTCTGAATCTCAATCCGACTAAAACTCCCCTTTAAATGACATTTCTTCAGCCTGAGATTCATGGAAGCAAACAGTAGGCTATGGTCTGAGTTGATATCAGCACCTGGATATGTTTTCACACATTTGATGGAATTTCTGAACCGCTTGTTAATTGTGATGTAATCAATCTGGTTCCTAATACTGTTGTCAGCATTAGAGGTCCACGTATAGAGGCGACGTGGAGGTAGCTGAAAATACGTGTTTGCTATAATAAGGCTCTGCTCTTGGCACATCTGGACCAGTCGATCACCTCGAGTATTGCTTGTTCCTAATCCGTAATCACCGACTACATCAGCCCGTCGACCATGGCCGACTTTAGCATTGAAATCGCCCATCACAATGTTTATCTCAGATGGTTTGGTATATGACAGGGCTGCTTCGATTTTCGTGTAAAAATCTTCGACATCAACGTCTGACGCATCACATGTTGGAGCATATACTTGGATGATATTCACTAAAATTGGTCGTGCATTAAGCTGTATTAAACATACCCTATCTGATACTGGAATAAAATTTTTCACAGACTTACTGATATCTCGATGTACAATGAAACCCACGCCATTAAGATGGCGAGGATCGTCATTACCAGAATAGTATACTTGATAACCACTGACCACACACTTTCCTGAATGAGGCCAACGCATTTCGCTAATGCCAAGAACGTCGATCTTGAGTCTCTCCATCTCTCTGATGGCGTTATGAGTCTTTCCACTTTGAAACAAGCTGCGAACATTCCACGTTGCTATCCTTCTCATGACTGGCCCGGAGATTCTTAGCACCCCCTGCCCACTGAAGGGCTGCCGGGGACTGGGGGCCTTGGTTTCATGTTTTCCAGTCATGCTAAAGGTTTTCCTGGGGATTAAATACGAGGTGGTTTCCCGTTGCCTTCCTCGCGCAGTTTTGAGACCGCTTACACCACTATGGTTACGCTCCCAAATGTGTGTCACATCACCGTATCAGCCGGTACCTTGGCTGACGCCAACGTGCACTAATGGCGAAGCTGCTGCCCTCCGTCATTATGGATTCCAGTGGCATTTCCTCCACTGAGGGCCATATCCCTCCCTAAAGGTCGGGTTATTTCCCGCCGCCCAACATTCGGCGTTGAGACACTAGCTGTACGGTCTACTCCATATATCATAACAGATTCTGTGGTCTAGGTAACACCGGATGTGTAGTGTGAAGTTCCTATGTGAATCGTGGTTTCTATGGCAATTATGCTGAATCGGACAAGATGGCTGACACTTAGGGCAAGAGACTATAGATAGATTTAATAAATTGCCGTTCTATCTAGTGTTATCTATGGAATGATTGTGGGAAATCCAATATGGCTGTCACTTAGGGCGTAAAACTTTCACAAATATAACCCTAATAACAGCAAATAGAGATCGTAAAACTACTAAATAACACCAACACTAGGTCAGCACATCAAAATAAGCCATAAACATCCAACAGAAATCACAACAGAAGCATACTTCTTGCATTTAGTTCGATATATTATGCAGCACAACTTCACTACAACCTTTGCCACAGATGGCAGAAGTTCATGGGGCATTGCTAAATGATACATTTTAAATACCGGTACCATGCATACAAAAAGTCATAGATGGCAGTTGTTGTACAAATCGCCTTTCAATTTTAACGCTTAAGTTTGAATAAACAAAACACGAATTACTTGCTTTCTTTACCACGAAAACCGGGAAACACTTATGCATACACCTGGCAAAGTGCCCCGTAATTTTGGACAAACCTACCTCAACAAAAATTTAAATATTTAACACAATTGACATAGGCCTATAATTTTAGAACTACACATTTTCATTGCAGTAACAAAGCTAATGATGAAAACCGGGCAAAACTCAAATATGTTCTGTACCATCTTTGCACAGTTTTCCATGGGGTTTATTTCAGACATGGAGCAGTTTTCCATGGGCATGTTAGTATGCTGGCTCGTTCCTTACTTTTATATCGCACGTTTTGACACCCTGCGTATTTCAAGTGCCATGCTCCAGTAGGCTTCAGTACAGCATCTGTGTACGAACCATAGAATTTTGAATGTTCCGCTTTGATATTGCTTTACGATATGTTTGTCATTTTCTGGCCTCCTCCTTTCTACAGGTTACTATTATCTCCATTTCCTTTTACCCCAGGTCAATTTGCTCACTGTTGTGGTTGACACAGGTCCCAAGTTTCGTGCTATCGTAGAACATTATGAAGAAAGTTACTGCACCTGCATATGGTTTCAAAATACCTCCAATATAAGTACAATGGAGAGTCTCACTTTAGAACTCCACTCATATGACTGGAACGGAAAGAGCTGATTGGTGGAGATTGTTCTGTTTGAAAGCCACGTTATAATTCCATGCGCTGAAACGAAGGGGTTTTGTTCTTTTTTCAAAAAGCAACAACATATTTTAGTAGAGGGCTAGTAGAAAAGTCCAATGGTATCAGTAACTCAGTTTGGTTGAAAATTGCAGATTGCTCCTTTTGATAGCAAAGGTTTCAATTTAACTCTATAAAAATGTCTAAAACCTCGGGATAGAATTATTTTGAATGTAAAATAATTATATATCTACATTCTTCAGCTTATCCCAGTTTTTCTGGGGTCACTGCAGGCCCCGACTTGTTTCTATTTTGGCCAGGTGTTTAAAGCCGGATGCCCTTTCTGATGTCAGCCATTGGCCGGGAAGCCACCGAGCTAATGAAATGTGTTGTTGCCCTTCATGTAAGCAGAACATACATTGTCACTGTGATATGAAACTGTAATGAAATAATGAAGTATTGACATCAAATCATAGATATGATAATGTAGTTTCTCGGCTTTTGCCGTATCAAGAAAGCAAGATGGAACTCCATATGTTTCACAGGGAAGTCTTTTTCATGAACACACAAGATTATCTTCTGAGGATGCTGAGTACTTCCTGCAAAATGTAAATAATTTCATCTTGGTTTTTTCACATACAAAAAGCCTAAAATCTATATCGTCATTTCTGTAATTACGGGCCTTGAAGGCTTCAATTTAATTATCGAACTGTGTCAATAATTAAGCGATTGTTAAGGATTGTGTTTAATTAAACTTTTTTCTCTCCACCAGCCTCCGGCGCACTCAGGATCGTCGCGTAAGTAGAATCAATAATATTAAATGTATTGATCCATATTTTATGTGTTTATAAGTAAAGGTGACAAGTCAGTTTTGAGTTTTTTTACATTGTTATACCCCGACATGTGATTATTTTCTGCTGTGCTTGCTGATGATCTCTTCAAGATCATTTAGGTCACTGAAACTTTTAGTTTTAATTTTCTTGCTAAGTCTCAAGAAAGGCAAAATGCAGTGCTGTTATAGATATTCTAAAGAACTCATTTCCTGAGCCCTTAATCCCTCGGATAGTAAGAACAAGGAACAGGAAGATCAATCTCCAGGTACCACATGTTAACAACCCCAAAATTAAAACAGTAGTAGGGTGGAAATGGGGTTTCTGGGCCAGGGGATCGTGGGCAAGGGTAATTGAGTATGCAGCCTGCAGCACACAGCGCAAGGTACCCGGAGTACAAGCATGGGTGTGTGATGACGTCACTCTTCGTGGCGAGATATTTCGTTGTACCTAATCCAGTGTGTGATGTTACAGTTTTATTTTAGTGGAAGCGAAATTCATGGTCATCAACCCCGTATGCTTTCTGTTTTTACAGGAGTTCAGCAGCCTATACAATGTGCAGGTGATTTTTAACTTATGATCTATTAGTTTGATCAGCCTGACATTCGAGAACTGAGGCAAGGGCTACCATGCAAAATAACTGCTATACTACATTCGTATAGACCATAACTAGAGGGCTGCCTCAGAGCTCACAACTTGTAATTTATAACCTATTAGATTGATCAGCCTGATATTCGAGAACTGAGGCAAGGGCTACCATGCAAAATAACTGCTATACTACATTCATATAGACCTTAACTAGAGGGCTGCCTCAGGGGCTAACAGCTTGTAACAAATGACCTATTAGTTTGATCAGCCTGACATTCGAAAACTGAGGCAAGGGCTACCATGCAAAATAACTGCTGTACTGTATTCTCATGGACTGAACTCTAGAGAGCTACCTCAGGGGCTTACAGCTTGTAATTTATACCCTAAGAGTTTTATCGCCTAACTGTTAGGAATTGAGGCAGGGGCTACTAAGCATGCTAGCTGCAGTACATTGGTTATATCAGACTAACTTTAAGGAGTTGGGCTATCACTCATCCTTCTAACCAGCTACCCTTTATAACTTTAGTCTAGCCCAGGAGCTGGTGGTGATACTTGAACTTTATGGCACTAACTTGGGGAGAGTTTTACTAGGGCTTTTCATGTATTGGGTTAATGCGTGCGTCTATTCTCCTAACCGGATGCCCTTCCTAACTTCAGTCTAGCGCAGGGGCTCCTGCGTATTCACAGGCTCTTGTGGGACTAACCGTGGGGGAAAGCTTCACTGCGGCTCTCGAGGAAGGATAGTCGCTCAAAGCTAAAAGCATAATAAGAATGACGTGATGTAGATAAACATAGAATGTTGTTATAACCTAACTTTGTTATCCTGTTAGAGGTGATAAAGTTCATCCAGTGTAAGATTGCAAAATACTGAGGCGAAAAAATTCGTGTTTCATACATGGTAGGGAATGGAATTTTGGAGTCACATTTTATTGGTAAGGCAAAAGGACTCTTCCTGCTCCACCTCAAAGCGCCCTCCTCCTCCTAGGGATGAAGGGCTAATGGGCTAATGGGATAAAAAGCTAATGTTTTAAAGGGCTAATGGCTTAAAGTGCTAGTGGGCTAATGAGCTAATGGGCAAACGGGCAAAAGGTCTAACGAGCAAAAGGGCTTATATTTTTGTAATATTCCGGGTGCATCTCCTCCCTTTATCCGGACTTGAGGCACTCTCTACAGCGGACTTAACACCCTAAGGAAGGGAGAATGTTGGAAAAGAGTCTGTACTAATATAGGTAATCGATCTACTATATGCTACAGAAGGATGACTTAGGTGAGAGTGAAAGTGAGGGCTGGGAATATAGAAAGGTGTTTAGGCGGTTGTGCTGTCGAGAGAGAGAGCTTACAGGTAAGGTCTTCACTTTCAAGGGCTATGTTTCAACAATACCCGCACGACGTAGGTCTTGCTCTATTTATAAAATGTCTGCTATATACTCTGTCCGTCTTACTAATAAAAGGACCTTATACAGTTGTTTAGCACTTGTATAGTAATACAGCGAATAAACCCTGTATAAGCGTTGTAGATTTTTCTCACTAATAAACGTGGCATACCCATTGTATTACCATACAGCACGTATACACTCGTTGCAAGGTGTAGGAATCTCTTCCTGCTGTTCACTGACGTATTTCACACGTTCACCACCTTTAAGATCTCTTCTACTGGTTATCTACGAGCAAAACTTTCCGGAAAGTCGCGCGGTAGCACGGCATATCAAAAAGGCAGTGGCAACACAACGTGAGACAGCTGGAATTTGGCTTCTACTGATATCAACATTTATTCAGCTTGCTTATGTAATGAACGCCAAAAAAGAAATAGAAAATCTTAAGAAAAGATCAATAGCTCCTAACTGGGATAGTACGGAAAACGTAAGCAATTGTAATTGAATCGGCGAGTTGAAAAGGGTACACATTCCAACATCCTTCCTTTTTGGAGAAAGGCAAACCTGTTTTGTAGCCGAGAGGTTTGATCAAAAAGTTTCTATTAGGCATTTATACATCATATTTCTGTGTATTCAACTACAAAGTATGGAAATCATATTACGTACGGTTTTCAGGTTATACCATTTTTTATGTCAAGGAATATGTCCCTTTTATACATACATTTGAGAAAGATCTTTGTAGAGGCAGATAATGTAAAATAAACTCGCAAATTCAAAAGTCTATTAAGCAGTAACACATCATTACACAAAAATACGCCCAACCATCATTTCTTTTATAGTTATTCATTGTCATTCCGTCTCTTTAATAGCTAATTTTCGGGGGATTATTTAGAGAATTGCGAATAATGGAGACAGTTACAAAAAGGACAAGGGCCCCAAACTGGGAAATTGAAATTAAAAAAGCCTTCCTTCTCAGAGAGCACGTGACTCCATATTCATTATTAGTTGTTTCATCGGCACCATTGTATTATAACTGTTTTACTAATAAATATAAATTAAGATGAATTTGTAAAGAACATTGTCAGTCACATAATATCTGCTCTTCATTTTTGGTCACCTCACAAGTAAAAACATGTCACGAAGAGATGCAAGATGATGTAGAAGATGATTTCAATGCTTCTTTGCTATCAAAACAAGTTAAATTTGTACCTGGAAATGCTACTCCAAAAGCACATCAAAACAAGTCCCTACACATCAACTCTCTGCATGCAGGCTCAAAGTTCACAACAATCCTGTGTTACCCCATATAAACGTAAGATACTGTTAAGACCCCAACGTACTCGTAAAACATTTACAACTGCTAAGAGCCTATCAAATTGCTAGTTACACAGAGTATAAAGCAGATATATTTGAAATAGAGCGAGAATTACATCGTGTGGGTATTATTGAGTAATAGCTTTTCATAGTGAAGACCTTACCTGTAAACTCTCTCTCTCTCTCTCTCTCTCTCTCTCTCTCTCTCTCTCGACAGCACAACAGCCTAAACGCCTTCCTACATTCTTAGCCCTCTCTTTCACTCTCACCTAAGTCATCCTTCTGTAGCATATAGTAGATCGATTACCTATATTAGTACAGACTCTTTTCCAACATTCTCCCTTCCTTAGGGTGTTAGGTCCGCTGTAGAGAGTGCCTCAAGTCCGGATAAAGAGAGGAGAGGCACCCTGAAAATTACAAAAATACAAGCCCTTTTGCTCGTTAGACCTTTTGCCCGCTTGCCCATTAGCTCATTAGCCCACTAGCACTTTAAGCCGTTAGCCCTTTAAAACATTAGCTTTTTATCCCATTAGCCCATTAGCCCTTCATCACTAGGAGAAGGAGGAGGAGGAGAAGGGCGCTGTGAGGTGGAGCAGGAAGAGTCCTTTTGCCTTACCAATAAAATGTAACTCCTAAATTCCATTCCCTACCATGTATGAAACACGAATTTTTTCGCCTCAGTATTTTGCAATCTTACACTGGATGAACTTTATCACCTCTAACAGGAAAACAAAGTTAGGTTATAACAACATTCTATGTTTATCTACATATCGTCATTGTTATTATGCTTTTAGCTTTGAGCGACTATCCTTCCTCGAGAGCCCTAGTGCAGCTTCCCCCACGGTTAGTCTCACAAGAGCCTATGAATACGTAGGAGCCCCTGCGCTAGACTGAAGTTAGGAAGGGCATCCGGTTAGGAGAATAAACGCACGCATTAACCCAATACATGAAAAGCCCTAGTACAACTCTCCCCAAGTTAGTGCCATAAAGCTCAAGTATCACCACCAGCTCCTGGGCTAGACTAAAGTTATAAAGTGTAGCTGGTTTGAAGGATGAGTGATAGCCCAGCTCCTTAAAGTTAGTCTGATATAACCAATGTACTGCAGCTACCTTGCCTAGTAGCCCCTGCCTCAATTCTTAACAGTTAGGCGATAAAACTCTTAGGGTATAAATTACAAGCTGTAAGCCCCTGAGGTAGCTCTCTAGAGTTCGGTCCATGAGAATACAGTACAGCAGTTATTTTGCATGGTAGCCCTTGCCTCAGTTCTCGAATATCAGGCTGATCAATCTAATAGGTTATAAATTACAAGTTGTGAGCTCTGAGGCAGCTCTCTAGTTATGGTCTATACGAATGTAGTATAGCAGTTATTTTGCATGGTAGCCCTTGCCTCAGTTCTCGAATGTCAGGCTGATCAAACTAATAGATCATAAGTTACAAGTTGTGAGCCCCTGAGGCGACCCTCTAGTTAATGTCTATATGAATACAGTATAGCAGCTATCTTGCAAAGTAGCACGCCAGAATAGCAGTAACCCCATTGAAATGGTGCTTCATACTATCACCTGCACATTGTATAGGCTGCTGAACTCCTGTAAAATCAGAAAGCATACGGTGCTGATGACCATGACGTTCTCTTCAACTTAAGTAAAAGTGTAACATCACACACTGGACTAGCTACAACGAAACATCTCGCCACGAAGAGTGACGTCATCAAACACCCGTGCTTGTAGTCTGGGTACCTTGCGCTGTGTGTTGCGGCCTGCATACTCAGTCACCCCTGCCCACGAGCCCCTGGTCCAGAAACCCCCTTTCCACCCTATTAACAGCCAGAAAAAAACAGAACATACATGATAGCACAGAGAATGTGCACGTTGTACTAAATATTGTGCCAGCCTGAGAACCAGCTGGAATTGAACCCGCTATTTCCTAAAATGGGAGAGTCTACCTGGCGTAAGGCCAATCTACTGAGTGACCAAAGACCGTTCAAATAATTTGGATTTATTTGAAACCAATACGAGGTTCACTCAGCCTATGTGCTATGTTCGCTTTTCGTGTTACCACAATGAGAAGTGGAAACAATACTGTAGTTTATCAGTCCTGAGCTGTTTTGTCCATTCTTTCCGCTGCGCATTGTTATATTACTGTTATTGTTTTCTGTTATAGTACGATCGTACTTTTCTCGTTAAAGTGTGAATTTTTGTTAGGTAAGGATAGCCTATAGGGCTGCACAATGTATTGAACATTAAAATGAGTGGAATCACTTCCACCTCCAAAATAAGCGAGTTGGTGGGCCCAGAATATTCATGTAGGTATATAGTAGAAAGCTTAATGAACACGCTGTTTTCCTTAAGAACATTTAAATAAAAGATAAACATAATTGAAGAAAGGTAGATCCAAGTTTTCTCTTAAAAATGTGGTCAAGGCATCGAAAAGAACAGTAATGCGGTTGTGTAAAAATGAATAAAATTCACTGTTGGCCAGCTTTTCTATTTTCTTCAGAAAGAAATGTTTGGAATAAAGACGATGTAGACGATTTATATATATATATATAATCTCAGAAGGAGTGTGGTAACGTCTAGCGTTGCCACTGAACACATGCATCTTGCTTTCCTTCTCCATAATACTCCTCTACTTCATCATCTCCGTACACTTGTAGGGAAGTAAACTCCTTTGAGTCTTACCAATACTCTTTTAAAAAGTTACTTTCCAACCAATTTCCTATCGTAATACCCAGTCCACTCTTCTCACTCCTGCATAATATATTGTATCAACTCCAATTCCTCCCCGCCTCATTTCGATCGTTCATTGTTTTTCACCTCCTGCTTCACACTTAGCCGAGAGAGGAGTGAGGACATTCAACATTCCAAGTCTGCTTTCTAATCTTCAGATGCTCTACTCTCTTCTTATCTACATCCGCTCTGTGTTTGTATCCCGTTACTTTCCAAACAGAAACGTTGCGCCAGTCCTCCTCATTTCTCATCCTGGAGTTCGGCTTGCATTTGGGAGATAGTGAGTTCGAATCTCATTTTGCGAAGCGCTGAAGATGGTTTCTAGCTGTTTCCTATTTTTACACCAAGAAAATGCTGCGACTGTACCTTAGTTAAGGCCACGGTGACTTCCTTTCCTCTCCTAGTTTCTTCCCTTCCCATCATCGATCATCTCCTCCGTAAGACCTATCTTCGTCAGCACAATGTAAAGCAGATTGTAAAAAAACAAAGAACTATTATCTTAGAAGTGAAGCTTCCACGGTGTGAAAACTTGTTCTCTTCCTGCTTGTCTACTGGAAACTTCTCACACGGCCACACATATCTGGGAAGCTCGGAGGGCATTTGAAATCCAGGGTTAGGGTGAAAGTAGTTAATGCACAGGTGGTGCAGAAGCGTGGGCTCTACTCTTGCACTTGCTATTGGGTCACTTGAAAGGAGTTTGTGATGAATTTCTTCGTGATACCGTTTCTTGAGATTTTTTTCAGGCGCCCCTATATCCCTCTTCTCATCTACATCTTATCTTAATGCAGTCCACTCCCAGAATTCTGTAGTTTTGAAAAGAGAGCCATTTTGAGTGTTTCCAGGAAGAATAATTTGTCAGTATCCTACTTTCATAGCAATTTTGCAAATTTCCTATCCCTCCATAATATTTAAAATTTAAGTAGGGGGTATTACAGGTGAGTAAATATAGTATTTATAGTGTCTGCTCCAAATATTTGTAATAGAGTTATACTGCGTATTTATATGAGTACATTTGATTGCACCTTCGTGTAGAGATATGCCAATTTGAATTTGCATTTTCTCTGTTTAGATAATAATGATCTCTTCTCTTCTTTTAGCTGAGAAATCAACGTCTTGGGCCATATTGGAGAGGTATGTAACAAATAAATGTGTGAATAAGAGTTTAGTGTGGTGGTGAGGATGATGCAGTGCTTTTTTATGTTCTCATGAGAACTGAGAGGTAGAAAGCCCTAGAGTATTTAGTGTTTCATGTAAGGTGTTGAAAGAATCTATATATCTGTATCAGAGGAAAGTGGTTGCAGTTACAATACACTCTCCTTCTTCTAAGGACCAGAGGATCGTACCTGGTTTCATTTACAATACACCCTCCTTCTCCTGAGGATCAGAGGATCTCACCTGGTTGCAGTTACAAATGCTCTTTGATTGTTTCAGTTGAAGGGTATAGAGTTTTAGTTTTTGAGTGTAGGATGTTTTTTTCTTTTTTACCACCTCTAGGAATGACTTATGAGTGTCTTTTTGCCTAATATTTTAACTGTCTACTTTAAGTCCCTCACTAAAACAAGCGCAAAACTGGCTGTATGCTTCATTCATATCAGTACATGTATTATTTATGAAAAACATCATTATTCTTTGTGTAATAAATATATTTTTCATGTTTATTTGTCCATTTGCGTCAATATTGAATTGAGTCCTCTCTTTAACTTGTAGAATTAATAGAATATTATGATCACTAACGTCACTTATTACATTATATAAATAGTAGTCATCAGTTGTTATGTTTGAGTGTATATCATGAAATAAGTTGGGGATGTGGGTGTTATGCTTGTTGGGAGACTTGTAGGAGTATTGCAAGGGTAAAATTTATCCTTTAACACTCTATGTTATCATCTGCTACAAGCAATGGCTTTGATTTTCTTGCATTGCACAAAATTGGTTCAAGGTTTATCATAAATTTACTAGTATTACTCTCGTTTGGGTTGTATCGTGACATTACGATATATCTCCGGTTTTTACAAATACAGTAGAGACAATACGCGACACTTCCGGATTTAGCCTTGCTAAAATGGGAGACAAGTCGCAAGTGGCGCTTCTAGTGGCGTGACCTGAAAATTCACGCTTAAGTCAAATATTAATAGAAATGTATATACGGAAATGGATAAATAAATTACGTCTAGAAAGAAAGTGTTACTAAGATATTAACTTCAAAGTTGCTAAAGCAATTCTGAATAAATGAATTAAGAATTTTTTAACAGGTTATTATTTAGAGACTGAAATTAGACATAAAATCAAGATGTGAAATGGAATGCTGTGAAATGGCTTGATCTTTCACTTTTGCATTGCTATTTTAGCTTTAGCATTCCTGTCTGAACATTCACGCCTAGATTTTTCTTTTTTCTCATTCAAAAGCATTGTAACAATACATTATAACATATTTCAACAAAAATATCGGCACATTCCTTACACACATGATTCAACTAATTTACATTCAAGAGCTGGACAATTTTCCTTTTAACTTGAAGTCTACTATCAGAAAGAAAATCTATAAATTTAGCCTCAAAAATATTCTTCTTTCCCTATAAGCAATACTTTCCATAATGCCATTACATTAGGGTAAACCAAATTTGTATCATCATATTGTTTCAACAAAATATGTACATTTCTTAAATCACCCATATTTTCTTCGGTGCTTGACAACGCATTACGGCATTCCAAATGGGGTAACTTGGAACACAACCAGCCACACACATATGTATTTTCCTGAATTCCATCAAACCCACAGGTCACACCTACAGCAACACATCGGTATTGAAGGTTAACCGCTGCACTATACGATGAAATACATCATACATATATACAACATCATTATAGACTGTTATGCCTTTCAGCGTTCAGTCTTCTATGAATTTACTAAACGACGCCACAATCCTCTATTTGCAACTATTGCTTTGGCCTCATTTAGTTCTATACCTCTTATCTTTAAATCGTTAGAAACTGAGTCTAACCATCGTCGTCTTGGTCTACCTCTATTTATCTTACCCTCCACAACGAGTCCATTATTCCCCTGGTAATCTATCCTTCTCCATTCGCCTCACATGACCCCACCACCGAAGCCGGTTTACCCGTACAGCTTCATCCATCGAGTTCATTTCTAAATTAACCTTTATCTCATCATTCCGCGTACCCTCCAGCCATTGTTCCCACCTGTTTGTACCAGCAATCATTCTCGCTACTTTCATGTCTGTTACTTATAAATTACGAATAAGATATCCTGAGTCCACCCAGCTTTCACTCCCTGAACCAAGAGCTCATTCTACAATCAATTTTTACTGAAGCCCAATTATCAACATAAATGCCTTTGATTGATTTTTATAATCTGCCTTTAATTCCATAGTCACCCAGTATGGCGAATATCTTCTCCCTAGGTACCGTGTCATATGCTTTTTTTAGATCTACGAAACACAAACACAACTGCCTATTCCTCTCGTAGAATTTTCAATCACCTGCCGCATACTGAAAATCTGATCCTGACAGCCTCTCTGTGGTCTGAAACCACAATGGTTTTCATCCAACTTCCTCTCAACCACTGATCGCACCTTCCCTTCCAAGATGCCAGTGAATACTTTGCCTGGTATAATAATCAATCAGATACCTCGATAGTTGTTGCAATCCTTCCTGTTCCCTTGCTTATAGATAGGTGCAATTACTGCTTTTGTCCAATCTGAAGATACCTTACCAACACTCCATGCTAATCTTACTACTCTATGAAGCCATTTTATCCCTGCCTTTCCACTATACTTCACCATTTCAGATCTAATTTCATCTATTCCTGCTGCTTTATGACAATTGGGTTTATTTACTATCCTTTCCACTTCCTCAAGCGTAATTTCACCAACATCATTTTCCTCCTCCCCATAAGCCTGACTGTTTGCAACACCACCAGGAAGATTGCCTTTTACGTTGAGAAGATGTTCAAAACATTCCCTCCACCTCTCTAGTGATTCCCTGGGGTCTATTATGAGTTCAGGTAAATTACTCAAAACACTGTTCATTTCCTTTTTCTCTCCCTTCCTAAGATTCTTTATTACTGTCCAGGAAGTTTTCCCTGCTGCTTGACCTAGCCTTTCCAAGTTATTACCAAAACTCCCGACGACTTCTTTTTGGAATCAACAACTATTTGTTTCGCCCTGTTTCTTTAATGTACGTACAATTCCCTGTCTGTCTCGGCCCTTGTTTGGAACCATTTCAGATAAGCCTTCCTCTTACGTTTACGTTTACACTTCATCATTCCACCAATTTCCCATCTTTACACACAGTTGTTCCTAGGCATTCCCTTGCTGTTTCTACTACAGCTTCCCTGTACGCCACCCACTCTCTTTCTATATCTTGAACCTGCTTACTGTCTACTGTTCGAAACTTCTCACTAATCATATGCATGTACTTCTGTCTAATTTCCTCGTCCTGGAGATTTTCTACCCTTATTCGTTTGCAGACAGATTTCACTTTCTGTACCCTAGGCCTAGAGATACTTAGTTCACTACAGATCAGATAGTGGTCCGTATCATCGAAAAATCCTCGGAAATCTCTTACATTCCTAACAGATTTCTTGAATTCGAAGACGGTTAAGATATAGTCTATTATGGATCTGTTACCCCTAGCTTCCCATGTGTAGCGGTGAATAGCCTTATGCTTGAAGAATGTATTCGTAACTGCTAAACTCGTACTAGCACAGAAGTCCTGCAAACGCTTCCCATTCCTATTAGCTTCCATATCTTCCCCATATTTACCAATCACCCCTTCATATCCTTCAGTTCTATTTCCAACTCTCGCAATGAAATCGCCCATTAGCACTATTCTATCCTTACTGTTGACCATGACCACTATGTTACTCAATGTTTCATAAAACTTGTCAACTTCATCCTCATCTGCACCCTCACACGGTAAATACACTGAGACAATTCTCGCCCTAATTCTTCCAACTGACAAATCTACCCATATCATTCGCTCATTTACGTTCCTAACAGAAACTATGTTGCGTGCAATGGTTTTCTTGATAAACAGCCCTACCCCATACTCTGCCCTTTCTAACACCCGTCAAGTACACTTTATAATCTCCTATCTCTTCCTCGTTATCTCCCCTTACCCGACTATCACTTACTCCTGTCACGTCCAGATGCATCCTCTTTGCTGACTCAGCCAGTTCTACTTTCTTTCTTCCATAAGCCCCATTAATATTGATAGCTCCCCATCGAATTTCATTTCGTTCGCCAAGTTTTTTCCAAGGAGTCCCTCGTCTGTCAAATGGGAGTGGGACTCCATTACTGCCATAGGCCCGAGGCTTGCTTAAAATGTTCGGAGCTCGGTAAATTCATGAAGCAGGATGCTATCCTACTTACACATAGTCCAAGTGAGGATCTATCCGCTAATGGGTTGTGGACCACCGGTGGATTGTATAGTCCTAGCCGCCTGAGCACAAGGAGGGCCATGACTCAGAATATGTCCAAGATATCCACTCCCATTCCATAGCAACTGGTATCCCGACTCTCAGGACCACTTACTGGGCTACTCAGCCGTTGCCCATGGTTCACGAACTAGGACGTGACTACAATAACCCACACCATGAAACATACAATAAAATAAGCCTATTATATTTTAAACCAGTTAAAACGTGGGTCGTGCAGGTCAGACGTTTAGGAAGTACTATAAAAATCTCTTTGTAACTGGAAGAATATATATGCAAACACAATATTTACTTATATTTTCTTGTCACGAGGGAAACGGAAGACCGCGAATCCTTCTGCACTTCATAGTTATTGCAGCCAAACACAGCACATATCTTTCCACTCATATTGAGAGGAGATATAAAGGAATGACACACGCTACTATTTACTTATGTCAACTTAATGCAAACGCATAAATAACGCCAAAACTTCACAAACAAATAGACGTGCTCTTATGACAGAACCAGTAACTCTCAGGTCACTCCGCTAGATAGAGCTCTAATCGCTGTCCCTCGATATCTTGCAGAGTGTCGCGCATTGTCTCTACTGTATTTTGTTTTTGCTAAAGACTTCCAATTGGAGAATACTGTTAATGATCTTAATGACTTTAATTGCCCATTTTCTTACCATATGGTAAGTTTCAAAGCTAGGTATGTTATATAGGATGTTTCGTCATATGTTCTGTTATACAGTAATTATAATGTCAAGTTCTATAACCTCATCAGTAATACCTGTAAGCATAATATCCTCCAATTTATTCCTAAGACTTTGGGCATTGATACAGTACGTATACATTTAGAATTTTTAGTCTGATTTTTAGTTTGTAATTTATAGTGTTCAACAGTATCACACCGGATCTCAACAGAGCTTATTATTTCCTTACTCCTCTAAATATCCTCTACCACTTAAAATGAATATAAATTCGTGAGAGTGTAGTACCAGCAGTATTTACTGTCCGTACTAATTCTTGAGGTGTGCGATCTTTGCTTCGCTGCTGATGATGATGCTTGATCTATCCATAGCTTCGCAGACGTACGTAGTTCTGGAAGTCCCGTGTCAAGGTGGCATATATTTATCCATTCTGCTTCAGTAACGTGAATCTTCTTGCAATGTTCTCATTCCTAGGCGAAACGTGATCATTACTAAATGCTTTGCGTGATGGGAAGTTCAGTCCAGTGTCCTGGGTGTTCAGAAAGCTTTTCTGAATTCTCGCATTCATTATTTCGTCTTGATTCCAACTGTTAGTGAATACAATTCTTCCAACGTTCCCACCTCTTGACGGCAGACGATGAGCAACATCAATCTCATGAAGTCCCAAATCAATGCCGTGGCTGTTTGTGTCACCAAATCATACATATTTCCTTTTATCATTTCTGGTATTCCACCAATTAACAGATTGTTCTTACTGTTGTTACCTGCGTAACAATTTTTTTCCCCCTTGGGAAATATTTTTGAACTAGCCTAAAGGCTGTGGAAAAACTGTGTCTTTAGAAGTGGTTCGCCGCTTCTGTATTTCTTCTTTTCAAACCTTATATTGACTGTATGCACGTCCTATCGGTGCCTGACCGTATTCTCCTGCACTCTAGTGGCGTAGGTATGTACTACCTCGCGAGCTACGTTACCACTCAGGCGCTTTGCCTCTGCGCACATGTGATCGTTGGTGCCGGCACTGCTGAATCTTGGGAAATCGCCATTGCTGTTTGGTGACATGGAAGAGATGGACGTGTGTGGCTTCTCTCTCCCTAAGGAGATAATTTCACCGAAAATGTTCGAGCCTGGCTAAGTTATATATACGGGGCTTTTGCCCTGGGGATTTCTGCAAGCTTTCTGGTTAATTTTTCCTCGTCTGGAATTTACGTGTTATGTTTAATTAATGTAAGTAAGTCAACTTAGGCTACCGAAGCTGCCCTCACAACTTTCATCTGGAAGAAACTGTAAGTGTTGTTACAACTAAACCTTTACTGATTTTTGGTGAAAGACCTGAAAATTTTCCTATGTGCAGAAAGTGCGCGTGGTACCATGTAACTGGCGTCATCTAAAAAAAACTAAGTCTTGCCTTGTGGAATTTTAAACTTTCGGCTTGTTAATTGGAAATTATACAATGTGTAATTATGTCTGTTAATTTGGGGCTTGCGTACCGTGTGAAAGTAATTTTTGGATTCTTCAATAATGTAATTGGGTAACCTAGGGTTTATTGATGACCTTTCTTGGCTTAAAGGTTTTGTGCTAAAAAGGTATTATTTAACCTGAATAATTTAACAAGCGAGTCGCTTCAGGGGTGTGGGTGTTACGTGTAAATTGTGTCCCGGTTCCTTTCTTTCTTGTTTCTCGGGTTGATTTTATTTTAATTTAACTTAATTTAATTTATTTACTGGTTTCTGGGTTATTTTCTGCGTCTGTTTTCTTGGTCCTTTGTTGGTTTACGCCTATTGTTGTTTGCGGCCTGGGATTGGCCCGTTCCTTCCCTTGACCCATTGTTGGTCGTTGCCATGGGAATGCTAATGTTGTTGATGTTGGTTGTGATGATTGATGATTTGTATTTGATGTGCCGGTGATGTATTCTACCTTCTCCGCATATTTCCTTGGTCCATTTCATTTTTCTTTGTGATTTTTATTTTACCTTCTGGTCATTTTCCCTCCCGGTGTTTCGGTGCTTATTATTATTATTATTTTAATTTCTTGAAAAGTGCACGTAATACCTACCCATCCTTGCAGGGGGTCGTTTGACACATCCTAAAAGGTGGTTTTCTGTTAAAGGAGGTTAAAAGGATGTTAAAAAAAAAACTTTGGTACTGTACTAAGAAAACTTTTGGTCGTAAGAAAACTTGAGAGTTGAGGAGTGGTTTCATAAATCTGCATTATCTTAATAAGTCCTTTAAGAACTAAATTATCATTTTCTTTATAAACGGTCGACCGTAGGGTTTTGCTTTGAGTTTAAGTATTTTCCAATTTTTAATTTTATTATTTTCCAGCGAGGATATTACTTTCTTGTTTACTTCTTTATTATTTTGATTAAATATCTTTGTTCCCCAAGGTGTTGGTGTTTTCCTTTTAAAAGGGGGGATAATTTGGGATGACCAGGTGTATTTTATCCGCTCCTTTGGGGGCCCTGTTTAATTCTCTAATGGTAAGTGCCTTTGTTTTTCCTTCATTGGTCTTTGTCTCGCACGTTTCCACCTATCTGAACCGTGCCTTTCGTACACGGTCAGACACTTGGTGCTGTCACTTGGGGTAGTTATGCTATTAATTGCTCTAAGTGTCACAGTTCGTGGTAGCAGAGCCCCAAATTAACAGACATAATTACACATTGTATAATTTCCAATTAACAAGCCGAAAGTTTAAAATTCCACAAGGCAAGACTTAGTTTTTTTTTAGATGACGCCAGTTACA
This sequence comes from Anabrus simplex, assembly GCF_040414725.1. NCBI lineage: Eukaryota > Metazoa > Arthropoda > Insecta > Orthoptera > Tettigoniidae > Anabrus > Anabrus simplex. The sequence goes on along the minus strand of NC_090276.1, from coordinate 86,342,400 downwards.
TGGTACCACGCGCACTTTCTGCACATAGGAAAATTTTCAGGTCTTTCACCAAAAATCAGTAAAGGTTTAGTTGTAACAACACTTACAGTTTCTTCCAGATGAAAGTTGTGAGGGCAGCTTCGGTAGCCTAAGTTGACTTACTTACATTAATTAAACATAACACGTAAATTCCAGACGAGGAAAAATTAACCAGAAAGCTTGCAGAAATCCCCAGGGCAAAAGCCCCGTATATATAACTTAGCCAGGCTCGAACATTTTCGGTGAAATTATCTCCTTAGGGAGAGAGAAGCCACACACGTCCATCTCTTCCATGTCACCAAACAGCAATGGCGATTTCCCAAGATTCAGCAGTGCCGGCACCAACGATCACATGTGCGCAGAGGCAAAGCGCCTGAGTGGTAACGTAGCTCGCGAGGTAGTACATACCTACGCCACTAGAGTGCAGGAGAATACGGTCAGGCACCGATAGGACGTGCATACAGTCAATATAAGGTTTGAAAAGAAGAAATACAGAAGCGGCGAACCACTTCTAAAGACACAGTTTTTCCACAGCATTTAGGCTAGTTCAAAAATATTTCCCAAGGGGGAAAAAATTGTTACGCAGGTAACAGTCTCCCTCCCCGAAACTTGACATGTCCAGCACAAGTTTACCATCATAAGGCGGTGGCCTTGAAGCAAACTAAGTTTTTGGTAGAATAGTCCGAATGTGAAAATGACCACCAATCGCCAGCTTCAGTTTATGCACCACCAGCAGAACGAGTCCAACAGTCACTAAGAACCCAAACACATGTGATTTAAATTAAAGGAACAGTACAGTTCACTTAGACGACACCAAATGTCTACCCACTTTCAATAATAATGAAGTTTCATGCACCAAACTGTGCAACACCCAAGTCGCAGGAAAATTATTAATGGTCCAGATCACAGGGAACACTTCTTCTCTAGATTTCTTGCTAAACTTTAATGCGAACTATTATCTTCCGCAAGTTCGTTTGCGTCATCTGATCGGAGGTTACGCTACCTTGTGGTACATACACACCTTTAGGTAAAGTTCATAACTATTTGCTTTCAGAACATTAGACCTTCTAGGTCTTAACTGCACCAGATCACATACCTAGACTTAAATTACTACATGTTTGTTAACTTTGTAATATTATAGGACTTGCGTTAGATAAGAAACGCCTTCATTTGGTTTCCACCCTTTGGTTTGGATGGTAACGACAACCCCAAAAAGGAAAAACGCCCAGAAAGGGAAGGGAAGAGAGAAAACAACATTGGTGAGCGTAAAACACAATCACAAGGTACAACCGGAAAATACTTAACCTAACCTTAACCTAGATTAACATGACTTAAGATTACGGTATGGCACAGCAACAGAATACGATAATTATTTTAAACAATCCATACCCAAAAACCAAATTACATTACATTTAAGGTATCATGCTAACTAAAATATATGGCCAAGGATACAATTTTCAAGACACAAGGAAAACAATAACCTGTGAAACCAAGATAGTTATCTCCACCAAACACCTTTCAAAGCATACAACCAATCCTACCAGGATGGTTACACAATAACGTCACCATTGACAAACAGAAACCAGGAGGCAACTTTACATAGAAAAACTTACAGACAAGCACCAACTCAAGGGGGCTGAGTAATTGCAATAACGGAAAAGCTAAGAGAAACTCCCTTCCATACATAATATTACGAAACCAAGACCCAGACCAAGGAAAAGGATGTTGAAAAACGTAACACTGAACTACAAATTAATTAAGCTTACAACCTCCCTTAAGCTAAATTTAAAACGGAATAGAACCACCGATCAGTGAGTCAATTAACCAGACTTAAACCCATTAAGTACATGTCCAAGGACAAAAAAAAAAATTTAGCAATAAATCAATTTTAATACCACGTATACATTCCATGCAAAACCCCAAATAAACAAGAAACAGGATGGGAAATAGTTTACCCCTTTTTAAACCCAATTACATTATTGAAGAATCCAAAAATTACTTTCACACGGTACGCAAGCCCCAAATTAACAGACATAATTACACATTGTATAATTTCCAATTAACAAGCCGAAAGTTTAAAATTCCACAAGGCAAGACTTAGTTTTTTTTAGATGACGCCAGTTACATGGTACCACGCGCACTTTCTGCACATAGGAAAATTTTCAGGTCTTTCACCAAAAATCAGTAAAGGTTTAGTTGTAACAACACTTACAGTTTCTTCCAGATGAAAGTTGTGAGGGCAGCTTCGGTAGCCTAAGTTGACTTACTTACATTAATTAAACATAACACGTAAATTCCAGACGAGGAAAAATTAACCAGAAAGCTTGCAGAAATCCCCAGGGCAAAAGCCCCGTATATATAACTTAGCCAGGCTCGAACATTTTCGGTGAAATTATCTCCTTAGGGAGAGAGAAGCCACACACGTCCATCTCTTCCATGTCACCAAACAGCAATGGCGATTTCCCAAGATTCAGCAGTGCCGGCACCAACGATCACATGTGCGCAGAGGCAAAGCGCCTGAGTGGTAACGTAGCTCGCGAGGTAGTACATACCTACGCCACTAGAGTGCAGGAGAATACGGTCAGGCACCGATAGGACGTGCATACAGTCAATATAAGGTTTGAAAAGAAGAAATACAGAAGCGGCGAACCACTTCTAAAGACACAGTTTTTCCACAGCCTTTAGGCTAGTTCAAAAATATTTCCCAAGGGGGAAAAAATTGTTACGCAGGTAACACTGTTTAAGGATCTGACTCATCTAAAGCCACTTTAGTATCATTGCCTACATTCACCAGATATTTTTCCAACTCAGATGTTCTTTCCTCAACTCATTTGTGAGGGTTTTGAATTTCTCAAACAGATCATTTATGAATTCTGTCACTTCCTTTTAATAACATGAAGTTCAACCATGAGTGAAGTTCTGAGTTGTAACCTCCTTAACTAGGTACCATATGTCACATTTGCTTAGGTTAGGTGGCGATTGATAATCGTCACGTTTACATTTTCACACCTTTTCTGGATCACTTTTTGCAGCCTCGTAAGCCTTCTTTGTCATTCGTGTGCATTCCTTGCGACCAGATTGATGTTGCAGTTTAACGGATACCAGTACAACTCATTTTGTAGTAATGAGCCCACGAGTCTTTGTTCACTGGAACAGTTGTCATTCTGGATGGAATTGTATCTCTTTTCTTAGAGGCTTTGGGATTATGGTACTATAAAAGTTCCAAAATGATTTTCAGCAAACGTAGAATGTGGGCTATTTTACAAATGATGAACTAACTAGCATGGACTATGGACAAAACTAATAGTGGTTGATTTTCCACAGCGCCAGCCAACGAAAGGAGGACAAGCCAGCCGCGAGGTTGTCACCTCTGTGACGGTTGTCAGAGATGTGGCATCCTTAGGAGGCCTCACTGGTAAGTCTTAGACACAGCTATTACCACGTTCATGTTTACAGTATTATAGTAGCCAGATGGAAGTGCTAACTGTTGTGTTCATGTGATATACATCTACCATATCCATCATGAATATTCTCTGATCTTGGACATCTTATGAACTTGTACCATGAATGGAGTGAATTCATTTACTTATTGAATATTAAATAACTAAATAGTTTTCAACCAAATGTTACATGAGTATGAGCGTTATAGTTTTGATCAGTTAATTAATTCGTGGTGAATGAACTTAAGGAACTCTTTGTAGTTACAGGATTTCCTAAACAGGTGGAATAATGGCTTTCAAAGTTTCACATTACAATTGTAGATGTAACACTCAATATCGAATCTTGTCCTTCCAAACATGGAACAGTCGGGCAGTAAATGGCCCACTGTTTGTGAAGATGCACAAAAGCACAAATAATGACAATAATTACCTGCAATGTTAATTTTAATGCATTCAAAGTAGCACTTAAACTTTGCATGGTTGGAGAGAAACTGAGTGAGAATGAATTCAAGCACTACGTTTAGCGCTGGACTCGTCTACGTATGTCGGGAAAAAACTTTTCTCTTTTGACAGAACACTCTGTACTTATTCCACTTTCTTATTAGAAATGTCTTGACTTGGGCTTTAGCATAGCTTAGGGGTGATTTGTTGCAGGCAATTTCAATGTGGATGAGGATGTCTGGCTTTTCATTTCCGGGAGAAGCAGTGTGTCCTTGGATCCATGAAAGACAGACGTGCTGTAACTATTGGGTTGTTGATTGGGAGTCACTGCTGTTATTGTGTTCATATCTCTAGACAGCATACTTGATGGCCCACAGTTAAGCAGCTGGATGAAAATTTATACCAGGCTGAAAACACTTTGCTGTTGTTCTAGTAGACAACTTTGTCAGATTCAGGGTTATTAGGTGTGCGAGAGATGTCCGTTAAATGTAGAAGTCATGGTTGACCACGTAGCAAGTCTTGAAGTTTGTCCCATATCCAATTTAAAAAATATATACACTGACTGACAGAGCAAATGCAACACCAAGAAGGAGTGGTTCGAAAGGGATGAAAGTTGGGGAAAAAACAGAGACGGCACGGACGAATAATTGATGTTTATCTCAAACCGATATGCAGGTTACACAATGCGCACGGCATCGACTCAGTAGGATGTAGGACCACCGCGAGCGGCGATGCACGCAGAAACACGTCAAGGTACAGAGTCAATAAGAGTGCGGATGGTGTCCTGAGGGATGGTTCTCCATTCTCTGTCAACCATTTGCCACAGTTGGTCGTCCGTACGAGGCTGGGGCAGAGTTTGCAAACGGCGTCCAATGAGATCCCACACGTGTTCGATTGGTGAGAGATCCGGAGAGTACGCTGGCCACGGAAGCACCTGTACACCTCGTAGAGCCTGTTGGGAGATGCGAGCAGTGTGTGGGCGGGCATTATCCTGCTGAAACAGAGCATTGGGCAGCCCCTGAAGGTACGGGAGTGCCACCGGCCGCAGCACATGCTGCACGTAGCGGTGGGCATTTAACGTGCCTTGAATACGCACTAGAGGTGACGTGGAATCATACGCAATAGCGCCCCAAACCATGATGCCGCGTTGTCTAGCGGTAGGGCGCTCCACAGTTACTGCCGGATTTGACCTTTCTCCACGCCGACGCCTCACTCGTCTGCGGTGACTATCACTGACAGAACAGAAGCGTGACTCATCGGAGAACACGACGTTCCGCCATTCCCTCATCCAAGTCGCTCTAGCCCGGCACCATGCCAGGCGTGCACGTCTATGCTGTGGAGTCAATAGTCGTCTTCTGAGCGGACGCCGGGAGTGCAGGCCTCCTTCAACCAATCGACGGGAAATTGTCCTGTGGCACACGACAACACGTTCTACAAGGACTGTCGGCTGAGAAATCACGGTACGAAGTGGGCCATTCGCCAACGCCGTGTCCCATTTATCGTTCGCTACGTGCGCAGCACAGCGGCGCATTTCACATCATGAGCATACCTCAGTGACGTCAGTCTACCCTGCAATTGGCATAAAGTTTTGACCACTCCTTCTTGGTGTTGCATTTGCTCTGTCAGTCAGTGTATGTATCGAGATCCAGATCGTGACTCGCAAAGGCCAAGGCAACAAGCCTTGAGCTACAGATGAGCCTCTTAGGAATTAGTCAACATGAGGTTAACCTAAGAACACTATGAAAAAACAAATTTATCAAAGGTTGGTTTAATGAATTAATGAAAGAAACCCAGAGAATGAACATTTAGCAATATATAAAAAAATTATATATATCATGAAAAACATAAGTGGTCAGAATCTGCATTAGGTTTTGGAGTTGCAGCATCTTTTTACATTACATCTTAGTAGAACGTACCATTTCACATATAGTGGGGTTTGTTACAATGCGTAGTTTAATTCAGATCATATTAGTAAAAATAACACCTCGACACGTATTATAACATTAAAAAGGTCGATTTTCCAACAGATCTTTTGCTCCCACACTATACAACTGACAATACCGTCCTAATTAATTCTCTCGCGCATCAAAAAAGAGCATCGATCGATTGTTCTCATTTCGGTACTCAAGGAACTGTTAAAACGATGACCAAAATGTCGACCACAGAGGAAAGAAATCCGGGCGAAGAACGAGAGCATGCGCAAATGCTCCCAAGACGTAAACAATGATTGAAATATAAAAATAGAGGTCAATGAGAGGGTTAGAAAACAAAGGGTGGAGTAATAAAAGAAAATCTATGATGAAATCCAACAGTCGATATACACTCCGTTAAACCACCCATTCACACACGCTTATTGCCAACACACAGGCTCAATAAACCGCGACTGAAAAAGAAAATTGTCGCGTGCATGCATCAGTGGTCCAAAGCAAGCGGTGTGTAACACAATAGTAAGAACAAGAGGGTAGCACGGTACATGTGCACATACATATAATTCCCAATACTCTCCTCAAACTTCATCCGCACAGAGTGGATGATATCTCACACCGACATGAATTACGGGTGATACAGAACATGAAGTTCACGCAACAAGCAGACACATGTAAAAAAACTCACGGACCATTTTGTCGTAAAAAAAAATTAATCACACTACACACAGCGAGACACACTCTCCATTCATATTGTGGAATAACCAGGGGAATATCAACCAAATTCAGAACATAGCTAATGCAAGACAAATGGTCAAACTGGAGGTAATAAGAAAACACACATATAATAACCAAGAAGAAAAAGTCTCTTGGTAGGCAAAGTCATCACGTGTTTACTATTATTATTGTTTCTAGTCGGTTTCTCGGATAGGGCATAAGGAGAGTGAAAGTGAACTGTGCTGTTTCTAAGTCAAAACGCTGGACATTACTCCTCCGAGAACGGCCGAAAGTCACAGTCGTTTTTTTTTTTTTTTTCGGAGAAGGGACTCTTCAGTGCAGTACTGTTCTGTACAACTACCGGAGTCGTTCCTGTGTGGAACTTGCTCTGCCCGCTCAAATGTCTTCTCCTTGAGCTTGTTATTCCCACTATCGCTTGCGTGCTTTACGGTCTATCGTCATTTCCTCTCCATCGCCTTCTTTAAGATGCCCGTAACACTTCAGGTTATTCCCTCTCTCATCATCTAATACACCTCATCTTTCTCCAGCCTGCCGTCTGTGATCCAATCTTACTTCGACAATTGTGTGGAACAGAATTCACTATCACTCGTCCTACAGATGAGCCTCTCGTTCTCTCTCTGACCTCTCACATCTCCCTTCGTCTTATTCCTACTTTTCTTATTTTTGTTGTTTTCATGAAATTCTAGTTCTGATCATCTGTTTCTCAACATCTTTCACAGTGGCGGTTACTGGTGATACCTCTAAGCATGTTAACAACGTTCAAATAAACAGAAATTAGAACATGAGCACTGACATGAGAAATTTTCTGTAAATTCAAACAAATTAAATCAGGTACAACAAAAGGCAACTGAAAATCAATTATTTGGAAAACGGAATAGACCCTACAAGGCATGGTACGTGAACTTTTGTGGACGGTAACTTCCAAAGATCTTCATTTTTTAAGAGAAAAAGTTATTTGACATTTTCAACCATTAGGTAGAATCACAAGAATTTATTACATAACGAAAGTAAAATAATAAAAAAATTTAACATTCTTCACTCAATTTGTTTGAGGGACAAAGACTTAACGTTATGGCACAACAGCCGCGAAGAGCCTTGGCCTACCACGCGACCGCTGCTCAGCCCGAAGTCCTGCAGTGGTCTAGAAGATGAATCGTTACAACTCTCTAAACCGGGGACCTTAAAACACTAATAATAGGTTACATTTACATGCGGTCCCTGTAGACAAAAACCTATTCTTGAATTAAGAGTCAGCTAGTCCCAAATCTACTTTTCATTCACTATGAGTTGATTAAGTTTACAAAGAAGGAGAGAATAAACCAAATAACAAAGGTTAAGTGGGAATTTCATCCGGCCAAAAAGTAACAATTAATAAATGAAACATTAATTGTCATAAACAGATGTACGGAGGACAAACTTTATGGATGATTAAAGACTGAAGTTACACAAGTCTTTCTTGAAAAAACTTGCCTCAAGACTACAGCTAAGATGAGAATAATTGGAAGAATGTCCCAAAATTTAAGGTTAAGTAAAGCGATGGGGAAAATCCTGAGGTGACGTTTGCAACAGTTGATAAACATTATTTGATCCTTTATTGACTTGTCTGAATGTGTTACAGTTTTATTTTCAATCGCCCTTATCAATACACCTTGTAATGATACAAAATGTTTAATTTAACATACATGTTTCCTTGACCTGACATCACTGATGAAGGGAATGGATGATTTTCCTGAAACATGTACATTACATTAATGATTTTCTATCATTATGAGGTGTATTGACAAGGTGGACCCAAAACAGAGCTATAATAGTTTATTTAATAGATTGAAATTCCAAGTTTCATTTAAATCACATTAAAATAACAAGTTGCTTACCCCAAGAGAAGGAAGGCCTCTCACGAGCACGCAGTTATATTTATCCCTGGAACCTCCCATTTCACCTTATTACACAGTATTCTTTGCTTAAATTAAATATTTTCCTCCTGCCTCTTGTCATTTTCATAGTATCATTTAACTATGTGAGGAAACAAAAGATTTAATTCGCTATTTTGTGTTGGGTGAGCGAACAGAGTCGCCACCCGGTGAAACTAGCACAACACTTACGCTTTTAAATTATAATAATTATAATAAATACAATTACTTTAATGAGAAAAAATACATTATATTTTTCAGTTCGCATTTAAACTGATATGAAGCAGATAAGTAGTGATTTAGTAGCAGCAACAGACAAATATATGAAAAAGTGTGAGGACTCCCCGCCAGGCAGCGTTAGAGTGGACAAGCTCCACAGTACCGATCACCTAGTTTAGGAATGATGCCAGAGGAAACGTATCTGATAAGTTACAATTTAAATACCACGGAAGGGTCAAATGGAGAAATTCATACATGGAAATAAAAGCTAAGGCCTTCATCACACATTGCAGAAAGCACAGGTTACTGGAATAACACATAACACAACTCCTAACGTAACCCAGGAACAATTTAAATATAATGGTTCACTTGCCAACTCAATTTGTCGCTTACTGGACTTTCGGAAGCTTGCGTGAAATTTGGCGAACGTTCGAGATTGAAAATCTCGCAAGATTTCCTTCATTCTGAAGAAAAATCCATAAGATGTTGAAGACAACAGCCAGCTCTTGAGCAACAACTGACATTTTTCTATGGAATCGATACAATGAAAGAATATTTTATAATAGTAAAACTGTTGCAGCATTCAGGATTGCCATCTACGATCACTGCGTTTTACAAAACTGACAAACATTGTGTTGTCTGCAGGAATGAAGTGTGAAGTCTGACAGTTTTATTTCTATAAATTGTGTTGTTGATTGCTTCACCTCGCTGTAAGCCCATTGTAGCTTTGGCATCCATATCGGACTGTTTCTAAATACAACTGGCTTCGAAAAGTTCCCCAAGGATTGGTTCCATCCTGCTAATGCAGAAGCCAGCGTGTTGACAGGACTATCACAAGAGTAGACAAGGTTCAAACAGGGAGACGGTGGAGGAGGTTTGCTGAGTGTGAGATGAAAGATGACGTGAAGAAACAACACGACAACACGAGTAAGACAAAGACGCAAAACACCAGTGGGGATTAGAAAACGATATAAGGCAGAAAGAAACTTGAGAATGAATTGATTATTATTATCATTCTCGTCTCAGAAACATTCACATATAAGGAAGAGTTTGAATATTATGTTGTGACCAGAACTTGGCCATTTACTGTGGAGTAATGATGGTCATCTTGAGAACAGAAGGATGGATGCAGTTGACATTGCAGCAAATGTTGTACAATCTGGACTTTTCCACATTCACACTGAATATCATTCTTATCAGAATAGCACAATCAGGCTAAATTAACCTCTGATCTGACCACTGCAGATCTCAATCCAATCAGAGACTTTCAAATCAGGCATTCCTCAAAATGGCCAGGAGACAAAGCTTCCAAAGTACTTGTCCAACCAGTGGGAAGGGAGCTTATAGTCTTCTAAGGATGTAGGCTAGGTTTTTCGACGGTTTCCTAAGTTCCTTTGATGTTCTAAGGAAGCTCTTCCTTGATTTCAATCCAGGTTCGTAACCATGGAAAAGATGGGTTCTTTCCTGCTTCACTTTCTTTCTTTCCTTCATCATCATCTTCATGTTGCTGTATGAACCACATGCCAGTTCCTTGGTCCCTTTCCGAGTACTTTACCTTCAATGATGTTATGGAGAAGAGAGTCGTGTCTCAGTTCGTGTCCACGGAACATTTTTCCTCTTCTTTATCATATTTAATGAACATCAATCATCTTTTACATTCCTTGAAACAAAGTCATTTGCTTTTTTATCTGTCCAGCTTGTTTTCGTAATTCTTCTCCAAAACCACATTTCAGCAGCGTCAATTTTTATTTCTTCCTGTTTCCCTAATGTCCGGTTTTTACAGTAGCGTACTCCAAACAAAGGTCTTGAGAAATGATTTCCTGGTCTCCAAACTCAGATGGTTGTATAGCAGTAAGTTTTTCTTGTTTTGGAAGGATTGTTTTCCTACCACTGTTGTTTTCTTGATTTCTGAAAGTGATCTGTTATCAGAGGTAATTACAATACCCAAATGGGAGAATTCTTTGACTGGTTCTATCGGTGTGTTATTTTTGGCTTCCTTTGCCTACTCTCATGAATTTTGTTTTCTTTCAATTCATTTTTAGTTTATATTTTTCTAAGGATTTGTTGAATGTTCTTAGCATCTTACTCTTATACTTTTCAGAATTAACCAAGAGAGCAAAGCAGATACTGTGGTTAAACAGGAGGTGGTGCTATTCGTGCAACAGGTGTGCCGGTTATAGCGGCAGTTCTATAGGTTTCATAAAGACCTACATCCACGTGTTGGCATACGTGGAACAGGACAGGCATACTCTCCTGCAGAATAACATAGCGCCATTGCAGAAGTTCGGATGGTGTCAGGATGACTTCCCCGCTGGGATCTGACCAGTTTCTTGAGGAGATTGTTACTGATGGACTCCTTTGACTTGCAGTTCTCGAAAGTAAGAGATCCGTTGAGCTCAGTCGTTGGTATTTTGGAATGTCACTGTGTACCAGTTCGATCCCTGACCATACTAAATTCAATTTGCGTGTGGCTTCCCTGTTTCTCAAATGAGGTTCCTTTGAGGTGTTTGGTTTAAGATGGTTCATACTGAAGTATCTGGAGAGATTTTCAAGGGCATTCCTAAGGGTTTCCTCCACTGATTCGAAATCTATGTTCTGGATGGTTAGAGCAAGGTCCTGCTATTAGGAGTTGTGGGTTGGCGTTCATATATATACTGAAAAAATAGGAGCCTGTACACTTCCCTGGAGAAGGCCCTTCTTCTGCAGGCTCCTGTTGAAATTTGACAAAAACACTACGATATTATAAAAGAGTGGCGATGGACCTGGTTAGTCTCAAATTCTTGGTCAGTAGAAGGTGGTGGTTAACAGAGATGGCGAGCGCTAGATTTTATATATGCTTATTCTCTTATCTGACTCTTTGGTGGTAGTTTAATTTCACACTAACACATCAAAGGAAGGATGGGAAAGGGAAGGGACTGATCGTGGAATTAGTGCCCCAGCATTTCAGGGCTGCCGACTGCCTTTACATGTATCTAGCTCTATTACATCTTATCATTGAGTCAACAGAGACCGAGTTTAACCATCATCGTCTTCGTCTCACTGTCCTAGGTATGCCATCCTCCTCTGTTTGCCTCAGAGGATCAGTTTATCTCATCATTCTGTCTGCACTCCTGCCATTGTTCCCCTTCTTGGGCTGATACCTCTATTTGCAGAGCTCTGCTGGTAATGGAGTTCAACCCTCTGGTGTTAGTGGCATCAATTTAGTCTCTCTGGACCTACAGTTTTACGTGATTACACCCCCTACCACTCACTAGGTTGTGTCACATGAGACCAGTAACAGAGCTGTTGAACAAATTGTCTGAATGTGCATCTATTGCATTCTTCTTCACACAAAGATAGATGCTACATACATTCATGTTTTGCAATGTCTGAATATGTCTTCTTTATTCCACTATAATGCATCATCAACAATTTTTCTTTCACATATATTCAAACTACTCCACCTGCTGTACCTTAACATACAATCGCCGGGTGTTTTGTATGTTGTGTGAAGATGGTATTTTAGTTTACAAACACTCTTCTTACCACCCAACGTGACTTTTGTATGTTATTAATGATGTCCTCGAAATCAGCTTTGAATGAGTTTGGGTTCGTTGACTGAAGGTAGAAGTTACAGTTTCGATGCACCAGGTTGAAAGCGTTCATGAGAAACGTCCGATATTCAAGAAAAATCAGGGGAGGAATAATCAGATGCTCAGACACCAAACTGTGTACATGTCCACTGGCATTTTACAGTAATTGTGCCCTCTAAAGCAGTGATATTTATCTCCCACTATAATAGTGATTAGATGCTAATAAGTTACATTAATGAGGAGACACTTCTCCATCTTGTTGTTTGAAATTATGTTTATGATTACCATTTTATCGAGAACTACTTGCTGTTTAGCAAAAATAATTCCACCGTCAATTATTTAGAGTGTCAATGACACCAACACATCGAGTAAAATATAATAGTCAGTATCGTTGTCTCAGCAGATATTGACTACTCAGTCTCTGTTTAAAGAAAGTTTTTGTGGGTGTACATACACAAGCTAAGCCCGTAATTCAATAATAATAAAAAAATAATAATGTCTCATCTACCAAGAGCGATCATTTCTGATGCAATTCAGCCAGCCTGTGTGTGAATTTTGACAGGTGTCAGAGGTGTCATCTTCCAATGTGTACAGTATGAGGTTGAATGTTGACACAGTTTCTTGTTGGTCATGCTTCCAGGCGCTCGTAATCCATCAGCGAGGATAACAACAAATCGCGGCCGCCGTTCCTGCCTGCCACTCGAGATACACGTGGCGCTCTTTGAGACGCAGCTCGGCCACAACATCGACCACCTGATGTTGGTAAGTTTTAACACTCTTTTCGGTGTATTTCTAGTCTTAACGGTATTTTTCTTTCGAAATTGGCTAGTGCTTGTATTTTTTCCTGTTTTATGTCAGTGATTTTGCTTGGATTGCGAAAACACTGAAGACTAGGATCAGAAGCTTGTGGCCCGACCACTCCTCCTCTGGCTCGTAATCATCGATACTATATCTGAGATTGCAGAAGAACTGGAGAAATTGCTGAATGGTATGGACAGAGTCCTCTGTAAGGAGTACAAGATAGAAAATAAACAAGTGCAGTGAAACGAAGTCAGGTGACGCAGGAAACATTACATTAGAAAATGAATTCTTAAAGGAAGTAGAAAGATATCGTTTCTTGGATAGTAAAATAACTGACGATGGAGGACGTAAACTACAGACTAGCACAAATCTGTTCACTTCGAACATTGATATAGGAATTAGAAAGATGTTTCTGAAGACATTCGTCTTGAGCGTGGATGTATGGAAGTGAAACATGGACGAAAACTATCTCAGAAAGACAGAGAATAGAAGCTTTTGAAATGATAATGATAGAAAATGATTAATTTAACACACATGTTTAATCGAACTGACATCACTGATGAAAGGAATGGATGATTTTCCCTAAACATGTCCATTAATTAATAATTTTCTATCATTATAAGGTGTATTGACAAGGTGGACTCAAAATAAAACTAGCAGCAACAGACAAATATATGAAAAAGTGTGAGGACTCCCCGCCAGGCAGCGTTAGAGTGGACAAGCTCCACAGTACCGATCACCTGGTTTAGGCATGACGCCAGAGGAAACGTATAATTCCTTATCTGGTAAGTTACAATTCAAATGGAGAAATTCATACATGGAAATAAAAGCTACGGCCATCTCCACACGTTGCGGAAAGCAGAGGTTACTGGAGTAACACATAACACAACACCTAACATAACCCAGAAGTTAATTAAATATAATGGTTCACTTACCAACTCAATTTGTCGCTTACTGGAACTTCGAAAGCTTGCGTGAAAATTAGGCGAATGCTGGAGATTGAAAATCTCGCCAGATTTCCTTCGTTCTGAAGAAAAATTGCCACTTCAGATGAAGGTAAATAAGTCTGGGGATTATAACTATAACATGTTGAAGAAAAGAGCCAGCTCTTGAGCATCAACTGGCATTTTTTCTATGGATCGATACAATAAAATAATATTTTATAATAGTAAATAATAAATAAATAACGAAATGATACCATGGTGAAAGTCTTAAGATTCAATGAAAGCTTCGCAGCACAAAACGTATACAAACAGGTTAAGAAACATGACAACGTGGAAAGCGGCCCAGAACCCTGAGAGGTAATGGTACGTAGCATTTTGTGACGAAATATAACGGAGAGTGTATTTACCCTTGGATTACAACATTTATTGTAAAAAGGGAAACAATTCAAAAACACAAAAATGGAAATTTCAGAGTTATAAACCACGCCTGCAGGCATGCGTATTGTGCTAAAAGAAACTTAATCAGTACTATCCAAAGATACATATCGATTAAAATGAGGGCTAGTGCCAACCTACACAAATATAGAAATAAAACCTAACACGGAGGTACAGAAAATATGTATCGCTACATAAAACTCCTCAGGTAATGTGCATAGATTTTCCGTACTTATGCAAGGCGACACAGAAATACCGGAAGGTAAACCCGAGGGATATTTACACTATAAGTTACAAAAATAGGAAAAAGGTTATTGCCTCCGAAACAAATGTTAGGTGTAAAGCGAAGTTGTTAGAGGTGAAGGTGAAACTCAAGGATAAACTGCTGGTGTCATACTGGAATGGGGTTAAAAACCGAAATGAACGTAGATACAGAGCTTATCCTGAGACCGGTTTTGCCACCAGGGAACCAAAGGAGTTGCATCTCCCCTCGCTAAGAGGGTCAGAGGATCAAAGACACCGACCTTATCCCACTCCCACACAAGGAAGGGTAAAGTTCAAAAAACAGAAAATGGTGCAATCACAAAAACCATCAGAATACAGCATTCACTTTGACTTTCCCATTCACCAATTACATTTGCTCTTCTTTTCTCCAATCAGTAGTCTCTTGCTTCTTGCCGAAACAGTGATGACAAATGTTTGAGAAAAGTCTTCGTTTACACAGCAGGAAACATGCTTCCAGAACTGTGCGTACAGTATAGTGCATTTTGCAAATTTAGACAAACAACGAAAATATTAAAATTCACATATTAATGATAATTTTGATACAACGCATAATAACACTTTCTAAAAAAAATTAAAATGATCTGGGTAGATCCAGGTTTATGAGGTCGAGACAATTCTTCCAAGTCCAAAAGTCCAAGCAGATTATAATGTTACACAACAAAAATAATTTTAATACAATAAAATAAGAAATTAAAAATCCATTCCCACTGCTGTTTTCATACTCCCACAAATAAGACAGGCATAAGAAAGAGTTTTCAAAGTCAGTTCCCTGTACATTGTCGAGATCGATATATTCTTTCATAAGAGAAATTCTGTGAGATTTCAAAATCCGGCACCGGGCGAGTTGGCCATGCGCGTAGAGGCGCGCGGCTGTGAGCTTGCATCCGGGAGATAGTAGGTTCGAATCCCACTATCGGCAGCCCTGAAGATGGTTTTCCGTGGTTTCCCATTTTCACACCAGGCAAAATAAGGCCACGGCTGCTTCCTTCCAACTTCTAGGCCTTTCCTATCCCATCGTCGCCATAAGACCTATCTGTGTCGGTGCGACGTAAAGCCGCTAGCAAAAAAAAAATCCGGCTTTGGTTGGAGAAACTGTTGTACTGTTCACGGTCGACGTCTACGATCACTGTGTTTTTCAAAACTGACAAACATTATTGTACGGTCTGCAGCAATGAAGTGTGAAGTCTGACAGTTTTATTGCTATAAATTGTGTTGTTGATTGCTTCACCTCGCTGTAAGTCCATTGTAGCTTCGCATCCATATCGGACAGTTTCTAAATACAACTGGCTTCGAAAAGTTCCCCAAGTATTTGTTCCATCCCGCTAATGCAGAAGCTGGCGTGTTGACAGGACTGTCACAAGAGAGGGCTGCTGAGTGTTTGTGGTCGACATAAGTGAGATGAAAGAAGACAACACAAGTAAGACACCAGTGGGGATTAGAAAATGCTGTAAGGCAGAAAGAAATTCGAGAATGAAGGGATTATTATTATCATTCTCGTCTCAGAAACATTCACATATAAGGAGGAGTTCGAATATTATACTGTGACCAGAACTTGGACATTTACTGTGGAGTAATGATGGTCATCTTGAGAACAGAAGGATGGATGCAGTTGACATTGCAGCAGATGTTGTACAATCTGGACTTTTCCACATTCACACTGAATATCATTCTTATCAGAATAGCACAATCTGGCTAAATTAACCTTTGAACTGCCGACTGCTGATCTCAATCCATTCAGAGACTTTCAATTCAGGCATTCCTCATAATAGCCAGGAGGCAAAGCTTCCAAAGTTCTTGTCCAACCAGTGGGAAGGGAGCTTATAGTCTTCTAAGGATCTATGTTAGCTTTTTCGACGGTTTCCTAAGTTCCTTTGATGTTCTAAGGAAGCTCTTCCTTGATTTCAATCCAGGTTCGTAACCATGGAAAAGATGGGTTCTTTCCTGCTTCACTTTCTTTCCTTCATCATCATCTGCTAAAGTCAATCCCTCTTCATGTTGTTGTATGAACCACATGCCAGTTCCTTGGTCCCTTTCCGAGTACTTTACCTTCAATGATGTTATGGAGAAGAGAGTCGTGTCTCAGTACGTGTCCACGGAACACTTTTTCCTCTTCTTTATCATATTTAATAAACATCAATTTCATTTTACATTCCTTGAAACAAAGTAATTTGCTTTTTTATCTGTCCAACTTGTTTTCGTAATTCTTCTCCAAAACCACATTTCAGCAGCGTCAATTTTTATTTCTTCCTGTTTCTCTAATGTCCAGTTTTTACAGTAGCGTACTCCGAACAAAGGTCTTGAGAAATGATTTCCTGGTGTCCACACTGAGATGGTTATTTAGTAGTAAGTTTTTCTTATTTTGGAAGGATTGTTTTCCTACCACTGTTGTTTTCTTGATTTCTGAAAGTGATCTGTTATCAGAGGTAATTACAATACCCAAATGGGTGAATTCTTTGACTGGTTCTATCGCTGTGTTATTTTTTATTTCTTCCTCTAGGCTTCTTTTCGCCTACTCTCATGAATTTTTTTTTCATTTATATTTACTTTAATTTTTTCTAAGGATTTGTTGAATGTTCTTAGCATCTTACTCCTATCCTTTTAAAGAATTACCTAAGAGAGCAAAGCAGATACTGTGGTTATATGCAGCTCCTTTAAACAGGAGGTGGTGCTATTTGTGCAAGGTGGTAGAGCCAATTCAACAGGTGAGCCAATTATAGCGGCAGTTCTACAGGTTTCATTAAGACCTACATCCACATGTTGGCATGCGTGGAACAGGACAGGCATATTCTGCTGCAGAATACCATAGCGCCATTGCAGAATTTCGGATGGTATCAGGATAACTTCCCCACTGTGATCTGACCAGTTTCCCAGTTTCTTGAGGAGATTGTTCCTGATGGACACAGTTGACTTGCAGTTCTCGAAAGTAAGAGAAAGTATGAGATCCGTTGAGCGTCACTCCTAGATATGTTGGAGTGTCACTGCGTACCAGTTCGATCCCTGACCATACTAATTTCAATTTGCGTGTGGCTTCCCTCTTTCTCAAATGAGGTTCCTCTGAGGTGTTTGGTTTAAGCTGGTTCATACTGAAGTATCTGGAGAGATCTTCAAGGGCATTCCTAAGGGTTTCCTCAAGTGATTCGAAACCTATGCTCTGGGTGGTTAGAGGAAGGTCCTGCTATTAGGAGTTGTGGGTTGGCGTTATTATATACATAGAAAAGAATAGGAGCCAGTACACTTCCCTGGGGAAGGCCTTTATTCTGTAGGCTCCTGCTGAAATTTGACAGAAACAATACGATTTTGTAAAAGAGTGGCGAGTATCCTGGTTATTCTCAAATACTTGATCAGTAGAAGGTGGTGGTTAACAGAGGTAGAGAGCGATAGAATTTCTAAATGCTTACTCTGGTTTTCTGACTCTTTGGGGTAGTTTAATTTCGCACTAACACTTCAAAGGAAGGATGGGAAAGGGAAGGGACTGATCGTGGACTTAGAGCCCCAGCATTTCAAGGCTGCCGACTGCCTTTACTTGTAACTAGCTCTATTACATCTTATCATTGAATCAACAGAGACCGAGTTTAACCACCATCATCTTCGTCTTGCAGTCCTAGGTAAACTATCCTCCTCTGATCGCCTCAGAGGATCACTTTATCTCGTCATTCAGTTTGCACTCCTGCATTTGTTCCCTTTCTTGGGCTGATATCTCCATTCGTGGAGCCCTGCTGGTAATGGACTTCAACCCTCTGGTTCTAGAGGCACCTACAGTGGACCTACAGTTATTCTCCCCAAATCAGTAGGTTGTTTTACATGAGGCCAATAACAGAGTTGTTGAACAAACTGTCTGAGTGTGCGTCTATTGCATTCTGCTTCATACACAGATAGATTATGTATACATTCATATTTTGATATATCTGAATATTTCTTCTTTATTCCACTATAATACATCATCAACCATTTTTCTTTCACAGACAGTCGAACTACCCCACCTGCTGTGCGATATCTGTACCTTACCATACAAGCGGCTGATGTTTGTATGTTGTGTGAGGATGGTCTCTCTTCTTACTGTCCAATGTTTCTTTGTATTTTATTAACGAAGTCCTTGAAAACAGCTTTGAATGATTCTGGGTTCGGGGACTGAAGGTAGAAGTTACAGTTTCGATGCACCAGGTTGAAAGCGTTCATGAGAAACGTCCGATATTCAAGGAGAATCAGGGGAGGATTAATCAGATGCTCAGACACCAAACTGTGTACACGTCCAGTGGCATTGTACAGTAAAACAGTGATATTTATCTACCACTATAATAATGAATACATGTTAATTAGTTACATTAATGAAGAGACACTTCTCCGACTTATTTGAAATTATGTTTATGATAACCATATTTTCGAGAACTACTTGTTGACTTTTCAAAAATGATTCCACCGTGCAATATTTAGCGTGTCGATGACACCAACGCGTCAAGTAAAATATAATAGTCAGTATCGTTGTCGCAACAGATATTGACTTCTCAGTCTCTGTTCACAGAAAGATTCTGTGGATGCACAGACGCAAGCAAGGCCCGCAATTCAAGAATAATATAAATAATAATATTGTCTCACCTAACATGTGCGATCATTTCTGATGCAATTCCGTCAGCCTGTGTGTGACTTTTGACACTTCAATTTACTTTAGGTGTCAGAGGTGTCATCTTCCAATTTGTACAATATGAGGTTGAATGTTGACACAGTTTCTTGTTGGTCATGCTTGCAGGCGCTCGTAATCCATCAGCGAGAATAACAACAAATCGCGGCCGCCGTTCCTCACTGCCACTCAAGATCCACGTGGCGCTGTTTGAGACGCAGCTTGGCCACAACATCGACCACCTGATGTTGGTAAGTTTTAACACTCTTTTCTGTGTATTTCTAATCTTAACGGTATTTTCTTTCGAAATTGGCTAGTGCTTGTATTTTTTCCTGTTTTATGTCAGTGATTTTGCTTGGATTTTGAAAGCACTGAAAAAGCTTGTGGTTCAACCCCTCCTAATCTGGCTCGTGTTAACACTGCAATGATTGATTCGCTTACCACACAACTTTTATAGCCCTTCTTGCTTCGTAATGATAACACAAAATTTGTATAATCAATGCAGGAGATCTGGAAAAAAAATACACTCAAATGTGGAAAGAGACTTGTTTCATGCCTAAGGTAAGTAAAAAATGTAACACTCAAATGTGGAAAGAGACTTGTTTCATGCCTAAGATAAGTAAAAAATGTAACACTCAAATGTGGAAAGAGACTTGTTTCATAACTAAGATAAGTACAAAATGTAACACTCAAATGTGGAAAGAGACTTGCTTTATGCAAAAGGTAAGTAAAAAATTTATATTATAATGAAAATATTTTGTTGATGAACATAATCTCAGTAGAACTGTTAAAAAACAATGTTTTAATGACAATATTTAATACTGATAAGCATTTGTTGATTAAAAAACCGTACAGCTGTTTTAAAACATTAGTGACACCTTCTGACAATTCAATACGCGTCATGCAAATCTCCCTCTCCAGATCTTGGGCTGACGCATGTGAAGCGACGTCCTTATGCATTGCGACGTCGCATTGGGACACATCGGAGCCATCTGAGTATTTCATTAACACTTCATACTGCTGGTGTTAGCACAGTCTTAGGGTTTCCGGCATCAGAACTGGAAAAGCGGCCGATATCTGCGCTTTTGATCGAGCTTTTCTTATGACAGCAGTAATTATAATCATGATATTTCAGTCAGTTACGATATTCTGACAGGAATACTGATGTCATTGTCAAGTTCACTTTAATATTGTTCGTGTCTGTTACAGAATCGGGGGAAAATGGTTGGGAGGATTTCAAGGATACTTGGTATTAGAGTTTTAACAGTGTCGGGTAGGTTCATAGCTGTAAGTTGTGCTCCACAGGGGGCCTCTTACAGTTATTTTACTCTAAAGTAGCTCATCTCAAATTTTTGTCCTATAAATTTTGTAGACATAGTGAAAAATGAGGTAAATGTAAGTCGCAGTCATGTGAAAGTCCAAGAACTGGTGACGAGTTCTAGAGATTGTTACAAACGGAAATATTACTATGTTACGCTGAATGGCTCGGAGAGCGCTGACTTACTCGTCGCAAAAGAAAAATGGTTCAATCCTTGTTTTTAAAATGATTTTAGACTTTTAAGCCAACCGTACATGGTCACAAAAAATTAATCTGTTAGGCTGAATGGCTCGGACGGCTACTCAGGCGGCACCCTTTTAGTCACCTCTTACAACATGTTTTTAATGATTAAAACACTGTATTTTGGATTGGAACATTTCGAGCTCATAGATTTGAACTCTAGAGACGTTTGCAACGTTCACATTACTTAGAGATTAAAACTGTGTCTCATAACCGAAAAACTTCAACGCCACAGTCGTTAAGGCGATAAGTCTTTCACTGATAGAAAACCTATAGATTGTATGCCACAGATAAAATAAAAATCTCAGACCTGAATGACAGGCAGACAAGGGATACCGTGAAAAAAATATGTCACGTCCCGGAAGGGTCTGGTTCAATTTACATTGACACGTGCCTCTATAGCTCAATAGACAGCGCGCTGGCCTCTTTTCCCTGTAGCACTCCGTGCATTCAAGATTGACAGAAGTATTGACGTGTTTAATTCTACACACATGCACACACACTTGAATCCATTTAGTAAATAATTATATTAATCACATCACATAGCACGCGCATTCGACTACGTATTACTAACGTAATGAGTATATCAACGGAAAAAGACATATTTACACACTTTATTAACGTAATTATTGTCAATACAGTATGGTTGCTTAGTTGTACTTTCTCTTAAAACAGTATTTACCACCACCATGCGTCCCATTGGTAATCAGTCGCTTGGTAGGCCAAATCATCGCGTGTTTACAATTATTATTGTTTCTAGCCTGTTTCTTTGCGCAGGAGATAAGGAGAGTTCGTATATATATATTGAAAAGTACAGGAGCCAGTACACTTGGCTGGGGAAGGCCCTTCTTCTGTAGGCTCTATCGAGAATGCTGCTGTTGGAATTTGACAAAAACACCACTATTTTGTAAAAGAGTGGCGATGAGACTGGTTAGTCAAACATTCTTGGTCAGGTTATAGAGCTTCATGAATAGAAGGTGGTGAATAACAGAGATAGAGAACACTAGAGTTTCTGGTTATCTGACTGCCGGATCCTCTTTGGTGGTAGTTTTATTTCGCACTAACAAGTCAAAGGAAGGATGGGAAATGGAAGGTATTGGTCGAGAACAGCCCCAGCATTTCAGGGCTGCCAACTGCCTCTACATGTAACTACCTCTGTTACCTCTTATCATTAAATCAATAGAGACCGAGTTTAACCATCATCGATTAACTCTCACAGTCCTGTTCGCCTCACAGGATCCCTATATCTCCTCATTCTGTCTGCACTACTGCCATTATTCCCCTTCTTATGCCGTTTCCTCCATACACGGAGCTCTGCTGGTAATGGAGTTCAACCCTCTGGTGCTAGTGACATAACTTTATACTCGCAGGACCTACAGTGATACGTGATTTTGTCCCCTCACTAGGTTGTGTCACATGAGACTAGTAACAGAGTTGTTGAACAAACTGTCTGAGTGTGCATCTGTAGCATCCTTCTTCAAACACAGATAGATTCTGCATACATTCATAATTTTTAATATCTGAATATTTGTTCTTTATTCCATTATAATGCATCATCAACCATTTTTCTTTCACAGACAGTCGAACTACCCCACCTGCTGTGCAATATCTGTACCTTGACATACAAGCGGCAGATGTTTTGTATGTTGTGTGAGGATGCTATTTTAGTTTACAAGCTCCTTTCTTACCGTCCAACGTTTCTCTTTTATTGTATTAATGATGTCCTCGAAAACAGCTTTGAATGATCCTGGGTTTGGAGACTGAAGTAGATGTTTCATTGGCGATGCACCAAGTTGAAAGCGTTCATGAGAAACTTCCGATAATCATGGAGAATCAGGGGAGGAATAATCAGATGCTCAGACACCAAACTGTGTACACGTCCAGTGCCATTTTACAGTAATTGTGCCCTCTAAGGCAGTGATATTTATCTCCTACTAAAATAGTGAATAGATTTTAATTAGTTACATTAATGAAGAGACACTTCTCCATCTTGTTATTTGAAATTATGTATATCATTGCCATTTTCTCGAGAACGACTTGTTGATTTTCAAAAATAATTCCACCGTGAATTTAGAGTGTCGATGACACCAACACGTCAAGTAAAATATAATAGTCAGTATCGTTGTCTCAGCGGATATTGACTTCTCAGTCTCTGTTTAAAGAAAGGTTCTGTGAATGTACAGACACAGGCAAGGCCCGTAATTGAATAACAATAAAATAATAATATTGTCTCATCTACCATGTGCGATCATTTCTGATGCAATTCAGTCAGCCTGTGGGTGAATTTTGACACTTCAATTTACTTTACATGTCGGAGGTGTCATCTTCCAATGTGTACAATATGAAGTTGAATGTTGGCACAGTTTGTTGTTGGTCATGCTTGCAGGCGCTCGTAATCCATCAGCGAGAATAACAACAAATCGCAGCCGCCCGTCCTCTATGCCACACGGGATCCACGGGGTGCTCTTTGAGACGCAGCTGGGCCATAACATCGACCACTTGGTGTTGGTGAGTTTTAACACTCTTTTTTGTGTATTGCTGGTCTTAACGGTATTATCCTTTTGAATTGGCTAGTGCTTTTATATTTTCCTGTTTTGTGTCATTGATTGTGCTTGGAAAGCGAAATCACAGAAGACTAGGATCAGAAGGTTGTGGTCTAAACTCCCCCCTCCTATGGTTCGTGTTAACACTGCGATGGTTGATTCCCTTATCACAAAACTTGTATATCCCTTTGTAATGATAACACAAAATTTATATAATCATTGATACTATAATCTATCTGAGAATTGCAGAAGATCTGGAGAAATTCTGAATAGTATGAACGGAGTCTTGGGAAAGGAATACAAGATGGAAAATGAATAAGTCCAAAACAAAAGTAATAGAGTTCAGTCAAACAAAGTCAGGTGATGGAGGAAACATTACATTAGGAAATGAAGTCCTACAGGGAGTACATGAATATCGTTACTTTGGTAGTACAATAACTAACGATGCCAGAGGTAAGGAGGACATAAAATGCAGACTAGCACAAGCAAGAAAAGAAATCTGCTTACTTCGAACATTGATATCGGAATTAGAACGATGTTTCCAAAGACTTTCGTCTGGAGCGTTGTGTTGTGTTGAAGTGAAACATGGACGATAATTAGCTCAGAAAGGCAGAGGATAGAAGCTTTTGGAATGTGGTGTTACAGAATAATGAAGGTGAGATAGATAGATCAAAGCACGAATGAAGAGATACTGTATCGAATTGGTGAGAGGAGATCGATTTGTGCACATTTGATGAGAAGAAGCGATAGAATAATAGGACACATCTTGAGACACCCAGGACTTGTCCATTTGGTTTTGAGGGAAGTTTAAGTGGTAAGAATGGTAGGGGTAGAAGAAAGTACGAATAACACAAGCAGATTACAGCAGATTGTTTGCAATTGTTATGTAGAAATGATATGTATAGCACAGGATAGGCTGGCATGGAGAGCTGCACCCAACCAATCTATGCATTGATGACTCAAATAGCAGCATTATAACGAACTCACCACTTCAGACTTAAATGCCTATAAAAGTAAAAGAATTTTACAAATGAATTTTATTATAATGAAAATAATTAAAATTAATTTAAATACTGTAACTCAGTCAAATTACATCCTCTGTCGGTTCATCACATCTGCTACAAGCTACCGTGCTCGATAGCACAAATGCCAGTTGTCTGGATCGCCCTAGGAAGCTACTTACCCACTTGAGGAGGATAATTTTGTCATTTTCCGTAATAGATATGATAGATATCCATATTAATCCTATGAATGGCCTGATGGTATTTGAATGCTTTCAGTATCCTGGCAGGCACTTTACATTTTAACCCATTCCTGCCAAACCCATATATGTATGCTTCTGAAGGCATTGCCTTGTCCACTGAACCTGTATATTTAAGTTTTGGTGCATTACCTATTCTGCCGAGCCTGATATAGCGTCTTGCTTTGAATTTTCGGGGTGACATTCCAAGAGGTTTCGTTTAGCAGGTATATCGCACCATATTACATGTTTTGAAACCGATCTCGAAGTGATTTTGTCTTTGCTGAAGTGTAATATCTTTCCCGCTATCCTGTAGACATCATGGTGCATCGAAGTACATTTTCATCTCTTGTTGACGAAGAAATTTCTTCATAAGTAGTGATTTTGAAGAGGATGATGGAGAATATAGGGCGAATGATATTGTATAGCAAGAAAAAGTCTGACAGTGTGGTAGTTATGAATCTGATCAGGAATTGTCGCCTTCTGCTAAAAAGAGAATGAAGAAATTGCACTGTATAAAGCAGGCCTCTCCATTTTATGGGTTGTTCATGATTTTGATGATAATAGTTCTGGAATCACCAACTTTGTATTATATTCCCGTATTAGTAATGGTAATGATTGAGATGTAAAAGTTAATCCTTTTAAAAAGCCTGGTATAGAGGGTTTGCCTGGTCATTAAAACATGGCAGTGTGTCCAACACTTGTCATGTTCGTATACGGGGGCAGGTATAAAGTGATATTAATCTCATTAGCTAGTTTTTACAATCGGATGATCTTCCTGACATCAGCATCATC
This sequence comes from Anabrus simplex, assembly GCF_040414725.1. Taxonomy (NCBI): domain Eukaryota; kingdom Metazoa; phylum Arthropoda; class Insecta; order Orthoptera; family Tettigoniidae; genus Anabrus; species Anabrus simplex. Next base: position 86,316,921 of record NC_090276.1, on the reverse strand, counting down.
ATAGGAGTTGAAATCAATAACCTCTCATCCATCTCTGCAATCGGCTTGATGTTAGGTGCTCGAGGATCCATACCTAAATTTTTTCTCGACTTTTGCAATACCTTTGGGATGAATAGAGATGGCATCTATAACATCGCCCTTACTATTCTCAGGAAGTCCATCGTGATCTTCAAGAACCTCAGATAAATATTTGACGTGTCCCACTCTTAACCTCATACTATCTCTTGTATCTATCTGTATCCATTATTGTTGTTAAGGTACCATTTGTCCTTGGTCAACCCGCAGCTGTTGCAAGAAGATGGTATAATAAAATAATTAGAAGATTGTCTACAATGAAATAAATGTTTGAAAATAGTAAAGGCGTGGGTGAAACCCAGTGCTGTCATATAGCCTACTCCTGTTAAATAACACCAAACTCAGGACATATGGAAGCTTAAAACCTCTGTTGAAATCTTTGTTAAATATTTCTCCTAACATGGACAGTAGTATCAGAACGCTTGGTACACGAACAAGTCCTCACTTACTTGACTAACTTCTCACTGCTTGACCCTTACCAATCTGGTTTCAAGAAAGGACACAGCACAACGACTGCCCTACTGAAAGTAACTGATGATATCCGACAGGCAATGGACACTCGACAAGTGACTGTACTGGTTCTACTTGATTTTTCTAGTGCTTTTGACACTGTTGTTCCTCAACTGCTACTTTCAAAATTGGATTCATTAAATTTCAGCAAGACGGCAATAAACTTTTTCAGTTCGTACCTCAAAAATCGCCGTCAGTGTGTCAAAGTAAATAATAGCAGATCTGAGTGGCTTAACAAACCCCTCGGTGTCCCCCAAGGGTCTGTACTTGGACCATTGCTGTTTGCAATTTACTTACACGATGTTGCCAAATCGATTACACATTGCAAGTATCATCTTTATGCTGATGATCTGCAGATCTACTACCACTCAAGAACTGATAAAATTCAGAGTGCTGTAGAAAAAGTTAATGCTGATTTAAGTCTCATAAGTAATTTTGCATTGAGTAACAATCTCAAAATTAATCCTCTTAAAACGCAAGCAGTAATCATTGGTACTTCAAAAAACTTACACGTCTTAAAACAATACGAAACTCCTCCTGTAGCACTAAACAATACCATTATTCCATTTTGTGAAACAGTTATGAATCTTGGTGTGGCTATAAGCGAAACATTGAACTGGTCGCAACATGTGATGAAAGTGTGCCAAAAGGTATATCAAAGCCTGCATCCTCTGAAGCGGTTTAAAAATATATTTCCTCGGTCCTTGAAAATAAAGCTCATTCAATCACTCTTGTTTCCAATTCTCGAATACTGTGATACAGTTTTTATTGATATCAATAACGAGCAAAGCATGAGACTGCAACGTGCCCAAAATGCATGCATCAGGTATGCATTCGACATAAAACCATACGCCCATGTATCCCCATTCTATACACAATTATCTTGGTTACGACTGAATGACAGACGTAGACTCCACGCAACTACTTTGGTGTATCAAGTGCTTTCTGAAAACACTCCTCCTTACCTATCCACCAGATTTCGCTACCTTAGTTCCCTGCACCTGTTCAATACCCGGTCAGGCTGTACGCTAGAAATTCCTGTGCATCGAACCGCAACCTACAACAGATCGTTCACAATCTCCGCCACGAGCTGGTGGAATGAACTCCCCAATGACATCAGGGAAGCTAAATCTAAGACAAAATTTAAAATCCTTTGCCAGCGTCATCTTTTAAGCACTTCCAGTCTTTCTTGAGTGTGAATGGGATGCATGAATGAGAGTGAATATGGTTGTTTATTGCAATGTGTTCCTGTATATAATTTAGTTATACTTTACTCACCTTAGTTTAGTTAGTGATACTTTAGTTGCTTTAGTTATACTTTAGGTTGTAAAGATTTCATATGTTTAAATTTTATGTAAAATATACATTGTATATACAAGAAGTGGTTAAGTGTAAGAAAGGGCCGGGAGCCCTAACTTCGCCACAATAAAGACGCTTTAATAATAATAATAATAATAATCATGTACCTCAATTGATGTTCAGTACAGCAATTTAAGTACTTTTCCTAACACTACTTGTCACCGAATGTGACTCTCGCCAAGAATTTATAACGATAAATTGCAGAGGAATCAAGTGTTTACTGACTAATTTTATTAAATTTCATAAAATGTGTCACAAATTTAAAGGTAATAAAAGCACTGCATATAGTAGCGGATGTCCACAATGAAAGTCACGGTATTCAGTGTGGCACAACAGGGGCTGTAATGATGGTACAAGTCTGAAATTGTGGAGATATGCTCACTAAGTAATGCGTTCACGAATTATGCCACACAAATTACTAGTTCCATGTGTTGCCACCAGTCGAAAACATGGCACTGTAAGCGGTCAGAGTGTACGATATTCCGTAACTCTGACATCAAAGTTTTCTTCCGGTAGAATTGGGTTGTCAGTTCCTTGGTTGTTACCTTGTGGCGCATGTTGATTCCTTTTGTGAAGTGAATCTTCGTTGTAACGTAAGAAACATGAACTTATCCGTGTGAAACGTATTACCTCTTGGGAACAGAGACAGTGCACTACTAGTGAAATTGTTTTTATCAGAATGGCAGCAATAGCAAGGCTGCATTGCGGGAATATGGCCGAGAGAAACAGAAGAGAAGAGGTCCGATGAAAAGTGGTGAATGAGGTATCGCATGAGGGAGAGGACGGCAGCGCATCCCCATGGATGTTTTATATGAAGTAGCTGTAGCAGACCGTGCAGCACATTCTCCCGATTCCGTAGCAAGTGCTCCTGCTTTGTCATGTGACTTGTCGCTACACCGGTCAAGAGTTATACACTGGTATCCTTACAAACTTCATACTGTTCACAAACTGAACCCCAAGTTGTTGCAGAACGCCGTGACTTTGCCCTACGGTTTATGGCGTGCGTGGAAGTGGACAACATGTGGTCGGGAAATAATTGTGGGCTGACGAGGCGCATTTTACTCTGGATTGTGCAGCGAATGCACAGAACTGTCTCATATGGGGTTCGACTGATTGATGTGGTTTAACAAGCTCCTTCATTCTCCGTCCGTTTCCCTCATGGGCCTGTTAGGTGTACAGTGACATCTGCACGTTATAGGGACCTTCTTGTGCAACATGTGATTCCAGATTTGGGCAGGACCGCAACTGCAACCACACCGTTATTTTCAAGCAAGATTTCGCTCGCCAGGTGAAAGAATTGTTTCGAGAAACCTTCAGTAAAGACCGCATTATCTCTAGGCATTTTACAAGATGCGCGACCTTCGAGGTCCCCCGACATGTAGCTCTGACTTCACGCGATATGCTGCGGGCAACTGTCCACCATGCCATGCAAGAGATGCAACACGTCGCTGAGTTCAGAGGCCGTAATGAACAATGCTTGTAGCCATAAATACTAATCACCGTTATCATGTTTGAACTCTCCTGCCTTTTTTCTGTGACCCGTACCCTTGCTTGTAGCGCCTGGTGGCATAACTTGGAACTAATAATGTTTGTGCTGTACCACGCGGAACACCACAACCGGTACATACCATTTACATCATCCATCCCAAAGAGTCATTGCCACTTTATGAGTGATCACAGAACACCAAGTGTTATTTTCTCCATATCGATATTTGTACATTCCAGTATTTCAATCGAATTCGATCGATCATCGCCCTTCTCGATTACCCGCTATGTGCAGTAGCAAATGCTATCGCCAACATTCGATCGATCATCGCCCTTCTCGATTACCCGCTATGTGCAGTAGCAAATGCTATCGCCAACATTCGATCGATCATCGCCCTTCTCGATCTCCAGCTATGTGCCATAGCGAATGCTATCGCCAACATTCGATCGATCATCGCCCTTCTCGATTTCCCGCTATGTGCCATAGCGAATGCTATCGCCAACATTCGATCGATCATCGCCCTTCTCGATTTCCCGCTATGTGCCCTAGCGAATGCTATCGCCAACATTCGATCGATCATCGCCCTTCTCGATTTCCCGCTATGTGCAGTAGCGAATGCTATCGCCAACATCCGATCGATCATCGCCCTTCTCGATTTCCCGCTATGTGCCATAGCGAATGCTATCGCCAACATTCGATCGATCATCGCCCTTCTCGATTTCCCGCTATGTGCCCTAGCGAATGCTATCGCCAACATTCGATCGATCATCGCCCTTCTCGATTTCCCGCTATGTGCCCTAGCGAATGCTATCGCCAACATTCGATCGATCATCGCCCTTCTCGATTTCCCGCTATGTGCCATAGCGAATGCTATCGCCAACATTCGATCGATCATCGCCCTTCTCGATTTCCCGCTATGTGCAGTAGCGAATGCTATCGCCAACATTCGAAGGCACGGTCAAAATGTTTTAGTATAACTCCTCGACTCATGAATCTGTGTAAACAAAGGACATTTACTCTCTTTGGAACATTCAATTGAAGTTCAAAACGGAGAAGCGAAAATATGTTCTCATATTAAGTGCGTAAGTAACGGCGCTGATAGCAGTTGTTAACTCGTTAGAATAAAGGCTGAAGTAAACAATCCCATTATTATGTTGCTAGAAACTGATCCAAATTTCCTTTGTACTGATGACACAAGAGACAAGTACAGAAATGAAATAAGAATATAATACCTCCCAAGGTACGGCAGTGTGCATTCCTCATTTCAGAGGTTATATATTCTCACATGAGGCTGAATTTCAGAAAGGCTGTTCTCAGGTAGATCCGGGGGTCTTGAAATATACAGGGCGAAATTTAATAAAAACCGACACATTTCTGTCTGGAAATGGAGGAAAAAATGTCCTACGAACATGTGTCCTTAAATGGACACCCCGACGCTATTAGGTTTGCGAGGGCTAGGGAGTCTTTCATTTTCACCCCCTTCGTGGCCCTTGACTTTCTTTGGCCGATACCTTCATTTTTCGAAGTGTCGGACCCCTTCCATTTTTTCTCTCTGATTAGTGTTATATAGAGGATGGTTGCCTAGTTGTACTTCCTCTTAAAACAATAATCACCACCACCACCTTAAATGGACAGTGTGTGTGCAACGACAACAAATAGCCCCGGAACACAGTACATAGCACGTCACAGCAGATGTTCAAAGTGGCCTCGGTGGCCCCTTTAAACAACAAGCATCATTATGAACTATCCTACCCCTGGGCCACTCCAGTGTGGGGATGTTGTCCTCAATTAACAGCACCAAAGAATCAACATCAATATGTCGATTGGTATCATGCCACTTGAAGCGTTTTTGCAATTTCTGCAAGTATTCTCGCTGCCATCTCTGCCACAACAGCTGCCGAATTTTCTGCAAATGCTGCTAACGTGACGAGCGGTTATCGGGTTCTTTCAACAAATCCCTTTGCACAGGTTCCACGATCGAGTCACTTAGAAGGAAATGTGCTGGTGTTAGGACTTCTAAATCATTTGGATCATTTGGCAAGGGAGCAAGGGAACGTGAATTTAATACAGCCTCTATATCACAAAGAATAGTGTAGGTTTCTTCGAAAGTTAGCACGCGTCCCTGTGTTTCAGTCAGCAAATGTCTTTTCATCATCTTTACAGCTGCTTCCCACAATCCCCCAAAGTAGGGTGACCGGGGAGGAATGAAATTCCACTCCATCTACTGCTGAGCGAGTGAGGAGGTAATGGTCGTTGACCCCTTTTCCAAAAAGGACTGGATATCTTGTAGTGCGTTGGCTGCTCCAATGAGATTCTTCCCATTAACAGAGAAAAGCTGCTTGGACAAAACTCTTCTCGCCGTAAAGCATTGCAGTACAGCTAAGAAAGCTTCGGTTGTTAGCTGCGACACCAACTCCAAATGCACTGCCTTGGTACTGAAGCATATAAATACAGCTACGTAACCCTTGTAAGTATGAATGCGGCCTCTTCTGTGGCTTTCTCTTACAGATATTGGACCTGCATAGTCCACTCCTGTGGTAACAAAGGCTCGAACAACCAACGTAACTCTTTCTTTTGCTGAATATGCCATGCGTACCTCTGGAACTGTAGGATGGTAACAAAACCACTTCAGACATCTCTTGACAATCCTTTTCGCTTCTCTTCTGCCGCTGATAGGCCAATATCGTTGTCGAGTTGCACGGAGCAGTTGCTCTGGGGGACAATGCTTCAGACGACGATGTTCATTTTCCATTATCATTCTGGTGATGTGATGATTTTCTGGTAGAAGCACAGGATGTCTCTGTTCTGATGTTAGCTCCTAAAAACGAAGCCTTCCTCCAACCCTAATCAATCCGTCACTATCCAGAAACGGACTAAGTAACTTTAGAGAACTCTTCTTTGGGAGGTCTTGATAATTAAGCAATGTAGTACTTGAAGGAATGCTTCTAATTGTGTCCTTCTGACTACCTGTTTCTCTTCTTTACAAGATTCTTGTATTTCTAGTGAACATTTTTTCCTTTCTGGCGGTTTGAATTTGCAATTATAAATGAATCTTTGGCAATATGCTACTATACGGCATAATTTCGTAAATGAGAATTTATTCAGTATAATGCTAGTTGATGTTAGTGTTAACGTAACTGCTGTGACCTTCAGCTCTGGTCGTTCTGTTTCAAATTCTTCTGAACGCTCTGGTTGTTGACGAGGTGCACGAAGCCAAGAAGGTCCACTCCACCACAGCTTTTTATCTTCGAGTTCTTCTTAAGTAATTCCTCTTAAGAGAAGATCAGCTGGATTTTCAGTCGAAGGCACATGCTTCCAGGTGGTTGCATCAGTAGCTTCTTGAATCTTGGCAATCCTGTCTTCAGCAGCCTTGGCTCAGTGTTGATCCATCCCAAAACAATTGTACTGTCACTCCATAATCTGATCTGACCAATTTCTTCTTTCAAAGCACTCACTGTTGTTTTGACAAATTGTGCATGAAGAAGGGCTGCCTCCAATTCGAGTCTTGGCAACGAAATGGTTTTTAAAGGAGCTACTTTTGTCTTCGCACAAAGTAAATTGGAAATGTAGAGACCATTTTGCGTTTGACAAACTGCATAAATGCAGGCTCCAAAAGCCTTCTCTGAAGCATCACTACATCCAAAATATCAAAAGAGCCAGAGCAATTTCCAGGATTTATGTTTCTCATAATTCTGATGTAGTTCAGTCTTTCTAATGACGTATAGTACTCATTCCAAATCTGAAAGTGCTCTTGACAATGGCTGATCCCATTCAAATCCATCTACCCATAAGTATTGCATCAACAACTTCCCTTTGATCAGTACTGGACCCACGAGTCCTAGTAGATCAAAAATCTGTGCGATTTTGGAGGCGAATTCTCTTTTGAATCCTGGTGATTGCTTTGCCAGCTCAACTCGAAACTGAAGGCAATCTTGTGCTCAGTCCCAGAGGAGTCCAAGAGTCTTACTAGCTTCACCTTCGTCTAAAACCAGTAAAGTCTCTACGTCGCTTTTTCCCTCCAAATCCTGCAAGATCTCTTTGCTGTTGGACCCCCATTTCCTCAAATGCATTCCACCACTCTTGAGTATACTTTGTATTTACCGCCGTAGTCCGATCACGTCTTCTAGAATGTCTCCTCCACTTAAGCAATCATCCATATAAAAATCATCGCGAATAGCCTTTGTTGCTGCTGGAAATTCATTTTCATAAAGAGTAGACAATTCATTTAGGCATCTCATGGCATGGTAGGGTGCAGATGCTGTTCCATATGTTACTGTATTCAACTGATAAATCCTCACAGGGGTTAAAGATTTCTCTTTCCACAAAATCTGCTGTAATGCTCGATCTTCAGGATGGATGTGGATTTGCCGAAACAACTTTTCCACATCTGCCATCATGACGTACTTACGGCTGCAAAATCTAAGTACATTGTGAAAAAGATCTCGCTGTAAATTAGGTCCTGTCATGAGCTTGCCATTGAGTGATGTCCCAAGTGATGTTTTTGCCGAGGCCTCACATACCACTCTGAACTTTGTGGTGTCACTATCTGGACGTACCACTGGTTGATGGGGTATGATGTATTAATTTGGTAGGCCTACATCTTGATTTTGGTTTGTTTCAATCAAGCTCATATGCCCTAGTTTTTCATATTCATCTATGAAATCTGCATAAGCTTTCTTGAATTCGGAGTGTCTGCTCAACCTCTTGACTAATGATTCTAGCCTATTTAGTGCATGTTTTCTTGATTCTCCCAGGACTTCATCCGGCTTGATAGGGAGCCTTACGATGAATCTGTCTGTTGTATCTCTCGAAACGGTGTCCGTGAACTGTCTTTTACATATTCTTTCTTCTGATGTGTAATGCTGAGTGTCCGGAATTGCTTCTTGTTTCCAGAATTTTTCCATCTGATCTGATAGTTGTTGATTGCTTATTTTCATGCACGTTTTTGTTGATCCTTGTTTGTTCTCAAAAACTTCACCGCCTATAATCCAGCCTAATCGGGTGTTTTACAGAGCTGGTTTTCCTTCAACTTCATTCTTGGGTGGACCTATGACTATTTTCCTATAAAGTCCTGCACCCATTAATATGTCTATGTCGCCATGCTTGTTGAATGTGGGATCTGCCAAGCGAATGTCCTTTGGAATAATAATTTTGTCCTTCTTGACTACAGCTGTGGCAATCGTCCTGTTACAGTTGGCAAAACTAGAAATTCTGCTTCCACCTCAAATCCATCATTCCTTGAAGCGAGGTGTACTCTGGTTATCTTTTTTGTTTCCACTTTGGAACAATCTACTCTAGTGATCTGTGTGTTTGTCTTGAAATTCGGTAAACCAAGTTTCTTATACAGACCTTATTAGATTCGACTGAGATCCCGGATCCAATAAGGCTCGGCATGTCATTCTTCTTCCGTGATCATCTTTCACATCAAGTAAAGCTGTTGACAAAAGTATTTGCGATGTTATTCCTTTCGCCAAGCTCACATTGAGTGAAGCAGGTGAATGCTGAGATTCAACACACCGGTTTATGGGCACTTGATTTTCTTTAACATTTTGTTTCTGTTTGCCATCTTCCTGAGCATGTAAAAGTGTGATGTGTAAAAGTCCACATTTCTTGCATTTTGATCCTCTAATTTTTTTTGCAATATGTCCTGGTGTCAATCAGTTATAACACTGTCCTTTTCCTCGGAGCAGTTTTCTTCTATCTTCAACTGATCGCTTAATTAATTCTTCACATGTAAAAATGGGGTGACTTCCACCACACAGTTTACAACTTGCCTGAGTCGTTGTCATAACAACTTTCTTGATAGGTTGTTTGTCCTTCGGATTTGTCTTCGTGTTCAATTCCTTGGTTTTGTTGTGATTTAACAGCATATATGATTGGGAACGTTCAGTTAAAAATTTCAATAAATCATCCAACGTTGGCCTCTTCTGTGGAGTGTTACGTTTCACCCTTTCCTGCCAGTCTCTTTGTTCAATGAAATCCAGCTGCTTCTTTGCTAGATGAATAACCAATGTGTCCCAACATTGTACCAGTTGCTTCATTGCTTTTAATGAAGCCATGTGAGTTTGAATATGAAATTGTAATTGCCTGAGTGATTCAGATTTTTCTCTTTAAAAACTGTAGGAAACTTGAAAAGTTCATCTAGATGTGTCTGGATTATCATCATTTGATTATCATATGTATCTACCAGAAAGTTCCAAGCACTTGTGTAGTTTTCTTCTGAAATGGTAAAACCTTGAATGACTGCGTGCCTCGTCCTGCAGAAGACCGATCAGATACTGAAATTTTTGAATATTTGTTAGTTGAGTATCATTATGAATGGTTGACTCAAAACTGTTCTTAAAAAGCAACCATTTTGTGAATTCACCGTTGAATTCCAGTAATTTAATTTCTGGTAATTTATGTATTCTTCTGTTATGATTTTGTGTAACTTCTTGTAGATGATTGGCGTTGTTTACTGCCGTGTTCATTTGAGCTAGCAAATTATTTGAACATCCTCTGCTTCATCTATTATCGTTTGCAGTTGTGTAACTGCGCTGAAATAGCTCCTGCTCTCCCTCACATTCCTCTTCAAACTGTAGTGCTGCTATTTCAATAGTGATCTCTGTTTCCTCAATTTTAATTTGTAAATCTTCAAAAGAATTCCATACCTCTTCACATTTTTTTAATTCTAACCTTCGCCTCTGATTTTGACATGTCAGCTGTAATCGACTTTATTATTCTTGTAAACGTGCCTTTTACTCAATGACGCGATTGTTTCAATTTCGTTAGTTGCGACATATTTTAATTAAGGTTATGCTGTGAAAGTTATGTATAAGTTCAATGTTGTGAATTGAGGTTATATGAGAAAGGAATTTGGATCTTTTATATTTATGACAACAGGAGGATCAATGGACTTCAATTATTATTATAATTATTATTATGTTGATCAGAGCATGTTTATGTCTCGAAAACATGCGCTGAGGGAAAGAGAAAGAGGCTAGAATCTAAGAGTACCGTATGTAAAGCAAGGATGGTGTATACGTCAAAGAGACTCACGCTCTCGCGGAGATTCTTGCATTGAGTGGCGAGAAGAATGTAAAACTTGAAATCTTGTCTTTACTTCTTTGTATGTACGTAACATCGAATCGAACTTGCCTGATTACTGATTTATGCTGCACTCCGTTGAAGTTGTTTGCCTCAGCGGTCTGATTTTCGTTATGAACGAGAATTCAATATCCATGAATGATTCCACGAATTCGAGATGTGTTGTATTTTTACTCCGATACTTAACCTCAATTGCGATGCATTGTTTTTACTTACGCATTTCACTTTTCATGATCTTGCTTGTATTGAACATCTCAGGTTATTGAGAGCCGTGCTGTTGGGCTCCAATGTTTGTTTTTGGATTTGAAGTAAAGGAACTTGGTGCCATCAATACTTCATTGCATTTCATATGTCTTATTGATGCGATATCAAAACTTGATGACGAACATGGCTGTTGCATGCGTAATCATTTTCGACAATACAAAATCATCGACCAATCGGAAATGGGTTTGGAAAGTGCCAACTTCAATTAATGAAATACATTTCACGTCTCATATCTTAGTCTGCGCTGTGCTACGAACCATTCGGTTGTACAGTGTGCAAGTTGTTTACTTGGTGGTCGCGAGGAGTTCGTTCGTGTTTTGTGTCTTGTGAAGTTTGCGTGTGATGGCTGCCACCAGTGATGGGAGGCCCCTTCTGGATATCTCACAGTTACCGGTTGAAAAGGAAATTGAGGTGAACACGGACGATATTCCTCTAAATAGTCAATCTAATAATCAAAGTTCCCAAGATCAAATACCTAACAAACAAACCACTCAGAATACTCAAAAGTCAACATCTCCGGTTAGTCCGGAAGAATATACTCGAGAACATTCCGGACCTTACATTGTTCTAGTGGAATCTGTAACGGACAAAAATGTTGGAGAGCTACATCCTATGACCTTAGGTCGTCTATTTTATGATCGAAATTTACCAGTAAAATCCATCATACGTAAAGGCAGAAATCGCCTCCAGGTTGAATTCCAGCATGCTGCCCAAGCAAATAAATGTTTGGGTCATCCGTTATTAGAATCCATTCGTGCCCGGGCATATATACCCAGCACAAGCATATTCCGTGTTGGTTTTATAAGAGGGGTTGATAAAAATTTGACTGAGGAGTCTATCCTCCAGCATTTAAAATCTGACTACATGGTTAAATCTGTCCAGAGATTAAAACGTAAAGCTGTTGTTAATGAGGCTATCGAATACCTTCCTACTGGATCAGTAAAAGTAGTTTTCAGATCCCAGCAGTTGCCACGATATGTATCTCTATACAGTGTCTTTCTGGAGGTGGAACCGTTTATTTTTACTCCCATAATTTGTAAAAAATGCCAGCGCTATGGCCATACTGTCCGACAGTGTCATTCGCACTTTGTCGCACGCTACGGATAAGTGTACAGAGCACAAACACCAACAGCACTGAGCATGTCTCCTTTCTTGAGGCCAAGTTCAAAATTTCGCCACCTAGCTACTGCCCTGCTCAGCACCCACAACAATCCCCCCCCCCTTGCTGCTGAACATTCCCCTCCCCCTATTGCAAATCCGAGAAAACGAAAGTTTACTCAGATTATTACTCAATCACCCAGACCGCAACCCGCCCAGAGGTATGATCAAGCTACACACATGGCTATCCTCCGGGATACCCCTAATTCACTTAATGTGCCTGTGAGCATTATTGCTCCCCTCCCCCCCGCCATTTCACAGCCGCAATTCCCGACTCCTTCAGCAAATGTCATTTCCCCCCTTCCATCTTCTGAACATCCACAACGTCCCGTTTATCGCCAAAAATCCGACCTTCAACAGGACATCCATAACATTCTTATCCTTCTACTGCAAGCGGTAGGTGGTCACCCTTCTATACAGCATGTTATTTACCAATTACGTGACCGACTAAGCTATATGTTTTCTTTATATGATCAATGTCGTCCAATGGAACGCTAGGAGTGTCCTTAATAAGAAGAGTGACATTCAATTAATTATTAACGAAACCCGTGCACATATTATTGCGTTACAGGAACAAACAAATTTTATGATTCCAGGATACAATCTAGTACGGCATGATGGCCCAGGGTATGGAGGGGCGGCCTTTTCTTATTCATTCCACTATCTCATATCAATCATTACCCATACAGTATTACATCCCACATACTTTTATTGTCGCCATTTCTTATCCGCAACTCCACCTTATTAACCTTTATTGCCCCCCTGATATTTATATTTCGAGTTCGCATTGGTCTCGCTTTTTCCAACAATTTAATCATTTATCACATATTATCATCTTTGGGGACTTCAATCTGCACCATACAGCATGGGGTGGCACTAGTGATACCACACGCGGCTCATCTCCTCTCAGCCTCACAACAGCATGACCTAGCGCTTCTCAATGACGGCTCCCCCACTCGCCTCACTTTACCTGGATCCATACCTAGTGCGGTTGATTTAACATTCTGTCGCTCAATATTGACCCCTATAATTACGTGGACAAGACTCTCTGATACATATACCAGCGACCATTATCCTATATGGATTACGTATGGGGTTGGTAGACCCCTACAAGCCCAGCCCACTTCCTTGTCATCCATACGATCATTTGATGAACAGACATATATATCTTATCTGCAATATCATCTACGTCATAGCTCAGAGCACACCAACACGTACTCTTCCCTTGTGTCACTTCTCAATCAGTATCTTGATATCTATCATCCCCCCAAACCATTGGCCCCTTCTACCCCTCGCCCGTTCCAATATATCCATTGGTGGGATAATGAATGTCACCAACTAATATTAACCCGCAAGGCTTTATTCCGCACGTATCGTCGATCTCTAACACGAGATAGTTATTTACGTTTAAAGCATCATATTGCCAAAATGAAACTTATCTTTAATCAGAAAAGACGTGCTGCGTGGAAGTCGTTCATCTCCTCTCTCAATTCACATATGTCAGCTCTGCATTTATGGAACGCTAATCGCATGCTGTCGTGTGCCTCTAAACACAAAGTACAACGAATCATCCCACGTGATATCATCAATAATTTCCTGCATTCTCTGACCCCTGACTATGTGGTACCTTCCCCCATATAATGTTCACTCACTCTTCTACAACCCATTCAATTAAGCGAAATATCAGCTGTCCTTCATTCCACATCTAAATCCACCCCAGGTCCGGACTATATTTCATATAATATGCTCCGGCTCTTACCTTTGAGAGCACAAAATGCACTTCTAAATTTTTACAACGATATTTTACTTAATACACATATTCCACCTCATTGATATGAATTTTTTCTGATACCGATCCTCAAACCACAAAAATCCCCAACAGATCCAAATAATTATCGTGGTATTGTTCATGGATCCTGTATTCGTAAGACATTCTTAAAAATATTCTTACAAAGGCTGTAATGGACTATTGAGTATTATCAGTTAATTCCTAAATATCAATATGCCTTCCTTAAAGGAAAAAGCACCCAAGATCCTATCAATATTTTTACTATCGACCTGCTCCTAGCCAAGCATCGAAAGCAAAGTACTCTTTCCGTATTTTTGGATATCAAAAGTGCATATGACTCTTTGGGAAAAATTAGCCGCGAAGGGCATACCTCCCGCCTTTATCATCATCCTACAAAAATTATACACATATCGCTCATTAAATATTAAATCTTCGTATCATCATGTACCTAGCCGCTTTGCTTGTAATGGTTTGCTTCAGGGTGATATATTAAGCGGAATTTTATTTGCTCTCTATATCAGTGATTTGGAACATCTCATTTCACAATATGCCCGAGTACTTATTTATGCAGATGATAAAGTCCTTTACACATCGCAAGACAACATTGATATTGCACGACAGCTGATGAGCCAGATCATGAGTCAAGTGCATACATGGTTTCAAGATAATGGCCTTCAACTATCAATCGAAAAATGTGCGGCAATGATATTTACTCATAAACGTTCTTATGATCGCTCTCCCTTTACTTTTGATGGATATAGTATCCCTCTTACTACTCATCACAAATACCTCGGCATAAACTTTGATCAAAACTCACTTGGCAACGACATATTACATCGATACGTCAAAAAGCTGACGGATTTGTCGAAATTCTTAAAACTGTAGTTCGTCGTAGCTGGGGCGCCGACCCCAATACTGCTCTTTCCTTATACAAATTATCTATACGCTCCTTTCTTGATTATTCCGCTCATATAATAGACATCGCTTCAGTTACCTCGCTTATTCCACTCAATACCCTTCAATTTCAAGCCTTACGTCTTTGTATTGGAGCACTTAAGACTACTCCAACCAACGCATTATTAGTGGAAACAAGTGAAGTCCCGCTTGAGATAAGGCCTTTGCTACTCGCACAGAAATATCTGCTTAAAAGGCTTGCATTTTCATCTTCCCCTTTACTTCCAAAGTTACAGCTATTACAGGAATACTATCAACATTGTCCGCCTAGATCGGGACGCGTTCCAGCTATATATACTGCATTTAACATTTTAAACAGATCTTGCACTTCGATTCTCAGGACTCCTTCCATGCCCATGTATTCTACTCCATTTGCAAGCTTATACTACACACCAACAATTATTTTCTCTCATAACTCTTTATTATCAGGATCGTTATCTATCGCTGATTGCCCCTTCCCCATGTCAAAAAAGTGCGCATATCTCCCTCTGTTATAGGTGTCGACTTTTACACCGACGGGGCAAAACACCCTCAAGGAGTCAGTGCTGCTTTTGTTATTAGAGACTCCAGCACAATTAAACGTTTTCATCTTCCGACTACTTTCTCTATCTTTTCTGCAGAGCTATTTGCCATCCAACAGGCATTAATTTACATACAACAACATTCCTTGCCAAAAGCTACCATTTAAATCGACGCTAAAAGTGTTTTACAGGCATTATCATCAGTTACTCCATCCTTAAATTTATATATATACTGTCAAATCCCTACTTTATCAAGTTGAACAAAATGGAATATATATTACACTTGTATGGATACCGGGACATTCCAACATTCCTGGTAATGATCTAGCTGACAGTGCTGCTAAAGAAGCTAGCCGTCTCCCAACGCCCCCTCTCACAGTAGCTATACCACCTCTTGACTTCTATCCCAGTCTTAAGGACACTGCCTACAGATCCTGGCAAGATGAATGGAATCAATCTGCGCGTTATAAAGGCACGTATTAATATCAGCTCCAACCACACATTCCCACAAAACCCTGGTTTGCCAGGGGCGCATACACGCGTCGGCATTTCACTAACATAATTCGATTACGTTTCAATCATTCTCTTACTCCTCTACCGCACCACATCGTTTTATGGTACGTTTACTTTTTCTGATGTATTCACGTTCCTAACGAACTCTAATATCTATGAACTATTTCTCTTTCCCATCATGTGTCGTTACCACTATGTAATCCTTCTCTATTCCGACAGATGGCGTCTTATACGATAGGATAGGTCAAAGCATTTCTTTTTGCCCCGTCTTGTTGGATTATCCTTCTGATGGATTTTTTTGGGAATCTTTCGACTTGAGAAGATGGAAGGATCCGACGTTGAAGTCGCCTTTATGGCTTATAAAAGATATTTTAAGAAACACAAAATGTCTTTGTTCACATCTCAGCCTTATGTAATCGAGGTATTTATTTTTATTCAATCTTCTTTTAGTTGGGTTAGAAAGGCTTCCCTCATTACGTGTTTTTCTTATTTATTCGTGTGCTAACCTTGATTTTGTTTTACTGATCCACTATGTTTATTTTGAGGATAGAAGGTAACACGGATTCATGTGTGTGTGTGAGATTGTTTGCTGTGTGCGACCGAGACCTTTTACCCATGTCGCTTCATTTACATTCCGCCTGGGCTCATGTCGTATTATTTTATCGCGTATTCTGTGTAATTCATGTCCATTTCATAAATCTGGTATGAATTCAAGCTATCTACGCGATTCGCCTGCTCCTGTGTGTTTGGGTGTTGAAGACACTCCGTCTCTTTTGATTGACCACTTTCTGGTTCATACTGTCTGAGCTCGAGAGCGGTTGTTTGTTTATTATGTGCTATACGTCGACGCTCTTATATGTCTCTTTATTTGCGACAACCTAAACTCTTGGTCTCTGTGTGTGCATGGGTGGGTCTGACGTTTTATTCGTGATACCTTTTGTGCTTAATTTACCTGTTTGGTGTTCGTTTCACATCGCCGTCATTGGCTTTCTTTACTTATTTTCTTGTTTAATATGTTTTATTCCTTGAGGGTTGCCTTTCCATATTTTCTTGTTGTGTTGCGTGAAACCATGGAACCCCTTTTTCCTTTTTCTCTCTGGTTGTATTTTAAGAGCTCGGTGCACCCTTCCCTCTTCTTCATTTATGCTCTTTTTACTTAATGTTATTTGTATTCTCGGGGGATGTGATTTTGATTGTTGAGAGTCTTGATGTCTTGACGGTGGAATCGAATGAGAGTACGTTATTATGTGAGGCTATTACTCTCTAATCTTATGATTGTCTTGACCTGACATGCTATAAAGAAATGTTTTGCACCGTCTAAACTCATATGCTCCTGCTAATTTATATAGATGCCATATCTTTATGCTAAACTTTTCTTCACGTCCTTTACGAAGGTAAGCGTTTGCGAAGGTATTATCATTGTGTCTGGTGTATTTTAATCACGGGCCACATATTATTAATATTACCCATTTGATTCTTGGCCCCTTGTTTTATTTATACTATTTTCCTTTGATTTTCTTTTCATAATAAATTTAAGTTCTTACCCTTATCACTGTTATGTTTTATTTTCTTTGTGTCTCTTATATGTTTCTTTTATCTATAAGAGGCCCGAGCCCAGTTCCTAGCAGTTTTCTTTTCGCTAGTTTTGACCAAATCCACTGCACTGGGTCTTCATCGTATCCTTAGTATCAGTTCACTCCGCAATACAAGTTTCGTTTTCATTTAGTTAATCAGCCTAACTGTGTATGTGGTGAATTAGAAGGGGATGGTAACCATCTATTTTTTCAGTGTCCTGTCTATTCTGCACCCCGGCGTAAGCTACTCACTAGCCTGACACGAATGAAAACTCCCTTTCCTACAAGTCTTACTTATCTATTAATTGATCTCTCACCAGACATCATTGCAGTTCTTAATCAATTTATTGACGATGCTCAATTGATCCTATAATCATTCCACGCTCATGGTCATTTTAATTACGTATTTCACTGGTATATACATTTATTCACTCATTTTCATTTGATCTTAGTTTACTTTTGGTTCCCGTTATACTTCACTTTAGTTGCTACTGTTTTTCTCGCTACTATCCACAGCTACAGTCTTTTGTTACTCCCATTCCTCGTGCTTTAAGCATTATCATACGTAATTCCGGTGCAATCATCCTTCACCAACTAGATCAGAACATTCCGCATTATTGTTTTTAGGTTAGTACTCTCATCTCTGCGTTAAATTCTCTGGTATATACCTCAACTCCTCCTTATTCCTTCAATTAATCCTCCTATTAGCTTTAACTTTTTCCTTTCTCCCTCCTACATTTTTCCTAAGTGTTTGTTTATCCCAATTGTAGGCCCGGTGTTGTTTTGAGTAGTAGACAAATCGCCAAGACAGGCCACTTCGGCGTGAAGTTTAGTACCTTTGTGTCCCTGTGCTTTTTTCTATGTCTCACTCCCTTGTTTCCTTTTTTTAAATACTATTCTAGTTTCTTGGTGTGAACCCTCTTCACCTACTTCAAATCTTTACGTTCCATACGAGAATTTACATGACAGTTCCGCAGCTCGATCATATTTACAGGTGCTCAATATATTTTGTTCTCTTTACAAGTCACTATCTATCCTTGGACGTTCTGTTCTGGCTTCCGTCTTTGAATCCAGTGCATGTTTTGGTTGTATGTGAACAGTGAACCCTTAGACTGCTTTCAAAGACATTAGTTTTCAACCCCTCTCTAATATGTGCAAAATGCACTTATCCTATGATTTTTAGACTCTATCAGGCGTGTGATCTCCTTTATTATTCGCATAGTGGCTGGACGACAGTAAAAAAGTCCATAAGTACCAAGAAGAAGAAGAAATACATTTCATAACAGTACTGATGGCAATAAACAGAGAGGAACGACCAACAAGCATCATGCTATGAAACCGTCTGGTAGAAAGTGTGCAAATTTTATATACCTCGACAGTGAAATATCTCGAGATACTCTAGCCACAAAGGAGGTGGCAAATAGAGTGCAGAAGAGCTCTCACTTTTACCAGCAAGTACGAACGCTCCTCTGGGAACCCGAAGTACAAACAAAATCAAAGCTGGTGATGTTCGGTCACTACTTCATACCAAATTTAACCTATGGTACTGAAACCTGCACCCTAACTAAGACAGACTCATCAAGGTTGCAGGCATCCGAGATGAAGTTCCTTAGGTCCAAAATTCGAAACCCAAACTGGACAAGTTTAGAAATTATGTGAGATCGGGTCAACATGTCTAGACTGAGGTGGTTTGGGCATGTAATGAGGATGTGACGATGGAGCCAACAAGGACAGCATATGTTAACTTGGAGAGAGATTTGGCAGGGAAACGGATGGTGGGAAGACCAAGAACCGACCGGATGGACATCTTAAAGATGGACACTGCAGATCGGGGGAGGACACTGGAAGACATCTTTAACAACAGTACGTATCTCAGTACGACAGAATGGAAGAGGCTCGCCAACAGTACCCGGGAAACTGAACTGTAAAATGATGATGATGATGACGATGATGACAATATCTTATACGGAATTGAAAAATCACGTACCGGTAAATAATTTTATGCCAAAGGACATCACCGAATGCATACTTCTTCTATCCTTTGCTGAAGCACAGTGAGCTCAACTCATCTGCATTTCTACACTTTTCACTTGTCCGCATTTATTTTGTAATCCTTGAACAATTAACAACGCTTCTTTGCATATATCTAAAGCACAGACTTCAGTTTTCACCGTATATGTGGTCTTCTTGATGTTGCACTTCTTTGTTTTCTTAGGATAGTTGAAAATAATAATGATAATTTTAGCTAATATTATTATTTATTTATTTATTTAGGATCGTTTCAACCTCCTATGGGTTACGATTACTCAACATCCTTGACTGCTGACGCTCTTTCCTGTTACGCCAATTCTCCTTCATTCTGTGGCTCGCTTTTGCTCGTTCCTTATCCGAAGACACCCTTCTTGTTCTCTTGGGTTTCTCTACGAACAGATCCGCAGTTTTGCTTCTGAGCACTGTTCTGTTTGTAATATCTCCCTCCTCAATGCCAAATATTTTACTTGTTTGTTGTGCAGCGCCCGGTGTTCATTCTACCACCGTAGGCTAAGCTTTTGTTCATCAATGAATATTTATTACCTTCTGTTAGCTGCTGCATTAATATGCAGAAATTAGCATATGCTTCGTATCCTGCATAATTTAGGTCCTGTAAATGCTGAAGGTTGCACTTTTATTCACTTTCAGTGCTGGTTCATGACAAGCCTGTTTTGGAGTTATTTTAGGTCTGCGCACAAAAGTGTCCCTGACGCACTTGACGGTCTCATCTGTTGCATAGTGTCATCCGGAACTCATTCCTTTATACTGACATCTCGTCGTTTGAAACTTTTAAACAATTTCTGAATGTTTTCAAATGGAGGATCACATCTGTGTTATTGCCGGAACTCAACACTGAACCATAACTACTGTATTATGCTTTTTAAACTGTAGTACAGAGAAACAGCTGCCATCTATAAGTGGAACTCTGTTACTGAGTAAATGCCGCATCTGATGTTTCCGGGAATGAGAGCTTCTTCGAATTAGGCGGAATTTGAATTAACCGTTTTCCAATTATCAAGGTTCTTCTATGTACACCTTGTTTGAAGGTTGTGTTGTATCTTCCGAGAAAGTACCGACAGTGTAAATCGACTGTATGCGACTGACAGTTACTGGAATGTGATTCTGAGCTAATGGCAAGGGGCAATCGAAAGATAAGTAAATATTATGGAAAGCTGAGCATAAATCCGTCTGCAAGTCCTGTTGTAAAATTCGGAACATTGTCGACCGAGAAATACTCGTAGGTGTGTATAATTTACGCACAGTGCAATGGTTGTCTTTTGTTGACAACCACAACAGTAATTGTTCCCATTTAATAAGAACAGTACTGATGATTGAAAAAGGTCTACCTACTGAACTTAAAGGATCAAACTAAAAAGAAGCTGAAGTCGAAGGTGGCTACCTGGAAAGCGCTCATTCATCGTGTGTGGGCAACTGAAGCTGGTAGATGATGGTGAAGAAGTACAATGAAAGAGATAGGAAGTGGGACAGCAGGCTAAAAAAATAAACATCTAACCCAGGACATACCGTAATCTAGACGTTTTGCAAATACCAGCATTTGACGAAATTCGTTTCGTGTTCAAGAGCTGTCGAAGAAATGCGTTCTGCCTCCTTCCAGTTGTTGTGGACACACTCTGCTTTATGATTTCCACGGATTCTCTAAACAATACCACCGGAATGCGATGCTAAGATGTTCCCTTATAAAAGTGCGTGCCGATCGCTTTTCCAGTACAGTACTTCCTCAAATTACCGGTACCGGAATGACGAGACGTTAACACCAAGATGCGTAAGTAGTTTCTTGAAAAACGTGTGATCGAGGATTTAGCGTTCATGGAACTGAAATTTCTGGACGGTTGATCCGGGAAATCGTTTCTTCGAGGAACGGATAATACGGGATTTTTAGAACGAATAATTTCGATGCTCACGGGACCACGCAATTTGAACGAATAATATGGGAAAACGTAGTTTCCGGGAACGTATAATCGAGGTTCTACTGTATTACCAAATTGTATTGGGAATCACCAATAGGTGATATAATTTCTTGTTGCAAAAAACCTATTTTTGTCTCCTCTTACTACACCGAATGAATACCGGGGAATCGCATATTACATACCGTATGCCACAAATAATCCACAACAATGAATCCTGTTGAATGCCATTGTGCATCCTAATTTTAGGAGAGAATTTTAAAAAAGCGAACTGGTTTTAATTTGTGTTTCATTTTCCAATAAATTATTTCTACATAATGAAGTACCCCAAAACTGAATACAGAAAGAACATAAATTTGTTTCTAAGAAACTCATCATAATCTTCACGCAGGTAGACAACCCCGTTGATGAAAATTTTCGTATGGTTTGCTTACCTTCAGCTGATTTTTATAATCAGCTAGTTTCCCCTGCTGCCATGTACAAGATCTATTAGCAATATAGTTTGTCCTTTAATGGAGATTAAAATTCTTCACGTATTCACTCCTGGTTGACAGAGTTTCGACCCAATGTGCTAAGTTGGGCTAATTAGTTGGTAAATAGTACACCTACCAAGACGCATGGCTGGTGCATACCATGTAGACCACTTCGTAGGCTACTGGAGCCACCAGCTTATAAAAATGAACTATCAGAACCTTAGTCTCTTTTTCAAAAACTGATGCCTGCCTGGCCATCAGATGATAAAGATATTGATTCCTATAGGGAACCTGACATATTTTCTCATATAAAAGAACTCCCAAAGAAAAAATTTCCAGCACCTTGGTGTCTCCAAAAGTTGTAAAAATCATTAGTGGGGTGCAAACCGATATCATTAATTCTTTAATCAATTTCATCTCCTGTAGCCAGCACCTGATACTGTTAGTCCATATAAAAGCCTTATAATGAATATTACCACACTGTATTGGGAAACACCGATGGGTGATAGAATTTCTTGTTCCAAAACACCTAATTTTTGTCTCCTCTTACTGCACCGGAATACCGGGGAATCGCATATTACACACCGTATGCCACAAATAATCCACACCAATGAATCCTGTTGAATGAGATTGTGCATCCTAATGTTAGGGGAGAATTAAAAAAAGAGAGATAAATGGTTTTAGTTTGTGTTTTATTTACAACAAATTATTTCTACATAATGAAGTAGGCCCTACCCCAAAACTGAATACAGAAAGAACTGTACCAAACTGCATTGGGAATCACCGATAGGTGATATAAATTCTTGTTTAAAAAAAACACCTAATTTTTGTCTCCCGTTACTGCTAGGGAGTCTTTAATTTTCACGCCCTTCGTGGCCCTTGTCTTCCTTTGGCCAATACCTACATTTTTCGAAATGTCGGATCCCTTCCATTTTTCCCTCTGATTAGTGTTATATAGAGGATGGTTGCCTAGTTGTACTTCCTCTTAAAACAATAATCACCTCCAACATCTCCTCTTACTGCACCGAACAATACCAGTAAATCACATATTACATACCATATGAAAAAATAATCCACACCAATGAATCCTGCTGAATGCCATCGTGCATCCTAATTTTAGGAGAGAATTTAAAAAAAGAGAGAGAATTGGTTTTAGTTTTTGTTTTATTTAAGACAAATTATTTCTACATAATGAAGTACCCCAAAACTGAATACAGAAAGAACATAAATTTGTTTCTAAGAAACTCATCATAACTTTCACGCAGGTAGTCGACACCGTTGATCACAATTTTCGTATGGTTTGCTTACCTTCAGCTGATTTTTATAATCAGCTAGTTTCACCTGCCTGTTGTTGTAATGACTGGTAATAGTTGTATAGGATTGTGTTGTGCATAATGCCCTGTAACTCTTGTACGTTTTTTAAGTAGAGTTTGATTTCTGTTAGTCATGAGTACAAATTTCTCTGACCATACTTTCTTCGTGCCGGCCGTGCGGTTAGGGGAGCACAGCTGGGAGGAGGTATCTGGGAAATAGTTATTTTAAACCCCACTGTCGACAGTCCTGGAGATCCCTTTCCGTGGTTTCCCATTTTCACACAAGGCAAATGCTTGGGCTGTGCCTTAATTAACGCCATGG
Organism: Anabrus simplex; assembly: GCF_040414725.1. Lineage (NCBI taxonomy): Eukaryota > Metazoa > Arthropoda > Insecta > Orthoptera > Tettigoniidae > Anabrus > Anabrus simplex. Next base: position 86,293,568 of record NC_090276.1, on the reverse strand, counting down.
CCGCTTTCTTCCCCCTCCTAGCCCTTTCCTCTCCCACCGCCCGCCATATGACCTATTTGTGTCTGTGAGGCATAAAGCTAATTATGTGTATTTTATTTGCTTCATGTTGCATGTTTTCCAATGTTCCCGGTATCTTCAATAAACCTAAGCATATCTTAATCTGCGAACAAGCAATTATGAGAACTTGTATTCATACTTCATACGATGCTCGTACTTCACTTCTAACATGCTATTTTTGCCGTACAGACAAAGGCCACACAATGCTGTAATACAACAGGTTACATTGTTTGAGGTGAAGCAGTACCAACATTATTTCAAATAATGCGTGCAACCAAGTTTTTCTTTGCTAAATTCTGGAAAATGTATGCGAAGAACATTTACGAATATTCATTATTTATTTTACTACCTGTAGTATTAATGACCTACAAAGAAAGCTCTTGTCCCGCACAAAACACTAAACAGAGCCCAATATTTATTTTTGTTGGATAAAAAATAAAGAATGATGTATCCCAAAAGTTCTTATGCAAAGATCAGAATAGAAAGTAACTTTCTGGCAATATTTCTGGGAAGATAGCTACTTTGAAGTTCTTTATTTTTTTATTGTACACAAGACTGTTGATGGATTGTGCAGTATATTAAGGGCTAGACGTCAAACAGAATTAATTTGCCAGTTTCTTGCTTCAGGTTTGTGGATGCTGGAGATTTACCGGAGCAGTTGCCTTATAGAGTGAATGCCTTATTTGCATTCGAAGAGGGGACGAGAGAATGCCAGGAAGTCATCAAGTCCAAAGCAAATCAAAGGAAAAACAGTAAGAATTCGAATACACCTCAAACTTGAATGCTTTTCCGGCCAAGTTCCTTGCCAAAATGGAGAAACACAAAGAAGGTTTTTCTTTATTTTTGACCAGGCTGCATTCGACTCAGTTGGCTGCTAGTTTAGCTGTGAGTTTAACCTTAACTTTTGACATATTTGACAAGTTCATGCCTATCTTGTTATCTTAATGTTGGATTTCTTTAGTTCTTTTATAAATTTAACAGTGACACCCATATATACCACACAACTCACTGCTGTGTCTTACTAGTGTTTGGATATCTGGTGCATTTGTCAATATGGGGTGATAATACATGTTCTACATCACCTATTTACGCTTCGTTGCTAATCCCTGCTTCCAGATCAAGTTCCTTATCTGCTGGTCAAATGCATTTCCCTGTTGTATCGTCCTACAGTACTGATCTCCATGTTCATTCCTGCATCTTGTCAGTTTGCTTCCCAAGTACTTCAAGGTTTCCACAATTTCAAGGTCCCCCCATCCAATTTACCTTTCCTTGACTTTTTTCTGTAGTTGCCAGGCTGATTTGTTCTGACTGTTGAGGTGTGGTTTTCTGAGCCCGAGTTCATAGGTTCAATCCTTTCTCAGTCCAGTGATATTTGAAGAGGATCAAATATATCAGCCACGTGTTTGTTAAATCTGCTGCCATGTACAAGATCTAATACCAAAACAGTTGGTCCGTTAATGGACATTACAAAATTTTTCACCTATTCACTCCTGGTTGACAGAGTTTCGACCCAATGAGCTAAGTTGGGCTCATCAGTCGGTAAATAGTACACCTACCAAGATGCATGGCTGATGCATACCGTGTAGACCACTGCGTAGGCTAGTGGAGACACCGGATTTAAAAATGCAGAATGCAAAATCAGAACCTTTGTCCCTTTTTAAAAAGTGATGCCAGCCCGCCCATCCGATGATAAAGATATTGATTCCTATAGGGAACCTGAAATACATTTCTCACATAAAAGAACTCCCAAAGAAACGAATTCCAGCACCTTGCTGTTCCAAAAGTTGTAAAAGTCATTACTGGGATGCAAACCGATAACATTAATTCTTTAATCAATTCAATCTCCTGTAGTCAGCACCTGATACTGTTAGTCCATCCAAAAAACTTATAATCAATATTACCAAACTGTATTGGGAATCACCGATAGGTGATATAGTTTCTTGTTGCAAAACACCTAATTTTTGTCTCTTCTTACTGCACCAAATGAATACCAGGGTATCGCATATTACATACCGTATGCCACAAATAATCCACACCAATGAATCCTGTTGAATGCCATTGTGCATCCTAATTTTAGGAGAGAACTTTAAAAAAGGGAGGGAATTGGTTTCAGTTTGTTCTTTATTTAAAACAAATTATTTCTACATAATGAAGTACCCCAAAACTGAATACAGAAAGAACATAAATTGGTTTCTAAGAAACTCATCATAATCTTCACGCAGGTAGACAACCCCGTTGATAAAAATTTTCGTATGGTTTGTTTACCTTCTGCTGATTTTTATAATCAGGTAGTTTCACCTGCCTGTTGTTGTAATGACTGGTAATAGTTGTATAGGATTTTGTTGTAAATAATGCCCAGTAATTCTTGAGCATTTTTAAAGTAGAGTTTGATTTTTGTTAGTCATGAGTACAATTTTCCCTGACATCATACTTCTTCGTACTGGCCCTGCGGTTAGGCGAGCACAACTGTAAGCTGGTATCCGGGAGATAGTTATTTCAAACCCCACTGTCGAAAGTCCTAAAGATCCCTTTCCGTGGTTTCCCATTTTCACACGGCAAATGCTTGGGCTTTGCCTTTAATAAGGCCATGGCCACTTTCTTCCCTCTCCTAGCCCTTTCCTCTCCCACCGTCACCATAAGACCTACTTGTGTCTTTGAGGCATAAAGCCAATTATGTGTATTTTATTTGCTTCATGTTGCATGGTTTCCAATGTTCCCGGTATCTTCAATAAACCTAAGCATATCTTAATCTGTGAACAAGCGATTATGAGAACTTGTATTCATACTTCATACGATGCCCGTACTTCACTTCTAACATGCTATTTATGCTGTACAGACCAAGGCCACACAATGCTTTAATACAACAGGATTCATTGTTTGAGGCGAAGCAGTACCAACTTTATTTCAAATAATGCATGCAACCAAGTTTTCCTTTGCTAAATTCTGTAAAATATATGCGAAGAATATTTGTAAATATTCTTTATTTATTTTACTACCTGCGGTATTAATGGCCAACAAAGAAAGCTTTTGTCCCACAGGAAACAATAAACAGAGCTCTTTATAGTAATTATGTTGGGTATAAAAAAGGAATGATGTGTCCCAAAAGTTCTTGTGCAAAGATCAGAATAGAAACTAACTTTCTGGCAATATTTCTGGGAAGATAGCTAATTTGAAGTTCTTTATCTTTTTATTGTATACAAGACTGTTTTTGGATTGTGCAGTATATTAAGGTTTAGACATCAAACAGAGTTAATTTGGCAGTTTCTTGCTTCAGGTTTGTGGATGCTGGAGATTTACCGGAGCAGTTCCCTTATATAATGAATGCCCTATTTGCATTCGCAGAGGGGACGAGAGAATGCCAAGAAGTCATCAAGTCCAAGCAGATCAAAGGAAGAACAGTAAGAAGTCGAATACACCTCCAACTGGAATGGTTTGTCGGCCAAGTTCTTCGCCAAAATGGAGAAACACAAAGAAGGTTTTTCTTTATTTGTGACCAGGCTGCATTCTGCTCAATTGGCTGCTAGTTTAGCTGTGAGTTTAACCTTTACTTTTGTCATATTTGACGAGTTAATGCTTATCTTGTTATCTTAATGTTGGATTTCTTTTGTTCATTTATAAATTTAACAGTGACACCCATATATACCACACATCTCACTGGTCTGTCTTACCAGTGTTTGGATATCTGGTGCATTTGTCAATATAGGGTGATAATACATGTTATACATCACCTCTTTACGCTTCGTTGCTAATCCCTGCTTCCAGATCAAGTTCCTGATCTTCTGGTAAAATGCCTTTCCCTGTTGTATCCTTCTACAGTACTGATCTCCACGTTCATTCCTGCATCCTGTCAGTTTGCTTCCCAAGTATGAATGAATGAATGAAGGAATGAATGAATGAATTTATTGAACTGAACATGACAGGCTTTCGCCCAGTTACAATGTTCCAATAAAATAAACACTCACAGACTATTTATAGCTAGACACTACTACTTACTACTTAACTACTTCTAAATCTAATTTGTAGCATCTTGCACATGGGCGGATCGCGAGCTCCACATACAACACACCACCTAACTAAACTAACTACTTTACTACATGAATATACTACTTAACTACTTCTAAATCTACTTTGTAGCATCTTGCACCTGGGCGGATCGCCAGCTCCACATGCAACACACCACCTAACTAAACTAACTACTTTACTACATGAATATATACTAAATCTATCCTAAATCTGTCTGGCCGCGACATCACCCCTGGTGAGGAACTGCTACCACCCTTCCCTGGGATGTCACGACCAGACATGTCTCATGAGGCTCGGAAACCGATACCTCATAGACCCTTTAAGCTGCCAATCTTATTTCCTCACCACTCCTTCCTGTAACAACCCACATGTGTGCGGATTGCCTAGCTCTACATGTAGGCTGTCACACCTATATTTCACTGCCGAGACGGATTCCATAACTCGGCTCATCTTTCACTGTCTCATTGACAACTTACTTCCTCTAACCTAACACTATTCACTACTTTACTCTACTTTACATGTGCAGACGTACCGAATCAACACTTTAGCTTGAGATAGGTCAGGCCTATCCCCGCCTCTTCCAACTCTACTGTACGTCAGCAGCCAAAAACAAACAAACTAACAAAACCAAAATAAAATAAAACGGGCAGACAAACAACCAACAATCTCATTAGAAGGTAGCCAAAACAAACTAACTAACATAACCAAAGTAAAATAAAACAGGCAGACAAACAACAAACAACCTCATTAGAAGTAATTCCGTACGGCTTACATATCAATGAACTGAATCTACTAATTAGAAATATACAATACCTAAGGAACAAGGGAACAAAACTGAACAGATATAAAAAAACGAAAATAATACTAAACTTATAATTATTGTCGCCCTTAGTTATTAGTGAGTTAAACTCTATAATGTTCCATATCTGTGAAACAAAGTTGTTTTATGTACATACATGATTACAAAACTTCGTTATTATTAACCCATACAGAGATGATACTTCAGAGATAACTACTTGCCGTATGTTTTCTTCTACTGACTATAATCAATTTTAAACTTCTTATTCATTGTACGGGTAACTGATCGATTTGGAGTCTCCCTCTTCCAACTTCGGTCGTCCGAAGTAGGAGAGCCGAGACTTGGTTCATCCTGAAATACTAGCATGCATTCCTGTATGTGTAGCTTAAGTTTCCCATAATATCCTTTTAACCATGTGTACTCGTGCTGATTTCGCTGTTTCATTTTTTTTCAGCAGCATGTGCCCCTTCCCTCATGCACTAATTTCATTTTTTTCTCCCACAAGCTTTTTATAATTGTGAATAATTTTGATAGCTTCCCTGGCCTTCTCCATTCCCTGTTTATTAATTTGACAAGAGTATAGTACTCAGATTCTCTTTCCATTTTATTTATCTCTTCCGCTTCCAAGTATTTAACCCGTAATGCTCTTGTACTTTCACACTGTCTCAAGAAATGTGCATTTCCTAACTCCTTTTCACACAATAAACATGTATTTGCAACTTCTGTAAATGCCTTATTTTTATAAACTCCCATCAACCACCATATCATTCCCCTGTATTCTCTTTTGGTTAATTTATCATGTATTATTTTCATACCTGGGTATATATTCATGAATTCCTTCAGAGTTCTCCTATTATTACCCTCAGCTCTTAGCCTTTGTATTTCTATATCTGCTACCCTCTGTGCCACTCTCCCACAGACTTTCCTTTCTTCTAAATCGTTGTCCCAATAGTTCCCCATCCCAATTCCTTCTAGTATTTTCTTTAAGTTGCCCGCCCAGTACCCATCCTGATACCTCATTTGGTGTCGGTAAGCTATATCTAGAATTTCTCCCCCTCCTCCCCTTTTTAACCTAAACCAATATTTTATTAATCTCTTAATTATATCCACTTTTATATTAATGTCAGTACACATTAATCTTGCTCCACTATTCGCTGTACATATTGGTAAGCCTGTAATTATTTTAATAAATCTACTAGTGACTGAATCGAGCATTACTATTTCCTTTTCTGTGCCCCATACTTCTGAACCGTATATCATTTTAGATTTAATCACAGCGTTGTATACATTTCTTTGTACCCTAAAATCAATATTAGGCATCCTGTTATCTAATATTCTTATACTAGCTAGGGCTGCTGTACCAATCAGTTTTGCTCTCTTGACGTGTTCAGACCAATTTCCATTTCCTGATATGATAATTCCTAAATATTCTAACTTGTTAACTACTTCCAGATTTACTCCTTCAAGATACCATTTTTCCTTTTTTGCTAATTTGTTCCCGTTTTTGCACACCATTACTCTAGTTTTCTGTGCGTTAATTTTCATATTCCACTCTTTACAGTACTTCTCGATACCATCAATACTTTTTTGCATTGCAACTGGCGTTAGTGTGAACAGGAGTATGCCGTCAGCAAAGACAAGACCAGGAATATCCTGATTTTATAAACACGGCAGTGCTAATCTTTCCTCAACTTCAAATTCTAGTATATCGTTAATGAACAATAGAAATAAAATCGGTGACAATTTACATCCCTGTTTCAAACCCACTTTAGAAATAATATCTCCTACTACTACTCCTTCTTTGACTCTCACAGTACACTTTACTTCAGCATATATCTTTTCTATAGCCCTTATCATTTTACATGACACTCCTACTTGTCTCAATCTAGTAACGACTGCCCCCCTGTTCACAGTATCGAATGCTTTTTCTAAATCTATTGATGTAATATAGAGCTTTCCACGTTTTTTCTTTACATATTTGTCAATAAAAGTTCTCACAATAAAAACATTATCTGGTGTTGTTCTCCCTTTTCTGAAGCCACTTTGAAATTTCGAGAGGATTGCATGTCTCTCTGCCCAGTTCCTTAGTCTATTTGCTAGTATACCCGTATATACTTTCCCCAATGAATCTAATAAGGTAATTCCCCTATAGTTTCCTGGATTTAATCTATCCCCTTTATTTTTGTATATAGGGCATATAATCCCCTCTTTCCAAGCTTTTGGAAATATCGCTTTCTCGAATATTTTATTGAATATCTTTGTCAAAATTTCCAACATGCCGCTTCGTTCTCCCACCTCTTTCTAAAATTCATATGTGATACCTGAAATAGCTCCTGATTTTCCCTTTTTGGCTCGTTGTAACAGGTTCCTTATTTCATGAGTCGAAATAGCCTCATCTAATTCAGGCAGAGTGACACTCAAACCCCTCGAAACAGTAATCCCCTCATGCTGAGCTCTCCATTTGTCTTCTTTATTCAGTAATTTCTCGAAATACTGGACCCATGTACTATAACTTATATTGGTCCCCCCAGAGCCCGACTTCTTCTTGGTTATTTGATTTATTTTATCCCATACTTTCCTACTGTCATTGTCCTTGCACTTTTTATTTATGTCTGCAGCCATCTTTTGTTGCCATTCCAACTTCGTTTTTCTTAACAATTCTCTGTATTCTTTCCTTTTTCTACAAAATTCGTTTCTAGCTACTTGACCACCATCCACCCTGTATCTCCTAAGTGCCTTCATAACTTGTGACTTTTTATTTACACATTCTGTATTATACCATCCACCTCTTATCTGCGTTTTACTTAGATTTTGCCTCATACCTTTTCCTGCCATTCCTATTAAATTTTCTATCCTGGTTAGAGCTTCCTCCACTCTATTCTCTTCTATCAATTTTACAATACCTATTTTCCAAATCTCAAAATTTTTTCCATTGAAGTATTCTCTGAATTCATTTCCTAATTCTTCTCTCCAACGATACCTAGCTATTTTCCTCTCCTGTACGCTATCGTAAACGATCTCTTGCGCTCCTATCTCTTGAATAATTAATTTTATAGATACTGGCATATGATTTGCCTCTGCCCAATCCTTAATGCTTATCTCTTTGATAATTTGCAAACTATCCCTACAGCATACAAGTAGGTCAATTGTACTGCCCCCATTTTCTACTATATAGGTTAGCTTTCCACTCTCATCTCCAAACCACCACCCATTCAATATACACTGACTGACAGAGCAAATGCAACACCAAGAAGGAGTGGTCAGAACTTTATGCCAATTGCAGGGTAGACTGACGTCACTGGGGTATGCTCATGATGTGAAATGCGCCGCTGTGCTGCGCACGTAGCGAACGATAAATGGGACACGGCGTTGGCGAACGGCCCACTTCGTACCGTGCTTTCTCAGCCGACAGTCATTGTAGAACGTGTTGTCGTGTGCCACAGGACACGTATATAGCTAAGAATGCCAGGCCGCCGTCAACGGAGGCATTTCCAGCAGACAGACGACTTTACGAGGGGTATGGTGATCGGGCTGAGAAGGGCAGGTTGGTCGCTTCGTCAAATCGCAGCCGATACCCATAGGGATGTGTCCACGGTGCAGCGCCTGTGGCGAAGATGGTTGGCGCAGGGACATGTGGCACGTGCGAGGGGTCCAGGCGCAGCCCGAGTGACGTCAGCACGCGAGGATCGGCGCATCCGCCGCCAAGTGGTGGCAGCCCCGCACGCCACGTCAACCGCCATTCTTCAGCATGTGCAAGACACCCTGGCTGTTCCAATATCGACCAGAGCAATTTCTCGTCGATTGGTTGAAGGAGGCCTGCACTCCCGGCATCCGCTCAGAAGACTACCATTGACTCCACAGCATAGACGTGCACGCCTGGCATGGTGCCGGGCTAGAGCGACTTGGATGAGGGAATGGCGGAACGTCGTGTTCTCCGATGAGTCACGCTTCTGTTCTGTCAGTGATAGTCACCGCAGATGAGTGTGGCGTCGGCGTGGAGAAAGGTCAAATCCGGCAGTAACTGTGGAGCGCCCTACCGCTAGACAACACGGCATCATGGTTTGGGGCGCTATTGCGTATGATTCCACGTCACCTCTAGTGCGTATTCAAGGCACGTTAAATGCCCACCGCTACGTGCAGCATGTGCTGCGGCCGGTGGCACTCCCGTACCTTCAGGGGCTGCCCAATGCTCGGTTTCAGCAGGATAATGCCCGCCCACACACTGCTCGCATCTCCCAACAGGCTCTACGAGGTGTACAGATGCTTCCGTGGCCAGCGTACTCTCCGGATCTCTCACCAATCGAACACGTGTGGGATCTCATTGGACGCCGTTTGCAAACTCTGCCCCAGCCTCATACGGACGACCAACTGTGGCAAATGGTTGACAGAGAATGGAGAACCATCCCTCAGGACACCATCCGCACTCTTATTGACTCTGTACCTCGACGTGTTTCTGCGTGCATCGCCGCTCGCGGTGGACCAACATCCTACTGAGTCGATGCCGTGCGCATTGTGTAACCTGCATATCGGTTTGAAATAAACATCAATTATTCGACCGTGCCGTCTCTGTTTTTTCCCCAACTTTCATCCCTTTCGAACCACTCCTTTTTGGTGTTGCATTTGCTCTGTCAGTCAGTGTATAAAGCTCCTCTACCGCGCATAACTCTAGTAGTTTTTCTCCATTTCTGTTACATTCTTTATCCTGGCTATTTCTATTAACTAGTAATACCCCGTCCTCAAGTTGACTATAAAATGGTTTCTTGTCCCCTATCCTCGCGTTAAGATCGCCCATAATAATAATGCTTGCCTGATCATACGTACTTCTCATTCGTCTAATTTCTGTCGCTAAATTCTCAAAAAAATCATTCTGCGCAAATGGGGAGCTCAAAGGTGGATTATATATAAAAGCTATACATATTTCATTCCTCCAATTGACCCTATCTAATATTCTTATCCAGATTAATTCCTTAAACTCAGATTCTAAGAGCTGTATTCTATCTTTTAAGTTGTTTTTGATAACCACTGAAATTCCGCCCGATATCCTTCCTCTATTGGATCTCCTTGATCCATATTGACTCCATACGATACACCCTTCTATCTTTAAGTCTTTCTTGTAATCAGCCCAAGTTTCTACAAGCCCAAGGATGTCCATTTCTTCCAGTAGCTCTTTAAAGTCTTCGTTACCTATTTTGCTCCATACTCCTTCAATGTTAACACATGATACCTTTAACTCTAGTTATTTTTTACTTCTATGTTCTAAACTCCCTGACTTACTTCTAGTTATTCTAGATCTTTCCACTTCCATTATACTTCCCTCCGGAGAGCAAATAACGTCCTTCTCAGATAGTTCTTCTGTGAGTTTTAATCTACTACCTGAACCCATCCCCTTCTTCTGAAAAAAGTCTTTTAGACTCACTGACCTACGCCTGGAAGTATCCTCAGCTCCTCCACGCGGCGCCGCTGTTGACATCCGGCTCGCCTCGTCGTTCCTCCCACTGTTATTTAACTCCGCTGGAAGATCTGACGTAGGCTGTTGAATCACCTGTCCGGGGTTATCAACCCGAGCATCGCACGTATACTCTGGAATCTCTTGTGTCATCACTCCTTCACCATGCACTTCCGCTGATGACCCAAACTGCTTACTTCGTTCCTTGAACATATCACCCAGATCACTGACCGTCCACGTTCTCGCCCAGGTATCTCCCATCACATGCAAGCGGTTTCCTCTTATAAATGCCCGTAGATTCGATGTTCTTGCTTGTCGTAAATGGAATTGTAGAACTCTTTGCTCTTGGAGGCTGTTTCTGTCCATATCCCTTTTTATCCAAATTCTGCTGCCCTTCAAGTTCCTCGCACTATTCAAAATTCGGCTTGCCATTAATGAGGAAACAAACTTAATTCTAACAGGTCTTCTTCCTCTATTCTTTCCCATCCTATACACATCATCTATCTCCATTTCGGTACACTCAATGCCTAATTTCTCTCTCATTAGCTTAAGGACTGAGCTCATCAATTCCATCTTAGATTCTCCTTCCGTTTCATCCAGTCCGTAAATAATAATATTTATTCTCTTCTCCTCCTCCGTTCTTCTGCTATCTCGCCATTGAAGTACCTGTACTTGTTCTTCTAGCTCCTGTATCCTCTGATTTATTATAGCTCTTTCTTCCTTGTCTTCTCTTATCTTCGCCTTTATTTCTGTTAGATCTTTGGTTATGCTGTCCTTCATATCGTTGATTTGTTGGAACTGTGCTTCGAACATTTCTTTGGTCTGGTCAGCCTGAGAAGCATCGCGGACAACTTCCTTGATTTTCTCAATGTCTTCCCATGTCAATGGGCCTGGGTTCATCTCGACGCCTCCGATGACTAATAGAGTAGCCACTATAGCTGCCGCCATCAACAGTTCTGTCAGTCCTATTTCTTTATTAAATCCTGATTTACACTCCGTCTTGATCCACTTGACCCGGTTGTGCCATCGCCCTATCACACTCCTATACTGCTGCACTGTTACGCCCATATTGCTTTTCCTGCACTTCCGCACCGTTACCACGCACGTCTGCTCACTAGCTCAGCTCAGCAAACACTGTGCTTCCCAAGTACTTCGAGGTTTCCACAATTTCAAGGTCCCCCGATCCAATTTACCTTTCCCTGACTTTTCTTCTGTAGTTGCCAGGCTGATTGGCTCTGACTGTTAAGGGGTGGCTCTCTGAGCCCGAGTTCATAGGTTCAATCCTTTCTCAGTCCAGTGATATTTGAAGAGGGTCAAATATGTCAGCCATGTGTTGGAAAATCTTCTGCCAAGTAGTAGATCTAATACCAGTAGACAGGAGAAGTCCGTTATAGCGAGAATTCATAACAGCGAAAAATTTACTCGCTCTAACGGATTATCGTTATATCTGATTTTTGTATAAAATTCGGAAAACCCCCCATGCACATAAAAATCGGTGTGAAACGGCAATTAGTTTGTTCAAAACTTGCAATCCCGCAGATTATATCCACACTACAGCTTACTTGTTTGTTATTTTTCAAAATCCGATACTACGTGGAAGTGTATGTTTAAATTCATTCTGAAAAAATATAGTACCGTATTTCTCCGAATCCAAAAAATTTAAATTAGGATCAAAAAGTACTTTCTAAATTCATATGATTTCCTTGTTGTACAGTTGGCCTACGCATTTTTAGACACCGAACATTGACTTTCGTCATGCCGTAGTTTTTTTTTTTTTTTTTTGCGGCTGCACAATTATCATTTATTTCCGCGGGTTTAAGGACCATTAACTTAAAATGGCGTCATAATACTGAAGAGAACGCGTTGAAAATTTGCCGGCAATACCTATTCCATGCGTCTCTACAACACGACGATCTTGCTGTCTATAAAACTGTTACTTTTACTCAGCGTCAGATATAACCGGCTACCGCTACACGCACGTCTCGCTTGTCAGCGGCCAGCGATTTGTAGGCCTAATCGCGGAAGTTGAAAGCCAATGAACAAGTTTATGCGCCACGGTATGCCCATTCCGCCCTTGCGTTTTTCGTGCATATATTTCACAATTTCATCTTCGACTTCTTTAAAGCGTCCCTGTTGCGGACCACTGAATGCATTTTTTGTACAGTACGCATTTTTTTAGTCCTTTATCTTCACACTAACGCCAGATATTGGCTTTAGTTAGGCCTATGCCGTATTTTCTTGCGGCTGCACAATAATTCTACATTTCCGAGTATTTAATAACCATTAACTTAAAATTGGCATCATGAAATCGACTAGAACTCGTTGAAAATTTTCCGGCAATACCTTTTCCACGTACGGTATCTGTACAATAGGACTATCCATCACGGAAATATTCCTGTTGTCTCTAAAACTTAATTTGACTAAGCGTCATGTACAATAGACGCGTTATAACTCTGCCACTGAGTAGCCATGGCCTTTCGAAGAATTCGAAGGGTCGCATGTTTTGATGCCATTCTGCAGATTTGAGAAACGTTTTTGTAGAGGCTAATAGAACACCATACTCTCTTCACTATTTCCTGAGATCCAGTGACGTCACACAGAGGCACTGTACAACCGGTTTTCGCGGCTGGCGATGTACAGTATAGTAAAGAGGCGGTCGTTTATTGTCAACGAGTTCTGTGCGCGTGTGAAAAGAAGCAGCGTGGTTACCGCGGTAGTTGCCAGTGGTATCCATTAAGTTACTGTTAGGCCGCGAATGCAACAACCCTTGAGTTTTCGCATGAGATTCTGAGAAATAAAAAGTCTTCCTATGTATGAGCCTGCAGGCTCGTTGGAATTAATTGAAATAAATGAATGAATGAATGAATGAATGAATGAACCTAACCGTATATGTATCATAAAAACATATTTGAAACGCATGTAGAGAAATTATAACCTCCTGGCTAAAAAATTACATGTAAATAACCTTTCCGAAATTTAACTAGACGCGAGAAGATATCAAATGTCTTCTGAAATCAGTGATGTACTCTGTCATATCTGGAGGTGTATCACATTCTTACTTAATTTCCGTATATAACATTCAAATTAAGATATCGTTTACTTCATTCTTTATTTTTAACGAGTTAACAACTGCTATCGGCCACGTCATTTACACATTTATGACGAAAACGTGTTATCCTCTTTCATTTCGAATTTTCTTTAGTGAACAGAAGTCGACGGGTAATATTAATCAACTCCAACATCGCCTCTGAATGTCAACGAGAGAGCTCGCAAATGCACAAAGTGAGAAAACTATACCGTACCGGTACCGAAGATGATCGATCGTATTTTGTTGCAAACTTTTCAGTTTTCTTATTCAAACAGCGTCACCTATCCTAACTTAATCGTACTATACGTATGATGAAAACATACTTCAAGCGCCAGTAGAGAAATGATAACATTCTCGCTATAAATTTTCATAATAGTCTTTCCGTGATTTAACCATACGCGACAAAATATAAACTAACCTCTGAAATCAATTAAGCACTCTGCCATATCTCGAGGTGTATCCCATTCTTACTTAATTGGAGTATTTAGTTTCAAAATTTAAGCGGTCGTTTAGCCAGCCTCAATTTTAACGAGTTAACAACCGTTATTGGACATGTTATTTACTCATTTATTATGAAAATATGTTCTCCTTCATTTCGAATTTATGGAACAGCTATCGACGGGTATTACTAATCGACTCCGACATCGCCTTCGAATGTCGATGTGAGAACTGGCTAGTGCACATAGCGAGGAAACGATGCCGAAGGTAATCGATCGCATGCACATTCGGTGTTCGGCTGTTGTGCGGTGCACTCGTCTCGCTCCGGTCACTGGTGCAGCGGCTTTTTCCTGTTTGTAGATAAGTAGAGTGTTTTATGTTTGTGTTTGTATCCTAGTAATTTTCTTTGTGGTTGTTCTGGTGCTAGTATAGGGTAATTCCTTTTGGACTATTATGTCTGTAGATAGTGGTGGTGGCCCTTTAGGCCGACCTCCTGATATTGATAAAGGTGCCGTGCGTAAGGATTTACCCATGGACGTTAGTAATACGGTTACTCAACGAGACAAGTCTCAAGATACAATATGTGATTCGGATCAGCGTCCGCAAGTTCCTGTATCTACCTATTCTACCACTCATCTTGGCCCTTACATAGTATTTGTCGAATCGATTGACTCTACAAATAAAATAGGACATATTCACCCTATGGCACTGGGACGGATTTTCTACGAGAGGCAAATTGGCGATGTCAAGGCCATACATAGGAAGGGAAGAAATAGAATTCAAGTTACATTTATGTCTAGTAAGGCTGCAAATGTCTTTCTTTCTCATCCTATTCTTGCAGAACAGAAATTGACAGCTTTTATTCCGTCTTCGAATATTCAGCGAGTAGGGGTCATAAGGGGAGTAGACACTACTATTTCCGAATCTGACATTCTCATCTATTTAGACTCACCTTATCCTGTAGTGAAAGTACAACGTCTAAATAGACGTTCATCTAAAGACGGAAAAACTGAATATATCCCTACAGGTACTGTGAAGGTTGTATTCGAGAGGCAACACCTTCCGAAAAGCGTGTCTATTTTTAAAGTCATGTTAGAGGTTCAGGCCTATATATTATCTCCTTTAATATGCAAACGATGTCAGCGGTATGGACACACCGCTACTAATTGTCGTTCTAGGGAGCCGAGATGTGGAAAGTGTTCCCTTACTCATTCTACTGAAGATTGCACTCACCAAGTCGTTAAATGTGCTAACTGTGGCGGAAATCATCCTGCGGGAGCAGAACATTGTGAAATCCACAAACAACAAAAAGAAATTAAACGCATTATGAGTGTTGAAAACAAATCATATTTTGAAGTGAAAAACTACTTTGCCCCATTACAGTCCCTATCTAACCCCCTTCTGATACCCCAACATTTTCCTCCTTTACCCACTAGATCATCTCCATCGGAAGAAACTCATCCTCGCAAGCGTAAATTTACTATGGTGGTTAATAACCCCCCCGCCCACCTGTCACCCCAGGTTATGACAGGGCATCATATCTGCATTTACTACGTAATCCGAAAACGGTTCCAGAACATTCTGGCACTCCACTAGTGCGTTTGATACCTGCTCCTCCTACTGAGACTGCATCTACATCACTGAAGCCAAGTCCTCAAGGGCAACCTTCGGATCCCCACACGCCACAATCGGCATCTCCCTCTGTCATGGCTTTACAGGGTAACTCAAACGATAATTCTAATGAACTATGTCGAACCACCTTTAACAGATTTGCAGATATAATCGCAACAATTGAAACAACCGGCATGTGGAAGAAAGAGTTAAAATCAGTATATGATGTTCTTTTTCGAGTCGTGGGACCTCCCCCTACTGTCAAGTAAAACATGCGGATCCTGCAATGGAATTGTCGGAGCATATTAAATAAGAAACATGAATTAGTGAGTTTAATAAATTCTTTTGACCCTGCGGTAATTTTCTTGAGCGAAACTTGGTTAAAATCTCATTTTCATTTTCGTATGAAAGGTTTTACGGTCATACGGCATGATGCACCCATCTCTGGAGGCACATGCATTTTACTCAAACAAGACATCTACTTTCAGGAAGCTCCATTAAACTATATCATACCGGGCACTCAAGCCCTTGTAGTAAAAATTCAAGATTGGACCTTGGTTTCCATATACTGTCCGCCGTGGATAAAAGGTACCTATGTCCACTGGGACAAATTTTTTTCACAATTCTCACAAAACAACACCCTAATCGGTGGAGATTTTAATGCTCACAATCCTCTTTGGGGGAGCATATCTAGTTGCCCCAAAGGGCGGAATATTGAACGGATCACCGTAAAACAGGAACTGGTTATCCTCAACGACGGTTCTCCTACTCGGTTAACAGCTCCTAACATTAATAAAAGTGCAGTAGATCTCACTATTTGCACCGTAGATTTGGCACATAAAACTAATTGGAATGTAATTTACGATACCCATCAAAGCGACCATTTTCCCATTCTAATCGATGTCGGCCCACAGGTTATTAGGAATGTCTCTCACTTTACTGCATCCCGTAATCTCCGCTCTTTTGATTCTACGCTATTCACGACCTTTCTTGCAGATAAAATCCGCTCTACACTTCCAGCTCCCCATATTCTTGACTATGATCTACTATTATCCTTTATTCATTCTTACTTAGATACTTATCATCCTATTGAACACAAGCGGTTTTTTAACATGCGGAGAAATGTTATTCGTTGGTGGGATTCCGAATGTGCGTCTTTAGTTCGTCGTAGACAAGCTGCCTTAAAAGTTTATAGAACATCTGGCTCCTATGATCACTATATCCAATATAAAAAAATAGTCGCTTCTATACAGACTATTTTTAATGAAAAACGACGAACAGCATGGAAAGTATTTGTCACATCTATCAATCGACAAACCCCTCTCAAAGATATATGGGCAGCCATCCAACATTTAAGTAATACTCATACAAATTCTGTTTCTCAATCGCATCCTCAAGGAATTGCCCAATTTTACCACCAACTAACACCCGATTATGTGGAACCTTCTTATGAATATAGTTTAACACCTTCCTCCGACAAATTTTCTAGTCTATTACAGAATATCTCCCCCATGAGCTAGATATGGCACTCGAACATCGCAAAGATACTAGCCCGGGTAGAGATTCTATCACCTATAAAATGTTGAAATATCTACCGTTCCACGCTAAGCAAACGCTGCTAAATACATTTAACGCCATACTCGACAGCCACGCCATTCCTGTCGATTGGAACGATTTTCAAATTTTACCCCTCTTAAAACAAGGTAAACATCCTCAAGACCCACACGGATATAGAGGTATCGCTTTGGGTTCCTGCCTTCGTAAAACTTTTCAACGAATCCTCTTGCACCGTCTTCTATGGTGTTTAGAATATTATAATATACTTCCAGTGTATCAGTTTGGGTTTTTGAAAGGTCGAAGTACGGCAGACGCTCTTAATATATTTTTTACAGACTTATTACTCGCTCGCAGTCGAGGTGACGTTTTGACGGCTATCTTTCTCGATATAAAAGGAGCATATGATAATGTGGACATTGGTGTACTTCTTGCCAAATTATATCAGTGGCAATTTCCTCTTTCGTTTATTAATATCATACGGCAATTATTCACCAATCGTCACATTTTTTAAAGACCAATGGCCAGAGTTTCGATTCTCGATATACTTCTAAAGGTCTCCCACAAGGTGATATTTTGAGCCCTATCTTATATCTGTTATATACCTTTGACTTAGAGCGGGTGATTTCTCAACAGGCTAGGATCCTACAATATGCTGATGATATAGTTATTTATTCCATTAAAGCATCGGCACTTGAATCCCGTACTACCATTGAACGTACACTACCGATCCTCCATAGATGGCTTCTACAGCATAACTTAGAAATCGAATTTCAAAAATCCTCTGCAATGATCTTTACGAAGAAACGAAATTATGATCGTACTCCAATTACCTTTGGTTCCTATGAGATTTGTATCAAAACTTCGATCAAATATCTAGGCATTAAAATTGATAACAAATTACTCTGGAAAGAACATATCGAATATATTCTTTCCAAATTAGAAACTAAATTCCTTATCATTAAATCTCTCACTAAACGCACCTGGGGATCGGATCCTTATGTCCTTCTTACGGTATATAAAAATATCATTCGGTCAGTATACGAATATGGCTGTCATTTTCTTGATATAGCATCTAATAGCCAACTACGAAAACTTGATACCTTTCAGTTTAAAATACTCCGCTTAATCATGGGGGCTATGTCCTCCTCCCCAACGAACGCACTTTTAGCTGAAGCATCGGAACCGCCATTAAAATTTCGACGACGTCTCCTCGCTAGCAAATATCTTCTTAACAAATTAAATAAATATCGCCACCCAATCATCCCGAAACTACAGCTATTACATGAATATTATCAAAACCGGAATGTTAATGAAGAACATCAACCGGCCCTAATATGGGCATTTAACCAATTCAGTCATTTTCGTACTAGTATGGTACAAACGTTAAACCACCCGAAATACTCTATACCTTTTCGAGCTAGTACATTAAAACCTGATATTCTTCACACTATCTTCGAAACTAGTCCTCCAATACTACGAACAAATAGCCATGTCACGACCAGTTTATTTCAATTTGCGTTCAATAGGCATAACCAAGAGCAATATATTATTTTTTACACTGATGGTTCAAAGACTCTATCCCCTACTGGTGTAGGTGCTGCATTTTACTCCCCCCAACTGGCTATGAACAAACAATTCACTCTCCCACACCTCGCTTCTTCTTTCACGGCTGAAATTTTCGCCATACGCCAGGCTTTATTGTACATAAAATATTCTGGAATATCAAAAGCTCTCATTTGTACTGACTCCTTAAGCACCTTGAAGGCTTTAGACAATCCCGAACATACCAATAATTGGTACATTCAAAATTTACGCAAATTAAGCTATGACTTGTTCCTCCGTAATGTTAAAGTATTATTCGCATGGATTCCGGGCCATTCTGGAATACACGGTAACGTCACAGCGGATATCCTAGCTAAAGAGGCCGCCCAAGGCACTGGATTGGATTACTATATCGCAGTTCCACACACAGACTTATGGGAACACTGTCGTCACTTCATCCACGATCAGTGGTGTGCAGAATGGCGCCGAACTTCCCAGTTGAAAGGTAAGCACTTATTCACGCTTATGCCTGATATTCCTAATAAACCGTGGTTCGCCTTTGGTAACTACACTCGGCGTCATATTACTACAATCATACGGCTTCGCTTAAATCATGTGTGTACGCCTGCTCATCTCTATCGCCTTAATCTTATCGAAAGTAACTTATGTCCATGCGGTCGGGCAGTAAGTACTGTCAACCATATCTTTTTTCAGTGTCAGACATATGAACATCACCGTCGAGAATTCATAGCTAAGCTTCTTCATGCGGGTTACCAACTGCCGTTAAATGTTTCGTGTTTAGTGTTTCAACCGACGTTTCGCGTTGTAGACTTAATACTCAATTTTTTAGTTACCTGTAACATCCAATTGTAACTTTTTCCTTCCTTATAGGTACGAACTTTTGCATCTTAACCCTTATTTGTGGTCCGGTCTGGTTTGTTTGTAGTAAGACGTCGTGGCAGACCACACAGACGTGAAGCATTAGAACCCTGTGTCCCAGTGTTTTTGTGTTCTCCTAGATAGTTTAGTCTCCATATTATTGGTAATTTTCTCAGTTTCATTATTCCCGGCTGTCATTAGCTTCATTACATAGTTAACCCTACTATCTTGTAGTGTACTACTTTCTTCTAATGTTGGTACCTCTCCCAGACATTAATTATCCCGCAAACCAGTGACTGGACGTAGCGTCTTACGACGATGTCCAAAAACTAACCAAGAAGAAGAAGAAGATCGAATGCAATATCACCGCTGGGGTGCATAATTATCGGTAGCGTAAAAAATCGTGCGCGCTTAATCGCTCGTAATAACGGATACGTCAGTGATAGGGTTCTCGCTGTAACCGAAGGACTAAACACAGTTTAATATAGGAATATTGAAGGGACATAAAAAGTCGTCGCTATAACGGATTTCTCGTTATATGCCGTACTCGCTATATCGGACTTCTACTGTAGTTGGTCTCTTAATGGACATTACATATTTTACACCTACTCACTCCTGGTTACCAGAGTTTTGACCCAAAGTGCTAAGTTGGGCTCATCAGTTGGTAAATAGTACACCTACCAAGACGCATGGCTGGTGCATACCGTGTAGACCACTGCGTAGGCTACTCGAGCCACCGGCTGTAAAAATGCACTATGAGACACTTTGTCTCATTTTCAAAAAGTGATGCCTGCCTGCCCATCAGATGATAAAGATACTGATTATTGTAGTTAAGCTGAAATATATTTCGCATATAAAAGAACTCCCACAGAAAAAAATTCCAGCACCTTGGTGTCTCCATGAGTTGTAGAAGTCATTAGTGGGATGCAAACCTATAAATTCAATTCTTTAATCAATTTAATCTCCTGTAGTTGGCACCTGATACTGTTAGTCCATCGAAAAATCTTATAATCAATATTACCATACTGTATTGGGAATCACCGATAGGTGATAAAAATCTTGTTGCAAAACACCTAAGTTTTGTCTCCTGTTACTGCACCGAATGAATACCAGGGAATCGCATATTACATACCGTATGCCACAAATAATCCACACCAATGAATCCTGTTGAATGCTATTGTGCATCCTAATTTTAGGGGAGAATTAAAAAAAAAGAGAATTGGTTTTAGTTTGTGTTTTATTTACAACAAATTATTTCTGCATAATGAAGTATCCCAAAACTGAATACAGAAAGAACATAAATTTGTTTTTAAGAAACTCATCTTAATCATCACGCAGGTAGAAAACCCAGTTGATCAAAATTTTCGTATGGTTTGCTTACCTTCAGCTGAATTTTATAATCAGGTATTTTCACCTGCCTGTTGTTGTAATGACTGGTAATAGTTGTATAGGATCATGTTGTGCATAATGCCCAGCAATTCTTGTGCGTTTTTTCAGTAGAGTTTGATTTTTGTTAGTCATGAACACAACTTTCTCTGACGTCATCCTACCGGCCGTTTGTTTAGGGGAGCACAGCTGTGAGCTGGTATCCGGGAGATAGTTATTTCAAACCCCACTGTCAACAGTCCTGAAGATCCCTTTCCGTGGTTTCCCATTTTCACACAAGGCAAATGCTTGGGCTGTGCCTTAATTAACGCCATGGCCGCTTTCTTCCCTGTCCTAGACCTTTCCTCTCCTACCGTTGCCATAAGACCTATTTGTGTCTGTGAGGCATAAAGCCAATTATGTGTATTTTATTTTCTTCATGTTGCATGGTTTCCAATGCCGTTAATGCTAATGCGTCAAAGTACGGCAGATTCTCAGCATTCGGTTCTCATATGGACGATACCAATCATACATTCACGGGCATACAACAAGACCTTCAAATTCTCCACTTGTGTAAGAAAGGAAATCTGTTGAATATTTTAGAAAACATCTTTATAAATATTGATCAAAAATGCAACCCGATTTATAATCTTAATGAGATATCTGAGGATATCCATATATTTTTCGAGGAGTTAATCAATAAATTCTTTTCACGAAGGCGCGTGAGTAATACGTCACCTCACGCCTCTCCTCTTATATCAAACTCCTCTCAATCTCCCCTCACAGTCAGTCATCAACGACCTTCGAGGTCGTCGCTCAGTTAGCCTTAGCACTTGAGGTGGAGTGGCCGATGTAGGACGGGCAAGGAGGTGAGTGACGGGATGGGCACTTAGTTTACATTTTAACGGCATTTTATTCGTCAGTTCATTTATATTTTCTTTTCCTTTTTAGGCTCCTATTGTCAACACACAATCAGGTTCAACTTGCATCAGTTTAACTCCACCTCCTAATCAAGAAATCTATTACAATGTGGCATCACAACGAGACTGTTTTATGTATAACATGCACATAATTTTACTTGCAAAGCCACAAACGGAGTTTTATAATTGACAATTGGTTGTTTTGAACAACAGTTTTAACATATGATTTTAATTGGACTTCATGCTTCATATCATATTCACACCACACCATTTTAACATTGAAGATTGACAAGATGCTATCACGCCGCATCACAGTATACAAAGACTTTGCATTTACTTATTTTAATGTGTCCTCGCCTTATTTTTAATGTTATGTATTTGTATTTGTGACTGAAGACGTCTTATAAGAGGACGAAACATGTTTCACGAGTGTAATTTAATGTAGTCTTTGTAATAAAGACAATTACAGTATTGTAAAGGTGGAATTATAAAATCTAAATTTTCACAAGTTGATACTTTGACAATACGGGCTCTAATATGAAATTTATAACGTGCAATCATTAGTGGGATGCAAACCGATAACATAAAATTCTTTAATCAAATTCATCTCCTGTAGTCGGCACCTGATACTGTTAACCATCGAAAAAACTTATAATCAATATTACCAAACTGTATTGGGAATCACCGATAGTGATATAATTTCTTGTTGCAAAACACCTAATTTTTGTCTCCTCATACTGCACTAAAAAATACCAGGGATTCGCATATTACATACCGTATGCAACAAATAATCCACACCAATGAATCCTGTTGAATGCTATTGTGCATCCTAATCTTAGGGGAGAATTTTAACAAAGAGAGAGAATTGGTTTTAGTTTTTGTTTTATTTACGGCTTATTATTTCTGCATAATGAAGTACCCCAAAACTGAATACAGAAAGAACATAAATTTGTTTCCAAGAAAGTCATCATAATCTTCATGCAGGTAGAAACCCCGTTGATCAAAGTTTTCGAATGGTTTGCTTACCTGTAGATATTGATTCCCATAGGGAACCTAAAATATTTGTCCTGAATGAGTAAATTTATAAAACCAATATAATGGTCCGTTATTGGACAATATAAATTTTCCAGCTAACTCATTCTTGTTTGCCTGCGTTTCGCCCTCGTGTGTTAAGTTAGGCTCGTCAGTTGGGACTTAGCACACCACGGTATGCACTAGGATGGTGTGCTAAGTCCCAACTGACGAGCCTAACTTAACACACGAGGGCGAAACGCAGGCAAACAAGAATGAGTTAGCTGGAAAATCTATATTGTCCAATAATGGAACATTATATTGGTTTGCTTACCTTCGGCTGATTTATTATAATCAGATAATTTCTACTGACTGTTGTTGTAATGACTGGTAATAGTTGTATAGGATTTTGTTGTGCATAATGCCCAGTAATTATTGTGCGTTTTTTAAGTAGAGTTTGATTTTTGTTAGTCATGAGTACAACTTTCTCTGATATCATACTTTCTTCGTACTGGCCGTGCGGTTAGGGGAGCACAGCTGTGAGCTGGTATCCGGGAGATAGTTATTTCAAACCACACTGTCGACAGTCTTGAAGATCCCTTTCCGCGGTTTCCCATTTTCACACAAGGCAAATGCATGGGCTGTGCCTTAAATAAGGCCATGGCCACTTTCTGCCCTCTCCTAGCCCTTTCCTTTCCCATTGTCGTAATAAGACCTATTTGGGTCTTTGAGGCATAAAGCCAATTATGTGTATTTTATTCACTTCATGTTGCATGGTTTTCAGTGTTCCCGGTATCTTCAATAAACCTAAGCATATCTTGATCTGTGAAGAAGCAATTATGAGAACTTGCATTCATACTTCATACGTTGCTCGTACTTCTTTTCCAACATGCTATTTATGCCTCACACTCCAAGGGCACACAATGCTTTAATACAACAGGATTCATTCTTCGAGGTGAAGCAGTGCCAAGCTTATTTCAAATAATGCGTGCGACCAAGTTTTACTTTTTAATTTCTGGAATATATATGCGAAGAATATTTGCAAATATTCATTATTTATTTTACCACCTGTAGTATTAATGGCCTACAAAGAAAGCTTTTGTCCCACAGAAAACAATAAACAGAGCTCTTTACAGTAATTATGTTGGGTATAAAATAAAGAATGATGTGTCCCAAAAGTTCTTGTGCAAAGATCAGAATAGAAACTAACTTTCTGACAATATTTCTGGGAAAATAGCTAATTTGAGGTTCTTTTTTTTTATTGTATACAAGGCTGTTGATGGATTGTGCAGTATATTAAGGGCTAGACGTCAAACAGAGTTAATTTGCCAGTTTCTTGCTTCAGGTTTGTGGATGCTGGAGATTTACCGGAGCAGTTGCCTTATAGAGTGAAAGCCCTATTTCCATTCGAAGAGGGGACGAGAGAATGCCAAGAAGTCATCAAGTCCAAGCAGATCAAAGGAAGAACAGTAAGAAGTAAGGAGTCGAATACACCTCAAACTGGAATGGTTTGTCGGCCAAGTTCTTTGCCAAAATGGAGAAACACAAAAACGGATTTTCTTTATTTGTGTCCAGGCTGCATTCGGCTCAGTTGGCTGCTAGTTTAGCTGTGAGTTTAACCTTTACTTTTGTCATATTTGACAAGTTCATGCCTATCTTGTTATCTTAATGTTGGATTTCTTTAGTTAATTTATAAATATAACAGTGACACCTGTATATACCACACATTCATTGGTCTGTCTTACCAGTGTTTGGATATCTGGTGATTGTGAATATAGGGTGATAATACATGTTATACATCACCTATATATGCTTCGATGCTAATCCCTGCTTCCAAATCAAGTTCTTTATCTTCTGGTGAAATGCATTTCCCTGTTGTATCCTTCTACAGTACTGATCTCCACGTTCATTCCTGCATCCTGTCAGTTTGCTTCCCAAGTAATTCAAGGTTTCCAAAATTTCAAGGTCCCCCGATCCAATTTCCCTTTCCCTGACTTTTCTTCTGTAGTTGCCAGGCTGATTGGCTATGACTGTGGCTTTCAATCCTTCCTCAGTCCAGTGATATTTGAAGAGGGTCAAATATGTCTGCCACGTGTTGGTAAATCTGCCGCCATGTACAAGATCTAATACCAAAATGGTTGGTCCGTTAATGGACTTTACAAATTTTTCACCTATTCAATCCTGGTTGCCAGAGTTTCGACCCAATGTGCTAAGTTGGGCTCATCAGTTGGTAAATAGTACAGCTACCAAGATGCATGCCTGGTGCATACCGTGTATTCCACTGCGTAGGCTACCGGAGCCACCGGCTGTAAAAAATCCCCTATCAGAACCTTTGTCTCTCTTTCAAAATTTGATGCCACCCTGGCCATCCGATGATAAAGATATTGATTCCTATAGGGAACCTGAAATATATTTCTCATATAAGAGAACTCCCACAGAAAAAAAGTCCAGCACTTTGGTGTCTCCAAGCGTTGTAAAAGTCGTTAGTGGGATGCAAACCGATAACATTAATTCTTTAATTAATTTAATCTCCTGTAGTCAGCACCTGATACTGTTAGTCCATCAAAAAACTTATAATCAATATTACCAAACTGTATTCAGAATCAACGATAGGTGATATAATTTCTTGTTGCAAAACACCAAATTTTTATCTCCTCTTACTGCACCGAATGAATACCAGGGAATCGCATATTACATACCGTATGCCACTAATAATCCACACCAATGAATCCTGTTGAATGCTATTGTGCATCCTAATTTTAGGGGAGAATTTTAAAAAAGAGAGAGAATTATTTTATTTTGTGTTTTATTTAAGACAAATTATTTCTGCATAATGAAGTACCCCAAAACTGAATACATAAGGAACATAAATTTGTTTCCAAGAAACTCATCATAATCTTCACGCAGGTAGGAACCCCGTTAATCAAAGTTTTCGAATGGTTTGCTTACCTTCGGCTGATTTCTTATAATCAGCTAATTTCGCCTGCCTGTTGTTGTAATGACTGGTAATAGTTGTATAGCATTTTGTTGTGCATAATGCCCAGTTATTCTTGTGCGTTCTTTAAGTAGAGTTTGATTTTTGTTAGTCATGAGTACAACTTTCTCTGACATCATACTTTCTTCGTACCGGCCGTGCGGTTAGGGGAGCACAGCTGTGAGCTGGTGTCCGGGAGATAGTTATTTCAAAGCCCACTGTCGACAGTCCTGAAGATCCCTTTCAGTGGTTTTCTAGCTGCCTCTGTGGATCACAAATGCTTGGGTTCTGCCTTAATTAAGGCCATGGCCGCTTTCTTCCCTCTCCTAGCCACTTCCTCTCCCACCGTCGCCATAAAACCTATTTGTATCTGTGAGGAATAAAGCCAATTATGTGTATTTTATTTGCTTCATGTTGTGTGGTTTCCAATGTTCCCGGTATCTTCAATAAACCTAAGCGTATCTTAATCTGCGAACAAGCAATTATGAGAACTTGTATTCATACTTCATACGATGCTCGTACTTCACTTCTAACATGCTATTTATGCCGTACAGACCAAGGCCACACTCTGCTGTAATACAACAGGATTCATTGTATGAGGCGAAGCAGTACCAACCTTATTTAATAATGCGTCCAACCAAGATTTCCTTTTTAAATTCTGGAAAATATATGCGAAGAATATTTGCAAATATTCATTATTTGTTTTACTACCTGTAGTATTGATGGCCTACAAAGAAAACATTTGTACCACAGAAAACAATAAACAGAGCTCTTTATAGTAATTATGTTGGGTATAAAATAAAGAATGATGTGTCCCAAAAGTTCTTGTGCAAAAAATCAGAATAGAAACTAACTTTCTGGCAATATTTCTTTATTTGTGACCGGGCTGCATTCTGCTCAATTGGCTACTAGCTTATCTGTGAGTTTAACCTTTACTCTTGTCATATTTGACAATTTCATGGCTATCCTGTTATCTTAATGTTGGATTTCTTTAGTTCTTTTATAAATTTAACAGTGATACCCGTATATACCACACATCTCACTGATCTGTCTTTCCAGTGTTTGGATATCTGGTGCATCTGTCAATATGGGGTGATAATACATGTTATACATCACCTCTTTGCGCTTCATTGCTAATCCCTGCTTCCAGATCAAGTTCCTTATCTTCTGGTCAAATGCATTTCCCTGTTGTATCCTTCTACAGTACTGATAGCTGCCTCTGTGGATCAGTGGTAGAGTGTCGGCCTCCGGATCCCAAGATAGCGGGTTCAAACCCGGCAGAGGTAGTCGGAATTTTGAAGGGCGGAAAAAAGTCCATTCGACACTCCATCTCGTACGATGGCGGCATGTAAAAGATCTCTGGTGACACATTTGGTGTTTACCCGACAAAAATCATTAAATCTCAGCCATAGACGCCCAAGAGAGTTTCGGTGTACTCGGTCTGCCATCTAGTGGGGGCCTAGAGTAAAACGGAACGTCGAAATTGATGAGCAGACAGCCAGATGGCGTCACATTGAAATGTCTACACACGGTAGCTGAGGCCATACGATTATTATTATTATTATTATTATTATTACAGTACAGATCTCCATGTTCATTCCTACATCTTGTCAGTTTGCTCCAAGTACTTCAAGGTTTCCACAATTTCAAGATCCCCCGATTCAATTTGCCTTTCCCTGACTTTTCTTCTGTAGTTGTCAGGCTGATTGGCTCTGACTGTTAAGGGCTGGCTTTCTGAGCATGAGTTCATAGGTTCAATCCTTTCTCAGTCCAGTGATATTTGAAGAGGGTCAAATAAGTCAGCCACGTGTTGAATACCGAAATAGTTGGTCCGTTAATGGACTTTACAAATATTTCACCTATCACTCCTGGTTGCCAGAGTTTCGACCCAATGTGCTATGTTGGGCTCATCAGTTGGTAAATATTACACCTACCAAGACGCATGCCTGGTGCATACCATGTAGACCACTGCGTAGGCTACTGGAGCCACCGGCTGCAAAATGCTCTATCAGAACCTTTGTCTCTTTTTCAAAAATTGATCCTTCCTGGCCATCCGATGATAAAGATACCGCCGTTCCCGCGTCCAGGCATGGACACAAGAGATCCTGACTAGCTCTAAATTCAATTGGTTCAACGACTAAGTTTTATGGGTATGGGTTCCGTAAGAGAAAAACGTTCAGGTCGGTGAATGGTAGATTCTAACTAACGTTGAAAGACGTCTCTTACCCGTTTCTAGTTAGATACCATACTCTTATTAGCTCATAGAGAAGTTGACGTCAACTGAATATACCACTATCTTATAACTAATACTTATTCTAGGAACACATAGAAAGAACGCTGAGGTTATACTATCTCACATTTATTTAAATATTAAGTTAGACATTATAAGAAAAATCATCTTAAATTCGACCAATGAAAACTTCTTGAAGTGAGTAATTCGTTGTTATTCCTACAGTCTGTATTCTTCACCAACATCTCAGAAAAATCATATCCTCCGAACTCATCGTAAATAAACGCATTCTAGGATTCTACCATTTCATTTCATGAGTCCATTGATCTCTCAACATTATAGAATATTAGAAGAAATATTACATAACATTTGGGAATTATAAAGAAACATATGTTTTCATTCGTAGGCAATTCACTTACGAAGTTGGGCGATAATGAATTAAAATAATATGAATGAAATTAATTATTTTTACATGTGCCGTACTGGCAAGAAAATAAACATTAAAATCAAGAATATTAAGAGTGTTGGATGCATCCTTTAAGAAGAAAAATAAAATAAAAATTGTATCAATTACTATTTACAATATCTCTGATTAAACTTTCTTGAGAAATAAGGAACGCTTATGGAATCATCAAGTTGGTGTTCAGATAAGAATTGGAGTTCAAATTGTCTGAATATCAGTTATTCTTCGGATAAATATGAAATTCAGTTCATTACTACCTATTCCTTACTCATAGGACTACACATATTTCAATTTACACTAACTGTCTGTCTCGATGCAGGTGTAAAATTCTCAAAAAAAAAAACTATCTCAAAACTTCTCCTGATTTTGAATTGACAAGTACACTCACGTATGTTTCACGGTTTAAATATTCACATTCGCATGCTCAATTGCCTCTTAGTTACTCATATTTCCCTGTGTCACTCACCATAAGCTAAGCTATGTCCAGTGTAAGTCGTAATCATCCTCCAAGTAACGTTATCATAAGTTTTAACTTATAAACTTAAAGTAATGTGACATTAATTTCAGTGATAAGTATTAGTCTACGTGCGTATTTGGTTGTAAGAAATGTCACCATACATACCCTATGAGATTATCATCACACCTACTACTAACGGAAAATCTACTTGGTCAGAAGACACTATCTTCGACTAAAAATAATCCTTTTTGAATAGCTATGTCACCAGTGATTAGTCTAGTAGGTTGAATATTGTTCAGAATAATGTTATACACAGTGAGAGTTTCAAAATCATCCGAAATAATTCAGTGAAGGCTTAAATATTATCATGACTACATGTATGACTCTCTAGATAATCCTAACATGGATAAAAACATTGCTCTATCAATCTCGAGATCGTATCCTAAGCTATGTGAAAATGCATAGGATTAAGAATTATCATATGGAATTAGCAAGAATTCACTGACACTCTCAGAAACATCACTTGAAAATCACATCGTCTCAACTTAGAACAACTATGACTATCTCTCTCGAAGAAATAATAAATATGACCATCATAAATCACTATCATCCTTATACCATATCTATAATGCAATTATTACTCACATTTCACGTATAATAAATCTCTCTCTTCATCATATGAAAATCACTTCATTAAACTGCACGTCAACGTGCCGTGACATTCTTAAAATGCCCTCTTTACTTCCTATCGTCATAGTGCCAAATTTAACATCATAACTCTGAGTAATCTACTGCCTTATTCCTCCATAAACACTTCCTATATACGATCTCGCACCGAATGACTTTGATTAAAATAGTATACACTGGTGTTAATGTCAACTTCACACTTTACTCTTCACTGATAATAATAATAATAACACTAACTATTTACTCTCACATATCACTGGAAACATTACGATCGGAATATCACTTGGTGACCACGCCTACTAATGAAATTGACATTTCATATAGATGAATACCTACTTCCAATCATCTCATCTAGATGTTTATCTACGCACTGTCTTCGCAAAAATACACATATCAACATATAATTATAAAAGGTAATATTCTCTTACTTACGAAAACGACTCAGATAATGGACTTAGCTTTGCTCAAGGTGGTCTCGATGTCTTCTCATCTCCGGTCATCTGAGATTAGGATCTCGTCATCTGGTTCCTCCACGAGTGATTGGGTTCATCGTAGCTCTCCACAATTGATTACTGGTCATCTGGGATGATCAACATCGTATCGCCTCATCAGGATCCAAATAGCGTTGCCTTGCTTCTTTACAGGCTCATAGTGGAATCTCGTACTTACGTAACAGAATAATAACAAAATATGTGATTCATTGCTGTCATTCTTCAACTAATATGTCTCTTGTGAAGCTCAAATTGTATGGATTTTGCTATGGTACAGTTAGTCCAATATGCTAGCTCCAAATCGACTAGGATAATTATTAAGTATTTATTCCAATTTGAAAAGGAACTTCTTTCCTCTATATCTTTATTGGTGCGAACGCACTCAGCAGCTGATCAGTACGTATCTTTTACTATTAAGCGGTATCGGGCAAATTTATTTAAGCTCTGCGCCACTTCGCAACGTAGCTCTATACTAATCTGGTTTATCTCCTTTTATAGTATTTTATCTTTCGCGCAGCGATTAAATCTTCATAACAAGTGTTGGGCGTGTAGCCGCGAATTATATTTCCTTCCAAATTACGGTATTTACTCCAGATGAATAATCTCTTTCAGTTTAGACCTGCGTCTTCTTACTGCTTCAAGGTCTGATTATATAGTGAGTGATGAGCAAATTTTTTTCTTAAATTATAGGTTTAAATAATGTCCATTTGTCATTCTTTTCCTGCGCCTTCTATACATGGTTCTTTCCATAACTGACTGATGAAAATAATTACATTTCGGCCCGTATTGACGTTAAATGCATTTACTTTAACATTTTGATCGCAGAGACTCCATGTTTGTTCCTACCAGCTCGTATAAAGAACTGTGAAACGGCACAAGATATTGATTCCTATAGGGAACCTGAAAATTATTTCTCATATAAAAGAACTCCCACAGAAAAAAACTCCAGCTCCTTGGTGCCTCCAAAAGTTGTAAAAGTCATTAGTGGGATGCAAACCGATAACATTAATTCTTTAATCAATTTAATCTCCTATAGTCGACACCTGATACTGTTAGTCCATCGAAAAATCTTATAATCAATATTACCAAACTGTATTGAGAATCACCGATAGTGATATAATTTCTTGTTGCAAAACACCTAATTTTTGTCTCCTCGTACTGCACCGAAAAATACGAGGGAATTGCATATTACATACTGTATGCCACAAATAATCCACACCAACGAATCCTGTTGAATGCCATTGTGCATCCTAATTTTAGGAGAGAATTTTAACAAAGAGAGAGAATTGGTTTTAGTTTTTGTTTTATTTAACACAAATTATTTCTACATGAAGTACCACAAAACTAAATACAGAAAGAACATAAATTGTTTCTAAGAAACTCATCATAACTTTCACGCAGGTAGACAACCCCGTTGATTGAAATTTTCGTATCGTTTGCTTACCTTCAGCTGATTTTTATAATCAGCTAGTTTCACCTGCCTGTTGTTGTAATGACTGGTAATAGATGTATAGGATTGTGTTGTGCAAAATGCCCAGTAA
Organism: Anabrus simplex; assembly: GCF_040414725.1. Lineage (NCBI taxonomy): Eukaryota > Metazoa > Arthropoda > Insecta > Orthoptera > Tettigoniidae > Anabrus > Anabrus simplex. The sequence goes on along the minus strand of NC_090276.1, from coordinate 86,261,989 downwards.
TTCCTGTGCATTTTTTAAGTAGAGTTTGATTTTTGTTAGTCATGAGTACAACATTCTCTTACACCATACTGTCTTCATACCGGCCGTGTGGTTAGGGGAGCACAGCTGTGAGCTGGTGTCCGGGAGATAGTTATTTCAAAGCCCACTGTCGACAGTCCTGAAGATCCCTTTCAGTGGTATCCCATTTTTACACAAGGCAAATGCTTGGGCTGGCCTTAATTAAGGCCATGGCCGCTTTCTTCCATCTCCTAGCCCCTTTCTCTCCCACCGTCGCCATAAGAAATATTTGTGTCTGTGTGGCATAATGCAAATTATGTGTATTTTATTTGCTTCATGTTGCGTGGTTTCCAATGTTCCCGGTATCTTCAATAAACCTAAGCGTATCTTAATCAGCGAACAAGCAAATATGAGAACTTCTATTCATACTTCATACAATGCTCGTATTTCACTTCTAACATGCTATTTATGCCGTACAGACCAAGGCCACACTATGCTGTAATACAATAGGATTCATTGTTTGAGGCGAAGCAGTACCAGCCTTATTTTAATAATGCGTCCAACCAAGATTTCCTTTTTAAATTCTGGAAAATATATGCGAAGAATATTTGCAAATATTCATTATTTGTTTTACTACCTGTAGTATTAATGGCCTACAAAGAAAACATTTGTACCACAGAAAACAATAAACAGAGCTCTTTATAGTAATTATGTTGGGTATAAAAAAAAGAATAATGTGTCCCAAAAGTTCTTGTGCAAAAATCAGAATAGAAACTAACTTTCTGGCAATATTTCTGGGAAGATAGCTAATTTGAAATTTTTTATTTTTTTATTGTATACAAGACTGTTGATGGATTGTGCAGTATATTAAGGGCTAGACGTCAAACAGAGTTAATTTGCCAGTTTCTTGCTTCAGGTTTGTGGATGCTGGAGATTTACCGGAGCAGTTGCCTTATAGAGTGAATGCCCTATTTGCATTTGAAGAGGGGACGAGAGAATGCCAAGAAGTCATCAAGTCCAAGCAGATCAAAGGAAGAACAGTAAGAAGTCGAATACACCTCAAACTGGAAATGTTTGTTGGCCAAGTTCTTTGCCAAAATGAAGAAACACAAACAAGGTTTTTCTTTATTTGTGACCAGGCTGCATTCTGCCCAATCGGCTGCTAGTTTAGCTGTGAGTTTAACCTTTACTCTTGTCATATTTGACAAGTTCATGGCTATCCTGTTATCTTAATGTTGGATTTCTTTAGTTCTTTTATAAATTTAACAGTGACACCCGTATATACCACACATCTCACTGGTCTGACTTTCCAGTGCTTGGGTATCTGGTGCATCTGTCAATATGGGGTGGTAATACATGTTATACATCACCACTTTACGCTTCGTTGCTAATCCCTGCTTCCAGATCAAGTTCCTTATCTTCTGGTAAAATGCATTTCCCTGTTGTATCCTCCTACAGTACTGATCTTAATGTTCATTCTTGCATCTTGTTAGTTTGCTTCCCAAGTACTTCAAGGTTTCCACAATTTCAAGGTCCCCCGATTCAATTTGCCTTTCCCTGACTTTTCTTCTGTAGTTGTCAGGCTGATTGGCTCTGACTGTTAAGGGCTGGCTTTCTGAGCATGAGTTCATAGGTCCAATCCTTTCTCAGTCCAGTGATATTTGAAGAGGGTCAAATAAGTCAGCCACGTGTTGAATTCCGAAATAGTTGGTCCGTTAATGGACTTTACACATATTTCACCTATCACTCCTGGTTGCCAGAGTTTCGACCCAAAGTGCTATGTTGGGCTCATGAGTTGGTAAATATTACACCTACCAAGACGCATGGCTGGTGCATACCATGTAGACCACTGCGTAGAGTCCTGGAGCCACCAGCTGTAAAATGCTCTATCAGAACCTTTGTCTCATTTCAAAAATTGATCCTTCCTGGCCATCCGATGATAAAGGTATTGATTCCTATAGGGAACCTGAAATATATTTCTCATATAAAAGAACTCCCACAGAAAAAATTTCCAGTTCCTTGGTGTCTCCAAGAGTTGTAAAAGCCATTTGTGGGATGCAAACCAATAACATTAATTCTTTAATCAATTTAATCTCCTGTAGTCGGCACCTGATACTGTTAGTCCATCGAAAAATCTTATAATCAATATTACCAAACTGTATTGAGAATCACCGATAGTGATATAATTTCTTGTTGCAAAACACCTAATTTTTGTCTCCTCGTACTGCACCGAAAAATACCAGGGAATTGCATATTACATACCGTATGCCACAAATAATCCACACCAATAAATCCTGTTGAATGCCATTGTGCATCCTAATTTTAGGAGAGAATTTTAACAAAAAGAGGGTATTGGTTTTAGTTTTTGTTTTATATAAGACAAAATATTTCTACATAATGAAGTACCCCAAAACTGAATCCAGGAAGAACACAAATTTGCTTCCAAGAAACTCATCATAATCTTCACGCAGGTAGAAACCCCGTTGATCAAAGTTTTTGAATGGTTTGCTTACCTTCGGCTGATTTCTTATAATCAGCTAATTTCGCCTGCCTGTTGTTTTAATGACTGGTAATAGTTGTATAGAATTTTGTTGTGCATAAAGCCCAGTAATTCTTGTGCATTTTTTAAGTCGAGTTTGATTTCTGTTAGTCATGAGTTCAATATTCTCTCACATCATACCTTCTTCGTACTGGCCGAGCGGTTAGGGGAGCACAGCTGTGAGCTGGTCTCCGGGAGATAGTTATTTGAAAGCCCACTGTCGACAGTCCTGAAGATCCCTTTCAGTGGTTTCCCATTTTTACACAAGGCAAATGCTTGTGCTGGCCTTAATTAAGGCCATGGCCGCTTTCTTCCATCTCCTAGCCCCTTCCTCTCCCACCGTCGCCATAAGACCTATTTGTGTCTGTGACGCATAAAGCCAATTATGTGTATTTTATTTGCTTCATGTTGCTTGGTTGCCAATGTTCCCGGTATCTTCAATAAACCTAAGCGTATCTTAATCTGCGAACAAGCAAATATGAGAACTTGTATTCATACTTCATACGATGCTCGTACTTCACTTCTAACATGCTATTTATGCCTTACAGACCAAGTCCACACAATGCCTTAATACAACAGGATACATTGTTTGAGCCGAAACAGTACCAACCTTATTTCAAATAATGCGTGCAACCAAGTTTATCTTTGCTAAATTCTGGAAAATATATGCGAAGAATATGTACGAATATTCATTATTTATTTTACTACCTGTAGTATTAATGGCCTACAAAGAAAACTTTATACCACAGAAAACAATAAACAGAGCTCTTTATAGTAATTATGTTGGGTATAAAAAAAAGAATAATGTGTCCCAAAAGTTCTTGTGCAAAGATCAGAATAGAAACTAACTTTCTGGCAATATTTCTGGGAAGATAGCTTATTTCAATTTCGTTATTTTTTTATTGTATACAAGACTGTTGATGGATTGTGCAGTATATTAACGGCTATACGTCAAACAGAGTTAATTTGCCAGTTTCTTGCTTCAGGTTTGTGGATGCTGGAGATTTACCGGAGCAGTTGCCTTATTGAGTGAATGCCCTATTTGCATTCGAAGAGGGGACGAGAGAATGCCAAGAAGTCATCAAGTCCAAGCAGATCAAAGGAAGAACAGTAAGAATTCAAATACACCTCAAACTGGAATGGTTTGTTGGCCAAGTTCTTTGCCAAAATGGAGAAACACAAAGAAGGATTTTCTTTATTTGTGACCAGGCTGCATTCTGCTCAACTGGCTGCTTGTTTAGCTGTGAGTTTAACCTTTACTTTTGTCATATTTGACATGTTCATGCCTATCTTGTTATTTTAATGTTGGATTTCTTTAGTTCTTTTATAAATTTAACAGTGACACGCATATATACCACACATCTCACTGGTCTGTCTTACCAGTGTTTGGATATCTGGTGCATTTGTCAATATGGGATGATAATACATGTTATACATCACCTCTTTACGCTTCATTGCTAATCCCTGCTTCCAGATCAAGTTCCTTATTTATTTATATATTTATTCCATGCCTTCATTTGTGGCGAAGTTAAGGCTTACGGCCCTCTCTTAGACTTAACCACATATCTAATAAACTTTATAAAACAGAATAATGAAATAATATAACAAAATATACATCCTAACCTCATTCATTCTTCCATTCATACTGCCATTCATACAAGCTGGTTATACATTTAATGGGTAATCTCGGCAAGACCGCTTGAAAGAAGCTAAGGAAATGCAATTCCTAACACTAACTGGAAGGGAATTCCATAGCCTTGCACCAGACACTTGAAAGGAGCGGTTAAATGAAGATGAGCGATGCACAGGAATTGAGAGTGCAGTAGTCGATCGTGTGTTGTGTTCATGAGAGGAAGAGAGTAAATTAAACTTTGAGGATAAATACTGGGGTTTAGATTCATTCAGCAAACGAAATACGAGAGTAGCAACGTGAAGATGTTGTAGTTTATCGATTTTTAACCAGGAGAGAAGGATATAGGGGGAGATTTGAGTTGAAAATTTAAATGAAAATTTAAACCTAATGCATGAGTTCATTGCACTCTGTAATTTTAGTGTCTGTTCCATGGTGGCATCTATCATTACAATATCACAATAATTAAGTATGGGAAATATGAGGGTTTGGATAAGTTTAATTTTCAAGCTTAGTGGAAGAAGTGATTGGCGAGTTTTGAGAGGGTGAAGTGACGAGTGAATTTTCCAACATATGCTTGTTATGTGCTCACTCCAATCTAGTATGTCACTTATGATAATTCCAAGATTTTTTTACTGACTTCTGAAATGGTATAGCTACACCACAAAGCAAAAGTGAAGGCAATAATTTCTTATTAAGGATATTTAACTGCCTTTTTTGCCCTATTATAATAGCTTGTGTCTTTTTAGGATTAATTAATAAACAATTCTTATTAGAATAGGAGATAATCAGATTTAAAATGGAATTCATCTGATGAATTCCAAATTCAATATCAATAGCTTTACAGTGATATTATATTTGTAGATCATCTGCATATAAATGATACAGTTACTGAACTGAGAAGATATATCATTGATATATAGAGTAAACAGAAGAGGTCCAAGCACGGATCCCTGTGGGACACCTGTTTGCTTCGTCTTCCAGTCTGTGGTAATGCGTTTATAACAACACGTTGTCGCCGATTGGAGAAGTACGAAGCAAATAGCTGAATAGCAGAGGGACTCAGATTAAATCTTTGTAGTTTCGCTAATAATATGTCAATATTTACTGTGTCAAATGCACTACTGAAGTCAAGTAAAATAAGTATAGTCACTTTCCGCTCATCTATAGCTCGTCTAATGTCGTCTGTAATTCTTAGTAGTGCCGTCCCTGTGCAATGTCCTTTCTTGAAACCAGATTGGAAGGGGTCACGCAGAGAATATATTTCCAGATATTGTTCAAGTTGGCTATAGATCAATTTTTCTAGAGCTTTAGACAGTGCTGAAAGAATGCATACAGGACGAAAGTCGGATGCTACATTAGCTGGCGACCTTTTTGGAACTGGGACAACTTGTGCATCTTTCCACTTTGTGGGAAAATAACTACGGGAGAGGCATGCATTAAATAAGTCAGTAATAACCGGCAATATTATATCCATAATGTTAGTAATAAAGAAAAGAGGGATTTCATCAGCCCCTGTTGCATGAGATTTAATTGAAATCAGTACTCGTCTCACTTCAGACTCTGAAACAGTTCGAAATTCGAGATATGGGCGATCAGATGATTGTTGTCGTATTATAGACTTGATGGTGACCTGCATTATATCATGTTCAGGAGTAAAAACATATGTTGAAAAGTGTCTATTAATCTCGTCAACTGGTATTTCTGGTTTAGCATGGTTCACAGGAGGCCTTCCAATACCTAATGAACGAAGTTGTCGCCAAGTACTACCAGCATTTATATTATTGGATAGACACCGGAAGTAATCAAATTTCTTATTGCGGATAATTTGTTTAATTCGATTTCGCAGTACACGGTATTGTTCAAATGTGTCAGTGATAAATTACGTTTGTAACGTCTATATAACGAATCACGCTGAGCCATCAAAGATTTAATTTCAGTTGTCAGCCACGGACAGGGCGGCCGTGTTACTTTCACACAGCACTTAGGAGCATGCTTATTGTGAAGTCCATGAATATGAGAAATAATATTTTCCAGTTTTTCATCTATGTCATTCATTAGTATTATGTCACCCCAAGGACATTTGCATGCATCTTCTTTTAGGTGATTGAAATCTATATTTTTAAAGTCTCTAAAAGTCACGTATTTCGACCTATATTTAGGAACTCTTAGCAAATACGCTAAGTATATAAGGTCATGAGTTAATATTTCAGGAACAGGTATTTGACCGTATTTAAGAACCTTGTGTGGATTATTGGTTATCATGAGATCAATTAGTGTATCGGAAGAGACGGTGGAAGTACGAACGTGGTTAGTTGGTTCCGAGGGCAATATTGTCATGTCACAGGAGAGAAAAATATTTCGAAAACGTATTGCTTCACTAGTCCGAGTTAACAAATTTGTATTAAAGTCGCCTAGTATAATCACGTGTTCATAAGATGGTAAAAGTCTCATTAAATCGTCCTCTAACTCACCAATGCTCCTGCATTTGGAGGCCTATATACAACCCCAATGAGAACTTTAACAGTGTCTATAATAATTTCAACAAACATAAAATCAGGATCAGGATTTGTAGTAGTGATAGAAGTTTTTACCACTGTACTCCTGAGATTAAGCTTACAAAACAATGCAACACCACCTCCACGCCTGCTCATCCTATCATATCGATGAATACGATACCCTTGTATTTCAACCATACTGGAAGGAATTGAACTACATAGCCAACTCTCACTTACAGCAATTATATGAAATAAGCTGTTTTCAAATATAGCTTTCAGTTCATCATGGTGAGCTACAATAGATTGGCTGTTAACATGAGCACACAACAAAGCGCGTGGAAATGCTTTCACTTCCGTTTCTGATATACAACGAACAGATAGATCTGAAGAGAGAATCTGGGAAGAGAGAGAGGTAAGAGGAGTAAAACTAGAAATCAGTGCCAAAGAGAAAGAAGGGGTGGTGTCTGTGTCCAAGTCTATGTTCGCAATAGAAGTGAATGACATTGTTATACTTAAATCCTCAGCAGAAGTTGAGAATAAACAGATAGCGGCTTAGATCGACATAGCATAAAATATAACTTCCAGCTGATTCACACAAACACACACACTTACTAACCATAACTAACCTAAAACATAGAATTGGCCTAGTATACATTAGCAATTAAAAAAAACACAATCAAAATTATTTCCTAGTCCTCATTTTGCCTAACCGTCTAATCAAAGAATTTAATTCCAAATATATCACGTGCCTTGCGGAACATCTCCTTCCTTGGAGCTGTCAGAGATTCAGTAATAAGAACTTTAGTGCCTTTTAGCAGCCGCTTAGCGCGCCACACTCTATCTCGTTGCTGATATTTAAGAAATTTTATGATGATTGGCCTGTTTCCTGATGTCACCACATCAGCAGTCGATCTCTGTTGTCACCCTAATCTGTGACATCGATCAATGCACTCAATATTCAGGTCAGTCTGCAGTTTATCTCTGATGGTATCCAAGGCCTTGCTGTACACATCTTCATCAGCAGTCTCATTAACACCATGCAACAGGAGACAATTGCGTCTGCTGTATTGGGCCGCTTCATCTGACAATGCTTCTTGTATCTCAAGACGCTGTTCAATTTCACTTATACTTCTCTTCAAATCGGATACTTCCGCTGAAATCGATTCTCGAAAGTCACGGAGGTCCCGTTCAAGCACACGTAACAACTCCTTGGGATTAGTGGCATTGTTAGTAGTAGCAGTTAGAGCTTCCTCCAGGCGCCCTTGGAATTGAGACAAACGTCTTTCAAATTCACTAATCTTCTCATTCACAACTTTGAGGGTCATGTTTGATGCACTAAAAATGAAATATATATATTTATAAATCTAGTGGATCCCACTCACGGTAAATATGTATGATACATTTTGATATTCGGTAGGAGAGTTAGGTTGGACATTACAGAAAAAGAAAAAAGAAAAAAACATGTAAATTTAAAAAAAATTAGGTTAGTACGGAGGTTTTATCCTCCCCCAATCACAAGTTTCGGGTCGTGGCGAGGTGATGCATGGCTACTGGGAGATTAGTTCCAAGCGACCCTCTCCTGATACCGGGCGCCCTCTGGAGTATATAGCCTTGCCTCCGGTAAATCTCCTTGGCTCTGCCGGAGGTCGACCTCATATTTCCGTCAGTACTCGTGGGACAAAAGACGGAACCTCTTTCTCTTCCTTCTTTTACAAAGGGTGGCACCCTTCAAAAAACAGCGTCAAATATTGGTAAAAAACGTAAGCGGTATACTCCAGTTCCTGTAGACTACGTGAGTGACGAACGTCTTCCTCGATTCCTGGTTGCTTCCAGGGTCGATGGTAAAAGTTTCCTTGACGAATGTCCTTTTATGATAAGCAATTCAATTGAAGAAATTGTTGCTGGTGAAGTCAACGAGATGCGCAAGCTCCGAGATGGATCCGTACTTATCAAGACATCTACGGCTGAACAGTCCAGATGGCTACTTAAAGCCAAGTTAATCGGTAAGGTAAAGGTGAAAATCGAGAAGCACCAAACCCTTAACTCCTGCAAGGGAGTTATATTCCACAGGGATTTGGTTAAGTCTTCCGATGATACAATGATCCGGTACCTAGCACGTCGGGGTGTAACTGATGTGAAGAGGTCGAAGAGGCGTGTGGGTGATAAGCTACTCGATACAGGTGCTTTCATCCTTACCTTCGACGCTGAGACCATACCTGAACGAATAAAGGTAGCAATGTATCGCCTGACTGTTCGTCCGTACATTCCGGCACCAATGAGGTGTTATAACTGTCAAAAGTTTGGCCACACCTCATTGCGATGTACAGGTTCGACGACCTGCAAAATGTGTGGGAAGTGCGAGCATACTGGGGTTGAATGCACACCACCACCTGTGTGCGTCAACTGTCCGGGTACGCATGCTCCAATCTCCAAGGAATGCCCCACATTCAAGCGGGAGAAGAAGATCCAGGAGAAAAAAACGCTGGATAAGCTATCTTATCCAGACGCCCGGAGGAAGTTCAAATCCATGGCTGCTCCGGAGTTCTCCATCTCATTCGCGGAAAAGGTCGCAAACGTACGGATCACTCCACAGAGTTTTGTACAGAACACTGGTACTGAAAATGCATTGAAAAGTCAAAGCCAGCAACAAAATTCAGTAACTAAAGAAACTGGAGATTCAGCATGTGAAGCACCGAAAAGAGCGTTACTGTCGACGTCGCAAACGTTCGGCTGGGAAGTCCTCTCCTAACAGGGCGGGGGGAAAGACTTCCCCAAATAGGGCTGGAAAGTCCAGCCCTCCTTCTAATGCCCAGATCATAAAGGAGGAGAAGGTGAAGCCACAGGGCTCCCTCCAACTCAGTCGGGGTCCACAGGATCACCGAAGAAATCCGGCAAGCCATCTGCTGGCTCTCCTCCCAAAAAGAGAGAAACGGTGGGCAAGAGCGAGAGGCCCCGACGCCCTCTTGTTCGATCACTTTCTGGAGAACCTAGTTCTCCCAGGAAGAAGGCCCACTGTTCCAGACCAATGAGATCACCGTCCGCGGAGGGTCAAGTCACCGCGCCTCCTTCTTCTGAGGAGACAATGGAGACTGAACCACTCATTGTCGTGGATGGTGACGACAATACCGACAACAACGGCGGAAAATGGCAGGTAGTAGACAAAAAGAAGGGCAAGCAATTGTCCTAATTTTGCAACACTACCAATCCACACAATGGCACTATTGCAGTGGAACTGCAGTAGTTACCACTGTCGCCTAGCTGAGTTACGTCAACTGATATCCGTCTATGCGGCCTCCATAGTCTGTCTACAGGAATCTCGTTTGAGACCTGGACACGACACGACTATGAGAGGATATCGTCTTTATTCCAAAGACAGAGTAGCTGTGGATGACGCGGCAACTGGGGGCGTTTGTACCCTAGTTCGCTCCGATATCTTCAGCGAAGAAGTACCACTCCGTACTCAGCTAGATGCAGTTGCAGTTCACACTCCGTTGCCAGTAATGACAACGGTTTTCAACGTGTACTTTCCACCGGATTATAACCTTGATATGCATGCACTACAAGATTTGATCGCTCAGTTGCCTCCTCCTTTCCTCATGCTGGGGGATGTGAACGCCCGTAACACACTATGGGGTTCTCCGTCTTCCTGTTCTAGGGGGAGGAAGCTCGAGCGAATGATCAACCTATTTGATCTTTGTGTGCTCAATACAGGGGAACCGACACATTTCAGTAGCGCGCATGGCACATTCTCACACCTGGATGTCACTTTGTGTAGCCGTGCGCTAGTTCCCATGGTGGACGGACGAAATTGCAGCAGCCATACGTGATCGCCGACGGGCTTTTAAGCATTATCGTTGGAATCCTAGGATGGCCAATCATATCGCATTTAAGCGTCTGCGCGCGAAGGCCCGTTTTTTGATTCGAGAAAGTAAGAAAGCTACGTGTGAAAAGTATGTGTCATCCATCACGGCACATACTCCGTCATCACAAGTGTGGACAAAACTCCGCCGTATTGTCGGAGTACAGAATGTGCCCTCAGTACCCGGAATCTCCATTAATGGAGATATACCTAGTTACGATTCCTTCAGTCATTGCAGACCACATTGCGTCACATTTCGGAGATACGTCCAGCTCTAGGAGAAACGACCCTGCATTTCTTCCAATTAAGCGCGAAGCAGAGGCCCACCATCTCTCTTTTGCCTCTAGTGCTTCGCATCCCTACAACGTGGCCTTCACGGAACGGGAGTTGCGAAGTGCACTTGCGCTATGCAGAGATACGGCTCCTGGACCGGACAAAAGCCATAATCAAATGCTTAAGCATTTGAGTGACAGATGTCTCAAGGATATCCTCACCACATTCAACAGAATATGGAGTGAGGGAGTGTTTCCATCTCGATGGCGTGAGGGAATTGTGATACCAATTCCCAAGCCAGGTAAAGATCCAAAACTTCTGGATAGTTATAGGCCAATATGCCTTAAAATGGCCTCTGTAAGCTATTTGAAAGGATGGTTAACCGGCGTCTTGTGTGGGCCATGGAAAGGGAGGGCCTATTGTCTAACTACCAGTGTGGTTTTCGCTCTCATCGGTCTGCCACTGATCATCTGGTCAGACTGGAGAGCGCCATTCAGGAGGCCTTTCTCCGGAAGGAACACCTAGTCGCCGTGTTTTTTGACCTGGAAAAAGCTTACGATACTACCTGGCGATATGGAATTCTCTCCACTCTACACCAGTGGGGATTTCGGGGAAATTTGTCAACGTTTATTGAGAACTTCATGTCCCTCCGTCTCTTTCGAGTCCGAGTAGGGAATGCATTTTCTCAATATTACGTTCAGGAAAATGGAGTACCTCAGGGATCGGTACTGAGTGTCACGCTGTTCGCAATCGCCATCAACGTCATAGTTGCCGCTGCTGGGCCCGCAGTCGTTCCATCGCTGTATGTAGACGACTTAGCTCTACATTACAGCTCCGGAAGGGTGGCGTATGCAGAGAGACAGCTACAGCAAGCTATTAACCGAGTCGACAGATGGGCCCTGCAATATGGTTTTCGATTTTCAGCAGCGAAAACCTCAGTTATACACTTCTGTCGACGTCGGCCTGTGCATCCCGAACCAGAGACCCGCTTGCGAAACAGTGTCTTACCAGTGGTTGGCACCTGCAAATTCCTGGGTCTCCATTTTGATAAGAGACTTACGTGGCAGCCCCACATCCGTCGGTTTAAGGTTGCCTGCATGAAGAGACTTAACATGCTTAAGTTTCACAGCGGCACTTCGTGGGGGGCTGAACGTGCGGTACTGCTACGATTTTACACGGCGACGGTCCTCTCCCGAATTGACTATGGAAGTGCGGCTTATGGCTCAGCATCAAAATCTACGCTGAGCCTTTTAGACAGTATTCACCATAGTGGAGTAAGGCTGGCAACGCTTGCTTTCCGTACTAGCCCCATTTCCAGCCTGCTCGCTGATACGGGAGTTCCACTTTTACGGATAAGGAGGCAGCAGTTACTCCTAACGTACGCTGCCAAAATTCGTGAAATGCCGCTACATCCAAGCTATCAATGCATCTATCGCACCCAATACCACCAGCGGTGCCAAGACCGGCCGAATGCCACACGGCCGGTTGGGTTTCGGATTGATAGCTTGTGTCATGATTTGAATATTGATATCGGTGGTTGTCTTGAACGAACTCTTAGCGAGGTACCTCCGTTTTTGGTTCCGCGACCGGATATACGTCTAGATCTGCTCCGTGGACCCAAGGTGAACACGGATTCCTCCGTTCATCGGAGGTATTTCCAGGACTTTGTTCACCAATATCCGGCCGCGAGACTTATCTTCACTCTTGGTTCTAAAATCGGAGATAATGTTGGTTGCTCTTTTGTCATTGATGATATAAGTACGAAGATCTCGCTCCCTAAAGCATGTAGCGTGTATACTGCAGAGCTTTACGCCATCTTAGAGGCTCTGCAGTTTACACTGCGTGACGAAAGAAGCCACTTTCTGTTGTGTACCGATTCGTTAAGCTCTCTGCAGTCTATTGAAACCTGTTTCTCGCAACACCCACTGATGCAGCAGATACATGACCTTCTAGCCAGGTTAAGCGATGCTAGCACCAGAATTACTTTCGCGTGGCTTCCAAGCCACGTTGGGATTGCGGGAAACGAACTTGCGGATGAAGCGGCAAAGGAAGCTGCACTTTTACCTCCAAGACCCGTCAATGTACCTGCTAAGGATATTTGTTCTCAGCTACGTCGAACCATCTTGGCGTTCTGGGAATCGGAGTGGCTAGATATCCGCACTCCCAACAAGCTGAGAGCAATTAAGAAGACAACTATCGTGTGGCGGTCCTCTTTCCGACCTTCACGGAGAGAGGCCATAGTACTGTGCAGGCTGAGGATAGGTCATTTACGATCCACGCACTCTTATCTCCTAACGAGGGAAGACCCCCCCAGTGTGTTCTTGTGGTACCGAATTCACCGTGGCCCACATCCTCACAGAGTGCGCCGATCTCTCTGGCCTAAGACGGAGCCTCGGCCTGCAGGAAACACTCGAACGCATACTAGCCGATGACGCGACTACTGCTGATCTCGTCATCCGCTTTATGTGCGACAGTGGACTTATCAAGGGTATGTAAATTACAAGTGTACTGTTAATCAGGGAACGTACGTTCCCTTTTGACACGTTAGTAATCCTTTCGGCCTAGTTTTATAATTATTTTTTTGTTTTATTTTGTACTGCGTTTCCAAATTCCTTTGTTGAATAAATAATTTTGTTTTAAATTTTAAATTTATTTTCCACATATTTGTTCAGAGAGGATGATTACCTCGTTGTACTTCCTCTTAAAACAAAAATCACCACCACCACCACCGAAACAGCTAGGTCATTTTAATAAAATTTGGAAGCTGAAGGAAACACGGGTAATCTCCGGTAAAATTAATTAAATGAACCACTACATTTGAAACTAAATACCTGAAAGGTGAAAAACAATTAAGTGCTTACCTGATGGCGGGGCAAGAAGACCCGTACCTTTGAAGGCGACCGTTCACTTCACTGGTCAAACAGAAAAGACGCCTTGGCGGATCAAGGCTCTAGCGACAACGCTTCTCTCCGGAAATAATGAAATCTTACAACGGCCAATGAGCATCCGATCTTTTTCCTTCACCTACCAATCACATTTACTTTTATTTTCTCCAATAGGAGTGCATAAATTAGTGCTGACCAAGACCATTTAGGAAGGCTCGAGAAATTACGAAACTGATGCAATATCCGGACATATCCATGCCGATCGGGCACGTGTACACAACAGGAAGTGGTGTTTCCTAATACATCTTACTTTACTTTTCCCATGATAAAACACCAATCTTTAAGCTATAATAAAATCAACCAATTCCAAAATTAACATACCGAGGAGAGACAAAAAAGAAACAAATTAATAAATACATTGCATATACAATTCATCGCCGTCTTCCGAGTACAAATAATCAAATCCAAGTAATCACTACATACTCCTCCCCTATAATTTGGAGCACAGCTCCAAAAATAAAAATTTTATTCACTTAATTTAGCAGTCCAGTTTCTGCATAATTTAAAAAAATAATTAATCACTTTTTTTAAAAAAATCATTGAAAAACAAACGAAAAACTTCACTGAAATATAAAGGACATATAGCATAATGTTCATTGAAAGAGAAAGCGCATAAAATATACACTAAAGAGATAAAAATATTCCTTTTTACTATTCCTCTCATGTTCGTAAAACACCACACTGAAATTATTTTCTTTAAAAAAACCGCAAACCTTCCCTGGCGAAAAAACCTGGCCACACAAAATAAGAAAGACATCTTTTGGATTGAGTTCTTGAGTTTTTTTAGTTATTTATACTATAGCACCACGAGTTCTTGCTGCTCATGTGACTGACGACGCGGCTGCTGTCTTCAGCCTCCACATTACTGTTCAAACTGGGTGACTGCGCACAGCCTAGCATGACTGGCGTCATTAGAATATCCGGTTACAGCGCTGTTAATTGAAACGTCCAAGTATAGATGAAACTACGTGCCACTAATGGCTAAGTGAGTGTATGTCTGGTAAATATTTAATCAGGATCTTGGCATGGGATGATGGTCACCACCATGCAGACGGTGCCCCTTTTGACTAGGGACGTCAGGTTGTCGGGCAGGAACAGTTGTTGTCACCTGGACATCTGGTCACTGGGTTGCATTGCAAAACGGCAGAGCCCAAGATATAACGCACCTCTCCTCTAGGCAGGACAGCAGAAACGGGGATTGTATCCCCCTCCGGCCACTGCAACAGAAAATTATCCGCAGCAGACAGGGAATTTCAAAAGCTAAAGCCACCCTGGTGGACAAGAGCTTAGAGGCACCCAACCGGTGTCTCCACGACCTTCATTTGGGAGGTTTCCCCACAGGCTTGGGACTATCTTAGTCCCCCATTCAGGCCAGCACTATGGATACCTCAAGATAAAATTTAGGAAATGGTTAAAAGAAACTCAGAAAACTCTACCGGAGTTTACCCGGATTCCCAAATTTTGACAACCATCCCTGGTTATGAAGATCTTAATTCTACCCCAAAATACATACTAAATTATATCTAACATGATCATAAATGACCCTTCCCATTACAACTAAGGTGACTTAACTAAATTATTAACTGTAGAATCCGGAAAAACAGCTGGCCAGCCCATTAACTAGAATTCGCTTACAACTAATTCCTTATAAGTACAAAAACAAATTACCGTGTGCATTCTTAATCACCCAACATTAAGAAAAGAACCAAACAAATAAAAGGATGAATTTAGAATGTTGCAAGGGAACACAAAGCAAGGGAGAAAAAAAATATATACACTTAATCACGTTAGCTTGCAACCATTTCAATGAATTGAGGTTAGTAAGTCACTATTTATTTACCCTGTCATGTAGGCACTCATAAAAATTTTAATACAGATAACTCACATTACGCATTACATGCCAGACCAGTCAAATTAAAACATGATTAAGCTAGAAATACCAAACCAAAGTCACATTACTTTACCAACAGGAACTCAAAAATGAAAAACGAAAGTTATACAAGAGTGTGCATGCAGAAATTTAACTCACTGATATAAATAACAAAAAGGTACAAGTACAACCTTCACACCAGAGATTACCAGATAACCGCACGACACACAAGACTACCAAGCTCATCTGTCCTCCGACATACACACAGACAACAGCAAACCACCAAAACACAAATGCGACGATCCCTGAATCAGCATAACCAAACTACGGTAAAAGGCACGAACGACCTCAACACCGACTCCATCACACGACATCACCAAAACACAGTACACATACACACACATCCACACACAAACATCCATGCGATGACATATCAAGTAATAGCCACAAAAGAAAAGGACAGAACATGACCTCAAGTACACTTGAACTTATCACACGACAATGAGACTCTTAGGACCAATATCGTACTCCCAGAAGAGGAATAGCCTCTCAGCACCTTTTTGCCATAAGTCTCAGCACACACACACATGTGCCTACCCAAGGCACCAAGACAAACACACAGTTATTTGCAAAACGGTGGAACAGATACAGCATGGCTAACCAAATTTTGAACTGTACTCAGTCTACAGAATCGCATTCTTCTTTACATTGAGTACATAAATTTTTAAGATACGAACCCATAATGCAAGAACTTTTAACATGAAGAAAACTAAATAAAACAAAACAAGCAGGAAAATTGACTAACTGAACTAAATTGTGATACCTTCAGATATTTCACTATTGACGAATTTAAAATAACAGGAATGAAAATCTTGATAACCCATAAGCAAACTACCAATTTAACCGAAATTAACAGCTCAGCATAACGACAACGACATTAACATTTGCAGAAAATCTTCCTAGCATTCATTTTAACAATAACAAGAGACATAATTTTCCCTCTAGGCACCTAATATCAAGAAAAAGATTACGAGGAATCTCATACCAGATGCACCAGAATTCAAATATATCACGAGCACAAGTGCAGATACGTAACCCGTCAAATTTGCCCAAAATAACCCTCAGCCTCAATGCTGGTCTATTAATATGGTGAGTAAGTTTTACCCTACGAGACTATCAGAGCCAACGTAGACCCTCCTAACAAGTATAGGAACACACGGGTTAATAAATATACGTGACAAGGAAACAGACACTTACATGGTGGAAAAGCACAATAAGACTCACTAGGAAACTTTCAAAATGCTGGTCTGGAACCTGTCCCCAAAATAATCCCATACTTACTCAGAAACGAACCCAAACACAGCAACAGACCAAAAACAACACCACATAACCGGAAATTAAAATTTATACCGAGCTGAAGTACGACACCATAACAATTTTAAAAGATCACACACGTGGAATACAGGCAAATAAAATACACCAGGTGACAAGAAACAAACTTTTGGAAAACTTTGCCGAAACATGAGATTTGCAAACAGAAAAACACTCGAAAAAATAGACGAAAATTTACAAACCTTAACCTCAAAATTATTGCTGACAATTTATGGAGACAAACATTTCTGAAAAACAAAAGAGACTCCATGCTAAAACTACAATTTACGTATCTAGAAGGAGAAAAAGAAGATTACGACAAGAGAAATTTTATAAGATGGAATTGAGCGCTCATAATCTTGGAGTAAGTCAAGCAATCATCTGTTTCCAACACATACACAACTCAGCTGTTCGTGAGATAACATTAGGCACTGAAGTACAGCACTTAGAATAAATTAATGACAAAGCTTAAAGCAACAAGTTATCCCACAGATGTTAAGATCAAAACACACGTATCGAAGAAGACTTGAAATAATTCAACATACTGAAATTTATCAAAGAAGACTTTTGGAATGTTAACACAGCACACGAAATGTGAAGATATCACTTTACTACAAAACACGTGGTCAAGCGCAACCTTGCCACACCAGAAAAATTTATTAAAATTAATTAACCCAAAACTTGTTACAAATAGTGACACACCATTTCCTCCAACCGTTAATTAACAAAGTGAAACACAGCAACAAACTGCACATCGCGGAACAAAAAACACGTGGTGCGTAAAACCCGCGCCAGAATCATGAAAAACAAGAACCGGGAATTGAAAATACACACGTAACACTTAAGACCTATATTCAAACTTAAGATTTAAAATAAATTTTATAAAAGTTAGCTGAGAATGATCATTGTAAACCTTTTAACCATCCGTAACCACGCTCTGCTACCAAATGTAACCTCCCAAAAGGGGTAAGGTTACAAGTAATAGGAATAATAAAAAGAATAATAATGTTTTCTACCGTTGTGCATTCACATAGTTGCACACTAACACGAGACATGGCAATATGTACAAAATTAAAACTATAAACACATTAAGCGCAGAAAATAGTAACAGGCTAACCAACACGACGGCTAAGAAAGGATAACAGGGAAGCGGCTGGGAACCATACCCAGGTGGTGGAAGGTATTGGCAATGCTGAAGAAGCGAAGTCAAATGTGATCCTAAACTTTACTTAACAAATTAGATGCAAATTAAAATGTAAATAAATAACAAAATACACCATTAAAATTAGAAAACAGAAATACAGCAGTATTTACAATTTACCCCGAGGGTAGCATTTAGTTACCTAATCTTATACCGGAACATCACACATGACGTTCCGCTCCCGCTGTTCGTGCCGACACTTTTAAGACACATGAAACAGACGGAAAGAAAGAAAAGGAAGGTAACGTTAGACTATTATGAAGATGTAAATGTAAGAAAGAGAACAACATTTAAAATATAATCTTGGTGCAGAGCACCTTCAGTCGGTAGCCCCCTCAAAAACACTTCTGAGAAAGGGTGTCCGTCCTAAAAGTGAATACTCCAAGATGAAGCGAAATAAACGAGACAGCCCCAAGGTGCAATTTACATATTGTGATTATATCGAAAGGCGTTGAATATCTAATTTACAAAATCAACAAAATGGGAACTGTCTCTTCACAAAAGTGACGCGACTTTTGGAAGCTGAAGGAAACACGGGTAAGCTCTGGCAAAATAAATGAACCACTACATTTGAAACTAAATACCTGAAAGGTGAAAAACAATGAAGTGCTTACCTGATGGCGGGGCAAGAATACCCGTACCTTTGAAGGCGACATTTCCCTTCACTGGTAAAACAGAAAAGACGCCTTGGCAGATCAAGGCTCTAGTGACAACTCTTCTCTACGGAGATAAAGAAATCTTACAACGGACAATGAGCATCCGATCTTTTTCCTTCACCTACCAATCACATTTACTTTCATTTTCTCAAATAGGAGCGCATAAATTACTGCTGACCAAGAACATTTGGGAAGGCTCGAGAAATTACAAAACTGATGCAATATGGAAATTCTAAGTTCCCATGAAGGGAATTAGATTCTTTTCCACCAATAGAGCATATCAAAAATCAGATCAAACATTAGATGTATGGCTTTTCCGGCATTTGCTCTATTAACCAGCATTTCGTCTTAGGTCTGACACTAGACTCTTCAGAGTGGGATGTGTCAGACCCTACCCACTGACGCTGGGGTGTATGCAGGTGAACTTATCAGAAGCTTATTTATGAAGCACAGTCTGATAACTGCATACGGGAGATAAAACGCTACAATGGAATTAATGCCCGCCTAGCACTTCCAAATGGAAAAACTAAGTTCCCATGAAGGGAATTAGATTCTTTTCCACCAATAGAGCATATCAAAAATCAGATCAAAAATTAGATGTATGGCTTTTCCGGCATTTGCTCTATTAACCGGCGTTTCGTCTTAGGTCTGACACTAGACTCTTCAGAGTGGGATGTGCCTACTTCCCACATTTTGGCTGAAGATGACGCCAAACAGTGTCAAAACAAGCCTCCGCATCACCATCACTGACGCAGCCTCCTTTAACTCGTCACGCTATGTCCAGCTGTGTGATCCGCGGAGTGGATCCTGCCCTCTCAGAACAGGCCATTCTCTATCAGGTCCAAGCTGAAGGCGTCCCAGTCCGTCGCATCTTCCGAATTATGAACGTACCTAGCCCAACCTATATGGTTCGTCTACACGTCCTGAGAGACGCCGACGCCCAGCACCCAATTAACAACGGAGTTTACATCTATCATCATCGCCATAAAGTGGAACCCTCCCTCTCTCCACCCCAACCTGTTCGCCATCCCAACAACAATTCTCATCGTCGCACCCGGCCAGCCACTTCTTTTCAACCTCACCAATTCGTCAGTCCATCTATTCCCCCACCTAGTTACATCCGCTATCCACCTTCGATGCTTGAAATCCTACGATCCTTAACATTTTCCATCCTCAATGACACAACGTCGCTGCATCTCCTAACCCTCCATTTGCATCCCACTCTAAAGTTTCACTCCCAAGCCAACCCTCTCTTCTTTCTGTCACTGCAGTCATTCCCACCTCATTCAATCTGTCAAATCAATCACCCACCTTCTTCATTTACCACATCACTCAGTTATCTTCACAACTCTTGGCCCGAGAGATCGCGTTACGACGTAGGGGGCCCGCCCCGCCCGTCAGGTGGGGAATGAAAACATTTTCATCATCGTCGTCGTTCACCTGCATACACCCCAGCGTCAGTGGGTGCGGTCTGACACATCCCACTCTGAAGAGTCCAGTGTCAGACCTAAGACGAAACACTGGTTAATAGAGCAAACGCAGCAAAAGCCATACATCTAAATTTTGATCTGATTACTGATGCAATATCCGGACATATCCATGCCAATCTGGCACGTGTACACAACAGGAACTGGTGTTTCTTAATACATCTTACTTTACTTTTCCCATGATAAAGAACCAATCTTTAAGCTATAATAAAATCAACCAATTCCAAAATTACCATTCCGAAGAGAGACAAAAAAAAGAAATGAATAAATATATTACATATATAATTCATCGCCGTCTTCCGAGTCCAAATAATCAAATCCAAGTAACCTCTACAGTAATTACTGGTAATAGTTGTATAGGATTGTGATGTGCATAATGCCCAGTAATTCTTGTGCATTTTTAAGTAGAGTTCGATTTTTGTTAGTCATGAGTACAACTTTCTCTGACATCATACTTTCTTGGCACCGGCCGTGCGGTTAGGGGAGCATGGCTAGGAGCTGGTATCCGGGAGATAGTTATTTCAAAACCCACTGTCGACAGTCCTGAAGATCCATTCAGTGGTTTCCCATTTTCACACAAGGCAAACGCTTGGGCTATGCCTTAATTAAGGCCATGGCCGCTTCCTTCCCTCTCCTAGCCCTTTCCTCTCCCACCTTCACCATAAGACCTATTTGCGTCTGTGAAGCATAAAGCCAATTATGTGTATTTTAATTGCTACTTGTTGCATGGTTTCCAATTTTCCCGGTATCTTCAATAAACCTAAGCATATTTAATCTATGAACAAGCAATTAAGGGAACTTGTATTCATACTTCATACGATGCTCGTAATTCACTCCTAACATGCCATTTATGCCGTACAGACCATGGCCACACAATGCTATAATACAACAGGATTCATTGTTTGAGGCGAAGCAGTACCAACCTTATTTCACATAATGCGTGCAACCAAGTTTTTCTTTGCTAAATTCTGGAAATTATATGCGAAGAATATTTGCGAATATACATTATTTATTTTACTACCTGTAGTATTAATGGCCTACAAAGAAAGCTTTTGTACCACAGAAAACAATAAACAGAGCTCTTTATATTAATTATGTTCTTGTGAAAATATCAGAATAGAAACTAACTTTCTGGCAATATTTCTGGGAAGATATCTAATTTGAAGTTCTTTATTTTTTTATTGTGTACAAGACTGTTGATAGATTGTGCAGTATATTAAGGTTTAGACATCAAACAGAGTTAATTTGCCAGTTTCTTGCTTCAGGTTTGTGGATGCTGGAGATTTACCGGAGCAGTTGCCTTATGGAGTGACTGCCCAATTTGCTTTCATAGAGGGGACGAGAGAATGCCAAGAATTAATCAATTCCAAGCAGATCAAAGGAAGAACAGTAAGAAGTCGAATACACCTCAAACTGAAATGGTTTGTCGGCTGAGTTCTTTGCCAAAATGGAGAAACACAAAGAAGGTTTTTCTTTATTTGTGACCATTCTGCATTCTGCTCAATCGGCTGCTAGTTTAGCTGTGAGTTTAACCTTTACTTTTGTCATATTTGAGGAGTTAATGCTTATCTTGTTATCTTAATGTTGGATTTCTTTAGTTCATTTATAAATTTAAGTGACACCCATATATACCACACAACTCACTGGTCTGTCTTATCAGTGTTGGGTTTCTGGTGCATTTGTCAATATGGGGTGGTAATACATGTTATACATCACCTCTTTACGCTTCGGTGCTTATCCCTGCTTCCAGATCAAGTTCCTTATCTTCTGGTAAAATGCATTTCCCTGTTGTATTATGCTACAGTACTGATCTCCATGTTCATTCCTTCATCATGTCAGTTTGCTTCCCAAGTATTTCAAGGTTTCCACAATTTCAAGGTCCCCCGATTCAATTTACCTTTCCCTGACTTTTCTACTCTAGTTGCCAGGCTGATTGGCTCTGACTGATAAGGGGTGGCTCTCTGAGCCCGAGTTCATAGGTTCAATCCTTTCTCAGTCCAGTTATATTTGAAGAGAGTTAAATATGTCAGCCACGTGTTGGTAAATCTGCTGCCATGTACAAGATCTAATACCAGTATAGTTGGTACGCTAATGGACATTACAAATTTTTCACCTATTCACACCTGGTTGCAAGAGTTTTGACCCAAAGTGCAAAGTTGGGCTCATCAGTCGGTAAATAGTACACCTACCAAGACGCATGGCTGATGCATAGCGTGTAGACCACTGCGTAGGCTACTCAAGCCACTGGCTGTTAAAATGCACTATGAGACACTTTGTCTCATTTTCAGAAAGTGATGCCTGCTACCCATCAGATGATAAAGATATTGATTCCTATAGTTAAGCTGAAATATATTTCGCATATAAAAGAAATCCCACAGAAAAAAATTCCATCACCTTGGTGTCTCCAAGAGTTTTAAAAGTCATCAGTGGGATGCAAACCGATAACATAAATTCTTTAATCAATTTAATCTCCTGTACTTGGCACCTGATACAGTTACTCCATCGAAAAAACTTATAATCAATATTACCACACTCTATTGGGAATCACTGATAGGTGATATAATTTCTTGTTGCAAAACACCTAACTTTTGTCTCCTCTTACTGCACCGAATGAATACTGGGGAATCGCATATTACATACCGTATGCCACAAATAATCCACAACAATGTTTGTGTTTTATTTACAACAAATTATTTCTACATAATGTAGTATCCCAAAACTGAATACAGAAAGAACATAAATTTGTTCTTAAGAAACTCATCATAATCATCACGCAGGTAGAAAACCCCGTTGATCAAAATTTTCGTATGGATTGCTTACCTTCAGCTGATTTTTATAATCAGCTAGTTTCACTTGCCTGTTGTTGTAATGACTGGTAATAGTTGTATAGGATTGTGTTGTTCATAATGCCCAGTAATTCTTGTGCATTTTTTAAGTAGAGTTTGATTTCTGTTAGTCATGAGTACAACTTTCCCTGACACCTTACTTTTTTCGTACTGGCCGTGCGGTTAGGGGAGCACAGCTGTGAGCTGGTATCCGGGAGATAGTTATTTCAAACCCCACTGTTGACAGTCCTGAAGATCCCTTTCAGTGGTTTCCCATTTGTACAAAAGGCAAATGCTTGGGCTGTGCCGTAATTAATGCCATTGCCGCTTTCTTCCCCCTCCTAGCCCCTTCCTCTACCAACGTCGCCAGAAGACCTACTTGTGTCTGTGAGGCATAAAGCCAATTATGTGTATTTTATTTGCCTCATGTTGCGTGATTTCCAATGTTCCCGGTATCTTCAATAAACCTAAACATATCATAATCTGTGAACAAGCAATTATGAGAACTTGTATTCATACTTCATACGATTCTCGTACTTCACTTCTAACATGCTATTTTTGCCGTACAGACCAAGGCCACACAATGCCTTAATACAACAAGATTCATTGTTTGAGGCGAAGCAGTACCAACCATATTTCAATTAATCCTTGCAACCAAGTACTTCTTTGCCAAATTCATGAAAATATTTGCGAAGAATGTTTTCGAATATTTATTGTTTATTTTACTACCTGTAGTAATAATAGCCTAAAAGAAAACTTTTGTACCACAGAAAACAATAAACAGAGCTCTTTATATTAATTATGTTGGGTATAAAAAGTGAATAATGTGTCCCAAACGTTCTTTTGCAAGGATCAGAATAGAAACTAACATTCTGGCAATATTTCTGGGAAGATAGCTAATTTGAAGTTCTTTATTTTTTTATTGTGCACAAGACTGTTGATTGATTGTGCAGTATATTGAGGGCTAGACGTCAAACAGAGTTAATTTGCCAGTTTCTTGCTTCAGGTTTGTGGATGCTGGAGATTTACCGGAGCAGTTGCCTTATAGAGTGAATGCCCTATTTGCATACGAAGAGGGGACGAGAGAATGCCAAGAAGTAATCAAGTCCAAGCAGGTCAAAGGAGGAACAGTAAGAAGTAGAATACACCTCATACTGGAATGGTTTCTTGGCCAAGTTCTTTGCCAAAATGGTGAAACACAAAGAAGGATTTTCTTTATATGTGACCAGGCTGCATTCTGCTCAACTGGCTGCTAGTTTAGCTGTGAGTTTAACCTTTACTTTTGTCATATTTGACACGTTCATGCCTATCTTGTTATCTTAATGTTGGATTTCCTTAGTTCTTTTATAAATTTAACAGTGACACGCGTACATACCACAAATCTCACTGGTCTGTCTTACCAGTGTTTGGATATCTGGTGCATTTGTCAATATAGGGTGATAATACATGTTATACATCACCTCTTTACGCTTCGCTGCTAATCCCTGCTTCCTGAACAAGTTCCTTATCTTCTGCTCAAATGCATTTCCTTGTTGTATCCTTCTACAGTACTGATCTCCATGTTCATTCCTACATCTTGTCAGTTTGCTTCCCAGGTACTTCAAGGTTTCCACAATTTCAAGGTCCCCCGATCCAATTTACCTTTCCCTGACTTTTCTTCTGTAGTTGCCAGGCTGATTGGCTCTGACTGTTAAGTGGTGGCTTTCTGAGCCTGAGTTCATAGGTTCAATTCTTTCTCAGTCCAGTGATATTTAAAGAGGGTCAAATATGTCAGCCACGTGTTGGTAAATCTGCTGCCATGTACAAGATCTAATAGCAATATAGTTGGTCCATTAATGGACATTACAAATTTTTCACCTATTCACTCCTGGTTGCCAGAGTTTCGACCCAATGTGCTAAGCTGCCAACAACAGTTGGTAAATAGTATACCTACCAAGACGCATGCCTGGTGGAAACCGTGTAGACCACTGCATAGGCTACTGGAGCCACCGGCTGTAAAAATGCTCTATCAGAACCTTTGTCTCTTTTTCAAAAATTGATGACTTCTTGGCCATCTGATGATAAAGGTATTGATTCCTATACGGAACCTGAAATATATTTCTCATATAAAAGAACTCCCACAGAAAGAAATTTCATCACTTTGGAGTCTCCAAGTGTTGTAATAGTCATTAGTTGGATGCAAACAGATAACATTAATTCTTTAATCAATTTAATCCCGTGCAGTCGGCACCTGATACTGTTAGTCCATCGAAAAAACTTATAATCAATATGACAAAACTGTATTGGGAGTCTCCGATAGTGATGTAATTTCTTATTGCAAAACACCTAATTTTTTTCTCCTGGCACTGTACCGAAAAATACAAGAGAATCGCATATTACATACCGTATGCCACAAATAATCCACAACTTTGTATCCTGTTGAATTCCATTGTGCATCCTAATTTTAGGAGAGAATTTTATAAAAGAGAGAGAATTGGTTTCAGTTCGTGTTTTATTTACAACAAATTATTTCTACATAATGAAGTACCCCAAAACTGAATACAGAAGGAACATAAATTTGTTCCTAAGAAACTCATCATATTTCATACGTTGCTCGTACTTCACTTCTAACATGCTATTTATGCCTCGCAGACCAAGGCCACACAATGCTTTAATACAAAAGGATTCATTGTTTGAGGCGAAGCAGTACCAACCTTATTTCAAATAATGCGTGCAACCAAGTTTTTGTATGCCAAATTCTGGAAAATATATGCGAAGAATCTTTGCGAATATTCCTTATTTACTTTACTACCTGTGGTATTAGTGGCCTACAAAGAGAAATTTTGTACCACAGGAAGCAATAAACAGAGCTCTTTATAGTAATTATGTTGGGTATGGAGAAAAGAATAATGTGTCCCAAAAGTTCTTGTGCAAAGATCAGAATAGAAACTTACTTTCTGGCAATATTTCTGGGAAGATAGCTAATTTGAAGTTCTTTATTTTTTTATTGTATACAAGACTGTTGATGGATTGTGAGTTAATTTGCCAGTTTCTTGCTTCAGGTTTGTGGATGCTGGAGATTTACCGGAGCAGTTGCCTTATAGAGTGAATGCCCTATTTGCATTCGAAGAGGGGACGAGAGAATGCCAAGAAGTAGTCAAGTCCAAAGCATATCAAAGGAAGAACAGTAAGAAGTCGAATACACCTCAAGCTTGAATGGTTTGTTGGCCAATTTGTTTGCCAAAGTGTTGAAACACAAAGAAGGCTTTTTGTTATCTGTGACCAGGCTGCATTCGGCTCAATTGGCTGCTAGTTTAGCTGTGAGTTTAACCTTTACTTTTGTCATATTTGACAAGTTCATGCCAATCTTGTTACCAAATGTTGGATTTCTTTAGTTAATTTATAAATTTAACAGTGACACCCGTATATACCACACATCTCAGTTTTGTGTCTTACCAGTGTTTGGATATCTGGTGCATTTCTCAATATGGGGTGATAATACATGTTATACATCACCTCTTTATGCTTCGTTGTTAATCCCTGCTTCCAGATCAAGTTCCTTATCTTCTGGTAAAATGCATTTCCCTGTTGTATCCTCCTACAGTACTGATCTCCATGTTCATTCCTGCATCAAGTCAATTTGCTTCCCAAGTACTTCAAGGTTTCCACATTTTCAAGGTCCCCCGATCCGATTTACGTTTCCCTGACATTTCTTTTGTAGTTGCCAGGCTGATTGGCTCTGAATGTTAAGGGGTGTCTTTCTGAGCCCGAGTTCATAGGTTTATATTATTTTCTTCATGTTGCATGGTTTTCAATGTTCCTGGTATCTTCGATAACCCTAAGCATATCTTAATCTGTGAACAATCGACTATGAGAACTTGTATTCATACTTCATACGACGCTCGTACTTCGCTTCTAACATGGTATTTATGCCGTACAGACCAAGGCCACACAATGCTGTAATACGAAAGGATTCATTGTTTGATCCCCCTGTGAGTTGGGGCCGTAGAATAACACCCACAGTATCCCCTACCTGTCGTAAGAGGCGACTAAAAGGGGCCCCAGAGGCTCTGAAATTTTGAGCGTCGTTTGGCGACCACGGGGCCATCAGCTGAGTCCCGGCATTGCTTCCCTTTACTTGTGCCAGGCTCCTCACTTTAATCCATCCTATCCGACCTCCCTTGGTCAACACTTGTTCTTTTCCGACTCCGACGCTATTAGGTTTGCGAGGGCTAGGGAGTCCTTATACACTGACTGACAGTGACAATGCAACACCAAGGAGGAGTGGTTCGAAAGGGATAAAAGTTGGGGAAAAAACAGAGACGGCACGGACGAATAATTGATGTTTATTTCAAACCGATATGCAGGTTACACAATGCGCGCGTCATCAACTCAGTAGGATGTAGGACCACCGCGAGCGGCGATGCACGCAGAAACACGTCGAGGTACAGAGTCAATAAGAGTGCGGATTGTGTCCTGAGGGATGGTTCTCCATTCTGTGTCAACCATTTGCCACAGTTAGTCGTCCGTACGAGGCTGGGGCAGAGTTTGCAAACAGCGTCCAATGAGATCCCACACGTGTTCGATTGGTGAGAGATCCGGAGAGTACGCTGGCCACGGAAGCATCTGTACACCTCGTAGAGCCTGTTGGGAGATGCGAGCAGTGTGTGGGCGGGCATTATCCTGCTGAAACAGAGCATTGGGCAGCCCCTGAAGGTACTGGAGTGCCACCGGCCGCAGAACATGCTGCACGTAGCGGTGGGCATTTAACGTGCCTTGAATACGCACTAGAGGTGACGTGGAATCATACGCAATAGCGCCCCAAACCATGATGCCGCGTTGTCTAGCGGTAGGGCGCTCCACAGTTACTGCCGGATTTGACCTTTCTCCACGCCGACGCCACACTCGTCTGCGGTGACTATCACTGACAGAACAGAAGCGTGACTCATTGGAGAACACGACGTTCCGCCATTCCCTCATCCAAGTCGCTCTAGCCCGGCACCATGCCAGGCGTGCACGTCTATGCTGTGGAGCCAATGGTAGTCTTCTGAGCGGACGCCGGGAGTGCAGGCCTCCTTCAACCAATTGACGGGAAATTGTTCTGGTCGATATTGGAACAGCCAGGGTGTCTTGCACATGCTGAAGAATGGCGGTTGACGTGGCATGCGGGGCTGCCACCGCTTGGCGGCGGATGCGCCGATCCTCGCGTGCTGACGTCACTCGGGCTGCACCTGGACCCCTCGCATGTGCCACATGTCTCTGCGCCAACCATCTTCGCCACAGGCGCTGCACCGTGGACACATCCGTATGGGTATCGGCTGCGATTTGACGAAACGACCAACCTGCCCTTCTCAGCCTGATCACCATACCCCTCGTAAAGTCGTCTGTCTGCTGGAAATGCCTCGTTGATGGCGGCCTGGCATTCTTAGCTATACATGTGTCCTGTGGCACACGACAACACGTTCTACAATGACTGTCGGCTGAGAAATCACGGTACAGAGTGGGCCATTCGCTAACGCCGTGTCCCATTTATCGTTCGCTACGTGCGCAGCACAGCAGCGCATTTCACATCATGAGCATACCTCAGTGACGTCAGTCTACCCTGCAATTGCCATAAAGTTCTGACCACTCCTTCTTGGTGTTGCATTTGCTCTGTCAGTCAGTGTATTTTCACGCCCTTTGTGGCCCTTGTCTTCCTTTGGCCGATACCTTCATTTTTCGAAGTGTCGGATCCCTTCCTTTGTTCCCTCTGACTAGTGTTTATCAATAAATACAAAAAAAAAACACTACAACACAGTTATAAAACCGGAAGCTACATATGCAGCAGAAACATTCTTTTACCTGATAAACAATCAAAGACTGACAGACTTCAGAAAATTGAAAGGAGGATTGGAAGAACCTGCATCAACAAAAAATACCAGAAAGTTGGAGTGGCGGTTAATACCTAACAAAGTCGTGTACAAAGAGCTAGAACCCATTATGGATACTACGCGTAAGAGGAGACTGGGATTCTTTGGACCTATCATGAGGATGCAGGATTCGAGACTTCTGAAACAACTAGTACAACACAATCTCATCTCAAAAAATACCACAACAGGATGTAAATGGATCAGAGAAGTAAGAGAGGATCTGAAGGAAATAGGCCTTACAACAGAAGACACCACAAATAAGATAAAATTGAATACAAAACTCAAGAATACAAACATCCGCTTTACCCTTACACAAAACAAACCAACAACACGTACATTTTCAACTGAGGAAAGGGCACGAAGATCAGAGCGCCTGAAGAAGTACCGGGAGGACTGCAAAGCCTGAACAATCCCTTCAAAGAGACCTGAACGACGGACTGACTAAAATGATCCTATATGGTCATAAAAGAAGAAGAGGAAGAAGAGGATGGTTGCCCAGTTGTACTTCCTCTTAAAACAATAATCACCACCACCACAACCACCACCATTCATTGTTTGAGGCGAAGCAGTACCAACCTTATTTCAAAT
Source organism: Anabrus simplex (assembly GCF_040414725.1). Taxonomy (NCBI): domain Eukaryota; kingdom Metazoa; phylum Arthropoda; class Insecta; order Orthoptera; family Tettigoniidae; genus Anabrus; species Anabrus simplex. The sequence continues at coordinate 86,232,362 of NC_090276.1, read as the reverse complement.
AATGCGTGCAACCAAGTTTTTCTTTGCCAAATTCTGGAAAATATATGCGAAGAATATTTGCGAATATTCATTATTTATTTTACTACCTGTGGTATTAATGGCCTACAAAGAGAACTTTTGTACCACAGGAGGCAATAAACAGAGCTCTTTATAGTAATTATGTTGGGTATAAAGAAAAGAATAATGTGTCCCAAAAGTTCTTGTGCAAAGATCAGAATGGAAACCAACTTTCTGGCAATATTTCTAGGAAGATAGCTAATTTGAAGTTCTTTATTTTTGTATTGTATACAAGACTGTTGATGGAATGTGCTGTATATTAAGGGCTAGACGTCAAACAGAGTTAATTTGCCAGTTTCCTGCTTCAGGTTTGTGGATGCTGGAGATTTACCGGAGCAGTTGCCTTATTGAGTAAATGCCCTATTTGCATTCGTAGAGGGGACGAGAGAATGCCAAGAAGTCCTCAAGTCCAAAGCATATCAAAGGAAGAACAGTAAGAAGTCTAATACACCTCAAGCTTGAATGGTTTGTTGGCCAAGTTCTTTGCCAAAATGGAGAAACACAAAGAAGGTTTTTTGTTATCTGTGACCCGGCTGCATTCGGCTCAGTTGGCTGCTAGTTTAGCTGTGAGTTTTACTTTTACTTTTGTCATATTCGAAAGTTCATGCCTATCTTCTTATCTTAATGTTGGATTTCATTAGTTAATTTATAAATTTAACAGTGACACCCGCATATACCACACATCTCACTGGTCTGTCTTACAAGTGTTTGGATATCTGGTGCATTTGTCAATATGGGGTAATAATACTTGTTATACATCACCTCCTAACGCTTCGTTGCTAATCCCTGCTTCCAGATCAAGTTCCTTATCTTCTGGTAAAATGCATTTCCCTGTTGTATCCTTCTACAGTACTGATCTCCATGTTCATTCCTACATCATGTCAGTTTGCTTCCCAAGTACTTCAAGGTTTCCACAATTTCAAGGTCCCCCGATCCAATTTACCTTTCCCTGACTTTTCTTCTGTAGCTGCCAGGCTGATTGGGTCTGAATGTTAAGGGGTGGCTTTCTGATCCCGAGTTCATAGGTTCGGTCCTTTCTCAGTCCAGTGATATTTGAAAAGGGTCAAATATGTCTGCCACGTGTTGGTAAATCTGCTACCATGTAAAAGATCTAATAGCAATATAGTTGGTCCGTTAATGGACTTTACAAATTTTTCACCTATTCACTCCTGGTTGCCAAAGATTGGACCCAATGTGCTAAGTTTGGGTCATCAGTTGGTAAATAGTACACCTACCAAGACGCATGGCTGATGCAAACCATTTAGACCACTGCGTAGGCTCCTGGAGCCACCAGCTGTAAACATGCACTATCAGAACCTTATTCTCTTTTTCAAAAACTGATGGCTGCCTGGCCATCAGATGATAAAGATATTGATTCCTATAGGGAACCTGATATATATTTCTCATATAAAAGAACTCCCACAGAAAAAAATTCCAGCTCCTTGATGTCTAAAAAAGTTGTAAATGTCATTAGTGGGATGCAAACCGATAACATTAATTCTTTAATCAATTTAATCTCCTGGAGTCGGCACCTGATACTGTTAGTCCATCGAAAAATCTTATAATCAATCTTACCAAACTGTATTGGGAATCACCGATAGGTGATATAATTTCTTGTTGCAAAAGACCTAATTTTTGTCTCCTCTTGCTGCACCGAATGAATACCGGGAAATCGCATATCACATACCGTATGCCACAAATAATCCACAACTTTGTATCCTGTTGAATTCCATTGTGCATCCTAATTTTAGGAAGAATTTTAAAAAGTGAGAGAATTTGTTTTAGTTTGTGTTTTATTTACAACAAATTATTTCCACAGAATGGTGTACCCCAAAACTGAAAACAGAATGAACATAAATTTGTTTCTAAGAAACTCATCATAATCTTCACGCAGGTAGACAACACCGTTGATCAAAATTTTTGTATGGTTTGCTTACCTTCTGCTTATTTTTATAATCACCTCGTTTCACCTGCCTGTTGTTGTAATGACTGGTAATAGTTGTAGAGGATTGTGTTGTGCATAATGCCCAGTAATTCTTGTGCGTTTTTTTATGTAGAGTTTGATTTTTTTTAGTCATGAGTACAACATTCCCTGACATCATACTTCCTTCATACCGGCCCTGTGTTTAAGGGAGCACAGCTGTGAGCTGGTATCCGGGAGATAGTTATTTCAAACCCCACTGTCGACAGTCCTGAAGATCCCTTTCCATGGTTTCCCATTTTCACACAAGGCAAATGCTTGGGCTTTGCCCTAATTAAGGCCAAGGCCGCATTCTTCCCTCTCCTAGCCCTTTCCTCTCCCACCGTCACCATAAGACCTATTTGTGTCTGTGAGGCATAAAGCCAATTATGTGCTTTTTATTTGCTTCATCTTGCATGGTTTCCAATGCTCCCCGTATCTTCAATAAACCTAAGCATATTGATCTGTGAACAGGCAATTATGAGAACTTGTATTTATACTTCATACGTTGCTCGTACATCACTTCTAACATGCTATTTATGCCATACAGGCCGAGGCCAGACAGTAATATAATACAACAGGATTCATTGTTTGAGGCGAAGCAGTACCAACCTTATTTCAAATAATGCGTGCAACAAAGTTTTTTTGCTAAATTCTGGAAAATATATGCAAAGTATATTTGCAAATATACATTATTTATTTTACTACCTGTAGTATTAATAGCCTACAAAGAAAGCTCTTGTCCCACACAAAACTATAAACAGAGCCCAATATTTATTTTTGTTGGATATAAAATAAAGAATGATGTATCCCAAAAGTTCTTATGCAAAGATCAGAATAGAAAGTAACTTTCTGGCAATATTTCTGGGAAGATAGCTAATTTAAAGTTTTTTATTTTTTTATTGTATACAGGACTGTTGATGGATTGTGCAGTACATTAAGGGCTAGACGTCAAACCGAGTTAATGTGCCAGTTTCTTGCTTCAGGTTTGTGGATGCTGGAGTTTTACCGGAGCAGTTGCCTTATAGAGTGAATGCCCTACTTGCATTCGAATAGGGGACAAGTGAATGCCAAGAAGTCATCAAGTCCAAAGCAAACCAAAGGAAGAAGAGTAAGAAGTGGAATACACATCAAACTGGAATGGTTTGTCGGCCAAGTTCTTTGCCAAAATGGAGAAACACAAAGAAGGTCTTTCTTTATTTATGAATAGGCTGCATTTGGCTCAATTGGCTGCTAGTTTAGCTGTGAGTTTAACCTTTACTTTTGTTATATTTGACAAGTTCATGCCTATCTTGTTATCTTAATGTTGGATGTCTTTTGTTCATTTATAAATTTAAGAGTGACACCCGTATATACCACACGTCTCACTGGTCTGTCTTACCAGTGTTTGGATATCTGGTGCATTTGTCAATATACAGTGATAATACATGTTATACATCACCAATATATGCTTCGTTGCTAATCCCTGCTTCCAGATCAAGTTCCTTATCTTCTGGTAAAATGCATTTCCCTGTTGTATCCTTCTACAGTGCTGATCTCCATGTTCATTCCATCATCATGTCATTTTACTTTCCAAGTACTTCAAGGTTTCGACAATTTCAAGGTTCCCCCATCCAATTTACCTTTTCCTGACTTTTCTTCTGTAGTTCCAGGCTGATTGGATCTGACTGTTAAGAGGTGGCTTTCTGAGCCCGAGTTCATAGGTTCAATCCTTTCTCAGTCCAGTGATATTTGAAGAGGTGAAATATCTCAACCACGTGTTGGTAAATCTGCTGCCATGTACAAGATCTAATAGCAATATAGTTGGTAGGTTAATGGACATTAAAAATTTTTCACCTATTCACTCCTGGTTGCCAGAGTTTTGACCCAATGTGCTCAGTTGGGGTCATCAGTTGGTAAATAGTATACCTACCAAGACGCATCCCTGGTGCATACCGTATAGACCACTGCGTTGTCTGCTGGAGCCACCTCCTGTAAAAATGCACTATCAGAACCTTTGTCTCTTTTTCAAAATGTGATGCCAGCCTGGCCATCCGATGATAAAGATATTGATTCCTATAGGGAACGTGAAATATATTTCTCATATAAAACAACTGCTACAGAAAGAAATTCCAGCACCTTGGTGTCTCCAAATGTTGTAAAAGTCATTAGTGGGGTGCAAACCGATAACATTAATTCTTTAATCAATTTAATCTCCTGTAGTCGGCACCTGATACTGTTAGTCCATCCAAAAAACTTATAATCAATATTACCAAACTGTATAGGGAATCACCGATAGTTGATATAATTTCTTGTTGCAAAACACCTAATTTTTTTCTCCTCTTACTACACCGAAAAATATCAGGGAATCGCATATTACATACCGTATGCCACAAATAATCCACACCAATGAATCCTGTTGAATGCCATTGTGCATCCTAATTTTAGGAGAGAATTTTAAAAAAGAGAGAGAATTGGTTTTAGTTTGTGTTTTATTTACAACAAATTATTTCTACATAATGAAGTACCCCAAAATGGAATACAGAAAGACATTAAATTTGTTTCTAAGAAACTCAACATAACCATCACGCAGGTAGACAACCCCGTTGATCAAAATTTTCGTATGGTTTGCTTATCTTCAGCTGATTTTTATAATCAGCTAGTTTCACCTGCCTGTTGTTGTAATTGTAACCTCCCAAAAGGGGTAAAGTTACAACTAATAGGAATTATTATTATTATTATTATTATTATTATTATTATTATTATTATTATTATTATTATTATTATTATTATTATTATTATTATTATTATTATTGTTATTATTATGATTATTATTATTTACATTTTATGGCCTTCATTGGACCACTCTAGCCAACTTTATACAAAGAATTTTTAGTTTCCTGACAGCCCAGTACTTCTTCATTCTCTCTGATCTTATCCTTCTTTCTTCATCGGAAATCACCCTTCCTATTGTCTGTTTGTTGATTCTGATTTGCAGTGAGTTTCTTGATTTTGTCGGATTTGTTTCTTAGGTCTTCCACTGTAATTTGTAGTTCATCCATATCTTCCTTGATTTCTGTAACCCACTTAATGTTGCACTTACTATTCCATAATTTTTCTATTCTTCTCCCGATGATCCTGTTCTCTGGTGTCCTGTTTAGATGTCCAAAAAATGAAGTAGGAATAATAAAAAGAATATTAAAGTTTGCTACCGTTGTGCATTCACATAGTTGCACACTAACATGAGACATGACCGAACATCACATATGACGTTCCGCTCCCGCTTTGTGTGCCAACAGTTTTAATACACATGAAACAGATGGAAAGAAAGGAAAGGAAGGTAACGTTACACTATTATGAAGATGTAAATGTAAGAAAGAGAACAACATTTAAAATATAATCTTGGTGCAGTGCACCTTCAGTCGGTAGCCCCCTCAAAAACACTTCCGAGAAAGTGTGTCTGTCCTAAAAGTGAATACTCCAAGATGAAGCACAATAAACGAGACAGCCCCAAAGTGTAATTTACATATTGTGATTACATCGACAGGCGTTGAATATCTAATTTACAAAATCAACAAAATGGGAACTGTCTCTTTACAAAAGTGACGCGACTTATCAAAACGGCTAGGTCATTTTAATAAAATTTGGAAGCTGACGGAAACACGGGTAATCTCCGGTAAAATTAATTAAATGAACAACTACATTTGAAACTAAATACCTGAAAGGTGAAAAACAATTACATGCTTACCTGATGGCGGGGCAAGAAGACCCGTACCTTTGAAGGCGACATTTCCCTTCACTGGCCAAACAGAAAAGATGCCTTGGCAGATCAAGGCTCTAGCGACAACGCTTCTCTCCGGAAATAATGAAATCTTACAACGGCCAATGAGCATCCGATCCCTTTCCTTCACCTACCAATCACATTTACTTTTATTTTCTCCAATAGGAGTGCATAAATTAGTGCTGACCAAGACCATTTAGGAAGGCTCGAGAAATTACGAAACTGATGCAATATCCGGACATATCCATGCCGATCTGGCACGTGTACACAACAGGAAGTGGTGTTTCCTAATACATCTTACTTTACTTTTCCCATGATAAAGAACCAATCTTTAAGCTATAATAAAATCAACCAATTCCAAAATTAACATACCGAGGAGAGACAAAAAAAAAAAACAAATTAATAAATACATTACATATACAATTCATCGCCGTCTTCCGAGTCCAAATAATCAAATCCAAATAATCACTACATACTCCTCCCCTTTAATTTGGAGCACAGCTCCAAAAATAAAAATTTTATTCACTTAATTTAGCAGTCCAGTTTCTGCATAATTTAAAAATAATTAATCACTTCTTTAAAAAAATCACTGAAAAAAAGGAAAAAACTTCACTGAAAAATAAAGGACATATAGCATAATGTTCATTGAAAGAGAAAGTGCATAAAATATACACTAAAGAGATAAAAATATTCCTTTTTACTATTCCTCTCATGTTCGTAAAACACCACACTCAAATTATTTTCTTTTAAAAAAACTCAAACGTTCCCTGGAGAAAAAAAAACTGGCCACACAAAATAAGAAAGACATCTTTTGGATTGAGATTTTGAGGTTTTTTATTTATTTATACTATAGCACCACGAGTTCTTGCTGCTCATGTGACTGACGACGCGGCCGCTGTCTTCAGCCTCCACATTACTGTTCAAACTGGGTGACTGCGCACAGCCTAGCATGACTGGCGTCATTAGAATATCCGGTTACAGCGCTGTTAATTGACACGTCCAAGTATAGATGAAACTACGTGCCACTAATGCGAAGTGAGTGTATGTCTGGTAAATATTTAATCAGGATCTTGGCATGGGATGATGGTCACCACCATGCAGACAGTGCCCCTTTTGACTAGGGACGTCAGGTTGTCAGGCAGGAACAGTTGTTGTCACCTGGACATCTGGTCACTGGATTGCAGTGCAAAACGGCGGAGCCCAAGACATAACGCACCTCTCCTCTAGGCAGGACAGCAGAAACGGGGATTGTATCCCCCTCCGGCCACTGCAACAGAAAATTATCCGCAGCAGACAGGGAATTTCAAAAGCTAAAGCCACCCTGGTGGACAAGAGCTTGGAGGCACCCAACCGGTGTCTCCACGACCTTCATTTGGGAGGTTTCTCCACAGGCTTGGGACTATCTTAGCCCCCCATTCAGGCCAGCACTATGGATACCTCAAGATAAAATTTAGGAAATGGTTAAAAGAAACTCAGAAAACTCTACCGGAGTTTACCCTGATTCCCAAATTTTGACAACCATCCCTAGTTATGAAGATCTTAATTCTACCCCAAAATACATACTAAATTATATCTAACATGATCATAAATGACACTTCCCATTACAACTAAGGTGACTTAACTAAATTATTAACTGTAGAATCCGGAAAAACAGCTGGCCAGCCCATTAACTAGAATTTGCTTACAACTAATTCCTTATAACTACAAAAACAAATTACCGTGTGCATTCTTAATCACCCAACATTAAGAAAAGAACCAAACAAATAAAAGGATGAATTTAGAATGTTGCAAGGGAACACAAAACAAGGGAGAAAAAAAATATATACACTTAATCACGTTAGCTTGCAACCATTTCAATGAATTGAGGTTAGTAAGTCACTATTTATTTACCCTGTCATGTAGGCACTCATAAAATTTTTAATACAGATAACTCACATTACGCATTACATGCCAGACCAGTCAAATTAAAACATGATTAAGCTAGAAATACCAAATCAAAGTCACATTACTTTACCAACAGGAACTCAAAAATGAAAAACGAAAGTTATACAAGAGTGTGCATGCAGAAATCCAACTCACTGATATAAATAACAAAAAGGTACAAGTACAACCTTCACACCAGAGATTACCAGATAACCACACGACACACAAGACTACCAAGCTCATCTGTCCTCCGACATACACACAGACAACATCAAACCACCAAAAACACAAGTGCGACGATCCCTGAATCAGCATAACCAAATTGTGGTAAAAGGCACGAACGACCTCAACACCGACTCCATCACACAACATCACCAAAACACAGTACACATACACACACATCCACACATAAACATCCATGCGATGACATATCAAGTAATAGCCACAAAAGAAAAGGACAGAACATGACCTCAAGTACACTTGAACTTATCACACGACAATGAGACTCTTAGGGGCCCTTTACACGCTCAGACATTTACACAGATCTGTCTGTACAGACCTTGTTTGTGCAGACAAGTCGTTGCGTGTAAATGAATCACCGACCGGAATTTTGGTCTGAACTGCGGTCTGTGTTCGGCCTGTGCAAAGTCTGGCGGAGTTTGAATTAACACAGACCACGCGCAGACAAGTCTGAGCGTGTAAAGCTTACGCAGACAACGCTGCAGACAGATAGCACAGTCCTTCGTCTGGGAGCGTGTGTGTAGTGTTGTAGTTTGTACTGTAGCCTAGTGTTTGCTCTCAATACAAGAACAGCTATGAGTGAGTTTACTCAAGATTCGCGTAATTGTACTCGTACATTTATGACTGAATTCATAGAACTCTATAAATCATTGCCAAGTGTTTGGAAAATCAAGTGCAAAGAATACAGTGACCGGAATAAAAAAAACGCGGCATATGATGTATTAGTTTCTAAACTTAAAGAAGTGGAAATCAGTGCGGACCGTGAAATGGTTGTGAAGAAAATTAACAATCTTCGGAGTGCGTACAGAAGGGAGTTAAAGAAAGTTCAGCACTCAAAGCGCTCAGGAGCCGGAAGTGATGAAGTATATACTCCAACATTGTGGTACTTTGATATGTTGTCCTTTCTACAAGATCAAGAACTGCCTCGGCCATCGATCTCCAACATGGACGAACCAGCACAACAAACGGTAAGTTAAACAGCCAGTGTAGTTGCAATATACTCTTTTAATTAATACAATGTAGTTACGAACAAATATACAGTTGTACACATCAGTACAGTGTAAGGTAATCAATGTTGTCTACTGCACAACCATCAAAATATTTGTGAAGTCTTTTTCATTTCAAAACACAGCGAAAACTGAAAACCATTAACCATTAAGTTGTACTTGTTACTCTGAAATACGAAACGAACATTTCTCGAACGGATTTAGGATCTAATGAACAATTCCTGTTGTGCCCTATCCGTAACCCTACAGGAGGATTATCCTCGGTAGTAGATCCTTCCAGATCTGCTGCAGTAATGTAAGATGAAGCACACTTTCGTCGCAAGAAATTATGCAACACACAACATGCCATTACAACGGCATCTATGTTATCTGGTTTCAAGGAGATTGCAGTATGGAAAATCCTGAATCTAGCACTTAAAATTCCAAACGCGTTTTCCACAACTCTTCGAGCTCGTGATAAGAAGTAGTTGTAAACACGTCTGTCCTCTGTCAAATTCTTCTGGCTGAATGGTTTCATAAAGTTCTCTCGCAGGGAAAACGCTTCATCTCCGATGAAAACAAACGGTAGATCCTCACATGTCGCAGGTTTGGGAACGTTCAGCTTATTACTTATTAGCCTTCTGTAGAACTCCGTATATTCCAGGACACCTCCATCCGATATACGACCATTGACACCAAAATCAACCAGTATGAATTCATAGTTAGCATTGACTATACCCAATAAAACGAGGCTGTGATAACCTTTGTAGTTAAAATAGAATGAACCGCTATTAGCTGGAGGAATAATCCGTACATGCTTTCCATCTACGGCTCCCAGTGCATGTGGAAAATTCCATTTTTCTTCAAAATCCTTTGCAATGAGCCTCCAGTCCTCCTCGGACTTTGGAAACTAGAAATAAAAACACAAACACATTTTCAGGCAAACGTTATCTTGAAATTCGCTATACAATACAGTGGTAACTGTTAATTCTGTAAGAAAATGTGTAATATGCTAACTACTTAAAAACCAATCTTTTAATTTGCTTTAACTTCATTTTATTTTTATTGAGGGACTGTCTAGCTGAGGCGGTGAAGGTGTACTCGGCCCAACTGGAGGGACGCGGGTTCGGTTCCCCGTCAGGAAGCCAAAAATGTAAGAAACGAGACTTCCACTTACGGAGGTGCACATGGCCCTGAGATTCACTGAGAAAAATACCGTGGCCTTACAACCTTGAAAGACCTTTGGCCTACCAACCGACCGCTGCTCAGCCCGTGGGCCTGCAGATTACGAGGTGTCGTGTGGTCAGCACGACAGCCGTTAATGTTGGCTTTCTTCACCGGGTCGCCATATCACCATCAAATAGCTCCTCGGTTGTAATCACGTAGGCTGAGTGGACCTCGGACCAGCCCTCAGGTGCAGGTTAAAAACTTCATACCTGGCCGGGAATCGAACCCGGGGCATCCGGACAATGGGCAGACACGCTACCCCTACACCGCGGGGCCGGCCAGAAGTACGCTTAGCCTACAACAAAAATGAGTACCAGGTTAACCCCTTAACGCTAGTATACCTATGGTAGAAGTGATTAAAAATAGCCAGACACCTACAGCATACGAATGAATACATTTGGAATTAGAAAAACGCCTAAAGGTATCAAACACAATACGCGTGTGAGAGCTGTTGATGCCTTTAAGCGTCAGATCAAGTTAAGGGGTTAATTTCTGGTGGCAAAGGTGGCCGGGTGTAGAGCTGACCACTCTATCCCACCAAGTGCCGAGGTTACGGATAGTGTGGTAGCCTTCAACCTTCCACTTCTCCGAGGGCCTTCATGGTCTGTGCAGAGATGACTTTGCTTTACTTATATATTATTTTCATTCGTATAATAACATATTAATTATGTGCCTATTTCCTGCAGGATATGCAAGAGGTTCCGCCTCCAGATGATTCAGAAGAAAGTGAGGATCAAAGGAAGGAACCGGAATTGGACCCAGAAGAATGCAGTACGTTGGAAGGAATTTCTACCCCAGGATCTTCTTCCTCATGCATTACCACACCATCAACATCTAAGGGTGTAACCATCAGAAGGTCGAGAAAAAGACCAATGAAAGAAGATCCACTATCGGTAGTAGTTGCGAAATTAAATCAACTAGAAAAAGAAGACGGCACCGATGCTGTCGGTAAAGTGTATGCTGAGAAGTTGAGGTGCTTAGATCCAACTCAACGAATATATGCAGAAAAGATCATTAGCGAAGTTTTCTTCGAGGCACAGCTTAAAAATCTTAGCAGATACACGAGACTAACCGCACTAGAAGATCACAATACTTCTGGACAGTTTAGGCCTCATATGCAGCAACCTCAGGGGACTACTCTGTTTCGAGATCAAATACGTTTCCAAGAATTATCAAATAGGGGACCTGAAAACAGCAACATCGTGGCCCAGTTTGTGCAAACATTTGATCCAAATGGAAACAGTACATTTTAATCAGTTAGAATGCGATTTTCCTTTTGCTTTATGTTTATATTATTTCCATTATATTATACTTTTTACAATTTACAATTATGGTTTCACGTTGTTCCTACTACCATGTATTAATTAATTAATAAATCCAGCAATACCACTTATTTTTTTGATTGCACATGAATACATTAACTTAATCACACTAAAACTGGTAGAGAATAAAATACATTACTTCCATCCACCAATTTCGGATCACCTGAAACTAGGAGAGATTGCAATCCAAATGTTGTTTTGATACGCAACATTTCCTTATCACAACTTCTTCATCTATTACGACATTAAACATTAAAATTAAGCCAACTAACTATTTACACCCAATCTTTAAATTGTATTTTAATTAATTAATTAATTAGTTAATTTTGTCCTAGATGTTAACAGTGTTATATGATCTAGGAAAACATGTAGGCCTATCTTAACACTTAGTGAGTTCAGTTAGTGCTTCATGTCACAATTCTGTACTGGTACAGTTATACTACAATTACAACACACATTGTGAATAACTGCATGAATAGATGAATGAATGAATGAATGAATGAATGAATGAATAAATGATTGCATGATTGAATTGTATTCATGTATATTTGCATGACCCAATAAATACCGGTACTCTTCTCTCCCTGTCACGGATAACCACCGGCTGAAGAGAGAGCCCTTATTATTGATGAATGAATGAATGAATGAATGAATGAATGAATGAATGAATGAATGAATGAATGAATGAATGAATGAATGAATGAATGCACTCAATTTATAGCTACGGAACTCCAGCAGCTGAGGAAGGAACACGCAATCTATTTTAGCTAAGCAAAATAATGCCTTAGAATTCTCACCTTTAAATATTCCTCTCTTAGTACTTCATATATAGCACGGCATGTTTCCGGAATGATGTGGCTTAACGATGAAGGAGACACTATAGCAGAAAATTTAAGGTCCGCATAGCTTCTTCCCGTTGCCAGAAACCTCAATGTTACTACAAGTCTTTCAAATGCACTTATCGATTTTCTCATTACACTGTCTTCTCTCCTTATATACGGTGTGACATACTGCAACAGCACTAAGAATGTCTCTTCGTCCATTCTCAGGTAGTTAAACCAGTCATCTTTTTCCAGTTTTAACTCCTTCAAAAGATTAACGTGCGAAAGCGAAACACGTTGTAGAAGCCAGTCTTTTGCCCACCTTCTACGTTGTAATTTCTTCCTCTTTTTAACTTCCGAAATAACAACACTAGACAGAAGTACCGCTTTGTAATTTAATTTACTTAATCTGGCCATGGTCAGGAAATACTACCTTGCTCGTCTCGACAGGACTGTGCGAAAGCTGTACAAATGGTCGGAACGTGTAAACGCAGCGTGGACAGTGCAGACCAGATGTGCAGACGGTCGTTGCAAACGTGGTCTGCGCAGACAAGTCTGAGCGTGTAAAGGGCCCTTTAGGACCAATATCGTACTCCCAGAAGAGGAATAGCCTCTCAGCACCTTTTTGCCATAAGTCTCAGCACACACACACATGTGCCTACCCAAGACAAACACACAGTTATTTGCAAAACGGTGGAACAGATACAGCATGGCTAACCAAATTTTGAACTGTACTCAGTCTACAGAATCGCATTCTTCTTTACATTGAGTACATAAATTTTTAAGATACGAACCCATAATGCAAGAACTTTTAACATGAAGAAAACTAAATAAAACAAAACAAGCAGGAAAATTGACTAACTGAACTAAATTGTGATACCTTCAGATATTTCACTATTGACGAATTTAAAATAACAGGAATGAAAATCTTGATAACCCATAAGCAAACTACCAATTTAACCGAAATTAACAGCTCAGCATAACGACAACGAAATTAACATTCATTTTAACAATAACAAGAGACATAATTTTCCCTCTAGGCACCTAATACCAAGAAAAAGATTATGAAGATGTAAATGTAAGAAAGAGAACAACATGTAAAATATAATCTTGGTGCACTTCTGAGAAAGGCTGTCCATCCTAAAGGTGAATACTCCAAGATGAAGAGGAATAATTTGGGAAGGCTCGACAAATTACAAAATTGATGCAATATGGAAATTCTCAGTTCCCATGAATAACCTTCTGATAAGTTCACCTGCATACACCCCAGCGTCAGTGGGTAGGGTCTGACACATTCCACTCTGAAGAGTCTAGTGTCAGACCTAAGACGAAACGCTGGTTAATAGAGCAAATGCCGGAAAAGCCATACGTCTAATGTTTGATCTGATTTTCGATATGCTCTATAGGTGGAAACTTTCAGCTTGATGCCTAAAAAACCTCATTTGGCTATGAAATATTTCCCTACCCCCGGTGATTTTAACTAAAATAAACTGCTCTACATATTTCTGAAATGTCAATGCTAATTCCTTCTTCCAACCTCTAAAACATCAGGACGCACTTGGTACTGAAAATTTTTATTCTTGCGCACCAGCTGCTCTTGTGTATGTATATAATTGTAAATTCTCAACTATTCAATTAGATAATGTAATTATTATAGTTACCAACCATTGACATTAGTTTTTATTACAAACATTTACGCTGAATGTTATAATGTAGATATTTTTAAAACTTTATCTCAACTGTTCAATTGAACAATGTAAATACTGTATAGTTACCAACCTTTGACATTAATTTTTGGTTACAAACATTGACGCCGAAAACTACACATTTTCTCCCTTAATTGTTATAATGTAAATATTTTTAAACTTTTTATTTTCCTAAGATTGCGTCAACTGTTTCTCCAGAGCACCACTGCCGAACTCTACTATGTTCATTTTAAGCATTGGTGCAGACTTTTCATCTATAAACCTATATGTTCAACCATCACTTTTGTACAACTATTTCCCATATTTAATTTTTGTAGTTGTATTAATAATATGTATTAATTTGTACATGTCAACTACTAACCAGTTACCTGATTTTTTACCTTGAGGTGATATTTTGACTGATGATGCCCTCAATGAAGGGCGAAACATGTCTCAAGTGCAATCAATAATAAATTCCTAATTTATAAAATTTATATGTATTGAATAGGTGGAAAAAACAAACCTTTTAGCATCCTACATTCAGTATCTTCAATACGGATAACAATGATTTTTATCACTTGCAAAGTCCTGAAGATCCCTTTCAGTGGTTTCCCATTTTCACACAAGGCAAATGCTTGGGCTATGCCTTAATTAAGGCCATGGCCACTTTCTTCACTCTCCTAGCCCTTCCCTCTCCCACCTTCGCCATAAGACCTATTTGTGTCTGTGAAGCATAAAGCCAATTATGTGTATTTTATTTGCTTCATGTTGCATGGTTTCCAATTTTCCTGGTATCTTCAATAAACCTAAGCATATTTAATCTGTGAACAAGCAATTATGAGAACTTGTATTCATACCTCATACGATGCTCATAATTCACTTCTAACATGCTATTTATGCCGTACAGACCAAGGCCACACAATGCTATAATACAACAGGATTCATTGTTTGAGGTGAAGTAGTACCAACCTTATTTCACATAATGCGTGCAACCAAGTTTTTCTTTGCTAAATTCTGGAAAATATATGCGAAGAATATTTGCGAATATACATTATTTATTTTACTACCTGTAGTATTAATGGCCTACAAAGAAAGCTTTTGTACCACAGAAAACAATAAACAGAGCTCTTTATATTAATTATATTCTTGTGCAAATATCAGAATAGAAACTAACGTTCTGGCAATATTTCTGGGAAGATAGCTAATTTGAAGTTCTTTATTTTTTTATTGTATACAAGACTGTTGATGGATTGTGCAGTATATTAAGGTTTAGACATCAAACAGAGTTAATTTGCCAGTTTCTTCCTTCAGATTTGTGGATGCTGGAGATTTACCGGAGCACTTGCCTTATAGAGTGAATGCCATATTTGCATTCGAAGAGGGGACGAGAGAATGCCAAGAATTAATCAAGCCCAAGAAGATCAAAGGAAGAACAGTAAGAAGTCAAATACACCTCAAACTGGAATGGCTTCTCGGCCAAGTTCTTTGCGAAAGTGGAGAAACACAAAGAAGGTGTTTCTTTATTTGTGACCAGGCTGCATTCTGCTCAATCGGCTGCTAGTTTAGCTGTGAGTTTTACCTTTACTTTTGTCATATTTAACAAGTTCATGCCTATCTTGTTATCTTAATGTTGGATTTCTTTAGTTCATTTAAAAATTTAACAGTGACACCCATATATACCACCAACTCAATGGTCTGTCTTACCAGTGTTTGGATATCTGGTGCATTTGTCAATATGGGATGATAATTCACGTTATACATCACCTCTTTACGCTTCATTGCTAATCCCTCCTTCCAGATCAAGTTCCTTATCTTCTGGTAAAATGCATTTCCCTGTTGTATCGTCCTACAGTACTGATCTCCATGTTCATTCCTTCATCTTGTCAGTTTGCTTCCCAAGTATTTCAAGGTTTCCACAATTTCAAGGTCCCCCGATTCAATTTACCTTTCCCTGACTTTTCTACCCTAGTTGCCAGGCTGATTGGCTCCGACTGTTAAGGGGTGGCTTTCTGAGCCTGAGTTCATAACTTCAGTCCTTTTTCAGTCCAGTGATATTTGAAGAGGGTATTATATGTCAGCCACGTGTTGTTAAATCTGCTGCTATGTACAAGATCTAATAGCAATATAGTTGGTTCGTTAATGGACATTACAAATTTTTCACCTATTCACCCCTGGTTGCCAGAGATTGGACCCAATGTGCTAAGTTGGGGTCATCAGTTGGTAAATAGTACACCTACCAAGACGCATGGCTGGTGCAAACCATGTAGACCACTGAGTAGGCTCTTGGAGCCACCAGCTGTAAAAATGCACTATGAGAACCTTATTCTCTTTTTCAAAAACTGATGCCTGCCTGGCCATCAGATGATAAAGATATTGATTCCTATAGGGAACCTTATATATATTTTTCATATAAAAGAACTCCCACAGAAAAAGATTCCAGCTCCTTGATGTGCCAAAAAGTTGCAAAAGTCATTAGTGAGATGCAAACCGATAACATTAATTCTTTAATCAATTTAATCTCCTGTAGTCAGCACCTGATACTGTTAGTCCATCGAAAAAACTTGTAATCAATATCACCACACTGTATTGGGAATCACTGATAGGTGATTAAATTTCTTGTTGCAAAACACCTAATTTTTGTCTCATCTTACTGCACCGAATGAATACCAGGGAATCGCATATATTACATACCGTATGCCGAAAATAATCCACAACTATGAATTCTGTTGAATGCAATTGTGCATCCTAATTTTAGTAGAGAATTTAAAAAAAGAGATAGAATTGGTTTTAGTTTGCGTTTTATTTACAACAAATTATTTCTACATAATGAAGTATCCCAAAACTGAATACAGAAAGAATATAAATTTGTTTTTAGGAATCTCATCATAATCATCATGCAGGTAGAATACCCTGTTGATCAAAATTTTCATATGGTTTGCTTACCCTCAGCTGAATTATATAATCAGCCTGCCTGTTTTTGTAATGACTGATAATAGTTGTATAGGATTGTGTTGTGCATAATGCCCAGTAATTTTTGTGCGTTTTTTCAGTAGAGTTTTATTTTTGTTAGTCATCAATACAACTTTCTCTGACATCATTCTTTCTTTGTACCGGTCGTGCGGTTAGGGGAGCACAGCTGTGAGCTGGTATCCGGGAGATAGTTATTTCAAACCCCACTGTCGACAGTCCTGAAGATCCCTTTCCATGGTTTCCCATTTTCACACAAGGCAAATGCTTGGGCTGTGCCTTAATTAAGGCCATGGCCACTTTCTTCCCTCTCCTAGCCCTTTCCTCTCCCACCGTCGCCATAAGACCTATTTGTGTCTGTGAGGCATAAAGCCAATCATGTGTTTTTTATTTTCTTCATGTTGCATGGTTTCCAATGTTCCCGGTATCTTCAATAAACCTAAGGGTATCTTAATCTGTGAACAAGCAATTATGAGAAATTGTATTCATACTTCATACGTTGCCCATACTTCACTTCTAGCATGCTATTTATGCCGCACAGACCAAGGCCAAACAATGCTGTAATACATCAGGATTCATTGTATGAGGCGAAGCAGTACCAACCTTATTTTAAATAATGTTTGCAACCTACTTTTTCTTTGCCAAATTCTGGAAAATATATGCAAAGAATATTTGCGAATATACATTATTTGTTTTACTTCTTGTAGTATTAATGACTCCTACAGAAAACAATAAACAGAGCTCTTTATAGTAATTATGTTGGGTATTAAAAAAAAGAATGATGTGCCCCATAATTTCTTGTGCAAATATCAGAATCGAAACTATCTTTCTGGCAATATTTCTGGGAAGATAGCTAATTTGAAGTTCTTTCTTTTTATATTGTATACAAGACTGTTGATGGATTGTGCAGTATATTAAGGGCTAGACGTCAAACAGAGTTAATTTGCCAGTTTCTTGCTTCAGGTTTGTGGATGCTGGAGATTTACCGGAGCAGTTGCCTTATAGAGTGAAAGCCCTGTTTGCATTCGAGGAGGTTGATGGTACAGATGTATGCTTTCTTGGTATGCACGTGGAGGAGTATAGCTCAGAATGCTCTTGCCCGAACACGAGGCGAGTATACATTGCGTACCTGGACTCGGTTCATTTTTTCACGCCTCGTCAATTCTGTACCGCCGTGTATTATGAGTTTCTTTTGGGGTAACTGCACTAAGTTTAAACAGCTAGGGTGTGTAAAATTACTTAATAATGTTCATTTTATTGGTACTTTGGAATATATCTTTGCTATTTTCTGCTGAGTGGTGTGTTATGCCCATGTTTTGCATAGCTTCTATTTCAGGTCATAAGTATTGCCCCCATTTGTTTGTTAATGCACTTTCAGATAATATTAGATTTGATATAATAAAAGAAGAAAACAGTCTAATTGCGTTGTATTGGCGAATTTTTTATAAAGATTACAGTTTATCTGTCAGCCCATGCTATGTATAACATTGTGATAAAAGTTGACAGTAACACACCTTAAACACTGACATATCAAACATTTAATTTGACACTAATAAAATGTTCCAAATTAAAATGAACAAAAGACTTTCAAAAGCTAATTTAATATACAGTAGTGTAGAAGGACTGATTCATGATTTCTGTACCTCTTCAACATCCTAGCCTCAGTAGTTATTTACTATTTAATCTCACTGTCCAAAGTTGAAGTCCAATTATGTTCTTCTGAATAATTCAATGTCAAGGTGTTTGAGACTCTGCGCTGTAGCACAAAATGTTTTTCATTGACATTTTTTGGCTTATCAGAGTGTTGTGTTTAAGCAAATTCAAATTGATCAAATAAAAGGTATTGACTGTTAATTTTATTTATTACATGTTTATCTGGGGAGATTAACATTTTGAATGTGATAGGAAACCTGGGAAATTCTGACTTTTTTCAAATAATTTGTCTTTAATTTTAGGTACACAGCGGTTCACTTATGGGCATGTCCACCCTCTGGAGGAAATGACTACATATTATTTCACTGTCACCCTGCAGAGCAGAAGATCTCTAAACCCAAGCATCTCCTGGAGTGGTATAATGAAATGCTTGATAAGGGCATTATTGAGAAGATAGTATTAGACTACAAGGACAAGTTGAAGCAGACTGTCGAGGACAAACTTAGCTCAGCAACTGAGTTGCCATATTTTGAGAGAGATCTCTACTTAACTTTCTTGAAGAAAGTATCAAGAATTTGGATCGGAGAGAGGAAGAGAAGCGAAAGCAAGCCGAGGCTGCCGAAGCTGCAGCTGCTAATGCAGTAAGTAGTGATCCAGAGTTGAAATATTATGATGCAATTCTCTTGGTCTTTCTAAAGATTCTACGAACTGTTCCAGTTTTGATGGGAGGCTTTCCGTGTTTACATTCCTTCCCAACCGCCCGAATTGGTAAGGGTTTCCGTCAATTTTAAGCATGTGATTGCTGAACTTAAAATATGTTTTGAACCTCCCGCTGTTTCTGGATGTTGCTTCAATGGCTGAAGGTTCTTCTCTTATTGGGCGCTGCAAATTTAGAAACTCCTTGTCTTAATGTTCATTGCCAGTTTAGGAAGAAGACCTGTTCTCATTTGCAGCTTCAATTTAATTTTTATGCATACATTTTCGTGATAGACTGTTACGCCTTTTAGTATTCAGTCTGCATACCTACAAACATTTACTCCATATCGCTTATCTTTAAGTCAGTAGAAGCCCAGGTACCTTCGTCATCTTAGACTCCCTTTTCTTCTAGATAACCAGATACTCCGACATTCGCCTCACATAACCCTGCGACCGAATCCATATGTGTACCATGGCATCCAAAGGGTTAATTCCTAACTTAGACTTTTCTCCTTATTCCAAGTACTGCCTTCCCACTGCATTAGCATCTCAATTTGATGTCATCACAGTACCATTCTGGGAGAATACACATCCTAAATACTTCTATGATGTACCTGTTCCAACTTTGTGTTCCCAATCTGACATTCAGTTCCCTTACATTTCTTTCCCGCTGACATCACTTCAGTCTTGGAAATGCTAATACTGTACTCATATCGTACTTGCTGCACCTACTTCCATGTTCCAAGATGTTATGTTGCAGGCTTCAGCGCATCTGCCATTAAGATTTAATTAAAATAAAATAAATGAAATATCTATCAATAAATGCAAAATATAAAACACTACAACACTGTTATAAAACCGGAAGCTACATATGAAGCACCTGAATAAACAATCAAAGACTGACAGACTTCAGAAAATTGAAGGGAGGACTGGAAGGACCTGCATCAACAAAAAATATCAGAAAGATGGACAGTGGCAGATAATACCTAAAAAAGTCGTGTACAAAGAGCTAGAACCCATTACAGATACTGTGCGTAAGAGGAGACTGGGATTCTTTGGACATATCATGAGGACGCAGGATTCATGACTTCTGATAGAACTAGTACAACACAATCTCGTCTCAAAAAATACCACAACAGGATGTAAATGGATCAGAGAAGTAAGAGAGGATCTGAAGGAAATAGGCCTTACCACACAATTCACTGGTCTGCCTTATCAGTGTTTGGATATCTTATAATCAATATCACCACACTGTATTGGGAATCACCGATAGGTGATTAAATTACTTGTTGCAAAACACCTAATTTTTGTTTCATCGTACTGCACCGAAAAATACCAGGGAATCGCATATTACATACCGTATGCCACAAATAATCCACGCCAATGAATCCTGTTGAATGCTATTGTGCATCCAAATTTTAGGAGAGAATTTTAACAAAGAGAGAGATTGGTTTTTTTGTTTGTTTTATTTAAGACAAATTACAACTACCTAATGAAGTGCCCCAAAACTGAATACAGAAAGAACATAAATTTGTTTCTAAGAAACTCATCATAACTTTCACGCAGGTAGACAACCCCGTTGTTCAAAATTTTCGAATCGTTTGCTTACCTTCAGCTGATTTTTATAATCAGCTAGTTTCACCTGCATGTTGTTGTAATGACTGGTAATAGTTGTATAGGATTGTGTTGTGCCTAATGCCCAATAATTCTTGTGTGTTTTTTAAGTAGAGTTTGATTTTTGTTAGTCATGAGTACAACTTTCGCTGACATCATACTTTCATCGTACCGGCCGTGCGGTTAGGGGAGCACAGCTGTGAGCTGGTATCCGGGAGATAGTTATTTCAAAGCCCACTGTCGACAGTCCTGAAGATTCCTTTCCGTGGTTTCCCATTTTTACAAAAGCAAATGCTTTGGCTGCGCCTTAATTAAGGCCATGGCCGCTTTCTTCCCTCTCATAGCCCCTTCCTCTCCCACCGTCGCCATAAGACCTATTTGTGTCTGTGAGGCATAAAGTAAATTATGTGCATTTTATTTGCTTCATGGTGCGTGGTTTCCAATGTTCCCCGTATCTTCAATAAAACTAAGCGTATCGTAGTCTGTGAACAAGCAATTAGGAGAACTTGTATTTATACTTCATACGATGCTCGTACTTCACTTCTATTTATGCCGTACAGACCAAGGCTACACAATGCTGTTTTACAACAAGATTCATTGTTTGCGGCGAAGCAGTACCAAGATTATTTCAAATAATGCGTGCATCCAAGTTTTTCATTGGTAAATTCTGGAAAATATATGCGAAGAATATTTGTGAATATTCATTATTTATTCTACTACCTGTGATATTAATAGCCTACAAAGAAAATTTTTGTACCAGAGAAAACATTAAACAGAGCTATTTATAGTAATTATGTTGGGTACAAAAAAAAGAATAATGTGTCCCAAAAGTTCTTGTGCAAAGATCAGAATAGAAACTAAATTTCTGGCAATATTTCTGGGAAATAGCTACTTTGAAGATCTTTATTTTTTATTGTATACAAGACTGTTGATGGATTGTGCAGTATATTAAGGGCTAGACATCAAACAGAGTTAATTTGCCAGTTTCTTGCTTCAGGTCTGTGGATGCTGGAGATATACCGGAGCAGTTGCCTTATAGAGTGAATGCCCTATTAGCATTCGAAGAGGGGACGAGAGAATGCCAGGAAGTCATCAAGTCCAAAGCATATCAAAGGAAGAACAGTAAGAAGTCGAATACACCTCAAGCTTGAATGGTTTGTCGGCCAAGTTGTTTGCCAAAATGGAGAAACACAAAGAAGGTTTTTCTTTATTTGTGACCAGCCTGCATTCGGCTCAGCTGGCTGCTAGTTTAGCTGTGAGTTTAACCTTTACTTTTGTCATATTCAACGAGTTAATGCTTATCTTGTTATCTTAATGTTGGATATCTTTAGTTCATTAATAAATTTAACAGTGACACCCGTATATACCACACATCTCGCTGGTCTGTCTTACCAGTGTTTGGATATCTGGTGCATTTTTCAATATAGGGTGATAATACATGTTATACATCACCTCTTTATGCTTTGCTGCTAATCCCTGCTTCCAGATCAAGTTCCTTATCTTCTGGTAAAATGCATTTCCCTGTTGTATCCTTCTACAGTACTGATCTACATGTTCATTCCTGTATCTTGTCAGTTTGCTTCCCAAGTACTTCAAGGTTTACACAATTTCAAGGTCCCCCGATCCTATTTACCTTTCCCTGACTTTTCTTCTGTAGTTGCCAGGGTGATTGGCTCTGACAGTTAAGGGGTCGCTTTCTGAGCCCGAGTTCATAGGTTCAATCATCTCTCAGTCCAGTGATATTTCAAGAGGATCAAATATGTCAGCCACGTGTTGGTAAATCTGCTGCCATGTACAAGATCTAATACCAAAATTGTTGGTTCGTTAATAGACTTTACAAATTTTTCACCTCTTCACTCCTCGTTGCCGGATTTTCGACCCAAAGTGCTATGTTGGGCTCATCAGTTGGTAAATATTACACCTACCAAGACGCATGTCTGGTGCATACCATGTAGAACACTGCGTAGGCTACTGGAGCCACTGGCTGCAAAATGCTCTATCAGAACTTTTGTCACTTTTTCAAAAATTGATGCCTTCCTGGCCATCCGATGATAAAGTTACTGATTCCTATAGGGAACCTGATATATATTTCTCATATAAAGGAACTCCGATGGAAAAAAATTCCAGCTCCTTGGTGTCTCCAAGGGTTGTAGAAGTCATTAGTGTGATGCAAACCAATAACATTAATTCTTTAATCAATTTAATCCCCTGTAGTCGGCACCTGATACTGTTGGTCCATAAAAAAACTTACAATCAATATTACCAAACTGTATTGGGAATCACCGATAGTGATGTAATTTCTTGTTGCAAAACACCTAATTTTTGTCTCCACATACTGCACAGAAAAATACCAGGGAATCGCATATTACATACTGTATGCCACAAATAATCCACACCATTGAATTCTGTTGAATGCCATTGTGCATCCTAACTTTAGGAGAGGATTTTAACAAAGTGAGTGAATTGGTTTTAGTTTTTGTTTTATTTAAGACAAATTATTTCTACATATTGAAGTACCCCACAAGTGAATACAGAAAGAACATAAATTTCTTTCTAGGAAACTCATCATAACTTTCACGCAGGTAGACAACCACGATGTTCAAAATTTTGGTATTGTTTGCTTACCTTCAGTTGATTTTTATAATCAGCTAGTTTCACCTGCCTGTTGTTGTAATGACTGGTAATAGTTGTACAGGATTGTGTTGTGCATAATGCCCAGTAATTCTTCTGCGTTTTTTAAGTAGAGTTTTATTTTTGTTAGTCATGAGTACAAATTTCTCTGACATCATACTTTCTTCGTACCGGCTGTGAGGTTGGGGGAGCACAGCTGTGAGCTGGTGTCCGGGAGATATTTATCTCAAAGCCCACTGCCGACAGTCCTGAAGATCCCTTTCCGTGGTTTCCCATTTTTACACAAGGCAAATGCTTGGGCTGTGCCTTAATTAAGGCCATGGCCTCTTTCTTCCATCCCCTAGCCCCTTCCTCTCCCACAATCTCCATAAGACCTATTTGTGTCTGTGAGGCATAAAGCGAATTACGTGTATTTTATTTGCTCCATGTTCTGTGGTTTCCAATGTTCCCGGAATCTTCAATAAACCTAAGCGTATCGTAATCTGTGAACAAGCAATTATGAGAATTTGTATTCATACTTCATACGATGCTCATACTTCACTTCTAACATGCTATTTATGCCACACAGACCAAGGCCACACAATGCTTTAATACAACAGGATTCATTGTTTGAGGTGAAGCAGTACCAAGCTTATATCAAATAATGCGTGGAACCAAGTTTTTCTTTGCTAAAATCTGGAAAATACATGCGAAGATTATTTGCGAATATTCATTATTTATTCTACTACCTGTGGTATTAATGGCCTACAAAGAAAGCTTTTGTACCACAGAAAACAATAAACAGAGCTATTTATAGTATTTATGTTGGATGTAAAAAAAGAATAATATGTCCCAAAAGTACTTGGCAAAGATCAAAAAAGAAACTAACTCTCTGGCAATATTTCTGGGAAGATAGCTAATTTGAAGTCCTTTATTTTTTTATTGTATACAAGACTGTTGATAGATTGTGCAGTATATTAAGGTTTAGACGTCAAACAGAGTTAATTTGCCAGTTTCTTGCTTCAGGTTTGTGGATGCTGGAGATTTACCGGAGCAGTTGCCTTATAGTGTGAATGCCCTATTTACATTCGCAGAGGGGACGAGAGAATGCCAAGAATTAATCAAGTCCAAGAAGATCAAAGGTAGAACAGTAAGAAGTCAAATACACCTCAAACTGGAATGGCTTGTCGGCCAAGTTCTTTGCCAAAATGGAGAAACACAAAGAAGGTTTTTCTTTATTTGTGACCAGGCTGCATTCAGCTCAATCGGCTGCTAGTTTAGCTGTGAGTTTTACCTTTACTTTTGTCATATTTGACGAGTTGATGCTTATCTTGTTATCTTAATGTTGGATTTCTTTAGTTCATTTACAAATTTAACAGTGACACCCGTATATACCACACATCTCCCTGGTCTGTCTTATCAGTGTTGGATATCTGGTGCATTTGTCAATATGGGGTGATAATACATGTTATACATCACCACTTTACGCTTCGTTGCTAATCCCTGCTTCCAGATCAAGTTCTTTATCTTCTGGTAAAATGCATTTCCCTGTTGTATCCTTCTACAGTACTGATCTCCATGTTCATTCCTTCATCTTGTCAGTTTGCTTCCCAAGTATTTCAAGGTTTCCACAATTTCAAGGTTCCCCGATTCAATTTACCTTTCCCTGACTTTGCTACCCTAGTTGCCAGGCTGATTGGCTCAGACTGTTAAGCCCGAGTTCATAGGTTCAATCCCTTCTCAGACCAGTTATATTTGAAGAGAGTTAAATATGTCAGCCACGTTCTGGAAATTCTGCCGCCATGTACAAGATCTAATACCAGTAGTTATTTCAAACCCCACTGTCGACAGTCCTGAAGATCCCTTTCAGTGGTTTCCCATTTTTACAAAAGACAAATTCTTGGGCTGGGCCTTAATTAAGGCCATGGCCGCTTTCTTCCCTCTCCTAGCCCCTTCCCTCTCCCAATGTCGCCATAAGACCTACTTGTGTCTGTGAGGCATAAAGCCAATTATATGTATTTTATTTGCCTCATGTTGCGTGATTTCCAATGTTCCCGGTATCTTCAATAAACCTAAGCATATCTTAATCTGTGAACAAGCAATTATGAGAACTTGTATTCATACTTCATACGATTCTCGTACTTCACTTCTAACATGCTATTTATGCCGTACAGACCAAGGCCACACAATGCTTTAATACAACAAGATTCATTGTTTGAGGCGAAGCAGTACCAAGCTTATGTCAATTAATGCTTGCAACCAAGTTTTTCTTTGCCAAATTCAGGAAAATATTTGCGAAGAATATTTGCGAATATTTATTATTTATTTTAATACCTGTAGTAATAATGGCCTAAAAGAAAACTTTTGTACCACAGAAAACACTCAACAGAGCTCTTTATAGTAATTACGTTGGGTATAAAAAATGAATGATGTGTCCCAAAAGTTCTTTTGAAAAGATCAGAATAGAAATTAAATCTCTGGCAATATTTCTGGGAAGATAGCTAATTTGAAGTTCTTTATTTTTTTATTGTATACAAGACTGTTGATGGATTGTGCAGTATATTAAGGGCTAGACATCAAACAGAGTTAATTTGCCAGTTTCTTGCTTCAGGTTTGTGGATGCTGGAGATTTACCGGAGCAGTTGCCTTATAGAGTGAATGCCCTATTTGCATTCGAAGAGGGGATGAGAGAATGCCAAGAAGTCATCAAGACCAAAGCAAATCAAAGGAAGAACAGTAAGAAGTGGAATACACCTCAAACTTGAATGGTTTGTCGGCCAAGTTCTTTGCCAAAATGGAGAAACACATAGAAGGTTTTTCTTTATTTGTGACCAGGCTGCATTCTGCTCAATCAGCTGTTAATTTAGCTGTGAGTTTAACCTTTACTTTCATTATATTTGACATGTTCATGCCTTTCCTGTTATCTTAACGTTGGATTTCTTTAGTTGGCTTATAAATTTAACAATGACACCCGTATATACCACATATCTCACTGCACTGTCTTACCAGTGTTTCGATATCTGGTGCATTTGTCAATATGGGGTGATAATACATGTTATACATCACACCTTTACACTTCGTTGCTAATTCATCAGTTGGTAAATAGTACACCTACCAAGACGCATGCCTGGTGCATACCGTGTACACCACTGCGTAGGCTACTGGAGCCACTGGCTGTAAAAATCCTCTATCAGAACCTTTGTCTCATTTTCAGAAAGTGATGCCAGCCTACCCATCAGATGACAAAGATATTTATTCCTATAGGGAACCTGAAATATATTTCTCATATAAAAGAACCCCACAGAAAAAAATTCCAGCACTATGGTGTCTCCAAGAGTTGTAGAAGTCCTTAGTGGGATGCAAACCGATAACATTAAATCTTTAATCAATGTAATCTCCCGTAGTCGGCACCTGATACTGTTAGTCCATAGAAAAAACTTATGATCAATATTAACAAACTGTATTGGGAATCACCGATAGGTGATATAATTTCTGGTTGCAAAACAACTAAGTTTTGTCTCCTCTTACTGCACCGAATGAATACCAGCGAATCGCATATTACATACCGTATGCCACAAATAATCCAAACCAATGAATCCTGTTGAATACTACTGTGCATCCTAATTTTAGGGGAGAATTTTAAAAAAGAGAGAGAATTGGTTATAGTTTTTGTTTTATTTAAAACAAATTATTTCTGCATAATGAAGTACCTCAAATCAGAATACAGAAAGAGCATAAATTTGTTTCCAAGAAACTTGTCATAATTTTCACACAGGTAGAAACCCCGTTGATCAAAGTTTTCGAATGATTTGCTTACCTTCAGCTGATTTCTTATAATCAGCTAACTTCGCCTGCCTGTTGTTGTAATGACTGGTAATAGTTGCATAATGCCCAGTAATTCTTGTCCGCTTTTTAAGTAGAGTTTGGTTTTGTTCATCATGAGTACAACATTCTCTGACATCATACTTTCTTCGTACCGGCCGTGCGGTTAGGGGAGCACAGCTGTGAGCTGGTATCCGGGAGATAGTTATTTCAAAGCCCACTGTCGACAGTCCTGAAGATCCCTTTCCGTGGTTTCCCATTTTCTCACAAGGCAAATGCTTGGGCTGTGCCCTAAATAAGGCCATGGCCACTTTCTGCCCTCTCCTAACCCTTTCCTCTCTCACCGTTGCCTTAAGACCTATTTGTGTCCTTGAGGCATAAAGCCAATTATGTGTTTTTTTATTTGCTTCATGTTGCATGGTTTCCAATGTTCCTGGTATCTTCAATAAACCTAAGCATATCTTAATCTGTGACAAGCAATTATGAGACCTTGTGTTCATATTTCATACGTTGCACGTACTTCACTTCTAACATGCTATTTATGCCGCACAGGGCAAGGCCGCACAATGCTTTAATACAAAAGGATTCATTGTTTGAGGCGAAGCAGTACCAAGCTTATTTCAAATAATGTGTGCAACCAAGTTTTCCTTTTTAAATTCTGGAAAATATGCGAAGAATATTTGCATATATTCTTTATTTATTTTACTACCTGTAGTATTAATGGCCTACAAAGAAAGCATTTGTCCCACAGAAAACAATAAACAGAGCACTTTATAGTAATTATGTTGGGTATAAGATAAAGAATGATGTGTCCCAAAAGTTCTTGTGCAAAAATCAGAATAGAAACTAACTTTCTGGCAATATTTCTGGGAAGATAGCTACTTTGAAGTTCTTTATTTTTTTATTGTATACAAGACTGTTGATGGATTGTGCAGTATATTAAGCGCTAGACGTCAAACAGAGTTTATTTTCCAGTTTCATGCTTCAGGTTTGTGGATGCTCGAGTTTTACCGGAGCAGTTGCCTTATAGAGTGAATGCCCTATTTGCATTCGAAGAGGGGACGAGAGAATGCCAAGAAGTAATCAAGTCCAAGCAGATCAAAGGAGGAACAGTAAGAAGTCAAATACACCTCAAACTGGAATGGTTTGTCGGCCAATTTGTTTGCCAAAATGGAGAAACACAAAGAAGGATTTTCTTTATCTGTGACCAGGCTGCATTCTGCTCAACTGGCTGCTAGTTTAGCTGTGAGTTTAACCTTTACTTTTGTCATATTTTACACGTTCATGCCTATCTTGTTATCTCAATGTTGGATTTCTTTAGTTCTTTTATAAATTTAACAGTGACACGCGTATATACCACACATCTCACTGGTTTGCCTTACCAGTCTTTGGATATCTGGTGCATTTGTCAATATGTGATGATAATTCATGTTATACATCACCTCTTTACGCTTCGTTGCTAATCCCTGCTTCCAGATCAAGTTCCTTATCTTCTGGTAAAATGCATTTCCCTGTTGTATCCTTCTACAGTACTGATCTCCATGTACATTCCTGCATCTTGTCAGTTTGCTTCCCAAGTACTTCAAGGTTTCCACAATTTCAAGGTCCCCCGTGCCAATTTACCTTTCCCTGACTTTTCTTCTGTAGTCGCCAGGCTGATTGGTTCTGACTGTTAAGGGGTGGCTTTTTGAGCCTGAGTTCATAGGTCCAATTCTTTCTCAGTCCAGTGATATTTAAGAGGGTCAAATATGTCAGCCACGTGTTGGTAAATCTGCTGCCATGTACAAGATCTAATAGCAATATAGTTGGTCCGTTAATGCACATTACAAATTTTTCACCTATTCACTCCTGGTTGCCAGAGTTTCGACCCAATGTGCTAAGTTGGGGTCATCAGTTGGTAAATGGTATACCTACCAAGACGCATGCCTGGTGCAAACCGTGTAGACCACTGCGTAGGCTACTGGAGCCACCGGCTGTAAATATGCTCTATCAAAACCTTTGACTCTTTTTCAAAAATTGATGCCTTCCTGGCCATCTGATGATAAAGATATTGATCCTATAGGGAACCTGAAATATATTTCTCATATAAAAGAACTCCCACAGAAAAAAATTTCATCACTTTAGAGTCTCCAAGATTGTAAAAGTCATTATTTGGATCAAACCGATAACATTAATTCGTTAATCAATATAATCCCATGTAGTCGGCACCTGATACTGTTAGTCCACCGAAAAAACTTATAATCAATATTACCAAACTGTATTGGGGATCACCGATAGTGATGAAATTTCTTGTTGCAAAACACCTAATTTTTTTCTCCTCGCACTGTACCGAAAAATACCAGGGAATCGCATATTACATACCGTATGCCACAAATAATCCAAACCAATGAATCCTGTTGAATGCCATTGTGCATCCTAATTTTAGGAGAGAATTTTAAAAAAGAGAGAGAATTGGTTTCAGTTTGTGTTTTATTACAACAAATTATTTCTACATAATGAAGTACCCCAAAACTGAATACAGAAGGAACATAAATTTGTTTCTAAGAAACTCATCATAACCTTCACGCAGGTAGACAACACCGTTGATCAAAAATTTGTATCATTTGCTTACCTTCAGCTGATTTTTATAATCAGTTAGTTCCACCTGCCTGTTGTTGTAATGACTGGTAATAGTTGCATAGAATTGTACTATGCATAATGCCTAGTAATTGTTGTGCATATTTTAAGCTGAGTTTGATTCTTGTTAGTCATGAGTACAACTTTCCCTGACATCATACATTCTTCGTACCGGCCATGCGGTTAGGGGAGCACAGCCGTGAGCTGGTATCTGGGAGATAGTTATTTCAAACCCCACTGGCCTACAAGGAAAGCTTTTCTACCACAAAAACAATAATCGGAGCTCTTTATATTAATTATGTTCTTGTGCAGAGATCAGAATAGAAACTAACTTTCTGGCAATATTTCTGGGAAGATAGCTAAATTGAAGTTCTTTATTTTTTTATTGTATACAAGACTGTTGATGGATTGTGCAGTATATTAAGGTTTAGACATCAAACAGAGTTAATTTGCAGTTTCTTGTTTCAGGTCTGTGGATGCTGGAGATTTACCGGAGCAGTTGCCTTATAGAGCGAATGCCCTATTTGCATTCACAGAGGGGACGAGAGAATGCCAAGAATTAATCAAGTCCAAGCAGATCAAAGGAAGAACAGTAAGAAGTCGAATACACCTCAAACTGGAATGGTTTGTCGGCCAAGTTGTTTGCCAAAATGGAGAAACACAAAGAAGGTTTTTCTTTATTTGTGACCAGGCTGCATTCTGCTCAATCGGCTGCTAGTTTAGCTGTGAGTTTTACCTTTACTTTTGTCATATATGACGAGTTAATGCTTATCTTGTTATCTTAATGTTGGATTTCTTTAGTTCATTTATAAATTTAACAGTGACACCCGTATATACCACACAACTCACTGGTCTGTTTTATCAGTGTTTGGATTTCTGGTGCATTTGTCAATATGGGGTGATAACACGTTATACATCACCACTTTGCGCTTCGTTGCTAATCCCTCCTTCACGATCAAGTTCCTTATCTTCTGGTAAAATGCATATCCCTTTAGTATCGTCCTACAGTACTGATCTCCATGTTCATTCCTTCATCTTGTCAGTTTGCTTCCCAAGTAATCAAGGTTTCCACATTTTCAAGGTCCCCCGATTCAATTTACCTTTCCCTGACTTTTCTACTCTAGTTGCCAGGCTGATTGGCTCTGACTGTTAAGGGGTGGCTCTCTGAGCCCGAGTTCATAGGTTCAATCCTTACTCAGTCCAGTGATTTTTGAAGAGAGTTAAATATGTCAGCCACGTGTTGGAAATTCTGCTGCCATGTACAAGATCTAATACCAGTATAGTTGGTCCGCTAATGGACATTACAAATTTTTCACCTATTCACTCCTGGTTGCAAGAGATTTGACCCCAAGTGCAAAGTTGGGCTCATCAGTCGGTAAATAGTACACCTACCAAGACGCATGGCTGATGCATACCGTGTAGACCACTGCGTAGGCTACTCGAGCCACCGGCTTTTAAAATGCACTATGAGAAACTTTGTCTCATTTTCAGAAAGTGATGCCTGCCTACCCATCAGATGATAACGATATTGATTCCTATAGTTAAGCTGAAATATATTTAGCATATAAAAGAAATCCCACAGAAAAATATTCCATCACCTTGGTGTCTCCAAGACTTATAAAAGTCATTATTGGGAAGCAAACCGATAACATTAATTCTTTAATCAATTTAATCTCCTGTACTTGGCACCTGATACTGTTAGTCCATCGAAAAAACTTATAATCAATATCACCACACTGTATTAGGAATCACCGATAGGTGATATAATTTCTTGTTGCAAAACACCTAATTTTTGTCTCCTCTTACTGCACCGAATTAATACCGGGGAATCGCATATTACATACCGTACGCTACAAATAATCCATAACAATGTTTTTGTTTTATTTACAACAAATTATTTCTAGATAATGAAGTATCCCAAAACTGAATACAGGAAGAACATAAATTTGTTATTAAGAAACTCCTCATGATCATCACGCAGGTAGAAAACCCCGTTGATCCTAATTTTCGTATGGTTTGCTTACCTTCAGCTGATTTTCATAATCAGCTAGTTTCAGCTGCCTGTTATTGTAATGACTGGTAATAGTTGTATAGGATTGTGTTGAGCATAATGCCCAGTAATTCTTGTGCGTTTTTTAAGTAGATTTTAAATTTTTGTTAGTCATGAGTACAACTTTCTCTGACATCATACTTTCTTCGTACCGGCCTCACGGTTAGGGGAGAACAGCTGTGAGCTGGTATCCGGGAGATAGTTATTTCAAAGCCCACTGTCGACAGTCCTGAAGATCCCCTTCCGTAGTTTCCCATTTTCTCACAAGGCAAATGCTTGGGCTGTGCCTTAAATAAAATCATGGCCGCTTTTTGCCCTCTCCTAGCCCTTTCCTCTCTCACTGTCGCCTTAAGTCCTATTTGTGTCTGTGAGGCATAAAGCCAATTATGTGTATTTTATTTGCCTCATGTTGCGTGATTTCCAATGTTCCCGGTATCTTCAATAAACCTAAGCATATCTTAATCTGTGAACAAGCAATTATGAGAACTTGTGTTCATATTTCATACGATGCTCGTACTTCACTTCTAACATGCTATTTATGCCGCACAGACCAAGGCCACACAATGCTTTAATACAAAAGGATTCATTGTTTGAAGCCAAACAGTACCAAGCTTATTTCAAATAATGTGTGCAACCAAGTTTTCCTTTTTAAATTCTGGAAAATATGCAAAGAATATTTGCATATATTCTTTATTTATTTTACTACCTGTAGCATTAATGGCCTACAGAGAAAGCTTTTGTCCCGAAACAATAAACAGAGCTCTTTATTGTAATTATGTTGGGTATAAGATAAAGAATGATGTGTCCCAAAAGTTCTTGTGCAAAGATCAGAATAGAAACTAACTTTCTGGCAATATTTCTGGGAAGATAGCTACTTCGAAGTCTTTATTTTTTTTATTGTATAGAAAACTGTTGATGGATTGTGCAATCTTCTGGTAATATGCATTTCCCTGTTGTATCCTTCTACAGTACTGATTTCCATGTTCTTTCCTGCATCATGTCATTTTACTTTCCATGTACTTCAAGGTTTCCACATTTTCAAGGTTCCTCCCATCCAATTTACCTCTCCCTGACTTTTCTTCTGTAGTTGCCAGGCTGATTGGATCTGACTGTTAAGAGGTGGCTTTCTGAGCCCGAGTTCATAGGTTTAATCCTTTCTCAGTCCAGTGATATTTGGAGAGATGAAATATATCAACCACGTGTTGGTAAATCTGCTGCCATGTACAAGATCTAATAGCAATATAGTTGGTCCGTTAATGGACATTACAAATTTTTCACCTATTCACTCCTGGTTGCCAGAGTTTTGATCCAATGTGCTAAGTTGGGCTCATCAGTTGCTAAATAGTATACCTACATAGACGCATGCCTGGTGCATAGCGTGTAGACCACTGCGTAGGCTACTGGAGCCACCGGCTGTAAAAATGCTCTATCAGAACCTTTGTCCCTTTTTCAAAAATTGATCCCTTCCTGGCAATCCGATGATTAAGATATCGATTCCTACAGGGAACCTGAAATATATTTCTCAAATAAAAGAACTCCCACAAAAAAAAAAAAAAAAAAAAAAAAAAAAAAATCAGCACTTCGGTGTTTACAAGTGTTGTAAAGGTCATTAGTGGGATGCAAACCGATAACATTAATTCTTTAATCAATTTAATCTCCTGTAGTCGGCACCTGATACTGTTAGTCCATCGAAAAATCTTATATTCAATATTACCAAACTATATTGGGAATCACCGATAGTGATGTAATTTCTTGTTGCAAAACACCTAATTTTTTTCTCCTCATACTGCAACGAAAAATACCAGGGAATCGCATATTATATAACGTATGCCACAAATAATCCACACCAATGAATCCTGTTGAATGCCATTGTGCATCCTAATTTTAGGAGAGAATTTTAAAAAAGAGAGAGAATTGGTTTCACTTTGTGTTTTATTTACAACAAATTATTTCTACATAATGAAGTACCCCAAAATTGTATACAGAAGGAACATAAATTTGTTTCTAAGAAACTCATCATAATCTTCACGCAGGTAGACAACCCTGTTGATCAAAACTTTTGTATGGTTTGCTTACCTTCAGCTGATTTTTATAATCAGCTAGTTTCACCTGCCTGTTGTTGTAATGACTGGTAATAGTTGTATAGGATTGTACTATACATAATTCCTAGTAACTCTTATGCATATTTTAAGTAGAGTTCGATTTTTGTTAGTCATGAGTACAACTTTGTCTGACATCATACTTTCTTCGTACTGGCCGTGCGGTTAGCGGAGCCTAGCCGTGAGCTGGTGACCGGGATATAGTTATTTCAAACCCCACGGTCAACAGTCCTGAAGATCCCTTTCCGTGGTTTCCCATTTTTACACAAGGCAAATGCTTGGGCTGTGCCTTAATTGAGGCCATGGCTGCTTTCTTCCCTCTCCTAGCCCCTTCCCCTCCCTCCGTCGCCATAAAACCTACTTGCGTCTGTGAGGCATAAAGCCAATTATGTGTATTTTATTTTCTTCATGTTGCATGGTTTTCAATGTTCCCGGTATCTTCGATAAAACTAAGCATATCTTAATCTGTGAACAAGCGATTATGAGAACTTGTATTCATACTTCATACGATGCTCGTACTTATCTTCTAACATGCTAATTTTGCCATACAGACCAAGGCCACACAATGGTGTAATACAAAAGGATTCATTGTTTGATCCCCCTGTGGGTGGGTGCTGTAGAATAACACCCACGGTATCCCCTGCCTGTCGTAAGAGGCGACTAAAAGGGGCCCCAGGGGCTCTCAAATTTGGAGCGTCGGTTGGCGACCAATGGACCCTCAGCTGAGTTCCGGCAGTGCTTCCAATTACTTGTGCCAGGCTCCCCACTTTAATCTATCCTATCCGACCTCCCTTGGTCAACTCTTGTTCTTTTCAGACCCTGACGCTATTAGGTTTGCGAGGGCTAGGGAGTCTTTCATAATCGCGCCCTTCGTGGCCCTTGTCTTCCTTTGGCCGATACCTTCATTTTTCGAACTGTCGGATCCCTTCCTTTTTTCCCTCTGATTAGTGTTATATAGAGGATGGTTGCCCAGTTGTACTTCCTCTTAAAACAATAATCACCACCACCACCACCATTCATTGTTTGAAATAATGCGTGCAACCAAGTTTTTCTTTGCCAAATTCTGGAAAGTATATGCGAAGAATATTTGCGAATATTCCTTATTTACTTTACTACCTGTGGAATTAATGGCCTACAAAGAGAACTTTTGTACCACAGGAAGCAATAAACAGAGCACTTTATAGTAATTATGTTGGGTATAAAAAAAAGAATAATGTGTCCCAAAAGTTCTTGTGCAAAGATCAGAATAGAAACTAACTTTCTGGAAATATTTCTGGGAAGATAGCTAATTTGAAGTTCTTTATTTTTTTATTGTATACAAGACTGTTGATGGATTGTGCAGTAAATTAAGGGCTAGACATCAGAGTTAATTTGCCAGTTTCTTGCTTCAGGTTTGTGGATGCTGGAGATATACTGGAGCAGTTGCCTTATAGAGTGAATGCCCTATTAGCATTCGAGGAGGGGACGAGTGAATGCCAAGAAGCCATCAAGTCCAAAGCATATCAAAGGAAGAACAGTAAGAAGTCAAATACACCTCAAGCTTGAATGGTTTGTCGGCCAAGTTGTTGGCCAAAATGGAGAAACACAAAGAAGGTTTTACTTTATTTGTGACCAGGCTGCATTCAGCTCAGTTGGCTGCTAGTTTAGCTGTGAGTTTAACCTTTACTTTTGTCATATTTGACGAGTTAATGCCTATCTTGTTATCTTAATGTTGGATTTCTATAGTTAATTTATAAATTTAACCGTGACACCCGTATATACCACACATCTCGCTGGTCTGTCTTACCAGTGTTTGGATATCTGGTGCATTTGTCAATATGGGGTGATAATACATGTTGTACATCACCTCTTTATGCTTCGTTGCTAATCCCTGCTTCCAGATCAAGTTCCTTATCTTCTGGTAAAATGCATTTCCCTGTTGTATCTTCCTACAGTACTGATCTCCATGTACATTCCTGCATCTTGTCGGTGTGCTTCCCAAGTACTTCAAGGTTTCCACATTTTCAAGGTCCCCCGATGAAATTTGCCTTTCCCTGACTTTTCTTCTGTACTTGCCAGGCTGATTAGCTCTGAATGTTAAGGGGTGGCTTTCTGAGCCCGAGTTCATAGGTTCAGTCGTTTCTCAGTCCAGTGATATTTGAAGAGGGTCAAATATGTCTGCCATGTGTTGGTAAATCTGCTACCATGTACAAGATCTAATAGCAATATAGTGGGTCCGTTAATGGACTTTACAAATTTTTCACCTATTCACTCCTGGTTGCCAGAGATTGGACCCAGTGTGCTAAGTTGGGGTCATCAGTTGGTAAATAGTACACCTACCAAGACGCATGGCTGGTGCAAACCATGTAGACCACTGCATAGGCTCTTGGAGCCACCAGCTGTAAAAATGCACTATGAGAACCTTATTCTCTTTTTCAAAAACTGATGGCTGCCTGGCCATCAGATGATAAAGATATTGATTCCTATAGGGAACCTGATATATATTTCTCATATAAAAGAACTCCCACAGAAAAAAATTCCAGCTCCTTGATGTCTCAAAAAGTTTTAAATGTCATTAGTGGGAAGCAAACTGATAACATTAATTCTTTAATCAATTTAATCTCCTATAGTGGGCATCTGATACTGTTAGTCCATCGAAAAATCTTATAATCAATATTACCAAACTGTATTGGGAATCAGCGATAGGTGATATAATTTCTTGTTGCAAAACACCTTAATTTTTGCCTCCTCTTACTCTCTTATAAATTTCATTTTCCGTATTGACAGATTCAAAGTATAGATAAGAAATGTGTTTTTCCACCAATCAATACACAATTTATTTTAATAGATTAAACTAGTACCGGTTTCGGCTCTTTAACGGCCATCATCAGCTAGTACATAATTTGTTTTAGCCATTAGACAATTCACAAGTTGTTGTTGTATTAGGCATCCGGATGTCTAATGGGGGATGGAAATGTATACTATAGCATATAATTAAAATATCAGTAGTCAGGGTAAAAAGTTACAAATTAGAACATGAGTATGTAAAACATATTAAAGCACAACAGGCCACAATATATAACACTTAAAAAGTTTCAACACATTAAAATGGTGCGTATAGGTAGACACTTGTTAAAATTTTTAATTCATGCTACATAGATTCCATTCTTCTGTCCTCTGTGCAGTTCCTTTGTTTCTAAATTGTGTTGATTTTAGCTGCGTAAGGTAATCCTCGAGAACATTCTGAAAGTGGTGTACGTCATATTGATATGGGCCTTTGTCATGAGGAAATTTTGTTGTATTATATATCCCAAATTGTGATAAACTCTGTCAAGTTTAAATATTGGAAACAGCAGGTCTCGAGCTTGTGTTTAGAAGTAGTTGGTGGCAACACCTCTCTCGTCTACGTTTGTTGTTGTAGTCTGTAAAGATAAGGTGATATAAGTATGCCAGTAGTGTGTGTATGAAGGAATGCCTGGTGTGTGTATGGAAAGAGTACTTACTATAGTTGTTGTGGAAGTCTTGTGCCGATGTGTTTGAGGGCTTGTTGTGTTCTACTGCGAGTGCGTCTGGGGCTCATATTAGCTGTGGAGGGGGATGTAGGTGGAGGGGAAGAAGGAGTGGCCATTGGAGAAGTAGGGGCAGGGTCAGGCTTGTGATTCGTTGGTTTGTTAGAGCGTGTGTTTACTATTTTGAGGTAATCATTCTTTAATGTCGGAATGGCTTTGTCAAAAATGATGCTGGTTTTTTCATTAATATCATTAATGTTATGATTGGGGTTGGCGTATTGGTCTAAAGAAATGTAGAAATCTTCAGTTATGTTGAGCAGGGAGCCCTTGGAGTTTATATTTAGTATCGTCATGTCGTTATTGATGTTTGTGAAACTATGCTTGGATTCTTCTACATGTTGGCCTATTGATGAGAAATGGTTATGTTTTACTGCATTTATATGCTCATTGTAGCAGATGGTGAAGTTTCTGTTGTTATTATTGACTGTTTTAGTGTTATGTATAATGTTGGTACTATTGTGTGTGGTTTTGAATGCTGATTTTATGTTGTGCTTCTTGAAAATATTAGTTATAGTATATATGTGGGTGTTGTTAAAGGTAAATAGGGCATAGTCTTTTTTGGGTTTGGCTGTTTTTGCTAATTTAGTTTTAGGTTGTGATTTTATTTTGTGAATGATTTTGTTGACCATTTCTTTGCTGTATCCGTTATGTTTAGCTATGTCGTGGATTAACTTCAATTCATTCTTTTGGTCTTCTGTTGTCATTGGGATGTTAAAAGCTCTATAAATCATACTATAATAAGCTGCTCTTTTTTGTGTATTGGGATATAATGGAGTCATTTTTTATGGTATTTGAGGTGTGTGTGGGTTTCCTGTAGATCTTGTAAGATAAGTGGTTGTCGTGTCTGGTTATTGTTAAGTCTAGGTAATTTAGTGTACGGTTATTTTCAGTTTCTTTGGTGAATTTAATTTGGGGATCTAGAGTGTTAAGCTTGTCTAGTATAGTTTGTGCGTCAGTGGATCTTTTATCTAAAACTACGAAGACATCGTCAACAAATCTGCACCAAAAATGTATATTATCTATTTCTTTGATTGACGTGTGTTCTAAGTTATCTATATATATTTCTGCTAATATTCCGGAGGCAGGAGACCCCATAGGTAGGCCTTGTTGCTGATACCCGTGAAATCTGAAATAGTTATTGTTTATGGCGAAAGTTTATGAATTCGTTTATTTCTAAGGTGCTCAAGTTGCTATTGTTTTTTAGGTTAGATTCTATTATTTTGATTGTTTGTTTAACAGGAATGTTAGGGTACATATTTATTATGTCAAATGAAGCAAGGGTATGGTGTTGTTCGATCTTTAGCTCTTTGGTTCTGTTGCAGAAATCTATTGAGTTTAGTATTGTTTTGTTTGCTAAAAATGTATAGTGCTTTTTTAAATTTTTTTGGATGAATTGCATTAATTTGTAGGTTGGACTGGCTCTATAGTTTATAATTGGTCTCATAGGTACGTCTTCTTTATGTATTTTTGGGTAGGCTTTCGCAGTCGGTAATTGGGGGTTCATTGTTATGAGTTTAGCAGATTCAGTTTCGGTGAGAAGAAAGTGTGTGTTTTTAAGTAAAATTTTTAAATTCCTTTGTATGTTGTTGGTTGGATCTCGGCGTTTAATAGAAAAAGTATTGTCTTGGAAACATTTTTTAGTCTTTGTTATGTATTCATTTTTATCCATAATGACCGTAGTGTTGCCTTTGTCAGCCTTTGTTACTAGTAGATTGTTCTGTTTTATTTTATTTTTAAGTTTGTTTAAGTTCGATCTATTGGTGGTATTCATGTATGGGTTATTATTGTGAATGCTATTGATGTATTGCGGGATCTTTCTACTGATTTCGTGTCTTACTTCGTCTCGTATGTCATATGGGATCATTTGTAAAGCAAGTTCTGTTTCGGTAATGGTAGTTATAATATTCTGGTAGGATGATGCATTACCCCAGTTGTGTTTGGGTCCCCTGTTCAATATATCCGTTTCTACGTCGTCAAATACGGTTTGCATAAGATTTTTTATAGGCGGATGGAATTTATGTTGGGAATCCTTGTTAGGAAGAGAGGGATATTTGTTTTGGATTATGGTTAGTGGCTTTGGTTTACTTTGTTGTTGATTCAGTGTTTCCAGTTTATTTTTTAGTGTGTTTTGTTTCTTTATGGCTAAGTCTTCTATTTTTTCTCTGGAAATTTGTTGAAAGTAATTCCAATAGCTGTGTGAGAGTTCATGGGATGCTTTCAGGTGTGTTGAGTAAAGTTCATTATTAAGGTGTTGTTTCTTACGATATAGGAATTTTATTTCTTCTTTCAACCAAATTTCATTAGTCCTGTTTTCTGTTTTGCGTGTCTGAGCAGTTCGTCTGTGTTTATTATTGTATTTCTGGAGAAAT
Source organism: Anabrus simplex (assembly GCF_040414725.1). Lineage (NCBI taxonomy): Eukaryota > Metazoa > Arthropoda > Insecta > Orthoptera > Tettigoniidae > Anabrus > Anabrus simplex. The sequence continues at coordinate 86,192,337 of NC_090276.1, read as the reverse complement.
TTCGGTGTTAAGTTGTTTTAAAGGCATTCCTTCAAAAATGCAATGCTTTTGGTTGTGTTCATTAGTTTAATTTTCAAGTTCTGATATTTAAATGCCTTACGTTTTGCCTGGTTGGCTTCCGTATTATTATTTATAAATTTCATTTTCCGTATTGACAGATTCAAAGTATAGATAAGAAATGTGTTCTTCCACCAATCAATACACAATTTATTTTAATAGATTAAACTAGTACCGGTTTCGGCTCTTTAACGGCCGTCATCAGCTAGTACATAATTTGTTTTAGCCATTAGACCATTCACAAGTTGTAGTTGTATTAGGCATCGAAGATTTCTACATTTCTTTAGACCAATACGCCAACCCCAATCATAACATTAATGATATTACTGAAAAAACCAGCATCATTTTTGACAAAGCCATTCCGACATTAAAGAATGATTACCTCAAAATAGTAAACACACGCTCTAACAAACCAAAGAATCACAAGCCTGACCCCGCCCCTACTTCTCCAACGGCCACTCCTTCTTCCCCTCCACCTACATCCCCCTCCACAGCTAATATGAGCCCCAGACGCACCCGCAGTAGAACACAACAAGCCCTCAGACACATCGGCACAAGACTTCCACAACAACTATAGTAAGTACTCTTTCCATACACACACCAGGCATTCCTTCATACACACACTACCGGCATACTTATATCACCTTATCTTTACAGACTACAACAACAAACGTAGACGAGAGAGGTGTTGCCACCAACTACTTCTAAACACAAGCTCGAGACCTGCTGTTTGCTATATTGAAACTTGCCAGAGTTTATCACAAGTTGGAATATATAATACAACAAAATTTCCTCATGACAGAGGATCATATCAATATGACGTACACCAGTTTCAGAATGTTCTTGAGGATTACCTTACGCAACTAAAATCAACATAATTTAGAAACAAAGGAACTGCACAGAGGACAGAAGAATGGAATCTATGTAACATGAATTAAAAATTTTAACAAGTGTCTACCTATACGCACCATTTTAATGTGTTGAAACTTTTTAAGTGTTATATATTGTGGCCTGTTGTGTTTTAATATGTTTTACATACTCATGTTCTAATTTGTAACTTTTTACCCTGACTACTGATATTTTAATTATATGCTATTGTATACATTTCCATCCCCCATTAGACATCCGGAAGCCTAATACAACAACAACTTGTGAATTGTCTAATGGCTAAAACAAATTATGTACTAACTGATGATGGCCGTTAAAGAGCTGAAACCGGTACTAGTTTAATCTATTAAAATAAATTGTGTATTGATTGGTGGAAAAACACATTTCTTATCTATACTTTGAAAACCGGGGAATCACACATTACATACCGTATGCCACAATTAATCCACACCAATGAATCCTGTTGAATGCCATTGTGCATCCTAATTTTAGGAGAGAATTTTAAAAAAGTGAGAGAAATGGTTTTAATTTGTGTTTTATTTACAACAAATTATTTCCACAAAATGGAGTACTCCAAAACTGAAAACAGAATGAACATAAATTTGTTTCTAAGAAACTCATCATAATCTTCACGCAGGTTGACAACACCGTTGATCAAAATTTTTGTATGGTTTGCTTACCTTCAACTTATTTTTATAATCAGCTAGTTTCACCTGCCTGTTGTTGTAATGACTGGTAATAATTTTATAGGTTTGTGTTGTGCATAATGCCCAGGAATTCTTGTGCGTTTTTTTATGTAGAGTTTGATTTTTGTTAGTCGTGAGCATGAGTACAACTTTCTCTGACATCATACTTACTTCGTACCGGCCGTGTGTTTAAGGGAGCACAGCTATGAGCTGGTATCCGGGAGATAGCTATTTCAAACCCCACTGTCGACAGTCCTGAAGATCCCTTTCAGTGGTTTCCCATTTTCACACAAGGCAAATGCTTGGGATTTCCCTTAATTAAGGCCATGGCCGCTTTCTTCCCTCTAATAGCCCTTTCTTCTCCCACCTTCGCCATAAGACCTATTTGCATCTGTGAAGCATAAAGCCAATTGTGTGTATTTTATTTGCTTTATGTTACATGGCTTCCAATGTTCCCGGTATCTTCAATAAACCTAAGCATATTTAATCTGTGAACAAGCGATTATGAGAACTTATATTCATACTTCATACGATGCTCGTAATTCACGTCTAACATGCTATTTATGCCGTACAGACCATGGCCACACAATGTTATAATACAACAGGATTCATTGTTTGAGGCGAAGTAGTACCAACCTTATTTCAAATAGTGCGTGCAACCAAGTTTTTCTTTGTTAAATTCTGGAAAATATATGCAAAGAATATTCGCAAAAATACATTATTTATTTTACTACCTGTAGTATTAATGGCCTACAAGGAAAGCTTTTGTACCAGAGAAAACAATAAACAGAGCATTTTATATTAATTATGTTCTTGTGCAGAGATCAGAATAGCAACTAACTTTCTGGCAATATTTCTGGGAAGATAGCTAAATTGAAGTTCTTTATTTTTTTATTGTATACAAGACTGTTGATGGATTGTGCAGTATATTAAGGTTTAGACATCAAACAGAGTTAATTTGCCAGTTTCTTGCTTCAGGTCTGTGGATGCTGGAGATTTACCGGAGCAGTTGCCTTATGGAGTGAATGCCTTATTTGCATTCGCAGAGGGGACGAGAGAATGCCAAGAAGTCCTCAAGTCCAAGCAGATCAAAGGAAGAACAGTAAGAAGTCGAATACACCTCAAACTGGAATGGTTTGTCGGCCAAGTTTTTTGCCAAAATGGAGAAACACAAAGAAGGTTTTTCTTTACTTGTGACCAGGCTGCATTCTGCTCAATCGGCTGCTAGTTTAGCTGTGAGTTTAACATTTACATTTGTCATATTTGACGAGTTAATGCGTATCTTGTTATCTTAATGTTGGATTTCTTTAGTTCATTTATAAATTTAAGTGACACCCATATATACCACCCAACTCACTGGTCTGTCTTATCAGTGTTTGGATATCTGGTGCATTTGTCAATATGGGGTGATAACACATGTTATACATCACCACTTTACGCTGCTTTGCTAATCCCTCCTTCACGATCAAGTTCCTTATCTTCTGGTAAAATGCATTTCCCTGTAGTATCGTTCTACAGTACTGATCTCCATGTTCATTCCTTCATCTTGTCAGTTTGCTGCCCAAGTATTTCAAGGTTTCCACAATTTCAAGGTCCCCCGTTTCAATTTACCTTTCCCTGACTTTTCTACTCTAGTTACCATTCTGATTGGCTCTGACTGTTAAGGGGTGGCTCTCTGAGCCCGAGTTCATAGGTTCAATCCTTTCTCAGTACAGTGATATTTGAAGAGAGTTAAATATGTCAGCCACGTGTTGGAAATTCTGCTGCCATATACAAGATCCAATGCCAGTATAGTTGGTCCGCTAATTGACATTACAAATTTTTCACCTATTCACTCCTGGTTGCAAGAGTTTTGACCCAAAGTGCTAAGATGGGCTCATCAGTCGGTAAATAGTACACCTACCAAGACGCATGGCTGATGCATACCGTGTAGACCACTGCGTAGGCTACTCGAGCCACCGGCTGTTAAAATGCACTATGAGACACTTTGTCTCATTTTCAGAAAGTGATGCCTGCCTACCCATCAGATGATAACGATATTGATTCCTATAGTCAAGCTGAAATATATTTCCCATATAAAAGAAATCCCACAGAAAAAAATTCCATCACCTTGGTGTCTCCAAGACTATAAAAGTCATTATTGGGAAGCAAACTGATAACATTAATTCTTTAATCAATTTAATCTCCTGTAGTTGGCACCTGATACTGTTAGTCCATTGAAAAAACTTATAATCAATATCACCACACTGTATTGGGAATCACCGATAGGTGATATAATTTCTTGTTGCAAAACACCTAATTTTTGTCTCCTCTTACTGCACCGAATGAATACCGGGGAATCGCATATTACACACCGTATGCCACAAATAATCCAGAACAACGTTTGTGTTTTATTTACAACAAATTATTTCTACATAATGAAGTATCCCAGAACTGAATACAGAAAGAACATAAATTTGTTTTTAAGAAACTCATCATAATCATCACTCAGATAGAAAACCCCGTTGATCAAAATTTTCGTATCGTTTGCTTAGCTTCAGCTGATTTTTATAATCAGCTAGTTTCACCTGCCTTTTGTTGTAATGACTGGTAATAGTTGTATAGGATTGTGTTGTACATAATGCCCAGTAATTCTTGTGCGTTTTTTAAGTAGAGTTTTATTTTTGTTAGTCATGAGAACAACTTTCCCTGACATCATACTTTCTTCGTCGTGGCCGTGCGGTTAGGAGAGAACAGCTGTGAGCTGGTATCCGGGAGATAGTTATTTCAAACCCCACTGTCGACAATCCTGAAGATCCCTTTCAGTCGTTTCCCATTTTTACAAGAGGCAAATGCTTGGGCTGTGCCTTAATTAACGAAATGGCCGCTTTCTTCCCTCTCCTAGCACCTTCCTCTCCCAACGTAGCCATAAGACCTATTTGTGTCTGTGAGGCATAAAGCCAATTATGTGTATTTTATTTGCCTCATGTTGCGTGATTTCCAATGTTCCCGGTATCTTCAATAAACCTAAGCATATCTTAATCTGTGAACAAGCAATTATGAGAACTTGTGTTCATATTTCATATGATGCTCGTACTTCACTTCTAACATGCTATTTATGCCGCACAGACCAAGGCCACACAATGCTTTAATACAAAAGGATACATTGTTTGAGGCGAAGCAGTACCAAGCTTATTTCAAATAATGTGTGCAACCAAGTTTTCCTTTTTAAATTCTGGAAAATATGCAAAGAATATTTGCATATATTCTTTTTTTATTTTACTACCTGTAGTATTAATGGCCTACAAAGAAAGATTTTGTCCCACAGAAAACAATAAACAGAGCTCTTTATAGTAATTATGTTGGGTATAAGATAAAGAATGATGTGTCCCAAAAGTTCTTGTCCAAAGATCAGAATAGAAACTAACTTTCTGGCAATATTTCTGGGAAGGTAGCTACTTTGATGTTCTTTATTTTTTTATTGTATACAAGACTGTTGATGGTTTGTGCAATCTTCTGGTAATATGCATTTCCCTGTTGTATCCTTCTACAGTACTGATCTACATGTTCATTCCTGCATCATGTCATTTTACTTTCCATGTACTTCAAGGTTTCCACATTTTCAAGGTTCCTCCCATCCAATTTACTTCTCCCTGACTTTTCTTCTGTAGTTGCCAGGCTGATTGGATCTGACTGTTAAGAGGTGGCTTTCTGAGCCCGAGTTCATAGGTTCAATCCTTTCTCAGACCAGTGATATGTGGAGAGATGAAATATATCAACCACGTTTTGGTAAATCTGCTGCCATGTACAAGATCTAATAGCAATATAGTTGGTCCGTTAATGGACATTACAAATTTTTCACCTATTCACTCCTGGTTGCCAGAGTTTTGATCCAATGTGCTAAGTTGGGCTCATCAGTTGCTAAATAGTATACCTACCAACACGCATGCCTGGTGCATAGCGTGTAGACCACTGCGTAGGCTACTGGAGCCACCGGCTGTAAAAATGCTCTATCAGAACCTTTGTCCCTTTTTCAAAAATTGATGCCTTCCTGGCAATAAGATGATAAAGATATCGATTCCTATAGGAAACCTGAAATATATTTATCAAATAAGAACTCCCACAAAAAAAAAAAAATCAGCACTTTGGTGTCTCCAAGTGTTGGTAAAGTCATTAGTGGGATGCAAACTGATAACATTAATTCTTTTATCAATTTAATCTCCTGTAGTCGGCACCTGATACTGTTAGTCCATCGAAAAAACTTATAATCAATATTACCAAACTGTATAGGGAATCACCAAGAGTGATGTAATTTCTTGTTGCAAAACACCTAATTTTTTTCTCCTCATACTGCAACGAAAAATACCAGGGAATTGCATATTATATACCGTATGCCACAAATAATCCACACCTATGAATCCTGTTGAATGCCATTGTGCATCCTAATTTTAGGAGAGAATTTTAAAAAAGAGAGAGAATTGGTTTCACTTTGTGTTTTATTTAAAACAAATTATTTCTACATAATGAAGTACCCCAAAATTGTATACAGAAGGAACATAAATTTGTATCTAAGAAACTCATCATAATCTTCACGCAGGTAGACAACCCTGTTGATAAAAATTTTTGTAAGGTTTGCTTACCTTCAGCTGATTTTTATAATCAGCTAGTTTCACCTGCCTGTTGTTGTAATGACCGGTAATAGTTGTATAGAATTGTACTATGCATAATGCCTAGTAACTCTTGTGCATATTTTAAGTAGAGTTTGATTTTTGTTAGTCATGAGTACAACTTTCTCTGACATCATACTTTCTTTGTACCGGCCGTGCGGTTAGGGGAGCACAGCCGTGAGCTGGTGTGCGGGAGATAGTTATTTCAAACCCCACTGTCGACAGTCCTGAAGATCCCTTTCCGTGGTTTCCCATTTTTACACAAGGCAAATGCTTGGGCTGTGCCTTAATTGAGGCCATGGCTGCTTTCTTCCCTCTCCTAGCCCCTTCCTCTCCCACCGTCGCCATAAAACCTATTTGCGTCTGTGAGGCACAAAGCCAATTATTTGTATTTTATTTTCTTCATGTTGCATGGTTTTCAATGTTCCCGGTATCTTCGATAAACCTAAGCATATCTTAATCTGTGAACAAGCGATTATGAGAACTTGTATTCATACTTCGTACGATGCTCGTACTTAACTTCTAACATGCTATTTATGCCGTACAGACCAAGGCCACACAATGGTGTAATACAAAAGGATTCATTGTTTGATCCCCCTGGTGGTGGGTGCGGTAGAATAACACCCACGGTATCCCCTGCCTGTCGTAAGAGGCGACTAAAAGGGGCCGCAGGAGCTCTCAAATTTGGAGCGTCGGTTGGCGACCAATGGGCCCTCAGCTGAGTTCCGGCATTGCTTCCAATTACTTGTGGAAGGCTCCTCACTTTAATCTATCCTATCCGACCTCCCTTGGTCAACTCTTGTTCTTTTCCGACCCCGACGCTATTAGGTTTGCGAGGGCTAGGGAGTCTTTCATAATCGCGCCCTTCGTGGCCCTTGTGTTCCTTTGGCCGATACCTTCATTTTTCGAAGTGTCGGATCCCTTCCTTTTTTCCCTCTGATTAGTGTTATATAGAGGATGGTTGCCCAGTTGTACTTCCTCTTAAAACAATAATCACCACCACCACCACCATTCATTGTTTGAAATAATGCGTGCAACCAAGTTTTTCTTTGCCAAATTCTGGAAAGTATATGCGAAGAATATTTGCGAATATTCCTTATTTACTTTACTACCTGTGGAATTAATGGCCTACAAAGAGAACTTTTGTAGCACAGGAAGCAATAAACAGAGGTCTTTATAGTAATTATGTTGGGTATAAAAAGAGAATAATATGTCCCAAAAGTTCTTGTGCAAATTTCAGAATAAAAACTAACTTTCTGGAAATATTTCTGGGAAGATAGCTAATTTGAAGTTCTTTATTTTTTTATTGTATACAAGACTGTTGATGGATTGTGCAGTAAATTAAGAGCTAGACATCAAACAGAGTTAATTTGCCAGTTTCCTGCTTCAGGTTTGTGGATGATGGAGATATACTGGAGCAGTTGCCTTATAGAGTGAATGCCCTATTAGCATTCGAAGAGGGGATGAGAGAATGCCAAGAAGTCATCAAGTCCAAAGCATATCAAAGGAAGAACAGTAAGAAGTCGAATACACCTCAAGCCTGAATGCTTTGTCGGCCAAGTTGTTTGCCAAAATGGAGAAAAACAAAGAAGGTTTTTCTTTATCTGTGACCAGGCTGCATTCGGCTCAATTGGCTGCTACTTTAGCTGTGAGTTTAACCTTTACTTTTGTCATATTTGACAAGTTCATGCCTATCTTGTTATCTTAATGTTGGATTTCTATAGTTAATTTATAAATTTAACAGTGACACCCGTATATACCACACATCTCACTGGTCTGTCTTACCAGTGTTTGGATATCTGGTGAATTTGTCAATATGGGGTGATAATACATGTTGTACATCACCTCTTTATGCTTCGTTGCTAATCCCTGATTCCAGATCAAGTTCCTTATCTTCTGGTAAAATGCATTTCCCTGTTGTACCGTCCTACAGTACTGACCTCCATGTTCATTCTTGCATCTTGTCGGTTTGCTTCCCAAGTACGTCAAGTTTTCCACATTTTCAAGGTCCCCCGATCCAATTTGCCTTTCCCTGACTTTTCTTCTGTAGTTGCCAGGCTGATTGGCTCTGAATGTTAAGGGGTGGCTTTCTGAGCCCGAGTTCATAGGTTCAGTCCTTTCTCAGTCCAGTGATATTTGAAGAGGGTCAAATATATCTGCCATGTGTTGGTAAATCTGCTACCATGTACAAGATCTAATAGCAATATAGTGGGTCCGTTAATGGACTTTACAAATTTTTCACCTATTCACTCCTGGTTGCCAGAGATTGGACCCAATGTGCTAAGTTGGGGTCATTAGTTGGTAAATAGTACAATACCAAGACGCATGGCTGGTGCAAACCATGTAGACCACTGCGTAGGCTCTTGGAGCCACCAGCTGTAAATATGCACTATGAGAACCTTATTCTCTTTTTCAAAAACTGATGGCTGCCTGGCCATCAGATGATATAGATATTGATTCCTGTAGGGAACCTGATATATATTTCTCATATAAAAGAACTCCCACAGAAAAAAATTCCAGCTCCTTGATGTCTCAAAAAGTTGAAAATATCATTAGTGGGATGCAAACCGATAACATTAATTCTTTAATCAATTTAATCTCCCGTAGTCGGCACCTGATACTGTTAGTCCTTCGAAAAATCTTATAATCAATATTAACAAACTGTATTGGGAATCCCCGATAGGTGATATAATTTCTTGTTGCAAAACACCTTAATTTTTGTCTCCTCTTACTGCACCGAATGAATACCGGGGAATCACACATTACATACCGTATGCCACAAATAATCCACACCAATGAATCCTGTTGAATGCCATTGTGCATCCTAATTTTAGGAGAGAATTTAAAAAAAGTGTTAGATATGGTTTTTTTTTGTGTTTTATTTAAAACAAATTATTTCCACATAATGGAGTACCCCAAAACTGAAAACAGAATGAACAGAAATTTGTTTCTAAGAAACTCATCATAATCTTCACGCAGGTAGAATACCCTGTTGATCAAAGTTTTTGTATGGTTTGCTTACCTTTACCTTATTTTTATAATCAGCTAGTTTCACCTGCCTGTTGTTGTAATGACTGGTAATAGTTTTATAGTTTTGTGTTGTGCATAATGCCCAGGAATGCTTGTGCGTTTTTTTATGTAGAGTTTGATTTTTGTTAGTCATGAGTACAACTTTCTCTGACATCATACTTTCTTCGTACCGGCCGTGTGTTTAAGGGAGCACAGCTGTGAGCTGGTATCCGGGAGATAGTTATTTCAAACCAGACTGTCGACAGTCCTGAACATCCCTTTCAGTGGTTTCCCATTTTCACACAAGGCAAATGCTTGGGCTGTGCCCTAATTAAGGCCATGGCCGCTTTCTTCCCTCTCCTAGCCCTTTCTTCTCCACCCTTCACCATAAGACCTATTTGCGACTGTGAAACATAAAGCCAATTATGTGTATTTTATTTCCTTTATGTTACATGGTTTCCAATGTTCCCGGTATCTTCAATAAACCTAAGCATATTTAATCTGTGAACAAGCAATTATGAGAACTTGTATTCATTCTTCATACAATGTTCGTAATTCACTTCTAACATGCTATTTATGCCGTACAGACCAAGGCCACACAATGCTATAATACAACAGGATTCATTGTTTGAGGCGAATTAGTACCAACCTTATTTCAAATAATGCGTGCAACCAAGTTTTTCTTTGTTAAATTCTGGAAAATATATGCGAAGAATATTTGCGAATATACATTATTTACTTTACTACCTGTAGTATTAATGCGCTACAAGGAAAGCTTTTGTACCACAGAAAACACTAAACAGAGTTCTTTATATTAATTATGTTCTTGTGCAAAGATCAGAATAGAAGCTAACTTTCTGGCAATATTTCTGGGAAGATAGCTAAATTGGTTCTTTATTTTTTTATTGTATACAAGACTGTTGGTGGATTGTGCAGTATATTAAGGTTTAGACATCAAACAGAGATAATTTGCCAGTTTCTTGCTTCAGGTTAGTGGATGCTGGAGATTTACCGGAGCAGTTGCCTTATAGAGCGAATGCCCTATTTGCATTCGAAGAGGGGACGAGAGAATGCCAAGAATTAATCAAGTCCAAGCAGATCAAAGGAAGAACAATAAGAAGTCGAATACACCTCGAACTGGAATGGTTTGTCTGCCAAGTTCTTTGCCAAAATGGAGAAACACAAAGAAAGTTTTTCTTTATTTGTGACCAGGCTGCATTCTGCTCAATCGGCTGCTAGTTTAGCTGTGAGTTTAACCTTTACTTTTGTCCCAATTGGCAAGTTCATGCCTATCTTGTTATCTTAATGTTGGATTTCTTTAGTTCATTTATAAATTTAACAGTGACACCCATATATACCACACAACTCACTGGTCTGTCTTATCAGTGTTTGGATTTCTGGTGAATTTGTCAATATGGGGTGATAACACATGTTATACATCACCACTTTGCGCTTCGTTGCTAATCCCTCCTTCACGATCAAGTTCCTTATCTTCTGGTAAAATGCATTTCCCTTTAGTATCGTCCAACAGTACTGATCTCCATGTTCATTCCTTCATCTTGTCAGTTTGCTTCACAAGTATTTCAAGGTTTCCACATTTTCAAGGTCCCCCGATTCAATTTACCTTTCCTGACTTTTCTACTCTAGTTGCCAGGCTGATTGGCTCTGACTGTTAAGGGGTGGCTCTCTGAGCCCGAGTTCATAGGTTCAATCCTTACTCAGTCCAGTGATTTTTGAAGAGAGTTAAATATGTCAGCCACGTGTTGGAAATTCTGCTGCCATGTACAAGATCTAATACCAGTATAGTTGGTCCGCTAATGGACATTACAAATTTTTCACCTATTCACTCCTGGTTGCAAGAGTTTTGATCCAAAGTGCTAAGATGGGCTCATCAGTCGGTAAATAGTACACCTACCAAGACGCATGGCTGATGTATACCGTGTAGACCACTGCGTAGGCTACTCGAGCCACCGGCTGTTAAAATGCACTATGAGTCACTTTGTCTCATTTTCAGAAAGTGATGCCTGCCTACCCATCAGATGATAACGATATTGATTCCTATAGTTAAGCTGAAATATATTTTGCATATAAAAGAAATCCCACAGAAAAAAATTCCGTCACCTTGGTGTCTCCAAGACTTATAAGAGTCATTATTGGGATGCAAACCTATAACATTAATTCTTTAATCTATTTAATCTCCTGTAGTTGGCACCTGATACTGTAAGTCCATCGAAAAAACTTATAATCAATATCACCACACTGTATCGGGAATCACCGATATGTGATATAATTTCTTGTTTCAAAACACCTAATTTTTGTCTCCTCTAACTGCACCAAATGAATACCAGGGAATCACATATTACATACCGTATGCCACAAATAATCCACAATGTTTGTGTTTTATTTACAACAAATTATTTCTACATAATGAAGTATCCCAAAACTGAATACAGAAAGAACAAATATTTGTTTTTAAGAAACTCATCATAATCATCACTCAGGTAGAAAACGCCGTTGATCAAAATTTTCGTATCGTTTGCTTAGCTTCAGCTGATTTTTATAATCAGCTAGTTTCACCTGCCTGTTGTTGTAATGCCTGGTAATAGTTGTATAGGATTGTGTTGTGCATAATGCCCAGTAATTCTTGTGCGTTTTTTAAGTAGAGTTTGATTTTTGTTAGTCATGAGAACAACTTTCCCTGACATCATACATACTTCGTACTGGCCGTGCGGTTAGGGGAGCACAGCTGTGAGCTGGTATCCGGGAGATAGTTATTTCAAACACCACTGTCGACAGTCCTGAAGATTCCTTTCACTGGTTTCCCATTTTTACAAGAGGCAAATGCTTGGTCTGTGCCTTAATTAATGCCATGGCCGCTTTCTTCCCTCTCCTAGCACCTTCCTCTTCCAACATAGCCGTAAGACCTATTTGTGTCTGTGAGGCATAAAGCCAATTATGTGTATTTTATTTACCTCATGTTGCGTGATTTCCAATGTTCCCGGTATCTTCAATAAACCTAAGCATATCTTAATCTGTGAACAAGCAATTATAAGAACTTGTATTCATACTTCATACGATGCTCGTACTTCACTTCTAACATGCTATTTTTGCCGTACAGACCAAGGCCACACAATGCTTTAATACAACAAGATTAATTGTTTTGGCGAAGCAGTACCAACCTAATTTCAATTAATGCTTGCAACCAAGTTTTCCTTTGCCATATTCAGGAAAATATTTGCGAAGAATGTTTGCGAATATTTATTATTTATTTTAATACCTGTAATAATAATGGCCTAAAAGAAAAATTTTGTAGCACAGAGAACAATAAACAGAGCTTTTTATAGTAATTATGTTGGGTATAAAAAATGAATAATGTGTCCCAAAAGTTCTTTTGCAAAGATCAGAATAGAAATTGAATTTCTGGCAATATTTCTGGGAAGATAGCTAATTTGAAGTTCTTTATATTTTTATTGTATACAAGACTGTTGATGGATTGTGCAATATATTAAGGGCTAGACGTCAAACAGAGTTAATCTGCCAGTTTCTTCCTTCAGGTATGTGGATGCTGGAAATTTACCGGAGCAGTTGCCTTATAGAGTGAATGCCCTATTTGCATTCGAAGAGGGGATGAGAGAATGCCAAGAAGTCATCAAGACCAAAGCAAATCAAAGGAAGAACAGTAAGAAGTCGAATACACCTCAAACTTGAATGGTTTGTTGGCCAAGTTCTTTGCCAAAATGGAGAAAGACAAAGAAGGCTTTTCTTTATTTGTGACCAGGGTGCATTCGGCTCAGTTCGCTGCTAGATTAGCAGTGAGTTTAACCTTTACTTTCATTATATTTGACATGTTCATGCCTTTCCTGTTATCTTAATGTTGGATTTCTTTAGTTGGTTTATAAATTTAACAGTGACACCCGTATATACCACACATCTCACTGCTCTGTCTTACCAGTGTTTGGATATCTGGTGCATTTGTCAATATGGGGTGATAATACATGTTATACATCACCCCTTTACGCTTAGTTGCTAGTCCCTGCTTCCAGATTAAGTTCCTTATCTTCTGGTAAAATGCATTTCCCTGTTGTATCCTTCTACAGTACTGATCTCCATGTTCATTCCTGCATCATGTCAGTTTGCTTCCCAAGTACTTCAAGGTTTCCACATTTTCAAGGTCCCCCCATCCAATTTACCTTTCCCTGACTTTTCTTCTGTAATTGCCAGGCTGATTGGCTCTGACTGTTAAGGGGTGTCCTTCTGAGCCCGAGTTCATAGCTTCAGTCCTTTTTCAGTCCATTGATATTTGAAGAGGGTATTATATGTCAGCCACGTGTTGTTAAATCTGCTACTATGTACAAGATCTAATAGCAATATAGTTGGTTCATTAATATACATTACAAATTTTTCACCTATTCACTCCTGGTTGCCAGAGATTGGACCCAATGTGCTAAGTTGGGGTCATCAGTTGGTAAATAGTACACCTACCAAGATGCATGGCTGGTGCATACCATGTAGACCACTGCGTAGACTCCTGGAGCCACCAGCTGTAAAAATGCACTATCAGAACCTTAGTCCCTTTTTCATAAACTGATGCCTGCCTGGCCATCAGATGATAAAGATATTGATTCCTATAGGGAACCAGATATATATTTTTCATATAATAGAACTCCCACAGAAAATAATTCCAGCACCTTGGTGTCTCAAAAACTTGTAAAAGTCATTGGTGGGATGCAAACCGATAACATTAATTCTTTAATCAATTTAATCTCCCGTAGTCGGCACCTGATACTGTTAGTCCATCGAAAAAACTTATAATCAATATCACCACACTGTATTGGGAATCACCGATAGGTGATTAGATTTCTTGTTGCAAACCACCTAATTTTTGTCTCCTCTTACTGCACCGAATGAATACCAGGGAATCGCATATTACATACCGTATGCCAAAAATAATCCACAACAATGAATTCTGTTGAATGCCATTGTGCATCCTAATTTTAGTAGAGAATTTAAAAAAAGAGAAAGAATTGGTTTTAGTTTGCGTTTTATTTACAAGAAATTATTTCTACATAATGAAGTATCCCAAAACTGAATACAGAAAGAATATAAATTAGTTTTTAGGAATCTCATCATAATCGTCATGCAGGTAGAATACCCTGTTGATCAAAATTTTTGTATGGTTTGCTTACCTTCAGCTGAATTATATAATCAGCCTGCCTGTTTTTGTAATGACTGATAATAGTTGTATAGGATTGTGTTGTGCATAATGCCCAGTAATTTTTGTGCATTTTTTCAGTAGAGTTTGATTTTTGTTAGTCATCAATACAACTTTCTCTGACATCATTCTTTCTTTGTTCCGGTCGTTCGGTTAGGGGAGCACAGCTGTGAGCTGGTATCCGGGAGATAGTTATTTCAAACCCCACTGTCGACAGTCCTGAAGATCCCTTTCCATGTTTTCCCATTTTCACACAAGGCAAATGCTTGGGCTGTGCCTTAATTAAGGCCATGGCCGCTTTCTACCCTCTCCTAGCCCTTTCCTCTCGCACCGTCACCATAAGACTTACCGGTATTTGTGTCTGTGAGGCATAAAGCCAATTATGTGTTTTTTATTTTCTTCATGTTGCATGGTGTCCAATGTTCCCGGTATCTTCAATAAACCTAAGGGTATCTTAATCTGTGAACAAGCAATTATGAGAAATTGTATTCATACTTCATACGTTGCTCGTACTTCACTTCTAACATGCCATTTATGCCGCACATACCAAGGCCAAACAATGCCGTAATACAACAGGATTCATTGTATGAGGCGAAGCAGTACCAACCTTGTTTTAAATAATGCGTGCAACCAAGTTTTTCTTTGGCAAATTCTGGAAAATATATGCGAAGAATATTTGCGAATATACATTATTTATTTTACTTCTTGTAGTATTAATGGCCAACAAAGAATGCTTTTATCCTACAGATAACAATAACAGAGCTCTTTATAGTAATTATGTTGGGTATAAAAAAAAGAATGATGTGCCCCAAAATTTCTTGTGCAAAGATCAGAATCGAAACTATCTTTCTGGCAATATTTCTGGGAAGATAGCTAATTTGAAGTTCTTTATTTTTTTATTGTATACAAGACTGTAGATGGATTGTGCAGTATATTAAGTGCTAGACGTCAAACAGAGTTAATTTACCAATTTCTTGCTTCAGGTTTGTGGATGCTGGAGATTTACCGGAGCAGTTGCCTTATCGAGTGAATGCCATATTTGCATTCGAGGAGGTTGATGGTATAGATGTATGCTTTCTTGGTATGCACGTGGAGGAGTATAGCTCGGAATGCTCTTGCCCGAACACGAGGCGAGTATACATTGCGTACTGGGACTCGGTTCATTTTTTCACGCCTCGTCAATTCTGTACCGCCGTGTATCATGAGTTTCTGTTGGGGTAACTGCACTAAGTTTAAACAGCTAGGGTGTGTAAAATTACTTAATAATGTTCATTTTATTGGTACTTTGGAATAGATCTTTGCAATTTTCTGCTGAGTGGTGTGTTATGCCCATGTTTTGCATTGCTTCTATTTCAGGTCATAAGTATTGCCCCCATTTGTTTGTTAATGCACCTTCAGATAATATTAGATTTGATATAATAAAAGAAGAAAACAGTCTAATTGCGTTGTATTGGCGAATTTTTTATAAAGATTACAGTTTATCTGTCAGCCCATGCTATGTATAACATTGTGATAATAGTTGACAGTAACACACCTTAAACACTGACATATCAAACATTTAATTTGACACTAATAAAATGTTCCAAATTAAAATGAACAAAAGACTTTCAAAAGCTAATTTAATATACAGTAGTGTTGAAGGACTGATTCATGGTTTCTGTACCTCTTCAACATCCTAGCCTCAATAGTTATTTACTATTTAACCTCACTGTCCAAAGTTGAAGTCCAATTATGATCTTCTGAATAATTCAATGTCAAGGTGTTTGAGACTCTGCGCTGTAGCACAAACTGTTTTTCATTGACATTTTTTGGCTTATCAGAGTGTTGTGTTTAAGCAAATTCAAATTGATCAAATAAAAGGTATTGACTGTTAATGTTATTTATTACATGTTTATCTGAGGAGATTAACATTTTGAATGTGATAGGAAACCTGGGAAATTCTGACTTTTTTCAAATAATTTGTCTTTAATTTTAGGTACACAGCGGTTCACTTATGGGCATGTCCACCCTCTGAAGGAAATGACTACATACTATTTCACTGTCACCCTGCAGAGCAGAAGATCTCTAAACCCAAGCATCTCCTGGAGTGGTATAATGAAATGCTTGATAAGGGCATTATTGAGAAGATAGTATTAGACTACAAGGACACGTTGAAACAGACTCTCGAGGACAAACTTAGCTCAGCAACTGAGTTGCCATATTTTGAGAGAGATCTCTACTTAACTTTCTTGAATAAAGTATCGAGAATTTGGATCGGAGAGAGGAAGAGAAGCGAAATCAAGCCGAGGCTGCCGAAGCTGCAGCTGCTAATGCGGTAAGTAGTGATCCAGAGTTGAAATATTATGATGCAATTCTCTTGGTCTTTCTAAAGATTCTACGAACTGTTCCAGTTTTGATGGGAGGCTTTCCGTGTTTACATTCCTTCCCAACCGCCCGAATTGGTAAGGGTTTCCGTCAATTTTAAGCATGTGATTGCTGAACTTAAAATATGTTTTTAACCTCCCGCTGTTTCTGGATGTTGCTTCAATGGCTGAAGGTTCTTCTCTTATTGGGCGCTGCAAATTTAGAAAGTCCTTGTCTTAATGTTCATTGCCAGTTTAGGAAGAAGTCCTGTTCTCATTTGCAGCTTTAATTTAATTTTAATGCATACATTTTCGTGATAGACTGTTACGCCTTTTAGTATTCAGTCTGCATACCTACGAACATTTACTCCATATCTCTTATATTTAAGTCAGTAGAAGCCCAGGTACCTTCGTCATCTTAGACTCCCTTTTCTTCTAGATAACCAGATACTCCGACATTCGCCTCACATAACCCCACGACCAAATCCATATATGTACCATGGCATCCAAAGGGTTAATTCCTAATAGACTTTTCTCCTTATTCCAAGTACTGCCTTCCCACTGCATTAGCATCTCAATTTGATGTCATCACAGTACCATTCTGGGAGAATACACATCCTAAATACTTCTATGATGTACCTGTTCCAGCTTTGTGTTCGTAATCTGACATTCAGCAACACTTCAGTCTTGGAAATGCTAATACTGTACTCATATCGTACTTGCTGCACCTACTTCCATGTTCCAAGATGTTATGTTGCAGGCTTCAGCGCATCTGCCATTAAGATTTAATTAAAATAAAATAAATGAAATATCTATCAATAAATGCAAAATATAAAACACTACAACACTGTTATAAAACCGGAAGCTACATATGAAGCACCTGAATAAACAATCAAAGACTGACAGACTTCAGAAAATTGAAGGGAGGATTGGAAGAACCTGCATCAACAAAAAATATCAGAAAGATGGACAGTGGCAGATAATACCTAACAAAGTCGTGTACAAAGAGCTAGAACCCATTACAGATACTGTGTGTAAGAGGAGACTGGGATTCTTTGGACATATCATGAGGACGCAGGATTCATGACATCTGATAGAACTAGTACAACACAATCTCGTCTCAAAAAATACCACAACAGGATGTAAATGGATCAGAGAAGTAAGAGAGGATCTGAAGGAAATAGGCCTTACCACACAATTCACTGGTCTGTCTTATCAGTGTTTGGATATCTTATAATCAATATCACCACACTGTATTGGGAATCACCGAAAGGTGATTAAATTTCTGGTTGCAAAACACCTAATTTTTGTTTCCTCGTATTGCACCGAAAAATACCAGGGAATTGCATATTACATACTGTATGCCACAAATAATCCACGCCAATGGATCCTGTTGAATGCTATTGTGCATCCAAAATTTAGGAGAGAATTTTAAATAAGAGAGAGAACTGGTTTTGTTTTTTGTTTTATTTAAGACGAATTATAACTACCTAATGAAGTGCCCCAAAACTGAATACAGAAAGAACATAAATTTGTTTCTAAGAAACTCATCAGAACTTTCACGCAGGTAGACAACCCCGTTGTTCAAAATTTTAGAATCGTATGCTTACCTTCAGTTGATTTTTATAATCAGCTAGTTTCACCTGCATGTTGTTGTAATGACTGATAATAGTTGTATAGGATTGTGTTGCGCCTAATGCCCATTAATTCTTGTGTGTTTTTTAAGTAGAGTTTGTATTTTTGTTAGTCATGAGTACAACTTTCGCTGACATCATACTTTCTTCGTACCGGCCGTGCGGTTAGGGGAGCACAGCTGTGAGCTGGTGTCCGGGAGATAGTTATTTCAAAGCCCACTGTCGACAGTCCTGAAGATCCCTTTCCATGTTTTCCCATTTTCACACAAGGCAAATGCTTGGGCCGCACCTTAATTAAGGCCATGGCCGCTTTCTTCCCTCTCATAGCCCCTTCCTCTCCCACCGTCGCAATAAAACCTATTTGTGTCTGTGAGGCATAAAGTATATTAAGTGTATTTTATTTGCTTCATGTTGCGTGGTTTCCAATGTTTTCCGTATCTTCAATAAACCTAAGCGTATCGTAGTCTGTGAACAAGCAATTATGAGAACTTGTATTTATACTTCATACGATGCTCGTACTTCACTTCTAACATGCTATTTATGCCGTACAGACCAAGGCTACACAATGCTGTAATACAACAAGATTCATTGTTTGAGGCGAAGCAGTACCAAGCTTATTTCAAATAAAGTGTGCAACCAAGTTTTTCTTTGCTAAATTCTGGAAAATATATGCGAAGAATATTTGCGAATATTCATTATTTATTTTACTACCTGTGATATTAATAGCCTACAAAGAAAATTTTTGTACCAGAGAAAACAATAAAGAGAGCTCTTTATAGTAATTATGTTGGGTACACAAAAAAGAATAATGTGTCCCAAAAGTTCTTGTGCAAAGATCAGAATAGAAACTAAATTTCTGGCAATATTTCTGGGAAATAACTAATTTGAAGATCTTTATTTTTTTATTGTATACAAGACTGTTGATGGATTGTATTAAGGGCTAGACGTCAAACAGAGTTAATTTGCCAGTTTCTTGCTTCAGGTCTGTGGATGCTGGAGATATAGTGGAGCAGTTGCCTTATAGAGTGAATGCCCTATTAGCATTCAAGAGGGGATGAGAGAATGCCAGGAAGTCATCAAGTCCAAAGCATATCAATGGAAGAACAGTAAGAAGTCGAATACACCTCAAACTTGAATGGTTTGTCGGCCAAGTTGTTTGACAAAATGGAGAAACACAAAGAAGGTTTTTCTTTGTTTGTGACCAGGCTGCATTCTGCTCAATCGGCTGCTAGTTTAGCTGTGAGTTTAACCTTTACTTTTGTCATATTTGACACGTTCATGCCTATCTTGTTATCTCAATGTTGGATTTCTTTAGTTCTTTTACAAATTTAACAGTGACACGCGTATATACCACACATTTCACTGGTCTGTCTTACCAGTGTTTGGATATCTGGTGCATTTGTCAATATAGGGTGATAATACATGTTATACATCACCTCTTTATGTTTCGTTGCTAATCCCTGCTTCCAGATCAAGTTCCTTATCTTCTGGTAAAATGCATTTCCCTGTTGTATCCTTCTGCAGTACTGATCTACATGTTCATTCTTGCATCTTGTCAGTTTGCTTCCCAAGTACTTCAAGGTTTCCACAATTTCAAGATCCCCCGATCCAATTTACCTTTCCCTGTCTTTTCTTCTGTAGTTGCCAGGCTGATTGGCTCTGACAGTTAAGGGGTGGCTTTCTGAGCCTGAGTTCATAGGTTCAATCCTTTCTAATACCAAAATTGTTGTTTCGTTAATAGTCTTTACAAATTTTTCACCTCTTCACTCCTCGTTGCCAGGGTTTCGACCCTAAGTGCTATGTTGGGCTCATGAGTTGGTAAATATTACACCTACCAAGACGCATGCCTGATGCATAACGTGTAGACCACTGCATAGGCTACTGGAGCCACCGGCTGCAAAATGCTCTATCAGAACCTTTGTCCCTTTTACAAAAATTGATGCCTTCCTGGCCATCCGATGGTAAAGATATTGATTCCTATAGGGAACCTGAAATATATTTCTCATATAAAGGAACTCCCACGGAAAAACATTCCAGCTCCTTGGTGTCTCCAAGGGTTGTAGAAGTCATTAGTGGGATGCAAACCAATAACATTAATTCTTTAATCAATTTAATCCCCTGTAGTCGGCACCTGATACTGTTGGTCCATAAAAAAACTTATAATAAATATTACCAAACTGTATTGGGAATCACCGATAGTAATGTAATTTCTTGTTGCAAAACTCCTAATTTTTGTCTCCTCATACTGCACCGAAAAATACCAGGGAATCGCATATTACATATCGTATGCCACAAATAATCCACACCATTGAATGCTGTTGAATGCCAATGTGCATGCTAATTTTAGGAGAGAATTTTAACAAAGAGAGTGAATTGGTTTTAGTTTTTGTTTTATTTAAGACAAATTATTTCTACATATTGAAGTACCCCACAACTGAATACAGAAAGAACATAAATGTGTTTCTAAGAAACTCATCGTAACTTTCACGCAGGTAGACAAGCCCGTTGATAAAAATTTTGGTATTGTTTGCTTACCTTCAGCTGATTTTTATAATCAGCTAGTTTCACCTGCCTGTTGTTGTAATGACTTTTAATAGTTGTATAGGGCTGTGTTGTGCATAATGCCCAGTAATTCTTCTGCGTTTTTTAAGTAGAGTTTGATTTTTGTTTGTCATGAGAACAACTTTCTCTGACATCATACTTTCTTCGTACCGGCCGTGCGGTTGGGGGAGCACAGCTGTGAGCTGGTGTCCGGGAGATAGTTATTTCAAAGCCCACTGTTGACAGTCCTGAAGATCCCATTCCGTGGTTTCCCATTTTCTCACAAGGCAAATGCTTGGGCTGTGCCTTAAATAAGGCCATGGCCACTTTCTTCCCTCTCCTAACCCTTTCCTCTCTCACCGTTGCCTTAAGACCTATTTGTGTCCTTGAGGCATAAAGCCAATTATGTGTTTTTTATTTGCTTCATGTTGCATGGTTTCCAGTGTTCCTGGTATCTTAAATAAACCTAAGCATATCTTAATCTGTGACAAGCAATTATGAGAACTTGTGTTCATATTTCATACGTTGCTCGTACTTCACTTCTAACATGCTATTTATGCCGCACAGAGCAAGGCCACACAATGCTTTAATACAAAAGGATTCATTGTTTGAGGCGAAGCAGTACCAAGCTTATTTCAAATAATGTGGGCCACCAAGTTTTCCTTTTTAAATTCTGGAAAGTATGCGAAGAATATTTGCATATATTCTTTATTTATTTTACTACCTGTAGTATTACTGGCCTACAAAGAAAGCTTTTGTCCCACAGAAAACAATAAACAGAGCTCTTTATATTAATTATGTTGGGTATAAGATAATGAATGATGTGTCCCAAAAGTTCTTGTGCAAAGATCAGAATAGAAACTAACTTTCTGGCAATATTTCTGGGAAGATAGCTACTTTGAAGTTCTTTATTTTTTTATTGTATACAAGACTGTTGATGGTTTGTGCAGTATATTAACGGCCAGACGTCAAACAGAGTTAATTTTCCAGTTTCTTGCTTCAGGTTTGTGGATGCTGGAGATTTACCAGAGCAGTTGGCTTATAGAGTGAATGCCCTATTTGCATTCGAAGAGGGGACGAGAGAATGCCAAGAAGTAATCAAGTCCAAGCAGATCAAAGGAGGAACAGTAAGAAGTCAAATACACCTCAAACTGGAATTGTTTGTTGGCCAAGTTGTTTGCCAAAATGGAGAAACACAAAGAAGGATTTTCTTTATCTGTGACCAGGCTGCATTCTGCTCAACTGGCTGCTAGATTAGCTGTGAGTTTAACCTTTACTTTTGTCATATTTGACAAGTTCATGCCTATCTTGTTATCTCAATGTTGGATTTCTTTAGTTATTTTATAAATTTAACAGTGACACGTGTATATACCACACATCTCACTGGTCTGCCTTACCAGTGTTTAGATATCTCGTGCATTTGTCAATATGGGATGATAATACATGTTATACATCACCTCTTTACGCTTCGTTGCTAATCCCTGCTTCCAGATCAAGTTCCTTATCTTCTGGTAAAATGCATTTCCCTGTTGTATCCTTCTACAGTACTGATCTCCATGTTCATTCCTGCATCATGTCAGTTTGCTTCCCAAGTACTTAAAGGTTTCCACAATTTCAAGGTCCCCCGATCCAATTTACCTTTCCCTGACTTTTCTTCTGTAGTTGCCAGGCTGATTGGTTCTGACTATTAAGGGGTGGCTTTTTGAGCCTGAGTTCATAGTTTCAATTGTTTCTCAGTCCAGTAATATTTGAAGAGGGTCAAATATGTCAGCCACGTGTTGGTAAATCTGCTGCCATGTACAAGATCAAATAGCAATATAGTTGGTCCGTTAATGGACATTACAAATTTTTCACCTATTCACTCCTGGTTGCCAGAGTTTCGACCCAATGTGCTAAGTTGGGGTCATCAGTTGGTAAATGGTATACCTACCAAGACGCATGCCTGGTGCAAACCGTGTAGACCACTGCGTAGACTACTGGAGCCACTGGCTGTAAAAATGCTCTATCAGAACCTTTGACTCTTTTTCAAAAATTGATGCCTTCCTGGCCATTTGATGATAAAGATAATCATTCCTATAGGGAACCTGAAATATATTTCTCATATAAAAGAACTCCTTCAGAAAAAAATTTCATCACTTTAGAGTCTCCAAGGGTTGTAAAAGTCATTATTTGGATCAAACCGATAACATTAATTCTTTAATCAATTTAATCCCGTGTAGTCGGCACCTGATACTGTTAGTCCATCGAAAAAACTTATAATCAATATTACCAAACTGTATTGGGAATCACCGATAGTGATGAAATTTCTTGTTGCAAAACACCTAATTTTTTCTCCTCGCACTGTACCGAAAAATATCAGGGAATCGCATATTACATACCGTATGCCACAAATAATCCAAACCAATGAATCCTGTTGAATACCATTGTGCATCCTAATTTTAGGAGAGAATTTTAAAAATGAGAGAGAATTGGTTTCAGTCTGTGTTTTATTACAACAAATTATTTCTACATAATGAAGTACCCCAAAACTGAATACAGAAGGAACATAAATTTGTTTCTAAGAAACTCATCATAACCTTCACGCAGGTAGACAACCCCGTTGATCAAAATTTTTGTATGGTTTGCTTACCTTCAGCTGATTTTTATAATCAGCTAGTTTCACCTGCCTGTTGTTGTAATGACTGGTAATAGTTGAATAGGATTGTACTATGCATAATGCCTAGTAATTGTTGTGCATATTTTAAGGAGAGTTTGATTTTTGTTAGTCATGAGTACAACTTTCCCTGACATTATACTTTCTTCGTACGGGCCGTGCGGTTAGGGGACCACAGCTGTGAGCTGGTATCCGGGAGGTAGTTATTTCAAACCCCACTGTCGACAGTCCTGAAGATCCCATTCAGTGGTTTCCCATTTTCACACAAGGCAAATGCTTGGGCTATGCCTTAATTAAGATCATGGCCGCTTTCTTCCCTCTCCTAGCCCTTTCCTCTCCCACCTTCGCCATAAGACCTATTTGCGTCTGTGAAGCATAAAGCCAATTATGTGTGTTTTATTTGCTTCATGTTGCATGGTTTCCAATTTTCCCGGTATCTTCAATAAACCTAAGCATATTTAATCTGTGAACAAGCAATTATGAGAACTTGTATTCCTACTTCATACGATGCTCGTAATTCACTCCTAACATGCTATTTATGCCTTACAGACCAAGACCACACAATGCTATAATACAACATGATTCATTGTTTGAGGCGAAGCAGTACCAACCTTATTTCACAAAATGCGTGCAACCAACTTTTTCTTTGCTAAATTCTGGAAAATATATGCGAAGAGTATTTGCGAATATACATTATTTATTTTACTACCTGTAGTATTAATGGCCTACAAAGAAAGCTTTTGTCCCACAGAAAACAATAAACAGAGCTCTTTTTATTAATTATGTTCTTGTGCAAAGATCAGGATAGAAACTAACTTTCTGGCAATATTTCTGGGAAGATAGCTACTTTGAAGTTCTTTATTTTTTTATTGTATACAAGACTGTTGATGGATTGTGCAATCTTCTGGTAATATGCATTTCCCTGTTGTATCCTTCTACAGTACTGATCTACATGTTCATTCCTGCATCATGTCATTTTACTTTCCATGTACTTCAAGGTTTCCACATTTTCAAGGTTCCTCCCATCCAATTTACCTCTCCCTGACTTTTCTTCTGTAGTTGCCAGGCTGATCGGATCTGACTGTTAAGAGGTGGCTTTCTGAGCCCGAGTTCATAGGTTCAATCCTTTCTCAGTCCAGTGATATTTGGAGAGATGAAATATATCAACCACGTGTTGGTAAATCTGCTGCCATGTACAAGATCTAATTAGCAATATAGTTGGTCCGTTAATGGACATTACAAATTTTTAACCTATTCACTCCTGGTTGCCAGAGTTTTGATCCAATGTGCTAAGTTGGGCTCATCAGTTGCTAAATAGTATACCTACCAAGACGCATGCCTGGTGCATTGCGTGCAGACCACTGCGTAGGCTACTGGAGCCACCGGCTGTAAAAATGCTCTATCAGAACCTTTGTCCCTTTTTCAAGAATGGATGCCTTCCTGGCAATCCGATAATAAAGATATCGATTCCTATAGGGAACCTGAAATATATTTCTCAAATAAAAGAACACCCACAAAAAATAAAATCAGCACTTTGGTGTCTCCAAGTGTTGTAAATGTCATTAGTGGGATGCAAACCGATAACATTAATTCTTTAATCAATTTAATCTCCTGTAGTCGGCACCTGATACTGTTAGTCCATCGAAAAACTTATAATCAATATTACCAAACTGTATTGGGAATCACCGATAGTGATGTAATTTCTTGTTGCAAAACACCTAATTTTTTTCTCCTCATACTGCAATGAAAAATACCAGGGAATCGCATATTATATACCGTATGCCACAAATAATCCACACCAATGAATCCTGTTGAATGCCATTGTGCATCCTAATTTTAGGAGAGAATTTTAAAAAAGAGAGAGAATAGGTTTCACTTTGTGTTTTATTTACAACAAATTATTTCTACATAATGAAGTACCCCAAAATTGTATACAGAAGGAACACAAATTTGTTTCTAAGAAACTCATCATAATCTTCACGCAGGTAGACAACCCTGTTGATCAAAATTTTTGTATGGTTTGCTTACCTTCAGCTGATTTTTATAATCAGCCAGTTTCACCTGCCTGTTGTTGTAATGACTGGTAATAGTTGTATAGGATTGTACAATGCATAATGCCTAGGAACTCTTGTGCATATTTTAAGTAGAGTTTGTTTTTTGTTAGTCATGAGTACAACTTTCTCTGACATTATACTTTCTTCGTACTGGCCGTGCGGTTAGGGGAGCACAGCCGTGAGCTGGTGTCCGGGAGATAGTTATTTCAAACCCCACTGTCGACAGTCCTGAAGATCCCTTTCCGTGGTTTCCCATTTTTACACAAGGCAAATGCTTGGGCTGTGCCTTAATTGAGGCCATGGCTGCTTTCTTCCCTCTCCTAGCACCGTCCTCTCCCACCGTCACCATAAAACCTATTTGCGTCTGTGAGGCATAAATCCAATTATGTGTATTTTATTTTCTTCATGTTGCATGGTTTTCAATGTTCCCGGTATCTTCGATAAACCTAAGCATATCTTAATCTGTGAACAAGCGATTATGAGAACTTGTATTCATACTTCGTATGATGCTCGTACTTCACTTCTAACATGCTATTTATGCCGTACAGACCAAGGCCACACAATGGTGTAATACAAAAGGATTCATTGTTTGATCCCCCTGTGGGTGGGTGCGGTAGAATAACACCCAAAGTATCCCCTGCCTGTCGTAAGAGGCGACTAAAAGGGGCCCCAGGGGCTCTCAAATTTGGAGCGTCGGTTGGCGACCAATGGGCCCTCAGCTGAGTTCCGGCATTGCTTCTAATTACTTGTGCCAGGCTCCTCACTTTAATCTATCCTATCCGACCTCCCTTGGTCAACTCTTGTTCTTTTCCGACCCCGACGCTATTAGGTTTGCGAGGGCTAGGGAGTCTTTCATAATCGCGCCCTTCATGGCCCTTGTCTTCCTTTGGCCGATACCTTCATTTTTTGAAGTGTCGGATCCCTTCCTTTTTTCCCTCTGATTAGTGTTATACAGAGGATGGTTGCCCAGTTGTACTTCCTCTTAAAACAATAATCACCACCACCACCACCATTCATTGTTTGAGGCGAAGCTGTACCAACCTTATTTGAAATAATGCGTGCAACCAAGTTTTTCTTTGCCAAAATCTGGAAAGTATATGCGAAGAATATTTGCGAATATTCCTTATTTACTTCACTACCTGTGGTATTAATGGCTTACAAAGAGAACTCTTGTACCACAGGAAGCAATAAACAGAGCTCTTTATAGTAATTATGTTGGGTGTAAAAAAAAAGAATAATGTGCCCCAAAAGTTCTTGTGCAAATATCAAATTAAAAACTAATTTTCTGGAAATATTTCTGGGATGATAGCTAATTTGAAGTTCTTTATTTTTTTATTGTATACAAGACTGTTGATGGATTGTGCAGTAAATTAAGGGCTAGACATCAAACAGAGTTAATTTGCCAGTTTCTTGCTTCAGGTTTGTGGATACTGGAGATTTACCGGAGCAGTTGCCTTATAGAGTGAATGCCCTATTAGCATTCGAAGAGGGGATGAGTGAATGCCAAGAAGTCATCAAGTCCAAAGCATATCAAAGGAAGAACAGTAAGAAGTCGAATACACCTCAAGCTTGAATGGTTTGTCGGCCAAGTTGTTTGCCAAAATGGAGAAACACAAAGAAGGTTTTTCTTTATCTGTGACCAGGCTGCATTCGGCTCAATTGGCTGCTACTTTAGCTGTGAGTTTAACCTTTACTTTTGTCATATTTGACAAGTTCATGCCTACCTTGTTATCTTAATGTTGGATTTCTATAGTTAATTTATAAATTTAACAGTGACACCCATATATACCACACATCTCACTGGCCTGTCTTACCAGTGTTTGGATATCTGGTGCATTTGTCAATATGGGGTGATAATACATGTTATACATCAACACTTTACGCTTCGTTGCTAATCCCTGCTTCCAGATCAAGTTCCTTATCTTCTGGTAAAATGCATTTCCCTGCATCTTGTCAGTTTGCTTCCCAAGTACTTCAAAGTTTCCACATTTTCAAGGTCCCCCGATCCAATTTGCCTTTCCCTGACTTTTCTTCTGTAGTTGCCAGGCTGATTGGCTCTGAATGTTAAGGGGTAGGTTTCTGAGCCTGAGTCATAGGTTCGGTCATTTCTCAGTCCAGTGATATTTTGAAGAGGGTCAAATATGTCTGCCATGTGTTGTTAAATCTGCTACCATATACAAGATCTAGTAGCAATATAGTTGGTCCATTAATGGACTTTACAAATTTTTCACCTATTCACTCCTGGTTGCCAGAGATTGGACCCAATGTGCTAAGTTGGGGTCATCAGTTGGTAAATAGTACACCTACCAAGATGCATGGCTGGTGGAAACCATGTAGACCACTGCGTAGGCTCTTGGATCCACCAGCTGTAAAAATGCACTATGAGAACCTTATTCTCTTTTTCAAAAACTGATGGCTGCCTGGCCATCAGATGATAAAGATATTGATTCCTATAGGGAACCTGATATATATTTCTCATATAAAAGAACTCCCACAGAAAAAAATTCCAGCTCCTTGATGTCTAAAAAAGTTGTAAATGTCATTAGTGGGATGAAAACCGATAACATTAATTCTTTAAACAATTTAATCTCCTGTAGTCGGCACTTGATACTGTTAGTCCATTGAAAAATCTTATAATCTATATTACCAAACTGTATTGGGAATCACCGATAGGTGATATTTTCTTGTTGCAAAACACCTTAATTTTTGTCTCCTCTTACTGCACCGAATGAATACCGGGGAATCACACATTACATACCGTATGCCACAATTAATCCACACCAATGAATCCTGTTGAATGCCATTGTGCATCCTAATTTTAGGAGAGAATTTAAAAAAAGTGAGAGTTATGGCTTTAATTTGTGTTTTACTTACAACAAATTATTTCCACATAATGGAGTACCCCAAAACTGAAAGCAAAATGAACATAAATTTTTTTCGAAGAAACTCATCATAATCTTCACGCAGGTAGACAACCCCGTTGATCAAAATTTTTGTATGGTTTTCGTACCTTCACCTTATTTTTATAATCAGCTAGTTTCACCTGCCTGTTGTTGTAATGACTGGTAATAGTTTTATAGGTTTGTGTTGTGCATAATGCCCAGGAATTCTTGTGCGTTTCTTTGTGTAGAGTTTGATTTTTGTTAGTCATGAGTACAACTTTCTCTGACAACATACTTTCTTCGTACCGGCCGTGTGTTTAAGGGAGCACAGCTGTGAGCAGGTATCCGGGGGATAGTTATTTCAAACCCGACTGTCGACAGTCCTGAAGATCCCTTTCTGTGGTTTCCCATTTTCACACAAGGCAAATTTTTGGGCTGTGCCTTAATTAAGTCCATGGCCGCTTTCTTCCCTCTCCTGGCCCTTTCTTCTCCCACCTTCGCCATAAGACCTATTTGCGACTGTGAAGCATAAAGCCAATTATGTGTATTTTATTTGCTTTATGTTACATGGTTTCCAATGTTCCCGGTATCTTCAATAAACCTAAGCATATTTAATCTGTGAACAAGCAATTATGAGAACTTGTATTCCTACTTCATACGATGCTCGTACTTCACTTCTAACATGCTATTTATGCCGTACAGATCATGGCCACACAATGCTATAATACAACAGGATTCATTGTTTGAGGCGAAGTAGTACCAACCTTATTTCAAATAATGCGTGCAACCAAGTTTTTCTTTGTTAAATTCTGGAAAATATATGCGAAGAATATTTGCGAATATACATTATTTATTTTACATCTTGTAGTATTAATGGCCAACAAACAGAGCTCTTTATAGTAATTATGTTGGGTATAAGAAAAAGAATGATGTGCCCCAAAAGTTCTTGTGCAAAGATCAGAATCGAAACTATCTTTCTGGCAATATTTCTGGGAAGATAGCTAATTTGAAGTTCTTTATTTTTTTATTGTATACAAGACTGTTGATGGATTGTGCAGTATATTAAGTGCTAGACATCAAACAGAGTTAATTTGCCAGTTTCTTGCTTCAGGTTTGTGGATGCTGGAGATTTACCGGAGCAGTTGCCTTATCGAGTGAATGCCCTATTTGCATTCGAGGAGGTCGATGGTACAGATGTATGCTTTCTTGGTATGCACGTGGAGGAGTATAGCTCGGAACGCTCTTGCCCGAACACGAGGCGAGTATACATTGCGTACCGGGACTCGGTTCATTTTTTCACGCCTCGTCAATTCTGTACCGCCGTGTATCATGAGTTTCTGTTGGGGTAACTGCACTAAGTTTAAACAGCTAGGGTGTGTAAAATTACTTAATAATGTTCATTTTATTGGTACTTTAGAACATATCTTTACAATTTTCTGCTGAGTGGTGTGTTATGCCCATGTTTTGCATAGCTTCTATTTCAGGTCATAAGTATTGCCCCCATTTGTTTGTTAATACCCCTTCAGATAATATTAGATTTGATATAATAAAAGAAGAAAACGGTCTAATTGCATTGTATTGGCGAATTTTTAATAAAGATACAGTTTATCTGTCAGCCCATGCTATGTATAACATCGTGATAATAGTTGACAGTAACACACCTTCAACACTGTCATATCAAACATTTAATTTGACACTAATAAAATGTTCCAAATTAAAATGAACAAAAGACTTTCAAAAGCTAATTTAATATACAGTAGTGTTGAAGGACTGATTCATGGTTTCTGTACCTCTTCAACATCCTAGCCTCAATAGTTATTTATTATTTAACCTCACTGTCCAAAGTTGAAGTCCAGTTATGTTCTTCCGAATAATTAAATGTCAAGGTGTTTGAGACTCTGCGCTGTAGCACAAACTGTTTTTCATTGACATTTTTTGGCTTATCAGAGTGTTCTGTTTAAGCAAATTCAAATTGATCAAATAAAAGGTATTGACTGTTAATTTTATTTATTACATGTTTTTCTGGGGAGATTAACATTTTGAATTGATAGGAAACCTGGGAAATTCTGACTTTTTTCAAATAATTTGTCTTTAATTTTAGGTACACAGCGGTTCACTTATGGGCATGTCCACCCTCTGAAGGAAATGACTACATACTATTTCACTGTCACCCTGCAGAGCAAAAGATCTCTAAACCCAAGCATCTCCTGGAGTGGTATAATGAAATGCTTGATAAGGGCATTATCAAGAAGATAGTATTAGACTACAAGGACACGTTGAAACAGACTCTCGAGGACAAACTTAGCTCAGCAACTGAGTTGCCATATTTTGAGAGAGATCTCTACCTAACTTTCTTGAAGAAAGTATCAAGAATTTGGATCGGAGAGAGGAAGAGAAGCGAAAGCAAGCCGAGGCTGCCGAAGCTGCAGCTGCTAATGCGGTAAGTAGTGATCCAGAGTTGAAATATTATGATGCAATTCTCTTGGTCTTTCTAAAGATTCTACGAACTGTTCCAGTTTTGATGGGAGGCTTTCCGTGTTTACATTCCTTCCCAACCGCCCGAATTGGTAAGGGTTTCCGTCAATTTTAAGCATGTGATTGCTGAACTTAAAATATGTTTTTAACCTCCCGCTGTTTCTGGATGTTGCTTCAATGGCTGAAGGTTCTTCTCTTATTGGGCGCTGCAAATTTAGAAAGTCCTTGTCTTAATGTTCATTGCCAGTTTAGGAAGAAGTCCTGTTCTCATTTGCAGCTTTAATTTAATTTTAATGCATACATTTTCGTGATAGACTGTTACGCCTTTTAGTATTCAGTCTGCATACCTACGAACATTTACTCCATATCTCTTATATTTAAGTCAGTAGAAGCCCAGGTACCTTCGTCATCTTAGACTCCCTTTTCTTCTAGATAACCAGATACTCCGACATTCGCCTCACATAACCCCACGACCAAATCCATATATGTACCATGGCATCCAAAGGGTTAATTCCTAACAGACTTTTCTCCTTATTCCAAGTACTGCCTTCCCACTGCATTAGCATCTCAATTTGATGTCATCACAGTACCATTCTGGGAGAATACACATCCTAAATACTTCTATGATGTACCTGTTCCAGCTTTGTGTTCGTAATCTGACATTCAGCAACACTTCAGTCTTGGAAATGCTAATACTGTACTCATATCGTACTTGCTGCACCTACTTCCATGTTCCAAGATGTTATGTTGCAGGCTTCAGCGCATCTGCCATTAAGATTTAATTAAAATAAAATAAATGAAATATCTATCAATAAATGCAAAATATAAAACACTACAACACTGTTATAAAACCGGAAGCTACATATGAAGCACCTGAATAAACAATCAAAGACTGACAGACTTCAGAAAATTGAAGGGAGGATTGGAAGAACCTGCATCAACAAAAAATATCAGAAAGATGGACAGTGGCAGATAATACCTAACAAAGTCGTGTACAAAGTGCTAGAACCAATTACAGATACTGTGCGTAAGAGGAGACTGGGATTCTTTGGACATATCATGAGGACGCAGGATTCGTGACTTCTGAAAGAACTAGTACAACACAATCTCGTCTCAAAAAATACCACAACAAGATGTAAATGGCTCAGAGAAGTAAGAGAGGATCTGATGGAAATAGGCCTTACAAAAGAAGACACCACAAACAAGATAAAATTGAATACAAAACTCAAGAATAAAATCTTCTACTTTACCCTTACATGAAACAAACCAACAACAAGCATATTTTCAACTGAGGAAAGGGCACGAAGATCGGACCGTCTGAAGAAGTACAGGGAGGACCACAAAACCCGAACAATGTCTTCAAATAGATCTGAACGTTGGAGTGACCAAAGTGATCCTATGTGGTCATAAAAGAAGAAGAAGAACTTAGTTCTTTTATTCTATTTTAATTCAGCTTCTTTTCTCTCTCTCTTTTTTCTTGCCCAAGTACAATAATGTTATATTATATACCCTTTTTTCAGGTAGTTTGCAAATGTATTACTCAAAATTAGATTTGGCACTCTGAAGAACCTATCAGTTATTAAATTAACTGAGTCAGAACTGAAGAGATGGCTTCAGATATTACAAATTTTTTGGAAACTCATGGTATTCATGATTGTAGATATGTAGACTTCCCTGTTTTATTGGTTGGTTGGTTGGTTGGTTGGTTGGTTGGTTGGTTGGGGGGTTTGTTTATTTGTTCTTTAATTTTATTAATTCATTAATTATTTGTAAACCAAACTCAGTAGGGATTTGCTCAATGACTCACTTTAATTTGAAGGCAGGAGTAGAGACAAATTTGTATGTATTGTTCATGTAGCGCACTTGCATGTGTGTCAGATCTTCTTGTTGCTGCGAGAGAGATGTGAAACTGGTCCCAAAGGCAAGAAGGGGGGACAAGAGAATGTCAAGAAATCATCAAGTCCAAAGCAAATGAAAGGAAGGACAGTAAGAAGTTGAATACACCTCAAACTGGAATGGTTTGTCAGCCAAGTTCTTTGCCAAAATGGAGAAACACAAAGAAGGTTTTTCTTTATTTGTGACCAGGCTGCATTCGGCTCAATTGGCTGCTAGTTTAGCTGTGAGTTTAACCTTTACTTTTTTCAGATTTGACAAGTTCACGCCTATCTTGTTATCATAATGTTGGATTTCTTCAGTTCATTTATAAATTTAACAGTGACACCCGTTTATACCATACATCTCACTGGTCTGTCTTTTCGGTGTATAGAGCTCTGGTGCATTTGTCAATAGGGGGTGATAATACATGTTATACATCACCTCTTTACGCTTCATTGCTAATCCCTGCTTCCAGATCAAGTTCCTTATCTTCTGGTAAAATGCAATATCCTGTTGTATCGTCCTACAGTACTGGTCTCCATGTTCATTCCTTCATCTTGTCAGTTTGCTTCCCAAGTACTTCAAGGTTTCTGCAATTTCAAGGTCCCCCCCATCCAATTTACATTTCCCTGACTTTTGTTCTGTAGTTGCCAGGCTGATTGGCTCTGACTATTAATGGGCAGCTTTCTGAGCCCAAGTTCGTAGATTCAATCCTTTCTCAGTCCAGTGATATTTGTAGAAAGTCAAATATGTCAGCCATGTGTTGGTAAATCTGCTGCCATGTACAAGTAGTGATGGGTCGCGTGATGCAAAGCTCCCGATGCATTCTGAGCAAGCGATACAGTACGTGCCTCATGATGCTGTCTCGATGCCGTATAGTGACGTCAGGCGCATGAGCTCTTTGTCTCGAGGCAGTGCTGGGAAACGTATCGAGAGCTCTCGATGCATTTCGAGCAAGTGATGCAGTCCATGACTCGTACCGGTAATCCTATCTCGAAGTTTGAATCGGGACATCATGCGCATGTTATTCCTCGCTATACTACGCCTGCTGATCAACTAACGACGTCTCCGAAAATCTTAATAAGTAGTTAGTGGGACGTAAAGTAAATAACATCATTATAACAATTAATGACGATACGCCCAGTTCTTTTTAATCTACTCGCAGTCAAATTAATACCTGTACTTCCTGTATTTTACTTACGCACTGTCCGTTTCCACGGCGAAATGGTTAGCGTGCTGGCGCTTGGTCCAAGTACTTCCTGGTTCAATTCTCGGCTAGGTAAAACATTTTATTCTTCATTGATTAGTTCCTATGGTTCGGGAACTGGGTATGTGAAATAAATAGTAATGAAGAGTGTGACATATTTTAAACATTTTATTGAAACCATTTCTTTTACGACGCATCGAGTTGTGTAATAATTTTAACAGAACGGAAAATATACCGGTAATGGCATAAAGATACTGGTGTATGTGTGCATGTATCTGAAAAGGGACTCGTTCTCGGGTTAAGTCTCATTCTGGACTATCGATATTTTTATATAAGTATGGTAACAAATTGATCGTTTCCATGAAAAGGATCATTCAAGACCAGCCACAATATTATCCAACCTGAAGGCACATACACAGGATGAAGCCGAATTCCGTCGACAAACTTTCGGAAACTGTTGAGGGAAACCTTCTGTGTATATTGGTAGAAGGTACCCGTAGTCTCCGGTGGCTCGTTATAGAGTAGAACCGGTAATTAAATTATGATTTTTTCGGATTTATTACCACAAACAACCTTATTTCTGTGGAAATATCTTCACAACAGAGAAAAGGCCTGCAATATTCAATAACCAAAACGTACAACACAAAACCCAGAGTAACAAAGCCTGTAATATGTAATAACCAAAACGCACAACACAAAACACAGTAATGGGATAACCCTCTATAGAGACACGTACACTTTTATCACAGTGTGTTCAGTATTTTCTGTCAGTGTACTGTTTTAAAGGTAACAATTCCATGTCGTTGGCTTCCGGCACGTTAAAGAACTCCTGCGGGACATAATTCCCACACCCCGGCATCTGTCAAGAACTAGCATTTAGGACGGACGTAAAACAAATAACATTATTATGAGTACTATTTTTCAGTGCAATACAGATACAAAGCTAACTGATCTGATGACATGGCCACGAGGTAATCAGGTTTGTTTACATTATGATTGGTGTATATTGCATGTGCTCAACTGGAAGAGATTTTATTATATATTGGTTATTTTGTTGTATGTTCAGTAACGTTACAATTACTTCTATTAGCGATTTGGTTGTTTCTGCACGAACAGGCGTGTGTTTGGTAGCCGAAACTCCGATTGCAAAATAAAAAATTCTTTGAAGAGAAGATTCGAACCACCACAAAACGTAGCAGAGAATAACAACCAACGATGCTATTTAGCCAACTGAGCCATACTAATAGCTCGAGTTCAATGTTTGCTAATCATTTCTGTTTCTACCATATTCGTCCTGGCTGAGGTCCAATTGGAGCGTGCCTCGAGATGCATCGAGATAATGACGTCAGGCTCGAGTAACTCATACGAGAGTTATGCCCATCCCTACGTAGACCTCGAAGATGCATCGAGAGTGGTGACGTCAGTCTCGAGTATCTCGAACGAGAGTTTTGCCCACCACTATGTACAAGATCTAATACCAATTGTTGTGTGAGATCAGTTAGTGTAACCTCTTTGATTCTTGTTACTCCTGAGATTTGTTTACAAGAGCTTTGAAATAAGCAAAGAAAGACATTTCAAGTTTTGGTTTGGTATCATTTTTGTAGTTCGCAAGATGGCTTCCATGTATATGTGTGTGTTAAAATAAATATGTTCGATTATTGTGGAATTGTACCCTTGTTTTATCGTTTTCGAAGTGCATTCCCAACATTTGGCGACCGTGACAAGACATTAGACAGTTATATAATCATATAAACAGTTTCATACGTAGTATTTCTAGCATGGAAGTGAATATAGCTGTGACAAAGAAATCAAGAGCGGTATTACGGCGATCAATAACCAAGATCTACAATGAGCTCGACGCGTTACTACAGATGCCGGAGAAAGATACGGAAAGTATTAGTGCACATATGGATCCATTAGAAACAAAATTTCATGAATTAACAGGTATGGATACTCTTATCTTCACTAATATGATTGAGAACGTGGAGGTTAGGGATGACGAGTTAGACAAAGAAATCAGTATGGCTGACGAGTATAAGTTCAAATTTTATAAGGTTAAGACTGTTGTTACGAAATTATTAAATGAAGACCGGAACTCAGAAGCTACTGCAGTATCAGTTAATTCTAACTCGTCACTCCAAGTTAAGCATTCATACAAACTGCCTTTGTTGGAATTGAAAAAGTTCGGAGGTGAACTAAAAGATTGGCTTCCTTTCTGGTCACAATTTAAGAAAATTGATGAGGACCCTCTTTTAGACCCTAGTGATAAATTCCAATACCTCATACAGGCCACCACTTCTGGATCCAGAGCAAGAGATTTAGTTGAGAGCTTTCCTGCTACCGGAGAAAATTACTGTAAAGCAATATCAAGTCTCAAAGCACGCTATGGGAAGGATGATTTGCTGGTAGAAGTGTACATTAGGGAGTTGTTAAGTTTAATCTTACAGAATGCTGTGAGCCCTAATAAGGTGTGTTTATCATCCCTCTATGATAAGCTTCAGAGCCATATAGGAGCCCTAGGAACCTTAGGTGTCACAACGGACAAGTGTAATTCCATGCTTTTACCACTAGTAGAGTCATGTTTGCCTGAGGACATTCTAAGAACTTGGGAGAGAACTTCTTCAATCGCGCTCATTGGCCAGTCTTCTTCAAATTCAGCTGTTGAACCAGGGGGGGCTAGTGTCGGTGACCAGAGTGTGAATTCCAAGAATCGTTTAGACAGTTTGATGCAATTTCTTAGATGTGAAGTAGAACAGGAACAGAAGATTACTTTGGCTATGTCAGGGTTTGGTGTTTTGTCTTCGGTAGCTGTCAAGGGAGGTCCAAAGAAGAAGGAAAAGAGCTTGAATTACACCACTAATCCGAATGAGAACATTCCCACAGCAGCAGGTCTCCTTACTGCATCTGGTAGAGAAACAGCAGGGTGTGTCTTTTGTTCGTCTAATCACAAGTCTCAAGACTGTATTAAGGCCCAGAAGATGACTTTGCAAGAACGTCGTCTTGCACTTGAGACTAAAAGATGCTGTTTTTCTTGTCTCAAGGTCGGACATCCAGCGAAGAAATGTAGAAATAGGCCTAGGTGCATCATTTGTAGTCGAGGACACTTTGTGGTTATGTGTGATAAGTTGCCACAAACCCAGGTAGACTCAGCCGAAGAGAGACCGAACTCAACAGGAGACAAGATGGCTTCTAGTGCGCAAGTCCAGAAAGATGAAGCTTTAGCTAGTTTGTCGAACCATTGTGGGGTGCTGATGCAAACACTAGTTGTCAAGGTTCGGGGCCAAGGAGTTGAGCGGACTGTAAGAGCATTAATTGATTCAGCATCACAACGTTCCTACATTTTGAAGAGTACAGCCACGGAAATGGGATATCAAACTGGCAGACAGGAAAATATCCAACACTCGCTATTTGGAGGTACAACCACTGGAGTATACCATCATTGTGTGTACACTATTTATCTCTCTAGTCTGGATGGTAGCTACAACTGTCACTTTGAAGCATTAGACCAAACAAGAATTTGTGGTGCCATACCTTCAGTACAGCAAGGTCCTTGGATTGAAGAACTAAGTAGTCAGAACATTGTTTTGAGTGACATCGAATCTTATGGACCAATAGAAATATTAATTGGAGCTGATGTTGCAGACAAATTGTTTACAGGAGGCCACAAGATACTAAGTACTGGACTAGTGGCCATGGAAACTCGTTTGGGATGGATTTTAATGGGCAAAGTACCTTCAGAACATAGGAATGAGGAAAGTATGGCTATGGTGGTGACTGCTATGCTAACAAGAGAAGCCACCATCACAGATTTGTGGACTCTAGATACTTTAGGGATTAGCGATCCATCTGAGAAACGCAGCAGATCTGAGATTGAGTCTACTACACAGCAACATTTCCTTGATACAGTATCAGTCAATGAAGAAGAGTGGTTTGAAGTTCACCTCCCATGGGTTGAGAACCATCCTCCACTGCCTGATAATTACCAATTATCACTGAAGAGACTGATGTCTACTGTTAAGAGATTGAAGACTGAAGGTTACTATGATGCTTATCAGGAAGTACTAGATGATTGGCTGAGGGAAGGGGTGATAGAAGAAGTGCCTCCTCAGGAAATGGATGTTCATTGCCACTATTTACCTCATCGTCACGTTGTGAAACCTGGATCAACAACACCAGTGCGCCCCGTGTTCGATGCCTCGTCTAAAGAAGATAAACAGCCCAGCCTCAATCAATGTCTTGAGAAAGGCCCTAATTTAATTGAGAAAATACCTTCCGTGTTGGCTCGTTTCCGACTGAAGAAGGTGGGAGTTGTTGGAGACATAAGAAGAGCTTTTCTCCAGATCAGCATTCGTGAGAGAGACAGAAATTTTTTAAGATTCTTGTGGTTAGACAGAAATGGAAGTCTCAAGACATGCAGACATTGTCGTGTTGTATTTGGAGTCTCTCCAAGTCCTTTTCTATTAGAATCATGCATCAAACTTCACCTTGAAAATACATTAGTACTGTGTGAGGAAGGGAAGTCACCATGGCCCAAGTCATTTGTGGAACTTCTTACCCATAGCTTCTATGTTGATAATTGCCTTGCCAGTTTGGACGATGAAGAACAAGCTAAACAGTTTATTGATGTAGCTTCAGGTGTCATGAGGGAACGGCAATTTTGTCTTCGAGGGTGGGAGTTGACCGGAAGTAATGATGTTTCCGGACCTACCAATGTGTTAGGACTCCTATGGAACAAGTCTGACAATTCCCTAGCAATCAACATAGATAACCTTCTTTCGATTAGCTTCGAGAAAATAACAAAGAAAGTTATTTTGAGTGCTGCCCATAGAATTTTTGATCCGGTGGGTGTCACATGTAGTGTAGCATTAATACCAAAATTGTTGCTTCAACAGACTTGGAGAGAAGGTTTGACATGGGATGAAGAAGTCAATGAAGAGATCAAAATGAAATTCTTGAGTTGGCTTGAAGAAGTTCCTCTTTTAGCTCAAGTCAAGATTCCTCGTTGGTTGTCTAACTGCAACAGCCCAGACGACTCCTGGACACTTCACATTTTTTCAGATGCCTGTCAGACATCATATGCAGCAGTTGTATTCCTGCGTGTTGAGCAAGGGGGTGAAGTGAGTGTTCACTTGGTGGCTGCCAAGTCAAGAGTTGCACCAACTGGAAAATCAGGCAAGGGATTGACCATTCCCAGGTTAGAACTTTTAGCAGCTTCAATAGCAACGAGATTATATGCATCGATTGTAAAGGATTATTGTATTCCCGATATTAAGGCAGTTTTTTGGACAGATGCTTCAACTGTTCTCGCTTGGATTCAGCGAAGTGAAGCATGGGATGCTTTTGTCATGAACCGGATTAAAGAGATACGAGAACTGTCAGTTGGTTGCGAATGGCGACATGTTCCTGGAAAAGAAAACCCATCAGATCTTCCATCACGCGGATGTTCTGTGAAGAAGTTGATACAATGCCGTTGGTGGGAAGGCCCTGGTTGGTTGAGAGAAAATCCAGACTGCTGGCCATAAACTGACTTTTCTTATAATGAGGAAGAGATAAATTCGGAGAGAAGGAAGAATGTCGTTTTATTGATATCAAGTAATTCAGAAGACATCGGTAAAGATTGGTATTACCAACACTTTTCTCAGTACAAGAAAATTGTAAGGATGGTAGGCTGGATGTTCCGCTTTCTGACCAACTGTCGCATCAGCAAAGCTCAACGCATACATTGTGACCTGACAAGTGAGGAATTTGTCACGGCAGAAAGGAAGATTTTACGGTGGGTGCAGGAGGAAGTGTTCATAGATGTTTTCAATTCCAAACTAAAGAGCTTACTTCCGTTTGTTGACGAACAGGGATTGATTCGGTTGATGACCAAGATATCAAACCGGGATGATGTCAGGGACTTTTGTCATCCCATTGTGCTCCCAAAGGCGGATCACCCAGTCGTTCAGCGACTGATTATGGACGCCCATCTTAGCAACTGTCATGCTGGTACGCAGATGCTTTTGTCAATTCTGAGGCAACAGTATTGGATTCTAGGAGGTAGACAAACAATTAGAGCTGTTATTAACTCCTGCATGATTTGTAAACGTCATAGTTCAAAGAAGTTGGCAGCTCATCCTTCACCTTTACCTGAGAGTAGAGTGCGTGACGCAAGAATTTTTGAAGTTACTGGAGTTGATTTTGCTGGTCCTCTCTACATCAAAGCCGATGATGGAACCTCGAAGAAGGCATGGGTTTGCTTATTCACTTGTGGAGTTTACCGTGCAGTTCGATTGGAACTGGTATCTTCGTTATCAACAGATAGCTTTCTACAAGCTTTCAGACGTTTCTGCAGCAAACAAGGAAGACCTGTCATTGTCTACAGTGACCAGGGAACAAATTTTGTTGGGTTTAAGAACTCCTGTCACAAACTGGACTGGAATGCAATCTCACAATACAGTTCAGCGCAGAAGATAGATTGGCGTTTTAATCCTCCAGCTTCGCCATGGTGGGGAGGTTGGTGGGAACGACTAGTAGGAATGCTCAAAACTCTTCTCCGTCGAGTGCTTAGTCAATCATCTGTCAACTATGAAGAGATGCAGACAATCCTCTGTGACTGCGAAACCGTCATAAATTCTCGGCCATTAACCTATTTGTCTGACAACCCATCAGATTTGGCTGCTCTAACTCCAAACATGTTTCTACACGACATAGAAGAAGTAGGAGTACCTGAGTATGACCTGTTCGAAGCAGCTGATCTTCGGAAAAGACTGCAGTATCGCCTTCAGTTGAAAAAGAATCTTAGAGAAAGATTTCGTACTGAGTATTTAGGTCAGTTGAAGTTATTCGCCAGTAAGGATAAGCCACATGATCTCAAACTGGGAGAAATTGTTTTGGTTGGCAATGATGACACTAGAAGAATGGATTGGCCATTGGGACGAGTTGTCGAGCTTGTTAAGGGAAAGGATGGCAATGTTAGAGTAGTTCGTGTCGTCACTGCTTCAGGCGAGCTTATAAGGCCAGTTCAAAGAATATACCCACTAGAACTCGAGTTTCAACCACCTGAGGATACCCAGGAAATCCGAAACCACCTAAGGAAAGACTTTGTTCCAAGTGAGGAAAATATAAAGGATAATCACGAGGCCGGAACATGTGACTCTTCTACTCCTGCTGAAGATGGTCCTCAAGTTTCAAAGCAGACAGTGAAAATAACTCGTCTAGGATGATTGATTCACAGGCCAGAAAA
The DNA here is from genome assembly GCF_040414725.1 of Anabrus simplex. Taxonomy (NCBI): domain Eukaryota; kingdom Metazoa; phylum Arthropoda; class Insecta; order Orthoptera; family Tettigoniidae; genus Anabrus; species Anabrus simplex. Next base: position 86,150,951 of record NC_090276.1, on the reverse strand, counting down.
GTTAAATTTGTGATATGTGTCAATTAACATATTTATTTGTGTTTATATTATTGAATTTTATCATTTTGTAATTGTTTCAGGACTATTTTATGAAAGTGGCAATTTGTGCATAAAGGGTGTAAGTCAATTCATGTTAACATTCATTTGACTTAGGTGGGAGGATGTTGTGTGAGATCAGTTAGTGTAACCTCTTTGATTCTTGTTACTCCTGAGATTTGTTTACAAGAGCTTTGAAATAAGCAAAGAAAGACACTTCAAGTTTTAGTTTGGTATCATTTTTGTAGTTCGCAAGATGGCTTCCATGTATATGTGTGTGTTAAAATAAATGTGTTCGATTATTGTGGAATTGTACCCTTGTTTTATCGTTTTCGAAGTGCATTCCCAACACCAATTTAGTTGGTCCGTTAATGAACATTACAAATTTTTCACCTAATTCATTCCTGGTTGCCAGAGTTTCGCCCCAGTGTGCTAAGTTGGGCTCATCAGTTGGTAAATAGCACACCTACCAAGATGCATTGCTAGTGCATACCTTGGAGATCACTGCGTAGGTTACTGGAGCCACCGGCTGTAAAAATGCACTATGTTACACTTCGTCTCATTTTCAAAACGTGATGCCTGCCTGGCCATTAGTTGATAAAGATATTGATTCCTATAAAAAAAAGAAACCCATGGCACTACAGCCCTTGAAGGGCCTTTGAATACCAAGTGACCGCTGCTCAGCCCGAAGGCCTGCAGATTATGAGGTGTCGTGTGGTCAGCATTATGAATCCTCTCGGCCGTTATTCTTGGCTTTCTAGACTGGGGCCGCCATCTCACCATTAGATAGCTCCTCAATTCTAATCATGTAGGCTGAATGGACCTCGAACCAGCCCTCAGGTCCAGGTAAAAATCCCTGACCTGGCCGGGGCCTTCAGGTAAGGGGCAGGCACTCTACTCCTACACCACAGGGCCGGCATTGATTCCTATAGGGAACCTGAAATGTATTTCTCATGTAAAAGAACTCCCGTGGAAAAAACTTCCAGCACCTTGGTGTCTCCAAAAGTTTTAAAAGTCATTAGCGGGATGCAAAACTGATAACATTAATCCTTTAATCAATTTGTTCTCCTGTAGTTGGTACCTGATACTATTAGTCTACCGAAATAAACTTATAATGAATATTACCAAACTGTATTGTGAATCACCGATAGCAGATATGTATTTTCTTGATTGGAAAACACGTAATTTCCATCTCTTTTTACTGCACCAAACAAATACCAGGGAATCGCACATTTCATACTGTATGCCACAAATAATCCACGCCATTGAATCCTATTGATACAATTAGGCATCCTAATTTTTTAGGAGAGAATTTTTAAAAAAATAGAAAATTGTATTTAATTTGTAATTTCTTTATAACAAATTATTTTTACATAATGATGGACTCCAAAACCGAATACAGAAAAAACATAAAATTGTTTCTAAGAAACTCATCAAACGCTTCACACAGGTAGACAACGCCGTTGATCAGAATTTTCATATGATTTGCTTACCTGCAGCTGATTTTTATAATTGGCTAGTTTCACCTGCCTGTTGTTGTAATGACTGCTAATAGATGTATACGATTGTGTTGTGCGAAATGCCCAACAATTATTGTGTTTTTTTAAGTAGTGTTTGATTTTTGTTAGTCACGAGTTCAACTTTCTCTGACATCGTACTGTCTTCATACAAGCCGTGTGGTTAGGGGAGCACAGCTATGAGCTTGCATCCAGTAGATAGTGGGTTCAAACCCCACTGTCGACTGTCCTGAATATCACTTTCCGTTTTTTCCCATTTTCACTCCAAGCAAATGCTGGTACTGTGCCTTAATTAAGGCTATGGCTGCTTTCCTCTCTCACTGTCGCCATAAGACCTATCTGTGTTGGTGAGCATAAAGCCAATTATGTGTACTTGCGTCATGCTGCATGGTTTCCAATGTTCTCGGTATCTTCGAGAACCCTAAGTATATCTTAATCCGGGAACAAGCAATTATGAGAACTTGTATTCATACTTCATATGATGCTCGTACTTCACTTCTAACATGCTATTTATGCCGCACAGGCCAAGGCCAGGCAATGCTATAGTACAACAGGATTCATTGTTTGAGGCGAAGCAGTACCAACCTTATTTCAAATAATGCGTGCAGCCAAGTTTTTATTCGCTAAACCCTGGAAAATATATGTGAAGAATATTTGCGAATATACAGTATTTATTTTACTGGCCATAGTTTTAATGGCCTACAAAGAAAGGTTTAGATCCCAAAGAAAACAATATACAGAGCCAGTAATTATGATGGGTATAAAATAAAGAATGATGTGTCCCAAAATTTCTTGTCAAAGATCAGAATAGAAACTAACTTTCTGGCAATATTTCTGGGAAGATAGCTAATTTGAGTTCTTTATTTTTTTATCCTATACAAGACTGTTGATGGATTGTGCAGTATATTAAGGGCTAGACGTCAAACAGAGTTAATTTGATAGTTTGTTGCTTCAGGTTTGTGGATGCTGGAGTTTTACCAGAACAGTTGCCTTATAGAGTGAGTTGCCTGTTGCATCCGAGGAGGTTGATTGTACAGATGTATGCCTTTTTGGTATGCATGTGGAGGAGTATGGCTCGGAATGCCCTTGCCCGAACACGAGGCGAGTATACATTACGTACCTGGACTCGGTTCAATTCTTCATGCCTCGCCAATTCCGTACGGCTGTGTATCATGAGATGCTTTTGGGGTACTTGGACTAAGTTTAAACAGCTAGGGTGAGTAAATTAACTTAATAATGTTAGTTTTATTGGTACCTTTGAATTTAACTTTGCAGTTTTCTGCAGAGTGGTGTGTTGTGCCCATGTTTTGCATAGCTTCTAGTTCAAGTCATAAGGATTACAACCATTTTGTTTCTTAATCCACCTTCACATTATGTTAGATTTAGTATAATAAAAGAAGAAAACGGTCTAATTGCATTGTATTGGCCAATTTTTAGTGAAGTTAACAGTTAATCAGTCAGCCCATGCTATGTGCAACATTGTAATAATAGTTGACAGTAACACATCATAAACACTGATACAACTCAAACATTTTGACACTAATAAAATGTTCCAAATTAAAATTGTCAAAAGACTTTAAAAAGCAAATTTAATATAGTGTTGAAGGTCTGATTCATGGTTTCTGTGTCTCTTCAACATTCCAGTCTGAATAGTTATTCATTATTTAACCTCACTGTCCAAAGCTGAAGTCCAATTGTGTTCTTCTGAATTATTCAATGTCGAGGAGTTCGAGACTCTGTGCAGTAGCACAAACTGTTCGGCATTGACATTTTTGGGCTTATCAGAGTGTTGTGTTGAAGCAAGTTCAAATATGTCAGATAAGAAGTATTTACATATTTTACTGGGGAGATTAACATTTTGAATGTCATAGGAAACCCGGGAAATTCTAAACTTTTTTCAAATATTTTGTCTTTAATTTTAGGTACATAGTGGCTCACAAATGGGCATGTCCAAAGGAGATGACTACATATTTCACTGTCACCCAGCAGAGCAGAAGTTTCCCAAACCCAAGCATCTCCTGGAGTGGTATAAGGAAATGCTTGAGAAGGGCATTATCGAGAGGATAGTATTTGACTACAAGGACATCTTGAAACAGGCTGTCGAGGACAAACTTACCTCAGCAACTGAGTTGCCATATTTTGAGAGAGATCTCTACCTAACGTTCTTGAAGAAAGTATCAAATAGTTGGATGAGGAAGAGGAAGAAAAGTGAAAGCAAGCTGAGGCTGCCGACGCTGCAGCTGCAAGTGCGGTAAGTAGTGATCCAGAATTGAAGTATTATGATGCAATTCTCTTGGTCTTTCTAAAGATTCTACAAACTGTTCCAATTTTGATGGGAAGCTTTCCATGTTTTCATTCTTTCACAACCGTCCGATTCGGTTAATGGTTTCTGTCGATTTTAAGCATGTGGTTGCAGACCCTAAAATATGTTTTGAACCTCCTCCTGTTTCTGCATGTTGCTGCAGTGGCTGAAGGTTCTCTTATTGGACACTCTGAATGCAGAAAGTCATTGTCTTATTGGTCATTGCCAGTTTATGAAGAAGGTACTTCTCTTATTGGTCACTATGTGGCTAGAAGTTCTGTTCTCATTTTCAGCATTAATTTTATTTTAATGCATAATTCTTCATTATAGACTGTTACGCGTTTTACTATTCAGTCTGCAAACCTCTGTAAATTTATTCCATATCTCGTATCTTTAAATCATTAGAAGCGGAGTAACCTTCGTCATCTTAGACTCCTTATTCTTCTGTTATCCTCCATGTCTTAGTCAATTATTCTACTAGATAACCCAATACTCCTCCATTTGCTCACATAACCCCAAGACCGAATGTTTATGTGTACCACGGCATCCAAAGATTTATTTCCTGACTTAGACTTTTCTCGTTATTCCAAGTACCGCATTCCCCCTGCATTAGCACATTCATTTCAAGTCATTGCAGTACCATTCTGGGAGAATACACATCTTAAATACTTCTGTGATGTACCTGTTCCAGCTTGAGTTTCCAATCTGACATTCAGTTCCCTTATATTTCTTTCCCGCTGACATCACTTCAGTCTTGGAAATGATAATACAGTACTCATATCGTACTTGCCGCACCTATTTTCATGTTCTGAGATGTTATATTGCAGGCTTTCAGCACATCTGCCATTAAGATTTAATTAAAATAGATTAAAAGGAAAACTTAATTCTTTTATTCTATTTTAATTCAGTTGTTTCTTTTGTCTCCGTCTCTTTTCTTCTCTCCCAGATACAATACTGTTATATTATGTATTCTTTTTCAGGTAGTTTACAAACGTATTACTCAAAATTAGTTTTGGCAGACTGAAGAACGTAGCAGTTATAAATTAACTGAGTCAAAACTGAAGAGATGTCTTACACTTCACAAATACTCCTGGCTCTAGGAGTTGTAAGGATACCATGTTTCTGGGCAGGGTGATGGTGAGAATCTGTGTGGTATCCTTACAACTCGAACTATCAGGGCCAGGAGTATTTGTGAAGTATGAGCTCTACAAGAGAAAATTAATACCTTGAGAACCACCTTTGAGAGCAACGATTACAGCGAGGCTTTGATCACTACGGTTCTGAAATCAACACATAATCAGACATCTGTTAAGGAAAGAGATGTAAAAGGAATTGCTTACCTACCTTACATACATAACATGATGGATCGTATTGCTAAAATCTTACATTACGTACCACGGACGAACTGGGTTTTTTTAACATCAATTAAGATTAGGCAACTGCTGCGACCAGTTAAGGACAGTTTGCCTAAATTGCAACTATGTGGTGTCTACAGAGTTCCCTATATTTGTGACGGGGTTTATGATGGGTAGACTTTGAGAACGGTATGCACCCGCATCAAAGAACATAACCAGGTGTATCAGACTCAACCAACCTGATAAATCAGCTGTTGCTGATCATGCCTTAACACCTGGTCATGCTGTGATGTTCCAAGAAGTGGATGTTCTTGCCCATAAAAGACAATATCGCCAAAGAATCATCAGGGAGGCAGTTGAAATACCTAAATGCCAAGATAATTTCAACCGCAATACAGGCTACAACCTCAGTAAATCATGGCTACCTATTATCAGAACCATTAGAGAATGATTCTTTGCTGTTGCCATTCGTTGTCTCTAGCATGGGGCTAAAATGGCATCCGTTTTACATCTCAGGACACCATTCGAAGTTCCTTGTTGCTTTCTCCTAGCAACCTTTCATGCATCATATTTCATTTCTCTGCTGTCTCCTGATGAAGAAAGGCAAGGTTCCTTTTGAAACGCATCGAGTGTGTTTATATAGTTCATTACATGGGCCATGAAAGTCTAAATGTTCATTTTTATACCCTTTATACACCCAAGTTAGAACTAATTAATTCTTTAATATTTCATGTTTTAAGTATTAACTTGATCTGAGTAGATTATTTTTGATTTAATAAATTATAAAATCCAAATTTTGGCAGAAAATAAGCCCTCACAAATGCCAGTGCTAGATCTTAACCATTATAAAAATGACTGGGATCCATGCCAACCAACATAGCGTGCAATACTTATATTGAAATTGGTGGAAGAAGCGGTTCTTCTCTCATTGGTAGGGACCTGAAAAAATCGCATTTGCGATAAATGCAAATTTTTTAATTTTGTACTGAATCGAAGCCTACGGTAATTGTAATGTGGAATAAAAACATTTTTACACATAAATAGAAGTGCGACAAAATGTGAATTGTGACCCAAAATGCGAAATTAGTGTGAATATGTGATTTTGATGCGAATTCTGTGAAAATGTGCTATATTACTGGCGAAAACAACATATTTAGGCAAAATCGTCAGAAATACTCAAAATATGATGCATAAATCTTTCGACAGTTCCGATCGATGAAGGAAAGTAGCCGATCGATTGCTGCTTGCTGACTTTAATCGATATTTACAATGGGAATAGCAAGAGGAATAAAATATGTATCGATTATTATCGAAATGTAAATTGAGTGCCACGTAACGAGATAGATGCAGCGTTGTTTTCCTGTTGTTCCAAACAAACCAGTGAAGAGTAGAAAGTCCAGCGATCGTTTAGGTTATGGGGCGCACGACAAAAACTGTGAACGAAAGGGCTCAGCAATATGCAAAGGGTGGTTTATATGCCACAGATTCAGTGACAGTGTTTTGCAAGTATTGTAATTGCCGAGTTGGGTGGGAAAAAAAAAAAGATAGCATTGTGAAACATGTTAATTCTAAAAAACACGTGGGTAAGCGACGCGATAACGAAAGTTCAACCAATGCTGCTAGTACGTCTCAAAAAAAGCAATCTTCTGTGCTTACAGTTAGATAGTTGTACACAACAACAAATTTCCAGAGATAACTTCTCGAAACGCACAGTTGAAGTATTTGCCAAGGCAAATATACCTCTGGAAAAGCTGGAAAACAAAGAGCTAAGAGCCTAGATTACTGAGTTTCCAAATGAAGAGCTGCCATGTGTGAGAACTCTACGTGAAGTATATTTACCGGGTAAGTTTCGATTTCATTGATCGGGTACGGTTTAGGTATTACGACATCGAAATCACGCGCAAAATTGAAGGATACCGAATTTGAGTGCTATTTCCATATCGAACTATCCTACCCGTACCCAATTGATCCAGTAATTTTAAATTATTTTGTTATAATTTGAGGTCATTCTTCCTTTCTAGAAGTTGCATCTGACCACCAGAAAAGAACAGCAGAGGCTCTAGTGGGGAAGAACATCAACATACTCTGTGATGATACTTCAGATAGAATGGGCCATTGTGTTTTCATCATCATATTCCAAGTCCCAGCCGGACCAAAAAGAGAGCTGCACATTGTTTCTGTGAACTATCTATCATTGTCGCCATAAGATTTATCTGTGTCGGTGCGACGTAAAGCAAAAAAAAAAAAAAAAAAACCTATCTTGATGCAGGAAAAGCTAAAAACTGCTCTCATGCTGTTTTAGAAGCTCTGTGCAGTTACAGTGTTTGTTAGTGACAGTGCCCCGTACATGACCCGGTGTTATGAAACATTAAGTGTGGTCATAGGGGATCATTTAATGCATGTACAGTACTGGGCACATAAGATCAGCTTGGTTGGCAATACTTGGGTCGCAGTGATGACAGATTTAAATCATGTGGTTGTGATGGTAAAGTCTGCATTTTTGAACATAAGAAAAAAAACCAAACCAAACCAAACCCCATGGCACTACAGCCCTTGAAGGGCCTTGGCCTACCAAGCGACCGCTGCTCAGCCCTAAGGCCTGCAGATTACGAGGTGTCGTGTGGTCAGCACGACGAATCCTCTCGGCCGTTATTCTTGGCTTTCTAGACCGGGAACATAAGAAAGCGAAAATATAATTATTTACAATTCTTAACACCTGTCATAACCCGAAGAAATAGCTGGTTTCAGGCTGTCTTCTATTTGAGTGCTTACTTTACTGATGTTGTTACATTTTTCAAGATGTCTGACATGAAAGACAACAACAACTGTGGTATTAAGTACCTGACTGATCTGAGTGACCGAGAAGTGAATAGGCTTCATTCCCACATGGCTTTCGTCACAGATCATGCAGCTGGATTGGTTGACCTTCTTACTGAACTTGAAGAGCCTCTGTATCCTACCTCTCATCTCCTTTACCCCAAACTACATAACCTTGTCTCCAGGTTTACCTTAATTCGTGAGGGGAATTTTTCTGCGGCAACAAATGATGCTTTACCAAGCTCGATAGCTGCAGTCTCTTAAGTGCGGCCAGTATCCAGTATTCAGGAGATAGTAGGTTCGAACCCCACTGCCGGCAGCCCCGAAAATGGTTTTCCGCGGTTTCCCATTTTCATACCAGGCAAATGCTGGGGCTGTACCTTAATTAAGGCCACGGCCGCTTCCTTCCCACTCCTAGCCCTTTCCTGTCCCATCGTCGCCGTAAGACCTATCTGTGTCGGTACGACGTAAAACAACTAGCAAAAAAAAAATAATGATGCTTTAATTAAGCTCACTCCTCTACAGTAGGCTGCATGTAGAGGCACATTTGTCAAAGCTGCTCATTCTTCACAGTGCAAGCTAGCCACACTGAAAACTAAAGACCCCAACCATAAGCATTTTGTGTCAATTTCTCAGCTTTGAAACCAAAAAAATATAATTTTGAATAACAATGATAAATTAGATGAGCTTGAGAAATTGTTTGGAGTAACAGATCTCTCTCAAAACGATATCTGGTCTGGTTACTGTTCTTTGAAACATGCAATTCAAACCCAGATGAAAGAAAGTGAAAAATATGATGTCATGCTTGCATTAACTGCAGTTCAGACAGAGTTCAGCAACTGTCTTGAGTTGTTGTGGACCCCAACGAACAATGCAGATAGCGAGCACGTGTTGTCTCATTACAACACAGACAGACGGTGCAATTTGAAAAAAGCAATGCCGAAATACTGACAATGCTTTCGTTTGAACAATGAATTTGTATTGTGTGTGAACAAAGGACAATAATTGCACTTCATGTACTTGAAATTGTTAAAATTAATAATACCGTGCGATTATTTATTAATTTTTTTTTTTTTTTTTTTTTTTTTTGCTATTTGCTTTACGTCGCACTGACATGCGATTATTTTAACTTTGTAAATAGATGCTAATTTTGGAAAAAAATAGATGCTAATTTTGAAACAAATAGATGCTAATTTTTCATGTCCCTACTCATTGGTAGTACTGGCTGCACAACTGTATACCAATGTTCCCTTCTCACCAGTTCCTCGAGTTTTGTTTTAACTATGTTATTCATTTCAGTTTGTCTTTAGGTCTTTTTTCCTTTTTGTCATTCATCAAATATTACTTCAAATGAACTGACATTCTTCAAAATTAAGTTATCTTGGGTATATTGGTGTTTATTTTTAATTTCACTCTTTTATGCACTTGTAAAATAGATTGTCAACAATCAAAATGATGTTTAAGAAAGGAGAAACTGACAATCCTGATTCATATCAAGGTATAGCCGTTGAAAATACATCATTCAAAATCTTCATGAAAATCTTAACAATCAGGCTTGCAGAAGAAATAGACTCCCAGATACCAGAAAATCAATTCGGCTTCCAAAAGGGAAGAAGCACGCTACATGCCGTAAAATACCTAATAGAACAAGTCCAAGATACATTGAGGCATCCAGGAAAGAAATATTTTGTAGTCTTCGTAGACTATCGTAAGGCTTTTGACCTTGTTGATAGAGCAACACTCGTCCAGAAACTCAATTACTTAATAGGGGCTACACATCTGATAGCAATCATAATCTCGAATATCCTCAAATATAACTATGTCCAAATATCAGACAACAAAACCCTATCCAAAAACGTAACCCAAACAAACGGAGTCCTACAAGGTGACCCAATCAGCCCAATTTTACTCAACATCATGACAGCAGACATCACAGAAATAATCACAGATACCTCAGCATTGCTCATACTTTACGCAGATGATATGACAATAGGCTCAGAAAACATAGAAGAGCTCCAAGAGGTCCTCAATAGGCTCACATCATGAGCAGAAAGAAACGGTTTGCAAATAAACCACAACAAAACTAAACAAATGACCTTTAGGAAAGGAGGAAAACATGCACCTAAAAATACAATAACCATGCACAACAAAGCTCTAGAAGTAGTGCCAAAATTCAAGTACCTTGGAGTCACCCTCCAAACTACTCTAACATCCTACAATATCCACGTCAAAGAAAGAGCAGCCGCAGCAATAAAAGCCATCTACAACGTTCAACAACCTCAACAAATATCATTGGGTACAGCAATGCTACTGTTCAGGACAGCCATATCACCAATAGCAATTTATGGGATTAGTATCACCTGGGAAAAACTCACACTCCGCGACTTGATGACAATAGAAAAAGTCAAGGCCCGATATCTCAAGAGAATTCTAGGCATTGGAAAGTCAGCCCATTCAAGGTTAACATGTGTTCTAACCAAAGAGGACTACTTCATTGACGATATCAAAACACACTTTTGTCTACCAAACACCAAGCTCTACGAGAAGGCACGCCAAACTTTAAACGAGAAAAGAATGCTATTTGGTCCGACTTCTATTCTACGGACACCATAATGATGGAAGAGTGGAAGCAAGAAAATTATGAGCTATGGCACGTAATTACACGTTACGCCATTCGTGGATTTCACCACAGATTCTGCCAAACCAAAAACTTCCACCAGCCGAACGAAGACTGTGTATGTAACCTGTGCAACGATCATTGTGAAAGATACCATGCACAAAACTGCAAAATGAGGACAACCTCAATAATAAGAATGGCATTAGCATAGTTGACCATCTGTACAAAAACTGTTTTTGCAAATTGTGCACTTTCCATTTAATAATAATAAAATAGCATTTTAAGTAATTTAACTTATTAAACCTTTGTTTCAATTGAACCATGCGGAATTTTACAAAAATTGGCCTCTCATTAAAGTGCGGTCCGCAATCATGCCTAAGCTTGCTAATGTGTCCCTTGATCCCTTACAAGTTGGAGGCGAGATCATGAACAAAGTGAAGTTTAGTATCTCGCAACTTGGGCCAATGTAGGGATTTTTTTGCACTGACACAGATAGGTCTTATGGAGACGATGGGACAGGGAAGGGCTAGGAGTGGAAACGAAGCGACCGTGGCCTCAGCCTCAGCATTTGCCTGGTGTGCAAATGGGAAACCATGGAAAACTATTTTCAGGGCTGCCGACAGTGGGGTTCGAACCTACTATCTCCCGAATACTGGATACTGGCCGCACTTAAGCGACTGCAGCTATCGAGCTCGGTGCAGGTTGGTTTTTTTTGTTGAGAGAAGTAGGTTTACAACGTGATTAAAACAATCCAATCATAAACGATTGTTTTACTCGCCAACGTGCCTAGCAAATAATAATAATGATGATTTTATGCCCCCAATTTTAATGATTTTTGGAAATGCCAAACAAAACATACTATGTGTTATAAAAAAATGGAGACAATGGATGTACAAAATTAAACATTATGATAATAAAACACATTACCGCCACACCTGTAAATATCCATAAATGCGACAAACGTTCTTGTTATTTATTTTTATCCTTTCCATCGTGAAACTTCTGGCACTATCCGGGCACTTGATAGCGTATATAACCTTAACAATGCGGTCTCTCTCTTATCTCATTTACAGCTGTTTAGGTAAATCCTGAAGTGATAAATGTACTGAATCATGAAATATACTTAAAAATAAGGGTCTGGCTTTCAACAGCCGCAGTTGTCCATAGAATGCTTCCAGTCACAATGGATTACATTCGGCAATACAACTTGTAACGTACGCTAGTTGTCATCTGGGTTTGGCACGTTTTCTACAGCACAGCTTTATTTGGAAGGAGTGGCTTCTACTACACATAGACCAACTGAGAATATAAGATACCATCTCCAGAAACCATCTGGGAATAGATTCTCACAGTTTGGACCGTATAGTCGGGAACAAAACTATTTTTAAAAGCTTCAAAAGACGGGACCTCGAATGCTCTCGATGGCAGTGCATGGCTGATGAAATGGCCGGGAAGATGACGACACGCCGGTAGCAGGGAAGTTGGCAGCACAAGACCTGGTAGGGCTGCTGCTCAACTGACTGACGGAGACAAATGATTGGCTATTAAATTCTTTTGTATCAATATTGCATAATATAATACGAAACCTGTACCCTTTTTCTCTATGGGGTCGAGAATGAAGCGAGACAAATATTTGTAGCACCTTACAACTGTATGCCCTTCCTGACATCAACCTCATCAGAGGAATTAATGAGATGAAATGAATGACTTTAATGAGTAACTAAAGCCGACTAATTTTACTTTATGTAAGCCTAAAAGTCGTGTTCGACATTTATTGTCTTTTTACATTTAGAAATACTGCCTTCCAATGAAAATAGCCAGTTTAACTCAAATACATTCATAAGTTAAAACTGAATTTGAATATACTTTGGATGAGGTAGTTATCCCAAAAGATGGCAAGTGTAAATACTTAGGTACTTAGGTGTGAGATTTGAAAGTAATTTGCACTGGAAGGATCATGTTGATGACATTGTTGGGAAAGCATACAGATCGTTACATGTCATAATGAGGCTACTTAAAGGATGCAACAAAGAATTAAAAGAAAAAAGTTACTTGAGTATGGTTCGTCCATTATTGGAATATGCAAACAGTGTTTGATATCCTCACCAAGAATACCTAATAAAAGAAATAGATAGTGTGCAGAGGAAAGCAGCAAGATTTGTAACAGAGGATTTCAGGAGAAAGAGTAGTGTATCAGAAATGTTAAAGGAACTTGGGTGGGAAACTTTAAGTAAGAGAAGGGAGAAAACTAGACTTATAGGATTATATAGAGCCTATACAAGGGAAGAAGCATGGGGAGATATTGGTGAGAGGCTTCAGTTGGAAAATAATTATATCGGCAGGACTGACCACAAATATAAAATTAGAAGGAATTTTAGCAGAAGCGATTGGGGTAAATTTTAATCCATTGGGAAGGGTGTGAAGGAGTGGAACAGTTTACCAGGGGTAGTGTTTGATCCTTTTCCAAAGTCTGTACAGATATTCAAGAAGAGAATAAACAGCAACAGAGAAAATAAATGAAGTGTTAGAGGGCATTCGACCAGTGCAGGTTATTGTAAATAAAAAAATGTGTGTGATTAAATTAATTCCATCCCCTGGTCTAAGGAGTTTGGACAGCCAAAGTAGGGGACTGCCTGTAGGGGTGAAGTACAGTGGGGACTTCGAGGGCCCTGGGACCGCTACGGTAGCTGTGAAGGCCCTTCAGGAACTCTGAAAAGTGGTGGCAAAAGGGGCTCTGGTTAAGACGCAGCAGGTCGTTATGCTACTTAGGTTCCAGAACGGTAAAAAAAACAAAACATAATAATAGTAAACAAGTAAATAAATGCAATGTAAATATTAATCTTATACCAGTTGTATAGTATCATTTGAAGTAATTCCACATACTGTGTATCAGTTGACTATATTTGTAAGTAGTACAGGAGATATTATAAGTAGAATTTTGTAAACAATATAAATTTATTAAGGATGAGCTGTGTGTTTAATAGAAAACATTGTTAGCATAAATTGTATAATATTGTATTATAGGAATTTTTTTTTCTCTTGTCAATTTAATATTTAGTGCTTGACAATAATGTATTTTAGTGTACCATTTGCCACCGAGATAGACACCTCATTTGCAAATAAAGAGATTTTGATTTTGAAGTTTGTTAAAGAATAGCGTAAATGTTTATATGTATTATTTATAGCTCTTTATAGGCTAGAAGCCATGTGTTCACTGCACATAATTTGAGCATACTGGACCCCTCCCCCTTGCATTTTTGACTGTAAAAGTGGGAAAAACGGGCGCCTAATACACTAGTAAATACGGTAAAACTTCACTACAGGCAATCATTATCTACAGGTGACAGAAGAAAATGAAATGAGCTAACTTGTCGAGAAACAACCTGCGTATTGTTGTGAGATATCTTTACTGTTTTAGAGGTTAATGATCACTTCCATTTTTACCTGTTTTTCATTGTGTGTTCATGGAAATTGTCCTATTTTCATTCTTTGTTCTATTACAGCCCATCCAAGACCCTGATCCATTTATCAACTGTGACCTGGTGGATGGTCACGATGCATTCTTGACGATGGCTTGTGACGACATTACGAGTTCTTGTCACTGTGTCCAGCCAAGTTCTCATCTACGTCCATGTTGTACGAGTTGCATAACCAGCGCCAGGATCGCTTCGTGTACACATGTAACAATTGTAAAGGTCACGTCAAGACTCGCTACCGCTGTACTGTCTGAGATGTGAGTACATTTCTTCTTCTTAGTTGCTCGTAAATTGTTTTCAGACTAAGAGTTCCACTGCATGCCTGTCACAGATACGTATCCAAGGCACTTGTTGTTGTTTATTTTCATTGCCATTGTATGACAATGGTGGTAGTATATAAAGTTTAAACCTCCATCCTTTCCATAGTGAGCTCAGGAAAGTCAGTAGAACAATTGTACTGATAAAAAATTAAATGTTTCTTATTTTTAAATGCATATGTTAGTTAATTGGCATGGCATCTGTTATTAACATAACTAAGGTAGCTTCAAACAGCTAGATTATATTGTGTAATCAGGTTCCTTGGCTGAATGGTCGGGCTGAGGATCTTAACTGCATAGAGTAAACAGAAAATAAAGGTATGGAACTCAGGAGGAATTAAAACAACACATCCCTATATCATAAATGGAAAGTGGAGAAGAAGAATAGACCAAATTTAAAAACATATTTGTAAGCTGTGCAGAGAAGATTTGTGGCAGAACTTCGGTAAGAGTGAAGGCAAAGGAGACCCGTTGGTGGAATGGAAAGGTGAAGGAGGTTGTTAAACAAATGAAAATCATCATGAAAAGAATGGAATAGAGGTAGGAAAGATGGAAATAAGATTCAGTATCAGAAAATTAACAGTAATTGTAAAAAAATGTGGTAAATAAGGAAAAGAAAAAATATTGTTAGAGATTCACACAAGAGTTGTAAATGAATATAAATGGCTGATAAAGGATGTTGTGTAGATTGATAAACAAATCTACACAAAACAATGTTTCCTTTAAATATGTATGTTCTTTTTGTATTTGGAAAAAGGGAGGTAAGACTGTATTCATGTTGTGTATTGTGTAGAACCTTCAGAGCTTGAGAACGTTCGGTTTTGTGTTTCTAGGACTTCGACCTCTGTATACAGTGCTACGAGAAGGATGGCTATCCTCACAAAATAGAGAAATTGTGTTTGGACCTCGACGATGGGTCCTCATCTTCCGATCAAAAGCAAGCAAATCCTCAGGCAAGCTTTCAAATCTGTCTCACACTCATCATCATCATCATCATTATTATAATAGAATCCCTCCAGTGTGCTGGGTAGGGTGGTGTTGAACTTCTTAGTATGATAGGGAAGACAAGAAGAGAAAAGTATGAGAAATTAAGGTCAGAAAAGAAATAGGGGTAGAAAAACTGAGTGATAGGATGGAGTAGAAATTGAGATGATGTTGAACAAGTCTTTGCTATTGTTGTCTGTCCAGAAATGCCTCCCTCTTGCCACTGACTTCCAGTTCCCTCCTCTTCCCTCAGCTGGTGTAGCCATCCCTATGTCTTCTCCCTTCAACCTTTTTTTCCTAAGCATGCACATGGTGTGCTCAAATCCTTAGCTTCTCTTCTATAGAGTACATTTCCAGTTCCATTGTGATTTCATTATTCCTTACATGGTTCTTGCATGTTTTACATGCCTGCAATTTACTAACTTCTCTCTCTTTCACTGTACATGTTTCTAGTCTATGTGCGAGAATGGTTCTCATGAGCACCTTGTCTTACAAGACTGTAGAAATTGGAACTGCTTGCCACTCTGCAGTACACGTTGAATGTTTTACCCTGCAAGCTTTATGGGGCAGCCAGTATCTTTCACAGCAGCTGTTTTTCTTGTGCTTAGTTTCATCTGATACTGTTTGAACTTAGCTACCCGTTTATCCAGCCTAGTCTGTCTCTCCCCAGATGGCTACATTGTCAGCAAACACCAATCTGTGTAGCAATGGTGAGAATGCACTCTCTTGTTGGACACCCTGTGTGGTATTAAACATTCTCAGTGGTCATGCTCAACACGCACACCATTTGAACTTTACCCATCAGATATTCAGGCACTCCCAATTCTCTGAGGCACTTCCATATGACTGGTGTAGGTGCCCTGTTTTATGCCTTTTCTTAGTCAAACCGTCTTACTAATAAAAATTCCTCATACAGTTGCTTAACACTAGTATAGGCCTAGTTATACAGTGAATAAACCCCGTATAAGCGTTGTATATTTTTCTTACTAATAAACGTGGTATACACATTACATTACAATACAGCACATATACACTCGTTCCAAGTCATAGGAATCTCTTCCCGCAGTTCACCACGGCCAACTTGATGCGTCACTCTAGCTAGCTCCTTACCGACCTTGACAATCGGGTCAACGCACTGTAATCGGAGTAGTTACACAGCCCAACACGTGGCGCTGGCGGCCTATCTATTTGCGGTAGAAATGCATACTTCTTTATGGAAAAGATATTGACTTTAATGGCCAATTTATCATACTTTAAAGTTATGGAGAATGTTACATAAGTTATGCACCGGTTGCCTCTCTCCTCAAACTGCCGCACATGTAGGAGCCAAATAAATGAGCCTACACTTTGTCCCACGGCATCTTCCCCTTTCCTTATTTCACAGTTGAAGGCCATTTCAACATGCCATCACTGATTAACATACAACCACGCATTTATATTGTACAATGTGTACTTGCAGCTCTACCCCTCTTTATTGACCCGACAAAAATAAATTTTCTTTCGCCGACATATTTTTGATTAGGACGACAATCTCCTTCCCACATTTCACTATTGGCGTCAAATAAGTTTCTGATTCGCTGCACGACATCTCTCAGGGATAAATATTATGTATATTAAAAAAAATTATTTTTAACGTGTGAGCGACTGAGGAACCACATATTCTCTTCTCTTGTTTACCAGCATATCCATTTCTTCTTAAATGTATTTTTAAAAAAATCAACTCTCAAGTTCATCCAATCATAATCTTGCAATAATTCGACTTAAACTAATCTTCTATAATAATGAAATAAAATAGCAATAATAATTATTTAAATTCTTAACTTCTAGTTTTATTCATGATCATTTCGTTTCTTAGGATGAATTATTAAATTATCAAAATGTTCAATTACATACATAGTATTCTCATTCAAAAGAAATAAAACCATTATCTCATAAAAAAATATGTTGTACTTATTAAATAGAAATGTTAAAATGAGGAAAAATCAGTTAAAATATTTATCAATTATATTGTCTAGCAATGTTGTCGAAATATCAAGAATGCTTATTTATGACTTCCACAAGTCATTAATCTTCTCTTATTTTCTTAAACTTCATTCATAATGTAAGCATAATAAGTAATTTCCATTTATTATAGTTTCCAATGGCTATTCTTATAATATACCAATAATAATAAAAAAATAATCAAATAAGTTTTATCTGTCATTGAATAAATATATCTGCAATATTTCCTGAAAAATGTGTGGGAATCGCCTAACATAACATAATCACTTTCATAAAAAGGTCATACATCTACCAGGGTTAAATTCTCCTTTAAATTCAATCACCTAATTGCGAAGTTTCCAAGAAATGTCGTAGTTGACAACTATTTACTTGTTAATGGCAGTAATTCAAATTATGAAGATGCTTCCTCCAATAAATTATAGCTTCGACATTAATCAAATAAAACTTAACACAAACATGCAAAATTCTCCTAGAAAATACCAAGTTTATACCTTAGTATCACTTATTTGGAAATAATATTTTGACGACCGTACACCGTTAATAGCCTGCGAATCCAATAACTATATATAACCATATGTATATCATATCAACCCAACATCATACGCCACTACGTAATTCAAGACGCAATTATGACAACTACAACCTATAGTTAGTATTATGTTGTGTAATTACCATCAATTAACCATAAATACTTATCTATCATCATATTCTTATCATCAACATCATAACTTCACATTAACCATATCAGCAAATATATCCATCATAATATTCACAACTCTAATCTCATTATTCCATCGTATATACTTTCAATTACACATATAAATATCAATTATTCCTCTCTTAGTAGCATAATATTTCAATATCCCGCTATCATATCACATTGATGCTTTATGGGTTTGATTATTATTGAAATACAAGCAATTACTCTTTTCCTGTGAAAGAAATACAGGCATTAGTGCATTAGACTCATATCTACTTACATTTGGTGATGATTTGACGTTGAATGAAGTTTTACTGTCCTGTAAGATGATCTATTTCCATTTCGCATTGCAATTGAATTGGATCGTATTATGAATAACACATTTCTTTAGCAATACGTCGAAGAATCACTTTCAAAACTCTCCACAAATGAATATTAGCATCCCTACATATGAATGTTAGTTTACGTAATCAAAGACTACCTAAACCCATCATTCAAAACAATTATATGAATTCTTTTGCGAACACACTGCACATTGAAATCATTTCTCTAAGATATAAATGTTGATCTTACTGTAATCACATTCCAAACATCAACACATTACATTTCACGTAAAATATGGTTAATTTAAAAAAATATTAAACTACATGGAACTTAGCTTATTTCTGCCCACGTTACTGGACTGGGTTGGATTTCATCTCGATCTTCTTTGGTTCATCGGCTCCAGGTCATGTCTGCGTCATCTCCGGGCAGTAGTCACCAGTCTCAGGTTTGCGGAATCAGCAGGGTGGTCTCCGCCAGTTGTCAATCCCATTTTCGGCTTAGTTGCTCATCATGATGCCGTCATATACATGCGATAAAAACATACTTGACAACGTCATTTGTTCCGGTTCAATTATATAATGAACTACCTTGCATCTAATTTCTACTCTCAAGTAGATTATTCCTCCGTAAACAATTATATCTTCAGTTATAAGATTTGTAAAGTACTTTAAATAATCTCTAGTTTGACATAAATGTACTTCAAATTGGTGAGATCTAATTTCCTCTCTAAGTAATCCTTGTTAATTTCCAATTCGATCTATGGTTTCCGTCACTTTACTTCTTCTTCTCTGTTTATTTTTTTTAAAACGCTCGATAATCTTGATATTTATTCGAGAATTGGCGTAATATCTTTATATTATTAATTGTTCCTACAAACAATCATTAAATCTTCTCCCATAACCAGTTTCTTCCTTCTTTACGTGTTGAATCTCACGTGTTACTTCGTTCAGATGCTCAACATATAATGTGATTGTTCACTTTGCTGGTTTAACAATTTAAAAGATTCTGTATTTTTCTTAATCACGGCCGCATGGATTCTATAGGTCTGAACGTCTTACTTCCTGATCATGGCTTACTTGACTCATTATGTCTGTATTTCTCTCGACATATTCACGGCTTCTTTAATTCTATTATGTAATCCTTGTCATTTTATAGCAATGCATGGCAAAAATTGGTGTTGTAACATCTCGTTTTGATGTAATCAGGGCAATGAAATGGTACAGTTAATACTGTTAAAATTATTAATCTTAAAGGTTACTTTCATTGATATTTGCAAAATAATGTCGTGAAATGAAACTATTATTATTTATAAGCTTCATGTCCGTATTGATTGGTATCACTATATAGAAATAATATGAATCACCACCTTATCAATACACTATTTTATTTACTACCAAACTGGTAAATAGGGTCAATACCGGGTTTCGACCCCTAAGGGGTCATCCTCAGTTGACACATATAAATATCTATAAAAACATCACATATAATAGTTAAAGTTTAAAATTGATGTGTCGTTAGTATACTGGTAAGTACATATGCATGTATTATGGAATTTATAAGTTTGTTCTATTAGAGCTATTATGTAGATTTTCTGTTTCTTTGTAAACAGTATCAAAAGTATTGTATTGGATGTGGTTCATCCATTTGACAAAATGCTAGTGGATTGAATATGTACATTTGCTGAGAGGTACATGCCAAGCCAGTTATGTAGGGCTTACTGGTAGAAGTTTTTCAATAAGATACAACGAACACGTAAATGCCGTTAGACATAGACACTTCTCAGCCATGGGACAACACATCAACGATCAGAAACATAAGTTTACAGACATCAGTAATGATATGCAAATCCTCAAAATAAACCCAAAAAGCCCCTTGCTCAGTATACTAGAAGAATTCTATATAAACTTAGACAAATACGTTAATCCAAATTCCAACTTGAACGATAACATAGACAGAAATAATATTCTTTTTCATACAGTTATTCCCCTCCTGAAAGATTATTATTTAAAAAGAATAGATAAACAAAAATCCATAAATACAAATCTACCGCTCCAAGACCTCCCCTCCTTTAATCCCACTCCCGTTACAAGCGCTCCACCCATCCCTTCAAGCCTCCCCTCTACCGCCGTAAACTATAACCTCAGAGCAACACGCTACAGATCTCAACAGACAGCCATACAGAGCACACGATCCCAACAGCCAACGTAAGTAATACGATATATACTTGCCACTACATTCTTTCGATACATTATCTCACACACTTATTATTTCTACTTACAGATATATTAATTTACAACACGTCTCCACGATACAACCAACGTACAACCTAATTTAGATATACGACATCCAATATGCACTTCATCTCTTAATGGTGACCTACTCAACCTGTATTCGACACGCGACAAGATGAGAACATTTTCTCAATGATATTCAAGATTTCCAACTACAACAGCAGTATCCTACAAAATTACCAGTTATTACTATAATATATTATGCAATTTCACTCGTAACGTGTACAGCATGTGATCGATCCTATTCAAGTAAACATATATATTTTTAATGGA
The DNA here is from genome assembly GCF_040414725.1 of Anabrus simplex. Taxonomy (NCBI): domain Eukaryota; kingdom Metazoa; phylum Arthropoda; class Insecta; order Orthoptera; family Tettigoniidae; genus Anabrus; species Anabrus simplex. Next base: position 86,129,941 of record NC_090276.1, on the reverse strand, counting down.
CCAGCCGTTAACTACAACACTACAACCTACAGTACTGTCACAAATTTATATTTATATTTCATTTAGACTTTTTGAATATGCACATAGCACCACATATCAATACCATTATCTAATGTATTTTAAATAGGTATTTCATACCGGTTTTAGCCCCAAAGTTTTATTTTAACAAGACTTTTATATGTCTAACAAAATAAAGTGTCAAGACACAATTCTATTTAAAGACTGAAAACGGGAATAAGAGGTGCTACAAACTTATATATTAATATTAAGGATTCATGTTAACTAGGTATTACATACCAATATTTTAATCATAAGAATTCAAACCAACAAGGTCATTATGTATTTAACTGAACTAAACAAGTGAATCAGTAAACCTTACAACCACTACATGAAATGTAATCAGGATACTAAAAATTCAAATAGTACATCTTTAACACCCTACATTGTACCTAATATCACCATATATGTGCAAATGTAATAATTTTACCCCATATTATGTAAAACAAAAATTGTAAAATAGAATAGCATGTACCTCTCAGCAAATGTACATATTCAATCCACTAGCATTTTGTCAAATGGATGAACCACATCCAATACAATACTTTTGATACTGTTTACAAAGAAACAGAAAATCTACATAATAGCTCTAATAGAACAAACTTATAAATTCCATAATACATGCATATGTACTTACCAGTATACTAACGACACATCAATTTTAAACTTTAACTATTATATGTGATGTTTTTATAGATATTTATATGTGTCAATTGAGGATGACCCCTTAGGGGTCGAAACCGGTATTGACCCTATTTACCAGTTTGGTAGTAAATAAAATAGTGTATTGATAAGGTGGTGATTCATATTATTTCTATATAGTGAAATGAAACCGCGGAGAGATGGAGTAGTAGTCCAGCTCACGTTCTGATATTGATTCTGATTGCCAATTTATCTTAATTTAGGGAATAAAGGAGTACGTTACATTGACTAATACCATTAAAATGATTACTCCTAAAGGCTACTTTCATTGATATGTGCCAAAATAACGTCGTGAAATGAAACTGCGTTCTTTAACTGTGAGTAATAATAGTAATTGTTTTTATTATCATGGCATTTAGATTCATAGCAGAACTGACCACAATACTTTTGTCTTCTGATGTTAATCTTGAGATTAAGAGTCGATGTTCAATTAGAATTTTTAAATTCTTCAAGTGCTGCTCTCAGGAAAGGGGCTGGACAAAACATAAAATTCTTACTTTTTTCTATATTCGTTGTATGGATAACATAAATATTTTGACTCAAACATGTTTAAATTTTAATTTCAATATAATAGTTTCAGATTACATTTCATTCATACCTTGCACTAGAAATTTAAATACCGGGCGAGTTGTCCTTGTGGTTAGGGGCGCGCAGCTGTGAGCTTGCACCCGGGAAATAGTGGGTTCCAACCCCACTGTCAGCAGCCCTGAAGATGGTTTTCCGTGGTTTCCCATTTTCACATCAGGCTGTACCTCAGTTAAGGCCATGGCCGATTCCTTCCCACTCCTAGCCTTTTCCTATCCCACCGTCGCCATAAGACCTATCTGTGTTGGTGCGACGTAAAACAAATAGTGAAAGAGAAGAAGAATTTTAAATAAAAACTCAGTGAGAGAATAGTATTTTCCATAAATACATTGTAAAATGTTCATTGCTCAGGTAACAACACTTCATACGATGCCCTTACCGTCATAACAGTAATGGTCCCTACTTGTCAGTGTTTAAATGTTAAAGTTCAGATTAACTTGGATAAAAATGTGTTTTGTTGTTGTCATATGGCAAATTTGACTCCACCTAAAGGATTATTCAATGAAAGAAAATTTATGGGTAAAACATACCTGATTAACGTGATTAGCTGCCACCCCTGGGAGGCCCGGGTTCGATTTCTGGCCCTGCCACAAAATTTCAAAAGTGGTACGAAGGCTGGACCGGGGTCCACTCAGCCTTTGGAGGTCAGGTGAGTAGAGGGGGGATCGATTCCCACCTCAGCCATCCTCAAAGTGTTTTTGCATAGTTTCCCACTTCTCATCCAGGCAACTGCAGGGATGGTGCCACAGCCGCTTCCTTCCCTCCTCTTTGTCTGTCCCTTCTTATCTTCCCATCCCCAAAACAAGGCTCCTGTTCAGCATAGCAGTTGCGGCCACCCGAAGTCTCGCTACCCCTGAGGTGGTTGAGGTGGGATCCCTCGCTGAGTCTGAGGGAAAAGCGAACCCTGGAGGGGTAAACCACTTAAGAAAGAAAGAAAGAAAGAAGAAGAAATAGAAAACTAAGATGAAAGTGCTAACTGCTTTGAGCCACTTCGTAGTTTTGTCCTGGTCTACAGAGAATTCGTGAAATGATATTGTCCCTTTGCTCTTTTTTTTTCTGTTCGAAATACAAAAAGGCACACAGCAATACATATTTGAATATTTCCAAACCCAGTTAAAGAAAAGCAAATCACTACACCATTAAAAAAACGAATTAGCGCATAAATTAAAATTCTTGTTTAGGACGACGTTACAGCGAGAAATCTCTTTGAGCCACTCATTACATTTGTTCTTGTTTACAGAAAATTTCTGCTCAAAGTACAAAAGGGCGCAGAATAATGTCACAGATTCCAAGATTTGTAAACACAATTTAAAAATATAATCACAATATACAATAAAAAATTAAACTCACTAGCGCATAACTATCAGCTCTCAATATCAAGCCAACAAGCACCTCATTGCGAACACATTGCAAACATTTACGACAGTGAAACAATATAAATAAAACTGGAAATGCGGCAATTTGCAGTATACAGCTTCCTGTCAGTGAGTAGGAGGCCAGCGCTCCAGCGGCATTATGGTTAAACTTTCCAATTACAGCTTTATGCTGGGCTTCACAAGCGATTTTCAAGGCCGGTATAGGGAGCGCAGCGAGAGATCCAGTTGGCCGTGAGTTCACTGACATATTTCCACAGACATATAGATATAGACTGGCAATGAGCAGCAGGATTCTGAAGCCAGAAGCGTGCGGCCGCCGTCATCTTACGTCACTACACTTCCTCGACGCATTAATGTAAAATAGTAGCTGAAACGGGAATATTGGACAGGAGGTAATTCAAATAATTAAAAGCACTCAGAAATAATAGCAATAATTTTGATTAATTAGACCTATTAGGTCCTTTATTTTATTGTTAAGAAAGAGAAACACTGGTATAAATGCTTAAAAATAGCCACCTGTTTCAGACCAATGTATGATCAAATCTGTTTCCATTCAAGTCTCTTATAGCATGATTCACACGTATTTTCAAGCCCTGTGATGAAATTACACTAATAAGGCGATAAACGTGCGTGTCCTTGGGTTCAGATCTAAAGTATGTGAGCCTAAAATGTTTCATACAACAGCTGTGAGTTCATTAGGGATGTTCCCTTTCACGACTCAGCTTAAACCATTACATTTATTCTCTCGGAAATACATCTCAGTAAGCTTGCACACATGAACAACATCTTTCATAGGAACATCCAAATTACCTCTATTCTTGAAAGAAATGAATCAATAAGGATTTCTTTTTTACGCACAACTACTTTCCTACAAGTGTCACATTGTAGAGAATTGACTAACATCTTCACCACAAATCCTGTCCAACTCGTTGGCTGATTGGTCAGCATACTGGCCTTCAGTTCAGAGGGTCCCGGGTTCGATTCCCGGCCGGATTGGGGATTTTAACCTTCATTGGTTAATTCCAGTGGCTCGGGGGCTGAGTGTGCTGTCCCCAACATCCCTGCAATGCACATAACACTATCCTCCACCACAATAACACGCAGTTACATACACATGGCAGATGCCGTCACACCCTCATCGGAGGGCCTGCCTTACAAGGGTTGCACCTAGCTAGAAATAGCCACACCGAGCTCGATAGCTGCAGTCGCTTAAGTGCGGCCAGTATCCAGTAATTGGGAGATAGTGGGTTCGAGTCCCACTGTCGGCAGCCCTGAAGATGGTTTTCCGTGGTTTCCCATTTTCACACCAGGCAAATGCCGGGGCTGTACCTTAATTAAGGCCATGGCCGCTTCCTTCCAATTCCTAGGCCTTTCCTATCCCATCATCGCCATAAGACATATCTGTGTCGGTGCGACGTAAAGCAAATAGCAAAAAAAAAAAAAAAAAAAAAAGAAATAGCCACATGAAATTATTATACCACATATTCTGAGACATATTTAATAATAATCTGTAATAATCCTTCCACTCTAATTTTATCAGTGCGTTTGTCATCCTTATAATATGTCTTTAAAAATTAGAAGGAACCGAGGCCACTATTATTCAATTATTATTATTTTTTTTGCAAGTTGCTTTACGTCGCACCAACACAGATAGGCCTTACAGCGACTATGGGACAGGAAAGGGCTGGGAGTGGGAAGGAAGCATCCATAGCCTTAATTAAGGTACAGCCCCAGCATTTGCTTGGTGTGAAAATGGGAAAGCACGGAAAACCATCTTCAGGGCTGCGGACAGTGGGGTTCGAACCCACTATCTCCCGAATACTGGATATTGGCCGCACTTAAGCGACTGCAGCTATTGAGCTCGGTATTATTATTATTATTATTATTATTATTATTATTATTATTATTATTATTATTATTATTATTATTATTCTTACGGGGTTACCCATGGAGCAGAAAGAGGTTAAAGAAGGTGCGGGCTGGAATGGGTCTAACTACAACGTCAAGAATTGAATTTAAAACTTTAACAAAGGTTATATTTTTTTAGAATTTCAAAATTAACAAATAACAATGTAACAGGTACAATGAGCAATTTAGAACCAAGTTAAGGAAACACAATTTTAGTGAATTCTACAGGTCCCGGGCTTCAAGCACCTCACTTTTCAATTTTTGAGCTCCCAGCTCAAATTTATAAATGAGCACAAATTTGTTCAAAGGGCAGAAATCCCCTAAATTCATGGAGCACTTGCTCCCAAAATTCAACATCTAGCCTCCAAGAGGCATACAGCAATCTTACTTTGAAAAAGAGCTAACAGGCTCTCAGTTTTCAAGCCTATTCAAGGCAACGCCAACTTACAAAATCTGGCCTCTGAAGGCACAACTTACAATAAGAAAATTATTATACAGGGGTTTTTAATACCCAACCTACAGGGCCTTCATGTAAAAGGAAAAACGGTTAAATAAATGGCCCAAACACAAAATGAAAGGAGGCGGATGCTTGCACTCCTAGATATGAGCACTTCAAACCTAAGGTGAAACAGGGGCTATTCCCAAACTATGGAGGTGACTCGTAGAAGAATAAATTAAGACATTACGGAAAGGAAGAAAACCAGTTACTAAACATAGTCACCTCAAACCAAAATGAAGGGGAGCTCGAGAGGGTACATCACTCTCTATCCCCGATTTACATTTAAAGATTTTATGAAGTTATTACAATAAGCCAGCAGAAAGTTACATTTTTAGGAAAACTAGGTTACATAGTTAATGTTTCGGACCTTTCCCTCAGGTTAAACTGCGAAGCTAGCAAGAAAGTAAGATGTTATGTGGCCATTACCTTGCTGAAGAACTGCTGCCTGATGAAAGAGGCACCATCCGCCTCCTGCTTGACACACACACACACACACACACACACACTAAGACGACGATCAATTGGCCAAGAGACAAGAAAAGCCGCAGTTTATAAACCCTCGGGGAAAGTTCGAGATCATTCATGAATAATCAAGGCACACCCACAGAATTTTATTGGTTAAATTCAAAAGTGACACTCAGAATCGAGAAAGAAACCTGTGATAGGCAGAAAATTAATTACAGAAATTAGGGATTGGCTAGATTCAAAATTGGCAGAAAGAAAATATAAATATTGCCAACCCAAAAATAAATGAACATCAATTAGTAAAAAAAACTAATGAATACAAAATTTCTTTAACTCAAAGTTCTTTCACTTTGCACCAGGGTGCATGATCATAGTTTTTTTAGTGGTGTCATCTATGGAGAAATGTCCAAACTTCTTGATGAAGGACAAACAAAACAAGTAGAAATTCACACAGTACAGGAAACTTCAAAATAACAAAATTCCATTGATATTAGTTGTTACATCTTGTGAGTAAAGTTTTAGGTAAGTCTAGTTTCATGGATTCTCCAGTAGAGGAGTTCTTTTAGGTGCTAGATTTAAATGCGCGGTGTTGGGGTGTACCTCCCGGTGCAATTATTATTATTCCCTATGCCACACTCCCTCACAAGGGGTATAACGCCAACAAATATATATCGGAAGGAAGTGCTCTCTGTCTCCTACATAATTCGGCATCTTTAATAGTGAATTTAATTGCACATATAAGCCACTTACCAGTGTACTGAAACTCTTATTCCTTTCTTCTTTCATCGTGAATAGGAAAAACTACACCCAAACGCGGGTATTCACCATTCTGCCACACCGTAGTTTGCCGAAAAATTAATGTGAAATGTACATAAAAACAACATAAACCAAAACTGCACATATGTTTACAGTGGATCTGTAGTGACATAACATGGCGGCGGCTGCAAGGTTTCCGGCTTCAGTAGCACCAATGCTACGAGATACAGTGCTGCCAGTCTATTTACTATATGTCTGTGCGTATTTTGCACGCTCGCCGCCTTTATGATCGCTTCTGCTGGTTATCTACGAGCAGAACTTTCCGGAAAGTCGCGCAGTAGCACAGCATATCGAAAAGACAGTGGCAACACAAAGTGAGACAGCTGGAAATTGGCTTATATTAATATCAACATTTCAATCAATCAATCAATCAATCACTACTGATCTGCATTTAGGGCAGTTGCCCAGGTGGCAGATTCCTTATCTGTTGTTTTCCTAGCCTTTTCTTAAATGATTGCAAAGAAATTGGATATTTATTGAACATCTCCTTTGGTAAGTTATTTCAATCCGTAACTCCCCTACCTATAAATGAATATTTGCCCCAATTTGTCCTCTTGAATTCCAGCTTGCCTGTGTAATGAAAGCCATGAAATAAATGGAAAAGCTTAAGAAAAGATCAAGAGCTCCCAACTGGGATAATACGGAAAATGTAAGCAATTGTAATTGAATCGGTGAATTGAAAAGGGTACACATTCAGAAAATCCTTACTTTTCAGGAGAAAGGAAAAACTGTTTTGTAGCTAAAAGAAAGGTTTGATCAAAAAAGTTTCTATTAGACATTTATACAGCATATAAGTTATCTGCATATCATCGTTGCCGGGACGAAACCTCCTATGTGATAATATTTTGGAGATATACTGACCCGCAGCACATACATTATGAAGAGCGAGAATGCCTTCACCATTGTCACACAATATTGCACCTTAGATGACAGAACCTTACCGGCCAAAGTTTTAAGCTAAAATATTTCACGTAGGTGGTTTTGTCCCGGCAACGACGATATTCAACTACAAAGTATGGAAATCATATTATGTATGGTTTTCAAGTTATACCATCTTTTTATGTCAAGGAATATGTCCCTTTTATACTCAAATTTGAGAAAAATATTTGTAGAGGCAGATAATGTATAATAAACCCGCAATTTCAAAATTCTATTAAGCAGTAACACATTATTACACAAAAATACGCCCAACCATAATTTCTTTTATAGTTTTTCATTGTCATTCCGTCTCTTTAAAGTGTTTTACTTTATGAAGATGTCTAGCCTCCATAACCTCAAACTGGTTTATGTCTTCTACTGTATGTTTAAAATATCGTGAAGATCATCATATTAAATGGATAAGTCGAATATTTCACCACGATCATATTACTGCACCACGAAAATTAACTGCTCACTCGTTTCTTTTTCTGCTACTCACTGCTATACAACGCTTATACAAGGGTCCTGGTGTGTATAAGCAATTCAGTGAAAAACTATAACAGATGTATACACAGGAGGCTTATACACAGTTTATTAGTAACGAATTTCACATAAACGGTGTATAAACCTTGTATAAAAGTTATACACCATTTATTAGTAAGACGGTAAGAACACTAAAGTTAGGTCTTTCCCTCTCTCCCATTGCTGTTCCATTAATATCCTGAGGGTGAAGATCAGGTCTGCTCTTGTTGTCTTCCAGGACTGCTCACAGTCTGGTTTCTATAATTTTTTTCCATTATTTTCAGACCATGGGAGAGACGTTTGATACCTCTATAATAAGCACACTTTCTTAAATAAAGGGATAATAATGCTTTTTGCCCTGTCCTCTGGAACCCTATTTTCACACTACATTGCTGCTTTGAACATGGCGGCAGTAACTTTGTCATTCCCAGTTGATTTACTACTTTTTGCCTCTTTTAGTGCATTTTCCACCTCTTCATTAGTTTCTCCCTCATTCAGGAGTGTATCAAAATAGGTCTACATTTTGTTTCTAATCTCTTGTTTGCTGCTGACTATAGTTCAATTTACTGTTTAGAGTGCTTTGATATCCTTTTTGTCATATCTCTTGCTCTTAACCATACTGTACATCATCTTCATGTTTCCTTTACTATCTTCCTGTAGTTTTTGTGTAAATTCACCCCAGTACTTCTCTACTCCCACAATCCTCTAATTCCTATTTCAGTATTCTTGGTCTAGCTTTTGTATTTTTCCGTCTCTCAGTTGATTGTTGCCACTGTTTGTGGATCTTTCAACATCCCTCAGTTTCTTGGCCTTATTTAGATTTTCTATCACCTCTTTCAATCTGTCTTTCCACCAGGACGACCAGGACGTTCTTTTATTCATTACTTTCCTGCTTGTTCTTCTGCACATTTCTTCTGCACTACTGATGAAACAAGTTTTAAAATTATGCCATTCCACACCACTACAGCTGGACTCTGACATTGGTAACTTGCTTTTGATCATTTCTTGGAACTTCTGTGTACAGTCGTCTTCCTTTAGTTCCACCCTTTAATTCTTGGTATGCTCTTCATGGTCATTACCTCCTGCACTTTGGCCACCAGAAGCTTATGGTTTCTATAGATATTCACTACGAATAACTTTAACATCTCTCACTCATTCTCCACACCTAATTACAGTATATTAGATCTCTTTCTCACCTAGTAAGGGGTGTTCAGTTTGTTGTGACCTCCCACTTCTAGCAGTGAATGCATGACTTCTAGGCTATAAAGAGCTATAAATTGTACATGTACATATTCTACACTATTCTTTAACAAACTTAACAAGTGTATTCTGAGTCTTACTGTCTATCTTTGTGTGATAGTACATACAGTAAAACCTCGTTAATTCGAAATCGTTGGGACTCAAAAATCGGACTTCGAATTACGTGATTTCGAATTAACCGCCAATTCGCATTTTTGCTGCGTTACGAAATATTCTAAGCCCGTTACTGCATGCAGTTAACCTTGATTCACAGTTTATACCTTTCAAATGCCATGAAAAAAGAACTATTTCCAAAATGTATCCAAAAAGGTGCATTTACAGTATTCATATAATGCACTTCCATATCTCACTGGCAAATATAACCTCACGCAACGAAAGAAAGAAAAAAAAGCACGATTCAAAGACGAGTAGAAATCTATGCTGGCTCCCATGTGCAAGTGCTTTATTCATTGGAGTACTATACTGTATGCATTTTAGATGCCTTGTATTTACACAGAAAGTACCCGATGCCCTTAAAATCAAACTTTACTATGACTCTATCCTTGTATGATTTCCCGCCATGGCACTTTTCTCGTACTTCAGAAATGTAAACACTTGCCGCGTCACAAAGTATTCTAAGACCCATTAATACATGCAATCAACTCGATTCACAGTTTAAACCTTTCCAATGCCATAGAAAAACTATTTCCGAAATGTATCCAACAAGGTGCATTTACAATGTTCAAATAATGCACTTGGATAAATCACTGACGAACATAACCTCACGCAACGAAAGAAAAAAAATCACACAATTCATAGACGAGGATAAATTATGCTGGTTCCCCTGTAGAAATGCATTATTTTTTGGATACCTGTACTGTTTGCATTTTTAGATGCTTTGTACTGGCATGGAAAGTGCCCGACGCCCTTAAAACGTAGCTTATCGAACTTTTCTATGACGAGAGGATGAAGTTTCTCGCTTCCATGTGCAATGCAATTGCGACGCACTACAATGACCCCCATCCCCGACCCTTGTACGATTCCCCGGCTGGCACTATCTCCTTTAAAACCATAAGTCCGTTTGGGCTCGCATTAAAATAAAGCAATACAGTTTCATCGGCAATGAGAGTATTGTTCGGTGCCTACGAATTTATTATATGAGCCACGCTTTTTCGTCAACTGTCGGCATCGCCAGTGTTCGCGCATTCTGTTTTCCCGCACACTGCCTGTTGCGTGATATTACGGCGTTCCTGCAAAGGTTGAATACAAAATAATTCCGATTTCATTTAACTTCGCAATCATGAAGCGCACTGTAGACCCACCGAAGTGAGTGTAAGTGCGGAAGGCTACCCCTCCAGTTCCGGAACACGCGTTCTATTATGACGCGGATAAATTTCGAGTTGAAATTACTCTGTAACATACTGTTGTTTTAAAATGTAAAGGCAGTTTCGAATTAAAAGTTTGAATTTCGGTAATGGGGCCGACATTGTAGTTCGAATTACGAATTATCCGTATTTCGAATTAAACAATTTAAATAACATGCAAAACTGTATCTCATGTTTCCGGGAACGAGAGCTTCTTCGAATTACGTGGGATTTTGAATTAACCGATTTCGAATTATCGAGGTTCTACTGTATATCACACCCTCACACTATATGTAGAAGTGAGAGATATTGTCAGTATTCGATTTATTATTATTATTATTATTATTATTATTATTATTATTATTATTATTATTATTATTACTACTAGCTGACCCGACAAACGTCGTTCTGTCAAAAATAAATGACAATGGAACGAACTCAAATTCAATCTGTACTGCACGCAAAAATCTGAATAATGCAAATGATGAATCATCAACATGAAATGAGTTAATTTTCTACTGCTACCAAAAGTTAGTAACAAACTTCTGGAAAAATGTGTTTTCATTACCTGCAATATTAATATCTTGATAGTGAATAAGGAAATGCTCAAATGGGTCACAGCATATCACTACCCAGAAATAACAATGATTGACTGTAACGTAGATGGGAACTGTTCAGCCTCACAGCGCCCCGTTGCAAATCAAGTAATTTGATAAGTTGATGGCGTGAAGATAATGTGGCTTACTCCTCTTTCTTCATAGGAAATAACTATCATAGAAAACACTGATTCCAATCAACACTATGAAGATATTTTTCATTGTAAAGCTTTAAGGTACACGATATGTTTTGTTTGATTGCCTGACGCGTAAACAAACAAAGTTGATGGTTTTCCAACACGGGAACAGGCAACATACAATTGGCCATGCGAGAAATATGGGTTTTCAAGATTAATGCTGCAAACACTCAATGGCTGCGCCTGGGATTTATTTATGTTCATAGCAAAAGTGAGCCGCACTGGAAACTGCAGTCGTTTAAATTCAAATGGTATGTTAGTCAGAATCATAGGGATGCTTGGTATCAAAACGTCTTCTCCTTTATTCTTCGATAACGTTGTTCAGTAATGTTTTTACCGCTAGCCGTGTGCCATTAAAAAGATGCGGTTGGTTGATATTTCGCAACATTTAATTGAAGAATGCAAGGTGGCAATCCTGGCAAATCCAGCGAGTTCAAACATTCGGGTGGATAGTTGACGACATCATCTTGGTTAGCAGCGGAATCAACTGATTTGTATATCCTCAATTCACCGGCAATTTCATTTTGAATTTTGAAATTTAATTTACATCCATGTTTTTGGCAGCCAATATAGCTCGTTCGCTCAACCAAATTTGATCTGTGTAATTTTGGGCAATGTTTGGGAACACCACTTGAGTGAGTTCAGTTTTGGATTCAGTAAACTGACAAAAATTGTCAGGAAAAGTAACGCAGCCAGTCAGAACGTCTGAAGGGAATTTACCATTACCAATGTCAAAGAAAAAAAAATGAAATGGCGTATGGCTTTTAGTGCCGAGAGTGTCCGAGGACATGTTTGGCTCGCCAGGTGCAGGTTTTTAGATTTGACCCCCGTAGGCAACCTGCGCATCGTGATGAGGATGAAGTTATGATGAAGACAGCATATACACCCAGTCCCTGTGTCTGCGAAATTAACCAATGATGGTTAAAATTCCCGACCCTGCCGATTATCGAACCCCTGTGACCAAAGGCCAGCACGCTAACCACTTAGCCATGGAGCCGGACACCAATGTCAATTAGTTGTTTTGAAAATATCTCTCCAGATGGATCATTTTGCAACTCGACACGCATATTCTGGCTTAAATTTAGTATCTTGATGTTTTGCCACAAAACTGATGACTTTAAACATGCATTAAGTTCATCAGCTGGCGTTGACCGTGGAATCACTGACAAGGTTTGACGAAAATCTCCTGCTAACAAAATCATCGCTCCACCAAATTGGTTTTGATTGTTCCGCAGATCTTGCATGGTTCGGTCTAATGCCTCCAATGACGTTTTGTGTGCCATGGTGCATTCATCCCACACTCTCAATTTATATTGCTGAAAAACCTTTGCTATTGCAGAGTTCTTCGATATGTTGCAGGTCGGAGTTTCGTTGCTTTGCATATTCAACGGCAATTTTAGCGCTGAATGGGCTGTTCGACCACCTTCCAACAATGTAGCTGCAATGCCTGATGAAGCAAGTGCGAGTGCAATTTAATTGTGTGAGCAAATTGTTGCTAAAATCAATGAAATTAAGAAAGTTTTTCCTGTGCCCCCGGCAGCGTCCAAGAAGCAAATCCCTCCAGTTCCATCATTTACAACTTTCATTAGAGTATCAAATACATACTTTTGTTGTTGGTTCAACAGCGGAAGATTTATTCGAACTGATTCTCTTAAAGCACCGAGATCGTACAGTTTTTCACGTTGCAACTCTTGTTTAAAAGCGTTGTGCATCGGACAATTGGGCGCGGCCATGCCTAATTGAGATAATACTTTGTTTGACATCATCAAGCACATGTTCTCAATTGATATCAACGCCTCATTGTACATTTCTTCACTGATTTGTAAATTTGTGCAGTCCGATTAGACTGAAAATTGGCTTGGCTTGCAGCATTTCCAGTTCTTCGACCGAAGTTGTTCCGCCCACGTCATATAGGCGGCATGAGTCTTGAAATGAGTATACTGTATATGGAAGCATACACAAAATAAATCAATCAACCAAAGAAATCGATGAACTTGTTTGTTGAGAAGCAAAGATTTAAAAACAATCAGGGTAGACAAAGGTCTCTAACTACGACACTGGGTGCGACTGTCTGGAGAGCGTACGCTCAAAACCAAAACCCAAGGAGACATTCTTCCTGTCACAAACTAAGAACTAAGTGAGATAAGAACTTGGGGTTTGTTTTAAAAATAACTTCCATATCTGAAGACCATTTGTCTCACTTTGACCCCCAATGTAAATTCAATGGCAAAGAAGTTGGCCAGCGACTGAATTTTTCGTGCCTACACATAGTGTATGTTCTTATCATTTAAATTTAAAAACAAACTTATATATGTCGAGCTGAAATGTTCCTTTACCAGCAGTGAAAAAATTACTAATATAGTGAATATAAAATAGGAGTTACGACATGATAAGTTCTATGCAAAGAAGATTTTGCATTTGAGGTAACATTCCATTATATTAACATTTTCACACTCAATTATTTTGTAAACTTTTTTTTTGTTAACGGCATCAAATGCGGCTTGAAATTTTGTACATAATTCGATATTCACCCATTTTAACCGATAACACTGAGATTTACGGACATTTGGTAAACGCGCTGGATTAGAGGAGGACAGCGCTAAGCGCAAACGTGGGAGAAGGAAAGAGAGACGAACAGTTTGAATGGAAAAAGATAAATGGGGCTTTTACGGTTTTTCCTGGCACTTTTTCCAATTTCTCTCTTCATAAAAACCTTACTCGGACTTCGACGAATATTTGAAAAAAGAATTAGTCGAATTGGTCCAGCCGTTCCTGAGTTTTGCGCTTAGCAACACATTTAGCAATTCATTTTTATTTATATAGATTATTATTATTATTATTATTATTATTATTATTATTATTATTATTATTATTATTATCTGTATTTCAGTGGTATATTTTGTCATTAATATTTGTAAGCTGGGAGGTCTCCATATGTGGTATGAGTAATTTGTTTTGTACAATGGCTGGGAAAACATTGCTATATTGAACTTGGAAAATTTGCATGAATAATGTGTATATCCCAGTGTGTGATGGGATGGACTTATTGTTGTAATCGGAAAGTTCTATGGCTCATGTAAAACACTCCAGAATTTGTTATTGTCTTGGGATCAAGAAGAAGTTCAGGACATGGTCTTGACTAGAGGATCTACTCATGATTGGCTGGTCAGGATGAATCCAGACAGATCATATGAGAGGAAGGGGAAGGCTGAGAGATATATGCAGACGATACGGCAAGTGAAACACATACTGTACGGAAAGGAAGTAGTGCTAACACACACTGTACAGGAATGAAGTAGTGCTGACACACGATACGAGAGTGAAACTGGATATACGGTACTGGAGTGGCACTGCTGCACTATACTGGACTGGACTTCAAATGTTTGTGGAACATGGCTGACCTACAATTGTGGAGTGCTTAGGCACGAAGTATTGTAGCACTTGTGGTGGTCTGGTATTACATGTTGCTGAAAGCTGGGAGGTGCTATATCTCAGACTTTCCATAATTTATGTTCAGGAACGACAAGTGTGTGTTGCTCAATTGAATATATCTTTAAACAAGTGTTAGAGTCGTTGAACATATATGTGCATTGTTCAACGGACTAACTACAAATGGTGGATTAGTTCTCGCTTTTGTTTTCACACTGTTTCCATTGTTGTTGTTGTTGTTGTTGTAAATATGGAGTTTTCCAGCAATCTTTTGTGAGTGTATTATATTTTGGTGTGTTGATGAGGTGCTCATGATTGGATTTTATTGAGAATATAGTTAGATATTTTAGAATCAGTGGAGTTGTTGCAGTTCCTACCTATTTAGTCATTTTCAGAAGGTTAGGTAAGGCCTGAAGCAGATGTACCAATACGCAGCATTATGTACACGCCCTGGGAGATAAAAAATTATCACGCTCTATCTAAATTTGAGGGATCCATTCTGGTGAACTCAGGCACTCATACTATGGACATTTTGATTAATTATTTTTATTAATTTCATTTATTTCAAGTATTTTATTCAGTTTTTGAGTAATTTTATTTATGAGTATTTGTATATACAAACAGTTACATTTGTTAGGAGGCAGTGTTTCTAAATTTAAAAAAAGAGCTATAAAATGTGATTATATGACTTTTAGGCCTATCTGTATAATCAGTTGGCTGCATTTATTGTATAACAGGTTATTAATACAAAAGACCAAAGAAAAACTTATTGCCAGTCATTTGAGCAGTAGCCCTTCACAAGCAAGTTGATATTATGTTGTTTGTAAATGAGTCGTATCAAATGATGATATTGTACACTTCAGGAAGCAAGAAAACTGTCGATCCAGAGGTGTATCCAGTCCTTGGTGCACACTTGTCAGTGCCGAGATGCAAAGTGTCGTCTGCCCAGCTGTCAAAAGATGAAGAGAGTGGTTCAGCACACAAAGCTCTGCAAACGGAAAACCAATGGCGGCTGTCCCATTGCCTTGTGCTGTTACCATGCAAAACATTGTCAGGTAAGTTATTTCATAATTTTACCCCTTAAATACAGTTACCAACTGATGTAAATTGAAAGTAAGTAGTCTGATATATTGTTGAAACTGTATTGTTTATAACACTGACATCATGTTAAAACCCGTATACTGGGGAGTGCGACTTAAGTCGGTCGAGGAAATAACCAGCCAGGTGGGGAGAGCGACTTCAGTCATACGCTGCTGTTTTATTTTTTCCTCGACTCTCAGCCTAGCCAGAGTTATGGAATTCAGTCCTCGTTATCTGCATGCCCCTGTCATCAAGTGGTATTTTTAGTAAGTACTTCCGCTTGACAGAAACAGAGCACAATTAAATCAGAATCTAGCGGGTTCCACCTTTTCAATACAAAATACAATGTTGTTGGATGATATTTACAACATTATTTATTACAGAACATGTTTCGGTGTTCAGTTTTTGACACCATCATCAGCTGCTTAGAAAGTGTGAAAAAACTTGGCGATCTAAACATTAAACAACATATTGTCATACTTAACTCATTAATATACATATATACAGACAATAGAATATTGCACTAGTTAAATCCTAAACATCTATATAATGCTATATTAAAAACTCTAATATGTAACAAGAGGATTCTTGTAAGTCATAAATATAAAATTTCTCATCTGGTTGATGAGTTGTCTTCACATTCCTTAATGTCTGTGATTCTATACTCTTGTACTGTCGAATTCAAATGTGAACTTAAGATTGAGGAATTAAAGATGCATGCAGTCCATTTGATGTTAAAATGTTCATTTCATGTATATATTAGCCACTTTGTTGGATTAAAAGTTCGTTATATACAATATGATTGTTAAAACTGAGCTGTCTTCTTAAATTTATTAAGTACAAAAACTTCATATTTTTAATGCTGTATGCGTAGTTGGAACTGTAATTTAATTTGTCCTACAGTTGTTAGGCGGACATATCTTCTCAGTTCAATGGAACCCTGTAATGATGAAACCCAATGTTAAAAGAAAAGCGAGAATATTGATAAAGAAAACTGATTGAATCTAACTGTTGATACGGCTGACTCACCTCTCCACAGCTGTGTACTTCGCGTGACGGCTGCAGCATGACGAGTGTGTCTGCTAGTATATTGTGCTATGTGATGAAGTTTTAGGGAAGGGGAAGTAGGGGCGGCAAAGGGGATGTTTCTAGAACATTGAACTTTTAGGAGAGGGTCCGGGGGGCATTGTGGACGAAGACATCACAATGGAACCTTTTTCAAAATAAAGTTCAATTCAAATTATCTAAAGTACTTGCAAGTAAACAATTAACATTGGAGAAAAAGCTAGAAATGCTAAGGAAGGAAGCAGAAAAAGGTCGAACCCAAACTTCATCCCCGATTCAAAGGTCCAATTTTACACCTTACGAAGATCCATTGAAACAGTTTCATGCTCCAGTCATTAACCTTTCCAATGTCAACTTGAACAAAGAGGAAAGACTTATCCTTGAGAAAGGCCCTAAACATAATTGGCCGACCTTCAATCAAGCTAAAGTAACTAAAGATCTGATCATAGAAACAGAAATCGCGCTCGGAAAATTGCCACTCGACTTGCAGGATGAAGTCAGAATAGAAGTAAAGAAACAGATGAACAAAACGGTTAATAATAATAATAATAATAATAATAATAATAATGATAATAAGTTTCAAGACTAATTTGAGAGGGTACCAAGCCCCCAGCCTTTGTTTTAGAGATGAAAATGGAAAGCTAGGCTTGACCAACAAAGAAAACTGTACGATCATATCTCGGTACTTTGAAAACCTTCTTAATTGTGATGAACCAAAAGAAAGATTCCCTGTGTGCGACCCGATCCACAAATTACCCAACTCAACCCCTCCTTGTAAAGAGGAGATCAAACAGATTATAAACAGCTTAAAGAATAATAAGGCAACTGGTGAAGATTCGATAGTGGCAGAACTACTGAAGCTGGCAAATGATGAAACTCTAGATGTACTAGTCAAGCTTTTTGAAGATATCTGGAGAACTGGGGTGATACCAACTGAATGGCTGTCAGCACTAATCCACCCTTTGCACAAGAAAGGTGATAAAAAGAATGTCAACAACTATAGGGGCATCTCATTAGTATCTGTTCCCTATAAGATTTTCTCCAAAGCAGTTCAGAACCGAATTGAAGCTCACATTGACCAACAGATTGGGGAATATCAGGTTGGCTTCAGAAAAAGCCGTTCGTGCCCAGAACAGATATTTAACCTGAAAAGCATCATAAGGTACAAGAAGACAGGAGGACACAGTTAAGTGGTTGTGTTTGTTGACTTTCAGTAAGCATATGACTCCATTGACCGCGAGTCATTAATGAATATTTTGGAAGAGTTTGGAGTGGACGATACGTCAAGAAATTTGATCAAACAAACTCTAACCAACACAGTGTCGAAAGTAAAATTTATGGGTGAGATCTCAGAACCGTTTACAATCAGAACAGGTGTCAGACAGGCAGATGGACTATCCCCACTCCTCTTCAACTGTGTTTTGGAAAAAGTCATTCGAGAGTGGAGGAAGTTGTTAGACCAAGAAGAAACAAAGGAAGATCAGTTCAGACTTGGTCCTAAGCACAAAGGGGTGTACGTTGACTGCCTGGCCTTTGCGGATGATCTGGCCATTTTTGCTAACAACATAGATTCAGCAGTCAACAAGATCAATAGGCTGTCAGAAGTTGCTGAAAAGGTAGGACTCCAGATTTCTATTCCAAAGACAAAATATATGACAAACATCTGTGATGGACCAGAATGGATGATCACTAATCTTGGAAAAATCGGTCGAGTCAAGAATTTCAGATATCTTGGTGAAGTCATCCATCAGAATGGATTAGAAGAGGAAGCAATCAATGTCAGGATGAGGAAGTTAGACCAGGCATACCAAATGACAAAAAATATCTATAATAAAAGTCTATGAGTATAGGGGCCAAGTTCCGACACTATAACACAGTTGTAAAACCTGAGGGATTATATGCGTCTGACACTTTGACCTTAATTAGTAAAGGTCAAGCTGATCGGCTGGAAAAGAGAGAGCGCAGGATACTAAGAAAAATCCTAGGTAATAGGTGGGTTGATGGACAGTGGCGAATGAGACCAAATGAGGATTTGTACAGCAAGACAGAACCTCTCACAGCGTCAATTAAGAAGAGACGGCTATTATTTTACGGTCATCTCTTGAGGATGACTGATGGTCGGCTAACAAAAAGAATATGTAATTTTATTCAATCTAAGGCAACAAGGCCGAGATGGTTCCAGGAATGTGAAAAAGATCTGATGCAGATTGCTATTTCAGACCAAGAAATTCATGACAGGAGCACATTTAGAAGATTGGTGAACAACTATCAAGGTTTCCAAATGGCATCAACTTCCAGAAGACGGAAAGGACCTTTGTCTAATGAGCATAAACAGGCACTCGTCGCTGGGCTCAGAAGATACTGGCAGGAAGTCAAAGCTGGAACAAGAACAAGACCTAGACACTGAAATGAAGTTGGTTGTTACCACGCAGTCCATAGAGGCTCAACTCGATGTATAAAAAAAAATTAAAAAAAAAATAAG
This sequence comes from Anabrus simplex, assembly GCF_040414725.1. Classification (NCBI taxonomy): domain Eukaryota; kingdom Metazoa; phylum Arthropoda; class Insecta; order Orthoptera; family Tettigoniidae; genus Anabrus; species Anabrus simplex. Next base: position 86,110,641 of record NC_090276.1, on the reverse strand, counting down.
TTTGTCATCCCTAAAGATTCCTTCAAGAATAGGAAACAAATACTTGAACTTAAAATAAAAAATGAAAAGCTTATAGTCACTAAAGCTGATAAAGGCAACATGACCGTTATTATGCATAAAGCTGATTACATCCAAAAAACAAAAAGCTTTTTTAACGATGACTTTTTTCTATTATTAAGAAGGACCCGACTCAGTCTTTGCAGTAGCAATTGAAACAAACAATGAAGACATCTTCTTTCCTCTTTAACGAATAAGAGAAGCAGAAATTAACTAGCAAGGACCCCGGCCTTCCTACCGCTAAAGCGCTGCCCAAAATCCACAAGGCCGGAGTCCCCATTAGGCCAATTATCAATTACAGACCTAGCCCCCTTTAGAAATTAGCTCAGTATATTAAAAAATTCTTAAAACAACATTACAGATTCACTGCAAATGAATCCATAAAGAATTCCGTAGAATTCACTAAAGAATTAATTAAATTTCGACTACAGGATCACCACACAATACATTCTTTTGATATAGTAAATATGTTTCCTAATATTAAAACTAATAAATTGCTTCCCATTATTGCCAAGAATTTGAAAAAATAGAGTCGCTTAAGCAAGCTTGAAATTGATGAATTCATGGCGGTTTTAAAATTGCTGATCAATAACAACTATTTTACTTTCGACCAGATCATTTATAAACAGAATAGCCTTGCAATGGGGTCTCCGGCCTCAGGAATTTTGGCAGAAATTTATTTAGATTTTTTAGAGGACACACAAATAATTAATAATGAAAAATTAAAGAATGTTCTCTTTTGGTCTAGGTATGTAGATGATGCGTTCGTTATCCTGGATGAACGCATAACCAACGCCTCTACGACTCTTAATAATCTTAACACAATAGATATGGATATAAAATTTACTTTAGAATCCAAAATAGAAAAATCCATTAATTATCTGGACCTAAAGGTCAATAGGCACGCCTCTTCATTTTCTTTTAGTATTTACAGAAAACCCACACAAACTGTAGTTACAATACGAAATGATTCGGTACACCCCTTAGCTCACAAATGCACGACCTATAACAGCTTGGTGAATCGTGCTTTTAGCATACCAATGTCCAAACGAAACTTGGACAAGGAACTGAGCATCATTCGAGCTATGGCTAAAGCTAACGGTTTTAAAGAGAATTTTATAGAACGAATAATAAGCAAATTCAAATATCACCCTCACACGAGTCTGATGAAAAATAAAACAGAAGCAAAGGAAATCGCAACCTTCACGTTTAATAAAGATGTGTACAGAATTACAAATATTTTCAAGGATCGCATTCAAGACAGATAATAGAAGTACAACAACTTTACATAATGCTTCTGTTGTCAACAAAGTAAATCCATATTCTAAATCAGGGGTATATAGATTTGAATGTAGAGACTGTGGAAGCAGATACATAGGACAAACTGGGCGTAGCTTTAATATCAGGTATCAGGAACACCTTAACGCTGTAAAACATCACAGATTCTCAGCGGTAGGCCAGCATATCCATGAGTACAAACATAAATTCACAGACATAGATAAAGACCTCGAAATCATGGAAACACTGTCTAAGGGACAGAAGCTTGACATTACGGAAGCATGTCTAATACATCTAGACCTATACTGTAACGCTAACCTTAATATGAACGAAATCTCGGCAAAACCCAAGGTATTATTTGATTGTTTGATTCTATTACTTAACAAGCTAAAAATTACAGAAAATTCGAACATATTCCGAACTCTACGTTACAACTTTGCGTACTACTGTCTTTTTCCACAACGCCCCCCCGATCCTCTCCTAAAAGTTCAATGTTCTAGAAACATCCCCTTTGCCACCTCTACTTCCCCTTCCCTAACACTTCATCACACAGCACAAGATACTAGCAGACACACTCGTCACGCTGCAGCCGTCACGTGAAGTACACAGCTGTAGAGGTGAGTCAGCCGTATCAACAGTTAGATTCAATCAGTTTTCTTTATCAATATTCTCGCTTTTCTTTTAACATTGGGTTTCATCATTACAGGGTTCCATTGAACTGAGAAGATATGTCCGCCTAACAACTGTAGGACAAATTAAATTACAGTTCCAACTACGCATACAGCATTAAAAATATGAAGTTTTTGTACTTAATAAATTTAAGAAGACAGCTCAGTTTTAACAATCATATTGTATATAACGAACTTTTAATCCAACAAAGTGGCTAATATACATGAAATGAACATTTTAACATCAAATGGACTGCATGCAACTTTAATTCCTCAATCTTAAGTTCACATTTGAATTCAACTATGAGAGTATAGAATCACAGAGATTAAGGAATGTGAAGACAACTCATCAACCAGATGAGAAATTTTATATTTATGACTTACAAGAATCCTCTTGTTACATATTAGAGTTTTTAATATAGCATAATATAGATGTTTAGGATTTAACTAGTGCAATATTCTATTGTCTGTATATATGTATATTAATGAGTTAATTATGACAATATGTTGTTTAATGTTTAGATCGCCAAGTTTTTTCACACTTTCTAAGCAGCTGATGATGGTGTCAAAAATTGAACACCGAAACATGTTCTGTAATAAATAATGTTGTAAATATCATCCAACAACATTGTATTTTGTATTGAAAAGTTGGAACCCACTAGATTCTAATTTAATTGTGATCTCAGTTCAATACGGACAAAAAGATGAAGTTCCTTACGTTTAAAGAAACAGAGCAGACAGAGCTGTATATCATCCAACAAAATTTGCTTCCGTGCAAAAGCGCGCTATGTGTTCGCCTCGTGCGGGAACTAGGCTAATCAGCTGCGTTCTTGCTATGTGCTTACTCAAATGCTTTAGTGTTTTATGAGACTGGGAAGTGTATAGTATATCAGTGTGAAAAGGAGTAATTACGGGGAGGAGTGAATTTGAACTTATAGATGCGTTGCACTTTTGTTGTTTCATGAAAGTACTTTTCAGTCATAATTATGTCTTCTAAAGGTCATCGAGTTGAAGAATTACGTGATGACAGCTTGCGTTCACTTGTATATGAAATGTTGGAGTTTAGCGACGAGGACCATGACTTCAGTGATTCCATTCAGATAGTGAAGATAATTCGTTCTCTGGAGAAGGAGGCACAAGTGGTACAGGAGAGCATTCTGGTGCTATCATAGTGAATGGTCGCAGATTCGAAAGTGACACCTCGGGTGATGACAGTGATGATGGAGAGATACAGGCAGACTCAAACTGCAGTGATATGTCAGGGCCTATTATGTGGGTAGAAGATGGACAGAAAAAGAGTAGATTTCCAGCAAAATTCATTCTTGGAGTAAAAGGACGGTTCTTGGATGTAAAGACTCCAGAGGATATTTACGAACTGTTTGTGGACAATACTATCTGTCAGTATATTGCTGAGCAAACTTATATTTATGCTCAACAGAAAATTTGTGGGAAAACACTGGCAAACAAGATGAAACGGAGGAGTAGGGAAAAAGACCGGATTCCTACAAATAAGGATGAAATAAAACTTTTATTCGGACTTTTGGTTCTTCAAGAGATTATCCACAAATCTACAATGGGGCATTATTACTCTCATAACAAGTAACTGGCCACGCCCATATTTTATGAGATCATGACGGAAAAGATGTTTTTCCTTCTCTTGAAATTTCTCCATTTTTCTGACAGTGAGGCATACGATGGGCAGATGTATCATCAACTATACAATGTAAAGCCAGTCTTCGATCACTTTGAGAAAATGTTTCAACAGGCTTACATTCCGGATGACCAGCTATCCACAGACGAAAGCCTTCTTCTATGGAAAGTTCGCCTTGGCTGGAAGGTATACATTCCACAGAAAAGGTCCCAGTTCGGAATGGAATCTTACAAAATTTGCAAAGCAAAAACGGGTTACATGTGGAATATGTTGTGGTACACTGGAAAATCAACAGAACTCAACAATGAAGTCCATGGCATTGATCTATCACAGTCTTCCAAGCTGACGAGAATTGTGTGTACTCCGGCAGATAATCTACTGAAACAAGGATACCTGATAGGAACGGACAACTATTTTGGGAACCCTGAATTATGAACATTAAAATAGAATAATAGTTAACACCACCTTTCCAATACTTATCTTTCCTTATATTTAGGAAATAAACATTACAACAGGCGTTGTAAGATGGGACATGTTTCGCTTAACAGTCGTAAGCATCATCAGCCGAGAATAAATCTTAGCCTAAAGTTAGGTCAGGGCCCCGAACCTAGTGTCCTTAACATATATGGCACCCTAAGTATCAACATTTATTTTTAGAAGATCAAAATAAGCTTGAAACTAGTGTGACAAAAACATAGAATGTTACAACATGGCTAAGAGAAAAAAGAGAACACAATCGAGTTGAGTCAGAGGATGGAATAGAAAGTACAATACAGAGCTGGTAGTGAAATAATTAAAATCATTGGATATCATTGCTACCAGTCAGTCAATTAGAATGTTCAAACATAAAACAAGTGTGACAATATATAGTGTTCATCATGGCTGAGTGAGAAAAAATATACGTAATCGTGTTGCCAAAGATTAAGAGATTAAGAGTGCAACACAGTGCTGGCAGTATAATAATCAAACTCATGGCTGCCAGTCAGTTAATAAGAATGTTCATACATAACAAAACATGGTGATTATATTCTTTTGAATGAAGAAAAAATAATTAAATCCCACTCTTGTGTAGATACATGAGACGGGCAAGAGAAATCATATATTGTAGCAGACATGGAGTAGTAACACTTCAAACAGGAAGGATCACGCCTGAAGCCGCTTCATTTTTGCTGGGAGTTCAAGTTCAAAATGGAAAAAATAGGAAGCCAAGTGCGTGAACTGAAATCAGAAAAATGGAAAAAAGAAAAAGATGTACTTGTGCCTTGAAAATAGGGTGTTCAAAATGGGAGTCTAATATCGCTTACTTCTTATGTTGGATGAGCGTTGACCGGAGACATTAGCCGTTCGAAGGGGTCTGTTAAACGTATGTCCGTTGCTGCGTGTGTTGTATCTGTGTGCTTGCCTAGGCGGAGAGTAAGTTGGGACGGGAGGGGTAGGTGCAACAATGAGAGTGCTGGAAGCTGGCGGCAGAGTTGTATTATGGGGAGGGGGTAAGGTGGAATCTGTTATGGCGACCGGAGGGGTATTTAAAGGTTTATAATTGAAGATTTTTGTGAAATTGTTATGATTTATATTAAAATTAGTGAGTAACTTGGGGACTTGTTCAATTATTGGGCTGTTGTTCTCAGGGACATCATTCAAATTATTATTATTATTAAAATGTTGATCCAAGAAAATGTATGTGTTTTCCAATCCAGTCATTAAGCTGCTTTTATTCACATATTTTATAATGTGGATGTCCTGATCAATTGTAGAATAATTGTGGCCAGAATCCCTCATGTGGTTGCTCATGGCAGAGTACTTTTTATGCTTTAAGGCATTATAATGTTCCAAGTATCTAGTTCTGAAACTGCGGCCAGTTTGTCCGATGTAAGAAAGTTCACACTGGGGGCATTTGAGTCTGTAAATATCAGAGTTTGAAAATTTGTCCTGAGAAGTATTTACCAAGTTGGAATTAAAGAATATATTCCGATCAGTGTTGCGAGTTCGGTAGGCAGTTCTGATGTTATGCATCTTAAATTGGTTAGTAATGCTGTATATGGCGGGGTTAGTGAAGGTGTGTTTATTCTTTTGGGCTTATCTGGAATTAAATTTGTAGTATTTTTTGATTTTATTTTACCGATAATCTTATCGATCAGGTTAGGTTTATAGCCGTTAAGTTTTGCAAGTTCTTTTATATAGTCAAACTCTTTTTTTCGGTTAGAAGGGGATAGTGGAATATTTAATGCTCGATGAACTAAACTGTAGAAAGTTGCTTGTTTATGAGATTGAGGGTGTAAAGACTCATTCTTTATTGTCAAAGGAGCAGCGGAGGGCTTTCTGTAAATTTGGAAAATGAAATTATCACTGGCTCTGGTCAAGGTTAAGTCCAGGAAATTTAATGATCTGTTGATTTCGTCTTCCTTAGTAAACCTTATATTGTGGTCAAGGTCATTAAGGGTCTTTAAAATGTTATCACTATTATTGTGATGTGTGTCGATGATGGCAAATGTGTCATCGATGTATCTTAGCCAAAGCTGTAGACCATTGATTTTATTGATTATCTTGGTAGCCTAGAGGTGGTCCATAAAAATGTTAGCAAGGATTCCAGATATCGGGTCGCCCATCGCTAGTCCCTCCTGTTGGTAAATTTTGTTATTGAATGTAAAGAAGTTATTGTTTACTACAAATTTTAGCAAGTTGATCAGTTCATCTATTTCACATTTGCTTATAGTGTTATGTTTCAAAAGGTTAGTTTCTATTAAACTAATGGTCTCATTTACTAGTATACTAGTATACATATTGGTGACATCATACGAAACCATGATGTGATTGTCATGTAACTTGAATTTAGAAAGTTTATTTCAAAAATCAACTGGATTTTTGATATAGGCTTCATTATTGAACTTAAAATGGCTATTTAAAAATGGTGTAAAAATTTAGAAACCTTGTAGGTGGGACTATTTCGACAGTTTATAATAGGGCGCATTGGCACATCTTTCTTATGTATTTTTGGTAAGGCTTTAGCAGTAGGTAACCTGGGGTTCATAATGGTGAGTTTTTGTTGTTCATGCTCTTGAAAGAGAAAAGATGAATTTTTCAGCAAGTTCTTTAAACCACGCTGGATCTTTAAAGTAGGATCCTTGTCAATTAGTTTGTAGTTATTGGCAGAAAAGAAATCTTCAGTTCTACTAATATATTCATTTTTGTTCAATAATACAGTTGTAGAGCCTTTGTCAGCTTTTGTGACTGTTATATTATTATTTCTGATTTTGTTCTTTACTTCAATCATTTGCTTGTTAAGATTTTAAGAAGGCTTGGAATTTATTTCACTGGTTAGTAACGGGAGCTTCTTTTTAATTTCGTATTTAACATCATTACGGTGTTCAATAGGAAGTTTTGAAATATTTGATTCGATTTCGGCAATATTGGTCACCAGATCGTCAATTTTATTGGGGTTGGGCCAATTGAATTTGAAACCTTTGTTCAAAAGATCCATTTCACTGTTTGAAAAGTTAGTGTTGGACAAATTTACAGTGTTTGGAACAACTTTGATTTGGGGAAAGGGTGTTCCTGTGGTTTTGAAAGATTTGACGAATTTAGTTTTTGATTCCTTAAGAAAAGTCAATTTTTTGTCTAAAACTTCTTGTTTTTTATTTATTTTTAATCTCTGGCAACACGATTACGTATATTTTTTCTCACTCAGCCATGATGAACACTATATATTTTCACACTTGTTTTATGTTTGAACATTCTAATTGACTGACTGGTAGCAATGATATCCAATGATTTTAATTATTTCACTACCAGCTCTGTATTGTACTTTCTATTCCATCCTCTGACTCAACTCGATTGTGGTTTTTTTTTTCTCTTAGCCATGTTCTAACATTCTATGTTTTTGTCTCACTAGTTTTAAGCATATTTTGATCTTCTAAAAATAAATGTTGATACTTAGGGTGCCATATATGTTAAGGACACTAGGTTCGAGGCTCTGACCTAACTTTAGGCTAAGATTTATTCTCGGCTGATGATGCTTACGACTGTTAAGCGAAACATGTCCCATCTTAAAACGCCTGTTGTAATGTTTATTTCCTAAATATAAGGAAAGATAAGGAAAGTATTGGAAAGGTGGTGTTAACTATTATTCTATTTTAATGTTCATGTTCTGATGTCCAATACGGTCCACAATGAGATTTATTACCTGTAACCCTGAATTATACGACCTGCTAAATGACCTTAATACTGACGTAGTGGGTACAGTTAGAACCAACCAGTAAAATCTCCCTAAGGAACTTATGAGTAAAAAGCTGAAGAAAGGAGAGGTAACAGCTGCTTATCGAAAGAAACTCGTGGAAGGACAAGAGAGACGTTTGCATGCTCAGTAGTATGTTCCTATCAGAGGAAAGGACTAAACCAAAGAGAAACCTGCAGTTTGCATTGACTAAAATGATTCAATGGGCGGAGTTGATCTTTCTGATCAGTACGTCATTACGTACTCCACAGCAAGGAAGCGAATGAAGAAATATTACCAGAAAATTTTTCGGCATCTTCTGGACCTCGTGGTATTCAATTCATTCATCATTTTCTGACAACATGGAGGAAAATTCACTTATCTGCAGTTCAGAATTCACCTCATTGATAAAATCCTCAAAAAGTACACAGGTTCAACCCCCGCTGAAGCAATGCCTGTCCTTTCAGTTAGACCACCTCCAGCTGCTCCCACAGAAAGATTCAACGGTAGGCATTTTCCTGATGTGAATTCACCATGGTGTGAAGAGGTGCGTGGTGTGTCTGGCGAAAAGGGAGATACGTGAAACAATCTACAGGTGCAGGGACTGCGATGTCGCTCTCTGTGCAGCTCCATGTTTCTGTGCTTATCACATGCAAGATGTGTAAAAACAGTGCGTGAGATGTAAACTGTGTGAATAGTGTAAATAATATAATTAGTGAAATCAGTCCTGATGTCTAAATTCATTGCAATAAAAAAGTAATATTTGTGTGAAGATGATTAGAACCACGCTACCATTGTAAGTACTTACTCTCAACTTATTACTGCGATTGCAAACCCTGCATGAAATGTATTTTTCTCAACTGCGGTATTTATTTCAGATATTGTAGATTAGTTAATGATCAAGTGTATTTGCAGTGTATGTGTTTTTAATTTTCCTCAAATTAATATGAAAATATAGATATTCCGAAAAGAAATTTATATTTGCAATATACTGTACCAGGAAAAGTTCGTGGGTAATTGGCATGAGTAGGACCTCAGGGAGTGGAACTTGGTTTTGGAGCCAGTACAGAGTAGGATAGACTCGCAGAGCAAATAATAGATGGTTATATATTTTTAAAAACAATTTATTGATTTTTCACCCTGCAATATGATTATTGGATTCAAATCTTGCATTGAAATTAAACGTTTGAACGTAATCTTCTTGAATGTAGTTCATGAAAATTAAATAAATATCACTGATATCAAAGTCTTTCATATACGAAATTACTAGGTATTGGATTTCCACCTACAGTCTTTCTAAATCATTTTATGAAATGAGCACATACTGATAATTGTAAATTGACATAAGAATTTAAATTTCTGTTGAGAGTTTTTCAGTTTGTAAACCTTGATGTATAGAACACTTGAAAAGCCTAAAGTTCTTCTATGAAATTTGAAATTAAATTTGAAAAATGAATTAACCACAAAAAAATGAACTTCTGAGAAATTATGAGAACTCTGAAATATTTGTTCACATGCAGCACTGAGGTTTCCACTGTTCAAAAGTAATGAGAAAAAAAATTCAGTCAGTTTGTTACTAGTCACTTAATGTAAGAAAATGTTGCTTACAAATGTTGAAGAATGGAATTCTGGAATGTTCCGTGGAGAATCAGGTTGAGCGATGTTCCATTAACACACCACGTTGCTGTCCTGCGATGGGTACCATCGATGAGGTGATGATTGCTGGAACTGGATCTCGTAGAATTACAGCTTGTTGAGGTGATTTTTCGCACACGGAAAATTCACTTAGTGCGAGTAGTTATCACTGACATTGTCATTTACTGTCGAACACAGTTTATGGCGAAATTTAATTTAAAGACATTAAATGAATAATCACAGTCCTGGCTGTATGAAATACTATTTAAAGTCGTCACTTAGAACGTCCAAAACTACACAGTTCAAACACTTGGAAAGGCAAATCACAGTCTCTAATCACAGTCTTTGAACACGGGTTTTGAGCCACTAAGGATGATTTTCTGATTATTATAATATCACTTTACCTCGAAAAGAGTTCCTAGTATTCACCCCGTTTACTACTGTAAGTCGTGTACTAATATGGCATGAACATTACGTGAATAAAAATACACAGTTCAATACTCTAAAAGAAATGAGTCCTGGTAATTCTACATGTTAGTTTCAGTTCATTGTGGTAGTTCAATATTATGTGAAATAAGTTAAGTTCACACGTAATGTTATAATCTGTGAACATCAAATATTTGGTATTTGCTCTTCAATAAGTTCACTCGTATTATGTTCTGAAATGACTTTAGAATTAGACCGTAATCGCGACACGATAGACATCTTTTATAATCTTATCGGCGATACAACTTCGTCTTCCGGAAACACGACGGCACGTACTTTCACCGTGACTGCGCGGACATACTGTACGCGGGTCGGTCTTCCTTCTCTCTCACTCACACACATCTGTGTACTCGTCTTTGTACTGTTCTGTGCTGCTTGTTAGCCTTGACATATATATCGGCGCTGGGAGGGGTGGCTCTCTTGGTCATGTGACCATGAGTGCACAGTCTTCTTAGACTTTAAATTATTATAACTCAACAACCATGGGATAGATTAATTCGAAATTCACAGGAATTAACTTTTATGACGTCCGCTACAATTCAGCGTTTGTCCCGTTGAAATTAGTTAAGGCATTAAAAAGCTAGCGAAAAGAAAAATCTTTTCGAGAAATATCTCTAGGGTAGGTGAGCTTCAAGCGGCAGGTGACGTCACTTGACCTCACCTAGTCCACTCGTGGAGTCTGGCACATGCTGGAACATTCATTCGCTCAGCTGTTCGTACGTCAGATGAAATTTTATGCTGGAATAAAGTTTGTTTTCAATTGATATGTGCCAGGACTTAGGCCTTTCTGGTACAATACGGAAGTTAAGATTGTGTTTGCTCCAAAACTAAAACACCCGCAAATATTAACAAATAGGCGAAAAATCATTTTCTGTATCAGAATTAGGATATACGTAGCATTTTATTATCAAGGATTTCAAAATTTGGAAGGTTTCTTGAATTTATTTGATTAATTTTTGAGTTATGAAAATTATTCCCCACCAGAACGGTGTTACCATATTGCGCGCTTCCCAGTTAACGGGTCAATTAAATTTGAATGACAAAAAATACCATAATCTATTCACCTAGCTCACTTTCACGAGAACCTTACAACTGGTAGATTGGTGGGGGGGAAGGGGGGTATTCCAAAAATGCAAAAAATGTTAATCAAATCAATGGAGGAGTCCAGTGTAGGGTGTATTGCTAAGGGCTGCGATGGAATAGTGAGAATACGTAAGAGTGAGGAATTGAAAATGGAAGCTAATGTGCAGATGGGTGGCTTGTGTGAGCTGTGGTCTGTCAAATTTGCAGAAGCTTTTATGTTAAGTGAAAATGGATTGTAAGGTGCAAAATTGTGAATGGAAAAGGGAAAGAAATATTTTCAAAAGTTGTGCTAAAAGGTGCCAAAAAGAGAAATACTGGTAAAATACCTTTATTCAGGTTAAGAAAGTTTCATTGACATTCTTTTAATCAACACTATTGAAAATATGAAATATCTTTAAGTAACCAGTATTTATAAAATAAAGGTGCTGGTGATTGTTGTTTAAGAGAAAGTAAAACTTGGCAACCACCATTTACACACACAGAAGCCATCCATTTACACATCTTCTTCCCTCACTCATACGTATTCTAAACACCCATTAAACGGACTCTTTCATCACTCTGAATATGAGTCACAGGTGGTCAAATTGTGCTCAACGTCATGGACATTATGTAGCTGTCCAATTCTTGAACAAACCATGAAATAAGTGGTACGGAAAAGGTGCAGAAGTATCAAGGAGGTAGGGAGAGAGGGGATAAATGTGCTAATCTCACGAAAAGATGCATGAAAATATGTGTTAATTTTGCTTCATTTCATACACGTTTCAATAATTAATTTGTAAGCACTGTATTTTCGGAAGGGTGTTGCACCTTAACCCTTTCAGACCTAAAAAAAACTGGAGGCGTGAATATTTGTTTGTATGTCAAAAACTGACTAAAATGCTCCTCAATACACATATTGATAGTTTATTTTACAAAATAAAAACTAACATCCGAAAAAAAATGACCCACACAATTGTGCGTATCAAAATTCAAAACCTCGTTGTATCACATACATGATGTATCTTCAAAATTTACGTTCACTAACCAATGTACACACTTCATTGAATATATTCCGGTATTCAGTAAAGCTTCTAGATTAATATAAACGCAATAAATAAATACTTACTTTTGGCACTACTGCTTCTCGCCATCTCGCCGATCAACTGTGCTTTTCAAACTCTTCTTCCTTCGCCCTGGCGGTCAAGCGCATACTAAAAACAATTGAAATAGACGCCACGTGTCCCGCACAATCACTGCAGTCCAGTCTAGCGCCGAAAAAACATCAAATACGGTCAGGGATAAACAAAATACGAACCCGCACAATTGTGCGTACTCGGTCTGAAAGGGTTAAAAAATCCATTCTCTGATTATAACTAGGGCCCGGATTCTTATGTAATTACATAATCCACTCCTTTAACAAAAAATGTCAGTAAATTGTGGTTCTCAAATTGTTATAGTTGGGTTTAATTTTACATATTACTAGTAATTAAAAGATTGTTTCAGTTCTATCTTAGAAGTGAAGCTTCCACGGTGTGTAGAATTAGTTAGTTCTTTTTACGGGTTGAACCGTGTTGTTTTCTGCACATTACGTGCAATACAGTTTGCCGACGTTTCAAATACATTGCAGTATTCTTTGTAAAGGAGACTAAAATACCTCTACTCGATCTGAGGTAATCAGTCTCCCAGGCAGGAGTTTATTTTTTTATTTTTCAGAATAATTAAATTATTGGTGAATTTCCGTTTGTAAAGAAAATATTACAATTACTATCAGAATTTCCTACTCTGTGAAATACAGTAGGTCAGAGTGCCTCAACTCTGTATAATAGCACTAATCCTATCTATGAATGTGGGATGGCCAGGTGCGTTGCATTGATCATTTAACCTTTTAACAAACTGAAAGCAGGCTACTACTTCCTGCATTGTTGAATGGTCCTTCTCAGCCTACAAGAAGATTTATTGGATTAGCACCAAAACATGGAGAGGTACTCGGTGACACACTGCGCATCATGATATAAAAGTTACTATACTATTTGTTACTTAACAGTGTGGTTTAAAGACAGATTCTATATAAACTTTATTTTGTAACGTTTATTATTTATTTTCAGGGCACAAGGGCAGCAGGAAATTAGCTGTAACCATAAATTGTGTAATACACTCTGCAGTTTACACTGCATAAATTTTTTTAAATACTTGAAGTATTTTGAACAGATCTTTAATTTGATAGTTCAATAAGTAACTATATTCCCTGTCAAAAGTTAAAAAGCAGTAAACTATGAAAATAAACTAAAGCAACAACGATCATAAAATATGGAGTTATTTAAAACAGTATTATTATCCATATCATAATATGAACATTAGTACTGCTACATATTTCACTGATATTTACTACATTTTATATAAATATTTCGCACCTTGACTGTATATAAAAGTTTGCGCCCTAATTATAACTTGGTTTCAGTGGAAGAAGTATTCGGCACCACATTAGCTGTCTAGGAAATTGAGGAATGTAAGTGACATTGTATGTTGTAGAGCAATGGCTTAATTGCATCAGGAAAACCAAAATGTGGCACATTATTTTAATTTGTAGGCTGGTTAACCCATTGTTATACTAATTTTATTGTGCCGAGTGTGTTTGTATTCTAGGAGATGGTAAAAAGAGGGGTGGGATGTTCCTACTATACTCTATCTCAAATTACCTGGGAGATAAGAATTACAAGTCTGGCCACATGTGCACTGTAGTACTAGTCGCAAAAAGACATCAGTCAAGAAATCGTGATTCCGATAACTAGTTCAAATAATCTGTAATAACATGTTATAAGAAGAATACAAGATTTATACAATCACCAGAATGAATCAAGATGATATTCAATACAATTCTGAAGGTTAATTTACTCACTAATGTCTCCTGCAGAAGAAAGGAAGGTTACTCAACTCCCTCCATGTCGTGGTCGTCATCACTGCCAGAGTCGTTCACATTTATCACTATCTGTTCAATCGCATCATCTACTAACTGTTCTATATCCCACATTCGTTTTTGTTCCCCCTCGATGACGTGTTTTACACACATTTCCCACTGTTGAGGGGTCGCTAGTTCAATCCCTTCCAGCAGCAGTTTTTCTTACTTCCGCAAGAGTGAAAGTTTTGTTGTCCCATGCAACATGGCCTTTAACTTGACTCCACATATTTTCAATTGGATTTAAAGAAGAATTTGGTAATTAGGTAACCTCCCGATTGCAATGTGATATCATCTACGCGATACTCGCCACACGAGTCCTTAACATGCTGTGGGATGACATTAAGAACCTCGTCACATTTTGGAGGGGACTACCAGCATTTGCGTCACTAAACTTCTTAAAAACGTTGAGAACACACTGTTTTTCTCGACTTCCCTTCTTATGTTTTATGTTAGAATAGCTGGGTTCACCCATCTTCACTGCGCACGGAACTTTACCAAAAGGTTATGTAAACATAAATTAAAACTATTAACTAAATCCTAAACACCAAGACAAAGACTGACTACCAACTTAATTAATAATTATATATTACTAAATAATAGCACGAAAGAAACACTTAATAATATGCGAAGTCACTAGCGTGCCAATAACACTCGGAACACAGCAGTAAACAGAAAGCACATGGGTTGTACGTTAGCTAAATGAACCGCTACTCAGTACTGCAATGGCTGTTCCCCTCTCAAAAGGCACTTTAATGCACGAGTATCAATTATAAATCGTAACTAAACAGCTTTTTAAAAGTGAAAAATGAAGATAAATGGATTTAGATGACGTACATAACTTTTACTTTGAAATAACATTACTTAACACATGTAGAGTATTTTTTATGCCTTACCCAAGATAGACAGTACCACCGCATTTATCACGTGTTTCTGGTGTTTACCTTATCTCCCGGGTTATTTCATACTAATGTATTCAATCTTCTATGCCACACCTCACATGTGTTAGTGGTCTGTGAAGGTTTTGAAGACATTCCAATTATGAGGAAGAAAAAGTGGTTTGCTACCTGCCTTATCTACTAAGTTGTCCTTTAATAAAATTGTCTTTGACATAATCAAAAACTGATGCTTTCACGGCCCGTAATTGTAGACATGATAATAAGCTTTAGGGCTGCTTTAACCTGTGAAACATTATCGGAGCAGTCGTTATGACAGGTTAATGTTGATAAACTTATTTTATTTGATCCTGTATTGACTTGTCTAAATCTATTAAAAAAACTATTTAAAATAGTTTATGTTGGGTCCACCTTGTCAATACACTTTTAATGACTGAAAATTATTTATTCTTTCATATACTGTTGAAGGGACCCAACATAAACTATTTTAAATGCCTAGTTTCTTTAATAGATTATTGACAGGTTATTATGCCGCATAAACAGAGCAGCTCACCCCTGACTTGCCTTGAATACGTAACCCAGAATATCATGGGATTATGCAATTTCCCATTATTTAGTTGTAACATTTCACGAGAAGCACTGCAATCACAAAAGATTTGGCACCATGGGAAGTATGCGCTAGGGATTTTGTCACTTTAAAAAAGCCTATGATAATGACCTAGGTCAAACATATGGAAAAAAGTAGGGAACTAAGTTATTACAAAATGAAACAAACCATGTTAAATGCAACAATGCATCTGAAAAATAGCTTATTGCTAAGGAGTGAAAATCACCGTGAAGTAAATCAAGGGATATTGATAATTTTGTTTAAATGTTTCATATCTTCTTACAGACACATTGTTTATTGAAATACTGTAGTGTATGAATTGTTTTATGTTGTACGTGACAGGTGCAGGAAGAGGCAGCACGACAACAGGCTCCACATGGTCAAGGAGGCTATGGCAAAGTAAATCCTCCTGGGATTGTTGTTGGCCAGCCGCAGGTGAAGCAAAGAACCATCCAGATGGGGCCTAGTGCAGAGGGACCACATCTTATTCCCATGAACCAGTGGACTCCAAGGTATATATTGTGCTATTGGAATGTGAACGTTTAGAGAAATAAATCTCCAACCGTTAGTACGTGTATTTTTAGGACTTTCTGGCGTTAATGGGTTAGGGGTAACATGCTAGCCTCTTACCGCCAGGCCCCGTGTTCGATTCCTGTCCAGTCCGAGGCTGGAACGGGATTCACTTACCCTTGTGATACCAACTGAGGAAGTATCTAATATCCTCTCAATTAATACAGAAATAATTTAGAATTTTTACTGAACAGTTGATATAAAATCAAAGAGCAAAGATGAAGAATCACGTGGAAGGTGTAGAACTGATGAATAGAAATTATACTCTGCACGGCTTTACTTCTAAATTGACATTTTGCAAAACAAATGAGCATCGTCTTACCTCTGTTGCCAGCACGCTACTTATGCGAGAACAGCTGATGCAATACGACTGAGGTAATCAGCCCTCGTAAAATGTAATACCGCACTCAGAATAGCTAATGAATCGGGATTGAAAATAAATTCCCAAACACTATACTTACTAACAACATCAGACACAAAAAGAGAATATATCATTAAGAATTAAAAAGAATGAGGAAATAACACATCATTTGCCACTAATGGCTGGCACAGAAAGAAGGTTATGGCCTACAAAGGGAACACTTCACTGATTTCAGAGTCACTTTCTTGCCACTTGTCTGTCCCGAACTACACTGAGACATGCTAAACATGCACAACTGAGTACACTACAAAAATACATGGATGTAAATAAAACTACAGCTATTTTTGTGCACTGAACTACTAAACCAGTATTGTACTAACTTATGCTAAACTGTAAATGATGGCATAATGCACACAGTTCAACGAGTACCTGCACTGCTTTCCACCAAGCTACTAGAGACACTAATAATGAAAACACTAATTATTGATGAAAAATGCAAAATATTGTGAACCGTGCCGAATACCATACACATTGAGCGAGATAGGTTAACCACGTGGTGAATGTAAATATTAGAGTTGGCAACTAGGTTTTGAGATCGCAGTCTGCCGATATCAGTCGATATGAATGGCGGCTTGGGGTTCGTTGTATGTCTATGTTTCAGCGCATAACCACCAGACAGAGCCAAAATCGGCCAAAAATCAATTTAGAAGTAAAGCAGTGCGGAGTATAGACATGTTTTAGAGTTAAATCAACCATAACGTCCTACTTGACAGCAATGCCTTGTCACCCAATAAATGGCCGAAAACATTTCAAAACTTACTTGTCTGAATTTGTGCACAAAAATATCAGTAATGACTTTTAAGATAAATTCAGATGGGACCAACTATGGAGAATGATAGGTTAAAAAAGACTCATTGTTTGGTTGCAGGTATCCATCGAATCCCGCTCTACAAACGAATCCAGGCTTACGGCAACCATCACCAAACATGATTCAACAACTGCAACCCCTCCAAGTCCCTCCACAGCAGGTGCAGCAACCGTTAGGCATCGTGCCTTCTCACATTGGAATGGGCATCACCAGGTTTAGTAGGAGCTGCTGGCAGTAACCAGTAACTCTCAAGTCCCCCAACACTCCCGAACAGCAACAACAAATATTACACATCAGCCGCAAGTGTACAAAGAGGCGCAGGTGGCTCAAGCTCAGAATCAAGGAGGCGGGGGAATGCTTCAGGATCAACAGCTGTAGCACATCATGTCTCAGCAGCAGCAAGGAAGGATGAAAATGCAGGGAGTATTTAACCAGCAGGCAATGCTGGGCTGGGTATGTCTCCTCAGGAGCAACAACAACAGTGGTACAAACAACAACAAATAATGGCCATGCAGCAACACCAGAAACAACAGCAGGCCGCATTCCATCAGCCTCCCCCAGCTCCTCCGTACGGACAGCCCCAGAGGCTTCCAGGAGCCGGCCGCCTGCAGCACCTGGTTAGCTATACTGGAGGTGGCATCCTCCCCGACCAGACGCAGTACGTAGTTGGAGGACAACACGGCACACAGGTCCTGCAGCAGCAGCCGGGCCTGAAGCCTATGCCGCCACCAGTTTCGTCCCCTGAGGGTATCTCTTTGGATAGGTTAAGAATCCGTAACTGTGTGAAAATAAAATACACTGCCGAATTCACTCTTATGTTTCTGAGTCTCTTCTTCTTGCGGACACTGTGTTTTGTGCCGTGACTAATGGTTATACATAATGAGATTTCTTTCTCTGTGAATGCAATAGTGAAGTAGGAGTAGGGGAATGGGGGGCTAGAAAAGTCTGTGTTAACAGGACATTCTATAGATGCAAACTTAACGTTGCACAACGAGCAATTAATTAATACATACATACATATATACAAACATTATCATTATAGACTGTTATGCCTTTCAGCGTTCAGTCTGCTAGCCTCTGTGAATTTACCAAATGTCGCCACAATCCTCTACTTGCAACTAGTGCTGTGGCCTCATTTATTTCTATACCTCTTATCTTTAAATCGTTAGAAATCGAGTCTAACCATCGTCATCTTGGTCTCCCTCTACTTCTCTTACCCTCCATAACAGAGTCCATTATTCTCCTAGGTAACCTATCCTCCTCCATTCGCCTCATATGACCCCACCACTGAAGCCGGTTTATGCGTACAGCTTCATCCATCGAGCTCATTCCTAAATTAGCCTTTATCTCCTTATTCCGAGTACCCTCCTGCCATTGTTCCCACCTGTTTGTACCAGCAATAATTCTCGCTACTTTCATGTCTGTTACTTCTAACTTATGAATAAGATATCCTGAGTCCACCCAGCTTTTACTCCCGTAAAGCAAAGTTTGCCTGAAAACAGACCGATGTAAAGATAGTTTCGTCTGGGAGCTGCCTTCCTTCTTACAGAATACTGTTGATTGCAACTGCGAGCTCACTGCATTAGTTTTACTACACCTTGATTCAATCTCACTTGCTATATTACCATCCTGGGAGAACACATACCCTAAATACTTGAAATTATCCACCAGTTCCAGCTTTGTACCTCCAATCTGACATTCAATTCTGGTGAATTTCTTACCTACTGACATCAATTTAGTCTTTGAATGGCTAATTTTCATACGATACTCATTGCACCTATTTTCAAGTTCCAAGATATTAGACTGCAGGCTTTGGGCACAATCTGCCATTAAGACCAAGTCGTCAGCATAGCCCAGACTGCTTACTACATTTCTACCTAACTAAATCCCTCCCTGCCATTTTATACCTTTCAGCAGATGATCCATGTATACTACGAACAGCAAAGGTGAAAGATTACAGCCTTGTCTAACCCTATTAAGTACCCTGAACCAAGAACTCACTCTACCATCAATTCTCACTGCAGCCCAATTGTCAATATAAATGCCTTTGATTGATTTAATAATCTACCTTTAATTCCATAGTCCCCCAGTATGGCGAACATCTTTTCCCTTGGTATCCTGTCGTATGCTTTCTCTAGATCTAAGAAACATAAACACAACTGCCTATTCCTCTCAGAGCATTGTTCAATTACCTGGCGCATACTGAAAATCTGATTCTGACAGCCCCTCTGTGGTCTGTAACCACACTGGTTTTCATCCAACTTCCTCTCAACTATTGATCGCACCCTCCCTTTCAAGATGCCAGTGAATACTTTGCCAGGTATACTAATCAATGAGTTACCTCGATAGTTTTTGCTATCCTTCCTGTTCCCTTGCTTATAGATAGGTGCAATTACTGCTTTTGTCCAATCTGAAGGTACCTTACCAATACTCCATGCTAATCTTACTACTCTGTGAAGCCATTTCATCTCTGCCTTCCCACTATACTTCACCATTTCATGTCTAATTTCGTCTATTCCTGCTGCTTTATGACAATGGAGTTTATTTACCATCCTTTCCACTTCCTCAAGCGTAATTTCACCAACATCATTTTCCTCCTCCCCATGAGCTTGGCTGTTCGCAACACCACAAGGAAGATTTCCTTTTACGTTGAGAAGATGTTCAAAATATTCCCTCCACCTCTCCAATGATTCCCTGGGATCTATCATGAGTTCACCTGAATTACTCAAAACACTGTTCATTTCCTTTTTTCCTCCTTTCCTAAGATTCTTTATTACTGTCCAAAAAGGTTTTCCTGCTGCTTGACCTAGCCTTTCCAGGTTATTACCAAAATCTTCCCAAGACTTCTTTTTGGATTCAACAACTATTTGTTTCGCTCTGTTTTTTTCATCTACGTACAAATCTCTGTCTGCCTCGGCCCTTGTTTGGAGCCATTTCTGATAAGCCTTCTTTTTACGTTTACAAGCTGTTCTCACTTCATCATTCCACCAAGATGTTTGCCTTTTGCCATCTTTACACACAGTTGTTCCCAAGCATTCCCTTGCTGTTTCTACCAAGCATCCCTGTATGCCACCCATTCTCTTTCTATATCCAGAACCTGTTTACTGTCTACTGTTCGAAACTTTTCACTAATCATATCCATGTACTTATGTCTAATTTCCTCGTCCTGAAGATTTTCTACTCTTATTAGTTTGCAGACAGATTTCACTTTCTCTACCCTACGCCTTGAGATACTTAGTTCACTACAGATCAGATAGTGGTCTGTATCAACGAAAAATCCCTGGAAAACTCATACATTCCTAACAGATTTCCTGAATTCAAAGTTGGTTAAGATATAGTCTATTATGGAGCTGGTACCCCTAGCCTCCCATGTATAGCAGTGAATAGCCTTATGCTTGAAGAATGTATTCGTAACTGCTAAACCCATACTAGCACAGAAGTCCAGCAAATGCTTCCCATTCCTATTAGCTTCCATATCTTCCCCACATTTACCAATCACCCTATCATATCCTTCAGTTCTATTTCCAACTCTCGCATTAAAATCGCCCATTAGCACAATTCTATCCTTGCTGTTGACCCTGACCACAATGTCACTCAATGCTTCATAAAACTTGTCAACTTCACCCTCATCTGCACCCTCACGTGGTGAATACACTGAGACAATTCTCGTCCTAATTCCTCCAACTGCCAAATCTACCAACATCATTCGCTCACTTACGTGCCTAACAGAAACTATGTTGTGTGCAATGGTATTCCTGATAAACAGCCCTATCCCATATTCTGCCCTGCCCTTTCTAACACCCGTCAAGTACACTTTATAATCTCCTACATATTCCTCATTATCTCCCCTTACCCGAATGTCACTTACTCCTAGCACATCCAAATTCATCCTCTTTGGTGACTCAGGCAGTTCTACTTTCTTTCTTCCATAATCCCCGTTAATATTAATAGCTCCCCATCGAATTCCA
This sequence comes from Anabrus simplex, assembly GCF_040414725.1. Lineage (NCBI taxonomy): Eukaryota > Metazoa > Arthropoda > Insecta > Orthoptera > Tettigoniidae > Anabrus > Anabrus simplex. Next base: position 86,089,371 of record NC_090276.1, on the reverse strand, counting down.
TTTTGTTCGACAAGTTGTTTCCAAGGAGTCCCTCGCCTGTCAAATGGGAGTGGGACTCCGTTACTCCCATATGTCCGAGGCTTTCTTAAAATGTTCTGAGCTTGGTAAATTCATGAAGCAGGATGCTACCCTACTTACACATAGTCCAAGTGAGGATCTCTCCTCTAACAGGTTATGGACCACCAGTGGATTATATGAATGAATTATTACACCCGTACATTTCACTCTCACAGATCAATGAAACAACTGTAATTGTAAGGAAAAGCAATACTTAGTGGTGCATAATGTGACTAGCTGTTTGTTAATATTATTTTACAAAATGAAGAAACTACATAAAAAATACAAGAACTGTCAAATATGAAGAATGAAGAAAATAAAGAAGAAAAACTTTCTAAGCATTAAAAGGGTATTCCAAGTACATTTACAGGTAAGTACTTGTTGTAATCATAACAGCGTTGCGTGAAGTATTCTGCATTGATATTGTTTACTGATTAAGAAACAATTTGTATAGTTAGGTTAATGGTTGAGGAGATATGAAATTGTATTGTAGACTAGAGCCCTCCCTCTTCCCCTTTCCTCGAGCTCTCTTCTTCCCTACTTTGTCCAAGATATTAAATCTAGCTAATTATAATTTAATTTGTTATGGCTCTCTAAAATACCATACTCATTGGTTATATATAAATATAAATGAAGTACATTTCTCATCATTAGCTGCAAGTTTTGTTAATGATCAAAACTTTTTTATTTAGTGTTTGCTGGTTGAGTTTTTAAAACAAGTGGGAGGTGAAGAGCAATATTTTTAAAAGTTTGGACAAGTGGCTGAACAGAAGACAATGTGGTCCTTACTGAGTACAGACTGCATTTGATTTATTCTTTTTGTTCTACTAATTCAGTAGCAGGCTCTTGTACAAATAAGAAAACAGCAGAAAAGCCAATGATAGAATACTTGAAATCAACACCAGCATTCCTGATTGCTGCTGTTTGATACTGCCGCTTATTTTATTGTTGTTTAAAAGTGTCTGACTGAATGAATGAACTTGGGTTGTGTTGCTGGTGCTAGTTTCAAGTCATTGTTACAGAAGGTGCAACTATTTCTTCTGCGTTCCTGTTTCTCTCTCTCTCTCTCTCTCTCTCCTAGTTTCTTCATTTGTTGATTTTATTTCTCACTTTAAAAGAATGGAAGGTATGGACAAATTTATAAAATTATTCTAAGATTAAAGCAATGAAAAGATCTCAAATTGAATACATTTTGAATGTTATACTTTGACACTAGTAGCCTAGACATAGATCAAAAGGAAGGGTCGTATTTCTGTGCGCTGAGTGTGACCGAAGTTTGCAGATAGATATAAAAGTAAAACCTGGAGCAGTCCTGTACGCAGTGTTCAAAAAAGTGTTGCTTAATTTATCCAACTATTATACCTTGCATTACTTGTAAAACTTAAAACAAAAGTTCCTTAATGCCCTCCCCCTGCCCCGATAAGACATGTAAATGGACTTTGACGATGTTGCCACTTTGTGGATGCTCAGCATGTCTCCTATTTCAGTAGAATTGCTATTGTTATTTTTGTTTGATACTACTTTTAAAATAAAATATGTCAGTTATACCTAACACAAGTAAAATCTCTAAAGTAAAATTACCATACTTTTCTTTCCCTGATATTCAACATTGTTTCTTTTGACTAGTGAATATGGTTTCATAGGAATATGATGGCATGGTGAGCTGCATCAAACCAGTCTATGGACTGACAACTCAAACAACAACAACAACAACAACAACAGAGAGATTATTGCCATTTAACGTTTTAATTTTATTCTTGTAGCTTCAATTTCTGTAGGATTTGTCAACATACAAGATCCAGAACAAACACCTAAAGACCTCTCTCCCATTTTGTTTTACATGCCATCTGTCTGGACACCTGTTGCAAAGAACTTGGCAAGTATTACACAAAATTTCCTACATTCTCGCTACTTGGAGGTCACAGTAAAATTGTACAGAGATAGAACCAACTCAGGGATGTATTTCCATCTTGAGTAACAAGTGAAAATTTTAGCAGTCTAGTTGCTGCTACCACTTTTATGTACAGATGGCCTTTTTTTAAATCATTACTTTAGAGAAATTACATTTTGTATGACGTCACAAAGTGGTGTGTAAGATTCAGGGATTTTCTTCTTCTCGTTCTTCTTTTATGACCACATAGGATCACTTTGGTCAGTCCATCGTTCAGGTCTCTTTGAAGGGATTGTTCGGGATTTGCGGTCCTCCCAGTACATCTTCAGACGGTCCGAACTTCGTGCCCTTTCCTCAGTTGAAAATATGCATGTTGTTGGTTTGTTTGGTGTAAGGGTAAAGCGGAGGTTTGTATTCAATTTTATCTTATTTGTGGTGTCTTCTGTTGTAAGGCCTATTTCCTTCAGATCCTCTCTTTCTTCTCTGATCCATTTACATCCTGTTGTGGTATTTTTGAGATGAGATTGTGTTGTACTAGTTGTTTCAGAAGTCTCGAATCCTCCATCCTCATGATATGTCCAAGAATCCCAGTCTCCTCTTATGCATAGTGTCTGTAATGGGTTCTAGCTCTTTGTACACGACCTTGTTAGGTATTATCCGCCACTGTCCATCTTTCTGGTATTTTTTGTTGTTGCAGGTTCTTCCAATCCTCCTTTCAGTTTTCTGAAGTCTGTCAGTCTGATTGTTTATTCAGGTGAAAAAGTGTTTCTGCTGCATATGTAGCTTCCAGTTTTATAACTTTGTTGTAGTGTTTTATTTTTGCATTTATTGATAGACATTTGTTTTTTTAGATATCCCATGTTAATTTTTGTGCTTCAGCTAATCTATTTTTTCTTGTTTGGATTGAGATTTTTTCATTTAGGTTATGTGTTTACTTCTTCAAGATATTTAAATTGAGTTACTATTTTGATTTTATTACCATTTATGGTAACTTCTTTTAGTTGTGTTGGTTTTTGGGCATAGTTTCTGCTTTTCCAAATGATATTTTGAGGCCAATTTTATTTGCAATGTTTTGAAGTTCTGATATCTGTGTTTTTGCTTCTGTTATGTCCATTGCTAGTAAGTAAGGAAGGAAAAGAAAGTGAAACTGTTTGGTGGTAGTCACGGTCGAGGCCTTTCAGCAAATATAGCAGAGTTGCGAGCCGACAGTGAAGTGACAGGTGTTATTCAACCAGGTGCCCCCTTTTCAGAAGTAGTGAAACCCCTCTTGAGAAATGCTGATAAACTCTTGTCAAACGACGTCATAGTTAATGTCGGCGGAACCAACGACGTAGCGAGAAATGAAGGCCATCAGGCTGCAAGTATTCTGAAAAGGACTCTAGGTAAGCTGACCCATACAAATTTGATAGTGAAAAACGTACCCCATAGACATGATTTAACTGACTGGTCAATCGTGAATAAAGCTGTCAAGGACACAAATGAAAAATTCAGGCAAATATGTAGTCATTTCATAAATGTTACACTGTTAGACATTAGTAAATGAAACCGAACTTCTCATACGAGGCATGGCATGCACTTGAATAGACTTGGGAAGCAATATGTAAGCAAGTTAATAGGTAAGTAACATCATTACAAGTAAAGATGAGGAAAAGACTGTCCTAGAACTACCTAGTCTGGGAAACATGTGTTAGATTCTGGACCCAATAACATTTCAATCGAAAATGTGGGTCCAGAATTAAATACCGGTAATGACTTGGAAGGTGGGAATAGGCGTTTCAAAATATTTCAACAGAACATTCAGTGTCTTAAAAATAAAATTTTAGAATTACAAGTTATTTTAAATTTAATACAGGATGTTATGTTTATCTTTTTGGATGAACATTGGTGTAATAATGATGAACTTGAACTCATTAATATTGAAGGTTATTATCTGGCAAGTAATTACAGTCGGGTTAATAAAGAGCATGGGAGAGTTTGTATTTTTGCTAAGTCAGGAATTGAATGTAAAGGAAGGATCTTGAAGTGCATAATTCTGAATTAGAATTTGAACTAACTTCAGTGGAATTTAAGCTTCCCTATGTTAAAAGGGTAATTCTGTTATCCGTGTACCGTTCACCGGACGCTGATGTGGAGATTTTCTTAGGAAAATTAAATCAAGTCCTTCATAACATTTTCGGTAGGAATAGCAGGACAGAAGTATTACTTTGTGGTGATTTTTACATAGATTTTGCTGAAGAAAACCTTCTGTCAACATCACAACTACTGCATGTTCTTCAAAGCTGTAATCTAAAACACTTCAATTTTACACCCACCCGGGTAACTGCCACCTCAGCTACAACGATAGACAACATTTGTATTAATTTCCATTGTTCTAAAATGCAAGCGTCCAATATAAATGTTGGATTATCAGATCATCATGCTCAAACTTTACAACTAGAATTTGAGAATGCTAGCAAGCATTCAACCAAAATGAAGCAAGCACAATTAACTTATTTTTTCTCTGCAGCTGCATGTGGCAGTTTCATTGAAAGCCTTAAACTTCAGACCTGGACTCCAATAACATTTGGTCATAGCATTGACCAAAAGTATAGAACATTTATTAACATTTTTTAATGCAATTTGAATTACATTTTCCAAAAAAGCTTGCAGTAATTAATGAATCTTCAAAAAAGCTATGGATCACAAAGGGATACGGATTTCAAGTCAAAAATGTAAAATACTAAGTAGATTAGCACAGCAGAGTTGTGACCGGGTTTTTTGTAAATATGTTAAAAAGTACAAATCAGTCTATCGAAGAGTTCTTAGGGCAGCTAAGATAGTGCACAATAACAAGAAAGTTAAAGAGTCGTGCAATAAATCACGAGCCATATGGAAAGTAATCAAGGGAGAAACCAACAGACACGTAGTTGGAAATAAAGTTGCTGCCATAAAAAATGATGAGGGAATACAAATGAATGACCCTCATCATTTGGCTAATTATATAAATGATTTCTTTCTATCCCTACTATACAAACTTGAAAATGCAAATAAATCAGATGTATTACCAACCTTTGTGCAAAACTCTATGCAGTTAACTCCAGTAACAGAACTGGAAGTTCTTAAAATCATACAGTCTTTGAAGAACAAAACTTCCACAGGTGTAGATGAAGTTCGCACAAAATTCATTAAAAAATGTGATCCTTATCTGGTACAGCCTTTAACTTATCTCATCAGTGAATCATTTCCTAGTGGTCAGTTTCCTAATCTCCTAAAAATAGCTAAAGTTATCCTAGTCTTTAAAAGTGGAAACTTACATGATTTACATAACTACAGACCAATATCAATATTTACTGTTATTTCAAAAATATTTGAATGTGCTATGAAAGATCGGCTTACTAAATTTTTAATCAAATATAACTTGTTAAATAATGCACAACACGGGTTCAGAGCTGGCAGAAGTACTTTGTCTGCTTTATCACATTTTACACTGTTGGTCGTAAATGCTCTTGATAATGATGAAACTGTGATAGGACTATTTCTTGACCTTTCAAAGGCATTTGGTACTGTTGATCATGAAGTATTGTTGCACAAATTATATCATGGAATTGTTAATGACTGGTTTAGATCATACCTGGAAATTACACATTGTAACAGTAAAGGGCATAATGAGACATATCACTCTCAGGTAAAAAGCATAGACTTAGGTATTCCGCAGGGTAGTATTTTGGGGCCTGTTCTTTTCTTGATATATGTGAATGATCTTCCTCACAATAATCAAGTAGAAACAGCAGTTCTGTATGCTGATGATACAAACATAATTATTAATAATTCTGACCCTATGTCTATAGAAACTACAGCAAATACAGTTCTGTCTAGGTTAGAATCATGGCTCAGGAAAAACAAAGTAATATTTAACTTAAAAAAGACCCAATACATGGAATTCAAGGCATCTAACTACCATGACAAAACTGCAAAAAAAAAAACACAACCTTATATTAAATGCAAATGAAATTCAAAATACGTTGACCACAACGTTTTTAGGTGTCCATATAGATGAAAAATTAAGATGGGATTGTCATGTTAAAAAAATAGGGAAGTCTCTGAGTTCTGTTTGTTTTGCCTTAAGGATTTTGTCTAATAGTTGTAATGAAGAATATGTTAGAATAGCATATTTTGGATATTTCCATTCAGTCATGACTTATACTATTGGTCTCTGGGGCTGCTACAAATCAAATCTTGATGTTATTTTTCGAATACAGAAACGAGCTATCAGAATTATATCGAGACGTAACAGGTTAGATCATTGCAGACCATTATTTAAGAGACTAAGGATACTCCCAGTACCAAGCATATACCGGTACATCATGCAATGCATTCTACACGTGAAAAAAAATATTGATCACTTCAGAAGGAATTTTGACAATCACAATTACCAGACGCGAAGAAGAAATAATATTTTTATCGAGCACAAGAGTAAAACCAATGCCTTGAGACATGTAGACTCTGTTGTGTAATAAGCTTCCAAATAAGATTAAAGATATTAGTCCTGTCAGTTCATTTACCACAGCTTTAACAAATCTCCTGCTGAGTAGCTGCTTCTACAGTACAGAAGAATACATGATGAAGTGCTGGTAATGATGCTATTACTTATTAACTTGTAAACTTTCTTAATATCTAGTATACCAGTATAGCCTTAAAAATATGTTAATGTCACATTGATTATGTACATATTTTTAACACCACACCAATATATTTTTATTTTGTCTTGTAAATATTGGTTATTAATATTATTTAAAAAAATTAAGATGTGCTGTCCTAACATTGAGGTATTTGGTGTTTCTGTTTTTCTTCTTTTTCAAAATGTTCATTATTGTGCATATATTATTGTTAGTATTAGGAAATCACTTGACAACTCCTATACTGTTGGCATATTTCAAAACATGTAATTGTGCAGTCTATGGAAGCTAAATAAATGAATGAATGAATGCTAAATCGTCAGCGAAACCCAGGCAATTTGTTTTGATTTTTCGGCCAATCTTTATTTTTGGGGGACATTTCCTAAACCATTCCCTCATTACCATTTCTAGAGCACAATTAAATAATACTGGTGAGAGCCCATCTCCCTGCCATAGTCCAGTTTTTATTTCAAATGTCTATGTTGTTTCACCCCTAAACTTCACTTTTGATTTGGTGTTAGTGAGAGTCAATTTTATCATGTTTATTAATTTGGGGTGTAGTCCATGGTGTCTTAAAATTTTAAACAGAGATTCTCTATGGATGCAATCATAAGCTTTCTTGAAATCTACAAATATTGTGACATGGGCGCCCACAAGATCTTTTCCAGGGGGGGGGGGGGCACATTAACAATTTTCTTGAATATAAAAACCAATATAACATCAGCAACATTAAATTGTTTACAGAAATTTCCGGTTATAACAGATGCTAGGTGACTGTCAGTAATTGCAGTTTATGAAATAATCTGGTATGATATTAAACAATTGAACATCAACATTTTAGAATTCCAGGGGGGGGGCAAGTGCCCCCCTTGCAGGCGCCCATGTATTGTGACCATATCTCTGTTTCTTCTCCTGTTATAGTCCATTATCAACTTAAGACTCATGATCTGATCAGGACAGCTCCTCCAGGGTCTGAAACCTCCTTGATATTCTCCTAGTTCTTTCTCAAGTTGTAAACTTATCCTATTAAGGATGATTATTGAAAATATTTTGTACATTATGTCTAAGAGCGAGATTCCCCTGTAGTTCTTAGGGTCGGATTTGTCTCCTTTTTTGTGCAGTGGGTAAATGAGGGCTGTTGTCGAGTGTTCTGTTAGTTCTTCTTTAATCCAGATAGAGACAAGTTGTTGATGGAGGGCAACTTTTGCTGATCTTCCTGCATATTTCCAGATTTCCGCAAAGGTCTGACCTTCTCCTGGCGCTTTGTAATTTTTAAATTTATTCAGAGCTTGGTGGACTTCCTTTATTGTGGGGGGATTGATGTTCTCTGGTGGTGTTTTTATCGGGATGTTGGTGTCCAAATGAAGGATTTCTGTAGGTTCCTCACAATTTAAAAGCTTGTTGAAATATTTAGCCAGAATTTCTGCATTGTCTTTATTGTTATTAGCCAGCTTACCATTTTCATCCTTCATCAGTAGGGTCGGAGGTTCATATTTTTGGAGCTGTTTTCTGAAGGTTTTGTAGTAGTCCCTTGATTGAGTTTTATTGAATTGTTCTTCAATTAACTGCAGTGTGTCCTTATGATGTTGTCTTTTTATACTACTTAAGACTTGGGTAGTTTCTTTTCTCTGTTTTACTAGATTTTGATAGGATATTTCTGTTTTGTGGGACTGATGTAATAGCCATGCCTGATGTCTTTTCTCCACTGTTTCATCACATTCACTGTTCCACCATTGGTGTTTTTTACGTGGTTTAATTGGAGCCAGGTCTTCTGCAATTTGTTTAAGGTTGTGTACTAAGTCTTCAAGTTTATCTGTGATTTTTATTTTTTCAGTTGCTTTCTGGTAATATTTGTTGTTGATTAGCTGGCTGGATCTATTTTTCTTTTAGTTTTAAGGGTTTACTTTTGTTGTCTCCTCTGGGGAGAGAGTTTAATTTTAATTTTAACTACTTAGTGATCTGAACCTGTGTCTATTCCTCGGAGAACTTTGACGTTATAGATCTCTTTGTGGTGGTATTTGTCCATGCAGATGTGATCCAGTTGCCATTCTCCTTTAGTGTAGTCAGGGTGTTTCCATGTTTTGAGTTTTTGAGGTTTCCTCTTTAAGCATGTAGATTTTGAGATTAAGTTATGGTTTCTACACAGGTCAACTAGTCTCTCTCCATTTTTGTTTTCATGTGTGCTGGCCATTTTCTGATAATGTCACGGTATTTTCTTTCTCTGCCTAGTTGAGCGTTGAAGTCGCCTATTAATAATTGTACATGGTGTTTTGGGATGTTATCTATGATCTGGTCCAATAGGTCCCAAAATTCTTCTGTTTTCTCATGGCCTTTTGAGGAGTTGTTTTTATCATTAGTGGGAGCATGGGCATTTATTATAGTATAGATTTTATTAAATGCCTTTAAGGTGAGCGTTGGGAGTTGTGGAGACTGTGATTTGAATTCTTGAACTGAGTTTATTATTTTAAGAAACAAAACAAACAAAACCCCATGGTACTACAGCCCTTGAGACCGCTGCTCAGTCCGAAGGCCTGCAGATGATGAGGTGTTGTGTGGTCAGCACAACAAATCCTCTCGGCTGTTATTCTTGGCTTTCTAGACCGGGGCCGCTATCTCACCGTCAGATAGCTCCTCAATTCTAATCACGTAGGCTGAGTGGACCTCGAACCAGCCCTCAGGTCCAGGTAAAAATCCTTGACCTGGCTGGGAATCGAACCCAGGGCCTCCAGGTAAGAGGCAGGCATGCTACCCCTGCACCACGGGGCCGGCTTTTTATTTTAAGGCTGACCAAAAATCCTGTTCCAAATTGTGGGACATTCTTCATCACTCTCTTCCCAGGTATCTTATTACATTACAGTATATATAAAAATGGATGTATGTGTGTAAATGACACATCTCCTCCTAAACCACTGGAGCAATTTCAATCAAATTTTGAACACTTATTATTTGCTATCTGGAGACGAGCACTGTGGGGGTAAGCCATCCCTATCCCACTTAGGGGTGGGGGGTCAGGTATCAAAATAATCAAATATCCCTTATATGTTAAATTTGGCTCTATTTCTGCATTTACCTAAATTTTGCAATTTGTACACGTATAATTGATGGTTTGAATCACTTATAGGAAAGATAGGATCATCAAATTCTACATGAATATTGGTCCATCCAGTGGTCATTTGTGAGCCAAATTCTATGTTTGAAGCTGTCACATAAGAATCTAAAAAGTAATTCAATGTGTGAAAACCTTACACAAATTTTACCCTATTCAATGTTTCTAAAACAATCTTACCTTTAAATAGATGAGATACGAGGAAATATCAATAGGACCAGCCACTTAGATCACTAAGTGAGGCCAGAGGCGTCTTATCGTACAATCCGTTTTTCGGTATGATGCACCGTTTAGCAACAGTTATTCTGTAAATGAAGGTGAACATGCATATACTTTCATTTGTTGATCTACGTATATTTATTCATTGAAGTCAATTTGTAGCAATCTAGATGGGGTGTGTCTGCCATTGTAATTAATACTTTACAAATCAACAGTGACTGTCAGCAGGAGGGCATCTGATATTGTAATCAGTACTCCCCACATCGACTTTAACTGGCAGGAGGAATGGGGTCCTCCTCCAATTCCTGTGTACCATTGTAATGAATAATTCCCTTCTTGATTTGACTAGCAGAAGGCAGGGGAGTGTGCAATTTTTTTCAAAACTCCTTTACCGGATTCTGTTTGTCAGTAGGCAAAGGTGGCTCCTTGCAAGGGTACCCCCCATTATAAACAAATTTACCCATCAAAATATGACTGACGTTACGCATAGTGAATTGCAGTAGACAAGTGGACCTGTCGTTATTATCACTACTCCGCAACTCGCACTTTACATTGGAAACAACGTCTGCAGACCTCCCTATGCTGTTTCTCGGATAACGCCAAGAGACATGCAATTTAAAAATCTTATTCATTTCATGTACAGTAATTTACTTTGATATCCGTACACAATGTAGAATACCGTAGCGAAGCACGGGTACATTTGCTAGTACCTTTAAAAAGTCTATACCCTTGAGATTCCAAGGCATCCTGGTCAGTGTTTCTAATTTTCTGTAATCCCATGATAAAATTATGTTGGTCCATTATGTCGGTGATCACTTTTAGTTTATCAGTTTGCATGAGTGAGTTTATATTGTGTGTAGAGAAGTATGTTATCTGCTTTGGTTTGATTCTTGTTTTTGTCTCGTTCGTGTATGTGGTACTAGGGTATTTCCATGCCTCCGACTTCATGGTATCTTTTAGGTGGCAGGCCACCGTATCCGAATGCTGCCTTCTCTGAACTCTTGGTTCAGCCGGTGGAGAATTCCTTAAAAGACCTTCCATGGTTGACTGTCAAGGTGTCACCTATGTGGGACTAGGTCCCGAATTACAACTCTGGATGTGATCCTATGAGGTGATAATGAGGCCGCTCCTCTGGAGTACAAACGCCTTGTGCAGCCACCCCTAACCTGGAGAACAGACGCTGCAGTGGCATTTCCTCCACAGTGGGGACCATCACCCCACCTAAAGGGGCTCATTCGCCCAAAGCCGCTGGCCCCCTTAGGGATTCAGATTATTTCCCGCTGCCCAACACTTGGCGTTGGAAGTTTTACAGCTGGGTGCCAGACCAGCAAACCCTCCTCCTTTCTCATTCCGGACTTGGGACCTGACAATGGCAGAGTTTTCAGGGATTTTATTGATATAATTTATACAGATTCAGTAATTTATGAATTCACTTAACAAGCATTTAAATTTTGATTGAAAGAAGCATTTCCATCCATTTTTCTTTCTGGAAAAGAAATGTTCATGTCTGTAACATCATAATGTTATGCTAGGTAGCTTAAACTTTGTTGAATACAGTGAAATATTCTTCCTTGTCTTTTGCAAATTACTTGATGGCGACCAGTCTTGTAGCCAGATGCCTTATGTAGAGGAATGTGTTTACTATTTTGCGTTTCTGTGGAGCTTAGTAGTGTAATGTGTTGTGTTGTAATCGAACTGAGCGAAAGGAATCAACCAGAAACAGCTAAAATCACTGGCACAGCTGGGAGTTGAAGCTGACGCCCCTTGAATCTAAGTCTGCTGCGCTCCTGTTTGTTGACTGCAATGAATCTTTTCAAATGATTTCTTCTCTCATTCTATAGTTGCTAAATCTCCAAGATCATGTTTCAAGCTTGATAAAAATAGAGTACATATACATAAAACATATTCTAGATTTGAACTCAAAAAATGAAATATATATGTCCTTTTGTCTATCAGGTAGGTAAACAAGGCCAGTTGTGTGCGATTTACAGCTAGATTTGTTGATGTAGCAACATGCCTAAGTGAATTCAGTCGTAGTAAAAACAAATTATTTTATGCGGGAGGCGGTGGTAATAATTATTTTAAGACAAAATACAAATGGACAACCATCCTCTCTTAATACTAAACAGAGGAGAAAAAGGAAGAGAGAAAAAATTGAAAGTGTTGGCAAAAAAAAAAAAGGGTGTGAAAATGAAACTCCCTAGGCCTTGCAAACCTCGGAAAGGAACGAGTTTGGAGGAAATATGTTCAGCTTGAACTTCCTGGTCTTCTGCAATTACTTGGCGGTGACCAGTTTTACAGCCAGATGCCCTTCCTGACACCAACCTCTGAAGGAGTTGAGAGGAAATATGTTCAGCTTGAACCTCCTGGTCTTCTGCAATTACTTGGCAGTGACCAGTTTTACAGCCAGATGCCCTTCTTGACACCAACCTCTGAACGAGTTGAGAGGAAATATGTTAAGCTTGAACTTCCTGGTCTTCTGCAATTACTTGGGGGGGGGGCGACCAGTTTTACAGCCAGATGCCCTTCCTGACACCAACCTCTATGTAGAGAGATGTGTTCACTATCGCTGTCCCCTCCCCTTCAAGGCGAGATAATTCATATCCCTAAAGTACAGATTAATAATTAAACTAATTTTTATGGATGGTGGAAAAGAGAAAGTAATCATTATGTTAAAAAAGCAATTCACTGTGGTATTTATTGAGAGAGAGAGAACAAGTTGTATTGGGGAGGCAGAATGCATACCAAACAGAGGAAGTATGAATATGAAGGCTACACAGCTACCATAAACATGCAATGATGAAATACCGTAATTAAGCAAAGGAGACCTAGGAACAAGTGATAAATCGTAGCCAATCGAAATGGTCTGAGGTGGTTAGCATTTACGAGTGAAAAATATATACAATGCACCAGGCTATGTCTCCCTGTTTTAAGACTTCATTGTATCACCTTTTGAATTAAGGTATCAATGAAATGCAAAATTAGTCACTTGCTAAATTAATGTTAAGTTCTTGATATTTTTATGAAAGTAATGCATTTCAATTGAAAGAAAATATGGTGACATTCTTCCTCCTCTGTTGGAGGTTTCATCAACAATTGTTAAATGAATACTAACAAGTTATTTTTTAACACTGTGTTAACAATTAAACGACATGTTAAGATACTTGCATTTCTTCAAACTCTTCTTGAGAAAAGTTGGCTTACGTGTTAACTCTCGTGGAAATTAGGAATGGTGCAGATCTATACCCTACTTCAACTTGGGAGTCAACAATAACTCTCACCACAAGCATACTGCAGTAGTACTCACATAAAAACATCAGTCAAGAAACAGTAATAGTGTTCTATAGTTCGAATAACCCTTAACATGTTAAGAAAGGAGTCATCATCATCATCTTCTTCATTTACGTTTTCAGCTTCCCGGGTCAGGTTGTGAATCAAGGACCTCCATCGCTGCCCGTCTCTCCACCTCTCTTCTCCTTTTTCAACTACATATTCTGGTTTTCCTCCCCTCTTCTCTATGCACTCCCATGTTGAATCTGTCCACCTCCTGCGGGGTCTTCTTCATGGTCTCTTTCCTGTTAACTTCTCTGAGAAAGCTCGTTCTTCTCCCATTCTCACCGTATACCCATACCACTTTAGCTTTGTAGTTTCTATCCGTTCTTGAAGTTTCAAGATGCCTGTCCTTTCTGGTCTTGCCCTCGATACTTCATAGGAATTTTATCTTCGCTGCCCGTATTCTGCTCTCCTCTCGTTTTGTTGTAGTCCACGATCCAGCTGAGTAGATTAGTATGGGTTCATAATATGTTGAATATAATATTTTCTTATATTTCTTTGGGACATCAAAATACCACTTACACTCTGGTAGGAGCTGTTTGCTTGTTGTACTCTTTTCCCAATTTCCTCGGTTATATTTCCATCTTCTGTGATCACACTTCCTGAGTACTTGAAATTTTTAACCACTTCCAGAATTTTACGATTCAGTTTTATCTTTCCTCTTCCTTCCTTCCACCCTTCATTCCTTTCCCTTGTCATCACTATTGTTTTACTTTTCTCTGTGCTTACTTTCATCCCAAATTTTTCTCTCTCTTGATTCCATACATCCATGGGCGCCCATGCCCGGGGGCAAGGTGGGGACGCGGCCCCCCGGCTAGCTCTCAGGGAAAGGAAAAAGTCGAATATATTCAGGTGTTCTTCTTTCAAGAAAATGATTTAAAAATCGGTATTACGTAGAAGCGGTAGGGGTTACCGTGTGTTTAATTCTACCGTGGAATACAACTCGCCATTCATCTTCCAAAATATTGAAAATAGTACTGTACATACCCCCAAGTCCAGCCCCCCACTCCCCCTCCCCCCCCCCCCCCCCCCCCTACAAACTATCCAGGGGCGCCCATGCATACATCTACTTGTTTTTGCACTTCGGTTTCATCCTCACCCCATCTGCAAAGAACATGGCTTTTATTGCCTGTCTTCCCACCCTCTGTTTAATGTCATTATGAATTTCATCCATGACTATGATGAATAGTACGGGGGATAGTACACTTCCCTGTCAGAGACTAGTTTCAACTTTGAACCATTTTGTTTTTCCTATACTGGTCTTCACACCACTAACACAATTTTTGTACATAGCTTTTATCATTTGCACTTCCACTCTGTTAACTTGTTTTTTCCTTAATGTGTCCCATATCAGCTGTCTGTTCACACTGTCATAAGCCTTCTCAATGTCAATAAATGTCATCACTATGTCTTTTCCAAACTCCCATCTTTTCTCCACCATATGTCTTAATGTAAAAATCAGGTCAAATATTGATCTGTCTTTCCTGAAACCATACTGTTATTCTTCTATTTCTCCTTCTACTTCTTCCTCAGTCTTCTTTCCAATACTATCTCAAATATCTTAGCTACATGGGCAATAAGGGTGATCCCTCTGTAGTTATTGCATTCCTTTTTTATCACCTTTTTTAAATATTGAGATAATTAAACCCTTTCCCCACTCTTCTGGGATCTCTTTCTTACTCCAGATTACTCTAGATAATCTATACAGCCACTGGGATCTCTTTCTTGCTCCAGATTACTCTAGATAATCTATACAGCCACTGTAGCCCTATTGGTCTTGATGATTTTACAGTGGCTGCTGGTGGTATCTGAAGCTGGATGTTGCACCAACATTTTCAGAGTCACATTTTTATAGCTTACAGAAATAACAAGGAACTCTATTATCGTTAAGTAATGAACTACATTCCCAGCTAAAACTGTAATATATCTGGCTAATAAGAGGCTAATTATACACTTTAACTACAATTACTCTTAATAATTGAGCCATGTATTTGATTTTCCCTCCCCCCTTATACTATTTATTATGTCTGTTTTAATGGTTTCCAACTTTTATGCACTACTGTATTTTTTCGCCCGTTGAGTTGTCCCCTTAATAATAATAAATTATTCCTAAATTATGGTCCCAGGGTAAAGGAGCTTTTTCCGCCCTGGGAACGGCCCGGCCTGTACTGCCTCCCCCTTGCCTTCCCTCCCTTACCCCTGCGGATGCGCCGAGCTCTTCTCACGCAGCCTGACCGTGTCGCTTTGCGTCACGTGGTCGTGCGTCATCGGTACTCTTGGCGAGGCCGTGCGGCCTGGCTGGGAGTAAGTGTTATTCTTGCCTTGCTCTCTGACTTGAGCACGTCTCGCACCCGCCTTCGAACTCTGCACCGCGAGCGGTATGGGAGGTAAGCGTCTAAAACTTGCTTAAGATTTACGGATGATGGGAGGACATTCTTTGATTGTAAACCACTGAATAGGCGCTGAATGTTGTTTTCAAGGCATCATAATAGCCGAGTTGCTTGGAAACTGTAAAGTATGTGTGAACCCCTTGGGTCTGTTTACTGCAGTTTTCTGCAGCTTAAGTTATTGGGAGTTTGTGCCCTTGGTAGTTGAAAATATATATATATATATATATGTGTGTGTTGAATGATGTATTCAACTCCCCTAGGAGTCTTAGGCGCTTAGAAGCGTCCTTTAATGAATGTAAACTGTACCATGGTATGTTATGTTAGGGGAAATTTGCGCTCCTCCTTGAGCCACTTGAGGTGGCGTATTATCAATAAGCCCTATCTAGAATTATCTATTACACTGTTCTCTGGTCATAAACTGTGAACAGGGCTGGATCCCTGTAAATTACTATAGGGCACGTGTCGGAGGAACCTGAGTGATGTTGGTTTTAAATATTTTAATCTTTCTTACTCTTCTTGGTGTTTATCTATTTGTTCAATAAACTCTGTTAACCTGATTTCCTCGGGTATCAGTGATCTTGCCCTCTGGGTGGTACCCTATCCTCGCAAAGTTCAGATCCTATGGAGGCCGCACCTTCTGAAGGTTTGCCAGTGATAATTTACGGTACAATAATAATGTTATTGGCTTTACTTCCCACTAATGACTTTTTACGGTTTTCGGAGACGCTGAGGCGCCGGAGTTCTTTTACATGCCAGTAAATCTACTGACACGAGGCTGACGTATTTGAGCACGTTGAAATACCGAGCCAGGATCGAACCTGCCACGTTGAGGTCAGCCGCCCGAGCCACTTAGCCTGTCACAGTTACTTGCCTCACATGAATTGAAAATTTGCCGTCCTGTTTTTTCATTGAAGCAAGATGTTGGTAATATTGTGGGTGGTCTGGTATGGCGCGGAAAAGAAATTACCTAGCAAGGTGGCCATGCGGTCAGGGTTGTGTAGCTGTGAGCTTGCATTCGGGGTACAGTGGGTTCGAACACCACTGTCCGAAGCCCTGAAGTTGGTTTTCCGTGGTTTCCCATTTTCACACCAGGCAAATGCTGTGGCTTCCTTCCAACTCCTAGTCCTTTCCTGTCCCATCATCACCGTAAGACCTATCTGCGTCGGTGCAAAAATGGAAATAAATTACCTTTGCGAGAGGAGAGAAAGTAGGTATGAAGTAATCTCCGCAGAGTGGCGCAATCTAACGGGGACATTTTGGAACTGTTTCTCGCTAGGGGACTTGCTAGTCTCATGCAACTCCCTGAGACCGATGCTGGCGAGCATGCTATCTGATGCTATGCAGGCTTAGACTCGTCCCTGCTGAAGTATACTGCACCGCGCTGTCCGCTAGAAAGTTGACGTAGGAAAGCACACCCCCTGAGTTTGATTCGAAGCCAGCAGCGTTTGTTGGTCCGTTACGAAGCATCAGGACAGCGAACGACCGAGGAAGGTTCATTTTAAGATGTTTTCGAAAATATGTTAGGTTTATTAAACTAAAATATTAGACGAAAAGACTACAAATGAAGTGCAAAATGATTGGGAGTTGTGCAACCCTGCATTAATACCACGCACCACCCCTGTGATTTTATAATTTCTGTAGTTACCTCGTCCACTCCTGCTGCTTTACCACTCTTCATCTTTTGTATGACTTCCTCTATTTCTAACATTGATATCTCCTTTTCTTGTTCTTCTTCTTTCCCCATTGGTTCTTCTTGCTCCTTCTCTTCTACCAGTTCAATGTATTTAATATTTAGCAATTCTGAGAAGTATTCTTCCCATCTTTTTAGTATGACATCTCTTTGCATCAATATCTGCCCTGTTTAAGTTTTTACAAATTTTGTACCTTCTCTATTTTGTAAACTATTCTTCATCAAACCATACAAAACCTTTTTACTTTCCTTTATATCCTCCTGTAAATTCTCGGTGAAACTTTCCCAGCTCTTCCGTTTCCCTTTTTGTACTATTTTCTTACGTACCTTTTTGCTTCTTTATATTTTTGCCAATTATCTGTACGATTGCTGCCTATCCACTTCCTCCAAGCCATTTGTTTCCCTTTAACTGCTTCCTTTACCCTGCTGTTCCCTGACAGTCTTCCACAGGTGTTTACTGCACACTTTACAAATCCATTTCTGAAACATGTCCATTCCTCTTCCACACTGATCACGTCATCTTTGGGAATTTCTTTCTTCAGATCCTCTTGAAACTTTTCCCTTACTTCTTTCTCTTTTAGCTTTGATCCCTTTATTTTCCTTTCCCTTTTTTCTATTAACTTCGTTATTTTACCAAGTCTTAATTTGGCTACCACCGCTTTATGGTCTTGTTCGAAATCTGCTCTTGGCATTGCTGTCACATCTTCGAGTTGTCTACGTTTCTCCTTCTCCACCAGAATAAGATCAATCATTGTCTCAGTCTATCTATCTCCCCAACCATATCTAGTTACTTTTTGTGAGTTTTTTTCTAAACCACATATTACCAACAATTAATCCATTCTTTCTACAAAACTCTATTACCAAATCTCCTACTTCATCTTGGTTTCCATAACTATAGGGACCAATTATCTCTTCTTTTCCCTGTCTGTCTGTTCCAGCATGTGCATTCATGTCTCCCATTATTTCAACCCCTTTGTCTTCAACACGACTTCCCAGTTCTTCTAGAAACTCTTCTAAACATTCATCTGCATTCCCCGATTGAGGTGCATAAACCTGTTTAAAATCCTTGATTCCACTCTCAAATCCACCATTTGTTGCCATCTTTCCTCCACTCCAATGTAATCTATACCCTTTCTTCAATTCTTTTTGGCACTTCCCATTCCATATTGTCTCACTTTTTCCCTTAATTGCTATGTCTTTCTTTTCCATATACTCTATCAGTTCTTTTACCTTGCCATTCCAAGACATGACATTGATGATACCGATTCTGGGGATGTCTGGTAGCCCGCTTCTCAGAGTTCCCACAGAGCACCGGGAACTGCGCGTCACTTCAGGGTGACGCCCAAGCATTTTCCGAGGCCTCGATTCACTCGCACTCATTTTATAGGCTGTTTGTACAATGGGTTCACCACTACCAAAGACATTTTATTACCTTCTGCCAAGTTCAAATTAGGGCCCCCCTAACATGGAATCAGACGCCTTTTGTAGTCGCTCCTCTGGAGTGCAGACTCTATGGGTTTACCCCTTCTGCTATCTCCACCATACCGAAGTCCACCTTCTCCGCCGTAGATGCCGTTGCCGTTGACTTCTTCACTCGTAACCCTGAACTGGGACCCTTACCAGATGTTACACACAGGGTCAGTAAGCAGGGGCGCCACTCTCTAGGTAGGGCTGCCTCCGAAGAGGGTCCCTACCTTCTACCTAGTTAATAAAGGAGTAAAACATTTAAAACACTCACTAGAATGATCCGAGAAGATACTTGTAATAATTCTGAAAATAAATATTTTTACGATGTTTCGTGGATTTACAGAGGTGAAAGAAGGTGCTGGGTGGAATAGGTCTCAACTTACGAAATTAAAGTTAATTTAAAACTTTAACAAAGGTTATATTTTCTTTTCAAAATCAACAAATGACAACAAATAACAAAGATGTGACAGGTACAGTGGCGTATCCTGGAATCTCCACTGAGGCATGCAACTAGTAACCATGCAGTTAACACAACGTATTAAGTAAATTTCAATTCTACTCACCCTAATTACATGTAGGTGAACTCGTGCCAAACAGTTTTACTGTAAGTTTCTGGATTGAACGTGCGTACACAATTCTTGTTTTCTGCCTTTAAATTTACGAGGGTCCGCCTCTGTGGTGTAGTGGTTAGTGTAATTAGCTGCCACCCCCGGAGGCCCGGGTTCGATTCTCGGCTCTGCCACGAAATTTGAAAAGTGGTACGAGGGCTGGAACGGAGACCACTCAGCCTCGGGAGGTCAACTGAGTAGAGGTGGGTTCGATTCCCACCTCAGCCATCCTCGAAGTGGTTTTCCGTGGTTTCCCACTTCTCCTCCAGGCAAATGCCGGGATAGTACCTAACTTCAGGCCACGGCCACTTCCTTCCCTCTTCCTTGTCTATCCCTTCCAATCTTCCCATCCCCCGCAAGGCCCCTGTTCAGCATAGCAGGTGAGGCGAGGTACTGGTCATCCTCCACAGTTGTATCCCCAGACCCAGAGTCTGAAGCTCCAGTACACTGCCCTTGAGGAGGTAGAGGAGGGATCTCTCACTGAGTCCGAGGGAAAAGCCAACCCTGGAGGGTAGGCAGATTAAGAAGAAGAAGAGGAAGAAATTTACGAGGGAAGGTTGAGGTCTCCCGGCTTTAACTATTTCAATCTTTTCATCAAACGAACGGCCAGTAAATGGCTTTTCAAACTGATTTACAATTATATCCGTTTTAGACTCATCCATCGTTAATACCACATCTGCGCAAGATATAATAAAACACCGAAAATACAATGAATTAACTCACTAGTTAGCCACAACTCAAGCACTGGAGGTAAGTCACCCCAGTGGCATTGGTCAGTTTTGTCACGTTGGGTTCTCGCTGGGGGGTAATCTGTGGGTCCCGTTCGCTGTAAAGATGTCGACTTTCTCCAAGTTGCTAACAGATGGCAGAGGGTAGCACGGATATAGGGTGACAAATTCTGACCAAGTTTCAATTGCAGCGACATCGTTCAGAGGATTTCAGAACTACGTCTGCCACCGAATGCAATTTTAAGATTGAATGCCTTTCTTCCTGAACTCGCCCATTCGCTGTCTCTTTCTTCCTAGAGTGGTGTAGACGGCGAGACTACACCAGCACCACACGTAGTCAAGCAACGGAACCAGTACAGTTGCGCGGACTTTTGAACTTCTGAGAGATGAAATCGTTAATATTCGACTTGAAACAACCTAAAATCGTACATCAGACAGTTCTTTGTGTTATCATAACGCATGCAATGAATGCCTTGCATTCAAGGAGAATACGCCCCTGGACAGGTACCAAGTAGCAGGTTAACAATTTAAGAATTTACAGAGCCCTAAGATTAATTTCTGAGCTCTCAGCTCACCACCACAATAGTTACAGGGCAGAAAACCCCTAAGTACAAGGAGCACTTGCTCCTAATTACAATGTTAAGATGAAAAGAGCAGATCCGCTCTCAATTTTACCAGCCTGTCAAAGGCTACAACCTTCATTCCTAACTGCCCTTAAGGCACACATACAGTGAAACGGGGGTATCTTGTACCCAACCTACAGGGCCTTCACATGAAGAAAACAAACACTGGGTTAATTAAATGGCCCAACAAACCAACTTGGCTGGAGGCGTAGCTTGCACTCCTACATGAAACTTCTTAAAACCTAGGTGGCACTCGGCCAGTTATACAGGGGCTAATCCCATACTATGGAGGTGACACGATAAGAAAATTTTATTACATAACGAGGAGAAGAAAAACGGTTATGAAAACGTAGTCACCTCAAAGCAATATGAGTGGGAGCTCGAGAGGGTTAGGCACTCTCTATCCCAATTTATAGTTAAAGAGACGAAATTTTAAGTGTCTATTACATTTTAAATATAGGTTACATGAGGAAGGTTTCGAACCTGCCCCGAGGGTTAAACTGCTGAGCTAGCAAGAAATAAAGTTATTAAACGGCCATTACCTTGTGGATGAACTGCTGCCCGAAGAAAAAGGCGCTTCCCGCCCCCTGCTATATATGTTCACATACTGCGAAAGATGTTATTGAAGTGGCACCGAGACAAGAAAATCAGCAGTTTAAATACCCGCGTGGGACATTCGAGACCTTTCAAGAATGAGTACCCACACCCCCTCAACTTTATTGGATAGCTTAAAGCAACATCTCCATATCGGAGAAGACATACGTTATTGGTCAAAAATTAATTAGAGAAATTCGGGATTTGCTAAATTCAAAACAAGCGGAAAGAGAAGGGTTATACTGCCAACCCAAAAAATGACTGAAAGAAATTTAACAAAGAAGAAACTTATGAATACCAAATTTCTTCAAAAAACCAGTTCCTTCACTTCGCACTAGGGTGCACAATTATAGTTCTTAAGTAGTGCCATCTAGAAAAGAATGCCCACACTTCTTGATACGGAATAAACAAACACAAATCAAAATAGACACAGTTCAGAACACTTCAAAATTACCAAATTTACAGTAGTGACATCTTTTAAGAAATACCGTAGTAGAATTAGTTCAGTTTTCAAGGTTCCAAAGTTCTGCTGTAGAGGAATTTAAACTGGCGCAATATTTGAATTCACGGCGTGGAGGTGTACCGCCGGTACAAATATATTTGCCAGTTTAGTTGCTGGAATGTTACTCATCCCCTCCATAGAACTGTCATCAGAGTTGGTGTTGTTCCCTTTTGGTACAATGCTTGCACCACATGGTCCTTTACTTGACTCCAAAGAAGGGTAGTCTTAAAACATATACGCAATATGTGCCTTTCGTGTCCCGCACGCTGTTGGATGGCATCAAAGAACTTCCAACTTGTTGCTGTTCGGCTCATAAGGGATTCCGTTCCTATCCAAATAATTATATTTCCGTTTCTTCATGATTGGTTCAGCAATTTCTCATTTCTAGTTGAATGGATCCAAGGCCGGAAAGAATATTAACAAAGCATTTTTAAAATATGTCTCCATTTCCCTGTGATACGTCTTTCGTGGAGTTAGATTTGAGACGTACGGATAGTAACTCTTCTCCCATGAAACCTTCCTCATTGCCGGTATGCTTAATCATCCAATATTTCGCCTTCCCTGAAGGGTTATTTAGTAGTAATGAACAAGGATGCAAATTCAGGTGTTAAGTGCAAGCAGTGGTTAATAAGAATAAATTGAAAAAGGGTCCACCTTTTCAATACAATATATCAAGTAAATGATATTACGTAAGTCTTGGGACTAGTTTCAGCCACTTAGTGGCCATCTTCAGCCAAATAAAAAATTAAACAGAGTACATATGCATAACAGACAAAGACAATGTTGCAGGAAAAATTTTAACATTGAATTACATATAATAACAAAATTTATGGCTATGCTCTTCTTGTCATGATATGATGTCTTAAAGTGCCTAAAGCGCGATTTAGAGTAGCCATTTTGGAACAGTTAGTGAATTTTAGACATTTAACACAGGGGAATGGAGATGTTAACCTGTAGTTTAACAAAATGTTAATGTTTGTTAATGAAACATATTTATTGTTAATTAGAATATTAAAACTATGAAAACTAAATTTTTAACAACTGTTGATGAAATTAGGCGATACAATCATTTCTCATTATGGCGACTGAAGTTAGCATTTTATTGTACAAAGTTAAGAAGTATCACCTGCCATTCATGCTTTAGCACTTAATGCCGTGCACTGAGTTAGCTTCAAACCCAAACACATGTTGCATAAATTAATAATGCACATGCAATAAGGTTGTGAACAAATAAAGATTTTCACATATTAATTGTTTCTTTCATTTTTCTTTCTACAGTTTGGTGCTGTCAGTTTCTTTGAAAGTCATGTATAAGAACATGAATAAGAACACAAAAGGATTAGCACAAGACAGTTCACCATCATAACTGGGAGCAATGGAAAAGGAGATAAGGACCATCTCCACGTCTTCATACACTGTCGTTTTAATCCCAGTTCGATACACTTTCTGATCACTAGATTGCGTGGCAAAAGACTCTCTGCAGTGTTCATATGGAGTAAGAGCATATGACGCTGATTCGTCAGTCCGATGGAGGCATTGAGCAGACTCCTTGGTGCTATTCGACAGGTGTAGGGTATGTGCGGGTCCCTTCCTACTATCCTATATTACCGCATTAGCTCTTCTGATGAGGTTGATGTCAGGAAGGGCATCCGGTCGTAAAACTGGCTTCGTACCCGGCCCTGTATAAGAGGTGGCGTGCAAGAATGCATCACATTGTTATTAAACGACCCCAAAAACTCTCCGGACACACCACCGACCGCGCTCTGTCACGTAAGTAATGCGGGCTTTTTGTTTTGGTCACAGCATACTGTAATCGTAACAATAGTAGTCGTTTCTGCAATCGGACGACTCTTACCAGTCCTTCCTTTTTTCTATATCATCCTTGCCGAAAACCTATCTGAAAGAATTAAAATCTTCTCTGTGGTATCATTATTATGTTATTTAGGAGAGGCTGAGGCAAAACAGGGTATTTAATGTTTGGACCTGGTTATTCGTCATCAAATAATCCAAAAGTATTATTTCTATTACATACACTGTCATTAACTACAAAATATATCTAGAATGTAGTGGCGAAGCGTGCTAGTATCCACTGGTAACAGTTTGAAAGTATAGACATCTAGTATTATTTAATATTTAATTATTTGTTTCTTCGCCAGGACGTGTCGCGAGAATTGTATTGCAGTAGATAGCCACCGCCAGAACTGAGAGACAGATTGTTACCAACTCCAGGCAGTGGAACCATGGATACGCGTTGAATCCCTTCCAACAGCTAGGCTAGTATTGATGCGCCTGCGCCGAGCAAACCCCTCTCCCCGCGACACTAAAGATGTATTCTACTACGTTCTCGCGTCATGTTACCACAATACAAGGTGGTAACGAATGCTTATAACGTTGGTGCTGAGCAGTTCTGTCCGTTATTTCCACCGCGTTCAACAGCGCAATGTTATTATACGACGTTACTAAAGTGTGAATTTGTCTTAAGTAAGGATAGCATATAGTACTGCACAACTTACTAAACGTTAAAATAAGTGTTGCCACTTCCTCCTGAGAGTTGGTGGGCCCAGAATGCTCATGTATAATAGAAAGTTTAATGAACACGCCGATTTTGTTAAGAATCTTTGGAGGAAAGAAAAACATAATTTAAAAAGTTAGACTCACGCCTTGTCTTAAAACTTTAGTCAAGGAACCGAAAAGAAGTGTGATATTTTCATGACTCATGGTACAAAGATCTGCCTTGGTTATGTGGATGTCCAAACTAGTGCTGGGCAACGCTCTCGCTCGAGACTCTCGAGATCGATTCTCCTGCAGTGCGAGCTGTACGACGTTCCGGTGACAACGAGTGTAAACTTGATAGTATATCATCAGCAGTTTTATTGCGTGAAATTACGTTATCATATGGAAACGTGTGAGCCAATAAATAAAACCGGGCGAGTTGGCCGTGTGGTTAGTGTCGCACAGCTGTGAGCTTGCATCCGGCAGATAGTGGGTTCGATCCCCACTATCGGCAGCCCTGAAGATGACATTCCGTAGTTTCCCATTTTCAAACCAGGCAAATGCTGGGGCTGTGCCTTAATTAAGGCCACGGACGATTTCTTCCCACTCCTAGGCCTCTTCTATCTCATCGTCGCCATAAGACCTGTCTGTGTCGGTGCGACGTAGCCTAAAGCAAATAGCAAAAAAAGAAAAAAGCCTGGAAGTGTACTGCATGTTTAACAATGAACCCCTTAATACCATTAACGAAAGTGAAAACCGAATGTCAGTATCTTAAACTGTTCACGACTTATTTTGGGTGGACGTCTTAGCTGAATAACCCTGCGTAATTTGTGAATAACTGTAGGTAGGTTGTACACCTACTTGGATATTTGAGGCGTGCATTTTTTTCACACCAGGCAAATGCTGGGACTGTACCTTAATTAAGGCCACGGCTGCTTCCTTCCAACTCCTAGGCCTATCCTATACCATCGTCGCCATAAGACCTATCTGTGCCGGCGCGACGTAAAGCCCGTAGCAAAAAAAAGAAAGCGTGCATTGTTCAACTTGAGAGGGGGAAAGATGTTCTTTGCTACATATGCAACCACCATTATACAAGAGTGGAACGTGTAATCTAAAATGCCTGAGTTTGCTCCATTTCTTTCGACACAGGTGATGGACAACGCTCTCGAGACCGATTCTTGTCTGCTGCGAGCTGTGCGACGTCCCAGTAATTACAAGTGTAAGCTTGATAGTTATCATCAGCACTTCTCATATGGAAACGTGTGTGAAGATAAATTTGGTCAAAAGCCTAGGGAAGCACTGCATATTGAACTATGATCTTAATACCATTAAAGAAAGTGAAGACAGAATGCCAGTATCTTAAACTGTTCATGAGTTATTTCCGGTGGACTTCGTAGCTGAATAACCCGTGTAATGTTAATATCTGTTATTAGGATGTACACCTACACGGATGCCTCACAATCGTTGTCGGCAGGGTAACTTCTTGTGATTCAGACCGGGCCGGAGGTGTTCTGTGACTATTCCTCTCCATTTATACTGTATGTTTTTAAGTGTCGGATCACCGCAGAAATATCTCTGCCCACGTATTTTACTTCTTTTGAATAAACAACACAGCGGGCTGTGCTATGTGGCATCTCTTCAACCTAACCGACATCCACGACTTAAGTTGCGTTTCGGACATCGTCTTCAAGTTGTTGCGTACAACTAGACACAATTACACTTTGCACTGTCATATACCGAAGTACCGGTACTTAATTATTATTAACAAATACATCGCAAATGGGAAATATCTCGGTTGCAATGGTTACTTACAGTAATGTAATAATAACCAGGATACTGATGTGTGCAAGTTTTCCTTCGTAAACAGGACCATAAGGGATTGGAATAAGTTACCTGCAGCAGTCTTTGACAGATTCCCTTCTAGTATCAAATCGTTCAGGAAGAAAAGTAAAAGCTGTAAATGATGGACACTGAATTTGTGATTTTCTTCTGGATTTAGAATGTTAACTACTCGTACTTTTTGTAATATTTCCTTTCAATGGAATTGCCCGTTTTACTCTCGTTGTTGTTGTTGGGTAATTATGTTAACTTTACGTATAAGGCGAATACTCTACAACGTTGTCAGGAATTATTTCCTTCGTCACCAAAATATCGGCAAACACAAGGAGTGGTTATATGATATTGAATGTGGGGTCTGATAACGACGTAGCCTACATCTACCTGTCGAAAGAATTCGAGAAAACTCAAGCATTTTAGATTACACGATCCACTCATGCGTAATGGCGGTAGCATATGGAGCGTCGTCTCGAGTTCGAACAATGCATGCCTTTAGTAGCCACAGTAGCCGTCAGTTTCTGTACTTAGCCTACTCATTCGTTTACCTACAATTCGAGAATGCGTATCCTTTATAATTGTTATACTGCTTCAAAATAGACCTCTGTAGAAATGAACGTTCTAGTCGCTTGTTGACACGTATTTACGGAATGTTCGTGGTTTGCTGTTCGTATACTCGGCACAAACAGCATTCAGCTCCTACTACCTGTACGCCTACGACACACTACTCGCCACACATTGTGGGACAACGCTCTCGAGATCTCTCAAAATTTCTCGCGAGAAATCTCGAGAGCGCGTCCCAGACTGCCCATCACTAGTGCAAACATTAATAAACTGTACTGTTTTGACATGTGTTCCATTTTACTCAGAAAATATGCTTGGAATAAAGACGGTATGGAGAAATTATATAGTTTCAGAGTTATAAGGAGACGCCATGAGGTGTCTCAAGCACACACCAACACTGTTGCCAACATGATTTAGTTCGTATGGTCCAGAATAGAGAACAGCTTACAGAAAGAAAATTGACGAGCATAATGAGCTAGTAAAAATAAGAGATATATTATCAGCTCTTTAATAGATGCTGTGAGTTTTCTTTCAAAATATTGATTAGCTTTCAGTGATCGAGAAACTGAAGAATCTGATCATAGATGTCATTACAGGGAGTTACTAGCGTTAATTGCTTAGAAAGATGACATACAGTATATAGGCACCACTTAGAACCATCTACAATTTTCTCACGACTTTCCTCTGACATAGAAAATGTTATTATTGAAGCGATAGCTACTTTTATGACCAAAAAAATTAAAGGCGACGTTGAGAAAGTAAACTTTATCTCCGTAATTTCTGGTGAAAGTACAGATGTTTCTAACAGAGCACAACTCTCAACTGTATTTAGATATGTTGGTCCCGAAGGCGAAACTCAAGAGATATATTTTGAGATTCATGATGTAAGCGGCGACCATTTAATCTAAACATCTCCTTGGAGAGTTACAAGAATTTCAGTGTGGATAAAAGTTAGTTGCGGAGACATTTAATGGCACAGCAATGACCGCAGGACAGCACGGTGGGTTGCAGAAGCTGGTCATGGATAAATATGATCAGATTATATTTATCACAGCTATGATCATAGGCTCAACTTGGTATTACAGCAATCTGTTAACCACACCAAAGAATGCAAAGTATTCTTTCAGATCTTGTCCCGGTTAGCACGTCATCCCTTAAGTGGGCCGCTGCTTTTGATAAAGTAATAATAAGAAGTTGATTACGGTACCAACAGTAGCACCTCTCCGATGGATGTATGCTGGTAGGCTGGTCGCAGTCCTCTATCTACAGAGATCTTCTTGAATTATTCAGAGAAATGAAAGATAACGCTGACGAATGGGACGGTGGGACGAGAATTCAGGCTGTGTTACTATGTTACCCTGCAAGAATTTGATTTCTAGCTCCTATTAAATATATTTGCTGAAGTGCTCTCCCCATCTGATGTTCTGTATGAAAATGTGTGATATTACCTTCTGTTCCAAAGAGATCCAGAAGTTTAAAGCGGTTTTGCAGACGACCAGAAATAATTTTGAAACTACACTCAACTCTCGATTAACCGGGATAAGTAAAATTGCGGTTAACCCGCTAAAAGTTAAAAATAGAACAGGCGTACTTAAAATACATTTTAAAATGATAACAATGATAAGAAAACGTCGCTTTGATCATACAGATTGGTCCCGATACTAGAGTCCCTTGAGCTCGGTGCTGTGAAAACCACCCCAACATGCATTGGTCAAGCTCCTCAAACGTAGTTTTTCGGTTTGTATTGGACGAACAAGCAGATGATAGAAGTTTGTCTTTGTTGCGTAGAATATCCCGGACGGTAGAATCACCAACGTTATATCGGACACACACCTGTTTAACGGTAGAACTCGTTCTATATTTTGTACAATATCCAACTTCTGTTGAATCTTCAAAAGGACACGCTTCCTTCTTGTTGCCATTGTTCAGGAACTGAACTCTACTGAACAAAAATAAGACAAAGACCGAGTGTGGGGCGGTGTGGAGTAGAGCCGGAGACACACAAGCCACCACTCGGCAATATTATCCCGACCTTTGTAATTCTGTATTACTGTAACTCTTAACACTCGTGCATTTTTAGTGTTTTTGATATCGCGGTTGATCCGATTACGGTAAATCGAGAGTTGAGGGTATGTGGTCAAAGTTGCAAGACAATGAAAGGCGACAAGATTACCTTTTCAACACTTTTCAAAACGTCACGCGTCGCCACTGGCATACATACATTTTCATTACAGAATGTTATGCCTTTCAGCGATCCATCTGCAAGCCGCTGTGAATTTACTACACGCCCTCACAATCCTCTATTTGTAAGTTCGAGGCAATGTCTGCCCCTCGTAGCTTGAGTTATTTGGCCAAATCACAGCTGCGTCCCGTCATTTCCCATTGTTTATCGTCGTATTGGGTAATTTGGCCTCACTGCTTTATAGGAACGAAGAAAACTTCGTACCTCCAACTGTATTTGGAAATAATTGACATCATGTCCGTGAACTATCAGCCAGAATATCCTTTAATTTATTGCGGTGCGAGCGACAATATACTCTCAAGGAGAAGTGTTGTAACACTTATCAAAACGTCACGCGTCGCCATTGCTAGAATGAATATCTAGACCTTTCAACTCTTAAAAGCAATAAATTATCAAGAAACCGTCTATTGCCACGTTCTGCCCCTTACGTGGGGCAAAATGGGGTACTTTTATCTTTTGTTAGTTCAATATCAAATATACCTTACAAGAAAATGTAAATTGAATTCACAGTTCTATGCACATAATGCACAAATGTGTGGGGCAACCTCGCCGTCTGTATCAATTCCTGCCCATTTCTTGGATGACACGCATCTAATCCATCCTTGTGAAAAATTCATGTTACTGGAGACAGTCACCTTCATTATCACAGGATGTTAAGCCTGTAGCGCGAGTGGATCTAGTCTTTCCATTAATGCTTTTGTCGTGCTTAGAAGAGGATTTTGCTTTTCTTCAAGCAAATTTGGGGCACTTTTGCGCTAAATCTAAGCAACGTTTGACACTTTTCATAGATTGCTTCCCATTTTGAGCACCTCGTAACTCCTGCTTGTATGGGGATGATGTTAAGAGGGCGGTTCGTCCTCGTACTTCGTGCAACTCTAGGAACGGGCAAAACGGTTTCTGGGCTTGTGCACTGGAAACTACTGCAGGGTGGCGAGTCTATGATATTGCCATCAGATGATAAAGTTGTAGGCTCCTTGCTAGTGGAAACTGAGAGTGGTTCTTCAATCACATTTGGTAGCTGATACCTGTCGTTGCAGATGGGAAGAAATCTCCTTCACTGAACACATTCTTACCGACATGCCAGATTCCAGTTCGTCGGAACCTGTTCGCAGCAGTGATCATATTTTCAGCTTGCACATAAACTGCACCAAACAGACAAGAGCTCTGAAATAAGGTCACAACTTTTCCAGGATTAGATCTTATCCATTTTCGAACTTCATCCTCGTAATATTTGATCAATGGCTGCAGCCTGTGGGAAACACAACAGAATCACCCCGTTTTCCCGTGCTAAGTCAATCAGGCTCAAACTGTTTATGTGCGTCGAGTGTTCATCCAGAAGGAGCAACACTGGTCTTTCTTTTGTCACTCCTTTGAAAGAAACGGACTTTTTGAACCACACTGTAAAATGTTCCTAAGTCATCCACCGTGTTTCGTGAACTTCAGCAGAAGCACCCGGAGGGAGTCCAGTTTGAAATTCTTGTTGCATCCGTTTCCCTGGAAAGACCAGCATAGGCGGGACATAAGTTCCAGCAGCAGAGACACAAATTTCAGCTGTCACAGTTTGTCCCCTCTCGGCTGATGTTATCGTCCAACTTGCCGACGTCCCGTTTTGGCTATTAGCTTTGAATAGCCTTTAGGACTCACAGTTAGCGCCGTTTTGTCACAGTTTAAGGTCCAGTGAGCTTTTAAGTGTCCACTACCTGGCAATGTAGGTACTGCCACCTTGTTGAACCCCATCGCACGACCTTCACGTCTTCTTAGTCTTAAATTAGGATGTCTTGACATAAATCCTCTTGCCCAATCTATACCCGCTTTTCCGTAGTGAAATGCATGAGGGAGGTTATTATGCTCAGCCAACTGGAATGAAAGTTCACGCAACTGATCAAGAGTAAGCCCAAAAAGCTTACCTTCCATTTTGTTAAATACTGTACAAGTTTTTCTTCCTAATCCGCATTAAAAATACATACAAAAGTCCCATATTTTTATGAACTTCGTATTCCGGATTCTCCCTTCTTTTCTTAACGCGACGCTCTAAAGTTGTCTGGGGACGTGAAATCGAGTAGCTGCCCTTTTTTATCCCATAGAGCCATTCATAACCACATGAACTGCTTCTTCCCTGGATACACTGTAGCATTCTTGTCTTTCCGCCTTCCTTTTATAGAACCGAAATAGGAATCCATGAGAAAAAATAAAATGTGATGAAAGGCGAAGAGGGGCATAACGGGGTACTACCCCATTATGCCCAACCCCGTTTCGCCCCACAAGCACATTTATACAGTTAAAGCCAGGTTCTGTCTGTCACAAGCCAGAAGAAAGTGGGGAGTGATAGAGGCGTAACACCTCTTTAAAAACCTTGGTCCAGCTGGCCCGGCTGGTAATACCTTGTGAGGGTCCCTACCAAGGTTACGGTGAAGATAGTCAACGGTTTGGAACGTGGAAGACGACAACCAAGTCCCAATGGCGGATAAAGCGGATGAACTATCTTCATTTAGCAGCGTCTGTTCTTCAGTGAAGAGGCTGCGAAAGGCGTCTGACTCGAGAGGAGCGGCCTATTATTGAGCCCCGGGGCTTACAATTTTCCGACCCATACTGGTTTGAATAACGAAGAACATGGAATGTCGTCACTACCCCAGGTAGTACCTCTTTGAGAGAATCTACAGCTCCTAGGAGCGCAATCAGGCCTGTGGATTCTGGGAAGCCTAAACCATGATGCTTTGAGGACATTACTATACATACAAAATTCAAGACGAAACAGAAATACTAGTCTGGGACGCTGAAGGTCAATTCACTACTGAAAGTGGGAAAACACAAAGAATTGACGATGATGATGGACAAACACAACCTAACCATCTTAGCCATCCAAGAAACAAGATACCTAGATGAAGACATAATGGACATTGAGGGGTATAGGATTTATAAAGGCAAAAGGGCTATGAAAATAGGTAAAAACATGACTTTACTTGGCACAGCTTTTGTTGCTCATAAGAAGGACTTCTTTAGCCTCTCTGAGAGACTTTCCATTATAACTCTCAGCTGCGGTAACAAAGGATACACACTGATCAATGTGCATGCACTGATCATTGAGGACAACAGACGTTATCCTGAGAAAGTCGAACAGTTTTGGGACCTTCTTGAAGAACAGTTGGAGAAAATATCATCTAAGAACATCAAGATCATATTATGTGACTTTAACGCTCAGCTGGGAATAGAACCACAATTCAGATCAACAATTGGAAACTATCCTGCTCACAAAATGACTAAGAGAAATGTTATAAGACTCGTCATTCTTTGTCGTACCTTCAGTCTTCAGATAATGTCCACATGCTACAAAGACAAGCCAAGCAAACAAGTAACTTGGCTGTCACCAGGCAATGTGTCTGGAGAGAAACAGATTGATCATGTATCAATATCCAAGAGAGCGATTAAGGAAATAGTGAACGTTAAAGTGCAGAGAGGTGCCCAGTTTGATTCAGATCATTACCTCTCCAAGATAAACATAAATTTCATTCCTCTCAAAGGCCCTGAAACCAGGAAACAGAATTTATGAATACGACCTTGGAAAGCTAAAAATCAATCAAAATGTCTTAGAAGAATACCACCAGCAACTGGCATTTGAATCTCATAAATGGACGGACATCGCCTCCAAGATCCAACAAGCAGCCAATACTGCAATCCTGACAGCTAAGAAGAGAAAGCATAGATGGTGGAATGAGGTCTGTGATGAAGTGCTGACCCAAAGAACAAATATCTGGGAAAAGTGGAACTCGACCCGAAGATCTGAAGATTTCGATGTGTTCCGTGACGCTCGAAAAGAAGCAGCCAAGCGACTATATGAGAAACAGCTTAAAGAATAATAAGGCAGTTGGTGAAGATTCGATAGAGGCAGAACTACTGAAGCTGGCGAATGATGAGACTCTACATGTACTAGTCAAGCTGTTTGAAGATATCTGGAGAACTGGGATGATACCAACTGAATGGCTGTCAGCACTAATCCACCCTCTGCACAAGAAAGGTGATAAAAAGAATGTCAACAACTATAGGGGCATCCCATTAGTATGTGTTCCCTACAAGATTCTCTCCAAAGTAGTTCAGAACAGAATAGAAGTTCACCTTGACCAACAGATTGGGGAATAGCAGGCTGGTTTCAGAAAAAGCCGTTCGCGCCCAGAACAGATCTTTAACCTGAAGAGCATCATCAGGTACAAGAAGACAGGAGGACACAGCTACGTGGTTGTGTTTGTTGACTTTCAGAAAGCATATGATTCAATTGACCGCGAGTCATTCATGAATATTTTGGAAGAGATTGGAGTGGACGGTACATCAATAAATTTGATCAAACAAACTCTAACCAACACAGTGTCGAAAGTAAAATTTATGGGTGAGATATCAGAACCGTGTACAATCAGAACGGGTGTCAGACAAGGGGATGGACTATCCTCAGTCCTCTTCAACTGTGTTTTGGAAAAAGTCAATCGAGTGTGGAGGAAGTTGTTAGACCAAGGAGAAACAAAGGAAATCGGTTCAGGCTTGGTCCTAAGCACAAAGGGGTGTACGTTGACTGCCTGGCCTTTGCGGATGATCTGGACATTTTTGCTAATAACATAGATTTAGCAGTCAACAAGATCAATAGGCTGTCAGGAGTTGCTGAAAAGGTAGGACTCCAGATTTCTATTCCGAAGACAAAATGTATGACAAAAATCTGTGACGGACCTGAATGGATGATCACTAATCTTGGAAAAATCGGTCGAGTCAAGAATTTCAGATATCTTGGTGAAGTCATCCAGCAGAATGGATTAGAAGAGGAAGCAATCAATGTCAGGATGAGGAAGTTAGAACAGGCATACCAAATGACAAAAAATATCTATAATAAAAGTCTATGAGTATAGGGGCCAAGTTCCGACACTATAACACAGTTGTAAAACCTGAGGGATTATATGCGTCTGACACTTTGACCTTAATTAAAAGGTCAAGCTGACCAGCTGGAAAAAGAGAGCGCAGGATACTAATAGATGGGCTGATAGACAGTGGCGAATGAGACCAAATGAGGGTTTGTACAGCAAGACAGAAACTCTCACAGCGTCAATTAAGAAGAGGCGGCTACTGTTTTACGGGCATCTCTTGAGGATGAATGATGATCGACTAACAAAAAGAATATGGTATTTTATTCAATCTAAGGCAACAAGGCAGAGGTGGTTCCGGGAATGCGACAAAGATCTGAGGCAGATTGGTATTTCAGACTAAGAAATTCCTGACAGGAACGCATTCAGAAGGCTTTTTTTCTACGTTGGCTCTGATTTTTTATTACATCTGATTTATTTGCATATAATAGGTAATACATAAAATTATTTCAGCTGTTTAACAAATGAACACACAATTAGATAGAGAAGAACACAACAGGAAACGTCGTTACAACTTCGTATTGCCTAATGTTCGTTGATTATTTGAAGTCTCAGAATATCACAATAATGCCATCTGTACTTGAGAAGAATTAACAAGTAACAAACGAATGAATCACACAAACGTATATCACATTTTTATAGAGTCTATCTTAGTTTGTTTCTAAATTTAGTTTAATTTACTCTTGGCACTTCCAGCACTTCACACTTACAGAACACTACTTAGCTGCTCTACATATTCTCCCAACCATCGCTTCCTTTGCGGACATTGAATGCACATTATCTCGGACATTCTGTCGAGGGCACTGTAAGGCTCAGAAGATTTCAGCACACAGTCGACGTAACAACCTAACAGTAAAACGACAGCACTGTTCAGTTGCGGTGGTTGGAAGCTAAATACAGGGCGGATCACCCATTCAGGTGCGATGTACGTGTTCGGACGTCCGATGATACACTTCAGCTTCTGTGTAAATTTATTCCATGTCAGTCGAATCTGCATACAAGTTGTAAGTCGGTGTTGGATTGTATCTGTATGTTGACAGAAGTTGCACAAGTTCGTCTCCAGCATATGAATGTGATGAAGTCTGCTGTTTGTCGGTATGATGTCATGGATTAATTTATACCAGCTTTCTTTTACTGCGTCTGGAAGGATGCGATGGGAGACATTCCTCCATACTCGATTCCAGTTGATTACCATAGCTGCTTTCGTTATGTTTGGGGCTAAATACTGTTGAGACAGTATACAGCGATAAACCTTTTCCGTGGAGACATCTGGAGATGTGACAACGTCCTTTGGCATATAACTTAACTTGACTCTCAGATATCTTGCGCGAGGTGCATGATGATGGATGTCATAATAAGCTGGTGGGTTAATGCATTGTTGAAGACTGCACCATCTCGTGAGGAAGTTCTTCGATTTATGATCCCCTACTTTGTGAAAGAGCTTTAAGTGTCTTGTTAGAAACAAGGCTTTTGCTTTCTCTTTGACGTCAATTAGGCCCAGTCCACCCTGGGATTTAGGTAAGGTGAGTGTACTTCTGGCAAGTCGTATTAATGATCCTTGTCAAATGAACCAACCAACAACCGAAATTATACGTTTACCAATCATCCGTGGCATGGGAAGAATTTGGCTCAAATACCATATTTTGCTTAAGCAGTACATATTCACATACATTATTCTTTGTTGCAAGCGGAAAGATCGATACCTAACCTGTTGCAATATGTCCCTGACTGATGCAAAGCATCGGGCCAGTTCTTTTTGATCATCTTGTGCACACTGCTAAAGCAGGTTATTCCCAGAATTTTAATTTCTTGTGTTAATGTTACACACTCTGAAAGTGCCCATTGGACTCGGCCCATTTTCTCAATCCACATCGCCTTTGTCTCAGCTTGGGTTCAGCTGAGCCCCAGAATATCTCCCAAAATTCTCGATTACCTTGAACAAATGCTGGATATCAATGGTTTGATCGAATATTAGAGTAACGTCGTCTGCGAATGAGACAATATCCAAATTGCAAGGACTAAAAGTTTGCTGTAGATTGCTAAGAAGGGGTTTTAGGAGAGAACGAAGAACAACATAGAGAGCGGACGCCCTTGCCCGTACTCCTCTGCGGATGTGGATGGGCCTGGTTAAATAACCATTTATATTAATCTTTGAAGAGCCTCCATTACAAATTTTTCTCATGAGAGTCGTGAATCGAGTGTCAAAGCCAAGGGCATTGAGTGTTTCAATTATATATTTGTGGTTTACCCTGTCAAATGCGTTGTCAAAATCTAGTGATATTAGCAGTTTCTTTTTATTGTTGACCAATGACTCGCTTATAATATCCCGAATGACACATAGAGAATTTATTACACATCTTCCTGGCATCGCGCCAGACTGGTGTTCGGATGTGGCGTCCTCCATAAACGCAGTTAGTCTCTTTTTCGCACATTTAGTTAATAGCTTATAATCAAAATTTAAGAGCGCTATGGGCCGAAAGTCAAATAACTAGAATTGGATTTGTCATCTTTGGAAGAAGGACCACAAGGCCTTCTTTCATCTTGTCATGTTCCTTTCTGGATTACAGGCATCATTCATTGCTGCAACAAGTTCATCTCTAATGATGGACCAGTATGTCATGTAAAAGGCTTTTCCTAGACCATCGGGACCAGGAGATTTATTCGGTGCGCTTTGTAGTATTGCCTGCTGGATTTCTACTAAGGTGATGTCTTGGGTCAAACTTTCTTGTTCCCTATGCTGAATCCTTCCTCTTATACAATCAAAGAAGGGGTGTTGGTGATTTATGATGGTGGGCGACTCTTCGTTATACAAGGACTGGAAAAAGCTTTCCGCCATTTCTTTTATTATTTCGGGGCTATTCGTTATTTGTCCATTAGTTGTTTCGATGTCATGGATGTATTTCTGACGTCCTTTCCTGCAATTTCTTATAAGGTGGTAACTGGAAGGAGACTCGTTGCCAAGAACTTGATGACCTTTGCCTGAATTTTCATACCTTCCATTTCTCTTCGCTGTATCGTTAGTAGCTGCGCTTTTGTTTTCGTTATTCTTCGATACGTATCAGGGTTGGTAGGATCCTACTTATATAGCTGTCTTAAGCATTTATAATAGAATTCTGTCGTTTGGTTTAATTGCCTTCTCCTCTCAGCACTGTACGACTTCAATAGCCAGATTGTGCGAGGTTTAGCGTATAACAGCCACCAATGAAGAGTATCTCTATATCTGGGTATGTATGTTTTCCATTTTTGCCATTCAGCGAAAAATATTTCTTTTAAGTCCATGTTCTTCAAAATAGATTCATTTAACCTCCAAATTCCTCGTCCGCGTCTTGGTCCCCACTCAGGTTGTCGGATCTTACAGATAAACGCACAATGGTTTGAAAATTCCACTGGGCAGACGTCTGTTTCCCTCACGTGTTCTTTCAGTACCCCGCTGACATATATTCTATCTAGACGAGAAGCGCCACCTTGGTAATAATACGTATATCTGTTGTTTCACTTACCATCTATCTTTTATTAAATCAGATAGCGCGGGACATCCCTGGAACTGTCCTGTTTGGTCTTTGGGTGATAATACTGCGTTAAAATCACCTCCAGGGATCATATTGTCTCTATGTCTGTAAATAAGTGGAAGGATGTCTGTGGTATAGAACAGCCGTCTTTGCGTCCTTGCGTGTGAGCCGGATGGGCCATAGATGTTTATAATGTGTAAGTCCCGAATACGTATGCTGATTCCTCGAGAATTTGGCAGGAGTGCTGTGTCCGAGTATGGTATATGGTCCTTAATGTATATGGCCGTACCGCGTTTGTGCTCGTTAACATTAATAATTTTATCATATCCAGGAATGGGAGCAAGATTTTTGGTTGCCACTTCTTGCAACATAACGATATCCACGTCCTCGTCACGAATAATCTGTTTAAGGAGCGAAGGTTTACTTGCAGTTTGAATACAATTTATATTTAGTGTCATCAGTGTGTATGTTAACATCATAATCGTGAAAATATACATGTTTCTTCTGCTAATACATTCAACGGGGATAGGGGGAGGGACTCTATCGTCTATCTCCTACTCTACTCCGCTGTAGCCGCGGGTCTCTGCTGCTGTATGGCTTCTGTGTTTCCTCCCTCGAGGGTCTATGTGTTTTTATTTTTGTTTTGCTTTTCGAAATTGCAACTTCTTGGTTTGGTGTTTCATTTGTCCTCAAGCTGTCTTGATTCCCTGTCGTCATCTTTTGTATTTCCATAAGATTCGAGGTTTCCGCTTCGATCTCATCAGCCCATTGCATGTTATTAGTCGTAGTGTCGTGAATAACGCTCTCGTTCAGTGGTTGAATACTTCTGTCCCTCTCTCCTGGTTTCTCTAGTGTCCTAGCATTTATTGTATTCTGCGCTTCAGTGTTGACAATTTCCTGTTCGTGGTTGAGTATTAGACCTTCATTCTTGTGTTGACTATTATCGGATGTTTGTTGTTGCTCGTGTTCGTCTTGTGGTGATACCTGTATTTGTTGCTGTGTGTGGATATGTCGTCCGGTGAGGCTGACTTGTGTTGGCGATAAGGCATTGGAGTGAGTAAGTGATTCATCAACTGCGTGTTGTTCTGCAGCCTGTGTTTGTACTGGGGCAGGTTTGTCCGTGTGGGTATAGTATCCATCTCTAATAGAGCGGGGGAATCAGTGTGATGTTCCCTTTCGCAACTACACTGACTGAGCAAATGTCATGGGATAGCTGAGCACTGATGCGCAGGTGTGTTGTCTGCTCACTACACGCCCCCCGTGCCAGCGGCAGTTGTATAGGAGACCTTGTGAGCAGTGGCTGTGCATGTGACAGGTGTAACATGGAACGTCGTCGTGAGCTGACACCGTTCGAACGGCGTATGGTGGTCGGTACCCGACGGATGAAAAGTGCGATTTCGGAAGTGGTGCAGGAATTCGGCTTCACACGATCAACCGTGTCCAGGGTGTAACGTGAATGGTTGAATGCGGGTGTCACCGTCCACAACAGACGAACGACCGGCCGTCCAGCCACCCTCGATGACCGCGACCAGCGACATCTGAGACGGATTGTCATTAGTGACAGACGGGCAACCGTGCAACAAATCACGGCTCAATTCAACACAGGCCGTGCTAGACACGTCTCCCAGTGGACAATCCGTAAGAACATAGGTTCTATGGGGTATGGGAGCCGGCGCCGCACACGGGTGCCACTGTTAACCCAACGTCATCGGGCACAACGACGCGCATTTTTCGCCAGTCACCAGGGAAGGACACTGGAACAATGGCGTAACGTGATATGGTCGGACGAATCACGATTTCAACTGCACTATGCCGATGGGAGGCGCAGACCACATGAAGTGATGGATCCCGCCTGCCTCGAAGGTGTGGTCCAGGTCGCTGGTGTCTCTGTTATGGTCTGGGGTGCATTTTCCTGGTATGGAATGGGCCCCCTAGTTGTTCTGGAAGAGACTTCGAACGGTACGCGGTATGTTGAGCTGCTCGGAGACCATCTCCACCCATTTTTGGCCTTCCAGCGCCCAGACGGTTCTGCGGTGTTTCAAGATGATAACGCGCCGCCTCATCGCTCCCACATCGCCCGGGAATGGTTCCAGGAAAATGCAGCTTAGGTCCAACGACTGCTATGGCCACCCAGGAGCCCCGATATGAACCCTATCGAGCATATCTGGGATGTCCTTGTTCGCAGGCCCCGTTCCATGGATCCTGCACCCACGTTGGCGGCTGCATTCCAAACGATTTGGTATCAGCTACGTCCAGACGACTACCAGGGACTTGTCGACTCACTTCCACGGCGTCTCACTGCAGTTCGCAGGACCAGAGGAGGCCCCACACGCTATTAGGTGACTATCCCATGTCATTTGCTAAGTCAGTGTATATCACTGAATAATCTTGGCCCTGTTTTGTTGTCGTTCCCACCTCGCCGTATGGGGCACTCTTGTCTAAAGTGATCCGTAGCATTGGAGTAAAAGCAAGATTTAGGTTACCTTTCATATATTACCTGCGCTTTATATCCCTCTATGGCCACGATGGGTGGTATGGCAGTTTTAAGTTCTATTCGCATAGTTCTGATACCACTGTAAATGTTATAGATGTAAGTTGAAGACCATCTTTCATTTCTAATTTCCCTGACTTTCCCATACTTGTTAAAAATGACATTATTTTCTCGTTCGGCATTTCTATTGGTAGGTTCATTATTCGGACCAACTTACTATCAACATCTGCACATGTAATAACAACATCAGAGAATGAACCATTAAATTTTCGTACCTGTGATTTTCCATTTGTAGTTAGTAATATCTTCTCCGTCAGTAGTTTACTGGTTAGCTTGATGTAAACAGCGGTTTCCAGATTGTCGAGTTGAATGGCTTCCAGTTGATCCACGGTAAGTTTTAAGGTTTGCTGAATCCACTCATGAATTTCTGTTGGCCCCGGTTTATTTGACTTGTCGGTAAATGCACATTTTATTGTATTTCTCCTAATGCTATTGGTTGCCATTGTCACTTTACTGTACTTTACTGGAAAATAATAACGCACCAACTTCACACGCAAGGAATGCAGAGTACAGCGAACCGCTCTCTGTCATAGCTCACACCGGACTAAGCGATGATAACAGGAAGGTTGGTGAACAACTATCAAGGTTTCTAAATGGCATAAACTTCCAGAAGACGGAGAGGACCTTTGTCTGAAGAGCATAAACAGGCACTGGTCCCTGGGCTCAGGAGATACTGGCAGGAAGTCAAAGCCGGAACAAGAACAAGACCTAGACATTAAAATGAAGTTGGTTGTTACCACGCGGTCAACTCGATGTATTAAATGATGGAATAAGGAGCTCTTAAGGCACACCTCCAAATAATAATAGCACATGTTATCTAAATATATATTATTTCTACTTACTCCTGATGACAGAATGCTGAGTAGTTGCTTGCAATGGCAGAATTCTAGACAGACACACGCAAGGAACGGCGGTGAATTGCCGTGTGTTAGCAGGTAGCCATGTGATGTCAATGTTCTGAAAGATTCCGACAAATTGCACCAATTACCACGGAGATAAGAACTATATCCCGTTCTGCCCCGCTCCCCGTTTTGCCGCACCATCCCCTACTTGCTTGGCAGTAAGTACGGACATCCCTCTGACGATCGGGATATATTATTCTGAGGTGGCTGTATTCGATGGAAGCTATTATTACTCCAAGAAATACAGGGTGTCTCAAACCTTTTGGGTCACATTGAAACAGGCGATAAGAGGTTCCACAACCGATTACATTGAGATAGGGAACCAATGGTTATTGTGTTATGGACATACACCGCTTAACAACAATGCAGCCCAGAGTGAAGACCACCAGTCACTATGCATGTACTGCACGGCGCTATTAGTTCTGCCGTATTCACGCACAAAGATCCCGGGTGTCTGCTGTATACTGGAACAGACAGCGTACACCCTTGACCACCAAACAGACGTACTGAACACAACTTATCACATAGCACGTGTGTCATGTGATCGCACCTGTGAATAAGTTATGCAAATTTTACCTTATAATTTCTTTCTTTCTTTCTTAATCTGTTCGCAGTCCGGGGTTGGTTTACCCCTCAGACTCAGAGAGGGATCCTACCTCTACCGTCTCAAGGGTAGTATCCTCTAGCGTGAGACTGTGGGTCGGGGGATACAAGTGGGAAGGAGGACCAATACCTGCTATGCTGAACAGGGGCCTTGTGGGAGGGATGTGGACGTTGGAAGTGGGAGACAAGGATGAGGAAGGACGTGGCCGTGGTCTTAAGTTAGGTAACAACCCGGCATTTGCCTGGAGGAGAAGTGGGAAACCACGAATATCCCCTTCGAGTTTGGCTGAGGCGGGAGTCGAACACCCTTCCTAATCAGTTGACCTCCCGAGGATGAGTGGACCCCGTTCCAGTCCTCGTACCAGGTTTCAAATTTCGTGGCCGAGCAGGGAATCGAACCCGGGCCTCCAGGGTTGACAGCTAATCACACTAACCACTACACCACAGAAGCAATTATAATTAAACTTGTGATAATTTATTTTTATTTAGCAAAGG
Organism: Anabrus simplex; assembly: GCF_040414725.1. Classification (NCBI taxonomy): domain Eukaryota; kingdom Metazoa; phylum Arthropoda; class Insecta; order Orthoptera; family Tettigoniidae; genus Anabrus; species Anabrus simplex. The sequence goes on along the minus strand of NC_090276.1, from coordinate 86,047,418 downwards.
TTATACCAATCTCACACAGCTGCGAATGTTCTCTGGGCTGCCACTTACCGCGTCGGTAATTTTGAACCCTTTTTGACCTCCTGTGTTTACCTTTCGAAAATATACAACCTGTGTCTGGAAAAGTTCGGTGCTAGTTCGGGCGATGCGATCGCGCATACGCATTGAGAGACATGACACCTAGTGCCCCCTATCGGTCAACTCAACACAACTAAACGGAGTTGAACGCTGCAACACATCGCACGGAGTCAGTGTGAGGACTCGTGCCATTGCACAATGGAGTGCAAAACGGCAACGGAAACACACGCAATGTTAGTACAACTTTACCACGCTCAAGCAGTGAGAAAAAAGTGCGTTTCTGACTGGTTTAAACGCTTTCGAGGTGGAAAGGAAGCTATTGAGGACGAGGCGCTTTCGGGTCGACCTACCACAAGCACATCTCCAGACAATATCGAACGAGTGCGACAGATGCTTGCGAATGATCGGCGACTGTCCTTACGAACGATAGCAGATGAAGTGGGTGTAGGCAAGGACAGTGTAAGGACCATTCTTCACGAACATTTGAAAAAGCGGAAGATTTGTGCCCGGTGTGTACCGCACAAGCTGACTGACGAGCAGAAGCAAACTCGAATGGAAACGTCGGGAGATTTAATTGACGTTTGTGACCAAAATCCGGAGGTGTTGAAAACCATCATTACAGGAGACCAGTGCTACCAGTATAATCCGGAGACCAAGAGACAGTCAATGGCGTGGTGCTCAGGATCTTCTCCGCTTCCCAGGAAAAGTCGGCGCACAAAGTCTAAGATTAAGACAATGCTGATCGCCTTTTTTCGACAGCAAGGGTGTCATTCATCATGAATTTGTACCCCAGGGTACATCTGCCAACGCGGAATTCTACGAGGGAGTTTTGAAACAGCTACTGTAACGCTTCAGACGGGTTCAGCCTGAACTGTACCGGAGTGGACAGTGGACGCTCCTCCACAACAATGCTCGTCCGCACACCGCGATCCGCGTGACCCAGTTTCTCGCTGAACGCCAGGTGACTGTTCTTCCACACCCTCCGTATTCGCCGGATTTGGCGCCCGAAGATTTTTTGTTCCCTCGCCTTAAATTAGCCCTGAAATGCCACCGGTTCGACAGTGCAGCAGGTATCTAACAACGCGTGACAAGGGTTCTGCAGGAGATTCCAAAAGAAGCGTTTGCTGCCAGCTTCCAGCGGCTTTACAGTCGCTGTCAAAAGTGTGTTGTAGCTAACGGAGATTAACTTGAATGCCAGTAAAGGTGTTTTGTGTGTAACTTACGTTGTCTTTACTTCATGAGACCATTCACCGAACTTTTCAGACACAGGTTGTAAATAACCTGGTCCCTCTACAATTTGGAACGACACAATAACCCATGACAACTTAATCTCACTGCACTGTAGAACGCACAGTGGCCGCTACCGCAAAGAATTCTGGGAGCCTGACCCGACCTGTGTATATATACCTTGGTGTTGTTGGAGTATGTGCCTGCCATCTGCTGCACTAGGCAGCCGAGAATAGAGCAAGTAACTAGCGCTAGTGTTGAAAAGCAACATTACTACCAAACGTTCCGCGTTCTGAATACAAAAGCATGTTACATCAGTAAGAAGATCAAGTTTGACACCTGTATACTTTAACATGGCATCAAACGAAAGACCGGGAGCCGTGTAGTAATAGCAAGGGTCTAATCCATAAATAGTTGAACACATTTTACGTCACAGAGTAAAAGTGTATCTACCTTTAAATACAACACATTACATGCATGCAAATAGTCTTCATGTGAAGTCGATACTGTATGCTTGTCATATGAGGATGAGCTTAGTGACGGTGTACTACATTCACTTAATACATTAGTAAATGCAGACTGAGGAGGTAATTTTGATCCTTATAACGTTTGAAAGCATTGAATATAGTCATATGGCAGAATACCATTCTTTATACAAAGTTTAAATTTCTCAGGATCTGGAAAATACTCATGAATGTATTTCAAGTCGTCGCTTGAAAGTCCATTTACAAGTGTGTCAAGAGAAAAGTTCATATATTTATAGGATTTTAGAAAGAGACTCCTAATATCGCCTACAAGATGACTGAATAAATGATGCGTCCGTGATTTTGTGCAATTAAAGTAAAATTTGAGCAATTTAATTATGCAAATTCTCGAACAAGGAAGTGGCTGTCATAGCCTGACATGTTATAAAAAAGCAAGGAATAAATTTAGGAACACGAAGTAAAATATTGCATGAATGATTTTCAGGTCCACGATATTTTCCAGCAAAGTGACAGTGATCTCTAACCTTAATCTCTTGGAATGTTTACAAATGTGACATGCAAAATCATATCATCCAATGTCATTTGAATTGGAACAGGATGTCATATAAGAAAATGAACACGATGTGCTAACCCTTGTAATTCATTTAACAGCCATTCAGTACAGTTTTCTCCTCGATACATATTAAAAAATCATAATGATGAATCGTAAGAACAAACAGCTTTGTATGCTACAGAAAGTGTTGTATGCTTCTGTACATATAGTACATGGTTCACTCAAGTCTGGTTGACAGCGATGAAAAGGTACTGTAAAACATTCGAGATCTGCATAAACAGTAAACGGACCAGATTCCTGACGATAATAATTCTCAAATTTCATTTCTTCATTTTCAATATTCGGAAGAACAAGCTTTACGGCTGGGTGTGTTGTACAATGAACTATGTGCTTTCTGTTGAAAAGTACTGCAAGCATCTGTCACATATAAACTTCCTTTGTTTTGTTGCTGAACGTTGCGTGAAAGGTTTGTTATAAAACAGTAGTGGCTTCTGTTTTCATCGCAAACATACAAAAGATGAATATGATGTTGTTTCGAGAAGAACATGAATAAAGGGGTCCTACAATACTCTCTCGGTTTACACCGTACACATAAAATGAAAAATCAGGATTGTTTTTCTTAAATTTGGAAATGGTTGTTATATCCATTGGAAAAGAAACACCATCAAAATTTAACGTGTGTTGCAACTCAACAAACTTGTTAACAGACATGCCATTGCAAATAATGCATACCTCAAGAATTATGATTCAGAGAAAGAAGATTCTTATCTTATGTATTTCGACGTTAATAATCTGTATGGGTGGGCAGTGTCACAGGCGTTACCATGTAAATATTTGTATGGCTAAAAGAAAGTGAAACTGAACATTTGATGTTTCTATAGCTACTAAAGATCCTAATCGCGGTTTTGTGTTAGGGGTTACACTTGCATACCCTTCTAATCAGTATAATTCACATTATGACCTTCTTGTTTTTGCGTTGAAGAAATGATTCCGCCTAATAATATATCAAAGCATGCTAAACTGTTTGTGGCAGCACCGGCGTGAATCACAGAACTTTAATTGTATTTCTTGGACCTCTTTGGGAGGAGCTAGTGTGTTTTGTTTCTGTGTGTAATCTCCAACGAGCTAGAAAGAGGACTATAGAGTGGCTAACATGGCTGCTACAGCGCTCTGGGTGGTGCCAAGACGAAATAGCGACTCCATAGTTTAAGCGCCATTCATATAATTTCTTCCGCATACGGTGCGATACTTTTAACAGATTAGATCGAAGAAATTATGCTCTCTACGTGTGTGGCATGCAATTGCATAAATTGTAGAGAAAACACGAAGAATAAATATCATATTTCAGACAAGATTTTTTTTTTTACTAAAGTACACAGTTTTGGGCGATTAGCAGAATTACGTTGCCTGTGTAGCACAATCCAGCACGTGTACATTAGGCCTACTTCTATTTTCTTGTAGGAACTGGCAGCCAAACACGATAAAAATGTATCCTGCCTGACTAAATGACTCACACGGTAGAGCGCTAGCTTTCTGAGCCCAAGTTGCCATATTTGGTATTTGAAGGTGCTCAGATAGGTCACCTTTGTGTCAGTAGATTTACCGGCCCGTAAGGGAACTCCACCGGGGCAAAACTCCGGCACTTCAGCTTCTCCGAAAACCGTACTAAGTAGTCGGTAGGACGAAAAACCAAGACCACTATTTATTATTACATTGTATCCTACAGAGCACATTTCCCCCCAGCATTTTGAAAATAAATATAAAGTGAACAATGGTGTTACAAGACGCCTGCTGTCCAACGCCACACCTACAATATTTAGAATTTCCTAGTCACCCCATCCCCTCTGCCAAAGATGAGGACTTTCAGTCCTACATCACCACTACTACTGAGCGAGTTGGCTACGTGCTTCACGGTATATAGCTCTTAGCTTGCATTCGGGATATAGTGAGTTCTAATTCCACTGCCGACAGCACTGATAGCCGGTTTTCCGTGGTTCCCATTTTCACATCAGGCAAATACGGGGGCTGCTGTGCCTTAATGCCACTGGCACTTCCTTCGCAGTCCTAGTATTTTTCTATCCCATCGTAGCTATAAGGCATGTCTGAGTGGGTGCTACATAAGGCAAATAAAAATCGGCGTTACCATAATCTTCTTCCAAAGATAATCGAAGTGAATTATTCAGGAAAGTTAACTTATGTGATTTAAGATCATTGTCACAAGAAGAACTGTTCTCTTTTTCAACAATTATTTCAAATTGTTTATCCTACAAATTCTCATTCTTCTTCTTCTTCTTCTTCTTCTTCTTCTTCTTCTTATTATTATTATTAGGGGATACTTTATTACACCATTGTTCACTTCAAACCTTGTACCCCACGGCTCTAGAATACTTATTTTTCGTAAATTATTATTAGTTTTACGTCCTATTAACTACTTTTTCGGATAAGCCAGGTGCCGGAATGTTGTCCCGCAGGAGTTCTGAGGGATATCAGCACCTTCAAATACTATCGTACTGAGCCAGGATCGAACCTGCCAAGTTGTTTGGTGTCGGCTCCTTGGCTGAATGATCAGCGTGCTGGCCTGTGGTTCAGAGGGCACCGGATTCGACCGGGTTGAGGATTTTAACCGGGTAGTCGACAATTAATTACTCTGGATACGGGACTGGATAACCTTCTTCATCTACACACAACAGAACATACTACAAACCACTACAGAAACACGCAATAGTAAATACATCACTCCACCTAGGGTTGGCGTCGTCAGGAAGGGCATCCGGTCGTAAAATTAGGCTAAATCCATACAAAATTCCAATTCCAGGTAAATGGAAAGATACTAGGAGGTATTATTATTATTATTATTATTATTATTATTATTATTATTATTATTATTATTATTATTATTATTGTTATTATTATGAAAGTTATATGAATTATTTCTCGATGTTGTTATATTACTTTGCTCAAGGTTTTCTGTTCTATATTTTCGTTCCCTGTAAGTGGGTCTAAATTTTTGGCAATGTCTTGTGATTTGTTTTGTAATTCGGACTACTGGAAATGCGCTAATTTTCTTTCTTTATACAATATGTAAGTACGTAGCCTGTATCTTGTATTTTTAATGTCCTTTTAAACAGACATTGCGCATCTTTGAGTGCTTCCCTAATAAAGAAAACTGTGAAACGTTATTTATTCCCGCAGCCTCTGTACTTGCTTCATCACAAGCCCACTCGATTTGATCGATTACAATATGGCGGACGTGGCTTTCAAGTAGATTCAAATATGGTGGTCCAATAGCCACTCTATAGTCCTCTTTCTAGCTCGTTGGTAATCTCCTTTATAATAAAAAGCTGTATATTTTGAAGATCTGTTCACATAGTATGGGACCGAATAATAAAGTATAGTTTATAGAAAAAGGATAAAGGGGATATCTGATAACTGCTTAATCGTAGGATATACGACATTTGGCGACCGTGACAGGACGTGTCTGTTATATTGGAGTTGATGTTTCACTGAACCTTGTTTGTGCTATCAGGTTCGGTTGTTATTGAATATCGTCTATTCTTCCGGAGTAGTTTTTATTTTATTTTGCGACCATCGCGATGACGACTGTGGAAAAAGAAGACATTTGGAAATCGGCCTTGAAGAAGCGTAGAATTTTAATGTCAGTATTCACGAAGCACTATAACGCCGTCATAGAAATGATCAGTAAGAAAGTCGCTGTAGACGAAGTTGTCTCTAAGTTTTCTGTACTTGAGATCAGGTGTGACGGTATTGTGGCTCTCGATAATGATATACAGGATTTACTTTATTTAAGTTAGTGTACCGACGAGGAAATCTTACAAGAGTTTGAGACAGTTGATGAGTACAAAAAGAAGTATTGTACACTGAAAGGCAAGGTTGATGAACTGAAGAAGTCCCAAGTAAATGTGGCACGATCTCTTTCCGAGTCACGTGATTCGGGAAGAAATCGGCTTAGGTTACCGAAGTTGGAATTGGCTAGATACGGTGGCGAGATCTCCCTGTGGATTGGATTCTGGACACAGTTTTCCCATATTGATAGCGACCCGGAACTTAGTAACGAGGAAAAATTCCAATACCTGTTGCAGGCTACAGTACCTAAATCTAGGGCCAGGTCCATTGTAGAAAGTTTTCCGCCTTCAGGCGAGAATTATGAGAAAGCGATTCAATCACTGAAGGAGAGGTTCGGTCGTAAGGATATCTCGGTACAACATTACATTAGGGAATTGTTGAAACTAGTTGTTTGCCACTAGAAACGTTGAAGCAGTGGTAGCGTACCAATGGAGATTGTGATAGGACCTTAGAGCAACAGATGGATAATTTAATTACTTTTGTCAAGAGAGAAGTACAGGCGGAAGAGCGTGTGGCCCTTGCTAATACTCGTTTCGGTACTTCTAATTCGCAACCGATGGATAGAGGAAATTCTTCTTCTTGTGAGACTCAGCTATGTGCTACCGCAGCTGACTTAGCCAATCTCAGTCTTACGAATCAGTGCCTATTTTGTGAATGCAAACACAGTACCACTGACTGTCAGAAGGCCGTGACCATGTCTATTGATGAGAAAAGGAAGCTTCTGGCTCAGGCTGGTTGTTGTTTCGCCTGCACCAAGAAGGGCCATCTTGCAAATCGATGTCGGGCGAGGTGTAGTTCTTGTAGAGGCCGACACATTCTGGTGATGTGTAGCAGAGTCACGGCCAGTTCAGAGGTAGAAAAGGGAAACGTTGTGGCACGTCCTTCTTCGGAATTAGATCTCCTTGCTACTAATCATAACTTGATGTTTGGTGTCTCAAATGAAGTGTTCTTGCAGTCCTTCGCTGCTATTCTGTACAATGGTGATATGCAGCGAAGGGTTCGTGTTTTAATAGACAGTGGATCACAACGCTCCTATATCATAAGTAGCTTGGAGAGAGAAATGAAGTATAATGTCATTGGTGAAGAAAGTCTGATTCATTCTCTATTTGGAGGCTGTAACCTCGGATTGGTGAGGCACCGATGTTATAAAGCTCATCTACGAGGGTTAGATAGAGACTTCGCCTGTAGGTTTTCAGTACTGGACCAAGCCAGCATCGCTTCGTTTATCCCGGTGGCCAGTCCCAGCACGGAAATGGAGGAAGAGCTTCAAAAATTAGGTTTCAAGCTCATTGAAGACATGCCTGAGCCCATAGATGTACTGATAGGAGCTGATATAGCGGGCAAGATCTGGTCAGGCAACAGAGTAATTCTTTCTTCTGGTGTTGTGGCTGTTGAAACTTTATTTGGCTGGACTCTAATGGGCAGTGAGAAGAAGACACCCATTGCCTGCTGCTGTACCAATCTTGCCACAACCTACACTATGACAACTGTAGTTGATGGGGACATTGCTGATCCGTGGAAACTTGAGGCCATTGGTATCTGTGACCCAGCTGAGAAGCAAGATCGAAAAGCTAAGCGATTAACTGTTTTGGAACATTTTAAGAGTACTGTTGAATATGTGGACGGTCGATACCAGGTTCGACTTCCATGGTCCCTTGTTTCAGAATTGCCCTCTAATTTTGAAGTGGCAGAGGGTCGGCTGGTGAGAACAACAAGAAAGATGCGTCGTTCCAACAATTTATTTGAAGATTACGATTCATTATTTCGTGAAAGGTTGAAGCTCAACAACTTTGAAAAGGCGAAGGAGAATGGTAAGGGACACTACTTGCCCTATCGTCCAGTGATAAAAGAGACTAGCAACACCACAAAGGTGCGCCCCGTCTTTGACGCCTCTGCAAGAATTGCTGGTTTTCTTTCTCTTAATGAATACTTGGAACAAGGACCGAATCTCACTGAACTGTTACCCGACATTTTGATGAGATTTCGAAAGAAAACCGTGGGTGTCTCAGGGGACCTAGAAAAAGACTTTCTAGAGATTGCGATTCATCCTGATGATAGAGACTATCTCAAGTTCCTGTGGTGGGACAGTGACAGCAGGTTAATGACATTGAGACACTCCCGCGTGGTTTTCGGGGTGACCTGTTGCTCTTTCATCTTAGCCGCAGTTCTCGATCACCATCTCTGTAAATGTGTTGAGAGTTATCCTGTAGAAGATGGTGCAGTTTTGAACAAGCTGAAGACCAGATTCTATGTCGATAACTTAGCTATGAGTGTAGACAGTCCTTCAGAGGCTGAATATCTGCCGACTCTTGCTACATGTGTTATGGCTAAAGCAGGATTTAATCTCAGAGGGTGGGAGCTCTTAGGTGACTCTTCTGAAGAGTCGGCTCCTATGCTAGGACTGAAATGGGATCGTAAGAGTGACAAGCTCAGTCTAAACATCAGTTGGTGGGAGAACGCTACTCAGATGGGCTGTCTTACAAAGAAGAACGTTATCTCTACGACACAGAGAATATTCGACCCAATTGGCTTTAGTGGACCTGCAACTTTGAGTTTGTAACTGATGTTACAGAACCTATGGGAGAAGAAATTGGACAGGGATGACCCTATAGATGATGAAAACGAAAATATTTTTAAAGCTTGGCTTCAACGAGTTCCTCTACTCAAAGAAATAAACATCCCTGGAAATATTGGGACTTCTCACAATCGTTCACTGCACCTTTCCGTTGAGGTAAGTTACACGGCGTATGCTGCGTGCGTATTTTTGCGCAGTGAAGCTGAAAGGGGAGATGTAATGGTCAATATGGTGCTGTCTAAGTCGAGGGTTGCGCCATCCTTGAAACTTACGATGCCACGATTAGAGTTGATGGCAGCTACCATCGGGGCGAGATTGCTGAATTCTGGTCGAGATGCCATTGGTTGGACCACCGAACCTATTCATGCATGGAGTGATTCGAGCACTGTGCTTGCCTGGATCCGAAGAGAAGAAGAGTGGCCAGTCTTTGTCGGGAATCGTGTTAAGGAGATACGAAAATTAACTCAGGAGGTTGAGTGGAAGCATATTCCTGGACCTTTGAATCCCGCTGACCTCCCTTCTAGAGGATGTACAATTGAGCATCTCGTCGCTTCACATTGGTGGGATTGGCCCCCATGGTTGAGACAACATCACGATTCTTGGCCTCTGTCATCTTGTACATACGTTGAGGAAGAAGGCCAGTCTAACAAAGATAGTGAAGAGGTGTTGGATCCTGTTGCGGCTTCTAGATCAGATTCTTGTGATCATACTGAGTCACCAGTGTCGTTTAGATACAGCCAGGTCTTAGTATTGACCCTAAAGTTACTCGATCTGGAAGACTGGTGAAAGCGCCGCATCGTTTAAACTTGCAGAAAAGGAAGATACCTTGTCACTATGTTTAGTAATTTTCATTTCAGAAAATTAGGTGGGACGATGTGGCAGCACCGGCGTGAATCACAGAACTTTAATTGTATTTCTTGGACCTCTTTGGGAGGAGCTAGTGTGTTTTGTTTCTGTGTGTAATCTCCTTTATAATAAAAAGTGGAACCGCTTGTTTCGGTCAACTACAGTTACACATAAATAATAATGATGAAGAGATAGTAATAATAATGATAATGAGATAGGAAAATGACGCAGTGGCGGAGAATTCATATAAACCAAATACAGGGAACTCTTAAAGGCCTAAAAATGACAACTAAGGCAGGATAATGGAACGTGCTTTGAAGCCCTTTCTGAGGTCCATGGGAACGTATGACGTTACGGGGGAGAAAAGACTTACAAGAAACACCCTCTAGCTCAACTATATTAAAAATGACAAGGTTTTACAGAATACAGTTCCACGACACGGAAACAAGACATACTTGAGTTACTTAACATACAATTTGATTTAACAAAGAAGGTGATGCTACATTAAAGGTATAGTTTAAACCGAAAGTATTTAATGGATGAAGGAATTGAAAGTACGGCAATTGGAACCTAGGGTAAACTCGGACACATTAAATTAAACTTTTAAAATGACATTAAGCGAAGAAATAATGAAAGACAAAACGAATTAAACTAAATGAAACGAAACCGGAAAACATTGAGAATAACATTGCAAAAACACTGAAATAACACTTACCGCGGAAAGATGGAGCTCCCGAGGGTGGTAGCCCTCGAGCGCGAACGCTCGCTTGGGCGGTCGGATGGAAATTGACGCCGAGCTCACGCATCATTTTTCCAAGCCGGCCACCAGGCCGGAAATGGCCCGATAACAATCAACCAATAAGATCGAACTTACCCTAGATTCCTGGATCTTTTTGCCAATAGAAAATCTCGTGACCATATATGGTCATTTTAACATCGTTAGCAATTGCACAAGTTCTGGAACATTACGATTACAACACCAAAATTTCATCATAGGAAACCGCGCTTGCAGTACAGGTACAGGATGCTCCAAAATAAATCACCTTACAAATTTACATCAGATTAAATAAAAACTACATTTAAAAAAAATCACTTCAAAACACTTTTGCATGTTGCAATGTTCATACAGTTCAATATTTCTTGCGGTTACATGAAATTCCAGTAGAGTCCAGAGTTGCAAAAAAATTAAATCCTTCAGACAAATAAAAAAATTAAAATTTACATTTCCAAACACACTGTAGTTTCAGTTCTCCGTCCCACCAACCGGTGACATTCTCCTCCTCCCAAAGTCGAGCCCAGCTCGACAAAAAATTTTTGCCAAAAATAACAAAATTTAAATGAACTTAAAATGGGAGGCTTAATGGAGATCAGAATATTTTCACAACATCACAAATTGCACCACACCACAATTTCTTATCATCGTTCTCTTCAGGAACGTCCATACAAGCAAAGAGAAGTAGAGCGTGGGTATCGCTGTCAAACGAAGGCGCTGACCGTGGCCGTTGCCAACGTCTCCATCCCTATTGCAGTCCAACCATAGCTCATTTACAGCCTCAGCACAGCCCACCCAACTTAGTGAACAGGTCTATAACTGGCGAAGGTAGGTGGCACAGCAGAGACTACTGCCACCATTAAACACCTTTCCATTCCACCATCAGACATTAGTGGCCAATAGGTGCGTTGCAGACTCCAAATAGAAATCGCAGGTTGAAAAGTCAGTGGCATAGCAGTAACTGGAACATAAACATACGCAGCAGAAATTTGGAACTGAAGAACTTAGGCCACTGGCCTGAACTATTGATGACTTTAAAAGGAGCCTTGACTTTCAAGGGTGGGTTTTTGTGTTTTTTCATTAACAATAACAAGCCTCCTTAGGGAGATTCCCTCTCATGTTTCTGGGAAACCCCAGCCCTCCTGGCAAGTGCTATTTCAGAATTTCAAAATTTAGGAAAATTAAAAAAACTAAAAGAAAATTTGCCAGAGTTTACCCTAGTGCCAAAAACATTATAAAATCCCTAACTAATCATGAATAAACTTCTAAACTTACCCCAACAGACATTACATTAAATCATATCTAACATGATTATAAATAACCCTTCCAATTACAACTAAAGTGACTTAACTAAATTATTAACTATAGAACCCGTAAAATGGTACGCACCAATTAATTAAAATTTGCTTACAACTAATTCCTTATAACTACCAAATTAAGTTACCGTGTGCATTCTTAATCACCCAACATTAAGGAACAGAACGAAACAAATAAACGGAAGAATTAGAATGTTACAAGGGAACTCAAAACCGTGAAATAATTAATTACGTTGGCTTGCAACCACTTTCAATGAATTGAGGATAGTAAGTCACTATTTATTTACCATGTCATGTACTCATGAAATTTTTACATAGATAAACTCACATTACGTATTACGTGTCACACCAGTCAAATTAAGGCGCAATAAAGCCAGGAATACCAAATGAAAATCATATTACTTTATCAACAGGAACTCAAAAATGAAAAACAAAAGCGATGCAAGAGTGCACATGCAGACATACAACTCACTGATATAAGAAATAAAAAGGTACAAGTACAACCTTCATACCAGAAATTACCAGATACCCGCACGACACACAAGACTACCAAGCTTATCTGTCCTTCGATATACACACAGACAACATCAAACCACCAAAACAAGTGCGACGATCCCTGAATCAGCATAACCAACGAATGGTAAAAGGCACAGACGACCTCAATACTGAGTTCACCTCACATCACAAGAACACAGTACACATACACACGCAAAAACACCTGTGCGATGACATATCAAGAAGTACCCACAAAATAAAAGGACAGAACATCAGAACATGACCTCAAGTACCCTTGAACTTATCACACGACAATGAGACTCTTAGGGCCAATATTGTACTCCTAGAAGAGGAACGGCCTCTCAGCACCTAAAACACTAAGTCTCAGTACACACACACATATGCCTACCAAAGGCACAATTATATACAAAATCGTAGGACAGATACAGCACAGCTACAAATTTAGAACCGTACTCAGTCTACAGAATCCCATACTTCTACAAACTGAGTACATAAATTTAGAAGACACGAACCCGTAATGCAAGAAACTCTTAATATCTATAAAATCGAACAAGAGAAAACAAGCAGAAAATTTAACTGAATGGTTTAGCTAAATTACGATACCCTCAACATTTCACCAGAGACAAATTTAAAATAACAGAACGTTAAATCTTCGCCATCTGCAGACCTACTATGAATTTAACAACAATTTATAGCTCAGCGTAAGAACACCAAAATGAACATTTGCAGAAAATCTTCCTAGCAATCACTCTACAATAACAAGGGACATCATTTTCCATCTAGGCACCTAATACCAAGAAAAAGATTACGAGGAATCTCATACCAGATACACTAGATTTCCAACATGTCACGAGCACAAGCGCAGATCCGTAACCCGTCAAATTTGCCCAAAATGAGCCTCAGCATTACCTGGTCTAAAGATATGGTGAACACGTGTCACCCTATGAGCCTATCCAAGTCCTCATAGAACCCTCCCTAGCAAATATAGGAATACATGGGTAAATAAATATACGTGACAAGGAGACAGACACTTACACGATGGAAAAGCACAAGACAGACTAGGAAACTTTCGTAATTTAGCAGCTAGTTGGGAAACAGTCACCAAAATAGTCCCATACCCAATTTACGTGGTCTAGAAGGAAAACAAGCAGAACGCGACACTCGATAACTTTATTAAGGATGTAGGGTGTGCACTTCGCAGTTGGTCAAACGCTCAGCTGTTTTCAACACACTTCAGCTGTTCAAGAGATAAACATGAATTCAAACACGGGAGTACAGTACCAAATACACTATCGAGACAATACTTAGCATGATATCAGGACGTAGTTTAAAACAACCGGAAATTACACAAATGTTACAATCGGAACACAAATGGAAGAAAACTAGACATAATCAAACATACTGAAATTTATCAAAGAAGACTTTCGGAAGGCGAACATAGCACACGAAATGTGAAGATATCACTTTACTAAAAAACACGTGGTCAAGCGAAATCTTGCCACACAGGAAAATTTATTAAAATTAACGAAACCGAAAAAACTTGTTACAAATAGTGACATACAATTTCCTCCAACCGTTAATTACAAGAGAAACACAGTAACTCAAGACTGCACATCGCCGAACGAAAAACACGTGGTGAGATTAACTCGCGCAAGACTCATGAAAAACAAAAGCGGGAATTAAGAACACACACGGAACACTTACAACCTATATTCAAACTTAAGATTAAAAATTAATTTTAGAAAAGTTAGCCGAGAATGATCATTGTAAGTCTTCGCTCCTTACATAACACACGCTCTGATATCAAATGTGACCGCTTTTTCGGGACAATTACGGTTACCATAATAATAATAATAATAATAATAATAATAATAATAATAACATAGAAAAAATAATGATAATGAGATAGGAAAATGACGCAGTGGCGGAGAATTCATATAAACCAAATACAGGGAACTCTTACAGGCCTAAAAATGACAACTAAGACAGGATAGTGGAACGTGCTGGGAAGCCCTTTCTGAAGTCCATGGGAACGTATGACGTTACGGGGGAGAAAAGACTTACATGAAACACCCTCTAGCTCAACTATATTAAAAATGACAAGGTTTTACAGAATACAGTTCCACGACACGGAAACAAGACATACTTGAGTTACTTAACATACAATTTGATTTAACAAAGAAGGTGATGCTACATTAAAGGTATAGTTTAAACCGAAAGTATTTAATGGATGAAGGAATTGAAAGTACGGCAATTGGAACCTAGGGTAAACTCGGACACATTAAATTAAACTTTTAAAATGACATTAAGCGAAGAAATAATGAAACACAAAACGAATTAAACTAAATGAAACGAAACCGGAAAACATTGAGAATAACATTGCAAAAACACTGAAATAACACTTACCGCGGAAAGATGGAGCTCCCGAGGGTGGTAGCCCTCGAGCGCGAACGCTCGCTTGGGCGGTCGGATGGAAATTGACGCCGAGCTCACGCATCATTTTTCCAAGCCGGCCACCAGGCCGGAAATGGCCCGATAACAATCAACCAATAAGATCGAACTTACCCTAGATTCCTGGATCTTTTTGCCAATAGAAAATCTCGTGACCATATATGGTCATTTTAACATCGTTAGCAATTGCACAAGTTCTGGAACATTACGATTACAACACCAAAATTTCATCATAGGAAACCGCGCTTGCAGTACAGGTACAGGATGCTCCAAAATAAATCACCTTACAAATTTACATCAGATTACATAAAAACTACATTAAAAAAATCACTTCAAAACACTTTTGCATGTTGCAATGTTCATACAGTTCAATATTTCTTGCGGTTACATAAAATTCCAGTAGAGTCCAGAGTTGCAAAAAAATTAAATCCTTCAGACAAATAAAAAAAATTAAAATTTACATTTCCAAACACACTGTAGTTTCAGTTCTCCGTCCCACCAACCGGTGACAAAAAGCTGTATATTTTGAAGATCTGTTCACATAGTATGGGACGGAATAATAAAGTATAGTTTATAGAAAAAGGATAAAGGGGATATCTGATAACTGCTTAATCGTAGGATATACGACACTGTTAGCTACTCTTTTTCAAAACTGCAGCATGTTATCCACATGCAATAGTAGTATAATAAGCGGGTTCGGGCGGCGCCGCCGCCGCCGCCCGCCTCCTCCTCCGCCGCCTCCTCCCGCGGGAAATTTGAATTTTTGGCGGGAAATTTGAATTTTGGCGGGAGATTTGAATTTGTAAACAAAGCCACGTGCTTTTTGACAGCTGTCATCGACAACAACGCATCGCTAACCTCACTGCTGCCATCTTGACGGGCCTAAACCTCAGTAGTACCAACTTAACCTAACTAGCATGAGGTAAACAAAGCCACGTGTTTTTTTACAGCCACGTGCTTTTTGACAGACAACAACGCATCGCTAACCTCAGTACTGCCATCTTGACGGGCCTAAACCTCAGTAGTGCCAACGTAACCTCACTAGCATGAGGTAAACAAAGCCACGTGCTTTTTGACAGCCACGTGCTTTTTGACAGATTTGTAAACAAAGCCACGTGCTTTTTGACAGCTCTCATCGACAACAACGCATCGCAAACCTCAGTACTACCATCTTGACGGGCCTAAACCTCAGTAGTGCCAACTTAACCTAACTAGCATGAGGTAAACAAAGCCACGTGTTTTTTGACAGCCACGTGCTTTTTGACAGATTTGTAAACAAAGCCACGTGCTTTTTGACAGCTGTCATCGACAACAACGCATCGCAAACCTCAGTACTGCCATCTTGACGGGCCTAAACCTTAGTGGTACCAACTTAACCTAACTAGCATGAGGTAAACAAAGCCACGTGCTTTTTTGACAGCTGTCATCCGCCATCTTTAAACCACAAAGCACTGTGCTGCCCTCTATATCGCAGTAGCTGCAAAATTCGTCACCTG
This sequence comes from Anabrus simplex, assembly GCF_040414725.1. Lineage (NCBI taxonomy): Eukaryota > Metazoa > Arthropoda > Insecta > Orthoptera > Tettigoniidae > Anabrus > Anabrus simplex. Next base: position 86,031,242 of record NC_090276.1, on the reverse strand, counting down.
TCATCGGCAGTGCTGCCATCTTGGCGGGTCTAAACCTTAGTGCTACCAACTTAACCTCACTAGCTCGAGATAAACAAATCCACGTGCTTTTTGACAGCTGTCATCCGCCATCTTTAAACTACAGAGCACAGTGCTGCCCTCTTTATCGCAGTAGCTGCAAAATTCGTCACCTGTCATCCGCAGTGCTGCCATCTTAACGGGCCTAAACCTTAGTGCTACCAACTTAACCTCACTAGCTCGAGATAAACAAATCCACGTGCAGCTGTCATCCGCCATCTTTAATCTATAGAGCACAGTGGTGCCCTCTTTAGCTACTTACCTTTGAAATGTGGTGGCGGATAATTTGAAAAATGCTTTTTGATAGCAGCCATCTTTGAGCACCGTGCTGCCCTCTTTAGCTAGATACCTGTGGCGGCAGGCTATTCCACGTGACAGCAGCCATCTTTAATCAAGAGGGCACCGTGCTGCCCTCTTTGTGGTGGCGGCAAATTGAAAAATTTCACGTGCTCTTGTTTGGAAACAAACTCACGTGCTTTTTTGACAGCTACCATCCGCCATCTTTAATCAACAGAGCATAGTGCTACCCTCTTTAGTTTGAAATGTGGTGGCGGCAAATTCCACGTGCTCTTGTTTGGAAACAAAGCCATGCGCTTTTTTGACAGCTATCATCCGCCATCTTTAATCAACAGAGCACCGTGCTGCTATCATGCGGACAATTTCATCACCTGTCATCCGCCATCTTTAATCCACAGAACACCATGCTGCCCTCTTTATGGCTACTACCTTAAGCACGTAGTAGCGGGTAATTAGAAAAGTTCTGTTAGCTATCATCCGCCATCTTTGAGCACCGTGCTGCCATCTTTAGCTAGATACCTTTGAAATGTGGTGGCGGCAAATTGAAAAATTTCACGTGCTCTTGTTTGGAAACCAACTCACGTGCTTTTTTGACAGCTACCATCCGCCATCTTTAATCAACAGAGCATAGTGCTGCCCTCTATGTGGTGGCGGCAAATTCCACGTGCTCTTGTTTGGAGACAAAGCCATGTGCAGCTGTCATCCGCCATCTTTAATCCATAGAGCACCGTGCTGCCCTCTTTATCGTAGTAGATGTAAATTCGTCACCTGTCATCCGCAGTGCTGCCATCTTTAGCTAGATACCTTTGAAATGTGGTGGTGGATAATTTAAAAAGAGAAATTCTACAGCAGCCCTCTCTCGACGCTAATTGCATAAGATGGCGGCTATACATGACTCCTTAAGGGTGCTTACGCAAGATGGCTGCTATACACAGGTTCTTATGAGACGCCGTTGGGATGCTTGCGCAAGATGGCAGTTATACATGGCTCCTTATGAGATGCCCTAGGGATGCTTGCTCAAGATAGCGGCTGCTCTTATGGGACGGCTTAAGGGTCCTTGCACAAGATGGCTTGAGACGCCCTAAGGATGCTTGCGCAAGATGGCGGAAACAAGATGGCGGCTATACACAACTCCTTATGAGACGCTTTAAGGGTGCTTGCGCAAGATGGTTGCTACTCTTATGAAGAATGCTAGCTTAGAGGCTAACGTGTCGTGATAGTTCGATTCATTAAATTTAGGGCTTAAATGCAAAATGTTAAATATATCGAAAACGGTGCACCGTAGAGCAAAACGGACAAAATTTTTCTGCCTAATACCTAGGTTCGCAGTATGAGGAACAAGAAAACCATAGTCTAATGATGGGATCAACGGTTCGGTTCCTACTTAGGCCCTTTGGCATTTGCTCTGTTTTAGCTTGTATTGAAGCGAGTCTTCGTAACATGATCAGGTCTAGCTATGGTAGAGAGTATAACGTACCGTGCAGGTTCGATTCATTAAATTTGGAGGCTTAAATGCAAAATGTTAAATATCTCGAAAACGATGCATCGTAGAGCAAAACGGACAAAATTTTCCCGCCTAATACGTAGGTTCGTAGTATCAGGAACAAGAAAAAACATAGTCTAATGATGAGATCAACGGTTCGATTCCTACTTAAGCCCTTTGGCATTCGCAGCTATCTATTTCTACAAGATGGTGGCTGCTCTTATGAGAAACAAGATGCCTTGAGACGTCCTAGGGATGCTTACGCAAGATGGCAGACACAAAATGGTGACTATACATAGCTCCTTATGAGACGGCCTAGGGGTGCTCGCACAAGATGGCGGCTACTCTTATGAAGAAAGCTAGCTTAGAGGCTACTGCGCAAGATAACAGCTGCTGTTATGCATGTGGTGGAGGGCAATTTGAAATTCTATGTGCTTAATCAACAGAGCACCCTGCTGCCCTCTTTAGCTGAAATGTGGTGGTGGATAACTTGAAAAATTCTTTTGACAGCTATCATCTTTAAACAATGGCGACTATACATAGGCTGTTAAGGCCTTATCATTCTCCTCCTCCTCCTCCTCCTCCCCCTCCTCCTCCCCCTCCTCCTCCTCCTTCTCTACCTCCTCCTCCGCCTCTTATGTCAAGGCATAGCTTTATATCGAACAAGTTTAAACCTGCATCGCGAAGGCAAGCGTGTGCAGCGATAACATTATTGTGCATGTTTAGACTTTCGAAATATAAGAAGAGTAGAATCAAACGCTGTACTCGATACGACATGTGATCAGAACATTGATTGATGCGTTCAGAAAACAAAATAAGTGATCAAGACTAGAATCGAACACTGTACTCAATACATCAAGTGTTTAGAATATGTCAGGGGATACCCTTGTTCTAAGAAGATCAGATTGAAACATAACAAGACTAGGATAGAACACTGTAATCGATGTTGTTAACTTCAACATGTGATCAGAACATTGATTGATATGTTCAGAACACAAAATAAGTGATCATGACTAGAATCGAACACTGTACTCGATACAACATGTGATCAGAACATTGATCGATGTGTTCAGAACACAAAATAAGTGATCAAGGCTAGAATCGAACACTGTACTCAATACAACATGTGTTTAGAACATGTTAGGGGGTACCCTTGTTCTAAGAAGATCAGAATGAAACATAACAAGACTAGAATCGAACACTGTAATCGATGTTGTTAACATCAACATATGATTAGAACATTGTTTGATGTGTTCAGAGCAAAAGTACAATTTTGATGATTTGCTTAGTGTAAAATCAAAAACTATGGAAACACACTGTGCACATATCGCGTAGCTAACTCGCTCAGTAAGCAATATTGCAAAACTACAACTTCAATGATTTGCATAGTGTAAAAATCAAAAACACACTGTACCCATACTGCGCAGCTAACTCGCTCGGTAAACGATATAGCCAAAGTATAACTTCAAATTATTTACCTTCCATCATTCGTCTTGTGTGAAAATCAGTCGAACAAGTTATCGCATAAACATGGCTGAAAGAAAATAATCGTGATAGGCTATGGAACCCAGGGGTTACATCTTATCAGAAGGGCAAAAAGGATGAAAGGACTCTTCCTCCTCCTTACCGCGCATTCCTTGTAGGGCTAATTGGCTGAAGGGCTAATGGGCTAAAGGGCTAATGGGCTAAAGGGCTAAAGGGCTAATGGGCTAAAGGGCTAAAGGGCTAAAGGTGCAACAACCTCATCGATCGCTATCAGCAAGAACGCTTGTACTTTGTTAAGTGTAGAAAATTAATCTTTATTTGTAAATGGTTTCATGTTCAGAACAAGGAATGGAACCTAGGGGTTACGTCTTACCTAATAAAATCCCCGAGGTGCGATGAGTTACGTTTTTCGAACTAGTGTTTGGAACACTGAACTTTTCAAGATGATAGCAGAGAGTTTAGCAATGGTCTGTTGTTGGATTATAAATTCCGCGCTACAACATGCATAAGGTAGCAGCCTTGAGGTTTACCGCCGTAAAGATGACAAGAGTGAGGTTAGCAATGTCCGTTGTTGGATTTTAAATTCCGCGCTATAACATGCATAAGGTGGCAGCCTTGAGGTTTACCGCCGCAAAGATGGCAGCAGTGAGGTTAGCGATGCTCTGTTGTCCTTCAAAGTGAGGTTAGGGTTCGTCAAGAAGACATCTGTCAGAAACGCACGTGGCTATGTTTACCAAACAAGAGCACGTGTTCGTGACGTCACGGTCATGTAATCAATCCTTAGCTCGACGTCGCTAAGAGCAGCATTAGGATTAGCTATTCTTAAAAGTCTTGGGAACAGAGCAGGAGTATGAATTGCTATGTTTCAAAGCGTGTACACATCACCTATCGATTTTACATACATCGACCATCGAACTAAACTTCATCCGCTAGATCGTGCTGCTATCTTAGCATAACCTATACCCATAAAATTAAAGTAGAATGAATAGCCATGTTTCAAAGCGTGTACACATCACCTATCGAATTTGCATGCATCGACTCTCGTACTAAACTTCTTCCGCTAGATTGTGCTGCTATCTTAGCATGACTTTAAAGTACAAAAAATAGCCATGTTTCAAAGCGTGTACACATTACCTATCGAATTTGCATGTATCGACTCTCGTACTAAACTTCTGCAGGTAGATTGTGCTGCTATCTTAGCATAACTAAGACACATGAACTTAAAGTATAAAGAACACCGCCGTCTCGATCCTCTTATACTGCCTGCTCTATGCCACTAGTTTAACACAGGAAGGCGCGACTACCAATAGTTCTCCAAATCGCCGTAAGAGTGCAGCAGTAGACGCACAATCTTCGCTGTCAGTGTGGGTGTAGCGCTGTATTATTGGTGCATGAATGTGTGTGAAAACCTGAATTATTTTGTACAATGAGTAAACGTGTCTGGTCACTTTCGTTCGTACAAGATATATTTTGAATATAACTGTGAAAAGAATTAAACATGTTATGTTTATAGATATTTCAAAAGTGATTTTAAGGTGTTGGTACTTGTTTCTTTCCGTTCGTGCAAGGCATATTTTTCGTAGAACTGAAACCAGATTCTTTCCCCGAAATATTCAACTGTTGTATGCCATGTTGCCAATCTCGGCAAGGTTGTTCGCAGCCAGAAAATATACGACTCCATGAAATTGAGAGAAAAGCGGCTGTCGGCTTTATCTAGGCAAGGACCTAATGAAGGAAGTAATTGGATATCCTCAGATTACTCTCGCATCTGTGCCTTTACACCTTATTTCAGAATTTGATGGAGCCTCCGCGGCTCAGACGGTAGACGCCCGCCTCTCACCGCTGGGTTCTGTGGTTCAAATCCCGGTCACTCCATGTGAGATTTGTGCTGGACAAAGCGGAGGCGGGACAGGTTTCTCTCCGGATACTCCGATTTTCCCTGTCATATTTAATTCCAGAAACACTCTCGAATATCAATTCATTTCATCTGTCATTCATTAATCATTGCCCCGGAGGGGTGCGACAGGCTTCGCCAGCCGACACAATCCCTATCCTCCCTGCTAGATGGGGGCTTCATTCGTTCCATTCCTGGCCCGGTCGAATGACTTGAAAAGGGCTGCGGTTTTTTTTCCGGAAGGTGATTAAAGCCGTGGAGGATAGTGGATTCCTTGTGATAAAAATTGTGACGGACAATCACAAAACGCCTTCATGTTTAGACATTTTGAACAAACTCAGATATCCAGACGGTAATATTCCAATCAAACTAGAAACAGGATATCAAATCCTAACTTGCGGATACTAGGTTCGTGTTGTTGAAGAGAGGATGGAGTGTGACATTTGTGTCAGCAACATCTCACTGCCTAGAGCTTCGACACCTCTAAATGGAACTGATTATACATCAGGACAGAGGAGGAGTTCGATAACCAAAACCTAGTTTTGTTGCTCTGGTGAAGCATCTCCAGGAGTTCGTTTAAACTGATGTGTCCTATTGTCGAAGTCCTTCAAGCGTATGAGCGTAATACGAGGACTTGCGACGTCTTCCCTTTCAGAATACGGGCCAATTGGCCGTACGGTTAGGAGCGCGCAGCTATGAGCTTGCATCCGGGAGATAGTGGGTTCGAACCCCACGGTCGGCAGCCCTGAAGTTGGTTTTCCGTGGTTTCCCATTTTCACACCAGGAAAATTCTGGGCTGTATCTTAATTAAGACCACGGCCGCTTCCTTCCCATTCCTAGGCCTTTCCTATCCCATCATCGCCATAAGACCCATCTGTATCGGTGCGACGTAAAACAAATATTTTAAAAAACTTTCAGAATGGGTTTTGTTATAGTGTGAGGTCAAAGGACATCAGCAAAATGTTAGTGATATTATCCTAACCAAGTTCGTAAGACCTCTATTATTTGATATTGCGTTGGCAAGAACACAAAAAGTACGGTACCACTCCAAGCCTTCGTCCAGGAAAATCTTTAAATTGTGCATAAAGAGGCCAACTGCGACTTCGTGCAGGTAATATTGCCGATATTTAATATTACTGATGTAATTTACGTGCTTCAGTGAACATATTACCATACTGCATAGTGTTTTGTAGGCTGTCGTCATTAGAATAAGTTTAGACCATTGTGCGTCTATGTCTGCCATCTAGCGGAGAAATTTTGTCGCAGCGTAGTCGCAAAAAGGCTCGCATAGAGCAGGCAGTATAGGAGGATCGAGACGGCGGTGATAAAGAATAGCTATGTCTCAAAGCGTGTACACATTACCTATCGATAAAGTATGTATCGAATATCGTACTAAACTTCTTCCGCTAGATTGTGCTGCTATCTTAGCATAACCTATACGCATGACTTTAAGGTACAAAGAATAGCCATGTTTCAAAGCGTGTACGCATTACCTATCGACTTTGCATGTATCGACTCTCGTACAAAACTTCTTCCGCTAGGTTGTGCTGCTATCTTAGCATAACTCATACACATGAACTTAAAGTACAAAGAATAGCTATGTTTCAAAGTGTGTACACATCACCTATCGATTTTGCATGCATCGAATCTCGTACTAAACTTCTTCCGCTAGATTGCGCTGGTATCTTAGCATAACTTATACCCATGAACTTAAAGTACAAAGAATAGCCATGCTTCAAAGCGTGTACACGTCACCTATCGATTTTGCATGCATCAAATATCGTACAAAATTTCTCCCGCTAGATTGCGCTGCTATCTTAGCATAACCTGTACGCATGAACTTAAAGTACAAAGAATAGCTATGTCTCAAAGTGTGTACACATTACCTATCGATTTTGCATGCAACAACTATCGTACTAAACTTCTTGCGCTAGATTGTGCTGCTATCTTAGCATAACCTGTACCCATAAACTTAAAGTACAAAGAATAACCATGTTTTAAAGCGTGTACACATTACTTATCGATTTTGCATGCATCAAATATCGTACTAAACTTCTTGCGCTAGATTGTGCTGCTATCTTAGCATAACCTGTACGCATGAACTTAAAGTACAAAGAATAGCCTTGTTTCAAAGCGCGTACTCATTACCTAATGATTTTGCACGAAACGACTATCATACTAAACTTTTTCCACTAGATTGTGCTAAAATCGTGTACGTGTGCTGTTATCTTAGCATAACCTATCGATTTTACATGCATCGAGTATCGTACTAGGCTTCTTCCGCTAGAGCATGTAGCAATCGCTTTTGTTTATCCCTAACCTATGTGCACGAACTTAAAGCATAAAGATGAGCTATGTTCTAAAGCGTGTACACATCACCTATCGATAATGTATGTATCGACTATCGTACTAAACTTCTCCTGCTAGAGCGTACGACTATCACTTGTGTGTGCACGAACTTAAAGCATAAAGAATAGCAATGTATAAAAATCTTGTAAACAAAGCAGCAGCATTACCTATAGTCAAGTTTAAATGCGTGCACACATCATGTATCTATAATGCACGCAGTACTAAACTTATTCCACTAGAATGTACAAAGTTCGCATGTGTTTGTGCTGCTATCTTAGCATAGCCTATGTGCATGAACTTAAAGCATAAAGAATAGCGATGTTTAAAAATCCTGTGAACATGGCAGCGGTAAGAATAGCAATGTTTAAAAGCGTTTTGATAATGCATGCATCTTCTACTAGAGCGTGTGACCATCGCTTGTATCTGGTGCTATCTTAACATAACCTATGTACACGAACGTAAAGCATAAAGAATACTTATGTGTAAAAATCTTGTGAACATAGCAGAGTGTTAACTACGTAGGTGTTGACATTGATCGTTTCATGCTGACGCAGCATACCACGTGACCGTGACGTCACAGCCACGTGCTCTTGTTTGGTAAACATAGCCACGTGCGTTTCTGACAGATGTCTTCTTGACGAACCCTAACCTCACTTTGAAGGACAACAGAGCATCGCTAACCTCACTGCTGCCATCTTTGCGGCGGTAAACCTCAAGGCTGCCACCTTATGCATGTTATAGCGCGGAATTTAAAATCCAACAACGGACATTGCTAACCTCACTCTTGTCATCTTTACGGCGGTAAACCTCAAGGCTGCTACCTTATGCATGTTGTAGCGCGGAATTTATAATCCAACAACAGACCATTGCTAAACTCTCTGCTATCATCTTGAAAAGTTCAGTGTTCCAAACACTAGTTCGAAAAACGTAACTCATCGCACCTCGGGGATTTTATTAGGTAAGACGTAACCCCTAGGTTCCATTCCTTGTTCTGAACATGAAACCATTTACAAATAAAGATTAATTTTCTACACTTAACAAAGTACAAGCGTTCTTGCTGATAGCGATCGATGAGGTTGTTGCACCTTTAGCCCTTTAGCCCTTTAGCCCATTAGCCCTTTAGCCCTTTAGCCCATTAGCCCTTTAGCCCATTAGCCCTTCAGCCAATTAGCCCTACAAGGAATGCGCGGTAAGGAGGAGGAAGAGTCCTTTCATCCTTTTTGCCCTTCTGATAAGATGTAACCCCTGGGTTCCATACCCTATCACGATTATTTTCTTTCAGCCATGTTTATGCGATAACTTGTTCGACTGATTTTCACACAAGACGAATGATGGAAGGTAAATAATTTGAAGTTATACTTTGGCTATATCGTTTACCGAGCGAGTTAGCTGCGCAGTATGGGTACAGTGTGTTTTTGATTTTTACACTATGCAAATCATTGAAGTTGTAGTTTTGCAATATTGCTTACTGAGCGAGTTAGCTACGCGATATGTGCACAGTGTGTTTCCATAGTTTTTGATTTTACACTAAGCAAATCATCAAAATTGTACTTTTGCTCTGAACACATCAAACAATGTTCTAATCATATGTTGATGTTAACAACATCGATTACAATGTTCGATTCTAGTCTTGTTATGTTTCATTCTGATCTTCTTAGAACAAGGGTACCCCCTAACATGTTCTAAACACATGTTGTATTGAGTACAGTGTTCGATTCTAGCCTTGATCACTTATTTTGTGTTCTGAACACATCGATCAATGTTCTGATCACATGTTGTATCGAGTACAGTGTTCGATTCTAGTCATGATCACTTATTTTGTGTTCTGAACATATCAATCAATGTTCTGATCACATGTTGAAGTTAACAACATCGATTACAGTGTTCTATCCTAGTCTTGTTATGTTTCAATCTGATCTTCTTAGAACAAGGGTATCCCCTGACATATTCTAAACACATGATGTATTGAGTACAGTGTTCGATTCTAGTCTTGATCACTTATTTTGTTTTCTGAACGCATCAATCAATGTTCTGATCACATGTCGTATCGAGTACAGCGTTTGATTCTACTCTTCTTATGTTTCGAAAGTCTAAACATGCACAATAATGTTATCGCTGCACACGCTTGCCTTCGCGATGCAGGTTTAAACTTGTTCGATATAAAGCTATGCCTTGACATAAGAGGCGGAGGTGGAGGTAGAGAAGGAGGAGGAGGAGGGGGAGGAGGAGGAGGAGGAGGAGGAGGAGGAGAATGATAAGGCCTTAACAGCCTATGTATAGTCGCCATTGTTTAAAGATGATAGCTGTCAAAAGAATTTTTCAAATTATCCACCACCACATTTCAGCTAAAGAGGGCAGCAGGGTGCTCTGTTGATTAAGCACATAGAATTTCAAATTGCCCTCCACCACATGCATAACAGCAGCTGTTATCTTGCGCAGTAGCCTCTAAGCTAGCTTTCTTCATAAGAGTAGCCGCCATCTTGTGCGAGCACCCCTAGGCCGTCTCATAAGGAGCTATGTATAGTCACCATTTTGTGTCTGCCATCTTGCGTAAGCATCCCTAGGACGTCTCAAGGCATCTTGTTTCTCATAAGAGCAGCCACCATCTTGTAGAAATAGATAGCTGTGAATGCCAAAGGGCTTAAGTAGGAATCGAACCGTTGATCTCATCATTAGACTATGTTTTTTCTTGTTCCTGATACTACGAACCTACGTATTAGGCGGAAATATTTTGTCCGTTTTGCTCTACGATGCATCGTTTTCGAGATATTTAACATTTTGCATTTAAGCCTCCAAATTTAATGAATCGAACCTGCACGGTACGTTATACTCTCTACCATAGCTAGACCTGATCATGTTACGAAGACTCGCTTCAATACAAGCTAAAACAGAGCAAATGCCAAAGGGCCTAAGTAGGAACCGAACCGTTGATCCCATCATTAGACTATGGTTTTCTTGTTCCTCATACTGCGAACCTAGGTATTAGGCAGAAAAATTTTGTCCGTTTTGCTCTACGGTGCACCGTTTTCGATATATTTAACATTTTGCATTTAAGCCCTAAATTTAATGAATCGAACTATCACGACACGTTAGCCTCTAAGCTAGCATTCTTCATAAGAGTAGCAACCATCTTGCGCAAGCACCCTTAAAGCGTCTCATAAGGAGTTGTGTATAGCCGCCATCTTGTGTCCGCCATCTTGCGCAAGCATCCTTAGGGCGTCTCAAGCCATCTTGTGCAAGGACCCTTAAGCCGTCCCATAAGAGCAGCCGCTATCTTGAGCAAGCATCCCTAGGGCATCTCATAAGGAGCCATGTATAACTGCCATCTTGCGGAAGCATCCCAACGGCGTCTCATAAGAACCTGTGTATAGCAGCCATCTTGCGTAAGCACCCTTAAGGAGTCATGTATAGCCGCCATCTTATGCAATTAGCGTCGAGAGAGGGCTGCTGTAGAATTTCTCTTTTTAAATTATCCACCACCACATTTCAAAGGTATCTAGCTAAAGATGGCAGCACTGCGGATGACAGGTGACGAATTTACATCTACTACGATAAAGAGGGCAGCACGGTGCTCTATGGATTAAAGATGGCGGATGACAGCTGCACATGGCTTTGTCTCCAAACAAGAGCACGTGGAATTTGCCGCCACCACATAGAGGGCAGCACTATGCTCTGTTGATTAAAGATGGCGGATGGTAGCTGTCAAAAAAGCACGTGAGTTGGTTTCCAAACAAGAGCACGTGAAATTTTTCAATTTGCCGCCACCACATTTCAAAGGTATCTAGCTAAAGATGGCAGCACGGTGCTCAAAGATGGCGGATGATAGCTAACAGAACTTTTCTAATTACCCGCTACTACGTGCTTAAGGTAGTAGCCATAAAGAGGGCAGCATGGTGTTCTGTGGATTAAAGATGGCGGATGACAGGTGATGAAATTGTCCGCATGATAGCAGCACGGTGCTCTGTTGATTAAAGATGGCGGATGATAGCTGTCAAAAAAGCGCATGGCTTTGTTTCCAAACAAGAGCACGTGGAATTTGCCGCCACCACATTTCAAACTAAAGAGGGTAGCACTATGCTCTGTTGATTAAAGATGGCGGATGGTAACTGTCAAAAAATCACGCGAGTTTGTTTCCAAACAAGAGCACGTGAAATTTTTCAATTTGCCGCCACCACAAAGAGGGCAGCACGGTGCCCTCTTGATTAAAGATGGCTGCTGTCACGTGGAATAGCCTGCCGCCACAGGTATCTAGCTAAAGAGGGCAGCACGGTGCTCAAAGATGGCTGCTATCAAAAAGCATTTTTCAAATTATCCGCCACCACATTTCAAAGGTAAGTAGCTAAAGAGGGCACCACTGTGCTCTATAGATTAAAGATGGCGGATGACAGCTGCACGTGGATTTGTTTATCTCGAGCTAGTGAGGTTAAGTTGGTAGCACTAAGGTTTAGGCCCGTTAAGATGGCAGCACTGCGGATGACAGGTGACGAATTTTGCAGCTACTGCGATAAAGAGGGCAGCACTGTGCTCTGTAGTTTAAAGATGGCGGATGACAGCTGTCAAAAAGCACGTGGATTTGTTTATCTCGAGCTAGTGAGGTTAAGTTGGTAGCACTAAGGTTTAGACCCGCCAAGATGGCAGCACTGCCGATGACAGGTGACGAATTTTGCAGCTACTGCGATATAGAGGGCAGCACAGTGCTTTGTGGTTTAAAGATGGCGGATGACAGCTGTCAAAAAAGCACGTGGCTTTGTTTACCTCATGCTAGTTAGGTTAAGTTGGTACCACTAAGGTTTAGGCCCGTCAAGATGGCAGTACTGAGGTTTGCGATGCGTTGTTGTCGATGACAGCTGTCAAAAAGCACGTGGCTTTGTTTACAAATCTGTCAAAAAGCACGTGGCTGTCAAAAAACACGTGGCTTTGTTTACCTCATGCTAGTTAGGTTAAGTTGGCACTACTGAGGTTTAGGCCCGTCAAGATGGTAGTACTGAGGTTTGCGATGCGTTGTTGTCGATGAGAGCTGTCAAAAAGCACGTGGCTTTGTTTACAAATCTGTCAAAAAGCACGTGGCTATCAAAAAGCACGTGGCTTTGTTTACCTCATGCTAGTGAGGTTAAGTTGGCACTACTGAGGTTTAGGCCCGTCAAGATGGCAGTACTGAGGTTAGCGATGCGTTGTTGTCTGTCAAAAAGCACGTGGCTGTAAAAAAACACGTGGCTTTGTTTACCTCATGCTAGTTAGGTTAAGTTGGTACTACTGAGGTTTAGGCCCGTCAAGATGGCAGCAGTGAGGTTAGCGATGCGTTGTTGTCGATGACAGCTGTCAAAAAGCACGTGGCTTTGTTTATAAATTCAAATATCCCGCCAAAATTCAAATTTCCCGCCAAAAATTCAAATTTCCCGCGGGATGAGGCGGCGGAGGCGGCGGAGGAGGAGGCGGGCGGCGGCGGCGGCGCCCGAACCCGCTTATTATACTACTTGCAATTTCTTGTTCAATGTTTAGAATACGGCTTATAATTAGAGTGTATTCACCGTATTATCGCATTCAAACAGGAAGCATGGCTTAAACCGTACATGGATTTAAGCATAGAGCATCTTCAACGTGCTACAAGAGCATTTGAGAGTACGTTTTTCAAACTAATGAATAACTCCAACTATGAAAAATATACGCAAACATCGCGACATTCATTAAATTAATCGATGGGATGGACGGTATGGGGCACGCAAGTACATCTCAAAACCAAATTTTAAATCGTATCATGTCACTGATCGTGACCTTATTACTGTCGAAATGAAATCTGAGATACTTTATGCGAAACCAATTTATTTACCAATGGTCATACTAGATTTTTCAAAACTAAAAATGTATGATTTTCATTATGGATTTGCAAAGCAGCAGTTTTCTGATCTTTCATTTTTGTATATGGATGCAGAGAGTTTTATTTATCATATTCGGAATACAGATGTCTACGATATAACGCGAAACCATTCTGAACACTTTGACACTTCTTCCTTTTCAACATGTAATCAATTTGACATTAAGCCACTTAACAAGAAAGTCATAGGACTTACGAAAAATGAATGTAGTATGAATATTATGACAGAGTTCATTGGTTTAGCACCAAAAATGTATGCATATAAGACTGAAAATTCAAAATCTGTGATAATGGCAAAAGGCGTACCGTCAAGCGTAGTTAGCCATTTACATGTTCAACACTATCGCAATTTACTAGCATCTAAAAATGCTGCCTTTTTTACGCAGAAAAGAACACAATCAAACAGACATCATGTTTATACAACTGGACAGAGTAAATGTTCATTAATTCCATTTGATGATAAACGTGTGTGGAATAGTAATTCTCTTACGAGTGTACCTTGGGGGTACAACAACATATAGCTGTTTGTTGTGCCATGTGTAAATAGTATTCACCAGAATTTTATTAATATTATGTGTAAGAACGGGGACAATGCTATATCATCATCATTTATTTAAAATTCTATTTTTCCATATTCAAAATGTAAAATATCAATCACGTATTCCGAATGTAACATTTTATTTATTTTCAAAAAGTAATAAATATGTAAAACATTTTCACAAATGTTCAAAATCACTGATAATACAAGAATGTTTATTTTTACTACAATAGATTAACTTGGGATATTCAAAAATCAGTAATAATGTTAATAAATAATACAAAAATGGTATTCAGTTTTATTTCGCTAAAATAGATCATCATTTCACATTATTCCTCTTTCTTTGTCCATCTGTTTATGAATATGTAAAATGTATAACCTTCTCCTAACTGCATCCCCAAGTCAAGATTTTTTGACAACGAATTTAGGACTTAGGCCTAGGGGTCGAAACCGGGGGTCTGTAAGGTTAAGCCTAGATTTAAAGCCGTAATTAATAGGTTAAGCCTACACACTGGACTATAATCACGTTATCAGTTAAGTCAAGATATTTTGGTATGGAATTTGGGACTTTGGTCCTTAAGGCTAGGGTCGAACCCGGGGTCTGTAAGGTTAAGCCTGGAGTCGAAACCGTACGTAATAGGTTAAGCCTACACTCTGGACTATAATCACGTTAGCCGTTGAGTCAAGAGTTTTTGGTATCGAACTTGGGACTTAGGCCCTTAAGCCTAGGGTCGAACCCGGGGTCTATCATTTTAAACCTGAACACGTAGTGAGGTTAAGGGCAAAGTCTTAGCCATCTGCTCTTGTAAGATCATGTAAGGTTAAGCATGCAGTCTTAAGCAGGGAGCACATTGCTTCGATTCCGTTCCGTTCAGTTGACCTTGGATATTATGATAACGTGTAACCAAACGTCCATGCGCACACTGCTTCAGTTCGCACGCTTCAGCGTTTCTCCGCCCACCACGCGTTCAGTCGTGCTTGCCCTCACAAGCAAGGTAGACCCCACCTTGTGAGCCTCTGGCGAAAGTTCACTGAGTGTGATCTACGAAGAATTATGAAATGGGAAGGAGAAGATCAAGTCACCAACTCTATCCAGAGATCAAATACCTCCGCGGCCGATGTGTTGGACATTTTAAAATGACAAATATGCAAAAGTGGATAGAAAACCCGCGGATTACCGACAATAAACAGTTAGCTAGATCTTTTAGTCCTCTGTTACAAATTGGATTTAAATCTAAAATGAATATGTTAGACGGTCCACTAGTATTATACCATTCTAATTACTTTTACCATGTACAAAGATTGTTAAACGGAGCTCGATAGCTGCAGTCGCTTAAGTGCGGCCAGTATCCAGTATTCGGGAGATAGTGGGTTCGAACTCCACTGTCGGCAGCCCTGAAGATGGTTTTCCGTGGTTTACCTTTTTCATACTAGGCAAATGCTGGGGCTGTACCTTAATTAAGGCCACGGCTGCTTCCTTCCCAGTCCAAGCCCTTTCCTGTCCCATCGTCGCCATAAGACGTATCAGTGTCCGTGCGACGTAAAGCCAATAGAAAAAAAAGATTGTTAAATAAAATATGAAAGGAAATCAATAGTTACTTCATTGTTACTGCTAGTCGCTCACCAGATGATATTGGTTTTCTGAAATACGATTTTTTGAGGGGTAGAACGCTTGGCAACTCAAAAACTTGGAGACTGATATTCTGAAATACTTAAAGAAGTTGTCCTCATCAAGTAGCAAGTCTGAAAATTGAAGGTAATATTCACCACACTATTCCCTTTTTTAAATGTATTTCAAGTATATAAAATCTTCTTCTTCTTCTTCTTCTTCTTCTTCTTATTCTTCTTCGCAGTCTATGATTTCTATGTCTTCGGACGAAGAGCTCGACATTACTACAGGCGCAGTTCCTAGCTGGGTTCACTGACAGCTTCCGAAAGAGACGGAAGGTATGTGCGGCAGACGAACTGATGCGAACGGATACGCGGGAACCTGAACTGAACTGAACCGAGCGGGACTGATGCAATGTGCTCTCTACTTTAGTCAGCATAGTCAATGGGGATCAGGCCTCTCTCGGGGGCCTGTGGTTGTGGTGGCTCCAGAACCTGCCCTTCCCCCCTACTATGGACCTAATCCGAAGATTGAAAACTGTACACAGTGTATTCCCTTCATTACAGTACATGAAAGGAACCTAACAACAAGGTAAGAACTGCATTAACTTCTTTGCAAAGCATAACATACATAGTATAATATATTTTAAAAATTTAAAAAACAATAAATGTTTTGTTTAATTTGAATGTTGCAGGGGGCATTATAATTCTGGAAGCATGCTGCCGCTTCGCAGTAAGCTGTTAAGCAGTACAGTAACATTGTCGCCAGCATAACCAAGACAGTTGTATAACCGTTTGTAGTTTGTTTAATTTTGTAAATAATTATGCAATAAATATTTCATTTAATTCAACATGTTCTACTTATTGCATTCCCTTTGCCTCCTTACATCTATCGAAAATATTCACATTTATACCAGGTATAAAGGCTTGAGACTAGAGAGCGACCTTCATAAGGAACAAGTCTAAACATGCAAAGCCGTGTCGACGTCATCGCTGCATGTTAAAACAGTATGACTCGTGCTCAGATCTCGTCGGAGACACTGTCGGATGGGGGTGTAAAGCCTTATGCAAAAGATCACGTCGTCATAGTTATGCATTTTAGACTTGTTCGTCACTGTCAGATGGAGACGTAAAGCCATGAGCTGTAACGTCACGTTATTGTCCGTCGGATGGAGACGTAAAGCCTTAAGCAGAGTAAAACTGGGCCAGACCTCAACCAAGATTGTGTCTGTAAGGATAGGCCCCTTAAATGGAGTCTTGCTGTCGTACGCAAGGATATGACGGTGACGTCACGTTACTTGTCTGTCGGATGGAGACGTAAAGCCATAATCTAACCTATTTTAAAATCACAGATGGCGACTGTTTAGTTATGCCTCTCCGAAATGGCAGCGGGAAATTCGGCCTCTAAGCCCTGTGTAGTTAAGCCCTTCCAAGATGGCGTCGGGAGGGTCATCTGTCTGGGCCGTGGTTGGCGACTGTAAGGACGGAAGGGCATCTATGCGCAAAACTGGGGCCAAGTTGTGGACGTACGCCTCTCCAAAGCGACGAGAAGGGCATCTGACCGTAAAACTGGGCCAAGATGGCGACGGTTTAGTTAGGCACTCCAAAATGCCGACGGGAAGGGCACCTGGCCATAAAATTTGACCGTGTGTAGTTAGACCCCTCTAACATGGTGACGGGAAGGGCATCTGGCCATAAAAATTGGTTACGCCATATGTGCCCCCTCTGGTGGGAGGATCAAAATAGCGACGGGAATGGCATCTGAACGTAAAACTGAGCCTTGTATAGTTAGGTCCCTTAAAACGGTGTCGGGAAGAGCATCTTACCGTAAAACTAGACCCTGTGAAATTATTCTACCATCCATGAGGTTAGGCATGCTCTCTTAAGCGAATCCTCCATTGCCCTACTACTCAAGATGGCGTCGGGAAGGACCTTTAACCGTAAAATTGAGGTTAGACCCCTCCATGAGGTAAGGCTTGCTCTCTTACTTGAATCCACATTACCCTACTACTCAAGATGGCATCGGGAAGGTATCTAACCGTTAAAGTGAAGTTAGGCCCCACCAAGACGGCGACTATTGCTACCGGGAGGGGCATCTACCCGTAAAACTAGGCATTGTGAGGTTAGGGCACTCAGAACACGCATAGGCATACTATTAGGGGTCTATGACCCCATGTGCTGACTCAACAGAAAAATGCTGACGAGGTGGCTCTGAACCCGCCTAGCCCTACTACTGTTTCCGCAACCTAGGACGTCTTTAGTTTCACACCCTTATGGCCCTTGATCCTTCGAAGTGTGGTTAGTGCTAATAGGTAGAGCCCATCCGCGAAGTTAGTGTTTTGGCGGATACAAACTCTATGGCAGTGAGGATAATTTCTAAATAATGAAGTTTATTTACTTTCACTCGGGTATTCTCTTGTTTTGCTTGTGGTTAAGCGACTCTTGACGATGGTGTGGGAGAATGACGATATGTAAACCATAAAGCCGTAAACCTGACCTGAGCCTGTCCGCAGTTAATGGAACGAAGGAACAAAGATCAATACTTCGGTCGTTGTCGCAAGAGAAAATCCATCATAATCCTCTGACTGTGCCAGGTGTCAGCTTGGGTGTAATATACTGTAGTTAAACAGTCAAATTATCCACGGATAACCGTTTTGCGGATGCGGATGAAGGAAGTGTGGAAGTGTATATCCGCGCAGGACTCTACTAATAGAGAATATGCGCCCACAACAATAATCACCACTACGAAACTGTCAACCCATCAACAATAGGAGGACGTTGCTGTGAGACGGAGATTGTGAGAAGAAAATGACGAAAAGACGCGCGTGCGAGAGAGGTGGGTATAGTCACAGATATTGAGTGAAGGATGACAAGAGTTGTAGTATCTCTTATACACAGCTCTACCTGTGAGCGTGCGTGGCAGAATATACCCACTGTAACCCCCTTTGGAAGGGGGGGGGTGACGTGGAATAACACCCACGGTATCCCCTGCCTGTCGTAAGAGGCGACTTAAAGATGTCTCATGGGCTCTCGAATTGGGAACATGGTTTCTTGCCCATAGTTTAGTCCTGCCATCGCTTGTGCCAGGCTCCCCTCTTTCATCTATCCTATCCGACGTTTCTTTTCCGATCCCGGCGTTATTAGAGAACTTGAGGTCCTGCGTGGCCCTTCTCTTTCTTTGGCGAATACCTTGATTTTTCGAAGTGTCTAGCCCCCTCCACTTTTTCTCTCTGATTAGCGTTATATAGTTGTACAATAATCACCACCACCATATCTGATGTGTAGCCCCCTTACAGCCTTCTACTGATCGCATGATTTCACTCCCAAAATATTCCAAGAGTTTTAATAATAAAAGGAAATACGAATTATCGAGGATGATATTTTCAACATTGTACCTAAATGTCACATCGCATAAATCTGTATGGGCATCAGGAAGGGCAGCAGAGAACGACAAATAAGAATAAATCCCGAACGAAACTTGTATTAATTCCAGTTTCATTAATATGTCAAATCCTGTTTTCCTTGATCTGATCTCTCTATCTCTTCTTTAAGATATTATTTTTGTTCCAGATGGAGAGGAGGCGGAAGAGGAAGGGAGAATTAAGCGGTGAGTCTTTTCGATTTGTCATTAGAACATGTAACTCTTCATTAAAACGTGTGCATTAAATGATAAGAATTGAGCCGCTCTTTACAAATAGGAACGGCTGTTCCACAAATAGTTGTTCCAAGTGTTGTCAATTAGGATATGTATTCTATGAAGAGTGTCGTGATTGTCCTAGACTGTGAGCGGGCGCGTTACAGAACGCATTCTTAACATATGTTCTGATTTCCTGGTATTTATCTGGAGATAGGTGTAATTCTCTTTCAGTTACATTTTAAAAAAGGACTTTTGTTGTTTTAACACGGAATAACTCAAATTCCTGAAGGTTGCTCTATCACAAACAGTTATTGAGCTTTGCTGATAGAAACAGATAAAGATTATTGTAAGTATTGTGAATCATTTGAAAATACCATGACAATACAGCAGTAAAACGAGAAGAAAATGCCATTTCTTCAACTGTCTCAATTGTCTCCAGACGGCAGACATGTGTGGACCGTTCGAGTGGCCATCGCAAAATTAGGGACATAAATAAACCGCAGGATAAACGACACTGAAGTCTACCCGGGTGTTCTGGTACAGCACGGGCTGTAATGATCGTAGGAGTCCAAAGTTCGTAGATATGCTAAGCAATGGTAGCGACCACAGAAAAAAGGCGCGAAAGAACATGATAACGGTGGTTCTGGGGTTTATTAGGATTTATGGGTATAACTACTGTTCAGTGTGGCCTCTGAACTCAGCAATATGCTGCATCACTAACATGGCACGATCAACAGTTACCTGCCGCATATCGGGAGAAGTCAGAGCGACATGTCATCGTATGCTAGCCTTTAGATCAGACAGAAACCGGATATGTCCCTGATGGTTCTCCACAGCCAGAAGTCACATGGATTTAGGTCGGGCGACATCGTAGGCCACGTAACTGGAAAATGCTTAGAGATAATGCGGCCATTACTGAAGGTTTCTCGAAGCAATTCTTTCACCTGGCGAGCGAAACCTTGCTTGAAAATAACGGCGTGGGCACCGTTTCATTCCTGCAAAGCTGCAGGAGGAGGTCACTGTACACCTAACAGGCCCACGAGAGGTCATCTCCTCAAAGACAGAGAATGAACGAGCTTGCTGAACCACACCCATCAGTCACGTAATATGAATGCAATGGTTGTTAGTCGATCCCCATATGCCACAGTTCTGTTCAATCAGAGTAAAATGCGCCTCGTCAGTCCACAGAATATTCCCCGGCCATATGTTGTCCGCTTCCAGTGTGAATTCACGGCGCTGTGCAACATCTTGGGGTTTCAATTTGTGGGCAGTGTGAAGTTTGTACGGATACCAGTGACACAGATCGAGCACCGGTTACAGAATTGGGAGATCTGCTACTTCTACAGCAACTTCATCAACAACATCCATGGCGATGGGCCGCCATCCTCTCCCTAGTGCGACACCTAATTCACCTGTTTCCTCCAATTTGTTAATCATTCTCTTCAGCCTTACTGGTCATGGGACCTCTTCTCTACTGTTTCTGTCGGCGATATTGCCGCAATGCAGCGTTGCAATTGCTGCCATTCTGATCAAACAATTTCACTGCTAGTGCACGGTCTCTCTTCCCAATAGGCGTTACGTTTCACACGGAAAAGGTCAACTTTCTTACGTTACAACGCAGAAAAGGTCAACATGCGTCACCAAGCAACGACCAAGAAACTGCCAAAACGCAATTCTAGCGGAAGAACGTTTTGAAGTCTCAGTTACCGAATAATGCTCAATCAGACCGCTTACAGCGCAATATGTTCGCCTACGAATTATCAAACTCCTACGATCATTACAGCCCGTGGCGTTTAGATAGTGGTGATCTACTAGCCAGAATAAATTTTAACGTAAGCAAATCTAACTTGCGTAACCGGGCGTATTTTTACAATCCCTTATTCGCCGTTAGTAAGGATGTGTAGAACGTTTAATGACTTATTCAGAAACCACGACACAGGTCTCTCAACGTCCCTAACGGACTTCAAAAAATGTCTAATGATTTCCTTTAGTGAATATACTTAACAAATAGCATCTTATGAAAAGAAAATAGAATTCAGTACACTATCTCTTTGTCAATAACCCAAATGGAATTTAATTGTCTCTAAACTCCGAGATATTATTTTTTACACTCTTAATCGTGTACGTGACCTGTTCACATATGTGTGTGCTTGCACATAACGCCTAGTTACGTAATCAGGAGCCAGTAATTGCAGCACTCTCTAATCCTGATCTGTATATAACCTATTGTTGTTTTTGTCATTTTTTCTTCTAAATTTGTTTATTATAACTTTTCGTGATATTTTTCTGTTTTGCAGTGTATATTATTGTACTCTATTTTGTAATGCCTGCTGTAACTTGACTGCAACTCTGTTACAGACACGTGTCATAAATAAATAAATAAATAAATAAATAAATAAATAAATAAATAAATAAATACCATAAATTTAATTATGGACACATGGGATCAACTTGAGTGGAGAAAGACAATTAATATTAGTGAATTAATTCTTGCTACGTTAGTCAAGTTGAAACCAAATATCCTCTGAATTCTTCCAGAGAACTTCGCACTCATCTCCTTTGACAATCTAGAATACAGAATATTAAATTAACTAGAGAAATCAAAGTTTTCAAATTGTTAACACAACAAGTACGGATTTCACCTCCTCTGATAATTATGGTATTTACATAAAATCAATTAATTCTTTGAAACTAGCCTCACATGGTAGTTCCTGAGTGTAGTAATGCGTATCTAGGCTTTAAGCTCATTTATAAAGTTGTGTAATGCTGATCTAGGCTTTAAGCTCATTTATAAAGTTATAAGTATAACAATATTTTTCTGAACAGGAATTATTTCATCCTCTTCTAAAAATTAGAGTCTCAATTAAAATATTACTTAAACTGAACGAAATGTACTTGTTGGACTTGTTATAATACTTCCAGAATGTATCCAGGTATTTAATAACATTAATTTAATCCAAAATTATTCTTATACGGATTCAGAAACTTCAGAAAATACGAGGCCGGATTAAAGCCCAGTGTGGGTGGGAGCGGTAGAATAACACCCACGGTATCCCCTGCCTGTCGTAATAGGCGACTAAAAGGGGCCCCAGGGGCTCTGAACTTTGGAGCGTGGTTTGGCGACCTCGGGGCCCTTAGCTGAGTCCCTGCATTGCTTCCACTTACTTGTGCCAGGCTCCTTACTTTCAACTACCCTATCCGACCTCCCTTGGTCAACTCTTGTCCTTTTCCGACCCCGATGCTATTAGGTTTGCGAGGGCTAGGGAGTTTTTCATTTTCACGCCCTTCGTGGCCCTTTTGTTCCTTTGGGCGATACCTTCATTTTTGGAAGTGTTGGACCCCTTCCATTTTTTCCCCTCTGATTAGTGTTATATAGAGGATGGTTGCCAAGTTGTACTTCCTCTTAAAACAATAATCACCACCACCACTACCACAAGTTTAAAGCCCCATCACTGTTGATCTCGTAATTTAGTTAACCACAATTTAACAATTAAATGAATAAGTAATTCTCTTTACAATTCTCTTTATTGCATTCACTGTAGAGTTCGTTTCTTATTAATCTTTGTTAATCTCCTTGAGATTCCTCGACTTTATGAATGTAGTACGTTCGTATTACTCATAAAATAATCATCTAGTTAATGAAAGACTATATTATTTAAAATTCTCAAATCAACACACGTAAATAAATTAATAAACCATTAAGCTCTTTCGACCCCTGTAGGTGGGGGCAGTATAATAACACCCACGGTATCCCCTGCCTGTCGTAAGAGGAAACCAACAGGGGCTCTGAACTTTGTGTTGGCGACCATGGGGCTCTTAGCTGAGTCCTGGCATTGCTTCGACTTATTTGTGCCAGGCTTCTCACTTTTGTCTACTCTATGCGACCTATCTTGGTCAACTCTTGTTCTTTTCCAACCCCGACGCTATTAGGTTTGCGAGGACTAGGGAGTCTTTCATTTTCACGCACTCCATGGCCCTTGTCTTTCTTTAGCCGATACCTTACTTTTCGAAGTGTCGGGTATCTTCGACTTTCCTTCTAATTATTGTTACGTAGAGGATGGTTGCCCAGTTCTATTTCCTGTTAAACAATAATCACCACCACCACCACTCCTGATGTTTTCCTCTCTGTTACAGGTTCAAGGAAGACGACGCTGGCCCGTCATTCAGACGAGACGTAGGTTCAGAGTTTCTCTCATCACAAGTAGAATATAATATATAAAATATTATTTTTACATCTCACACCTTTTCCGATAACATGTTTATGTACAATTATTATTAATGTGCTTACGAAGGACTTGTTCGCTGGAAGTCTGACGTATAAGCGAGCCGAGTGAACTCCAAAGAGCGTTCAGTATCTCTGACATCGTACAACATGGAAAGTGGAATTCACTACCTTCTGTTGTTCAGAACCTGAGTTCCCGAGTTTAAACCATCTACACGCCGATGCTGATCCTCAGAGGGAGCTCACATTCCGCACTGCCACTGGTGCAGCACATCTATGACCTTCTAGCTAGGACACGTGACACCTGTTCATGTCTTCTAGTGATGCAGGGTTTCTGGGCAACGAACCGGTGGATTAAGATAGACCTGATGGGCGATATCAATGCGAGAGTCGGAAATAGAACTGAAGCATACGAAAGGGTGATTGGTAAATGTAGGGAAGATATGGAAGCTAATGGGGATGGGAAACGATTGCTGGACTTCTGTGCTAGTATGGGTTTAGCAGTTACGAATACATTTTCAAGCATAAGGCTATTCACCGCCACACATGATAAGCTAGGAGTACCACATCCGTAATAGACTATATCTTAACCGACTTCGAATTCAGTGAGTCTGCTTGGAAAGGCGGGTTTTCCGGGATTTTTTGATGATGCAGACCACTATCTGATCTGCAGTGAACTAAGCATCTCTAGGCCTAGGGTAGAAGAAAGCGAAATCTGTCTGCAAACGAATAAAGGTAGAAAGTCTCCAGGACGAGAAAATTAGACAATAGTACATGGATATGATTTGTGAGAACTTTCGAATAGTGGACAGTAAGCAGGTTCAGGATATAGAAAGTGAATGGTTTGCATACATGGATGCTGTAGTAGAAACAGCAAGGGAATGCCTAGGAACAACTGTGTGCAAAGATGCGAAAATGCGAACATCGTGGTCGAATGATGAAGTGAGAGCAGCTTGTAAACGTAAAAAGAAGGCTTCTCAGAAATGGCTCCAAACAAGGACCGAGGCAGACAGGGATTTGTACGTAGATGAAAGAAACAGAGCGAAACAAATAGCTGTTGAATCCAAAAAGAAGTCGTGGGCAGAATCTTAGGAAGGGAGGGAAAAAGGAAATGGTAGAGTGTTTCGGTACAGATGAACTCGTAATAGATCGCAGGGAATCAATGGAGAGGTGGAGGGAATATTTTGAAAATCTTCTCAACGTAAAAGGAAATTTTCCTTGTGGTATCGCGAACAACCGAGCTCATGGGCAGGAGGAAAATTATTTAGGAAGTTGAAAGGATGGTAAATAAACTCCATTGTCATAAAGCAGCAGAAATAGATGAAATTAGACCTGAAATGGTGACGTCACAAGGCAAGGATGAAATGGCTTCATAGGGTAGTAAAATTAGCATGGAGTGTTGGTAAGGTACCTTCAGATTGGACAAAAGCAGTAATTGCACCTATCTATGAGCTAGGGAACAGGAAGGATTGCAACAACTATAGAGGTATCTGATTGATTAGTATACCAGGCAAAGTATTCACTGGCATCTTGGAAGGGAGGGTGCGATCAGTGGTTGAGAGGAAGTTGGATGAAACCAATGTGGTTTCAGACCACAGAGGAGGTGTCAGGATCAGCTTTTCGGTATGCGCCAGGTAATTGAAAAAATGCTACGAGAGGAATAGACAGCAATGTTTTTGTTTCGTAGATCTAGAGAAAGCATATGACAGGGTACCGAGGGAAAAGATGTTCACTATACTGGGGGACTATGGAATTAAGGATAGATTATTAAAATCAATGAATGGCATTTATGTTGACAATTGGGCTTCAGTGAGAATTGATGGTAGGATGAGTTCTTGGTTCAGGGTACTTACAGGAGTTAGACAAGGCTGTAGTCGTTCACCTTTGTTGTTCGTAGTTTACATGGATCTTCTGCTGAAAGGTATAAAGTGACAGGGAGGGATTCGGTTAGGTGGAAATGTAGTAGGCAGTCTGGCCTATGCTGACGACTTGGTCTTAATGGCAAATTGTGCTGAAAGACTGCAGTCTAATTACTTGGAACTTGAAGGTAGATGTAATGATGTGGTATGAAAATTATCCTCTCGAAGACTAAATTGATATCAGTTTGTAGGAAACTCAACAGAATTTAATGTCAGATTGGTGATACAAATCTGGAAATTGTAGATAATGTTAAGTATTTATATTGTGTGTCCTCCTGGATTGGTAAAAGAGTAAGTGAGATTGAATCAACGTGTAGTAAAGTTAATGCAGTGAACTCGATGTAGCGATCAACAGTGTTCTGTAAGAAGGAAGGCAGCTCCCTGACGAAACTATCAATATATCGGTCTGTTTTCAAACCAGCTTTGCTTCACGGTAGAGAAGGCAGGGTGGACTCAGGGTATCTTATTCATAAGTTTGAAGTAACAGCCATGAAAGTAGCAAGAATGATTGCTGGTACAAACAGGTGGGAACAATGGCAGGAGGGTACTCGAAACGAGGAGATAAATACTTAGTTAGGACTGAACTCGATGGATGAAGCTGTACGCATAAACCGGCTTCGGTGGTGGGGTCATGTGAAACGAGTTGAGGAGGATATGTTACCTAGAAAAATAATGGACTCTGTTGTGGAGGGTAAGAGGAGTAGAGGGAGACCAACACGACGATGGTTATACTGAGTTTCTAACGATTTAAATATAAGAGGTTGGTTTAGAACTAAATGAGGTCTCAGCTCTAGTTGCATTATAGAAGGTTATGGTGACGTTTAGTAATTTCACAGAGGCTTACAGACTGAACGCTGAAAGGCATAACTGTCTATAATGATTATGTATGTAAGAACGTACCTCCTAGGGATATTTTATCTCTACCCTGCTGGGATAATAGAACCTTAACATGGGTGTAGGTCTTGTGTCCTCGTTGATCCCGAGGACTTTGTCAGCTCGGAGTTACTCATGCTGAATTGGCCTCGGTGTAGGGCCCGACTAACAACGTGTCTCTCGAGTTGTGTGAGAGGGGATGTTTCCTTCCCCTTCATTTCTGTTCCTTTTTTTATCCTAACCTCCTGAAAAATAATTCGTCTTAGTGTCTAGCCGGTCTCTTCGCAATTTTCCTCTTTTAGTGCATTGATTTTTCGAAGGCTTTCGGTAAAAATCAGTGGTGATGGGGAAAGTTGATCAGAAGTTTCTGAAATTTGATATTTGAGCGTGTAAAGTACTGTACAAACCCGTGTTCACTTCAGATGACAGCGAGATGTGGTATGAATTGCCGGTAGCCGTGTAATGCTGACACTATTAGTTCTTATCCTTGTTCTGGTTAAGGTGAATGACCTCTCCCTACAGCGCTACAATTCTCTCAAACATTGTCAATGTGTTTACGATGTGTACCTTCAGCTATTCCATCGTCAGACACGTGGGGAAAGTGTGTGGAGGAAAGGGAACCAGGCTAGACTGTTATCCAGGAATTAGATTGAGGCAGATGTTGAGAAAAGCAGGAGAGAAGGAGGAGGGGAAGGAGAAGGTGATAGTGTTTCGCGTTGGTACCAACAACGTAAGACAAGCTAATATAAGTACCAACATAGTTGGGGATGTGTGGGATCTGGTAAATGCAGCACGGATGAAGTTTAAGAAAGCGGAGATTGTTATCAGTGGAATACTGTGTAGGAGGGACACTGACTGCAGGGTGATTGGGGATTTAAATGAGACTATGGAGTGCGTATGTGGGAAACTGGGAGTGAAATTTCGAGACCCTAATAGGTGGGTAGGAGATAGGGATCTGCGATCAGACAGCCTTCATTTAAACCGCAGTGATACGTACAAGGGAGGTACATTCTGGGAAACAGGCTTGTCTAGGAGCGGTGATAAGGGTACAGAGATCTGTAAGTAGGGATGACATAAAAATGTTAGTCTTGAACTGTAGAAGTATTGTAAAGAAAGGAATAGAATTAAGTAATTTAATAAATATATACTCACCAGATATTGTAATAGGAGTTGAATCATGGCTGAGAAATGATATAATGGATAAAGACATATTCTCACAGAACTGGAGTGTGTATCGTAGAGATAGGATAGGAATGGTGGGAGGGGGAGTATTCATTCTGGTGAAAGAAGAATTTGTAAGCTACGAAAAAGTTAAAGATGAGACACATGAAATTCTAGGTGTAATGCTCATTTCTAAAGATATGGTTTTTTTTGCTAGTTGTTTTACGTCGCACCGACACAGATAGGAGTAGTATAATGGGAGAGTTCGGGCGCCTCCTCCTCCTCCCGCCGCCTCCTCCGCCGCCGACGCCCGCGGGAAATTTGAATTTTGGCGGGAAATTTGAATTTTGGCGCGAGATTTGAATTTGTAAACAAAGCCACGTGCTTTTTGACAGCTGTCATCGCCAACAACGCATCGCTAACCTCACTGCTGCCATCTTGACGGGCCTAAACCTCACTAGTGCCAACTTAACCTCACTAGCGCGAGGTAAACAAAGCCACGTATTTTTTGACAGCCACGTGCTTTTTGACAGACAACAACGCATCGCTAACCTCAGTACTGCCATCTTGACGGACCTAAACCTCAGTAGTGCCAACTTAACCTCACTAGCATGAGGTAAACAAAGCCACGTGCTTTTTGACAGCCACGTGCTTTTCAACAGATTTGTAAACAAAGCCACGTGCTTTTTGACAGACAACAACGCATCGCCAACCTCAGTACTGCCATCTTGACGGGCCTAAACCTTAGTGATACCAACTTAACCTCACTAGCATGAGGTAAACAAAGCCACGTGTTTTTTGACAGCCACGTGCCTTTTTGACAGCTGTCATCCGCCATCTTTAATCCAGAGAGCACCGTGCTGCCCTCTTTATCGTAGTAGATGTAAATTCATCACCTGTCATCGGCAGTGCCGCCATCTTGACGGGTCTAAACCTTAGTGCTACCAACTTAACCTCACTAGCGCGAGATAAACAAATCCACGTGCAGCTGTCATCCACCATCTTTGAGCATCGTGCTGCCCTCTTTAGCTACTTACCTTTGAAATGTGGTACGTCACAGCTGTCATCCGCCATCTTGCATCCGAAACCTCAGTGCTGCACTCTATGTGGTGACGGCAAATTCCACGTTCTCTTGTTTGGAAACAAAGCCACGTGCAGCTGTCATCCGCCATCTTTAATCACCGTTCTGCCCTCTTTAGCTACTTGCCTTTGACAGTTGTCATCCGCCATCTTGCATCGCAAACCTCAGTGCTGCGCTCTATGTAGTGGCGGCAAATTCTACGTGCTCTTGTTTGGAAACAAATTCACGTGCTATTTTTCTGACAGCTGTCATCCGCCATCTTTAATCCATAGAGCACCGTGCTGCCCTCTTTAGCTACTTACCTTTGAAATATGGTACGTCACAGCTGTCATCCGCCATCTTTAATCCAGAGAGAACAGTGCTGCAATCTATGTGGTGGCGGCAAATTCCACGTGCTTTACAAATCAACATGCTTTTTTGACAGCTGTCAACCGCCATCTTTAATCACCGTGCTGCCATCTATGTGGTGGCGGTAAATTCCACATGCTTTACAAACTTATATGCTTTTCTGACAGCTGTCATCCGCCATCTTTAATCTAGAGTGAACAGTGCTGCCCTCTATGTGGTGGCGGCAAATTCCACGTGCTCTTGTTTGGAAACAAAGCCATGTGCTTTTTTGACAGCTGTCATCCGCCATCTTTAAGCAACAGAGCACCGTGCTGCTATCATGCGGGCAATTTCATCACCTATCACCCACCTTTTTGACAGCCGTCATCCGCCATCTTTAATCAATAGAGCACAGTGCTGCACTCTATGTGGTGGCGGCAATTTGAAAAATTCTATGTGCTCTTGTTGGGAAACAAAGCCACGTGCTTTTTTGACAGCTGTCATCCGCCATCTTTAACCAACAGAGCACTATGCTGCGGGCAATTTCGTCAGCTGTCATCCGCCATCTTTAATCCAGAGAGAACAGTGCTGCACTCTATGTGGTGGCGGTAAATTCTATGCGCTTTACAAACCTATGCGCTTTTCTGACAGCTGTCATCCGCCATCTTTGAGAACAGTACCGCCCTCTATGTGGTGACGGCAAATTCCACGTGCTGTACAAAGCCATGTGCAGCTGTCATCCGCCATCTTTAATCACCGTGCTGCCGGGTGACGGCAAATTCCACGTGCTCTTGTTTTTAGAAACAAAGCCATGTGCTTTTTTGACAGCTGTCATCCGCCATCTTGCATCACAAACCTCGGTGCTACACTCTATGTGGTGGCGGCAAATTCTACGTGCTCTTGTTTGGAAACAAAGCTTTTAATCCAGAGAGAACAGTGCTGCCCCGGTGGCGAGAACAGTGCTGCAATCTTTAGTTTGAAATGTGGTGACAGCAAATTCTACGTGCTCTTGTTTGGAAACAAAGCCATGTGCTTTTTTTGACAGCTGTCATCCGCCATCTTTAATCAACAGAGCACCATGCTGCTATCATGCGGGTAATTTCGTCATCTTTAATCCGCAGAACACCGTGCTGCCCTCTTTATGGCTACTACCTTAAGCACGTAGTAGCGGGCAATTTGAAAAGTTCTGTTAGCTATCATCCGCCATCTTTGAGCACCGTGCTACCCTCTTTAGCTAGATACCTTTGAAATGTGGTGGTGAAAAATTTTACGCGCTCTTGTTTGGAAACAAACTCACGTGCTTTTTTGACAGCCATCATCCGCCATCTTTAAGCAACAGAGTACAGTGCTGCCCTCTTTGTTGTGGCGGTAAATTCTACGTGCTCTTGTTTGGAAGCAAAGCCATGTGCTTTTTGACAGGTGTCATCTGCCATCTTTAACCAACAGAGCACTATGCTGCTATCATGCAGGCAATTTCGTTAGCTGTCATCTGCCATCTTTTAATGAACAGAGCACCGTGCTGCCCTATGCGGGGCAATTTCGTCGGCTGTTATCCGCTCGCATACCCGCAGTGACACATGTTTAGACTTGAACACACACATACTACTGTTCAAAACTTATTACAACTTGAACTGCATACTAGTGTTCGATGTTGCAGAACACAGCATTGCGAGACTAGAATCAAGCACTGTTTAGAAAAACAAAAAATTCTCTTCTCAACATACTTACTGAGCTGCTCTTCCTGCTCAGTGAAGGTACATCTCTATCGAACGTGCATTGCAAAAGCAAGATTGTAAAACATAACAAGACTAGAATCGAACACTGCACTTGATGTTAACTTCAACATGTGATTAGAACATTAAATCAGGTTCAAACATAGCAGGACTAGAATCGAACTCTTCCTACTCTTTCAAGGTACACCTCTATCGAACATGCATTGCAAAAAAAAAGATTGTAAAACATAACAAGACTAGAATCAAACACTGCACTCGATGTTGTTAACTTCAACATGTGATTAGAATATGAAATGAGATTAAAACATAGCAAGACTAGAATCGAACATTGCACTCGATGTTGTTAACCTTAACATGTAGTCAGAACATTAATTGATGTGCTCAAAACACTAGATAAGTGATCAAGACTAGAATCGAACACTGCACTCGATGTCGTTAACCTTAACATGTGATCAGAACATTAATTGATGTGTATAACTTCCTTTACCTTTACTTACTCTGTCAAGGTACATCTTTATCGAACATGCATCGCAAAGCGAGAGTGTGCAAGTTTAGACTTGAATACATACCACTGTTCAAAAAACATATATACACATACTATAGTGCGATGTTGTAGTACACTATATTACAAGACTAGAATCAAGCATAGTTTAGGAAAAAATCTCTTCTCAACATACTTACTGTGCTAGACGATAACATACTTACGAATTTAATCAACATCTTCTTTCTTGCTCTTATTCTTCTTCGAGAGGAAGGAGTAGGAGGAGAAGGTAATACCTAATCTAAAATAAAAGAATATGCCAATTCTACAGTATTTATTCACATCTTGTATGTACTAGTTTTATCATGAATGATTTTACTTGTAGTGATGTTTGCATACTTTTGCTTTCTCGATGTAATTCTTGTATGTACATGCTTTTACGCATCAGTAAAACTAATAACACAAGATTTGTTCTCTATGCCGTGATATATAATGAAAATAGAACGTTGATTTAGTTCTTCTATTTCTAAATCAGTTAGCACGCTAAATCTATTAGGTAAAAAAACTTGAAAGTCTTCGCAGACACATAAAATCCTTTCTCCAAATTTCGTTTTTAATCTTCGTAGTGAAATTACTTTAAATTGCTCATTTAGCGGTAGACTTGTTAACGGCTTGGTAGTTGGAGTTGAAATATGACCTAGCTGGTTAATCTTCTCCATGGTTTTTCTAAAAAGAATAAATATATAAATGTAGCGTTAGCACTTGCATCACACATAGTAATAATAGGATATAAAAGGGTAAGTGTGCTAGCCTAGAGTTACGATGTTCGGAAGAAAGCAAGTTTCAACCTATAGAGGTCAGACATGGCTGTGAGTTTGACATTATAAGATTAACCTCTTCTACAGCATGAAAGATTGAAGAGAATAACTATTTATCTATAGACTAATGTTGCTATGTTCGGAAGAAAGCAAGTTTCAACCTATAGAGGTCAGACATGGCTGTGAGTTTGAAATTATAAGATTAACCTCTTCTACAGCATGAAAGATTGAAGAGAATAACTATTTATCTATAGACTAAAGTTGCTATGTTCGGAAGAAACCAAGTTTGAACCTGTACAGGTCAGACATTGCTGTGAGTTTGAAATTATAAGATTAACCTCATCTACAGCATGAAAGATTGAAAGAGAACAACTATTTATCAATAGACTAAAGTTGCTATGTTCGGAAGAAACCAAGTTTGAACCTGTACAGGTTAGACATTGCTGTGAGTTTGAAACTATAAGATTAACCTCTTCTACAGCATGAAAGATTGAAGAGAACAACTATTTATCATTAGACTAATGTTACGACGTTCAGGAGAAACCAAGTTTCAACCTATAGAGATTAGACATTGCTGTAAGATTGAAATTATAAGATTAACCTCTTCTATGGCATGCAGATTAAAGAAAATAACTATTTATCAATAGACTAAAGTTACGGTGTTCGGAAGAAACCAAGTTCCAACCTATAGAGGTTAGACATTGCTGTAAGTTTGAAATTATAAGATTAACCTCTTCTATGGCGTGAGGATTGAAGAGAATAACTATTTACCAATAGACTAAAGTTACGATGTTCAGAAGAAACCAAGTTTGAACCTGTACAGGTCAGACATTGCTGTGAGTTTGAAATTATAAGATTAACCTCATCTACAGCATGAAAGATTGAAAGAGAACAACTATTTATCAATAGACTAAAGTTGCTATGTTCGGAAGAAACCAAGTTTGAACCTGTACAGGTTAGACATTGCTGTGAGTTTGAAACTATAAGATTAACCTCTTCTACAGCATGGAAGATTGAAGAGAACAACTATTTATCATTAGACTAATGTTACGACGTTCAGGAGAAACCAAGTTTCAACCTATAGAGATTAGACATTGCTGTAAGATTGAAATTATAAGATTAACCTCTTCTATGGCATGAGGATTGAAGAGAATAACTATTTACCAATAGACTAAAGCTACGATGTTCGGAAGAAACCAAGTTTCAACCTGTACAGGTCAGACATTGCTGTAAGTTTGAAATTATAAGATTAACCTCTTCTATGGCATGAGGATTGAAGAGAATAACTATTTACCAATAGACTGGCACATGCAAAGGCACATCTCTAAGAATATACAAAGGGGAAATAACATTACCATACTTTCAAAGAGTAAGCATAGCTAGCTTACAAAATCTCCTTTGCACATATGCAATGCTGCGCATTTAAGGGTTGCTATAATATGACTAACTATAGGGTAGCACTTTCAGCTCAGGCACCCAAACTTTGGCTATCCGAACACTATAGCTTCTTAATCCCATTGCAACTACAAAGATCTCACATGACGGGGGTTAGGAGCAAAGGGGTACACGTGCCGAAAAGATATACTTCTGAGAAAACCTGCAAGCCTGCAATCACTTGCACTCAGTCACTTGCACCCCTTTTCCCTGCAAAGAATTACAGGTTTTGGTTAATGTTAAGGATAACAACATTTTAAAACAACTTATGAAAAAATTATAAAATTTCTTATTAGAGTAAATAATGTTAAGTGTCAATGATAAGTACGGTACTTTAAATGTTACGAATGAATTATTATTAATCTGTTTCCCAGATGTATTCCATGATGGCATCATTTTCTTCCGCTGTTATTGAAAAAGACGCCACTGTAGCAGAGACATTTTTTCTTCTGTCTGCCATGCTTGAGTGTTTTGCAAACTTAAGGGTGAATTGACGGAAAGTATTGTAGTAATTTACAGTGGTGATTTCTTGAGGCACTTCATACAAAGGAGTTAAAGTGAATGCACTGTTTGTTGGGGGCCCAACCTTATGTTTTTTCCATGTCATAAGTTTCTAACTCCAGATTTTCATTGTTTTTGTTTTGTTTTTTGCTTTTGTTGAGGGCAAGTAAATGGGAGTCCAAGGACGAAAACTATGCTCTTTTACTTATCTGTTTCCGAGAATACCCGTTGAGTCGGAAAAATCTCTGTTTACTGTACTCTCGGAGGGAAATCGATCTGGCTGAGAGGTGGTACTTTGCCTCCCGTCAGAGAAAAAGAACCCTCATCGCTCAATTTGTATGAAATGTTGAGATCGGAATGTTTGTGGTCGACGTGGAGGGAATAACCTCCCTTCTCAGGAAATGGCCCCTTTCGGGGTTTAATTTTGAGGTTCGTTAGTGAGAAAAGTATTTAGAAATTGGAAAAGGCCAAAAGAATTGTTTTCCTAACGAACCAAGGGCCGCGAAGTTTTGACAACATTTTAAAACAACTTATTATGAAAAAATTATAAAATTTCTTATTAGAGTAGTTCTTCCTTTACACTTGCTGCATACTTACTTCATTTTTTTTCTTTTGGCACTTGTACCCCTTTGCTTCAAATCCCCTCACATCTCCTTACCTTACTATAACGACAATAAACGAATGCGTCTGTTTTCTGTGCAGGGAAGGTTTTGTAAGAAGCTCTTTCACTAAGAACGTAACACTACTGTATTTCCAGAGCATATCAAGTGTTTCAGTTTCCGAGTAGTGGAAGAAGGAACTTGACAAGGAAATGTTCGGAAGTTCGTGGAAACAATGTCGAGTAACAATTAGTAAGACTTTATAAAACCGGGCGAGTTGGCCGTGCGGTTAGGGGCGCGCAGCTATTAACTTGCATCCGGGAGATAGTGTGTTCGAACCCCACTGTCAGTAGCCCTGAAAATGTATTTCCGTGGTTTTCCATTTTCATACCAGGACTTCTCATAATGACCTACCGTTCTGCCCTGAAAATATGAAGTCCCCGTACATTGCATCAACGACGAAAATGCTCATTGCTAATTTATGCGATAAATCTAAGTATATCATTCATTACCGAAATTTAAAACAGTGTTTGCAGCATGGTTTGAAGTTATCCAAAATTCATCGCGTACTAGAATTTAATGAGTCACCGTGGCTAAAGCCATATATCGATCTGAACAATAATTTAAGAACGAATGCGGTTAACGAGTTTGAAAAAGATTTCTACAAGCTCATGAATAACAGTGTGTTTGGTAAGACTATGGAGAATGTTGACAAACGCGTTGATGTAAAATTGATTACAAACTGGGATAATATTAAGAAAAGGTATGGTGCTAACTATTTAATAAGTAAACCAAATTTCCACAGCTGCACCATCATACATGAGAATTTAGTTATTATACAGATGAATCGTGTCAAGGTTAAGTATGACAAACCTACCTACGTCGGCTTCACGGTACTTGAATTGGCTAAAACACTCATGTATGAATTCCATTACGATTATATGATGAAGAAGTACGCGCATAATGCGCAATTGCTCTACACAGATACCGATTCGTTTATTTATCAAATCAAAACTGATGACTATTACAATGATATAAAGCCTGACTTGGGTAGGTTTGATACGAGTAACTATCCTGCAGATAATCAATATCATCTGCCGCTAGTGAACAAAAAGGTTCTAGGTAAAATGAAAGATGAATGTGCTGGGAATATTATCGATTCATTTGTAGGTACTAAATCCAAGTCATATTGCATAAAACTCTTAAATGAATTACAAATAAAGAGATTGAAGGGGGTTAAAAAGAATGTCGTTCAGAATCAGCTAAGTTTTGAAAACTATAACAATTGCATTAAAAGTAATCCACCTGTTTTTCATAAGCAAATGTCTGTCATTAGAAGCAAGAAGCACCAGTTGTACACACATTTAATTAGTAAGGTAGCCCTTAATAGCGATGATTGTAAACGGTTTGTCATCCCAAATTCTACCAACACGCTAGCCTGGGGGCATAGTAGTATTGATAAGTACTACTTTACATAAACATTATGCTAGAGGTGTGTGTGTACTTACGTTACGCTGTCTTACATCACAATTCGGGAGAGGAACGCTGGTACGGCAAGTCTAAACTTTTACATTCAAGAATTGCATCGAGAAGTACGCTAGGGTAAAATGATTCGAGATAAAACTTGTACATACAAGATGTAAATAAATAATGTAGAATTGGCATATTCTTTTATTTTAGGTTAGGTATCACCTTCCTCCCGCTCCTTATTTGCAGGATAGAGTTTTTGTTTATTACTCATGGAAGAAAGAAGGTGATGAGCAGTTTCGTAAGTATAGTTCGGTAAGTATCTCGAGAGCAGAATTTTTTTTTGTCAAAAAAGCACATAGCTTTGTAAAGCACGTAGAATTTGCTACCACCGGGGCAGTACTGTTCTCTCTGGATTAAAAGCTTTGTTTCCAAACAAGAGCACGTGGAATTTGCCGTCACCGGGGCAGCACGGTGATTAAAGATGGCGGATGACAGCTAACAGAACTTTTCAAATTACCCGCTACTACAGAGAGCAGCATGGTGCTCTGTTCATTAAAAGATGGCGGATGACAGCTAACGAAATTGCCCCGCATGAGGGCAGCACGGTGCTCTGTTCATTAAAGATGGTGGATGACGGCTAACGAAATTGCCCGCAGCATAGTGCTCAAAGATGGCGGGTGACAGCTGTCAAAAGAGCATGTGGCTTTGTAGAGCACGTGGAATTTGCTACCGCCACATAGAGTGCAGCACTGTTCTCAAAGATGGCGGATGACAGCTGTCAGAAAAGCGCATAGGTTTGTAAAGCACGTGGAATTTACCGCCACCACATAGAGTGCAGCACTGTTCTCTCTGGATTAAAGATGGCGGATAACAGCCGACGAAATTGCCCGCAGCGCAAAATTCGTCACCTGTCATCGGCAGTGCTACCATCTTGACGGGTCTAAACCTTAGTGCTACCAACTTAACCTCACTAGCGCGAGATAAACAAAGCCACGTGTTTTTTGACAGCTGTCATCCGCCATCTTTAATCCAGAGAGCACAGTGCTGCCCTCTTTAGCTACTTACCTTTGAAATGTGGTGGCGGATAATTTGAAAAAAATGCTTTTTTGACAGCAGCCATCTTTGTGCACCGTGCTGCCCTCTTTAGCTAGATACCTGTGGTGGCAGGCAATTCCACGTGACAGCAGCCATCTTTAATCAAGAGAGCGCCGTGCTGCCCTCTATGTGGTGGCGGCAAATTGAAAAATTCCACGTGCTCTTGTTTGGAAACAAACTCATGTGCTTTTTTTTGACAGCTGTCATCTGCCATCTTTAATCAACAGAGCACAGTGCTGCACTCTTTAGCTACATACCTTTGAAATGTGGTGGCGGCAATTTGAAAAATTCTATGTGCTCTTGTTGGGAAACAAAGCCACGTGCAGCTGTCATCGGCCATCTTTAATCAATAGAGCACCGTGCTGCCCTCATGCGGGGCAATTTCGTCAGCTGTCATCCGCCATCTTTAATCCAGAGAGAACAGTGCTGCACTCTATGTGGTGGCGGCAAATTCCACGTGCTTTACAAACCCATGTGCTTTTCTGACAGCTGTCATCCGCCATCTTTAATCCAGAGAGAACAGTGCTGCACTCTATGTGGTGGTGGTAAATTCCACGTGCTCTTGTTTGGAAACAAATTCTACTCGCTCTTCAGCTGTCATCCACCATCTTTAATCAAGAGAGCACCGTGCTGCCCTCTTTGTGGTGGCGGATAATTTGAAAAAATTCTTTTCGACAAGCAGCCATCCATAATCCAGAGGGAACAGTGCTGCCCTCTTTAGCTACTTACCTTTGAGGCGGTTAATTTGAAAAATTCTTTTCGACAAGCAGCCATCTTTAATCCAGAGAGAACAGTGCTGCCCTCTTTAGCTACTTACCTTTGAGGCGGTTAATTTGAAAAATTCTATTTAACAAGCTGCCATCTTTAATGAAAAGAGCATCGTGGTGCTATCTTGCGGGTAATATTTTACGTCACAGCTGTCATCCACCATCTTGCATTGCTAACCTTAGTGCTGCCCTCTTTAGCTACTTACCTTTGACAAGCTGTCACCCGCCATCTTGCATCGCAAACCTCAGTGCTGCACTCTATGTGGTGGCTTGAATCATCATTTAAGATTGACTTCAAATCACAACCTGATTCGATTGGACCACTGCTTGGATTTTCATCGAGGGAGCTCCTACCGAACGTACGTTACGAGTCTGATCAACCTATAAAACTCTTCGATGATTATAATGTGAACATTACTTGTAATATTATTACAGACTTGAATAGTAATCTACAACCTTCGCACGTCCTGCATGACTTTATTGTTACAGAGGAACGTGGATATACTATTTGTGAGAAACCAGCAGTAGTTCTTTATCATCCTGTGTCTGTAAAACACATTAGCAACATTACTCTTAGACTTGTAAATAAACATAATCAGCTTATTCATTTAGATCAGCACGCGTACGTAGCTTACAAACTACATCTTAAACCAGTATGAAAACCATCTATAAAACACGGTGTACATTCCGAAGACATACTACATGTGTGCAGAGACTCATCGAGTTAACAGATACCCATAAGCAGATACTCCAATATTTAGGATATACACTACTACAACAGAATGGAAGAAATGCTAGACATTACGAATACAGTAGAAAGTCGTGAAGGTGTAGTACGAAGTGAGCTTCATTCCTATCAACCTTTTACGTTTGGATTAAATAACAATGATGAAATTCATTTTATTATTAATCAACAAGAAGTTTACACCTTACCGCACGAAAGCTACCTCTATATTGAAGGACGATTAGAAAAGTCTGATGGAAGTGGACCAAGCACTTCACAACTAAACAACCATGCTCTAGCTTTTCTCTTTTCTGAAGCGCGATATGAAGTAAATAATGTTGAAATAGATCGAACGAAGAATGTTGGTATTACAAGCGCAATGAAACTCTACCCTTCTTTCTGTGATGAAGAAAGTAATCTTTTGCGGATGGCTGGATGGTGTCCAAAAGCTACTAACAACTGGATGATTAATGAGGATGGAACTTTTACGGGTATGTTATCACTGAAACATATTTTTGGATTCGCAGAAGACTTTACACGTATTATAATCAACGTAAAACAAGAGCTTATTCTAATCCGTGATCGAAGTGATTACAATTCTCTTAAAGCAGTAGAAACACCTGTAGAATCGAAAATAACACTGCATCGTATACTGTGGCGGATCCCACATGTAACCTTATCTGATCGTGAAAAACTTCGATTGCTCAAGATTGTAGAAAATGATACACCATTACCTATACGTTTTAGAAGTTGGGAGCTGCATGAATATCCTGTGTTACCACCTACAAACAAGCATAGCTGGGCTGTTAAAACATCACGTTTTACTGAGAAGCCCTTGTACATTATTTTTGGATTTCAAACTAATCGTAAATTCAATCACGAAAAAGATAGCTCACTGTTTGATCACTGCAAATTAAGACACTTTAGACTATATCTCAATGGAATTACGTATCCCTACGAAAACATCGACATTAACTTTGAGAAAAATAAGTTTGGGATGCTCTATGACATGTTTTGTAAATTTCAATCATCGTATTATCAGAAAGAAGATCGTCCGCTATTTACACCTCAAGAATTTAAAAATAAAGCACCGATTGTAGTTATAGACTGCTCTTATCACGAAGAATCTATAAAAGAATCTCCAGTTGATATTCGTTTAGAATTTGAAACACCGAGCTCGATAGCTGCAGTCGCTTAGATGCGGCCAGTATCCAGTAATCGGGAGATAGTGGGTTCGAGCCCCACTGTCGGCAGCCCTGAAGATGGTTTTCCGTGGTTTCCCATTTTCACACCAGGCAAATGCCGGGGCTGTACCTTAATTAAGGCCACGGCTGCTTCCTTTCAATTCCTAGGCCTATCCTGTCCCATCGTCGCCATAAGACCTATCTGTGTCGGTGCGACGTAAAGCAGATAGCAACAACAGAATTTGAAACATCTGAAAACATTCCTGCTAACACAGCAGCCTATTGTCTTATTATTCATATGAGTGATGTTACTTACCATCCGCTAACGAATATTGTTACGAGACTATAAATAAGAATAGATCTTTATCATTTTCATTACTGTGTGCTTCGACATCGTACGCTATGGAACAAAACTGTAAATGTGCATGCTGTTTGCATGCTCATACGCAACATCTTATTTATGTTTCACGAGTGAGTGAGGCTATTAAGATATTCTATAAACGTAGATCGTCGATGCCGAAACATCTTATTCAATACTTACCACCAGGATTTTTATATACGTACGCTGCCTCTTACGTACATAATTTTTGGGACATCCTTCCTCTACACAGTAAGATGTCAATCGAAGTAGCTTTATGCAGAACTTGTGAACGACATTACAAGCATCGAGGAGAAAATGGTGATGATGATTGGGATGGACCAAATCCGAGGATTGAACACTGTACACAGTGTATGAATGAACTTTCTCTAGTACTTCATGATGATGATGATTCCGAAAAGGAATAACAGCAAGGTAAGAAGTATATGATCTTCTCTGTAAAGCATAACATACTTAGTATAATATATTTCTAAATGCTTTGTTTAATTTGAATGTTGCAGGAGGCATTTCAGAAGCATACGTTGTTAAGAAGCACACCAACCTTGTCAGCAGCAAAAAACGAACACTGTTGTAGTACATTTGTAAATAAATATTTGATCGCATTCAAAAATGTTGTACTTATTGCATTGCTTTACACCGACTTACTCTTAAGAAAAACGATCAGGTCTAAACATGCACAATGACGTCATCACAACAGCACGTGCTTACTCTAGCTTTCCCGATGCATGTTTAAACTTGTTCGAATTTACCGCTACCACATTCCTTTACATCGACTTACTCTTAAGAAAACGGACAAGTCTAAACATGCACAATGACGTCATCACAACAGCACGTGCTTACTCTAGCTTTCCCCGATGCGTGATTAAACTTGTTCGAATTAACCGCCATCACATAGAGTGCAGCAGCGAGGTAAGCGATGTAAGATGGCGGTAGCTAAAGATGGCAGCACGGTGCTCTGTTGATTAAAGATGGCTGCTTGTCAAAAAGATTTTTTCAAATTATCCGCCACCACATAGAGTGCAGCACTGAGGTTTGCGAAGCAAGATG
Organism: Anabrus simplex; assembly: GCF_040414725.1. Taxonomy (NCBI): domain Eukaryota; kingdom Metazoa; phylum Arthropoda; class Insecta; order Orthoptera; family Tettigoniidae; genus Anabrus; species Anabrus simplex. The sequence goes on along the minus strand of NC_090276.1, from coordinate 85,990,207 downwards.
GCGGGTGACAGCTTGTCAAAGGTAAGTAGCTAAAGAGGGCAGCACTAAGGTTAGCAATGCAAGATGGTGGATGACAGCTGTGACGTAAAATATTACCCGCAAGATAGCACCACGATGCTCTTTTCATTAAAGATGGCAGCTTGTTAAATAGAATTTTTCAAATTAACCGCCTCAAAGGTAAGTAGCTAAAGAGGGCAGCACTGTTCTCTCTGGATTAAAGATGGCTGCTTGTCGAAAAGAATTTTTCAAATTAACCGCCTCAAAGGTAAGTAGCTAAAGAGGGCAGCACTGTTCCCTCTGGATTAAAGATGGCTGCTTGTCGAAAAGAATTTTTTCAAATTATCCGCCACCACAAAGAGGGCAGCACGGTGCTCTCTTGATTAAAGATGGTGGATGACAGCTGAAGAGCGAGTAGAATTTGTTTCCAAACAAGAACACGTGGAATTTACCACCACCACATAGAGTGCAGCACTGTTCTCTCTAGATTAAAGATGGTGGATGACAGAAAAACGCATAGGTTTGTAAAGCACGTAGAATTTGCCGCCACCACATAGAGTGCAGCACTGTTCTCTCTGGATTAAAGATGGCGGATGACAGCTGTCAGAAAAGCACATGGGTTTGTAAAGCACGTGGAATTTGCCGCCACCACATAGAGTGCAGCACTGTTCTCTCTGGATTAAAGATGGCGGATGACAGCTGACGAAATTGCCCCGCATGAGGGCAGCACGGTGCTCTATTGATTAAAGATGGCCGATGACAGCTGCACGTGGCTTTGTTTCCCAACAAGAGCACATAGAATTTTTCAAATTGCCGCCACCACATTTCAAAGGTATGTAGCTAAAGAGTGCAGCACTGAGCTCTGTTGATTAAAGATGGCAGATGACAGCTGTCAAAAAAGCACATGAGTTTGTTTCCAAACAAGAGCACGTGGAATTTTTCAATTTGCCGCCACCACATAGAGGGCAGCACGGCGCTCTCTTGATTAAAGATGGCTGCTGTCACGTGGAATTGCCTGCCACCACAGGTATCTAGCTAAAGAGGGCAGCACGGTGCACAAAGATGGCTGCTGTCAAAAAAGCATTTTTTCAAATTATCCGCCACCACATTTCAAAGGTAAGTAGCTAAAGAGGGCAGCACTGTGCTCTCTGGATTAAAGATGGCGGATGACAGCTGTCAAAAAACACGTGGCTTTGTTTATCTCGCGCTAGTGAGGTTAAGTTGGTAGCACTAAGGTTTAGACCCGTCAAGATGGTAGCACTGCCGATGACAGGTGACGAATTTTGCAGCTACTGCGATATAGAGGGCAGCACAGTGCTTTGTGGTTTAAAGATGGCGGATGACAGCTGTCAAAAAAGCACGTGGCTGTCAAAAAGCACGTGGCTTTGTTTACCTCACGCTAGTGAGGTTAAGTTGGTACCACTAAGGTTTAGGTCCGTCAAGATGGCAGTACTGAGGTTAGCGATGCGTTGTTGTCTGTCAAAAAGCACGTGGCTTTGTTTACAAATCTGTCAAAAAGCACGTGGCTGTCAAAAAACACGTGGCTTTGTTTACATCATGCTAGTTAGGTTAAGTTGGCACTACTGAGGTTTAGGCCCGTCAAGATGGCAGTACTGAGGTTAGCGATTCGTTGTTGTCGATGACAGCTGTCAAAAAGCACGTGGCTTTGTTTACAAATCTGTCAAAAAGCACGTGGCTGTCAAAAAGCACGTGGCTTTGTTTACCTCATGCTAGTGAGGTTAAGTTGGCACTACTGAGGTTTAGGCCCGTCAAGATGGCAGTACTGAGGTTTGCGATGCGTTGTTGTCTGTCAAAAAGCACGTGGCTGTCAAAAAACACGTGGGTTTGTTTACCTCTCGCTAGTTAGGTTAAGTTGGCACTAGTGAGGTTTAGGCCCGTCAAGATGGCAGCAGTGAGGTTAGCGATGCGTTGTTGTCGATGACAGCTGTCAAAAAGCACGTGCCTTTGTTTACAAATTCAAATCTCGCGCCAAAATTCAAATTTCCCGCCAAAATTCACATTTCCCGCGGGCGGAGGCGGCGGCGGCGGAGGAGGCGGCGGAGGAGGAGGCGGGAGGAGGAGGAGGCGCCCGAACTCTCCCATTATACTACTGATAGGTCTTACGGCGACGATGGGACAGGAAAGGGCTAGGAGTGGGAAGGAAGCGGCCATGGCCTTAATTAAGGTACAGCCCCAGCATTTACCTGTTGTGAAAATGGGAAACCACGGAGAACCATTTTCAGGGCTGCCGACAGTGGGGTTCGAACCTACTATCTCCCGAATACTGGTTACTGGCCGCACTTAAGCGACTGCAGCTATCGAGCTCGGTTTTCTAAAGATAATAGGCAACTTGATATACTTGCAGTGTACAGACCGGGAAATGGTAGCACTTAAGCGGATTCGGAATTATTTGATAGGATAGTCGGCTATGTGGGAAACGACATGGAAAGAAATGTAATTGTAGCGGGAGATCTTAATTTACCAAATGTCTATTGGGAAGGTAATGCGAAAGACAGGAAGCATGAACAACAAATGGTAAATAAATTAATATGGGAAGGACAGCTGATTCAGAAAGTGATATATTAACTGGAAGGAAAAATAGTCTGGACGTGGTGCTGATAAAACCAGATGAGCTCTATAGAAATCCGAAGTAATAGATGGTATTAGTGATCAAGAAGCTGTTTCTGTCGTAGTTAAAATAAATGTGATAGAAAGGAAGGTTTTAAAAGTAGGACTATTACGCAGTACCATATGTCTAATAAATCAGGCATGAGGCAATTTAAAAAAGTAACTATGATCGGAGGGGAAAGGGTAAATAAGAATGTAAACAGACTCTGGAATGGGTTTAAAGGTATTGTTGAGGAATGTGAAAACAGGTTTGTACCTTTAAGGGTGGTAAGGAATGGTAGGGACCCACCATATTATAATAGAGAAATAAAGAGACTAAGGAGGAGGTGCAGATTGGAAAGAAATAGAGTTAGAAATGGCTGTGGAAGGAGAAATGGAAGGAACTTACTAGGAAATTGGATCTAGCAAAGAAGGCGGCTTAAGGATAACATGATTGCAAGCATAATTGGCAGTCATACAAATTTTAGTGAAAAATCGAGCGGTATGTATAGGTACTTTAAGGCAGAAACAGGTTCCAAGAAGGACATTCCAGGAATAATTAATGAGCAAGGAGAGTGTGTATGTGAGGATCTTCAAAAGGCAGAAGTATTCAGTCAGCAGTATGTAAAGATTGTTGGTTACAAGGAAAATGTCCATATAGAGGAGGAGACTAAGGCTAAAGAAGTATTAAAATTTACATATGATAACAATTATATTTACATAAGATACAAAAGTTGAAAACTAGAGAAGCGGCTGGAATTGATAAGATTCCTAGGGATATAGTAAAAACTATGGGTTGGGATATAGTACCATATCTGAAGTACTTATTTGATTACTGTTTGGTTGAAGGAGCTATACCAAATGAATGGCGAGTTGCTATAGTAGCCCCTGTATATAAAAGAAAGGGTGATAGACATAAAGCTGAAAATTACAGGCCAGTAAGTTTGACATGCGTTGCACGTAAGCTTTGGGAAGGCATTCTTTCTGATTACATTAGACATGTTTGCGAAATTAAAAACTGTTTCGATAGAAGGCAATTCCGTTTTAGGAAAGGTTATTCAACTGAAGCTCAACTTGTAGGATTCCAGCAAGATATAGCAGATATTTTGGATTCTGTAGGTCAAATGGACTGTATCGCGATTGACCAGTCTAAAGCATTTGAAAGGGTGGATCATGGGAGCCTACTGGCAAAAAAGAGTGTAGTTGGACTAGACAAAAGAGTGACTGAATGGGTGGCTATATTTCTAGAAAATAGATCTCAGAGAATTAGAGTAGGCGAAGCTTTATCTGACCCTGTAATAATTAAAAGGGGAATTCCTCAAGGCAGTATTATTGGACCTTTATGTTTTCTTATATACACTGACTGACAGAGCAAATGCAACACCAAGAAGGAGTGGTCAGAATTTTATGCCAATAGCAGGGTAGACTGACGTCACTGAGGTGTGCTCATGATGTGAAATGCGCCGCTGTGCTGCGCACGTAGCGAACGATAAATGGGACACGGCGTTGGCGAATGGCCCACTTCGTACCGTGATTTCTCAGCCGACAGTCATTGTAGAACGTGTTGTCGTGTGCCACAGGACACGTGTATAGCTAAGAATGCCAGGCCGCCGTCAACGGAGGCATTTCCAGCAGACAGACGACTTTACGAGGGTTATGGTGATCGGGCTGACAAGGGCAGGTTGGTCGCTTCGTCAAATCGCAGCCGATACCCATAGGGATGTGTCCACGGTGCAGCGCCTGTGGCGAAGATGGTTGGCGCAGGGACATGTGGCACGTGCGAGGGGTCCAGGCGCAGCCCGAGTGACGTCAGCACGCGAGGATCGGCGCATCCGCCGCCAAGCGGTGGCAGCCCCGCACGCCACGTCAACCGCCATTCTTCAGCATGTGCAAGACGCCCTGGCTGTTCCAATATCGAGCAGAACAATTTCCCGTCGATTGGTTGAAGGAGGCCTGCACTCCCGGCGGCCGCTCAGAAGACTACCATTGACTCCACAGCATAGACGTGCACGCCTGGCATGGTGCCGGGCTAGAGCGACTTGGATGAGGGAATGGCGGAACGTCGTGTTCTCCGATGAGTCACGCTTCTGTTCCGTCAGTGATAGTCACCGCAGACGAGTGTGGCGTCGGCGTGGAGAAAGAACAAATCCGGCAGTAACTGTGGAGCGCCCTACCGCTAGACAACGCGGCATCATGGTTTGGGGCGCTATTGCGTATGATTCCACGTCACCTCTAGTGCGTATTCAAGGCACGTTAAATGCCCACCGCTACGTGCAGCATGTGCTGCGGCCGGTGGCACTCCCGTACCTTCAGGGGCTGCCCAATATTCTGTTTCAGCAGGATAATGCCCGCCCACACACTGCTCGCATCTCCCAACAGGCTCTACGAGGTGTACAGATGCTTCCGTGGCCAGCGTACTCTCCGGATCTCTCACCAATCGAACACGTGTGGGATCTCATTGGACGCCGTTTGCAAACTCTGCTCCAGCCTCGTACGGACGACCAACTGTGGCAAATGGTTGACAGAGAATGGAGAACCATCCCTCAGGACACCATCCGCACTCTTATTGACTCTGTACCTCGACGTGTTTCTGCGTGCATCGCCGCTCGCGGTGGTCCTACATCCTACTGAGTCGATGCTGTGCACATTGTGTAACCTGCATATCGGTTTGAAATAAACATCAATTATTCATCCGTGCCGTCTCTGTTTTTTCCCTAACTTTCATCCCTTTCGAACCACTCCTCCTTGGTGTTGCATTGTCATTGTCAGTCAGTGTATATTAATGATTTGAGTGAAGGAGTGGGATCAGAGGTAAGTCTTTTTGCGGATGATGTTATTCTCTGTATAGTAATAAATAAGTTACAAGATTGTGAGCAACTGCAACGTGACCTCGAAAATGTTGTGAGATGGACAGTAGGAAATGGTATGATGATAAACGGGGTTAAAAGTCAGATTGTGAGTTTCACAAATAGGAAAAGTACTCTGAGTTTTAATTACTACGTTGATGGTGTGAAAGTTCCTTTTGGGGACCAATGTAAGTATCTGGGTGTTAATATAAGGAAAGATCTTCATTGAGGTAATCACGCAAGTGGGATTGTAAATAAAGGATACAGATCTCTGCACATGGATATGAGTGTGTTTAGGGGTTGTAGTAAGGATGTAAATGAGAGGGCTTATAAGTCTCTGGTAGGACCCCAACTAGAGTATGGTTCCAGTGTATGGGACCCTCACCAGGATTACTTGATTCATGAACTGGGAAAAAATCCAAAGAAAAGCAGCTCGATTTGTTCTAGATGATTTCCGACAAAAGAATAGCGTTACAGAAATGTTGCAAAGTTTGGGCTGGGATAAACTGAGAGAAAGGAGACGAGCTGCTCTACGGTGGTATGTTCCGAGCTGTCAACGGAGAAATGGCGTGGAATGACATTAATCGGCGAATAATTTTGAGTGGCGTCTTTAAAAGTAGGAAAGACCATAATATGAAGATAAAGTTGGAATACAAGGGGAAAAATTGGGGAAAATTTTCATTTATAGGAAGGGGAGTTATGAATTGGAAAAACTTACCAAGGGAGATGTTCAATAAATTTTCAATGTCATTGAAATCATTTAAGAAAACGCTACGAAAACAACAGATAGGAAATCTGCACCTGGGCGACTGCCCTAAGTGCAGATCAGTATTTATTTATTTATTTATTTATTTATTTATTTATTTATTTATTTATTTATTTATTTATTGATTGATTGATTGATTGATTGATTGATTGATTGATTGATTGATTGATTGATTGATTGATTGATTGATTGATTGATTGATTGATTGATTGATTGATTGATTGATTGATTGATTGATAATTCAAATTGTGCCTGAGTTTAATAAATATTTGTCTTTAAGGGGACACACTAGTACACCAGTTTACCGGTTGATGAGGAAATCGGAAGAATTCATGAGAGGTTAGAAGGTAATATGCAAGATATGCTGAACTGGAAAGGTAGGCCAAGAAAGAGCATGTCGGCTGGTTGTATTCTGCACCGATCATAATTTAGTCCTTGTTTATACTTGGTTTAAACACCACAAACGACGGCTGTATACGTGGACGAGACCTGGAGACATTGGAAGGTTTCAAATAAACTTCATTATGATTAGGCAGAGATTCAGAAACCAGGTATTGGATTACAAAGCTTTCCCGGGAGCTGAGGGGGACCCTGACCATAACTCGCCGGTAATGAAATGACATCTGAAGTTGAAGAAAGGAAGGAATGCAAGGAGATGGGATCTGGACAGTTTGAAAGAAAAGTGTGTGAGGGGCTGTTTCAAGGAACACAAGGACTAAATGAAGCAAACGCAATAGAGGGATTATGGTCAGTGGCGCCGCTGAAGAAATACTGGGAAAAAACTGTGTGTAGTTATAAGAATCTGTAAGCCAGGTTGGAGTAAGGCAAGGCTGCAGTTTGTCCCCCCTTCCTTTAAATGTTTATATAGAACAGGCAGTAAAAGAAACCAAAGAGGAATTTGGAAAGGGAATCACAATCCACGGAGAGGAAATCATAATGTTGAGATTTGTTATTTTAGCTGAGACTGCAGAAGATCTGGAGAAATTGCTGAATGGTAAGGAGTCCAAGATGAAAATAAGAAAAAGTCCAAAACAAACGTAATGGACTGCAGTTGAACGAAGTCAGATGATGCAGAAAATCTTACACAAGGAAGTCACGTTTTAAAGGAAGTGGATGAATATTGTTACTTTGGCAGTAAAATAACTAACGATGGAAGAAGTAAGGAGGACATAAAATGCAGACTAGTACAAGCAAGGCCCTTTTTCCTCTTCGAACATTGATATAAGAGTTAGAAAGGTGTTTTTGAAGACTATCGTCTGGAGCGTGGCATTGTATGGAAGTGAAACATGAACGATAACCAGCTCAGAACGAGAGAGAATAGGAACTTTTGAGATGTGGTTTTACGGAAGAATGCTGAAGATGAGATGTATAGATCGAATCACGAATGACAAGATACTGAAACGAATTGGTGAGAGGAGATCGATTTTGTTAAATTTGACGAGAAGAAGAGATAGAATGATAGGACACATATTAAGACGCCGAGAACATATTCAGTTGGTTTTTGAGGGAAGTGTGGGCGGTAAGAACGGTAGAGGTAGACCAAGGTATGAATATGACCTGATTGGGGCAGATGTAGGATACAGCAGTTACGTAGAAATGAAAATGGTAGCACAGGATAGGGTGGCATGGAAAGCTGCATCAAACCATTCTGTTTCAAATACTTCAAATTTTCATACAAAATTAATTTATAATTATTTTTAAAGCCGAGATTCCAAAGTTTATTTTAGATTAAAAATACGAAATTAAATAATTCAGCGTCCTCCAGTGAAGGCGGACAGAAGAAAATGGGTCAGTTATACGCCCCGGTAAGTTTCTGTCAGGAAAACGGTGCAGGGACGTCTTGTAACCCTTAAAACATCACTACGACCTTTCATGTCTTAACCTTCATCTGTTTTCTAGGAAGAAGACGTTGAGTGTGATGAGGAGGCGGTTCAAGACAAGTCTGTCGTTGCAGAGGAGGAAACAAGAGAAGAAAGAGGAAGAGAAGAAGAAGAAGATGGAGAAGAAAGAGGAGGCGGAGAAGAAGAAGAAGGACATGAAAAACGTCGAGAAGCAGGGAATAACAAACGAAAAAGAGAAGAAGAAGAAGGAGAAGAAGAAGGAGAGACTTCCGTTCCCAAGAGGTAATTTCTTACTTCAAAGAAACATATCATTGAATTAAGGGACAATAATAATGATAATAATAATAATAATAATAATAATAATAATAATAATAATAATTTGACGGTCATGGACCATGCCTGCCTGCCAATGTGGTCCCTGTGGGTGAGGGCGGTAGAATAATACACACGGTATCCCCTGCCTGTCGTAAGAGGCGACTAAATGGGGACGCATGGGAGCGTGATCTGGCGACCACAATGCCCTCAGCTGAGTCCTGGAATTGTTTCCACTTACCTGTGTCAGGCTTCTCACTTTCATCTATCCTATTGGACCTCTCTTGGTCAACTCTTGTTCTTTTCCGACCCCGACGGTATTAGAGCACTCGAGGCCTAGGGTGTCTCTCATTTTCACGCCCTTCTTGGCCCTTGTCTTTCTTCGGCCGATATCTTCATTTTTCGAAGTGTCGGATCCCTTCCATTTTTGTCTCTGATTAGTGTTATGTAGAGGATGGTTGCCTAGTTGTACTTCCTCTTAAAACAATAATCACCACCACCACCTGTCAATGTGGACGTTTCACTTAGTAGGAAACAGGGAAGCTATGGAAGAGATTTTATTCTGTTGTGTGTTAAACACCAAATATGTTCTTGGGAATTATTTCTATTAGTTTAGGGCTGTTCTGAATACAGTTATTCAATGAATTTCCCTTGGCATCCTTGATCGAAGTCGCGAAAACTAGATGAATTCTTATGGTCTGCCGAGAGTTGTTAATTACAGCTTAGTGGGGGCAAGTAGTGTCATATCTCTCTTATGCCCGATTGTACTTAATAATCTTCCAAATGTCCACTGACTGAGAGTCGCTTTGGCATAAGTTTATTTTCTCTGCCAGGCCAAATGTTTTCACCTCTTGATTAACTTCTACAGTTCGGTTGGATAACTGGAGAATCCTCTATTCCTTGGTTTTACTTCCCCTGCACACTGAATCCCTATGACCTCTTACTTCCTTAGGTTGGATCAGTCTAGTTTGGAAGTGTAAGTTAGACAGGTCAACATATTATTTCTACATTTGCCCGGACCCTGTATGTCCAGCATAACCTGGTAAGGTTTCATCAAGATGAACCTGGCAACCAGAAAAGTCCTGTTGCTGGAGGATCCCTTCCTGTGTCTCCTCTAGTATGGGATACAGTACATGTTTTGAAATGTTGCGTGCACGAAGTGACCTCGAGGGGGCTGCTACGGTCCTCTCTGTGGCAGTACGGCGTCAAGATCTACGTTCACCACAGTGGAGTTAGGCTGCTACGGTCCTCTCCCGAACGGACTGTGGCAGTGCGGCGTCAAGATCTACGTTCACCACAGTGGAGTTAGGCTGCTACGGTCCTCTCCCGAACGGACTGTGGCAGTGCGGCGTCAAGTGGAGTTAGGCTGCTACGGTCCTCTCTGTGGCAGTGCGGCGTCAAGTGGAGTTAGGCTGCTACGGTCCTCTCTGTGGCAGTACGGGGTCAAGATCTACGTTCACCACAGTGGAGTTAGGCTGCTACGGTCCTCTCTGTGGCAGTACGGGGTCAAGATCTACGTTCACCTTAGTGGAGTTAGGCTGCTACGGTCCTCTCTGTGGCAGTACGGGGTCAAGATCTACGTTCACCACAGTGGAGTTAGGCTGCTACGGTCCTCTCTGTGGCAGTACGGGGTCAAGATCTACGTTCACCACAGTGGAGTTAGGCTGCTACGGTCCTCTCCCGAACGGACTGTGGCAGTACGGTGTCAAGATCTACGTTCACCTTAGTGGAGTTAGGCTGCTACGGTACTCTCTGTGGCAGTGCGGCGTCAAGATCTACGTTCACCACAGTGGAGTTAGGCTGCTACGGTCCTCTCTGTGGCAGTGCGGCGTCAAGATCTACGTTCACCACAGTGGAGTTAGGCTACTACGGTCCTCTCTGTGGCAGTACGGGGTCAAGATCTACGTTCACCACAGTGGAGTTAGGCTACTACGGTCCTCTCTGTGGCAGTGCGGCGTCAAGATCTACGTTCACCACAGTGGAGTTAGGCTGCTACGGTCCTCTCTGTGGCAGTACGGGGTCAAGATCTACGTTCACCTTAGTGGAGTTAGGCTGCTACGGTCCTCTCTGTGGCAGTACGGGGTCAAGATCTACGTTCACCACAGTGGAGTTAGGCTGCTGTTACACTTTCAAAGAACTTGGATAACAATCAAAGACATCAAACTCCTCATTTTCTTGCCGAGAAGGCTGCAAAATGAAGAATGTATTCTGAGCAGATCCCCGCTTTGATTGAGAATGCAGGTGCGGTATTTATTATAGAAATATTAGTAAGAACAGTGAGAAAAGGAAGACAGAAGAACGCCATGGATTGCGACAAGAATTGAAAAGTGACGAACTAGAATAATACCAGAGATACACTGAGAAAATTGCTCCATTAGTTTTGAAGCAAAATGCCCGTTTGAGAGATGTTAGAGAGATAATACAGGACAGTCTGCGAGACGCGATTTGATCCCTCTGCGGGTGGGGGCGGCAGAATAACACCCATGGTATCCCTTGCCTGTCGTAAGAGGCCCCAGGGGCTCTGAACTTTGGAGCGTGGGTTGGCGACCACGGGCCCCTTAGCTGAGTCCTGGCATTGCTTCCACTTACTTGTGCCAGGCTCCTCACTTTCATCTATCCTATCCGACCTCCCTTGGTCAACTCTTGTTCTTTTCCCACCCCGACGCTATTAGGTTTGCGAGGGCTAGGGAGTCCTTCATTTTCACGCCCTTCGTGGCCCTTGTCTTCCTTTGGCCGATATCTTCATTTTTCGAAGTGTCGGATCCCTTCCATTTTTCCCTCTGATTAGTGTTATATAGAGGATGGTTGCCTAGATGTACTACCTCTTAAAACAATAATCACCACCACTACGCGATTTGAGTTCTGTCTAGCGGTGTGACCTGGATTTGCTTACCCACTCATAAGAGCGTGTGCATTAGTTGATGAAGTTTTTTTATTTTATTTATGAGTTTGGAGTAATTTAAAATGAGTTAATATTTCCGTGTTCCTCTCAGTTTGAGTGGATAAATATGTGCTGCATTTCGCTGCTATAATTATGAAGTGCAAAAGAATAATTTGCCGTCTTTCTCATGTGACAAGAATACGTACGTCGCTGGTGTTTGAATATATTCCTACGGTGAAAGAGTACTTGTTAAAATTCTGAGCTAAATGACTCACATTTTAACTGGCTTGTTTTATTGTAGAGTAGTTAAACTTCACCGGTGATGTGGTGTGATCGGTGTGTTTTGAAATATCAGAGAAGTGTACAAGCAAGAAGGGATATTAACATTGTATTAAGAACTAGAAGGCATGGTCAGATCATTTCCAAGTCAGCGACTTCAAAAGTCTCCGACAGTATTGTGAAGGTGTTTTCTGTATTTCGAGATAAAGGTGGGGATAATGCAACCGCTAATTAATTCAAGTTTGGATCTGAGCTGAGTTAGCTGTGACAAATGAGTTATTGCATCCTGCAGAGGACAGTGATTGCTGATTAGATGGCACTACATTGTTTGTAATGACATGTGATTTAGGACATGTAGATTCTCCGTTATATATAACTGTATGGTGTGCCCTCTCAGAAAACTGTGAATATATTCCCAACAATTTGATTTAGCAAAATGCATATGCATACGTGTTTGGCTGGTTGTGTACCATGGTACCCCTTGCGGAATGCCGTAATGCATTGTCAAGAACGGAAGAAAATATAGGTGACTTTAAGAAATGTACATATTTTGTTAAAACAGTATGATGATACCAAATATTGCTTATAAGGACATTTCTATTTTTTGAGGCTAAATAGGTAGATTTTCTTTCTAATAGTAGGGTTTAAGTTAAAAGGAAAATTGCCCAGGCCATAACTGTTAATTCAATGAAATTATTTATTTATTTAGCGCATGGCTTTACAGATACAAAACACAGTGCTTTTGAAGAACGAACTATATATTTTTATCCAGGTTATTTATAAAGCTAACTGTCTCTGGATATCGCCACTGGACAATCGCTGATAATGTGCAGGATGGTCTGCGTAGAGGCACCACAGTCGCAGTTAGGCGTAGGAATTCTTTTCCACTTGTAGTGGAAATCTGCGCAGTTACCATGGCCAGATCGTATCCTGTTAAGAAGCTCACATCCAGGTGGTAGTGACGATCCTATGTGTGGCAAAGTTGACTCAGGCCTAGTATCTTGTCTTCCCTGCCATTCCTTAGTAATATTGAAGTCGGTATTCTTCAGTTCTATTGCAGTTCTTATTGGTGGATTTCGGGACCTTCAGATGAACATCGGCGATGTCGTGGGCAGATGTGGCTGAGAATAGGTAGACGAGACGCATCGTGGTGTTGAGCTGCGTGTGAGGGCAGTACTCAGCAGCCGAGAACACAAGTCCCAAAGCGGTGCATCGGAGTAAATTTGCTGTTGAACCCCAAGTTGTACCACATAAATTTTGGATTACGTTGTTGCGAGTTCTTACTTTGGATTGGACGTTACGAAGGTGTTATCTAAAGGAGAGTGTTCTATCTAAGGTAACTACTAGGTATTTAGGGAATCTATTATGTCTCAATAACTCATTTCCAATGTACACCTGCAATTGTTTGTTAGCCATCTTGCTGTTTAGATGGAAGCAGCATACTTCGGTTTTATTGGCATTAAGTGTATGTCTCCACAATTTAAAGTACTGTACCAACACTTTTATGTCGTCCATTAAGGTCACCTTGGATATCTCGAATGTTGTATCTCTGGTTTCGATAGCCTAATCATCGGTATATCCAAATTTTCTTGCAAATGTGGAGGGCATGTCTGAGACATATAGGCTAAATAAGATTGGAGCAAGAACACGACACTGAGGAAGTTCATTATTTAGTGATCTTTTGGTGCTCACAGTATTCCCCATATGTGCTTGGAAAAGTCTTATGGCTTAGTATATTATTCAAGAGCCGGGAAAGCAGTCATCTTGCATGTTATCACTTTCAGAAACTTGAAGAGTAGGCCGTCTTTCCAGACTGTATCATAGGTTGCTGTCAGATCAATAAAAGCCACTGATGTCTTAAGCTTTCTCTGATAGCCTGCTTCTATGTAAGTTGTAAGGGACATTATTTGGTCTGTAGTGCTTCTGTTCGGTCTGAATCCTGCCTGCTTCACTGGACTTGAAAATGGCGATCCTAATACCGTCGAGCGAGAGTTGACCAAGGGAGGAGTGCAAACAATGCCTGACTCAGCTAAGGACGCTGCAAAGTTCAGAGCCCATGGTCCGGCAAATAGGGGATAAAGCCCCCAATGCCGCACAAGGGGTAGTTTGCGTAACTTCTATTCACTCCCATTTTAGGTGTTCTTTTCTGACATAAAATTATGTTTTTTTGTTTTGTTAAACTTGGAACATAATAAGATGTAATAAGAGATGACTCAAGAATTTGTATTCTGAATAACATGAAATTATTATTTTTCCAAAATGTCTAAGTGTTATTGCTGGCCAGTGACCCTTAACCAGGACCCTAATGAACTGGCAGTGGTGGTTATGTTCATCCACTAAGTACACCGCGACCTGCCGCTTGCTCTTTACGAGCCCATCGACCATACAATCAGCTGGTATTTAGTCATGGATACTTCTCCTTTCCTGGGCGTAGATGTACCCACAAAACGGGCTCTCCCGAGCTCGTCTTACTTGGAGAGAGTATGTCGGCACTTTACAGCCTCAGCCACGCCCTCTTCCTCTCTTCGTACTAAATGGTGTTCACTGTAACTGTCGCTGATGGGCACAATCCACCGCACATGCCCACTGCACCATCGCAACATCCGCATCTCTGTGGCTCCTCCCGATACTCGGAGCCGTACGTGAGGGAAGAACGGACAGTGGTTCTTTACACTTTGCCCTTTCATTTGACAGACATCCGTTTATCACACAGAACACCAGTAAGAGACCGCCATTTCATCCATAACCATCAGTTGTGGTGACTTGAACTTGTCGGTCACCATCAGCGATTCTCCGGCAAGGAAGACACTGTTCTGCGGACGCCCTTACCCGGGCTCCGGAAAGTTCTCTGCCTTCTTGCTACTTATTCTTAATACAGTGGTGTCTAGTATTACCCGCCACAAACTCCTGACATGACTCACCAACCAGCCGCTCCTTCAGGCAGCGCCGACCTCTGATGTACACTGACTCTTGTCTAACTGCCAGAGTGGTTTTCGCTCTCGCCGATCATCTGTCAGACTAGCGAGCGCCCTTCTCCGTAAGGAACACAGAGTAGCCGTGTACCTGACAATATGGGATTCTCTCCACACTACACCAGTGGGGAATTCGGTCAAATTTACCAAAGTTTAATGAGAACTGCATGTCCCTCCGGCCCTTTCGAGTCCGAGTAGGGAATGCATGTTATCAGTAATATCTTGGTATGGGGGGGGCGGTAGAAAAATATCCACGGTATTCCCTGCCTGTTGTAAGAGGCGACTGAAAGTGACCCCAGGGGCTTTCAACTTGGAAGCGTGGGTTGGCGACCACAGTGCCCATAGCTGAGTCCTGGAACTGCTTCCGCTTACTTGTGCCACGCTCCTCACTTCCGTCTATCCTGTCCAACCTCCGTTGGTCAACTCTTGTTCTTTTCCGACCACGAAAGTATTAGAGCACTCGAGGCCTACGGAGTCTTCCACTTCCACACCCTCCGTGGCCTTTGTCTTCCTTTGACCGATACCTTCATTTTCCGAAGTGTCCGATCCTTTCCATACTTTCTCTATTATTAGTGATATAGAGGATGATTGTCTAGTTGTACTTCCTTTTAAACAATAATCATCACCACTTATCAATAACACGTTCAAGAAAATGGAGTACCTCAGGGATCGGTACTGAGTGTCACGCTGTTCGCAATCGCCATCAATGGCATAGTTGCCGCTGCTGGACGCGCAGTCGTTCCATCGCTGTATCTAGGCGACTTAGTTCTACATCACAGCTCCGGAAGGGTGGCGTTTGCTGAGGGACAGCTATAGCAAGCTATTAAAAGAGTCGACAGATGGGCCTTGAACATGACTTTGCGATTTTCAGCGGCGAAAACCTCAGTTGTACACTTCGATCGATGTCAGCTTGTGCATCCTGAATCAGAGCCCCACTTGCGAAACAGTGTCTTATCAGTGGTTGACACCTGCAGATTCCTGCGTCTCCATTTTGATAAGAGACTTACGTGGCAGCCCCACATCCGTCAGTTGAAGGTTGCCTGCATGAAAACACTTAACATGCTTAAGTTTCACAGCGGCACTTCGTGGGAGCGGGGGCTGACCGTGCGGTACTGCTACGCCTTCCGGGTTGGGAATTGATAGCTTGTGTCGTGATTATATACAGATATCATACTTCTAGCGATGTATCTCGGTGGTTAGTTCCGCGACCGGATAAACGTCTAGATCTACTCCATGGACCCAAGGTGAGGTATTTTCAGGACTTCGTTCACGAGATACACCGGGTGAGTCAGCCGCGCCTCAAGTTTTATGCTGTTACGCATCTCAGAGTTGTCGTTATGGTGTATTCTCCTTTGCCGTATACCAAGCAACAATCGCCTTTAATCACTCACTGCACCATTATATTTGCAAAACATATAGGCCAACCGTATCCATTTTAACAACGCATCAAACTGCCATACGGTTATGTAAAAAGTACTTGCCAATTATGAGCTTTCAGTAGAGTATGAAATGAACGCCAAAAGCGATGGCATACTGATAGAAAACGTGTGTGCATTAGTGAAGCGGAAGTAGTAGTCCATGTAGTAGGCTTTCGGGAAACCTACTCGCTGGAGTCGCCGTGGTGTCATCGGTTAAATGCGGGGCTGTTAATACAGAAGCGTTTGGTAGTTGGATTTGAGTCCCACTTGAGCCTGTAAATTTTATTCGCATTTCGTACTTCGAGGATCATCCACAGAGCCAATGCCGAATGCCCTCACGTCGTGGTTTATTTTATTTATTTATTTATTTATTTATTTATTTTGGTTCTGTTGTAGTCCAATAGGGCTGCTTATGTGGATGTTTTATAAGCAGGGCTAGACGAGGATAGAATGGTGGGGAATTGAATCCGCTTGACTGAGCAACAGCCTGTTAGCGCAGCAAGTGTTAGAATAGATGGCCTGTAGTAATGTACGTTTCAGCCCGCCGTTGAACTGCCATTCGGGCTCTTTGTAGCATTGTAGGTGTTACGGATCACAGCCTTCGGTAATAAGGCTTTCGGGATGTTCCAACTGCTGATCTTTCAAATAACCCCATAGGAAGAAGTCCAGTGGTGTCAAAACGGGCGATCTAGCAGGCCAGGTGGCAGGTCCACTCCTTCCTATTCATCGACCGGAATGTGTAACATTCAGATACTTGCGATCATCTGCTGACATGTGAGGGGGAGCTCCGTCGTGTTGCTACCACACGCTCAGCCAGGGGCACATCCTGTGGCAACCATGGAAGTTGGTCTTGAAGAAACTGTTGGTCCAGTTAGGTGATGACCCAGTACACAACACCAGATATTTACTCCCCATCGTGCCTGAAATGCTGCCTGCCTTACCCAGTGGGAATTTTCAACACTCCGGTAGTGCATATTATGACGATTCACAGAGTCATTATGATGAAATGGTGGTACAGTGTGCGATACAAACGCTGGATCATTTCCACGCACAGAAATCAACACGAGTTTCTTGATGTAGTTGCACGTGATACGGACGGAAGAAACTGGAATGCAACATCTGTACAACAGACGCCTGTTGTGCTACTGCCCGAGTACTCGTGTGAGCACTCTCCCGGAAAGTGTTCAAAACCACCTCAGCAGTTTCACTGGACGTAACTGGTGCCTCGCTAACAGGACGTGTTCGGGAAAGTGACTAAGTTATATGCAAACGTCGCTCCACCCTCCTAAACGTATTTGCGTTTGGTTGTTGTCTGCGTGGCAATCTTCCTGGTACATGCGCTGTGTTTCCTGTGCGTTCTGTCTCGCTTCACCGTAAATGAGAAGCATGACAACACACTCATCTGTTGAATTGCTAGTGAAGAAACGACCAGGACTGCTAGGCTACACCAAATGTCAGGCCACTAGACATTCAACATGCATGCTATTGGTCGAATGTGGCACGAATAGCCTCTGATTTGATCCTCAAAGTTTAAAATGTGAATAAAAATATTTGTCGCTCGTGGGATTTGAAGTTACCTACCAACGCAACACGTCTGTGTTTAGTCACTACACCACGGTGACTATTCCCTCCAGTTTACTTGGTGTAAAACTACGTCCCGCTTCACAAACTCATACAGGTTTTCTATCAGAACTTCATCGCTTTTAGCGATAATTTCATAACCAATAGAAAGTGTATAATTGACACGTACATTTTACTTAACCGTGTAATGTGTACGTACCTGTCACACACGTTTTTGCAAAAGTTGTGCAGTGATGACACTGTAAGTGCTTTAAAGGCGACTGTAGGTCGGTGCACGGCAAAAGAAAATCGACCATCACTTCACTGATATTCGTTGGGATGCCTAAAAACAGGAACGTCAGGCGCGGCTGACTCACCCGGTATATTCACAGATGGCTCTAAAATCGGAGAAACTGTTGGTTTGCTCTTTCGTCACTGACGATACGAGCATGAAGATCTCGCTTACTAGTGTGTGTAGCGTGTATACTGCCGAGTTTTACGTCACCTTTGAAGCTCTGCACTTTGCACTGGGTTACGAAAGAAACCATTTTATCTTATGTACCAAATCGTTAAGTCCTCTGCAGTCTACTGAAACCTGCTTTTCAAAACACCCACTGGTTCGGCAGATTCATGATATTCTAGCCAGGCTTCCAAGACATGTAGGGATTGCGAGAAATGAACTTGAGGATGAAGCGGTATTTTACCTCCAAGGGATATGAATGTACCTGTTAAAGACAATTGTTCTCAGCTACGTCCAACCGTCTTGAGTCCTGGGAATGGGAGTGGCTATCTATCCGAACTCAAAATAATCTGAGAGCAATTAAGAAGGCAACTACCGTGTGGCGGTCCTTTTTCCGGCCTTCACGGAGAGAGGCCATAGTATAGGGTAGGTTGAGGATAGGTAATTTACGATCTACGAACTCTTATCTGCTAATGAGGGAAGAACCCCTCCCCCCCCCCCACCGTGTGTTCTTGTGGTGCCGAATTCGCCGTGGCCCACATCCTTACAGAGTGCGCCGATCTCTCTGGCCTAAGACGGAGCCTTGGCCTGCAGGAAATACTTGAACGTATATTAGTCGATGACGCGACTACTGCTGATCTCGTCATCCGCTTTATGTGCGACAGTGGATTAATCAAGGGTATGTAACTTACAAGTGATCTGTTACTCAGGGAACGCACGTTAGTAATTTTTCGTCTTAATTCAGTATTTTTTTTGTTTTAACATTTATATCCTTTCGAAAATCTTTCGTTGAGGTGGTGGTGGTCGTCAACGCACGCTCTCAAGTTGAAAGACCCTGGGGCGCCTTTTCAGGTGTCTCTGAAGACTGGCCGGGTGTACAGTGTGTGTTATTCGACCACTCCCACCCACAACGGGAGAGATCTTCTGCATAACAACAGCATCCACGAATCTCCATGGATTGTGATCCCCTTCTTGATTGCCTTATCCGCCTGTTTTATATAATAACTGAAAAGAAGAGGCGATGAACTACAATCTGGCCTCACTCCTTTCTGGATTGCTGCTTATTTTCCAAAGCCATCGATTCTTATCACCGCAGACAGTTTTTTGTACAGATTGTAGACAATAAATCATTCTCGGTATGTGATCCACATCATCATCAAAATCTGAAAGAGCTCGATGCAATCAACATTATCAAAAGCTTTTTTTTGCAATTGGCTTTACGTCGCACCGACACAGATAGGTCTTATGGCGACGATGGAATAGGAAAGGCCTAGGAGTGGGAAGGAAGCGGCCGTGGCCTTAATTAATTCCTGGTGTGAAAATGGGAAAACACGGAAAACCATTGTCGAACCCACTATCTCCCGGACGCAAGCTCACAGCCGCGTGCCCCTAACCGCATGGCCCCAACTCGCCCGGTGAAAGCATAATTTAAGTTCGTTTTCTTATTCATACCCGTTAAGTTCTTGAAGTTACTAAATTCGGTTAAAGCAGAAATCAAGTAAGTTTTCTTGCAAAGTAAGCATTTTCTTTCTCACGTGTCCATCAAGATACAGGAGTAAGCAAATATACCTGAGATCTATAAGAGCTAGTAAATATCCTTTCACCGACGAAACAACACGGGTATTAGTGAAATTGAGCTCACGCACGGAACACTCTTCTAATGGAATTTTGTATTTCCACTTCAAGAGATCACATGAACAATTCTAACTCCTGCATGCCTGAGTGAGGTGCGTATTCTCGGTGTAGTTTAGAGATTTCTTCATTTCGTTGTACAAGTTTTGTTTCAGTGTCCGAGACACGAGCGAGACATCGGGAAGTGCGGACGTGTGAATGAGCTGAGGTGCGCAATATGGGAATAACGATACAGCAATTCAGGCTAAGAATTGGAAGATGGCATGGTGCAAGGCAGTGTTGGAAGGAAGGTGGAGTTGAGAGAGGAAGAGAAATTAGTGGTTATAAAGGACTGTTGGAGATTATGTTGTATGCGACGGTTATTGCGACGCTGCTGGTGGTAGGAGGTATAGAAAAAAATCCGGGTCCAAACCAGGGACCGTTCGGCTGGGAGGAGCTTGAAGAGATCAAGAGAGTGGTGAAGGAAGCAAGCAAAGGAGAAGAAATTAAGGAAATGATGCAGGAACACCAGGCAACCCAAATGAAGGAGATGAAGGACTTAAAAAGTTTTATAAAAGAAGAAATTGGAGGTGTAAATGACAAGTTAGCGGAGATAGAAGATGAGGTAGGGAGCTTGAAAAAGAAGGTGGTGGTACTGGAAGAGGAATTAACAGCAATGAAGAGAGAAGTGAGCTTAGCGAGGAACGAATCAGCAAGAAAAAATGTGTTTGTGTATGGTGTACCGGAAGAAGGAACAGAATCAAAAGTGGAATTAGTATTGAAAGTGGTGGACATAGTTTCGAACAAAATGAAGATAAACTTTTCTGAAGTTGATATAGATGATATATATAGAGTGGGAAGGAACAAGGGACATAGGCCGGTGAAGTTAAGATTAATATCAACCCTGATGGCTGATATACTTCTGAGGAATGCTGGAAATTTGAAAGGGTCGAACATTTATTTGAAGGCTGAGATAGAGAAAGAAGACAGGATGCGGTCGGATGTCTATAAGCGGCATATGTGGCGTGCTAGAGCGCAGGGATTGCGAGTCAAGATAGTGGGGAGGTGTCTGGTTACTTCAGGCAGAAATTGGTCGCGATCGTGGACACAGGAGGAACTGCTGAGGATGGAAAAATGTGAGGAGGAAATGAGTTGCAGAAATCGAGAGCAGGGCGACATCAGCACGGAGAAGGAAGATAGAAGAGGGGACTGCGGTGTCAGCGGGCAGGTAGCGAAGACAGCAGAGTCCTTGGTGAGTCAGAACAGCCCAGGAAGGAGTGAATCAACAAGTAGGACACTAGACCGAAGTGAAGTGGATACAGGTAGTGAAGAGGTGACGGGAAGGGAAAGGAGTCAGGGTAGTGACTCAACCTCCCCGAATAGGAATAATGCAGAAATAAACCTGGAGAGAAAGCAGGCGTTAAATAAGGCGAGATCCTTAAGTTTAAAAGATCTATGGGGTGGGAAAAAAGGCTCTGGCACGGAAAAGGGGAAGGATGGGGGTGAGAAGAAAGAGAGGGATGGGGTGGAGCCAAAAGGAAGAATCACGAGAAGTAAGGGGGGAAGTGGTGAAATGCAGAAGTATAGGGAGGGAGGGGGAGGAAATAAATAACTAGATATGGTGATAGGGATGCTGAATATTGAGGGGTTGATGGGGAAGTTAGGGAATAAGGAAATTGTGGATTTAGTGAAAGATTTTGAGATTATTGCTCTAGTAGAGACGTGGTTAGGGAAGGGGGTTGAAATTACATGGGACGGTTATAGAGTAGTTAACGTGTTAAGGAAAAAAGTAGGGAAGAGGGGCCGAAACCCAGGGGGCATAGTAGTTTTTATAAGAAATGAGATAGCTGAATGGGTGGAGACGTTACAGACTGGGGTAGAAGGGGTAGTGTGGTTGAGAGTAAAAATGGGGAAGGGGGCAGCGGAAACAATTTGTCTGACACTGCTTTATAACCATCCGAGCGATTCAGTGTATGCAAATAAACATTTTTTTGACGAACTGATTGAAGAAATAAACACAATTAAAGGAATGTATGTAGAAGATGGGATGATTTTATTGGGGGATTGGAATGCGAGAGTGAGCAATAGAGTACCGGTATACGGGAAAGAAGTAAAAGTAGACGGGGTACTGCATTGGAAGAGTAAGGATAATGTTGTAAATAGTTATGGAGAGAGGTTATTAGAGTTATGTGCTCTAGAACATTTATTTATTTTAAATGGGTGGATGAAGGGGGATAGTGTGGGAGATTTGACGTATATTACAACAAATGGAGGGAGTGTGGTGGACATAGGAATAAGCTCAGAGATAGCGTTAAGGAGAATAATAAGATTTGAGGTGTTAGAATATGGGTTGACAGAACATATGCCTATCAAAATAAAATTGAGAACGTTGGTCGCTGATGAGAAGGGAAAGATGGAGGAAAGTAAGGAGAGCTATAGGAATGGAGGATGGAAGTATATATGGGATGATAATACTAAAGAGAATTTAAGACGGCATTTGAAAGAGGAGGGAGATATATTAAGGGTAGGAATTGAAAGGGCGGTAGAAGGGAATGATATGGATAACGTGCTAAAATTAATTGAACTCCCTGTATGGAGGGTGGGGAATAAAGTGAGGAGAAGGGTAGAGGGAAAAAAGAATAAAATGAATGGATGGTTTGATGAAGACTGTAGGAGAAAACGTGAGGTTGTATTGAGAGCCCTAGCGGAGTTTAGGAAGGAGGGTGTGCAAGAAAAAAGGAAGGAATATTGTAAATTGAGAAGGGAATATAAGGAGGTATTGAATGAGAAGAAAAGAGGATGGAAGGAGGCGGAAGCTGAGAAAATAAATATATATTGTAGAGAGAAGAAATTTGAGAGGATTTGGGAGTCAATAAATAAGATCAGAAGAACGAAACCGGAGGGGAAGGGGGATAAAATAGGAGAAAACGAGTGGGTTAGGCATTTTAAAAGGCTTTTAGAAGGGGAGAGGAAATTGGGTAGAGGAATAGACAAGTCACAAATTGGAAGGGAACTGGAAGTAGGCATTACAAGATTGGATGGAGAGATAACAAGGCAGGAGGTAATTACAGTATTAAAAAATGCAAGACCCAAGGCTGCAGGAGGTGTGAATGGTATTTCCAATAGTGTATGGAAAGAGGTAGGGGCAAATGAACCGATGTTGAGAGGGATTGTGACATTCTTTAATAGGTTGCTGGAAACGGGGAAATTTCCTAGAGAATGGAGGAAGGGGGTATTATGCCCTATTTATAAAAATAAAGGAGCTAGTAGTGATCCAAACAACTATAGAGGAATTACACTCCTAGACTCGCTGTCAAAGGTGTACACAGGGGTTTTGGCGAATAGGATAACAAATTGGGCGGAACAGTACGGTAGGATATCTGAGTTCCAAAATGGATTTAGGAAAGGATGTAATACAGTTGATAATGTTTGGATTCTGGACACTTTGATTACAAAATATATGAGGATAGCAGGGCGTAAATTATTTATAGCAGCGATTGACTTAGAAAAAGCCTTTGATACGGTCAGTAGGGAGGCGCTATTTTTGAGATTAGGGGAGGTTGGAATGTCGAAAAAAATGAGGGTGGCAATTGAAACTATTTATGAGGAAGTGTTTGTGATGATTAAATTGCAGGATGGAAGGTTGAGTAAGTGTTTTGAATCGAAAAGCGGGGTGAGACAGGGATGTAAGCTATCCCCGATATTATTTATATTATTTATAAATAATATTTTAGAGGGTCATGGTGGAGACGCATGGCAATGCCCTTGGGTAGGGAAAATGGAGGTTCGGGGGTTGCTATTCGCGGATGACCTATTGATTTTGGCTTTGACGGCAAATGGGTTGCAAAAAGGGTTGGACAAGGTAGTTGAATATACTAGGAAATGGTCTCTCAGAGTAAATGTAAGAAAGACTCAGATAATGGTGTGTAGGAAAAGGGGTGGGAGAAAGAATAAGGAAGTCTGGAGGCTGGAGCAGGAAGAAATTAAACCAGGAGGAAAAATTGAGTACCTGGGTGTAATAATTAGTAAGAATGCTTCTTGGAAAAATCAGTGTAAGAAGGCAAAACTTAAAGGAAGAGGAGCGCTTGCGGTAGTAGGGGTATTAGAAAAGAAATTTCCAGACGATAAATACAAAATTCAGAAAACGGTGTTTAAATCACTGGTAATGGGCAAAATGCTATTTGGGGTTGAAGTATGGGGAATGGAGGAAGACAGGAGTGAACTAAACCAGGTGGTGGCGAAATTTAGCAAGATCATGATGGACCTACCGAATTGTACAGCTAATGCCGGGGCCAGATTAGTCTGTAAAGAATCGATAGAGGTTGAAATAGCTAAGAGGGTGTTCAAGTACTGGATTAGATTGGAGGGAGGGAAGGGTGGGGCGTTAGTACAAGAAACGTTTAATTTTCAGAAAGGTATGACGAATGAAGGTTACTGGGTGAATAAGTGCAAAAAATGGTTACAAAAGATTGGATTGGGGGTATATGGAGAGGTCTGGGGGGATGGTAGGAATAAATGGGTATGGGAAAGGATAAAGGGAAGACTACTAGATATTGAAAGACAGAGCTTAATAGGGGAATGTAGAGAGAGAGTCTCTTTATCAGTATTAAATAAATTGGTGGAAGTAATAAACCCGAAAACGGAGTTTGAGGGTAGAAGGGATAAGAGAGGTTTGTATTGGTGGCTATTGGGTGTTCCGAGGAATAGGGGGTGGGTAGGTAGTGAGAATAGGGATAGATGTGTGTTATGTGGAGAGAAGTGGGAGGACCTGCATATTTTTAATCAATGCCGACCTTTGGCGGAGATAAAGATCAAACTACTAAGTAAGAAGGAGCTGCATATGGTAGGGGAAAGCTATAAGATAACATCTTGGTTATGTAGAGAGTGGGAGAAAGGAACGAATATAACGAAATTCTTAAATGTGGCCAGAGCTATATTTATAAAGAAATTGAGGGAGTAACAGGGGTTGTGCAGATAATGTGGTTCGTGCTGAGGGAGAAAGGGGGGAAGGCATTCTGCTCAGAGGAATTGATATCCGCCCTGAGCAAATGCGGGAAGGGTATCATGGTAATCATGATATCAGAAGAGGGGGTGTAGTGTTAGGGGAAAGGGGGAGAACACCTTGCCCTGTGGAAAGGTGATCCGCCTGGGGCAAAGGAAAACCCTGAGAAAATTAGGTAAGCGTTGAGAAAAGGGGAGGTTGAGTAGGTTTGAGGGTAGTGTAAAGCTTAGGTGGAAGTAAAAAAAAATAATAATAAAAAAGCGAGTTGACTGAGTGAACTAATGGACTTGGAATGGAGTACTGTCTGTTGGTGTGTAAATGAGGAGTGAAAAAAAATGGATTGTTTAAGTGTATTTGTGTGAGGAGGGAGTATAAAGAAGGTATATATGATAGAATTGTGATAGATTAAGTGGGAATGTAGTTAAGGAGAAAATGTTGGCAGTATGGAAATTATGAAAGTAGGTCCAAAAAAAAATATTTAAAAAAAATTAAATGGTGTAGATGCCTTGATGAGGGGTGTAAAATTGAGGGATTCTTGATGTATATGTATTAAGTTTAATAGGATGGAAGAAATGGGATCTAACAGTTTGATGTAATTGAGGTGTTGTAGACTGAGAAGACGGAGTGAACTAATGGATTTGGAATGGAAACTGTTTGTGTGTAAAAAAAAGTCAAATTGTTTTAAGTGCGATGTAAAATGATTGTTAGTTGATGTTTAAGTCTGAAGCTTAATAAGGTGAGACGGTTTGATATGTGAAGTGTGGTGCGGTAGGTGGAGAAGACTGAGTGAACTAATGGACTTCGAATGAAAAAAGTTTGTCTGTGTAAAAAAAAGTGTTCATTGTTTTAGGTGCGTTGATGAGGGATGTTAAATGGTTGTTAGCTGATGTTTAAGTTTAAAGTTTTATAAGGTGAGATGTAGAGAGCGGGAGTAGTGCGTGAGAGGTGAGGGTGACGTATCAAGGGAAGAGGGAGGGGTGGGGACTTTACCCCACTCCAAAGAAGTTAGACTTGAGCATGTCTGCACGGAAAGGAAGGGGATAGGGAAGGTAGTATGCTGACAATGGACAAGAGTATGTGTGACGTACATAGCGGAAGTGTGTTGCAGGCCACCTGTTGGGTCTGGTTTCAGTCAGGGTGGCTTGTAACACATGATAAGGAAAGGAACACAGTGTTTGTCAGCGAGGGTCGGTGAGATACGATACCAGTTCCCACGTGGCAAGACTGGTGGCTGCTGTAGACGGGTTGGTGGGCGTGTGTTCCATGCCAGGGCTGTTGCAGCGACCAGTCTAATTAATTTTTTTAAATTATTCTTTTAGGTGGTAGTCAGGGGTTGGGCTTTGTGTAGTTAGTAGTGCGGTATCGTCCTGCATGTGTGCTGGCTATCCGCGTACGTGTGGGATGATACTGAGTAGATGTAAAGGTAGTAAATGTAGTTAAGTAGTTTTAAGAGAGATGTAGTTGCTATTATTGCTTGTTTTCCTTTGTTTCGCTCTGTCTGTCTTTATTGCCTGTAAGCCGATGGTGTATACTAGGGTGGGCAATAAAGATATGTATGTATGTATGTATGTTTCAGTGTCCCATTGTTATTTATACACATATTTTGGTTTACACCTCAAATGTTGACAGTCAAATCACTCATTTATCTATTCATTTCTTGTTCTTCTGTTTCAGGAGCAGGAGAAGCCCGAATTATCCAGACCTTTTTTTATTATTCATTATTTCTTTCATTTTATTTTTCTATTTTTTTATTTATCGATCTACTTTACCGTAGTATAGACAAAATCAATAGTAAATTCCTTAAAAATAATATTCTGCTCGTTAAATTTCTTCAGGTTATCCACATCATAAGGATTTATCTAGAACGTGGGTTAAGTGCGGAGGCCCCTCTGGTATTTAAACATCAGAAGTTGTAAAGTTGTAAATGTCTTCATAACTGGAACCCCTTCCGAGAGAGGGCTGGTACAATAACACCCATGATATTCCCCGCCTTTCGTAGGAGGCGACTAAAAGGTTCCCCAAGAGCTCTTAACTTTTGGACTTGGTTTGGTAACCGAGGGGCCTTTAGCTGAGTCCTGACTTTACTTCCATATCCTCTTGCCATTCTCCTCACGTTCTTCTATCCTATATGACCTCCCTTTGTCGCGGTGTCTCCCTCTGCTGAGGAGACAATGGAGACTGAAGCGCCCATGGTCGTGGATGGTGATGACACAAAGGACACCGACAAGGACGGTAGTATTTGGAAACGTGGGCGCTACCAGTCCACACAATGGCACTACTGTTACACTCGTCGACTTGTTGAGTTACGTCAACTGATATCCGTCTCTGTAGACTCCACGGTCTGTCTACAGGAATCTCATTTGAGATCTGGACACGACACAGCTATGAGAGGATTACGTCTTTATTCTAAAGGCAGAGTAGCTGTGGATGACATAGCGACTGGGAGCGTTGGTATCCTCGTCCGCTCCGACATCTTCAGCGAAAAATTACCGCTCCGTACTCAGCTAGATGCAGTTGCAGTTCGCGCTCCGTTGCCACTAATGACAACGGTGTGCACCGTGTACTTTGCGTGCTTAACACATCTGGTGCAGCCGTGCACTACTTCCCTTGCTACGGTGGGAAGAATACCATTACCTCTGTGACAGTGGCCACTTCCCGATACTTCTCTCTTGAATCAAAGACAGTCCGAAGTGCCCAACCGCTGGTTACTTTGGCCAGAGTTTGCAAACCGCGCAGTGATGGCCGATGTTATACTAGAGTCTATTGACGGCCACGTTTATTCTATTACTACAGGAATTATTGTAGTTGCAGATGAAACAATTCCTTCCTCCTCCAGTATCCCTCGTAGGAAACAGGTCCGATGGTGGTCCGATGAAATTGCAGCAGCCATTCATAATCGCCGACGGATTAGTAAGCATTATCCCACGATGGCCAATCATATCACATTAAGCGTCTGGGTGCTAAGGCCCGTTTTTCTTATTGGAGAAGGTAAGAAAACCACATGAGAAAAGAACTTGTCTTCCATGACGGCGAATGCTCCGTCATCATAAAAGTTCGCCGCAATGTCGGACTGATCCTGCAAATCCCCATTAATGGATATGTAGTTACGATTCCTTGAGTCACTGCAGACCACATCGCGTCACATATCTCAGATATGTTCAGCTTTAGGAGAGAGAGTACGTACCCTAAATAGTGACGTATTCCCCCTGGCGCATGTGTGTCGTCTTCACGATGTTTTCTTGTTTTCTATTTGCTTTGCGTCGCACCGACTAAGATTTGTCTTATGGCGGGGATGGGATAGGAAAGGCTTGGGAATGGGAAGGAAGCGGCCGTGGCCTTAATTAAGGTACAGCCCCAGCATTTGCCTGGTGTGAAAATGCGGAACCTCAGAAGACCATTGTCGGGGCTACCGACAGTGGGGTTCGAACCCACTATCTCCCGATTAATGGATACTGGCCGCACTTAAGCGACTGCAGCTATCGAGCTCGGTCGATGTGTTCTTTGGACCACACGGTTATACTGGGAAGTCATACATCTTTCCGCCCGACATGTTTGGACAACATGGATGGGAATAAAACAAAAGGGAATAACTTCGTTCTATTTGTGTTCTAGAACATCGTCTCTACAACAGCGAAGTGTTTGTACATTGTCAGTGTTGTTCGAAATCTTGAGAAGGCTGTCGCAATGAAGTTAGGTAAGATTTAAACATGTGTTCGTTACCTGCACTTGTTTCTACCATGTCGAATAGGGCGCTTGTTCCTTGAACACTAACCCGCACTAATGTGAGCATGCAAGCGCTATAGTTATGTTGGAATTATTTAGTATTTCACCAGATGTTAAACCGAACGGTATTACAATAGTAGAAGCCCTCATACATTTAAATAATGCATCTTGGAACATTAATTAATGTGAGTTACTTAGAAATGAACTGCCAAACGCAGGAACGTAACATAAATTAGTGCAAATACCCAGTGATTTTTGTTGACGAAACAATGTCAATCCTTGGCACATGGTCGAGCAACATTGTCCTTTAGGCTGTTCATGATGTTAAGTTTGATTGTGTTTAAACACAAATTTGAGCAAAGAGGTTATTATCTTGTGTCCAAGAACAAAACTCTGTTACAATTGTCTTATCTTACTCATGGTGTTCGAACAAGTTCGAGGTGATCATCTCGCAAAAATAATGTGAAAATGTTAAGTGAATTTCATCGTGGAACGAGTTCATCACTCTTTTCACCTGAAGTCGACATGTATAGAAAGAGGATGACGACTGAATAAGCGGCAATCCCTTTCGATCCCAAGGTGGAAGTTTAAATCTTGGAGGAGAATGAGGTCGTAAAGAACTTCCGAAATGGACCGTAACAATGCAAGAATTGTGGAGACCACCATGACCTCATGGCGGGGCAGAATATCCATTAATGTAAGTTTTTATCCTGAAGTGAATTGACGTCGTAATAACTTGCCACAATTCCAGCAAAACATTTGTGTACATTAAGACAGGGATAAGATTAGTTTTGTATGAGTTCTTAGAATTCAAGTGGAGATGTTGATAAAATTTATATTTACGAGTTCAAGCGATACCAAAACCATATTCCAATCATTACCACGCGTGAGAAATATAGATTGGTATACATAGTTCTCAACGGGTGCACTTTGGTAGCATTACAAGTAAATCAATACAACCTTATTTTGGACTAAAGTATGATATCTGTAATTTAAGTACTTTTGACCTAATTTTCACAAGATACTATGGAGTACTATTATATGTGGTTTGATGGCTAACACGTATTAAAATGGGAACATTCATGTGACTACGAGTGAAGTCCACTAGGGAGAACTTTTCGGAGGCTCGCTTTTGTTCCCAATACTTCTTGACTCCCTTTCTTCCTGTGGTTTGCGAGATTTAACAACTTCTGGTAGAGGAGACCACGAATTTACCAATTTACGACATTTAGGGCGGTCTGAGACATCGGTATCAGAGATCCCCTCATTAAGCTACATTCTTCCAGCCTTATAGTTTTTGATGATTGAGATGACCTTCTTCGTCAGCCTGCTGTTCTCCATTCTCGGAAGCCGCCTATGTCGCATGCACAGTTCAGAGTTCACTTTCAGTCGGTGGATTGCATCCGGGAGCACACTTGGCCCATGAATTTTCCGGACGATACGCCTTTCAATATTTTCCAGGTCGTCTATGGTGCCTTTCCTGTTCGTCAGTAAGGTCTCTCCAGCACATAAGAAGTGGGGTCTGTCAACAGTTTTGTATTGGCATATTTTGGCGTTCTTAGAAATGCACTTCTTCTTTTGCGACAGTTGGTATGCTTTGTTGAGTTTGGCACATTTGTCTAAGATGGAGTTTCCATCTCTATCATTGGGGTGGACCTATTCACCGAGATACCGGAATCGACTGACTTTTCCTATCTTTCCATAGGTCGTCGTTAAAGGGGCTTTCCCGGGGTGCTTACTCTCGTTGTACTTTGTCTTGTCGTATGATATTTGTAGTCCTGTCTTCCCCGCTGTCTCATGCAGGGATTCAACAGCAACTGGATCATCCTTAGAGTTGATGGTTAGGTTCGCGGTGTCATCTACGAAGGCCAGGCTTCTGATCTCGATATTCCTTTTTCCGGCTTAAATGGTAACCGGTTTGATTCCGAGATTGCTCAGTGTAAGTTCGCAGGTCTTTATGACTTTGTCGATTAGCAAATTGAAGAGAATAGGCGAGAGGCCATTTACTTGTCTCACACCAGTTGTGATCTCGAAACTGTGAGACAGTTCTCTGAATTTTGCCTTGGAGGAGGTGTCTGCCAGAGTCTGTTCGATGAGGGTGCGTGTGTTGTAATCCACTCCTCGTTCTTGTAGCACTGAGAAGAGTGCCTGGTAGTCAGTAGTGTCATAAGCCTTTGTGAAGTCACCACGGTGATGTTCACGCCCCTCACATGTATTAATTGGAGAATAGTTCTCAGGTTGAAGATCTGCTCGGTGCAGGACTATCCTCACCGAGACATAACTTCGGTCGTCTTTCTTGTGCAGTGGGTGAATTAGAGCTATCTTCCAGTCAGCAGGTATCCTGCCAGTCAACCAGGATCCGGTGATAGGAGTTCCGCCTGATGTAAGTGCTTCCGCAGCGATGTTATCTTCCGCGGGTGCCTTATTATACTTGAGGCAGTAGTACTACTGGGTGAATTGAGTAGCTTTGCAGTGCTGTAGCCTGTCCAAAGCTCGGATAAAAGAGGAGAGATGGAGCGACTGGCAATCGCTCTGTAAGAATCATCAACAGCCCTGAATAAGTTTCAGAGTGGCCAAACTTAAAGACCCTGGATCCTCACATTGCGAAAATCCCTTTATTAGATCTTATGCGACGATAAACAACGATACAGATGTCACTACCCCCAGGGAGTATCCAGTCTCCCACCACGAGCGATGGCGCATTCAGGCCTTCGGATTCTGGAGAGTCTGAACTCATCGTGTGGTGAAAGTAAAAGTTCCCGAATACCACTAAATCAAAACTGGAAATAATACTTGGATAATACTTGCGAACCATGTGACCTTGCCGCGATGGGGAGGCTTGCGTGTCCCAGTGATGCAGATAGCGGAGCCGCAGGTGCAACCATATCGGATGGGTATCTGTTGAGAGACCAGACTAACGAATGGTTCATCGAAAGGGGGGTAGCAGCCTTTCGGTAGTTGCAAGGGCGGCAGTCTAGATGATTGATTGATACGGCCTTGTAATAATACTCAACATGGCTTAGCTGTGTTGATACTGCTACACGGCTGAAATCAACGGGAAACTACAGCCGTAACTACCTCCCGAGGACATGCAGCTCTCTCTGTATGAATGATGTACTGATGATGGCTTCCTCCCGGGTAAAATATTCCGGAGGTAAACTAGTCCCCCATTCGGATCTCCGGGTGGGGACTACACGAGAGGGGGCGATCATCAGGAAGATGGATACTGACATTCTGCGACTCGGAGCGTGGAATGTTAGAAGTTTGAATCGTTGTGGTAGGTTAGAGAATCTGAAAAGGGAGATGGATAGGCTAAAGTTAGATGTAGTTGGTATAAGTGAAGTACGTTGGCAGGAAGAACAAGATTTCTGGTCAGGCGACTACCAAATTAACCACACGAAATCGAACAGGGGAAATGCAGGAGTTGGTTTAATAATGAATAAGAAAATAGGGCAGCGGGTAAGCTACTACGACCAGCATAGTGAAATAATTATTGTCGTCAAGATAGACACCAAACCAATGCCCACCACAATAGTGCAGGTCTATATGCCTACTAGTTCAGCGGATGATGAAGAAATTGAAAGAATATATGAGGAGATAGAAGATTTAATACAATATGTAAAAGGTGACGAGAATCTAATTGTGATGGGAGACTGGAATGCAGTGGTAGGCCAAGGAAGAGAGGGTAGTACAGTAGGAGAATTTGGATTGGGACAAAGGAACGAAAGAGGAAATCGGCTGGTTGAATTCTGCACTGATCATAATTTAGTCCTTGCCAATACTTGGTTCAAACACTACAAACGACGGCTGTATACGTGGACGAGACCTGGAGACACTGGAAGGTATCAAATAGACTTCATTATGATTAGGCATAGATTCAGAAACCAGGTGTTGGATTGCAAAACTTTCCCAGGAGCAGACTTGTTGGTCATGAAATGCCATCTGAAGTTTAAGAAATTGAAGAAAGGAAAGAATGTAAAAAGATGGGATCTAGACAAGTTGAAAGAAAAGAGTGTGAGGGATTGTTTCAAGGAACATGTTGCACAAGGACTAAATGAAAAGGCTGAAGGAAGCACTATAGGGGAAGAGTGGAGAGTCATGATAAATGAAGTCAGTAGGGCTGCTGAAGAAATGTTAGGAAGGAAGAAAAGATCAACTAAGGATCAGTGGATGACTCAGGAGATACTAGACCTGATTGATGAACGACGAAAATACAAGAATGCTAGAAATGAAGAGGGCAGAAAAGAATACAGGCGATTAAAGAATCAAGTGGATAGAAAGTGCAAGGTAGCTAGGGAAGAATGGCTGAAGGAGAAGTGCAAGGATGTCGAAGGCTGTATGGTCCTGGGAAAGATAGATGCTGCATACAGGAAAATCAAGGAAACTTTTGGAGAAAGGAAATCTAGGTGCATGAATATTAAGAGCTCAGACGGAAAGCAACTTCTAGGGAAAGAAGACAAAGCAGAAAGATGGCAGGAGCATATCCAACAGTTGTATCAAGGTAAAGATGTAGATAATTTCGTTCTGGAAAATGAAGAGGCTGTTGATGCTGATGAAATGGGAGACCCAATTTTGAGGTCAGAGTTTGACAGAGCTATGAGTGACCTAAATAGGAACAAGGCACCTGGAATTGATGATATTCCCTCTGAATTACTGACTGCCTTAGGAGAAACCAGCATGGCAAGGTTATTTCATTTAGTGTGCAAGATGTATGAGACAGAAGTCCCATCCGATTTTCGGCAGAATGTTGTTATACCTATTCCCAAGAAAGCTGGTGCTGACAGGTGTGAAAACTACCGCACCATTAGTTTAGTATCTCATGCCTGCAAAATTTTAACACGTATTATTTACAGAAGAATGGAAAAACAAGTTGAAGCTGAGTGGGGAGAAGATCAATTTAGCTTCAGAAGAAATGTAGGAACACGTGAAGCAATCCTGACTTTACGTCTGATCTTAGATGATCGAATCAAGAAGGACAAGCCCACGTACATGGCATTTGTAGATCTAGAAATGGCATTCGATAATGTTGATTGGACCAAGCTATTTATGATTCTGAAGATGATAGGGATCAGATACCGAGAACGAAGAATTATCTACAATCTGTATAAAAATCAGTCTGCAGTGATAAGAATCGAGGGCTTTGAAAAAGAAGCAGCAATCCAGAAAGGAGTGAGGCAAGGCTGCAGTTTGTCCCCTCTCCTTTTCAATGTTTACACAGAACAGGCAGTAAAGGAAATCAAAGAGAAATTTGGAAAGGGAATCACAGTCCAAGGAGAGGAAATCTAAACCTTGAGATTTGCTGATGATATTGTTATTTTATCTGAGACTGCAGAAGATCTCGAGAAGTTGCTGAATGGTATGGATGAAGTCTTGGGTAAGGAGTACAAGATGAAAATAAATAAGTCCAAAACAAAAGTAATGACGTGCAGTCGAACGAAGGCAGGTGATGTAGGAAATATTAGATTAGGAAACGAAGTCTTAAAGGAAGTAGATGAATATTGTTACTTGGGTAGTAAAATAACTAACGATGCCAGAAGTAAGGAGGACATAAAATGCAGACTAGCACAAGCAAGGAAGAGCTTTCTTAAGAAAAGAAATTTGCTCACTTCAAACATTGATATCGGAATTAGAAAGATGTTTTTGAAGACTTTCGTGTGGAGCGTGACATTGTATGGAAGTGAAACATGGACGATAACTAGCTCAGAAAGAAAGAGAATAGAAGCTTTTTAAATGTGGTGTTACAGAAAAATGCTGAAGGTGAGATGGATATATCGAATCACGAATGAAGAGATACTGAATCGAATTGGTGAGAGGAGATCGATTTGGCTAAATTTGACGAGAAGAAGAGATAGAATTATAAGACACATCTTAAGACACCCAGGACTTGTTCAGTTGGTTTTTGAAGGAAGTGTAGGTGGTAAGAACGGTAGGAGTAGACCAAGGTATGAATATGACAGGCAGATTAGAGCAGATGTAGGATGCAATAGTTACGTAGAAATGAAAAGATTAGCACAGGATAGGGTGGCATGGAGAGCTGCATCAAACCAGTCTATGGACTGATGACTCAAACAACAACAACAAGAGGGGAGGAAGTAGAGCCACAGCTTACATTCTGTGATTTAGTTGAAATATAATTTCAAGGTAAATTCTTACTCACTGATGATTTAGGTTTATCTCTACCGGTACTGTAATTTTCCAAAAAAAACAGTGGGAAAAACACAATATGAAAGAGATGTTATTCTGTTGAACATCTCTTTGAATTTTTGATTATATTTTTATTTATTATCGTCTTGTTTTGCACGGCGTGGCGCAGACTTTAGAGCCTGCTATTATGCCCAATCGTAATACAGTGTTCAATTTGTGTTAAATTCTACAACGTACTAAAATTATAGACTTATCGACTAAATGGAAAAGCTTATCGTCTCGTTCCTAGGGTAAATATTTACATGAAGAAAGTAACTTGGATATCTTCTATAGATTACGGTAAGTGATTTTTGCAACACCTTCTTTTGATCAGCTGAGTATTAGGAATGGCTCATGTTCAGCCGGCAGGGAATTCAACAGGCGGATAGTCGCGGCTATTAATGAATCACTGTAAGGTTGGGATACTTAGCAGGAGTTAGATAATGACCTTGTTTGGTGATTATTTCTGGATGATAGGTACAGTAAACCGGTATCTCGCTCCGTAGAACACTATGCATAACTGACACAGACTGCAGTTTTCGTCTCTCCACTAAATATAGCCAAGATAACTGATTGAGGTAGGAGGAGATACGGCACTGCCTCGATTTATTGAAGATAAAGCGGACACATGCGTTGTATGCCCGCTGTAATTTGGTACTGAGTGTGCTGTTAAAACTGTTGTTTATAACGTCTCCGTAGTCAGTGACTGGGCCAAGATTCTTCACGGAGTCTTTCAGACCGATTTCTGTTCCTTAGAACATAATCGGAAGAATGTTTTTCTTCTTTCCAATTCATCGTGGTTACTTTTAGATCCTAGTATGAATGCTTGTGATTATTTGGGGTTAACTTGGAACGAATTATTAACAGTCCAGCCTCGAATTTTGTTTAGATATTCGTTCACGTTATTTATGTGTATGTATAACTGGATATCATCTGCATATAAGTGATATTTACAACTTTTTAGATTTACTGGTACATGGAGAAGAGGAGTGGTGCACGCTCCAAACAGCACTAAGTCAAGCTATTTCAGTAAAATCCTTGCAAGATATATGCCGTGAAAGTTTCTAATTCCACACTAAACAATCCAACTAATATATGATGGCTCATTGATCATTATCCATGAGGGACCTTTTTTTTTTACAAAAATTGGGCAATAAAATAGTCTTTTACCCATTTTTATTGTATATCAATACTCTAGAACAAATTCTTGCTAAGATCTCTCATGACAGAATGTTTAAAATGTTTTATATATCGTTCCAAGGTCAGTAGTCTATTTTTAACAGCTGTTTAGGTATAATTAAAAAAGGAGATTTTATATGAAACTTGGTGCTAATGTACAGAACTGTATATAGACCATTGATGTCTTTTCTAGAACGTTATAAGGAGGTATTTAGGAGGTATTTGTTTTTCAAATAATCAAATTTTTATGATATAACGCAATTATAAATTACAAGGTATTTTGGAAGGTTTATGTTTGTACATACACATAAATATTCTAATATGACTGGCTGAATGTCCTTGTTAATTCATCCTAGGCAGATGATGGCATATACAATGCCGAAACCGTTACCTAAAAATGACAATAAAAAATTGACGTTTTAATTATTTCACATTTTTCATAGTATTGAGCAGGTGGAAAATCTTATCCTTATCTTGGACTATAACTGTAGATAGTTTGTACACCTACTTGGATATTTGAGGCGTGCATTATTCGATTTGAGACGGGGAAAGATGTGCTTTGCCACATATGTAACCACCATTACAGAAGAGTGGAACGTGTAATCTAAAATCCCCGAGTTTGCTCCAGTTCTTTCGACACGGGTGACGGGCAACGCTCTCGAGACTGATTCTTGTCTGCTGCGAGCTGTGCGACGTCCCAGTAACTACGAGTGTAAGCTTGGTAGTTATCATCAGCAGTTCTCATATGGAAACGTGTGTGACGATAAATTTTGTCAAAAGCCTAGGGAAGCACTGCATATTGAACGAAAGTGAAGACAGAATGCCAGTATCTTAAACTGTTCACGAGTTGTTTCCCGTGTACTTCTTAGCTGAATAACCCGTATAATATGTTAATATCTGTTATTAGGGTGTACACCTACCCGGATGCCTCACAATCGTTGTCGACAGGGTACCTTCTTGTGATTCAGATCGGGCCGGAGGTGTCCTGTGACTATTCCTCTTCATATAAACTATATGTTTTTAAGTGTCGGGTGATCCCAGAAATATTTCTGCCCACGTATTTTACTCCTTTTGAATAAACACAGCGGGCTGTGCTATGTGGCATCTCTTCATCATAACCGACATCCACGACTTACGTTGCGTTTCGGACAGGTGGTGGTGGTGGTGGTGGTGGTGGTTATTGTTTTAAGAGGAAGTACAACTAGGCAACCATCCTCTATATAACATTAGTCAGAGCGTAAGAATTGAAGGGATCCGACACTTTGAAAAATGAAGGTATCGGCCAAAGAAAGGCAAGGGCCGCGAAGGGCATGAAAATGAAAGACTCCCTAGCCCTCGCAAACCTAATAGCGTCGGGGTCAGAAAAGAACAAGTGTTGACCAAGGGAGGTCGGATACGAAAGATGAAAGTGAAGAGCCTGGCATAAGTAAGTGGAAGCAATGCCATGCGTTTCGGACATCGTCTTCACGTTGTTGCATACAACTAAACACAATTATACTTTTGCACTGTCATATACCGAAGTACTTAATTATTATTAACAAATACATCGCAAATGGGAAATATCCCGGTGGCAATGGTAATTTACAGTAGTGTAATAATAACCAGGATACTGATGTGGGCAAATTTTCCTCCGTAAACAGGACCATGAGGGATTGGAATAAGTTACCTGCAGCAGTCTTTGATAGATTCCCTTCCGGTATCAAATCGCTTAAGAAGATGATTAGTGCTAGTGTAAAGTGAAAAGTAAAAGCTGTAAACGACGGACACTGAATTTGTGATTTTCTGCTGGATTTAAATTGTTAAACTAGTAGTATTTCTTCTAATATTTCCTTTCAATGGAATTGCTTGTTGTACTGTTGTTGTTTTCGTTGTTGTTGTTGTTGTTGTTGTTGTTGTTGTTGGGTAGTTATGTTAACTTTACATATAACGCGAATACTCTACAACGCCGTAAGGAATTATTTCCTTCGTCACCAAAATATCGGCAAAGACGAGCAGTGGTCATATGATATTGAATGTGGGGTCTGATAACGTCGTACAACTACCTGTCGAAAGAATTCGAGCAAACTCAAGCATTTTAGATTACGCAGTCCACTCATGCGTAATAGTGCTTATATATGCAGCAAGGCGCATCTTGCCTCGTCTCTACTTCGAATAATGCACGCCTCTAGTATCCAGATACGTGTACCTACAGTAGCCGTCAGTTTCTGTACTTAGCCTACTCATTCGTGAGCCTACCAGTGCACACAATGCCAGAATGCGTATCCTTTATAATTATGTTATACTGCTCAAAATAGGCCTCGGTAGAAATGAAAGAAATGAACGTCCTAGTCGCTTGTTGACACGTATTTACGGAATGGAGAAGGTTCGTAGTTTGCTATTTGCATACTCGGCACAAACAGCATTCAGCCCCGACTACCTGTAGGCCTACGAACACTGTTCGCCACACATTGTGGGGAAAACGCTCTCGAGATCTCTAGAAATCTCGAGACCTCGTCTCAGAGTGTCCATCACAAGTGCAAACATTACTAAACTGCACTGTTTTGCCAAGTGTTCTATTTTCCTCAGGAAATATGCTTGGAATAAAGACGGTAGGGAGAAATTATATAGTTTCAGAGTTATGAAGAGACGCCATGAGGTGTCTCAAGCACACACCAACGCTGTTGCCGAGATGATTTAGTTCGTATGGTCCAGAATAGAGAACAGCTTACAGAAAGAAAATTGACGAGCATGATGAGCCAGTAAAAATAAGAGAGATATTATCAGCACTTTAATAGATGCTGTGAGTTTTCTTTCAAAATATTGATTAGCTTTCAGTTTTCGTCATTAATTGGGCCGCTGCTTTTGATAAAGCAATAAGAAAAAGTTGATTACGGCACCAACAGAAGCATTTGTGCCCTCTGTCTACAGAGATCTACTTGAATTCTTCAGAGAAATGAAAGATAACGCTGACGAATTGGACAGTGGGACGAGAATTCAGGCTAAGTGTTAATATGTTACACTGCAAGACTTTGATTTCTAGTTCCTATTGCCCCCTTTATTCCCAGTTGGCTCAGCCGGAGAGAGAAAGTCCCAGACGTGGACAGTTCGCTGTCAGGCTTTGCTTGCTTTTAAAAGGCAGGAAAGATACAAGGACTGACGACAATCACTAAAATAACATTTAAAACAACAGGTTTGACATTTATTTAAAACTAGCACTCAAAACACAAATTTAACAAACAAATCTTGATGGATTTCTACTCAATATTCCTCTCTGCAAGTTGCCCGAGATATAACACCATCGTTCTCCACTCATATCGAAGCTTGAATTTAACTGAAATACATAATAAGTATGTATTAGCCTACATGTGGCTTGAATAAAGAAAATAAATTATGCTATTCAGTCGATAGTTCGAAGGGAATATCGCCCGACTAGTCGATAGTAGTGATGGCCGCCGGTTGGTAAATAACGTAACGGTTACAGGAGATATCCAGTTACTGAAATAACTGCAACTCGACAATACTCGGGTGAACTCGGTTAACACCGGCAGCGCGTTTCCGTACTCCCCAGCAGTAACTCTCGGCTTTCTTGACCGAGGCCGTCATCACCATCAGATAGCTTCTCAAGTTTATAAACACGTGGACCTCTCGAAGCAGCCCCTCAGATGCAGCTAAAAATCGCTGACCAGGCCGGGACGCTACACCGAGACTGGCACCATATTTCTTTTGTGCAGCGAATATTAGGTACCCCTCTTGTACTAGAGGTTATAATAATAATAATAATACTTTTATTGACGTTATGCCCCACTAACTACTTTCACGGTTTTCTGAGAAGCGAGGTGTCGGAATTTAGTTACGTAGGAGTTCTTTTACGTGCTAGCAAATCTACCGACACGAGGCTGGCGTATTCAAATACCACCAGACTGAGCCTGCTAAGTTGGGGTCAGAAGGCCAGCGCCTTTAGGCTGAGTTCACACGGTGCGTGCGCATCTTCTGGCCAGCTACTCGCATGTAATGGGTGTTCACACGTTGCCTACGCTATAATAGAAGGCCTGGACAAGCCGACACATTTCTGGGCGAACAAAGTAGTTTAGGCAATGGCCGCTTGGATCGCGTTTATGTTCTGTTGTTCTCATGTTCTGTCTATATCCTTATATTGAAGATTCATACAATAACGCGAGAGCCTCCGTGGCTCAGACGGCAGCGCGTCGGCCTCTCACCGCTGGATACCGTGGTTCAAATCCCGGTCACTCCATGTGAGATTTGTGCTGGACAAAGCGGAGGCGGGACAGGTTTTTCTCCGGGTACTTCGGTTTTCCCTGTCATCTTTCATTCCAGCAACACTCTCCATTCTCATTTCATAGCATCTATCATCCATTAATAAATCACTTTGGGAGTGGCGACCCCATCGTACCAACAGCCTATATCTGCTTCATTCATCACATCCCTGACCCGGTCAATGACTGGAAAACAGGTTGTAGGTTTTCATTTTCACAATAACGCGAATTAATACATTTTATTATCACTATGCCCGGTGTGAATCAGATATAAATATATAAAACAACTTAGAACACACTACACTTCATATATTTCTTTCATTTTTCACTTGATTATCATACAAGAATAAAGAATAGGGAAATAGGCCTAAACAAAAGTACTCGCACGATTTTTCCCTATTTCTATAATATCAACACTTTTCTGCTCAGAGGCTTGCTCTTGAATTTGTTTAATAAAACAGTCTTTAGTCACTTTATTTGCATTAGTATCAAGAACAGGCCAGAATTTTTTTTGTAAGTATAACGTATGTAATGTGTGCTTGAACACAGTCGCGGCACTGAAACGTCTCTTTAAACTTTTGAGCGGTAAGGAATTTCAGCTTTCTGACAAGATTATATTTTCCGAGATATCCTAACGCCCGCGTTGTAAATATTAATACATTTTTAAGAAGAAGACGAATTTGCGTCGGCACTTTGTCGGGGAGCAGAATTCCCCTCACAGTACTTACACTGTAATCTGATTCGACAAAGTGCAAGCTACATATTCTCGAGTTATCATTAGGAGCCCAAAGAGATCATTTTCTGCTGCCCTGTCGAGAAATAGCAATCCTCCATTTGTCCCCTAAACTCGGATCTTTAGGAAAAAGATGAAAATTTATATTTGTGTATATTTCTTCGCTATGTCACACGTGCAGTTAGGCACGCAACAATAAACCGCATTAACATACAGAATGGAAAGAGAAACTTGACGGCAATTGGACCCAGGGGCTCTGACATTAGGAGCGTGGGTTGACGACCACGGGGACCTTAGCTCAGTCCTGGCATTTCTTCCAAGTACTTGTACAGGGCTCATCACTTTCATCTATCCTATCCGACCTTCCTTGGTCAACTCTGGTTCTTTGCCGACCCCGACGCTATTAGGTTTCCGAGGGCTAGGGAGTCTTTCATTTTCACGCCCTTTGTGACCCTTGTCTTCCTTTCGCCAATACTTTCATTTTATCTCTCTGATTAGTGTTATATAGAGGATGGTTGCCTAGTTGTACTTCCTCTTAAAACAATAATCACCACCACCACCGTGAAGGTAATTTGGAAGCACATAACTAAACAAATGTTAAGTGCATCTCAGTAACCATCCATAACATGCAAATCGTGAGACCAAATAAATTAAAAAACGACAAAACTCTTCATATTTCATGTTAGATAAGGCCTTACCTTATAAAATGAAGTTTAATATGTTATTTCTTCTCATAAAACATGTTGCAGTAACACACGTAATCATAGAATTCGCGCCAAACAACAGAACATAAACGCGAACCTAGCGGTGGAAAAGAGAAAAACTATTGCCCCGCTTTTAATGCAAGAAATTGGCTCTCTGTCCAGGCCTTCTAGTATCTAGTAGGCTTTGGTTCACACAACGTTGAGAATTAAGATGGCGGCCCTCGTAAGAGAAAGGATATCAGCTGTTGCTGATATGTTAATTGTCGAGTTAGTAAATAGGGTTGGAAAAATAAATAGAAACGAAAATG
The DNA here is from genome assembly GCF_040414725.1 of Anabrus simplex. Classification (NCBI taxonomy): domain Eukaryota; kingdom Metazoa; phylum Arthropoda; class Insecta; order Orthoptera; family Tettigoniidae; genus Anabrus; species Anabrus simplex. Next base: position 85,948,572 of record NC_090276.1, on the reverse strand, counting down.
TAATGTGAGCGCTGGAGTGGATTGCATGACGTAGTGCATTCGGTGCGTCGACACATTTTTTACGTCAAGTTCTAGAGGACGATGAAAACACATTTAAAAATCACTTACGACTCACAGCTATCCAGTTCGATCAACTTCTACAGATGATTAAAGTACAAATACAGAAACGCAACACAAATATGAGAGCGGCTTCAACTACCCATCTGAAACTCCAGGTTACACTACGGTACTTGGCGACTTTTGACTATCTCAGATCTTTGGAATCTTTATATCGAGTTCCAAAGACGTTTGTGTCGGCTGTGTTGGATGCAATCTATGATGCACTGAAAAAATGCATCATAGTGTGTTCGCATGTAATACATTGTTAAACATTCACTCAGCCCGGTAATATTGAATGGTTTACAATGTAGGTATTATATTCTTTGACCCTTTAATAAATGATAGACGACAACGGAGTAATAAATAAATACCGGTAAATAAATAAATAAATATCATACTCTTACCAAGTTAGTGAAATTGCTTCTCGTATTCATTACTCCATTCAGGAATCTATCAGCAATGTTAAGCCATTAAACTGTCAGTGAATAAATTTCTTCGGGTGATGTGCCTGACTTCTTGGATTTCTTAATCTTTAATAGATTTTCTCTGTACGTGCTACGAATGTTTTTAGTTTTTGTTGATTTCTTCGACGCCTACCCCAGGAATATTCATTTTTCAGCAATCCGTAGCAACGCTGAATCCCTGGCATCTTTTATTTTATAACTTGGAAACCTGGTATTCCACAACACTTCTTCAGATTCGTATAATAGTACAAATGTTATTGTCTACATATCGCTCCACTTCCTTCCTTGCACCATCTTCAAGCTTACCGCCATCTTGAATTTGTTACTCGCTTGTAGAAAGTTGGACACTGTCCGAGTTGACTCGCTTCTCTCAAACTCAGGCAACTGGACTCGCATGAACTGTTCACATGATGCGAGTGGCGGGCCAAACATGCGCACGCATCATGAGAGTCCACTCGCACCGTGTGAACCCAGCTTTAACCGTCTCAGCCACTCATTTCAGCACTAGAGGTCAAGGGTTTGACAGCGGCTCCGCAACCTGTTATTGAGCAGAACAAACGTGATACACACAAAGCTCGTCCCTGCCCTCACCTATACTCATTACAACGTTCATTAAGCCACATCACACAGTCAGTAGCTATCAACGTGTCTGACAGTGACCTTTATAAAGTAAAAAGAACTGTGACGCAGAAAGTAATTTTGGTTCCCGTTCACAGTGAAATACACGACCCACACCTTGACAGTGTTACGGCACAGGCTTCAAAGTTCTAGGTCATAAAATAATTCAATTACGTAATTCAGAGGGAATATGCGTTACGTCCTTAGCCAGATTTATTGGCTGAAAGATGCTTTAATTCAGCGACTCTGGGGAGAAAGATGCTAAAACTTAAGTTTACAGGGGAACTATTTTAAAATTTGACACTGTGAAAAAAATGTTGGCTTAGCTTCAGAAGAGGGGCTGCCTCGCCGAGGCGGTAAAGGCGTGCTCGGTTCGCTCGGAAGGACGTGGGTTCGAATCCCCGTCAGGAAGTCGTAAAATTTAAGAAACGAGGTTTCTACTTCCAGAGGTGCATATGGCCCTGAGGTTCACTCAGCCTACACCAAAAATCAGGACCAGGTTAATTCCTGGGGGCAAAGGTGGCCGGGCGTAGAGCTAACCACTCTACCCCATCACGTGCAGCGGTTAACAATGGTGGAAGCCTTTACCTTCCACTCCTCCAAGGGCCTTCATGGCCTGTACGGAGGTGTCTTTGTCTCCGGTCTAGAAAGCCAAGAATAAAGGTCGAGAGGATTCGTCGTGCTGACCACACGACACCTCGTAATCTGCAGGCCTTCGGGCTGAGCAGTGGTCGCTTGGTAGGCCAAGGCCCTTCCGAGGGCCCGGCTCAGACTGAATACTTTCGCCCTCCGCTCTTGTGGGCGCGCTGTTGTACATCACGTCACTCACCCTAAGCCCACGTGACGAACACGGCAGCTCCTATTGGTAGAACCATCTCCCGATTGCTATTGGTCGATTTGAGTTTGACAACTTGGACCACGTGGGACGACCACGTTTTTGACGTTTGTGACATTTTGCTTCACTTTGATTTGTATGCTGTCTGCTATCTTCGTTTGCGTGTTTGAAGAAAAATTACAAGATATTTGAGGTAAGCATCCTTACTGTCTTTGTTTTACTAATCTCCTGAGGCCAGAACATGAAAACATACCAAACCAAGACAAATGAATTTCGGATAATTTGAAACATAAGTGCGGCCAGTATCCAGTATTCGGGAGATAGTAGGTTCGAACCCCACTGTCGGCAGCCCTGAAGATGGTTTTCCGTGGTTTTCCCATTTTCACACCAGGCAAATGCTGGGGCTGTACCTTAATTAAGGCCACGGCCGCTTCCTTCCCAGTCCTAGCCCTTTCCTGTCCCATCGTCGCTATAAGACATATCTGTGTCGGTGCAACGTAAAGCCAATAGCAAAAAAAAAAAAATTAAAAAAATTGAAACATAATCGCCTAGGCCTAAATGTTCTGTTTATTTTATCTTATTGTTTGAATAATGTTTGCGGATATTCCATTCTATTTTTAAATAAAAACCTATTAAAAGGATACTAGGCCGCAGGAGGTTAAGTAAGTTAATAATTTAATGATTGATAGTTGCTATTATTTTTGGCTGTTACCTTTTTGCATGGTGGTTGATTTGATAGTTACATAAGCCTACTTGAAACAGACACCTTAAAATTCAGTTGATGTAATGTTATATTAGGCCTATGTCTGATAAGCCACTATCGTTTTGATAGTATTGATATTAGCAGTAAAAATATAAACTGATTACAATGTCCTTAATTATTTTCTTCTATTTCTTTTCATGTCTCAGGCCATGCACGAAAAGTGTCAGATCTGTGGAATTTACACAGATAGCGAAGAAGGCTGGCAACAGGGAATCTTATTTCATTATTTCCCTGTTGCTAGACCTAACATTTGCAGAGAGTGGTTGGACGTTGTGGGGGTCGAACGGTTGCGGCAGCTTCCTCCGAAGCAGCTGAGGAACCGCACTGTGTGTTCGAGGCACTTTCGTCACTCCAGCTATCCAGGACCCCTATCAAGGATGCTGTATAATGATGCTGTCCACATGTCCACAGCAACCGAGTGGGAGGCCTAAGTCCAGTGTTACATGATTTGGAAGGAGCAATAGAACACTAGAAGTTCAACGTACTCTGTTATAACTTGTTTGTGATCATAACATTCAAATAGTTCAATTGTGCAGTTAATATTTACCTGTCTGATATTATTGTTAACGCCCTGAGGGGAACGAATTGAAATTTATATTCATATTGAAGTTTTACGTAGTATTCCCCGCCGGGCTACTCATTCTTGCCACCTGCCTGACAAACATTTCTGGGGAGAACACTGGTGCTAATGTTATTAATGTTAATTTTACATTCAAATTAAACAATTTCAGTTTATGAATGCTAATGATTGTTTAGCATTATATTTAATTTTGTATTACAAAACACCCAACAAGTAGGCTGTGCAGTGTGGTCATGTATCTATGAAATTGCGCTTGGGCAGTGGTGGGTTCGAACCCCACTGTCAGCTATCTTGAAGATGGTTTCCCTTCTTTGCAATAGGCAGGCAGATACTAAGGCCATACCTTAATTAAGGCCACAGTTGCATCCTTTTGAGGCCCATTCCATCGTTGCCATGAATCGATGATATATATGAGCCTCATAGGCAAAAAAATGAGATCATTATGAAGCGCAGAACATCATTATAATTGTTCATAAAGGTGGAAAACAAGTATGTTCAGTTCATGTTCTGTGTTGTAATTCAAAATATGCCATACATCTGCATGTTTCAGACTCCCATTTGTCTTAATTGCATTAATGACTTTTATAAATTCCTGCCCTACAGTTGTTATATAATCAAACACTTTATTTAAACTTCATGGGACATGTATTATTATCATTAATATTACTATTACTATTAATATTATTATAGGGAGGTTAAGTACAGCATGAAGCATATCTGCTAAATGGGAAGTGAAAAACTGTAATGTGGAGTTATTTTCAAGAGCAATGAACCTTTCAAACATGTGGTTTCCTTTATATGAGATCATCATTTGTGTATAATTGTATGATAAAAAGCAAATACTGAAGTGGAAGTGTCGTGTGATATTGTGTGAATGATTTGTGTAAAGAAGTCATAGTTTTGGTTAAGCATCCATTTCTACCAAAGGAGGTTTCACTGAAAATCTTGTATTTTGGAGAAAATTTCTCATCAGAACACAGGGAATATATTATATTCTCACCTCTCTTATTTGCAGTTTGTATGCACAACCTCCTATACAAAAGTATGTACTGGTATGTATGCAATGTCCAAGTAACTAAATTAATATTTGTGAATGTTGTGAATTTGGTAACCCATTCATTTGATGTGATGGTAACAGTTGTACAAACTTTTCTTATCATAGTACTAGGCAGGTTGGCCGTGCGATTAGGAGCGCACAGCTGTGAGCTCACATCCGGGAGATAGTGGGTTCGAACCCCACTGTCGGCAGCCCTGAAAATTGTTTTCTGTGGTTTCTCATTTTCACACCAGGCAAATACTGGGGCTGTACCTTAATTAAGGCCACGGCTGCTTCCTTCCCATTCTTAGGCCTTTCCTGACCCATCATCGCCATAAGACCTATCTGTGTTGGTGCAACATAAAGCAACTAGCCTTATCATAGTTGTCCCCCTATGGGTAGGGGCAGTAGAATAACAGCCACGGCATCCTCTGCCTGCTGTAAGAGATGACTAAAAGGATTCCCATGTGGGCTCTGCTCTTGGGAGCTTGGGTAGGCGACCACGGAGCCCTTAATTGAATTTTGGCATTGCTTCCGCTTATTTGTGCCAGGCTCCCCACTTTCATCTATCCTATCTGATCTACCTCGATCACCACCTGTTCTTTTCTGCCCCTGATTGTATTATGTATGGAGGCCCAGGGAGTCTTATTTTCAAGCCCTCCATGGGCCTGCTCTTCCTTAGCTGATACAATAATTTTTCCTAGTGTCAGACCCCTTCCATTTCTTCTCTCTGATTACTAATATATATAGCGGATGGTTGCCTAGTTGTACTTTCTCTTAAAACAATGACCTAGATGTTAGGCCCTTTTAATCAACAAGCATCATCATCTTAAGCAAGGAGGTTTGTGGTGAGGGCGAGATGTTTGGTGGGCATGACAAATACTAGGAACTGTCCCATCATTCGCCTTACTGCAGGCGAAAGGAAAACCATTCTCAGGACAGCCAGTGGTAAGGGAACAGCCCGTTTCTGTGTCCCAAATGCAGAGGTGCAGAAACACTGTGGAACCATAGCCACCCCTCCTCTGCTTGGTTGGCTGGTTGGAGTGCATGCTGTCAGACCACAGATCAGCCTACTCTGCAACCACCAACATAGATTTCTGCCTTCGATATACAGTAGGTACAAATGGCACTGTCTGAAGTGAGTTTCCACTGTCTTCAACTGGCATTTCGTCTAGGTCACAGCAAAGTCCCTTGCACACCGTAATGTTGTGGAAGTAGCAGCATATTGTTGATAATACTGTACTAAATTAGCAAACAATTCCTTGGACATAGGTCTTAATAGGTGGAGCTATGTTGTGACTTGGCATGGGAATGTTTTATGCTGGATCAGCTGCCATGTTATTGTACGTAGATCCTGATGCTACATATTTCTGTCAATTTATTGGAATTCCTCTCCTGCGGATGGACTGACAGGAAGCATTATTTGTACCTCCCGCATGTTGTAAGAGGGAACAATCACAGAATCTGTAAGCGCTCTCTTGTCTTTTAAACCCACAAACATATTCTTGATTCCATCCTTTTCCATGTAGCAGAGAAATTTAGATATATCCTACTGTCACATAAAATAGAACATTTTTAAGTATTGTAAATAGTGCAGATCAATGAATACAAGGAATGCATACAATTTTGTAGCTTGACATTGTTTATCATCTAAATGCAGATGACTGATTGAATGATATGTTGTGTTTTGGTGCAGTATGTAGGAACAGAGTATGTGCTATCATGTCTTGGTTTCTTCAAACACTACTCTGCCAGAGATTTGCCACCCTCTAGTAGATGCAAAAGAAGTACAAATCTCAATATTTCTCAGTGTGTGGCCCTAGGTGCCTCTTTTGACAGACTGAAAGATGTATCACATAGTAAGTTCCTTGGGAAAATACAAATGGTGTTGCTGAAAACTTTTGCAATGTCAGTGCAACGTTAGACTGCAATAAGAGAGAAAGGTATTATGTTGTACCTTGTCAGTTCCATTCTTTCTTTTATAAATGAATGATTTTGTATTTGTGTTGTATTGAATAGTTTTCTGGCTGATGAATATTAATTGATGATTAACACTCCTGAATGTAATGTCATGAGATTATGATATACTATGATCACTAAACTTTTTGTGCAAATTTCTACACAATTTTATATCTGTAACACTGTGGATAGTAGGTAGAATATAGCTCCATAAATCAAAAGATCATGTTTCATTTCAATTTACCTTTGAATCCTACAAACTCCCTCCTTAGCATATGAGTTTCCTTTCATCATTTTGGTTCCTGTGTATGGTTTTCTTTCGTACATTGTATTTATATTTTATTTCCTGCATAAGTGGCATATCTTGATACTATTGACTGTTACGGTTGGCTTAAGTAGTGTTAAAGAGGACTGATGTACGAGGGGATGTTAGTGTCTATTTCTGTCATAGGTCGTAATCTGAGATAAGGATTGCCAATCCCACTCACCTTCTGGTCACTTCCTTCCTCCCTTTGTAAGTTAGCTTCCTTTTTCCTCAGAAGAAACAAAAAAAAGCAGCACAGGCAAGGCCAATCACTTGCACCCTTCATGGCTTTGTGAATTAGTAAAAATAAAATATAGCTCCATAAATCAAATAATTATAATAAGCAGCACAAGCTGGTAAGTTTCTTTTCTCCAACAAAAGAATTATTATTAATAATAATAATAATAAAGAACAGGCCAACCTCCAGGTGTATTGTTGTTCAGAATTCAGTATTTCATAAAAAAGTAACAGAAAGAAGGAAAGAAAGAAAAGGAAATGAAAGAAAAATATAAAAGAAAAAAATATTTGATATAATATTTAAGAGTAGAGGGGGGACGAAAACCTGGGGACCCTCCGCGCGCTAAACGATTTAAATCGCCCGCCCGGTAATTTTAGTTCAGCCCTGTATAAGCTAGAGGCGCTAGTGTGCGATTCCTGGCGATCTTTGCACAGCCGTTGCGTATAGAAGTGAAAAATAACGTTGAGAGTCATCTCTTACTCATTCTCTTTGCTAAGCCCATCCCTGGATAGCGTCCATCTCTACTAGTGATGGGCGATATTTCACGAACTGTGAATTTTTCACTGATATCAAGAAATCACGAGTAACGACTGTTACTTTCTACGCTATCACTGTGATCAGTCGTGATTTCACTTCAAGTGATCATCGTGCGCCCATATCTCCATATACAGAACTAGAATGTTGCTACCTAAACTGTGACTGTGATCGATGTTGTGATCAGTCGTGATATCACGACATGTGCTGCCGCAACGGTATCCATGCGAAGCGATGCGTTCAAGGAAGCAGCATGATTACCAACAGTATGGACATTTGTTGATTTAATTTTTTAAGGACGTCAACATATCGTTCAGTATATAATGTATTTGTAGGAATTGAGCACATTCCTCCCGAATATATTAAACAACTTATAATCCTCGGCATCGCTTGCAATATCAGTTTCAGGAAATTGTCAGTTGACTCGCAGTGTGGTATTATTTTTAAGCGCGCGTTCAAAAAAATCGTGGTACACGGGACTCTCCTAGAATAGTAACAAACATGTATTTCTCCTGTATTTTGGAATGCCCGGGGGCATATTGTCACTGAAGCTCAGTATTAGGAGCAAGTTGACTGAAATGGCGTTTTCTAGAAAAAGGAAGAACAGTGACCTGTACCAGTCCTTTAAAGAAGTGGATGAAAATTTCACAATATGTAATATGAGCAAACAGAAATTGTCTTAAAAAGAAGTACTTCAAATCTGAATAAACATTTGGAATGCGAGCACCTCTCACTTGCTTTGCCAGAAAGCAGTAGTCAACAATCGGCATATATCTGATGATACAGACCTGGGATTTTAGACTCTAAAAAAAATGTTTAAGGCACCTAAAATGGCTTTTTAAACAAGTAAATAGGTTTTCAAAAGAGAATATAGGCACTTCAAATATGCTTTAAAAATAGGCAGAAAATCGACTTTAAAATATGACAATATAGACCTACACTGTAATATTTTTTTTTTTACGTTAGGTACAGTAATGTGGTACAGGCTACCCTTTCTAAATAGGAATAGTTGCAAAATGAAGGCATAATTAAACAGGTGTTTATTACAAACAGCTATGGATTAGGAAACAAAAAATTTTCATCAGTACTGTACTAAAATTAAATTAAATGCGTAGTACTGGTATGCGTATTTATTTGTGAGGAACATTCCTACTGCACTTTTCAGTCGTAGTTTGCTTTACAGCACATAACAATAATCTTCTCCAAATTTTCCACAGTCAGGCTGCGTCTTTTGTCTGTTAAAACAATTTTTAAAGCAGAAAAAATGTGCTCTACACTCACAGATGTTGGAGGGGCATAGCAAAATTTACCTACATTTTTCAGTTCAATTTCACTAGGTAGGTCTACTTTTCCCCATCCATTACCTGATATATCCTTTCCTGCACTGAATTACCTAGATTCTTCTGCAATACACTAGCCCACCTGTCTTTTATTTTATCCCTTACTTTACCCCTAGTACTTTGTATAGTATTCTCAGCTTCCTCAATTACAAAATATATCTGTTTGAGACTCTACTTTTTTTCCTATTTTTGTAATGATTGATTGGAAGAAATGAAAAATTTGCCTGAATATATGCAATGTCTCTCTGAACACTGGAATAATCCTTTAGCAGATCTTTGCCCATACGACACATATGCAGAGTTGTCTGTTAAAGGCATATTGTCTATCACAGATGTTCATTATAATACAGGGCAGCTTCCATCGAGGAACCCCAACGGCTGTGGTGGAAAAGAATAGAGTGGAATTTCTCTCAGAAGATGGCTATTCTTGATGGAAGCTTACAGAACACACTCTTCGTTGTTGAAATCAGATTATTTACTGCAGGCAACTTGGCCCTAACTATTTCTGTGAGTCTGTGCAAGGCATGGGCCATGCAAGTAACATGGACATTAAAGAAGGGTAGAAAGTTTTAACGAGAGGTAGAGTAGCAATCATGTAGGAAGCAGCATTGGAGACAAGGAGAAGGTCTTTATAATCATCAACACTCCCAGGATACAACAACTGGAACCCCTTGTTGATGATGTACACAATGCTTTGCTCTATTTTCTGAAGCTGCTTAGAACAAAGGAGAGCAGTAAATGCCAATTGGGTTCCAGTTTTCCTACTATAAGATTAGCAATGTACCTGCCCACAGAGTTGCTGGTTTTGTCCACATACAACCCTATGTAAGGACTCCCAAATATCCTCTGTGACTGCCAAAATTACCTCCTATATCTAAGTAGTTTTTCTTTAATGTAGATGTTGAAAGTATATGTTGTTGGTGTATTTCTGTAAACAAATCTCTGAAAACATGACTATGCACAGAATTCCAGGGGATATTTTCAGCAACTAGGGCTCTAAACATATGAGCATAGAAACTACTGTGGATTGTGTGAGCAGAGTCTGTCCAGTGTTACTTTTCATGGTTGATTTTGCTTTGTGACTAGCACTATCAGCATGCTCTTGTGAAATCTAAAACACAATAATGTGATGAAAATTAGACTAAGATAAGGAATAGCTAATGAATAAAATTTGTAATTTTGAATTATTTCATTTAAACCACTTCTACTCTAAAGTTAATTAAGAACAAGAACACTCCAGGCCTCGAAAGGTCTTGGCTTTCATTTACAGCTGCTGCGCAGCTCTAGGCTTGCAGATATTAGATAGCCGTGTGGTCAGCACGTCACATCCCTCAAGTGTATTGCCGTGCCTCTTAGACCGCTCCTCATTGCCCTCTCGCAGCTGGGTCAACGCCTTTCCATACCATATATTTTTCTAAATTACTGCCGGTACTGGTATCTAGGGAAAGGTGCACTGGTATCGTTAACCTTACATTAGGTGGCTGGGAATAGTCATTCATCATTATATTTTTCACTTGTGCCAGATAAATGTGTAGAATTTCATTTCCTAGCACATACCAAATAATCGGTTACAGTATAAAACACGACTGTTACCAATGTTGACCCTATTTTTTCCTTGGCATATTGGTTGAACTTCGGCATGTCTACAAAAAACGAATGTAAATAATAAAATGATTATGTTTGTACGGCTAGAAGTAAATTGGCAACGACCGTGTCTGTAATGCAACCAAAATGTAGGCTGTTTATTAAATGCAAACCCTTAGGTGGCTGATTTTCTTATAAATGTTTACATAGAGATAGCCTAGTCACAATAACAAGGCATTCTCTTGATCACAGGCTACAAATAACAAGCACCAAGCAGCACGGACGATGCGGTGATTGTGATCACGTCACGACTAAAAATCACTGATATCAGAAAATCACGATATCAAATCACGCTGCGACTCACAAATCACGGTATCGCTCATCACTAATCTCTACTCTCACCTCTCCCAACCTCCACTTCTATAATTTTGCATATTCAAAGACAAAAGTTCCCTTTATCGGAACTTCCAAAAATTATCGATTTGTGTAAGATGTAACGTGTAATGATTAACATTACCCTGTCAACGTCAATATCTATTCCATAGTATTTGTCATAATAATGCAAGTAGTAATTCCGGGATATGATATGAATAGAATTTCTTCCTAATATTCAACGTTATTTTTCCCTTTCTGTATAACAAAAGATTTATTTTCCACCATTACATGTAGTTAGTTTACTCGATAAATATTATATAGCATCCCAGATATCTATAATCGAGTACACACGGCAACGACACCAACGCTAGAAATTAGGTCATCGTCCCCTACCAGGGTGAACAACCGTATGGTCTGGAACGTTCAAACAGGCTATGGTATTTGGCCTTTCTCTTAAGGTGTAAGATCCAACTCTTGGATCGTATATGGCATAATGTACGTCTTGCTCAAATTTTGTAGTAAAATGTACTTTTAAAATAAGAAGAAACCCTTAGTGAAATATAAAGAAGAAGGGGGGGTGGGGGAATGCAATATTTTCTATGTTTCTCAGAATGCATCCTTGAAAAGTATGGCCGCTGATGGCCTCAGCCTTTCACGAAAGTGCTGCCATCTGGTATGATTCGTAGTAAATATGACTAGGGATGGCAGTTTTTTAAAAAATACCGATATATCGATATTTCGATATATTGAAAACTTATTTTCGATAATCGATATTTATTGCACATAATATGCCTTTGCTGGCGAGATGTAGTGTTTATAGTGCACTATGTCTTCTGGTATGGGCTATATCAAATTTGTTACCTGTCTCAGTCTCATCCTTGGCTTTGACAATATGAAGGTGACTGAGGTATGAGTGATGCTAGTAATACCATTGCTTATGCAGCCAGTCCCTGTTATGAATGGTGTATGAATGGTGTGAAAATATCGCTGATAGGGTCGGTTGGTGCATGCATTTCAGTGGGCTTGGCAGACTGATATGTAATAGCAACGGCTGGCTCGGTGGGGAAAGCAACGGGAAACTACCTCACTCCTCATTTCCCTAGTACGCCTCTTCAGTAACGCCTAGGCTGTTTATGACAGCTGTTGGCGCAGCTACAGAGGATCAAACCAGCCTTCGGGCTGACTACCCAACATACATACAATATATCGGTATATTCAAGCGATATCGATATATCGTAACCCAAGAGTAACTACAATATCATCACCAGATCTCAATACATTTATATCAATATTGGTTTATTCTGTCTGTGCACGCGACTGGTTGGTTGAGTTTATCTTGCTACTGGAATTCGCGGTTTAATTATCCATGGAAATTATCCATCAACGGCTGCTAATTTCAGATGACCACTAGCCTACACGGTTGCTAGGGTTATACTTCCATAACACAAATTTTCATTCACCCGCAGCCACAAGACAGCAGTCGAGGCACAGATCCTGAATAAATAGCTTTTTTAGAGTGAAAAAATTTCGATATCGATAAATCGAAAGGAAAATATCGGCATTTTATAAAAACCGATAAATCGTTGCCATCCCTAGTTGAGGTGCTGTTTTGTGCATGTTTGTTTGTCTTGCTGGGTTTTTTTGTCTTGTGTTTGGGTGAATTGCTTGTTTGAGTACCTATAGAATTAGTGGATATGGCTTGCGCCCCGCCGGGAGGCGGGGACACTCCTGCATGTACTAGCGATCTCCCTCAGTGTTCTTCTGGGCCTGCCTGCGATTCAATTAATAGCATGGAAACCAGTAGTATTACCGTACTACCTGAAATTAATGAAATAGACCCACCAGCTCCCCGGCAACAGGCTCCTTAAAGTTATTATTAGAAACATAATTTCAACTGTAGGAGTAGACTGGACTCGGGAAGAGCTCATGGAGATGGGATATGAACCCCAAGATATTCACCAATACACCCGTCGTGACGCCACGACAAAGAAAGAGATACCCCTGAACGTAATGAGCCTTACCCTCCCCAACACTGAGTATTCTAAGACCATCTACTCTGTGCAATATTTGTGTGGGTCGAAGGTCAAAATTGAGGCATTCAGGGGCCGTGAGGGCCCATCTCAGTGCTATAAATGCCAGAGGTGGGGCCACACGGCCAACTATTGCAAAATGTTGCTAAGATGCGTTAAGTGCGGCGAAAACCACATGGCTGCAGCGTGTCCTCTTCAGGACAATGCTCCAGTCAAGTGTGTAAATTGTGGAGGAAGCCACCCAGCCTCCTTCAGAGGCTGTTCTGTATATGTCTCCATTATGGAGCAAAAAGCGGCCAGGGAGGTCTCAAAAACTAAGAAAATTAAGACTCTCCCTCCCTCAAGAGCAGTTGACCCCAGCTTCTCTTTCGCCCAAGCGTCAGGAGGAGCCGCCCCCCCCGCCCCCGCCGCACTTAGCGCGCCGATAGCAGACCCTGCCCCTCAAGCGGCGGCATCCCTCACGTCCGACCTCTCGGGACTGAGGGATATCGTAGACCTCTGTAGGCAAGTGAATTTTCCCAAACTGATACCTATAATTAAAGACACAGCGACCAAAATAAGAACATGTCCGACAACAATGGACAAAATTATGGTGCTGATAAATGCTGCTATGCAGTATTTCTCAGAGCCCTAATTTTAAGGCTCATTCTGTTCTGACATGGACTTAACAATCTGTGCTTGGAACTGTCAGAGTGTTGTTGGTGAGAAATATGAGCTTGAAGCTTTTATTTCTGACCACAATATTGATATAATGCTGTTAGGGGAGACTTGGCTAAAACCACATATGCCCTTCAAAATTAAAAACTTTACTGTCTATCGTAAAGACAGACTTCACGATGAGCACGGGGGCGTGGCGGTGCTGATTAAGTCAAAACTTACGCACAGCCTGTTAGACCCTCTTCCTCATGGTGCTATTGAGTCTCTCGGTATCGAGATTAGACATGGGAATTATCACTATCGTATTTTAGCGGCCTATTCTCCTCCCAAAACTCCGCTACATACAGCGGAACTAGATTTATTATTAAACAACCCGTCCAGAATCTCCTCTTTCATCATTGGTGACTTAAACGCCAAGCATCCAGATTGGAATTCACGAGTGACAAATCCTAAGGGAAGAACGCTACACAAATACATGAGGGAAAATGACATCGGGGTCTTTGCCCCCACCGAACCTACTATTTATCCCAGTAATGGTTCGCGTCCCGATGTCATAGACGTGGCAGTGACAAAATTTTATAATCAACCTATACATTTTACAGTACCTAGGGAATTAAATTCAGACCATGACCCCATTCTTTTTCATCTTTCATGGGTTAGGTTATCTGAGCCATCTTTTCCATTGTTAAACTCATCTTTGGATTATAATAAGTTCACTTGGCATGTAAATAAGAATCTTCTACCTTTCGAAATTAACAGCCGGGATGATATTGACCGGGCCGTGGAGCATCTTACTAATAAGATGCAAAACGCCCGTAAATACATCCTAAGAGCTGCTAGAAATTCAGTAAATAGCGATAGGGGCAACAACGACAATCGTACGCCCACACAACATGGCGGGCATACGATACGTCATTCCTCCCATATTAATAATAATAATAACGTTAATATGGGAAGCCGCATAGCCTGCCAAGATGACTCCACTCCTGAAATTATTAAGGATTTAATTAAAATTAAAAATGCCTATCGTAAAAGATGGCAAAGATTTCGGGACCCAGCGGACAGAGCGGAATACCGCGAACTCGCTCAAGAAGTCCGAAAACGATTACTGGAAAGAAAGGTGGAAAGATGGGAAGAATTCTGCCGTACCCTCACCGAAAACGAATCAGATCACGAGTTTTGGCGGGTTACTCGTTCTCTGAATCGCCCCTCCCCCCCCCCCCCCCCCCCCCAGGCGTGCAATTCATGGCCGCAACGGATTAGCGTTCTCCCCTTACGATAAAGCTGAGGCCTTCGCTGATACAATCGAAAGTCAAAGTGTACCTCACGATCTTTCTGACGATGACGACGACGATAACGAACTACGGACCCGAGAGGTACACAGAAAGGTCTCATCTTTTTTACAACAATGGACGCCTGACAATGACATATCTGACGTAACGCCTGCAGAGGTCCGCAGGGTTATTAAAACCTAAATGAGAAAAAGTCTCCCGGGGATGATAGGGTTAGCAACAAAGAAATTAAATCTCTGCCCTACAGAGCAGTAATCTTTTTGGCAACCATTTTTTCGGCATGTTTTAAGCAGGGATACTTCCCCAAGGTTTGGAAGACAGGCCGAGTGGTCGTCCTTCCTAAACCGGGGAAGGACAGATTGTTCCCTCAAAATTACAGACCTATAACCCTATTATCCCACATCTCTAAGATACTCGAGAGACTTATTCTAAACCGCCTCAATGCTTACCTGAATGCCCACAATATACTGCGACCGGAGCAATTTGGGTTCCGGTCGAAGCGCAGCGCCGCTAGGCGCCTCGTGCAGTATATTTGTGGATCATTTAACATACGGCGTAGCGTGCCAGCGGTATTTTTCGATGTAGAGAAGGCTTTTGACACCGTCTGGCACGAAAATTTAATAGCCAAACTTTTGGACCTACATGTCATTCCAAATTATATTATCAAAATTATAACGTCCTATTTAACACATAGGAAATTTTATGTTACTGTAGATGGAGAAAAATCCACCCCTCGGAGGCTATGAGCTGGAGTCCCTCAGGGTGGAAAAATCTCCCCCATACTCTACGCCCTATACGTAAATGATCTACCCCAGTGGCAGGGAGTAGAAATCCAGCAATATGCGGATGATATAGCTGTTTACGCCTCTAAAAGGAGAAACAGAGATACCATCACCATATTGCAATCTTGGATCTCTCTGTTCGAGAAGTGGTGCCTTCGGAACAGAATTAAAATAAATGCTGGCAAGACGCAAGCAATTATTTTTTCTCGACGAAGGCCTAGCCTTGGTCATCTTATTTTACACGATACCCCTCTGTCCTGGTCTCAACATATCAAGTATCTCGGCCTAACAATGGACAAAAGTCTTATCTGGAGAGGGAACATAGAACAGGCCCTGTAACGAGCATGGGCGCGTGTGGCAAACCTGGCACCTCTGCTTTATAATAGATACATCTCAATTTCCATCAAGAGAAAGCTCTATTTAGCATGTGTCAGGCCCATACTGCTCTATGGGTGCGAGGCCTGGGGCTATGTTCCCAAGACTCCTCTTTCCAAATTACAAGTTTTCCAAAATAAAATATTAAGAAAGATGACAAGAGCGCCCCTTCTGAGATGTAATAGGAAGATACGCACAGAAGTCCGTATTCCGACTATTAGAACTCAGATTAACAAGCTAACAAGGATGACCAGGGCTAGAATTCTCCAAGCCCAGTCTACTGATCAGGGCATCGCACTATTAACACAGGTCATAAGGACCAAGAAGGCGAATACTCGCTACAAGTATCGCGGCCCTTGGCTCCTGTATGACCGGTCTTAAGTAACCATTTCGGCCTTTTCCAAATTAAACATTACCCACTCAATAAATACCTAGAAATTACACCCTGAAAAGCCCCGTTTCTTAAGAATGCTCCTTCTTTTTCTCCGCGTACCCAATGGCTTTAATTAATTGATAACAATTACCTAGCGAAGAGGGGGTTTTCACCTCTGACTTGCAGGCTTAAGCCTACAAGACAGATCGCTTTCTCCCCCGCCAGTGCATGATTGCGATTTTCCGACTCATCGGCTATTCCTAGGAAACAGATGAGTAAAAGGGCATAGTTTTCGCCCTGGGACTCTCCATTTCAATGCCCACAACACACAAAAAAAAAAAAAGGGTGGTCTATAATTCTTTAAGTCATTATAATTTTTGGGAGTTCCAACGGAAGGAACTCATACAAAATGTTAAACAAACGGATTATATAGTTCACTAGCTGATGTACCCGTGCTTCGGTACGGAATTCTAAAATTTTATACAGAATTCTAGGTTAGGTAGTGTAAACGTTGTGAGCACGATTGTATTAAGTTGCATAGCTGTTAACGTTGCCCTAGAAGCACGATGGGCAAGCCACCAACGTCTTTTCTCATATCAAGACTGGGTTAGGGAATTTTCATTGTAATGGTAGGCCAGCTTGCCTACCGTCAGTCACAATCAGGTTGGGGAGTTTTCATTATAATGGCAGACACTCACTCTCCGCCTGCCTTTATAGATTCTCAGAAAGACTCTCGTAGTGGTTTTCCCAAATGAAATGAACATGAGTTATTACAATGACGTCGGTAGGAATGGCGCGATTAAAAGCAATGCCTTCATATGAAATACTCGATCAAATGAAAAACCACACATTTTTTCACTTTTAACGAACAGTACTATGCTGCCGAACTAACAGTCCAAAGCTACCGAGCTGGAATGACCAAGATGCAGATATCCGTGATCCGTGAACAATCTTCGTCCTTTTTTCGGCGGGGGGTGGGGGGTGTTCAAATAGTGGATAGTCCCAGGGCAAAAACTATGCCCGTTTACTTATCGGCTTCCTGGGAGTACCCGATGAGTCGGAAAATATCAATTCGCTACACTGGCGGGGGAAAGAACTATCTGACGTGGAGGCAATTTTTCCTCCAAGGCAGAGAAGATATCACATCTTCGCTGCTAATTTGGAATAAAATTAATGTAGATTTAATGAAAGTGAAGAGGAAGAAGCTTTTCCTTAAGAAACGGCTCTTTTCAAGGTTGAATTTTGAGTTGTTTAGTGTATTAAACCAAACCAAACCAAACCCCATGGCATTACAGCCCTTGAAGGGCCTTGGCCTACCAAGCGACCGCTGCTCAGCCCGAAGGCCTGCAGATTATGAGGTGTCGTGTGGTCAGCACGACGAATCCTCTCGGCCGTTATTCTTGGCTTTCTAGACCGGGGCCGCTATCTCACCGTCAGATAGCTCCTCAATTCTAATCACGTAGGCTGAGTGGACTTCGAACCAGCCCTCAGGTCCAGGTAAAAATCCCTGTCCTGGCCGGGAATCGAACCCGGGGCATCCGGGTAAGAGGTAGGCACGCTACCCCTACACCACGGGGCTGGCCGTTTAGTGAATTCTGGTACTATAATTTGGAATAGGGCTAAATTGTAATTCCAGACCAGTTCATACTACTACTACTACTACTACTACTACTAACTGAGGCTCTGACTTAAGTGCGCACACTGCTCATTCAAAACAGCGCGTCAGAGTAGGCATCGAATAGCTGGAATATTATGATGAACCAGTGTGTTACGTACCAGCAGTATCAGAAAATGTATGGACCAGAGGATTGGCATGCTAAAGAAGAAAGTTATCTAACTCCTCAGCTATTTCCCGCCAATATTCAGTTAGGCTGTTATGCTCGGTACGCAGCAGTAATCCCATCTATCGGAGTTGAATGTCAGCATAAGAGACAAAGAACATTACAACAAACAACGGTCAGTGTAATGTTATTGTTGATCTATGTTTCGCGCTTTCGATATTGTAGGCCGTCACTTTATTAATTGTCTTTCTGGTTCTGAAATACCACTCTTATCATAGTCGGTACGGTAAAACTGAATAAAACATAAAAGATCGGAAATTATATTCTCTATAACTTTTGTTATGTAGTACTTTTCCATAGGACCAAGAACATAGGTATTTAAAAATTAAATTTTAGGTGCCTTCCCCTAAACTGCCATTTCACCCAGGGTTAATAACATTGTTTATATCTTAAACCGTAGTTTCTTATTCCCCGACTCTATATACTGATTTTCATTAAATTCTGTTTACCCATTTTTTCGGGGCTCGGCGTTGATATGGCCTTAGCAACAAAAATCCAAATTTATGAATATCTCTGTTATCATAGTAAAAGTGCATAAGACGTAAATGATCAGAAATGTAATTCTGACCACTAGTAATATAAATATTTGAAAATTGAATTTTAGACCTTCGCCTAAACTACCATTTCACTCAGCGTAAAAAAAATAATTTATAGCTTAGATTGTAGCGGCTCACCCCCCCGACTCTACATACCAATTTTTATTAAATTCTCTTCAGCCGTTTTCTCATGATGCGTGTACAGACAGACAGACAGACAGACAGACAGACAGACAGACAGACAGACAGACAGACAGACAGACAGACAGACAGACAGACAGACAGACAGACAGACAGACAGACAGACAGACAGACAGACATTACGGAAAAGTAAAAACTGCATTTTCTTGTTACTGGGGACATGATCGATACAGAGATACCATTATTTTCAAATTCTGAGCAACTCTTATTTTATATATATAGATTGATGCTGCAGGGGTAGGTATTTCTGATGTACGAGTTGGTCGTAAATTCGATATCACAAGGTTTTTATAGTGATAACCCGCCTTTGAAAGGCTCACTTTACGCCATTCCAAGTCATGTATAAAAGCAACAATGTTTTAGTATTGAAGACTAAATTGTGCGTGTTAATACGTGTGTATTTTCAGCCAGGTTTCACATCTTATCAGATCACTGATGAAATAGGCATCGCTCTGATTATAACAGAGCGGGAGGATAACATCATCCTGGCAGGAGACCTAAATTACCGAAGTGACATTCCATCACAGAAGACAATAGAGGTCTTAGGCTACTTAAGGGATATCACTGGTAAACAACAAAGATCGGAAGAAGTATGTCTGTTATAACGGCGCTAGCACCATAGACCTCGTCTTTTCGAATCAAGATAAAATAAAGCCAATAGAACAAGAAATAATCCCGACCACCTACCGGAAACTCCATCTGGTAGAAACGACTTTCCTACTCAGTCATGGCAACAGCAGGATAAGCCAAACACATTGAAATTCTCAAGGAAGACTCTACACCAGTTCATGTGTGAGACCGACAGCCAGGCAATCTCGGAAAGCCGCAAATATGCTCGAACATCTTTTACAGGGCGAAGTCATACCAGAGGCCGCCATAACGAGAAAATCGAAACCATGGTGTGACGAAGCCTGTTACAGACTCCGTAGGACCACATTGCATGCCCTACACACAGCTCTCACAGATCCAACTGACGATCATCTAAGTGAACATTTTTATCATAGGAAGACATACAAGACTCTCATACAAGAAACAAAGGAACGGTATCAGGAGCAAGAGGAGCGGAGGCTGATAGCGGCAGCGGATCAGTGTCCATACAAAACATTGAACCCAAGGCAACCAAGATACTGCAGAAGCATCCCTATGGAGACACGGGTGACTCACCCTCACCTGGCAATGTAGTAATACAAGGATACTCGACCAACGGATACCTCCGAGATCGAGGGCCGCTATCCTCTGCTCTGGCCCAGACAATATATGAAATGAGCACCTTAAAATCGCTCTCCCAGTGTTAAAGGAAGCAATAACTTCCCTCCTGAATGAATGTCGCAGGCTAGGAAATATTCCCCATAACTGGAGAAGGTCCACAGTAAAACTGTTGTAGAAAAGAAAGGGAAGCACCGAGGACCCTAACTCCTATCGAGACATCATCCTAGAATGCCCGTTATTCAAAATTCTAACAAAACTCTTATGCCAACGCCTCAACAGAGAAATCGACTCCAAGTTCCCGGAGGAGCAATTTGGCTTCAGAAAAGGAAGATCTACAACACAGGCCATCCAATGCCTTCTAAATGATATCGAGACAGCCCTGACAGTCCCAAAAGGAATATTACATTGCATATTATTTTATAGACTTCCCCATGGCTTTCGACACGCGCAATAGTAAAATCACCACGGAGAAGTTGGGAAACAAATTAGAAGAAATAGCCATACAAAACGGCTTATCGCGAACACCCTGGCCTCAAATTACATAGAGATAAGCGATGGAATCACAACATCAATCCCAATAGAACAAACAACCGGTATATTGCAAGGGGACCCTCAACGCCCAGTGCTGTTCATCATCGCGACGACAGATATCACACAGGGAGTCTCGAAGGAAGTAATCGTGCTGGCCTCGAGTTCTGAAAAGAAGCTGCAATCTGCATTTGATCTGCTGCTGGAATGGGCGGAAGGAAACGAACTCACCCTAAACGAAGACAAGACTGTGTCAATGAATTTCCGAAAAGGAGGTATACCAGCAGTTTTTCACACACACAGAAAACCCCTGGAGAGCGTCTCTAACTTCAAGTGTTTGGGCGTGACACTGCAGACAACTGGCAACGTTTTTACGCTCCACGTCAACGATAAGATCGGCGCGGCTAGGAGGGCCATAAACGACATCAGACAGCTGAGAAAACTCTCCGTCAAAACAGCCTTGGAACTTTTACATCTCAAGGTTACACCTGTCGTAACATACGGATTAGAGAATATCTGGACTCACCTCAAGCCGAAAAACCTAGAAAAGCTAGAAAAAATAAAGGCGACTTTCATGAGGAAGATTCTGTGTGTCTCAAAATACACGCCATCAAGATTAGTTTACGAACTAACACGTGAATTATATTACATGGAAGAGTTCCGCCTCCACCTGCTGCTACAGTCTACAGTAGCATATGTGCAACTCATGGAGAACCTGCAAGCAAAGAAGAGAGACATCTGGTGGGATTTTTACATCACTGACGCAATGACCTGCAATAAGGCTCTATAAGATGGGTATGCTTAGCCGCCATTTTGGTTCATACATGCGCAATGGGCCGTGTGATCAAACTCTAGTTTCTCCTACGAGCGCTCGCTTCGTCACATTGAACGTATTGCTTTAATCACCGCGTGCAGGGACAGAGTACTGCTATATCTGAGTGGATATTTATTACATAATAGTGGGTTGTTCTGCACCTAATTGCAGTAATATCTGTACTGCGGGACACAGGTTGTTTAGATTCCTTTCTGGCCAGCATTATGCCTCCACTGCCTCTGCTACACCTTCTACTTCAACTGTTGACTTAAACCTGCATCCAGCTCCCACTGATATTATAGACTACAGCCCTTAATTCAGTCACATTGATAATTCAATATTTAGTTCTGTCCCCAAAGTCCGGCAACAGAAGTTCAACATTCAAACACCACAGTTACAATATTTGTCAAAACTAACTTCATATGACAGAAATAATTTGTTTAACGTTGGTGGCATTACAGCAAATGCATTATCGAAAACCAAGATCTGTGGTAGGCCTATATGCAGACAGAACTATGAGCTTTCTGACTCAAGCTCCGAAACATTCGTATTTTTTATTTGGCTGGTCTAAAGAAACCCAATTGTGAAGTTATGAAATTAATTTGCAACTATGAGGTCTGAATAGGGACTACAAGCATTGTATGTCCGACTCGTTGGCTGAATGGTCAGCGTACTGGCCTTCGGTTCAGAGGGTCCCGGGTTCGATTCCCGGCCGGGTCGGGGATTTTAACCTTAATTGGTTAATTCCAATGGCCCGGGGGCTGGGTGTTTGTGCTGTCCCCAACATTCCTGCAACTCACACACCACACATAACACTATCCTCCATCACAATAACACGCAGTTACCTACACATGGCAGATGCCGCCCACCCTCATCGGAGGGTCTGCCTTACAAGGGCTGCACTCTGCTAGAAATAGCCACACGAAATTAATTAAAAGCATTGTATAATGCAAAGTGGTGCTAATCTTGTAAAGGAGATAATTGTGAATGATAAATGTACCAGTACATGTTCTCCAACGTGCTGTAATTGAAAAGAAAAATTGTTAGTTCTTCGAAATTCGATCCTATGCTGTTGTGGACTTTAATAAGAATGTACGGAATGGAATATTATTGTTTTGTAAATACTGTAATAAAAGGTCGTTTATAGGAAGAGGAGTTAGGGATTGGAATAACTTACCAAGGAAGATGTTCAATAAATTTCCAATTTCTTTGCAATCATTTAAGAAAAGGCTAGGAAAACAACAGATAGGGAGTCTGCTACCTGAGCGACTGCCCTAAATGCAGATCAGTATTGATTGATTGATTGATTCCCAGTTACTTGGGTGTGTTCGTCTTCGTACATCACATTTCAGCGTTATTTTTGTTCGAAGAATATTTTTCTTATTATTTCGACAACATTGAAAATAGCGCTGAATCAATTTCACGCAAGTATGAAATACCGATCATATGGTATCAAAATATTATATCACAATTTATATATCTTCGACACTGACCAATTACCACGTCAGATTCTACGATTTAAGAATGGCAGTAGCCTATATCAATACCACGGTGTACCTCATTTCATTTGACGGTACCGCGGCGCATAGCTTACGAACAACTTATCCTACTTATCGATAATATAATAATAACAAAAACCGATTTATTAGTAATCTATTTTTCTAATATTTCTCCAGTATGAGTACATGCCTAGTTTGTTTGTTTATTAAAAGGCAAATTACCAACGACCTTGCTTTTACAATCACCGTACAAGTAAAAATTACACAATAATCCACAAAATATACTAATATTTATGTTGAGTAACCGTTTGAGTAATACTGAGAATGAGTATTTTTACAATATATTAGTTTAGTATTACTTTCTAGCGTAGGGAACAGTAAAAAAGAAGGATATACAAGGCTGGGGTGGTCAACTGCCTTACCAACGCAATGCAAGAATGAACCATAATGGCGGGCGAGCATACCTAGTCTTTAGACAGCCCTAACCTGCAACGATTGGAAACGGGGGAACTACGAACTAAGACATACGGTCACACGCTTCGCCGTACATGGCTTCCATCATAAGCTGTGCCAGCAGCTCCTAGAGAACAAGGACTGGCAATACGATTCGTGACGTCACGTGCGTGGGCCCAGCGCGAGTGGATAGTAGATGAAGCTAATTCCTTACGATGATTGAAGAATACGCTGGTTAAACTACATTCTACGAATATTCTGTCTCGTAGGCGCGCATATCGGAAGCGACATTAGTAATATACCATAATAATTAGGAAGAACAATTAAAGATGAAAAAAAAAAATCAATTTTTTAAAGAGTCTTAATACTGAACAACTTTAATAACATGCCTATATGACACTTCGCGCATATCGGAAGCGACATTAGTAATATACCATAATAATTAGGAAGAACAATTAAAGATGAAAAAAAAAAAATCAATTTTTTAAAGAGTCTTAATACTGAACAACTTTAATAACATGCCTATATGACACTTTCTTTTGTATATTTAAGAGTCAAAAAAGATCAGTTCCTTTTACAAAACTGAACTTGCTGATGAAAGGTAGAAGATCAAAAACAACATGTAAGTACAGCAAAAGCTATTAAATAAAAATAATAACATATAAACTACCTTACTTAATGAATTAGTAGCAGTCCAGGAACATACAAGCTGTAATGCCCAGTGTTGTCGGTCACGAAAACAGGTAAACATTTTTTTACAATACAAGCCTAACATAAATTAAGGGGATGAAGCACTCAGAACATTTGGCTGTTATGCAAAGAGAATGATTACAGTACATGCCAATAATAGTTTGTTCATCAAGTCGTCAAACTGATATTCGCATTCCCTAGTGTATATAAATGTACTCATATTAATTTGGAACCTGGTTCAAATAACCAGAACTGGGGAAGAATTGAAATTATAATGGAAATAAAACAACTTGTTAAAAAGTAGCATGTCAATTCTGAGAACATTTGAACTGACCTTCACCCAGACACTTTCTGAAATTGTTTTCAGTTTAACTTCACCAGTGAGCCAACAGGCATTGGAACAATAAATTTCTACATCTTCTTACTTCAATATTCTTCACAAAGAGGCACGTAAGTCACTTCCTACCTTAATACAGCAATGAAGATGTGGGGTAGGCTCTTCCTTGATTAAAATGAAGTAAACACACTGTTCCTTTTCAAAGCAGTTCCAGTCTTGTTTTACAGATATTGAACTTAATTTTTCTTTAAATTCCTGGAAGTTCTTGAAAGAAACAATACTGACATGATCTTGATAGATCTCTGAACTTTGAGCAAGAGCCCAACGCCTATCATCTGCACCTTCTCGGTGGGCAGATGTGGTATCAGATAAGTACTCTGGGCAGTTTGGAAACTGAGAAGAAACAGCTCCTAAAACGTTTAGACCAAATTAGAATGGTTTCACCTAGATATAAATTAACTCATCTTTTAATTCATGGCACCACTTACTTCACAGAACTATAATTATAAGATCTGCGGCCGTGAAAGCCTTTTTTGAAATCACAGAACTATGTCATGTCTTAGATATATCTGGTTGATTTTAATATAAAATGAATAGCATACAAGGAGACAGAGAAAATCATTTAGTGAATGTAATTTACAATAATTATATAGAACCTAACATAATTGCAATAAACACAATAACATTGCTGTCTAGCCTGAACTAAAAATATTAACCCACACTATGAGGTATATTCCCTCATGTGATATAATAAATAGAACTGCCCCACTTGCAGTTAAGGGTCCAGCACAGCCTTCATAATGTAAAACTTTCGTCAGAATATCACTATACCCACAACAGTAGTGCTATAAAATAATGTGAATACTCAGCACATCCCAAACTGAATGTAATAACTGGTAAATTCAATACAGCAAATGCTTAAATCAGTAAGATATAAATCACCCCGAAAAATATACTATTTCATTTATAAATAGCAAAGATACTAGAGACCTATTCACAAACTTTTCACAAGCCTTGGATTAGATAAAGGTGCAGTCAATAATTTCCCATTTCTCTCATCATACATGCTGGTCGTCCATTCAACCTCATGAGTTTCGAAAAGGAGCTCGCACACCTACAACACAGCGCTCCATTTCAAGGACCATTCCACAGTTTGAATTATTGAATGATATAATACATTAATAACTAAGACTTACCTCTGCAATTTTGGAAGGAACGAAATCATCTCGGCGAATAGCTCTTAACCATTTAGCTCTCTCCGAGTCGTCAGTTGGAAACGAGAAAACACTCACTTTAGGGCCAGTGCGGTAATTGCCCTTGCAATTTGGAACACTGAATTTCTGAGGCATCGTTATTCATAATTTGGATAACAGTGATCGCAATTCACAGCAACACACCATTAAAAATAAACTCAGTTCTAACCCCACGTGGCGGCCATGCCGGTACTTTAAACACAATTTATTAATATTAACAATTTATAAGTACTAACATCTTTAACAGAACTTACACTAATAGGAATATTAAGCGAGTGTTAACACACAAGACTCGATTAATATAATCGATGAAAAGTACACATAACAGGGAAACGCGTCCTAACACCAGGCGGTACCAAGTTAACTGAGCTACTGGCATACGTCATCATCTACCCTCATTCGTGTTGCTAGACCTTGTTCTCTAGGAGGTGCTGGCTGTGCAGGTTGAAGAAGTTTCACCAACCAGACGTAGAATGTGTATGGAAACGCTGCGTCGAATATTGTGAAAGGTATCATGCGACGCACTGTACACATATACTTGAATCCTTGACGTCCATCTGTTGTAAAGATTAGCCTGCCAGAACTTATAAAGTATTCTATATTCGTTTTTCTACCTTGTCTCTATCATTCTTTCTTTTTCTATTAGCTGCAATAAATATTTTTGGTTTTACCCTATCGCAAAACTAACACCCGAGTTCGCCGGTGTGTCTGTATCAACTGTTTACACTGCGCGAAAAATAATTATCCACCACCCGTCGTGGTAATATCCGCGTAAAGAAAAGACCGCGCGTGAAAAGTGTTTTAGATGTGGAGTGTAACGAATTTATAATTAATTTAGGAGATGATTCTAGTGATGCAAGAGACAACGAATCTTTCGATCTACAGGCAATCGAGCCTATTGCAACGTCAGATTAATGGAATACCTGGGTTTACTTGATAATTTTCATGGCAAATATATTTTATAGCAGTGATAATGTATTTCTCATATATATTCAGGCAAAGCAGTTATATCCGCAAATTTACACGTTCATATTTGCGTAAAGACCACGTGGACCTCGCGGAGTGATATGAAATGTTTGTTTATGCCTATGTAACTCTTTCAACGGAAAAAATATAGTTCATTTAATTTTTTTCAAAATGAGCCTTCCTAGAATTAGGGTGCTGGGATTATTCGCGTAAACACGCTATATTGTATTTTTAGATTTCGGCATGTATAAAGTTTTTGGAATTATTCATTGTGGCACGCGTAGTGGATGTTTTCAATATACTTGGGAAAATATTTAGGTTGTCCAACATGAACACGTAGCCAAGCGCGAAGTACAAGAATTCTGTGTTTTGTTGCTGTGCACCCATGGGTTTGCCTGTAATGGTGGTAGGGACTGTGAATTTCTATAGTGATGTTCTTGTAATATAGGTTAAGTTTTCGCGAGTTGTGTGGCATTCTTCGTGAATATTCGTCGTGAGGAATAACGTCCCACGTCTGCGTCACTCACTCAGTTTAGATTAGGATTTTAAGATAAGAAAACATAAGAGTCTCAGTACATTTCTTTGAAAACCACAACTGTACGATTACGATGTGCCACCGTGTGAAACTGTAAGTACATTGTTTAGAATCTGCTGTAACGTATGTTATGATTCTGGCGTGATACCAATTTGGAAATGGTAATATCGTGAATGTGTTCACCGCACGTGACTGCTTAGTGCATATTCAGAGATTTTTTGTTCAATTTCCATTACGTCGGACCGACACAGATAGGTCTTATTGTGCGATAAGATAGGAGAAAGCCAGGAGTGGGAAGGAAGCGACCGTGGCTTTATTTAAGGTACAGCCCCAGAATTTGTCTGGTGTGAGAATAGGACACCACGGAAAACCATCTTCAAGGCTGTCGGGAGTGGTTTTTGAAGCCACTATCTACCGAATTCAAGTTCACAGCTGCGCTACCCTAACCGCATGGCCAACTCGCTCGCTATTCTGTGAAGTAGTGAGTTACTGTAACTGCCTGTTTTCCCATTTTCATATTAAGTGAAAATCGTGTTTTCGCCTACGAGGTATTGAATTTGAAAGGAAATACGAATTATCAAGGATACTATTTACGACTTTGTACATAAATATCATACCGCGTAAATGTCTATTTGCGAATTGGACACTTAGAATTACCCTAAAGCTTTATTTGGTGTTCCTTTTCAGGAGATTCCCCTATCTTCAGTGCTCCTTCATACGTTTGCTGATCTACAGCCTCTGCCAAACACACTATAGACAATACTGGGCACTTCCATATTCTCTCGTACTAAACTGAGAGAGGGGTGAGAGATATGTTGACAGTGGCGCACCTGGCGGCCGGAACTTAAACATTATGTGGCAAGATTGAAACTACACAAGTTGCATGTCAAAATTGATAGAAATAATAAAACTAAATCATGATTTTTGCTTTGTTCTACTACTAAATTGAATGTTAATACTGACTGAAATAATGAAACTAAAAAATCATTTCGTTTTGTCCGAATCCTTGGCTGAATGTTCGGCGTTGAGGCCTTCGGTTCAGAAGGTCCTGGACTCGATTTCCGGCCGGATCGGGGATTTTAATCGTGTATAATTAATTCTTCTGTCTTGGAGACTGGGTGTTTGTGTTTGTTCCAACACGTTTCTCTTCATTCAGACAACACACTTCACTTCCAACCACCACACATGCAATAGTGATTACAAGACCTCGGATTTTTAGTTGCTTAAATGTTCTTTTGGATGCTTAAAATAGACTCTCAAATAGATTCTAACATATTTTTTGGCAGCTTGAATTTTACGTATTCTACGAGGCATCAATTAAAAACCATGTTTCTTATGTTAAATAACCGGTTAGGGGGGATTTATAACAAGTTTTACTCACCTCTTTTACCATCCGATGTGAAATGGGGAAACTCCTGTAATCACTTTTTAATTAAAGACAACTTGGAACCTGACATTTTGGCACAATTCATAGTGTACATTGTACTACTGCATTCCGTTTCAAGGCCGTTCCACTAGGTGCGCTGTCAATCAATGTATTGCGATAACCCGCAAAGGCGCATGTATTCTCTATAGTGTATTTGCCTTTGCTTTTGCATCATCGCCCTTCCAGTCTTTATAGTTCTTACGACTTGAAACTTGAAACCCTTCGGAATTTTGAGTCTAATCGAAAGCGTACTGAAATATGTGTAGTGAAAACTGTGCGTGCGTAAGTTATGCTGCTACAATCTGTAAAGCCTGACGATCAACAATAGGTTATGCAGATTGTAGCAGCATTCCTTTGGCCGAGACCTTCATTTTCGAAGTGTCGGATCTCTTCCATTTTTTCTCTCTGATTAGTGTTATATAGATGATTTTCGCCTAGTTGTACTTCCTCCTAAAACAATATTCACGACCACCATCGATCAACAATCACAATGGCATTGCTATGGTAATGGCCATTTTACTAAGAGGCACCAAACGAGCTACATAACGTCACATGCAGAATTCGATTAGCGATCTGTCACGTTTAACACAATGACCAACCTGATATCGGTCATAAAACTGACCACAAGTAACGACCCTGTGCGGAGGTGTGATGTTCAACTCATCTACAAAGGTAATTTCTTACTCTTACACCAAGTTGAGAAGTGATATTTAGTGTAGTGCAATCTAGTTAGCGTGTGTTTTATTTCTTGTTTAACTCTTGTGTTGTCAGAATATCGTAGCATTCTAGTAATGCCGCGAGTCTTCTTCTTCTGTTGCTGCTGACCTATGGTCAGAAGGGTCCCGGGTCCGATTCCCGGCAGGATCGTGAATTTTAACCATCATTGGTTAATTCCGCTGGCATGGGGGCTGGGTGTATCTGTCGTCTTTGTCGTCATTTCATCCTCATCAGGACGTGCAGGTCGCCTGCACTTGGTGTCGTCGGACACTTCCGGCACTAAAAGCCATATGCCATTTCATTTTTGTAAGTATCCTCTTACATCTTATTTTTATGTTTTTCAAGTTTCTCTAAATTTTCTGTCTGGTTTTGTAAATCGTCCAGAGTTATTTCTAGTTGATCCATATCCTCTGTAATTTCCTTCAGATCCCAGAGTTTCTTTCATTGGACATGTTTTGACAGATATAATCATGGCCACTTGAATATAGGCTTATTTATCAAAGAATAAACGGCGGATAAGCTGTACGGAAGTGAGCAAAAGCATTGTTCAATGGGAGTGAAGTGAACTCAAGCTGTTACTCTGTTTTTTGAAGGTTATTATGTTTCTTATCAACTTTATTGCTACATATATGACTATTTGTTTACCATTCATATAAGTGTGTTTTCATTTCTGTACTACATTACGTTCATGATGAATGAAACGTTGATGTCATCGCAGTTCATCGTTCCAACAAAGAAAATGCCAATACGTTCCGTACGTGCTAGTTTATAATTCCGTTTCAATTTCTTGAACAACACCACTGCCTTCGTAACATATAGGCCGTACTGTAGACAACGCTCCAAGCCCATCAGCTGATCGATTAGGGGGAGCTAAGAGAGAATTATGAATTGTACGTATGAATGTAATGACAAGGATTGGGAGCATTCTTTGTATAATTAATGCGACTGTTGAAAGACTGGCCTTCATTTTTAAGAATATTGCATGCTTGTTCTCGTAATCAATAACATCAGGATTTACGTAAACTGCTGTTGTGAGACGGTGAGACCTCATACTTTAGGTTAGGTATGCTATCTTCACGTGATGAGTATGGTTATTTCAAGAGACAGGTGGTGGTGGTGGTGATTATTGTTTTAAGAGGAAGTACAACTAGGAATTTATTTATTAATTTATTAATTTATTAATTATTTATTTATTAATTTAATTTTCTCCGTAGAGCACATTTTTGTGGAAATATAATACATTGCGTGTTTAAACAGAGTGTGTGAAAGTTGCCACGAAGTTGTGCGTACCACCTCGAAAACAGTGGCGTATGCTGGGATTAAAACATGGGCTACCACTAGATTTAGGTTACCTCTTTTCGATGGTTGGTTTATTGAACGTCAAGCCTTCCGCGTTTTGAGCTTCAGCCAGTAGCCAAGGGAGAAGCTGCTGTGCTGTCAAGGCTGCTTTACAGGCTACTGCCCGGGCCTCTGCTACTGCCAATGTTCAAACCCTAATCAGTGGAGATGGTAGCCTAAGGTTTAGCAAATGAAAGTCCGGCTTTGTGGCTAAATGGATAGAACGTTTGCCTTTGGTCCGATGGCCCCGGTTCAGTTTCCAGAATCAGCCCCCTCATACTGTTCATTCCCCTGGCTTGGGGACTGGGTGTTTATGACGTCTTCGCCATTCATTTTATTCCGATTAGGTCAAACCAAGCCGGTATAATCGTAGATGTCACACCCCATTATTATTATTATTATTATTATTATTATTATTATTATTATTATTATTATTATTACCTTTCTTTGCTATTTTACTTTACGTCGCACCGACACAGATAGGTCTTATGGCGACGATCTGATGGGAAAGGCCTAGGAATGGGAAGGAAGCGAACGGTGCATGAATTAAGGTAAAGCCCCAGCATTTGCCTGGTGTGAAAATGGGGAAACCACGGAAAACCATCTTCAGGGCTGCCGACAGTGGGGTTCGAACCCACTATCTCCCGGATGCGAGCTCACAGCTGCGCGCTCCTAACCGCACGGCCAACTCGCCCGGGCCCATTATTATTATTATTATTATTATTATTATTATTATTATTATTATTATTATTATTATTATTATTATTTTACAGCGGTCGTGCCCATCGTTCACTGGTTAACTAGCTTCCTCGGGAGAGCCCCAGGGGCTCTGAACTTCGGAGCGTGGGTTGGCGACCACGGGGCCCTCAGCTGAGTCCTGGCATTGCTTCCACTTACTTGTGCCAGGCTCCTCACTTTCATCTATCCTGTCCGACCTCTCTTGGTCAACTCTTGTTCTTTTCCGACCCCGACGCTATTAGGTTTGCGAGGGCTAGGGAGTCTTTCATTTTCATGCCCTTCGTGGCCCTTGTCTTCCTTTGGCCGATATCTTCATTTTTCGAAGTGTCGGATCCCTTCCATTTTTTCCCTCTGATTAGTGTTATATAGAGGATGGTTGCCTAGTTGTACTTCCTCTTAAAACAATAATCACCACCACCACCTTCCTCGGGAGATCAGTGGTGGTGTCCGACCCATGATCATGAGCTTGATTCCAACCAACAAAAGAAAACACTAAACCTGAAAGATGGCATTTCATTTTAACAGATCTACCAATGAAAATAAAACGATATTGCTCATCTAACAACAGCCCTGCAGTCTCTTCCTACAAGGATGTAGAAGTAAACGGGTGTGAGGAATTGCAACACTCTCTTATCTATATCATTCAGAAGTATGAGGTGAGGAAGTATACACGATGAGTAACGCATGGTTGATAGCAGTGGCGAACTGACGGACCGAAGCCTAGCACACCTATCTTCCGCCAGTCCTCGCTCCTATCCGATATCCAGCAGCAAGCCGCGTGTGGCGAGTCGAGGGGAAAAGGGCGAGATTCTGGGCTGCAATATCAGTCTCCGATGCCTTGCTCTCAGAAATATGTGCGACGTTTTTTCTCACTGCTTTCAAGTTTTGTAAATGGAACAATGTTTCAGATGCTTACATTACAATGTGCTTTAGACTTCCATCATTCTCAACTGACATTTGGGCTTCACTGATAGCCTTGGTAGCCCTCAGTATACGCCACTGGTCGAAAATATAGCTTACTAAATATACAAGTGACTAACCAAAAAAGTTTCCATTTCCTTCGAATGGGGACAGGATATTTTTGTGGGAGACGAAATTCCCAACCGAAAATGTATCATGTACGAAGAATGCAGGTGTATATTTTGCTTGTTTTCCCGAGCTGATGCTGAGTTTTGCTTTTGACATTCTTTTTGTTATACAGATTTATAGAAATGTGTTTTATTGTTGATACAGAAGAAGCATAAAATACCATGAATAATCATTAACCACGTGAAACTCGTGGTCTTTTGGGGTTAGGTAATGTTCAGAACGCGATGCCTTTTCTCATGCGAAGTAAAAGCAAAAACGTACAACTAAATGCAGTTTATAAAACCTAACATTCTGTTAGGCCCTATATTATTTTGGTATTTTTATACAAACTTATACTTTAAAATTAAATTACTGCAATTAGGTAACAGTGAAGTGTTAGAAAGAATGGAACTCAATTCCTCGGTAAATGTTTGTGTGGAAGAAGGGTCACAAAAATGAATTATTTTTAGAATTTGCTTCACGTAGCACCGACACAGAGAGGTTTTTGGCGACGATGGGAGAGGAAAGGGCTAGGAATCGGAAGAAAGCGGCCCTGGCCTTAATTAAGGTACAGCCCCAGCATTTGCCTGGTATGAAAATGGGAAATCACGGAAAAACATCTTGAAGATTGCCGACAGTGGGGTTTGAACCCACTATCTCCCGGTCGCAAGATCAAAAACTTAAATGTCTTTGTAGGATCGTGCCAGATATCTCCCCCCCCCCAAAAAAAGCACGAGATCTGCTGTATTTATGGCCATCTACATTTATTATTATTATTATTATTACATACATACATACATACATCATTATAGACTGTTATGTCTTTCAGCGTTCAGTCTGCAAGCCTCTGTGAATTTACTAAACGTCGCCACAATCCTCGATTTGCAACTAGTGTTGTGGCCTCATTTAGTTCTATACCTCTTATCTTTAAATCGTTAGAAACCGAGTCTAACCATCGGCGTCTTGGTCTACCTCTACTTCTCTTACCCTCCATAGCAGAGTCCATTATTCTCCTAGGTAATCTATCCTCCTCCATTCGCCTCACATGACCCCACCTCCGAAGCCGATTTATGCGTACAGCTTCATCCATCGAGTTCATTCCTAAATTAGCCTTTATCTCCTCATTCCGAGTACCCTCCTGCCATTGTTCCCACCTGTTTGTACCAGCAATCATTCTTGCTACTTTCATATCTGTTACTCCTAACTTATGAATAAGATATCCTGAGTCCACCCAGCTTTCGCTCCCGTAAAGCAAAGTTGGTCTGAAAACAGACCGATGTAAAGATAGTTTCGTCTGGGAACTGACTTCCTTCTTACAGAATACTGTTGATCGCAGCCGCGAGCTCACTGCATTAGCTTTACGACACCTTGATTCAATCTCACTTACTATATTACCATCCTGGGAGAACACACAACCTAAATACTTGAAATTATCGACCTGTTCTAGCTTTGTATCACCAATCTGACATTCAATTCTGTTAAATTTCTTACCTACTGACATCAATTTAGTCTTCGAGAGGCTGATTTTCATGCCATACTCATTGCACCTATTTTCAAGTTCCATGATATTAGACTGTAGGCTTTCGGCACAATCTGCCATTAAGACCAAGTCGTCAGCATAGGCAAGACTGCTTACTACATTTCCACCTAACTGAATCCCTCCCTGCCATTTTATACCTTTCAGCAGATGATCCATGTAAACTACAAACAGCAAAGGTGAAATACACTGACTGACAGTGACAATGCAACACCAAGGAGGAGTGGTTCGAAAGGGATGAAAGTTGGGGAAAAAACAGAGACGGCACGGATGAATAATTGATGTTTATTTCAAACCGATATGCAGGTTACACAATGCGCACGGCATCGACTCAGTAGGATGTAGGACCACCGCGAGCGGCGATGCACGCAGAAACACGTCGAGGTACAGAGTCAATAAGAGTGCGGATGGTGTCCTGAGGGATGGTTCTCCATTCTCTGTCGACCATTTGCCACAGTTGGTCGTTCGTACGAGGCTGGGGCAGAGTTTGCAAACGGCGTCCAATGAGATCCCACACGTGTTCGATTGGTGAGAGATCCGGAGAGTACGCTGGCCACGGAAGCATCTGTACACCTCGTAGAGCCTGTTGGGAGATGCGAGCAGTGTGTGGGCGGGCATTATCCTGCTGAAACAGAGCATTGGGCAGCCCCTGAAGGTACGGGAGTGCCACCGGCCGCAGCACATGCTGCACGTAGCGGTGAGCATTTAACGTGCCTTGAATACGCACTAGAGGTGACGTGGAATCATACGCAATAGCGCCCCAAACCATGATGCCGCGTTGTCTAGCGGTAGGGCGCTCCACAGTTACTGCCGGATTTGACCTTTCTCCACGCCGACGCCACACTCGTCTGCGGTGACTATCACTGACAGAACAGAAGCGTGACTCATCGGAGAACACGACGTTCCGCCATTCCCTCATCCAAGTCGCTCTAGCCCGGCACCATGCCAGGCGTGCACGTCTATGCTGTGGAGTCAATGGTAGTCTTCTGAGCGAACGCCGGGAGTGCAGGCCTCCTTCAACCAATCGACGGGAAATTGTTCTGGTCGATATTGGAACAGTCAGGGTGTCTTGCACATGCTGAAGAATGGCGGTTGACGTGGCGTGCGGGGCTGCCACCGCTTGGCGGCGGATGCGCCGATCCTCGCGTGCTGACGTCACTCGGGCTGCGCCTGGACCCCTCGCACGTGCCACATGTCCCTGCGCCACCCATCTTCGCCACAGGCGCTGCACCGTGGACACATCCCTATGGGTATCGGCTGCGATTTGACGAAGCGACCAACCTGCCCTTCTCAGCCCGATCACCATACCCCTCGTAAAGTCGTCTGTCTGCTGGAAATTCCTCCGTTGACGGCGGCCTGGCATTCTTAGCTATACACGTGTCCTGCGGCACACGACAACACGTTCTGCAATGACTGTCGGCTGAGAAATCAGGTACGAAGTGGGCCATTCGCCAACGCCGTGTCCCATTTATCGTTCGCTACGTGGGCAGCACAGCGGCGCATTTCACATCATGAGCATACCTCAGTGACGTCAGTCTACCCTGCAATTGGCATAAAGTTCTGACCACTCCTTCTTGGTGTTGCATTTGCTCTGTCAGTCAGTGTATTACAGCCTTGTCTAACCCCTGTAAGTACCCTGAACCAAGAACTCATTCTACCATCAATTCTCACTGAAGCCCAATTGTCAACATAAATACCTTTGATTGCTTTTAATAATCTGCCTTTAATTCCATAGTCCCCCAGTATGGCGAACATATTTTCCCTCGGTACCCTGTCATATGCTTTCTCTAGATCTACGAAACATAAACACAACTGCCTATTCCTCTCGTAGCATTTTTCAATTACCTGGCGCATACTGAAAATTTGATCCTGACAGCCTCTCTGTGGTCTGAAACCACACTGGTTTTCATCCAGCTTCCTCTCAACGACTGATCGCACCCTCCCTTCCAAGATGCCAGTGAATACTTTGCCTGGTATACTAATTAGTGAGATACCTCGATAGATGTTGCAATCCTTCCCGTTCTCTTGCTTATACATAGGTGCAATTACTGCTTTTGCCCAATCTGAAGGTGCCTTACCAACACTCCCTGCTAATTTTACTACTCTATGAAGCCATTTCATCCCTGTCTTCCCACTATACTTCACCATTTCAGGTCTAATTTCATCTATTCCTGCTGCCTTATGACAATGGAGTTTATTTACCATCCTTTCCACTTCCTCAAGCATAATTTCACCAACATCACTTTCCTCCTCCCCATGAACTTGGCTGTTCACAACACCACCAGGATGATTTCCTTTTACATTGAGAAGATGTTCAAAATATTCCCTCCACCTCTCCAGTGATTCCCTGGGATCTATTATGAGTTCACCTGAATTACTCAAAACACTGTTCATTTCCTTTTTCCCTCCCTTCCTTAGATTCTTTATTACTGTCCAGAAAGGTTTCCCTGCTGCTTGACCTAGCCTTTCCAGGTTGTTACCAAAATCTTCCCATGACTTCTTTTTGGATTCACAACTATTTGTTTCGCTCTGTTTCTTTCATCTACATACAACTCCCTGTCTGCCTCGGCCCTTGTTTGGAGCCAATTCTGATAAGCCTTCTTTTTACGTTTACAAGCTGCTCTCACTTCATCATTCCACCAAGATGTTCGTCTTTTCCCATCTTTACACACAGTTGTTCCTAGGTATTCCCTTGCTGTTTCTACTACAGCATCCCTGTATGCCACCCATTCACTTTCTATATCCTGAACCTGCTTACTGTCTACTGTTCGAAACTTCTCACTAATCATATCCATGTACTTCCGTCTAATTTCCTCGTCCTGGAGATTTTCTACCCTTATTCGTTTGCAGACAGATTTCACTTTTTCTACCCTAGGCCTAGAGATACAGTACTTAGTTCACCACAGATCAGAGAGTGGTCTGTATCATCGAAAAATCCCCGGAAAACTCGTACATTCCTAACAGATTTCCTGAATTCGAAGGCTGTTAAGATATAGTCTATTATGGATCTGGTACCCTAGCCTCCCATGTGTAGCGGTGAATAGCCTTATGCTTGAAGAATGTATTCGTAACAGCTAAACCCATACTAGAACAGAAGTCCAGCAAACGCTTCCCATTCCCATTAGCTTCCATATCTTCCCCACATTTATCAGTCACCCTTTCGTATACTTCAGTTCTATTCCCAACTCTCGCATTGAAATCGCCCATTAGCACTATTCTATCCTTGCTGTTGACCCTGACCACGATGTCACTCAATGCTTCATAAAACTTGTCAACTTCATCCTCATCTGCACCCTCACATGGTGAATACACGGACACAATTCTAGTCCTAATTCCTCCAACTGACAAATCTACCCACATCATTCGCTCGTTTACGTGCCTAACAGAAACTATGTTCCGTGCAATGGTATTCCTGACAAAGATCCCTACCGCAGACTCTGCCCTTCCCTTTCTAACACCCGTCAAGTACACTTTATAATCTCTTATCTCTTCCTTGTTATCTCCCCGTACCCGAATATCACTTACTCCTAGCAAATCCAGATGCATCCTCTTTGCTGACTCAGCCAGTTCTACTTTCTTTCTTCCATAAGCTCCATTAATATTGATAGCTCCCCATCGAATTCCATTTTGTTCGCCAAGTTGTTTCCAAGGAGTTCCTCGCCTGTCAAATGGGAGTGGGACTCCATTACTCCCATAGGTCCGAGGCTTGCTTAAAGTGTTCTGAGCTCGGTAAATTCATGAAGCAGGATGCTACCCTACTTGCACATAGTCCAAGTGAGAATCTCTCCTCTAACGGGTTATGGACCACCGGTGGATTGTATAGTCCTAGCCGCCTGAGCACAAGGAGGGCCAGGACTCAGAATATGTCCGAGATGCCCAGTCCCATTCCATAGCAACTGGTATCCCGACTCTCAGGACCACTTACTAGGCCACTCAGCCGTTGCCCATGGTTCACGAACTAGGACGTGACTACAGTAACCCACAAACATGAAACATTATTATTATTATTATTATTATTATTATTATTATTATTATTATTATTATTATTATTATTATTATTATTATTATTATTAGTGTACCTGTGCTGTTCCGCAGCATTCGTTATAAATAGGTCAGATAACTCGTCTTGATATGCCTATCCGTAGTCATATTGTTTCATATTGTTTTGCCTGCCAGTATGCGTGGCAGGTTCAATAGCCCCAAACTCATAAAACCTCGTAGCAATCATCTGATAATTCAAACCCCTGCTAGCCGCAACCACATTTCAAACACCCCACATAGAAGTTGAACCCTTAGATCTATATAACGTATGATATTTCTACGTCGTAAAATTGAATTTTCATCATTCATTTGAAACAAGCAACTTATCTACCCGTCGTCATGGAACACAGGGCCCATAGTCGGCGGAATTGGCAGATGCAGAGACACGAGGTGGTCACGGCTCTACCATGGCTCTACGCCTCTGTATTCGGGAGACGGAGAGGTGCTGGTCTCCACTGTCAGCTGTCCTGAGCAGGGTTTTCCGTGGTTTTCCAATCTCCTGCTCTAAGGCGAATGCCGGGACATTTTCTAAGACAGGCGACGGTCAACCCCGTTACCTTCACAGCACACCAATCCAAATCTCCTTGGCCTGAGAGACGACTTCACCGGCTAAGAGGCCCACTGTACACCTTCAGGAACGGAGTGACCGCTATGCTGTAGTAGTAAATAAGTTATATTTTTATTACGTTTGTCAGGAAGGATGATGAGAAAGGTTTGTCAGAGTCATGGAGCCGATTTTCATCCAACTTATCAACGTGGAAATTTTCAAAACTTTCAACCAACTCCCACTCGGATCACTACTGAACCAAGTACCTTCAGTCCCAACACTTTCGATGCCGAAGATGTTAGTGAAGTGGTACCAACAGAATATGTATGGTCTATTTGAATACTTACTCCACTTATTTTTTTTTTGCTAGCTTTTTTACGTCGCACCAACCCAGAGAGGTCTTATGGCGACGATGGGACAGGGACAGGCTAGGAGTGGGAAGGCCGTGGCCTTAATTTAGGTACAGCCCCAGCATTTGCCTGGCGTGAAAATGGGAAACCACGGAAAACCATTTTCAGGGCTGCCGACAGTGGGGTTCGAACCTACTATCTCCCGAATACTGGAGACTGGCCGCACTTAAGCGACTGCAGCTATCGAGCTCGGTTAGCCACTTATTTTACATAGGCCTGTAACATGTGGATAGTCATATCATGGTTGGTGGTATTGGTGATGATATTTGTTATCCGACCTCCCTCGGTCAATTATTGTTATTTTCCGACCGTGACGGTATTAGAGGATTAAAGGCCTAGGGAGTACTTCATTTTCACGCCATTCATGGCCTTTGCCTTTCTTTTACCGATACCTTCATTTCTTGAATTGTCGGACTCCTTCCAATTTGTTTGCTCTGATTAGAGATAATAGAGGATGGTTGCCCAGTTGTACTTCCTCTTAAAACAATAATCACCACCACCACTCATAAATAAACATGTCGAGTCGTCTATTTCATCCACCAATTTTGTGGCAGAATGATGTGATTCGCCGTCTCATTGTTCGTCATTATTAGCAATGTTAAACGCTCCATTATTGTTGGAGTTGCTATGGAGAGGACGTTCAATCGCGTTGTACACCCCTGTGCCATATCTCTCATCGATGACACTCAAATCATAAAAGGTAACATTCTTCACATTGAGTCAAATGTATATTTCGTACATAGCGATGAATGAATACTGTAGATGGTCACTCTTCATTAATTATGGTCACACCTCTATGATAAACTGCCATTACATATGATCCATTGCACGTTTACTGCGTTATCTTCTTATCTGTAGCCCATTTTCAGAATTACAACTGTTAGTCAGAGAAATCTTTGAAGATATCGTTCTTTTGCACGCATTTCGTTTGAACCGTATAAGCAGAATACTAGCGCACTAAATAGATTAATACGATGCTTAATCGATACATAAAGAAATTTACAAGTACTACGCCCTTTCTACTTTTCTTGCCTACATGCCTGAATTAGCAACTGAATAACCTATTTTTGAAGAGCGTCCGGCCTCTCCCCTCTCGGTTCCGTCTAAATCCTCGTCACTCCCAGTGAGATTTTGTGCTGGACTAAGCAGAAGCGGGACAGGTTTTTCTCCGGTACTCCGGTTTTTCCTGTTATCCTTCATTCCAGCAACACTCTCCAATATCATTTCATCTGTCAGTCTTTAATCATTGCCATAGAGGAGTGCGACACGCTTCGGCAGCCGGCACAACTCGTATCCTCGCCGATAGATGGGGTCTTCATTCGTTGCATTCCTGACCCGGTCGAATGACTGCAAAAAGGCTGTCAATTTTCATTTTTAACCTACTTTTGGATATCAAAAGAAGTTCCTTAAAACCCTGAATTGGACTGAAATTATCTAATGAAATGCTATATTTTCCTTTTGAACATAATTTTCTTTGTTTCTCTCGCCTTACTCACTGTTGCGTTGTGGTAGTGGTGATGATTATTATTTCAAGAGGAAATACAACTGTTCTACCATCCTCTATTAACAATAATCAGAGACAAGAAATTGAAGAGATTCGACACTTGGAAAAATGAAGGTATCGGCCAAAGAAAGACAAGGCCAGGAAGAAACTTGTGCATTCGCGGGGAGAATTATCTCTGCCTCCGTCTATCACACATCTCACTTCCCATATGCCGTGAAGGTTTGCGAGGGCTGGAGAGTCTTTCATTTTCACGCCCTTCGTGGCCCTTGCCTTTCTTTGACCGATATCTTCATTTTTCGAAGTATCGGATCCCTTCCATTTTTCCCTCTGATTAGTGTTATATAGAGGATGGTTGCCTAGTTGTACTTCCTCTTAAAACAATAATCACCACCACCACCACCCCGGAAGTAACATAGTAAACTTATTTTAGATTTTCTTCGCCAAGCCGATTGCGCCATCGTTCTTTATCAATTTTTTCAATCACTACTGATCTGCATTTAGGGCAGTCGCCCAGGTGGCACATTCCCTATATGTTTTCTTAGCCTTTTCTTAAATGATTGCAAAGAAATTGGACATTTATTGAACATCACTCTCTCTCTCTTTGTAAGTTATTCCAGTCCCTAACTTCCCTTCCTATAAAAGAATATTTGCCCCAATTTGTCCTCTTGAATTCCAGCTTTATCTTCATATTGTGATCTTTATCACTTTTAAAGATACCGCTCAAACTTATTCGCCTACTGATGTCATTCCACGCCATTTCTTCACTGACAGCTCAGAACATACCACTTAGTCGAGCAGCTCGTCCCATTTCTCCCAAGTCTTCCCAGCCCAAACTATGCAATATTTTTGTAACGCTATTCTTTTGTCGGAAATCACCCAGAACAAATCGAGCTGTTCTTATTTGGATTTTTTCCAGTTCTTGAATCAAGTAATCCTGGTGAGGGTCCCACACACTGGAACCAAACTCTAGTTGGGGCCCTACCAGAGACTTATATTCCCTATGCTTTACATCCTTACCATAAACCCTATATACCCTCATAACCATGTGCAGAGATCTGTATCCTTTATTTACGGTCATACCCCAATGAAAATTTTTCCTTATATTAACACCTAGGTAGTTACAATGATCCCCAAAAGGAACTTTCGCCCTATCAACGTAGTAATTAAAAGTGAGATGAATTTTGCTATTTTTGAAACTCACAACTCGACTTTTAACCCCGTTTATCATCATTGCCTTCTTTCCATCTCACAATCTTTTCGAGGCCATTTTGCAGTTGCTGTCAATCTTGTAACCTATTTATTATTCTGTACAGAATATCATCATCTGCAAAAAGCCTTATCTCTGATTCCACTTCTTCACCCATATTATTGATATATATATATAAGAAAACAGAAATGTCCAAAAATACTGCCTTGAGGAATTCCCTCTTAATTATTATAGGGACAGATAAAGCTTCGCCTACTCTAATTCTCTGAGTTCTATTTTCTAGAAATATAGCCACCCATTCAGTCACTCTTTTGGTCTATTCCAATTGCACTCATTTTTGCCAGTAGTCTCCCATGATCTACCCTATCAAATGCTTTAGAGAGGTCAATCGCGATACAGTCCACTTGACCTCCTGAGTCCAGGATAACTGCTATATCTTGCTGGAATCCTATAGAACACGAGGAGCATCCGTGAATTTTTTGTCGGTATAATTTATATACAACCTGTATGCGACGCCAGTTCATGTCTCTAATTTCAAGGTCCTTGAAAATCTCCTTCTCCCAAACATATTTAACAAATTGGAAGGCACTATGGTTCGTAATCCACGTAAATGAACGATATTAACAGTCACGCGACATTTAAATCATGCCCGAAGTTCTTTGCTCTAATTTCGCTATTGTATTCATTTTGTTACAGATATTTGACGTTTATTCGGCTCATTCTGCTGAAGTGTCTTCGACAAGGAAGTGGTGCAGTGTATTCCTGAAATGATCAGTATGATGATGACTAAGAAATCTGAACGTTAACTCAGTACATGTACTTCTCAACGGGTGTACGATATGAGTAACGTGATTTCATCCGGAACACATCGACGGAAATGCAATCTGTAGATCATATGAGGTTGCAGATTCTCTTACTGGAGCTCGGTCTTATAGTACCTGAGTTCCAAATGAGGTGATGTGCTGATAACATACCTTATCGTCACCAAACATCATCTGAGCTTTACGACACATGAAGAGAAGGTTTTGAATAGACCCTTACACGATCTCCAAAAGGGCAGGAGATATTTTAAGGACTGTCTGAGGACGAATGAACAGCACCGAGGAACGTTCATACGACGTCCTTGCCTCCGAAGTAATAAACATGAGTGTCACATTGACAGTTTAGTGTACGTTAGTTTTAATTACCAAGATGAAGAATGAATAGTATACACGGTACAGTTGAGCATGTTGAGTGGCTTAACAAGTGGAATCTGTACGAACGGGAAAATGCTAAGAAGAAGCGGAAGATCTTAAATGAAGGGAGGTGACGATCAGCGTAATATTGACTCATTCCCAACTACCTCTGATGTAACTGGAATCTCAATATCCCTTGGCTGTATTCATACATCTCGCGAATGTTATCGGCAAACATGCAATCTAATGTTTATTAAAAGCCGGTAAGATGTGGGTGTGACAATGATAGTAATGCGACGCGGAACTAAATTATAACACCCCTCTCTTGATTTTATCAGAATATTAAAAAAGAATTCAATTCTTCGAATAAAGGAAGGTGTGAGATTATGTGTCAAAATGAAAAAAAAAAAAAAAGAAAAAAAAACAACTCTACTAGGACCTCGAAGACCGTATTTCAGTCGATGTCAAAAGAAAAGAAGAATTGATGAACGGAGATTGAATAAGAAGGCTTAATGTGAGGAGCCTGGAACAAGGGCTCCGTCGACACCACACTCATGAACCCTTGGAAGTTCACCG
The DNA here is from genome assembly GCF_040414725.1 of Anabrus simplex. Classification (NCBI taxonomy): domain Eukaryota; kingdom Metazoa; phylum Arthropoda; class Insecta; order Orthoptera; family Tettigoniidae; genus Anabrus; species Anabrus simplex. The sequence continues at coordinate 85,905,188 of NC_090276.1, read as the reverse complement.
CTTATAGGCACAGAGGATGTTGTGGATGTATTTTACCACAAGGGTTCATGTGTTGAATCTAGAGATGTACTTACGGAAATAGCCCACGAGAAGAGAAACAATCGGAGTCTGTGGATTGGTGGAGTTCAAGACAAGCAAACGAACGTGACTGGCAGTGAATTTCGCCCCACACTCAGTGCAACAAATTTACTGGGCAAAGCAAATGTTTGTTTCTTAAGAAGCAAAGTGTTCTCGATTTTAGGACGTTAACAGTTACTGAAGAGTTGAGCGGCTACAGTAATGGCGAGGTGGTGATGGTGGAGTTCCTTCCAAATACACATCCAGTGTACTTCATCTACACGCCACGGAGGATTGAAGCCGACTCTCCGACGATAGCAGCTAACAGCGCTGACTGCTACACTAGTGAGCAAGACCAGGATCATCTAAAGGTATTCTTCTTCTTCTTCTCATCCCTGAGGCTCGTGGCTAACATGCATGTCTTTCAATAGTTTCCGTTGTTTGTCCAGCAGCTTCAACTGGAAATAGGTGTGGTTGTTGTCAATAATTTGCACTCTAGGTCTTCCTTCGGTCCTTCTACTTTCCAGTTTCCCTTCAAACAGCCAGAATGACGAAGCAAGTGACAAACGAAGCTCTTTCTTCTTTTGTTCAAGGTGCGTGTCTAATTTGCTCTTTTGAGAACGTATTAGTGACTATCAGTCGCCGCCAGCACCACATCTCAAAGGCCATGAGTTTCATCACTTCCGCTTTTCGCAGGGTCCATGTTTCTGAGCCTTTGATTACAATACTCCATCAAAATGTTTGAAGGACTTATTGTACCTCCTAAAGGTACACAATATGAATTAATTCCATTTTTAGAGGTGGGGGTAAAAGGGAGCCACTTGGGAGGCATTTATGAGTCTGTGGCTAGCGAGTCTGATTTTTACCCGAAGGCCACGCGTTCAATTCCCGATCACATCAAGGACTTTTATCCTGGATCTGGGTGCTGAATTGAGGTCTGCTGAGCATACGTGAAACCAACTGAGGAGCTATCAGACGGTGAGATAGTGGTCCTGGTCGTGAACAAGATTCAATCAATCATCAGTGATCTATCGCCCAGATGGCAGATTCCCTATCCATTGTTTACCTATCCTTTTCTTAAATATTTTCAAAGAAGTTGGAAATTTTTCGAACATTTCCCTTGATAATTTATTCCAACCCCTAACTCCTCGTCCTGTAAATAAATATTTGCCCCAATTTGTCCTCTTGAATTCCAACTCCATGCTCATACAATGAACTTTTCTGGTTTAAAAAAGATCCGCTGAAACTTATTCTTCTACTAATGTAATTCCACGCCATCTCTCCACTGACAGCTCGAATCGTACCACTTACTCGAGCATCTCGTCTCATAACTTTAGTGGCTCCCAGTCCAAAGTTTGAAACAGTTTCGTAACACTGCTCCTTTATCAGAAATTATGCAGGACAAATCGAGCTGCTTTCCTTTGAATTTTTTTCCAGTTCTCGTAACAGGTAATCGTGGTGAGGGTCCCACACACGAGAACCATACTCTAACTGCGGTCTTCCGGGAGACCAATACGCCCTCTCCTTTACATCCTTACTACAACACCTAAATAATCTCATAACAATGTGAAGAGATCTGTAACCTTTCTTAACAACCTCGTTAAGGTGGTTCCGCCAATGAAGATCATTTCTGATACCAACACCTATGTACTCGCAGTCTTCCCCATGAGATACAGTACTATCACTCCATCAACACAATAAATAAAACTGAGAGGATTTTTCCTCGTGGTGAAAATTTAACTTGATTTTTCATACCATTTATATTCATATTATTGTCTGCTGTCCATCTCACTACCCCCTGTGGGAGGAGGCGGTAGAATAACACCTACGGTATCCCCTACCTGTCGTAAGAAGGGACTAAAAGGGGTCAAAAGGGCTCTGAACTTTGGAGCGCGACCACGGGGCCCTTAGTTGAGTCCTGGCATTGCTTCCACTTACTTGTGCGAGTCTCCTCACTTTCATCTATCCTATCCAACCTCTCTTGGTCAAGTCTTGTTCTATTCCGAACCTGACGCTATTAGGTTTGCGAGGGCTAGGTAGTTTTTCATTTGCACGCCCTTCGTGGCCCTTGTCTTACTTTGGCCGATATCTTTATTTTTCATGGTGAGATTGTTGTTTTAAGAGGAAGTACAACTGGGCAACCATCCTCTATATAACACTAATCAGAAAGAAAATATGGAAGGGATCCGACACTTCGAAAAGTGAAGGTATCGGTCAAAGAAAAGCAAGGGCCACGAAGGGCGTGAAAATGGACTCCCCAGCCTTCGCAAACCTAATAGCGTCGGGGTCGGAAAAGAACAAGAGTTGACCAAGAGAGGTTGGATAGGATAGATGAAAGTGAGGAGACTTGCACAAGTAATTGGAAGCAATGCAGGACTCAGCTAAGGGCCCCGTGGTCGCCAACCCACTCTCCAAAGTTCAGAGCACCTGAGGCCCCTTTTAGTCGCCTCTTACGACAGGCAAGGGATAACGTGGGTGTTATTCTACCGCCCCCACCCACAGGGGAAGAAGTGTCGGATCCCTTCCACTTTTTCCCTCTGATTAGTGTTATATAGCGGATGGTTGCCCAGTTGTACTTCCTCTTAAAACAATAATCACCACCATTACCACCATCTCACTACATTGTTGAAGTCCCCCTGCAGTACTCACAATCCTGCAACTCATTTACTATTCTATACAGTATAACATCATCCACAAATAGCTTTATCTCTGAATTCAAAAGATTGCGCCATGATGCTCAGGCGTCACCTCGCAATCTGCAAGCAGCGATTGCCTGTTCATCAGAGATCTACCCTCGTAGTGTTTCTATATTCGTTTTAATCTTATACTCATTGTTGAATTCATCTTGTATTTCATGACACGAATAATTTTTATTCTGCTTATCATTTGTTGATATCTACTCGCTAGCAATGACTAGACATCACCACAAAGTAATAATGACACCAGGGAATCAGCTAATTCAGAGTATAAAACACTGGGGACAAATTAACTGTTTACAAAGGAAAACGAAATCATGAGTTACAGTTTTAAACGGTGCATAAGGGGCTAGAAATGAATTCATATTGAACTTCCCGAGGGGATAGGAATATGCTTTTAGGTCGTATTAAAGTCCAAGGTAACTGTCACATGTCTAGACCATAGTAATTAATGGTCACTGTCCATGGCTATCCGGTTAGCCTGCTGATCTTTGGTCGAATGAAAACGAAGTTCAATTTCCGGCCGGGCATTTCGACATTCGTTGGCCAATTCCTTTGGCCAGCTATTTTTACAACACCTTTCCCTTATCTTTCTCCTCTTGATGTCATCATGGTCTTGCTTTCCTCTGCACTGATCTTCATATCATACTTTTCTATTGTCTTGTTCGGTGCATCAATATTCTTATCATTATGCTAGTTTTCTCTGAAAAGGTTTCTCTATAATATTTTAACGTGGTATACTTTTGTTTGATCCTCAGAATGAAGAAGTGTTGATCCTGGGGAGAAACCTATCTCAACAAGTCAATGGAGATTTCTTCTGTACTGAATGTGCAAAATTAAGGAAGATATTGCTACCAAAATAATGAAAGAAGGTTTGGAAAGGCTATTTTCCAAATTTACTCAGAGAATAGTTCAGACTGACTCAACTTTGCATAAAGGTATGATGACTTGAAGGCTTGTTGAAATAACAACTGTTTCTTTAATGTCTAAAGTGATCCAGTGGGCTTCCTTCATCAGTTCTAAACGACAAGCGCAGACTTTTGTTCTAAAAGACTAACGAACGTTTTGTTTACGAGAGGGGTCCAAATTGCAGACATGAAATAATACTACAAATTGAAGGAACAATGGGAAATTTGGTCATTGTTTGAAATAATCGTCCCTGTTGTGTTTGGCATTACAACCGATTAGTTGTAGCGAGACTAGACGCTTTACGTGTAGCTGAATATCCTAGGATGGAAGTGTTGGCACTTTTAACTTTATGCTAAACTAAATTTACAACACTGACTATCCCTCTGTGTCCCTAGTAATATAATAATTGGTAGAAAGTGATTATTCCTGCTGAAGCAGAGACGATAACCATATGATACTTTCTGGGAGAAAAGCCGCCATAGTTTGGTATAATTCGCAGCTTGTTTTGGCGATTATTGTTTTATGGGGAAGTACAGTGCTCTATAGTGGCGACCCTCGGAGCTTATCCATTTTAATCGCCTCTTACGACGGGCAGGGGATATTGTACCCCACCCCCACCCCACCCCCAACACCACCACACAGGCTTGAGTGCAATGAAATGCTTCCTAAACTCAGGGGCGGGAGTAGGGGGGGGGTGGATTTTATTTGACATGGATTCGAAAGAATAAATGAATCTCGTCGAGGAATACAGCAGCCACACCAGCAGGTTATCGCTTTTGATCGCAGGAAAACTGTGGCGTTTCGAGACTGTGGATTATTAACCATCCGAGACACTGGTACCCGTGTTGGATGGAATACGGCCCCGGTGATGTGAATGTGGAATCCGTGAGTCGAGGATGGACGAACTGACCGACATGAAGGAATCCCAACGGCTAGAGCACGACCGAACGAGAGGATACACATACGGGCCACGCTGTTACGGGTAATACAGCTGCATCGCACTCACTTATTGTTAGCTAGATATGTAGGTAGATACGTAGGTTGAATTATTCTTAGGTAAATAGATAGTAGATAGATATGTAGATAGATATGTAGATAGATAGATATATAGATATGTAGACAGTTGTGTAGAGAGATAGATATGTAGCCACGTACATAGATATGTAGGTAGACTTACTCTTATGTTGATAGATACGTACCATTTAGCTAGATAGAAATGTAGGTAGTTGGTTAGATATATATGCAGAGAGGTAGATAGATATGTGGGTAGGTACGTAGGTAGAGAGGTAGATAGATACGTTGGTAGAGAGGTAGATAGATATGTTGGTAGGTACGTAGGTAGAGAGGTAGATAGATATGTAGGTAGGTACGTAGGTAGAGAGGTAGATAGATACGTAGGTAGAGAGGTAGATAGATATGTTGGTAGGTACGTAGGTAGAGAGGTAGACAGATACGTAGGTAGAGAGGTAGATAGATATGTTGGTAGGTACGTAGGTAGAGAGGTAGATAGATACGTAGGTAGAGAGGTAGATAGATATGTTGGTAGGTACGTAGGTAGAGAGGTTGATAGATATGTTGGTAGGTACGTAGGTAGAGAGGTAGATAGATATGTGGGTAGGTACGTAGGTAGAGAGGTAGATAGATATGTGGGTAGGTACGTAGGTAGAGAGGTTGATATATATGTGGGTAGGTACGTAGGTAGAGAGGTTGATATATATGTGGGTAGGTACGTAGAGAGGTAGATAGATATGTGGGTAGGTACGTAGGTAGAGAGGTAGATAGATATGTGGGTAGGTACGTAGGTAGAGAGGTAGATAGATAGATAGATAGATAGATGGATAGGTAGATAGATAGATAGATAGAGAGAGAGATATAGATGGATATATAGATTGACAGGTAGGTAGGTAGGTATGTAGACAAACACGTAGCTAGATAGGATAGGTATATATATATATATATATAGATCGATAGATAGATAGAAGGATAGATAGATGACCATTACAGTCCATGCAGAACATCTCCACCTCAGTCTTCTGCCCCCAGATTTCTCGAACTTCACCTTTCTTTCTCCAAATTCTAATACTTAAAATTTTGTAGGTCTTCTTCCACGTTGTGAGTCGACATTTTCCTCTGCTACCTCTTCTCCTTCTCCTGTAGAGCTATCCAGTAAAGAACCCCTCGACAGTTCGAGTATCAATCATTCTTAATCCATACCCATCTCAACTCATCTTCCACTGATTAAATTTCGCCGTATAATTGTGCCATTGAACAGTTCCTTCATTTCTGTATTTGTACTCACTCTCCGGTCACTTTCACCTCGCAATACTCTGAGTATATTCCTTAATATCCCTCTTTCCTACCATCTCTGCGGTCATCACCCAGCACTCCAAAGCATACAAATTTAGGTCTTAGCACGGTTGTATGTATATTTTAATACTGGTATTGCTCCTGACATTCCTAGATTTAGATGTTTTCTGCAAACCATAATTGATATCCTTTGTGCATATCTACTGATGTTTCATAATCCGATCCTATTTCTAAATTTCATCTCCCTGGTTCCTTTCCACTCAAACTTAGACTCTTCAGCATTTCCCTACTTCATATATTAGTTATTTGTACTTAGTTCTAGTTACTGCTCTTTGTTTTCCTATCCGGTATGTGTCTTCAAGTACTTTGTGATGCTATAACGTTTTCGAGTCTGTTAAGTATTGTTCCCTCTTGGTTGATGGGCTCTTGTTGAGTTACTTTTTCCAAAACTAAGTTTTACAATAGCGTAGAGAGTGGCCACTTCTTCACTATAAATGTCCCTCACACATCTTGTTCTAATGCACCACGAGAACTTCTGGTAACCCTACCGATTCCTGTGGGATTCCAAAATCTTTCCTAATCTCATATAGGTTATTATTTTGTGTTATGACTGTCATCTTCCTGTTTGATTAATGTGTTTGTCATATTCGTAAACTTGCTCCAATACTTGTCGTAGCGTGCTCCAGCTCTGTACCTCCCCGATATGCTGTACTATCCATCCACAGCTCCAGTCGTCTCAAAATATTTTATGTTGCACCTTATGAAGTGCTCTGTCTCCTTTTTGACATATGTGACATCTCCTCCTTCCTCAGTTCTTAAATTCTTAGGTCATAAAGAGTGTTCTCAGTTCACTCTCCCCATCATATTTAAGTAAGTGTAATTCAGTCCCATGTTCACCTGGTGCCTTGTTACTCTTAACGCTTGTTTGAGTTCCTAAACTCTGCCAAAGTTCACGGAGTTGATTTTGTTCATCCAATTCCTTTCCACACTCTCCCATATCTAGATTGTCCAATTCTCTACCATCCTCCTTTTCTCAATTCATTGGCGGGAAAGATAATAAAGGCATGGATGAATAAATAGTTATACAGGAAGCTAGTTGCAAAGGTAGATAAATAGATAGACAGATAGATAGATAGGTAAGTAGATAGATTAGGCTATTATTTGTGGCGAGTTTAAGACTCAAGGTAGTCCTTTACACGTACCGACAGAGGTATTATTATTATTCTTAATAATAATAATAATAATAATAATAATAATAATAATAATAATAATAATAATAATAATAATGTGTTGTGTTTGAGTCATCAGTCCGTAGACTGGTTTGATGCAGGTCTCTTTGCAATCCTATCCCGTGCTAACCTTTTCATTTGTACGTAATTACTGTATCCTACATCTGCTCTAATCTGCTTGTCATATTCCTACCTTGCTCTACCCCTACCATTCTTACCGACTACATTTCCCTCAAAAACCATCTGAACGAGTCCTGGATGTCTTAAAATGTGTTCTATCATTCTGTCTTCTCTTCTCATCAAATTTAGCCAAATCCATCTCTTCTCACCGAATCGATTCAGTATCTCTGTATTCGTGATTTCGATCTATCCATCTCACCTTCAGCATTCTTCTGTAACACCGCATTTTAAAAGTTTTTACCTCTGTCTTTCTCAGCTAGTTATCGTCCATGTTTCACTTCCATACAATGCCACACTCCAGACGAAGGTCTTTAAAAACATCTTTCTAATTCGAAGTCAGCAAATTTCTGTTCTTAAGAAAGCCTTTCCTTGCTTGTATTAGTCCGTATTTTATATCCTCCTTACTTCTACCATTGTTAGTTATTTTACTACCCAAGTAACAACATTCATTTACTTCCTTTAAGACGCTATTTTCTAATCTGATATATACCCTGCATCACCTGACTTTGTTCGACTGCACTCCATTACTTTTGTTTTGTACTTATTTATTTTCTTTCACCTTGTATTCCTTCCTAAATACTCTCTCCATACCATTGAACAATGTTTCCAGATCGTCTGCAGTCTCAGATAAAATAACAATATCATCGGGACATATCTGAGTTTTTATTTCCTCTCCTTGGATTGCGATTCCCTTTTCATAATAATAATAATAATAATAATAATAATAATAATAATAATAATAATAATAATAATAATAATAATTACATATAACATCATATAATTTATAGTTATAATATTGTCATTAATCGGATTTATAAGATATAGGAAAACCTTGAGTCTTATTTCGCCACCTATAATCTCAGAATCACACGTCGTCATAGCCTTCAGCATTGAGGTTTTATTCTCCTCAAGGCTCTCTTTCTTCTAGCTATACTTGTCCGCACATCCGAAGTATGTACGGCTGCAATGATCAATGATGTAAGTCTCTTAAAATAAATTGGGTCCGTTGACTTCATCATTTTCCATAGTGTTCCATCAGCGAATTTCCCCTTGTGTAGTTCTTCTAAATCTCCTTGCAGTTGTTTTAGAATTCCAAACCAATCCTTAATATCTGTATCATTTTTTTAATCTTGTGTTCTCTAGAATTGGCTTCGTATTTCGGTTCCGTGTTGTCTTGAATTCTTTCTTCATCTTTCTTCCTAAATTTACTCCACTACTTTCTTCGTTTGTGTATTTATCGCGTTGCTGTATTTGGTGCATTCCGCTTGATCTCCCGATATCTTGCAATTCTTTCTTCAAATTAAGCATATCATGCGTTCAAAGGCTTGTAGTAGGATATTGTGTCTTAGTTCTCAAAAACATATTTCAGATGTTCTTGTAATTCCTTCTTTAAAAATCTGCCATATCCCTTCACTGTCAGTTTCAGTTCTAAAGTTGTTGGTCTCTCCAGTCTTATGCTTGCTTGATCATCTCCTTGGCCTCTCTGCTATTCTTTTCTCCATCTCTTGAATCCTGATGTCCTGTAGGAGATGTGACGGTTGTTGTGAAATCCCAGATCACTGACTTGTTCTATTACATCATCCATTGTTCTTCTACATGTACTGGTAATCTTGTTTGGACTCTTAGTCTCTGTGTCCGCGTTGTTCCCTGAATGACGAACTTCTCCTTATTTTCTGGTCCTCTCCTCATTACATGGTCAGAATGTTTAAGCTTGCAAAGTCGAACGTGGCCTGTGATACTCCTTTCAAATTTAAGCTCTTTTAGGTTGGAGTTTTTCGTGCCTTGATCGGTCCATGGATGTCTCAACATTCTTCTTCAGAAAAACATTTCCGTTGAGTCGATTTTCCCTCTCCTTCTTTCTTAATATCCACGACTCGCATCTATATATTCTTCTTCTGCTTCTCCTACAAGTGCCATTTCCGGTATCCGGTCTTCCAGACGTTGGCGATCACCCTAAAGAAGGCATCCCTTTCTTTAACTGTTCGAAGGGAAACGCTCGACAGTTTGCCAGCCTTATTTTCAGAGTCTTAGAATTCTTTTGATCTTTCCACCGTCCTGTTAATTTCTTCATTGTCACCTTAGATTGCGTCTTCGTTATATCTTTTCTCTTGATGACCAAACATTTGTTTTTCTTAATCTTCATTAAATTTCATATCTTCTTTATTTATTCTTCTTCTCGTGAGAATTATAATCACCCCCAAACCTCGAAGGCAAATTTTAGGTTATCTTTGTTGCCTTGAAATCAAATACCTCGATGCTGCAGACTATATCGGAGTGTGGTTGCAGTATCACCTAAATTAAATTTTTAAATGCTTGTTTGTGGTGTAGCTGTAGAACCGTAGTTGGTAGAGTGTTTGTGATATAGTTGTACGACCTGTAATAGCTACGCCCTAAAGGTGTGTAGCCTCTCGATCGGGAGTGTGACGTGGCCGTCGGGATCCTTCACATAGGTCACTTCGTCCGTCGCCGTCTCGCCGATTTCATACTCGCATCATCGAGGCTGCATTCCGTCCAACACTAGTGCCAATGTCTCGGATGGATAATCTGCAGTCTCGATATATAGTCGCTACGGTCATTGGAACTCCAGCCGGCATCAAAGTGAGCGGAACGTCTTTGAAAGAAGGTCCTACCCTCCAAGTGATGCAGGTGGGCTTCTGAAAAAACAAGCGTTGTTGCCAAATCGGCCTACTAATTCACAGAGTAACTGTGTCTAGAGACTTTTGAAAGGAAATACGTGGAAAGTGGACCTTCAAGTGGCAACAACGTGATACTAGAAGCCCAGCTACGCGCCGTTAATGGCTTATAAGCGGGCCATACACACTGAGATGTTTCAAGAGACTGATTCATGTGGCGGACTCCCATGGACATGTGCACATTTGATAGGAACTTATACATGCTTCCCAAAATGGGGACATTTCTCCGCTCATGATCAATTTTCAAACAAATACTCCCTACACACGTGTTGAGACTTGTTTCGCTCTCAAGGTCTCTTGTCCAGAGCGAGAGACGTGATACGTCTTGAGACCCAGGGAGACCCATACGATACAACTGGTATCAATTACATTCTCTTGATTCGTATCTCAGAGTGTATGGTCCGCTCTAAGGGTAGTGTGGGACGAAACACTGTGTTCCGCTGCAACTGAAATGTTGCCGGCTGGGGTTCCAATGGACGTCGCGACTGTGCCACAGTTCTCCCACGATCAACGTTGACAGCCTCCTGGAGTGACTGCTGTATTCCTCAACGAGACAATGGTAAAATAATAAATAAATAAATAAATAAATAAATAAATAAATAAATAAATAAATAAATAAATAAATAAATAAATAAATAAATAAATAAATAAATAAATACTATTAATAATAAAAAACAAAATTGAACTACACCCATGTTAGGCCACTGCTCAGCCCTAATGCCTGCAGATAACGAGGTGTTGCGTGGTCAGCACGATGAATCCTCTCGGCCGTTATTCTTGGTTTCCTAGAGCTGGTTTGCTATCTCACCGTTAAATAGTTTCTCAGTTGTTCTTAAGTAGCATGAATGGACCTGAAACCAGCAATCAGATGCTGAAACCAGGGTCTGTCCGTGAGGGGCATGTGCGCCATTTCAAGACCGTGGGGTGGCATTAATAATAATAATAATAATAATAATAATAATAATAATAATAATAATAATAATAATAATAATAATAATAATACACCTTGTGGCCCTCTAACTACTTTATCGGTTCTCGGTGACGTCAATAGTCCCACAGTAGTTCCTTAAGTACTGATAAATCTGTCGACACGAAGCTTTTTTAAAGCATTTTGACAGTAGAATGTGCTGCCAACGTAGCTGTTGAAACGAGCGACTTTTCTGATCGGTAAAGTCCTGATTTTGCTAAAACTTGTTACGAACGTATTGCATATGCTACTCCTTTCTTTGGAGACATAGAATGAGCTCAATTTATTTACGGGTGCATATCTGTCAATACTAGCAGTTGGTATTAATCTCGGACTGTATAGAACGTTCATTAATCTCAAATACCGTTCCTAGTTACATATTGGGATAAAAAATCCTATGGGAATAATGAACTGTATGTTATACAGTTTACGACGATGTCCACTATTGCAATCTGAATTGTTAAATCTTGAAGATGTTTTTAAAACACTTAAGTCCACTTTCATTGAAAGAACTCCATCGACAACTTGGTAACTGTTTGTTGAATACCACACAGGGAGTCTAGATGCGTTTTGTATTAAAAATAAAAAACTAAGTGATTAAATTCTGTATTCATTCCAGACTGTTATTTTGAGTAGTTTTATTTCATGTTTGAAAACCCCTCTATAAAACCTATACATCATGAAGGAAAGTAATGAAGTCTGTGTTTATTGCCTAGGAATGATTAAGGTAAGATATCTGCTTTCAAAATTTCTAGGTGAAGACAATGTTTGTACTGTGATTTCTTGTCACACACTTTTATGCAAGTGTTGTATAGCCAGCAAAAATGGAAAACTCTTTTATTACAAGTACATTTATCACATTTTATTAGCTTTACAAGCACATTTATAAAATTTTATTAGCCTTTCCTGTGTAAAGAAATTCTAATTAAGATAAAACACTTGTACTTCTGAACGGAGAGTTGTGCCAGTGGAATGAAATACAGTGCTAAAATGTTATAAACCATGTTGTGTTTCAATAAAAACCGTGATACCTCATTTGTAATGTGTTTATTAAGAACAAGTGTCGTGTATCATAAATCAGGGCTGCCCTTCGTGTTATGTTGAAAGCGATGGTGCAATAGGATTGACTAAGAAATTCTTTCTTTTCGTGAAAGTGAGGTTACTTTGTTAGTTCCTGGCACGCGATTCAAATTGACGAAAATGCCGTATTTGCTAAACCAGAGAGCCAGCCGCTTCCTGTTGCTGTACGTCAGGGGAGGTGAAGTGGGAGACAGAGGTAATGATCGGTGTGAATGCACAAGATTCTCGTTCGTTTCTTATAGTCACTTCCTAGCCCCAGTAGGCAGTGTACAGTTAGTTCTGTACAAATTCATACTGTGCAAACGCGGTAGAAAGAGAAGATTAACTTGTAGGAAGGGTTATGTGGCGCATACCTATTTACGAAATGTCACTGTAATATTTGTTCCAAATGGAACATAATAATTCCTTTTACACAAATCAAGTGAAAAATCTGCGGTAAGTTAAGAAATACCGTCGTTACTAGAGAAATATTTAGACAGGACTCCCTTATGTTGTATTCCGCTGCTCGTACCGTCTTTTGTTTTTTCTTGAGGTTCAGGGCTAGCACTGTCGAATGGGAGTGCTATGTCTGTGAATTCTCATTATCTTTGTCCATATGACCAGCGCGGGCAGTTCAAACAGCAAAAGAGCATGATCCCTGGATCAATAAATATACTACTTTTTTGTAGAAAGGAAAATCGCATTGTTGAAAGGAAAATAGCATGAACCCTGGACCAAAAAATTATATCATTTAATGAATGAGTTAGAGCACAAAACGAATGAGCAACATGAAGAAAACGACACCTAATTAATGCAAACAACTTCAGTGAGCAAAGGCATTACACACGAAAGTGTTAGACAAACAAAACACATACGGAAGCGCTGCGAAAGAAAGCAGCATAATTTCTTCTGGGTGATTTCCAACAAAGGAGTAGTTTTCCGAAAATGTTGCAGAGAAGAAGACCTGGATACGAGATGCTGGACTAAGCGGGATGTTCTGAGCTGTCAGATGAGCGATGGCGTGTAACTGTGGCGTAGCCAGGGGGGGGTGTGTTTCTGGCGGTTAGAACCCCCCAATGGATATTTAATAAAAGAAGAAAAAGAGAAACTGACGATAAACAAGTAAAAGTCGACTCAGTGGGTTGGCTCTTTTGAACATTCGCAGAGACTTAATTGTAAAACCAACAGATCTCTTTGAGACAATATTAAATAATGTGAGCCTCCCCTTTATAACCATTTTTAACTGGCCCTGTGGCCTAGAATATTTGTGTCAAACGGCTTACGCCAGCATACCTTTTTTAAAGTTACTGTAGACAGCGGGCCATTGTCTGGCCTTGTGTTTGGTTGCGCATTACTGCGCATGCGCCGGCCTACTACTAGGTAGACCTGCCGCCTGCTCGCTTGCCGGCGCGAGACTCAGTTCGCTTTGATCAGCCATGTTGTTGAGCTCGTGTGTATTTGTGTCCGGCGTCATGGAGTGGTGGAGTACCAGGAAACCACCGTAATCTCTACGTTAACGGGGATTTGCCCCAGGTGAACTAGTTGGAGACCTCCTGCCATTTCTTCTGATCATGTTTTTGGATCTATTTTTCGTCTGGATACTTCCCAACAAGGTCTGATGCCGGTCGTGTGACTGTATTCGTCGTCAACAATGGTCAGGTTTAAATTCCTCTCATTTCTTCATCACCAAAGGTATGTACCAGTGTTTGAATCATTTTAAACGTCGTCCAGAAGAGGATTTTGATACTTTCGAAGATTTCAGGAAAAATAATAATAATAATAATAATAATAATAATAATAATAATAATAATAATAATAATAATAATAAATATTTGGACTTCGTCGTTAAATTAATACCTATTTGCGTGTGTGGTATCGAAAATCTAAAAAACAGTTTCGGCAACTAATCACAGTAATGTGGAAGGTTCACAGTGAACTGAATTGGGATTATTAATTTAAAATTTAAACGAGTTATTTTTGGCACCTTAAATTGTAAGTTTCCTTGTGAACCAAGGGACAGTCTCCAAGGTATCGGGCTTTACTTTCTTCGGCTTTCTGTTTGCTTCCCTGTGTTTTGTTTTCCAATTCGTTTGGTATGTTTCCTTCTCCCCTCCCCCTTCTGGGGTTTTTGGTGAATTAAAATTTTCTCTAGCCTGTTTTCCTCCTTGTTATTTGGAGGCGTTGCTTTTGTTTGGTGGTTACCTTGGCAACGTTTGGTGTGTGGATTGTTGGCGGGTTTAAAAGTTGTCTGGCGTGTAGAGCCTGTGTGGATCTTGAAGTATATATTTCTGAGTTGAGTGTATCGTTCTCTGTTTTAAATGTTAATTTATTAATTTTGACCATCCTTTAAAGTTGTGTTACCCTTTTCTCGCCGTCGGGTGGTGTGTATTTTTACGTAGAATTCTATATGTCTTGGAAACTGTCCTTGGTGGAAAACTGAACGTTTTTAAATTTGGTAATTATGAGAAGCGGCCGCGTTGAATACCTGTTAACTGAGTATGTTTTTTAAAATTAATTAACTATCCGTGATCGATCACATTTTATTTCAAGGTAGTATTTATGTAAGGAAGTCAATTAATTTTCCGTTGTTTTCTGATCACTTTTTATTAGGTACGGAGGTCATCCTTTTCTTTCTTTGTTGTTTTCATAAAATTTTCAATTTATTATCTGTTAAAGAATATTTATTTACCATTAATTGTTAATTAATAATGAATTAATTTTTTCTTTTAAACCATACCTGGGTATATTCTGATTTATTTTACTTATTGTTAATTACTTTTTCCACCTTTCAACTTTACGTTGACTTTATTTACATTTTGGCTTTACGTCTTAAAATAAACATAGGTTTGATCAACTTAATGACTTGGTTTGTTACCTACTATTTGCCCTTCCATTAAATTTCTTCAACTTCATTGAAGTGTTGGTTTTCATTCGCCACGTTCGGTGGAGCACTGCCACCGATTTTCTTGTGCATTTACTTCCACGGCCTTAAGTCGTCTTCCTCCGCTGCTTCCGGTAAGTGTGTTAACTTCATTCTTTGGTTATTTCTTTGGTTTCTTGTTTTTTTTATTGTACTTGAACCTTTGTTGCCCTTCTTCTTGTGCCCTTCATTCTCCCTCGTGTTCGCTATAACTCCCATTTTGGGGCGGACACGCTAGCAACCTTCTCGCCAGGGTCTCTATCTCTCTCTCTCTCTCTCTCTTCCTCTCTCTCTCTTCCTCTCTCTCTCTCTCTCTTCTACTCTCACCCTGGTGGGTAAGGTTATTGACCTCATCATCCCTAGGTCGTACCGGGGTCCTAGAGGGTGTAGAGCCGTTAGAGTGGTATCAGAGCGGTGGTTGTTTGTTGTTCCACCGTTGTTCTGAACCCGATTTGAGTGGTAGCAGATCTGTTGTTGTTGTTGTTATTGTTGCTCTGCTGCCTAATCTCTGTTGTTTCTGCCTTGTGCAACCTAACTTTCCTCCCCTCCTACCCTTGCTTGGTGCAGTGCTGTGGCGAATGTTGGTGGATGGAAATCAAAAACTAAAAAACTAAAAGGGTTATTGTCAATAACTATTGTAAAAGGGAGTGCAAGGATCTTGTGTAATTTTTTAAATTATTTTGTTCCATGTTTGCTACCATGGCGCGTGCCGTTACGAACCCCTCCTTCCTGCGTCGTGCCGAACTGGAGTACGAGTTATCCATTCGTGGCCTTGAACCTGCCCGTACTGTCGCTGAGTGCGCTGCCTTGCTATCAGCCAACTCCCAGGTCCCCATTAATGTATTTTCTATTGACAGGAGTCGAGTGGGTGAGTACCTTAACCTAATCTGTGACAATCTTAACGAAATTAACATTATTCGTGAAGAGTTTATTGAATTGCCTCCGTCCAAAGCCCAAGTAAGCCGGCTGAGGGCCAGAGCTGACCACTACTCGGGCCGAATTCAGGATATATTATCTATTAAGCCTGATTCTGTTTTTGTGTCAGAATGTGCTAGATTGTTAACGGTAGTTTCTGGCATCACCTCTGATTTAGATTTGCTGTTCATTAACAGAGATATGGAGAATTGTTCTATTTCTACTGGACTTAATCCTACTGTACCTACCCTGAGTGTCCCTTCCCACCAAATTGCGTCCTCGACCCATGCCCAAGGTCAGTGTTGTGTGACTGCTCCTTTACTGGAAACCTTAGTCTCTAAGCTAAATTCGGCGTCATCGCCTAACTGTTTAAAGGAAGTTTTTCGCGGAGTGAAGTCCTTTTCTGTAAATTCCATCGATGAGTGTATCCGATTCCTACGGTTTCTGGTGGAGTTGACTGAGACTGGTAATGTGTACTCAGTCGATGATTTGGGGATTTTCCGCGCCCTCTTCCCTCATTGTGAAGGGATTTTAAAGAGAGAAATTTCTGAAGCTATCTCTAAAAATTTATCGATTAGCACCTTTCATGAACTAGTCCTTTCCAAATTTATTCCCTCTCTTCCTCTCCAAAGTCTTGTGCCCCAACACTGTTTCAGGACCCAGTTCCTGCATGAGAACTTGCTAACTTATGTGCTGGATCTGCGATTCTTTTGCAAGGTTTTTAGAATTTCTGTGCCAGAAAGTGAAATGGTCTCTAGAATTTTAAAAGGAATATCTCCTGCGTACCGCTCCTATCTTTCCTTAACCCGTTGCCCTACTACCTTTCAAGAATTGGAAGAGGCCTGTTCCTTTGCTGAAGATGTCAAACATGGGGATGCCTCCAGACCTGTGAATTTCCCTCCCCCTACTACTACCAATTGTCCCGTCCTTCCGTCAACACCTAAAGTAGTGAATGCCCGTAAATGTTACAACTGTGGGTCCCGAAATCATCTAAGAAATTCCTGCCCTGACGTTAGACGTGGTCCAAGCGCTTGCTATTCCTGTGGCTCTAGACAGCATGTTAAAAGAAATTGCCCCTTGGTAGACAGAAATGGTACTCAATGACTAGAAAGGGAAAAGGCAAAGTCTGCCAATACTAAGTTTGTAAACCCTGAATCTCATAAGAAACCGGTGTGTCCCCCAAGGTGCAATAGTATTTCTGCTCATGCCCCCTCCTCTGGCACGTGCACATTTGTCGAGGTCAACAATGAACCCGTAGATGCCCTTCTTGATACTGGAGGCGTAGTATGCTTGATGAATTATGCCTGGTATTGTCAAAAGAAATCCTCGTGTAAACTTCCGGAAATAAAACCCACTAATCTAAGATGTGTTTCGGCTAATTGTCAGTTTTTAAATATTTTGGGTACTGTGAAGGTCAAGTTGAGGATTGGGAATTTCACTTGGAAGATCAAGTGCTTGGTGACATCCAATTTATCATGTAACATTATTCTGGGTACCAATTTTCTATCTTGGGCCGGTGTTGTTTTGGATCCTCAGTGTCGAAATTTCTTTCTTAAATTTTCTCCTGACCTGAAATTTGAATTGATTAACGTTCCCTTGAAAATGCCTAAAGTTTTGTGTGCGGGTTATCCTGAGTCAGATGAGTCTAGTGACATCGATCGGCTTGACCTGAATCATTTAGGAGATGCCGAAGCACGGCAAGTTCGTGATCTTTGCAGGGAATTTCCCGATGTGTTCACTAGCAAGTTAGGCTTGACCGACGTACTCGAGTATGACATTGAGTTGTCTGACCTGCAGCCTGTTCGATCCCCTCCTTATCGCCTTTCCCCACCCCGTATGTTGGAACTAAAGAAAATCATTGAGCAAATGGAGAGAGACGGAGTGATCAGACCTTCGACTTCCCCGTATGCGTCCCCTGTGTTCTTGGTACCCAAACCTTCTGGTGGTTATCGTGCTGTGATTGACTATAGGGCCCTAAATAGTAAGATTGTACTCCAATCTATTCCTCTACCCGACCTTCATACTTGTTTTGGATGGTTCTCAGGTGCGAAATTTTTCACTGTTCTGGATTTGAACCAGGCTTATTACCAAGTGCCATTATCGAAGAGATCAATTCCCCTCACTGCCTTCATCACCGACTGGAACTTGTATGAGTTCCTCAGACTTCTGTTCGGACTCAGCTGTGGAGCAGCCGTGTTGTCGAGGTTGTTAAATTCCATTCTCTCTGACATTAAGTTCAGCTATGTCTTTAATTACCTGGACGATTTAGTAATTTATTCAAATACCTTCGAGGAACATATGGTGCACGTTAGGGAAGTATTGCTACGGTTAAGGAAAGCCGGCCTTACAGTGAAGTTATCAAAGGTAGCTTTCGCCAGACCCAGCATGTCTTTCTTGGGACATGTAGTTTCTTCTGAAGGCGTTTCCATAGATCATTCCAGAACTCAAGCCATTAGGGATTTTCCACCTCCCAAAGATGTCAAGGGCGTTGCTCGATTCATTGGTATGGTCAATTTCTTTAGAAAATTCATCCCTAACTTTGCTGAAGTGGCTGCCCCGTTGAACGACCTTAGGAGAAAGAATGTAAAATTTACTTGGGGTAAAGCCCAGGAGGAAGCTTTCAATTCATTGAAGGTCGCATTGACTAATGCACCTTTGTTAGCTATTCCTGATTTTAAGAAACGTTTCATTGTCCAAACTGATGCCTCCGGGCGTGCTATTGCTGGCGGTCTGTTACAAGAACATGAAGATGGGCGTAGGCCGGTGGCCTACGTATCCAGGGTCCTCAATGATCTGGAGTCTAAGTACTCCATTTATGAACTAGAGTGTCTAGCTGTGCTGTTTGCACTGGAAAAATTTCGATCTTTCATTGAACACGTCAACTTTGATCTGGAGACCGATAATCAGGCTCTTTCTTGGGTGTTGAACCGACCCAAAAGGACCGGTAGGATAACTAGATGGGCATTACGGATCTCATCCTTTAATTTCAATGTTCGCCACATTCGTGGGTCTGAGAACGTAATTGCCGATGGCTTGAGCAGGATGTTTGAAGGTAATCCTTGTGCGGAAGCCAACCCGTGTGTCGATGAGCTTGCTGTCAATACGGTTGGAGTTAGTGCCATCCTCACCGATTCCCCATTGCTGTATCAAGAAATTGGAGATCATAAAAAAACTGATCCGGATCTGAAAAGGATCATTGACATGATCAGTAGCGGGATCGAAGTAAAACCTTACTCCTTATCTAAGGGTGTTCTCTGTTGTAAGTGTCGCAAGGACCATAATTCCAAAATTGTCGTTCCTAAAGTTCTGGTACCTGTCATTTTCAAGTATTACCACTGTTCACCCCTTGGCGGTCATCTAGGAAATTTCAAAACTCGTTTGAAAATCGGGCAATTCTTTGTTTGGAAGAAAATGGATAGCGATATCAGGAACATGGTCAAATCTTGTAAATCTTGCGCCATCAGCAAACCTAATTTGAATAACCGGGTGGGATTATTGTCTTCATCACAAGCTTCGCGCCCCATGGAACGACTGTTCATAGATTTCGTAGGACCCCTCCCCCGATCTTCCTTGGGAAACACCCACATTTTTGTCTGTATAGATGCCTTCTCCCGGTTCTGTTGGATCTTTCCCACCAGGTCCACTAATTCACGTACCTCTATCTCCTGTCTTAATTCCATCTTTGCATCATTTGGTCCACCTAAGTTCTTAGTATCTGACAACGCTAGTTCTTTCACCAGTAACTCCTTCAAAAGGTATCTGTTTGAGTTGGGCATTTCACATGTCACCACTATTCCATACTATCCAAATCCTTCTTATGCAGAGAGGTTGAATCGGAACTTAAAGTCTGCGTTGATAGCGTATCATCATGACAACCAGTCCAAATGGGACTCCTGTCTGCATTGGTTGGCCCATGCTTTCAATTCCGCTACTCACGAGTCCCATGGTAAGACGCCTATGTCTTTAATGTGTGGCTATACTCCGTACTCCCCTATGTCTAACCTGCTATGTATTGAGGATCTTCTCCCAGACCTATCTAGGCCTAATGATGTTCAAAAGATCTGGAACGAAGCAAAAAGGAATCTAGCTGTGTCATACGAAAAGGTCAAAAGGCAGTACGATAAAGGTAGGAAGCCGTCAAAATTCAATGTTGGTGATCTCGTGTATGTTAAGTGCTACCCAATGAGTAAGGCCGTGAATAAGTTTTCGGCAAAACTTGCCCCTAGGTACCAAGGCCCGTGCACGGTGTTGGAGTTCTTATCTCCTGTTTCAATTTTGGTAAGTGACCCTGTAGCAAAACGTATTAGGCGCGTTCATGTTTCTCAAATTAAACCCGGTTGATCTGGCAAATTGTACCGCATCTTCCGCTGGATGGATGCACCTTTGGTAACTGACCTGTATCGTTAGTGAATTTAGCACACATACTGTGGGATGGCGAGCGAGTCAATCTGGTCCTTTCTGTGCCTCGTGTTGGTGAATCTAATTTAGTACTCCTTGTATATTACTGTTTCTCGGCGTGGATCCTTGTAGTTAGAAATTGTCTTTCCTTAATTGTCTTGTGATGGTGGTATTAATACCTTGGAATAGATATCCTCGTTATCTAACCTTATGCTTATGTGGTGCGCTACCGAAGTTCCATTGGGGAAATCTAATGACATCTAACTTAAATTGTGCTTTGTTGTCCCTCTGTTTTCTCTAGGCTTTTAGTATGTAATTTCAAAGATTTGTTTCTTCTGTGGCTCCGCATCGGATTCCTTCCGCTGAACCCTTCGATCATCTTGTGGCTTAATCATTGCTGAGCTATGGTGTGCCTGGGATGGAATGTGAGGGAGTGTGTCTGGTGCCTGAGTGTTTATCATTTTGTCATCCTTTCATTGTGTGCGCGTGTCTGAAGATGTGTGGTGCTTAGTCATGATTGGGTTGCTATTTGTGCCATTTTAGTATTGTACGATTTCTGATTGTGGTGTGTTTCGATCTATTGGTGTCAGAAAAGTTCCCTGCTTGCCTTCTGCATGGACTGCGTGTCTTAAAGGTGTTTCTGTTCCGGATACCGATGTTTGTATTCATCCATGATTGAGTGATCTGATACTCCTTTTGGGCACTCTTCGCGGCTGTTCTAAAGGTGGTTTTCTATGCGTGAACCCTCTATATTATTTTTCCTGTAATGGGTTTTGGGCTGAATTTATCTTCCTAACCTTTTGGTTTTGGGGTTATGTAGAAAATCTGTCTGCGATTTGTTCTGTGGGCGTTCGGTTGGTGCGTTCCTGCCAGCATTATGGTTGTATCTCCTGTGTTGTAACTTGGTAATGTTGTTGTGAGTTGATTGGATTCTTTTGTATTGTGGATCGTTAGTAACGTAGTGTAAATTTCCTTATCTACCGGTTGGCGTGTGGAGTTTTCGGTGGTACTGTCGGACTTCCTTCCTGAGGATATTTCTCCTTTGGCGCTTCTGTGGGATGGACCTAGTCCTTAAACTGTACCGTGTTTGCTGTTGTAATTTCTGCCTTGTATCGTGCTGTTGGGTTGTAGTCTGTGAGCAAGCGTTGAGGATAGCTATCCTTTATCTCTCTATGAAAAACCCGTGCTGCTAGCTTGTCATTATTTAGGTAATCGTGTTTTGGATTACGCTGTTTGGCTGTCAAGACACCTTGGTTGGGATGTGATTTGTCCTTTAATCTACCTCTGTGTCACGGTAGATTTGGCTGTTGGTTTGGTATCCACTACTCCGAGGAAGTACTCCTTCGGGTGGGCAATTCTTAGTTATCTGTTGGCTCTGGGATTTTCGACTTGTTCTTCCTCACGCAGAATTAGGTTTGTGGTTAGTATTCTGTACCACGTTGCCCCGTGCATTTATTTCTTGTGGTTGTACTTTGATGTGGCCGTTATGGATGACTGACTGATCGCGATTTTTCCATCTGGTAACCTATAGGAGTCTCCTGATTGCCCATCGATGCTACTGTTGCCTGTCTTACCTCTCTGTAACTCGAGTGGTTTCTGCGTCCCTTCTCTCTGATGGTTTTCCGTTGGTCTGTTCAAAAATTAGTTTTCTATGCTTGAGTCCTTACCTGTGTTTGGTTGGTGAACTAGGATAAGTGGCTGATCCCAGTGTGGTGTGTTTTTTTCTCAACCCTTCGTTCTTGACCCTTGGACCGATTGACGAGTTCGCCACTCTGTGGTTGTGTGTGTGTCATTCCAATATCTAAAGTGTGATTTGATAGGTCATTCATGTGTCCTCTTAGTTTAACCCTTGCTATTCTAAACCATATGTTCCAAGGACGACTATTCTTTAGAGTGGTCCTGTACCTTTATTTATATATTTTTCTTGTGGGTGATTTGTGCTTGAGTAATATTACTGCTTTCCCTTCCGTTATGTCCATGATCCTTCGGGATATCTGTCTTAGTCCTAGTTGGTGTTATGTGTTGGATTGTACCCTATGTTTCTATGTGTTCTTGTTAATTGTTTCTCTACGTGTCATGGCTAAGTGTCCTTCGTGGCAGAGTAACATGGTATATTTTATGTAGTTTCCCTTTGATTTCTTTATTGTCGTTGAATGGACCCTTCTTTTCCTTCGGTGCTAAATCGGACCAAGTGGAAAGCTCTGGGCTTCAGCTAGTTTGTTGGTAACTAGCTTAATGTAAAGTTAATTGGCATATCTATGGATCCTGTAACTGAATACTCACCTACTTTAAATTTCCTGGTTTGCATTTTTTTTCCTCCCTCTTCTTGTGGTTTTGCCCCCATTCGGGTTTTCCGGTGTGTTTCACTCCCCTGTTGTCACCTTTTGCAACACGAGATCATGCATTTCCTTAATATCAAAGGAGACTTGTAAAGGTATTCGTGCATTAAAAATTAATTTACCACCGTGCTTGAGAAAATAACCTGGATGCGTGGACTTATAATCATGTGGTTTTCGTTTAATTTTGGTCAGTATATCTGTGATTAGTGTGAGAGTTGCCAAACCTCAAGGTGAACTGCGTCATGTGTCATAAACTATATCATTGTGTGATGCATTGAAACAATGTGTATTGGGTGAACCTGAATAGTTGGTGAACTCTGGTCATTGTGCTCTCTATTTGATGACAAACATTACTCTGGTGATTTTCCGAGTGCTCGGTTAACGTTTCTGGACACTGATGTTAATCGCACCCCGCCAATTATTTCTAAAAACTATGTGATATGGAACTGTGTCTTGGACTATTAACCTGGTCATGTGAACTCCCAACTAAAATTAGTTAATCTTGGTGGTCGTTTTCTGTTGGACTACTTCGCCCAAATTTAGTGTATGTGTGACCACCTCATCATTGATGGCATATGCATGAGATTTTGTCGTCGTTTCGGGGCGGGAGGGCTGAGACAATATTAAATAATGTGAGCCTCCCCTTTATAACCATTTTGAACTGGCCCTGTGGCCTAGAATATTTGTGTCAGACGGCTTACGCCAGCATACCTTTTTTAAAGTTACTGTAGACAGCGGGCCATTGTCTGGCCTTGTGTTTGGTTGCGCATTACTGCGCATGCGCCGGCCTACTACTAGGTAGACCTGCCGCCTGCTCGCTTGCCGACGCGAGACTCAGTTCGCTTTGATCAGCCATGTTGTTGAGCTCGTGTGTATTTGTGTCCGATGCAGAATTGAGCAGGCCAGAACTTCTTTTCTGAGACTTAGGAAACTTTTGACAAGCCGTGACCTTTCCATTTCACTACGGACACGACTACTCCGGTGCTACGTTTTCAGCATTCTGTTGTACGGCGTTGAGGCATGGACACTAACTGAGACCATGTGCAAGAGATTGCAAGCATTTGAAATGTGGACGTACCGAAGGATGCTTAAGATACCTTGGACAGCTAAAATGACCAATATAGACGTTTTGCACCGTATGAACAAAGAACCAGAAATTCTCTCTACCATCAAGAGAAGGAAACTAGAATACTTTGGTCATATGATGCGGAACTCTAAATACCACCTTCTGCAAGTAATACTCCAAGGGAAAATTAATGGAAAACGTGGTCCGGGGAGAAGTAGGACATCATGGCTCGGCAACTTGAGCCAGTGGTTTGGGGTGACAAAGCTTACTCTGTTCAGAACAGCTATGAACAAACAACAGATCATGCTACTGATCGCCAACGTTCTGCGAGGACATGGCACATGAAGAAGAAGAAGAAGAAGAAGAAGTCATGGAGTGGTGGAGTACCAGGAAACCACCGTAATCTCTACGTTAACGGGGATTTGCCCCAGGTGAACTAGTTGGAGACCTCCTGCCATTTCTTCTGATCATGTTTTTGGATCTATTTTTCGTCTGGATACTTCCCAACAAGGTCTGATGCCGGTCGTGTGACTGTATTCGTCGTCAACAATGGTCAGGTTTAAATTCCTCTCATTTCTTCATCACCAAAGGTATGTACCAGTGTTTGAATCATTTTAAACGTCGTCCAGAAGAGGATTTTGATACTTTCGAAGATTTCAGGAAAAATAATAATAATAATAATAATAATAATAATAATAATAATAATAATAATAATAATAATAAATATTTGGACTTCGTCGTTAAATTAATACCTATTTGCGTGTGTGGTATCGAAAATCTAAAAAACAGTTTCGGCAACTAATCACAGTAATGTGGAAGGTTCACAGTGAACTGAATTGGGATTATTAATTTAAAATTTAAACGAGTTATTTTTGGCACCTTAAATTGTAAGTTTCCTTGTGAACCAAGGGACAGTCTCCAAGGTATCGGGCTTTACTTTCTTCGGCTTTCTGTTTGCTTCCCTGTGTTTTGTTTTCCAATTCGTTTGGTATGTTTCCTTCTCCCCTCCCCCTTCTGGGGTTTTTGGTGAATTAAAATTTTCTCTAGCCTGTTTTCCTCCTTGTTATTTGGAGGCGTTGCTTTTGTTTGGTGGTTACCTTGGCAACGTTTGGTGTGTGGATTGTTGGCGGGTTTAAAAGTTGTCTGGCGTGTAGAGCCTGTGTGGATCTTGAAGTATATATTTCTGAGTTGAGTGTATCGTTCTCTGTTTTAAATGTTAATTTATTAATTTTGACCATCCTTTAAAGTTGTGTTACCCTTTTCTCGCCGTCGGGTGGTGTGTATTTTTACGTAGAATTCTATATGTCTTGGAAACTGTCCTTGGTGGAAAACTGAACGTTTTTAAATTTGGTAATTATGAGAAGCGGCCGCGTTGAATACCTGTTAACTGAGTATGTTTTTTAAAATTAATTAACTATCCGTGATCGATCACATTTTATTTCAAGGTAGTATTTATGTAAGGAAGTCAATTAATTTTCCGTTGTTTTCTGATCACTTTTTATTAGGTACGGAGGTCATCCTTTTCTTTCTTTGTTGTTTTCATAAAATTTTCAATTTATTATCTGTTAAAGAATATTTATTTACCATTAATTGTTAATTAATAATGAATTATTTTTTTCTTTTAAACCATACCTGGGTATATTCTGATTTATTTTACTTATTGTTAATTACTTTTTCCACCTTTCAACTTTACGTTGACTTTATTTACATTTTGGCTTTACGTCTTAAAATAAACATAGGTTTTATCAACTTAATGACTTGGTTTGTTACCTACTATTTGCCCTTCCATTAAATTTCTTCAACTTCATTGAAGTGTTGGTTTTCATTCGCCACGTTCGGTGGAGCACTGCCACCGATTTTCTTGTGCATTTACTTCCACGGCCTTAAGTCGTCTTCCTCCGCTGCTTCCGGTAAGTGTGTTAACTTCATTCTTTGGTTATTTCTTTGGTTTCTTGTTTTTTTATTGTACTTGAACCTTTGTTGTCCTTCTTCTTGTGCCCTTCATTCTCCCTCGTGTTCGCTATAACTCCCATTTTGGGGCGGACACGCTAGCAACCTTCTCGCCAGGGTCTCTATCTATCTCTCTCTCTCTCTCTTCCTCTCTCTCTCTCTCTCTCTCTCTTCCTCTCTCTCTCTCTGTCTTCTACTCTCACCCTGGTGGGTAAGGTTATTGACCTCATCATCCCTAGGTCGTACCGGGGTCCTAGAGGGTGGTGAGCCGTTAGATCTTGAATCCATTTTCTAAGATGCCTCGAAAGTTGGATTTTAGATTGTAACATACAATTCGCTGTAAAACTGTTGAGCTTGATCGTATTGTTCTTCTGTATTTTAATGTAAGATTCTGTAGTGTACTGAAATCTGAATATCAACATAATCCACTTGTATTAATGTCTTTATGACGATATTAATGCATGTGTGCACCGCACACGCACAACCAACTTCATTATGATCTATCATCATTTTGTCCCCTCCCATATGTTGATCCTGGTGTGTAATGGCTAGAGCCCGGATTTCCATGCACTATCAAATCACAAAATATGCATGCATTCATGCGCTATCATGTGGCAAATTATGCATGCATTCATGCGCTACCATGTGGCAAATATGCATGCATTCATGCGCTATCATGTGGCAAAATATGCATGAATTCATGCGCTATCATGTGGTAAAATATGTACAATAAACTGGAAAATATGCTCTATCAAAATCCAATTATTTTTCAAATATTGTACACAAACTAATTTCTCCAAATTGTCTCTGATTTGACCTCATCCGTTTATATGTCAGCACAGAAAATTACCTTTCTACGTCACAAGAAGTGATAGGTGCATACTTTAATTAATGAAGACATTTGGGACAAAGTGCGCTCAAAGTCTTTGCATTTTCACCACAATACGTCTTTTATAAGCTTGACGAATTATAAGGCGGGATTTGAACGGATCATTTTGTTCTGCCTATCTCTAGCTGCCGCAGCTACTTATCCGTGCGATGATTACAGATGATGATGCCTTCCATAATTGCTAAAAACTGAAACTGCGATAACGAAGACGAGTGAAAGTTCCGGGTAGGAAATTCCGAAATAACAACGGAAGGTTCAGAGTAAAACCAAGGTTTGCAACCTGCTATATCTGTAATGCCGTGTCATATAAGTGTGATACAAGTTTTGTTTTGTTCGTCTAACATCGAAAAAAAAATGAGCCGACATTTAGTAATGTACAATCTAGGGTTCAATTTATAGCAATTTATAACTGGGACACATCATGTCGCATAGACGTGCCAAATCAGAAAACACAACTGGTGAAAGAATACCTAGAATCTGAAGGACTCATGCTAGTAAACAAGCCAACGGAACCAACGTACATCTGTCACAACGGACGCAGTATCATAGATCTTGTCTTCGTAAACCATAAAATTACTGTGAAATCTCTCCAAGTTATAGATGATTCACCAACGATCCCTATCAGAAAACATCTACCTATCAAGTTAACTGTAACAGTGAAACACTTTGAACCGAAGAGCCAACAGGTGAAGACTAAATACAAAATAGTAACCAATCTAACAGCCTTCCAGGGAATCTCTCCAACATTGGAAATTATTCAAAACGACATAACCAAAGGCAACATAAATGAGGCAACCCAGGAGATAGAAAAGGTAATACGAATGGGAATGGTAAAGATTGAGGACAGGACGAGAAAAGCAAAATCATGGTTTGATCGAAAATGTTATATTCTTCGGAAAGATACTCTTATAGCTCTCCACAAAGCAAGGCGCTCAGACAAAGAAAGCGAATTACATATCTACGCGATGAAGAGAAGAATGTATAAGGCTTTATTAAAAGAAAAAAGAGGAAAATATATAGATGAAGAAGGAGAGAAACTCGTCGAAGAGGCAAAAGTAAACCCGTTTATAGCTCTAAAGCCAAGAAAGCCGCACTTCCCTCATGATATTGCCATAGAAGACTGGGAAGAACATTTTAGGAAAGTGCTGAACACGAACAACTTATCTGTAACTACAGTAGATAATATCGTACATGGAGAACAAAAACTCTCTCAGGACTTCACCGAAGAGGAAGTAAAAAATTCCATAAGGGACTTGAAGGCTAAGAAAGCTGCAGGAATTGATGGCATTTTCAACGAACATATACAAACTACAGAAAATATACTACTAACAACGTGGACATCGCTCTTCAATAAGTGCGTGGAAATGAACGAAATTCCCGACACCTGGCGACACTCAATGATGAAGATCTTATATAAAGGAAAGGGAAACACGAGTTGCCTAGATTCGTACCGTGGAATTGCCTTAGAAAGCAATATCTTTAAACTCTTTACCAGGTTATTAACAACGAGACTGATAGAAGAGGTAGACGACGCCTTACCGGAAGAGCAATTCGGCTTTCGACGAGGGAGATCTACAATGAATGCGATAAAGAATCTGATTGACGACATAACGGATACCCTCGGACATCCAAAAGGGAAACTTTACGCGATCTTCGTAGACTACAACAAAGCGTTCGACCTAGTGGACAGGGAAAAGCTACTGAAGAAACTGGGAAACATAATAGGATATATGAATCCTTTAACGAACATCATTAGGACCATTCTTGCTTATAATTACATCTCTGTAAACGATAACGTCTCTATCTCGAATCCCATAACGCAGATGAACGGAGTACTACAGGGTGATCCAATGAGCCCCATACTCTTCAATATAGCGGTCTCAGACTTAATACCCACTATAAAGGTCGAAGGCGACGAGGTTCATATATACATGTATGCAGATGACATGGTACTCGTATCAAAAACACACGAAAAACTACAGGCTGCTTTCAACAAGCTGAACATTTGGGCAGAAGACAATAAATTCAGAATTAATCGACAAAAGACGGTACAGATGATCTTCCGCAAGGGAGGCAGAACAGCATTAAAAGAGACAATTCAGTATGAAAATGGAGGAGAAACTATCCCAATAGTAAACAACTTTAAATATTTGGGCATTACATTACAGACGTCAGGAACTACTTATACCAGACACATCAAGGATAGAGTGGCTGCGGCCGTAATAGCAATGAATGACATCTTGATCTTACGCAAACTTTCGGTTGAAGTCGCTATGAAATTGTTCCATGCAAAAATATCTCCGATAATGACGTATGGACTAGAATTGATATGGGAACATCTCACTAAAGGAAATATTCGAGACATTGAAAGTGTAAAAGCAATCTACATGAAAAAGGTATTATGTTTGTCCAAATTCACTCCTTCAAGACTATGTTACGAGCTGACAAGAGAACTCTTTTATACAGAAGAACTACGTCACAAACTAATATTGCCGTCTACAGATGCATTCAACCAGTTACAAACAGAGCTGCAAACCAAGAAGGGAGATATATGGGAAACATTTTACACCACAGAGGCTATGACCAGTACGGATTGGATGAAGGCAAACTATGAACTCAGGCACATAGTGACTAGATTAGCAACTCACGGTTTTCATCATCGTGTGTGTGCTAACAAAACTTTCCACACCCCGAGAAAGGAATGTATATGTGTTCTGTGCGGGAAAACTTGCGACTTATATCATGTGATGACGTGTACTAAAAGACAGATGGGACTAACCAAATTCTGTTTGATGTAATTCGTCATGTAAACATATCTTAATGGCCATTGGCTGCAGTAAAGTCTTTATTATCATTCCTAAAAATTACAGAGGTCGACGTGGTACATTCCGGCTTACGTCAATGTTTAGGTATTCAATTAACAGATAAGAAAGTGCTTGGTTAATTGGTTTATAGGATTTCTACCTCATGGTTGTCGGATAGGATGCCAGGAATACATTCTCTCCGTGTCTCAATAACAGACATACTGTAAAACGTGGAGAAACGGTCCAAAATTCTGCAAACAAACATTCATAAAAGGCACTATCATGCAAATTAACATCATGAATGCGCCAAAGTCAGAAGGAAAGTCATATTATGCAGTATAAACGTCCAAATATTCGCTATTAAATCCAAAATCTTCAAAATATGCATTATGCATGATTATTCTCTAAAAACGCCAAAATATGCAAACATGAGGGGAAAGGAACGGCTATTTGGGATCGTTAAGTCATAAGACGAATATTTTCAAAGTTTGAAAAGTGTAACTAGCTTATTTAAAATCATGCATTTGAATGGAAATCCGGGCTCTAGTAATGGCATTAGTAGACGATTATGTTTGAGCGTAGCTTTTAAAGGTAGGATGGACACAATATGAGGATAAAGTTGGAATTCAAGACGACAAATTAGGGCAAATATTCACTTATAGGAAGATAAATTAGGGATTGGATCAATTTGTCAAAGGAAATGTTTGATAGATTTCCAAGTTCTTTTGAAATCATTGAAGAAAAGACTCGGTGAAATGATAGGGAATCTGCCAACTGGGCTACAGCACTAAATGCAGATCAATGATATAACACACGAAATTCTCATTCTTTCTGCTAACCAACCTTGAAAAGTCTAATAACTTGTACAAAACTACAGGTTATGTAATATTAAGTGTGAATAATGAAAGCACCGACATGAATTCCTCGAAATATATTAATAGACGTCCCAAACGCACATCAATGATCGTTGCTTTCAGAATCCTTCATAATTCAAAAATAATAATTGTTACGGAGTTATACGTGGAATGACAAGGTGAAAGAAGGTGCGGGCTTGAATGGGTCTAACTACAAGTCCGAAAGATGAATTAAAATTTCAATAAAGGTTATATTTTCAATAGACAACAAGATTTAACAAATTTTCACTAGGTGAAATAACAATGAAAAATCAGGTACAATTATAACTTTACAAACGAAAGCACAAGTTAAGGGATCTTTACAAATTCTGGGCTTCGAGACCCAAGTTTATAATTCCTGAGCCCTCAGCTCACAACCACAAATTACCAAAGGGCAGAAAACCCCTAATTACATGGAGCACTTGCTCCCACCTAGTAAAGTCAAGCCTCCTAGAGGCACCTTTCAAAACACCATAAAGAGCTGAACCGCTCTCAATCTTTCAAGCCTATTAAAGGCAATACAATGCTTTACAATCACTTGTTATCGAGGCGCAACTTACAAGAATTAAACAGGGGTATCTCGTACCCAGCCTACAGGGCCTTAAAAGAAAAATAATAGGTTAATTAAATGGTCCAAAATACCAATATGAATGGAGGCGTAGCTTGCGATCCTACATGAAACCTTATAAAACCTAAGGAGCACTAGGCCGCTGACACAGGGGCTATTCTCAAACTAATGAAGTGTCTCGTGTAAGAAAATTTTAATACATTAAGAGTAGAAAATCGGTTGTGAAAACGTAGTCACCTAAACTCAAAAATGAAGGGGAGCTCGAGAGGGTAAAGCACTCTCTATCCCCAATTTACAGTTAAAGTAATAAGAAACCGGCACTAAGTTACATTTTTAGAAAGGTAGGTTACATTGAAAAGGATTCGGACCTTCCCCGAGGGCTAAACTGCTGAGCTAGCAAGAAATAAAGATGTTAAAAGGCCATTACCTTGTAGAAGAGCTGCTGGCGGATGAAAGAGGCTCTTGCCGCCTCCTGCTATACTTCCGTACACTAAGCTAGATGTTGTACGAGTAGCGGAGAGCCAGGGAAATCAACAGTTTTTATACTCTCGGGGAAGATTCGAGACCTTCCATGAATGATTAAGACACACCCACAGTCGTTTATTGGGTAGCTTACAGTTACACGTCAACATTGGGGAAGAAAGACGCCATTGGCTGAAAATTAATGACAGAAATTTACGACTGGCTAATTTCAAAACTGGCGGAAAGAAAGATTAATACTGCCAACCCACAAATGGAAGAAAAACATTTAGTAAAGGACAAACTTATGAATACAAAATATCTTCAAGAAAAGTTCCTTCACTTCGCACCAGGGTGCATGATCATAGTTTTTGATAGAGACATCTGTGAGAGAATGTCCACACTTCTTGATAATTAGTAAACAAAAACAATTCGAAATTAACACAGTGACATCTTCTGTAAACGGTTGAATTAATTCAGGTTTTAAGTTCAGAGTTTCAGCTGTAGAGGAGTACCTTAAGGCGGAAAATTCAAATGTGCGGCGTATAGGTGTACCAACCGGTACAGACCTCCCCCCTCCCCAAATGTCCTTCCAAGGGGTGACACAGAAGAATGTTGAAGAAAATTATTTTCCAAAACATAAAGTCCAAGTGTGTGTATGTGTGTGTGTGTGTGTGCTAGTGTGTTTACCTCCTAGTTAGTCTGTCTATCTGTGTCCATGCATTTTATGTTTAAATTTTTCTAATAACACTTATATGTAAAAACATTTTGAACGATTGTCAAATGAAGCATCATACGCTAAATAAATAAATAATAATAATCATTACTTGAAGAAAATTTTTGCTTCCTTGCAAATAGATTTGTTGAAGTACATGGAAGAAACATTAATAGATGAAAAAGTCTCTTTACGTTGAATAGAAGAAGAATTTTGAAGAAGGAAAAAAAAGTCTTTTTTGTGGATGACGAGATGAATTCCAGACTTAGAGTGTCTTTCTTATTGTATACTGCCAAATACATGTTGCTAATTATGACGGCCAGACCAGTCGCCGCTGCCAATGTCCAGTCGAGGTCGCCCGGACCCCTCACATACCCTGAGATACACCTCTCCCGCTACTATGAGAGGGGTAGTCGTGGTGAAGGACGCCGCAGATGTGAAGTTTGTTTACGGTCCCCAGATAAGCTTGCGGTTGGTGCGCCGCACTTCAGCCTGTGCCGGGAGATAGACTCCGGCGCGCCGTACGCTGTATGACATCACGGGAGTGGAGTGGGCCCTTACCCCACCACGGTGACGGTAAGGCGCCGAACGGCTGCTTGGCACTGAAACAGTAAGATCTCGGCGGCAGAATTGTTGTTGACATCTGATTTCTTATTTTAGGGTACAATCTTGTTGGTAGGGCAGAGGGGTCAGCGGCGTGGAATTTTTTTTAAAGCCACTGTTATGGTATAGCAGGAGACGGGAGCTTGGTAATGTCCGCAAGGAAGAGACAGCAGAGTAAACATAGGAGAAGGTCTTACATATTTAAACAGAGCCGATGAGAAAGCAAAGGGCAGAAGGCCTAACATTAATAGAAAATATAACCTTCACACCGTTGCAAGACACAGATGGCAAGTTAACAATTACATTACACAGGTTTCACCTGAGACAGGTGAACCCTAAAGATCCTCTCGGTGGCTGGGTTGCTCACTAATAAAGTTACTGGAGTTAGAAAATCTAAAATGATACACGGCCCATGAAATCTGGGGGCAAGCTTGCCCGCGGGAACAAAGTTTCTGACCATAATTTGGTCTCCTACTTTTAAATTGGTGGGCCTCCGTCCACGATCATATCTTTCCCTAACCTTTTCATGAGAAACATTAAGATTGGCCTTAGGCTTCTTCCAAAGATCTCTAATAATATCTGGATCTATTGTCTCAGGTAAAATATCACTAAGAGACCAAAGGTTAGAGAGCGGCGTGTTGGGTACAAACTTAAACATCAAGGAAGCTGGAGTAAGTTATGAGATTCATAAACCGCCGAATTCAAAGCAAAAGCTAACCAATGCAAGGACGTGTCCCACCTTGAATGATCATCATGATGATAGGCAATTAGAGCCGACCTCAGATTACGATCGACCCGTTCAGCTAGAGATGGTTGAGGAAAGTATGCAGAAGTTGTTACATGTGAGATGGACAGTTCAAAACAGAATTTACGGAAGAGATTGGAGGTAAAGGCTTTAGCATTATCAGAGACGATATATTGACACGGACCAAAAGAAGCAAAGATGAAATTTAAACAAGAAATAGTGGACTGAGCGGCAGCCAGCTTAGTCGGAAATAACCAGGAAAATCTTGTGAAACCATCTACACACACAAGAATGAATTTGTTGGCGTTCCCCTTTGATTGGGGGAAGGGTCCTACGTAGTCGATATAAAGACGTTCCATGGGGCGCGACGCTTGATGAGAAGACAATAGTCCAAGCTTAGTGGACATGGTAGGTATACTCAGCCAACAAGATTTACAGGCTTTTACCAATTCACGCATTTCACCGTCTATACCTTTCCAAATGAACATTTCTCTGATCTTTTCTCGAGTTTTGAAGATGCCTAAATGCCCCCCTAATGGGGTCTCATGGTAATACTTGAAGGTCATAGGTACAAGAACGGCTGGAACCACAACTTTCATCTTCTGATCAAGCCTCGACGGGCAACATAAAACACCATTCCTTAATACATAAGGGACGACATGTTCCCAAGAAGAAAGGGTTTCCATAATAGGAGCCAGCACTGGATCTTCACGTTGATATTTTTCAAGATCCCTAAACAACATGGGAGTATCCGTGAGTATGGCATTTACACCAGGAGATATGGACTCAGGAAGCGAAGAACTGTGTACTTGTTCAAGGGGCTCTACATCATTGGCAAACATACGGCTTAGGCCGTCTGCCACAACATTTTCAGTTCCTCTTATATGCCTAACATTAAATTGGAAGGCAGAAATTCTGATGGCCCAGCGGTCTATACGACCAGTGCGACGCGGTCTAGCTAAGACCCAACTTAAGGCTTGGTTATCTGTCTCCAAGTCGAACTTGACATGTTCCAGATAGAGGCGGAACTTTTCTAGTGCAAATAAGACTGCCAAACCTTCAAGTTCATAAATGGAATACTTGGCTTCTTGAGCCGATAAAGTCCTAGATGCATAGGCGATGGGTCGCCTCCCTAGTTCAGTCTCTTGAAGAAGGACTGCAGCCACCGCCGACGACGACGCGTCGGTTTGGACGATGAATTTCTTCGAGAAATCAGGCATGGCAAGAACAGGGGCATTACACAGCGCTGATTTGAGATCTTCGAAAGCGGCTTGTTGAGAAGGTCCCCACTCAAATTTAACGCCTTTCCTACGGAGTAAGTTCAAGGGCGCCGCTCTATTAGCGAAGTTAGGAATAAATTTCCTGAAGAAATTCACCATGCCAATGAATCTGGCAATTCCTTTGATGTCCTTAGGAGGTTTGAAATCACGGATGGCCTGTGTTCTAGAACGATCTTCAGCTACACCATCGGGCGACACAATATGCTCTAGAAATGACATGGAAGGCTTATCGAAAGCCACCTTGGACAACTTCACCGTTAACCCTGCCTTACGAAGGCGACTCAGGACCTCTTTCAGATGATCAAGGTGTTCTTCAAAGGTCTGAGAAAATACGACGACATCATCAAGATAATGGTATAGATACTCAAATTTGATGTCGGAGAAGACCCTGTCTAGCAGTCGCGTAAGCATAGCTGTTTCCATGGGGAGCCCGAAAGGCACGCGGTTGTACTCATACAAGTTCAAATCCGTGGCAAAAGCTGTCAGATGTTTAGATTAGAGGGATCTGATTATACGCCTGATTGAGGTCTAAGATGGTGAAGAATTTAGCTTTCCGAAACCACGAGAAACAAGAGTGAAGGTCTGGAAGTGGCACAGATTGTAACACCACCTTCCGATTTAAAGCCCTATAGTCAATCACAGGCCTGAAGCCACCTTGGGGTTTCGGAACTAGAAAAATAGGCGATGAATACGCCGACTTAGAGAGCCGAATTATACCATCTTTTAACATCTGATCTATGATCTCCTTCAGAGCCTTCATTTTAGGTGGAGGTAACCTATAAGGTGGAAATCGAACAGGAATAGAATCCGTAACTTCAATCTTGTATTCAATAAGGTCAGTAACACCAAGAGTATCGGAGGAAACCTCTGGTAACGACTGACACAAGTTACGAATACTATCAGCCTGCTCCTCAGGTAGATGTCTAAGGTCCAACAACATCTCATCCTGGGTAGGCGAAAGAGATGAACATGACACATAACTACATTTAAGTAAGGGAATTTTGAAATTACTAGCAAATTTGAAAGTGCACGACTTGCTCTGAATGTCGAGCACTAGACCGGTGTAAGACATGAAATCCGCTCCCAATATAATGGGGCAAGACAAGTGCTTAGCCACAAACAGTTTAACTTTCCACGTAAATTTAGCAGTTCTAATTTTGGCATACAGAAGACCTAAAAATTCTAACGGAGAAGTGTAAGCCGAAATGCATTGAACCGAAGACGAACAAAAATCGGAAAATTTACAAACAGATTTTAATTTGGAATACCATTCAGCCGAAATAATAGAACAAACACTGCCTGAGTCTAATAGAGCAGTTACAGGTTCATTATTAAATTCAATTTTGAGAAATGGTACAGGAGCGGGGGAATCCGCCGCAATCCTAAGACATTCTTTGGGACCTTCAAATGATAAATTAGAAAACTGAAATTTCCCTGAGTTTTCGTCGGATTTAACAGGGGCTGAGCCTGAAGAAGGTGGGCACGCCGACTCAGCCGATGCCGCTAGTCACTTTAGATTGTTGTTGGAAGGTGCACCAGAAGTTGAGCAGGACGGGGTGCTGTTAGTATTAGGACAATTCTTAGCAATATGGGAAAAAGCACCGCATTTAAAACAGCCTCGAGATGACCCTGCTCCATTCTTTGCCCCGTTGGATCAAAGGGCACTTGTTCCGGAGATGGTCTGCAGACCCACTAGCATAACATTTGCGGGTTGCGATGGTTCGGCGAGGTGGAGGCTGAAGATTAATTGAAGAAGGAGGGGGCTCCCTCGCGACACGTAGTGTGTCCGCATACCTAACTCCCTCGGCTGAGACAGCCATAGCTTCTAATTCGGCAAAAGTTTGCGGACGCGACGCAAAACACAAGTATGACCTGTAGGATGGTGAAATTCCTTCCACAATGGCCTGTACAATTTGATCTCCAGGGAAATGTAGAGCAAATACCCTAGTACAGAACTTATGTCTTGGATGAAGTCGGCAAGATCTTCAATATTTGATTGTTCAGCGGTTGCTCTTACTATTTTGTCAGAGAGGACACGAATGGAATAGGGATAAATGATCTTCAGAATTTGACACGGAGAAAGAGAAAATACAAGAGCGTGATCTTGGAACTCAACTAAAAACCTTAGGAATGAAATAACATCACTGGTGGAGTTAACAGAAAACTTATAAATACACCTGATCAACATTGCTAACGGGTGAGGCAAACTACTGAACACGGGTGACATAGTAGGTAACGGCCTAGGAGGTGGAGAAGCTGTTTCAGAGGGTGCATTATTCAAGACAAATGGAGGGATGGATGTACGATGACCTGACTCGGTTTCCAATGGGGCAGATGTTTGTTGAGTTGCCACGGATTTTCTACCTCCTTCACCCGTGGGAGAATCCTCCTCGCTAACTATGCTTACCAGAGTGGGTTGGTCAGTTTTGGGGGCCGCTGCCCCAGTTAACAATAGGCTCACCTTACTGGACAATTTAGAAAGGTTTTCAAGAAGAGCACTAGCCTCCTTCCCTTGAATGACATTTAACTTAAGACACAATAGATCAGTAACCCTATTGTAAAAATGGAACAATATAGCTTGTACACGATTAACTTGATTAGGTGATGGATCACCCCTTCAAAAAAATAACTACAGATGCTAGCTCAGTAGCATTATCAGTGATCATGGAGAGAGCGTCGTCAATATCTTTCTCCCCCAAGGTGGGGATACTGCACCCGTCATGCCGGGCTCAGCTCGGCCGGTGAGCGAAGATCTCCAGGGTGTAGATCGTTCGCTTATCGGCTGTGCGAAAATTTTAAAGTGCAGGGATAGATAATGAACTAGTGGCAAATGAGAGAAAGCTAAATAGGTTTTAGACATTTATTACAACTACTGCTCTTCATAAATTATACAATAATTAACAAAATCTAGGTATTTTGTTTATATGATTGTCTTCTTTTATGTCGTAGTCACATAGATACTTCATCGGTAAACGAAACAGGAAATGCCTGTATCTGCAAATATAATATTCATATTTTTAGTGAAAAATTAATTAAATAATTAATAATAATTAATTTGAGATGATCTCTCTCATTGATAATTTAATAATTTGAAAATAAACTTCCTTCCTTCATGGATTTGATTTTAAATAAATTTGAAAATGATCATTTTCATTCCCCTTTGAAAATTAAATAAAAATTTTTCTCTTACAAAATTATAGTTAAGTCGTCTTCCTTGACTTTTAAATTAATTAATAAACTCAACTTTATTTAGTAGTTGCTTCTCACATAATAGCTCGGAACTTGACCTCATGTCAATTTACATTTATCCGTTACTCGAAACAATTAATTAAATTATTCTTACAATTTTCGACTTTGTGAGTTCAATCCACTGACATGGCCTATACTTATTCATGTGTATTCGTTAAATAAGATCCTATTCCTCCTTAAAAACGAATAAAATCCACTAAAGGTTTGAATTCATTCAAATGGTGAACCACTAAAGTTGGCGTAAATTCAGGCCAAAAATTCCACAAAATAATGAAGAGCATCATCACAAATATGGATTATAAACTTACATTAAGCAAAATATAGTCAAATCACACATACTACACTCACACAAGGATACACGGAAATATTATATACATATTTACACGAACGCTAGCCCTTGATTATTAATTTTTATGTTTAGACAAAGTTAGGAAAATTATTCTCACGATGACACTATCGTGGTGACCTCCTCTCATCAACTGGGAAATGTGACAGAGCAAGGATTATCACTTAATTATAGAACACAGTTATACGACAACGTTTAGAGAAAATTTACGAACACAAATCATCCAAAAATCATCGATAAATCGCTTAAACATAGGCCAGAATAAACATTCCGCGCACGCGGTTCATGAGCTACGACATTTATTTTTACTTCTCCACTATAATTGTGATTCTCGATTAATCTGCACTCATAACGAAGACATTACATCAAGTAACATATTTATTCCATCATTGACTCATTAATGGATGCACAGCTCGACTGCTGAATTCAATAATATCCATCAATCAATCAACTTAATCATCACAACGCAGCAAACATATAACAAATTGTATCGGTCAGATACTGCCATTTCCCAGGCCTAAATTATAATAATGAGCGCACATCAACCATTTTCAATAATAACTAATATTATGCTCATGACCTTAGGTGTTCTTTTACGCGATAATTTAGTTAAATTATTTTTATTATTACTGGCCGCGCAAGATCATACGTGCGGAAGCTACTACACAATAATATTTCAGATGACTCTATTGCACACAAAACTCAACCATACGTCGCATAATCGAAGAATGAGCTCTGACATGATAGAATCCACGGAATTTCTGTCCCATTTGATCTCATTAAAAGTCAAAAAATATTCAAATAGTCCAAGTTTAACGTTGGGGTCAATTTACACTTATTTCTCCTGCCACAACGAACTCGGGACAGTTGAAACACTTCTCGAAGACATCCACTCAAACAAACTAATAGGTTCAAATACTCACTCATTCTCAATCTACCATCACCAAGAAAGAAGAGATGGAAAAATTCTAACTAATAGAAAATGTCTAAACAAATAAGTAGAGGCTATGTCATTACAATTACTTTACAAAAGGAAAGAAAGAATAACAAAGTTTAAATATTACTTGGTGGTGACTGTCGGTTGTAGAACTCGGGCTGATGACCTAGTGCATTATCACTTTACACACCATCGATCCTCGTCACGCCCGTCTGGACTGCCTTACATTTTACTCGTGCATTGGAGACATGCTGGCGCGCTGGAAATCACACCGTTCACGAAGAAAGAAGACTGACATCCTGACTCGGACTCGAACCGGTGACCTCTTCTGTGGAAATCTTGTGAAGCTGAAACTAAAAATCACGTCTAAGACAAGGTCCAAAACTCACACCGATGTCTGATAAGATGACAAGGAAACTTAACTTTTAGAATCTGCTGAATTATAGGTGGAATCCGCGAACATCTGAACTGCAGTTGTAACCAGTTGTAGGCTCTGAATGACGAAGTTCCCTGGCAAGCGAAGTGCGTCTTCTTCTGTCCGTAGTCGAAGCTAGAGTAATTCTTCTCAGTAAGCGAAATACGTCTTCTTCCGTCCGTTGTTGAAGCTAGAGTAATCCTCCACAAGACGTGTTCAGAGGTAGAAATTTCTGTGTAAATTTTCCCTAGGAAAATCCATTATTCACTGTCTTAAGACAGGGGTGCGTCTTTTCCTCATAAGCGATTGGTTAATTTATTAACTTAGCACCAAATTAATCGCTTGATTGGCTGCCATAGTCAGACGTCATGCACCTTCACAATTATCGATCGAGCACTTGACACACATTCAGCCTGGTCACGTGTCATTCACGGCTGATTCCAAGGTTATTTGGCTAGCTGTCTCTGCGTTCTCCCCTCGCCTGGCCTTGAGTGGAATTCCCAGCCACCTGGCGTATCTCGCTCAGTCCACTCGACGTGATAAAACTCCCTTCCTGGTTCATAAAATAATATTTTAACACACAGTAGAAATAAATGCTTTCCAATAAATGATTTTACCAATTTTGAAGGGGACAATACCAATCGGCAAATCAAGAGAATCTTTAAGCTTAGTGGTATCGGCCGCAACCGTGCCTCCAGATTGAACATTTCTAATAGTTAATTCATAAATTAATTCCTCTTTGCGCAAATAGCCGGGATGGAGGACATCGCGAGGGCCGGACATGATGACAAAAGATTGACAAATTTAGAAAATAAAAAAGAAAATTCCAGCGACGGAGAAAATTGTTAAAGTTCAAAACAAAAGCAATGTTTAGCCGTCAAAAGGGGCAAAATTGAGACCCATTCAACCATGCTCTGCTACCACTTGTTACGGAGTTATCCGTGGAATGCAGAGGTGAAAGAAGGTGCGGGCTGGAATGGGTCTAATTACAAGTCCGAAAGATGAATTAAAATTTCAATAAAGGTTATATTTTCAATAGACAACAAGATTTAACAACTTTTCACTAGGTGAAATAACAATGAAAAATCAGGTACAATTATAACTTTACAAACGAAAGCACAAGTTAAGGGATCTTTACAAATTCTGGGCTTCGAGACCCAAGTTTATAATTCCTGAGCCCTCAGCTCACAACCACAAATTACCAAAGGGCAGAAAACCCCTCATTACATGGAGCACATGCTCCCGCCTAGTAATGTCAAGCCGCCTAGAGGCACCTTTCAAAACACCATAAAGAGCTGACCCGCTCTCAATCCTTCAAGCCTATTAAAGGCAATACAATGCTTTACAATCACTTGTCATCGAGGCGCAACTTACAAGAATTAAACAGGGGTATCTCGTACCCAGCCTACAGGGCCTTAAAAGAAAAATAATAGGTTAATTAAATGGTCCAAAATACCAATATGAATGGAGGCGTAGCTTGCGATCCTACATGAAACCTTATAAAACCTAAGGAGCACTAGGCCGCTGACACAGGGGCTATTCCCAAACTAATGAGGTGTCTCGTGTAAGAAAATTTTAATACATTAAGAGTAGAAAATCGGTTGTGAAAACGTAGTCACCTAAACTCAAAAATGAAGGGGAGCTCGAGAGGGTAAAGCACTCTCTATCCCCAATTTACAGTTAAAGTAATAAGAAACCGGCACTAAGTTACATTTTTAGAAAGGTAGGTTACATTGAAAAGGATTCGGACCTTCCCCGAGGGCTAAACTGCTGAGCTAGCAAGAAATAAAGATGTTAAAAGGCCATTACCTTGTAGAAGAGCTGCTGGCGGATGAAAGAGGCTCTTGCCGCCTCCTGCTATACTTCCGTACACTAAGCTAGATGTTGTACGAGTAGCGGAGAGCCAGGGAAATCAACAGTTTTTATACTCTCGGGGAAGATTCGAGACCTTCCATGAATGATTAAGACACACCCACAGTCGTTTATTGGGTAGCTTACAGTTACACATCAATATTGTGGAAGAAAGACGCCATTGGCTGAAAATTAATGACATAAATTTACGATTGGCTAATTTCAAAACTGGCGGAAAGAAAGATTAATATTGCCAACTCACAAATGAAAGAACAACATTTAGTAAAGAACAAACTTATGAATACAAAATATCTTCAAGAAAAGTTCCTTCACTTCGCACCAGGGTGCATGATCATAGTTTTTGATAGAGACAT
This sequence comes from Anabrus simplex, assembly GCF_040414725.1. Lineage (NCBI taxonomy): Eukaryota > Metazoa > Arthropoda > Insecta > Orthoptera > Tettigoniidae > Anabrus > Anabrus simplex. Next base: position 85,863,375 of record NC_090276.1, on the reverse strand, counting down.
CTGTGAGAGAATGTCCACACTTCTTGATAATTAGTAAACAAAAACAATTCGAAATTAACACAGTGACATCTTCTGATAAACGGTTGAATTGATTCAGTTTTAAAGTTCAGAGTTTCAGCTGTAGAGGAGTACTTTAAGGCGGAAAATTCAAATGTGCGACGTATAGGTGTAACAACCGGTACCATAATGAGGAAAACAACACCCCTAATCCTCATCTTCTGCTAACACAGCTTGAAATGTCTACACCTTAGGCAAAACTAAAGATCACGTAATTGTAAACGCGGACAATTAAGAGTAGGTCTACTGACTGATTTCTGTGTAACGACCTAACAACATTCCATAATTTATTATTATTAACGTGTATAATAAAAGTACAGCCTCGGTTTTCTGAGTAACTATACCTGAAATCGTTCACAGTAAATCGCAAAAGGAATCGTATTATTTCGTATTCTAGCTTGTGGTCGGTTTCGTTGTGTCGGTGCCGTGTTTACTGGATTATAGAAATCTGCTATACTATATAATATTTATCGAGAAAACTGACTATATGTAATGGCGAGGAAAATATTTTTCTATATAAAAGCAGGAAGTATGAGGTTACATTGAATAAATAAATAATATTTATTTGCAATCCCGATATTACTACTCTCAACATTATGACGAATGTCATGGCATAAATTTTGACGGTATCGATGGTGGTCTAGGAAGAGAAAGATAATTGATAAAGTCATTCGATATCACAAGGTTTTATAGTGATCACCTGCCTTTTAAAGTCGTGTATAAGAACAACAATGTTCTAGTAGTGAAGACTAAATTGTGCGTGTTAATACGTGTGTATTTTCAGCCAGGTTTCACATCCTATCAGATCACTGATGAAATAGGCACCGCTCTGATTATAACGGAACGGGAGGATAACATCATCCTAGCAGGAGACCTAAATTGCCGAACTGACATTCCATCACAGAAGACAATAGAGATCTTAGGCTACTTGAGGTAGGGATGGCAGTTTTTAAAAATATACCGATATATCGATATTTAGATATAATGAAAACTTATTTTCGATAATCGATATTTATTGCACATAATATATCGGTATATTCAAGCGATATCGATATATCGTAACCCAAGAGTACAAGAGTAACTACAATATCATAACCAGACCTCAATGCATATATATCAATATTGGTTTATTCTGCCTGTGTACGCGACTGGTTGGTTGAGTTTATCTTGCTACTGGAATTCGCGGTTTAATTATCCATGGAAATTATCCATCAACGGCTGCTAATTTAAGATGACCACTAGCCTGCACGGTTGCTAGGGTTATACTTCCATAACACAAATTTTCATTCACCCGCAGCCACAAGACAGCAGTCGAGGCATAGATCCTAAATAAATAGCGTTTTTAAGAGATAAATACACACGTAAAATAGAGTGAAAGAAGTAGTGTCAGTAATGCTTGATGAAGTTCATATAAACCTCGTAAATTAGTAGAATGGCTGAAAATAGTTAAGAATATGATGCAGCATCTACCGTGCAAGTATTTATGGTTTTATCATTGCATTGATAGGATAAACAAGGAAGAGGGAAGGAAGCGGCCGTGGCCTTAAGTTAGGTATCATTCCGGCATTTGCCTGGAGGAGAAGTGGGAAACCACGGAAAACCACTTCAAGGATGGCTGAGGTGGCAATCGAACCCACCTCTACTCATTTGACCTCCCGAGGCTGAGTGGAGCCCGTTCCAGCCCTCGTACCACTTTTGAAATTTCGTGGCAGAGCCGGGAATCGAACCCGGGCCTCCGGGGGTGGCAGCTAACCACACTAACCACTACACCACAGAGGTCTTACCACGCTTACGTCTCTTGGTTAACTGTTTTGTTGAAACATTCAAATTTACGTGCAAACCAGATTCAGAATGATATAAAACCAAATGAAATTTTCCAATCATTTAGTAATACATAGAAGCAGATTCGAACAAATCAAATCTTTGTTGATGGCTTCAAGCATGCTGCACATTTTAACGGACTTAAATTCTTAGCTGCCGTCTTACCTTATAAAGTAAGGAATCAATCAAATTCGGAATTATATACAAACAAATTAAAATTTTTAATCATTCAGTATTATGTACAGATAGATTCAAACAAATTAAATATTTCTTGATGGCTTCAAACAAGTTGCATATTATTAATAGATCTCCGTTTTATAGAACTTCAATATAATTTCAAATCCTTGTATTTTGGAAAAGAAATAGTTTGCTATCGAGATATATCGCTATTTTGTTTTGATAGTAGGATAATATCGGCATGTCGATATCGAATCAAATATCGATATTTATTATATCTGAACGTCCCTAGGTGTTATCGATGCCTACGAGATAATTAAAGGCCTCTGCATGCACGGTCTCTTCAAGTACCAAATTGACAAAGTAGCAGCAGTTGAAATATCGCCGCTGGATTTCAGGTTTTCCCTCCATTCCTCAGCACAATTCCAATTGGCATTACGAGAATAACTTGCACATAAAAGCACATTACAAATATAAAACATTGCGTTTTGAGTAGGAAAGTGATATTTCTATGGCGTTTAATGAAGAAAAATAAATGTATCACCCAGTAATTCAAGATGAGCTCATACGAATCAGGTAGTATAATTGCAACCGGAAAGTACACATCCTAATAAAAATGAAAATGCTCCATAGTATATTTTAAAACACTGCGGTATTCACATAGCCTACGTCGATGAATGCAGAGTGGGTCTCGGCCCACAAGTGGCCACAGCTGGTCCGTGGTCCAACAGCTCTGCACTCCGACCGGCCAACCGAGCAGAGGAAGGGTGGCTCTTCATCTCTGTATTCGGGAGACTGGACAGGGCTGGACCTCACGGCTGGTCCCCACTGTCGGTTTTCCTGAGAATGGTTTTCCGTGGTTTTCCATTCTCCTGCAATAAGGCGAATGCTGGGAGGGTTCCTAGTATAGGCCACGGCCGCCAACCCCCTCACCATCTCCGAGCATCTCCTTCGCCGTAACAAATCTCCCGGCCTCAGAGACGGCGTCACCATCTAAGAGGCCCGCCTCCTCCTTCAGGGGAGGAATTAAAACATTTTAGTATTAGTACGTAACCTAGTCTTACCATGCAAATACGATGGATACCCTGAAAAAAAGTGTTGGCATTGATTGCGGCTAGTTTTAGTAGAAATGCTAAAACACGTGCTTTCAAAATGTTCACTACATACTACAGACTTCGAGGAAGGTTGCCACATGCTATTTTTCTCGTCACCGCGACATGACATACTTAAGACCCATTTTTCTCGTAGTTCCACATTTGCTCGTGGAAATAAATGCCACTACCTTTCTGAAGTTTACTTTTGCAGAATGGTGCACAGCAATAAACCATTGTTTATCACGCGCAATAAACATCTTGTGAATAGAATGTTTACAATAAATACTCTCTCGGCTCTTGTATATTTATCAATATACACAAAACATTTTCTTAATGTAAATCCACAGCCTGTTTAGAGTCATTTGACCGGGTCAGCAATGGAACGAATTAAGCCCCATCTAGCGGCGAGAATGGGAAATTTCCCGGCTGCCGAAGCCTGTCGCACTCCTCTGGGGCAATGATTAATGACTGACAAATGAAATGATATTTGAGAGTGTTACTGGAATGAAAGATGGCAGGGAAAACCGAAGTACCCGGAGAAAAACCGGTCCAGCAAAAATCTCATATGGAGTGACCGGGATTTGAACCACGAAACCCAGCGGTGAGAGGTTGGCGCGCTGCCACCTGACTCGCGGAGGCTTCTATTTTCATAACTTTACGTTTAAATATAAACCATATACTCATCACAAGCTGAATACACAAATCAACGCCTTTTATAATGAATTTTAAGGCTTATCTCACCTAAAACCTCACTAACTTACCTTTTTCCTTCACAGTTTACATATGCGTCTGTGTTGTTAAATAGTGGAGAGCTAACACGAAGTCTAGCGGTGACTCTGGAACTAGAACGTATTTCGCGCTGTGTAAACTGCCATACGGAGGCAACTGTGTTACATATTCCACCGTTTGTATTCGAATTATAGTCCGGCCTACCAGAGGCTCAGAGCAAGGTATTGTATTCCTTGTAGGCTAAGTCTCTAGTGCGGATGTTGTTAATGAAAATAATAATTCAAAGAAAAACGATATATTTATGGAAAAACCGATATATTATTCGATAAATTGAATCAAAATTTCGATATCGATATATCGATAAATCGAATGGAAAATATCGGTATTTCATAAAAACCGATAAATCGTTGCCATCCCTAAATATGACAATTGATTAATAATTGGTTTTGCATAAGTGGAGGGAAAAGTTGTTGTTTGAATTGTGTTTAACATGTGGTCAATACGTTCGGATGAATAATTTTTAATATTTGTTTGAATTGCGTCAACACATGGTCAATACCTTCATTTGGATAATTTCTGCTATCTACACGATGCAAAATTAAAGAGACATAAATTACAAGTACACAAGTTGTGACCTGAATCACTAAAGCGTGGGCGGCTTAATGGAACTGGATTTACTTGTAAATTTTGTAGCTGGGACACATCCAGCGAACGAGAGTTACGGGGACATATGGGCGTCATACATTCAGTGAGAAGATAGACTGTCCTGGTAAGTGCTGACGATTTCCAGGTTAGGTTAGGTTAGGTTAGGTTGATCCACGAAATATCACTGTAATATTTGTCACAAATGGAAGATAGTAATTGCTTTTACTCAAATAAAGTCTCAAATCCCAGGTTGATTAAGAAATAATATGAAATATTTTATTTTAGAGAATACATACTTTACTGCCTTACAACAACTATTTCTGCTACGTCGCAGCGCTTCCGTAAGTGTTTTGTTTGTCCAACACTGTCGTGTGTGATGTCTTTGCTCACGCATTCTTTGGTGTCGTTTTATTGATTTTTCTCATTCGATGTAATTTGATGGGCTGTCACTTCATGTGCATTAACTGATTCATTAAACGATTTATTGGTCCAGGGATCATGCTATTTTCCTTTTCAAATATATATGTATGTATTGGTCCAGGTATCACGCTATTTTTCAACAAAATACCCGCACTCCCATTCGCTAGAAAGAGAGCTCGTTGCTCGTTGGTGCCAGCCCTGGACCTCAAGAAAAAAAAAAAAAAGAAAGAAAAAAAAACCTAAAACGACGGCACGAGCAAAGGAATGCAAGACATACGGCCAAAGATATACAAAATCGCAGACATTGCACTCCCATTCATCAGTGCCAACCCTGGACCTCAAGAAAGAAACAAAAGATTTCGCAAGCAGCGGAATGCAACACCATGGACTCATATTTACAGCCAGTAAATACGTATACATATTTCTTGCTAGTAACGACGGTATTTCTTAATCAACCTGGGATTTGAGTAAATCAATGATTACCTTTTGTTTCGTTTGTGACAAATATTACAGTGATATTTCGTGGATCACCATCGTTCACATAACCACTGTATCTGAGTCCGTTCGTGTGTCTCGTACGGTGCGGATCGTTCTTTGGTTGCAGTCTGGTGTTTGCCTGCGGTGACAAGTAGTGTGTCTGTGTAAGCTTTGGCGATGGATACTGATAGTGGAGGAGATGAGGCACCGGATCCCTCATCCAATGCCAATGTTGGTCGTGAAGAAACTGTGCCGATGCAAACCGATTTGATTAATCTCACTTCAAATATGAATTCATTACAGCAGCCTTTACAACCTCAACAGTCTAATGACGCTCAGCCACCTCCCCCACTTCCTGAAGAGTTGGAGGTTTATCAACAGGCTCATTTTGGTCCATTTATTGTCTTTGTTGAATCAACTAAGTCGAAAAATATTGGTGGGCTACATGCCATGGCGCTTGGGCGCTTGTTTTACGATAATGATATTTTTGTGAAAGGTATAACGCCCAAAGGACGAAATAGATTATTGGTGGAATTTAGTTCCGCGATCGAAGCTAATTCCTTTCTACGTCATTCAATACTTGCAACTCACTCTTTGAAAGCATATATTACCAGTTCCAATATCTTTCGTGTTGGACTTATACGCGGTGTGGAAAAGAATGTTTCTGATTCTGACATTCTTAAATAGGGCTACCTCAAATCTGATGTTCGGGTCAAATCGGTCAGGCGGCTTAACCGTAAGGTTGTGGAGCCCAGTGGAGTGACCTACGTTCCTACTGGAACAGTTAAGATTGTTTTTCGCTCTCAGACTCTTCCTCAATACGTCTCTTTGTTTCAAGTGCATTTAGAGGTTCACCCTTTCATATTATCTCCGATTATATGTTCAAAATGTCAGCGATATGGACACACGATCAAAAACTGTCAGGCTAAGTCACCCCGATGTGGGCATTGTGCGTTACATCACCTTATATCTGAGTGTCAGGAAAATATTTGCCAATGTGTTCACTGTCATCAGGAACATTATATCCCCCTGTGGGTGGGGGCGGTAGAATAACACCCACGGTATTCTCGCCTTCGTAAGAGGCGACTAAAAGGGGCTCTGAACTTTGGAGCGTGGGTTGGCGTCCACGGGGCCCTTAGCTGAGTCCTGTCATTGCTTCCACTTGTGCCAGGCTCCCCACTTTTATCTATCCTATCCGACCTCCCTTGGTCAACTCTTGTTCTTTTCAGACCCCGACGCTATTAGGTTTGTGAGGGCTAGGGAGTCTTTCATTTTCATGCCCTTTGCGGCCCTTGTCTTCCTTTGGCCGATACCTTCATTTTTCGAAGTGTCGGACCCCTACCATTATTTCACTCTGATTAGTGTTATATAGAGGATGGTTGCCTAGTTGTACTTCCTCTTAAAACAATAATCACCACCACCACCACCTCAGGAACATTATACTGGCTCATCAAACTGCCCTACTCATCAACAGCAAACTGCCCTTAAAAAGCTTATGTGTACAGAAAATCTATCCTTTTCCGAGGCGTCTGCTAGAATACCCTCGACCCAATTTGACATGTCCAATAATACCCATCATTTTCCACCTGTTCCTTCTACTAGTTCCTCTTCACCTGTGGAAACCCCCAGGAAACGTAAATTTACTCAGGTGGTTATGAAAGAGCCCCGTCCCATTCCAAAACCTGGTTTTGATAAGTCTGGGTATCTTAATCTCCTCAGACCCACTCCAGTGTCTTCACATACCTCGGTCTTTCCATCCACTTCATCTTCATCCTCCCCGTCCCCGATTCCGTCTACGTCCCGTAATTCTCAGTGTTTACCTTCAGCTCCTTCTCAATCATCTAGTTCCTCTGTGCTACGCCAAAAGGCGTATCTCCAAAGTGGTATTCATCAACTATTTCTACAACTTATTCAATTATTAGGGGACCAGTCACATGTTGCACATACACTTTATAAGCTTCATGACTGTGTGCACACTATGTTCTCTTTAGATGCTACGTATCCTGCAGTGGAATGCTAGGAGTATTCCTTCTAAACGGTATGAGTTACAATTTTTGATAAACGAAATTTCCCCATTCATTATAGCATTACAGGAGACTTGGTTTTCCCCATCCTCTGAGTTTTATTTAAATGGCTTTAATGTTGAGCGCTATGATGGTGTTGGTTACGGTGGTGTTGCTTTATTTATTCACCATAGTTTATCCTATCAACGTCTTCATATCTCGTATTGTCTACCCCATACGTTTGTTATTGGTATCTCATATAATCGCCTTTCCATTATTAACCTTTACTGCCCTCCAGATCTTTCTATTTCTCATATTCAATGGTGTCGATTCTTGTAGCAATTTTCTTCTCATAACGAGCTTCTCCTCTTAGGGGACTTCAGTCTTCATCATTCTATGTGGGGAAGCAGTAGTGACACTTCCCTGGGTTCTTATTTCGTCACTGCTTCCCAATCGCATGACTTTGTCATTTTAAACGATGGTTCTCCCACGCGCCTCACTGCCCCCGGCTCTCCTTCCAGTGCTGTGGATTTATCATTATGTCGTCCTGCAATGGCTTCGGTTGTAACTTGGTATCGTCTTTCTGATACACATTCTAGCGACCATTTCCCTATTATTCTTACGTATGGTCTTGGTAGGTTTCCTAGTTCTTCTTCCACTCCTACATGTATCAGTAATGTTCGCTCCCTCCGTCACTTTGATAGAGTATCTTTTATTTCTTATGTTACCCATCGTATTGAGCTTATTTCGGATACTATTTTGTCCTTTTCTACTCTCTTTCAATTTATACAAGATTATCTCGATCTTTACTATCCCTATAAACCTATTTCTTCTCACTCTGCTCGTCCCTCTTCCTTTTTACGATGGTGGGACTCAGAGTGCCATAATCTGGTTCTTAAACGACGCCGTTTATTCCGGATATATAGGACAACATTAGCCCTCCATCATTATTTCCGTCTTAAGCAACATATTGCTTACGCTACACGAGTTTTTCTTTCTAAACGCCGTGCTGCATGGCGATCCTTTATTTCCTCCCTAAACGCTCATACTTCGTCTTCTCAATTATGGAGTGCAATTCGCTCACTTACCCAAGCTTCTCAATACATTCCACCCTCTGTCACCCCTCCACAGATTCTATCTATCTTTCTCAACTCACTCACTCCTGATTATGTTGTGCCAGACTTTACTATCCCCCTGTCTCCATTCTCTTCCCGCTTTTCTGTATTACTCCAACCTATACACCTTTCTGAACTTGAGGCCACCTTGTGTAATGCAAAGAGTTCGTCTCCAGGCCCTGATTATATAGCCTATCATATGATATGCTCCGGATCCTCCCTCTACGTGCTAAACAAGCTTTATTAGCTCTCTATAATAATATACTTCTCACTACTTCTGTTCCTACCTCTTGGAATGAATTTTTTTTGGTGCCTATCCTCAAACCTGGTCAACTTCACACTGACGCTAACAGATTTCGAGGGATTGTCCTTGGTTCGTGTATCCGCAAGACATTTTTAAAAATTCTCCTTCAACGAATCCTGTGGTCTCTTGAATATTATAATTTGGTTCCCAAATATCAATTCGCCTACTTTAAAGGTCGTTGTGCTCAAGATGCTATTAACATTTTAATTATAGATATCTTATTAGCGCAAATTCGTAAGGATTGCTTATTGCTATTTTTTTGGACATACGAGGAGCTTTTGACTCCATACCACTTCATCTTCTCTGGACTAATCTTGCACAGAAAGGTTTTCCTGCTCATTTTCTCCACATCTTGCGTAATTTGTTTACGTATCGGAAACTTTCACTTAAATCTGCTTATTCTTCTCTTCCTTGTCGTCTGTCATCTGTCGGTGTTCCTCAGGGAGACATTTTAAGTGGTCTGCTGTTCGCCCTGTATATGAGTAATCTTGAACAATTGGTTACACAAAAAGCTTGCATTCTCTTTTATGCTGATGATATAGTTCTTTATTATTGTCATAGTAATGTCGATGTGTGTCGTTACCATATATATCAGCTAATGGAGCAAGTCATTACATGGCTTACTTTCCATGGTCTTCAACTTTCCACCTCCAAATGCTGTGCAATGTTTTTTATCTCTAAGCGTAGGTTTAACTCTGAGCCACTTGTTTTCGATTCTCATGTCATTCCTTTTTCTAGCTAGCTAGGGGCTTTACGTCGCACTGACACAGATAGGTCTTATGGCGACAACATTCATTTTTTGTTCCTCCCATAAATACCTTGGTGTTATGCTAGACCGCTCGGTATCTTGGAAACATCATATTACTCAGTTTCGTAATTCTTCTGATACGTATATTAAAATTCTCCAAGCGGTTACTAGACGATCATGGGGTGCTGACCCTGGCACAGCTCAGTTGTTATATTCCGCTACTATTCGCTCTAGACTCGACTACTGTGCGCATGTTATAGATACTGCACCGGATTCTTTTCTTAATCACTTAAATACTTTACAATTTAAAGCCCTGAGAACTTGTGTTGGAGCATTGTTGTCTACCCCTACTAATGCTCTCCTTGTCGAGACCGGTGAGCTCCCTCTTCCAATTTGCCATAAAATGATAACATCTAAATATTTACTTAAAAGATTTGCCTTGGCTCAACACCCATTGCTTCCTAAATTGCAGTTGTCTGTCTGTCTGTTAGGTCATCAGCCCATAGGCTGGTTGGATCCTCAAATAGCACCACCAAAGGTTATGCGGTTATAAGGAAACCACAAAAACCAATGGCAGCACCAAAATGAGGCATACTAGGCAAGACGAGGAGTGAGGTAGTTTGCCATTGCTTTCCTCACTGGGTCAGAAAGTGCTATTGCAGCACGGCTGACCCTATGAGCAACACCTTTCATAACACTCAGATGCACTAGTTGTGCTCTGAATGTCAATACTCAGCACCACCCATACCCCAGCAGCTTCCATATTGTCACAGCCATGGATGAGACTGGGACTTCGGTGAAAGCTACACTTTACTCTGGCCTGTGCCAAGGGATGGACACAAAAGTACTGTATCCATCAAGAAATGGCAGCAGGCAACAAATTGCAGTTATTAGATGAATACTCTCTTCTTTCACAGGCCCGCCATCGTAAGTTGCCTGCTTTGTTGTATGCATATCAATTTCTTCTCTCCTATAAAAATACTATCTTACGCACTACTTCTTCCCCCATTTATTCAGTACATTTTGATTGTTTATTTTTGTCCCTTCTATCATTATCTCCCCTACATCTTCTTTTTCCTCTTCTATTCCTGGTTCTTCGTTGACTGGCCCTCCTTTTATGAAGCTACGTTTTGCTCTAAGTGATTCTGGTGTCAACATATATACAGACGGCTCAAAAAACTCTTTTGGTGTTGGAGCAGCGTTCTATATCGTCAATACCAATGTTGCTGAACTCTATCGTTTACCCAGTGACTTTTCTATCTACACTGCGGAAATTTTTGCTATTCGTCAAGCCCTCATGTACATTAAGCATCATTCTATACCTAAAGCAGCTATTTGTACGGATTCTCTCAGTGCCGTTCAGTCGCTCATGTTCTATCATCTTTCTTTTAACTGGTATTTGTATCATGTTAAAAGTCTCATTTATACTTTGCATCAGTCTGGGGTGGTTCTCACTTTTGTCTGGGTCCATAGTCATATAGGTATCTATGGGAATGAACAGGCGGATTTATTTGCTAAACGAGCTGCTCGTGATGGAAAATCTCTACTTAAACTTGCAGTTCCTCTACCCGATTTTTACCCTGTTCTTAAACATTCCGCTTATCGTCAGTGGCAAGAAGATTGCACTCGATCAGCTCCTTATAAAGGTCGCTATTATTACAATACCCAGCCTTGTATTCCTCCCTCTCCTTGGTATTTGAAGGGTAAATATTCTCGCCGTCACATTACCAACATTATTCGTCTTCGCTTTAATCATGCCCTTACTCCTCTGTATAAACATCATTTTAACCTCTCCCCCCACTCCTCCTGTCTATGTGGTACTCTGAGTGCTGATGTAAATCATTTATTATTCCAATGCCCTGTGTATGATTCTTTTCGTCCGGCTTTTATTTCTCGTCTTATCAGTCTTCAGAAAGCTCTCCCCACTAATGTCTCCTGTTTGCTTACCGATACATGCTAATATATGCTATCAATCAATATTTGGATGACTCTCATATTCACTTGTAAATTACTGTTTTTTTATTGTTCGCTCGGTTACATACTCCTGCTTCCACTGTTTTTTACTTCTATGCACTTCCTTTGTTATGTTTCGCGCTATTTAAGATGTGTACATAGACATGATGCTCAACTTTGTTCTTGTGACCTTCGTAGTGAGACTCATTGCGTGTGACCTTCGTAGTGTGAATAATTGCGTGTGATTTCGCATATTAAGTGTAATATCATGATAATAAGTGTAGTGGCTGGGTGAAATAATAGAGCCCATAACCTCTCCAACAACAACAACAACAACAACCACTGTATCTAGTTAGGCAATCCATGTGGAGATAGTTGAATGCATAAGTGTTCATTAAAGTTCATTAAGGGTAGGCCTATTCCATGAAATATCACAATCTGCTACAAGCTCTTCACAAAATGTTATGACATTTTCCTCACATGTTCATTAAATACCAGTACCAATATTCTTTAAATCAGTAAAATTTTCTGTTCCTATTAATAGCTCCATTAGGCCTAATGATGCTCGAAATGTACTCGCCACTAAAATTCATGCTTTCATAAAGATTTTCCTTAATATTTTCAGTATTTATTTGAAATAAATTATTTGCATGAGGAGAAGATTCCCTTAGGGTGAAATCTCAGATTTCATTAAAATTGTTATACTAAAATTGTTATACTGGCACTAACTACATTTTATCATTCTTTGAAATCTCAAGAAGGGTACCTATGGTTCTTGCTGAATTCGTTAAAGTATTATTTTAAGAAATTTTGTTAAGACTTATCTAGTTCTAGCAGTTACAGCATTATATCCATGGAAAGAATATGCGCAAAATTCCGAACATATTAATCCATGATGCAACCCTACATTTTAAATTATATGTCTGCTTTGAATACAGGATGATTACTTCCCCCTGTGAAATATAATTGTTACAAGGCTGAAGTGGCCGGAGTGAATTCTGATTTCCATTTTAGAATTAGCATAGGAAGTCAGTGTGTTGATGTAACACCGATTGATTCGCAAACCTGCATTTTATGTAATATTTCATCATTATTTTCATTCTTAGATAAAGTAATTATTTTAATTTTCAGGAATAACTTAGAGATGGGAATGTTTGCATAGTAAGATTGAATACCTACTTTCCTTAATCTTGTCTATAATCTGTCCTTATTTGCTCCATTCCACAGTTCTTGACAAACTGGATGTTTAGGCTACATCTTCTATAATCTATTTAGTCCACAAATATGGTTCCTGTGGGAGTTAAAGATCTGTTTTATCAACTTTTAGATTCAAAGAAAACATTGACAGCACCACCAATACCATTAAATTATCTTTGTCTTTCTGAAGCGGCAAGAAAAGTGCTCATTTCTTTGCCAGAATCTGCGAGGTATTTACATAAATTTATGAAATAATATTTGTTACATCCTCATGTAATTCATGAACTTTTTCTGAAAAAATTTATACTTTAATATCTTTTGAGGTAACTGCTAAGGAAATTGTCATTGTTTAAGAAGCCTTTCTCGTGGTCAGTCAAGATTTCTTTTGAGGACGCGGAGCACAGTTTTCTGCGAAACGTTAAGAATTTCACCTTATTTTCTTGACACAGCATAAGCCCAAAAGCCTATACAGCATCATGTCTACTATTTTGTCATACAGTAAGCTTACTTGAAACTCTGGAAAAGGAAATTAAATAGCGAATGGTTTGTTCCAGATGTAAAGAATTGCTTTTTTTTTTCAGAAAATAATATATAACCACTACTTTTTTCCAAAGAAATAAACCTGTTGTTGGATCAAGTTGCACAAGTCTTGGTGAGTGGAGTCAATAGTAGCACTTGAAGAGTGATTTCTAGCCTCCATGGGTCAGGCGGCAGCGTGCCAGCCTCTCACCGCTGGATTCCATGTTTCAAATCCCAGTCACTACATGGGAGATTTGTGTTGGACAAAAACGAGGCAGGAGAGGTTTTCTCCAGGTACTCCGGTTTTCCCTGTCATCTTTTATTCCAGCAACACTCTCCAGTATCATTTCATCTGTCAGTTATTAATCATTGCCCCAGAGAAGTGCAACAGGCTTCGGCAGCCGGCACAGCTCCCATCCTCGCCACTAGATGGGGCTTCATGTGTTTCATTCCTGACCCGGTTGAATGACTGGAAACAGGCTGTGGATATTCATACTCGGGAGTGATTTCCAGTAATTTTTTCTGAGTAATTCAGTGCTTACACCCGCGGTATCCACTGCCTGTCGTAAGAGGCGACTAAAAGGGGCGACCAAGGGCTGACTGAATTAGAACCATGAAACTAATTTTGAATGTACCATCACGCGGGGAACACCATAGGTTGCCTGTACTTGCGAGTAGTACCACTAAATTCGGTACGAAATAGGTTTGTGATTAGTAGCAGTAAAAGCCTGGCCTGGTGGATTCCAGTACCCGTGCGTCGTACCCATGTGTGCAACACCGCGGGTCTGGGCGTAGCCTGTGAGTTGTACCACTATATGAGCAGCACCGTGGGTCTGCGTTGCCTGTGATTAGTACCCACTATGTGAGGAACACCATGGGAATACCGGCGCCCGTGTTTAGTACACCTAGGTGGGGAACCTTCTCGGTTTGCGTTGACTCTGAGTTGGGCCATTGTGTGAGACACATCATAGGTCTGCGTTACTTGTACGTATTGCAATACTTGTGAGTAGTACCATCTTTTGTGGAACACCGTGAGTCTTCGCTACTTCTGATGAATACCCCAACATGACACATACCTTGGTTCTATTTTACTCGCGACATGTACCATTCTGTGGGGCCTTAGACGTGGATATTGCACCCCCTTTAGACACCAAGCATCATTGTGCTTTATAAGTGGTTCCTTGGTCGGTAATAATGTTATTTTCGATCTGTATTGAGTCCGATCCACTGGTTTTTGTTTGTTTGTTTTGTGTTTTGTTGAGTTCCTGCCCATCCATTCATTCTTCATGACATATTTTATTTTTATTTTGGTCAGTGGATGCCTTTGCAATTTTTGTTGTTTCATTTCGTACCATTAGGGGCCGATGACCTTCGATGTTAGGCCCCTTAAAACAACAAGCATCATCATCATCATCATCATCAATTCAGTAATTGGATATACTGATCAGCTGTTCAGCTTTTAAAGGTAGGTAATAATAATAATGTTATTTGTTTTACGTCCCACTAACTACTCTTTTACGGTTTTCGGAGACGCCGAGGTGCCGGAATTTAGTCCCGTAGGAGTTCTTTTTACGTGCCAGTAAATCTACCGACACGAGGCTGACGCATTTGAGCACCTTCAAATACCACCGGACTGAGCCAGGATCGAACCTGCCAAGTTGGGGTCAGAAGGCCAGCGCCTTAACCGTCTGAGCCACTCAGCCCGGCTTTAAAGGTAGGATAGATTACAATATGAGGATAATATTGGAATTCAAGAGGACAAATTAGGGCAAATATTTATTTATAAGAAGACGAGTTAGGAATTGGATCAATTTATCATGGGAAATGTTTGATAGATTTCCAAGTTCTTTGAAATCATTGAAGAAAATACTAAGTAAAATGATAGGGAATCTTCCAATTGGGCTACAGCTCTAAATGCAGATCATTCACCATGGGCTTAATAGAATCGTTGATAATTCATCAATGAAATTATAACATGTAAAATTTCTGCTAACGAAGCTTGAAAGGTCTAATAAATTGTACAAAAATACAGGTTATGCAGTTGTAAATATGAATAATGAAAGCACCGACACGAACTCCTCGAAGTATAGACAGTCCCAAAAGCAGATCAATGATGATTGATTTCATAGAACCCTTCACAATTCATCAGTTATATTATCATGTATAAGAAACTCCCCTAACCTCGTTTTCTTCTGCTAACATAGCTTGAAATATTGAATACCTTATGCAAAACTATCGGTTACATAAATCTAAACTTGGATTGCTGTGTAACAACCTGAAATAATTCCATAATTATTAACGAGGACTATAAAAACACTGCATCGGTTTTCTGAGCAACTCAACCTGAAATCATTCATAGTAAATCGAAAAAAGAATCGTATCCTTTCGTATTCGAGTTTAATTATTACTGTGTTAAATTTTTCTGTTTTAGGTTATCAGACAAACGTATATAGTGGCATAAATAGGCTGGATTCGATCACTGATGCCCTCCTCATCAGCTGATCATCGTAAACAAACTAATCGCGAAGTCGCCATTACGAAAGCAAGGGAATTATGGGAATAAAAAGCAGCCAGGGCCACAGACTCTGCGAGAATGCATTGTGATTGGCCAGGTCGTATTATCGCAGTGTTATACAGAGACGCTTGTGTCTCTGCTGTACTTGGCTAAAGTAACTATGTACTTGCATTCTGATTGGTGAACGGCCATTCACTGAGCCCATTCACACTGGAGGCGCTCACCTGGAGCACATCATAGAGAGCCCAGCACGGCCACCGAGCTAGCACCCTGCAACAGGCAGCTCATCAGCCGCCAAGTAACATCCCAAGCCCCGCACAGTCTGCCAGCCAACCAGAGGGCAAAACCAAGCACCGAACATAGAGCGAGCCAGCATCCCGCCAGAAGCCAGCTCGCTGCCGTCAAGAGACACCTCGAGCTCCCGCACAACCCTGCCAGCCAATCAGCGGGCAGCACCAAGCCAGCAGCCATCTTGCTATTCATTGCGCGGTCCGTCCTGTTTGATACACTCAAGCAGGACTTTCTGTGGTCGCCACCAGTCACACAGCCATATACCCACCAGCTCTTCAACCAACCATAGTCCAGCCAGCTGCCAGCCTGCCTGCCATTGTGCGGCCACACAGCAATTTGTCAGTAGCACTCAGTGTAGTTACTCGCTCGGTTCTTGTCACGTTGAGATACGATACCTATACCTGAACCGACAGTACTCTCTGATCTGCGCCAAGTAACGAGCCGGTCCTCCTAGGAGTTTGACCAATCCAGTGCTCTCCCCTAACTGGATCCAGACACACGACCTCACCATGTCAGACCTCCCACCCTGGAATATGGCCAACCCTAGTGGACCGACTAGCTGGGGCGCCATATTCCAAAACCTTCAACTCCCCCCTTAATGTCACCTTTAACAGGACTGATTCATACAACGAACACAACTACATCCGCATCCCTATGCCATTCGTACCCCGCCCAGCCTCACTCAAGCGCCATAGACGATATATAGCCTCAATCCTGCACCCGATTTGTCACCTACTACACAGTGTAGTGGAAACACCCTATCACTGTATCTACATTATACCCAATAGCCCCTCCGACAACCAATCAGTCCTCTTAACCCTACATGAAAACAGAATATCTCACTTGCTTATGCAAGCCTCACCCAGCTACCCCTCCACCCCACCATTCCGTACCCAGCTGACTACAACAAGCGAAGTGGAAAAAGAAGACAAAGAAGTACACCCCACTACAGTAGCTACAAGCGAAGTTGCAACAGAAGACAGTAACAGTACCCCACTGCAGCACCAAAAGAAGCTGTTGAAGAACACCTGGAAGAGGACCTTGAGCAACCATTCCACTACATCAGGAAGAACTTCAAACATCCCATATCCCAGACATGCAGTTTCCTCATCATCCCACTCTCGAACCCAGGGCCAGTACCTTGCACCCGCAAAATTGTGATAGAAGCAATCCAGCCAATAATCAGCCACCATATTGCCATCATTGAAGAAACCCATAACCACCACCTAATTGTCACCCCTACAGCAAACAGGTCTATATCTACCATACTCAATGCACTCCTGCACTGTGGTACCCCCACCCCAATCAAAATCAGCCCTGTCACTAACTCTTCCAACCAAAGAGAACCATCACCTGAATCCTCTCCCGCGCACCTAACCGCAGAAACCGGCTCCCAAACAACCCCACAAACCACTGAAACCGGCTCCCAAACAACCCCCAAAACCAATAACCCAAACACAGCCAGATTCACCCAAACCAAAGCTAATTCCAGTAACCCAAACACAACCAGATCCACCCAAACCAAAGCTAATACCCGGGAAAAAACTTTCCAAATCACTCCATGTACCGTATCCGCAGCAGTTCAAACCAACCCACCCTCATCTACCACCACACCACCACCCCAACCCCACAAGGACTCGATCCCCTCCCCTCCACCCCGCAACCCACCAGCCCTACTGTAACAGAATCCATAACCGAAGCCCAACCAACTCAGCAGACAGCCCAATCTCCGACTGCCCACGATTCATACACCCACACTACGAGGAGGCATAAAAACCCTCCCCCCAAATCGCTGGCAAAACCAACCCACTCAACCTCCCATCCTACCCTTGTAATGCAATGCTACAAGTGCCTAAAACTCTACCATTCTGCAGAATATTGCCCAGAATCGAGACGATGCAACAGATGTGGTGGCCCTCACCACCACTCTGTCTGTAAGGTAGCAAAGGACCAGCCAAAGTGCGCAAACTGCCTAGGCAACCATGCGACCTCGTTTGCTGGATGCCCCTACATAAAAAAAGGCTATCCGAAGGCATTACCGTCATCAGCGCCACATCACCCACAGCACACACCCTGAGAACCCAGCACCCACTATACCACCCCCTCCCAACATAACCCAGAACCCCAACAATCTACTCCTCATACTACTAAGCCTCCTCACCACCCAGAATTGGCCAGCCCCAGCCCCACTCACCTCACAATAACACAGTCCAGACCAGAACAATTCCCCCCACGCAGCCCCTCCCAACATGCTTCGCCCTGATAACTAATACTCTCCAAGTATACCTAATGCTTCTTCTTCTCCTCTCAACTCATCTCAAAAACTAGGCATCACATCATGATAGTTAAGCAACATCGGGCGTGGTCACTCACTGGTTGAGTGACTGACAACCGTACTGCTGATTTAATCCAAAAGCGCCTTGCGCACCTAATATTGCTAAAAAGCACTCACTGCGCACTCGCGCCAGGCCATACTCTGGCCAGTAATCGACCACAAATTTTCCCTAACCCAAACATTCTACCAATCATTAATGTAGGGGAAAGCACTGTTATGATAAGGCTCTCAAAACCAATACAGGTTCACAGGCCACAACGCTCGCGACTTAGTTTCTCACGATACTAAGCTGACGAAAGAAATGGGTCTTGCTTGGTGAACATGAACAGAATGTGACGTCATTGCCATCAATGCTGATAAATATATACATTGCGTGGCCAACACCGGCTGAATAAAGGCACAAAGAAGAAAACGCCATGTAAAGGAAACAATGTGAAATGCACAACAGAAGTAATTTAATTTAATACTTACTTTAAATGGTCTTGTCCAGGTTCTATTCTAACCGTCCGCATGTCCAGACTAATCGTATTTCCACAGGAAACTGGAGGCCTAAGGCCGGTTCGCGGCTTGTAACCGTCTAGACTATTTGTCTTGTCTACAGCAAGAATGCTAACTGTCCAGACCAAGGATCATGTAAGAGAAATGCTGAATGTAGCGAGTGCTGGGCTAAGGAAAGAAAAATTATAATCTTCAGTCTCTGGAAAGTAATTTCTGATTGAATAAAATAGAGAAAATGCTGGAAAAAGAAAAAAATCTTTGTGAGATTTAATTTGTAGTGAGAAGAGCTATTCACTATTTCAGGTTGGGTTGTTGTTTAATGTTCAAATTCAATTGTTTCGAACGGTGAGAATTATATATATCGGAAACGCTTTCCCCGTTTCATTTCGCAGATTGTGCATTTCTCTTCGATTTCCTTCAAGTAACTTTCTTCTAGATCTCAAAAAAGAATTTAACATCGTACGGTGGTACCATAGGTACTTTTGAAATCAGGCGAGTTTCTTGTACACTACTTTCGACGTCGGCTTGTACATCCCGAACCAGAGCTCCGCTTGCGAAACAATGTGGTAGATGCCTGCAGATTCCTCAGTCTCCATATTAAAAGAGACTAACGTGGCAGTCCCACATCCGTCAGTTGAAGGTTGCTTGCATGAAGAGACTTAGGATGTTCTGTTTACTCTCTTGACTGTGATTATTGTGTTTTGAACATTGACTGAATTGCTACAATATGATACAATGTTAATATTTTGCCTGTGTTCAATATATTAGTTGTTTTAAGATCTTCGCTAATTGGCTGATGATGACACTTGAAATGTGTTGAAACCGGTCCCAATAAACAGGTTGTAACTACTTTTTACTACGGAGTATTGAAAGGTGGATCCTTCCCTGTAATATTAAATGCTTAAGTTTCTCAGCGGCACTTCGAGGGGGCTGACCGTGCGGTACTGCTACGATTTTACACGGCAATGATCGTCTCCCGAATTGACTGTGGAAGTGCGGCTTATGGCTCAGCATCAAAGTCTACGCTGAGCCTTTTAGACAGTATTCACCATAGTGGAGTAAGCCTGGCAACGGGTGCTTTCCGTACTAGCCCCATTCCCAGCCTACTCGCTGAAGCGGGAGTTCTATCTTTACGAATAAGGAGACAGCAGTTGCTTATCACGTTCACTGGCAAAATTTGTGAAATGCCGCCACATTCAATCTATCAAGGCATTCTTTCTACCCAACACCACCAGAGGTACACAGACCGGCCAAAGGCCACACGGCCGGTCGGGTTGCGAATTGATAGCTTGTGTCGTGAGTTACATACAGATACCATGCTTTTAGCGAGGTATCTCCGTGGTTAGTTCCGCGACCGGATATAGGTCTAGATCTACTTCGTGGACCCAAGGTGGACACGGATTCCTCCGTTCATTGGAGGTATTTCCAGAACTTCGTCACCATTATCCTGCCACGAGACACACCGGGTGAGTCAGCCGCGCCTGACGTTTTATGCTGTTACGCATCCCACCGGTGTCGTTATGGTGTATTCTCCTTTGCTGTACACCAAGCAACAATCGCCTTTAATCACTCACTGCCCCATTTTCTTTGCAAAACATGTTGGCCAACCGTATGCATTTAAACAATGCATCAAACTGCCATACGGTTATGTAAACATTTACGTGCCAATTTTGAGCTTTCAGTAGGGTATACTGAAGTAGAAGTTCTTGTACTAGGCTTTCGGTAAACCTACTCGCTGGAGTCGCCGTGGTGTCAGAGGTTAAGTGAGGTGCTGTTAATACAGCAGCGTTTGGTAGTTGGATTCGAATCCCACTTGAGCCTGAAAATTTTATTCGCATTTCGTACTTCGAGGATCATCCACAGAGCGAATGCCGTATGCCCTCACTGCGTAGGTTATTTATTTATTTATTTATTTATTTATTTATTTATTTATTTATTTATTTATTTCATCATCATCATCATCATCTGTTTACCCTCCAGGTTCGGCTTTTCCCTCGGACTCAGCGAGGGATCCCACCTCTACTGCCTCAAGGGCAGTGTCCTGGAGCTTCAGACTCTTGGTCGGGGGATACAACTGGGGAGAATGACCAGTACCTCGCCCAGGCGGCCTCACCTGCTATGCTGAACAGGGGCCTTGTGGAGGGATGGGAAGATTGGAAGGGATAGACAAGGAAGAGGGAAGGAAGCGGCCGTGGCCTTAAGTTAGGTACCATCCCGGCATTCGCCTGGATGAGAAGTGGGAAACCACGGAAAACCACTTCGAGGATGGCTGAAGTGGGAATCGAACCCACCTCTACTCAGTTGACCTCCCGAGGTTGAGTGGACCCCGTTCCAGCCCTCGTACCACTTTTCAAATTTTCGTGGCAGAGCCGGGAATCGAACCCGGACCTCCGGGGGTGGCAGCTAATCACGCTAACCACTACACCACAGAGGCGGACTATTAATTAATTAATTTATTTATTTATTTTGGCTCTGTTCTAGGCCAATAGGGCTGCTTATGTGGATGTTTTATAAGCAGGCTAGTCGAGGATAGAATGGTGGGGAATTGAATCCGCTTGACTGAGCAACAGCCTGTTAGCGCACCAAGTGTTAGAAAAGAAGGCCTCCTGCAGTAATGCACGTTTCAGCCCGCCGTTGAACTGCCATTCGGGCTCTTTGTAGCATTGTAGGTGTTACGAATCACAGCCTTCCGTAATAAGGCTTTCGGGATGTTCCGACTGCTGATCTTTCAAATAGCCCCATAGGAATGAGTCCAGTAGCGTCAAATCGGGCGATCTAGCAGGCCAGGTGGCAGGTCCACTCCTTCCTATTCATCGACCGGGATGTGTAACATTCAGATACTTGCGATCATCTGCTGACATGTCAGAGGAACTCCGTCGTGTTGCTACCACACGCTCAGCCAGGGGCACATCCTGTGGCAACCATGGAAGTTGGTCTTGAAGAAACTGTTGGTCCAGTTAGGTGATGACCCAGTACACCACACCAGACATTTACTCCCCATCGTGCCTGAAATGCTGCCTGCCTTACTCCGGTAGTGCATATTATGACGATTCACAGAGTCATTATGATGATATGGTGGCTCGTCCGAAAGTACAGTGTGCGATACAAACGCTGGATCATTTCCACTCACAGAAATCAACTCGTCCGTGGAGTTCTTGATGTAGTTGCACGTGATACGGACGGAAGAAACTGGAATGCAACATCTGTACAACAGACGACTGGCAAATGTTGGCCTGTTGTGCTACTGCCCGAGTACTCGTGTGAGCACTCTCCCGGAAAGTGTTCAAAACCACCTCAGCAGTTTCACCGGACGTAATTGGTGCCTCGCTAACAGGACGTGTTCGGGAAAGTGACGAAGTTATACGCAAACGTCGCTCCACCCTCCTAAACGTATTTGCGTTTGGTTGTTGTCTGCGTGGCAATCTTCCTGGTACATGCGCTGTGTTTCCTGTGCGTTCTGTCTCGCTTCACCGTAAATGAGAAGCATGACAACACACTCATCTGTTGAATTGCTAGTGAAGAAACGACCAGGACTGCGAGGCTACACCAAATGTCAGGTCACTAGACATTCAACATGCATGCTTTTTCATTGGGGTAATCACATAAATGGGATTGTAAATAAAGGGTACAGATCTCTGCACATGGTTATGAGGGTGTTTAGGGGTTGTAGTAAGGATGTAAAGGAGAGGGCATATAAGTCTCTGGTAAGACCCCAACTAGAGTATGCTTCCAGTGTATGGGACCCTCACCAGGATTACCTGATTCAAGAACTGGAAAAAATCCAAAGAAAAGCAGCTCGATTTGTTCTGAGTGATTTCCGACAAAAGAGTAGCGTTACAAAAATGTTGCAATGTTTGGGTTGGGACGAATTGAGAGAAAGAAGAAGAGCTGCTCGACTAAGTGGTATGTTTCGATCTGTCAGCGGAGAGATGGCGTGGAATGACATTAGTAGACGAATAAGTTTGAATGGCATTTATAAAAGTAGGAAAGATCACAATATGAAGATAAAGTTGGAGTTCAAGGGGACAAACTGGGGCAAATATTCATTTATAGGAAGGGGAGTTAGGGATTGGAATAACTTACCAAGGGAGATGTTCAATAAATTTCCAATTTCTTTGAAATCATTTCGGAAAAGGCTAGGAAAGCAACAGATAGGGAATCTGCCACCTGGGCGACTGCCCTAAATGCAGATAAGTATTGACTGAGAAATGACCAGGACTGCGAGGCTACACCAAATGTCAGGCCACTAGGCATTCAACATGCATGCTATTGGTTGCATGTGGCACGAATAGCCTCTGATTTGATCCTCAAAGTTTAAAATGTGAATAAAAATATTTGTCGCTCGTGGGATTTGAAGTTACCTACCAACGCAACACGTCTGTGTTTAGTCACTACACCACGGTGACTATTCCCTCCAGTTTACTTGGTGTAAAACTACGTCCCGCTTCACAAACTCATACAGGTTTTCTATCAGAACTTCATCGCTTTTCGCGATAATTTCATAACCAATAGAAAACGTATAATTGACACGTACATTTTACATAACCGTGTGACATTTATGTAATGTGTAGGTACCTGTTGCACACGTTTTTACAAAAGTTGTGCAGTGATGACACTATAAGTGCTTTAAAGGCGACTGTAGCTCGGTGCACGGCAAAAGAAAATCGACCATCACTTCACTGATGTTCGTTGGGATGCCTAAAAGCAGAAACGTCAGGCACGGCTGACTCACCCGGATTCACAGATGGCTCAAAAATCGGAGAAACTGTTGGTTTGCTCTTTCGTCACTGACGATATGAGCACATAGATCTCGCTTCCTAGTGTATGTAGCGTGTATAATGCGGAGCTTTACGCCATCTTTGAAGCTCTGCACTTTGCACTGGGTTACGAAAGAAACCATTTTATCTTCTGTATCGAATCGTTAAGTCCTCTGCAGTCTACTGAAACCTGCTTTTCGAAACATCCACTGGTTCGGCTGATTCATGATATTCTAGCCAGGCTTCCAAGCCATGTAGGGATTGCGGGAAATGAACTTGCGGAAGAAGCGGTATTTTACCTCCAAGAGATATGAATGTACCTGTTAAAGACAAGTGTTCTCAGCTACGTCCAACCGTCTTGAGTCCTGGGAATGGGAGTGGCTATCTATCCGAACTCAAAATAAGCTGAGAGCAATTAAGAAGACAACTACCGTGTGTCGGTCCTTTTTCCGGCCTTCACGGAGAGAGGCCATAGTATAGGGTAGGTTGAGGATAGGTAATTTACGATCTACGAACTCTTATCTCCTAAAGAGGGAAGACACCCCCCCCCCCCCAGTGTGTCCTTGTGGTGCCGACTTCACCGTGGCCCACACCCCACAGAGTGCGCCGATCTTTCTGGCCTAAGACGGAGCCTCGGCCTGCAGGAAACACTCGAACGTATAGTCGATGACGCGTCATCCGCTTTATGCGCGACAGTGGATTAATCAAGGGTGTGTAACTTACAAGTGATCTGTTACTCAGGGAACGCACGTTAGTAATTTTTCGTCTTAATTCCGCATTTCTTTTTATTTTAACATTTATATCGTTTCGAAAATCTTTCGGTGAGATAGTGGTGGTCGTCAACGCACGCTCCCAAGTTGAGAGAGGTGGTGGTGGTGATTATTGTTTTAAGAGGAACTACAACTAGGCAACCATCCTCTATATAACACTAATCAGAGGGAAAAATAGAAGGGATCCGACACTTCGAAAAATGAAGATATCGGTCAAAGGAAGACAAGGGCCACGAAGGGCGTGAAAATGAAAGACTCCCTAGCCCTCGCAAATTAATAGCGTCGGGGTCGGAAAAGAACAAGAGTTGACCAAGGTAGGCCGGATAGGATAGATGAAAGTGAGGAGCCTGGCACAAGTAAGTGGAAGCAATGCCAGTACTCAGCTGAGGGCCCCGTGGTCGCCAACCCACGCTCCAAAGTTCAGAGCCCCTGGGGCCAAGTTGAGAGACCCTGGGAGCCCTTTTCAGGTGTCTCTGAAGACTGGCAGGGTATACAGTGTATGCCATTCTGCCACTCCCACCCACAACAGGAGAGATCTGCATAACAACAATATCCACAAATCTCCATGGATTGTGATTCCCTTATCCGCCTGTTTTATATAATAACTGTAAAAGAGGCGATAAACTACAATCTTGCCTCACTCCTTTCTGGATTGCTGCTTCTTTTCCAAAGCCCCTAACCGCACGGCCAACTCGCCCGGTGAAAGCATAATTTAAGTTCTTTATGTTTCTTATTCATACCCGTCAAATTTGAAATTATAAAATTCGTTCAAAAGTAGAAATCAAGGAAGTTTTCTTTCAAAATACGCATTTTCTTTCTCACGTGTCCATCAAGGTGCAGGAATAAGCAAACATACCTGAGATCTATAAGAGGTAGTAAATATCCTTTCACCGAAGAAACTGCGAGGCTGCTACCGAGATTGAGCTCACGCACGGAACATTCTTCTAAAGGAATTTTGTATTTTCACTTCAAGAGCTCACATGAACAATTCTAACTCCTGCATGCCTGAGTGAGGTGCGAATTCTCGGTGTAGTTTAGAGATTTCTTCATTTCGTTGTACAAGTTCTGTTTCCGTGTTCCATTGATACTTATACACATACACCGCAAATGTTGACAGTCAAATCACTCGTTTATCTATTCATTTCTTGTTCTTCTGTTTAAGGAGCAGGAGAAGCCCAAACTTTCCAGACATTTTTATATTACTTATTATTATTTTCATTTTATTTTTCTATTTTTTTATTTTTTAGAATAGACAAAATTAATAGTAAAATCGTACCAAATAATATTCTGTTCGTTAAATTTCTTCAGATTATCCACATCATAAGGATTTATCTAGAAGGTGAGTTAAGTGCGGAGGCCCCTCTGGTATTAAAGAGCTCTTGTGAAGACAGTTGTAAATTAGAAGCCCTTCCGAGGGAGGGGTGGTAGAGTAACACTAAAAGTTTCCCCAGGAGCTATTAACTTTTGGACGAGGTTTAGTGACCGAGGTGCCTTTAGCTGAGTCCTGACTCTACTTCCATATACTCTTGCCTTTCTCCTCACTTTCTTCTATCCTATTCGACCTCCCTTTGTCGCGGTGTCGCCCTCTGCTGAGGAGACAATGGAGACTGAAGCGCTCATGGTCGTGGATGGTGATGACACAAAGGACACCGACAAGGACGGTAGTATTTGGAAACGTGGGCGCTACCAGTCCACACAATGGCACTACTGTTACACTCGTCGACTTGCTGAGTTTCGTCAACTGATATCCGTCTCTGTAGACTCCACGGTCTGTCTACAGGAATCTCATTTGAGATCTGGACACGACATGACTATGAGAGGATTACGTCTTTATTCTAAAGGCAGAGTAGCTGTGGATGACATAGTGACTGGGGGCGTTGGTATCCTCGTGCGCTCCGACATCTTCAGCGAAGAATTACCGCTCCGTACTCAGCTAGATGCAGTTGCAGTTCGCGCTCCGTTGCCACTAATGACAACGGTGTGCAACGTGTACTTTGCATGCTTAACACATCTGGTACAGCCGTGCACTACTTCCCTTGTTACGATGTGAAGAATAGCATTACCTCTGTGACAGTGGCCACATCCCGATACTTCTCTCTTGAATCAAAGGCAGTCCGAAGTGCCCCACCGCTGGTTACTTTGGCCACAGTTTGCAAACCGCGCAGTGATGGCCGATGGTATGGTAGAGTCTATTCTATTACCACAGGAACTATTGTAGTTGCAGAAGAAACAATTCATTCCTCCTCCGGTATCCCTCGTAGGAAAACAGGTCCGATGGTGGTCCGATGAAATTGCAGCAGCCATTCATAATCGCCGACGGATTAGTAAGCATTATCCCACGATGGCCAATCATATCACATTAAGCGTCTGCGTGCTAAGGCCCGTTTTTTATTCGAGAAGGTAAGAAAACCACATGAGAAAAGAATGTGTCTTCCATGACGGCACATGCTCCGTCAACACAAAACTCCGCCGTAATATCGGACTGATCCTGGAAATCTCCATTAATGGATATGTAGTTACGATTCCTTCAGTCACTGCAGACCACATCGCGTCACATTTCTCAGATATGTTCAGCTTTAGAAGAGAGAGTACGTACCTTCAATAATGGTCACGTATTCCCCCGGGCGCATGTGTGTCCTCTTCACGATGTGTTCTTTTTTTCTATTTGCTTTACGTCGCACCGACACAGATATGTCTTATGGCGAGGGTGGTATAGGAAAAGCCTAGGAACGGGAAGGAAGCGTCCGTGGCCTTAATTAAGGGACAGCCCCAGCATTTGCCGGGTGTGAAAATGGGAAACCGCGGAAAACCATTGTCGGGGCTACCGACAGTGGGGTGGTGGTGGTGATTATTGTTTTAAGAGGAAGTACAACTGGGCAACCATCCTCTATATAACACTAATCAGAAAGAAAAATGGAAGGGATCCGACACTTCGAAAAATGAAGATATCGACCAAAGGAAGACAAGGGCCACGAAGGGCGTGAAAATGAAAGACTCCCTAGCCCTCGCAAACCTAATAGCGTCGGGGTCGGAAAAGAACAAGAGGTGACCAAGGAAGGTCGGATAGGATAGATGAAAGTGAGGAGCCTGGCACAAGTAAGTGGAAGCAATGCCAGGACTCAGCTAAGGGCCCTGTGGTCGCCAACCCACGCTCCTAAGTTCAGACCCCTGGGGCCCCTTTTAGTGGAATCTTTGATGCCCCTTCTCGTCTTTGAAAGAGGTTGGTATGTTACATAATCATCTTCTAGACCTATTCTGACTATTTACAGGAAAAGGTTATAGTCAGCTGTTAAACAGTGTCCAGTAGGGTACCGTAATAAACGAGCTAGTGAAGGTCAAGCAGGTAAACTACAGCCGTTCAGCCAAGCAGGGTGGAATGCAATAGCAGTGAAGGGAAGAGTGAGAGAAAGAAAGAGAGAGAGAGAGATAGCGAGAGGGAGATGTCCTACAAGAGGAAAAACTCAATACAGAGGGTTACCAACTTATGGGTTAGTAAACTAAACACAGGTTAGATATGAGTAAACTCATGGAATGTCACTCATCTGCGTAGCGCGGTGCATGCTGCCGTCAGCGGTCTTTTAAACAGTATAACTCCATCACTGGTCCAGACATTTCTGACGCCGAACTTGGAGATAGTCGCCTTCAGAACCGTCAGTCTGGCAGACGTAAGGTCCTCCCGGATCGTGACACGAGATCCTTTTAAATACCTTTTCTTTGCGAATATCTCCTTCCTGCTGCGATAACTTGTCATCTTCACGATAATAGGCTGGGGTTTATTACCAATTTTAAGCCCGACTCTGTGGCTCCTGTCAATATCAGTCAATTTTATGTCGGCACCAATGTCACGTGCAACATTTAATACTAAATTGTCCGTGTCCTCATTCGACTCTTCCGGAATGCCAAATATGCGGAGGTTATTTCTACGATGATATTGTTCCAAATTATCTTGATTTAACTTCACTTCCGCTTTCAGTTCTGCGAGTTCTTTGTCTCTCTTGGCAATCTGATTCTTTAGGTCCTCACATGCATTTATATTGAACTGCACAGATTCCTCTAGTCTCTTTAACACACGCTCCGTAATTTTGTCCACTATGGTACTCACAATTAATTCCACGAATACCTTAGACTGAAGTGTCTCTTCTATTATTTTCCTCACGGTGTCTTCTGTTGGGTTGGCACTCCTGCACTCGGCCTGCTGTTGATTCTTCTTCGTTCCTGGCGCCATTTCACTATTGCACTAATTGCACGGCACTCGAACAAAGAACGAAATGATTGTTGATAGTACTTGATTCCACGATACAAATAGATGCACTGTGGCGAATTACAGCACTGTCGCAATTGTTTACACCTGCCAAGACACTTAAATTCCACGAGCTTAAACTCACGCGTGTTACTCGTATGGCATCAAGACCGTAAAATGGTACCTTAACAACAACAATGGATACAGATAGATACAACAGATAGTATGAGGTTAAGAGTGGGACACGTCAAATATTTATCTGAGGTTCTTGAAGATCACGATGGACTTCCTGAGAGTAGTAAGGGCGATGTTATAGATGCCATCTCTATTTATCCCAAAAGTATTGCAAAAGTCGAGAAAAAATTTAGGTATGGATCTTCGAGCACCTAACATCAAGCCGATTACAGAGATGGATGAGAGGTTATTGATTTCAACTCCTATGATGATGCTGATGTCAGGAAGATCATCCGATTGTAAAAACTAGCTGATAAGATTAATCTCACTTTATACCTGCCCCCGTATACGAACATGACAAGTGTTGGACACACTGCCATGTTTTAATGACCAGGCAAACCCTCTATACCAGGCTTTTTAAAAGGAGGATTAACTTTTACATCTCAGTCATTACCATTACTAATACGGGAATATAATACGAAGTTGGTGATTCCAGAACTATTATCATCAAAATCATGAACAACCCATAAAATGGAGAGGCCTGCTTTATACAGTGCAATTTCTTCATTCTCTTTTTAGCAGAAGGCGACAATTCCTGATGAGATTCACAACTACCATACTGTCAGACTTTTTCTGGCTATACAATATCATTCGCCCTATATTCTCCATCATCCTCTTCAAAATCACTACTTATGAAGAAATTTCTTCGTCAACAGGAGATGAAAATGTACTTCGATGCACCATGATGTCTACAGGATAGCGGGAAAGATATTACACTTCAGCAAAGACAAAATCACTTCGAGATCGGTTTCAAAACATGTAATATGATGTAACATGGTATATCTGCTAAACGAAACCTCTTTGAATGTCACCCCGAAAATTCAAAGCAAGACGCTATATCAGGCTCGGCAGAATAGGCAATGCACCAAAACTTAAACATACAGGTTCAGTGGACAAGGCAATGCCTTCAGAAGCATACATATATGGGTTTGGCAGGAATGGGTTAAAATGTAAAGTGCCTGCCAGGATACTGAAAGCATTCAAATACCATCAGGTCATTCATAGGATTAATATGGATATCTACCATATCTATTACGGAAAATGACAAAATTATCCTCCTCAAGTGGGTGAGTAGCTTCCTAGGGCGATCCAGACAACTGGCATTTGTGCTATCGAGCACGGTAGCTTGTAGCAGATGTGATGAACCGACAGAGGATGTAATTTGACTGAGTTACAATATTTAAATTAATTTTAATTATTTTCATTTTAATTAATTCATTTGTAAAATTATTTTACTTTTATAGGCATTTCAGTTTGAAGTGGCGAGTTCGTTATAATGCTGCTATTTGAGTCATCAGTGCATAGATTGGTTGGGTGCAGCTCTCCATGCAGCCTACCTGTGCTAACCATATCATTTCTACATAACAATTGCAAACTACATCTGCTGTAATCTGCTTGTGTTATTCATACTTTCTTCTACCCCTACCATTCTTACCACTTAAACTTCCCTCAAAACCAAATGGACAAGTCCTGGGTGTCTCAAGATGTGTCCTATTATTCTATCGCTTCTTCTCATCAAATGTGCACAAATCGATCCCCTCTCACCATATCTTCGGAAGTTTCTGAATCCGTATAAGAATAATGCATTAGACCTATGAATTACCTGTTAGGGCACTTGTTCTCGGCTACGCCGAAACATCGTGCCGTGCTGGGAATGGGAGTGGCTAGCTATCCGCACCCCGTAAAGAAGCGGGGCAGGTGTCGGACGTACATAGAGAAGGAAAACGGAAGAGTTCCGACACAGAAGAAAGTCGAGGGCTCCGTAGGCCGCGAAAATGGCGATCCTAATACCGTCGGGTCGGAAAAGAGCGAGAGTTGAACAAGGGAGGAGCCAGACACTAGTGGAAAAAATGCCTGACTAAGGGCGCTGAAAAGTTCAAAGCCCCCGCTCCGGCATATAGGGGATACAGCCCCAATGCCGCTCAGGGGGTAGTTTGCGTTTTTTGTGTTGTTAAACTTGGGACATAATAAGATGACTTAAGAATTCGTGAAAATGTCTTGCTTTCTGAATAATATGAAATTATTATTTTTCCAAAATGTCTAAGTGTTATTGCTGGCCAGTGACCCTTAACCAGGACCCTAATGAACTGGCAGTGGTGGTTATGTTCTTCCACTAAGTACACCGCGACCTGCCGCTTGTTCTTTACGAGCCCATCGACCATACAAGCAGCTGGTATTTAGTCATGGATACTTCTCCTTTCCTGGGCGTAGATGTACCCACAAAACGGGCACTCCCGAGCTCGTCTTACTTGGAGAATGTCGGCACTTTACAGCCTCAGCCACGCCCTCTTCCTCTCTTCGTACTAAATGGTGTTCACTGTAACTGTCGCTGATGGGCACAATCCACCGCACATGCCCACTGCACACTTTGTCATGCAGAGCAAAGACCGCCGACAATCGCAACATCCGCATCTCTGTGACTCCTCCCGATATTCGGAGCCGTACGTGAGGGAAGAACGGACAGTGGTTCTTTACACTTTGCCCTTTCATTTGACTGACATCCGTTTATCACACAGAACACCAGTAAGAGACCGCCATTTCATCCATTACCATCAGTTGTGGTGACTTGAACTTGTCGGTCACCATCAGCGGTTCTCCGGCAAGGAAGACACTGTTCTGCGGACGCCCTTACCCGGGCTCCGGAAAGCTCTCTGCCTTCTTGCGATTTATTCTTAATACAGTTGTGTCTAGTGTTACCCGCCATTCTAAAACCTCATGACATGACTCACCAACCAGCCGCTCCTTCAGGCAGCGCCGACCTCTGACGTACACTGACTCTTGTCTAACTGCCAGAGTGGTTTTCGCTCTCACCGATCATCTGTCAGACTAGCGAGCGCCCTTCTCCGTAAGGAACACAGAGTAGCCGTGTACCTGACAATATGGGATTCCCTCCACACTACACCAGTGCGGAATTCGGGGAAATTTACCGAAGTTTAATGAGAACTGCATGTCCCTCCGGCTATTTCGAGTCCGAGTGGGGAATGCATTTTAACAGTAATATCCTGCTGTGGGTGAGGGCGGTAGGAAAATATCCACGGTATTCCCTGCCCGTCATAAGAGGCGACTGAAAGGGACCCATGGGCTCTCAACTTGGTCCCCCCTGTGGGTGGGGGCGGTAGAATAACACCCACGGTATCCCCTGCCTGTCGTAAGAGGCGACTAAAAGGGGCCTCACGGGCTCTGAACTTAGAAGCGTGGGTTAGCGACCACGGGGCCCTTGGCTGAGTCCTCGTATTGCTTCCACTTACTTGTGCCAGGCTCCTCACTTTCACCTATCCTATCCGACCTCCCTTGGTCAACACTTGTTCTTTTCCGACCCCGACGCTATTAGGTTGCGAGGGCTAGGGAGTCCTTCATTTTCACGCCCTTCGTGGCCCTTGTCTTCCTTTGGCCGATATCTTCATTTTTCGAAGTGTCGGCCCCTTCCATTTTTCTCCCTGATTAGTGTTATATAGAGGATGGTTGCCTAGTTGTACTTCCTCTTAAAACAATATTCACCACCACCATCACCACCTCTCAACTTGGAAGCGTCTGCTGGCGACCACAGTGCCGATAGCTGAGTCCTGGAATTGCTTCCGCTTACTTGTGCCACGCACCTCCCTTCCATCCATCCTGTCCAACCTCCCTTGGGCAACTATTGTTCTTTTCCGTCCACGAAGGTATTAGAGCACTCGAAACCTACGGAGTCTTCCACTTTCACACCCTCCGCAGCCTTTGTCTTCCTTTGGCCGATACCTTCATTTTCCGAAGTGTCGGATCCCTTCCATACTTTCTCTATTATTAGTATAGAGGATGATTGCCTAGTTGTACTTCCTTTTAAACAATAATCACAACCACTTATCAATAATACGTTCAAGAAAATGGAGTACCTCAGGGATCTGTACTGAATGTCACGCTGTTTGGCATAGTTGCCGCTGCTGGGCCCGCAGTCGTTCCATCGCTGTATGTAGACGACTTAGCTCTACATTACAGCTCTGGAAGTGTGACGTTTGCTGAGAGACAGCTACAGCAAGCTATTAACCGAGCCGACAGACAGGCCCTGCAACACGGTTTTCGATTTTCAGCGGCGAAAACCTCTGTTGTACACTTCAGTCGACGTCGGCCTGTGCATCCCCAACCAGAGCTCCGCTTGCGAAACAGTGTCTTACCAGTGGTTGGCACCTGCAGATTCCTGGGTCTCCATTTTGATAAGAGACTTAGGTGGCAGCCCCGCATCCGTCAGCTGAAGGTTTGCCTGCAAGCAGAGTCTTAACAAGCTTAAGTTTCTCAGCGGTACTTCGAGGGGGCTGACCGTGCGGTATTGCTGCGATTTTACACGGCTACGGTCCTCTCCCGGATTGACTATGGAAGTGCGGCTTATGGCTCAGCATCAAAATATACTCTGAGCCTTTTAGACAGTATTCACCATAGTGGAGTAAGGCTGGCAACGGGAGCTTTCCGCACTAGCCCCATTCCCAGCCTATTCGCTCAAGCGGGAGTTCCATCTTTACGAATAAGGAGGCAACAGTTGCTCATCACGTTCACTGCCAAAATTTGTGAAATGCTGCTTCATACCAGCTATCAAGGCATCATTTTTACCCAATACCACCAGAGGTACTAAGACCGGCCAAAGCCCACACGGCCGGTGTCGTGAGTTATATACAGATATTATGCTTATAGCGAGGTATCTCCGTGGTTAGTTCCGCGACCGGATTTACGTCTAGATCAACTCCGTGTACTCAAGGTGGACACGGATTCCTCCGTTCATCGGAGGTATTTAAAGTACTTCGTTCACCATTATCCGGCCCGAGACACACCGGGTGAGTCAGCCGCGCCTCAAGTTTTACGCTGTTACGCATCTCAGAGTTGTCGTTATGGTCTCTTCTCCTTTGCCGTATACCAAGCAACAATCGCCTTTAATCACTCACTGCACCATTATATTTGCAAAACATATAGGCCAACCGTATCCATTTTAACAATGCATCAAACTGCCATACGGTTATGTAAAAAGTACTTGCCAATTATGAGCTTTCAGTAGAGTATGAAATGAACGCTAAAAGCGATGGCATACTGATAGAAAACGTGTGTGCATTAGTGAAGCGGAAGTAGTAGTTCTTGTAGTAGGCTTTCGGGAAACCTACTCGCTGGAGTCGCCGTGGTGTCATCGGTTAAATGCGGGGCTGTTAATACAGAAGCGTTTGGTAGTTGGATTTGAGTCCCACTTGAGCCTGTAAATTTTATTCGCATTTCGTAGTTCGAGGATCATCCACAGAGCCAATGCCGAATGCCCTCACGTTGTGGTTTATTTTATTTATTTATTTATTTATTTATTCTGGCTCTGTTGTAGTCCAATAGGGCTGCTTATGTGGATGTTTTATAAGCAGGGTTAGACGAGGATAGAATGGTGGGGGCTTTAATCCGCTTGACTGAACAACAGCCTGTTAGCGCACCAAGTGTTAGAAAAGAAGGCCTCCTGCAGTAATGCACGTTTCAGCCTGCCGTTGAACTGCCATTCGGGCTCTTTGTAGCATTGTAGGTGTTACGGATCACAGCCTTCCGTAATAAGGCTTTCGGGATGTTCCGACTGCTGATCTTTCAAATAACCCCATAGGAAGAAGTCCAGTGGTGTCAAAACGGGCGATCTAGCAGGCCAGGTGGCAGGTCCACTCCTTCCTATTCATCGACCGGGATGTGTAACATTCAGATACTTGCGATCATCTGCTGACATGTCAGAGGAACTCCGTCGTGTTGCTACCACACGCTCAGCCAGGGGCACATCCTGTGGCAACCATGGAAGTTGGTCTTGAAGAAACTGTTGGTCCAGTTAGGTGATGACCCAGTACACCACACCAGACATTTACTCCCCATCGTGCCTGAAATGCTGCCTGCCTTACCCAGTGGGAATTTTCAACACTCCGGTAGTGCATATTATGACGATTCATAGAGTCATTATGATGAAATGGTGGCTCGTTCGAAAGTACAGTGTGCGATACAAACGCTGGATCATTTCCACTCACAGAAATCAACACGAGTTTCTTGATGTAGTTGCACGTGATACGGACGGAAGAAACTGGAATGCAACATCTGTACAAGAGACGACTGGCAAATGTTGGCCTGTTGTGCTACTGCCCGAGTACTCGTGTGAGCACTCTCCCGGAAAGTGTTCAAAACCACCTCAGCAGTTTCACCGGACGTAATTGGTGCCTCGCTAACAGGACGTCTTCGGGAAAGTGACGAAGTTATTCGCAAACGTCGCTCCACCCTCCTAAACGTATTTGCGTTTGGTTGTTGTCTGCGTGGCAATCTTCCTGGTACATGCGCTGTGTTTCCTGTGCGTTCTGTCTCGCTTCACCGTAAATGAGAAGCATGACAACATACTCATCTGTTGAATTGCTAGTGAAGAAACGACCAGGACTGCGAGGCTACACCAAATGTCAGGCCACTAGACATTCAACATGCATGCTTTTGGTCGCACGTGGCACGAATAGCCTCTGATTTGATCCTCAAAGCTTAAAATGTGAATAAAAATATTTGTCCCTCGTGGGATTTGAACTCACCTACCAACGCAACACGTCTGTGTTTAGTCACTACACCACGGTGACTATTCCCTCCAGCTTACTTGGTGTAAAACTACGTCCCGCTTCACAAACTCATACAGGTCTTCTATCAGAATGTCATCGCTTTTAGCGATAATTTCATAACCAATAGAAAACTTATAATTGACACGTACATTTTACATAACCGTGTAATGTGTACGTACCTGTCGCACACGTTTTTGCAAAAGTTGTGCAGTGATGACACTGTAAGTGCTTTAAAGGCGACTGTAGGTCGGTGCACGGCAAAAGAAAATCGACCATCACTTCACTGATGTTCGTTGGGATGCCTAAAAGCAGAAACGTCAGGCGCGGCTGACTCACCCGGTATATTCACAGATGGCTCAAAAATCGGAGAAACTGTTGGTTTGCTCTTTCGTCACTGACGATATGAGCACATAGATCTCGCTTCCTAGTGTATGTAGCGTGTATAATGCGAAGCTTTACTATACCCTACAGGGCACATTAATACTGCAGGATGATACCTACCTGCTCTTCTGTTCTTGTATACGGACACCAGCTCAGCTGCAGTCAGCAGAAATGGTCGATAATTTGGGTTCTTATGACGAGAGGATCATGGGGAACTCAATACTACATTAAACTACGAAATGAGGAACACTTTCGTTGTGATCAGAATTTTGAGCGTAAGTTTGTATTCACAACACAAGTTAATTACAAGGATTGCACCTGTAGTGCCAAAATACGTGCGCCGAAGGCTCACATCTACAAATTAAAAAGACAACAAAGCAAATACAATCTGGATGATGACGTTATGCTGAAATTTGTCGATCTGTGAACCAAGAAAAAAAACCGGATGTGTTCTCCCACATGGAAACTACATCCCTATATCTGCGACATAAAATGATATAATGGTAGAATTAAGGATACCTGCTGAGATTACCGCTATTATGAAAGTTTCCTCCCATACCGGGATATTTATATACACAAAAATTAGCAGCACAATAGGTAAATAAAAATAAACTAAGATAACCTACTCTAGCGCCCTCAATTACATATTTACACGGACGTGAACCCACGTCCACCAGGCAGAAGCTTGTGCCAACAGGGCAATCATACCAGTAGCATAGTGCCAAGATCACATTAGTAGAATACACAACCCTAAGAACGCGAATCAAACAAGAAAGGAATACGAGGTAAAATGGATAAAAATAAATGACGCACAGTTTTACAAAAGACTCCCTGCCAAAGGAGAATGACCGACCTCCAGGGCAATTTAAAAATGGCCGAGCTCACCCCAATACGGAGCAGGCGAACATTGACCTGAAGTCGGGTCTGGAGCCCCCTTCCACAACAAAAAAAACTTGTAAACAAACTCCCGCTAGACGTCTTACCCTACATTCTTTCACAAAGGGACTTTCAAGCGTCTACACATAGCAGCAAATGGCATAAAATAAGTGAGGAAAAACACATCTCACATCACGTTCCTGACTTCAATTAACCACCCACTCGGGTCGCAGTTGAATCACATAAAGTGTTCTACTATTCAATCATATCAAACCATCACCGCCAATATGCGGCACGACAACAGTAACCTTGGGAGTCAGAGGTTCAAACCCAACGTTTGGCAGAGTAGCACAGAGTCGAATAGCGTTAAAACCTGCGCCTCCGCTATAGTTTACGCCCGTCTAAGGCACGTAAATAGAGCCCCTTAGCTAAATAAATACCATCAGCCTGCATACCTTATATTACGCAGGTATATCTGCCCTTCCCCTGGAATATAATGGGAATTACACATAGTGCCTAATCCTACAAGTAAAATGCATTTCGCGACCGACCCAAAGGAAAATATCCAGTCTATCGTACTCAAACAAATATGTAAGTAGAGTATCTAGAAGAATTCTGGACCAGCTTTGCGAGAGAAGAATTCTGGACCAGCGGCAGCCACTGCGCATGCCCCGTGCGCTTCACTCCCTGAAGGGGCCTCTCACTTGCCAAGG
Organism: Anabrus simplex; assembly: GCF_040414725.1. Lineage (NCBI taxonomy): Eukaryota > Metazoa > Arthropoda > Insecta > Orthoptera > Tettigoniidae > Anabrus > Anabrus simplex. Next base: position 85,825,946 of record NC_090276.1, on the reverse strand, counting down.
CACGTGCGGGGGGCGCCTCTCGCTGTCAAGGCTACACACAAGTGTGGAATGTCGCTCCTTGCGGTGGCTTACTACTGCTATGCGTGGGCGTGATAGGTGACATCACTTGTTTTGGTGCGTAATTGAGTATCTTTTTACTGAAAGGTATTGTAAGAGCAAAACATGTTCACTATTAACCTTACTCTTCTAGTAGAGATTTAAAAAAAAAGATCCTCTATTGAGTGTAATTAACTGCTTTGTTCAATTAGCAAAAAAAAATATTCTACCCTACTTGCCTATGTGATTACCTCTTGAAATGTTTATGTTGGTGACAGGAAAGACATTTTGACAAAAATCATCATGTTAGATATGGTACTAAATTTTTTTTGCAGAGTTCTTTTTACTTGTTAGGGTGCATGTAGGAAATGTTAACTACACTTCCCAGAGGTCTTTATGTAAGAGGTAAATATTTCTTGAAAGGCAAGGTTCTGTGAGTAGATTTGCTTCTAAAAGTTACTTGGTGGAGTTCCTCTCACTGTTCAAGGTGAGACAGCTACATGTTAAATAATTGCAGCAACTGGATTTGCTTCACAAGGTTACTTGCTGCCCAAAAGGTGAACAGCATATGAGATTTTTTTGTAAAAAAGAATCGCTCCTCTCCTCCTCCTTACCTGAGTGAAGGTTAACTACTATCGACTGTAACTAACTGGTGATGAGTGAAGGACAACACAAAAGTGATTAGATTAATTAAATAATAAAAATATTTTTCTTGACTACTTACCTTTAATTATTTTTCGACAGGATGCACACCTAGCTGTAATTCTTGACGATAGATACACGCATTGTTTACTAACCTTACATCAATAAATGTCATCAATGAAATATCATTGTACTAGGTAAAAAAAGAAAAAAAAACTCGGATAAAGTCTGAAATCAGAGGTTGATTAAGACATTCCGTTGTTACGAACGCGATAGTATGAATTTTTACATACGGAATAAAACAAAAACATCTCGCCATTTTTGTTGGATACGTCGGCAACTGTTTATACTCATCGAGGTCAAACAGCCCATACATGAGAGTGCCATGTCTGTGATTTCTTATTATCTTTGTCCAAGATGGCTGACACAAAAAAAAGAATACATTATGATCTCTGAACGAATAAATTAGTTAGGCTAACACATGATGTGCTATCTCATCAAAAATTATAACGAATATATATGTTTAGCACGGAAGATGAAATAATAAATCGTCTAATGAATCGGTTAGGGGCGCGTGAATTCACCGCAAAGAACAACAGCAAAGAACTTCAGTGACAAAGACATCAAACACGACAGTGTTTTAACAAAACAAAAGAACGTGCTGCCACGTAGCTGAAATATTGGTTGAAAAACTGTAAAGCATGGTTTCTTTTAAAATAAAATATTACGAATTATTTCTTAATCAACCTCTGAATTGAGACAGTGTGTGAGTGAAAGCTATAATTTGTCACACCTACACAGGTTGGTGATATGAGGATAGAAAAAATAAAATCTGGTAAAGGATTCAAGGTTATAGCATTTGGTTGGTGTAAAAACAAAAAAAATATGTGTATGCATATATAGGTTAGGATGAATTATTCAAGCAACTCGAATAATAAGTGGAACATCATACTGTTTTATTTACCTGTTAGTTCAAAATACATGATTAAATTCTTTCTTGCATGCTTCACAGTCTTTAATCATTGGATTCGGTGCGTCAAAACCATCAACTTCATCCTGTCCTCTGTAGCAATAATGTCTGACACATGGGCTGCAGACTGCTATTTCTAGTTTTGCTTTTACATAGTAGGGTAGTTTCTCCCATGCTTCATCTAAATCTTTAGCGGCATATGTTGAGAGAAACCCAGATGGTAAATAGCGAATTAGATGTTGTGGCATTCGAAGTAAACTGCCATGTGTATAGTATGATGTAATAGCCTCACTTACTAGTGAGAAATATATTGTACGTAAAGGATCAGGTTTAATACTTGGTGTACAAAGTTCACATTTACACTGGATGTTACGGTTTCTCTTCTCACTAAACTCATTCTTTACTTGTCGCTCCATGACTGATGACACGCACACACTGTTGCCAAAAAAGACAATACCTTAATATTTATTCACACACTTTTTTAAATAGTGTGCTACAGTTTACGTTACGTCACACTGACATGGTGTATACTCCAGTTAGCTTTAAAGTACACTTCTCTTAGCAGTTACCTAGTGTTAAAATAGCGAACTAGAGAGAATAATGTTATGATTGCCAACGAGGAGGATCGAACTTGTACTCATCTAGATGTGAGCGAATTCACTTGCTTTATATAAAAATTTTAATGCTAGGTGTAAGATAATCTCACATTATATTACCAGACGCGACTTTATTGTGTGTAAAATTATTATTTTGTAGACATATGTTTGAAGCAGAACATTCCTTTGTAGTGTATATCTATCCCGGATGTTTTCTGCAAGCAGCTTTCGCATAAACCGGTTAACGCCTTACTTCTTTCGCGGTCATTGCTGGTCATGGTCGTGCTTTGACCACGGTTTCGCTAAGGCTACAAAAAAAGGATGCGTGAACTTAAGTCCGGGTCGCTACGCAGCTTACTAGCAGATGTTGTATCCAGGCAGGTTTTTTTTGAAACTAGTTGTTTTTTTTCAAATTACATATCGCCGTTAGAACAGGTATATATATATATATATACTGCGATCGCTTGCTGTAGCTACGTTAAAGTTTCGAAAAATGTCAGCAGTACAACGTAGCCTTTTAGAAAAACTAGTAGCGCTGAGGGATGTAATTAGATTAAAAGAAGAATGTGAATTAAATAATATTGTAGAAGTAGAGGGTGCGTTTGAACGCGCTATTGTGAATAGAATGAGGGAGTTCACTAACGAAGAGTTTCAGCTCTTTATTAGTGTGTACTCCGACATTATATCACGGCGCAATAGCCCTTACTTCCACCTATTTTTAATTCATAAATTTAATTACTTTCTCTGCTGCGCGTTATTAGCTGAGCTACGAGCGATGATAGAAGAAAGTAACGAAGATGTTATTGGTGAGTTTCAACTTTTTTTAATTTTAAGAAATTCGTTTACTGTAGGATTGCGAAAGATTTTAATTTTACATTATCTTTTTCTTTAATATAGTATATGAACAACAAGTAGAAGAGCCTGTAAGACCAGAAGAATTAAATTTCTTTGAACCGATATAGGTGAGTGTAAAAAAATATTTTTCTTGCTTTCTTTTTTTTTCTGCTCTTAGGAAGATAAACTAATTAAAGAGATTTATTTTACATCACACTAACACAGATACGTAAAGGAGTAGGAAAAAGGATGGAGTTTAATTTTTTATTTTAAAAATTACAAGAGGTTATCTTTAGTTAAATTTTGTTTATTATAATTTATTAATATACATGTTACACAAATGCTTCGAAATAATTATGCAGAGTTGAGGTGGAAATATCTTCTTGCTTGAGGTAATGTCCAACGTTGTCATCAACAAAACAAACAGCACAGTTTCTTGAGCAAGGGAAGTCTGCAACAATAGAGAGAGGACACTATAAGATGGTAAATCTATCAGACATTAGAGTAGAAAATTAAAAATATATTATACTAACGTACTTACTATTGATTTTTTTTAGAATACATATTCCTTCGGAATCCATGAATTATGCGTGGCGTCGAATCCTAGCCACGATACGAAAACTTTGTCGTTCTTTCTTTTTAAAATTTTATCAATGAGGTATATTTTAGGATGTTTTGTCTTCTGCAGTTCTTGTTCATAGAACGCACCAAATATTGGTTTATTTTGATAGTCGTGAAGCAAGTAAGTTCTCGGTGATGTTTCTTTTACTTTTCTTACAGTAAATAATTCATTACTCCAATTAGGAGTATAGCCCTTTGTAAAATATCGCTTAATTTTACTTATTCGTACTGTGTCACCTACTTTAAATTTTGGTGGATAAGGTGACTTCTTTTTCTTCATTTCCCGTAATTTGTACACAGTAGCAAGTTGTTGTAGATTATTTGTGACGTCTATAGGTTTCATACCAATCGTACGATGTTTTCGATTATTATATTCATCTAATAGTTTTGGTAGCATGCGAAGCCAGTGGTATGATCCGCACGCCGAGAATTTCCTCCACATCCACTGCTTCAGTGTTCGATTGAAGCGTTCAACTACGCTTGCCTTCAAGCTGCTCCCTGTTGAATAGTGCTTAATTTTTCTTATTGTAATCCACTGTTGAAAAATCTTATTATAAAATTCTTTTCCCCTGTCAGTTTGTAGATGTTTTGGATAGCGTTTACATTTTGAATAGATGCGTTCCATATTCTCCACTACTTCGTTTCCTGTTTTTGTTTTAAGTGGAACTGCCCAGGCATACTTTGAATAAACATCAATAACAGTTAACATGTATTTATATCCATAATTAACTTTCGAAAACAGAGACATATCAACAAGATCCGCTTGATGTAAATCATCTCTCCCCCGGCTAATAACGCTCCGTCTTTCAAAATTCTTTCGCACTGGAGCGTGGAGTTCTTTCGCTATTTCTTCTCTGATATTGTTCATAAAGTATAGGTAAAAGAATTCGTTCTGTGTCGTCTATTCGTTTCTTGAATCGCAGTCGATCTATAGCCAGTTGTTGCCAGTTGCTTCTTCTGTCTTCACATCCAATTTCATAGATTACTGAAATATCCTTTGAGAATCTAACCGCTTTAAATATATTTGCGAACGGAAGTTCGTCCCATCGCGCAGTGTTCATTTATTCGATGTACCTCGACTTTCGAAGTTCTTCTTCGATTGACAAGATTTCGTTTTCGTGTGACAAATGACCAGCACTTCTAGATGCTATTAACTTTTTCAGTCTCTCCACTAGACTGTTTGGATCATTCCAATGAACTAATTCGATCTTCTTTCTTTGTTCATTTTTCCACTTGGCTACTTTTGATCCTCTTCCTGTACGTTTGTATTTGCGTACACTTACAAATTTTGGTATGCTCCTTCCTTTTTTCACTTTTGCATCTTCTACTAATGGCTTGATAATTTTTTGAAATTTGAGCGATTTCGTGCCTCTCATTGGCTTGCCTGCGTCATACTGTTTCCTGTGCACGTTAGTGTAATTTAATATATGACTGTAAGCTGACAGATCCTTATCATCATAAAACTGTGCGTCCGGATCTTTCTGAAATATTAATTCAAGGAGACCTTCAGTTAAAGGATAGTTAAAATTGTCAATTATAAGATTGTTATCGCGAAACAGTACTTTTTACTCCCTAAATAGTGTTCTCCATGAACTACTCGAACCCCGAATATTCTATCAACTTTGTGTCTCAATTGTGGGTTAAGATAATTTTGCAGGAGAGTTGTAACCTTTCTGTCCAGAGTTTCTTCTTCTTCTTCTTCTGATTCTTCTTCTTCCTCATCACTTATATAACTATTTAATTTTCGATTTTTCTTTGCAATTATTCCATTCGAGTTAACTGTAAGCTGCTGTAGTTTATTTAATGGTGCAGTTATTGGTTTAAATGTTTCTTCTAACTTTAGTTGGTTTAAAGCCATATCTGCTTTAAGAGAGTTATATTTTTTTTACATCTTTTCTTAATTTTGCTAGTTTATCCTTTACACGACTTTTTTCCACTATGTTCGCCTGCATTTTTAAACTGAAGCTTAACGTCTATTGTTTTACTCATATATAGTATATTCAAAGAGTATATGGAGCGGAAGATCGTTAGTATTCCATTGTTCTGGGTCTTTTAGGCGGAATTGAATTTCATCACCTTCCTTTACAGCAATTGGTGTACCTACTTCTAATTCGATTGGAATGTTCACGTGATTAATCATCGCATATACCAGAGAACCACGTGAACTTATTAACGGTGTAAGTGTACCCGTGTAGGGAAGCTTATACATAAGACGACAGTTTTGTAGCATATATATTGGTGACTGATTTGACGGTAGACTGTTAATTTGAAAAAGAGCTTTTCTTGGTTTTTTGTGCAGTTCCTTTTTCATCACTTCAAACTCTTCTTTTGCTGTAGCAAACGTTTCTAAATACCGTTTGTTAACAACATCTTGCTCGTGGATAGGTGAATCAACATTTGTAATTCGTTTGTTCTTCATATTTAATTCTCCGTTAGATTCAACTGGTAGAGAATTTTTCTGAAGTTTAGATACGACAAGTTTTAACTCGTCAACTTCTCTCCGCGCAGCTGCATACTGTTCTACAAAGATTTTATTTGCAACATCTTTCTCATTTAACGGATTATGTACGTTAGTAATTCGCTTATTTTCCATACTCAAAGTACCACCCACATCAACGTTTAGTTTCTGTTGATTGCTTATTTCATTCTTCAGTTTTTCGAGTTCTTCACGCGCTGCTGAATGTTTTTCCAGGTATGCTTTATTAATCGCATCCGTCGAATGAATAGGTTTTCCGATGTTTGTTACTCGTTTATTTTGCATATCTATCGATCCATCGTCATTCACTTGTAGTAGTCTACCTTTTGTATGCTTTTCTAAAAATAAAAGCGAAATTGCATCTTGTTCCTCTTCAGGATCTGCCACACCCGATATTCTCTTGTTGTTCATGTTGAGGTTATTGTCAGTTACAGGAAGGTGATCATCCACAATATCACGTAAAAGAGAATCAACATATTCTATGCGTGCAGAAACGTCGTTAACTCGTTTCTCTAAATTTCTCTGCACATGGTTAGTGTGCGTACGCATTGTGTCAAGCGAAACTGCTTCGTTTCCATTCATCGCTGGAGCTATTCCTTTCAGCCTTTTGTTCTTAAAATCAACTGCATCCTCTTCTACTTCACATATGTCATGTATTTCATTTTTAAGATCTAAAATGTCACGTTGTATTTCTTCTTTATTAATACTGTCCTTAACGGTTTTTAACACATAATTTTTATTACAAGCATCATCCATGTTTATAGGATTGCCAACGTTCTTTAAACGTTTACCATGAATACTTAAGTTTCCGTCAGATGATGATGTTACGTAATTTGTATTAACCATCATTTTTTCATCTACATATGATTTAGTAGCAATATCATGACGTGATGATGGTCGCGTTACATACACGTTACTGGTTCTGTTGTTTGATGCCATCGTGATGTTCTTTCTCTATTCAACAATTCGAAAATGAGTTCGTTAATGTATACACTCTCGTATTTATATCACATAAAATATATCGAATCCATTTCGATATCGACCTTTGCTTATTTCGCTATCCTTATCGATAACGAGAAAGCTGAATTTCGACTGCGACCAACAACGATAACATAAATCAGTGAACTGGTTGTAACTCATATCGGTGTTCACGTGATCGTCGTAGACATGCCGAAGATTTCTTGCATCTTGTTTAAACAGAATAATGAAATTAGCGTTGTCTCTAATAAGTTGTTTGGGAATGCAGGAATAGGTCTGACATAAGTAAAAAACATCCACGATATGGTGTCGACCTCTACTAAAGTAGTCTTTCATGTGCTGCTGTTTGTCGCTTGCTACATCGTCAAAAATAAACACGGAATTTCTTTGAGCTTTTTCTGGCGGTATTACTTGCTCACGATCAGAGTAAAACTCGCATTTTATTTCTTTAATAGATTTTAAAAGCTTCTCTAGCTCAATATATTTCTTCTGCGACAATGATTTTGAGTAAACATACACATTCTCAAAACGTAACCCGTTCGGTTGCAATAACAAATTAATCATTACATTAGTCTTCCCTGCATTCGATGGTCCGCATATGAGACCGCGTATTGTGTCCGGCAACAGTTTACTATGTTTATTTTTCTTTCCTACTGAACGTTTTGTGTCGTTCAGATTTGCAACAGGTAAAGATATCGATTGTTTTATTGTCTTCACCATCACTTTCTTTTGATGATGATAATTTTCAACGATCGAGTGCACAGTGAATTTCTTTTTTTTTCTCAAAGTTATTGTTGATTACTAAATAAACACGAACTTTTTTTACCTTCTGTTTTACTTATCTAGTTTCAAAATGGTTCGTGCATCACACTACACGTAGTATTAAGAAGTGCTGGAAGAGCTGTCCTGTTATAGTGATCTAATACTATGTTGCCAACTTCACAACCCCTCATATACCGACAAGAAGGTGACCATTTTCTATGTTCTGTTAACGGGTCATCATTTTTATCCCACGAAAATAATTCGATTCCGCAAAAAATACATTTAACTGCGTCTAGGTATCCCGTGAAGTAAAATCCAGCTTTAGCTAAACTTACGGGGTCTATCCACGGTACACGCCATCTAGCGAAAGTCCTTATCCGATCTACCTCAGATTTTAAATTTAACGGACGAGGAATGTACGCCATGTCGCGGTAAAATGAGGAGAGCAGAAAAATATCTCTCTTATTTATATATATCTTTCTACCTTTCAGAAAAAAAAGAAAAAAAATAAACTTACATACATTTTTAGTACTCAACAGTTGCACATCGTGTAAAAATGTAATTCGTATATAATAACACACTTGATAGCAAGAGCTCTTATTTGAGTATGCTGCGTCGAAGACGCAACGTTGTAGCAGCTCCATGTAAACGAGTAGGGAAAGGAGGAATAATAGGCAAAGTTCTTAATAAAGCTATAGATAATTTACCAGTAGAATTGCACATACCAGGTTATGAATTCTGTGGACCTGGGACAAAGTTAGAAAAACGACTTAAGCGTGGTGATCAAGGAATAAATCTATTAGATAAGGCATGTAAAGAACACGATATCGCTTACGCTACATACAAAGACCAGAACAGAAGGAAAGAAGCAGATGAAATCTTAGCCTCTAAGGCTTGGTCTCGTGTAAACTCTCAGGACGCATCATTAGGAGAAAGAGCAGCTGCACTAGCAGTTACGGGTATTATGAAAGCGAAAACTAAAGTAGGTGGCGGTAGACGAAGAAGAAAATCAAAACATCGAAGAGAACGTGTAAAACCAAAAAAAAGACAACATGCTGTAAAAAAAAGAAAGGTGGTTTTCTTCCACTCCTTCCGATATTTGCAGCCTTGTCGGGCTTGGGCGGTCTAGCAAGTGGAGCTGCGGGCATAGCATCGGCTGTAAACAAGGCGAAAGCCGCACAGGAAGAATTAAAAGAAATGAAGCGCCACAATCGAATGCTAGAAGCGATGCGTGGGAAAGGGCTTTCTACTCGAAACAAAGGAAAGGGCATTTACTTAAATCCTCCAGCATACAAAAGATAATGGAAGGTCTGCCGAATAGAGCATTAACTAACATAGATCTATATCGTTACGCATATCGTTTAAAAATTCCCTACTTCAGAGGTGTGTTTATGCGAGATACGTTACCGAAAATTTCTCGTAAAAATGAGAGTTGTATTTTGAATTTAGATCCGATAAGTAAATCTGGTTCGCACTGGGTTGCGTTCAGTAAACGAGGTGCGTATGTCTACTACTTCGATAGTTTTGGTAATTTACGTCCCCCTAAAGAGGTATTAGAATATTTAAGAAACTGTTACATTCGATATAATTTTCATTCTTATCAAACTTTTAATTCATCAATTTGTGGTCATCTGTGTTTACTATTTTTATACTGTATAAATAAAGCAAGACCTTAGTATTTGTGTTCAGTGTGCACGATGCCGTATGAAAGACGGATTACACTCGAGGGTAGAGGCTCGAAGATTGATGTAGTATTAGAAACTCCGATTTATTTGAATAGAGCTTCTTTCTATGAAATAGGTCGTGCCGCACTATTTACATCTAATAGTATTCGAAATGTCACTAGTAAAAATAATAAGTTTGCTATATATTTGAATGGTAAAAAAATTCTTTTGAGTGTAGCAGAAGGCATTTATGAATTCGAAGATCTTGTTGCAAAAATAGAAAGTTTGCTAACTATTAAAAATGTGAAACTATTTCTGCGGGAGTACACTCCAAAACTTAGTTTTTTTATCTCGACTATTAACAACAAACCTACTATGCATTCTCCGTTTGACATTGATTTCAATGTACCGAACAGTGTTGGCACTAGCTTAGGTTATCTGTTAAATGTATATGAGAAATATGCTAACCATGAATCACTGCTGAATGAAATAGGTAACGTAATCGTTAATAGCACAAATAACCAGATTGGTATTAAAATGAAGGGAGACAAAACAACTGTACTCACATTACCGGAAGGTAGTTACACTTTTTCGGAAATAGGAGCTCTAGTTCAAGAAGCAATAATTAACAACTTTCCTATTCTCGAAGAGGAGAATGACTCTCTAGATGGAGATAGTAAACTTATTACTATTACTTACGAAAAGACCTATCTTCGCTGTAAAATGTCCTCCAACCTAGACGTAGACTTTGATGTTTCCGATTCAATTGCTGATTTGTTAGGATTTTCACGTCGAAAATATGATGCTAATAAATTACATATTTCAGGAGAGATTATTAAAATTAATAACGTGAACTCGATTCGTGTATGTTGTAATCTCGTGTTAGGTTCCGGTTCCTACCTCAACGGTAAACAAACACATTCGTTATACAATTTTAAACCTCTTGTTCCAGCTGGCTATCCTATCGTAGTTCAACCGTCAACTATAAGCTTCTTACCGGTAAACACTAGTGTTATTCAACATATATCCGTCGTACTCGAAGATCAGTTCGAAAACCCAATCGACTTACAAAATGAGGATGTAACAGTAGAGTTAATTATTCGTCCAGTAAAAATACAGTAATCATATATAACATAAAGCGTACACTTATGTACTATCATTCGAGTAAGGAACAGTTGATCAACAACATCATGGTAGTAATTTACAACAACCAGTCAAAAAACCGAGGATTAAAAGAGGAAGCAGCTAGAGTAGTAAAATATAGAGTAAAGCTAAAAAAACAATCTCATCGTGTACGCGACAAGAAAAAATTAACCACAAACAATAAAGACTTTTTACAATCGCTAGGCTACCGACTACTATAAGTTCTATTTCTCCTACAGAAACTACTTTACTCTCTTTTCGTGTGCGTAATCAAGGTAACATCACTCTCTTTTTGTGTGAAATCACTTTACAATGCTACCGACTACCCCCCCAGGATAAAGCATATAAATTCTAATTCCTTACCAAAAACTACTTTAGTCTCTTTTTGTGTACAATCACGCTAACATCAAGGAGAAATATGTTCAACGTAACGGACAAAGTTATATTTGACAACAGAGTTGCTAGGCGGGAAGTAAGGAGCTATCATCCATATGCTGGCACGAAATATGAAAATAACGATGAAATTCGAGTTCCTGTACACAACCAAGAACATATATTTTTACCCTCTGAAGCTGATGTTCACATCGAAGGTGAAATAGTTAGATCAAGCGTAGATAATACACCATCAGCTACAGCCGTTCCCGATCAAAACTTTGCAGCAAATCTCTTCGATGAAATGCGTATTGAATTGAATGGGAAAGAGATTGAAAGAACACGACGTGTAGGCACAACTAGTGCTATAAAAACTTTCGCCTCTTATTCTAAAAATGAAATGTTAGCGCTGCAAAATGCTGGCTATTTTCCATCAATTTCTACACCACCAAACGAAGCTAATATTGCCCACGCAACTACAAAGCTGTTCCACGCAATTATCCCACTGAGTCTTCTTTGCGGATTATTTGAAGACTACAGGAAACCATTCATAAACTGTAAACTTGAATTTATCTTTATTCGTTCTAGAGATGACAAATGTGCACTGTTTTCAGCCAACGCGGAAGATAATGTATATAAAGCTACCAACTCTAATACTGTCCGACGAGGAAGAAGTTAAACGCATAAAGTTAATCCAAAAAAATCCTTCTATTCCTGTAGCATTTCGATCGTGGAGTTATCACGAGTTACCTACTATTCCAAATTCAACGAAAATTAATTGGACTGTTATGACTACGTCACAAATAGAAAAACCGAGAGTTTTTATGCTTGCTTTCCAAACCGATCGTAAGAAAATTAATGTTTCTTCTTCTCTGTTCGATCACTGTAATATTCGATCCGTTGGCGTATTCTTAAATTCAAACTTTTATCCCTATGAAAAGGCTGTAGCTAATTTTAACAATGGTGACTACAGTGAATTGTATGATATGTTCATCAAGTTTCGTAATGCGTACTATCAGCTTGATGATAATCGTTCCGAACCGAACATATCACGAAGTGAATTTCACTCGCATTGTCCTATTGTTGTTGTTAATTGCATGGAACAGGTTGAATCGATAAAATCTTCTTCTGTAGATGTTCGCGTTGAAATTGAAACAAACGAACCTATTCCAGCAAACACTACTCTGCATTGCTATATTATTCATGATCGCATAATAAATTATAAACCACTAACGAATGAAGTATTTTTCTTCCAATAATCTTGCGCGAGTTTTTCTTCCTTTTTTTTCTAATAGTGTATATAAACGAGAGAGTGAAGATTCTCTGCTTCAGTTCTTCGATATCAAGCACACCATGAGTGCAAAACCCAGAGGAGTGATAGTTGACATTCAGAGGTTACCTACTGGAGGTTACGAGATAGCCTGTTGTAATATAGATTCGTCTACAAATGTGTTATCTACTGCTCTATTAGGTATGAGTGTACCTAATTTAGATTTCACGCTTACGTCGTTTTTCAATCTTCTCAGTGAACAACAATACCAATATCTGGTTGTGTGCAACTGTGTTAATGAGTTACGTCTATTAGCACTGCAAGAGTATCCTCGTACATGCATAATTGACTTGAACACTATAGAAGGTGTACCTGATTTAAGAACAATGCGTAACGAGTGTTTCCCTGTTGACTGTCCGCGCACATGTTGCAAGACATTCAGGCAGCTGTGCTATATTCAACGTTCACGCAGTTCATAGTTGGCTAAAATCGTCAGATGGTGTGATGAGAATAGTGTGTTCAGTGATAAACAAATTTAAGAAAGAAGGTGTGAGCAGATTCAATAAATTTGAGTGGACTTTCTTCCCTGAAAACATATTATCTATTTACGAACAACATCAGTTAAGTGCGCTCTGGCAGTTTCTACCAGATCATCTGAAGGCGAACTTACACCAGACATGTCAGGATTCAGGAGCTAACAACAACAACATCGTTCGAGCTTGATATCAGCTACTAATACATCAATTATTAAGGTGAAAAAAATAGATATAATACCATCCTTTTTTCCTTGCTTGTTTTTTCGGTTTTATTCTGCTTCTAACTAATTTATTTATTTTTTCTCCTCTGCAGGTGTCTCCTCATAGTGCAATCAACAACAACAACAACGACGTCTGAGCTTGATATTAGTTACTATTTCATCAATTATTAAGGTAAAGAAAAAAATAGTTTCCTTTTTTTCTTGCTTGCTTTTTTCTGTTTTATGCTGCTATCAACTAATTTTTCTTTCTTTTTTTCCCCTCTGCAGGACTCTCCTCTGGTGGCGGTAGAAGATTCAGTCTCTGCAGATCTCTCCTCGTGGTTGCAGTTACAAATTCAATCAGAAGTTTATATTTTGAAAAACCTCTGTAGTTTCCTATTCAATAAACTTGATTGTAAAAAAGAAATATGTTCTCTTTTTTTTTTCATTCTCCTACTCCTACTTTAGTTAAGAGTACAAGGAATAAAAGGAGAGGCTGCGCAGAATAGTTTGAAAGAAAATCAACTTTTTGATCATCTAGTGTAGAGTTTTTATTTTTTTTCGAAAAAGAAAAAAGATTAAATAAAGGTTTACAATGCACTTTAATATATAAATGATAGAAAATTAACTTACAGTACAATACTAGTTAGTACAATAGTATACAATGTACTTAAACAGCGAGTGTAATTCTATAAGATTCCTTTTTTTTCATAATTAAATAAATATAATAGTATGCAATGTACTTTAAAAGTATAAATACAGTACAATACATTGAATAAAAGAAACAGCGAGTGAAATGTTTATCTAGTTTGAAAATCTATAAGCTTACATTTTTTTTCATTAATTAATTACAGAATGAAACAAAAGTTTCTCTAAAATAAAAATGATTAAAGTAATCATAGGAGCTTCTCCTCTTATTACTTAATATTCACCTTCAGAGAAAATTACATTATTTTACATACAGAGGGGTAAACTGATGACAAAGTGGAGGAGGTGTTCACAAAAAAAGCAAACCTACTTTGCAAGATAGCTATACATTAGTTATACTTCTTTTCTCTGCAAGACTGTAATGTCCAAATGGTAATGTATTAATTTTGTTATCTGTGATGTACCTTTTGTCATCATTAGCTGTGAGTGCTAGTTTGTATTGACGAACCGTGAACACAGAATGAGAATTGGAAGTAATGCACACTTGTAGTTTGGTCACTTGTTCACCTTCATACAGACAACGTCTATACTGATCAATTGTAAGGTGATCGACAACATTTTTTGACACCCTTAGCTTTACATGTAGGTTTCTCTTTTTCACACAACTTAATAGCATACATCTTTGGTCGCAAACCTACAAATTCTTCAACAATACTTCCACCGTTTTCATCCTTCATCAAACCTATTTCACCTGAATTTTTTCTTTCAATTTGGAAAGGATTATTTTCATCATCATTTCCTGTATCAAACAAAACTGAATTTTCCTTCATAAACTCATATATATCAAATGAAAAATTGTATATCAAACTGTCGGTGTCAGTGTAGAGTAGTTGTGAGTTTGATTCTGTGTTTCTCAAAATAACGTTGTAGTGAAAATCGTTCATTTTCATTTTTGACAAATCTAAAATTGTAGCACCGAGGTAAACCGGTTGATTGTGATGAATTTGAAGTTTCTTCATTTCGATAACCATACACTGTTCGTCTACTATAATACGACGTTTGAAGTTTGCTCTTGAGATCAACGTACCTGCACCATAACGTCCCTTCCACTGTGTGACCCATCTGACGTCGCGCAGCTTCCTTACGTTCATTAATGAACGACCAAAAATTGCGTTATTCATTAATTTATAGAAACTTTTCTCGAACTCATTTTTTGCTAACTTTCGTTTCTCTGTGTTCAAATCAATGTAGCATTTTAACCATGCGCTCTGATTAAACTGAATCGCTCTGTAAATGTGAGCTACTTTCATACCTAATTCTACACACTGTTTTAATAGCCTATAATGAAGAACATACCGTTCCTTGTTGTAAAGAGTGCTCATTAGTTTCGTAGATTTTTCAGGACACAATGGATAATCGGCATGTTTATCATGAAGTTCTAGCGGGTAGATTAAATCAACTTCTACCATAAACCCAACATCTGCTTCATCTCCTACATTCATAATGTCTAAATTCTCAACGTTTTCGACCCATTGAAAGCCGCCCGTTGGAAGAAACTGTTGCATAGCGAATCCATACAAATTGTTCACGTCAAAGTACATTATGTATGATTCCGGTTTGGACTCATCGTATGTTAACATGTACTTGTTATTTGCTACTGCATGCCGCGTAACGCATTGCACATTACCACCGCGTATGGAGCGTTCGAAAAACTGCAGCATGTCGATATCCTGAAGTAATTCTAGCTGGACAGCTGTTATTTTCTTCATAGCACTCCATGCCATAGACGGTACCGTGTAGAAATGAGCGGCATCAATACCATATGTCTCTTTTCCACTCAATCTAAAGTTTTCAAATACATCGGCCAAGAGTAAAGTATCGATTTTCAAGTAAAGATCAGAATATTCACCCAACGATTTACAGTTAAACTTATTCCAAATAAGCTGAGCAAACGCGTAGTTTTCTTCCGAAACAGTTTCACCCTTTAAAGAGCTAAAGAATGAACTCCTTGACGGTAAACTAGTGTCGTCTAACACCTCCATACTAGTAACATATAGACAAGTAGACACAGGTTTCAGTACGCATTCTGTGTCAGCATACACAATGAAAGGCACTGGCTCTTTAACCTTATACTCGGTAAAGTACACTAGCCGTTCGCTATCCGAAGGCATTATACTTTTGCCCACCGGAAATTGTATACAGTTATTAGTATGCAAAGCTAATTTTTCCTTATTAGAAAAGTAAGACAAACACCGTCTGCAAATATAAATTCTATTATGGTTCTTCGTAAGAGATGAGCGCACAAGACGTGGAAGATTCTTAATCAAACAAAAGTGATACTTCTCACTGTCGCCAATCTGAAGCATTAGAAGATCTACGATCTTTTCACACGTTTTATGTGAAATGTACAAAGGTACAAGAGTAAACTCTTTTTTGTCATCATTCCATCCTATGCACACCCAGTTGTTCTCGTCATACTGCGCTCCGAATACATTCACGGAGATTTCGTTTTGATCTTCAAATTTTCTCATGTATCTCATTTCCATCGGGATTGGTATGTCTTTTAAATTTAAAATTGCATTATAATGTGGATAAGAAGAAATGCGATCTACATGATGTTTAGCTGGAACTAAGCCAGCAACTACACTCCACGCAAAGCAAGCATCTCGTGTGTTCCGCAGATTAATAACTGCTTTCTTGTTTCGAATTGCTGTAGGCAACGTTAGACTAGTTGGCGACTTGCCCACGTGAAAACCTACATTTTTATTAATGTTTATCCGCAATTCGCGAATTCGTTGCAGAGACCATCCCGAATCACGAGCCTCGAACTCTGATAATTTTTTCAGAATCGGTCTCGTTACATGTTCGTTGTACCATTCTCTTAAATTAGTACCTTCAGTAATTTCAGCGTTCCTTGAATGAAAATAATTGTTATCGATTTTATCGTGAAGGACATGTTGTGTGCAGAGAACGGTATTTACTTTTAATGCTTGTGTCTTGAGTGCTTCCTTCACGTATTTATTAAACCACACGTAAGATTTATCTAGGAACTCTTCGGGGAGTAAGAAATCATTGTTAACATTTACCACCGCTAGTGTGTACACTCTGCGCCGAAAAGCTTCCTCGATTTGTTTACACTGGAAAGCAGACAAATCTTCTATCTGAAAAGTTAGTCCATTAACAGCGCGAGCGTGAAAATAAATTTCTAACATCTGATTACGCATTTCCTCTAGCTCGTTAAGATTTTCAATCAGCTTGAACTGAGCTTCTTCTCGCTCGTCGCTAGGTTCGAACCGATATGAAATTAGTATTGATCCATTTACCTCCCTCATAAACGCGCGAATGCGTTCAAACGCTCTATCAAAATGAGTTTGCATTCTACCCGCATCTTCATCTGTCTGTAAATTAATGTCTAGTTTCCTACGTTTGCTGCTCGAAGGATACTCCATGACTACAAAAAAAATTACGATTTGGTGCTAAATTTTTCAGCAATCTCAAGACAAGTCCAGCAGTTGCTGTAGCAACGACTTATCAAGAATGTACAATCCGTCATTACACAGTATAACCATCGAGCTAGGTCACTACCTTCTGCATCGCGTGAACAGTGTACAGCTTCGCTAGGAAACTCCTCCTGAAGCTTCCCTAGCAATGTATTACGGTAATAGGAAATGTTATTTGAATCTTGTGACGAAAAAGAAAATTCAATTTTATAAATTTCTTCGAATGTATTATAGCCAAGAAATAGTAGAAAATGTTCATTACTTGAAAGTTCACTCAAAAGAAATCGCACTACAGCAGCTGTCACTTCCTGCTGGCTTTCATAAGCTTTACTCAGGTTCGTCACATATACTGTATAATTAAAAAGAGAACCCCCTCTGTTCCATAGTTCAATACAATTAGCACTCACTTCTTGTTCTTGTTGTGCGCTCAGTTGTCCAGCTTCATCTTCAACAGGCTGTGAAGTAGCGACCACATCCTCCTCTCGATGTACTTGCAGACGACGACTCTGTATGCTTGGATATGCTTGATGTTCAGTTCCTGGTTTAATCTCAACTTTCTTCCACTTCATCATATTACCACCTCGGACCTGAAAAGAAACACCACATACTATTTTCAATTAACAAAACAATTATGCGAATATGGCGGAAAAAAATTACATTAAGAACGAAAATACTCTCTGCATACTTACTTAGTTAAAATAGATGTCGTAACTGATGACATTCTACTGTAGGAAGCACACTTGATGGTAGCCCCTCTCCATGCCTCTGTACATCATTTTCAATTTGTTTTTTAAAGAATTTATTTCTTCTACTTCTTCTGCTGTAAGTTTTGAGAATTGCGCCGGCAGGAAAACACTCACAGTCTCCTCATCTTCCCCTTCTATATCAACGATTATTTTCCTCCCAAATCTTGTTTCTACCGCTCTCAGCGCTTTAACCTTAAATGGATGGTTAAGTTGCAACTCACTTAACTTTCTATTATGAAATTGTGGTGCCTTGGCAATTTTGTTTAATTTCATTAACATGTCCATTTTGTTGAAACTGCTATATCTTTTTAAAATTAACAAACTAAATAAACTTACACTTACTGAAGAGGAAAGAAAAGTAGTAGTAGAGAACTCTTCCAACTAGATGATAGTTTTCATGTTGTGCTCTGCTCCTTAAATACTCCCTGCCACCACCTTCACTCCTCACCAGTAGGCTGGACTTGTCACTAGTTCACCTTCACTCAAAATTACAACCTACAATAAACATCCTGTTCGTGACAGAGATAACCTTCAACAAGTTAGAAAGCGGATCTTGCCTAGTAACAGCTGCACTGTAGCACTCCTTAGTGTTTCCCCCTCACCCCTCTAGTAAGAGAGGAGTGAGGGATCAATTTTTACATAAACTAACATCCTGTTCAGCTTTCACCAGCAAGTGACCTATTAAAGCAAATCCAGTTGCCACATAGTTACTGTACCTTAGCCACAAGAGTAACCTTTCAAGAAAATTAATTACCTCTTACATAAAGACCTCTGAGTGTGTTGTCCTCATTCTACATGTGGTTGACCCCCTTAGCCAGTGAAAGCTACTCCAGCAAAATCCAGTCACAGCACCTTGCCCCCCACACCTTTCAAGAATTAATTACCTCTCACATTAAGACCTTGCAGTATGTGTAGTTAACATTCCACACACGCCTTGCCAAGTGAGAGGCCCCTTCAGGGAGTGAAGCGCACGGGGCATGCGCAGTGGCTGCCGCTGGTCCAGAATTCTTCTCTCGCAAAGCTGGTCCAGAATTCTTCTAGTGGTGGTGGTGATTATTGTTTTAAGAGGAAGTACAACTAGGCAACCATCCTCTATATAACACTAATCAGAGGGAAAAAATGGAAGGGATCCGACACTTCGAAAAATGAAGATATCGGCCAAAAGAAGACAAGGGCCACGAAGGGCGTGAAAATGAAAGACTCCCTAGCCCTCGCAAACCTAATAGCGTCGGGGTCGGAAAAGAACAAGAGTCGACCAAGAGAGGTCGGATAGGATAGATGAAAGTGAGGAGCCTGGCACAAGTAAGTGGAAGCAATGCCAGGACTCAGCTAGGGGCCCCGTGGTCGCCAACCCACGCTCCAAAGTTCAGAGCCCCTGGGGCCCCTTTTAGTCGCCTCTTACGACAGGCAGGGGATACCGTGGGTGTTATTCTACCGCCCCCACCCACAGGGGGATCTATATAACACTAATCAGAGAGAAAAAATGGAAGGGGTTCGACACTTCGAAAAATGAAGATATCGGCCAAAGGAAGACAAGGGCCACGAAGGGCATGAAAATGAAAGACTCCCTAGCCCTCGCAAACCTAATAGCGTCGGGGTCGGAAAAGAACAAGAGTTGACCAAGGGAGGTCGGACAGGATAGATGAAAGTGAGGAGCCTGGCACAAGTAAGTGGAAGCAATGCCAGGACTCAGCTGAGGGCCCCGTGGTCGCCAACCCACGCTCCAAAGTTCAGAGCCCCTGGGGCGAATTCTTCTAGATACTCTACTTATGTATCACTAGGCACACTACCTCTTGCCTCGATAACAAATATTACCTCATTGTCCGCTTTACATAAAGATACAAGAAAACAAATCTAACTACTCTTACCCTTAGATATATCAAACAATCTTAATATGCAGCCTGATGGGCCACCATCAAATCCTATATGAATATTTACACGTTTAATTCTACTATCTCTGCGTGATACCTTAACTCTACCATATGTCTAATAATTCATTGGTCCACTTATCTTAATTAATCTCCTCGTCTCTCCCTCCGGGTAGGCTAGCATGATTTAGCCCATCATGATAGATGTCTCAGCCAGGTTCGATTCTTGGAGTCCAGTCTTCCAGCCCCGCTGGTACATGGTGCCGCCTTCTTCTTGAGGGATGCCTCGTTCAAGGTAGCGTCTTCGAAGCCACGTTCTGAAGTCCTTGCACCTCAGGTGGTGGTGGTGATTATTGTTTTAAGAGGAAGTACAACTAGGCAACTATCCTCTATATAACACTAATCAGAAAGAAAAAATGGAAGGGATCCGACACTTCGAAAAATGAAGATATCGGTCAAAGAAAGACAAGGGCCACGAAGGGCGTGAAAATGAAAGACTCCCTAGCCCTCGCAAACCTAATAGCGTCGGGGTCGGAAAAGAACAAGAGTTGACCAAGAGAGGTCAAACAGGATAGATGAAAGTGAGGAGCCTGGCACAAGTAAGTGGAAGCAATGCCAGGACTCAGCTGAGGGCCTCGTGGACGCCAACCCACGCTCCAAAGTTCAGAGCCCCTGAGGCCCCTTTTAGTCGCCTCTTACGACAGGCAGGGGATACCGTGGGTGTTATTCTACCACCCCCACCCACAGGGGGACCTTGCACCTCACTCCCCTCGGCTATATCTCGACTTCTTACTACAATGAAATATTCACTTTAAACACAACGCCACATTCTGGATATTTATTTAGGTTGAGCTAGCACAGATCGCTAACACTTTGCAATACACACTCCTCGTCCTCCACTCTCGTATAACTGCATACTCGCTAGATTGTGCACTGTGCCATAAACTATTTCCTGCTCTATAAACTATCCACTCGGTTATTGTGTTTTTATGCCCGCTTAACTTGGATTCAACAGTCTATCAAAGGATAAACATAGACCTCCTTAGCCTTTGTCCACACTTCCTCGGCACCTCGGGAGCTTCGCCCCTACCGCTATTTATCCGAGTCTACAAGTACGGCTTTCTATTGTTACTGATACCATTAAGCACACGCGATCTCATTGATAGGTCTCTGAAAATCGCGCCATTTACAAATCTACCACCTGTAACTCCGTAAGTCTCTTATCCACTGAATCAAAGTTATCGCACTGTAATAATTACACACTGTCTTTGTTCTGAACAAAGGATTTCTGGCTCAATCTAGGCAGACGTGCGACGCGTGCCGGCAGCAATATGATAGTCAACTGGATGATCTCCCCCCATATCACTTAGC
This sequence comes from Anabrus simplex, assembly GCF_040414725.1. Taxonomy (NCBI): domain Eukaryota; kingdom Metazoa; phylum Arthropoda; class Insecta; order Orthoptera; family Tettigoniidae; genus Anabrus; species Anabrus simplex. Next base: position 85,804,713 of record NC_090276.1, on the reverse strand, counting down.
TTTTATATGGGGCAGCACCCCAAAGGACGCCAGGGGAAGTCCCGAGAAACAACTTGAGTCTGGAATGTGGCCACTACAGAGCTTCCCACGGTGGTTCTGCTTGGAACATATTTATTGATCTAATCATATGTTAATAAACCTAGAGGTATCTACCGCTTCGTAAAATTCTAGTAATCATTTCCATCTTTTTATTTTCTTGAAAAACCTTCAATTACGGGAATTACGGCTCAATTTCCGTAATGTGGTGGGCCTGTCTGCTCCCGCTAAAAATCTCTGTTAAGATGGCAGGTCTCTCCCCCAGACAAAATCCCATCTCTCTTTCTCTCTTCCTCACATATTCTTTCTTCGTCACACCTGACCACGCCTTGCCTCGGGAAATCACCTTCTCGATTCCCGCGCTCTGTATAGCATCACGCCCTCACAAACGGCGCCCTACTGCAAAATTATCACTGCGTTAAATATCCATTCTCACCGCTCAATATAATGGTACATTTGTCGCTCGTGGGATTTGAAGTTACCTACCAACGCAACACCTCTGTGTTTAGTCACTACACCGAGGATGAAGCGGTATTTTACCTCCAAGAGATATGAATGTACCTCTTAAAGACAATTGTTCTCAGCTACGTCCAACCGTCTTGAGTCCTGTGAATGGGAGTGGCTATCTATCCGAACTCAAAATAAGCTGAGAGCAATTAAGAAGGCAACTACCGTGTGGCAGTCCTTTTTCCGGCCTTCACGGAGAAAGGCCATGGTATAGGGTAGGTTGAGGATAGGTAATTTACGATCTACGGCTCTTATCTCCTAAAGAGGAAAGAACCTTCCCCCAGTGTGTTCTTGTGGTGCCGACTTCACCGTGACCCACATCCTCACAGAGTGCGCCGATCTCTCTGGCCTAAGACGGAGCCTCAGCCTGCAGGAAACTCTTGAACGTATATTAGTCGATGACGCGACTACTGCTGATCTCGTCATCCGCTTTATGTGCGACAGTGATCTGTTAATCAGGGAACGCACGTTAGTAATTTTTCGTCTCAATTCCGTATTTCTTTTTATTTTAACATTTAAATCGTTTCGAAAATCTTTCGGTGAGGTGGTGGTGGTCGTCAACGCACGCTCCCAAGTTGAGAGACCGTGGGAGCCCTTTTCAGGTGTCTCTGAAGACTGGCAGGGTATACAGTGTATGTCATTCTACCACTTCCACCCACAACAGGAGAGATCTTCTGCATAATAACAGCATCCACAAATCTCCATGGATTGTGATCCCCTTATCCGCCTGTTTTATATAATAACTGTAAAAGAGGCGATAAACTACAATCTTGCCTCACTCCTTTCTGGATTGCTGCTTCTTTTCCAAAGCCCCTAACCGCACGGCCAACTCGCCCGGTGAAAGCATAATTTAAGTTCTTTTTCTTATTCATACCCGTCAAATTTGAAATTATAAAATTCGTTCAAAAGTTGAAATCAAGGAAGTTTTCTTTCAAAATACCCATTTTCTTTCTCACGTGTCCATAAAGATACAGGAATAAGCAAACATACCTGAGATCTATAAGAGCTAGTAAATATCCTTTCACCGAAGAAACAGCAAGGCTGCTACCGAGATTGAGCTCACGCACGGAATATTCTTCTAAAGGAATTTTGTATTTTCACTTCAAGAGCTCACATGAACAATTCTAACTCCTGCAAGTCTGAGTGAGGTGCGAATTCTTGTTGTAGTTTAGAGATTTCTTCATTTCGTTGTACAAGTTCTGTTTCCGTGTTCCATTGATATTTATACACGTATTTTGTTTTACATCGCAAATGTTGACAGTCAAATCACTCGTTTATCTATTCATTTCTTGTTCTTCTGTTTCAGGAGCAGGAGAAGGCCGAGATTTTCGGACCTTTTTATATTATTTATTATTATTTTCATTTTATTTTTTATTTTTTTATTTTTTAGAATGGACAAAATCTATAGTAAAATCGTAGAAAATAATATTCTGTTCGTTAAATTTCTTCAGATTATCCACATCATAAGAATTTATCTAGAAGGTCAGTTAAGTGCGGAGGCCCCTCTGGTACTTGAATATCAATGAAAGAGCTCTTGTGAAGACAGTTGTAAATTAGAAGCCCTTCCGAGGGATGGTGGTGGTGGTGATTATTGTTTTAAGAGGAAGTACAACTAGGCAACCATCCTCTATATAACACTAATCAGAAGGAAGAATGGAAGGGGTCCGACACTTCGAAGAATGAAGATATCGGCCAAAGGAAGACAAGGGCCACGAAGGGCGTGAAAATTAAAGACTCCCTAGCCCTCGCAAACCTAATAGCGTCGGGGTCGGAAAAGAACAAGAGTTGACCAAGAGAGGTCGGATAGGATAGATGAAATTGAGGAGCCTGGCACAAGTAAGTGGAAGCAATGCCAGGACTCAGCTGAGGGCCCCGTGGTCGCTAACCCACGCTCCAAAGATCAGAGCCCCTGGGGCGCCCTCTGCTGAGGAGACAATGGAGACTGAAGCGCTCATGGTCGTGGATGGTGATGACACAAAGGACACCGACAAGGACGGTAGTATTTGGAAACATGGGCGCTACCAGTCCACACAATGGCACTACTGTTACACTCGTCGACTTGCTGAGTTACGTCAACTGATATCCGTGTCTGCGGACTCCACAGTCTGTCTACAGGAATCTCATTTGAGATCTGGACCCGACACGACTATGAGAGGATTACGTCTTTATTCTAAAGGCAGAGTAGCTGTGGATGACATAGTGACTGGGGGCGTTGGTATCCTCGTCCGCTCCGACATCTTCAGCGAAGAATTACCGCTCCGTACTCAGCTAGATGCAGTTGCAGTTCGCGCTCCGTTGCCACTAATGACAACGGTGTGCAACGTGTACTTTGCGTGCTTAACACAGGAGAACAGGCACATTCTCACATCTGGTGCAGCCGTGCACTATTTCCCTTGTTACGATGTGAAGAATAGCATTACCTCTGTGACAGTGGCCACATCCCGATACTTCTCTCTTGAGTGGTGGTGGTGGTGATTATTGTTTTAAGAGGAAGTACAACTAGGCAACCATCCTCTATTTAACACTAATCAGAGAGAAGAAATGGAAGGGGTCCGACACTTCGAAAAATGAAGATATCGGCCAAGGAAGAAAAGGGCCACGAAGGGCGGTGGTGGTGGTGGTGATTTTTGTTTTAAGAGGAAGTACAACGAGGTAATCATCCTCTCTGAACAAATAAGTGGAAAAGAAATTTAAAATATAAAACAAAATTATTTATTCAACAAAGGAATTTGGAAACGCAGTACAAAATAAAACAAAACAAAAATAATTATAAAACTAGGCCGAAAGGATTACTAACGTATCAAAAGGGAACGTACGTTCCCTGAGTAACAGTACACTTGTAATTTACATACCGTTGATAAGTCCACTGTCGCACATAAAGCGGATGACGAGATCAGCAGTAGTCGCGTCATCGGCTAGTATGCGTTCGAGTGTTTCCTGCAGGCCGAGACTCCGTCTTAGGCCAGAGAGATCGGCGCACTCTGTGAGGATGTGGGCCACGGTGAAGTCGGCACCACAAGAACACACTGGGGGGTCTTCCCTCCTTAGGAGATAAGAGTGCGTGGATCGTAAATGACCTATCCTCAGCCTGCACAGTACTATGGCCTCTCTCCGTGAAGGTCGGAAAGAGGACCGCCACACGGTAGTTGTCTTCTTAATTGCTCTCAGCTTGTTGGGAGTTCGGATATCTAGCCACTCCGATTCCCAGAACGCCAAGATGGTTCGACGTAGCTGAGAACAAATATCCTTAGCAGGTACATTGACGGGTCTTGGAGGTAAAAGTGCAGCTTCCTTTGCTGCTTCATCCGCAAGTTCGTTTCCCGCAATCCCAACGTGGCTTGGAAGCCACGCGAAAGTAATTCTGGTGCTAGCATCGCTTAACCTGGCTAGAAGGTCATGTATCTGCTGCACCAGTGGGTGTTGCGAGAAACAGGTTTCAATAGACTGCAGAGAGCTTAACGAATCGGTACACAACAGAAAGTGGCTTCTTTCGTCACGCAGTGCAAACTGCAGAGCCTCTAAGATGGCGTAAAGCTCTGCAGTATACACGCTACATATTTTAGGGAGCGAGACCTTCGTACTCATATCATCAATGACAAAAGAGCAACCAACATTATCTCCGATTTTAGAACCATCCGTGAAGATAAGTCTCGCGGCCGGATATTGGTGAACAAAGTCCTGGAAATACCTCCGATGAACGGAGGAATCCGTGTTCACCTTGGGTCCACGGAGCAGATCTAGACGTATATCCGGCCGCGGAACCAACCACGGAGGTACCTCGCTAAGAGTTCGTTCAAGACAACCACCCATATCAATATTCAAATCATGACACAAGCTATCTATCCGAAACCCAACCGGCCGTGTGGCATTCGGCCGGTCTTGGCACCGCTGGTGGTATTGGGTGCGATAGATGCATTGATAGCTTGGATGTAGCGGCATTTCACGAATTTTGGCAGCGTACGTTAGGAGTAACTGCTGCCTCCTTATCCGTAAAGGTGGAACTCCCGCTTCAGCGAGCAGGCTGGGAATGGGGCTAGTACGGAGAGCACCCGTTGCCAGCCTTACTCCACTATGGTGAATACTGTCTAAAAGGCTCAGCGTAGATTTTGATGCTGAGCCATAAGCCGCACTTCCATAGTCAATTCGGGAGAGGACCGTCGCCGTGTAAAATCGTAGCAGTACCGCACGGTCAGCCCCCCACGAAGTGCCGCTGAGAAACTTAAGCATGTTAAGTCTCTTCATGCAGGCAACCTTTAACTGACGGATGTGGGGCTGCCACGTAAGTCTCTTATCAAAATGGAGACCCAGGAATTTGCAGGTGTCAACCACTGGTAAGACACTGTTTCGCAAGCGGAGCTCTGGTTCGGGATGCACAGGTCGACGTCGACAGAAGTGTACAACTGAGGTTTTCGCTGCTGAAAATCGAAAACCATGTTGCAGGGCCCATCTGTCGACTCGGTTAATAGCTTGCTGTAGCTGTCTCTCTGCAAACGCCACCCTTCCGGAGCTGTAATGTAGAGCTAAGTCGTCTACATACAGCGATGGAACGACTGCGGGCCCAGCAGCGGCAACTATGCCGTTGATGGCGATTGCGAACAGCGTGACACTCAGTACCGATCCCTGAGGTACTCCATTTTCCTGAACGTAATATTGAGAAAATGCATTCCCTACTCGGACTCGAAAGAGACGGAGGGACATGAAGTTCTCAATAAACGTTGGCAAATTTCCCCGAAATCCCCACTGGTGTAGAGTGGAGAGAATCCCATATCGCCAGGTAGTATCGTAAGCTTTTTCCAAGTCAAAAAACACGGCGACTAGGTGTTCCTTCCGGAGAAAGGCCTCCTGAATGGCGCTCTCCAGTCTGACCAGATGATCAGTGGCAGACCGATGAGAGCGAAAGCCACACTGGTAGTTAGACAAGAGACCCTCCTTTTCCATAGCCCACACAAGACGCCGGTTAACCATCCTTTCAAATAGCTTACAGAGGCCATTTGTAAGGCATATTGGCCTATAACTATCCAAAAGTTTTGGATCTTTACCTGGCTTGGGAATTGGTATTACAATTCCCTCACGCCATTGAGATGGAAACACTCCCTCACTCCATATTCTGTTGAAAATGAAAGACTCCCTAGCCCTCGCAAACCTAATAGCGTCGGGGTCGGAAAAGAACAAGAGTTGACCAAGGGAGGTCGGATAGGATAGATGAAAGTGAGGAGACTGGCACAAGTAAGTGGAAGCAATGCCAGCACTCAGCTGAGGGCCCCGTGGTCGCCAACCCACGCTCCAAAGTTCAGAGCCCCTGGGGCCCCTTTTAGTCGCCTCTTACGACAGGCAGGGGATACCGTGGGTGTTATTCTACCGCCCCCACCCACAGGGTGAAAACCTGTATGGAGGTAGTGGTTTGATGGTGTGGGGTGGGATTTTGATTGGTACACGTACACCCCTGCATGCCTTTGACAGAGGAACTGTAACACGTCAGGTGTATCGGGACGTCATTTTGCACCAGTATGTCCGCCTTTTCAGGGGTGCAGTGGGTCCCACCTTCCTTCTGAATGGATGATAACGCAGACCCCACCGAGCTGCCATCGTGGAGGAGTACCGTGAAACGGAAGATATCCGGCGAATGGAGTAGTCTCACGTCTGGGATGCTCTCGGTCGACGTATCGCTCCACGTCTTCAAACCCCTAGAACACTTCAGGAGCTCCGACAGGCACTGGTGCAAGAATGGGAGGCTATATCCCAGCAGCTGCTCGACCACCTGATCCAGAGTATGCCAACCCGTAGTGCGGCCTGTGTACGTGTGCATGGTGATCATATCCCATACTGATGTCGGGGGTACATGCGCAGGAATCAGTGGCGTTTTGTAGCACATGTGTTTTGGGACGGTTTTCTCAACTTATCACCAATACCGTGGACTTACCGATATGCTTCGTTTGTGTTCACTATGTGCCTATGCTATTAGCGCCGGTTTTGTGTAGTGCCACGTTGTGTGGCACCACAATATGCAATTATCCAGATGTTAAACCGAACAGTAATACAATAGTAGGAGCCCACATACATTTAAACAGGGCATCTTGGAACATTAATTAATGTGAGTTACTTAGAAATGAACTGCCACACGCAGGGAAGTAACATAAAATTAATGTAAATATACAGTGATTTTTGTTGACGAAACAATGTCAATCATGTTCAGTTTGAGTGTGTTTAAACATGAGTAATTTATAATGCGAAATTATTTCAACGAAGAGGTTATTATCTTGTGTCCAAGTACAAAACTCTGTTACAATTATCTTATCTTACTCATGGTGTTCGAACAAGTTCGAGGTGACCATTTCGCAAAAATGAATTAAAAATTTCTAAGTTAATTTCATCGTGGAACGAGTTCATCACATTATGACCTGCAAGACTCTTTTCACCTGAATTCGATATGTATAGAAAGAGGATGGGGATTGACCAAGCAGCAACCCCTTTCGATCCCAAGACGGAAGTTTAAATCTTGGAGGAGAGATGAAGTCGTAAAGGACTTCCGAAATGGACCGTAATGATGCAAGAATTGTGGAGACCACCATGACCTCATGGCCGGGCAGAATATCCGTTAATGAAAGTTTTTTATCCTTAAGTGAAATGACGTCGTAATAAATTGCCACAATTCCAGCATAAAATTTGTATACATTATGGCAGGGATAAGATTTTTTGCTATTGGCTTTACGTCGCACAGACACAGATAGGTCTTATGGTGACGATGGGACAGGAAAGGGCTACGACTGGGAAGGAAGCGGCCGTGGCCTTAATTAAGGTACAGCCCCAGCATTTGTCTGGTGTGAAAATGGAAACCACAGAAAACCATCTTCAGGGCTGAAGACAGTGGGGTTCGAACCCACTATCTCCCGAATACTGGTTACTGGCCGCACTTAAGCGACTGCAGCTATCGAGCTCGGTAGGGATAAGATTAGTCTTTGTATGAGTATTTTGAATTGAAGTGGATATGTTGATAAAATTTATATTTACGTGTTCAAGCGATTCGCAAACCATATTTCAATCTTTATCACGCGCGAGAAATATATATTTAGTTATTTAATTAGTATATACAGTTCTCAACGGATGTACTTTGGCAACATTGCACGTAAATCAATACAACCTTATTTTGGACTGAAGTACCTGGATGAGTATGATATCTGTAATTTAAGTACTCTTGACCTAATTTTCACAAGGTACTATGGAGTACTATAATATGTGGTTTGATGGCTAACACGTATTAAAATGATAACATTCAAGTGACTACGAGTGAAGTCCACTAGGGAGAACTTTTTGGATGCTCGCTTTTGTTCCCAATACTTCTTGAGTCCCTTCCTTCCTGTGGTTTGCGAGATTTAACAACTTTTGGTAGAGGAGACCTCGAATTTACCAATTTACAACCTTTAGGGCGGTCTGAGACATCGGTATCAGAGATCCCCTTATTAAGCTACATTCTTCCAGCCTTATAGTTTATGATGAGTGAGATGACCTTCTTCGTCAGCCTGCTGTTCTCCATTCTCGGAAGCCGCCTTCGCATGCACAGTTCAGAGTTCGCTTTCAGTCGGTGGATTGCATCCGGGAGCACACTTGGCCCATGAATTTTCCGGAGGATACGCCTTTCACTATTTTCCAGGTCGTCTATAGTGCCTTTCCTGTTCGTCAGTAAGGTCTCCCCAGCACATACGAAGTGGGGTATAACAACAGTTTTGTATTGGCATATTTTGGTGTTCTTCGAAATGCACTCCTTGTTTTGCGACAATTGGTATGCTGCGTTGAGTTTGGCACATATGTCTAAGATGGAGTTTCCATCTTTACCATTGGGGAGGACCCGTTCGCCGAGATCCCGGAATCGACTGACGTTTCCTATGTTTCCACAGATGGTCGTCAAAGGGGCTTTCCCGGGGTGCTTACTCTCGAAGTAGTTTGTCTTGTCGTATGAAATTTGTAGCCCTGCCTTCCCCGCTGTCTCATGCAGGGATTGAACAGCAACTGGATCATCCTTGGTGTTTGTGATTGATCGTTGGTGGTGGTGATTATTGTTTTAAGAGGAAGTACAACTAGGCAACCATCCTCTATATAACACTAATCATAGAGAAAAAATGGAAGGGGTCCGACACTTCGAAAAAATGAAGATATCGGCCAAAGAAAGACAAGGGCCACGAAGAGCGTGAAAATGAAAGACTCCCTAGCCCTCGCAAACCTAATAGCATCGGGGTCGGAAAAGAACAAGAGTTGACCAAGAGAGGTTGGATAGGATAGATTAAAGTGAGGAGCCTGGCACAAGTAAGTGGAAGCAATGCCAAGACTCAGCTGAGGGCCCCGTGGTCGCCATCAAATGTATCATGATGTGTATATACACTGACTGACAGTGACAATGCAACACCAAGGAGGAGTGGTTCGAAAGGGATGAACGTTGGGGAAAAAACGGAGACGGCACGGACGAATAATTGATGTTTATTTCAAACCGATATGCAGGTTACACAATGCGCACGGCATCGACTCAGTAGGATGTAGGACCACCGCGAGCGGCGATGCACGCAGAAACACGTCGAGGTACAGAGTCAATAAGAGTGCGGATGGTGTCCTGAGGGATGGTTCTCCATTCTCTGTCAACCATTTGCCACAGTTGGTCGTCCGTACGAGGCTGGGGCAGAGTTTGCAAACGGCGTCCAATGAGATCCCATACGTGTTCGATTGGTGAGAGATCCGGAGAGTACGCTGGCCACGGAAGCATCTGTACACCTCGTAGAGGCTGTTGGGAGATGCGAGCAGTGTGTGGGCGGGCATTATCCTGCTGAAACAGAGCATTGGGCAGCCCCTGAAGGTACGGGAGTGCCACCGGCCGCAGCACATGCTGCACGTAGCGGTGGGCATTTAACGTGCCTTGAATACGCACTAGAGGTGACCTGAAATCATACGCAATAGCGCCCCAAACCATGATGCCACGTTGTCTAGCGGTAGAGCGCTCCACAGTTACTGCCGGATTTGACCTTTCTCCACGCCGACGCCACACTCGTCTGCGGTGACTATCACTGACAGAACAGAAGCGTGACTCATCGGAGAACACGACGTTCCGCCATTCCCTCATCCAAGTCGCTCTAGCCCGGCACCATGCCAGGCGTGCACGTCTATGCTGTGGAGTCAATGGTAGTCTTCTGAGCGGCCGCCGGGAGTGCAGGCCTCCTTCAACCAATCGACGGGAAATTGTTCTGGTCGATATTGGAACAGCCAGGGTGTCTTGCACATGCTGAAGAATGGCGGTTGACGTGGCGTGCGGGGCTGCCACCGCTTGGCGGCGGATGCGCCGATCCTCGCGTGCTGACGTCACTCGGGCTGCGCCTGGACCCCTCGCACGTGCCACATGTCCCTGCGCCAACCATCTTCGCCACAGGCGCTGCACCGTGGACACATCCCTATGGGTATCGGCTGCGATTTGACGAAGCGACCAACCTGCCCTTCTCAGCCCGATCACCATACCCCTCGTAAAGTCGTCTGTCTGCTGGAAATGCCTCCGTTGACGGCGGCCTGGCATTCTTAGCTATACACGTGTCCTGTGGCACACGACAACACGTTCTACAACGACTGTCGGCTGAGAAATCACGGTACGAAGTGGGCCATTCGCCAACGCCGTGTCCCATTTACCGTTCGCTACGTGCGCAGCACAGCGGCGCATTTCACATCATGAGCATACCTCAGTGACGTCAGTCTACCCTGCAATTGGCATAAAGTTCTGACCACTCCTTCTTGGTGTTGCATTTGCTCTGTCAGTCAGTGTATGTAATAAACCTAGTATATGTATAATTAAGTACATTTCATCTTTCTATGTGTATGAACCAGCATGTGCCTGTCGTAAGAGGCGACTAAAAGGGGCTCCAGGGGCTCTGAACTTTGGAGCGTGGGTTGGCGACCACGGGGCCCTCAGCTGAGTCCTGGCATTGCTTCCACTTACTTGTGACAGGCTCCTCACTTTCATCTGTCCTATCCGACCTCCCTTGGTCAACTCTTGTTCTTTTTCGACCCCGACGCTATTAGGTTTGCGAGGGCTAGGGAGTCTTTCATTGTCATGCCCTTCGTGGCCCTTGTCTTTCTTTGGCCGATACCTTCATTTTTCGAAGTGTCGGATCCCTTCCGTTTTTCTCTCTGATTAGTGTTATACAGAGGATGGTTGCCTGGTTTTTTCGATAGGAATTATTAATATTCATTTCAGTAATCGTACATATCGAGGGATTGAGGATAACTACTGTGATGACCTCTTTGGGGCGGGTATCATTTTCCTCGATAGCATGTCCAAGAAGTTTCATTTCTTACAATAACATTTCTAACACACCTTTCAGGCAATTCTTTCTCTGTTCAATTTCTAAATTACTTACAAATATAAAATTTTGATTCATATTTTCGGAGCACGTTATTCTTTATTTGACTGCATGTTTTTCACAAATCAGAAATTAAGATTAAAATAATCAACATCTTCTCTCGTATCTATGATTTCCGAAATTATGAGAGATGGGTAATATCTTATCTTAAATCTCCTGTTAACACTATGATTGTGAGCTTTTCTATAACCCATCAGTGTAAATACATTTAGCCTTCTTTATTTGATTGCATATTAAATAATACTGCAGTTAAGAACAGTGATGTTATATTTTATTTGCCGAATATCATAGGGGTAGACAAAATTATCCATATATAGATTTTATTACCATCCACTGATACCAACATTTTACAACTGAAACTCTTCACATCAACTAAACATGCGTCGTTTTGTCGATTCACCGCACGTTTCTTCTTTCTTGTCACATAGTGGGTAGACCTTCTCCATACTACCAAATACGATGAGGGTGTCTTGCCTCCTTGACTCAACCCAGGAAGCTTTTGTAGAGGTGATGGCCCCTCCCCGCCATCGCCCGTGGCGACCTTCCAGTATGTCGATGCGCTTTGTCGCCCCCGGAATCCTTTCGGACGCGCACCTCATCCCGCGTATTTGTTAATATCCCCGAAGTTTCAGTTGTTTCCGATACTCGGGACTGAATCCCCAAACAGAGAAAACCTCTGTTCTGAGGAGCAGTACCTCGTGTCGAGTTCGACTGTCACCCCCGCGATGTTAACAAGTACAGCGGGGGAGTACCAACTGCGATCGCAGCAGGCTTCCCCGTAGTGATGGCCCCTCCCCGCCATCACCCGTGGCAAACATCCAGAGAGGTGGTGGTGGTGGTGATTAATGTTTTAAGAGGAAGTACAACTAGGCAACCATCCTCTATATAACACTAATCAGAGGGAAATATAGAAGAGATCCGACACTTCGAAAAATGAAGATATCGGTCAAAGAAAGACAAGGGCCACGAAGGGCGTGAAAATGAAAGACTCCCTAGTGGTGGTGGTGGTGATTATTGTTTTAAGAGGAAGTACAACTAGGCAACCATCCTCTATATAACACTAATCAGAGGGAAAAAATGGAAGGGGTCCGATACTTCGAAAAATGAAGATATCGACCAAAATAAGAGAAGGGCCACGAAGGGCGTGAAGGTGGTGGTGATTATTGTTTTAAGAGGAAGTACAACTAGGCAACCATCCTCTATATAACACTAATCAGAGGGAAAAATTGAAGGGGTCCGACACTTCGAAAAATGAAGATATCGGCCAAAGGAAGGCAAGGGCCATGAAGGGCGTGAAAATGAAAGACTCCCTAGCCCTCGCAAACCTAATAGCGTCGGGGTCGGAAAAGAACAAGAGTTGACCAAGAGAGGTCGGATAAGATAGATGAAAGTGAGGAGCCTGACACAAGTAAGTGGAAGCAATGCCAGGACTCAGCTATGGGCCCCGTGGTCGCCAACCCACGCTCCAAAGTTCAGAGCCCCTGGGGCCTCTTTTAGTCGCCTCTTACGACAGGCAGAAGATACCGTGGGTGTTATTCTACCGCCCCCACCCACAGGGGGAGAAGGGCGTGAAAATGAAAGACTCCCTAGCCCTCGCAAACCTAATAGCGTCGGGGTCGGAAAAGAACAAGAGTTGACCAAGAGAGGTCGGATAGGATAGGTGAAGGTGAGGAGCCTGGCACAAGTAAGTGGAAGCAATGCCAGGACTCAGCTTAGGGCGTCGTGGACGCCAACCCACGCTCCAAAGTTCAGAGCCCCTGTGGCCCCTTTTAGTCGCCTCTTACGACAGGCAGGGGATACCATGGGTGTTATTCTACCACCCCCACCCACAGGGGGATAACACTAATCAGAGGGAAAAATGGAAGGGATCCGACACTTCGAAAAATGAAGATATCGGCCAAAGGAAGACAAGGGCCACGAAGGGCATGAAAATGAAAGACTCCCTAGCCCTCGCAAACCTAATAGCGTCGGGGTCGGAAAAGAACAAGAGTTGACCAAGGGAGGTCGGACAGGATAGATGAAAGTGAGGAGCCTGGCACAAGTAAGTGGAAGCAATGCCAGCACTCAGCTGAGGGCCCCGTGGTCGCCAACCCACGCTCCAAAGTTCAAAGCCCCTGAGGCCCCTTTTAGTCGCCTCTTACGACAGGCAGGGGATACCGTGGGTGTTATTCTACCGCCCCCACCCACAGGGGGAGAAGGGCGTGAAAATGAAAGACTCCCTAGCCCTCGCAAACCTAATAGCGTCGGGGTCGGAAGAGAACAAGAGTTGACCAAGAGAGGTCGGATAGGATAGATGAAAGTGAGGAGCCTGGCACAAGTAAGTGGAAGCAATGCCAGGACTCAGCTGAGGGCCCCGTGGTCGCTGACCCACACTCCAAAGTTCAGAGCCCTTGGGGCCCCTTTTAGTCGCCTCTTACGACAGGCAGGGGTTACCGTGGGTGTTATTCTACCGCCCCCACCCACAGAGGGGGAAACATCCAGAGAGTCAGCACGCTTGATTGCCCCCGGAATCCTTACGGACGCGTGCTGGGTGAACGGGGAATAGCGAAAACAATTATTACCCTTCATATATGAACTGAATGCGGACTGCACAGTAAGCGACCTGTTCAACAAAACTATGTTTCTGTGTTCACTGTGCACCGAATATGTTGCAACTATGGAGCAGAATGAAGGCTTCTCCCAATCCCATTATCTAGTACCAGATTTTAAATTATGTAACACTAAGGAATAAGGTCATAAGAACTGAGTTTCTCTCGTATATTATATTGTTTCCTTCCGGAGGATTGTTGAATTGTGCTGGGAAACTCCTGCCCTCCCATTCTGTTCAGGACACATATTCCTTTAAGGATATCAAATACTGTAGTAGTGTTTCTACCTCAGTCCTGGAGATGGTGCATCACGCTATGAGGTGGTGGTGGTGATTATTGTTTTAAGAGGAAGTACAACTAGCCAACCATCCTCTATATAACACTAATCAGAGGGAAAATATGGAAGGGGCCCGACACTTCGAAAAATGAAGGTATCGGCCAAAGAAAGACAAGGGCCACGAAGGGCGTGAAAATGAAAGACTCCCTAGCCCTCGCAAACCTAATAGCGTCGGTGGTGGTGGTGGTGGTGGTGATTATTGTTTTAAGAGGAAGTACAACTAGGCAACCATCCTCTATATAACACTAATCAGAGAGAAAAATGGAAGGGGTCCGACACTTCGAAAAATGAAGATATCGGCCAAAGGAAGACAAGGGCCACGAAGGGCGTGAAAATGGAAGACTCCCTAGCCCTCGCAAACCTAATAGCGTCGGGGTCGGAAAAGAACAAGAGTTGACCAAGGGAGGTCGGATAGGATAGATGAAAGTGAGGAGCCTGGCACAAGTAAGTGGAAGCAATGCCAGGACTCAGCTAAGGGCCCCGTGGTCGCCAACCCACGCTCCAAAGTTCAGAGCCCCTGGGAGGTGGTGGTGGTGATTATTGTTTTAAGAGGAAGTACAACTAGGCAACCATCCTCTATGTAACACTAATCAGGCGGAAAAAATGGAAGGGATCCGACACTTCGAAAAATGAAGATATCGGCCAAAAGAAGATAAGGGCCACGAAGGGCGTGAAAATGAAAGACTCCCTAGCCCTCGCAAACCTAATAGCGTCGGGGTCGAAAAAGAACAAGAGTTGACCAAGGGAGGTCGGATAGGATAGATGAAAGTGAGGAGCCTGGCACAAGTAAGTGGAAGTAATGCCAGGACTCGGCTAAAGGCCCCGTGGTCGCCAATCCACGCTCCAAAGTTCAGAGCCCCTGGGGCCCCTTTTAGTCGCCTCTTACGACAGGCAGGGGTTACCGTGGGTGTTATTCTAGCGCCCCCACCCACAGGGGGAAGAGCCCCTGGGACCCTATTAGTCGCCTCTTACGACAGGCAGGGTATACCGTGAGTGTTATTCTACTGCCCCCACCCACAGGGTGGTGGTGGTGGTGGTGATTATTGTTTTAAGAGGAAGTACAACTAGGCAACCATCCTCTATATAACACTAATCAGAGGGAAAAATGGAAGGGATCCGACACTTCGAAAAATGAAGATATCGGTCAAAGAAAGACAAGGGCCATGAAGGGCGTGAAAATGAAAGACTCCCTAGCCCTCGCAAACCTAATAGCGTCGGGGTCGGAAAAGAACAAGAGTTGACCAAGAAAGGGCGGATAGGATAGAAGAAAGTGAGGAGTCTGGCACAAGTAAGTGGAAGCAAAGCCAGGACTCAGCTAAGGCCCCGTGGTCGCCAACCCACGGTCTAAAGTTCAGAGCCCCTGGGGCCCCTTTTAGTCGCCTCTTACGACGGGCAGGGTGGTGGTGGTGGTGGTGATTTTTGTTTTAAGAGGAAGTATAACGAGGTAATCATCCTCTCTGAACAAATAAGTGGAAAAGAAATTTAAAAAATATAACAAAATTATTTATTCAACAAAGGAATTTGGAAACGCAGTACTAAATAAAACAAAAAATAATGATAAAACTAGGCCGAAAGGATTACTAACGTATCAAAAGGGAACGTACGTTCCCTGAGTAACAGTACACTTGTAATTTATATACCCTTTATAAGTCCACTGTCGCACATAAAGCGGATGACGAGATCAGCAATAGTCGCGTCATCGGCTAGTATGCGTTCGAGTGTTTCCTGCAGGCCGAGACTCCGTCTTAGGCCAGAGAGATCGGCGCACTCTGTGAGGATGTGGGCCACGGTGAATTCGGCATCACAAGAACACACTGGGGGGTCTTCCCTCTTTAGGAGATAAGAGTGCGTGGATCGTAAATGACCTATCCTCAGCCTGCACAGTACTATGGCCTCTCTCCGTGAAGGTCGGAAAGAGGACCGCCACACGGTAGTTGTCTTCTTAATTGCTCTCAGCTTGTTGGGAGTTCGGATATCTAGCCACTCCGATTCCCAGAACGCCAAGATGGTTCGACGTAGCTGAGAACAAATATCCTTAGCAGGTACATTGACGGGTCTTGGAGGTAAAAGTGCAGCTTCCTTTGCTGCTTCATCCGCAAGTTCGTTTCCCGCAATCCCAACGTGGCTTGGAAGCCACGCGAAAGTAATTCTGGTGCTAGCATCGCTTAACCTGGCTAGAAGGTCATGCATCTCTGCACCAGTGGGTGTTGCGAGAAACAGGTTTCAATAGACTGCAGAGAGCTTAACGAATCGGTACACAACAGAAAGTGGCTTCTTTCGTCACGCAGTGCAAACTGCAGAGCCTCTAAGATGGCGTAAAGCTCTGCAGTATACACGCTACATACTTAGGGAGCGAGATCTTCGTACTCATATCATCAATGACAAAAGAGCAACCAACATTATCTCCGATTTTAGAACCATCCGTGAAGATAAGTCTCGCGGCCGGATATTGGTGAACAAAGTCCTGGAAATACCTCCGATGAACGGAGGAATCCGTGTTCACCTTGGGTCCACGGAGCAGATCTAGACGTATATCCGGTCGCGGAACCAACCACGGAGGTACCTCGCTAAGAGTTCGTTCAAGACAACCACCGATATCAATATTCAAATCCTGACACAAGCTATCAATCCGAAACCCAACCGGCCGTGTGGCATTCGGCCGGTCTTGGCACCGCTGGTGGTATTGGGTGCAATAGATGCATTGATAGCTTGGATGTAGCGGCATTTCACGAATTTTGGCAGCGTACGTTATGAGTAACTGCTGCCTCCTTATCCGTAAAGGTGGAACTCCCGCTTCAGCGAGCAGGCTGGGAATGGGGCTAGTACGGAAAGCACCCGTTGCCAGCCTTACTCCACTATGGTGAATACTGTCTAAAAGGCTCAGCGTAGATTTTGATGCTGAACCATAAGCCGCACTTCCATAGTCAATCCGGGAGAGGACCGTAGCCGTGTAAAATCGTAGCAGTACCGCACGGTCAGCCCCCCACGAAGTGCCGCTGAGAAACTTAAGCATGTTAAGTCTCTTCATGCAGGCAACCTTTAACTGACGGATGTGGGGCTGCCACGTAAGTCTCTTATCAAAATGGAGACCCAGGAATTTGCAGGTGTCAACCACTGGTAAGACACTGTTTCGCAAGCGGAGCTCTGGTTCGGGATGCACAGGTCGACGTCGACAGAAGTGTACAACTGAGGTTTTCGCTGCTGAAAATCGAAAACCATGTTGCAGGGCCCATCTGTCGACTCGGTTAATAGCTTGCTGTAGCTGTCTCTCTGCAAACGCCACCCTTCCGGAGCTGTAATGTAGAGCTAAGTCGTCTACATACAGCGATGGAACGACTGCGGGCCCAGCAGCGGCAACTATGCCGTTGATGGCGATTGCGAACAGCGTGACACTCAGTACCGATCCATGAGGTACTCCATTTTCCTGAACGTAATATTGAGAAAATGCATTCCCTACTCGGACTCGAAAGAGACGGAGGGACATGAAGTTCTCAATAAACGTTGGCAAATTTCCCCGAAAACCCCACTGGTGTAGAGTGGAGAGAACCCCATATCGCCAGGTAGTATCGTAAGCTTTTTCCAGGTCAAAAAACACGGCGACTAGGTGTTCCTTCCGGAGAAAGGCCTCCTGAATGGCGCTCTCCAGTCTGACCAGATGATCAGTGGCAGACCGATGAGAGCGAAAACCACACTGGTAGTTAGACAAGAGGCCCTCCCTTTCCATGGCCCACACAAGACGCCGGTTACCCATCCTTTCAAATAGCTTACAGAGGCCATTTGTAAGGCATATTGGCCTATAACTATCCAGAAGTTTTGGATCTTTACCTGGCTTGGGAACTGGTATTACAATTCCCTCACGCCATTGAGATGGAAACACTCCCTCACTCCATATTCTGTTGAATAGGGTGAGGATATCCTTGAGACATCTGTGGATTTTGTCCGGTCCAGGAGCCGTATCTCTGCATAGCGCAAGTGCACTTCGCAACTCCCACTCCGTGAAGGCCACGTTGTAGGGATGCGAAGCACTAGAGGCAAAAGAGAGATGGTGGGCCTCTGCTTCGCGCTTAATTGGAAGAAATGCAGGGTCGTATCTCCTAGAGCTGGACGTATCTGCGAAATGTGACGCGAGGTGGTCTGCAATGACAGAAGGAATCGTAACTATATCTCCATTAATGGAGATTCCGGGTACTGAGGGCACGTTCTGTACTCCGGCAATACGGCGGAGTTTTGTCCACACTTGTGATGACGGAGTATGTGCCGTGATGGATGACACATACTTTTCCCACGTAGCTTTCTTACTTTCTCGAATCAAAAAACGGGCCTTCGCGCGCAGACGCTTAAATGCGATATGATTGGCCATCGTAGGATTCCGACGATAATGCTTAAAAGCCCGTCGGCGATCACGTATGGCCGCTGCAATTTCGTCCGTCCACCATGGGACCTGTTTCCGGCGACGAATACCGGACGAGGAAGGAATTGTTTCCTCTGCAGCAGCCAAAATTCCAGTAGTAATGGAAGAGACGTGGTCGTCAACAGACTCCAGCATATCAGGTGGTGATGGTGGTGGTGATTATTGTTTTAAGAGGAAGTACAACTAGGCAACCATCCTCTATCTAACACTAATCAGAGGGAAAAGGGGGAAGGGGTCCGACACTACGAAAAATGAAGATATCGGCCAAAAGAAGACAAGGGCCACGAAGGGCGTGAAAATGAAAGACTCCCTAGCCCTCGCAAACCTAATAGCGTCGGGGTCGGAAAAGAACAAGAGTTGACCAAGGTAGGTCGGATAGGATAGATGAAAGTGAGGAGACTGGCACAAGTAAGTGGAAGCAATGCCAGCACTCAGCTGAGGGCCCCGTGGTCGCCAACCCACGCTCCAATGTTCAGAGCCCCTGGGGTCCCTTTTAGTCGCCTCTTACGACAGGCAGGGGATACCGTGGGTGTTATTCTACCGCCCCCACCGACAGGGGGATCCAGCATATCATCAGCCATCACTGCGCGTTTTGTAAATTCTGGCCAATTTGCCCGCCGAAGTAACCAGCGCTTGGGTACTTCGGGCTCTCTTTGATCCAAGAGAGACAGAATTATCGGGAAGTGGTCACTATCACAGAGGTCGTCGTGAACTTGCCACCGTAGCAGGGGAACTAGCGCACGGCTACACAAAGTGACATCCAGGTGTGAGAATGTGCCATGCGCGCTACTGAAATGTGTCGGTTCCCCTGTATTGAGCACACAAAGATCAAATAGGTTGATCATTCGCTCGAGCTTCCTCCCCCTAGAACAGGAAGACGGAGAACCCCATAGTGTGTTACGGGCGTTCACATCCCCCAGCATGAGGAAAGGAGGAGGCAACTGAGCGATCAAATCTTGTAGGGCATGCATATCAAGGTTATAATCCTGTGGAAAGTACACGTTGCAAACCGTTGTCATTACTGGCAACGGAGTGCGAACTGCAACTGCATCTAGCTGAGTACGGAGCGGTACTTCGTCGCTGAAGATGTCGGAGCGAACTAGGGTACAAACGCCCCCAATTGCCGCGCCATCCACAGCTACTCTGTCTTTGGAATAAAGACGATATCCTCTCATAGTCGTGTCGTGTCCAGGTCTCAAGCGAGATTCCTGTAGACAGACTATGGAGGCCGCGTAGACGGATATCAGTTGACGTAACTCAGCCAGGCGACAGTGGTAACTACTGCAGTTCCACTGCAATAGTGCCATTGTGTGGATTGGTAGTGTTGCGAAATTAGGACAATTGCTTGCCCTTCTTTTTGTCAACTACCTGCCATTTTCCGCCGTTGTTGTCGGTATTGTCGTCAACATCCACGACAATGAGTGGTTCAGTCTCCATTGTCTCCTCAGAAGAAGGAGGCGCAGTGACTGGACCCTCCGCGGACGGTGATCTCATTGGTCTGGAACAGTGGGCCTTCTTTCTGGGAGAACTAGGTTCTCCAGAAAGTGATCGAACAAGAGGGCGTCGGGGCCTCTCGCTCTTGCCCACCGTTTCTCTCTTTTTGGGAGGAGAGCCGGCAGATGGCTTGCCGGATTTCTTCGGTGATCCTGTGGACCCCGACTGAGTTGGAGAAGGCTTCTTCTCCAATTTTTTAAGGGAGCTCTGTGGCTTCACCTTCTCCTCCTTTATGATCTGGGCATTGGAAGGAGGGCTGGACTTTCCAGCCCTATTTGGGGAAGTCTTTCCCCCCGCCCTGTTGGGGGAGGACTTCCCAGCCGAACGTTCCTGGGAAGGGCCCTTCCCAGGCAACGTCGACAGTAACGCTCTTTTCGGTTTTTCACATGGTGAAACTCCAGTTTCTTTACTTACTGAATTTTGTTGCTGGCTTTGACTTTTCAATGCATTTTCAGTACCGGTGTTGTGTACAAAACTCTGTGGAGTGATCCGTACGTTTGCGACCCTTTCTGCGAATGAGATGGAGAACTCCGGAGCAGCCATGGACTTGAACTTCCTCCGGGCGTCTGGATAAGATAGCTTATCCAGCGTTTTTATCTCCTGGATCTTCTTCTCCCGCTTGAATGTGGGGCACTCCTTGGAGATTGGAGCATGCGTACCCGAGCAGTTGACGCACACAGGTGGTGGTGTGCATTCAACCCCAGCATGCTCGCACTTCCCACACATTTTGCAGGTCGTCGAACCTGTACATCGCAATGAGGTGTGGCCAAACTTTTGACAGTTATAACACCTCATTGGTGCCGGAATGTACGGACGAACAGTCAGACGATACATAGCTACTTTTATTCGTTCTGGTATGGTCTCAGCGTCGAAGGTAAGGATGAAAGCACCCGTATCGAGTAGCTTATCACCCACACGCCTCTTCAACCTCTTCACGTCGGTTACACCCCGACGTGCTAGGTACCGGATCATTGTATCATCGGAAGACTTAACCAAATCCCTGTGGAATATAACACCCTTGCAGGAGTTAAGGGTTTGGTGCTTCTCGATTTTCACCTCTACCTTACCGAATAACTTGGCTTTAAGTAGCCGTCTGGACTGTTCAGCCGTAGATGTCTTGATAAGTACGGATCCATCTCGGAGCTTGCGCATCTCGTCGACTTCACCAGCAACAATTTCTTCGATGGAATTGCTTATCATAAAAGGACATTCGTCAAGGAAACTTTTACCATCGACCCTGGAAGCAACCAGGAATCGAGGAAGACGTTCGTCACTCATGTAGTCTACAGGAACTGGAGTATACCGCTTACGTTTTTTACCTATGTTTGACGCTGTTTTTTGAAGGGTGCCACCCTTTGTAAAAGAAGGAAGAGAAATAGGTTCCGTCTTTTGTCCCACGAATACTCACGGAAATAAGAGGTCGACCTCCGGCAGAGCCAAGGAGATTTACCGGAGGCAAGGCTATATACTCCAGAGGGCGCCCGGTATCTGGAGGGGATCGCTTGGAACTACTCTCCCAGTAGCCATGCATCACCTCGCCACGACCCGAAACTTCTGATTGGGGGAGGATAAAACCTCCGTACTAACCTAATTATTTTTTTAAATTTAAATTTTTTTAATTATTTTTTATTTATTTTTTAAATTTTATTTTTTATTTTTCTGTAATGTCTAACCTAATCTACCCGAGGCAGAGAGGGTGGTCAGACAGGAAGAGGAATGAAATTAAAGATGGTGAGAATAGAAGGGTAGAAATAGTGATGAAAAATAAAGAGCACAGACACCTCTCAAGCAACTCGGGGGACACCTTGTTAGTCTGGCCCTACACCGAGGCCTATCCAGCATGGGTAACCCTGAGCTGGCACAGCCCTCGGGATCAACAAGCACACAAGCCCCCACACCGACTTCAAGGTCATGGTGTCCCTAGAGGGGGACGTGGCTTGGAAGCCACGCAAAAGTAATTCTGGTGCTAGCATCGCTTAACCTGGCTAGAAGGTCATGTATCTGCTGCACCAGTGGGTGTTGCGAGAAACAGGTTTCAATAGACTACAGAGAGCTTAACGAATCGGTACACAACAGAAAGTGGTTTCCTTCGTCACGCAGTGCAAACTGCAGAGCCCCTAAGATGGCGTAAAGCTCTGCAGTATACACGCTACATGCTTTAGGGAGCGAGATCTTCGTATTCATGTCATCAATGACAAAAGAGCAACCAACATAATCTCCGATTTTAGGACCATCCGTGAAGATAAGTCTCGCGGCCGGATATTGGTGAACAAAGTCCTGGAAATACCTCCGATGAACGGAGGAATCCGTGTTCACCTTGGGTCCACGGAGCAGATCTAGACGTACATCCGGTCGCGGAACCAACCACGGAAGTACCTCGCTATGAGTTCGTTCAAGACAACCACCGATATCAATATTCAAATCATGACACAAGCTATCAATCCGAAACCCAACCGGCCGTGTGGGATTCAGCCGGTCTTGGCACCGCTGGTGGTATTGGGTGCGATAGATGCATTGATAGCTTGGATGTAGCGGCATTTCACGAATTTTGGCAGCGTACGTTAAGAGTAACTGCTGCCTCCTTATCCGTAAAGGTGGAACTCCCGTTTCAGCGAGCAGGCTGGGAATGGGGCTAGTACGGAAAGCACCCGTTGCCAGCCTTACTCCACTATGGTGAATACTGTCTAAAAGGCTCAGCGTAGATTTTGATGCTGAGCCATAAGCCGCACTTCCATAGTCAATTCGGGAGAGACTGTCGCCGTGTAAAATCGTAGCAGTACCGCACGGTCAGCCCCCCACGAAATGCCGCTGAGAAAGTTAAGCATGTTAAGTCTCTTCATGCAGGCAACCTTTAACTGACGGATGTGGGGCTGCCACGTAAGTCTCTTATCAAAATGGAGACCCAGGAATTTGCAGGTGTCAACCACTGGTAAGACACTGTTTCGCAAGCGGAGCTATGCTTCCGGATGCAAAGGCCGACGTCGACAGAAATGTACAACTGAAGTTTTCGCTGCTGAAAATCGAAAACCATGTTGCAGGGCCCATCTGTCGACTCGGTTAATAGCTTGCTGTAGCTGTCTCTCTGCAAACGCCACCCTTCCGGAGCTGTAATGTAGAGCTAAGACGTCTACATACAGCGATGGAACGACTGCGGGCCCAGCAGCGGCAACTATGCCGTTGATGGCGATTGCGAACAGCGTGACATTCAGTACCGATCCCTGAGGTACTCCATTTTCCTGAACGTAATATTGAGAAAATGCATTCCCTACTCGGACTCGAAAGAGACGGAGGGACATGAAGTTCTCAATAAACGTTGGCAAATTTCCCCGAAATCCCCACTGCTGTAGAGTGGAGAAAATCCCATATCGCCAGGTAGTATCGTAAGCTTTTTCCAGGTCAAAAAACACGGCGACTAGGTGTTCCTTCCGGAGAAAGGCCTCCTGAATGGCGCTCTCCAGTCTGACCAGATGATCAGTGGCAGACCGATGAGAGCGAAAACCACACTGGTAGTTAGACAAGAGGCCCTCCCTTTCCATGGCCCACACAAGACGCCGGTTAACCATCCTTTCAAATAGCTTACAGAGGCCACTTGTAACACTTGTAAAGCATATTGGCCTATAACTATCCAGAAGTTTTGGATCTTTACCTGGCTTGGGAATTGGTATTACAATTCCCTCACGCCATTGAGATGGAAACACTCCCTCACTCCATATTCTGTTGAATAGGGTGAGGATATCCTTGAGACATCTGTCACAAAAATGCTTAAGCATTTGATTATGGATTTTGTCCGGTCCAGGAGCCGTATCTCTGCATAGCGCAAGTGCACTTCGCAACTCCCACTCCGTGAAGGCCACGTTGTAGGGATGCGAAGCACTAGAGGCTCTCTGCTTCGCGCTTAATTGGAAGAAATGCAGGGTCGTATCTCCTAGAGCTGGACGTATCTGCGAAATGTGACGCGATGTGGTCTGCAATGACAGAAGGAATCGTAACTATATCTCCATTAATGGAGATTCCGGGTACTGAGGGCACATTCTGTACTCCGACAATACGGCGGAGTTTTGTCCACACTTGTGATGACGGAGTATGTGCCGTGATGGATGACACATACTTTTCCCACGTAGCTTTCTTACTTTCTCGAATCAAAAAACGGGCGTTCGCGCGCAGACGCTTAAATGCGATATAATTGGCCATCGTAGGATTCCGACGATAATGCTTAAAAGCCCGTCGGCGATCACGTATGGCTGCTGCAATTTCGTCAGTCCACCATGGGACCTGTTCCCGGCAACGAATACCGGACGAGGAAGGAATTGTTTCCTCTGCAGCAGCCAAAATTCCAGTAGTAATGGAAGAGACGTGGTCGTCAACAGACTCCAGCATATCATCAGCCATCACTGCGCGTTTTGTAAATTCTGGCCAATTTGCCCGCCGAAGTAACCAGCGCTTGGGTACTTCGGACTGTCTTTGATCCAAGAGAGACAGAATAATCGGGAAGTGGTCACTATCACAGAGGTCGTCGTGAACTTGCCACCGTAGCAGGGGAACTAGCGCACGGCTACACAAAGTGACATCCAGGTGTGAGAATGTGCCATGCGCGCTACTGAAATGTGTCGGTTCCCCTGTATTGAGCACACAAAGATCAAATAGGTTGATCATTCGCTCGAGCTTCCTCCCCCTAGAACAGGAAGACGGAGAACCCCATAGTGTGTTACGGGCGTTCACATCCCCCAGCATGAGGAAAGGAGGAGGCAACTGAGCGATCAAATCTTGTAGTGCATGCATATCAAGGTTATAATCCGGTGGAAAGTACACGTTGCAAACCGTTGTCATTACTGGCAACGGAGTGCGAACTGCAACTGCATCTAGCTGAGTACGGAGCGGTACTTCTTCGCTGAAGATGTCGGAGCGAACTAGGGTACAAACGCCCCCAGTTGCCGCGCCATCCACAGCTACTCTGTCTTTGGAATAAAGACGATATCCTCTCATAGTCTTGTCGTGTCCAGGTCTCAAACGAGATTCCTGTAGACAGACTATGGAGGCCGCATAGACGGATATCAGTTGACGTAACTCAGCTAGGCGACAGTGGTAACTACTGCACTTCCACTGCAATAGTGTCATTGTGTGGATTGGTAGTGTTGCGAAATTAGGACAATTGCTTGCCCTTCTTTTTGTATACTACCTGCCATTTTCCGCCGTTGTTGCCGGTATTGTCGTCACCATCCACGACAATGAGTGGTTCAGTCTCCATTGTCTCCTCAGAAGAAGGAGGCGCGGTGACTGGACCCTCCGCGGACGGTGATCTTATTGGTCTGGAACAGTGGGCCTTTTTCCTGGGAGAACTAGGTTCTCCAGAAAGTGATCGAACAAGAGGGCGTCTGGCCATCTCGCTCTTGCCCACCGTTTCTCTCTTTTTGGGAGGAGAGCCGGCAGATGGCTTGCCGGATTTCTTCGGTGATCCTGTGGACCCCGACTGAGTTGGAGAAGGCTTCTTCTCCAATTTTTTAAGGGAGCTCTGTGGATTCACCTTCTCCTCCTTTATGATCTGGGCATTGGAAGGAGGGCTGGACTTTCCAGCCCTATTTGGGGAAGTCTTTCCCCCCGCCCTGTTGGGGGAGGACTTCCCAGCCGAACGTTCCTGGGAAGGGCCCTTCCCAGGCAACGTCGACAGTAACGCTCTTTTCGGTTTTTCACATGGTGAAACTCCAGTTTCTTTACTTACTGAATTTTGTTGCTGGCTTTGACTTTTCAATGCATTTTCAGTACCGGTGTTGTGTACAAAACTCTGTGGAGTGATCCGTACGTTTGCGACCCTTTCTGCGAATGAGATGGAGAACTCCGGAGCAGCCATGGACTTGAACTTCCTCCGGGCGTCTGGATAAGATAGCTTATCCAGCGTTTTTATCTCCTGGATCTTCTTCTCCCGCTTGAATGTGGGGCACTCTTTGGAGATTGGAGCATGCGTACCCGGGCAGTTGACGCACACAGGTGGTGGTGTGCATTCAACCCCAGCATGCTCGCACTTCCCACACATTTTGCAGGTCGTCGAACCTGTACATCGCAATGAGGTGTGGCCAAACTTTTGACAGTTATAACACCTCATTGGTGCCAGAATGTACGGACGAACAGTCAGGCGATACATTGCTAACTTTATTCGTTCAGGTATGGCCTCAGCGTCGAAGGTAAGGATGAAAGCACCCGTATCGAGTAGCTTATCACCCACACGCCTCTTCAACCTCTTCACGTCGGTTACGCCCCGACGTGCTAGTTACCGGATCATTGTATCATCGGAAGACTTAACCAAATCCCTGTGGAATATTACTCCCTTGCAGGAGTTAAGGGTTTGGTGCTTCTCGATTTTCACCTCTACCTTTCCGAATAACTTGGCTTTAAGTAGCCGTCTGGACTGTTCAGCCGTGGATGTCTTAATAAGTACGGATCCATCGCGGAGCTTGCGCATCGCGTCGACTTCACCAGCAACAATTTCTTCGATGGAATTGCTGATCATGAAAGGACATTCATCAAGAAAACTCTTACCATCGACCCTGGAAGCAACTAGGAATCGAGGTGGTGGTGGTGGTGGTGATTATTGTTTTAAGAGGAAGTACAACTAGGCAACCGTCCTCTATATATCACTAATCAGAGAGAAAAAATGGAAGGGGTCCGACACTTCGAAAAATGAAGATATCGGCCAAAGGTAGACAAGGGCCACGAAGGGCGTGAAAATGAAAGACTCCCTAGCCCTCGCAAACCTAATAGCGTCGGGGTCGGAAAAGAACAAGAGTTGACCAAGGGAGGTCGGATAGGATAGATGAAAGTGAGGAGCCTGGCACAAGTAAGTGGAAGCAATGCCAGGACTCAGCTAAGGGCCCCGTGGTCGCCAACCCACGCTCCAAAGTTCAGAGCCCCTGGGGGTTAGGAATCGGGGAAGACGTTCGTCACTTACATAACCCACTGGAACTGGAGTATACCGCTTGCGTTTCTTGGCAATCTTGGACGCAGTTTTTTGAAGGGTGCCACCCTTTGAATTAGTAGAAAGTGAAGAGAGAGGTTCCGTTTCTTGGTCCCACGAGTACTCACGGAAATATGACGTCGACCTCCGGCAGAGCCAAGGAGATTTACCGGAGGCAAGGCTATATACTCCAGAGGGCGCCCGGTATCTGGAGGGGGTCGCTTGGAACTACTCACCCAGTAGCCATGCATCACCTCGCCACGACCCGAAACTTGTGATTGGGGGAGGAAAAAACCTCCGTGCTAACCTAATTTTTTTAAATTTATTTTTTTAGATACTTTTTTAATTTTTTAATTTTTTTTATTTTTCTGTAATGTCTAACCTAATCTACCCGAGGCAGAGAGGGTGGCCAGACAGGAAGAGGAATGAAATTAAAGATGGTGAGAATAGAAGGGTAGAAATAGTGATGAAAAATAAAGAGCACAGACACCTCTCAACAACTCGGGTGACACCTTGTTAGTCTGGCCCTACACCGAGGCCTATCCAGCATGGGTAACCCTGAGCTGGCACAGCCCTCGGGATCAACAAGCACACAAGCCCCCACACCGACTTCAAGGTCATGGTGTCCCTAGAGGGGGACAGGTAGGGGATACCGTAGATGCGGTCTTAGCTCAATGCCTTTGAGGATCGCTTCTTAGCCAAGCGCTCTCTATCTACCCACAGGCAAGGTGGTGGTGGTGATTATTGTTTTAAGAGGAAGTTCAACTAGGCAACCATCCTCTATATAACACTAATCAGAGAGAAAAATGCAAGGTATCCGACACTCCGAAAAATGAAGATATCGGTCAAAGAAAGACAAGGTGGTGGTGGTGGTGATTATTGTTTTAAGAGGAAGTACAACTAGGCAACCATCCTCTATTTAACACTAATCAGAGGGAAAATATGGAAGTGGTGGTGATTATTGTTTTAAGAGGAAGTACAACTAGGCAACCATCCTCTATATAACACTAATCAGAGGGAAAATATGGAAGTGGTGGTGATTATTGTTTTAAAAGGAAGTACAACTGGGCAACCATCCTCTATATAACACTAATCAGAGAGAAAATATGGAAGGGGTCAGACACTTCGAAAAATGAAGATATCGGCCTAAGGAAGGCAAGGACCGCGAAGGGCAAACCTAATAGCGTCGGGGTCGGAAAAGAACAAGAGTTGACCAAGAGAGGTCAGACAGGATAGATGAAATTGAGGAGCCTGGCACAAGTAAGTGGAAGCAATGCCAGGACTCAGCTGAGGGCCCCGTGGTCGCCAATCCACGCTCCAAAGTTCAGAGCCCTTGAGGCCCCTTTTAGTCGCCTCTTACGACAGGCAGGGGATACCGTGGGTGTTATTATACCGCCCCCACCCACAGGGGGAAATGGTGGTGGTGATTATTGTTATAAGAGGAAGTACAACTAAGCAACCATCCTCTATATAACACTAATCAGAGAAAAAAATGGAATGGGACCGACACTTCGAATAATGAAGGTATCGGCCAAAGGAAGGCAAGGGCCACGAAGGGCGTGAAAATTAAAGACTCCCTAGCCCACGCAAACCTAATTGCGTCGGGGTCGGAAAAGAACAAGAGTTGACCAAGAGAGGTCGGATAGGATAGATGTAAGTGAGGTGGTGGTGGTGGTGATTATTGTTTTAAGAGGAAGTACAACTAGGCAACCATCCTCTATAGAACACTAATCAGAGGGAAAAATGGAAGGGATCCGACACTTCGAAAAATGAATGGATCAGCCAAAGGAAGACAAGGGCCACGAAGGGCGTGAAAATAAAAGACTCCCTAGGCCTCCATACGTAATACCGTCGGGGTCTGAAAAGGTGGTGGTGGTGGTGATTTTTGTTTTAAGAGGAAGTACAACGAGGTAATCATCCTCTCTGAACAAAATATAAAACAAAATTATTTATTCAACAAAGGAATTTGGAAACGCAGTACAAAATAAAACTAAAAATAATGATAAAACTAGGCCGAAAGGATTACTAACGTATCAAAAGGGAACGTACGTTCCCTGAGTAACAGTACACTTGTAATTTATATACCTTTGATAAGTCCACTGTCGCACATAAAGCGGATGACGAGATCAGCAGTAGTCGCGTCATCGTGGTGGTGGTGGTGATTTTTGTTTTAAGAGGAAGTACAACGAGGTAATCATCCTCTCTGAACAAATAAGTGGAAAAGAAATTTAAAATATAAAACAAAATTATTTATTCAACAAAGGAATTTGGAAACGCAGTACAAAATAAAACAAAACATAATTATAAAACTAAGCCGAAAGGATTACTAACGTATCAAAAGGGAACGTACGTTCCCTGAGTAACAGTACACTTGTAATTTACATACCTTTGATAAGTCCACTCTCGCACATAAAGCGGATGACGAGATCAGCAGTAGTCGCGTCATCGGCTAGTATGCGTTCGAGTGTTTCCTGCAGGCCGAGGCTCCGTCTTAGGCCAGAGAGATCGGCGCACTCTGTGAGGATGTGGGCCACGGTGAATTCGGCACCACAAGAACACACTGGGGGGTCTTCCCTCTTTAGGAGATAAGAGTGCGTGGATCGTAAATGACCTATCCTCAGCCTGCACAGTACTATGGCCTCTCTCCGTGAAGGTCGGAAAGAGGACCGCCACACGGTAGTTGTCTTCTTAATTGCTCTCAGCTTGTTGGGAGTTCGCATATCTAGCCACTCCGATTCCCAGAACGCCAAGATGGTTCGACGTAGCTGAGAACAAATATCCTTAGTGGTGGTAGTGATTATTGTTTTAAGAGGAAGTACAACTAGGCAACCATCCTCTATATAACACTAATCAGAGGGAAAAATGGAAGGGGTCCGACACTTCGAAAAATGACGTTATCGGCCAAAGAAAGACAAGGGCCACGAAGGGCGTGAAAATGAAAGACTCCCTAGCCCTCGCAAACCTAATAGCGTCGGGGTCGGAAAAGAACAAGAGTTGACAAAGGGAGGTCGGATAGGATAGATAAAAGTGAGGAGCCTGGCACAAGTAAGTGGAAGCAATGCCAGGACTCAGCTGAGGGCCCCGTGGTCGCCAACCCACGCTCCAAAGTTCAGAGCCCCTGAGGTCCAAATATCCTTAGCAGGTACATTGACGGGTCTTGAGGTAAAAGTGCAGCTTCCTTTGCTGCTTCATCCGCAAGTTCGTTTCCCGCAATCCCAACGTGGCTTGGAAGCCACGCGAAAGTAATTCTGGTGCTAGCATCGCTTAACTTGGCTAGAAGGTCATGTATCTGCTGCACCAGTGGATGTTGCGAGAAACAGGTTTCAATAGACTGCAGAGAGCTTAACGAATCGGTACACAACAGAAAGTGGCTTCTTCCGTCACGCAGTGCAAACTGCAGAGCCTCTAAGATGGCGTAAAGCTCTGCAGTATACACGCTACATACTTAGGGAGCGAGATCTTCATACTCATATCATCAATGACAAAAGAGCAACCAACATTATCTCCGATTTTAGAACCATCCGTGAAGATAAGTCTCGCGGCCGGATATTGGTGAACAAAGTCCTGGAAATACCTCCGATGAACGGAGGAAGCCGTGTTCACCTTGGGTCCACGGAGCAGATCTAGACGTATATCTGGTCGCGGAACCAACCACGGAGGTACCTCGCTAAGAGTTCGTTCAAGACAACCACCGATATCAATATTCAAATCATGACACAAGCTATCAATCCGAAACCCAACCGGCCGTGTGGCATTCGGCCGGTCTTGGCACCGCTGGTGGTATTGGGTGCGATAGATGCATTGATAGCTTGGATGTTGCGGCATTTCACGAATTTTGGCAGCGTACTTTAGGAGTAACTGCTGCCTCCTTATCCGTAAAGGTGGAACTCCCGCTTCAGCGAGCAGGCTGGGAATGGGGCTAGTACGGAAAGCACCCGTTGACAGCCTTACTCCACTATGGTGAATACTGTCTAAAAGGCTCAGCGTAGATTTTGATGCTGAGCCATAAGTTGCACTTCCATAGTCAATTCGGGAGAGGACCGTCGCCGTGTAAAATCGTAGCAGTACCGCACGGTCAGCCCCCCACGAAGTGCCGCTGAGAAACTTAAGCATGTTAAGTCTCTTCATGCAGGCAACCTTTAACTGACGGATGTGGGGCTGCCACGTAAGTCTCTTATCAAAATGGAGAGCCAGGAATTTGCAGGTGTCAACCACTGGTAAGACACTGTTTCGCAAGCGGAGCTCTGGTTCCGGATGCAGGTGGTGGTGGTGATTATTGTTTTAAGAGGAAGTACAACTAGGCAACCATCCTCTATATAACACTAATCAGAGGGAAAAATGGAAGGGGTCCGACACTTCGAAAAATGAAGGTATCGGCCAAAGGAAGTCAAGGGCCGCGAAGGGCATGAAAATGAAAGACTCCCTAGCCCTCGCAAACCTAATAGCGTCGGAATCAGAAAAGAACAAGTGTTGACCAAGGGAGGTCGGATAGGATAGATGAAAGTGAGGAGCCTGGCACAAGTAAGTGGAAACAATGCCAGGACTCAGCTGAGGGCCCCGTGGTCGCCTACCCACACTCCATAGTTCAGAGCCCCTGGGGCATTCCGGATGCACAGGCCGACGTCGACAGAAGTGTACAACTGAGGTTTTCGCTGCTGAAAATCGAAAACCATGTTGCAGGTCCCATCTGTCGACTCGGTTAATAGCTTGCTGTAGCTGTCTCTCTGCAAACGCCACCCTTCCGGAGCTGTAATGTAGAGCTATGTCGTCTACATACAGCGATGGAACGACTGCGGGCCCAGCAGCGGCAACTATGCCGTTGATGGCGATTGCGAACAGCGTGACACTCAGTACCGATCCCTGAGGTACTCCATTTTCCTGAACGTAATATTGAGAAAATGCATTCCCTACTCGGACTCGAAAGAGACGGAGGGACATGAAGTTCTCAATAAACGTAGGCAAATTTCCCCGAAATCCCCACTGGTGTAGAGTGGAGAGAATCCCATATCGCCAGGTAGTATCGTAAGCTTTTTCCAGGTCAAAAAATACGGCGACTAGGTGTTCCTTCCGGAGAAAGGCCTCCTGAATGGCGCTCTCCAGTCTGACCAGATGATCAGTGGCAGACCGATGAGAGCGAAAACCACACTGGTAGTTAGACAAGAGGCCCTCCCTTTCCATGGCCCACACAAGACGCCGGTTACCCATCCTTTCAAATAGCTTACAGAGGCCACTTGTAAGGCATATTGGCCTATAACTATCCAGAAGTTTTGGATCTTTACCTGGCTTGGGAATTGGTATTACAATTCCCTCACGCCATTGAGATGGAAACACTCCCTCACTCCATATTCTGTTGAATAGGGTGAGGATATCCTTGAGACATCTGTCACTCAAATGCTTAAGCATTTGATTATGGATTTTGTCCGGTGGTGGTGGTGATTATTGTTTTAAGAGGAAGTACAACTAGGCAACCATCCTCTATATAACACTAATCAGAGAGAAGTAATGGAAGGTGTCCGACACTTCGAAAAATGAAGGTATCGGCCAAATGAAGACAAGGGCCACGATAGGCGTGAAAATGAAAGACTCCCTAGCCCTCGCAAACCTAATAGCGTCGGGGTCGGAAAAGAACAAGAGTTGACCAAGGGAGGTCGGATAGGATAGGTGGAAGTGAGGAGCCTGGCACAAGTAAGTATAAGTAATGCCAGGACTCAGCTGAGGGCCCCGTGGTCGCCAACCCACGCTCCAAAGTTCAGAGCACTTGAGGCCCCTTTTAGTCGCCTCTTACGACAGGCAGGGGATACCGTGGGTGTTATTCTACCGCCCCCACCCACAGGGGGATAGCTAAAGAAACTAGAGCTTTAACAGCACATGTATCGAAAAGTGCGTTATTGCAGATGTTGCCTGGGAGGTGGTGGTGGTGATTATCGGTTTAATAGGAAGTAGAAGTAGGCATGCATCCTCAATAGGACATTAATCAGAGTGGTGGTGGTGATTATTGTTTTAAGAGGAAGTACAACTAGGCAACCTTCCTCTATATAACACTAATCAGAGAGAAAAATGGAAGGGTGGTGGTAGTGGTGATTATTGTTTTAAGAGGAAGTACATCTGGGCAACCATCCTCTATATACCACTAATCAGAGGGAAAATTGGAAGGGGTCCAACACTTCGAAAAATGAAGGTATCGGCCAAAGGAAGACAAGGGCCACGAAGGGCGTGAAAATGAAAGGTGGTGGTGGTGGTGGTGGTGGTGATTATTGTTTTAAGAGGAAGTACAACTAGGCAACCATCCTCCCTATAACACTAATCAGAGAGAAAAAAATGGAAGGGGGCCGATACTTCGAAAGTTGTTGGGGTTGATTATTGTTTTAAGAGAAAGTACATCTGGGCAACCATTCTTATATAACACTAATCAGAGAGAAAAATGAAAGGGAACCGATACTTCGAAAAATGAAGATCGGCTAAAGGAAGACAAGGGCCACGAAGGGCGTGAAAATGAAAGACTCCCCAGCTCTCGCAAACATAATAGCATCGGGGTCGGAAAAGAACAAGGGTTGAAAAAGGTGGTGGTGGTGATTATTGTTTTAAGAGGAAGTACAACTAGGCAACCATCCTCTATATAACACTAATCAGAGGGAAAATATGGAAGGGGTCCGACACTTCGAAAAATGAAGATATCGGCCAAAGGAAGACAAGGGCCACGAAGGGCATGAAAATGAAAGACTCCCTAGCCCTCGCAAACCTAATAGCGTCGGGGTCGGAAAACAACAAGAGTTGACCAAGCGAGGTCGGAGAGGATAGATGAAAGTGAGGAGCCTGGCACAAGTAAGTGGAAGCAATGCCAGGACTCAGCTAAGGGCCCCGTGGTTGCCAACCCACGCTCCAAAGTTCAGAGACCCTGGGGCCCCTTTTAGTCGCCTCTTACGACAGGCAGGGGATACCGTGGGTGTTATTCTATCGCCCCCACCCACAGGGGGACGACAGTCAGGGGATAGTGTTGGTGGTGGTGGTGGTGGTGATTATTGTTTTAAGAGGAAGTACTACTAGGCAACCACCCTCTATTTAACTCTAATCAGAGAGAAGAAATGGAAGGGGTCCGACACTTCGAAAAATGAAGATATCGGGCAAAGGAAGACAAGGGCCACGAAGGGCGTGAAAATGAAAATGAAACTGAAAATGTAAATGAAAGATTCCCTAGCCCTCGCAAACCTAATAGCGTCGGGGTCGGAAAAGAACAAAAGTTGACCAAGAGAGGTCGGATAGGATAGATAAAAGTGAGGAGCCTGGGACAAGTAAGTGTAAGCAATGCCAGGACTCTGCTAGGGGCCCCGTGGTCGTCAACCCACGCTCCAAAATTCAGAGGCCCTGGGGCCCCTTTAATTGCCTCCTACGACAGACAGGGTGGTGGTGGTGATTATTGTTTTAAGAGGAAGTACAACTAGGCAACCATCCTCTATATAACACTAATCAGACGGAAAATTGGAAGGGGTCCGACACTTCGAAAAATGAAGATATCGGCCAAAGGAAGACAAGGGCCACAAAGGGCGTGAAAATGGAAGACTCCCTTTCCCTCGCAAACGTAATAGCGTCGGGGTCGGAAAAGACCAAGAGTTGACCAAGGGAGGTCGGATAGGATAGATGATTGTGAGGAGTCGGGCACAAGTAAGTGGAAGCAATGCCAGGACTCAGCTAACTGCCCCGTGGTCGCCAACCCCACGCTCCAAAGTTCGGAGCCGCTGGGGCCCCTTTTAGTCGACTCTTACGACAGGCAGTGGATACGGTGGGTTTTATTCTACCGCCCTCACCCACGGGTGACCCGGCAAGTGAAATTGGCCGTGAAAACGACATTGATCTGTTCACTCAGCGTGCGTTGATCCAAGCCTTCTAACTGAGTACTGTATTCATTTAGCAGTGTGGGGACTGGATCTTCCACCAGCACTTTCTGAGTATGATAACAATTGTTCATCCTCCAACCTACTCACCACACCTCGCACCTTGTGGTTTCGTTGTTTCCTCGTACGAAAAGAGAGCGGAAAGGAAATGTTCTGCAGACATTCCAGAGGTCGGTAGAGAATCGAGTGCGGTGCTGAAAGGCATCTGAAAGGAGGAGAACGAAAGAGGTCATAGGAGTAAATTTGAAATAGGAACTACAGTAGGTGTAAGTTTAGAAGATGCCTCCAGAGACACGAGCTATGAGGTGGTGGTGGTGATTATTGTTTTAAGAGGAAGTACAACTAGGCAACCATCCTCTATATAACACTAATCAGAGGAAAAAAGAGAAGGGAACCGACACTTCGAAAAATGAAGATATCGGTCAAAGAAAGACAAGGGCCACGAAGGGCGTGAAAATGAAAGACTCCTTAGCCCTCGCAAACCTAATAGCGTCGGGGTCGGAAAAGAACAAGAGTTGACCAAGGGAGGTCGGATAGGATAGATGAAAGTGAGGAGCCTGGCACAAGTAAGTGGAAACAATGCCAGGACTCAGCTATGGGCCCCGTGGTCGCCAACCCACGCTCCAAAGTTCAGAGCCCCTGAGGTGGTGGTGATTATTGTTTAAAGAGGAAGTACAACTAGGCAACCATCCTCTATCTAACACTAATCAGAGAGAAAAATGGAAGGGGTCCGACACTTCGAAAAATGAAGGTATCGGCCAAAGGAAGACAAGGGCCACGAAGGGCGTAAAAATGAAAGACTCCCTAGCCCTCGCAAACCTAATAGCGTCGGGGTCGGAAAGGAACAAGAGTTGGTGGTGGTGGTGGTGATTATTGTTTTAAGAGGAAGTACAACTAGGCAACAATCCTCTATATAACACTAATCAGACGGAAAATTGGAAGGGGTCCGACACTTCGAAAAATGAGGATATCGGCCAAAGGAAGACAAGGGCCACGAAGGGCGTGAAAATGAAAGACTCCCTAGCCCTCGCAAACCTAATAGCGTCGGGGTCGGAAAAGAACAAGAGTTGACCAAGGGAGGTCGGATAGGATAGATGAAAGTGAGGAGCCTGGCACAAGTAAGTGGAAGAAATGCCAGGACTCAGCTGAGGGCCCCGTGGTCGCCAACCCACGCTCCATAGTTCAGAGCCCCTGAGGCCCCCTTTAGTCGCCTTCTACGACAGGCAGGGGATACCGTGGGTGTCATTCAACCACCCCCACCCACAGGGGGAGAGTCAGCTCTGCTTTTCATAACCACACAGAATGTAGAGTAGATATTAAAATTGCTGAAAAATCAATAAAAACCGCAACAGATGAACTGACTGGTAAAGATGAATATGGATGAGGCATGGCTCTTCTCCTCATTTGAGTGTCATCTCGATGTTAGACACATCGGACATAGTCCAGTACAAATGCAGTTCTCCTAAATTGGAGGACTACGGTGCATTCTGAGCAGGCGAGGCTACTCCAGTAGGGCCTATACTGAATGTTATCGTGATGGTGACAGTAAAATCTCTAAGTCTGTTGTTGACTCTGACCCTTACGGAGGTACAGGTACAGCTTAAATTGAGTGCTTACATACAGCCTTGAGAAAACATGCTACACACTAAACACTTTGTGGCAGAGGCAAACTCAATAAAATAAAAATATGAATAATTCACTGTTACTTTAAATAACTCTTAGAGAAAACACTGAAAGTGTAGACAAAATTATCCCCTCAAGTTGGTGCGACATTTATAGTACGTCCAGCGGGCTACATTTGTTCAGCCAGTTCGACGGACCATGAACGGCCTGTGCACACGGATGTTGGAATGCCTATTAGTGTTGGTGATGTGGTGGTGGTGGTGATTATTGCTTTAAGAGGAAGTACAACTAGGCAGTGGTGGTGATTATTGTTTTAAGAGGAAGTACAACTAGGCAACCATCCTCTATATAACACTAATCAGAGGGAAAAATGGAAGGGATCCGACACTTCGAAAAATGAAGATATCGGCCAAAGGAAGACACGGGCCACGAAGGGCGTGAAAATGAAAGACTCCCTAGCCCTCGCAAACCTAATAGCGTCGGGGTCGGAAAAGAACAAGTGTTGACCAAGGGAGTGGTGGTGATTATTGTTTTAAGAGGAAGTACAACTAGGCAACCATCCTCTATATAACACTAATCAGAGAGAAAAATGGAAGGGGTCCGACACTTCGAAAAATGAAGGTAACGGCCAAAGGAAGACAAGGGCCGCGAAGGGCTTGAAAATGAAAGACTCCCTAGCCCTCGCAAACCTAATAGCGTCGGGGTCGGAAGAGAACAAGAGTTGACCAAGGGAGGTCGGATAGGATAGATTGAAGTGAGGAGCCTGGCACAAGTAAGTGTAAGAAATGCCAGGACTCAGCTGAGGGACCCGTGGTCGCCAACCCACGCTCCAAAGTTCGGAGCCCCTGGGGCCCCCTTTAGTCGCCTCTTACGACAGGCAGGGGATACCGTGGGTGTTATTCTACCGCCCCCACCCACAGGGGGATTGACCAAGGGAGGTCGGATAGGATAGAAGAAAGTGAGGAGCCTGGCAAAAGTAAGTGGAAGCAATGCCAGGACCCAGTTGAGGACCCCGTGGTCGCCAACCCACGCTCCAAAGTTCAGAGTACCTGGGGCCCCTTTTAATCGCCTCTTACGACAGGCAGGGGATACCGTGGGTGTTATTCTACCGTCCCCACCCACAGGCGGACCAAAGTGGTGGTGGTGGTGATTATTGTTTTAAGAGGAAGTACAACTTGGCAACCATCCTCTATATAACACTAATCAGAGGGAAAAGTGGAAGGGAACCGACACTTCGAAAAATGAAGATATTGGACAAAGAAAGACAAGGGCCACGAAGGGCGTGAAAAATGAAAGACTCCCTAGCCCTCGCAAACCTAATAGCGTCGGGGTCGGAAAAGAACAAGAGTTGACCAAGGGAGGTCGGATAGGATAGATGAAAGTGAGGAGCCTGGCACAAGTGAGTGGAAGCAATGCCAGGACTCAGCTGAGGGCCCCGTCGTCGCTAACCCACACTCCAAAATTCAGAGCCCCTGGGGCCCCATTTAGTCGCCTCTTACGACAGGCAGGGGATACCGTGGGTGTTATTCTACCGCCACCACCCACAGGGGGAAGGAGGACCAAAGTTCAGAGCCCCTGGGGCCCCTTTGAGTCGCCTCTTACGACAGGCAGTGGATGCCGTGGGTTTTATTCTACCGCCCCCACCCACAGGTGACCCGGCAAGTGAAATTGGCCGTGAAAACGACATTGATCTGTTCAGGTGGTGATTATTGTTTTAAGAGGTGGTGGTGGTGGTGGTGATTAACGTTTTAAGAGGAAGTACAACTAGGCAACCATCCTCTATATAATACTAATTAGAGGGAAAAAAAGGAAGGGATCCGACACTTCGAAAAATGAAGATATCGATCAAAGAAAGACAAGGGCCACGAAGGGCGTGAAAATGAAAGACTCCCTAGCCCTCGCAAACCCAATAGCGTTGGGGTCGGAAAAGAACAAGAGTTGTCCAAGTGAGGTCGGATAGGATAGATAAAAGTGAGGAGCCTGGCACAAGTAAGTGGAAGCAATGCCAGGACTCAGCTGAGGGCCCCGTGGTTGCCACCCCACGCTCCAAAGTTCAGATTCCCTGAGGCCCCTTTTAGTCGCCTCTTACGACAGGCAGGGGATACCGTGGGTGTAATTCTACCGCCCTCACCCACAGGTGACCCGGCAAGTGAAATTGGCCGTAAAAAAGACATTGATCTGTTCACTCAGCGTGCGTTGATCCAAGTGGTGGTGATTATTGTTTTAAGAGGAAGTACAACTAGGCAACCATCCTCTATATAACACTAATCAGAGAGAAAATATGGAAGGGACCGACCCTTCGAAAAATGAAGATATCGGCCAAAGGAAGACAAGGGCCACAAAGGGCGTGAAAATTAAAGACTCCGGTGGTGGTGGTGGTGGTGATTATTGTTTTAAGAGGAAGTACAACTAGGCAACCATCCTCTATATACCACTAATCAGAGGGAAAAAATGGAAGCGGTCCGATACTTCGAAAAATGAAGATATCGACCAAAATAAGAGAAGGGCCACGAAAGGCGTGAAAATGAAAGACTCCCTAGCCCTCGCAAACCTAATTGCCTCGGGGTCAGAAAAGAACAAGATTTGACCAAGGGAGGTCAGATAGGATAGATGAAAGTGAGGAGCCTGGCACAAGTAAGTGGAAGCAATGCCAGGACTCAGCTGAGGGCCTCGTGGTCGCCAACCCACGCTCCAAAGTTCAGAGCCCCTGAGGCCCCTTTTAGTCGCCTCTTACGACAGGCAGGGGATACCGTGGGTGTTATTCTACCGCCCCCACCCACAGGGGTGTCAGGAAGGAGAACCCAAATACGAGGTGGTAATGGCACCTGCTCCCAGGTGGCTGAGACCCATGCAAGTACCTATCACGGTATGCTGAGTATAACAGAAAAATTTCATTCCTTATGCCTGTCTTCAGCTTCTTCGCAGGTTTTAAACTTCCTTGTAGGTTTAATACATATCTGGTTTGTGTGTGTCGCTTCAATATTTTATGCGTGAAAACATTATTTACTGCTGGGGGGTGTGACCGTTCTGTCTGACAGCTGCCAAACCTCATGTATTAACAAAAATATGAAACTTTCCGCTCGTAAGTGATGTATTGTCTGCTAAGTTTTAGTTCGAAACTTGTTCCTAAGTTCTTTGAATGTAGTATGTTCAGTTTCCACCATATGGCACCACATTTACTGCGTTTCATAACAGCAAAATTTTATGTTTCAATTTCAACACATGCTAGGCTTACCGAATAAATTCGTTTTCTTCCAGTGAAATGAAAAGGAAATAGGCTCCAGTTCTAGAAACAGTAAGAAAAGAAAAAGAGCAGTACACAGGTGGTGGTGGTGGTGATTATTGTTTTAAGAGGAAGTACAACTAGGCAACCATCCTCTGTATAACACTAATCAGAGGGAAAAATGGAAGGGATCCAACACTTCGAAAAATGAAGATATCGGTCAAAGAAAGACAAGGGCCACGAAGGGCGTGAAAATGAAGGACTCCCTACCCCTCAGAAACCTAATAGCGTCGGGGTCGGAAAAGAACAAGAGTTGACCAAGACAGGTCGGATAGGATGGATGAAAGTGAGGAGCCTGGCACAAGTAAGTGGAAGAAATGCCAGAACACAGCTATGGGCCCCGTGGTCGGTGGTGGTGGTGGTGGTTATTGTTTTAAGAGGAAGTACAACTAGGCAATCATCCTCTATATAACACTAATCAGAGAGAAAAATGGAAGGGGTCCGACACTTCGAAAAATGAGGATATCGGCCAAAGAAAGACAAGGGCCACGAAGGGCGTAAAAGTGAAAGAATCCCTAGCCATCGCAAACCTAATAGCGTCGGGGTCTGAAAAGAACAAGAGTTGACCAAGGGAGGTCGAATAGGATAGATGAAATTGAGGAGCCTGGCACAAGTAAGTGGAAGCAATGACAGGACTCAGCTAAGGCCCCGTGGTCGCCAACCCACGCTCCAAAGTTCAGAGCCCCTGGGGCCCCTTTTAGTCGCCTCTTACGACAGGCAGGGGATACCGTGAGTGTTATTCGACCGTCCCCACCCACAGGCGGACCAAAGTGGTGGTGGTGGTGATTATTGTTTTCAGAGGAAGTGCAACTAGGCAAACTTCCTCTATTTTACCCTAATCAGAGAGAAAAATGGAAGGGGTCTGACACTTCGAAAAATGGAGGTATCGGCCAAAGAAAGACAGGGGCCACGAAGGGCGTGAAAATGGTGGTGGTGGTGATTATTGTTTTAAGAGGAAGTACAACTAGGCAACCATCCTCTATATAACACTAATCAGAGGGAAAATACGGAAGGGATCCGACACTTCGAAGAATGAAGATATCGATCAAAGAAAGACAAGGGCCACGAAGGGCGTGAAAATGAAAGACTCCCTAGCCCTCGCAAACCCAATAGCGTTGGGGTCGGAAAAGAACAAGAGTTGTCCAAGTGAGGTCGGATAGGATAGATAAAAGTGAGGATTGGTGGTGGTGATTATTGTTTTAAGAGGAAGTACAACTAGGCAACCATCCTCTATATAACACTAATCAGAGGGAAAATACGGAAGGGGTCCGACACTTCGAAAAATGAAGATATCGGCCAAAAGTAGACAAGGGCCACGAAGGGCGTGAAAATGAAAGACTCCCTAGTCCTCGCAAACCTAATAGCGTCGGGATCGGAAAAGAACAAGAGTTGACCAAGAGAGGTCGGATAGGATAGATGAAAGTGAGGAGCCTGGCACAAGTAAGTGGAAGCAATGCCAGGACTCAGCTAAGGGCCCCGTGGTCGCCAACCCACGCTCCAAAGTTCAAAGCCCCTGGGGCCCCTTTCAGTCGCCTCTTACGACAGGCAGAGGATACCGTGGGTGTTATTCTACCGCCCCCACCCACAGGGGGAATAAAAGTGAGGAGCCTGGCACAAGTAAGTGGAAGCAATGCCAGGACTCAGCTGAGGGCCCCGTGGTTGCCACCCCACGCTCCAAAGTTCAGATTCCCTGAGGCCCATTTTAGTCGCCTCTTACGACAGGCAGGGGATACCGTGGGTGTTATTCTACCGCCCCCACCCACAGGGGGACCTTACGGAGGTACAGGTACAGTTTAAATTGAGTGCTTACATACAGCCTTGAGAAAAAATGCTACACACTAAACACTTTGTGGCAGAGGCAAACTCAATAAAATAAAAATATTAATAATTCACTATTACTTTAAATAGCTCTTAGAGAAAACACTGAAAGTGTAGACAAAATTATCCACTCAAGTTGGTGCGACATTTATAGTACGTCCAGAGGGCTACACTAGTTCAGCCAGTTCGACGGACCATGAACGGCCTGTGCACACGGATGTTGGAAAGCCTATTAGTGGCGGTGAGGTGGTGGTTGTGATTATTGTTTTAAGGGGAAGTACAACTATGCAACCATCCTCTATATAACACTAATCAGAGAGAAAAAATGGAATGGGTCAGACACTTCAAAAAATGAAGATGCCGGGTAAAGGAAAACAAGGATCACGAAGGGCGTGAAAATTAAAGACTCCCTAGCCCACGCAAACCTAATAGCGCCTGGGTCGCACAAGAACAAGAATTGACCAACACAGTTCGGATAGAAGGGGGTGGTAATGGTGGTGATTATTGTTTTTGGTAGTGGTGATTATTGTTTTAATAGGAAGTACAACTAGGCAACCATCCTCTATATAACAGTAATCAGAGAGAAAAAAATGGAAGGGGTCCGACACTTCCAAAAATGAAGATATCGGCCAAAGGAAAACAAGGGCCATGAAGGGCGTGAAAATGAAAGACTCCCTCGCCCTCGCAAACCTAATAGCGTCGGGTCGGAAAAGAACAAGAATAGACCAAGAGAGCTCGGTTAGGAGGTGGTGGTGGTGGTGATTATTGTTTTAAGAGGAAGTACAACTAGGCAACCATCCTCTATTTAACACTAATCAGAGAGAAAAATGGAAGGGGTCCGACACTTCGAGAAATGAAGGTATCGGCCAAAGGAAGACAAGGGCCACGAAGGGCGTGAATATGAAAGACTCCCTAGCCCTCGCAAACCTAATAGCGTCGGGGCGGAAAAGAACAAGAGTTGGCCAAGAGAGGTCGAATAGGATTGATGAAAGTGAGGAGCCTGGCACAAGTAAGTGGAAACAAAGCCAGGACTCAGCTATGGGCCCCGTGGTCGCCAACCCACGCTCCAAAGTTCAGAGCCCCTGAGGCCCCCTTTAGTCGCCTCTTACGACAGGCAGGGGATACCGTGGGTGTCATTCAACCATCCCCACCCACAGGGGGAGAGTCAGCTCTGCTTTTCATAACCCCGCAGAATGTAGAGTAGATATTAAAATTGCTGAAAAATCAATAAAAACCGCAACAGATGAACTGACTGGTAAAGATGAATGTGGATGAGGCATGGCTCTTCTCCTCATTTGGGTGTCATCTCGATGTTAGACACATCGGACATAGTCCAGTACAAATGCAGTTCTCCTAAATTGGAGGATTTCGGTGCATTCTGAGCAGGCGAGGCATCTCCAGTAGGGCCTATACTGAATGTTATCGCGATGGTGACAGTAAAATCTCTAAGTCTGTTGTTGACTCTGACCCTTACGGAGGTACAGGTACAGCTTAAATTGAGTGCTTACATACAGCCTTGAGAAAACATGCTACACACTAAACACTTTGTGGCAGAGGCAAACTCAATAAAATAACAATATGAATAATTCACTGTTACTGTAAATAGCTCTTAGAGAAAACACTGAAAGTGTAGACAAAATTATCCCCTCAAGTTGGTGCGACATTTATAGTACGTCCAGCGGGCTACATTTGTTCAGCCAGTTCGACGGATCATGAACGGCCTGTGCACACGGATGTTGGAATGCCTATTAGTGTTGGTGATGTGGTGGTGGTGGTGATTATTGTTTTAAGATGTGGTGGTGGTGGTGATTAATGTTTTAAGAGGAAGTACAACTAGGCAACCATCCTCTATATAACACTAATTAGAGGGAAAAAAGGAAGGGATCCGACACTTCGAAAAATGAAGATATCGGCCAAAGAAGACAAGGGCCACGAAGGGCTTGAAAATGAAAGACTCCCTAGCCCTCGCAAACCTAATAGCGTCGGGGTCTGAAAAGAACAAGAGTTGACCAAGAGAGGTCGGATAGGATAGATCAAAGTGAGGAGCCTGGCACAAGTAAGTGGAAGCAATGCCAGGACTCAGCTAAGGGCCCCGTGGTCGCCAACCCACGCTCCAAAGTTCAGAGCCCCTGGGGCCCCTTTTAGTCGCCTCTTACGACAGGCAGGGGATACCGTGGGTGTTATTCGACCGTCCCCACCCACAGGCGGACCAAAGTGGTGGTGGTGGTGATTATTGTTTTCAGAGGAAGTGCAACTTGACAACCATCCTCTATATAACACTAATCAGAGGGAAAAGTGGAAGGGAACCGACACTTCGAAAAATGAAGACATTGGCCAAAGGAAGACAAGGGCCACGAAGGGCGTGAAAAATGAAAGACTCCCTAGCCCTCGCAAACCTAATAGCGTCGGGGTCGGAAAAGAACAAGAGTTGACCAAGGGAGGTCGGATAGGATAGAAGAAAGTGAGGAGCCTGGCAAAAGTAAGTGGAAGCAATGCCAGGACCCAGTTGAGGACCCCGTATCGCCAACCCACGCTCCAAAGTTCAGAGTCCCAGGGGCCCCTTTTAGTCGCCTCTTACGACAGGCAGGTGATACCGTGGGTGTTATTCTACCGTCCCCACCCACAGGCGGACCAAAGTGGTGGTGGTGGTGATTATTGTTTTAAGAGGAAGTACAACTTGGCAACCATCCTCTATATAACACTAATCAGAGGGAAAAGTGGAAGGGAACCGACACTTCGAAAAATGAAGATATCGGACAAAGAAAGACAAGGGCCACGAAGGGCGTGAAAAATGAAAGACTCCCTAGCCCTCGCAAACCTAATAGCGTCGGGGTCGGAAAAGAACAAGAGTTGACCAAGGGAGGTCGGATAGGATAGATGAAAGTGAGGAGCCTGGCACAAGTGAGTGGAAGCATTGCCAGGACTCAGCTGAGGGCCCCGTGGTCGCCAACCCACGCTCCAAAGTTCAGAGCCCGTGAAGCCCCATTTAGTCGCCTCTGACGAGAGGCAGGGGATACCGTGGGTGTTATTCTACCGCCCCCACCCACAGGGGGAAGGCGGACCAAAGTTCAGAGCCCCTGGGGCCCTTTTGAGTTGCCTCTTACGACAGGCAGTGGATGCCGTGGGTTTTATTCTACCGCCCCCACCCACAGGTGACCCGGTAAGTGAAATTGGCCGTGAAAACGACATTGATCTGTTCAGGTGGTGATTATTGTTTTAAGAGGAAGTACAACTAGGCAAACTTCCTCTATTTTACCCTAATCAGAGAGAAAAATGGAAGGGGTCTGACACTGCGAAAAATGAAGGTATCGGCCAAAGAAAGACAGGGGCCACGAAGGGCGTGATAGTGGTGGTGGTGGTGATTATTGTTTTAAGAGGAAGTACAACTAGGCAACCATCCTCTATATAACACTAATCAGAGGGAAAATACGGAAGGGGTCCGACACTTCGAAAAATGAAGATATCGGCCAAAAGTAGATAAGGGCCACGAAGGTGGTGATTGGTGGTGATTATTGTTT
Source organism: Anabrus simplex (assembly GCF_040414725.1). Classification (NCBI taxonomy): domain Eukaryota; kingdom Metazoa; phylum Arthropoda; class Insecta; order Orthoptera; family Tettigoniidae; genus Anabrus; species Anabrus simplex. Next base: position 85,759,875 of record NC_090276.1, on the reverse strand, counting down.
TAAGAGGAAGTACAACTAGGCAACCATTCTCTATATAACACTAATCAGAGAGAAAAAAGGAAGGGGTCCGACACTTCGAAAAATGAAGGTATCGGCCAAAGGAAGACAAGGGCCACGAAGGGTGTGAAAATGAAAGACTCCCTAGCCCTCGCAAACCTAATAGTGTTGGGGTCGGAAAAGAACAAGAGATGTCCAAGGGAGGTCGGATAGGATAGATAAAAGTGAGGAGCCTGGCACAAGTAAGTGGAAGCAATGACAGGACTCAGCTGAGGGCCCCATGGTCGCCACGTCACGCTCCAGAGTTCAGATTCCCTGAGGTGGTGGTGGTGGTGATTATTGTTTTAAGAGGAAGTACAACTAGGCAACCATCCTCTATATAACACTAATCAGAGGGAAAAGCGGAAGGGGTCCAACACTTCGAAAAATGAAGTTATCGGCCAAAGAAAGGCAAGGGCCACGAAGGGCGTGAAAATGAAAGACTCCCTAGCCCTCGCAAACCTAATAGCGTCGGGGTAGGAAAAGAACAAGAGTTGACCAAGGGAGGTCGGATAGGATAGATGAAATTGAGGAGCCTGGCACAAGTAAGTGGAAGCAATGACAGGAATCAGCTAAGGCCCCGTGGTCGCCAACCCACGCTCCAAAGTTCAGAGCCCCTGGGGCCTCGCCTCTTACGACAGGCAGGGGATACCGTGGGTGTAATTCTACCGCCCCCGCCCACAGGGGGGATTCCCTGAGGCCCCTTTTAGTCGCCTCTTACGACAGGCAGGGGATACCGTGGGTGTTATTCTACCGCCCTCACCCACAGTTGACCCGGCAAGTGAAATTGGCCGTAAAAACGACATTGATCTGTTCACTCAGCGTGCGTTGATCCAAGCCTTCTAACTGAGTACTGCATTCATTTGGCAGTGTGGGGACTGGATCTTCCACCAGCTCTTTCTGAGTATGATGACACTGGTTCATCCTCCAACCTACTCACCACACCTCGCACCTTGTGGTTTCTTTGTTTCCTCGTACGAAAAGAGAGCGGAAAGGAAATGTTCTGCAGACATTCCAGAGGTCGGTAGAGAATCGAGTGCGGTGCTGAAAGGCATCTGAAAGGAGGAGAACGAAAGAGGTCATAGGAGTAAATTTGAAATAGGAACTACAGTAGGTGTAAGTTTAGAAGATGCCTCCAGAGACATGAGCTATGAAACGGAGTAGGATGAATCAAGAAAGAGAACCCAATTACGAGGTGGTAATGGCACCTGCTCCCAGGTGGCTAAGACCCATGCAAGTACCTATCACGGTATGCTGAGTATAACAGAAACATTTCATTCCTTATGCCTGTCTTCAGCTTCTTCGCAGGTTTTAAACTTCCTTGTAGGTTTAATACATATCTGGTTTGTGTGATTCGCTTCAATATTTTATGCGTGAATACATTATTTACTGCTAGGGGTGTGACCGTTCTGTCTGACAGCTGCCAAACCTCATGTATTAACAAAAATATGAAAATTTCCGCTCGTAAGTGATGTATTGTCTCCTAAGTTTTAGTTCGAAACTTGTTCCTAAGTTCTTTGTATGTAGTATGTTCAGTTTCCACCAGATGGCACCACATTTACTGCGTTTCATAACAGCAAAATTTTATGTTTCATTTTCAACACATGCTAGGCTTACCGAATAAATTCGTTTTCTTCCAGTGAAATAAGGAAATAGGCTCCAGTTCTAGAAACAGTAAGAAAAGAAAAAGAGCAGTACACAGGTGGTGGTGGTGGTGATTATTGTTTTAAGAGGAAGTACTTCTAGGCAACCATCCTCTGTATATCACTAATCAGAGGGAAAAATGGAAGGGATCCAACACTTCGAAAAATGAAGATATCGGTCAAAGAAAGACAAAGGCCACGATGGGCGTGAAAATGAAAGACTCCCTACCCCTCAGAAACCTAAGGTGGTGGTGGTGATTATTGTTTTAAGAGGAAGTACAACTAGGCAACCATCCTCTATATAACACTAATCAGAGGGAAAAATGGAAGGGATCCGATACTTCGAAAAATGAAGATGTCGGCCAAAGGAAGACAAGGGCCACGAAGGGCGTGAAAATGAAAGACTCCCTAGCCCTCGCAAACCTAATAGCGTCGGGGTCGGAAAAGAACAAGAGTTGACCAAGACAGGTCGGATAGGATGGATGAAAGTGAGGAGCCTGGCACAAGTAAGTGGAAGAAATGCCAGGACTCAGCTAGGGCCCCGTGGTCGGTGGTGGTGGTGGTGATTATTGTTTTAAGAGGAAGTACAACTAGGCAATCATCCTCTATATAACACTAATCAGAGAGAAAAATGGAAGGGGTCCGACACTTCTAAAAATGAAGGTATCGGCCAAAGGAAGACAAGGGCCACGAAGGGCGTGAAAATGAAAGACTCCCTAGCCCTTGCAAACCTAATAGCGTCGGGGTCGGAAAAGAACAAGAGTTGACCAAGGGAGGTCGGATAGGATAGATGAAAGTGAGGAGCCTGGCACAAGTAAGTGGAAGCAATGCCAGGACTCAGCTGAGGGCCCCGTGGTCGCCAACCCACGCTCCAAAGTTCAGAGCCCCTGAAGCCCCTTTTAGTCGCCTCTTACGACAGGCAGGGGATACCGTGGGTGTTATTCTACCGCCCCCACCCACAGGCGGACCAAAGTAGTGGTGGTGGTGATTATTGTTTTAAGAGGAAGTACAACTTGGCAACCATCCTCTATATAACACTAATCAGAGGGAAAAGTGGAAGGGAACCGACACTTCGAAAAATGAAGATATCGGACAAAGAAAGACAAGGGCCACGAAGGGTGTGAAAAATGAAAGACTCCCTAGTCCTCGCAAACCTAATAGCGTCGGGGTCGGAAAAGAACAAGAGTTGACCAAGGGAGGTCGGATAGGATAGATGAAAGTGAGGAGCCTGACACAAGTAAGTGGAAGCAATGCCAGGACTCAGCTGTGAGCCCCGTGGTTGACAACCCACGCTTCAAAGTTCACAGCCCCTGGGGCCCCTTTTAGTCGCCTCTTACGACAGGCAGGTGATACCGTGAGTGTTATTCTACCGCCCCCACCCACAGGGGGATAGCTAAAGGAACTAGAGCTTTAACAGCACATGTATCGAAAAGTGCGTTTTTGCAGATGTTGCCTGGGAGGTGGTGGTGGTGATTATCGGTTTAATAGGAAGTAGAAGTAGGCATGCATCCTCAATATAACACTAATCAGAGTGGTGGTGGTGATTATTGTTTTAAGAGGAAGTACAACTAGGCAACCTTCCTCTATATAACACTAATCAGAGAGAAAAACGAAGGGTGGTAGTAGTGGTGATTATTGTTTTAAGAGGAAGTACATCTGGGCAACCATCCTCTATATAACACTAATCAGAGAGAAAAAATGGAAGGGAACCGATATTTCGAAAAATGAAGGTATCGGCCAAAGGAAGAAAAGTGCCGCGAAGTGCGTGAAAATGAAAGGTGGTGGTGGTGGTGGTGATTATTGCTTTAAGAGGAATACAACTAGGCAACCATCCTCTATATAACACTAATCAGAGAGAAAAAATGGAAGGGGGCCGATACATCGAAATTTGTTGGGGTTGATTATTGTTTTAAGAGGAAGTACATCTCGGCAACCATCCTCTATATAACACTAATCAGATACAAAAATGGAAGGGAACCGATATTTCGAAAAATGAAGATATCGGCCAAAGGAAGACAAGGGCCACGAAGGGCGTGAAAATGAAAGACTCCCCAGTCCTCGCAAACCTAATAGCATCGGGGTCGGAAAAGAACAAGGGTTGACCAAGGGAGGTCCGATAGGATAGATAAAAGTGAGGAGCCTGGCACAAGTAAATGGAAAGAATGCCAAGACTCAGCTAAGAGCCCCGTGCCACCTGTGGGTGGTGGCGGTAGAATAACACTAACGGTATCCCCTGCCTGTCGTAAGAGGTGGTGGTGGTGGTGATTATTGTTTTAAGAGGTAGTACAACTGGGCAACCATCCTCTATATAACACTAATCAGAAGGAAAAATGGAAGGGATCCGACACTTCGAAAAATAAAAATATCGGTCAAAGAAAGACAAGGGCCACGAAGGGCGTGAAAATGAAAGACTCCCTTGCCCTCGCAAACCTAAAAGCGTCGGGGTCGGAAAAGAACAAGAGTTGACCATGGGAGGTCGGATAGGATAGATGAAAGTGAGGTGGTGGTGGTGATTATTGTTTTAAGAGGAAGTACAACTAGGCAACCATCCTCTATATAACACTAATCAGAGGGAAAAATGGAAGGGATGCGACACTTCGAGAAATGAAGATATCGGTCAAAGAAAGACAAGGGCCACGAAGGGCGTGAAAATGAAAGACTCCCTAGCCCTCGCAAACCTAATAGCGTCGGGGTCGGAAAAGAACAAGAGTTGACCAAGAGAGGTCGGATAGGATAGAAGAAAGTGAGGAGCCTTGCACAAGTAAGTGGAAGCAATGCCAGGACTCAGCTGAGGGCCTCGTGGTCGCCAACCCACGCTCCAAAGTTCAGAGCCCCTGAGGCCCCTTTTAGTCGCCTCTTACGACAGGCAGGGGATACCGTGGGTGTTATTCTACTGCCCCCACCCACAGGGGGAGATGAAAGTGAGGAGCCTGGCACAAGTAAGTGGAAGCAATGCCAGGACTCAGCTAAGGGCCCCGTGGTCGCCAACCCACGCTCCAAAGTTCAGAGCCCCTGGGGCCCCTTTTATACGCCTCTTACGATAGGCAGGGAATACCGAGGTTGTTATTCTACCGCCCCTACCCACAGGGGGCGTGAAAATGAAAGACTCCATAGCCCTCGCAAACCTAATAGCGTCGGTCAGAACCCCTGAGGCCCCTTTTAGTCGCCTCTTAGGACAGGCAGGGGGCCTGGGGCAACGTTATCAAGGGGTCCGACACTTAGAAAAAATGAAGGTATCGGTCAAAGAAAGACAAGGGCCACGAAGAGCGTGGAAATGAAAATGAAAGACTCCCTAGCCCTCGCAAACCTAATAGCGTCGGGGTCGGAAAAGAACAAGAGTTGATAAGGGAGGTCGGATAGGTTAGATAAATGTGAGGAGCCTGGCACAAGTAAGTGGAAGCATTGCCAGGACTCAGCTAGGGGCCCCGTGGTCGCCAACCCACGCTCCAAAGTTCAGAGGCCCTGAGTGGTGGTGGTGATTATTGTTTTAAGAGGAAGTACAACTGGGCAACCATCCTCTATATATCACTAATCGGAGGGAAAATATGGAAGGGGTCCGACACTTCGAAAAATGAAGATATCAGCCTAAGGAAGGCAAGGGCCGCGAAGGGCGTGAAAAAGAAAGACTCCCTAGCCCTCGCAAACCTAATAGCGTCGGGGTCGGAAAAGAACAAGAGTTGACCAAGAGAGGTCAGAGTGGTGGTGGTGATTATTGTTTTAAGAGGAAGTACAACTAGGCAACCATCCTCTATATAACACTAATCAGACGGAAAAATGGAAGGGATCCGACACTTCGAAAAATGAAGATATCGGCCAAAGGAAGACAAGGGCCATGAAGGGCGTGAAAATGAAAGACTCCCTAGCCCTCGCAAACCTAATAGCGTCGGGGTCGGAAAAGAACAAGAGTTGACCAAGGGAGGTCGGATAGGATAGAAGAAAGTGAGGAGCCTGGCACAAGTAAGTGGAAGCAATGCTAGGACTCAGCTGAGGGCCCCGTGGTCGCCAACCCACGCCCCAAAGTTCAGAGCCCCTGGGTCCCCTTTTAGTCGCCTCTTACGACAGGCAGGGGATACCGTGGGTGTTATTCTACCGCCCCCACCCACAGGGGGAAGAGAGGTCAGATGGTGGTGGTGAGATGAAAGTGAGGAGCCTGGCACAAGTAAGTGGAAGCAATGCCAGGACCCAGCTGAGGACCCCGTGGTCGCCAACCCACGCTCCAAAGTTCAGAGCCCCTCGGGCCCCTTTTAGTCGCCTCTTACGACAGGCAGGGGATACCGTGTGTGATATTCTACCGCTCCCACCCACAGGGGACCAAAATTCAGAGCCAATGGGGTGGTGGTGGTGATTATTGTTTTGAGAGGAAGAACAACTAGGCAACCATCCTCTATATAACACTAATCAGAGGGAAAAGTGGAAGGGGTCCGACACTTCGAAAAATGAAGATATCGGCCAAAGGAAGACAAGTTCCACGAAGGGCGTGAAAATGAAATACTCCCCGGCCCTCCCAAACCTAATAGCCCAGGGGTCGGAAAAGAACAAGAGTTGACCACGGGAGGTGGTTGTGGTGATTATTGTTTTAAGAGGAAGTACATCTAGGCAACCATCCTCTATATAACACTAATCAGAGGGAAAAAGAGAATGGATCCGACACTTCGAAAAATGAAGATAACGGTCAAATAAAAACAAGGGCCACGAAGGGCGTGAAAATGAAAGACTCCCTAGCCCTCGCAAACCTAAAAGCGTCGGGGTCGGAAAAGACCAAGAGTTGACCAAGGGAGGTCGGATAGGATAGATGATTGTGAGGAGTCGGGCACAAGTAAGTGGAAGCAATGCCAGGAATCAGCTAAGTGCCCCGTGGTCGCCAACCCCACGCTCCAAAGTTCGGAGCCGCTGGGGCCCCTTTTTATCGCCTCTTACGACAGGCAGGGGATACCGTGTGTGTTATTCTACCGCCCCCACCCACAGGGGGACCAAATTTCAGAGCCCCTGGGGTGGTGGTGATGGTGATTATTGTTTTGAGAGGAAGTACAGCTAGGCAACCATCCTCTATATAACACTAATCAGAGGGAAAATGGGAAGGGATCCGACACTTCGAAAAATGAAGATATCGGTCAAAGAAAGACAAGGACCACGAAGAGCGTGAAAATGAAAGACTCCCTAGCCCTCGCAAACCTACTAGCGTCGGGGTCGGAAAGTGGTGGTGGTGGTGATTATTGTTTTAAGAGGAAGTACAACTAGGCAACCATCCTCTATATAACACTAATCAGAGGGAAAATGGGAAGGGATCCGACACTTCGAAAAATGAAGATATCGGTCAAAGAAGGACAAGGGCCACGAAGGGCGTGAAAATGAAAGACTCCCTAGCCCTCGCAAACCTAATAGCGTCGGGGTCGGAAAAGAACAAGAGTTGACCAAGGGAGGTCGGATAGGATAGATTAAAGTGAGGAGCCTGGTACAAGTAAGTGGAAGCAATGCCAGGACTCAGCTAAGGGCCCCGTGGTCGCCAACCCACGCTCCATAGTTCAGAGCCCCTGGGGCTGGCAGTGTGGGGACTGGTTCTTCCACCAGCTCTTTCTGAGTATGATGACAATTGTTCATCCTCCAACCTACTCGCCACACCTCGCACCTTGTGGTTTCTTTGTTTCCTCGTACGAAAAGAGAGCGGAAAGGAAATGTTCTGCAGACATTCCAGAGGTCGGTTGAGAATCGAGTGCGGTGCTGAAAGGCATCTGAAAGGAGGAGAACGAAAGAGGACATAGGAGTAAATTAGAAATAGGAACTAGAGTAGGTGTAAGTTTAGAAGATGCCTCCAGAGACACGAGCTATGAAACGGAGGAGGATGAATCAAGAATGAGAACCCAATTACGAGGTGGTAATGGCACCTGCTGAGACCCTTGCAAGTACCTATCACGGTATGCTGAGTATAACAGAAACATTTCATTCCTTCTGCCTGTCTTCAGCTTCTTCGCGGGTTTTAAACTTCCTTGTAGGTTTAATACATATCTGGTTTGAGTGTGTCGCATCAATATTTTATGCGTGAATACATTATTTACTGCTGGGGTGTGTGACCGCTCTGTCTGACAGCTGCCAAACCTCATGTATCAACAAAAATATGAAACTTTCCGCTCGTAAGTGATGTATTGTCTGCCAAGTTTTAGTTCGAAACTTGTTCCTAAGTTCTTTGAATGTAGTATGTTCAGTTTCCACCAGATGGCACCACATTTACTGCGTTTCATAACAGCAAAATTTTATGTTTCATTTTCAACACATGCTAGGCTTACCGAATAAATTCGTTTTCTTCCAGTGAAATGAAAAGGAAATAGGTTCCAGTTCTAGAAACAGTAAGAAAAGAAAAAGAGCAGTGCACAGGGATACCAGTGCTAAATTTAGTGTAATTATTGTGACCAACATTACAATAGTATAATGTCAAAACTTACTGGTTCTTATAGCTTAGTCTGTGAGCATGCACAAGGACAAGTCCACACCTCTACCTTTTGAACTAAACACGAGAATGGAGTCAGCTCTGCTTTTCATAACCACACAGAATGTAAAGTAGATATTAAAATTGCTGAAAAATCAATAAAACCGCAACAGATGAACTGACTGGTAAAGGTGAATGTGGATGAAGCATGGCTCTTCTGCTCATTTGGGTGTCGTCTCGATGTTAGACACACCGGACATAGTCCAGTACAAATGCAGTTCTCCTAAATTGGAGGATTTCGGTGCATTCTGAGCAGGCGAGGCAACTCCAGTAGGGCCTATACTGAATGTTATCGTGATGGTGACAGTAAAATCTCTAGGTCTGTTGTTGACTCTGACCCTTACGGAGGTACAGGTACAGCTTAAATTGAGTGCTTACATACAGCCTTGAGAAAACATGCTACACACTAAACACTTTGTGGCAGAGGCAAACTCAATAAAATAAAAATATGAATAATTCACTGTTACTTTAAATAGCTCTTAGAGAAAACACTGAAAGTGTAGACAAAATTATCCCCTCAAGTTGGTGCGACATTTATAGTACGTCCAGCGGCTACACTTGTTCAGCCAGTTCGACGGACCATGAACGGCCTGTGCACACGGATGTTGGAATGCCTATTAGTGGTTGTGAGGTGGTGGTGGTGATTATTGTTTTAAGAGGAAGTACAACTAGGCAACCGTCCTCTATATAACACTAATCAGAGAGAAAAAATGGAAGGGGTCCGACACTTCGAAAAATGAAGATATCGGGCAAAGGAAGACAAGGGCCACGAAAGGCGCGAAGGTGAAAGACTCCCTAGCCCTCGCAAACCTAATAGCGTAGGGGTCGGAAAAGAACAAGAGTTGACCAAGAGAGGTCGGATAGATAGATTAAAGTGAGGAGTCTGGCATAAGTGGAAGCAATGACAGGACTCAGCTTAGGGCCACGTGGTCGCCAACCCACGCTCCAAAGTTCAGAGCCCCTGAGGCCTTTACTCGCCTCTTACTGCAAGTAAACTATACCGTGGATGTTATTTTATCGCCTCCAGCACAGGGCTACACCGAATCGGAGCGACACGTAAAGGCCTAGAATTGGACTATTTGGCATTTGCAGACGACATGGCACTAATTGCCCAAGACATCCCCGATGAATAAAACCAACATGAACTCCTGCAAGAACGACTATCGAAAATTGGGTTAAAGCTTACAAAAAAAAAAAAAAAAAAAAAAAAAACATTAATGCACATCAAAACTGCCCCATCTGAACTCCAAATTGGTTCCAACGACCTCATCTCTTGTGGAGGAATTTAAATATTTAGGTGAATGAATTACTGAAAATTGTAATGAAAGGAATGTGAATCCCGATTTCCGAAAATGGAGATTGCACTTCAGTTGACAAGAAATACAACTAAAACCCTCTCCTTGATCTGCAAAATTCGACACTACAGCCTGCTGCTGCTCTCTGCTCTCACCCTCGAACGCGAGAGACAATTAGAAGTGAAGAAACGTAAAATAATGGAGAAAAATCATAGACTGTCGCGGTTTCATGGCCACACGGAGATTAAGCAAAGAAAAGGACGATAAAAAAGGCAAAGAGATTAGATGAGATTATATTTGCTCTGTTGCCGTGGGGACGTCAAAAAATAATCGTGTGGTTGATTAAAATAATATGGAGTCAGTTCTAAAATATTTGTTGTGTACAAGTATAAATAAATGATGCAGTAATAGGACCGGGAATCAAAGATGGAGTACATTTTCCAAAACCAAATGCGGAAATATGAAAACGAATCTCCAACATTACAGACACAATGCACAATCATGGGGCAGTTAGAAACTGACTCACTGAATTTACTCATTCTTAAAGAATAAAAGCACTAGATCAAATTGGTACAGACAGCATTAGGATCACCAAATCTACTGGACTAATCACACTCACACGGGGTTCTGGAGATGATGAGAAGAAGTCTAACCGACACGTATGATCCTTGCAACGAAAACACACCCATTCACTACATATGGAGGAATACTGGACTAAAAGTTGATTCAGCGTGGTCCTAAGTGATCGATTCGCGACGAAGAAGAAAACGATTGTTGACCTTTAGGTGGGTTTTATGAAATGAATCTCAATATTGAGACTCAGTTACGAAATTAACGAGATTAACAATAAACCAAAGAGCATCACATACAGGTCCAAAGAGTTCTACAACCGTTGTCTACGTTATACACTCGCAAGGCCGTGAAATGCACGAGGCGGTGTGGACAGGCGTTGCCTACGAGATACATAAGGCCGGGAAATAGGAAGCAATTTGCTGCTGAAAAAGCGGCCCGACCGTGTTCACGGCTTGGCCGCTAGATGTCAGGTTTCCGTTCTGTTCTTGGCGGACTTTTAACATTGCGATGTACGGACTAATAGTGATGATGTGTTGATTTTGTGCAATTTATTGTCAGTATTTTTTCTGTCGGTGTGTGTATGTGAGGTTGAGAAGATGGCGAACTGTTGTGTACCTCTGTGTACTTCCGATACTGCTAAAAAGCAAGAAAATGTGACGTTTCATAGTTTCCCTTCGGAGCGCGGTTTAAGAGAGAAGTGGAGGCAAGGCATTTCCAGGCAAGGTGATAAACTAGGATGTCTTTAATTACCTAACAATTCTTATCGAGTGTGTAGCTCGCATTTTAATACGCCAGATTCACCGAGCTCGATAGGTGCAGTCGCTTAAGTGCGGCCAGTATCCAGTATTCGGGAGATAGTAGGTTCGAACCCCACTGTCGGCAGCCCTGAATATGGTTTTCCGTGGTTTCCCATTTTCACACCAGGAAAATGCTGGGGCTGTATCTTAATTAAGGCCACGGATGCTTCCTTTCCCACTCCTAGCCCTTTCCAGTCCTATCGTCGCCAAAAAAAAAAAAAAAAAAAAAAAAGCAGATTTTAGTGTAAGCACATCAATCAAGCGAATTCTTCCCAACAAAGTTCCTTCTGTTTTTAGTGTGTACCCTGTTCATAAACAGAACAGTAACAAGCGCAGGAAGGATCCAGCTCCCAGAAATGACGTACCATCAAAATTTAGTAGAATTTCTGATTCAGATAATGATATATCTTCAACAAATAACGGTTCTACACCAGTCACAAACGAAAAAAGGTTACAAGTCTCGTTTTTATGTAAGAGAAAGTCTACGAGTAGCTCTTTTAAATCGAAATATTTATTGACGAGAAAGTCAAATACCAGGTTAAGGGAAACAATATTTAAATTGAGAAGTAGGATACGGGCAATGAAATCAGAAAAACGTCTTAAAAGATATCTGAACTTCATCGAAAATTTCCGATCAGGATGATGCGTTCAAGAATTTCCGAAGGAAATCCCTGAACCACAAAGTGCTGAAATTTTGATAACTTTCTGTACCTCAGGTAAGCTAATCTTATGTATCGGTACGTCATAGATTATAGATAATATTCTATGAGATTAAATGAATTGTTTCTTGTGATCATTTGAACATTAATGCTGCTGATATGTAATTGTCTTAATTGATCACGAAGTTTTCGTGAATTACTTATTTCATCTTAACACAGTGTGAGACAAAGGCCTACGTTCTAGAAAATAAGTCATACAATTGCTCTTAGTCTATTTTTTATCTTATATCTGTTTGGTGTCCTCTGAAATTACTAGTTTTAATTAAATTTTATAGTTTTTCGCAAACCAACGTGTTGCAATGAGCGCGCGAGACAGAATAGTAAAGAGAACTCTAGCGGCGCTTGTCGGAAGTATCTCGAGACAAGTTTAGAGTGCTGTATTTCCCGGCCTTGGTGTATCTCGTAGGCAACGGGACAGGACGGCTGCGATCATGCGACATCTTGCGGTGAACATTTTTTTTTTTTTTGCCTTCAGCTGCGTAGAGGGGCGTGTCTTAGAACCACGCGATCAAGTAAGTTGCCAACATGGCGGTTGGCGGAGGTTCATGTTGTTTTGTTTTGTTGACGAGAAAGTTACCTTTACATGTGTAACATTATTTCTTTATAAATATGTGAACTTATAAATCTTTATTGCCATCAATGGTCAAATAAAAGAATAGAATACATAGCACTATTCACTACAGAGACTTTTCAGAGAGTAGGCTCTCTCTGGGCACTCCAAAGCGTGGTAACGGCCACAAAGTCTATTGCACCATCGACATACACAGTCACTATTCGGATCGTTAAAGGGGAGAGTAGCACAAGCCTTGTGGTGAGATCCGTGGACCGCTGCACGGGTCACCGCGTGTCTCAGTTCAAAACAACTTTGTTGCCAGTCAGTTGTAGTCATTGCGTCGGTTGTGTAGAAGTCACTCCATATTTCGGTCTTTTTAAATTTCAATTTACTCAGGAAGTCTTGGTATTCTGTCGACGATTGCAGGGTCATAGAAAACCGTAGGTCTTCGATGAAAAACAGTTCTCTTGTCAGTTCGTAAAGAAGTCTTGAAGGCGTGTATTTGGACACACAAAGGATTCGTTTAAGGAAGGTGGCTTTAACACTTTCTAATTCCTTTAGGTCTTTCTTTTTCAAGAAGGTCCATATTAGTTCTAAACCGTAAGTTGCAATTGGAGTAATCTTTAGATGAGACAGTTTCATTGCTGTCTCAAATGATAATTGGTCGTTGTGCTCTATATCATTTATTGCTATTATTGCTGCAAGAGATCTTTCTTTCACGTGAGCTGAGAATGTTTTGCCGTTCATTTGGAGAGTTATTCCAAGGTATTTGAAAGAGTTCACAGAATTTAGAAGAGAATCTTCAACATAGAAAGTATCTGCAGCCGCTCGTTTTCCTCCTCTTCTAAAAACCATCACTACTGTTTTCTCTTTGTTAACTTCCAAACCGGCCTTTTCACACCATTTTGACAGTCTATCAAGTGCTGTTTGTAGATCTCTACAAGACGCGACAATTACCATATTGTCTGCGTATAGATAGATACTTGTCTGCTCTGATGAGATATCTCTTAGCACTCGTGCACGCTTATCTGTGCAATATGCTGTAAATTCCTATGAATTACTGTTTCAGATAATGCTGCAATGTAGCATGCCTCGTCACTGGCATGAAAGGGTGCAAGTCCAATTACACCCAAGGAGAAGCGTCTGTTTCTTGAAAACGTATCGGCAATATCCGACCTGTGTCAAGCAAGAAACGTTCCCTGCGAGTCAAGGAACTTTATTCGAAGTGACATCAATAACTTACGACACATGACAATTTTGAATCAGCTGCAGAATTTCTAGCAGTGAGAAAGGCCGAGAAAGAGGAGCAGACGGAAGGAGACAAGCAAGAAGATCAAATCAAAATTCAAATCCATAATCAGGCCCTACAGTGCATTTGTGACATAAAGCATTTGCCATTACATCTAACACTTCCACGCTTCATGAACTAATGGCGCCAGCTAAGGACTGCATTCAGAAAGACATGATTAGAAAGAAGTGAACACAAGTTTCTTTATTTCAATTGTGGAGGAAAGCTTAGTGTTGTGAAGTACTGTGTAGTCTATTGAGTGTTATGGTGAAAAAAAAATTGGAGTTGTGTAATAATAAAGCGCAGTAATAATAATTAACAAATCAGTGAACTAAAGTACTACGTACATCAGTCTGGATAACCAAGTGTCATGCGTAGGCAAATGTAGGTAAGCTCTAAATAATACTTTACATTTCTGTATACTGTGCCATTTCTTGTGTAGTAGTGGTCACCATTGGTGTTTTTAGGAAAAACATCAGAACGGCGTAAGCTTTGCCGGCTTCTAGTATCCCGCATGACACTACCATTGGTCTGGATAGGTTAGGGTAGGTTAGTGACAAAACAATTGGTTTGGATATGGTTCTGTTACTTTTAGCAAATATGGCAGCCCTGTACTTGCACACAATGCGAGCTCTGTCAGAGACCATATGAAGATTGTCCGGCGACTAGGAACACATCGCAAACATTGGCCAGTAAATAGGAACACAGCACATGGTCGCATTCAGCTGATGTACACAGTCTCGAATTTGGTAAAGCTTCCGTACCCGGTGTGCGAAAGTGAGGTTAGACATCCAACATGGCGTGACACGGGCGGCGTCACGTAACATTCGGGAGGCTTGCCAACTTACGCATTCTTAGTGACAAGGCCAGAGCTTGGCCTGAATTTTCAAAGATAGGTTAGAGCTGCTAAATTACATTTTTTTCCTTGCCGTGCGGGCAGTATGCGCCACGGCCATAGTTAAGAGCCTCTCGAAGGGAGTGTGTTCTCATGACAGAGCTTGGCCTGGATTTGCAAAGATAGGTTACAGCGAGTTAGGAATTCATGGTTCTCTTACTTTTAGCGAATATAGCAGCCCTGTACTTGCACACGATGCGAGCTCTGACGGAGACATTAGAAAGCTTGTCCGGCGAATAGGAACTCTTCGCGAACATTAGCCGGCCAATAGGAACACAGCACATGGTCGCTGTCATCTCATTTACACAGTCTGTTTTAATTCTTCTATACAAGTAACAATACTTTTTGGGGCGGGATGGTGGGTTTGTGGCAAGCATGAAAGAAGGATCTCTCCTTTCTGCTACTTAAGGTATCGTTGCACATCATTCTTATATGATTTTTACCATCCCTAAGTCTGCACACCGGGTACGGAAGCGACACCTCGAATTATTTCATTCTGCTATATAAGTAAAAATACAGGGCCTTTTTTTGGCCCGCTCAGCAAAAGTTCAGAACAGGTTACATTTTCCAGTGCACGCATCTAGGCGCGATTGCACTGTCATTTGTTTCTCTCGCGTCTCGCGAAGGGCTTGATCGTGCGGTGGACAGAGCTGCCAACTGTTCATATAAAGAACTAGTCCTAGCGCAGCGGCGCTACTTTTGAATTTACGAATCTCGTGACAAAGCCATTGGTCTGGATCAAGCAAAGGGGGTCTGGGGATGTAAGCCCCTAGGTTAGAAGCCGCGAAGCGGCCCTAGGCCTCTAGTATCTCGCGTGATACCTCCAGTGGTCTGGGCAGTTGCGTATTTCTTGAGCGCGGGTTGGTAACGGAATTCATTTTCTTCATTGCTACGAGTGACATCATATCCCAGTGTGTCTCACCCAATCGAAATGCTGGAACGTAGTTAGGGGATGGACTATGGTGCGTGATAAGTTGTATTAGGTTATAAAAGCAAAATTACTTTTGGGGGACCGCAAATGGTTTCTTAACTGTCGCAGTGAACACATCTCTCCTCTACAAGGTATTCCACTTAAGATTTCCAACATATTACATCCTTATCATGCTAAAAAAGTAATGTAACTCTTACTGAATTTCTACCATCATCATTGATGTCCCACTCCAGTCACCCGGGTGTGATTAACAAGTCTCCTCCACTCCTTTCTGACCTTCCACTTTTACTGCTCCATTACTTCCGCTACATCCAATCCAGCTTCTATAATGTCCTTCCAAATCTGATCCTACCACCTTCTTCTCGGTCTTCCAACTGGTATCTTTCCCTTAACTTCTCTTTCCAATTCCCTTCTTGCTACCCGTTCCTTTCTCATTCTTTTTACATGTTCGAAATATCTCGGTCTTGCTTTCTGTATGTTCTGTACTAACGGTTGTATAATATCCGAAAACTAAGTCCGAATATTCGCTACTGCGCATGCGCAACTAATTTCATTATTTAACATTTAACTGTGGACAAGAAAAATCATTGTGATGTCAAAGGTATGTCACACCACCCCCTGTACCCCTGTAGACAGGCCATGTAGTACACCTGCAAGAATTTGACGTAAGTAAGGGCCGCAAACTCTTCCTCCTGGAAGGAAGGGGGCGTAACACCTGCGGTGGTTATACACATATGCGTGGCTCGTAATGGATTATTGAAAAAATACATAACCATGGCGAATAAAAACTGTGAAATTTTTAAGTACAAATGAAATCATATGATTTAATTTTTCATCACTAAACAGTTAAGTATTAGCGTTAGGGATTGAAGGCAATTGCCAAGTGGTTATGTTCCTTAGGTTGGTACTTCTTATGTGCATGTGTAGATCGAAGATGGACGAGCGGTTACTCGCAGCAATTACCACGTGGTCGTGATAGTTGTGCCATTACTGTCAATTTGAATTAGCATATGTAATTAATGGCACTTATATGCACACTGTACGGTATTATGTAATTAAGGAATGATTCGTATATTCAAGGTGGATTTATGTACGTTTTAGGCGTTTAATTGCATATCAAAGTGAGATGAAAGTAATCTCGATTGCTTTCAAATTAATGCTGGCCTGCTTTGTAGACGATGTCAGCAGTACGTGCAATGGATACCTAAGTAACCTTCTGTTAGTACCATTTGAACACACTATTTTTTCTATTCTTGCTACTGTGTGAATTTGCAATGTAATGTAGCCTCAGTTTTCTGTGTGGGTAATAACACTTTTTTTGGCTGGGACGCGTCCCTGGCAAGCATAAAGGAAGGATTTCTTCCCATCTCTGCCATGTATCGTGTCATCGTTCGTACATGCGTTTCTGATTCCTAAACATGCACCCACGTTCGTAAATTGGGAACTGTTAATTACTCCATAATGATCGTGTGCTCAAGCTGTATCAAAGCGATGTCTGATGTTTTCTTCCTTTGTTTTTAATTTACAGTATTTTAATGGTTCGTTGTAATTTTTATGGTGAATTTATATCATCAGCACGCATCATGTGATGTGGAGTGATAGTTTTCTGCTGTAACTCATGGTGTGCATAGTTTGTGCTTTTATGTAAATTTAAATGTCAGATGTTGACTCATGATGTCATAGTTTCATCATGGCCACCGTGGCAAGACAGTCTTAGCGCTTGAAAAATATCTGCATTTAATAATTACTTAGATTTTTTTTTTTTGGGACATGGCAGAATTTGCCATTTAGGTTTAAAAATTCTGAGACCGGAATTGGAGATAGTGGGCTTATCTACCAGACCCGAGCGAAGTTTTGGGTGCTACAGGCAGTTAAGTGGCAATAACTACCATATATCATTCTTGTAGTTCATTGAGAGTGAGAGGAAACTCAGGTTTAAGTCTGTAGAGTTGTTAGCAGGCAAGAATGGAAATGTTTCATTAACAACACCATGCTGTGATGAATCATAGAGCTCTGTAGACGTTACACTATTCGGTTCACTTTTGAAATCAGAATTTTCAATATCATGCATACCTGAAGAAGTACTTCCAATTTTAAGTTACATTGCAGGGTATGTAGTCAGGCATGAAGTACGACAAAGTTATGAATTATGTGTTTCATGGCTGCGAAGAAAGAAAACCGTGGATGTTGAAACACCATCTGAGTTCAAATTAATTGAGGCATTAGATAGAGGTATGCTTATGTTACCCTCAGAACTGTCTCTAAATTCTTGCAATTTGTGTTGTATGCTTTGTAATGCAGATCATAGTTCACAATTATATGGGCAAATTTTTAGCTTGCATGAATCAGATGGTACTTCTGAAGAAATTGACTTCACAGATACTGACCAACTGCAATACTAGAATGGTAACAGATTCTGAAGAATCTTCTTTGTGGTCCTGCAAAGTGCCATAAAACTTGTAAATATTAGTAACTGTGGTTGTAAAATAATGTTGAATAAGTTTTGAAAAAAAAGATGTAATGCTGACAGAAAACTTTTAAGATATTTAAAACCGGTTAATAGGGGGTGTGGGGGTGGCAATCCTAAATAAATGTACTTTTATTTTCAAATTTTATATTAACCTGGCCCAATTTTATATGGAATGGCTGTGTTTGAACTTAGATTGTAAATAAATATATGTACAGCAAATACCATTGTTTTATTTCACTTATTTTCAGAGTTAAGGAGTTGGGAAGTAAATTCAGTGTCATAATATTTTACGGTTCATATTGTCATTAAATTAAAATATGAGTTTCATAACTAATCTTCTAATATATTTCAAACTTGCTGAGTATGATTTTGGTTCTCAACTCTGCTTTGTTTCCTTTCTTTCGGCACACCTTTCTCCTGCATTATTAATGTATTTCAAAAATGATTGTTCACAGTAATTATTTTCCATTTTCAAAAACAATCATTTATTAGGCCTACCTTCTCCAAAAATCCCACTCTTCTCTCAGGGACATCATCTGTAGTGCACTCAACTTAAATGAACAAATACAGCAGAAGAATATTATTTCACGTTGTGAGCATTCCTTCAGTAGAACCGAAGAGAGAAATAGGACAATGAAAAACTAGGATAAGTTGGTAAGTTATTTTTTTTGTTTTCTCATGCAGTAACAAGGGAGTGTACTGTATGAAATTATTTAATTAAGTAATCTAATTAGTATATTACTAAAAAAATATAATTTCCCATCACAAAGAATTGCATTGATTATTCCATTAAAATAAAAATATCTAGAGATACCTTTCAGTCCTCAAATTAAGCTGTTTATTTCCCCTGCACTTTTCACGATTCCTCTTTTTTTCAGTCGCTTGCAATTTGTAATGTTGCTGGTCGTGTAAGATGCAGAGATTATTGTCACAGTGTATGAATACTTTTAAAATAAATAAAAATGGTAGGTTATTCATATGAGCAGATGCAAGGATCATTCGTATAAGCGCAGTTGTTCGGCAAAGATTGGATGGGTCATGTGACTTTGCTCGTTCATGTGCACGTCCGGGCCTGTCTTTCTTGTTGGCCTTGGCCATCATGAATTCTAATGCTGAAGACGTCTCACACACACATACCCAGACTCGAAACCATCGGAATTAACCAGCGAAGGTTAAAATTCTTTTCCTGGCAGAGAATCGAACCTTGGACTCTTTGGATCAAGGCTAGCATGCTAACAATTTTGACTGGACATTCATTGAAATCAGCCCAATGTATAGAAACATGTAAATTTAAGCTAGATGTATAGTAGCCCATTTAATAACATTAATTGAAATACAGTAATCACATTGCAGAAGAATACCCTCTGGGGGGGGGTAGAATAACACTCACGGTATCTCCTGCCTGTCGTAAGAGGCCGCTAAAAGGGGCGCTAGTGGTTTTTAAGTTGGGAGTCTGGGTTAGCGACCATGGGCCTCTTAGCCGAATCCTGACATTGCTTTCATTCACTTGTGCCAGGCTCCTCACTTTCGTCTATTGTATCTGACTTCCCTTGGTCAACTCTTGTTCCTTTCCAACCCCGATGGTATTAGGTTGCGAGGAGTAGGAAATCTTTCATTTTCACACCCTTCGTGGCCCTTGTCTTCCTTTGGCCGATACCTTCATTTTTCGAAGTGTAGGTCCTTTTCCATTTTGTGCTAATAGAGGATAGTTGCCCAGTTGTTCTTCCTTGTAAAACAATCACAACCACCACCTATGCAGAGAAATGTCAATGTAGGCTGTTTGTGCAGTATTTAATGTAAGCTGTCCCAAAAGAAGTAAGATAGTAAATATGACAAATGATACAAGTAAACGTGCGTTTAAGTGATAAACTTCCTATCTTTCAGCCATTAGGAAACCAATGATACCCCTTTATAAGAAATCTGAGAACGATACTTCAGAAGATAAGAATAGGTACAACAACGTAAAACAAATATACAGGAGGGAAATTAAATTGGCATAAGTTATGACCAATGAAAACCATATTAGAAACGCTAAAAGTGTAAAGCTGCTTGAGAAATTATAAATAAGGAAATAGACAGGAATGTAAGAAAGGAGCCAGTTCCCATTGCACCAGAATTTTTAAATTACAAGTTGCTTTATGTCACACTGACAGATAGGCATAGGTCTCATGGCAACGATGGGCCAGGGAAGGGCTAGGAGTGGGAAGGAATCGGCTGTGACCTTAAGTAAGGTACAGCCCCAGTACTTGCCTGTTGTGAAAATAGGAAACCACTAAAAACCATCCAACAATGGGGTTCGAACCCACTACCGCCTGAATGCTGGATACTGACCGTACTTAAGTGACTGCAGTTATGCTTGGTCAAACCAGATGTCCTTAATCATTTTTTTGTGAACTCAATATGAAATATTGCCAATCCTGGTAATCATTCGATAGAGCGACAAGACTCGACCTACAACTATGCCTACAGTCGAAGGACTGATGAGGTCATTTAACTGACAAATCAAAGTTCACATGGGAAGAAGTGACACTGCGTGATAGTTACAGAACTTAGTTATTCCAAAACAGAAGATTGTTATGGTGTGTCCAACTCCCTTTTCAAATAAATTTATTTAATAGTGCTATTATAATAATTCCGTGTGGCTATTTCCAGCCGAGTGCAGCCCTTGTAAGGCAGACCACCTGATCAGGGTGGGCGGCATCTGCCATGTGTAGGTAACTGCGTGTTATTGTGATGGAGGATAGTGTTGTGTGCGGTGTGTGAGTTGCAGGGAGTAGTCCAAAGGTCAGTGTATGTTTCTTCTATATATATTCATGACTTTCTGGGTACTTATCAGGCAAGTCTGTACTCTATGCAGATGACATTACTCTCATAACAGAAGATAAAGAATTAGAAAAATGTACGGTAGTTACTCAAAACAGGGTGAGGTACCTGGAGTCAATGGCACGGGAAAAAGGGAATAAATTGATCTTAAAATGCAACAAAACTCAAGAAATCTTCTTTTATCTAAGCAATACAGCTAGGGAGGGCAGCAACAAGTCTATGAAATTGTTAGCATTCCATTTCAATCAGTCACTACAGATCTGCATCTAGGGCAATCACCCAGGTGGCAGGTTCCCTATCTGTTACTTTCCTATCCTCTTCTTAAAAAACTGAAAAGAAATTGAATATCTCCCTTGGTAAGTTATTCCAATCCCAAACTCCCCTTCCAATAAAGAAATATTTACCCCAGTTTGTCCTCTTGAATTCCAACTTTACCTTCATATTGTGATCTTTCCTACTTTTAAAGACACCACTCAAACTTATTCGTCCACCAATGTTATTCTACGCAAATATCTCCACTGACAGCCTGGAACACACCACCCAGTTGAATATGTAGTCTTCCTTCTCCCAAGTCCTCCCAGCCCAAACTTTGCAGTATTTTTGTAACGCTTCTCTTTTGTCAGAAATCGCCCAGTACAAATCAAGCTGCTTTTCTTTTGTTTTGTTTTTTTCAGGTCTTGAATCAAGTAGTCCTGGTGAGGGTCCTATAAACTGGAACCATATTCTAGTTGGTGTCTTACCAGAGACTTACATGCCCTCTCCTTTACATCTTTATTAGAACTGTAAAACCCTCATAACCATGTGCAAAAATCTGTACCCTTTATTTACAATCCCATTTATGTGATTACCCCAATGAAGATCTTTCCTTACATCAACACCTAGGTACCATACTTACAATGATCCCCAAAAGGAACTTTCACCCCATCAATGCAGTAATTGAAACTGAGAGGACTTTTCCTATTTGTGAAACTCTCAACTTGACTTTCAACCCCATTTATCATCATACCATTGCTTGATATCCATCTCACAACATTGAGGTCATTTTGCAGTTGCTCACAATCTTGTAACTTATTTATTACTCTATACAGAATATCATCATCCACAAAAAGCACTTGGCACACTCCTTACAAGTATTCCAGTCTTTCTTTGAAGAGCAAACTCAACTCAAATTTACTTTCTGATGCACTTGCACATCTGCTGTAAAAGTTGCTCATCATCAAAATTGCCCACCATAACACAAAACCAACTAAGACCATTTAACAAAAATATTACACTTCAAAGATGACCAGATGACTGTTATTTATAGCAGACAGTGTACGAGAATGAGCTAACTGAAGAGTGGAGGAGCACAGATAGTGGTCCAGCTCCAGGCTTCCAACTGCTGAATCAGGAAACTGAAATTCTGTGTATCTCGGGTCTTAAAGCCATCAGCAGATGAAAATCATATTTTAGAAGGTATAATAACTGTCGTCCTCTCCTAAAATTCACATCTACAGTACGAACAATAAAGTAGGATAATTCCATGGGGCTCAGGATGTCTTTACATGGCAAAAAAAAGGTACAATGTACACTATTTAATGACAATTTTTTTTAATATTCACTGAAATCAAGGCATTAATTGAAATCACCACACTGTACAGGAAGTTGTCAATGTAGGCAGTACCGATACATACAGTATTTAATAACACTCATTGAAATCAACACATTGATATCATCACAATGTACAGGAAATTGTCACTGCAGTCTTTATGTGCATTATTTAATAACACTCATTGAAATCAACACATTGAGATCACTACCCCTGTGGGTGGTAGAATAACACACGAGATATTCCCTGCCTGCCATAAGAGGTGACTAAAAGGGGCCTCAGTGGCTCTTAACTCGGGAGCCTGAGCTGGGAAACACGGCGCCCTCAACTGGGTTCTGGCGCTGCTTCCACTTAATTGTGCCAGGCTACTCACTTTTATCTATCCTATCCGACCTCCCTTGGTCAACTCTTGTTCTTTTCCGACCCGACATTATTAGAGCATATAACAAATTCCAACTTGCACGTTTGGGAAGTCCCACCACTTTAAAATCTTACAATTTTCTCAGATTACAATCAACATTCATTTATTTTAAAACATTACTTGGTACATATTTCGTTTTGCATGGAAAACATCTTTAGCTGTGATCTTGAACGACAGTTAAAAATATATATAAAAACACAAGTAACATAGGTAAAACACAATACAGTAGTGTTAACCCAAAAAAACAGTAATTATACAGTTTCAGGTGTTTACAGACTTAATTGTGCAAAATTCTCTGCCATGAGTAGTCACATGGAGGAGTCCAGACATACATATACCTCAAATGAACAAGATCTGGAGGTAATAAAAAGAGTGAAGAAAGGGTTCCTCATGAATATAAAATGGAGAACCTATTCATTACCCTCGACAAGTTCTATAATAATCACAATCTGAACAAAAACATAGAAAATAGGAATCCTTTATTTGATTCAATACCTCCCTTATTAAACCTACTCAGCATCAATAACAAAACAGGCTACAGAATGAAGAACTTTTCCCCACCTAGAAGGACCATTTCCCCTCCACCTCCTTTTGCACCTGCTGTTCCCCCTCCCTCCACCAAGCATGCAAGCACAAACAGATGCAACACTAGAGACCCGGTGTGAGTCAGCCATGAGGGGTGTCAGGTGGTCAGTGAACTTGAGGCCTCAGTAAACATGAACCCGAGTGACTTAGGCCCATAGTCAGTCATGATTTGATTGGTAAAATAATATAGGGTACATTTATTGGAATACAGAAGTGTAGTTGAAAATATTTTCTTTTATGTTATGTCGAAATCAGAGCGAAGGAAGGACGACAGACTGGAGCCTGACGGATTAGCTCAACACGACAACTTTTAGCTACTTCACAGCAGGGAATATCATTAGTTGGCGAACAAGGAAATACAGAGTCCACAAATAAGTCTTGGTCAGAAAGAGGAAGGGGGAGAGTCATACAAAGGAAACTCACCACATGAGTAATACATTGGGATATTTTTGGCAGGACGGAAATTCCGTGAGCTCATGGAAAATTACAGCGGCTGTGTGTACATTCGCTAGCCTAAGTTCGAGCAGGTGGAGATTTAAATCACGTGACCGCTTGCCGGCCAATCGTAAAAATTTAATGGAAGGCTCAGGGATACCATCTTAAGGAAGGATGGATGAGATATTTTCGTAACTACAAAAGTAATCAGTAATAAATTATTGTGAGTACACGGATGGATGTAATGAATTTATTAGATGTCACGCATGGAAAAATAATCAATAATTATTGGCGAATTAAATAAATTGAAGGCTGGATTTCTTGGAAACCAGACAGCTTGAATCTCATTGGCTGAAAGAAGACCACGTTGTAAGGGACGCTTACGAAGGCGCGAAATGTGAGGAGCTAAATCCACCCGTATCTCCTAAATCTGTGATCACCAGGAGTTCATATTTAATCCAGGAGATATGCTAGCGGAGTGGATTAATTTGATGTAAATTTTAACTTCCAATTCGGAGTGCAAGTACCGATATTAAAAATCCACCCCCTCCCTCAGGGGTATGACGTCAAGGAATCCGCGGGAAAAAGGCTTCATCCATATATACGGGGCAAGGGATCCTCGCCAGCACACTTGTAGTGAACCTCGGGAGCTGAATTGACGGTCGCAGGACACTTGAAGTGAATCTCGGGAGCTGAATTGACGGTCGCGGTACACTTGAATTGAATATCGGGAGCTGAACTGTTGGTCGCCGCTAACTTAAAATTCTGCGGACGTACAGTCATTTAATGGCGCGAGCATCCGCCAGTGTTTGTAAAATGTGATCGCGCTCAAGCAACATGGACGGGAAATAGTTAACGTAGGACAGTGTTTGTCATTTATGAATATCAGTGATGTAAAGTAATTGCACTGCACGGGAGTAGTATAAATTATATCAAATAAGTACGTACATAATAGACTGTGTGACGAACAGTACTTTAAGGAAGTAGTAGCCTGTACTTTGCTATATCGAACCGATGTCATGAACACGTCAAGAGTGCCGTACGAAACAAGCGTATCGCGACGGGCGTAAAAGTTGACACCTCGTCGTACGTGTCCAGGTCCATTGTGCGGTAGTTGGACGAAGATTAAATAGTGTAAATATTAAATTCTTGGGTCTAGGATAGTAATTTGTTGTATAAAAGTTAAAGTATTCAGTGTTAACGTTGTAAATGGTGAAGGTTTGTAGTAATCAAGATATCAGTGTAAAATGGTAATGTGCCAGGAAATCTTTTGTGGAACTACGCCATCAAGAATGGAGGAGTAAAACGCAGGGAGGGGCCGGAGGAGCCTCTCATCTGCAAAGCTGTAATGGAATACCGATAACTAAGATGAGTACTAAACTGTAAATAATATTTGGGAAATGTTATCGTGATGGGAAAAATGGGAATAATTTGGTTATACTTGGTTACTTTCTGTAACAAGATGAGTCGCTTAACGACCCCATCCTAAATTTGTAGCACGGACAGTAGTAAATAATAATAATGTAAATAATCGGGTCTTTTATGTATTCAGTTTGTTGTAGATGTAAATTTGTATATATAGTCATGCATGCATTCATATTTCTTTGTAGTCAATAATTTTCTTTACATTTGATTGTGGTTATGATAGTTAAATAAGACCCGATATGTGTTTTCTGTTTTGTCATTTTAACGAGCTATGTAATGACATGGAAGGAAAATCCAGCTTCGCCATACCAGTTGTGTTTTGTTGTAATTAATATGGTCATATTTCAAAGTGAAGTTGTTAAATTTGTGAGAAGCAATTATAATAATTTTCCGAGTAAATCATATCTGGAGTGATTAGTGCCAGAATAAATCGAGTTTGTGAAAGGGGTTATGCGTTAAACATATTAAGAGTGGACTACCGTGTAACAGGCGAAATTATTTGTTTTAATTAATAATAATAATAAATAAATAATATAACTATTTTTTTGAAGAAGATATTTTTTTAAATATAATTTGGATATAATAATAATTCATGTGATATCGGAATATTTAGTGAGCGGTGCGTAATAATAAATTTTAGTGATCAGGTGTTGAGTTTATCGGGAATCATTTAATGACGGGAGGTCGTTTTTAATTCGGAATTAAAGTGTGTGATAATTTAATTTGATCAATTAATAATATTGAAATGTAGATCGGTGCTAATAATCCGTACATGTTATGAACGTGTGGTTTAAATTACGGTCCAATATTTTTTTACGAATAAATGTCGTGTTTTAAAGTTGCGATTCATTAGCCGGAACACGTAGGACTAATATTACGAAACCATGATTGTCAAATTTTGGTAAATATAATTTCAAGATGTTACGATTATTTGTGGAGAATGAACTAAGTCGTAGATCAAAATGAGATAGAAAAAGTTAAAGGATCTGCAGTCAGATAATAAGAGGTCGTACGATGTCAGAAATGAATAAATAAGTCAGTTGATAATTCTGTGAGAAATAAATGAATCGAGGAATATTGAGATAGAGAGGAAAATAGATTCCGTACGAGAGACACTTAGGATATTGATATGAGTGTAAAATGTACGGGCAGTGTCACAGAGAAAGACTGAGTTACATAGCGGGTAGAATTCGAACCCGTGACAGCATGTACGAAATAAATAGACTGCACAGCTATTCGTTGAGATACAACGGATCTAAGGATAATGAGAGTTCAGATTCCACATAAATGGTCGTATATTGTATTCATTGTAATGACGAACGAGGACAATCATGATGTCGTGATAATAATAATAATAAATATTGCAGATAAAGGATTGGACCGCCTTAATTAAATGAGCGTTGATGAAGATGTTAAACGGGAATCTAAATGAGAATATGCAACCGATAATAATAATAATAATGTAAGGATGATGTTAAATCATCGCGGTCAGATTAATAATAATTGTCATAACAATAACAGTAATGATGTCGTTGGTTGATCAGTGAAATATTTGTAATTGCGTCCGATATCTATATATATTTTGGCGGAAGTGACCGGTCCATTAATAATAATAACCTCTTAAGTGACGTGAATAATAATAATAATATCTTGAGTCACCTATTCATTAATAATAATAATAACCACGAGAGGGATATACTAATAATAACAGTAATAACCATTTGTGTTTGCATCCCGCATAATAATGACGATATTAATCAAACGTGACAGTGCCAGGAACCGTTAAATAATAATAATAATAATAATAATAATAATAATAATAATAATAATAATAATAATAATAATAATAATTTCGAAGATGATAATTTCATGAATATTCTGACGATAGTGAATTGAATTATTTGGTGACAACATCCCTCTATTCGTATGTTTGAATAATGAGAATGATAATATTAGAGTCATTTTGGGACCTCGTTATTGTACGGTTTCCGCATGGGACGATGTTACAGTAATACTTGGCGTGTTTGTTTACTTCGCTCGCGATGCGAGGGGGGCCATTGCCACGGTATTTCCCAACCGCTTCTCGTTATCTCATCTGTGGCAGTAGTCTGCTGAGGCTACTTTGCAAGATTTCAAATCACATGTAAATAAAATGTAAATGCTAAATCAGTGGTATGGCATCAGCTGGATATCGTAAGATAGGAACTGTCCGTGGAATCCAGTTTTCGCAATTCACGAGAAACATTACCCAGTCCGAGTACCGGTCTCGGAAAAATGTATATAGCCGGAGTACGTCATCTTAGTTAAATCGGGAAGCCGACCGTAACATGGGTTATGCTCGGGCTCCCGATAGAAGGAAGCTATATCCTTGAGTAACGGTTCGATTCAAATGGAATCGATCCGGAAATTATACCTCCAAAATGTCATTTTATTTCAGAAGCAACCCAGCAAGATATTGATACCACTTGCGGTATGGCAAGTGATTTGTGTATGTAACATGTGTGGAAATTTAAATGTCGTTGCCAAATGTATCAAAGTTTCATACGTCAGATGGCGTAATAAACCGCCCCTTCTGGCAATTATTTCAAAGGAAACCACTCTCATAATCTTTTTATTGTAGTTAGATGATGCCCTTTTTAAAGTAACAGTCACTTCCTAGTCCTATCATGGAGTCCTTAAATTCAAGTTACAATTGAGCCTTCCCCATTTTAATTTTAGTTGCTCCGTTCATCCCCGTGTTCTATTATGCCGTTATATTTATATTTGATGACTTAAATAATGAACCGACACCCCTGAGATAAATGCTAGTCTGGGACTCGGGAGGTGGACGGGTGCAGTACCAACTAACCTTTAAAAATGAATGTTATTGTAATCAAAGAAAATAGAGGCCTCGGTAAATGACAGCTGATTCACTTTTTCTATCTAGTGGTGGCTATTTGCTTTACGTCGCACCGACACAGATATGTCTTATGGCGACGATGGGATAGGAAAGACCTAGGAAGTGGAAGGAAGCGGCCGTGGCCATTAAGGTACAGCCCTGGCATTTGCCTGGTGTGAAAGTGGGAAATCCCGGAAAACCATCTTCAGGGCTGCCGACAGTGGGGCTCGAACCCACTATCTCCCAATTACTGGATACTGGCCGCACTTGACTGCAGCTATCGAGCTCGGTAATCTAGTGGTGGAACCTCCCAAACATACAAGTTGAAATTTGTTATATATAACTCCCCCAAGGATCAAGTTGAAATTTATTACCTGTAAGAATGGTATTAGAGCACTCAAGGACAAGGGTGATTTCATTTTCTTGCCCTTCGTGGCCCTTGCCTTTCTTTGGCAGATACCTTCATTTTTTGAAGTGTCGGATCCCTTCCAATTTTTCCCTCTGATTAGTGTTATTTAGAGGATGGCTGCCTACTTGCACTTCCTCTTAAAACAATTATCACAGCCTGAGATCCCTACACTGAACAGTGGTGACACGTGACGTTTTGAAAAGTGTTACCACACTCCTCCGTGCCTTCTTTCTGTACGCTGTACTCTATTCTGGACCTTCCAAACTGAATCATATCGGCAAGTGTTGATGTGTGCTTGAGATACCTCACGGCGGGTCTTTAAAACTCTGAAACTATATAAATTCTCAATAGCGTCGTTTTCCCAAGCATTCATTCCTGAGGAAAATGGAAGTCGCAGCCAAAAATACAGTTTATTCATTTTTGCATAACCAAATAACCAGTGCAGATTTCTGTACCACGAGTTATGAAAATATCGTACTGTTCTTTTTGATTCCTTGATTAAATTCTTAAGAGAAGGCGTGGGTCTTAACTTTTTCAATTATACTTTCCTTTACCTTCAAAGTTTCCTAAGGAAATTGGTGTGTTCATTAAACTTTCTATTATACATGAGCATTCTGGGCCCACCAACACATTTCTTTTCGAGGTGGAAGTGACAGCACTCATTTTAAAATTTAATAAGTTGTGCAGTACAATATGCTATCTTTACCCAAGACAAATTAAATATAAATTCACACTAACAAGAAAAGTCACATCATATTATAATAGAAAACAATAATAACACGAATTATAACAGTGCACTTTTGAGCAAGGCAGAAAGAATGGACAGAACCATCCAACTTTGTAAATGTTTGTGACCACTTTGCATTGTGGTAACATAATGAGAGAACGTCTCAGTGTCAGAGGGAGAAGGGCTTTGCTTGGTGTAATAATACTCGCCGAGCTGTTAGAAGAGATTCAACGTGTATCCACTGCCTGGAGTTGGTAACAGTCTCTTTCTCAGCTTTGATGGTGGCTATCTACTGTAATACAGTTCTCGCAACACGTTCCAGCAAAGAAATAAATATATTAAATATTAATATTAAAGAGTACTATATTTTTATATTTTCAAACTATTACCAGTGGTAAGAGTGGATACTAGCAAGCTTCGCCACTGGAAAAATGTCAATGTAGGCTGTACGTAGAACATTAAACACCAAGGTATCAATCAGTTTATTCATTTCATCGTTTCCCAGAACTTAGGTTCCCCTTTCAAGACAGGAGAGACTTGGTTAACAAAACTTTGGGGTCTTCTATAAAGCCATTAACCGGATGAGACTAGCAGGCACTATGGGGATGTACACAAGACACACTCAACATCACCTATAATACATATGTGAAACGTATAATTAAATATGTAATGGAGGTAATAGTCACAGGAAATAAAACATGTTTACAACAATTTGAAAGAATACAATCAAATGCCTTAAGATTAACATCAGGAGCAGTTAAAACAACAACAATCACAGCACCATGCTATATACAAATAACCCACCAATACAAAGATTAATACAAAATAAAAAAAGTGCAATAAACTTAGTTAAAATTGAAGCTTTATGAAAAGCAAACTGGATACCCAGAATAAGACACAATGAAAGATTAAAAAAGCAAGAGACACCTATAACTGCTAGTAGAAATATTTTAAAAGCACTAAGTATACGGTACCATTTGAAATTGAAACCACCCCTGAACCAATAAGCCCATTGGACTACACCTCAATACAAACCAACCTACCTCTCCCTGATAATCTCAAAAAGAGAGATGGTATTGTCAGTAATGCACTTCGTATGCTAAACGAAGAACATCCTGAAGATCAGTGGTGAAGAAGCTTTGTTAGGTACTCCCAGATAATCTCTAATGCATATGTCATGATGGGGGAGATCTTGATGTGGAATAAGGCTATTGCTGTCTCTATAGATAAATGTCGAAGAACTTTGATGTACTTCATTGCTGCGACTGCTGAGGCTGCTTTGTCTCTGATGTGTTTGATAGATAATCACAAATAAAACCGTTGAAAAATGGAAGAAAGGAATTACCCAACTTACTACAATGAAGAAATGTAAAAAATGACCTATGGTACAAAAGAAGCAGTGGTGATCTTCAGATTAGAAACAGGACATAATTGCTTAGCTGCACATCTAGCTACAATCAAAATATACCAGATGGAAAAGTGTACCATCTGCAAAATTACTGGATGGACCCGAACCAACAAAAACAAGGCAACTTACCAGCCCTATACTGGACAGCCAGAAACAAGAATCTGTTGTTCTCTAATAGATCTGTACATTATTACTTAAAGCCATAGGTTACAAGACATCAATTGAAATCAACACACTGTACACAAAACTGTCAATGTATGCTATAAGTACAGTAATTAACAACAATTTATATCATCACACAGTACAGAAAAATGTCAATGTAAGCTATATGTACAGCACTTAATAATATTCATTCAAAGATTTTTTTCTTTTGCAATACATATTATCTGAGTCATCATCAGGCCCACTAACAAGATTCTTAATGGCCTGCTTTTCCACTAGACTGGGTTTACTTACAGCACTTTCATGGTTACGTTTCAGTCTCTTTTTAGTGCCTTCAAAGCGAATTTGCCCATTTACAGTTTTATTTGATGGTTCCCTGTTTGATACTGGGGTAGCAGACTGCCACATCTAGCATCAAGTTTGGTATTTGATACGTATGCTAGTAAATGGTTCAACTTTGATTTAATCCTGTCATTGGAGTCATGCATTTGACTATTGTGTAGTGCACTTAGCTTGTGATCATGTTGCTCAGTTTCATTTCGGCTTACAATTGTAGTGTTCAAACCCTTAGGTGTATTTCTTACAACACCCAACATGCTGCAAACGCTATGTATATATTTACACAAATTACATCTTATGTAATAATCACTGCACTCACATGTAAACATATGGACACATACTCTACAGTCTTTGCATGCAAGTTCACAACCTTCACTACATACATTGTTCAACAACTTCACAGTGAAATACTGGCTACTCCTCTCAGACTTCACATCCCATACATTTTCATCCTTTGCCACAATGTTAATCTTGTGTAATCAACATACCCCTTCTATGCCTATCATTAATTTCTTTTAATCTATAGGTCTGCTTACCTTTTATTTTCTTCCTCAAACGGTCAAATAACTTATCTTGCACTAATTTCATCAATGCACCAATACATTTGTCCACTCGTTTTGCTTTTTTCCTTCCAAATAAACATATTTCAATGTTTTATGCATGGATTCAAGATACATGTTCGTATTAATCCCTAGTCCTCTACGATAACAGTATGCCCAACACTTTGGCCTTCCGGCATAATATTCTTGGAAATATTCCCCAAACAATTTGGTGTTTTCTGTAGAAAGCAACTCATTTAACAAAGAATCCAATACCTTACAAAATTCATCTTCATCAGTTGTCTCCATTACCATTCTTATACTTTTATATACAAGAACTTTCAGAGTTTGATCCCCTTGTACCTTTCTGAGCTGCTTACGCCAGTTCCTATCAACATGCCAAATACACAGCAGGCGGCGTTCAGGACGTTCCATTACATTAGTCCAAGCATTGTAAAACTCAGGAGCATCATCTGATATAAACACTTCACATGTTAATGACTCTACCTTACTTTTTAGCACATTAAAGAAATGTGTAAGAGTATTGGTATCAACACGATTTGAAAGCAAAAATGCCACTGGTATTCCTTCACCATATTCATCAACGACCAAAAGTGATGTTAACTGAAAATCATACTGATTGGTACCATGAGTAGAATCATTACAAATCTTCTTGTTACCAAATTGCTTCAGTAGTGACTCTTGAGCAGATGTCATTATTATCAGAACAAAATCATCATCTTTGAACATTTCAGACTCACTCACCATTCCTTGGGGTTTATAGAATAAAACAGGAGAACAGTCAGTAAACTTGGACATCTGCTGAACCCACAAATCTACACTTACAGCATCATTTTTATGAAATTGAGGTTCACTTTTTAACAAAAATTCTTTCTCAATATTCCTAAGATCTTGTCGACTAAGGAGATGGATTCTTTCCATGGACTGTTCCATGTTTATGCTGCCTCTTATATCATCCAAGATTCTATTGAAAGATATGCCCTGTTGAATTTTACCTGAAATTATAGAAATAGGCTAATATTAATACTAATTTCACAATCATCAATAGTAATATGCAGCATGCTTCCCCTATATATAAAAAAAACAACTTACCTGCTATTTCAGCTCTTTCTGCCTTGGAAAGATTTAAGTATGTTAGTGAACATTCATGACCAATGTGTGGTGTGAATAATGTGGCTTCAAATAATTCGCTATCAGTATGTTCTCTCAGTTCAAGTGTTGAAGGACAGCATGAACCCATTTTCACCAGACCCTGGCTTCTCTGTGCTTTTCTTGAATTAGGCATTTCTTTACTTGAACCTGAACGGTGGCAAATGAAATATGACCTTTTATTTTCATTTGATTGTTTTATACCCGTCACTTTCACATAAGAGCATTACATTTCCTTTTCTTTTGCATCCTTACATGAAAGAAAATATGTAAGAAAAAAATATAGCCTACATTAGTGTGCTTGTTTAATAAAATATGGGAAAAACATTAGTGCGCTTGTTTAAGGAAATATGGAAAAACAGGCTTTCTAATTAGTCTGTTATTGTACTGTGTATAATACTTACCGGCTAAAGAAATGAATACTTTTGTTTCCTTGAAAATGTTTTTATTATGTGTTTCAACATAATGGTCACGTAATCCTTCGTATGTTTTGTGATACGAATCGCACAATGAACAACTCAATTTCTTTTCACCTGAAACATTAGGTTCTACTTTATAAATGTTTCGCAGATGAGCAAATAAATTCTTTCTTACTGTGAACTGTTTGTCGCAATATTCACATGTTCTTTCCATTATCACAATGAAAAACAGTTATCTAAAATTTGAAATGAATCTCACTGCAAAATAGCTTTCAAGACACACAACCCTTGACCGTGAACTACTTGTCGCACCCAATAATCACAACGAAAAGCAGTTGTCTAAAATCGTAATCGTAAAGAATCACAAATGCAACAATGGCTTTCAAGAGACACATCGAAGCGGTAGGACAGGACGGAAAACATGGACTTCCGCCATATTGGAAACTTACTTGATCACGTGGTTCTAAGACACGCCCCTCTACGCAGCTGAAGCATCTACTGTATTTGATAATACGCGACACTTACGGATTTCGCCTTGCTAAAATGGGAGACAATTCGACGGTGGCGCTCCTAGTGACTTGACCTGAACAAATCGCGCTAAATTCAAATATGAATGGAAATCTATATACGGAAATGGATAAATAAATTACGTCTAGAAAGAAAGTGGTATTGAGATATTAACTTCGAAGTTGCTAAAGCAATTCTGGATAAATGAATGAATGAAGAATTATTTAAAAGGTTATTATTCAAAGACTGAAATTAGACATAGAAACAAGATATGAAATGGGCTGCTGTGAAATGGCTTGATCTTTCATTTATGCATTACTTTTTTTTAGCTTTAGCATTTTTGCCTGAACGTTTACGGTTGGATTTGTCTTTTTTCTCATTTAAAAAACATTGTATGATCACATTAAGACACTTGTCAATAAAAATATCGGCACATTCCTTACACACATGATGCAATGAATTAACATTTAAAAGCTGGACAATTTTCCTCTTAACATGAAGCCTACTAACAGAAAGAAAATCTATAAAATTCCGGGCTTTAATCTGAGAAGAGGGGTTAAAGAAAGAAAAGTATGAAAATATTGTCGATAGTGATGCTTTGAGGAATATTTACGTACAATTAGAGTAAAAATGTAACATATCCTTGGCTGTATAGTATAGCTGTATCCCTTCTTTCTTGTACACCTTATCCAAATCACTTCTGTGACATTTCAAAACCCACAGATCACACCTACAAAAACACATCGGTATTGAAGGTTAACTGCTGCACTATACAATAAAATATGCGTATTACATTTTATGCCAGTTAAAATATGGGTCGAGCAGGTCAGAAGATTATGAAGTACTATAAAAATCTCTGTCACTGGAAGAATATATATGCAAACACAACATTACTTACATGTTCTTGTCCCGAGGGAACCTGAAGAACGACCGCGCATTTTTCTCTACTTCGTAATTACTGCAGCCAAACACAGCACATAGCTTTCCCCTCATGTTGAGAGGAGATATCAAGGAATGACACACGCTAATATTTAATTATGTCAACTCACTGAAAACGCATAAATAAAACCAAAAACTTCACACAAAAATACACCTGCTCTTATGAGAGAATCAGTACTGTTCAGGTCTATCCGCTAGAGTGAGCTCCAATAGGTGTCCCTCGATATCTCGCTCAGTGTCTGTATTTGGCCAAATACAGTAGAGACAATACACGACACTGAGCGAGATATCGAGGGACAGCTATTGGAGCTCACTGTAGCGGATAGACCTGAACGGTACTGATTCTGTCATAAGAGCACGTGTATTTTTGTGTGAAGTTTTTGGTGTTATTTATGCGTTTTCAGTGAGTTGACATAATTAAATAGTAGCGTGTGTCATTCCTTGATATCTCCTCTCAACATGAGGGGAAAGCTATGTGCTGTGTTTGGCTGCAGTAATTACGAAGTAGAGAAAAATGCGCGGTCGTTCTTCAGGTTCCCTCGTGTCAAGAACATGTAAGTAATATTGTGTTTGCATATATATTCTTCCAGTGACAGAGATTTTTATAGTCCTTCATAATCTTCTGACCTGCTCGACCCATGTTTTAACGGGCTTAAAATATATTACGCATATTTTATTCTATAGTGCAGCAGTTAACCTTCAATACCGATGCGTTGTTGTAGGTGTGATCTATGGGTTTTGAAATGTCACAGAAGCGATTTGGATAAAGTGTACAAGAAAGAAGGGACGTTACGCTTGTATAAGAATTATAAGATCTGTTCAGATCATTTCCAGGCCAGTGACTTTAGAAATCCTCGACAATACAGCCAAGGATATGTTACATTTTTGCTCTAATTGTACGTAAATATTCCTTAAAGCATCACTATCGACGACATTTTCATACTTTCCTTTCTTTATCCCTCTTCTCAGATTAAAGCCGGGATTTTATAGATTATCTTTCTGTTAGTAGGCTTCATGTTAAGAGGAAAATTGTCCAGCTATTAAATGTTAATTCGCCGGGCTGAGTGGCTCAGACGGCTAAGGCGCTGGCCTTCTGACCCCAACTTGGCAGGTTCGATCCTGGCTCAGTCCGGTGGTATCTGAAGGTGCTCAAATACATCAGCCTCGTGTCGATAGATATATTGGCACGTAAAAGAACTCCTGCGGGACTAAATTACGGCACCTCGGTGTTTCCGAAATCCGTAAAAGCGTAGTTAGTGGGACAAAAACATTATTATTATTATTAAATGTTAATTCATTGCATCATATGTGTAAGGAATATCTTTCTGTTAGTAGGCTTCATGTTAAGAGGAAAATTGTCCAGCTATTAAATGTTAATTCCTTGCATCATATGTGTAAGGAATGCGCCGATATTTTTATTGACAAGTGTTTTAATGTGATGATACAATGTTTTTAAATGAGAAAAAAGACAAATCCAACCGTAAGAGTTCAGGCAGGAATGTTAAAGCTAAAAAAGTAATGCATAAATGAAAGATCAAGCCATTTCACACCAGTCCATTTCACTTCTTGTTTATGTGTCTAATTTCAGTCTTTGAATAATAACCTTTTAAATAATTCTTCATTCATTTATCCAGAATTGCTTTAGCAAACTTCGAAGTTAATATCTCAATACCACTTTCTTTCTAGACGTAATTTATTTATCCATTCCCGTATATACATTTCCATTGATATTTGAATTTAGCGCGATTTGTTCAGGTCAAGTCTCTAGGAGCGCCACCGTCGAATTGTCTCCCATTTTAGCAAGGAGAAATCCGTAAGTGTCGTGTATTGTCTCTACTGTATTTGATTTGGCTGAAGGCAAGAAAAGTTCACCGCTATATGTCGCATGATCGCAGCCGTCCTGTCCACACCGCCTCGTGTGAAATGCAGGTCGTTGTTGTTGTTGGAGAGGTTATGGGCTCTATTATTTCACCCAGCCACTACACTTATTATCGTGATATTACACTTAATATGCGAAATCACACGCAATTATTCACACTACAAAGGTCACACGCAATGAGTCTCACTACAAAGGTCACAAGAACAAAGTTGAGCATCATGTCTATGTACACATCTTAAATAGCGCGTAACATAACAAAGGAAGTGGCATAGAAGTAAAAAACAGTGGGAGCAGGAGTATGTAACCGAGCGAACAATAAAAAGACAGTAATTTACAAATGAATATGAGAGTCATCCAAATATTGATTGATAGCATGTACTATAGCAGGAGACATATCGGTAAGCAAACAAGAGACATTGGTGGGGAGAGCTTTCTGAAGACTGATAAGACGAGAAATAAAAGCTGGACGAAAAGAATCATACGCAGGGCATTGGAATAATAAATGATTTACATCAACATTCGGAGTACCACATAGACAGGAGGAGTGGGGGGAAGAGGTCAAAACGATGTTTATACAGAGGAGTAAGGGCATGATTAAAGCGAAGACGAATAATGTTGGTAATGTGACGGCGAGAATAGTTAACCTTCAAATACCAAGGATAGGGAGGAATACAGGGCTGAATATTGTAATAATAGCGACCTTTATAAGAAGCTGATCGAGTCCAATCTTCTTGCCACTGACGATAAGCGGAATGTTTAATAACAGGGTAAAAATCGGGTAGAGGAACTGCAAGTTTAAGTAGGGATTTTCCATCATGAGCAGCTCGCTTAGCAAATAAATCCGCCTGTTCATTCCCATAGATACCTATATGACTAGGGATCCAGACACAAGTGAGAACCACTCCAGATTGATGCAAGGAATAAATTAGACTTTTAACATGATACAAATACCAGTTAAAAGAAAGATGAGAGGACATGATCGATTGAACGGCACTGAGAGAATCCGTATAAATAGCTGCTTTAGGTATAGAATGATGCTTAATGTACATGAGAGCTTGACGAATAGCAAAAATTTCCGCAGTGTAGATAGAAAAGTCACTGGGTAAACGATAGAGTTCAGCAACATTGGTATTGACAATATAGAACGCTGCTCCAACACCAAAAGAGTTTTTTGAGCCGTCTGTATATATGTTGACACCAGAATCACTTAGAGCAACACGTAGTTTTTTAAAAGGAGGGCCAGTCAACGAAGAATCAGGAATAGAAGAGGAAAAAGAAGATGTAGGGGAGATAATGATAGAAGAAGACAAAGAATAAACAGTCAAAATGTACTAAATAAAAGGGAGAAGAAGCAGTGCGTAAGATAGTATTTTTATAGGAGAGAAGAAATTGATATGCATACAACAAAGCAGGCATCTTACGACGGCGAGCCTGTGAAAGAAGAGAGTATTCATCTAATAACTGCAATTTAGGAAGCAATGGGTGTTGAGCCAGGGCAAATCTTTTAAGTAAATATTTAGATGTTATCATTTTACCGCGAACTGGAAGAGGGAGCTCACCGGTCTCGACAAGGAGAGCATTAGTAGGGGTAGACAACAATGCTCCAATACAGGTTCTCAGGG
Source organism: Anabrus simplex (assembly GCF_040414725.1). Classification (NCBI taxonomy): domain Eukaryota; kingdom Metazoa; phylum Arthropoda; class Insecta; order Orthoptera; family Tettigoniidae; genus Anabrus; species Anabrus simplex. Next base: position 85,721,919 of record NC_090276.1, on the reverse strand, counting down.
CTTTAAATTGTAAAGTATTTAAGTGGTTAAGAAAATAATCCGGCGCAGTATCTTTAACATGCGCACAGTAGTCGAGTCTAGAGCGAATAGTAACGGAATATAACAACTGAGCTGTGCCAGGGTCAGCACCCCATGATCGTCTTGTAACCGCTTGGAGAATTTTAATATGCGTATCAGAAGAATTACGTAACTGAGTAATATGATGTTTCCAAGATAACGAGCGGTCTAGCATGACACCAAGGTATTTATGGGAGGAACAAAAAGGAATGACATGAGAATCGAAAACAAGTGGCTCAGAGTTAAACCTACGCTTAAAGGTAAAAAACATTGCACAGCAATTAGAGGTGGAAAGTTGAAGACCATGAAAAGTAAGCCATGTAATGACTTGCTCCATTAGCTGATATATATGGTGACGACACACATCGACATTACTATGAGAATAATAAAGAACTATATCATCAGCATAAAAGAGAATGCGAGCTTTTTGTGTAACTAATTGTTCAAGATTACTCATATACAGGGCGAACAGCAGACCACTTAAAATGTCCCCTGAGGAACACCGACAGATGACAGACGACAAGGAAGAGAAGAATAAGCGGATTTAAGTGAAAGTTTCCGATACGTAAACAAATTACGCAAGATGTGGAGAAAATGAGCAGGAAAACCTTTCTGTGCAAGATTAGTCCAGAGAAGATGAAGTGGTATGGAGTCAAAAGCTCCTCGTATGTCCAAAAAAATAGCAATAAAACAATCCTTAGGAATTTGCGCTAATAAGATATCTATAATTAAAATGTTAATAGCATCTTGAGCACAACGACCTTTAAAGTAGGCGAATTGATATTTGGGAACCAAATTATAATATTCAAGAGACCACAGGATTCGTTGAAGGAGAATTTTTAAAAATGTCTTTCGGATACACGAACCAAGTACAATCCCTCGAAATCTGTTAGCGTCAGTGTGAAGTTGACCAGGTTTGAGGATAGGCACCAAAAAAAATTCATTCCAAGAGGTAGGAACAGAAGTAGTGAGAAGTATAATATTATAGAGAGCTAATAAAGCTTGTTTAGCACGTAGAGGGAGGATCCGCAGCATATCATGTGATATATAATCAGGGCCTGGAGACGAACTCTTTGCGTTACACAAGGTGGCCTCAAGTTCAGAAAGGTGTATAGGTTGGAGTAATACAGAAAAGCGGGAAGAGAATGGAGACAGGGGGATAGTAAAGTCGGGCACGACATAATCAGGAGTGAGTGAGTTGAGAAAGATAGATAGAATCTGTGGAGGGGCGACAGAGGGTGGAATGTATTGAGAAGCTTGGGTAAGTGAGCGAATTGCACTCCATAATTGAGAAGACGAAGTATGAGCGTTTAGGGAGGAAAAAAAGGATCGCCATGCAGCACGGCGTTTAGAAAGAAAAACTCGTCTAGCGTAAGCAATATGTTGTTTAAGACAGAAATAATGATGTGGGGCTAATGTTGTCCTATATATCCGGAATAAACGGCGTCGTTTAAGAACCAGATTATGGCACTCTGAGTCCCACCATCGTAAAAAGTAATAGGGACGAGAAGAGTGAGGAGAAATAGGTTTATAGGGATAGTAAAGAACGAGATAATCTTGTATAAATTGAAAGAGAGTAGAAAAGGACAAAATAGTATCCGAAATAAGCTCAATACGATGGGTAACATAAGAAATAAAAGATACTCTATCAAAGTGACGGAGGGAGCGAACATTACTGATACATGTAGGAGTGGAAGAAGAACTAGGAAACCTACCAAGACCATACGTAAGAATAATAGGGAAATGGTCGCTAGAATGTGTATCAGTAAGACGGTGCCAAGTTACAACCGAAGCCATTGCAGGACGACGTAATGATAAATCCACAGCACTGGGAGGAGAGCCGGGGGGAGTGAGGCGCGTGGGAGAACCATCGTTTAAGATGACAAAGTCATGCGATTGGGAAGCAGTGAGGAAATAAGAACCCGGGGAAGTATCACTACTGCTTCCCCCACATAGAATGATGAAGATTGAAGTCCCCTAAGAGGAGAAGCTCGTTATGAGAAGAAAATTGCTGCAAGAACCGACACCATTGAATATGAGAAATAGAAAGATCTGGAGGGCAGTAAAGGTTAATAATGGAAAGGCAATTATATGAGGTACCAATAACAAACGCATGGGGTAGACAATACGAGATATGAAGACGTTGATAGGATAAACTATGGTGAATAAATAAAGCAACACCACCGTAACCAACACCATCATAGCGCTCAACATTAAAGCCATTTAAATAAAACTCAGAGGATGGGGAAAACCAAGTCTCCTGTAATGCTATAATGAATGGGGAAATTTCGTTTATCAAAAATTGTAACTCATATCGTTTAGAAGGAATACTCCTAGCATTCCACTGCAGGATACGTAGCATCTAAAGAGAACATAGTGTGCACACAGTCACGAAGCTTATAAAGAGTATGAGCAACATGTGGCTGGTCCCCTAATAATTGAATAAGTTGTAGAAATAGTTGATGAATACCACTTTGGAGATACGCCTTTTGGCGTTGCACAGGGGAACTAGATGATTGAGAAGGAGCTGAAGGTAAACACTGAGAATTACGGGACGTAGACGGAATCGGGGACGGGGAGGATGAAGATAAAGACCGAGGTATGTGAAGACACTGGAGTGGGTCTGATGAGATTAAGATACCCAGACTTATCAAAACCAGGTGTTGGAATGGGACGGGGCTCTTTCATAACCACCTCAGTAAATTTACGTTTTCTGGGGGTTTCCACAGGTGAAGAGGAACTAGTAGAAGGAAGAGGTGGAAAATGATGGGTATTATTGGACATGTCAAATTGGGTCGAGGGTATTCTAGCAGACGCCTCGGAAAAGGATAGATTTTCTGTACACATAAGCTTTTTAAGGGCAGTTTGCTGTTGATGAGTAGGGCAGTTTGATGAGCCAGTATAATGTTCCTGATGACAGTGAACACATCGGCGAATATTTTCCTGACACTCAGATGTAAGGTGATGTAACGCACAATGCCCACATCGGGGTGACTTAGCCTGACAGTTTTTGATCGTGTGTCCATATCGCTGACATTTTGAACATATAATCGGAGAGAATATGAAAGGGTGAACCTCTAAATGCACTTGAAACAAGGAGACGTATTGAGGAAGATTCTTTGAGCGAAAAACAATCTTAACTGTTCCAGTAGGAACGTAGGTCACACCACTGGGCTCCACAACCTTACGGTTAAGCCGCTTGACCGATTTGACCCGAACATCAGATTTGAGGTATTTAAGAATGTCAGAATCAGAAACATTCTTTTCCACACCGCGTATAAGTCCAACACGAAAGATATTGGAACTGGGAATATATGCTTTCAAAGAGTGAGTTGCAAGTATTGAATGACGTAGAAAGGAATTAGCTTCGATCGCGGAACTAAATTCCACCAATAATCTATTTCGTCCTTTGGGCGTTATACCTTTCACAAAAATATCATTATCGTAAAACAAGCGCCCAAGCGCCATGGGATGTAGCCCACCAATATTTTTCGACTTAGTTGATTCAACAAAGACAATAAATGGACCAAAATGAGCCTGTTGATAAACCTCCAACTCTTCAGGAAGTGGGGGAGGTGGCTGAGCGTCATCAGACTGTTGAGGTTGTAAAGGCTGCTGTAATGAATTCATATTTGAAGTGAGATTAATCAAATCGGTTTGCATCGGCACAGTTTCTTCACGACCAACATTGGCATTGGATGAGGGATCCGGTGCCTCATCTCCTCCACTATCAGTATCCATCGCCAAAGCTTACTCAGACACACTACTTGTCACCGCAGGCAAACACCAGACTGCAACCAAAGAACGATCCGCACCGTACGAGACACACGAACGGACTCAGATACAGTGGTTATGGGAACGATGGTGATCCACGAAATATCACTGTAATATTTGTCACAAATGGAAGATAGTAATTGCTTTTACTCAAATAAAGTCTCAAATCCCAGGTTGATTACGAAATAATACGAAATATTTTATTTTAGAGAATACATACTTTACTGCCTTACAACAACTATTTCTGCTACGTCGCAGCGCTTCCGTAAGTGTTTTGTTTGTCCAACACTGTCACGCATTCTTTGGTGTCGTTTTATTGATTTTTCTCATTCGATGTAATTTGATGGGCTGTCACTTGTAACGGTTCAAATCCCGTTACAAGATGATATCTGTATTTTTATTATTGTATGATTTTATCTGTATTTTATTATTATTATTATTATTATTATTATTATTATTATTATTATTATGTCAGTATTATTATTATGTTATCTGTGATATTGTACTATTATTGTAATTATCCGTTTTATTCAATTTTGCAATTGCCTGTTGCTTGCAAGATTGCACTTAGATGTATACATATATACGTATGTGTAGAATAGCACTCAATACCTGTACAGTGAGAATTGTTGTATATATCAGAGATTGGAAGTGACGTTGTTATATTGCGACACCACTGGCGATTCTGCCAAGTCATCGCGCCATGGCTACGGCATTGTATTTATTAGATATGCGCTCACGGAGTTAGCCGCCTGCGGGCTATTTCACCACTGTCTGTAATATCTGTCGCGTAGGTGGGAGTATGTCTGTTATTTCTGGAGATTACGTAGCTGTGTCAACCAACGTCTATATAAGGTGGGTGCATATTGTAGCGTCAGTCATTACTTATACGGATGCAGTACAGTGAAGTAGTCTACTAGATCAAGAGGCCTTAGTTGGCCAGTCAACCAGTGTGAACGAGAGATGGAGAAGACTCAGTGAGCCATTATTGGACATTGAGAGAGTGAGACCAAATGGTTGGTCCGTCACTTAGTGGAAGACGCGGACGCAAGGCTTACCAAGGAGTCAGAGAGGGCAACCCTGGACCTGCCAAGAGGTCATACCATATTGACTTACAAAGAAGTCAGATGATATGGAGAAGAAGCAGTCGCGAGGATGTATCACCACGTTAGGCGTGACACATCTACAGTAAACACCAGAGCAAAGGAATACGTCGTAATTACACTAAAAGTGTTGAAGGTACAGTCAAGTGAATCAGTGAGGGAAATATTTCGTATAAATTGTTAAATGTCCGGTCAAGAAGAATTCAAATTCGTGCCTAGTTTCTTTCAGTTGCAATGTCATAATTTCATATTCTCATCTGTTTTATCGCAACAAGACTCACTATTTTTTGATATATTATTTAAAGAATATATATTGTTCTATCAAACGAATTCATAGTTTCATTTCATTGACAGTGAAATATCTTAACCTCAAAATTAATGGGGAAACCGAACGCCAATCTCCTTTTCCCAGAACTTATATGGTATGTTGTCAAAAGTAAGCTTATTATCCCACACCCTAGAGATAGTCAAGAGTCTCATTCTATTATTGCTGTACTGAGTGACAGCTGGCGCCCTTCAAATAACGTATGTGTAAGTAAGCAGGTAACAAGTAAGTGTGAGTACAAGGTTCGACGAGTGTGTATTTTATTTAATGAATGTTAATTTTCATAATCTCCATTTTAAATGCAGATATTCAGATTTTCAAGTAAAATCCAGATTTATATATGTTTGTAAATTTAGTCAGCAATTCAGGAAAATGTCTTACAAATTGGCGCCCAACGTGGGGCACGAATAAATTCAGAATCTGTTCTGAATGACAGCATATCATAGGTTCATTTGGGAAGAGTATGCACAGTTAAGCCAGCGGAAGTATTACCGATAAATGTTAGGAGTGTAACTTTGTGATATATATTTGTATTTTGGGGATATGTCAAGGGATTTGAAGAGGGAAATTAATTTGAGATCGCGTACTATCACTAGTGAACCAAAGATGGACAAGGAAGACAATAACAAGTCATGTGACGACGAGGTCATTGCTTCTGCGGACATCCAAGGTGAAATTCGGAGTAGGGAACAGGTGAAAACGATGGAAGCTGCTGAGATAATTCAGGAAAGTGCAGAAATTGAGAAGCACACTGAAACTCAAAAGGAAATCGCGGGGGGGATGAGCCAGGATCTTTTTAATTTGCTGATGGCCAAAATGGACGAGTTCGAGGAAGAAATGAATAGGAGTTTCGAAAAGTGGAAGAAAAAGATTGATACTAGTAATGAAAATAATAATAAACAGATGGAAGAAGTGATTGGTAGCTGTAGCAAAATGGAAGAACAGAATGATACTAGTAGTGAAAATAATAATAATAAAGAAATGGAACAAATAATTAATAGTACTGGAAGCAGTCATAAACGGAAGGAGGAAAAGATTGATACTAGTAGTGAAAATAATAAGAAAGAGATGATAGAGATGAAAGAATTATTTAGTAGTAGTAGTAGTGAAAATAGTAATAAACGAATGGAAAAGATGAGTGAAAATAATAAGAAAGAGATGAAAGAATTAATTGATAGTAGTAATGAAAATTTTAAAAAACTGTGTAACTCTCTATGTAACAAAATGGATCAGTTTATTAGCAGTAATAACGAAAATTGTAATGCGATCATTAGTAAAATAGATTCTAAGATATTAGAGATAAATAATCAAACATCTAAGTCAACATGTAAGTTAGAAAGTAAGTCAAATGAAGAAAGTGTTGAAATTGAAGGTGAAATGAAGTTGAATCGGAGCGATTTTCATACTCAAATTAAGCATGATAAAGGAACTGGTACAGAGAATATCGTAGAATTAAGTGATAAAATTTCGAGTAATCGGGAAGAAATTTATGAGGTAGTCGAGAAAAGATTGGACAAAATTTACAATGTAATTGGGGAAGATACGAGGGAACAGATTAGTAGAATTGAACAAATTGAAAGCAAACTTGAGGAAGTCAGTGAACTACGGAACGAGCAGGAAACGCTATCACAGCAGGTGAGAGAGAGAGAGGAAGAATTGCAGGAAGACGTGAGAATAGTGGAAGAGAATGCTGAAAGAGCAGCGGAAGAAGAAGAAGAAGAAGAAGTGAACTGCCAGGGAGTGGTACAGCAGAAAGGTAGAGGTAAGTCGGCGGGTGAGGTGATAGTAGTGAGTGGTTTGTTCAGTAGGGATCGTGATTTAACCAAGTTTTCTGGAAAACAGTTTAATACTACAGAATTTGTAAAAGTAGTTGAGACAAGATTTACAAGTAAGTCGAGGAATAATATTAATGAATGGGAATATGTGTTGGAGATTTTGTCGAATGTTTTTATCGGTGAAAGTAGAATATGGTTTCGAGTGTACTGGGATAATATGTCTAATTTAGAAGAGATTAAAGTATTCATTGATAGGCTTTGGGAGGAATGCGTGCTAGGGCGCGCGCGTGAGAGAGAGCGCATGATAGCTGGGGAAAGTAGTATAGTAGAGAGAAGGGGGAAAATGTTAGCCGTGTATCAGAGGAGAGGGGGTGATCATGATCCGCAGAGGATTAATAGTTGTGTTGATGGTGATAGTGGTCAGAAGAGTAACGAGAGAGAATCGGAAGATGGGAGGCGTATGGATTTGAGTTGTGAGAGAGAGTATCAGAGGAGTAATCAGAGAGAATCGGAAGATGGGAGGCGTATGTATTTGAGTTATGAGAGAGAAGGTCAGAGGAGTAATCAGAGAGAATCGGGAGATGGGAGGCGTACGGATTTGAGTTATCAGAGGGATTATGATAAGCCGAATATGAAGGTTATCAAGGTGTCGTTATCGAGCCAGAGTATTTCAGATTCACAGGGAATCGGGTAAGTTAAGTAGACAGGCTGAAGGTAGTAGATGAACTGGTATTTAGTACAAGTAGTTATGTAGTGAAAGTAGATTTAAGAGTAGTGTGATTGTGACCTAAGTAATGTTAAGTGAGATATTTAAGTAATGACGTAGTCGTAGATAATGAAGTAATTAATAGTAGTAGTAAGCTAGACGTAAGAAGTGTTCTGTTAAGTGATGTAAGTACTTGTAATGCCGAGAATATGACGTAAGTAGTGAGATAGTAACTCCGATGATGGAAATTGTGATATGAAGAAGGTACTATCAGATCTTATAACAGCCGTTGGGTAAGTCAAAGTGAGTAAATAAGATGATAGCGGTAGTAATCACGATAGAAGATGATTGTAAGTTTCAGCCACGCCTTGTTGTACCAAAACTTGTGTGTTCAGTTGTTTTAGGAACTGACTTGGTTGCAAATCATGGAAGTAGAGTAGTCTTTAATTTAGGTAGTGTGTGTTTGTTCTTGGAATAATCTAGCAAAGAAGTACGTGTTAATTATGATGATCTGAGGTAAGTGTGTTGGTGACGTGTGTTCTTTGAAATATATGAGAGGTAAGTGAAGTTGTTCCTAGTGAGAGGAAATGTTTTGTTGGGTGTGTTACGTGTCTATAACGACCAGTATCCGAGGGATAGTCGGTATGAGGCAGTGACGTGAGGTAATTTGAGTGAATTACAGGAGGAGTAATTGTGTTCGATGTATGGTAAGCATCGAGATGTATTTAGTGGTAAGTGAGGAAGAACACGTATATGAATATGAATTTGTAGTAAATGACCATTGATCGTTTGTGGGAGGTAAGTACCCCATTAAATTTAAAAATGCTAGTGACGTCTAAGAACAAATAAACATTATGCTGGATTACGGAATAATTGAACCATCTTGTAGCCATAGTATTGATTCTTTAATTATTGTTGCCAAGAAGGATGTGATTTATTGATATATGTAAGTTAATAAGGGCAAAATTGGACGAATTCAGTTTGAGTGACAGAGTGCTACTCAGAGTTCCATTTCATCATCTGCAGAGGCGGGAAATATCTTGAAGTTATTCTTTTGTATCAGGGGTATTTCACTATTGTGAACCGTATCGGGAAGTGTGCATATTCTTATAAATTCAGGAAGGGGATATTGTCGGTATTTATAGTATAATGAACTTAAAGAAGTACATCACGTGAGATTTGTTGAGATAAGAATAAGATGATTAATTTTGTGAGAAACTGGCAAAATAAATCTAACATCTGCGATATGCGTGTGAACCAAGTGTCGTATTGGTGTATTGGAAGAATAAGTGCTACATTGTCATGTACTGTGTGACAAAAAAACGGAGAACAGGACATTGGACAGTTATCTGCGATAACAATATGCGAGAACAGTTCTCATATAAGTGATATTTCACAAAAAGTTTTGATATGTTAAAAAAAAGAGAAGAATGTGTATATTGATTGAAAATTATTTGTGTGTGTTAAATTAAGGGCTATGCTCTTGTGAATTGTATGAGAATGGGACACTGAACAGTTATCTACGATGGCAATGTGCGAGAATAATTCTCATATGTGATGTATTATAAAATGTATGGATGCTGAAAAAGAAAATTATTGTTGTATACTCATTTAAAGTGCTTATATGTGTCAGTGTTATATATATAATTTTGTTCATAAATCAATCGATTCATTGTTCTTCGATTTATTTATGAGGGAGGCGAATTGTAACGGTTCAAATCCCGTTACAAGATGATATCTGTATTTTTATTATTGTATGATTTTATCTGTATTTTATTATTATTATTATTATTATTATTATTATTATTATGTCAGTATTATTATTATGTTATCTGTGATATTGTACTATTATTGTAATTATCCGTTTTATTCAATTTTGCAATTGCCTGTTGCTTGCAAGATTGAACTTAGATGTATACATATATACGTATGTGTAGAATAGCACTCAATACCTGTACAGTGAGAATTGTTGTATATATCAGAGATTGGAAGTGACGTTGTTATATTGCGACACCACTGGCGATTCTGCCAAGTCATCGCGCCATGGCTACGGCATTGTATTTATTAGATATGCGCTCACGGAGTTAGCCGCCTGCGGGCTATTTCACCACTGTCTGTAATATCTGTCGCGTAGGTGGGAGTATGTCTGTTATTTCTGGAGATTACGTAGCTGTGTCAACCAACGTCTATATAAGGTGGGTGCATATTGTAGCGTCAGTCATTACTTATACGGATGCAGTACAGTGAAGTAGTCTACTAGATCAAGAGGCCTTAGTTGGCCAGTCAACCAGTGTGAACGAGAGATGGAGAAGACTCAGTGAGCCATTATTGGACATTGAGAGAGTGAGACCAAATGGTTGGTCCGTCACTTAGTGGAAGACGCGGACGCAAGGCTTACCAAGGAGTCAGAGAGGGCAACCCTGGACCTGCCAAGAGGTCATACCATATTGACTTACAAAGAAGTCAGATGATATGGAGAAGAAGCAGTCGCGAGGATGTATCACCACGTTAGGCGTGACACATCTACAGTAAACACCAGAGCAAAGGAATACGTCGTAATTACACTAAAAGTGTTGAAGGTACAGTCAAGTGAATCAGTGAGGGAAATATTTCGTATAAATTGTTAAATGTCCGGTCAAGAAGAATTCAAATTCGTGCCTAGTTTCTTTCAGTTGCAATGTCATAATTTCATATTCTCATCTGTTTTATCGCAACAAGACTCACTATTTTTTGATATATTATTTAAAGAATATATATTGTTCTATCAAACGAATTCATAGTTTCATTTCATTGACAGTGAAATATCTTAACCTCAAAATTAATGGGGAAACCGAACGCCAATCTCCTTTTCCCAGAACTTATATGGTATGTTGTCAAAAGTAAGCTTATTATCCCACACCCTAGAGATAGTCAAGAGTCTCATTCTATTATTGCTGTACTGAGTGACAGCTGGCGCCCTTCAAATAACGTATGTGTAAGTAAGCAGGTAACAAGTAAGTGTGAGTACAAGGTTCGACGAGTGTGTATTTTATTTAATGAATGTTAATTTTCATAATCTCCATTTTAAATGCAGATATTCAGATTTTCAAGTAAAATCCAGATTTATATATGTTTGTAAATTTAGTCAGCAATTCAGGAAAATGTCTTACACACTTCATGTGCATTAACTGATTCATTAAACGATTTATTGGTCCAGGGATCATGCTATTTTCCTTTTCAAATATATATATATAATATATGTATTGGTCCAGGGATCATGCTATTTTTCAACAAAATACCCGCACTCCCATTCGCTAGAAAGAGAGCTCGTTGCTCGTTGGTGCCAGCCCTGGACCTATAGGAAAAAAAAAACTACGGCGCGAGCAGCGGAATGCAACACCATGGACTCCTATTTACAGCCAGTAAATACGTATACATATTTCTTGCTAGTAACGACGGTATTTCTTAATCAACCTGGGATTTGAGACTTCATTTGAGTAAATCAATGATTACCTTTCGTTTGTGACAAATATTACAGTGATATTTCGTGGATCACCATCATTGAACTGCAGGTAATACTGGAACGCTGACTGTATGGGAGCGAAGTGCGGCTTCCGGGGCGACTAGCTGTACGGCAAGGAGGCATGACTGACGTATACGTACATGCGAAGAGACACAGGTATCTTAGCGAACTTTAAACATTTAGGCGGAATGACTCTTGCATATTTCACCTGATTTACGGTGAAATCTATATTTCAGAGGATTATTAGCGATTTGAAATTGAAAATGGCTAGGAATATTGGATAAAATGAAAATATATTTTAGGCCTGATTATTCTCAAACATTTTTACTTCAAGACATCACAATACAGTAAATGCGTATATTTGCACTAACAAAAAAGTAATAAACCCCTGGCGCAACAGCCTCGAAGGACCAGGGCCTACCAAGCGACCGCTGTTCAGTCCTAAGGCTTGCAGATTAGAAGGTATCGTGGGGTCAGCACGACGAATCCTCTCGGCCGTTATTCTTGGCTTTCGAGACCGATACCTACACTAGAAAAGCAATAAAATAGACGCCAAAAGAACGAAACGTATGCATACAAAGTTATAGTCTAGTGGTTTTAGACGGGAAATATCTGCGAATGATGGTCAATTGAAAATACATTGTAATCAGTTTTAGAACCATATTTGTTATCAGGACAAAGGCAGCATGCGTATGCGTGTATATTATACATACACAATACGCAACTTCACAATGGAATATACACTTAATAAACAAAATATATACATTTTACATAATAATCAATCACTATTGATCTGCATTTAGAGCACCCACCCAGGTGGGAGATTCCCTCGTCTTTTTTGAAATGATTTCAAAGAATTGAAAATGTATCGAACATCTCCCATTTTGTTAGGGTACAATCCATCCTTCTCACAGCTATAACCCACTTTTTTAATATTTCCAATTTGCAATTGAAGTTATAAATTCTATAACAATATCATCCTGACTACAACCTATAAAACGTAACGTACGATATTTAATATCATGTAAGATATCTCCATAAACGTAGAATAATAAATGACAAGAGCCAAACCGGAAGAAAATAGTAATTATCGTTTTAAAATACCATATTCATTGCTTTGCAGTGAGATAGTGCTTAGACTGCTTATCTGTGGAAACGAAGCTTTTGTGAGTTCACATCTGTTTTCCTCTGTTGTCTGTTAGTGTAACCGTATGCTGCACAAGAAATAGGCACCTTGATTGTATCACAAATTTGACGTACGATCAGATATTACCAAAAGAGTCCACCAAACACATCAGCTAACTTCCAGGCTCTGTATCTTGTCAACTTTGCCGTACACGAGGGGGCGTGACTAGCCGAGAAACAGGAAGCAGGTTTCTGCGGGAGCTACCACTACAGTCAGCATTCCAGTATTACCTATAGTTCAATGATCACCATCGTTCACATAACCTGGAAATCGTCAGCACTTACCAGGACAGTCTATATGAATTTTGAATCTTCTCACTGAATGTATGACGCTCATATGTCCCCGTAACTCTCGTTCGCTGGATATGTCCCAGCTACAAAATTTACAAGTAAATCCAGTTCCATTAAGCCGCCCACTCTTTAGTGATTCAGATGACAACTTGTGTACTCGTAATTTATGTCTCTTTAACTTTGTATCGTGTAGATAGCAGAAATTATCCAAATGAAGGTATTGACCACACTAGAAATGATCCAAATGAACTTATTGACCATGTGTTGACGCAATTAAAACAAATATTAAAAATTATTCACCCGAACGTATTGACCACATGTTAAACACAATTCAAACAACAACTTTTCCCTCCACTTACGCAAAACCAATTGCTAATCAATTGTCATATTTACTACAAATCATACCAGATGGCAGCACTTTCGTGAAAGGCTGAGGCGTTGCCTACGCTATAATAGAAGGCCTGAACAAGCCGACACATTTCTGGGTGAACAAAGTAGTTTAGGCAATGGCCGCTTGGATCGCGTTTATGTTCTGTTGTTCTCATGTTCTGTCTATATCCTTATATTGAAGATTCATACAATAACGCGAATTAATACATTTTATTATCACTATGCCCGGTGTGAATCAGATATAAATATATAAAACAACTTAGAACACACTACACTTCATATATTTCTTTCATTTTTCACTTGATTATCATACAAGAATAAAGAATAGGGAAATAGGCCTAAACAAAAGTACTCACACGATTTTTCCCTATTTATATAATATCAACACTTTTCTGCTCAGAGGCTTGCTCTTGAATTTGTTTAATAAAACAGTCTTTAGTCACTTTATTTGCATTAGTATCCAGAACAGGCCTGAAAAATTTTGTTAGTATAACGTATGTAATGTGTGCTTGAACAGAGTCGCGGCACTGAAACGTCTCTTTAAACTTTTGAGCGGTAAGGAATTTCAGCTTTCTGACAAGATTATATTTTCTGAGATATCCTAACGCCCGCGTTGTAAATATTAATACATTTTTAAGAAGAAGACGAATTTGCGTCGGCACTTTGTCGGGGAGCACAATTCCCCTCACAGTACTTACACTGTAATCTGATTCGACAAAGTGCAAGCTACATATTCTCGAGTTATCATTAGGAGCCCAAAGAGATCCTTTTCTGCTGCCCTGTCGAGAAATAGCAATCCTCCATTTGTCCCCTAAACTCGGATTTTTAGGAAAAAGATGAAAATTTGTATTTGTGTATACAGTTGAACCTGACTTATAAGTATATCAAGGGGAAGAGTAAAACACTACTTATAACTCAGAATTACTTAGAAATCAGACTTACGCAATACATCACATATTTACTCCAAAAAACAATGGAATAGACCTACATGTGTAAATCGTTGCAAATAATAAACACATTAAGAGAGAAAATATTATTTTGAACTTAGTCCAGCTTTAAAGAAATCAGATAGTGTGGCTTGTTTCACTTTTCTTGCATTAAGAGTATAAACTCCCTTTTGCAAACTTAGTAATGAATTCAAAATATTTTCACTACAAATTTTCGCATTGATGTAACTCCTACACACATCGATTGCACTTAACACTTCACTCAGTTCAGGTGTTTCAAAATTCAAGTTGTTATCTCCATCTCCAATGTCACTATCGCTTGTAGCTGGTCCATCACCGCCGCGTTGTTGGCATACATCAACAATAATCTCTTTATCCGGTAGTTCTCCACATACAGCCAGATTGTCATCGAAATGTACAAAAGTATCGACTTCTACGCCTTCCGGTAGCGTTAGCTCATTGCCAGACAAAACTTCGTCCCCATAATCATCATTAGAGGCAGCCTCTTCTAGTAAGACAACAGCTTTGCGGGAACAGTTGCTGGTTGTGGAGGATGACTCCTGCTTCCAGGAAGCCGAAATAAAGTCCGTGGCTTGTGGCAAATTAATGGAGAGAGGTTCATTTCCTGCATCACTCAGTGTTATCAAATGTTGAACCAGCATTTTTCTATAATGCACTTTGAAATTTGCAATGATGCCCAAATCAAGCGGTTGTAGAAAAATTCAACTCCGACATTCTCCAGAACGATTTGAGGTGTATGTGCTGCACATCGATCCATAAGAAGAAGGATCTTCTACTGTTTCTTTTTCATTTTAATGTCCAGTTTTTTCAACCACTGTGCCATCGGATTCATATTCCGTAGGTTTTGTTTTCGCACCCTTAAAACACCTCGGATTCTTCGATTTTCCTTTCACAAGTGGAGGAAGTTTGTCAGATCCATCTGCATTGGTGGCGAGAAGTACTGTTACACTAATTTTACTTTTTTCTTCCCTCCATGGCATGAGTCATTTTTTCAGCTAATGTTTTATTAGATGGAGAGATTGTAGAATAGGTCGGTCTCATCACAGTTGTAGATGTTTGGAGGCTGATGCTCACTTACGATACCCGGCAGAACCTCTTCTTTCCAGTGTTGCACAGTGACGTCGTCCGCAGATTTTGAGTCACCGCAAATTGTTCTCCCTGTGATTCCTTGATGATCTTTAAATCCTTGCAACCATCCTGATGAAGCCTTGAAATCATCGGAGATACTCATCATTTTAGCTAAATCTATCGCCTTTGCCTTCAGCATGTTGCCACTAATTGGTAGAGCTGCAGCCCGCTTTTGCCGGAACCATGTGAAAAGTGATTTCTCGAAATCTGCGTACCATCCTTCTTGCTGACGGCTGCGCTTTGCTGATTTTGAACCCAGTTTTAGGAACTCATCCAAAATAGCGTTTCTTTTACTGATGACTGTACATAGCGCGGTCTAAGCAATTTCCGTTTTTGTTTTGTGTGGATTAGCGTCCACTTCTCGTATAACTTTTTCTTTTTCTGTTCTCCAATGACAAAACTACTGTTCAACAGTGAACACCAGATACCGGCGCCGTGGACATTTTACTTCACCGTTGTTCCTACGAAAGAAATTCTCATATTCAAACAAATTTACTGTATTTTCTTTGTTTCCGCACCGAAACCGCCCGCTTTGTTTATAATGTATCTTAATCTTTGGCGGCGTGTAAAAAACGACGAAGTAGAGGAGGAGCGAAGAGGACTTGCCTTTGTTTAGCCGCCAGTAAGTAAGGGTTAACAATGTCACTCGGCGAAACTCTGTGTGTTCTATTTCAGCACCGAAACCCGATCGCTCTACTTCCGCCTACGCCGGCAAAGAGAAAACTTCGTAAATACAGTAGTTTCTTTTTAAAAAAAGCACGTTCTCTTTACAATTACGCAAAACTCAGTTATATTTCACTGACACTTAATACGTATAAAAGCGAATTACGTATAAACGGATTACGTATAAATAAGGTTTAATTAACACGCTTTTAAATTATATTTTGCCGGGACCTAAAGGAAATTACGTACAAATACGAATTACGTAGAACAGAGTTACGTATAAAGCAGGTTCAACTGTATTTCTTCGCTATGTCACATGTGCAGTTAGGCACGCAACAATAAACCGCATTAACATACAGAATGGAAAGAGAAACTTGACGGCAATTGGACCCAGGGGCTCTGACATTTGGAGCGTGGGTTGACGACCACGGGGACCTTAGCTCAGTCCTGGCATTTCTTCCAAGTACTTGTACAGGGCTCATCACTTTCATCTATCCTATCCGACCTTCCTTGGTCAACTCTGGTTCTTTGCCGACCCAGACGCTATTAGGTTTCCGAGGGCTAGGGAGTCTTTCATTTTCACGCCCTTTGTGACCCTTGTCTTCCTTTCGCCGATACTTTCATTTTCTCTCTCTGATTAGTGTTATATAGAGGATGGTTGCCTAGTTGTACTTCCTCTTAAAACAATAATCACCACCACCACCGTGAAGGTAATTTGGAAGCACATAACTAAACAAATGTTAAGTGCATCTCAGTAACCATCCATAACATGCAAATCGTGAGACCAAATAAATTAAAAAAAGACTAAACTCTTCATATTTCATGTTAGATAAGGCCTTACCTTATAAAACGAAGTTTAATATGTTATTTCTTCTCATAAAACATGTTGCAGTAACACACGTAATCATAGAATTCGCGCCAAACAACAGAACATAAACGCGAACCTAGCGGTGGAAAAGAGAAAAACTATTACCCCGCTTTTAATGCAAGAAATTGGCTCTCTGTCCAGGCCTTCTAATATCTAGTAGGCTTTGGCTGAGGCCATCAGCGGCCATACGTTTCAAGAATGCATTCTGAGAAACATAGAAAATATTGCATTCAACCCCCCCCCCCCTTCTTCTTTATATTTCACTAAGGGTTTCTTCTTATTTTTAAAAGTTCATTTTACTACAAAATTTGAGCAAGACGTACATTATGCCATATACGATCCAAAAGTTGGACCTTACACCTTACGAGAAAGGCCAAATACCATAGCCTGTTTGAACGTTCCAGACCATACGGTTGTTCACTCTGGTGGGAGACGATGACCTAATTTCTAGCGTTGGTGTCGGTGCCGTGTGTACTCGATTATAGATATCTGCGATGCTATATAATATTTATCGAGTAAACTAATTATATGTAATGGTGAAAAACAAATCCTTTGTTATACAAAAAGGGAAAAATAACGTTGAATATTAGGAAGAAATTCTATTCATATCATATCCCGGAATTATTACTTGCATTATTATAGCAAATACTATGGAATAAATATTGACGTTCATCACCGCCCAGGAAGGACATCGCTTCTCCACGCAAGGTCTCTTTTTGTTCGGCCGGGTGTTTCCACAACTCTACTATTTCACCCCGCCGATCCCAAACACGCATAACGGCCTGACACCTCGTTGGAAGTCGGCCTCCCACCATGTTTACCTGTATCATCGAAGAAGTGAGCCTTGCTCTCTCCAACGACGACGTCCAGACCGCCCTCCGCGGGACCGGCGTCCATAGCGCCTCACGGCTCTATGATGGCCCCGACCCGTCTCCCGATGTACTTCTGTATTTCGCCTTTGAGAACGACCGCAATCGTCTTCAAGCAAGCGGAGCGCTCATCCATGGCTGCCGACACCGAGTGACCTCTACTCCATCATATATATTAGCCCAGCTGCCAGAAGATGAACCTGCTACGCCTGTTACAACTGCTTCGCCCATCGTCAACTCACCCCCTCCTCCATCGCCACCGTTGTTCCCTAGTCATACCAACCCTGTTACCACCACAACTACTACCACCACCGTCACCACCACCTCTGCATCCACCTCCCCCACCCACCCTATCACCACTACAACTGTATCCCATCCTTTACCCCTTATGATGTCTACACTCCCCAACCCTCCCACCACTGTTCAACAAAGACCTCAGTGTATAACCTCCGAGCGAACAAACACCGGGACTTCAATAAACATGGCAAATCCACCATCACCACCACCGTCGCCCAACCGTACTAATAACTACAGCTGTGTTGCTTGCGGGGTGGACCCAAACATTCCTACTGACGACATCGCTACTCACCTCCGCCAGCAAGGACTACCCGTACAACGAGTGTTTCGGATACACAACGCTGATGGTCCAACGTTTTTAGTTCGCCTCCACCTGCCGACGCCCGAAGACGTGAACCAACTCATCACTCATGGGATCCAGCTATATGGACGTCACCATCGTGTGGAACCCTCCCGTTCGCCTCCCCAACCTTCGACCCGATTTACCTTTCCTCGTCGCCGACCCCGGCCGGACCCTCCTCCTGTTTACCCATCTCCACCAGTTTGTCCTCCCCTTCCTCCGACTGGTTTCATCCCCCCAACCGTCCCGACGTTTGAACTCCTTCGACTTCTCATCACTTCACTTAATCACCTGACAGCCACCCTTCATCTCCTTACCTTGCACACCCCCTTATCCCCCACACCCTTTCGTAAATAATATATGTTTTATGTATCATGTACTTATGACTTAAATAAAGCAATTGTGTAATACCCAGGCATAGGCACAATTCCTCTCTCATCTCCTAACTCTCCACATCCTCTACCCACCTCCTTCTTCCATCACATCTCCCCAACCCGCCCGCATCTCTTGGCCAGAGAGAGGGCGACACCCTCTAGGTGGCCCGCCCCACCCCTTCAGGGTGGGGAATGAAAGCATTGAAGCAGCAGAAGCAGCCGCCCAGGAATTCTCCGGGGGGCCTTCGTCGTCTGTCTCTACAGTGGACTGTCTTCTCCATTACCTCATCCCAAACTATTTTTGATTCGGCCGGGTGAAGCAGCAACTCTAACATCGCACCCAGCCGACCCAACAACGCATATCGGCCAGACACCAAGTTGGAAGTCGGCCACACTCCTTATCTTGAATGCAAAGAGGACGGACGTGTTTGTTCTGGGCTCCCTTATCTCTGGTGCATTGTTAGCGGGATCCCTTCATCCTGGTAGTGGATTTTGCTATCCTTTCCCGGTGTGCGGCGCTTGTGCCCCTAGTGTTGTTGTGATCGGTGCTTGTGTAGTGCATGTTTGTTGTTTTGATGGTTATTTTTGTCTTGTGTCTGGATAAAACCCTGTTTTAGTGCTTGTGAGTAATGGCGATGGCTTGCGCCCCGCCGGGAGGCGGGGACACCCCTGAATGCGCAACTGAAACCCCTCAGTGTTCTTCTGGGCCTTGCATGAACTCTAGCTCAATAACTGTGCTCCCTACAATTAATGAAGTTGACCCAAATCTCATTTCAGAACTAGTTAATACAGGAAACGTTACCAAACTGGCTGCTATCCCGGCATGGCACTCATTAATTAGAGGTAGAAGGAAAACCGCCCCTAGAATGCGCCTCCGAAAGGCGGCTAGGGTAGCACTAAATCCGGTTACCACGGAAAACCGTTTTAGTGCACTAGCGTCCCTCCCTTCTAGTGGCGATTTCCCCCCCCTCCCTCCTCCATCTCAACCTCTTTTTACGACAGCTAACCAGGTTGCTCAGTCGCAGTCTGCAATAAGTAACACGACTGCGAATCAGCCCCAAGACGTGGCCCCACCTCCGTCCCCAGAGGCGCAACCTGGAACCAGCTCTGCGCCCGATGGTGTGGTGGACGTTGAGATGGAGAACACCCCAAAGAAGAAAGTCGCAATCCCCCCCCCCATTGTAGTGGCTGATAAGAGTGATTATCAGCGCCACTACAAATTTTTAAGATCTAAATGCACTGGTAATATCAGGGTAATCAACACGCGTGATGCCCTGAAATATCATGCTGAAAATGTAGAGGATTATAACCTCATTAAGCAGTACTTTGAGGAGTCAAATGCCAGCTTTTACACCCACCAGCTCCCCGGCAACAGGCTCCTCAAAGTTATCATCAGAAACATTATTTCTACTGTAGGAGTAGACTGGGCGCGGGAAGAGCTCATGGCGATGGGGTATGAACCCCAGGACATCCATCAATACACCCATCGTGACGCCACGACTAAAAAAGAAATACCCCTTAACGTAATGAGCCTTACCCTCCCCAACACCGAGTATTCCAAGACCATCTACTCTGTGCAATACCTGTGTGGGTCGAAGGTCAAAATTGAGGCATTCAGGGGCCGTGAGGGCCCATCTCAGTGCTATAAATGCCAGAGGTGGGGCCACACGGCCAACTATTGCAAAATGATGCTGAGATGCGTCAAGTGCGGCGAAAACCACATGGCTGCGGCGTGTCCTCTTCAGGATAATGCCGCAGCCAGGTGCTTTAACTGTGGAGTAAGCCACCCAGCCTCCTTCAGAGGCTGTTCTGTATACGTCTCCATTATGGAGCAAAAAGCGGCCAGGGAGGTCTCAAAAACTAAGAAAATCAAGACTCTCCCTCCCTCAAGAGTAGTTGATCCCAGCTTCTCTTTCGCCCAAGCGTCAGGAGGCGCCGCCCCCACCCCCGCCCCCGCCGCACTTGGCGCGCCAACAGCCGACCCTGCCCCTCAAGCGGCGGCATCCCTCACGTCCGACCTCTCGGGACTGAGGGATATCGTAGACCTCTGTAGGCAAGTAAATTTTCCCAAGTTGATACCTATAATAAAAGACACAGCGACCAAATTAAGAACATGTCCGACAACAATGGACAAAATTATGGTGCTGATAAATGCTGCTATGCAGTATTTCTCAGAGCCCTAATTTTAAGGCTCATTCTGTTCTGACATGGACTTAACAATCTGTGCTTGGAATTGTCAGAGTGTTGTCGGTGAGAAATATGAGCTTGAAGCTTTTATTTCTGACCACAATATTGATATAATGCTGTTAGGGGAGACTTGGTTAAAACCACATATGCCCTTTAAAATTAAAAATTTTACTGTCTATCGTAAAGACAGGCTTCACGATGAGCACGGGGGCGTGGCTGTGCTGATTAAGTCTAAACTTACGCACAACCTGTTAGACCCTCTTCCTCATGGTGCTATCGAGTCTCTCGGTATCGAGATTAGACATGGAAATTATCACTATCGTATTTTTGCGGCCTATTCTCCTCCCAAGACTCCGCTACATACAGCGGAACTAGATTTATTATTAAACAACCCGTCCAGAGTCTCCTCTTTCATCATTGGTGACTTAAACGCCAAGCATCCAGATTGGAACTCACGAGTGACTAATCCTAAGGGCAGAACGCTACATAAATATATGAGGGAAAATGACATCGGAGTTTTTGCCCCCACCGAACCTACTATTTACCCCAGTAATGGTTCGCGTCCCGATGTCATAGACGTGGCAGTGACAAAATTCTATAATCAACCTATAAATTTTACAGTACCTAGGGAATTAAATTCAGACCATGACCCCATTCTTTTTCATCTTTCTTGGGTTAGGTTATCTGAGCCATCTTTTCCATTGTTAAACTCATCTTTGGATTATAATAAGTTCACTTGGCATGTAAATAAGAACCTTCAACCTTTCGAAATCAACAGCCGGGATGATATTGACCGGGCCGTGGAGCATCTTACTAATAAGATGCAAAACGCCCGTAAATACATCCTAAGAGCTGCTAGAAATTCAGTAAATAGCGATAGGGGCAACAATGACAATCGTACGCCCACACAACATGGCGGGCATACGATACGTCATTCCTCCCATTTTAATAATAATAATAATGTTAATATGGGAAGCCGCATAACATGCCAAGATGAGTCCACTCCTGAAATTATTAAGGATTTAATTAAAATTAAAAATGCCTACCGTAAAAATGGCAAAGATTTCGGGACCCAGCGGACAGAGCGGAATACCGCGAACTCGCTCAAGAAGTCCGAAAACGATTACTGGAAAGAAAGGTGGAAAGATGGGAGGAATTCTGCCGTACCCTCACCGAAAACGAATCAGATCACGAGTTCTGGCGGGTTACTCGTTCTCTGAATCGCCCCTCCCCCCCCCAGGCGTGCAATTCATGGCCGCAACGGATTAGCGTTCTCCCCTTACGATAAAGCTGAGGCCTTCGCTGATACTATCGAAAGTCAAAGTGTACCTCACGATCTTTCTGACGATGACGACGACGAAAACGAACTACGGACCCGAGAGGTACACAGAAAGGTCTCATCTTTTTTACAACAATGGACGCCTGACAATGACATATCTGACGTAACGCCTGCAGAGGTCCGCAGGGTTATAAAAGACCTAAATGAGAAAAAGTCTCCCGGGGATGATAGGGTTAGCAACAAAGAAATTAAATCTCTGCCCTACAGAGCAGTAATCTTTTTGGCAACCATTTTTTCGGCATGTTTTAAGCAGGGATACTTCCCCAAGGTTTGGAAGACGGGCCGAGTGGTCGTCCTTCCTAAACCGGGGAAGGACAGATTGTTCCCTCAAAATTATAGACCTATAACCCTATTATCCCACATCTCTAAGATACTTGAGAGACTTATTCTCAACCGCCTCAATGCTTGCCTAAACGCCCACAATATACTGCGACCGGAACAATTTGGGTTCCGGTCGAAGCGCAGCGCCCCTCTAGCGGCGCTGCGCCTCGTGCAGTATATTTGTAGATCATTTAACATACGGCGTAGCGTGCCAGCGGTATTTTTCGACGTAGAGAAGGCTTTTGACACCGTCTGGCACGAAAATTTAATAGCCAAACTTTTGGACCTACATGTTATTCCAAATTATATTATCAAAATTATAACGTCCTATTTAACACATAGGAAATTTTACGTTACTGTAGACGGAGAAAAATCCACCCCTCGGAGGCTACGAGCTGGAGTCCCTCAGGGTGGAAAAATCTCCCCCATACTCTACGCCATATACGTAAATGATCTACTTATAATCATTATAAAATATCAAAGCCATTTTGACAGTGCTGATGTAATTATTTTATTATTATTATTGATATATACAGTCGTATCAGCACACACGTTTTTAAAACATAACCGGTTTTCGGACACTAAGGTCCATCATCAGTGTTAATATTTAAATTTAATTTCACATAAGTGTGTCGTCAAAATGAGTTAAAAATGAGTTTAAATTTGTAGCCCTGTTGACATCAACTGTAAAATGAGAAAAAAAGGAACCAAGTGTTAAAATTATGAAATTATACATGTAAACTTACAATGTTGTTGTAAAAATTATGGACATACCATTTTTACAACAACATTGTAAGTTTACATGTATTGATTTCATAATTTTAACACTTGGTTCCTTTTTTTCTCATTTTACAGTTGATGTCAACAGGGCTACAAATTTAAACTCATTTTTAACTCATTTTGACGACACACTTATGTGAAATTAAATTTAAATATTAACACTGATGATGGACCTTAGTGTCCGAAAACCGGTTATGTTTTAAAAACGTGTGTGCTGATACGACTGTATATATCAATAATAATAATAAAATAAATGATCTACCCCAGTGGCAGGGAGTAGAAATCCAGCAGTATGCGGATGATATAGCTGTTTACGCCTCTAAAAGGAGAAACAGAGATACCATCACCATATTGCAATCTTGGATCTCTCTGTTTGAGAAGTGGTGCCTTTGGAACAGAATTAAAATAAATGCTGGCAAGACGCAAGCAATTATTTTTTCTCGACGAAGGCCTAGCCTTGGTCATCTTATTTTACACGATACCCCCCTGTCCTGGTCTAATAAAATCAAGTATCTCGGCCTAACAATGGACAAAAGTCTTATCTGGAGAGGGAACATAGAACAGGCCCTGCAACGAGCATGGGCGCGTGTGGCAAACCTGGCACCTCTGCTTTATAATAGATACATCTCAATATCCATCAAGAGAAAGCTCTATTTAGCATGTGTCAGGCCCATACTGCTCTATGGGTGCGAGGCCTGGGGCTATGTTCCCAAGACTCCTCTTTCTAAATTACAAGTTTTCCAAAATAAAATATTAAGAAAAATGACAAGAGCGCCCCTTCTGAGATCTAATAGGAGGATGCGCACAGAAGTCCGTATTCTTACTATTAGAACTCAGATTAACAAGCTAACTAGGATGACCAGGGCTAGAATTCTCCAAGCCCAGTCTACTGATCAGGGCATCACGTTACTAAAACAGGTCATCAGGACCAAGAAGCCGAATACTCGTTATAAGTATCGCGGCCCTTGGCTCCTGTATGACCGGTCTTAAGTAAACCATTTCGGCCTTTTCCAAATTGAACACTATCCACTCATTAAATACCTAGAAATTACACCCTGAAAAGCCCCGTTTCTTAAGAATGCTCCTTCTTCTTCTCCGTTTACCCTATGATTTTAATTAGCTGAAAACAAAACTTAGCGAAGAGGGGGTTTTCTTCTCTGACTTGCAGGCTTAGCCTGCAAGACAGATCGCTTTTCCCCCCCGCCAGTGCATGATTGCGATTTTCCGACTCATCGGCTATTCCTAGGAAACAGATGACTAAAAGGGCATAGTTTTCGCCCTGGGACTCTCCAGTTCGATGCCCACAACACCAAAAAAAAAAAATAAAAATAAAAAGGAAGTCGGCCTTCCCGCCATGTATTATACCTGTATAGTCCGTGATGTTGACCTTGCAATCTCCGACGAAGCCATCCAGAACGATCTGCGCATCCTCGGCGTTCATAGTGCCGCACGACTCTACGACGACCCCGCACCATCACCGGATGTACTTCTGTATATCGACTCTGCAGATGCCTACTTCAACCTTCACGATAATGGTGTGTTCATCCAACATCGCCTTTACCGTGTGGAATCTACTCCTTCCAACGTCTTCGCGCAGCTCATAGACAACGCACCTGCTCCAGCCGCTTCGCCCATCACAACCCCTCCATCCCCGTCACCACCAGCACACGTGTCCTCTAGCTACACCACCACCGTTACTACCATTACTACTAGGGATGGGCCACTCGATCGCCTGCTCGAGCAGGCTCGAGTGCTGACGTCACGAACTGGTGTGTCGAGCCAGATCGAGCAACACGGAATTCCCTCGTGACGTAGGCTTGCATGTGCGCTAAGCAGGAGTGTGTGTTAGGGCTCGAGCCACAATTCCGTCTGCACTCATTCTCTTTGATATTCACCTTCCGGCACTACGCGTAGAGTAGAAGTAGAGTCATTAGCGATAGCGTCCATTCTACAGAAATACATACGTACCGTAAGTCATAGTGGACGCATCAGTTTATTAAATCCATATATGCCCAGAATTACTTTTTTTATCAAATGGAAGTGACTGCTCGACATGGCGATGAGCTCTGCATAGTGATAGTATTTGTGTGGTTTTCCTTTCGTTACTTGGTCGCTACTTCCATTTTCGGTTCTTCTGAACATTGTACTGTATATCATTTTAATAATATATTCTGGTCAGTTTTATTATAATGCTATATTTACTATTTCTCCTACATAATAAAAAATGTGAACAGACCTGAAGTCCTGCGTCCGATATAATATAACTGGGTTTTTTGCTATTGGTTTTACGTCGCACCGACACATATAGGTGTTATGGCGACGATGGGATAGGAAAGGTGTTAGGAGTGGGAAGGAAGCGGCCGTAGCCTTAATTAAGCTACAGCCCCAGCATTTGCCTGGTGTGAAAATGGGAAACCACGGAAAACCACTTCGAGGATGGCTGAGGTGGGAATCGAACCCACCTCTACTCAGTTGACCTCCAGAGGCTGAGTGGACCCCGTTCCAGCCCTCGTACCACTTTTCAAATTGTGTGGCAGAGCCGGGAATCGAACCCGGACCTCCGGAGGTGGCGGCTAATCACGCTAACCACTACACCACAGAGGCGGACTTACTTACATATTACACCGTATCATTTCTCAGGCGATAATATTACTCTAGGATAACAACCATATAATCCATATACTCCTATGTTGTGTAAGGGATTCAATGTATTCTGTTAATAATGTTAAGGCGTTATCATTATAAATACACTGACTGACAGAGCAAATGCAACACCAAGAAGGAGTGGTTCGAAAGGGATGAAAGTTGGGGAAAAAATAGAGACGGCACGGACGAATAATTGATGTTTATTTCAAACCGATATGCAGGTTACACAATGCGCACGGCATCGACTCAGTAGGATGTAGGACCACCGCGAGCGGCGATGCACGCAGAAACACGTCGAGGTACAGAGTCAATAAGAGTGCGGATGGTGTCCTGAGAGATGGTTCTCCATTCTCTGTCAACCATTTGCCACAGTTGGTCGTCCGTACGAGGCTGGGGCAGAGTTTGCAAACGGCGTCCAATGAGATCCCACACGTGTTCGATTGGTGAGAGATCCGGACAGTACGCTGGCCACGGAAGCATCTGTACACCTCGTAGAGCCTATTGGGAGATGCAAGCAGTGTGTGGGCGGGCATTATCCTGCTGAAACAGAGCATTGGGCAGCCCCTGAAGGTACGGGAGTGCCACCGGCCGCAGCACATGCTGCACGTAGCGGTGGGCATTTAACGTGCCTTGAATACGCACTAGAGGTGACGTGGAATCATACGCAATAGCGCCCCAAACCATGATGCCGCGTTGTCTAGCGGTAGGGCGCTCCACAGTTACTGCCGGATTTGACCTTTCTCCACGCCGACGCCACACTCGTCTGCGGTGACTAGCACTGACAGAACAGAAGCGTGACTCATCGGAGAACACGACGTTCCGCCATTCCCTCATCCAAGTCGCTCTAGCCCGGCACCATGCCAGGCGCGCACGTCTATGCTGTGGAGTCAATGGTAGTCTTCTGAGCGGACGCCGGGAGTGCAGGCCTCCTTCAACCAATCGACGGGAAATTGTTCTGGTCGATATTGGAACAGCCAGGGTGTCTTGCACATGCTGAAGAATGGCGGTTGACGTGGCGTGCGGGGCTGCCACCGCTTGGTGGCGGATGCGCCTATCCTCGCGTGCTGACGTCACTCGGGCTGCGCCTGGACCCCTCGCACGTGCCACATGTCCCTGCGCCAACCATCTTCGCCACAGGCGCTGCACCGTGGACACATCCCTATGGGTATCGGCTGCGATTTGACGAAGCGACCAACCTGCCCTTCTCAGCCCGATCACCATACCCCTCGTAAAGTCGTCTGTCTGCTGGAAATGCCTCCGTTGACGGCGGCCTAGCATTCTTAGCTATACACGTGTCCTGTGGCACACGACAACACGTTCTACAATGACTGTCGGCTGAGAAATCACGGTACGAAGTGGGCCATTCGCCAACGCCGTGTCCTATTTATCGTTCGCTACGTGCGCAGCACAGCGGCGCATTTCACACCATGAGCATACCTCAGTGACGTCAGTCTACCCTGCAATTGGCATAAAGTTCTGAC
The DNA here is from genome assembly GCF_040414725.1 of Anabrus simplex. NCBI lineage: Eukaryota > Metazoa > Arthropoda > Insecta > Orthoptera > Tettigoniidae > Anabrus > Anabrus simplex. The sequence goes on along the minus strand of NC_090276.1, from coordinate 85,694,550 downwards.
CACTCCTTCTTGGTGTTGCATTTGCTCTGTCAGTCAGTGTATTATTTTCATGGTACGAAATGTAACAAGCTATTTCTGAAATTGCCGGGTGAGGATATAGTTTGTTCAGTTGTGTTCCTGTACACACACACTGGTTTCATTTCATTAGTATTAAAAGAGCAAAGAAGATTGCCACTCATCTGATTTAGTACAAGGTAATCACTCATAGATGGCAGGCCATACTCCTGCTCGACCTAGATCGAGCAGTGACGTCATCAGCTCGAGCCGCTCGAGCTGCACTCATGCCCATCCCTAATTACTACTACCACCTCTGCGCACACCTCACTCAACACTCCTATTACCACCACAACGATGTCCCATCCTTTCCCCCTTATGTCTTCTCTCCCCACCCCTCCCACCCCTGATCTATCATGTCCCCAGAACATATCTCTTCAGCTACCTTCCGAGGGAACTATTACTCCTGATACTCCTGGAAGTATGTTACATCCACCATCGACGCCACCACCTTCGGACCGTAATATCCTGTATAGCTGCGTCGTTCGCGGTGTGGAACCAAGTATACCAACTGACGTCATCGCCCAGGAACTCCGCCAGTCAGGACTGCCCGTGTGAAGAGCGTATCGCATCCACAACGTCGACGGCCCGACCTTCTTAGTCAGACTCCATCTTCCAACTTCCGAAGACGCTCAACGCCTCATCGACAACGGGATAAACCTCTATGGCCGCCACCATCGAGTTGAACCATCTCGCTCGCCTCCTCAAACCTCGCCCCGACATACCACACATCGTCGCCGTCCCCGGCCTGCCCCTTCTCCTCACCCACCTAGTACACATCTCCGACCTTATCCACCCCCACCCCGTTACTTTTCGCCACCATCGCCAACCTCTCACCTCCTTAGCCTTCTACTCACTTCTCTTGTTCCTTCTATCACATCCTTGCAGCTCATCTTATCCCTTGCAACCTTGGTTAAACCTTCCCTTCTTGGCTTCTCTCCTATATAAGTATTTGTACATCTCTCCGCAAAGCAATAAATAACCTACACATCCGTTATTCTCATCTCCTTAACTTCTTCATACCACATTACCCACCTCCCTCTTTTCTCACATCTTCTCAACCCCGTCATCTCTCCTGGCCAGAGAGAGGGCGACACCCTCTAGGTGGCCCGCCCCACCCCTTCAGAAACAAGAAACCGCCGCAACTCCAACACATCAGCAGCCACCAGCTCCAGTGCCGAGCTGTGCCATCAGAGGAATCGAACCAACTTTAACAACAAGTGACATCCAGCAAGAACTGAAATCTGCAGGCATATCAGTACTCCGAGCGTACCGCATTTACAGCAGGAACGGCCCGACCTACATGGTACGAATCCAACTCCCCACAGAAGAAGAAGTACAACAGCTAATAACCACCGGCGTCCAAATTAATAGCCAGTATCACAGAGTAGAACACACCTGCTCCCCGCCCCAATCTACACGCCCCCCACCTAATATCCCGCACCGCCGCCCCGCCACAGCAAACCATACACCTACCCATCCCCCAAACCAACTTCATACTACCACCACTCCCAATTCTAGATCTTCTCCGCCTCCTAGCCACGTCCATCACCAACATCACAACAACCCTTCATCTCCTTACATCCCAACTCTACCACTACAACCCCTACCCAACCCACATCTAACTAGCAATCTATTACATGTACTAGTAAACCAACTAAACACATTGTACTCGTAAAATCATTGTAAGCAACCTAATGTACATAACTCATATGATGTATGTAACCCATGTATTTAACTCATGTATGTAACCCAGGAATCTCAATAAAAAGCACAAGAGCAGATACTGCACTCTTAGCCAAGAGGCCAAATCCCTACACATCTCCAAAATCAAAGCTTCTTCCTTTTAAGTTCAAACTCCCATCAAATCCCCAAACCCCGCCAAATCTCCTGGCCAGAGAGAAGGCGTAACATCCCCCTTGGTCCTTGGTCAAAGGATAATGTTTTTTATCTTCATGTGTCTTGTAATTATAATTTTTGGGAGTTCCGACAAAGGGAACTTTTATCTTTAAATAAGCAAAATAATAGAAATGAAGGTTGGGAGAGGTGAGAGTAGAGATGGGCGCTATCTAGAGATGGGCTTAGCAGTTATTTTTGATTAACGGTTACAACTGGAAAGGTTACACAAAAATACTCATTAACGTTAACGATAAAAAATAACCTCTAGTGCTGAAATGTGTGGCTGAGACGGTTAAGGCGCTGGCCTTCTGACCCCAATTTGGCAGGTTCGATTCTCGCTCAGTCTGGTGGTATTTGAATACGTCAGCCTCGTGTCGGTAGATTTGCTAGCACGTAAAAGAACTCCTACGTGACTAAATTTCAACACCTCGCTTCTCAGAAAACCGTAAATGTAGTTAGTGGGGCATAACGTCAATAAAAGTATTATTATTATTATTATTATTATTATTATTATTATTATTATTATTATTATTATTATTATTATTATTATTATTATAACCTCTAGTACAAGAGGGGTACCTAATATTCGCTGCACAAAGGAAATATGGTGCCAGTCTCGGTGTAGCGTGCCGGCCTGGTCAGCGATTTTTAGCTGCATCTGAGGGGCTGCTTCGAGAGGTCCACGTGTTTATAAACTTGAGAAGCTATCTGACGGTGATGACGGCCTCGGTCAAGAAAGCCGAGAGTTACTGCTGGGGAGTTCGGAAACGCGCTGCCGGTGTTAATCGAGTTCACCCGAGTATTGTTGAGTTGCAGTTATTTCAGTAACTGGATATCTCCTGTAACCGTTACATGGTGTAACCGTTACAAGCGCGTACTTGTTAAAAAACCCCGTTACGTTATTTACCAAGCGGCAGCCATCACTACTATCGACTAGTCGGGCGATATTCCCTTCGAACTATCGACTGAATAGTGGAATGTTTTCAGACGAACGAAAGTATTCATTACTTCCTGTCGAGAAGACTGAACAATCGAATGAAAGAATTCATATAACGCAAGTAGAGTTAGTCCATGAAAAACATTCGAATATTTCCAGTCGAAACTCGCCGTATCAAAAGTGGAGAGCCGTACTTTTACGAATTCGACTTCTTTTAACGCAATTTACCAATAATTAGAAATCACTTGTATAGACACCTATTAGAACAATATCAGGACGAATAGAAGTACATAGTGTGACGACTTCTGCTGTTTGATATGTTCCTACACTACGCGGCGCTGGTGTAGGTAAACAGGGATCAGCTGTCCCTGAACATGTGTTTTTAAATGAGATCTGATGTGACTTAATTCGAAATGTATCGTTTAAATAAATTATTTAAAACCGTGTGTTTATTATTGTTATGTTTCAGGAATGTGCATTCTCTTTACTGACCGTTGACTGTGTTTATGTGCGATCTGTGTTTCGTGCAAATTAAGATTACAGTGTTCCTTGTTTTGAAAGTAATATGTGACAAATTCGCAGGAAATATTTTACTTTTAGTAATGATTTAATGACATTACTTCTGAAATTGGTTCGTCAGTGTCTTAACGAATATGTCAAACGGGTATGTGTGTATAGAGCTATTTCATTAATTCACTACAAAATCAAACTCAGTTGCAATTATCAGCTGTAACCTTTAAAAAACACATGTTCAACTGCTAGTGTACATGCTGCGTAATATAAACATATTAAAACTCTGCAGGCACCCACATGATTGTTACGTACCGGTATGTCATACATATGTAATTCCTACATAACTACTTAAGTTAAATTATATATTAACATGCTCACATTCATGAATCTTATCAGCACTTCACCCCATCAGTCAGTTAACTGGACACCTTGAACATTTTCCGGGTATGTTTTGCGGTCGTACAAGCTTGCATTTCTTTCCGTACTTCTTTTGTTCGGAAATAAAATCGGCATCGTATGTAATGAAAAATTAATTTTGGTACCAAGTCCTGAGCATGTTCACTACAGCACCCAAGTGTGTAAGAAACAGTAACTGAAGGTAAACTATCCAGGCATTTGTGATATACTTCACTCCATATGCTTCTTGTACACCAGTATTTCTCACAACAACTTCCTCTACATGAGAAAACATCAATAATAATTTACTCGATGGATAAATAAGATAGTTGGATGCGTTAAAATATTCTTCTAGACTTGTTAGGCCCTCTGTATTGTTTTGCATAGAACCAATACATGCTGTACAGCCTATCACTTCGCTTGCATGTTTAACAATATACCCACAGAACTGATGAATGACATTAATCTTTGAACTGGTGAAAGGAGCTATTTGTTCATCTTCCCTACTTGATAATGGTGGACCGAGCTAGTTGGCCGTGCGGTTAGGGGCACGCGGCTGTGAGCTTGCATCTGAGAGACAGTGGGTTCGAATCCCACTGTCGGCAGCCCTGAAGATGGTTTTCCGTGGTTTCCCATTTTCACACCAGGCAAATTCTGGGGCTGTACCCTAATTAAGGCCACGGCCGCTTCCTTCCAACTCCTAGGCCTTTCCTATCCTATCGTTGCTATAATACCTATCTGTGTCGGTGCGACGTAAAGCAACTAAGCAAAAAAAAAAAAAAATAATAATAATTATAATGTGGCTGATCAAAGGTAAGCGTGCTGTAATTTTTTCCTGAGCTGTACTTGTGGTTTTGGCATTCTCTTTGACAACCAGCTTTTGCTATGGCTCTAATCTGACTGAAAAATTATGTTAAGGGTACTATCACTTTAAGGCAGATGTTTACGTGGGATAGCCTTCGACCACTTTGAGAACAGAGTGGGATCTTTTGGGGGTGAAACAAAATGATGCTTATCATTCGAATGTTTATTGTAACCCGAATTACAACCCGGGACATTGCAAGTTGTAGGCATATTCACATGCGGTAGTAAATTGAAGCATATGTCAAAGTATACGTTCTACTTCTCAAATGCATAATCTTTTTCACTTTTCAGTTCATGAAAAGTTAATGCCAGCTATTTTGCACTTATACAACTGGAGAATGTATAAAACTACTGAAAAAGACCACAAACTGTTTGCACACTTCCACAGTAAGCCGACGAAAAGCGCGCGTACTTGGCCCTTTTATCGACAGCAGCGCTGCAGGTGGCGGAGAACATGTACACCGCGTCTGTTAACATGTGATTCAGAGGGAGTCGTCACACTATTCATTTCTATTCGTCCTGACAATATTAATGTTATATTGAGTAACTTACAAATTTATTCAGAGGGACCTACGTTCGCAGCCGAGGAGTCCACTTCGTTCCACATTAGGAATAAGACGCTGCACCACCTGGATATCCCAGGTTCGTATTCCATTCACTGACAGCGGATACCATATCCTTAATGTACCGGCAGTTTTCCATGGAGTTTTCTAGATTTATTCCTGGCAAATGTCACAATAGTACTGTACTATACCCCAATCCCGGATTATATAATCACACTATCGAGGAATTCACAGTTGCGCAGGTTACAATCCGATGTACGCACACGGGACTAATAAATAGAGAGATGACATTAACACGAAACAGCATCATACGAATGGCCTTGCTTGGCGCTAAATGGACAGTGAAACGTAGAAAGACGACAATGAGGTTCTATTCTCGAACAAAGCTAACAATAATAATATGTAAAACTTGTTGCTGTAGTACACAATCAAGATACCTGTATATGAGAATAGCCGAACACACTACTACGCTACAACTGTATTTTCTGGATTATTATTATAGTTATGCCTTATTTATGAATAACGTAATTAATATAAAAAATATGCTATGAAATAAAGAGCACATAAACGACAAGAGAAAATCACCATATTAAGTAGGTACATATAAAGCAGATACAGGAGAGACAATACGCGACACTTCCGGATTTAGCCTTGTTAAATTGGGAGACAAGTCGAAAGTGGCGCTCCTAGTGGCTTGACCTGAAAATTCGCGCTAAATTCAAATATCAATGGAAATGTATATACGGAAGTGGATAAATGAATTACGCCTAGAAAGAAAGTGTTGCTAAGATATTAACTTCAAAGTTGCTAAAGCAATTCTGGTTAAATGAATGAACAATTATTTAACACGTTATTATTTAAAGACTGAAATTAGATACACAATCAAGATGTGAAATGGACTGCTGTGAAAGGGCTTGATCTTTCATTTAAGCATTTTTTTAGCTTTAGAATTCCTGCCTGAACGTTCACGGCTAGATTTTTCTTTTTATTTAAAAGCATTGATTCATATTATTAAAACACTTTTCAACAAAAATATCGGCACATTCCTTACACACATGCTTCAATTAATTTACATTTAAGAGCTGGACAATTTTCCTTTTAAATTGAAGCCTACTAACAGAAAGAAAATCTATAAATTTAGCCTCAAAAACATTCAAACTTTTCCTATAAGCAATACTTGCCATAATGCCATTACATTAGGGTAAACCAAATTTGCATCATCATATTGTTTCAACAAAGTATGTACATTTCTTAAATCACCCATATTTTCTTCGGTGCTTGACAACGCATTACGGCATTCCAAATGGGGTAACTTGGAACACAAGCAGCCACACTCATACGCATGTGTATTTTCCCGAATTAAAGCAAACCCACAGACCACACCTACAACAACACATCGGTATTGAAAGTTAACTGCTGCACTATGCTGTACCCGCTCAAAGCCTGAGTCCCAACCAGCATTTATCTCAGGGAGTGTTACGGTCCGAATCTATCGCAACTAATAAACAATAAAAAAAATATATTTTGAGATATAAGATCTCAAACTAAATGTAAGGGCGCCATCCAATCAGTACTACAGGGTTGAACGGGACACTCTAATCTTTAACTTTAAGGCTCATCAGGAAACACACAAATTATATTTATATTCAGATCAAAGGGAAATTATGAAGGCTCCATCCTAGGGATGGGGACGGATATTTAAACGGTCACCAAGGGTTTACTATTCTACAAGAACAAGAACCTGGAACTTTTTCCTTGCAAATGCTAAAGGAGCATTTTGTTTAAGTAAACAAATTAATTTTTACACACAATCAAAATCTGTTGACCCTTGATTTGCCGGTAATTTGGCAAATTATTCCTGAAAAATGATTACATAATATTTATCACTTTTGACCACCCTTCCATTTGGGTGGTAGAACCGTTGATATCTGAAGGTATCATATTTACCTTCGTTAACACCATGACCATTTTTGGTCATGGACCAATTACCTGTTGGCTAAGTGGGCGCGATCACATGAACTATGTTATCGCCTCCACTTTGATTGAGATGAGACCAACCCGGGAAACTACAAACTCTCCCCGGGTTCCTAACCAAGATATGCTAATCGTTAGTTGAAGGAAACGACAAAGCGACTCTAACCTAATGGTCCAGATGTAGGGATTTGCCTTCATTTTACAACTATTAACTTAACTTATTATTCACAACACTTGACATTATTACGTTAATTCGCCAGCTGACTTCCCTAGTATCATTCATCATCAGCATCCGAAATAATAAAATAAAATAAAAATATTAAAATATTATTATATTTATATTTATTATTATTATTATTATTATTATTATTATTATTATTATTATTATTATTATTAATAGTGGAAATCGTGATTATCGTAACCCGTAATCATCCTCGCTATAATACTTCAACTTCTCGCTCTTATTATTCTCATAAAAAAAAGCTTCCTTTTTTATTCTTCTTCTCCTTCTTCAAATATTCTCCTCATTATTATTATTATTATTAGTTAAAAATCTCAAATTTTTCATTTCAACTCCCAACATCATTATTATGTCCAAAATATATAAAGAGTAAATTCTTCTTCTTCTTTTTCAAATATTTATTATTATTATTATTATTATTATTATTATTATTATTATTATTATTATTATTATTAGTTAATAATTTCAAATTTTTCATTTCAACTCCCAACATCATTATTGTGTTCATAAATAAAAATAAAAAATTCTTCTTCTGATTCTTCAAATATTATGATTATTATTATTATAATTTAAAAAAATAATTTCGCTTGTTACACGGTAGTCCACTCTATATATTTTTAACGCATAACCCCTTTTACAATTCCGAATTATTTTGGCACTTATTAATCCAGACATGATTTACTTGGAATATTATTATTATTATTATTATTATTATTATTATTATTATTATTATTATTATTATTATTATTATTATTAATAATAATATTAATATTATTCTCTCGAGAATTTTTATGTTTATGCTCCATCTTTATAATTTAGTCACATACGTTCTCTCCCAAACAGAAATCACAAAGATCCGAATTCACATCGGTCGGGACAAAATAGTGTTCGAACCCGCAACCTTATTTTCGTACTGTCGTTAATTCATGGAGACCATGTGCTCCTAAGACAATTCTCAAATCCCATAACACCTCGCAGTTGGGCAAATACCTCCAATCTCTGCAAGTGTTAAATTATTCCTTCCTTTTCCATTTTGAAGTCCATTTATCCGTTGGAACTCTTCAAAACATTTTCATTAATTAACCCTCGGTGTGTGGACTCTATTCTGCCACTCAATACACCGGTATAGAAATACAACCTCTATGTAGGCCTTAAGATCCATCTATTTCTTCATCAACATCAGTACAATTCACTTTTATTTCGGGCCGGATTTCTGTCCCACAAAACTCCAAATCTCAACTTTTGGCTCAAATCACTCTGGGCCTCAAACATAGCGTGACCATATTATCAAATTGCCTATCTCGTTTCTAGCAAAATTATTTATGATTATTATGGAGTCCAAAAAAAACGTTAAATCAACAATTAGTGTTAAAATCGGATTCACTGTCCAAATAAAATATTCATGCCACATAATATCTCCACATTTAAATTACTTTAATTTGCAATCATTCTATCCAACTAGGCCCGTGCCTTTATTCTCAAAGATTATTATTAAACACGCCTTTACACATTACCCAACATTAATTTATTACTCCGACACTTCTACAGATTATTATTATTATTTTGTCCACTGGCGAACTTCGCGATATTTACAAACAAATCAATGGACTTCATTCCGTCCCACAACAATTTATATCACTTGGCAACCCTACCTCTGGATTATCTTAACAACATGCCTTAATATCTATAAAACATCCGATAACGGAAAAACACTTTGGAAGCACTTCTAAATTGAATATTAACATTATCTTTACGTGAAACGTGCTCCGTATTATATCAAACAACTCAAGCACTTGAATGAACAAATCAATCCTACTCTACTCTATTTAATAATCAAAAATATGATGAGTGCTCGATCTAATCATGTACATATTAATTTGTCCCTTTGTCTATCTATCTTTGAATTTATACGAGCCGGAAATTGCTCGTTTCACAATCAAGTTACCATGATAAAATAATATGATTTCCTCCCCCTAACGATAGCAATCTACAAATATTTGAAAAGGTTACTCATCTCTTTTTTTGTAGTCTGCTAAGCCGGACGAGAAGCACAGGCCCCGTCCAGTCTCAGCCCTGCATTCCACTGGTATTCATGCCAGCTTGAAGAATTAATCCTTGACCTTTTTGAACTTTACACATTTTGAATGAAAACAAATAAAATAACTGTTGCACTCTGGAATAATTTCCACCCTAAATTCTACTCACAAATTTTACACTCTCGGCCTTGTGTCTAGCCCACTTAATGTAGATATACATTCTTCATTCCTTTCCCGGACACTAGGAACATGGGATACCTCGGGATCCCCTTTACAACGGCCCGTGCGCGCACTTGAATTTCCCGTCTCACGTTCGAGTAGCTGAACAGGTATCAGTTTAGAATCGACTGTTTACTAGGTGACATAAACACTCGTGACCGTTCTCACGTAACGCACTTCCTAATCTGTTGGTAGAATCTCACACTCCGTAAGTTATGCTTTACTGAGTCCTGTCTATTTGAAACACTTCATACTAGTATACTGCTCAAGACTGTAATATGAGCTACATCACGTCATGAATCACTATACTATGTAACAATATAATACTTCGAACCCTACTCCACGAGTAAGTACACACACGCACCCCTGGCGTAATCACGGCTCGAACAAATTATCAGAAGTTGTCACGCACCCCAGGCGTGGTATCCGCTCGAACGCTTTGTCGAAAGTAGTTGTCAGTCCTTGTCCACGACCTCATATTTATACTTGTATCCCCTCTCTTCCGAGTTCAGAGGAGGTCATCTTGGGACGCGCAGTCCCGATATCTTCATACGACAATTTGCGGTTTGGCCCGTGGCTTAAATATGATATCCAATGATGTAATTATGTTCTCAAATGCTCTATACCAATTCTCAGCTATTATCGTTCGCTGGTAATGGATATATTTGCGAATTTAGCTGCCGTATCCCGGCCTGGGATTTCGCGCTCTTTTGTGGCGTCCTTTGCCTCCAGCCAATCAACGAATAGCGTCCATGAATTCTCAGAATTACACCATGCAATCTCCCGCAATTATTAACTTTTTATAAGTTATATAATATAGTAAGGCTCCTAAATCCCACATTATTCCGAATTGATAACACACTCCAGTAGTATAATATACGGGTTCTGCCGCCACCTCCACCTCAGGCTCCCAGTGGCCACCTCCACCTCCACCTCAGCCAGAGGCCTCCCAGTGGCCACCTCCACCTCCACCTCAGCCAGAGGCCTCCCAGTGGCCACCTCCACCTCCACCTCAGCCAGAGGCCTCCCAGATGCCTCCTCCACCTCCCGCGGGAAATTTGAATTTGTAAACAAAGCCACGTGCTTTTTGACAGACAACAACGCATCGCTAACCTCAGTACTGCCATCTTGACGGGCCTAAACCTCAGTAGTGCCAACTTAACCTAACTAGCGCGAGGTAAACAAAGCCACGTGCTTTTTGACAGCCACGTGCTTTTTGACAGCCACGTGCTTTTTGACAGATTTGTAAACAAAGCCACGTGCTTTTTGACAGCTCTCATCAACAACAACGCATCGCAAACCTCAGTACTACCATCTTGACGGGCCTAAACCTTAGTGGTACCAACTTAACCTAACTAGCATGAGGTAAACAAAGCCACGTGTTTTTTTGACAGCCACGTGCTTTTTGACAGATTTGTAAACAAAGCCACGTGCTTTTTGACAGCTCTCATCAACAACAACGCATCGCAAACCTCAGTACTACCATCTTGACGGGCCTAAACCTTAGTGGTACCAACTTAACCTAACTAGCATGAGGTAAACAAAGCCACGTGTTTTTTTGACAGCCACGTGCTTTTCGACAGATTTGTAAACAAAGCCACGTGCTTTTTGACAGCTGTCATCGACAACAACGCATCGCTAACCCCAGTACTGCCATCTTGACGGGCCTAAACCTCAGTAGTACCAACTTAACCTAACTAGCGCGAGATGAACAAAGCCACGTGCTTTTTGACAGCCACGTGCTTTTTTGACAGCTGTCATCCGCCATCTTTAAACCACAGAGCACTGTGCTGCCCTCTTGCGTCACCTGTCATCGGCAGTGCTGCCATCTTGACGGGCCTAAACCTTAGTGCTACCAACTTAACCTCACTAGCTCGAGATAAACAAATCCACGTGCTTTTTGACAGCCACGTGCTTTTTTGATAGCTGTCATCCACCATCTTTAATCTATAGAGCACAGTGCTGCCCTCTTTAGCTACTTACCTTTGAAATGTGGTGGCGGATAATTTGAAAAATGCTTTTCGACAAGCAGCCATCTTTAATCCAGAGAGAACAGTGCTGCCCTCTATGTGGTGGCGGCAAATTGAAAAATTCCACGTGCTCTTGTTTGAAAACAAACTCCCGTGCTTTTTTGACAGCTGTCATCTGCCATTTTTAATCTATAGAGCACAGTGCTGCCCTCTTTAGTTTGAAACGTGGTGGCGGTAAATTCCACGTGCTCTTGTTTGGAAACAAGGCCATGTGCAGCTGTCATCCGCCATCTTTAATCAACAGAGCACCGTGCTGCTATCATGCGGGCAATTTCATCACCTGTCATCCGCCATCTTTAATCCACAGAACACCGTGCTGCCCTCTTTATGGCTACTACCTTAAGCATGTAGTAGCGGGCAATTTGAAAAGTTCTGTTAGCTATCATCCACCATCTTTAATCAAGAGAGCACCGTGCTGCCATCTTTAGTTGAAATGTGGTGGCGGCAAATTCCACGTGCTCTTGTTTGGAAACAAAGCTATGTGCTTTTCTGACAGCTGTCATCCACCATCTTTAATCAACAGAGCACCGTGCTGCTATCATGCGGGCAATTTCATCACCTATCACCCGCCATCTTTAATCTACAGAACACCGTGCTGCCCTCTTTATGGCTACTACCTTAAGCATGTAGTAGCGGGCAATTTGAAAAGTTCTGTTAGCTATCATCTACCATCTTTAATCAAGAGAGCACCGTGCTGCCATCTTTAGCTAGATACCTTTGAAATGTGGTGGCGGCAAATTGAAAAATTCCACGTGCTCTTGTTTGGAAACAAACTCACGTGCTTTTTTGTCAGCTACCATCCGCCATCTTTAATCAACAGAGCATAGTGCTGCCCTCTTTAGTTTGAAATGTGGTGGCGGCAAATTCCACATGCTCTTGTTTGGTAAACATAGCTACGTGCTTTTTTGACAGCTATCATCCGCCATCTTTGAGCACCGTGCTGCCCTCTTTATCGCAGTAGATGTAAATTCGTCACCTGTCATACGCAGTGCTGCTATCTTTAGCTAGATACCTTTGAAATGTGGTGGTGGATAATTTAAAAAGAAAAATTCTACAGCAGTCCTCTCTCAACGCTAATTGCATAAGATGGCGGCTATACATGACTCCTTAAGGGTGCTTACGCAAGATGGCTGCTATACACAGGTTCTTATGAGACGCCCTTGGGATGCTTGCGCAAGATGGTGGTTATACAAGGCTCCTTATGAGACGCCCTAGTGATGCTTGTGCAAGATGGCGGTTGCTCTTATGAGGCGGCTTAAGGGTCCTTGCACAAGATGGCTAGAGACGCCCTAAGGATACTTGCGCAAGATGGCGGACACAAGATGGCGGCTATACACGTCTCCTTATGAGACGCCTTAAGGGTGCTTGCGCAAGATGGCTGCTGCTCTTAGCTTAGAGACTAACGTGTCGTGCTAGTTCGATTCATTAAATTTAGGGCTTAAATGCAAAATGTTAAATATCTCGAAAGCAGTGCATCGTAGAGCAAAACGGACAAAAAAATTTCCGCCCAATACCTCGGTTCGCAGTACGAGGATCAAGTAAAACATAGTCTAATGATGAGATCAACGGTTCGGTTCCTACTTAGGCCCTTTGGCATTCACTCTGTTTTAGCTTGTATTGAAGTAAGTCTTCGTAACATGATCAGGTCTAGCTATGGTAGAGAGTATAACGTGCCGTGCAGGTTCGATTCATTAAATTTGGGGCTTAAATGCAAAATGTTAAATATCTCGAAAACGGATAAAATTTTTCTACCTGATACCTAGGTTTGCAGTATCAGGAACATGAAAAAACATAGTCTAATGATGAGATCGACGGTTCGATCCTTACTTAGGCCCTTTGGCATTGGCAGCTATCTATTTCTACAAGATGGTGACTATACATAGCTTCTTATGAGACAGCTTAAGAGCGCTTGCACAAGATGGCTGCTACTCTTATGAGACGCCCTAGGGGTGCTTGCGGGAGGTAGCAGCGACAAGACGGTGACTATACACAGCTGCTTATGATACGGCCTAGAGGTGCTCACACAAGATGGTGGCTGCTCTGATGAAGAAAGTTAGCTTTGCATCGTGCAGGTATCTTTACAGCACTAAACCTCATACCTTTGAAATGTGGTAGCAGGTAATTTGAAAAATTCGACGTGCTTTTTCTTCACAGCAGCTATCTTTAAACAATAGCGGCTATACATAAGCTGTTAAGGCCTCCTCTTATGTCAAGGTATAGCTCTATCGAACAAGTTTAAACCTGCATCGGGATAGCTAGAGTAAGCATGTGCTGCAGTGATGACGTCATTATGCATGTTTAGACTTGCAAATCACTAAAGAAACATAACAAGACTAGAATCGAACACCGCACTCTATGCCGTTAACTTTATCATGTGATCGGAACATTGATTGAAGTGTTTAGAACACTAAATAAGTGATCAAGACTATAATAGAACACTGTACTCGATACAACATGTGTTTAGAACATGTCAGGGGATACCTTTGTTCTAAGAAGATTAGATTACCGCACATTCCTTGGCTAAAGGGCTAATGGGCTAAAGGGCTAATGGGCTAAAGGGCTAAAGGGCTAATGGGCTAAAGGGCTAGGGCGCCTCTCCTCTCTTTATCCGGGCTTGAGACCGGCTCTACAACTAGAGGCGGAGTTAACACCCTAAGGAAGGGAGAATGTTGGGAAATAATCTATACGAATATAGCTACTCGATCGACTATATACTACAGATGGATGACTTAGGTGAGGGTAAGCGCTTACTTAATAATACCAACACGACGTAATTCATGCTCTATTTCAAAAATATCTTCTTTGTACTGTGTGTAACCAGCATCATGATAGGCTCTTAGCAGTTGTAAACGTTTTACCAGTACGTTGGGGTCTTTACAGTAGCTTATATCTACATAGGGTAACAGAGGCTTGTTGTGAATGAGTCTATATGCAGACAGTTGATGTGCAGGAACTTGTTTTGATATAATACGTGCTTCAGCAGTAGCGTTTCTAGGTACAAACATAACTTGTTTCGATAGCGATGAAGCGTTGAAATTTCCTTCTTCTTTACCTTGCATCTCTTCTTGAGATGTTTGCACTTCGACAGAACGTGTAGTAGGCTTAGGAAATGAAGTAAAATCATCAAGCTGTAATGGCAATGAATTTTCTTCTTCTTCTACTTTCCCTTTACTACTGTTTTGATCAACATCATTATCCTTATTATCATAATCATGATCTTGCCTCTCTTTATCTTGAAGTTTGTGCTCAGTAACAGAACTTGCAGCAGGCCTAGACAGCAAGGGAGAATTAAAAATCTCTCGCAGAGGTGTACTTTTTAAACATAAATCAGTGTTCGCTGGAATATGGTTGAGCTCTTTGTATTTTGTTCCCGATGAAGCTACATTACACGCGGCTTCATGACGTTGAGCGTTGTATGCGTTCTTGAACTCTCTTCTACAATGTTTGCATTGAAAAATCATCCTACATGATATCTCATGACGTCTCCTGTGATAGCTTCGGGAAAATGCTTTTCCACACTCTTCGCAAATATACCTAGAAATAGGTTTTTCCATGACGGACTTTTATCTTCTGCTAACAGATTCTTCTTTAAATCTACTCGACATTTGTTACTCTCTACTTCGATGATGCGAACAGCTTAGCGATTAATAGTAAACTAACACAAAAGCGTATAACCAAGGTAGCAACAGTAAGGTTTAAGCCCATCAAGATGGCAAGAGTGAGGTTAGCGACGTTCTGCTGTTGGATTTTAAATTCCGCGCTGTAACATGCATAAGGTGGCAGCCTTGAGGTTTACTGCCGTAAAGATGGCAGCAGTGAGGTTAGCGACGCTCTATTGTCCTTCAAAGTGAGGTTAGGGTTCGTCAAGAAGACAGCTGTCAAAAAAGCACGTGGTTATGTTTACCAAACAAGAGCACGTGGTCGTAACGTCACGGTCACGTAGTATGCTGCTTCAGCATGCAATGTTCAATGTCTACACCTACGTAGTAAACACTCTGCTATGTTCACAAAATTTTTACTCACAACTATTTTTTATGCTTTAAGTTCGTGCACATAGGTTATGCTAAGATAGCAGCACACGTACAAGTGATGGTCACGTGCTCTAGTAGAAGATGCATGCATTATCCAAAGGTGATACGTACACGTTTTTAAACCTTGCTATTCTTACTGCTACTATGTTCGCAAGATTTTCAAAGATCACTATTCTTTGTGCTTTAAGTTCGTTCGCATAGGTCATGCTAAAGTAGCAGAGCAAACACATGCGAACGTTGTACATTCTAGCGGAATGTGTTTAGTACGATAGTTGATGCATGCAAAATCGATAGGTGTTGTGTACACGCTTTGAAACTTAACTATTCTTCGTGCTTTAAATCCGTGCACATAGGTTATGCTAAGATAGCAGCACACTCTAGCGGGAGAATTTTAGTACTCTAGTTGATGCATGTATAATCGATAGGCAATGCGTACACGCTTTTAAAACATTGCTATTCTTACTGCTGCTGCTATGTTCACAAGATTTTTATACATCGCTATTCTTTATGCTTTAAGTTCATGCGTATAAGTTATACTAAGTTAGCAGCATACTTATAAGGTTGTTGCACGCTCTAGTGGAAAAGTTTAGTAAGAAAGACGATGCATGCAAAATCGATAGGTGATGTGTACACGCTTTGAACTTGGGTATTTTTTGTGCTTTAACTTCGTGCACATAGGTTATGTTAAGATTGCAGCACACACAAGCGATGATCGCACGCTGTTGTGACAGAAGTTTAGTACAAGAGTTAATGCGTGCAAAATTGACTCGTGTTGTGTACACGCTATTCTTTGTGCTTTAAGTTCACGCACAGAGGTAGCAGCGCACAATTGCGAACGTTGTACACTCTAGCGGTAGAAGTTTAGTACGATAGTTGATGCATGCAAA
Source organism: Anabrus simplex (assembly GCF_040414725.1). NCBI lineage: Eukaryota > Metazoa > Arthropoda > Insecta > Orthoptera > Tettigoniidae > Anabrus > Anabrus simplex. The sequence goes on along the minus strand of NC_090276.1, from coordinate 85,677,906 downwards.
ATTGATAGGTGATGTGTACACGCTTTGGAGCATAGCTATTCTTTGTGCTTTAACTTTATACACATACGTTAGCAATACACATATGCGATCGTTGTACACTCTGGCGGTAAAAAATAGTCGATGCATGCAAAATCAATAGGTGATGTGTACACGCTGTTAAACATCGTTATTTTTGTGCTTTAAGTTCGTGCGTATAGGCTATGCTAAGATAGGAGTACAATCTAGCGGAAGAAGTTCAGGGTGATCTGTACACGCTTTGAAACATGATTATTATTTGTACTTTAAGTTCATGCACATAGGTTATGCTAAGATAGCAGCACAATCTAGAGGAAGAAGTTTAGTACGAGAGTCGATGCTTGCAAAATCGATAAGTAATATGTACACGCTTTGAAACATGGCTATTCTTTGTACTTTAAGTTCATGGGTATAGGTTATGCTAAGATAGCAGCGCAATCTAGCGCAAGAAGTTTAGTACGAGACTCGATGAATGCGAAATCGATAGGTGTTGTGTACACGCTTTGAAACATGGCTATTCTTTGTACTTTAAGTTCATGCTAAGATACCTGCACAATCTACCTGAAGAAGTTCAGTACGAGATTCGATACATGCAAAATCGATAGTTGATGCGTACACGCTTTGAAACATGACTATTCATTGTACTTTAAGGTCATGCGTATAGGTTATGCTAAGATAGCAGCACGATCTAGCGGAAGAAGTTTAGTACGAGAGTCGATGCATGTAAAATCGATAGGTGATGTCTACACGCTTTAAAACATGGCTATTCATACTGCTGCTCTGTTCCTATGATTTTTAAACATAGCTAATCCTAATGCTGCTCTTAACGACGTAGAGCTAAGGATTGATGAAGTGACCATGACGTCACAACTACGTGCTCTTGTTTGGTAAACATAACCACGTGCTTTTTTGACAGCTGTCTTCTTGACGAACCCTAACCTCACTTTGAAGGACAATAGAGCGTCGCTAACCTCACTGCTGCCATCTTTACGGCAGTAAACCTCAAGGCTGCCACCTTATGCATGTTACAGCGCGGAATTTAAAATCCAACAGCAGAACGTCGCTAACCTCACTCTTGCCATCTTGATGGGCTTAAACCTTACTGTTGCTACCTTGGCTATACGCTTTTGTGTTAGTTTACTATTAATCGCTAAGCTGTTCGCATCATCGAAGTAGAGAGTAACAAATGTCGAGTAGATTTAAAGAAGAATCTGTTAGCAGAAGATAAAAGTCCGTCATGGAAAAACCTATTTCTAGGTATATTTGCGAAGAGTGTGGAAAAGCATTTTCCCGAAGCTATCACAGGAGACGTCATGAGATATCATGTAGGATGATTTTTCAATGCAAACATTGTAGAAGAGAGTTCAAGAACGCATACAACGCTCAACGTCATGAAGCCGCGTGTAATGTAGCTTCATCGGGAACAAAATACAAAGAGCTCAACCATATTCCAGCGAACACTGATTTATGTTTAAAAAGTACACCTCTGCGAGAGATTTTTAATTCTCCCTTGCTGTCTAGGCCTGCTGCAAGTTCTGTTACTGAGCACAAACTTCAAGATAAAGAGAGGCAAGATCATGATTATGATAATAAGGATAATGATGTTGATCAAAACAGTAGTAAAGGGAAAGTAGAAGAAGAAGAAAATTCATTGCCATTACAGCTTGATGATTTTACTTCATTTCCTAAGCCTACTACACGTTCTGTCGAAGTGCAAACATCTCAAGAAGAGATGCAAGGTAAAGAAGAAGGAAATTTCAACGCTTCATCGCTATCGAAACAAGTTATGTTTGTACCTAGAAACGCTACTGCTGAAGCACGTATTATATCAAAACAAGTCCCTGCACATCAACTGTCTGCATATAGACTCAAAGTTCACAACAAGCCTCTGTTACCCTATGTAGATATAAGCTACTGTAAAGACCCCAACGTACTGGTAAAACGTTTACAACTGCTAAGAGCCTATCATGATGCTGGTTACACACAGTACAAAGAAGATATTTTTGAAATAGAGCATGAATTACGTCGTGTTGGTATTATTAAGTAAGCGCTTACCCTCACCTAAGTCATCCATCTGTAGTATATAGTCGATCGAGTAGCTATATTCGTATAGATTATTTCCCAACATTCTCCCTTCCTTAGGGTGTTAACTCCGCCTCTAGTTGTAGAGCCGGTCTCAAGCCCGGATAAAGAGAGGAGAGGCGCCCTAGCCCTTTAGCCCATTAGCCCTTTAGCCCTTTAGCCCATTAGCCCTTTAGCCCATTAGCCCTTTAGCCAAGGAATGTGCGGTAATCTAATCTTCTTAGAACAAAGGTATCCCCTGACATGTTCTAAACACATGTTGTATCGAGTACAGTGTTCTATTATAGTCTTGATCACTTATTTAGTGTTCTAAACACTTCAATCAATGTTCCGATCACATGATAAAGTTAACGGCATAGAGTGCGGTGTTCGATTCTAGTCTTGTTATGTTTCTTTAGTGATTTGCAAGTCTAAACATGCATAATGACGTCATCACTGCAGCACATGCTTACTCTAGCTATCCCGATGCAGGTTTAAACTTGTTCGATAGAGCTATACCTTGACATAAGAGGAGGCCTTAACAGCTTATGTATAGCCGCTATTGTTTAAAGATAGCTGCTGTGAAGAAAAAGCACGTCGAATTTTTCAAATTACCTGCTACCACATTTCAAAGGTATGAGGTTTAGTGCTGTAAAGATACCTGCACGATGCAAAGCTAACTTTCTTCATCAGAGCAGCCACCATCTTGTGTGAGCACCTCTAGGCCGTATCATAAGCAGCTGTGTATAGTCACCGTCTTGTCGCTGCTACCTCCCGCAAGCACCCCTAGGGCGTCTCATAAGAGTAGCAGCCATCTTGTGCAAGCGCTCTTAAGCTGTCTCATAAGAAGCTATGTATAGTCACCATCTTGTAGAAATAGATAGCTGCCAATGCCAAAGGGCCTAAGTAAGGATCGAACCGTCGATCTCATCATTAGACTATGTTTTTTCATGTTCCTGATACTGCAAACCTAGGTATCAGGTAGAAAAATTTTATCCGTTTTCGAGATATTTAACATTTTGCATTTAAGCCCCAAATTTAATGAATCGAACCTGCACGGCACGTTATACTCTCTACCATAGCTAGACCTGATCATGTTACGAAGACTTACTTCAATACAAGCTAAAACAGAGTGAATGCCAAAGGGCCTAAGTACGAACCGAACCGTTGATCTCATCATTAGACTATGTTTTACTTGATCCTCGTACTGCGAACCGAGGTATTGGGCGGAATTTTTTTTGTCCGTTTTGCTCTACGATGCACTGCTTTCGAGATATTTAACATTTTGCAGTTAAGCCCTAAATTTAATGAATCGAACTAGCACGACACGTTAGTCTCTAAGCTAAGAGCAGCAGCCATCTTGCGCAAGCACCCTTAAGGCGTCTCATAAGGAGACGTGTATAGCCGCCATCTTGTGTCCGCCATCTTGCGCAAGTATCCTTAGGGCGTCTCTAGCCATCTTGTGCAAGGACCCTTAAGCCGCCTCATAAGACCAACCGCCATCTTGCACAAGCATCACTAGGGCGTCTCATAAGGAGCCTTGTATAACCACCATCTTGCGCAAGCATCCCAAGGGAGTCTCATAAGAACCTGTGTATAGCAGCCATCTTGCGTAAGCACCCTTAAGGAGTCATGTATAGCCGCCATCTTATGCAATTAGCGTTGAGAGAGGACTGCTGTAGAATTTTTCTTTTTAAATTATCCACCACCACATTTCAAAGGTATCTAGCTAAAGATAGCAGCACTGCGTATGACAGGTGACGAATTTACATCTACTGCGATAAAGAGGGCAGCACGGTGCTCAAAGATGGCGGATGATAGCTGTCAAAAAAGCACGTAGCTATGTTTACCAAACAAGAGCATGTGGAATTTGCCGCCACCACATTTCAAACTAAAGAGGGCAGCACTATGCTCTGTTGATTAAAGATGGCGGATGGTAGCTGACAAAAAAGCACGTGAGTTTGTTTCCAAACAAGAGCACGTGGAATTTTTCAATTTGCCGCCACCACATTTCAAAGGTATCTAGCTAAAGATGGCAGCACGGTGCTCTCTTGATTAAAGATGGTAGATGATAGCTAACAGAACTTTTCAAATTGCCCGCTACTACATGCTTAAGGTAGTAGCCATAAAGAGGGCAGCACGGTGTTCTGTAGATTAAAGATGGCGGGTGATAGGTGATGAAATTGCCCGCATGATAGCAGCACGGTGCTCTGTTGATTAAAGATGGTGGATGACAGCTGTCAGAAAAGCACATAGCTTTGTTTCCAAACAAGAGCACGTGGAATTTGCCGCCACCACATTTCAACTAAAGATGGCAGCACGGTGCTCTCTTGATTAAAGATGGTGGATGATAGCTAACAGAACTTTTCAAATTGCCCGCTACTACATGCTTAAGGTAGTAGCCATAAAGAGGGCAGCACGGTGTTCTGTGGATTAAAGATGGCGGATGACAGGTGATGAAATTGCCCGCATGATAGCAGCACGGTGCTCTGTTGATTAAAGATGGCGGATGACAGCTGCACATGGCTTTGTTTCCAAACAAGAGCACGTGGAATTTACCGCCACCACGTTTCAAACTAAAGAGGGCAGCACTGTGCTCTATAGATTAAAGATGGCAGATGACAGCTGTCAAAAAAGCACGTGAGTTTGTTTTCAAACAAGAGCACGTGGAATTTTTCAATTTGCCGCCACCACATAGAGGGCAGCACTGTTCTCTCTGGATTAAAGATGGCTGCTTGTCGAAAAGCATTTTTCAAATTATCCGCCACCACATTTCAAAGGTAAGTAGCTAAAGAGGGCAGCACTGTGCTCTATAGATTAAAGATGGTGGATGACAGCTATCAAAAAAGCACGTGGCTGTCAAAAAGCACGTGGATTTGTTTATCTCGAGCTAGTGAGGTTAAGTTGGTAGCACTAAGGTTTAGGCCCGTCAAGATGGCAGCACTGCCGATGACAGGTGACGCAAGAGGGCAGCACAGTGCTCTGTGGTTTAAAGATGGCGGATGACAGCTGTCAAAAAAGCACGTGGCTGTCAAAAAGCACGTGGCTTTGTTTATCTCGCGCTAGTTAGGTTAAGTTGGTACTACTGAGGTTTAGGCCCGTCAAGATGGCAGTACTGGGGTTAGCGATGCGTTGTTGTCGATGACAGCTGTCAAAAAGCACGTGGCTTTGTTTACAAATCTGTCGAAAAGCACGTGGCTGTCAAAAAAACACGTGGCTTTGTTTACCTCATGCTAGTTAGGTTAAGTTGGTACCACTAAGGTTTAGGCCCGTCAAGATGGTAGTACTGAGGTTTGCGATGCGTTGTTGTTGATGAGAGCTGTCAAAAAGCACGTGGCTTTGTTTACAAATCTGTCAAAAAGCACGTGGCTGTCAAAAAAACACGTGGCTTTGTTTACCTCATGCTAGTTAGGTTAAGTTGGTACCACTAAGGTTTAGGCCCGTCAAGATGGTAGTACTGAGGTTTGCGATGCGTTGTTGTTGATGAGAGCTGTCAAAAAGCACGTGGCTTTGTTTACAAATCTGTCAAAAAGCACGTGGCTGTCAAAAAGCACGTGGCTTTGTTTACCTCGCGCTAGTTAGGTTAAGTTGGCACTACTGAGGTTTAGTCCCGTCAAGATGGCAGTACTGAGGTTAGCGATGCGTTGTTGTCTGTCAAAAAGCACGTGGCTTTGTTTACAAATTCAAATTTCCCGCGGGAGGTGGAGGAGGCATCTGGGAGGCCTCTGGCTGAGGTGGAGGTGGAGGTGGCCACTGGGAGGCCTCTGGCTGAGGTGGAGGTGGAGGTGGCCACTGCGAGGCCTCTGGCTGAGGTGGAGGTGGAGGTGGCCACTGGGAGCCTGAGGTGGAGGTGGCGGCAGAACCCGTATATTATACTACTCTTTCCCTTCTATCAGTTTAATCCACGGAGTTAGCCTCGCTAGTGCTTCTTACAATACGAAGTTGTCGCCTTGCTTTGGTCAAGTGAATTTTTCCATTGGTCCACCTAAACCACGTGACCGGGAAGGCTCATATTTTTTCTTCCAGTGCCAACCCTGCGTTCAACTCCCGCTAGTACATGGAGATACCCCTACGTCATTTCTCAGAAATTTGCACCCAGCTCTCGGCGCTGTCGCCACTACCTATTCTGCTCGGGACTATGAAAACCTTGTCTTTCCCCCTTCGTCATAATTTCTGAGAATTCTAGTTCTGCCGTTCATTGTGTTTGTTAATCTCAGTGGAGACAATAGCCTATGCATGTTTCACCATACCATCTCGGCCTGGCCTGGTCTTACTGTATGTACAGTACGATCTTCTCGCTTCTGAAAATGAAATTTATATTCCTCCATAAATAATTACAATTGCATGACGCTTATCACGCCCCCACCAGGGCGCAATACAATAAAATATACGTATTTATATTTTAAGCCAATTAAAATATGGGTCGAGCATATCAGAAATTATGAAGTACTATAAAAATATCTTTGTCACTGGAAGAATATATATGCAAACAGAATATTACTTACATTTTCTTGTCACGAGGAAAACTGAAGAAAGACCGCGCATTATTCTCTACTTCATAGTTACTGCAGCCAAACACAGCACATACCTTTCCCCTCATGTTAAGAGGAGATATCAAGGTATGACACATGCTACTATTTAACTATGTCAACTCACTGAAAACGCATAAATAACACCAAAAACTTTACACACACAAATACACGTGCTCTTATGACAGAATCAGTAGTCCTCAGGTCAATCCGCTAGAGAGAGCTCTAATAGCTGTCCCTCGATATCTCGCTGAATGTCGCGTATTGTCTCTACTGTATTTGTATAAAGTTAACATATATATTACATATCCGAAGTGACCATAAACCGATAGTTCCATTCGCTTCCGCGTCGCTGTAACAGGAGTGCGGCTGAATTCAGTCGACTTGTTTTTTGAAGTAGTCGACTGCTACGATAGTTTAAACTATCGACTAGTTCGATAGTTATTAGTCGATAGTGCCCATCTCTAGGTGAGAGCGGAGCAGCTGCTTACGCTCTTACTCCGGTACAGTCGTTCTCCGATTGAATTTACTCCCGGAAAATAAGTGCTTTAACCCAGGAACAGTACCCTTATTCTCTAGAAACAGTAACGGTACCCCAGGACAGAAACACAACTCTGCTCCATTAAAATCTACAGTATATATTTTAAAAAATCATGAAAACTAAAGTCAGTCAGTCCGGCCATTCTATGCAGTCGATTTCCTTCAATTTTTTTAAACCGAAAAGTATTCATGCACAGATTTGACATCAGGTACTATAAATCACTTAACTTCCGCCTTCCTCAAATTATTTGATTTTTCAATTTTTTGTCTCTTTGAAGCAATTATATCTTTGGTTCTAACTAACGTACGGAGTTCGTATTTGGCCTAAGAACACTCAGTGGATCAAGCTCTTTCATTTCAGCTCTTAACTATTCAAATTGGTTAGATTCTGAGGAAAGTTGTGAGTGCACATTCAATTTAACGTCTCATTTCTTCAGCATTTTTCTCATTGAAGCAATCATATCGTTCGTTCTAATTGAGGTACGCAGTTCGTTTTTGTCTAAAAACACTCAGTGGGTCAAGCGCTTTCTTTTGAGGCAGTAACTACTTAAAGTGGAAGATTCTGAGAAAAGTTATGAGTACATTTGTCTCCATGACGAAGATCTTTGAAGGACTTTATAACAGTTCGGCGCGTAGTGTTGTTCCAAGGAACGTTTAATTCAATTTATTTGTGTGATGTATTTTCAAGTATTTTGTTGACATAATATTACATTCTATTACCACAGTAGATCATGTGCTTTATTTCATTAACTCGAAACTTTGTAAATACACTATACTTTGCACATTGCGGGCGGAGCCAGCAGGAAACTGCTAGTTATGTATTAATAATAACTGCAAGTGAGCCTCCATGGCTCAGGCGGCAGCGCGTCGGCCTCTCACCGCTAGATACCGACGTTCAAATCCCGGTAACTCCATGTGAGATTTGTGCAGAACAAAGCGGAAGCGGGACAGGTTTTTCTCTGGGTACTTTGGTTTTCCCTGTCATCCTTCATTCCAGCAACACTCTCCATTCTCATTTCATAGCATCTATCAGTCATTAATAAGTCGCTTTGGAAGTGGCGACCCCATCGTACTAATAGGCTATATATGATTCATTCATCACATTCCTGACACGGTCAATGACTGGAAATCTATCTATCTACTAAAGTTCTCATTCCCCACCTTGAAGGGGTGGGGGGCACCTAGAAGGTAACGCCTTCTCTCTGGCCAGGAGTTGAAGACGTTGAGAGGGAGTGAGGGATGTGTAGGGTGGGAGTGGAGTGATTTGAGGAATGTTAAGATGTGGTATGGGCATTAGCCTAATTGAGGGACTAGTTTTCATTATAAATATGGGGATATATGGATTATTGTTGGAATGCTATTTTGCAGAAGTAAATGATGCAGAACATACAACATAGACTATTAGACGTGTCTACATTTTTGTTTTCTTGTTTTTTGTTTCTTTGTTAATCCTTAGCATACAGTTTAATGATTTAATACAATAGATGGATGGTTGGAGAGGTGAACACTCATAATGAGTATAGAACGGGGGACGCCGATGCAGCATCACGCACAAGATTAAAATAATTGTAATGGTGGGGGGTGATGTAGATTGCTTAGCTGTTGCTGTTGCTGCTGTTGTTGTTGAGGGTGATACGGGAACAGGTCGGTCACCACCTTAGGGTGAACGGTAGAGGTGAAATGGGGATGGATGAAGAGTGGGGAAGGAGGGCGTGGCTCATTAGGGGAGGATGGGCTCGGCTGAGGGTGCGAAGGACGGCTCGTTGGAAGAGGATGAGGACGAAGGAATCAAGTTTGGGAAAGGGGAAAATGTCATAGAGGTCGGACGTGTGGGAAAGGAAGGGGAGACGTAGGGCATGACGGACTAGGTGACGTTCTATGGAAAGGAGTGGGCGGTACAAGGTAGGATTCGAGTGGGCGACAGCTGCTCAGGCAGTAAGGCCGTAGGTGATGGGGAACGAACAAAGGACTTGTAGGTTAAGAGGAGTAGAGAGGAGTTAAGACCCCACCGAGCGCCAGCTAACCGTCGGACAAGCCGAGCCCGGGCGGCGGTCTTGGTTTTAAGCTGGAGGAAGTGGGGACGAAAGGTTAGGTGTTCATCGAAATGGATTCCTAGGTATTTAAGTGTGGATTGAGTGCGGACGGGGTTATCACGAATTCGGAGGTGGAGATTGTGGGGATCACGGGTGCTGCTGAATCTCCGGCGTTTGCAACGAAATAGAAGGGACTGAGTTTTAGATTAGTTGAGTTTAAGGTGCCACCTATCACACCAGGAAATGAAGGAGTCTAGGTAGGGTTGGACGGTACGTTAAAGATTGGATGGAGTAGAGTGGGGCGAGAATGGCGGTGTCATCCTCAAATTGGAGAAGTTGGATCGGGGATGGAGGCTGGGGTATGTCTGCTACAAATATGATGAAGAGGAGGGGGAGTGTGGAGAGCCTTGTGGGACACCAAGCGTAAGAGGAAAAGAGGGGGAGAGTTGCTATTTGATGGATATCTGGGTCGTGCGTTTGCTGAGGAAGGAGGAGATAAATCGGATGTACGAGAGAGGAAGAGCAAAGAAATGTAGCTTGAAAAGGAGAGCCGGGTGCCAGATGGAATCAAAAGCTAGGTGGAAATCAAACGTCATTAAAAGAGTGGGACCGGCGCGATTGAAGATATTTGATGTGATTTGGACCAGACGAAGGAGTTGATCAGTCGTGGATAGGCCAAGGCGGAAGCCGAATTGGGAGAGGGGGGAAGTAAGTTGTTACTGTGGAGATGCTGGTGGAGACGGCGAACAAGGATTTTATCGATTTTAACTGTGATGGGGCGGTAGTAGTCGAGGTCGGAGGGAGGTTTCCCGGATTTTGAGAAAAGGAGCATTGTGGTGTGTTTCCAGAATGAAGGGTAAAAGCCGGTTCTAAGGACAAAGGTGTAGAGTGTGGCTAGGATGTTGAAAAGAATTGGAGGGGCTTGACGGATGTGTAGGTAGCGGGTCTTGTCAGGTCTAGGGGCAGTGTTACGGGTTATGGATAGGACAGAACGGATTTCGAACGGTGTGATGGAATTGTCTAGAGGATGGTTTGTGAGGCTGTGGTTCATGGAGGGTGTGAGTGCGGGGGAGGAGACTAGGTTTAGGTACAGCTGATTGTCTGAAATATCGAAATTAGAGTCGGCATGTGTGTTGAAACGGCGTTTGAAGTGCTGGGCGGAGGTCTCCAGTTTCTCCGTGGTGTTTGCTGGAGCGACGCCACAGTCGATCATCGGATATTTAGGAGTAGAGGATTGACCAAGGAGAGTGTTCAGTTTGCGCCAATATTTAGATGGATGTACGTGGAGAGTATTGAGAGTGGTGCAGGTATGGTCCCAGGATCGACGGGTACGAGTTGCAAGGTAGTTCCGGATAGTGCGGAGGGTCTGTCGAAGTAGGCAGAGGAAGTAAGGATCGCGAGTGGGTTGGAATTGGTGAAGGTAGGATTGGGAGAGCTTTTGGAGGTGGACGAAACGCGGGGGAAGTCAGGGTTGGGATGCTGAGTGGAGAGTGGTGGAAATGTGGGGCGAGGATGCAGCAGTAATCAGCTCGGAAATGATGGTGTCTTCTGTGATGTCCGGGTCCACTCCCCGGATAACACCACTGAACAGGCTGTGACTGGGCAGGGGGAGGGGGTTGGAGGGGCTTTGCTGGTGGGAATGGATAAGGGCTTCAAGGGTGATGCTGATCCTAACTGGGTGGCTCCGATGGTGTGGGTGAGCAGGCGTGCGGCGTCCTCCCCATTGACTTTAATGATTACACCTATAGAAGTTGGACGGATGTCAGCTACCTCGTGGCGCTGCGTGTTGAATCTGACGATCGTGGCGAATATGTTCCTCGGCTGGCGGATTTCTGGTGAAGGGTTGTGCAGGAGAAAGGTGTGCGTGCCTTGGAGAGTTTTCTGAAGAGTGCGGAGGTTGATAATTGGACGGCGGGCTCGGGAGAAGTGTGGAAATTCAGAGATGGAGTTAATGTCTGGTGGGAGGTTTGGAGTGTCCATGGGGTGGAAGTTAACGGTGTAGATTATCCTGATGTTGCGGCGACATCCAGAAAGCGCTTCCTGGCGGTGTCGTCATCCGTTGGATTTGAGATGTAGTTCATGGAGGGTGTGAGTGCGGGGGAGGAGACTAGGTTTAAGTAAAGTTGATTGTCTGAAATATCGAAATTAGAGTCGGCATGTGTGTTGAAACGGCGTTTGAAGTGCTGGGCGGAGGTCTCCAGTTTCTCCGTGGTGTTTGCTGGAGCGACGCCACAGTTTGTTCGTAAAACACGGGTATTTAAGCATTTACCAGGTGGGTGTCTCACAATGTCGTCTCGTAATTGGACGTTGTTTGTGGGGCATGCCGTGATGATGGTGGCGGGGGAGCGATGAAACCCCTCGGCTGTGTGATGGAGTGGTGATCATCGAAGCGCTGGCAGTACTGAACATGGTGCTGTGACGAGATTGAAAAAAGGGGGAAACCCCCGGTTAACCCGTGAGCGAGCCCAGGATCCCTGGGGTGTGCTGTACACGGATGAATGAAGATGCGATACTCGCACAAAGTCCTGAGGTGACACTTATTCCACCTGGGGGTCCACCTTTTCAAAGAGCGATAAACTGTCGTGGCCTCGTACGGTGTAGGAATTGACGCTGGACACAGAGCACAACTAGCAGAGAACATCCAACTACTTGCAATAACTGCAAGTACAAATGAGTAAAATCAACCCTGTAGCACAGAATACTTTATTGAGGCTATAAAATGAAAATTTATCACCGTTTTCACTTCTTACATTCACGACAAAACACCAAGCTATGATTCTGAGCGCTCCACAGAGGTCTTTGTGTCCTTGGATCGTGGCCAGATGGAGCACCTTCCGGACGATCGATTGCAGGTTGACGGCTGAGTGGACATCTCAACTCCCAGCTGTTCCACAATAGCCACGCGAATACCTCTCAGAAGGGGGGCGGTTTGAAGTCTGTGTATCATTCAAGGTTACACCAGTTCTTCACCCAATGTGAAAAGAAAAATCTTCCCTAGATTTTACTTCTTGATTTTGTGCAAAAACCTTCTCTCTGTAGGTTATGTACCCATTGAAGCATGCAGCGTTAATCATCCCATACTAAAGGCAAATTGGCCACCGTCTTGTTTTCCTGCCACAGTTGTATGTTCCACGCATCTCGTCAAATACATTAACGCCTCCGTTTTTACCATTATAGAAGTGAGTCATCTCTGGTAAGTTAGAGTCCTTCATCATAGACTGGCCTTGGTCCTTCCTGCTCTTGTGGGAGGTTTAGATGACCAGCGGTAACAAACCTTTGTTGGTACAACAATGCAATCGGACAGAACTTGTGACCTTTCCTCTCGCTGACACGCCTGCATGATTATTTGATGCGTCAGTGGAAGTACTGTTCCCTTCAAATTTGGCCTACAATGAACATTTTATTAATAATAATGTTGTTTGTTTTACGTCCCACTAATTACTTTTTAAGGTCTTCGGAGACGCCGAGGTGCCGGAATTTAATCCCGCACGAGTTCTTTTACGTGCCAGTAAATCTACTGACACGGGGCTGTCGTATTTGGGCACCTTCAAATACCACCGGACTGAGCCAGGATCGAACCTGCCAAGTTGGGGTTAGAAGGCCAGCGCCTTAACCGTCTGAGCCACTCAGCCCGGCGAACAAAAACGAACATTTTATTGTGTGTGGAAATGAGAGACTATCATTCCTTTATCAAGAGTGATATAATTCAAGTTCATTCTTACACAATCGTGTTCGCATGCATAGAGTCGGTTTTTACAGGCCGGGAGAGCAGTACTGATTTTCAATCGACCAGTCAGCTGTGTCATGTGACCTACTTGGGAAATTTCAAGGCCAGGCTAATTAGCAGCGCGCGTGGAATATTCTGGAGAATGTGACATCTAGAATTATAGTAGCCTATCAGGTGCAAGTACGAGACACACCCACCTGGTAAATACTTCAAACGCTCTCTTATTCTTTGATACTGCACTCTTATACTCTGATTCTACGACACTATGATACTCTGACATTCTGACATTCTGGTAGTCGTCGAGTAAAGCAGATTTTACGTTCTGTTCTCCAATAAATTCAATGTGGTTGTGTGTGGAAACATAGATTAACATTTTGTGTTAGTTTCAGCTCTCACATTATCAAGAGAGAAGAGGACCACAGCGCCAGGATGTTTCAACTACCATCTACAAGATTACTCATCTGGACTTGGCTGCCGACATGGAGAACTAAGTTGTAGGGGAGATTGCGACAGGCGAGCGAGCAGATCCAGAACAACGACGGAGATCCAATTCCATCAGAAATTTAAGTGCCATTTTATAAAGTTTTTCCTGTTCATCTTTGTAGAAATAATACTTACTTATTCCTTAGTGGTAGTATTTATATTAGATTTGTAAATTTTGATATTTCCATTCTTCTTTCACATGGGTAATGGTAGTATTGTTACGTTGAGAGTGTATGAGTTATTGGATTCTATTACTGTAGAGTAGTTAGACTGTGTGTGTCTTCTATTATAATACTGGATGTTCCAACCAACAGCTTAGTGTACCATTTAAAAATCACTGACCGCATCGATAACAGATGATTGTTTTTGAGAGGATATTTCCAAATATTGAACTCGTGTGGGACAGATTTACGGCATATTTAATATGTTGAATTTCAGTGTAAATTTCACCTCACGTATTTCATTGGATTTTATGCGAGTTAGTATCATCAGATTCATTGTCGAACTCAGAATTTGTGGAAGTAATATCCAGCATTAAGAATAATAATAAGAATAATAATTGTTACGGGGATACCCGTGGAGCAGAAAGAGGTTAAAGAAGGTGCCGGGGTGAATGGGTTTATCTACAATATCAAAATTAATTTAAAACTTGAACTGAAGGTTATATTACTTTTAGAAATTCTAATTTAACAATTTTTCACTGAATAAACATAACAACGAAACATCAGGTACAATGACAATTTCCTAAATTGGAAAATTCAAGATTCAGACCTTGACAATTCTGGGCTACAAGCCCCTAGGGTACAAATTTACAAATGAAAGTGGTATTATTTAATTAAGGCCAGAAATCCCCTAGTCCAAGAGCACTTGCTCCCTAAATTATAATATCTAGCCTCCCAAAGGCACACTTTACTGTTACAAGAGCTAACAGGCTCTCAGCCTACTCAAGGCACATTTTACACAGAGGTATCTCGTACCCAACCTACTGGACCTTTGCGAAAAAGAACATGTTAAATAAACGGCCCGAACACAAACTGAATGGATGCGAACACTGCGCTCCAGATAATGAAAAATTAAAAACCTACAGGGCTCTTAGCCAATGAAACAGGGGCTATTCCTAAACTACGGAGGTGGCTTGCATGGAAATCATTTTAACACATTACAGGAAGAAAACAGTTATGAAAACGTAGTCACCTCATACCAAAATGAAGGGGAGCTCGAGAGGGTAACTCACTCTCTATCCCCGATTTACAATTAAAGATTTTATGAAGTTTTTACCTTAGCCGAAAGAAAAGTTACATTTTAGAAAAGTAGGTTACATAGTTAAAGATTCGAAGCTTCCCCTCAGATAAAGTAGCGGAGACAGCAAGAAAGATATAATTTTATGTGGCCATTACCTTTTGGATGTTCTGCTCTCCGAAGAAGGAGGCGACCCCGCCCCCTGCCTTAACACACACATAGAAAGATGATGATCAATTGGCAAGGAAACCCGAAAATCCGCACCTTATATACCCTCAGGGAAGGTTCGAGAGGATCATGGGCTAATCCGTACACACACTCTCAAATATATTGGTTAAGTTCAAAAGTTACGCTCAAAATCGAACAAAAAGCCTGTGATAGGGTGAAAATTAATTACAGAATTTTTCATTGGCCAGATTCAAAACTGGCGGAAAGAAAAGGAAGTGTTGCCAACCCAAAAATAAATGAACCTAGATTCAGTTATGGAAACCTTGGAATACGAAACTTCTTTTAGTTACACGTTCTTTCATCAAGCACCAGAGTGCATGATCAGGGTTTTTGGTAGTGTCATATGTGGAAGAATGTCCAAACTTCTTGATAAATGGCAAACAAAACAAGGAGAAATTCAATCAGTTTAGGAAACTTCACAATAACACTATTCCTTAATTTTTCAGTGGTGACATCTTCCGACTAAAGTTCCAAGTTCAGGTATTATCAGTTTCACATTTTGATCGATAGGGGAGTTTATAAGGGCGCTTATTTTGAATGGGCGGCGTTGAAGTGTACCTCCCGATACAATAATAATGAAAATTATAGCTCGGATTGAAGTAAAGATTTAGGGTCATGAGTTTAAATGTTACTTGTTCTTATTGTGAAATGTTCGATATGTGCTCAGTCAAGTGGAATATGAGTCTGGAATAAAGCGAAATCTCGAAGATTAATTATTTTATTTATTTGGGAAGTATTTGTTTGGTGAACAATGACTTCTGTAAATATTGGAGCGCGTGTTAAATGATGTGTGTAAGATTTAAAGTAATAATAATATTATCGTGACTCACGAACCGCAGGTTCGATGGTTTTAATGTTTGACCTGTATTATGTGCATCTTTGTAGCCGAAATTTCTTCTGAATATTGAACCGATTATATTCCTAATGATCAACGACGTGAGAACTTTGTTATTGATCGCCCATATTTTATCACATTCCTGTGAGGGTCGTGAGTTGATATTTGACCGATACAGTCATCCTTAAAATTCCATGAGTAGGGGATAATAACCAGAATTTATAAGTCAAATTCTAGAATCCGCTTGTAATGAATGAAAATAATATTCGAGTATCTTTTGTGTGAAAGTTGTGTGTGTGTTGTAGTTAATTACATTTTTTTCCGTGATTTATCGAAGTAACAAGATGCGGCGACAACTTAATTTTAAAGGTTGATCTCATGACATTTATTTGCGCAAATTTTTGTGGCTAACATAGCATATATGTTAAGGTTAGAGTAGGGCTGTGTTGTTATTGACTGGAATCTTGATGAGGAGTGGGGAAATTTTATTTGCTGGCGATATATTGCGCTTAAATTTAATTCAGATAGACGATGATTATTGCTTTTATTTTAGCCTTAATTTTGTGTTGATTTAAACCTTCAGGTACCAGTCACGAATGAATAAGTGTGTAATATTTCATAGGTGAGGGCAAAGGCACCCGAATTTGTAAAAGTTGTTAATTTCATTTTTGAGGCGTCAGATAATGGGGATTGATTAATATCACGTATTATTCAGTGAAGTTTGAAGGAGTTTCGTGGAAATGGCAATTATAATGATGTAAATTAATGGTGATAAGTTTTAAATAGACATGCTTCAGTAAAATTTTAGAATAAATATTTGAAGCGTAGTTCAGGGAAATTCACGCAAGATAAATGAGATAATGTTAATCAAATTCATCCACAAGAAGGACGACTCTGTTATAATATTTCTGACGTATTTTTGTGAAGTTAATGACGCCACAATTAATTAATTTCTTCTGAAAACATGAAGTTTCTTTGCGTGAATGTGGATGTTATCCCAATAACACATGAAAGTATAAGGTAGCCTAGGATAGCCTAGGATGGCACAGGTGAAATGTTCGAGGCATGGAAAGCTCATTGATATTTAATTTTCTTGTAAATTGTCAATAATCCTACCATTATTAAGAGGAGATTTTCCCAGCATAATTTATTTTCTTTATTCAAGCTAGATGTAGGCTAATACATACTCATTGTGTATTTCAGTTAAATTCAAGCTTCGATATGAGTGGAGAACGATGGTGTTATATCTCGGGCAACTTGCGGAGAAGAATATTGAGTAGAAATCCATCAAGATTTGTTTGTTAAATTTGTGCTTTGAGTGCTAGTTTTAAATAAATGTCAAAACTGTTGTTTTAAATGTTATTTTAGTGATTGTCGTCAGTCCTTGTATCTTTCCTGCCTATTAAAAGCAAGCAAAGCCTGACAGCGAACTGTCCACGTCTGGGACTTTCTCTCTCCGGCTGAGCCAACTGGGAATAAAGGGGGCAATAGGAACTAGAAATCAAAGTCTTGCAGTGTAACATATTAACACTTAGCCTGAATTCTCGTCCCACTGTC
Source organism: Anabrus simplex (assembly GCF_040414725.1). Classification (NCBI taxonomy): domain Eukaryota; kingdom Metazoa; phylum Arthropoda; class Insecta; order Orthoptera; family Tettigoniidae; genus Anabrus; species Anabrus simplex. The sequence continues at coordinate 85,660,659 of NC_090276.1, read as the reverse complement.
CAATTAGTCAGCGTTATCTTTCATTTCTCTGAAGAATTCAAGTAGATCTCTGTAGACAGAGGGCACAAATGCTTCTGTTGGTGCCGTAATCAACTTTTTCTTATTGCTTTATCAAAAGCAGCGGCCCAGTTAATGACGAAAACTGAAAGCTAATCAATATTTTGAAAGAAAACTCACAGCATCTATTAAAGTGCTGATAATATCTCTCTTATTTTTACTGGCTCATCATGCTCGTCAATTTTCTTTCTGTAAGCTGTTCTCTATTCTGGACCATACGAACTAAATCATCTCGGCAACAGCGTTGGTGTGTGCTTGAGACACCTCATGGCGTCTCTTCATAACTCTGAAACTATATAATTTCTCCCTACCGTCTTTATTCCAAGCATATTTCCTGAGGAAAATAGAACACTTGGCAAAACAGTGCAGTTTAGTAATGTTTGCACTGGTGATGGACACTCTGAGACGAGGTCTCGAGATTTCGAGAGATCTCGAGAGCGTTTTCCCCACAATGTGTGGCGAACAGTGTTCGTAGGCCTACAGGTAGTCGGGGCTGAATGCTGTTTGTGCCGAGTATGCAAATAGCAAACTACGAACCTTCTCCATTCCGTAAATACGTGTCAACAAGCGACTAGGACGTTCATTTCTTTCATTTCTACCGAGGCCTATTTTGAGCAGTATAACATAATTATAAAGGATACGCATTCTGGCATTGTGTGCACTGGTAGGCTCACGAATGAGTAGGCTAAGTACAGAAACTGACGGCTACTGTAGGTACACGTATCTGGATACTAGAGGCGTGCATTATTCGAAGTAGAGACGAGGCAAGATGCGCCTTGCTGCATATGTAACCACTATTACGCATGAGTGGACTGCGTAATCTAAAATGCTTGAGTTTGCTCGAATTCTTTCGACAGGTAGTTGTACGACGTTATCAGACCCCACATTCAATATCATATGACCACTGCTTGTGTTTGCCGATATTTTGGTGACGAAGGAAATAATTCCTTACGGCGTTGTAGAGTATTCGCGTTATATGTAAAGTTAACATAACTACCCAACAACAACAACAACAACAACGAAAACAACAAGAGTACAACAAGCAATTCCATTGAAAGGAAATATTAGAAGAAATACTACTAGTTTAACAATTTAAATCCAGCAGAAAATCACAAATTCAGTGTCCGTCGTTTACAGCTTTTACTTTTCACTTTACACTAGCACTAATCATCTTCTTAAGCGATTTGATACCGGAAGGGAATCTATCAAAGACTGCTGCTGGTAATTTACTCCAATCCCTTATGGTCCTGTTTAAGAGGAAAATTTGCCCACATCAGTATCCTGGTTATTATTACACTACTGTAAATTACCATTGCCACCGGGATATTTCCCATTTGCGATGTATTTGTTAATAATAATTAAGTACTTCGGTATATGACAGTGCAAAAGTATAATTGTGTTTAGTTGTATCCAACAACTTGAAGACGATGTCCGAAACGCATGGCATTGCTTCCACTTACTTATGCCAGGCTCTTCACTTTCATCTTCCGTATCCGACCTCCCTTGGTCAACACTTGTTCTTTTCTGACCCCGACGCTATTAGGTTTGCGAGGGCTAGGGAGTCTTTCATTTTCATGCCCTTCGTGGCCCTTGCCTTCCTTTGGTCGATACCTTCATTTTTCGAAGTGTCGGATCCCTTCAATTCTTACGCTCTGATTAGTGTTATATAAAGGATGGTTGCCTAGTTGTACTTCCTCTTAAAACAATAATCACCACTACCACCACCTGTCCGAAACGCAACGTAAGTCATGGATGTCGGTTATGATGAAGAGATGCCGCATAGCACAGCCCGCTGTGTTTATTCAAAAGGAGTAAAATACGTGGGCAGAAATATTTCTGGGATCATCCGACACTTAAAAATATATAGTTTATATGAAGAGGAATAGTCACAGGACACCTCCGGCCCGGTCTGAATCATTCATCTAAATAGTCTATACAGCCATTGTAGACCAACAAGTTCTACTGCTTTTATAATTCCCCAGATATTTCATCCAATCCTCTGCTTTTCCCTCATTCATTCACTTGACAGCGGCTTCCTCTTTTTTACTTTTGGACTTTGTCTCCTCACACTTTGTATCTATCACCTTGTCACATAGAGGAGTTCAAAGGATCCCTTCCATCTAGTCCCGATCTCCTCTTGTTGTGTTATTATCCTTTCTTCCTTCTTTTCCACCTGCTTTCTGTAGACCCTTTCTTCTCTCTTCTTTGTTACAAGTCCACAAATCCTTTCGTCACTACCCACATTCCGTTTCAGCTTTCCGGCTTTTCTCCACTTACTACTTTGTTATTCCTTCATTTCATTTCCTGATCCTTTCTTCTCCTTCCAGTTTATCCCAGTTTCACAATACTGGCATGCTTTCTTATTTTTCCTTTACTGTCTAATTTAAAGATGGGGTCTCTTTATCTTTCACTCCTATCAAAGGCTCCCTCTACACAGCCTACAGATTCCTTCTTGAACATGTCCCATTCGACTTCCACACCCTCCAGCTCAATTCTGGATATGTGTTGTTTCAGTTCATTTTGGAATTCATTTTTCACTTCCATCTATACACTAAGAGTTTACTAAAATGAGCTTTGTGAAGTCCATTCATCTGTTCTACTGGACTGATTTGCGTCATTCTCTCCGGAATGACATGCTGGTAAATCAACAGGCATTGAGAGGTTTCAAACTTGAGTCAGCTTTTAGTCATCCTAAAATAAATCACTGAATGACCACTCTAATAAAACAGCAGTTCAATGCTTGCCCTAGCCAACAATACGTTCTGTACTTAGCAGGTCGCACACAGTTAAGGAGCAATATCTTCACGTAAAGGAACTGGTGAAGCTAAACAATTAAAAGTGATGGCAACTACAAGCAATCCGGCACTTAAAACTAAACTTGGTACACACATTACTTAATAATATCTGGAGAGAAATACTGTGGGAGTGAAACACAGCTGGAGTAGATGGGAATGACAGGTAAAAATAACTGAAAACAATCCATATTAGTGTTGATTCCATAGATTTTGTTTCCAAATTGCTTTACGTCGCACTGACACAGATAGGTCTTATGGCGACGATGCGATAGGAAAGGGCTAGGAGTGGAAAGGAAGCGGCCATGGCCTTAATTAAGGTACAGCCCCAGCATTTGCCTGGTGTGAAAATGGGAAACCACGGAAAACCATCTTCAGGGCTGCCGACAGTGGGGTTCGAACCCGCTATCTCCCGAATACTGGATACTGGCAACACTTAAGAGACTGCAGCTATCGAGCTCGGTAATCCATAGTTTTTTTGGGCTGCTGAAATAAAGAGTGACAAAGTGGATGACTGTGGTGTAGGGATAGCATCCCTGCCTCCAACCTGGAGTCCCTGAGTTCGATGGGTCAGTACAATGTGAGTCAATCAGCAAGCTGTTACAGTGTATGGTGATGGTGTTATTCATTACAGCATGGTTCAGAGACAACATCTGGATGACTTGACATGGGGAAGAATCATCGGGAAATAATTAAAAAACAAAATAATAACAAAACCAATATTGCACAAAATTATTCGGACAGTTTCCTTTTTACTTATGATCCTAAAGGTTCAGTGCCTGGTTGCCTTTCCTTTCATTTTAATTACTTCTTTGAGTCGACTTGGCATGCTCTCCACTGATTTCCTGATGTAATCGGAAGATATCTCTGCCACTCTTCTTGAAGTGGTTTTTCAGCTGTTCTCTAGATGAGATTGTTGTTTTCCTTATTTCTTGAATTAAGATCAGATAAAGATGTGCTGAGAAGTTTATGTATTTATTAAGAACTAATGCCTCAGTTGTGGTTTTAAGAGCTATCCGTAGTGTGTTTATATGTGATGTCCATGTGGTGGTGTTATCTTGTGAATACATTCTGTTACAAGCGATATTAAGTTCGTATTTTTACTATATTTATGTGCCCCAAGTGTCAGACATCTTGTTTTCCTACAATCCATCCATAGTAAACACTAGTCAGAGGGGCAATTTATTGTTCTATTCTAATTTTTTTTTCTATCACTCTTACTGCCCTAAATGTCGGCCATTTTACACAGCCATGGAAACCACGATGCAGATGGGAATTCTACCCTACATTTTATGCGTTGCCTAGGCCACAGAGCTTAAATTGTTTATTTACACCTTCTGCCCTTACTTAGTCAGCCATCTTTAGAGCGGGGTTTTCGTTGCTACATGTCCGTAGGTTTAACCTCATATTACCCTACACGTGACCCCTGGGTGGTGCTAAGAGAGCAACAACTTTGGCTGCTGGACCCAAAGCTCTTCTTTGTGGATATCCCAGCAATTTAGAGGATTCATCAACTAAATGTGAGAAAAATGATTAAAATCGTAAATGGCCCTTTTCAGAGCCCCACTGAAAATCATGATCCTACTCTAAACATTCTGCAGCTCAATATCGAAGGAGCAAGTCGACCAAAAAGTGACTATCTAACAAAAATACTGACTAATCACAAGGTGGATATTGTTCTATTGCAGGAGACCCATTGTGAAAACCAGGACCAGCTTTATGCCAGATGTAGGATTCCCGGATACAATCTGCTCAATGCAACTTTTCATAAACAGTACGGAACAGCAACATATGTAAAAAATGATATAGAGGAAGCTGAAATAATAAGCACAAATACTGATAACAACATGTTTTGCTCTAAAACAAAGATTGCAAATACAGAAATTGTAAACATCTACAAACCACCTTGTCAAACTTGGAGCCTAAACGAGACCATCCTGAATATACAGCACCCAGCCGTAATCCTTGGGGAGTTTAATAGTCAGAACACTAAATGGGGTTATAACTATACCAACAAAGAGGGACAAGATGTGTCTGAATGGGCTGATGCCGAAGATCTTTTTCTATTGTTTGATGCCAAAGAAAAGGGCTCCTTCCACTCTACCAGATGGAATAAGGACTATAACCCTGATCTGTGTTTTGTATCAAAAGACTCTCTTGGAAACCTCTACACTGTACTAGGAAAATTCTGAACAACTTTCCCCGAAGCCAACACAGACCAGTGCTTGTCAAAGTCGGTCTGGAAATACCTGCCATCAGATCAGTCCCACTTCCCCGCTGGAATTTTTCCAAAGCCAACTGGTCTAAATTCACCAGCGAACTGGAACATAATGTACAGTGGATTCCTCCTACAACAGGAAATTACGAGCGCTTTGTCAAACGAACATCCGCCATCGCAAAAAAGCATATCCCAAGAGGATACAGGAAGGATTATATTCCTGGATGGAACCCAAAATGCAAAAAGCTATACAAGGAATATATGCTCAGCAGTGACCCTGAAATTGCAGATGAACTGATCCAGTCTCTAGATTCATCTAGAAAAGAAAAATGGTTCAATCTCATGGAAAATATAAGTTTTCAATATTCCAGTCGAAAATCATGGTCACTTCTAAGGAAACTTGGCAACAACACTCCCAAATTCGGTCCCAAGAGCTCTAAGATAAAACCAAACGAGGTGGCAAACAGATTAGTTAGCCTGACAAGAAAACCTGTCGGCACAAATAAGAAAGAGTCAAAAAGAATTCAAAAACAGCTAAAATCGAGGATAACCCAGGCCAAAGCAGTCTCACAGTTTTCCTCTGATTTCACAGCTGCTGAGATCTCAACTGCGCTAAAAGAAATAAAGTCAGGAAAAGCAGCCGGATTGGATGGAATATACCCAGAATTCCTTATACATTGTGGCCCCCGAACAACTGAATGGCTTGCCAAATTTTACAGCAATATCTTACATGTTGGACAACTACCATCAATACTCAAAAGAACAAAAATAGTAGCAATCCTTAAACAAGGGAAAAGTGGAGACAGTGCAGAAGATTACAGACCCATAGCCCTTTTAAGTGTCTGCTACAAACTACTGGAGAGAGTAATATACAATAGAATCTCAGCCAAAATCCTAGAGCACATACCACTTGAACAAGCTGGCTTCAGACCAAGCTGCAGCTGTACCGACCAGGTGTTAGCCCTAACCACCCATATTGAGAGGGGATTTCAAGATCGAAAGAAGACCGTAGCAGTGTTCGTAGATCTGTCATCAGCTTATGACACAGTCTGGCGAAAAGGAATGATCCTCAAATTCCTGAAGTTAATCCCTTGTAAGACGCTTGCCACCCTGCTGAATAATATGTTGGCTAATAGAATGATTGAAGTACACCTACACGGCAACATAAGTAAAACTTACAAACTGAGGGCGGATTACCACAGGGATCGGTACTGGCCCCATTGCTCTTCAACGTATATACAGCAGATCTACCTTCAACTAATGCTAGGAAGTTTATATACGCTGACGACATCTGTTTGGCAGCCCAGTCTAGTGATTTTGCTGGAGCAGAAACCACACTCACTAAAGATCTCTGCAGAATTGATAATTATTTTAAAACCTGGCGACTGAAACCAAACATAACAAAAACAGAGGTCAGCTGCTTTCATTTGAGCAACAGACAAGCCACTTATGTCCCTCAGATTCAATTCAGAGGTCATGTACTGAAGTTCAATCCTCATCCAAAATATCTAGGCGTTACCTTGGATCGATCTTTGACTTACAGCGAACATGTACGCAAAACATCTGCCAAGATCAAAACCCGCAATAACATCCTGCACAAACTCACAGGAACAAGCTGGGGCCCATCTGCATCCACCCTCCGAACTACAGCACTTGCGTTAGTATACCCAGTAGCCGAATACTGCTGCCCAGTATGGCTCAACAGTGCCCATACAAAGAAGATAGACACTCAGTTAAACGATACAATGAGGACTATATCAGGAACCATCCAATCCACACCTTTGGATTGGTTACCAGTTCTTTCAAATATTCCACCTCCTCATCTCCGAAGACAAATGGCACTGAAGAAAGAATGGGTTAAATGCTGTGACAATCCTCTTCTACCAATACATCAAGACTGCCTACGTGAAGATCTCAGGCTGAAATCTAGGAACCTTTCTTGGTTACTAGGAAAGAGGCTAGCCCAAGATGAATTTCATACTAACACTGCCTGGCGCGATGGGTGGGCAGCTTCAAACCCTGACAGATTAGGTCTAATTTCGGATCCAGTTATGCAACCTCCTGGTTTCAACTTACCCAGAAAAATCTGGTCATCACTTAATCGGATCAGAACTCAACATGGCAGATGCAACTTCTGGAAACACAAGTGGAAGATTACCAGCGATCCTTATTGCGACTGCTCTGACGTGCTATCGTCACAGAATGCCCACTCCGAAGATTCAGTGGGACAATAAAGGATATCCACGAGACCAGTGATGGAGCTGTGAGTTGGCTAACAAAACTGGACATTCAGCTTTAGCAGCAATGCAGATGAGCTCAAATGTATAAATATAGTTTGTTTACTACGTACTTGTTCTGTGTGTATAGATGAAACTGTTTTTCGTGTAATTGCACATATTTGTTAATAACCTAATTGTAACAATGTATCCTCATGCCATACGAAATATATATCAACTTTGTCCCAAAGGTTCTCAGTCACATTCAAGTCTGGTGATTGAGGGGGAGGATAAAGCACCATTGGGCAATTAAACAATAACCACATCCTTACATACAGGCCATATGCTTTGGGTCGTTATCTTGATAAAACTTAAAATGTTCACCAATCTACATATTTTTGGCACTCTTTTTAATATTCTACCTCAGTATTCTAAGGTATTGAAAGGGGTCAGTTTTACCATCAATAAAATCCAATTCACCAACTCCGTTCGTCGATATGCACCGCCACACTATTACATGTCCACCGCCATCCTTCACAGTTGTTTTCAGATTTTTCTCGTGAAGCTCAGTATCAGGACGCCGCCAAACTGTTATCCTCTCATGAGACTGAAATATGTTAAATTTACTCTCATCAGCAAATATAACGTCATTCCGCCACTCATTGTCCTCTCTAACATGCTCTTTGGCACACAGCATTTTCTTTCTTCGATTTATTTGATTTATGAAGGGCTTCCTTCTTGCAATACGGCCATGAAAGTTACCTCTTCTGAGCACTCTCCGTATCGTTTTGGGATGCACTTTCTTTCCGGTGTCTGCGGCAGTCGCCATAATGAGTTTTGGAGCACTTAATTTGGGTTCATTTTTTGTCTTTCTGGTGATATAACTCTCTTCTCTCACAGAATAAGTTCTTGGGCGTCTCATATTGTCGTAGATGTTCAATCCTATCTTCCTCCCGGAATCTTGTGATAATATCAGAGACTGTATTTTCTTCATTTGTAACATTTCAGGAATTTGACGACAACTTTTACCTTTGGCATGGTGGAAAAATCACTAGCTGCCTAAACAAGATGGCGACTACTGTGTGTGAGTCTGTGATATCCGTAGTAGATAATGGTGTAAGATGCAATGAAAAATATGGCAAATGCAGAAGAGTAGTTAAAAATGGGATTCTGTGTCGTAAGTGTGATGAATGGTACCATTTTCGTTGTGCAAATATTGTAAATAGGACTGATATTGAAGAAAGTGAGTGGCTGTGTCCCGAGTGTAAACAAACTGAGAGTGAGGCAGAACAACAAGAAAGAGAGACTTACGAAACTATAATTAAGATTTTAGGAGTGCTACAAGAGGACTTATGCGCTCTGAAACATGAAAATGAAAGCTTAAAGGACAGAATAAAGAAACTGGAAGATAAAGAAGACATTGGAGAAGAAAGATCGCCGTGGACGGAAGTGACGCGTGGCCATTTTAGGCCTAATGTTAAACATATGGGAGAAACTACGTACAACTTAAAACCGGGAAAAAACTCTTTGCAGTGCCAAAATAGATTTCAGTTATTGCAGCAAGTTCCAGAAGAAGACACACCAAGTTTTCCAAATAATTTTAAATCCAGTGGAGGTAAGCTACAGAAGAAGAAAACGAACCGAAAGTCAAGATCGCCAAAGATTCATCTCTACACAGACAGTCAAGGGCGGGGTATAGCAGAAGGCATCAAGGATGAGCTGCAGAATCCAGAGACTGAGGTTTTAGGACTAATAAAACCAGGTGCCAAAACTGAAGACGTCCTTTCAAGTTGTGATCCTGTGTTAGAGAAGGACAACTACGTGGTGATTGTGAGTGGTACAAATGACATTGCTGCAAATGAAGGTGAGGAACTAATTATGAATCTCAGAGGTAAGATTTCGAAACTATCTGACTCAAAAGTAATTGTAATTAATGTGCCACCCAGGTTTGACCTTTTAGAGGACTCATGTGTGAACAAAGTTGTACATGATGTAAATATAAAAATCAAGAGATTAAGTAAGAGTTTTAGAAATGTCTATGTAGTAGATACTTTAGGTCTTGGCAGGCAAATGTTCACTAGACATGGGTTACATCTAAATGGTAATGGAAAAGCAACTCTCTGTAGACACATTGCTACAATTATCAACAGAGATTTGCAAACTAATCTGTACTTAAGAAAACCCATACCACTAAACTGGCACATACAGGGAAACTTGCCAGAAAACCCAGACCATTAAATCAAGATCTATGTACAAGGATCTGGGTTCCAGGGAAGTTCTCAACTCATGAGTCAAACGTTACCCAATTGCAACAGTCAAGTTTTAGGGAGGAAGGAGGTCTGAGATTGCTCTTGGTAAACTGTCAGAGTGTAGTAAATAAACAATTAAAATTCGGTACATTGATGGAAACTTATGAGACGGATGTGGTGATAGGAGTGGAATCGTAGTTGAGAGAAGGGGTGGGTAATACAGAAGTATTTCCAGAAGGGTATACAGTCTATCGTAGAGACCGAGGAGATAAAAAGGGAGGAGCGGTATTTATTCTGGTGAAGAAAACTTATTGTTCGCATGAATGGTTTACTGATGAAAGGGATGAAATATTAGGTATAAAATTAGTTTGTGATAATATGAAGGAGGTGGGAATTATAGGAACATATAGGCCTGGAAGAGAGGAAAGAGACATGGAAATATTTGAGAAAATAATAGATTATACTCATAAAAACAATAATGATACGGTAATAATTGGGGGAGATCTAAACTTGCCTGAAGTTGAATGGAATGGAGCTGCAAGTGAAGCCCATGAACAGAAACTGGCAAATAAGTTAGTTTGGGAGGGAGGATTTACACAAGTAGTACAAGAACCAACTCGTCTCAATAACTTGCTAGATGTATTCTTGGTTAAACCATGGGAAATTGTTGATAAAACTGAGGTAATTGAAGGAATAGGTGACCATAAGGCTGTAATAATGGATGTAGGACTTGTACCAAAAATGCTTAATAAGAGGGTCACAAAAGACAAGAAATTATACAGAAAAACTAAAGTTGATGAATTTGGGACTTACCTTAAATCACAATTCAGTTGTTGGATAAGTGAAGGGAATAATGTGGATACACTTTGGGCTAAATTTAAAGGAATCATTTGGGAAGGAGAGAAGAGATTTGTACCTGTTAAGAAGGGTAAAATGACCTCAGACCCTGTTTATTACACAAGGGAAATAAGAAAAGTAAAAAGAAAATGTAGAATAGTAAACAGGAAAATCAAAGAAGGTAGGGAGAGTAGAGAAAGTGGAAAACAGCTAATGAGGGAACTGAATAGAGTGAAAAAGGAAGCAAAAGAGAATTATATGAATGGCATTCTTCAAGAGGGTAATGACCACAAAGGGAAATGGAAAAAGCTGTATTCATGTATTAGGAATCAAAAAGGAAAAGGAATCCAAATTCCTACAATGGTGGGAGAAGGGGGTGAACACTATTTAACAGATACTGAGAAAGCAAACCTCTTTAGTAGGGAATTCCGAGATTCAGTAGAAGATTGTCAGGACTTGGAAACCGTAACAGAAGATAGAGAGGGAGAGACACAGAGGGAAACAAGAAGCTTCTCATTCACGAATGAAGATATTTTCAGAGAAATCCAACTGCTTCTGCAAGGACAAGCAGCAGGAAGTGATCAAATTACTGGGGAGGTATTAAAGACAATGGGGTGGTATATAGTGCCTTATTTAAAATTTATCTATGACTATGTCATAAATAATAGTGTGATACCAAAGGAATGGAAGGAATCTATAGTAATACCAATTTATAAAGGAAAGGGTGATAAATGGAAACCAGAGAACTACAGACCAATCAGCCTGACCAGTATAGTTTGTAAAATACTCGAGAGTTTAATAGCAAAGTACATCAGAGGGATATGTGATGATAAAAATTGGTTCATGAGGAGCCAGTATGGATTTAGAAAGAAATTTTCTTGCGAGGCACAACTGGTGGGATTTCAGCAGGACATATCAGATCAGTTAGATTCAGGAGGCCAGTTAGATTGCATAGCCATAGATCTTTCCAAAGCCTTTGATAGAGTGGAACATGGAATATTATTAAAGAAATTGGAGGGAATAGGATTGGATGTAAGGGTTATACGTTGGATAAGAACATTTCTAAATTCAAGGGTTCAGAAAGTCAAAGTAGGAAATAATATATCACAGGAAGAGAAAGTCTGGAAGGGAATTGCACAGGGTAGTATAATCGGTCCGTTACTTTTCTTAATATACGCAAATGATTTAGGGAACAATATAACATCGAAAATAAGATTGTATGCAGATGACATAATTGTTTATAGGGAAATAAATAACATTGAGGATTGTTCAGAATTACAAAGGGACCTTGACAGTATCCAAGAATGGGTTGAAGAAAATAATATGAAGATTAATGGAGGCAAATCAACTGTTACAACATTTACAAACAGGAGCTTTAAAACTGAATTTGAATATACTTTGGATGAGGTAGTTATCCCAAAAGATGGCAAGTGCAAATACTTAGGTGTGCGATTTGAAAGTAATTTGCACTGGAAGGGTCATGTTGATGACATTGTTGGGAAAGCATACCGATCGTTACATGTCATAATGAGACTACTTAAAGGATGCAACAAAGAATTAAAAGAAAAAAGTTACTTAAGTATGGTTCGTCCATTATTGGAATATGCAAACAGTGTTTGGGATCCTCACCAAGAATACCTAATAAAAGAACTAGATAGTGTGCAGAGGAAAGCAGCAGGGTTTGTAACAGGGGATTTCAGGAGAAAGAGTAGTGTATCAGAAATGTTAAAGGAACTTGGGTGGGAAACTTTAAGTAAGAGAAGGGAGAAAACTAGACTTATAGGATTATATAGAGCCTATACAGGAGAAGAAGCATGGGGAGATATCCGTGAGAGGCTTCGGTTGGAAAATAATTATATTGGTAGAACTGACCACAAGTACAAAATTAGAAGGGATTTTAGCAGAAGCGATTGGGGTAAATTTTCTTTCATTGGGAAGGGTGTGAAGGAGTGGAACAGTTTACCAGGGGTTGTGTTTGATCCTTTTCCAAAATCTGTACAGATATTCAAGAAGAGAATAAACAACAACAGAGATAATAAATTAAATGTTAGAGGGCATTCGACCAGTGCAGGATATTGTAAATAATAAATGTGTGTGATTAAATTAATTCCATCCCCTGGTCTAAGCAGTTTGGACAGCCCAAGTAGGGGACTGCCTGTAGGGGTGAAGTACAGTGGGGACTTCGAGGGCCCTGGGACCGCTACGGTAGCTGTGAAGGCCCTTCAGGAACTCTGAAAAGTGGTGGCAAAAAGGGCTCTGGTTAAGACGCAGCAGGTCGTTATGCTACTTAGGTTCCAAAATGGGCAAAATATAAATATGTAAATAAATTCAGTGTTAATTTTAATCTTATACCAGTTGTATAGTATTATTAGAAGTAATTTCACATACCGTACTGTATATGAGTTGACTATGTTTGTAAGATATTATAAGTAGAATTTTGTAAACAATATAAATTTATTAAGGATGATGTGTGTGTTTAATAGAAAAAATTATTAGCGTAAATTGTATAATATTGCATTCTTGGAAAATTTTCTTCGTCTCCTGTTCATTTAAAATTTAGTGCTTGACAATAATGTATTTTAGTGTACCATTTGTCACCGAGGTAGACACCTCATTTGCAAATAAAGAGATTTTGATTTGATTTGATTTTACTCTCTCTTCCTCTGCAGGCGATTTTCTCCTAAGTTGTGCACAGTACTCTAACTCACTGAATGTTTTCGTTCATACTGCCCGTGGCTCTTCTAAACACGACCTCTGCATGGCAACTGACTTGTGTCCGAATAATTTTGTTGAAGCACGTTACCTGAGTTCTGAGGTTCCAGGGTCACTGGTCCTCTCCTGTTAACTAAAAGTACACATTTCAGTGCCGTGATGAAACTGTCAAATTGGGTTCTGTCAGAAAATAGCTTGCGTGTATAATATTTTCTCTGAACCATAGGGCCATAGTATGTAGCAAAGGCTACAGTTAAAATTTATTATTGATTTTTGTATTCTCGAGAAAATAAATTTCCGCGAGAATCCCGGAAGCCGGTGAGCCTATTGCTGGGCCATTTTGTTGGTAAATAGTACCATTAAACGTAAAAAAGTTATTGTTAACTACCAATTTGAGCAATGTAATAAAGTCTTGGATTTCAAGTTTACTCAGGTGACCGCTACTTTGTAGGTTATTTTTGATGATGGGAATTAGTTTAGAAATTGGTATACTGGGGTACATATAGTACTAACAATGTCAAAGGAATGAAGTGAATAGTCAGGTCGCATGTTAAAGTTATTAAGTTTGTCTATTAATTCGAAGGAGTTTCTAACCGACTTCTTGGATGAAAATAGGTAATTTTTACGTAAAAACTTTTGGATAAATTGCGTAGTTTTATATAGGGGACTCGGTCTAAAGTTGATAATTGGACGAATGAATTTTAGGAAGAGCTCTAGCCGTTAATGATTAAATGATTTTAAGTATTGAGAAGGTGGAACAATAAAATTGTACTCATTTTTAAGTTAAGTCTTAACTCAATACGGAGCCCTACCATGAAGTTTATTACTTAAAAAAAAAAAATTAGAATAGACCATATTGTGCCACAACATTGTAGTGATACATACAAATAAGGTGGAAATAAAGGTAAGAAACACACACTTGAGGCGAGACGTTAAAAATAGGCAAAACCCAAGCAAAGGGTGAAATAATATGGCAACACCTTCAAAGCGTAACATTCGGCCAAACGGTAATCAAACTGTGACCGACAAGGCAGGGAAAAAAAGCACAGAATTAATAATCAAAGTAAATTGGACATAGTCACAAACTTACCGAGTAAAGATAAGAAATTATAAATTCTGCACGAATCTCCAGCATAGTATCTTCTGAATCTATTATAAATATTATAATATAGTAAGAAGGCATGCACTGTATTTCTGGATTCCATTTTGCTTTTCTCCAAAGTTCAAAGAAGAAATCTCTAAGGGGCTTAGAATGAAGGCTGTAGAAAAGCCAAAGGTACGAGAGGAAACACTACTGCCATCTTGTGACAATATGATAAACTATCAAGTGTATGACTGCTAGTACAGAAAGACAGTAAAGGATTTCATAACATTAATTAAACATACGTGAAACTGAAGATAAATACAGACAGAGAAGCAGGAGCATCTCAAGATAGAAGAATGAAAAGGGAGAAACATGTGCCATAATTATATTGAGAGATGGAAACATGAAAAGGAACACATGACACGATGAAGATAACAAGGAAGAGAGATCAATAGAAAAGGGAGAACAAGAGAGGACAATCTCCACACCTCTCTTTCTGTTCCTCCCATACCCTTCACTGTCCCGTCACTATGTTCATGTGTTTCCTTCCATTCCTCAAGTCCCCAAAGAGGATTCTTATTGGTGAGTAGATGTAAGCTGGTTCTCATCCCAATGAAACTCTCCATATCAACTTCAGTTATCCGACCACCATTGTTTGTCCTTAGCTGTGTTCCAATCCAGGTTTCTTCAAATTATACTATTCTTGGTTTTTTTACCACCTTTGAGAAGGTCACCCTCTAAACCTTCGTTTCATTTGTGTCTCCATCATCTGCTTTGGCATGCTTACCTCCTCCATCCTCTTAATATGTTCAAACCTTCTAAGTTTATCCTCCTCATTTCTTACCTTGCCCTTTCTTGTCTTCCTAACATACCTACAAAATTTCGTTTCAGCAGCCAAGATTTTATTCTCATGTCTTTTTGTCAGTGTTCAGGCCTTCACTGCATGTATAAGTATTGGGCTGTTGCATATCTTACGACTTCACTAGTAGTTCCTTCTTCCACTTCAGGGTTCTCACACTCTGGTAGAATGCATTTCCTTTTGAATCCCTTTACTGATCTCCATGTCCAGCCCTGCCTCAGTTTGCTTTCCACAGACCTGAAGCTCTCCATGATTCCATGTCCCTTTAAATTTATAATTCTTTTGCCTTCATTCTACCTCTTATCAACAGCATTGCCTTACTCCTTTCCACAAGGATATTCATTCCATCTTCTTCTTCTTTTCTTACCGCTTTTCCCTCACCTGTGGGGTCGCGGGTGCGAAATGCGTCGCACATGTTGATTTGGCCCTGTTTTAGGGCCAGATGTCCTTCCTGACACCCACCCTATATATGGAGGAATGTAATCACTATTGCATGTTTCTGTGGTGGTTCGCAGTGTAGTGTGTTGGGTGAATATGAAGAGGAGAGTGTTGGGACGGACACAAACACCCAGTCCCCAAGCCAAAGAATTAATCAGAAGTGATTAAAATCCCTGAACCGGCCGGGAATCGAACCCGGGACCCTCTGAACCGAAGGCCAGTATGCTGACTATTCAGCTAACCAGTTGGACAATGATTTTCATTCCATAATTTTCAATAATCTCACTTAATCTATCGAGTTGCACTTGTGCTTCCTGCCTGTCTCCAGCCACACCAAACACCTTCAGGCTCCCTGTCACTGTAGTTTCAGTTTGTCTTCTTAACAATTTCGTCCATGAACATTATGATTAAGAGATGTGACAGAACACTTCCTTGTATTGTATTTTGTTTCGTCCAACTGATCATACAGTGATATGGGACACGTCAATAATCATATTTACAGTAACAAAGGATAAAACAGTAATATACAAGCCAAGATAAATAAAGAGAAATATACAATGTGGTAAAGAGGCACAGATTTAAAAAAAAGTGATACATAAGTTAATTTTCAAGAGCTAAGTATTCTTCAATAGAATAAAAACAATGGTTAGAAACAAATTTGAATAATTCTTTCTTAAATTTTGAACATGGTTTTATCTGCTTAATGTAGTCTGGTAATTTATTAAATAAATGTACTCCTGCATATCTCAAACTTGATTCATACAGCTTAGTTTTGTGTGGTTCTATGTGCAGAGTGTTTCTATTTCTAGTGTACATCAGAGTTTATGGTGTAGCTGTTTACATTCTCCTTCATATATACAAGTGTATGGAAGATATAAAGGCTAGGCAATGGTAAAATAAAATAAAGTTTAAAGTATTTCTTGCAGCTTGTCCTCCTGCCGACACCGGCCATTCCTCTAATTATTTTCTTTTGTAACTTAAAGATGACTTTGCTATATCATGAATTTCCCCAGTAAATGATTCCATAGGTTAGTATGGGATGGACATATGCAAAATACATAATTTGGCAAGCCTTTAAATTAAAACTATTTTTCGAAGATATTATCATGAAATAAATTCTACTAAGCTTTTTCCCTATAAACTCTGCATGTTTTTCCCAGGTTAATGATTCATCCATCCACAAGCCAAGAAACTTTGTTGATGATGAGTACTCAATTATGGTCTCTCCAAATGATATTGGACTAATTTCCATATTTAAATTAATCTTATGGTGAAATCTAATCACAGAAGTTTTCTGTTTACTTAAAATTAATTTATTATCTTCAAGCCAGCTCAGGATATTACTCACTATATTGCCTGCCTTCAATTCTAACACTTCAGAATTTTCATCAGCTACAAAAACAGTAATATCATCTGCAAACAAAGTTAATTGCACTCCTTGAATATCATCGACAATTTGGACGATATCATTAATAAATACTAAAAATAATAATGGTCCTAAAACTGACCCCTGTGGAACGCCATGATCTATGTATCTGGCACAGAAATACACATTCTTAATTACATTTTTGCTCAAATCAGTACCGGTATATGATATTTCAACAATCTGTATTCTATCCCCTAAAAATGATTTGAACCAGTCATAGGCCATTCCCCGAACTCCATACATGTATAACTTATCTAAAAGCAAGCCTTGGTCAATTATATCAAAAGATTTTGTTAAGTCCAAGAAAATACCTAAACATGTACCCTTTCCATCTAGTGTGTCATATATCCGTTCAATAAAGTTAATGAATGCTGTGGTAGTTGATCTATTTTTATGAAAGCCATTCTGGCAACCAGCTAATATATTATGCTTCTCTAAGAATGGTAACAGTATATCGTACATAATTCTTTCCAGTATTTTGGAGAATACAGAGGGGAGGCAGACCGGCCTATAGTTACCAGCATCTTCTTCACTACCCTTTTTATGTATCGGAACAACTTAGGTTACCTTGAATTTGTCTGGAAATTTACTAGTGGTTAGTGACAAATTTATCAAATAACAGAGAGGCTTGATTATGTATTGATAACAGCATTTAATAAGGTAGTTTGAATAACCATCTAAACCAGAAGACTTCTTTTTACCCATCTGTTTTATTATCTTATCTGTAGTAGTCCATTTTCATTACAAAAGCACTCTGTTCTCCCCACATGTGTCTGGACACTGCTGGAACAATTTTTCTACATTGCTTGCACACATTCTATCAGATGTTTTCCAAATCCTTTCCATGACCTCACTTTCCATACCTTTGCTCTGATTACACTATCATGGGGCTTTTCCAAATCAAGGAATGTCATCAGCATATCTCCCCCATATTCTCATTGATTTTCCATTAAATGCTTCAAAACGAAGATGGAGTCTAGTGTTGATCTTCTATTCCAAAAACCATATACACTGCTGTTCTTGTAATTGTCCATTCACCTTTCTTCTTATTCTCTTTTTTAGTACCAACTCAAATATTTTTGCTGCTTGATATATGATCGTGACACATCAATAACTATTACGTATCTTCTTACATTTTAGGTATTGCTACTCCTTTACTCCAGTTATTTGAAACCAATTTCTCTTTCCCAATTCATCTCAATAACCAATAGTCACTGTAGACCAACAGGTCCTACTGCTTTTATAATTTTCACAGACTTCTCTTCCCGATATCCTACATAGACACTGTAGACCAACAGGTCCTCATACACACAGACATTTCATCTAAATAGTCTATACAGCCATTGTAGACCAACAAGTCCTACTGCTTTTATAATTCCCCAGATATTTCATCCAATCCTCTGCTTTTCCCTCATTCATTCACTTGACAGCGGCTTCTTCTTTTTTACTTTTGGACTTTGTCTCCTCACACTTCGTATCTATCACCTTGTCACATAGAGGAATTCAAAGGATCCCTTCCATCTAGTCCCGATCTCCTCTTGTTGTGTTATTATCCTTTCTTCCTTCTTTTCCACCTGCTTTCTGTAGACCCTTTCTTCTCTCTTCTTTGTTACAAGTCCACAAATCCTTTCGTCACTACCCACATTCCGTTTCAGCTTTCCGGCTTTTCTCCACTTACTACTTTGTTATTCCTTCATTTCATTTCCTGATCCTTTCTTCTCCTTCCAGTTTATCCCAGTTTCACAATACTGGCATGCTTTCTTATTTTTCCTTTACTGTCTAATTTAAAGATGGGGTCTCTTTATCTTTCACTCCTATCAACTATTCTGCCAAAGGCTCCCTCTATACAGCCTACAGATTCCTTCTTGAACATGTCCCATTCGACTTCCACACCCTCCAGCTCAATTCTGGTATGTGTTGTTTCAGTTCATTTTGGAATTCATTTTTCACTTCCATCTATAGGCCTACACTAAGAGTTTACTAAAATGAGCTTTGTGAAGTCTATTCATCTGTTCTACTGGAATGATTTGAGTCATTCTCTCCGGAATGACATGCTGGTAAATCAACAGGCATTGAGAGATTTCAAACTTGAGTCAGCTTTTAGTCCTCCTAAAATAAATCACTGAATGACCACTCTAATAAAACAGCAGTTCAATGCTTGCCCTAGCCAACAATACGTTCTGTACTTAGCAGGTTGCACACAGTTAAGGAGCAATATCTTCACGTAAAGGAACTGGTGAAGCTAAACAATTAAAAGTGATGGCAACTACAAGCAATCCGGCACTTAAAACTAAACTTGGTACACACATTACTTAATAATATCTGGAGGGAAATACTGTGGGAGTGAAACACAGTTGGAGTAGATGGGAATGACAGGTAAAAATAACTGAAAACAATCCATATTAGTGTTGATTCCATAGATTTTTGTTTGCAAGTTGCTTTACGTCGCACTGACACAGATAGGTCTTATGGCGACGATGCGATAGGAAAGGGCTAGGAGTGGAAAGGAAGCGGCCATGGCCTTAATTAAGGTACAGCCCCAGCATTTGCCTGGTGTGAAAATGGGAAACCACGGAAAACCATCTTCAGGGCTGCCGACAGTGGGGTTCGAACCCGCTATCTCCCGAATACTGGATACTGGCAACACTTAAGCGACTGCAGCTATCGAGCTCGGTAAACCATAGTTTTTTTGGGCTGCTGAAATAAAGAGTGACAAAGTGGATGACTGTGGTGTAGGGATAGCATCCCTGCCTCCAACCTGGAGTCCCTGAGTTCGATGGGTCAGTACAATGTGAGGCAATCAGCAAGCTGTTACAGTGTATGGTGATGGTGTTTTTCATTACAACATGGTTCAGAGACAACATCTGGATGACTTCACATGGGGAAGAATCATCGGGAAATTAGAAGAAGGATGAAGTGTTACGAGTATAGCCCAGGAGTTTGGTATTGCTCACAGCATTGTTTCACATGCATGGAGAGCATTCCAAACCACAGGCACTGCTGCCCGACCACAGTCAACTACAGCACCAGATGGCCACTACATTGAGCAACAGGCAACAAGAGACTTAAGTTAAACAGCGGGTGAAACTGCAACCACATTTAACAGGACTCGCACTCCACAGTGGCACAGCGACTGCATGGGGGATGGTCTGTTTGCCCAGCGACCATAACGTTATGTTCCGTTGACACCCGCACATCAGCGGCACCGTTTGCAATGGTGCACACCGACAAAGAGTGGGGTTGCATGCTCTTCTCAGATGAGAGCAGGTTCAATCAAAGTAGTGACTGTAGATGTACCCTAATTTGGCAAGAGGTGCACCCAGGAATGTTGTCGAACATAATAATTTTGGTGATCCAAGTGTTATGGTGTGGGGAGGCATAATGTTGCATGGGCATCCCGACATTCAAATCTTTGAACGGGGTATACTCACCAGTCAACGTTAATGTGACAGTATACTCCTGCCCTATGTGAGTCTTTTCAGGGGTGCATCCAGTTCTGACTTCAGTTTTATGGATGACAATGACCACATCAAACAGCACAGGTGGAGGAGCTCTTGGAATGAGAGGATATTCAGCCAATGAACTGCTCTGACCATTGCCCTCACTTAAATCCCATCCAGCACGAGTGGGACATGTTGGGCAGACGTATTGCAACATGCCCACATGCACCAACAACCATCCAGCAGTTGTCAACCACGCCGGTTGAGGAATGGAATGCCCTACCAAAAGAACTGCTTACCAATCTTGTGGCCAGCAGAGTAGCAGAACAGAGCATGTATCCCTGTCCGTGGTGATCACACACGCATTTAAGAAACGTGTACCTTCTTTTGTGATGTCCAGGGGTCCATCATGATTCGGAGTGACTTACGTGTAATTTACTGTCTCTCTACAAAAGAGCCACTTCTGTTATTCTCATTGCATATTCCTTTCAATTGCCTACTGGTTCCTCTTTGACAGTTCCTTGCAAGTCCATTTCACAAAGCGTATGTAGTTCTAGATGGAGCAGGAGATGTAAATTATTTCCACTGAAACATGACCCAGAAACATATTATTTTTAATAGTTCTGTTTGGGTCATCAGTGAGCTGTAGGCTCAGATAACTGTTGATATTGTAGAAAGTAGAAGAAAATATGTGGAGGCAAAGAATTTGGCCAAGAAAGTAGTGGAGGAAGAAAAGAGGAAAAGCTGGGCCTTATTCACACAGAAATTGAGAGATGATACACAGGGCAGCAAGAAATTACTGTATGGTATCTTAAGAAACAAAAAGAGAGATCAAGTAAACACCAGATTTGTGAAGGATGAAGGTGGCATAATTTTAACAAAGCCAGAAGAAATAAGAAATAGCTGGAGAGAGTATTTTCAGAAGCTGCTGAACATAAGAACGGATGACAGTCATTCAATGGACGACCAGCAAAGGCAATTAGTTGATGAAGAAATGGATAAAGAAATTACAATGAATGAAATTGAAATGGCAGTAAGAAAGATGAAGAATGGAAAAACTGCTGGAATAGATGAAATTTCAGTGGAGATGATAAAGGCAGCTGGAGCTGTAGGCCTGCAGTGGACATATCGGATTCTCAGGAATGTCTGGGAGAATAAGGAGGTCCCTGAGGATTGGCAAAAAGGAATAATCATCCCAATTTTCAAGAAAGGTGATAAGAAAGTTTTGAAGAACTACAGGGGAATTACTCTAATATCCCATGTTGCTAAGATAATGGAAAGGATACTGGAAAGTAGAATAAGGTTGAGGGTTGAGAAGCAGATACAGGAAAATCAGTTTGGTTTCAGAAGTGGAAGGTCAACAATAGAGCCCATTTTCATTATGAGACAACTAATGGAAAAGCATTGGGAGTACGGGAATGATATGGTGATGACATTCATTGATATGGAAAAGGCATATGACAGTGTCCCTAGGACGAAAGTTTGGGACAGTCTGGTGCAAAAAGGAATTGGACAGGGATTAAGGAATTGTTGTAGTTGCGTGCAAACACAAGTTGGCAGGACAAGTTGGTTCAAAATAACTAGTGGGCTGAAACAGGAAAGTGTTCTATCACCAATCCTGTTTACAATAGTAATGGATGACATCATGAGAACAGCAAAAGCAGCATATGGAGGAAGAGAAATGAACATGATGTCATTTGCAGATGATATTGTGATTTGGGGAGAAGACGACAGGAAGGTTCAAGAACAGTTGAATGTGGTGAATGGGAAGATTGAAGAATGTGGATTGAAAATAAGTGTAGAAAAGAGTAAAACTCTTGTTATGACTAGAGGGGAGAAAGAAGGGAAAGGTCAGATTAGACTTGCAGACAAGCCCCTGGAAGTAGTGGAAACGTTTAAATACCTGGGGAGTGAATTAATGGAGAATGCTCGACTGGATGCTGAGATTAGTAAAAGGATTCAAGCTGGAAGTTGTTTCTATCATAGTGTAAGAAATATGTTATGGGACAAAGATGTGCCAATGGAAGCAAAGGAAACTATGTACAAGATGTATTACATACCCATAACAACTTACGGATCAGAAACTTGGACAATGACAAAGAAGGATGAGAGTCGAATACAGGCAGCCGAAATGAAATTCTTGAGGAGTATGATACAGAAGAGTAGAAGAGACAAAATAAGGAATGAGAAAATCCGGGAAGAAATTGGAGTGGAAAAAATGAATGATAGAATAGAGAAGGGCCGACTAAGATGGTTTGGGCACATAAAGCGAATGAGCGACGAAGGAATGCCAAAAAAGGTGATGGAAATGCAAATCCAAGGAAGGAGAGGCCGTGGACGACCACGATTGAGATGGAAGGATACCATCCAACGCAGCATTATAGAAAGAGACCTGGACTGGGACACAGTGTTGGAGGAGGAGTGGTGGAAAGACCATAGAAAGTGGAGAGAAACCATATTTGCCCCTACCCGGCTACAGCTGGATAAAGGGAAATGATGATGATGATGATGATGATCGTGCTCATAGCAAGAGGACATCTAGGTCTGCATGAAAATTGAATCCCATGGACGTACACTTTCACTCCGTAACATCCCATATCCATTAGCTGGGACTGATTTGCAGCCCCATAGTAAAGAGCCAACGACTACACCGTTTACTTCATGCTCGATACACCTGGGTATAAAGTCTCTCCACACCACCATATCATGTATTCTAATATAGACTATACCGCTTTCCTATTGCCAGATACACCTGGGTGTACATCTCTCCACATCACCATATCATGTACTACACTATACTCTAATCTTATCTAATTTTTGTGCAGTTGAAGACAGCAGCCACCTCAAGAAACTAAAGTAGGATTGGGAGAGGAAACCTCTTTCAGACAGACTCCAGAAAATATACCTTGACTCCTTACCATGGGAATGCCATCAGAGACGACTGCCATTGTATGAATAAGATCAGGAAGACTATTTAAGCTGTATCGTGTCAAAAATTACCCTCAGATGGTGGGCCATATCATTATTTCTGCCAAAAGGGACCTAATTCTTGGTGTTCATACTACCGAGCCATAGTGGTAGGGAAGGTTCAGGCTTTCAAACACCAGAATTACACACAAATCAATCACTATCACTACTGATCTGCATATAGGGCAGTCGCCCAGGTGGCAGATTCCCTATCTGTTGTTTTCCTAGCCTTTTCTTAAATGATTGCAAAGAAATTGGAAATTTATTGAACATCTCCCTTGGTAGATTATTCCTATCCCTAACTCCCCTTCCTATAAAAGAATATTTGCCCCAATTTTTTCCTCTTGAATTCCGACCTTATTTTCATATTGTGATCTTTCCTACTTTTAAAGACACCATCCAAACTTATTCGTTTACTGATGTCCTCCCACGCCATCTCTCCACTGACAGCTCGAAACATACCACTTACGGAAATTCTAAGTTCCCATGGAGGGAATTAGATATTTTTCCACCAATAGAGCATATAAAAAATTAGATCAACAATTAGAAGTATGGCTTTTCAGGAGTTTGCTCTATTAACCAGTGTTTCATCTTAGGTCTGACACTAGACTCTTCAGAGTGGGATGTGTCAGACCCTACCCACTGATGCTAGGTGTATGCAGGTGACTACTACTATTCTCGTTTTCATTCCCTACCCTGAAGGGGTGGGGCAGGCCACCTAGAGGGTTACGCCCTCGCTCTGGCCAAGAGGTGCGGGCGGGTCAAGGAGATGTGTGGAAAAGGGAAGGTGGGTAAACGAAGTGAGAAATGATAAGGTATGGGTTCGAAGAGGAAAAGTTAGATAGATGGAAAGTAGAATTGTGGAATATGGAGGAGCATGTGGACGGTTTTAATATAGGACTTAAGAGAAACATGACAGAACTGAAGGAAGAGAAGTTTTAAGCAAGGGGGTGATGAGGGAGTTGAAGAGCAAGTACATGAAACACAGACGAGAAGGTAACAAGAGAAGTGAGTAAGAGTCGGAACAAGTCAGTGGGGGACGGTGGTGGCGAAAAGAAGAAATTAGTTGGAGGAGGGGTTGGATGAACGGGTTGAGGGTGTGGAACCGGAGGAGGGACTGGCCGGGGGCGACGGTAGGTGGTGTTGGATGAATAGTGAGAAGGTTGAGGTGGGGAGCGAGAAGGCTCCACTCTGAATCGATGGCTGTAGATGTTGACACCGGTGACAATGAGGTTGTGGACGTTGTCTGCAGTCGGTAGAAGTAGGCGTAATTGTCTGAATTCTAAAGGCATTACGAGCAGGGACGCCGGCAGCGTGAAGTTCACTGAGGATGTCCTGGTTGGAGATCGAAGGGTCGATGCCACGGATCACACAGCTGGGCAGACCGTGGGACGACGTGGGGAGCTGCGTGGACGGTGATGAGGTTGCTACTGTTGCGGCGTTTTCTGGATGCGATGATGGAGGCGACAGTGGCGTTGCGGCGGTGGATGCCGAGGGGTTGTCAGGGAGTGGAAAGGAATTAACTGTTGTAGGAAGTGTAGAAGTGGGTAGAGAGGAGGTCGTAATTGGCGATGGATGACAGGTCGTGACAAAAGTGACAGGTGTATGAGAGGAGGAATAAGCTGCCGTAGTAGAGGTCGTGGTGGTGACAGTTGTCGTAGGGGATAGAGAGAAGGACAGCGATGTAGGTTGTTGCAGGGTCGTGGTCGGTGGCGTGTGTACTACAGGGAGGCGAGTGGGATCGGCGGAAAGTTGAGCAAGTATGGGTTGAGGAGTAGGTTCCACGATGTAGTAATGATCATGAACGGACACGCCGGCGTCGATGAGATGCTTCTGGTCGTCCAACGTATGTAAGTAGAGAAGAATCTGCATAGATGGTAAGCAGCTGGTGCCATCCAATAGCTGGTAGGCATCATGGAGTCTGAAGCCGGCGGAGCGGATTGCGATGCAGACGTCATCTTCTGATATGGCTGGAGCGATCTCTGGGATGACACAGGTGAACATGGTGATGGGGAGGCCGACTGCCAACTAGGCGTCAGCCTATATGCTTTTTTGGGGCAGCGAGGTAGCTGACTAAAGATGATGGCCACCCAGCCGCAAAAAAAGAGACGGAGAGATGCGTAGACGTACAACAGTTTCTGCTTTAGAGAGGTCGTTGTGTTCCCCGATAAGCGAGGTGATGTGTAATGTGTGATGCAGGTGAACTTATCAGAAGCCTATTTGAGGCACAGTCTGATAACTGCATACAGGAGACAAAACTCCACAATGGAATTAATGCCCACCTAGCAATTCCGAATGAAAATTCTAAGTTCCCATGGAGGGAATTAGATATTTTTCCACCAATAGAGCATATCAAAAATTAGATCAACAATTAGAAGTATGGCTTTTCAGGCGTTTGCTCTATTAACCAGCGTTTCATCTTAGGTCTGACACTAGACTCTTCAGAGTGGGATGTGTCAGACCCTACCCACTGACGCTGGGTGTATGCAGGTGACAACAACAACAACAACAACAAGAAGTCCTTTCATTCCCACCTCCAAATGAGGTGGGCAGGCCGCAGCTAACCAGTAGCTCTTAGGCCGTGTGAAGTTAAATGTGAAAGCGAAAATGAACAACTTGAGAGTGGTATGTGCTGTACATACATAAAGGATTGGGAAGGAGGTGGGTTGGCGCAGAGGAAACCGAGACCACCCAAGGCGGGCCCCAGGGGGGGGCCACACCTATGCAGGTGACTTACTACTTTACTCGTTTTCATTCCCCACCCTGAAGGGGTGGGGCGGGCCACCTAGAGGGTGACGCCCTCGCTCTGGCCAAGAGTTGCGGGCGGGTTGGGGAGGTTTGATGGATGAGGGAGGTGGGTAGGAGAATGTGAGAAATAGAGGGGATGGTACTGGGTTGGGCCTCTTTATTGAGCTTTATTGAATGTTCTTTTTCCAAAAGTTACAGAGAAGAGTTTATAAACATAAACAATATTTTTCATTATTAGATAATTTTAAAGGGTTTAAGGGGTGTTTTTTTTTTCTTTTTTACATCCTTCGCCTGATGCTATAGAAAATATTATGCTATAAATACATTTAAGAAGAAGGACGTTTGCAATACAAGAATTCGGTGGTTCTAATAGCATGCCATTCTGAAGTGATTCTGGATCTTGTGCATTACAATGTGTCATTAAGATATAATGCTATTGTCCGTTTCTTGGTGCTGAGAGGAGGTTGAGGGGATTTATACGAGAGTTTCTAAGGGTGTGAAGTTAAAATGAGTGTTTAAGCCTGAATGGGTAGTGAGAAAATGGAGATTGAGGGTCTGATTAGCTGCAGCCTGAAGGTGTGCGAGAACCAGGGGTCTATTGTATGGATGGATATTTAACAAGGAGAGTGTAACAAATCTGACAAGATCTTCAATTGTAGGGTGGGGAAAAAGTGAACGGGTGGGCGTGGTTGGTGGGTCAATAGTGCAAGTCGGGGCTATGAATTCTGGGTGATTGGAGGGAGGTGTCGGACGTCCTCAACAATGGCGAGAATAGACTGGATGGCTGCCCCCGCAAGTGTTACAGCGGGCGGGGTGTAGGGTGTTGGGGCACTTGGTAGTGACATGATGCTGAGTGCAATGACCACAGATTGGATGATTTGCTTTGCACTGAGCCGTTGTGTGATTTTATAGAGGAGGCATCTTTCACATCTGATTGACTGTGGAGGTGGAGCACGAGAAGGTTCGACTTTGTGATGGTGTCGATGTATCGATACACCACTGGCAAGCAGTCTGTCGACGTCGGCTGGTGTTGGCAGAAGAATCCGCACCAGGAATGTTGGACCCTCCGCATTCCGGATGCGAACGGCCTTCCGAGCAGGTACTCCCTCCGCACTGAGCTCGGCAAGAATCGTCTCTTCTGAAAGTGAAGGATCCACACCACGGATGACGCAACTTAGTAGATTATAACGTGATGGTGGAGGTGGTGGTGGAGTGGGTGGTGGTGAGAGGAGTTGAAGACGGATAGTTGATCCGAACGGAGTTGATCCTATTGTGGTGGCGAGTTGGTGTGCTGCTACTTCCCCGTTGATTTGAATGATGATTCCTTTTGAAGTCTTCCTGATGTCAGCGATGTCCTCTCCGCGCATGTTGTAGCGAAGAAGCGTGCAGAAGATGGCTTGAGGTGTCCGAAATTCTGGAGAAGGGCTGAGGAGAAATGCATGTGTGCCGAAAGGGGTTTGCTGGAGAAATCAGAGATGGTTGATGGGTCGTCTAGTGCCAGACGTGGAGGAATATTCAAGTCGAGAGGAGGTGGGTGTAGTGATGGTAGTAGATGGGGATATATGCTGTATGGTGGTGTCCATTGGAAGAGATGTAGCAGCTGCTGTAGGTGCCGAGTCCACTGCCAGGTAAAGTGGAGCACGCGCTCCCTCGGGGGCCGATTGATGAGTCATCCTCTGGTAATGAGCCCGTGGGTTGTCCGCGGGTTGTCCGGGTGCGTTGCTGGATTTGCTGGCAGAAAGCGCGCGGCGTTATTCGGAGTTGCATAACTGGACAGGAGAGTCGTGTGGAAGGCTACGGCGGCGGTGTCTACGGCGAATGGTCGGAAGCTGGAGGTGGTGGTGCAGGTGGCAGCTGTGGTATTAGCAGGAGAATATGGCTTGTAGGGGTACATGGTTGTAATTTGCTTCAGTCCCCGGAGCGGCGTAAATAAGTAAGCCTTGGTAGACTCGGATCAGGGCTAAGCTGCTGACGATTCTCCTATTGTGCAGTGCTACCGATGGGCACGTCCTGACGTGAGACCTCACTGGTTTGCGTTCGTCCACCTGGCTAGTCCACAATTTTTATGAAGCAATAAACCCCCGTGGCTGCTTTCGGTGTTGCAAACAGTCGGACGGCGAAGGATGTGATGCAGGTGAACTTATAAGAAGCCTATTTGAGGCACAGTCTGATAACTGCATACAGGAGACAAAACTCCACAATGGAATTAATGCCCGCCTAGCAATTCTGAATGGAAATTCTAAGTTCCCATGGAGGGAATTAGATATTTTTCCACCAATAGAGCATATGATATGACTCCACAATGGAATTAATGCCCGCCTAGCAATTCTGAATGGAAAATCTAAGTTCCCAAGGCGGGAATTAGATATTTTTCCACCAATAGAGCATATCAAAAATTAGATCAACAATTAGAAGTATGGCTTTTCAGGCGTTTGCTCTATTAACCAGCGTTTCATCTTTGTGAAACTCACAACCTGACTTTTATCCCCATTTATCATCATACCATTGCCTACTGTCCATCTCACAACATTATCGAGGTCATTTTGCAGTTGCTCACAATCTTGTAACTTATTTATTACTCTGTACAGAATAACATCATCTGCAAAAAGCCTTATCTCTGATTCCACTTCTTTACACATATCATTGATATATATAAGAAAACATAAAGGTCCAATAATACTGCTTTGAGGAATTCCCCTCTTAATTTTTACAGGGACAGATAAAGCTTCACCTACTTCTAGAAACACCCATTCAGTCACTCTTTTGTCAAGTCCAATTGCACTCATTTTGGCCAGTAGATTCCCACGATCTACCCTATCAAATGCCTTAGATAAGTCAATCGCAATACAGTCCAACTGACCTCCTGAATCCAGGATATCTGCTATATCTTGCTGCAATCCTACGAGTTGGGCTTCAGTGGAATAACCTTTCCTAAACCCAAACTGCCTTTTGTCAAACCAATTATTAATTTTGCAAACATGTCTTATATAATCAGAAAGAATGTTTTCACAAAGCTTACATACAATGCATGTCAAACTGACTGGCTTGTAATTTTCAGCTTTATGCCTATCACCCTTTCCTTTATATACAGGGGCTACTATAGCAAATCTCCATTCAATTGGTAAAGTTCTTTCATGCAAACAAAAATCAAACAAGTACTTCAGATTTGGTACTATATCCCAACCCATTGTCTTTAGTATATCCCCCGAAACCTTATCAATTCCAGCAGCTTTTCTAGTTTTCAACTTTTGTATCTTACTGTAAATGTCATTGCTGTCATAGGTAAATTTTAATACTTCTTTAGTATTAGTCACCTCCTCTATCTGGACATTATCCTTGTAACCAACAATCTTTACATACTGCTGACTGAATACTTCTGCCTTTTGAAGATCCTCGCATACACACTCCCCTTGTTCATTAATTATTCCTGGAATGTGCTTCTTGGAACCTGTTTGTGCCTTAAAGTACCTATACATACTCTTCCATTTTTCACTAAAATTAGTGTGGCCACCAATTATGCTTGCCATCATGTTATCCTTAGCTGACTTCTTTGCTAGATTCAATTTCCTAGTAAGTTCCTTCAATTTCTCCTTACTTCCACAGCCATTTCTAACTCTATTTCTTTCCAACCTGCACCTCCTTCTTAGTCTCTTTACTTCTCTGTTATAATATAGTGGATCTTTATCATTCCTTACCACCTTTAAAGGTACATACCTATTTTCACATTCCTCAACAATTGCTTTAAACCCATCTCAGAGTCTGTTTACTTTTTTATTTACCGTTTTCCACCGATCATAGTTGCTTATTAAAAACTCCCTCATGCCTGTTTTATCAGCCATATGGTACTGCCTAACAGTCCTAATTTTAATCTTTTCCTTTCTTTCACATTTATTTTTAATTACCACAAAAACAGCTTCGTGATCACTAATACCATCTATTACTTCGGTTTCTCTATAGAGCTCATCTGGTTTTACCAGCACCACATCCAGAATAGTCTTCCCTCTAGTTGGTTCCATCACTTTCTGAATCAGGTGCCCTTCCCATATTAACTTATTTGCCATTTGTTGGTCATGCTTCCTGTCGTTTGCATTACCTTCCCAATTGACATTTGGTAAATTGAGATCACCCGCTACGATCACGTTCCTTTCCTTATCGTTTCCCACACAGCTGATTATCTTATCAAATAATTCTGAATCAGCATCTGTGCTACCCTTTCCTGGTCTGTACACTCCAAAGTCATCTAGTTGCCTATTATCTTTAGAAATGAGCCTTACCCCTAGAATTTCGTGCTTGTCATCTTTAACTTTTTTCGTAGCTTACAAATTCTTCTTTCACGAGAATGATTACTCCCCCTCCTACCTTTCCTATCCTATCTCTGCGATACACCCTCCAATTCCGTGAGAAAATTTTTGCATCCATTATATCATTTCTCAGCCATGATTCAACTCCTATTACAATATCTGGTAAGTATATATCTATTAAATTACTTAATTCTATTCCTTTCTTTACAATACTTCTACAGTTGAGCACTAACAGTTTTATGTCATCCCTACTTGATTTCCAGTTCCCTGTTCCCTTAACACCGCTGCCTAGCGCACCCTGTTCCCCATATAACCCTTCTAAACAAATTTCCTAACTTATATGTACCACTGCGGTTTAAGTGAAGGCCATCTGAGCGCAGATCCCTATCTCGTACCCACCCATTAGGATCTAGAAATTTCATTCCCAGTTTCCCACATACCCACTCCATAGTCTCATTTAAATCCCCAATCACCTTCCAGTCAGTATCCCTCCTACACAGTATTTCACTGATAACAATTTCCGCTTCCTTAAACTTTATCCTGCTGCATTTACCAGATCCCACATATCCCCAACTATGTTGGTACTTATACCTGCTTGTCTTACGTTGTTAGTACCAACGTGAAACACTACCACTTTCTCCTTTCCCTCCTCCTTCTCTTCTACTCTCTTCAAGATCTGTCTTAACCTAATTCCTGGATAACACTCTATCCTGGTACCCTTTCCTCCACATACTTTCCCGACATGTCTAACGATAGAATCCCCCATGACCAGAGCCTCAACCCTACCCACCTCATTTGATCCCCTCCCCTCCTGGTCAGTCCTATCTTTCCTGACAGCTGCAGAAGCTACTTCCTCCTCCTTTTTCTCCATCCCATGACCCTGTTCACCTGTCTTTTCCTATCCACTACTTCACATTTCCCTTTCCTACCTCTTCCCTTTCTCCTACTTCCAAACTTCTCGGCAACAGTTCCCTGTTCCTCATCTTCCCTCGGTTGTTCTACCTGCAGTGACTCGTACTGATTTCTCACCGACACCTGTCCTGAATTTTGATCCTGAATGGAGCCCTTAGCCTGCAATCTCCTTCCCCTTAAAACATTAGACCACCTGTCTTCCACAATTCCCCCATTTCCTTCCAGTCCCTCTATTTCACCCACTGTATCCTGTACATTATTTGGAGGCCTACTTTCCTTCCTGTCCTCTGAGAGTATCCTAATTATCTCCCTCAACCTCTCCAAATCCTCCCTCAAACTCCTTAATGCCTGACCACACCCACAGTTCCTACACTCGCACTGCTTAGGCATTTTTTTACTAAATAATGAATAGAAAAGGAAAAATAAGATAACTTATTCGGTGCAAAATAAAAATGAAAGGAAAGAAATATTGTCTAGGTTAGTTCACAAAGAACACACGACAGTAAGTTATTTAATATAGGCTACTACTACACTACAATACTACTTAATTGTACTATTTTTATTCCTACAACACGCTAACATGATGAAAATTGCTGTTAATTACTGGAAACAGAGAATAATACACAAGAATTATACAATTCTTAACTGCAGTTAAATCTACCCTAATTACAACAACAGAATTTTAGTAAGAGAGTTACTACAGATACCACAGAAATGGTACTATACTATACAAATATTTCACAGTAATAGAATAAACACACTACTTTCTAATAAGATGCTATAATACACTACGATAATTTTAAACTACGTTCAGATGAATTCTAATTACAACAGGTTATTACCAAGAAAAAAAAACAGAAAAACACCCATTTCTATAAAGGAGATAGTAAAACCTGTGCTTTTTTAGTACAGAACTCCTTGTACTGCAGGTACACCCGCCCTGTGCATTTAAAATAAGCACCCTTTGGAAGGCTATATATAACAAACTCTGAAACTGCTAGTGGAAGAAATATGAACATTTTTCAACAGAGGTCTCTAATGCAGAAAATTAAGGTTTTAAGGGTCCACCTATTCAATACAATAATATTTTATTGTGAGTCAATCACATGTCATAAGTGTACTAGTTTCAGCATCATCAGCCCTAGATGTAAACTGAAAAATTCCATTAACATACCTAAAGCAACCTAAAACACATTTTAAAACGCATTATAAAATACATTACTAGCAACTACAATGATACATGAAATGAGTTAAAATTATGCTACAATTGAAATGCTGTGGTATAAAATTCATAACATTTTGACAATTCCGTTGTAAAGTTATTATGTAATTCCAACCTGTGTAATCTATACTATTTTTATGTCGTCTATATGAGTTGGCACTTGTTCACTTGAATTAGGTGGTTCCAAAGAAGTTTGATTGGTCATATGAAGGTTGTAGTATGACTTGAGCTTGAGATTCCCACTTCAATTTGAAACCTGAGGAAGAAAGCCAAATTGGGTGGGGAAGATAGTGGAAGCAATGTACGGAAATGACTAGAACCATTAAATGTTGACAATTAACTAACCTTGAGCAGCATGTTGAACGTATATACTGGACTGACGGAAGGAGCCGGACAATGTGTGTAGTGGCTGTGGTGGGTAGTGGGAAGAGGCAAGGAAGCAAGGTGAAGGAAGGAGGCGGAGCACCTGCGGGGTAATGGAACTATGGCAGGGCGGAAGGGTGGGGTAGCGGGGGTAACTGATGGGAATTTGTATTACGGATGACTTAGAAAATCAAGTTGTTTTTCGATAGTTTATTTTTAAGCCAATTGATTAAAAGATCAAAAAGAATTTTGGGTTTCTCATAGTTTTCATTTAAGTTGTAATCAGGATTGAAATACTGATCACAATTAATGTAACAACTTCTGATAATATTCATGATGGGTCCCTTATTTACTGTTTGAAAAATTTCCATGTCTTGTTCGATGTTGGTGAATTTATTATTAGTGTCAAGCATATGTTAACCTATGGCGGAGAATTTGTTGTACCTAATTGCGTTGAAGTGTTCTGAATATCTAATCGTAAGGCTACGTCCTGTTTGACCCATGTACGAGCTGCTGCATTCATTACATTTGTCTGTATGTTCCAGATTTGGGGTAAATGTTGGGGTATTAATTGATGCAGAGTTGTGTAAAATTTCAGAGGTTCTGTTGTTAGTTCTGAATAAAATTCACACATTGTGTTTCCGGAAAAGTATTGTGATTTTATAGGCGTTGTTATTAGTAAAAGTAGACAAAATAGGAGCTTTTGATTTTTCTTTCACGAGAGTGATCTTGGGCCGGTACCTGTATTTGTTGATTATTTGTTCTACCCATTGAACTTGGCAATTGCCCTTATGATATTAAGGTCTTCCTTTGTCATGGGTATCGCGAAGGCACGTTAGACCATACTATTATATGCTGCACATTTATGCACTATGGGATGCTCCAAGTCATCCATAATACAAATTCAATAACTCTGTATTTATCGTACCATAGCCCATCTGAACTCACGTAAAACTACACTACCGTTACATTCGAACCCTGAGATCATGCTAGCTGGAGAATTTATATACCGATTTACTGAATGCGGTAAGGGGTATTATATACACCGACTGAGCAAATGTCATGGGATAGCGGAGCACTGATGCGCATGTGTGTGGTCTGCACACCACACGCCCCCTGTGCCAGCGGCAGTTGTATAGGAGACCTTGTGAGCAGTGGCTGTGCGTATGACAGGTTTAACATGGAACGTCATCGTGAGATGACACCGTTTGAACGGGGTGGCCAGTGCCCGACGGATGGGAAGTGCGATTTCGGAAGTGGTGCGGGAATTCGGCTTCACACGACCAACCGTGTCCAGGGAGTATCGTGAATGGTTGAATGCAGGTGTCACCGTCCAAAACAGATGAACGACCATCCATCCACCCTCAATGACCGTGACCAGCAACATCTGAGACGGATAGTCAATAGTGACAGACGGGCAACCATGAAACAAATCACGGCTCAATTCAACACAAGCCGTGCTAGACACGTCTCCCAGTGGACAATCCATAGGAACATGGGTTCTATGGGGTATGGGAGCTGGCGCAGCACACGGTTGCCACTGTTAACCCAACATCATCGGGCACAACGACGCGCATTTGTCGCCAGTCACTAGGGATGGACACTGGAACAATGGCGTAACGTGATATGGTCGAACGAATCACTATTTCAACTGCACCATGCCGATGGGAGGCACGGTGTATGGCACATACCACATGAAGCGATGGATCCCGCCTGCCTCGAAGGTGTGGTCCAGGGCGCTGATGTCTCTGTTATGGTCTGGGGTGCATTTTCCTGGTATGGAATGGGCCCGCTAGTTGTTCTGGAAGTGACTTTGAATGGTACGCGGTATGTTGAGCTGCTCAGACAGGGACCATCTCCACCCATTTTTTGCCTTCCTGCGTCCAGACGGTTCTGCGGTGTTTCAAGATAACGTGCTGCCACATCGCTCCCACGTCGCCCAGGAATGGTTCCACGAACATGCAGCAGAGGTCCAACAACTGCCATGGCCACCCAGGAGCCCCGATATGAACCCTATTGAGCATATCTGGGATGTCCTGAAACGCAAGCTCCGTGCCATGGATCCTGCACCCACGAACAGACCAGCATTGGCGCCCGCTCTGCAAACGATTTGGTGTCAGCTGCGTCCAGAGGACTACCAAAGACTTGTCGACTCACTTCCACGGCGTCTCACTGCAGTTCGCAGAGCCAGAGGAGGCCCCACACGCTATTAGGTGACTATCCCATGACATTTGCTAATATATATATACATATATATATCTACCTTGGCCAGATTATAAATATGACAGGTGATATAAGACCAGAAATCTATAGGCGCATCAAGCTCGGATGGCAAGCATTTGGAAGGAATTCTTCAGTATTAAGATCAAAAATGCCAGCAAATCTGAAGAAAACAGTATTTGACCAATGCATCCTTCCTGTGCTGACTTATGGCTGTGAGACTTGGACTCTGAACGAATTCACAAAAGGGAAACTTCGGACCGCGCAGAGAGCCATGGAAAGGTCAATGCTAGGCTATACAAAGAAAGATAGGAAAAGAGCTGATGACATCCGGTCTGTTACAAAGGTTAAAGACATCTTAGAGAGAGTACGCTCCTTAAAATGGCAGTGGGCTGGCCATGTTGCACGAAGAAATGATGATAGATGGACAAAACTAGTGCTGGAGTGGAGTCCGAGAGAACATCGAAGGCCTAGAGGAAGACCACCGGACAGATGGGACAAAGATATCAAGAAGATCGCTGGTACCACTTGGATGAGATCTGCCCAAGACCGTTCTACTTGGAGAAGACTGTTGAAGGCCTACCTATACCCACGACTTAAAGAGGCCACATCATTTTAATGATTGAAATGGCTGATTGTATATATACATTTTAAATATAAATAAATATGTTTAGTCATCAGCCCGAAGGCGGGTTTGATCCTCAACAGCTCTGCCATCAGCTGTCATAAATGGCCTAGGCATCACTGAAGAGGAGTACTGGGGAAATGAGGAGTGAGGTATTTCCCATTGTTTTCCTCATCAAGCCAGAACATATCAGTCAGCCAAGCCCACTGAAATGCATGCACCAACTGACCCTATGACCAACAGTTTTATACCATTCATAGCAGGGACTGGCTGCATAAGGAAGGGCATTACTAGCATCACTCATACCTCGGTCACTTTCATCTTGTCAAAAGCCAATTATAAGACAGAGACAGACAGATCAATGAAAGTAACAAAATTGCTCTAGCCTATACCAGAAGACACAGAGCACTGTAAACACTAGGTCCCGCCAGCAAAGGCACTATGTACAGTATTAATTAGATAGGAATATCCAATTTTATTGTTGACTACTCATGATGGACAAAGATATTGAGAATTCACAGACACAGCACACCCATTCATTGGTGCTCAAAAAGGAAACAAACATGATGAAGCAGACCACACAATACTTGGTGATTTTAAGTACCTTGGCAGTCACCGAGATGTAAGATCTTCTTGTTATTTGCTTTACGTCGCACCGACACAGATAGGTCTTATGGCGACAATGGGACAGGGAAGGGCTAGGAGTGGGAAGGAAGCGGCCGTGGCCTTAATTAAGGTACAGCCCCAGCATTTGCCTGGTGTGAAAATGGGAAACCACGGAAAACCATCTTCAGGGCTGCCGACAGTGGGGTTCGAACCCACGATCTCCCGAATACTGGATACTGGCCGCAATTAAGCGACTGCAGCTATCGAGCTCGGTGAGATGTAAGATTTAGAGCCCCATAACCACATTAACATGAATATATTCCTTAGTTCTGAATAGCACTCCCATTTGTCGGTGCTAGCCCTAGACCTCAGGAAGGAAACAAAAGATAGCGCGATGAAGAGGAGTGCCATAGAATAGACTCGTGCCTAAAATGAAAGAGTCCCTGTAGGTACATATGCATATTTCTCTAGTAATAATGGTATTTACTAATTTACAACTAATTTTACTGTTGATTTGTGTGAAAGCAAGTGATATCCTCCATTTAGGACAAAAATTGCAACCAGGCAAGTTGGCCGTGCAGTAAGAGGTGCACGGCTGTGTGCTTGCATCCGGGAGATAGTGGGTTCAAATCCCACTGTCGGCAGCCCAGAAGATGGTTTCCTGTGGTTTCCCATTTTCATACCAGGCTGTAACTTAATTAAGAAAACGGCCGCTTCCTTCCAACTCCTAAGTCTTTCCTATCCCATCATCGTGCAACATAAAGTCACTAGCAAAAAAGCAAAATTACAATGAAAATTCATGAATATGATTTGTCCACATAAGCAATAAACTACCAAGAGCACTTCATTCCCATTTTGTGTCAATACTTCGCCCAGTGATAGCAAGTAACCTGTAAGTTGACCAAATGTTTGCCAATTTCGAGCTCCATCAGTCAAGCAGGCATCAAATGTTTCAACTTTGATATTTATTATTGCTGTCATTTTTTCCTTAAAGTACGGCTCTTGAGAGAACCTTTTGTAATTCCACGATGATACGTAGCCTATATTACCCGGAATTATTTTATCTTTCAAATCGTGAAACTGGTCCCGTGGTTTCTGACGTTACCTGTTACATACAAACAAACTCACATTCTCTCTTCATATATTCAATCAATCAATCAATCAATCAATCAATCAATCAATCAATCAATCAATCAATACTCATCTCCATATACAGCAGTCACCCAGGTGGCAGATACCCTATCTGTTCTTAATGTAGCCTTTTCTTATGTGATTGCAAAGAAATTGGAAATTTATTGAACAACTCCCTTGGTAAATTATTACAATCCCTAACTCCCCTTCCTATAAATGAATATTTTCCCCAATTTGTCCTCTTGAATTCCAACTTTATCTTCATACTGTGATCTTTCCTACTTTTAAAGACACCAGCTAAACTTATTTGTCTACTGAAGTCATTCCACACAATCTCTCGACTGACAGCTTGAAACGTACCGCTTACTGCAAGAAATTAGCTTCATTTCCCGTATCAGAACTTATTTACACTAAATCAATAAAAGTAAATATTCACCTTTCTGATACATTTATTTGCTTCGAGCAAATTAGTTATGCTCCCTTCATTGTGAACATCTTCTGCTATGATACAATGCATAGGCAAAATTACAAAGCATACTTTTCCTTCTCAAGAACATCATAAAAGTAACTTGTTATGCTTAAAAACGATACGAATTTAAAAAAATGAAAATAATTAAAATCAATGTCACAGGTTAAATGGGGCAATGAAAGGGGAAGGGTAATGGATCTACTTTGTTCTAACCGAGCTCGATAGCTGCAGTTGCTTAAGTGCGGCCAGTATCCAGTAATCGGGAGATAGTGGGTTCGAACCCCACTGTCGGCAGCCCTGAAGATGGTTTTCCGTGGTTTCCCATTTTCACACCAGGCAAATGCCGGGGCTGTACCTTAATTAAGGCCACGGCCGCTTCCTTCCAATTCCTAGGCCTTCCCTACCCCATCGTCGCCATAAGACATATCTGTGTCGGTACGACGTAAAGCAAATAGCCACTTTGTTCTAACATATTTTAAAACAATGTCTATTCACTTGAACAGATGTTAAAAATTTTTTGGTTTCCAACACTTTTGTTCACTGTGATGTGTATGTTTCTTAATTGTTTATTATTTAAAAAGTTTTGTATGTTAAAGAACAGTCTAAGGTGATGCCAAGGTACTTGGGGTTGAAACTATGTTTAAATCTTTGTTGGCAGAACACAACGTTGAGCTTTTGGTGAGCTATTCGATTACACAGATGGAATGAGCATACCTCTGTCTTAGCTGGATATGGGAGAAGTCTCCACTTCGTGTAGTATGCATTCAAGGCTTCCAAGTCATTGGAGAGAATGCTTTCCCCCTCTTTTAATGCGACAGTTTGTACAGCGATGGCTAAGTCGTCAGCATAGCAGAATTTCTTGCTGATGGTGTCAGGCATGTCACTGGTGTACAAGTTGAAAAGTAGTGAGGCTAATACAGACCCTTGAGGTAGTCCATTTTTTACTTAAAAGACTTGCTAGTCTTTTGCCCTATGATGCCCTTGAAGTAACGATTTGTCAGCATGTTCTTCAGAAGGGCTATAAGTTTTTGGCAGCATGTATGCTTTTCAATTTTGAATAGTAGTGCATCCAGCCACACTGTATCATATGCCGCTGTCAGGCAAGAGCAACAGATATCTTTTGCTTCTTCTGGAATCCTGCCTCAACATATGATGTTAATGCTAATACTTGTTCATAGCAGCTTCGTTTGGCTCTGAAACCCGCCTGGTATGTTGGTGTTCCTCCTCCGCAAACCATGTGACCTTGCCGCAGTGGGGAGGCTTGTGTGTCCCAATGAAGCAGATAGCAGAGCTGCAGGTGGAACCATATCGGATGGGTATCTGTTGAGAGGTCAGACTAAGGAATGGTTCACCAAAAGGGGGGTAGCAGCCTTTCGGAAGTTGCAAAGGCGGCAGTCTAGATGATTGACTGATACAGCCTTGTAATAATACTCAACACGTCTTAGCTGTGTTGATGCTGCTACACGGCTGAAAGCAATGGGAAACTACAGCCGTAACTAACTCCCGAGGACATGCAGCTCCCTCTGTATGAATGATGTACTGATGATGGCTTCCACCCGGGTAAAATATTTCGGAGGTAAACTAGTCCCCCATTCGGATCTCCGGGTGGAGACTACACGAGAGGGGGCGATCATCAGGAAGATGGATACTGACATTCTGTGAGTCGGAGCGTGGAATGTTAGAAGTTTGAATCGTTGTGGTAGATTAGAGAACCTGAAAAGGGAGATGGATAGACTAAAGTTAGACGTAGATGGTATAAGTGAAGTACGTTGGCAGGAAGAACAGGATTTTTTGGTCAGGCAACTACCGAATTATCAACACAAAATCCCCCTGTGGGTACGGGCAGTAGAATAACACGCATGGTATCCCCTGCCTGTCGTAAGATGCGACTAAAAGGTGCCTCAGGGGTTCTGAACTTTGGAGCATGGGTTGGCAACCACGGGGCCCTCAGCTGAGTCCTGACATGGCTTCCACTTACTTGTGCCAGGCTTCTCACTTTCATCTATCCTATCCGACCTCCCTTGGTCAACTCTTGTTCTTTTCTGACCCCGACGGTATAACGTATTGAGGCCTAGGGAGTCTTTCATTTTCACGTCCTTCGTGGCCTGTCTTCCTTTGGCTGATACCTTCATTTTTCGAAGTGTCGGACCCCTTCCATTTTTCTCTCAGATTAGTGTTTAATAGAGGATGGTTGCCTAGTTGTACTTCCTCTTGAAACAATAATCACCACCACTCAACACAAAATCAAACAGGGGAAATGCAGGAGTTGGTTTAGTA
This sequence comes from Anabrus simplex, assembly GCF_040414725.1. Taxonomy (NCBI): domain Eukaryota; kingdom Metazoa; phylum Arthropoda; class Insecta; order Orthoptera; family Tettigoniidae; genus Anabrus; species Anabrus simplex. Next base: position 85,620,490 of record NC_090276.1, on the reverse strand, counting down.
ATGAATAAGAAAATAGGGCAGCAGGTAAGCTACTACGACCAGCACAGTGCCATGGTAGCGTTTGAATGACTGATATTTGTGCTTCTAGTGTTACATCGATGTGAGATTGGGGGGTGGGGGCAGGGTGTGGAGGTGGGAGGGGTTGGGAGGGGCATTAAGTTTATGTGCTATTGGATGCAGTTGGCTAGTGGGGGCAGATGGGGAGGGAGTTGTGTTTCTTAAAGTGGGAGGGGTCTTGGAAGATGATAATTTAAGATTGTTTATTACGTTATTATGCTTATGGTTCAGTGATTCTAACAATTTCGGTAAAATCTAATATAATGAGTTTTTGACTTCAATAATAGCATTAAGGTTTAAATTTTTGTTGTAATATTGGTCTTCAAATATACAGATGTTTTCCAGTTCGTTCATTAATTTCTCTTTATCTACTTTTTAATAATAGTGAGGTCTTGATCAATAGTAATGAAATGATGACCTGCTTCTTTCAAGTGAGAGCTCATAGCTGAAAATTTGTTGTGTTTAGAGGCATTGTAATGTTGTAAGTATCTAGTGTGAACGCTGCAGCCGAGATGCCACATTTGGTGCAAGTGAGTCTGTAAAAGCCTGAACCTGAGTAAATGTTATTGTCTGATTTGACTGTGTATTGACTGAAAAATAATTCTTGGTTGGCGTTATTTGTTCTAAAGGCTATGCAAATGTTTTGGATTTTTAGGGGGTTTGAAACCTGGTAAATGTCTGGGTTGTTGTAAGTGAAAGTAATAAAATTTGATTTTATGGGTCTGTCAGGGATGAGGTTTGTTGTTAATTTGAGTTTTATCTTGTTGACTAAATGGTTAATTGTTCCTGTCTTATACTCATTAATTTCTGCCAAATCTTTTATATAATTGAGTTCATCTTTTAGGTTCTTTAAGAACCTAATCATTTCTCCAATCAAGTAATCCTGGTGAGGGTCCCATGCACAGGAACCATACTCTAGTTGGGGTCTTACCAGAGACTTGTATGCCCTCTCCTTTACACAGTCACAACAACTCCCTAAACACACTCATAACCATGTGCAGAGATCTGGAACCTTTCTTTAAAATCCCATTTATTGTGATTACTCCAATGAAAATCTTTCCTTATATTAACACCTAGGTAGGTACTTACAGTCAGAAAATTTCACAGCATAGACCTCTATACAGAATTATATCATCTGCAAAAACCTTACCTGATTCCACTTCTTTTCACATATCATTGATATATATAAGAAAACATAAATGTCCAATAACACTGCCTTGAGTACAGCTTCATCCACCGTGTTCATTCTTAAATTAGCCCTTATCTCTTCATTCCGAGTACCTTCCTGCCATTGTTCCCACCTGTGTGTACTTGCAATCATTCTCGCTACTTTCATGTCTGTTACTTCTAAATAATGAATAAGATATCCTCAGTCCACCCAGCTTTCGCTCCCATAAAGCAATGTTGGTCTGAAAACAGACCAATGTAAAGATAGTTTCATCTGAGAGCTGACTTCCTTCTTACAGAATACTGTTGATCGCAACTGCAAGCTCACTGCATTCGCTTTACTACAATTTGATTCAATCTCACTTACTATATTACCAACCTGGGAGAATACACAACCTAAATACCAGAAATTATCGACCTGTTCTAGCTTTGTACAACCAATCTGACATTCAGTTCTGTTGAATTTCTTACCTACAGATGTCAATTTAATCTTCAAAAGGCTAATTTTCATACCATACTCATTGCACCTATTTTCGAGTTCCAATATATTTGACTGCAGGCTTTCGGCACAGTCTGCCATTAAGACCAAGTCGTCAGCACAAGCCAGATGCTTACTAAATTCCCACTGAACTGAATCCCTCCCTGCCATTTTATACCTTTCAGCAGAGATCCATGTAAACTATGAACAGCAAAGGTGAAAGATTACAGCCTTGTCTAATCCCCGTAGGTACCCTCAACCAAGAACTCATTCTACCATCAATTCTCACTGAAGCCCAATTGTCAACATAAATGCTTTTGATTGATTTTAATAATCTACCTTTATTTCCATAGTCCTCCAGTATGGCGAATATCTTTTCCCTCGGTACCCTGTCATATGCTTTCTCTAGATCTACGAAACATAAACACAACTGCCTATTCCTCCCGTAGCATTTTTCAATTACCTGGCGCATACTGAAAATCTGATCCTGACAGCCCCTCTGTCGTCTGAAACCACTCTGGTTTTCATCCAACTTCCCCTTAACGACTACTCGCAACCTCCCTTCCCATATGCCAGTGAATACTTTGTCTGGATACTAATCAATGAGATACCTCGATAGTTGTTGCAATCCTTCCTGTTCCCTTGCTTATACAGAGGTGCAATTACTGCTTTTGTCCAATCCGAAGGTACCTTACCAATACTCCATGCTAATCTTACTACTCTATGAAGCCATTTCATTCCTGCCTTCCCACTATACTTCACTATTTCAGGTCTAATTTTATCTATTCCTTCTGCTTTATGAAAATGGAGTTTATTTACCATCCTTTCCACTTGCTCAAGCGTAATTTCACCAATATAATTTTCCTCCTCCCCATGAGCTTGGCTGTTCACAACAACACCAGGAAGATTTCCTTTTACATTGAGAAGATGTTCAAAATATTCCCTCCACCTCTCCAGTGATTCCCTGGGATCTATTATGAGTTCACCTGAATTACTCAAAACACTGTTCATTTCCTTTTTCCCTCCCTTCCTAAGATTTTTGTATTACTGTCCAGAAAGATTTCCCTGCTGCTTGATGTAGCCTTTCCAGGTTATTACCAAAATCTTCCCACAACTTCTTTTTGGATTCAACAATTATTTATTTCATTCTATTTCTTTCATCTAGGTATAAATCTCTGCCTGCCTCGGCCCTTGTTTGGAGCCATTTCTGATAAGCCTTCTTTTTACATTTACAAGCTGCTCTCACTTCATCATTCCACCAAGACTTTCACCTTTTCCCATCTTTACAAACAGTTGTTCTTAGACATTCCCTTGCTGTTTCTATTACAGCATCCGTGTATGCACCCATTCACTTTCTATATCCTGAACCTGCTTATTGTCTACTGTTCGTAACTTCTCACTAATCATATCCATGTACTTCCCTCTAATTTCCTCGTCCTAGAGATGTTCTACCCTTATTCGTTTGCAGACAGATTTCACTTTCTCTACCCTAGGCCTAGATATAGTTAACTACACATCAGTGATCTGTAACATTGAAAAATCCCCGGAAAACTCGTACATTCCTAACAGATTTCCTGAATTCCAAGTCGATTAAGATATAATTTTATTATGGATCTGGTACCCCTAACCTCCCACATGTAGTGGTGAATAGCCTTATGCTTGAAGAATGTATTCATAGCTGTTAAACCCATACTACCACAAAAGTCCAGCAAACACTTCCCATTTCCATTAGCTTCCATATGTTCCCCATATTTAGCAATCACCCTTTCGTATCCTTGAGTTCTATTTCCAACTCTCGCATTGATTTTTTTTGCTATTTGCCTTACGTCGCAACGACACAGATAGGTCTTATGGCGACAATGGGACAGGGAAGGGCTAGGAGTGGGAAGGAAGTGGCCGTGTCCTTAATTAAGGTACAGCCCCAGCATTTGCCTGGTGTGAAAATGGGAAACCATGGAAAACCATTTTCAGGGCTGCCGACGGTGGGGTTCGAACCTACTATCTCCCGAATACTGGATACTGGCGGCACTTAAACAACTACAGCTATCGAGCTCGGTCTCTCGCATTGAAATCGCTCATTAGCACTATTCTATGCTTGCTGTTGACCCTGACCACGATGTCACTCAATGCTTCATAAAACTTGTCAACTTCATCCTCATCTGCATCCTCACATGGTGAATACCCTGAGACAATTCTCGTCCTAATTCCTCGAATTGCCAAATCTACCCACATCATTCGCTCATTTACATGCCTAACAGAAACTATGTTGTGTGCAATGGTATTGCTGATAAACAGACCTACCCCATACTCTGCCTTTCCCTTTCTAATATCTGTCAAGTACACTTTATAATCTCCTATGTCTTCCTCGCTTACCCGAATATCACTTACTCCTAGAACATCCAGACGCATCCTCTTTGCTGACTCAGCCAGTTCTACTTTCTTTCTTTCTTCCTTCCATAAGACCCATTAATATTGATAGCTCCCCATCGAATTCCATTCCGTTCGCCAAGTTGTTTCCAAGGAGTCCCTCACCTGTCAAATGGGAGTGGGACTCCGTTACTCCCATAGGTCCGAGGCTTGCTTAAAATGTTCTGAACTCGGTAAATTCATGAAGCAGAATGCTACATTACTTACATATAGTCCAAGTGAGGATCACTCCTCTAACGGGTTATGGAGCACCAGTGGATTGTATAGTCCTAGCCGCCTGATCACAAGGAGGACCATGACTGAGAATATGTCCGAGATGCCCACCCTCATTCCATAGCAACTGGTATCCTGACTCTCAGGACCACTTTCTGGGCCACTCAGCCGTTACCCATGGTTCACAAACTAGGACGTGACTACAGTAACCCACAGCAAGAACCATTTACTACAGTGTCAGGTAAAGCTTCGCCTACTCTAATTCACAGAGTTCCATTTTCTAGAAATATAAGAACCCATTCAGTCACTCATTTGTCTAGTCCAATTGCACTCATTTATCCCAGTAGTCTCCCGTGATCCACCCTATCAAATGCTTTAGACAAGTCAGTCGTGATACAGTCCATTTGACCTCCTGAATCCAGGTTATGTGCTGTATCTTGCAGGAATCCTACACGTTGAGCTTCAGTGGAATAACCTTACATAAACCTGAACTGCCTTCTATCGAACAAAACATGTCTAATATAATCAGAAAGAATGCTTTCCCAAAGCAGTATAAATAATAATTTCGTGTGGCTATTTCTAGCCGAGTGCAGCCCTTGTAAGACAGATCCTCCGATGAGGGTGGGCGGCATCTGCCATTTGTCGGTAGCTGCGTGTTTTTGTGGTGGAGGATAGTGTTGTGTGTGGTGTGTGAGTTGCAGGGATGTTAGGGACAGAACAAACACCCAGCCCCCGAGCCACTGGAATTAACTAATGAAGGTTAAAATCCCTGACCCGGCCGGGAATCGAACCCGGGACCTTCTGAACCGAAGGCCAGTACGCTGACCATTCAGCCAACGAGTCGGACCCCAAAGCAGTAGTATAGATAAAAATTGCCTGACGATTACTCAAGTTCTGTTTGTAAACAAGAAACTCGCCTGATTTCAAAAGTACCTATGGTACCACCGTACGATGTTAAATTCTTTTTTGAGATCTAGAAGAAAGTTACTTGAAGGAAATCGAAGAGAAATGCACAATCTGCGAAATGAAACGGGGGAAGCGTTTACGATATATGTAATTCTCACCGTTCGAAACAATTGAATTTGAACATTAAACAACAACCCAACCTGAAATAGTGAATAGCTCTTCTCACTACAAATTAAATCTCACAAAGATTTTTTTTCTTTTTCCAGTATTTTCTCTATTTTATTCAATCAGAAATTACTTTCCAGAGACTGAAGATTATAATTTTTATTTCCTTAGCCCAGCACTCGCTACATTCAGCATTTCTCTTACATGATCCTTGGTCTGGACAGTTAGCATTCTTGCCGTAGACAAGACAAATAGTCTAGACGGTTACAAGCCGCAAACTGGCCTTAGGCCTCCAGTTTCCTGTGGAAATACGATTGGTCTGGACATGTGGACGGTTAGGATAGAACCTGGACAAGACCATTTAAAGTAAGTATTAAATTAAATTACTTCTGTTGTGCATTTCACATTGTTTCCTTTACATGGTGTTTTCTTCTTTGTGCCTTTATTCAGCCGGTGTTGGCCACGCAATGTATATATTTATCAGCATTGATGGCAATGACGTCACATTCTGTTCATGTTCACCAAGCAAGACCCATTTCTTTCGTCGGCTTAGTATCGTGAGAAACTAAGTCGCGAGCGTTGTGGCCTGTGAACCTGTATTGGTTTTGAGAGCCTTATCATAACAGTGCTTTCCCCTACATTAATGATTGGTAGAATGTTTGGGTTAGGGAAAATTTGTGGTCGATTACTGGCCAGAGTATGGCCTGGCGCGAGTGCGCAGTGAGTGCTTTTTAGCAATATTAGGTGCGCAAGGCGCTTTTGGATTAAATCAGCGGTACGGTTGTCAGTCACTCAACCAGTGAGTGACCACGCCCGATGTTGCTTAACTATCATGATGTGATGCCTAGTTTTTGAGATGAGTTGAGAGGAGAAGAAGAAGCATTAGGTATACTTGGAGAGTATTAGTTATCAGGGCGAAGCATGTTGGGAGGGGCTGCGTGGGGGGAATTGTTCTGGTCTGGACTGTGTTATTGTGAGGTGAGTGGGGCTGGGGCTGGCCAATTCTGGGTGGTGAGGAGGCTTAGTAGTATGAGGAGTAGATTGTTGTGGTTCTGGGTTAGGTTGGGAGGGGGGTGGTATAATGGGTGCTGGGTTCTTAGGGTGTGTGCTGTGGGTGATGTGGCGCTGATGACGGTAATGCCTTCGGATAGCTTTTTTTATGTAGGGGCATCTAGGAAACGAGGTCGCATGGTTGCCTAGGCAGTTTGCGCACTTTGGCTGCTCCTTTGGTACCTTACAGACAGAGTGGTGGTGAGGGCCACCACATCTGTTGCATCGTCTCGATTCTGGGCAATATTCTGCAGAGTGGTAGAGTTTTAGGCACTTGTAGCATTGCGTTACAAGGTTAGGATGGGAGGTTGAGTGGGTTGGTTTTGCCAGCGATTTGGGGGGAGGGTTTTTATGCCTCCTCGTAGTGTGGGTGTATGAATCATGGGCAGTCGGAGATTGGGCTGTTTGCTGAGTTGGTTGGGCTTCGGTTATGGATTCTGTTACAGTAGGGCTGGTGGGTTGCGGGGTGGAGGTGAGGGGATCGAGTCCCTGTGGGGTTGGGGGTGGTGGTGTGGTGGTAGATGAGGGTGGGTTGGTTTGAACTGCTGCGGATATGGTACATGGAGTGATTTGGAAAGTTTTTTCCCGGGTATTAGCTTTGGTTTGGGTGGATCTGGTTGTGTTTGGGTTACTGGAATTAGCTTTGGTTTGGGTGAATCTGGTTGTGTTTGGGTTATTGGTTTTGGGGGTTATTTGGGAGCCGGTTTCAGTGGTTTGTGGGGTTGTTTGGGAGCCGGTTTCTGCGGTTAGGTGCGTGGGAGAGGATTCAGGTGATGGTTCTCTTTGGTTGGAAGAGTTAGTGACAGGGTTGATTTTGATTGGGTTGGGGGTACCACAGTGCAGGAGTGCATTGAGTATGGTAGATATAGACCTGTTTGCTGTAGGGGTGACAATTAGGTGGTGGTTATGGGTTTCTTCAATGATGGCAATATGGTGGCTGATTATTGGCTGGATTGCTTCTATCACAATTTTGCGGGTGCAAGGTACTGGTCCTGGGTTCGAGAGTGGGATGATGAGGAAACTGCATGTCTGGGATATGGGATGTTTGAAGTTCTTCCTGATGTAGTGGAATGGTTGCTCAAAGTCCTCTTCCAGGCGTTCTTCAACAGCTTCTTTTGGTGCTGCAGTGGGTTAGCTGTTACTGTCTTCTGTTGCAACTTCGCTTGTAGCTACTGTAGTGGGGTGTACTTCTTCGTCTTCTTTTTCCACTTCGCTTGTTGTAGTCAGCTGGGTACGGAACGGTGGGGTGGAGGGGTAGCTGGGTGAGGCTTGCATAAGCAAGTGAGATATTCTGTTTTCATGTAGGGTTAAGAGGATTGATTGGTTGTCGGAGGGGCTATTGGGTATAATGTAGATACAGTGATTGGGTGTTTCCACTACACTGTGTAGTAGGTGACAAATCGGGTGCAGGATTGAGGCTATATATCGTCTATGGCGCTTGAGTGAGGCTGGGCGGGGTACGAATGGCATAGGGATGCGGATGTAGTTGTGTTCGTTGTATGGATCAGTCCTGTTAAAGGTGACATTAAGGGGGGAGTTGAAGGTTTTGGAATATGGCGCCCCAGCTAGTCGGTCCACTAGGGTTGGCCATATTCCAGGGTGGGAGGTCTGACATGGTGAGGTCGTGTGTCTGGATCCGGTTAGGGGAGAGCACTGGATCGGTCAAACTCCTAGGAGGACCGGCTCGTTACTTGGCGCAGATCAGAGAGTACCGTCGGTTCAGGTATAAGTATCGTATCTCAACGTGACAAGAACCGAGCGAGTAACTACACTGAGTGCTACTGACAAATTGCTGTGTGGCCCCACAATGGCAGGCAGGCTGGCAGCTGGCTGGACTATGGCTGGTTGAAGAGCTGGTGGGAATATGGCTGTGTGACTGGCGGCGACCACAGAAAGTCCTGCTTGAGTGTATCAAACAGGACGGACCGCGCAGTGAATAGCAAGATGGCTGCTGGCTTGGTGCTGCCCGCTGATTGGCTGGCAGGGTTGTGCGGGAGCTCGAGGTGTCTCTTGGCGGCAGCGAGCTGGCTTCTGGCGGGATGCTGGCTCGCTCTATGTTCGGTGCTTGGTTCTGCCCTCTGGTTGGCTGGCAGACTGTGCGGGGCTTGGGATGTTACTTGGCGGCTGGTGAGCTGTCTGTTGCAGGGTGTTAGCTCGGTGGCCGTGCTGGGCTCTCTATGATGTGCTCCAGGTGAGCGCCTCCAGTGTGAATGGGCTCAGTGAATGGCCGTTCACCAATCAGAATGCAAGTACATAGTTACTTTAGCCAAGTACAGTAGAGACACAAGCGTCTCGGTATAACACTGCGATAATACGACCTGATAATATAACTGATGAATTATGAAGGGTTCTATGAAATCAATCATCATTGATCTGCTTTTGGGACTGTCTATACTTCGAGGAATTCGTGTCGGTGCTTTCATTATTCATATTTACAACTGCATAACCTGTATTTTTGTACAATTTATTAGACCTTTCAAGCTTCGTTAGCAGAAATTTTACGTGTTATAATTTCATTGATGAATTATCAAGGATTCTATTAAGCCCATGATCAATGATCTGCAGTTAGAGCTGTAGCCCAATTGGAAGATTCCCTATCATTTTACTTAGTATTTTCTTCAATGATTTCAAAGAACTCGGAAATCTATCAAACATTTCCCATGATAAATTGATCCAATCCTTAACTCGTCTTCTTATAAATTATTTGCCCTAATTTGTCCTCTTGAATTCCAACGTTATCCTCATATTGTGATCTATCCTACCTTTAAAAGCTTCTCTCCAAGCTTGTTTGTCTACTAATGCCATTACACGCCAGTAGCAGATCAACTTATGGGAGGGGGCTTAAAGTTGCAAAATTATGATAGAACATAATTAAGGTGCTTGTGCATGCTTGAGTGTCATCATAAAATGAATTACGTTGATATTCAGATTGCAGTACACTACAGAATCTTACATTAAAATACAGAAAAAACAATACGATCAAACTCAGCAGTTTTACAGCGAATGGTATGTTCAGTTTACAATCTAAAATCCAACATTCGAGGCTTCTTAGAAGACATATTCAAGATATCTGTTGGTTTTACAATTATGTCTCTATGAATGTTAAAAAGAGCCACCCCATTGAGTCGACTTTCACGTGTTTATAGTCAGTTTCCGTTTATTTTCTTTCATAAAATTTCCATGGGGTTTCTAACCACCAGTAAACCTGCCCCTTATGGCTACGCCCGTCACACGCCATCTCTCCGCTGACAGCTCAGAGCATCCCGCTTAGTCAAGCATCTCGTATCCTTACTCCCAGGTCTTTTCTGTCCAACAAATTCAAAAACTACTCCTTTGTCGGAAGATTCAAGATTCAAGATGGCGACTACTGTGTGTGAGTCTGTGATATCCATGGTGGATAATGGTGTAAGCTGCAGTGAAAAATGTGGCAAATGCAGAAGAGTAGTTCAAAAGCATAATGGTGGCCACACTAATTTTAGTGAAAAATGGAAGAGTATGTATAGGTACTTTAAGGCACAAACAGGTTCCAAGAAGCACATTCCAGGAATAATTAATGAACAAGGGGAGTGTGTATGTGAGGATCTTCAAAAGGCAGAAGTATTCAGTCAGCAGTATGTAAAGATTGTTGCTTACAAGGATAATGTCCAGATAGAGGAGGTGACTAATACTAAAGAAGTATTAAAATTTACCTATGACAGCAATGACATTTACAGTAAGATACAAAAGTTGAAAACTAGAAAAGCTGCTGGAATTGATAAGGTTTCGGGGGATATACTAAAGACAATGGGTTGCAATATAGTACCATATCTGAAGAACTTGTTTGATTTTTGTTTGCATGAAGGAACTTTACCAAATGAATGGAGAGTTGCTATAGTACCCCCTGTATATAAAGGAAAGGGTGATAGGTATAAAGCTGAAAATTACAGGCCAGTTAGTTTGACATGCATTGTATGTAAGCTTTGGGAAAACATTCTTTCTGGTTATATAAGACATTTTTGCAAAATTAATAATTGGTTTGACAAAAGGCAGTTTGGGTTTAGGAAAGGTTATTCCACTGAAGCCCAACTTGTAGGATTCCAGCAAGATATAGCAGATATCCTGGATTCAGGAGGTCAGTTGGACTGTATTGCGATTGACTTATCTAAGGCATTTGATAGGGTAGATCATGGGAATCTACTGGCCAAAATGAGTGCAATTGGACTTGACAAAAGAGTGACTGAATGGGTGGCTCTGTTTCTAGAAAATAGAACTCAGAGAATTAGAGTAGGTGAAACTTTATCTGTCACTGAAAAAATTAAGAGGGGAATTCCTCAAGGCAGTATTATTGGACCTTTATGTTTTCTTATATATATCAATGATATGTGTAAAGAAGTGGAATCAGAGATAAGGCTTTTCGCAGATGATGTTATTCTGTACATAGTAATAAATAAGTTACAAGATTGTGAGCAACTGCAAAATGACCTCTATAATGTTGTGAGATGGACAGTAGGCAATGGTATGATGATAAATGGGGAAAAAAGTCAGGTTGTGAGTTTCACAAATAGGAAAAGTCCTCTCAGTTTTAATTACTGCATTGATGGGGTGAAAGTTCCCTTTGGGGATCATTGTCAATACCTAGGTATAAATATAAGGAAAGATCTTCATTGGGGTAATCACATTAATATGATTGTAAATAAAGGGTACAGATCTCTGCACATGGTTATGAGAGTATTTAGGGGTTGTAGTAAGGATGTAAAGGAGAGAGCATATTTGTCTCTGGTGAGACCTCAACTTGAGTATGGTTCCAGTGTATGGGACCCTTACCAGGATTAACTTACTTGATTCAGGAACTGGAAAAAATCCAAAGAAAAGCAGCTCGATTTGTTCTGGGCGTTTGGCTATAAGGTACAAAGAACACGTTAATGCGGTCAAACATAAAAGATATTCGGCAATGGGAGAACATATGGTTGAAATGAATCATAAATTTACAGACATTTCCAATGACATGAAATTATTACATTCGACCAAAAAGGGAAAACTAATGAATGTTTTGGAAAATTTAGAAATTTACCTTACACAAAAATGTAATTCTGAATCAAGTTTAAATGAGAAAAGTACAGAAGATAACCCACTGTTTAGGCTAGCATATAATCATTTAAGGAACAAAAAAAAAGAAGAAAAGAAGAAAAACTTGAAGATCATAAATTTGTATAGTGTTTCTCATTCAGTTCAACCAAAATTGTATGTATTGATCATTTTTATAATATTTCATAAGTTCTCTTTACTCTTTGACATGATGTATTGGGACACAATACTCCTTCAAATTGTAAAACAAAAGATTGTGTCATATTATGTTATTCTTTGATCTAACCACTGATGAAGGGAATGGTTGAGATTTCCCGAAACATGTATGGTTTAATAAGTAATGTTTCTTCCATTTAATGAGTGTATTGATCAAGGCGGATTTAAATAAACTATTATAAATAGTTATATTGTACAAAAGAGTAGCGTTACAAAAATGTTGCAAAGTTTGGGCTGGGAAGACTTGACAGAAAGGAGACGAGCTGCTCGACTAAGTGGTATGTTACAAGTAACTATTCTCATTTTGGTTCCGTATTGAAGTTGACGTATGTCTCAAATCTTATTACAATATTATAAGTCCACCTGTTCAATACAATACAATAATGTATACAATACAATACAATACAATACAATACAAGCTGTCAGTGGAGAGATGGCGTGGGAGGACATCAGTAAACGAATAAGTTTGGATGGTGTCTTTAAAAGTAGGAAAGATCACAATATGAAGATAAAGTTGGAAGTCAAGAGGACAAATTGGGGCTAACATAATATTCGTTTATAGGAAGGGAAGTTAAGGATTGGAATAACCTACCAAGGGAGATGTTCAATAAATTTCCAATTTCTTTGCAATCATTTAAGAAAAGGCTAGGAACACAACAGATAGGGAATCTGCCACCTGGGTGACTGCCCTAAATGCAGATCAGTAGTGATAGTGATAGTGATAGATAGAATGGGATTCTGTGTCGTAAGTGTGATGAATTTTACCATTTTCGTTGTGCAAATATTGTAAATAGGCCTGATATTGAAGAAAGTGTGTGGCTGTGTCCCGAGTGTAAACAAACTGATAGTGAGGTAGAACAACAAGAAAGAGAGACTTACGAATCTATGCTTAAGATTTTGGGAGTGCTACAAGAAGACTTATGTGCTCTGAAACTTGAAAATGAAAGCTTAAAGGACAGAATAAAGAAACTGGAAGATAAAGAAGACAGTGGAGAAGGAAGATCGCCGTGGACGGAAGTGACGCGTGGCCATTTTAGGCCTAATGTTAAACATATGGGAGAAACTACGTACAACTTAAAACCGGGAAAAAACTCTTTGCAGTGCCAAAATAGATTTCAGTTATTGCAACAAGTTCCAGAAGAAGACACATCAAGTTTTCCGAATAATTTTAAATCCAGTGGAGGTAACCTACAGAAGAAGAAAACCAACCGGAAGTCAAGATCGCCAAAAATTCATCTCTACGCAGACAGTCAAGGGCGGGGTATGGCAGAAGGCATCAAGAATGAGCTGCATAATCCAGAAACTGAGGTTTTAGGACTAATAAAACCAGGTGCCAAAACTGAAGACGTCCTTTCAAGTTGTGATCCTGTGTTAGAGAAGGACAACTACGTGGTGATTGTGAGTGGTACAAATGACATTGCTGCAAATGAAGGTGAGGAACTAATTATGAATCTCAGAGGTAAGATTTCGAAACTATCTGACTCAAAAGTAATTGTAATTAATGTGCCACCCAGGTATGACCTTATAGAAGACTCGTGTGTGAACAAAGCTGTACATGATGTAAATATAAAAATCAAGAGATTAAGTAAGAGTTTTAGAAATGTCTATGTAGTAGATACTTTAGGTCTTGGCAGGCAAATGTTCACTAGGCATGGGTTACATCTGAATGGTAATGGAAAAGCAACTCTCTGTAGACAAATTGCTACCATTATCAACAGAGATTTGCAAACTAATATGCACTTAAGAAAACCCATACCACTAAATTGGCATATACAGGGAAACTTGCCAGAAAACAGAGATCCTTAAATCAAGATCTATGTACAAAGATCTGGGTTCCAAGGACATTCTCAACTCATGAGTCAAATGTTACCCAATTACAACAGCCAAGTTTTAGGGAGGAAGGGGGTCTGAGATTGCTCTTGGTAAACTGTCAGTGTGTTGTAAATAAACAAATAAAATTCAGTACATTGATGGAATCTTATGAGACTGATGTGGTGATAGGAGTAGAATCATGGTTGAGAGAAGGGGTGTGTAATAGAGAAGTATTTCCAGAAGGGTATACAGTCTATCGTAGAGACCGAGGAGATAAAAACGGTGGGGGGGTGTTTATTCTGGTGAAGGAAACTTATTGTCCACATGAATGGTTTACCGATGAATGGGATGAAATATTAGGGATAAAATTAGTTTGTGATAATATGAAGGAGGTGGGAATTATAGGAACATATAGGCCTGGAAGAGAGGAAAGAGACATGGAAATATTTGAGAAAATAACAGATTATACTCTTAAAAACAATAATAATGATATGGTAATAATTGGGGGAGATCTAAACTTGCCTAAAGTTGAATGGAATGGAGCTGCAAGTGAAGCCCATGAACAGAAACTGGCAAATAAGTTAATTTGGGAGGGAGGATTTACACATGTAGTACAAGAACCGACCCGTCTCAACAACTTGCTAGATGTATTCTTGGTTAAACCATGGGAAATTGTTGATAAAACTGAGGTAATTGAAGGAATAGGTGACCATAAGGCTGTAATAATGGATGTAGGACTTGTACCAAAAATGCTTAATAAGAGGGTCACACAAGACAAGAAATTATACAGAAAAACTAAAGTTGACGAATTTGGGACTTACCTTAAATCACAATTCATTTGTTGGATAAGTGAAGGGAGTAATGTGGATACACTTTGGGCTGAATTTAAGTGAATCATTTGGGAAGGAGAGAAGAGATTTGTACCTGTTAAGAAGGGTAAAATGACCTCAGACCCTGCTTATTATACAAGGGAAATAAGGAAATTAAAAATAAAATGTAGAATAGTAAACAGGAAAATCAAAGAGGGTAGGGAGAATAGAGAAACTAGGAAACAGCTAATGAGGGAACTGAATAGAGTGAAAAAGGAAGCAAAAGAGAAATATATGAATGGCATACTTCCAGAGGGTAATGACCACAAAGGGAAATGGAAAAAGATGTATTCATGTAATAGGAATCAAAAAGGAAAAGGAATCCAAATTCCTACAATGGTGGGAGAAGGGGGTGAACACTATTCAACAGATACTGAGAAAGCAAATCTATTTAGTAGGGAATTCAAAGATTCAGTAGAAGATTGTCAGGAGTTGGAAACATTAACAGAAGATAGAGAGGGAGAGACACATAGGGAAACAAGAAGCTTCTCATTCACAAATGAAGATATTTTCAGAGAAATCCAACTGCTCCAGCAAGGAAAAGCAGCAGGAAGTGATCAAATTACTGGGGAGGTATTAAAGACAATGGGGTGGTACATAGTGCCTTATTTAAAATTTCTCTTTGACTATGTCATAAATAATAGTGTAATACCAAAAGAATGGAAGGAATGTATAACAATACCAATTTGTAAAGAAAGGGTGATAAAAGGAAACCAGAGAACTACAGACCAATCAGCCTGACCAGTATAGTTTGTAAAATACTGGAGAGTTTAATAGCAAAGTACATCAGAGGGATATGTGATGATAAAAATTGGTTCATGAGGAGCCATTATGGATTTAGAAAGAAATTTTCTTGTGAGGCACAACTGGTGGGATTTCAGCAGGACATATCAGATCAGTTGGATTCAGGAGGCCAGTTAGATTGCATAGCCATAGATCTTTCCAAAGCCTTTGATAGAGTGGAACGGGGAATATTATTAAAGAAATTGGAGGGAATAGGATTGGACGTAAGGGTTATACGTTGGGTAAGAACATTTCTAAATTCAAGGGTTCAGAAGGTCAAAGTAGGAAATAATATACCACAGGAAGAGAAAGTTTGGAAGGGAATCGCACAGGGCAGTATAATCGGTCCGTTACTTTTCTTAATATACGCAAATGATTTAGGGAACAATATAACATCAAAAATAAGATTGTATGCAGATGATATAATTGTTTATATGGAAATAAATAACACTGAGGATTGTTCAGAATTACAAAGGGACCTTGAAAGTATCCAACAGTGGGTTGAAGAAAATAATATGAAGGTTAATGGAGGCAAATCAACTGTTACAACATTTACAAACAGGAGCTTTGAAACTGAATTTGAATATACTTTGGATGAGATAGTTATCCCTAAAGATGGCAAGTGCAAATACTTAGGTGTGAGATTTGAAAGTAATTTGCACTGGAAGGGTCATGTTGATGACGTTGTTGGGAAAGCATTCAGATCGTTACATGTCATAATGAGACTACTTAAAGGATGCAACAAAAAACTAAAAGAAAAAAGTTACTTAAGTATGGTTCGTCCATTATTGGAATATGCAAACAGTGTTTGGGATCCTCACCAAGAATACCTAATAACAGAAATAGATAGTGTGCAGAGGAAAGCAGCAAGATTTGTAACAGGGGATTTCAGGAGAAACAGTAGTGTATCAGAAATGTTAGAGGAACTTGGGTACGAAACTTTAAGTAAGGGAAGGAAGAAAACTAGACTTATAGGATTATATAGAGCCTATACAGGAGAAGAAGCATGGGGAGAAATCCGTGAGAGGCTTCAGTGGAAAATAATTATATTGGCAGAACTGACCACAAGTATAAAATTAGAAGGAATTTTAGCAGAAGCGACTGGGGTAAATTTTCATTCATTGGGAAGGGCGTGAAGGAGTGGAACAGTTTACCAGGGGTAGTGTTTGATCCTTTTCCAAAATCTGTACAGGTATTCAAGAAGAGAATAAACAGCAACAGGGAAAAATGAAATGTTAGAGGGCATTCGACCAGTGCGGGCTATTGTAAATAAAAAATGTGTGTTTAAAAAAAAAATTCCATCCCCTGGTCCATGGAGTTTGGACAGCCAAAGTAGGGGTGAAGTACAGAGGGGACTTCGAGGGCCCTGGGACCGCTACGGCAGCTGTGAAGGCCCTTCAGGAACTCTGAAAAGTGGTGGCATAAGGGGGCTCTGGTTAAGACGCAGCAGGTCGTTATGCTACTTAGGTTCCAAAATGGTTAAAAAAAAAAGTAATTAAATGCAATGTAAATTTTAATCTTATACCAGTTGCATAGTATTATTTGAAGTAATTCCACGTACTGTATATGAGTTGACTATGTTTGTAAGTATAGGAGATATTATAAGTAGAATTTTGTAAACAATATAAATTTATTAAGGATGATCTGTTTGTTTAATAGAAAAAAATTGTTAGCATAAATTGTATATTATTGTATTCTAGGAAAAAAAAATTTTCTTCCCTTGTTAATTTAAAATTTAGTGCTTGACAATAATGTATTTTAGTGTACCATTTGCCACCGAGGTAGACACCTCATTTGCAAATAAAGAGATTTTGATTTGAAATCACCAGAAGAAATTATGCTGCTTTCCTTTGGATCTTCTCCAGTTTTTGTATCAAGTAATCCTGGTGGGAGTCTCACACAGTGAAACCATTCTCTGATGGGGGTCTTACCAGAGACTTATTGTATATGCCCTCTGGTTTACCTCCTTACTACAACCCTTAAATACCCTCATGTGTAACCTTTATGTACTATCTCATTCATGAATGAAGATCTTTACTTATATTAAGACCTAGACAGTGATCCCCATGAGGTACTGTCATCTGATCAATAGAGTAATTAAATCTGAGAGGACTTTTCCTCTTTGTAAAAATTACTTTTCATCCCATTTACCATCATACCCTTGTCTCCTGTCCATCTCACAACATTGTTGATCTCTTTTTGTAGTCACTTACAAACCTGCAGCTTATTTAATACATACAGTGTAAGTCATTAGCAAAAAAAGCCTTATCTTTGATTCCAGATAACCATTTCAGGATCAGGTAATGCTTCAACTACTCTAATTCTGTGAGTTCTTTCTAGAAATTTAGCCACCCATTCAACCACTCTTTTGTCCATTAGCCCTCATTTTCGTCAGTAATCTCTAATGATCTACCCTGTCAAAATCCTTGAATCAATACCTCCTGTGGGTGGGGGAATAGAATACACCCATGGCATCCCCTGCCTGCCATAAGTGGCAACTAAAAGGTGCCCAGGAACTCTAAACTTGCAAGCACGGGTTGACAACCGTGGGGACTTTGGCTGAGTCCTGGCATTGCTTCCCTTTACTTACACACCAAGTTCTTCACTTTCATTTATCCTATCCAATCTCCCTTGGTCATTTCTTGTTCTTTTCTGACCCCAGTGGTATTAGGTTTTTGAGGTCTAGAGAGACTCTCACTTTACCAGTCTTCATGGCCCTCACCTTCCTTTGGCAGCTACCTTCTTTTTTTGAAGTGTCGAATCTCTTCCCTCTGATTCGTGTTAATAGAGGATGGTTGCCCAGTTCCTCTTAAAACAATAAACACCACCACCACCATGACCATGGATGGATACATATAGTCCATTCGACCTGAATCTAAATTATCTGCTATATCATGTTGGAATCCTACAAGTTGAGCTTCACTGGAATAACTTTTCCTAAACGTGTACAGCCTTCTATCAAACCAGAGCTTATATGCAACACATGTTAAGCAGACTGGCCTTTTCTTTATACAGTGGGGCTAGAGCTCCTTCTTACAAATATTTCCGATATGGCAGCATATTTCTAGTAATTACCCTGAATTCTTAATAAAGCCAGCTGCTTTCTTTTATTAGCTTTCAGCTTTTGTATCTTTTTTTAAAAATGTCTATAATAATAGGTAAATTCCACTACTTTGCCTGTATTAGTCACCTCCTCAACCTGGAAATAAATCTTACATCCAACTATCTTTGCATATTGCTAACTGAATTCTTATGCTTTCTGGAAGTCCTCACATGTACACTCTCTTAGTTCATTAATTTTCCCTGGAATGTCCATCCTGGAACTTGTGTCTGCCTTAAAGTACCTATACATACCCATCCATTACGGTACGGTTCTTTCTAACCTGCACCTCTGTTATAATACAGTGTGTCTATACCATTACTTACCACTTTAGAAAAATACCATACCTGTTTTCAAACTCCCCAACAATTAGTTAAACCCATCACATAGTCAGTTTATATTTTGATTCACCATTTTTAACTAATCATAATTAATTTTTAAAAACTCCCCTCTGTCTTTCTTATCAACCTTATGATATTGCCTAATAGTCTTGCAGCATTCTATTCTCTCACATTTATTTTCAACTACAACAGAAATGATCTTCATGATCACTTCAGTTTTTCTATAGTGTTCATCTGGTTTTATTAGCACTATGTCTGGAATATTTTTCCCTCTATATTGTTTGTTACATGACTTTCTGATTCAGTTGTCCTTCCCAGATTAACTTATTCACCATTTGTCGGTCATGTTTTCTGTCATTCGCATCAGTCACCACTGATCTGCATTTAGGGCAGTTGCCCAGGTGGCAGATACTTTGTCTGTTGTTTACTCATCTTCTCTTCAAGAATTACAAAGAATTTTTAAATTTATTAAACATCTCCCATGGTAAATTATTCCAATCACTAACTCCTCTTCTTATAAAATAATATTTGTCACAGTTTGTCCTCTTGAATTCCAACTTTATCTTTATATTTTGATCTCAAACTTATTCGATTACCAATGTCGTTCCACACTATCTCTCCGCTGACAGCTCAGAAAGTACCACTTAGTCTCCTTACACCCAAGTCTTCCCATCCCAAATTCTGCAACATTTTTGTAACGCATCTCTTCTGTCAGAAATCACCCAGAAGAAATTGAGCTGCTTTTCTTTGGATTTCTTCCATTTCTCAAGTCGAGTAATCATGGTGAAGGTCTCATACACCGGAAACTTACTCTTAATTGGGGTAATACCAGAGACTTATATGATCTCTCCTTTAAATCCTTACTGCAACCCCTAAATACCCTCACAACCATGTGCAGAAATCCGACGCCTTTACTTACAATCACATTTATGTGATTACCCCCATGAAGATCTTTACTTATATCAACACGTACATACTTACAATGATCCCCATGAGGAACTTTCACCCCATCAATGCAGTAATGAAAACTGAGTGGACTTTTCCTATTAGTGAAACTCACAACCTGACTTAACACTGTTTATCATCATATTATTGCCTGCTGTCCATCTCGCAACATTTTCGAAGTCTTTTTGCAGTTGCTTACAATCTTGTAACTCATTTATTACTCTATACAGTATGACATCATCTGCAAAAAGCCTTATCTCAGATTCCAGTTGTTTACTCACATTATTCAAGGTCCAATAATATTGCCTCGAGGAATTTCCCTCTTAATGATTGCAGGATCATCAAGGGATGAAATATTAGGGATAAAATTAGTTTGTGATAATATGAAGGAGGTGGGAATTATAGGAACATATAGGCCTGGAAGAGAGGAAAGAGATATGGAAATATTTGAGAAAATAATAGATTATACTCATAAAAACAATAATGATACGGTAATA
Source organism: Anabrus simplex (assembly GCF_040414725.1). Classification (NCBI taxonomy): domain Eukaryota; kingdom Metazoa; phylum Arthropoda; class Insecta; order Orthoptera; family Tettigoniidae; genus Anabrus; species Anabrus simplex. The sequence continues at coordinate 85,600,400 of NC_090276.1, read as the reverse complement.
ATTGGGGGAGATCTAAACTTGCCTGAAGTTGAATGGAATGGAGCTGCAAGTGAAGCCCATGAACAGAAACTGGCAAATAAGTTAATTTGGGAGGGAGGATTTACACAAGTAGTACAAGAACCAACTCGTCTCAATAACTTGCTAGATGTATTCTTGGTTAAACCATGGGAAATTGTTGATAAAACTGAGGTAATTGAAGGAATAGGTGACCATAAGGCTGTAATAATGGATGTAGGACTTGTACCAAAAATGCTTAATAAGAGGGTCACAAAAGACAAGAAATTATACAGAAAAACTAAAGTTGATGAATTTGGGACTTACCTTAAATCACAATTCAGTTGTTGGATAAGTGAAGGGAATAATGTGGATACACTTTGGGCTAAATTTAAAGGAATAATTTGGGAAGGAGAGAAGAGATTTGTACCTGTTAACAAGGGTAAAATGACCTCAGACCCTGTTTATTACACAAGGGAAATAAGAAAATTAAAAAGAAAATGTAGAATAGTAAACAGGAAAATCAAAGAAGGTAGGGAGAATAGAGAAACTAGAAAACAACTAGTGAGGGAACTGAATAGAGTGAAAAAGGAAGCAAAAGAGAATTATATGAATGGCATTCTTCAAGAGGGTAATGACCACAAAGGGAAATGGAAAAAGCTGTATTCATATATTAGGAATCAAAAAGGAAAAGGAATCCAAATTCCTACAATGGTGGAAGAAGGGGGTGAACACTATTTAACAGATACTGAGAAAGCAAACCTCTTTAGTAGGGAATTCCGAGATTCAGTAGAAGATTGTCAGGACTTGGAAACCGTAACAGAAGATAGAGAGGGAGAGACACAGAGGGAAACAAGAAGCTTCTCATTCACAAATGAAGATATTTTCAGAGAAATCCAACTGCTTCAGCAAGGAAAAGCAGCAGGAAGTGATCAAATTACTGGGGAGGTATTAAAGACAATGGGGTGGTATATAGTGCCTTATTTAAAATTTCTCTTTGACTATGTCATAAATAATAGTGTGATACCAAAGGAATGGAAGGAATCTATAATAATACCAATTTATAAAGGAAAGGGTGATAAAAGGAAACCAGAGAACTACAGACCAATCAGCCTGACCAGTACAGTTTGTAAAATACTGGAGAGTTTAATAGCAAAGTACATCAGAGGGATATGTGATGATAAAAATTGGTTCATGAGGAGCCAGTATGGATTTAGAAAGAAATTTTCTTGCGAGGCACAACTGGTGGGATTTCAGCAGGACATATCAGATCAGTTAGATTCAGGAGGCCAGTTAGATTGCATAGCCATAGATCTTTCCAAAGCCTTTGATAGAGTGGAACATGGAATATTATTAAAGAAATTGGAGGGAATAGGATTGGACGTAAGGGTTATACGTTGGATAAGAACATTTCTAAATTCAAGGGTTCAGAAAGTCAAAGTAGGAAATAATATATCACAGGAAGAGAAAGTCTGGAAGGGAATTGCACAGGGTAGTATAATCGGTCCGTTACTTTTCTTAATATACGCAAATGACTTAGGGAACAATATAACATCTAAAATAAGATTGTATGCAGATGACATAATTGTTTATAGGGAAATAAATAACATTGAGGATTGTTCAGAATTACAAAGGGACCTTGACAGTATCCAGGAATGGGTTGAAGAAAATAATATGAAGATTAATGGAGCCAAATCAACTGTTACAACTTTTACAAACAGGAGCTTTAAAACTGAATTTGAATATACTTTGGATGAGGTAGTTATCCCAAAAGATGGCAAGTGCAAATACTTAGGTGTGAGATTTGAAAGTAATTTGCACTGGAAGGGTCATGTTGATGACGTTGTTGGGAAAGCATACAGATCGTTACATGTCATAATAGGCTACTTAAAGGATGCAACAAAGAATTAAAATAAAAATGTTACTTAAGTATGGTTCGTCCATTATTGGAATATGCAAACAGTGTTTGGGATCCTCACCAAGAATACCTAATAAAAGAACTAGATGGTGTGCAGAGGAAAGCAGCAAGGTTTTTAACAGGGGATTTCAGGAGAAAGAATAGTGTATCAGAAATATTAAAGGAACTTGGGTGGGAAACTTTAAGTAAGAGAAGGGAGAAAAGTAGACTTATAGTATTATATAGAGCCTATACAGGAGAAGAAGCATGGGGAGATATCCGTGAGAGGCTTCGGTTGGAAAATAATTATATTGGTAGAACTGACCACAAGTACAAAATTAGAAGGAATTTTAGCAGAAGCGATTGGGGTAAATTTTCTTTCATTGGGAAGGGCGTGAAGGAGTGGAACAGTTTACCAGGGGTAGTGTTTGATCCTTTTCCAAAATCTGTACAGATATTCAAGAAGAGAATAAACTACAACAGAGATAATAAATTAAATGTTAGAGGGCATTCGACCAGTGCAGGATATTGTAAATAATAAATGTGTGTGATTAAATTAATTCCATCCCCTGGTCTAAGCAGTTTGGACAGCCCAAGTAGGGGACTGCCTGTAGGGGTGAAGTACAGTGGGGACTTCGAGGGCCCTGGGACCGCTACGGTAGCTGTGAAGGCCCTTCAGGAACTCTGAAAAGTGGTGGCAAAAGGGGCTCTGGTTAAGACGCAGCAGGTCGTTATGCTACTTAGGTTCCAAAATGGGTAAAATATAAATATGTAAATAAATTCAATGTTAATTTTAATCTTATACCAGTTGTATAGTATTATTAGAAGTAATTTCACATACCGTACTGTATATGAATTGACTATGTTTGTAAGATATTATAAGTAGAATTTTGTAAACAATATAAATTTATTAAGGATGATGTGTGTGTTTAATAGAAAAAAATATTAGCGTAAATTGTATAATATTGTATTCTAGGAAAATTTTCTTCGTCTCCTGTTAATTTAAAATTTAGTGCTTGACAATAATGTATTTTAGTGTACCATTTGCCACCGAGGTAGACACCTCATTTGCAAATAAAGAGATTTTGATTTGATTTTGATTTTGATTTGATCATTATCAGCATTGAAATACCAACTGCATTTTACAGTAATATGTAGGAATTATTTTCAATAAATGTCAACTCATTATTTTTATGTACATTCATTTATTAAAATATTAATACAATGGTACATGAGAAAACATGTCAAAATGATACATTCCTCATCTTGCAGCCATTAAGAACTCATTGGTACTGTTTTACATTAAAGCTAAGCAGGATATTTCGGAAGGCAAAGAAAGGTACAATGCTATTAAATAATTATGTAGAAGACACATTGAAAAATGAAAAATAATTGCCAATGACAAATTCATTAGTTCCAAAAATAAATGCATGGCAGCTTGTGCTGAAATAATGAAACTGCTAGGAAGGTAACAAAGGAGCCTGTAGCCATTGTGCCAAATATACTGAATGATTCATTTTAAAATACTGTAAAGAACATGTCTAAACTGGAAAATAATCTTGACTCACTCAAGGAGAATGAAGATACATTTACAGATATGTTGAGTAAACTATAAACTACCATGAACAAGTGAAATAAAATATACATGGCATGAAGTTGCACCTAAGGAAAATTTTCACAATAATTAAAGAACTCAGGAATTTCAGGACAGATGAGTACAATAGGCTCTCCTCAAAACCAAATTAATATGTTTGCATATTGTAGAATGCAAAGAATAGTCACAGCATGTACACAGATACTGATGAATACATATTTTATATTCATAGCTAATCAATGGACAGCAGAATGAATGACCTGTTACACATTCTTTCCTGACACTATAAAACTCATCTGTCCTCCTGCTTTCAACCTTACATGAAGTGGAACTTTCCACTGTCACATCATCAATACACATTTGTGGACTGTTTTTGTGTCTCTGCCTTATATGTTGCACAGCTTTGCTAAGTTCTCCTTTATTTACTTTTAGCAACCTATCAACCACTTTGTGTTTTACCACTGACGTCACAGCATTTATGCTCTTATCCATCCTACTGACTCGAAGAGCTTTCATTACCACTTGTTTTAGGACTTGGTGGAAGACTTCTAAATGCATACTGGTATTACCGTGCATTTCTAATCGGTAACAATAGGCCTACTAGCATAGTCCTTTTCGAAGTACACACCAAACTCTCTACATGTGTCATTATTTTCACAAGCATCTAGGAAGTTGTTGAGCTCACTGTGGAATTCAACTACGTTTTCACACTGCAACAACGTCCTTAGGTGTTTGTTACACAATTGCTTTGAATGCCTGTGTACCATGAATTTTTGAGGAAATGTTCTTTCTCCAAGCCCTATCCATATGCCACATGCATAGAAGTTTCTTCAAAGGGGCACCCGTGCATTAGAGAATGAAGCCTAATTATCAGTTATCAGTATCTGCACAGGAAAATCAATTGCAGATATGGATTATTTGACAAAAAAAAAAAAAAAAAAAAGCCATTTCAGCACATTGCAGTCTGTTCGATTAGAGTAACAGAATGCAACAGAGAATCTCTCACTGTATTCATCTAACATCAATAATGTTGTAAGTGAGAAGTCACAAGCATTTGTCCCATGAGCACTGTCCATACAAATGATTTTTTTCCCAAACTCCACAAGCATTACTTTCTGCACATCAGACATAATTATTAATACAAAATCATTCTCTGTCAATCCGTATTCTGGGTTGGAAATCGCTTGTAATTTACCAAACCGGACATACTCATTACCTTGTTCTTTTAACCTATCCATCCCAGTGCACACACTTTCTACATCTTCCTGACTCTGTTTATCACTATCTATATATATAAAATAAGAGTTTTGTCTGTACATTGCTCAGAATTTGAAAAGGATGGTATTTCTGTATCAGTCATGTCCACAGTAACAAGGAAATGCACTTTTTTCTTTTCCGTAATTCCTGTCTGTCTGTCTGTCTGTCTGTCTGTCTGTATGTATGTACACGCATCACTAGAAAACGGCTGTAAAGAATTTAATAAAAATCGGTATGCAATCTAAGCCATAAATAATTTTATTCACGCTGGTAGAAATGGTAGTTATGGGGAAGACCTAAAATTTAATTTTCAAATATTTATGTTATTAGTGGTCCTATCTTAATAAAAATTGACCTATGGTTGCGAAACATGGACCATGAGAAACAAAGATGTTAGTAGAATCCAGGCAGCAGAAATGAAATTTGTCCGTAGCATGATCGGCAAAACACGGGGGGGACAGAGTCCGTAATGAGGAAATCCGCAAGCAGGCTCAAGTTGTAAGACTGCAGGACAAAATAACAGTGCAACGACTGAGATGGTATGGACATATGCGACGCATGGGTGATAACAGATTACCAAAAAAATGTACGATCTAAAACTTGAAGACAAAAGACCAAGAGGGCGACCAAGACGCAGGTACAAGGACATGGTGAAGATTGACATTCAACAGAGAGGACATACTTTGGAAAGCATTGAAGAAGGAGAGAAGTTCAGGGACCGCAACTGGTGGAGAAGCCTCGTTTGCCGACCCATCGCTTAAGATGGAACGACGTGGGATATGTATGTATTTATGTATGCAAAGTTGGAGAATAAGTCGCTACAATCTTGGTTATAAATAATTTTATTTACGCTGACTGAAATGGTAGTTTAGGGGAAGGCCTGAAATGTAATTCTTAAACATTTACATCATTAGTGGTCCTATCTCATTGAAAACTGGTATACAAAGTCGGAGAATTAGCCACTACAATCTAGGCTGTACATCATTTTATTCACACTGAATTAAATTGTAGTTTAGGGGAAGGCCTAAAATTTAATTCTCAAATATTTATGTTATTAGTAGTCCTATCGATAAATACTACATAACCAAAGTTATACAGAATGAAACTTCTGACCATTTATGTCTTACACATTTTTACCGTACCGGCTATGATAACTCAGATATTCATGAATTTGTATTTTAGTTGCTAAGTCCATATCGACGCCGACCCACGAGGAAATGGGGTAACAGACTTTAATGAAAATTGGTATTTAGAGTCGGGGAATAAGAAACTACAGTCTAAGCTATAAACAATTTTATTCACCCTGGATGAAATTGTAGTTTACCGGGCGATTTGACCGTGCAGTTAGAGGCACACGACTGTGAGCTTGCATCTGGGAGATAGTGGATTTTAGTCCCACTGTCGGCAGCCCAGAAGATGGTTTTACGTGGTTTCCCATTTTCACACCAGACAAATGCCGGGACTGTACGGTACCTTAATTAAGGCCACGGCCGCTTCCTTTCAACTCCTAGACGTTTCCTATCCCATCGCCGCCATAAGACCTCTCTGTGTCGGTGTGACGTAAAGCCACTAGCAAAATAAAACAAGAAATTGTAGTTTAGGGCAAGGCGCCTAAAATTTAAATACCTATGTTTTTGGTCCTATTGAAAAGTACTATATAACAAAAGTTACAGAGAATACAATTTCTGATCATTTATGTTTTCTTCAGTTTTACCGTACCGACTATGATGAGTGGTATTTCAGATTCGGAAGAAAACTAAATGTGAAGGACTACAATATCGAAAGCACATAACATTGATCAACAATAACATTACATTGAACATTGTTTGTTGTGATGTTATTTGTTTCTTATGCTGCCTCTCAACTCCGATAGATGGGATTAACTGCTGCGTACCAAGTATAACAGCCTGACTGAATGTTTGGGGGGGGAATAGCCGGGGAGTTAGAAGACTTTCTTCTTTAGCATGTCATTCCTCTGTTTTGAATGAGCAGTGTGCATACTTAAGGCAGAGGCTGACTTAGTAGTAGTAGTAGTAGTAGTAGTAGTAGTAGTAGTAGTAGTAGTAGTAGTAGTAGTAGTATGGCCTGGTCTAGAATAACAATTTAGGCATATTCCAAATTTTAACACCACAATCTATATATATATATATATAAAATAAGAGTTTTGTCTGTACATTGCTCAGAATTTAAAAAGGATGGTATTTCTGTATCAGTCGTGCCCACAGTAACAAGGAAATGCACTTTCTACTTTTCCGTCTGTCTGTATGTACATGCATCACGAGGAAACGGCTGAAGAGAATTTAATGAAAATCGGTATACAAAGTCGGGTAATAAGTCGCTACAATCTAGCCTATACGTCACTTTACTCACGCTGACTGAAATGGTAGCTTAGGGGAAGGCCTAAAATTTAATTCTCAAATATTTGTTATTAATAGTCTTATCTTAACGAAAATCGGTAGGGGAAGTCGAGGAATAAGTCGCTACAATCTAGGCCATAATTAATTGTATTCATGCTGAGAAAAATTATAGTTTAGGGGAAGGCCTACAATGGAATTCTCAAATATTTATGTTATTAGTGGTCCTATCTTAATGAAAATTGGTATGCAAAGTCGAGGAATAAGTTGCTATAATCTATGCCATAAATAATGTTATTCATGCTGAATAAAATGGTAGTTTAGGGGTAGGCCTAAAATTTAATCCCCAAATAATTATGTTATTAGTGGTCGTATCGATAAAGACTACATAATATTTTTGTTATGTAGTATTATATTTCCCATCATTTATGTATTATACATTGTTACCATAGCGGCTATGATCAGAGATATTCATGAATTTGGATTTTTGTTACTACTGTAAGTCCTTATCAGCGCTGAGTCACGAGAAAATGGGTAAACAGGATTGAATGAAAATCGGTATGTAAAGTCGGAGAATAAGGGATTACAGTCTATGCTATAAATAATTTTATAAGACGCCCTAATATCACAGAGTCGTAAGAAAACTAAATGTGAAGGCCTACAATATACAAAGCTCATAAAATTGATCAACAATAACATTACATTGAGCATTGTTTGTTGTGATGTGCTTTGTGTTATGTTGCCACTGATCTCCGATAGATAGGATTACTGCTGCGTACCGAGTATTTTTATAATTTGCCTTACGTCGCACCGACACAGTTAGGTCTCATGGCGACGATGGGATTGGAAAGGGCTATGAATGTGAAGGAAGCAGCCCTGGCAGAATTTGCCAGGTGTGAAAATGGGAATCCACGGAATAACATCTTCAGGGCTGCCGAGAGTGGGGTTTGAATCCACTATCTCCCACATGCAAGCTCAGAGCTGTGCGCCCCTAACCACACGGCCAACTCGCCCAGTCGTACGAGTGTAACAGTCTGCCTAAATATCGGCGAGAATTAGCTGTGGAATTAGGTAACTTTCTTTTTTAGCATGCCATTCCTCTGTTTCATAAATTTCCCGGTACTACTGGCACGTAAAACACTGGTTTATTATAGCTTTCGAGCTATTCAATCCCTACTCTGAGGCACTCACTGGAATGAGAAGTGTGCATATTTAACGGAATATTGGCGGAGGAGTGTTTACGGCTGCCTGCGGCTTGGTCATTCCAGCTCTGGAACTTTGGACTGTTAGATCGGCACTGTAGTACTGTTCGTTAAAAGTGAGAAAATGTGTAGTTTTTCATTTGATCAAGTATTTTATGTGATAACATTGCTTTTAATGGCTACATTCCTACTGACGTTTTTGTAATGACCTATGTTGACTTCAGTTAGGAAAACCACAAAGTTAGTCTTTCTGAGAATCCCGTTGCAAAGCACGGGTACATCAGCTAGTCTAATCTAAAATCACGAACAATATTACTCAGGTCATGTCTTTGCAGAAGGTGTAGCCTGGTAATCTGCTTAGAATCAAAATTGTCTGTGATATTTTTCAGAACAGTGTCAAAGGGAATATTCTGAGCCAACTGGCCAGCAATCTGCTCTCTCTCTCTTCTTTTGACAGCAAGATATGCCCAACTCCTCTGCGATGTCCAAAATGCACATTATTGAAAATAACTTGCACACCCGATTTATTTATTTTACACGAACCCTGAAATTTCATATGTTGTATTCCCATTCCTCTTCTTTTGACCAATCCACTGTGATGACAGAAATAAGTAGATCCTTCAAGGGCTGTAGTGTCATGGGGTTTGGTTTGGTAGGTGTTGATGTCCTCTTATGTCTTGGTGGACTAGTTAGAAAATATCTGGATTGAGTGTCTTTTTTTCCTTTGCTTTCCATACCTTAAAATCTTGAAAAGAATAGAAAATTTGAATTACTAGTTATTAACATTAAGATAATAATAAACTTATTGCACAGCTCAACTTGTGTTATGGTAAGGGTCATTCCAGAAAAACTCACAAACTTACAACAAATTAGACATTTACGTTTTGTTTTTTTTTACTAAACTTGTTTGTAGAGTACTCGTTCCCGCCTGGTGGCCATAATTGTTAAGGCGTTGAAGTCTGCATGGTCTAACACCGTGGTTAGCCGGTTCAAGTCCCCGTGATCGAAAACATCAGGGTAGAGGAGGTGGTGATATACAATTTCTAATCACTAGATTGCGTGCCAAAAGCCTGGAATAAATTCCAAACCTCTCCGCAGTGCTCATATAGAGTGAGGGCATATGACGCTGTTGATGGTGATTCGTCCATCGGTTGGAGATGTTAATCCTTGAGCAGACCCCTTGGTGCTATTCGACAGGAGTAGGCTATATGTTGGCACAGGGTTTCACCCTCTCCCTTCCTACTATCATATATCACGTCATTCATTTCATCTCATTAACTCCTCTGATGAGGCTGACGCCAGGAAGGGCATCCGGTCATAAAAACCCACCACGACTGATTTATCTCACCGTATTCCCGACCCCGTAGATAAAACGGGACAAGGTTTGGACATAGTTTGTAGAGTACTGTTTTGGTGATCTAATGTTCATTGTTGTTTGGCCAACCCTTGTCCCATTTCTGTACGGGCTCGGGTATGAGGTGAGGTGAGATGAATCTGTCGTGGCGGGTGTTTATGACTGGATGCCCTTCCTGACGCCAACCTCATCAGAGGAGTTAATGAGATGAAATGAATGATGTGATATATGATACTAGGAAGGGAGAGGGTGAAACCCATGCCGGCACGTAGCCTACTCCTGTCGAATAGCACCAAGAGGTCTGCTCAAGGCTTAACGTCTCCATCTGACGGACAAATCACTATCAACAGTGTCATACGCTCTCACTCCATATGAGCATTGCAGAGAGGTTTGGAATTTAATCTAGGCTATTGACAAGCAATCTAGTGGTTATAAATTGTATACCACCCCCTCCCCTACCCTGGCAGCCAACATTCTGATGGTAAAATTTTTTTTGACCAACGGGACTCGAACTGGCTAACCTCGGTGTCAGACAGTTTAGACTTCAACGCCTTAACGATCATAGCCACCAGGCAGGCTGATCTAATGTTCATTGTTGTATTTTAAAAATGACTATCTCAACAAAAAAATGTGATTTCCATGCATACTTCTATAAATAAACTTTGAACTTGAGAAGTGAGCTTCAGATAATTTTGATAAATACCTCTGACTATGGTCTGTCTGTTAAGTTGGATCCTCAAAAAGCACCATTAAATTCAAGTACCACTGGACTGGGCTAGGATTGAACATACCAACTTGAGCTCAGAAAGCCAGTGCTCTACTGCCCTAGCTACCCAGCCCAGCCTGAACAGCTGATCAGTATATCCAAGCACTGAATTACTCAGAAAAAAATTACTGGAAATCACTCCCAAGTATGAATATCCACAGCCTGTTTCCAGTCATTCAACCAGGTCAGGAATGGAACACATCATCTAGTGGCGAGGATAGGACCTGTGCCGGCTGCCGAAGCCTGTCGCACTTCTCTGGGGCAATGATTAATAACTGACAGATGAAATGATACTGGAGAGTGTTGCTGGAATAAAAGATGACAGGGAAAACTGGAGTACCTGGAGAAAACCTCTCCTGCCTCGTTTTTGTCCAACACAAATCTCCCATGGAGTGACTGGGATTTGAAACACGGAATCCAGCGGTGAGAGGCTGGCGCGCTGCCGCCTGACCCATTGAGGTGGTGGTGGCGGTGATTATTGTTTTAAGAGGAAGTACAACTAGGCAACCATCCTCTATATAACACTAATCAGAGAGAAAAAAGGGAAGGGGTCCAACACTTCGAAAAATGAAGATATCGGCCAAAGGAAGGCAAGGGCCACGAAGGGCGTGAAAATGAAAGACTCCCTAGCCCTCGCAAACCTAATAGCGTCGGGGTCGGAAAATAACAAGAGTTGACCAAGGGAGGTCGGATAGGATAGATTAAAGTGAGGAGCCTGGCACAAGTAAGTGGAAGCAATGCCAGGACTCAGCTGAGGGCCCCGTGGTCGCCAACCCACGCTCCAAAATTCAGAGCCCCTGGGGCCCCTTTTAGTCGCCTCTTACGACAGGCAGGGGATACCGTGGGTGTTATTCTACCGCCCCCACCCACAGGGGGTGACCCATTGAGGCTAGAAATTACTCTTCAAGTGCTACTATTGACTCCACTCACCAAGACTTGTGCAACTTGATCCAACAACAGGTTTATTTCTTTGGAAAAAAGTAGTGGTTATATATTATTTTCTGGAAAACTATACTTCTATTCTCCAAAATACAATTCTTTACATCTGGAACAAACCATTCGCTATTTCATTTCCTTTTCCAGAGTTTCAAGTAAGAATACTGTATGACAAAATAGTAGACATAATGCTCTATAGGCTTTTGGGCTTATGCCGTGTCAAGAAAATAAGGTGGAATTCTTAACGTTTCGCAGAAAACTGTGCTCTGCGTCCTCAGAAGAAATCTCGACTGACCACGAGAAAGGCTTCTTAAACAATGACAATTTCCTTAGCAGTTACCTCAAAAGATATTAAAGTATAAATTTTTTCAGAAAAAGTTCATGAATTACATGAGGATGTAACAAATATTATTCCATAAATTTATGTAAATACCTCGCAGATTCTGGCAAAGAAATGAGCACTTTTCTTGCCGCTTCAGAAAGACAAAGATAATTTAATGGTATTTGGTGGTGCTGTCAATGTTTTCTTTGAATCTAGAAGTTGATAAAACAGATCTTTAACTCCCAGAGGAACCATATTTGTGGACAAAATAGATTATAGAAGATGTAGCCTAAACATCCAGTTTGTCAAGAACTGTGGAATGGAGCAAATAAGGACAGATTATAGACAAGATTAAGGAAAGTAGGTATTCAATCTTACTATGCAAACATTCCCATCTCTAAGTTATTCCTGAAAATTAAAATAATTACTTTATCTAAGAATGAAAATAATGATGAAATATTTTTTACATAAAATGCAGGTTTGCATTAGATCAATCGGTGCGACATCAACACACTGACTTCCAATGCTAATTCTAAAATGGAAATCAGAATTCACTCTGGCCACTTCAGCCTTGCAACAATTATATTTCACAGGGGGAAGTAATCATCCTGTATTCAAAGCAGACATATAATTTAAAATGTAGGGTTGCATCATGAATTAATACGTTCGGAATTTTGCGCACATTCTTTCCATGGATATAATGCTGTAACTGCTAGAACTAGATAAGTCTTAACAAAATTTCTTAAAATAATACTTTAACTAATTCAGCAAGAACCATAGGTACCCTTCTTGAGATTTCAAAGAATGATAAAATGTAGTTAGTGCCAGTATAACAATTTTAGTATAACAATTTTAATGAAATCTGAGTTTTCACCACAAGGGAATCTTCTCCTCATGCAAATAATTTATTTCAAATAAATACCGAAAATATTAAGGAAAATCTTTATGAAATTATGAATTTTGGTGGCGAGTACATTTCGAGCATCATTAGGCCTAACGGAGCTATTAATAGGAACAGAAAATTATACTGATTTAAAGAATATTGGTACTGGTATTTAATGAACATGTGAGGAAAATGTCATAACATTTTGTGAAGAGCTTGTAGCAGATTGTGATATTTCATGGAATAGGCCTACCCTTAATGAACTTTAATGAACATTTATGCATTCAATTATCTCCACATGGATTGCCTAACAAGATACAGTGGTTGTTGTTGTTGTTGTTGTTGCTGTTGTTGTTGTAGTAGTAATAGTAGTAGTAGTAGTAGTAGAGGTTATGGGCTCTATTATTTCACCCAGCCACTACACTTATTATCGTGATATTACACTTATAATACGAAATCACACGCAACTGTTCACACTACGAAGGTCACAAGAACAGAGTTGAGCATCATGTCTACGTACACATCTTAAGTAACGCGTACCATAACAAAGGAAGTGTGTAGAAGCAAAAACCAGTGGAAGCAGGAGTATGTAACCGTGCGAACAATAAAAAGACAGTAATTTACAAATGAATATGAAAGTCATCCAAATATTGATTGATAGCATGTATTATTGCAGGAGACATATTGGTAAGCAAACAGGAGACATTGGTGGGGAGAGCTTTCTGAAGACTGATAAGACGAGAAATAAAAGCCGGACGAAAAGAATCATACACAGGGCATTGGAATAATAAATGATTTACATCAGCACTCGGAGTACCGCATAGACAGGAGGAGTGGGGGGAGAGGTTAAAACGATGTTTATACAGAGGAGTAAGGGCATGATTAAAGCGAAGACGAATAATGTTGGTAATGTGACGGCGAGAATAGTTACCCTTCAAATACCAAGGAGAGGGAGGAATACAAGGCTGGATGTTGTAATAATAGCGACCTTTATAAGGAGCTGATCGAGTCCAATCTTCTTGCCACTGACGATAAGCGGAATGTTTAAGAACAGAGTAAAAATCAGGTAGAGGAACTGCAAGTTTAAGTAGGGATTTTCCATCACGAGCAGCTTGCTTAGCGAATAAATCTGCCTGTTCATTCCCATAGATACCTATATGACTAGGGACCCAGACAAAAGACAGAACCACCCCAGATTGATGCAAAGTATAAATGAGACTTTTAACATGATACAAATACCAGCTAAAAGAAAGATGAGAGAACATGAGCGACTGAACGGCACTGAGAGAATCCGTACAAATAGCTGCTTTAGGTATAGAATGATGCTTAATGTACATGAGGGCTTGACGAATAGCAAAAATTTCCGCAGTGTAGATAGAAAAGTCACTGGGTAAACGATAGAGTTCAGCAACATTGGTATTGACGATATAGAACGCTGCTCCAACGCCAGAAGAGTTTTTTGAGCCGTCTGTATATATGTTGACACCAGAATCACTTAGAGCAAAACGTAGCTTCTTAAAAGGAGGGCCAGTCAACGAAGAATCAGGAATAGAAAAGGAAAAAGAAGATGGGGAGATAATGATAGAAGGGACAAAAAATAAACAATCAAAATGTACTGAATAAAAGGGGGAAGACGCAGTGCGTAAGATAGTATTTTTATAGGAGAGAAGAAATTGATATGCATACAACAAAGCAGGCATCTTACGACGGCGGCCCTGTGAAAGAAGAGAGTATCCATCTAATAACTGCAATTTAGGAAGCAATGGGTGTTGAGCCAGGGCAAATCTTTTAAGTAAATATTTAGATGTTATCGTTTTACGGCGAATTGGAAGAGGGAGCTCACCGGTCTCGACAAGGAGAGCATTAGTAGGGGTAGACAACAATGCTCCAACACAAGTTCTCAGAGCTTTGAATTGTAAAGTATTTAAGTGGTTAAGAAAAGAATCCGGCGCAGTATCTATAACATGCGCACAGTAGTCGAGTCTAGAGCGAATAGTAGCGGAATATAACAACTGAGCTGTGCCAGGGTCAGCACCCCATGATCGTCTAGTAACCGCTTGGAGAATTTTAATATACGTATCAGAAGAATTACCTGACTGAGTAATATGATGTTTCCAAGATAACGAGCGGTCTAGCATAACACCAAGGTATTTATGGGAGGAACAAAAAGGAATGACATGAGAATCGAAAACAAATGGCTCAGAGTTAAACCTACGCTTAGAGGTAAAAAACATTGCACTCATTTGGAGGTGGAATGTTGAAGACCATGGAAAGTAAGCCATGTAATGGCTTGCTCCATTAGCTGACATATATGGTGACGACACACATCGATATTACTATGAGAATAATAAAGAACTATATCATCAGCATAAAAGAGAATGCAAGCTTTTTGTGTAACCAATTGTTCAAGATTACTCATATACAGGGCGAACAGCAGACCACTTAAAATGTCTCCCTGAGGAACACCGACAGATGACAGACGACAAGGAAGAGAAGAATAAGTGGATTTAAGTGAAAGTTTCCAATACGTAAACAAATTACGCAAGATGTGGAGAAAATGAGCAGGAAAACCTTTCTGTGCGAGATTAGTCCAGAGAAGATGAAGTGGTATGGAGTCAAAAGCTCCTCGTATGTCAAGAAAAATAGCAATAAGACAATCCTTACGAATTTGTGCTAATAAGATATCTATAATTAAAATGTTAATAGCATCTTGAGCACAACGACCTTTAAAGTAGGCGAATTGATATTTGGGAACCAAATTATAATATTCAAGAGACCACAGAATTCGTTGAAGGAGAATTTTTAAAAACGTTTTGCGGATACATGAACCAAGGACAATCCCTCGAAAGCTGTTAGTGTCAGTGTGAAGTTGACCTGGTTTGGGGATAGGCACAAAAAAAAAAAAAAAAAAAAAAAAAAATCATTCCAAGAGGCAGGAACAGAAGTAGTGAGAAGTATATTATTACAGAGAGCTAATAAAGCTTGTTTAGCACGTAGAGGGAGGATCCGCAGCATATCATATGATATATAATCAGGGCCTGGAGACAAACTCTTTGCGTTACACAAGGTGGCCTCAAGTTCAGAAAGGTGTATAGGTTGGAGTAATACAGAAAAGCGGGAAGAGCATGGAGACAGGGGGATAGTAAAGTCGGGCACGACATAATCAGGAGTGAGTGAGTTGAGAAAGATAGAATCTGTGGAGGGGTGACAGAGGGTGGAATGTATTGAGAAGCTTGGGTAAGTGAGCAAATTGCACTCCATAAATGAGAAGACGAAGTATGAGCGTTTAGGGAGGAAATAAAGGATCGCCATGCAGCACGGCGTTTAGAAAGAAAAACTCGTCTAGCGTAAGCAATATGTTGTTTAAGACGGAAATAATGATGGGGGGCTAATGTTGTCCTATATATCCGGAATAAACGGCGTCGTTTAAGAACCAGATTATGGCACTCTGAGTCCCACCATCGTAAAAAGGAAGAGGGACGAGCAGAGTGAGAAGAAATAGGTTTATAGGGATGGTAAAGATCGAGATAATCTTGTATAAATTGAAAGAGAGTAGAAAAGGACAAAATAGTATCCGAAATAAGCTCAATACGATGGGTAACATAAGAAATAAAAGATACTCTATCAAAGTGACGGAGGGAGCGAACATTACTGATACATGTAGGAGTGGAAGAAGAACTAGGAAACCTACCAAGACCATACGTAAGAATAATAGGGAAATGGTCGCTAGAATGTGTATCAGTAAGACGGTGCCAAGTTACAACCGAAGCCATTGCAGGACAACATAATGATAAATCCACAGCACTGGGAGGAGAGCCGGGGGGAGTGAGGTGCGTGGGAGAACCATCGTTTAAAATGACAAAGTCATGCGATTGGGAAGCAGTGACAAAATAAGAACCCAGGGAAGTGTCACTACTGCTTCCCCACATAGAATGATGAAGATTGAAGTCCCCTAAGAGGAGAAGCTCGTTATGAGAAGAAAATTGCTGCAAGAATCGACACCATTGAATATGAGAAATAGAAAGATCTGGAGGGCAGTAAAGGTTAATAATGGAAAGGCGATTATATAAGATACCAATAACAAACGTATGGGGTAGACAATACGAGATATGAAGACGTTGATAGGATAAACTATGGTGAATAAATAAAGCAACACCACCGTAACCAACACCATCATTCACAATTAAGTATTTATTTTCCACCTAGTCGATACAATGATTGCTTAAGGCAATTTTTAATGGTCAAAAGTGGTACATGTTTCGTATATTATCAACATCTTCAGCCACATAACACTGTTTAGATGAAAAATGTATAAAATTGACAAAGTAATGCTTTAGAGGAAGTGTCCTTAAAATTAACATAAGATTGACAAGATTAAAACAAACAAATAACTCAAGAGAAAATATATAAGTTATTTCTAAACAGTGTTATGTGGCTGAAGATGTTGATAATATACGAAACATGTACCACTTTTGACCATTAAAAATTGCCTTAAGCAATCATTGTATCGACTAGGTGGAAAATAAATACTTAATTGTGAATCTATTGAAGTGCGATACGGACCATGAAGCTGATTTTATGCAACACCATCATAGCGCTCAACATTAAAGCCATTTAAATAAAACTCAGAGGATGGGGAAAACCAAGTCTCCTGTAATGCTATAATGAATGGGGAAATTTCGTTTATCAAAAATTGTAACTCATACCGTTTAGAAGGAATACTCCTAGCATTCCACTGCAGGATACGTAGCATCTAAAGAGAACATAGTGTGCACACAGTCACGAAGCTTATAAAGTGTATGTGCAACATGTGACTGGTCCCCTAATAATTGAATAAGTTGTAGAAATAGTTGATGAATACCACTTTGGAGATACGCCTTTTGGCGTAGCAGAGGGAAATAGATGATTGAGAAGGAGCTGAAGGTAAACACTGAGAATTACGGGACGTAGACGGAATCGGGGACGGGGAGGATGAAGATAAAGACCGAGGTATGTGAAGACACTGGAGTGGGTCTGATGAGATTAAGATACCCAGACTTATCATAACCAGGTGTTGGAATGGGACGGGGCTCTTTCATAACCACCTGAGTAAATTTACGTTTTCTGGGGGTTTCCACAGGTGAAGAGGAACTAGTAGAAGGAAGAGGTGGAAAATGATGGGTATTATTGGACATGTCAAATTGGGTCGAGGGTATTCTAGCAGACGCCTCGGAAAAGGATAGATTTTCTGTACACATAAGCTTTTTAAGGGCAGTTTGATGAGCCAGTATAATGTTCCTGAGGTGGTGGTGGTGGTGATTATTGTTTTAAGAGGAAGTACAACTAGGCAACAATCCTCTATATAACACTAATCAGAGTGAAATAATGGAAGGGGTCCGACACTTCGAAAAATGAAGGTATCGGCCAAAGGAAGACAAGGGCCGCGAAGGGCATGAAAATGAAAGACTCCCTAGCCCTCGCAAACCTAATAGCGTCGGGTCTGAAAAGAACAAGAGTTGACCAAGGGAGGTCGGATAGGATAGATAAAAGTGAGGAGCCTGGCACAAGTGGAAGCAATGACAGGACTCAGCTAAGGGCCCCGTGGATGCCAACCCACGCTCCAAAGTTCAGAGCCCCTGGAGCCCCTTTTAGTCGCCTCATACGAAGGCGAGAATACCGTGGGTGTTATTCTACCGCCCCCACCCACAGGGGGATATAATGTTCCTGATTACAGTGAACACATTGGCAAATATTTTCCTGACACTCAGATGTAAGGTGATGTAACGCACAATGCCCACATCGGGGTGACTTAGCCTGACAGTTTTTGATCGTGTGTCCATATCGCTGACATTTTGAACATATAATCGGAGAGAATATGAAAGGGTGAACCTCTAAATGCACTTGAAGCAAAGAGACGCATTGAGGAAGAGTCTGAGAGCGAAAAACAATCTTAACTGTTCCAGTAGGAACGTAGGTCACTCCACTGGGCTCCACAACTTTACGGTTAAGCCGCCTTACCGATTTGACCCGAACATCAGATTTGAGGTATTTAAGAATGTCAGAATCAGAAACATTCTTTTCCACACCGCGTATAAGTCCAACACGAAAGATATTGGAACTGGTAATATATGCTTTCAAAGAGTGAGTTGCAAGTATTGAATGATGTAGAAAGGAATTAGCTTCGATCGCGGAACTAAATTCCACCAATAATCTATTTCGTCCTTTGGGCGTTATACCTTTCACAAAAATATCATTATCGTAAAACAAGCGCCCAAGCGCCATGGCATGTAGCCCACCAATATTTTTCGACTTAGTTGATTCAACAAAGACAATAAATGGACCAAAATGAGCCTGTTAATAAACCTCCAACTCTTCAGGAAGTGGGGGAGGTGGCTGAGCGTCATTAGACTGTTGAGGTTGTAAAGGCTGCAGTAATGAATTCATATTTGAAGTGAGATTAATCAAATCGGTTTGCATCGGCACAGTTTCTTCACGACCAACATTGGCATGGGATGAGGGATCCGGTGCCTCATCTCCTCCACTATCAGTATCCATCGCCAAAGCTTACACAGACACACTACTTGTCACCGCAGGCAAACACCAGACTGCAACCAAAGAACGATCCGCACCGTACGAGACACACGAACGGACTCAGATACAGTGGTTATGTGAACGATGGTGATCCACGAAATATCACTGTAATATTTGTCACAAACGAAAGGTAATCATTGATTTACTCAAATCCCAGGTTGATTAAGAAATACCGTCGTTACTAGCAAGAAATATGTATACGTATTTACCGGCTGTAAATATGAGTCCATGGTGTTGCATTCCGCTGCTTGCGCCATCTTTTGTTTCTTTCTTGAGGTCCAGGGCTGGCACTGATGAATGGGAGTGCAATGTCTGCGATTTTGTATATCTTTGGCCGTATGTCTTGCATTCCTTTGCTCGTGCCGTCGTTTTTTTTGTTTTTGTTTTTGTTTTTTTTTCTTGAGGTCCAGGGCTGGCACCAACGAGCAACGAGCTCTCTTTCTAGCGAATGGGAGTGCGGGTATTTTGTTGAAAAATAGCATGATACCTGGACCAATACATATATATAGATTTGAAAAGGAAAATAGCATGATCCCTGGACCAATAAATCGTTTAATGAATCAGTTAATGCACATGAAGTGACAGCCCATCAAATTACATCGAATGAGAAAAATCAATAAAACGACACCAAAGAATGCGTGAGGAAAGACATCACACACGACAGTGTTGGACAAACAAAACACTTACGGAAGCGCTGCGACGTAGCAGAAATAGTTGTTGTAAGGCAGTAAAGTATGTATTCTCTAAAATAAAATATTTCGTATTATTTCTTAATCAACCCGGGATTTGAGACTTTATTTGAGTAAAAGCAATTACTATCTTCCATTTGTGACAAATATTACAGTGATATTTCGTGGATCAACCTAACCTAACCTAACCTAACCTAACCTGGAAATCGTCAGCACTTACCAGGACAGTCTATATGAATTTTGAATCTTCTCACTGAATGTATGACGCTTATATGTCCCCGTAACTCTCGTTCGCTGGATGTGTCCCAGCTACAAAATTTACAAGTAAATCCAGTTCCATTAAGCCGCCCACGCTTTAGTGATTCAGATCACAACTTGTGTACGTACTTGTAATTTATGTCTCTTTAATTTTGCATCGTGTAGATAGCAGAAATTATCCAAATGAAGGTATTGACCACACTAGAAATTATCCAAATGAACTTATTGACCATGTGTTGACGCAATTCAAACAAATATTAAAAATTATTCACCCGAACGTATTGACCACATGTTAAACACAATTCAAACAACAACTTTTCCCTGCACTTACGCAAAACCAATTATTAATCAATTGTCATATTTACTACGAATCATACCAGATGGCAGCACTTTCGTGAAAGGCTGAGGCCATCAGCGGCCATACTTTTCAAGAATGCATTCTGAGAAACATAGAAAATATTGCATTCCCCCACCACCCCCCTTTCTTCTTTATATTTCACTAAGGGTTTCTTCTTATTTTTAAAAGTACATTTTACTACAAAATTCGAGCAAGACGTACATTATGCCATATACGATCCAAGAGTTGGATCTTGCACCTTACGAGAAAGGCCAAACACCATAGTCTGTTTGAACGTTCCAGACCATACGGTTGTTCACCTTGGTAGGGGACGATGACCTAATTTCTAGCGTTGGTGTCGGTGCCGTGTGTACTCGATTATAGATATCTGCGATGCTATATAATATTTATTGAGTAAACTAACCATATTTAATGGTGGAAAATAAATCTTTTGTTATACAGAAAGGGAAAAATAACGTTAAGTATTAGGAAGAAGTTCTATTCATATCATATCCCTGAATTACTACTTGCGTTATTGTGACAAATGCTATGGGATAAATATTGACGTTGAAAATGTGATGGATACACAATGTTTATAATGCACATTATAATAATTTTTGGGAGTTCCGAGAAAGGGAACTTTTGTCCTTAAATATTAGAGGTGGGCTAAACTGTTATTTTCCTGTAACATGTTCCAACATTCCAGTTCCACTGAGATAACATGTTCCAAAACTAGCAAAGCATAATGTTACGTAACGAAGTTGTTACTAGAAGCAGCCAGATATCTTGACGGGTGAGTGATACACCGACAGCTGTATGAATTAGGTGTGAAAAATGACCGGAAATGCCTCCGCTGATAGTCGCGACGTGACGGTTTCGATTAATTATTGCCGATAAAAATATATGATACAGAAACGGGACAAAACTGAATCTAGGAAACATTGTATATGTACACTAGGCTCGCCTTTTTTTTCTACTAGACCACCGGGCGAGTTGGCCGTGCGTTTAGGCGCGCGCGGCTGTGAGCTTACATCCGGGAACTAGTGGGTTCAATTCCCACTGTCGGCAGCCCTGAAGATGGTTTTCCGTGGTTTCCTAATTTCACACCAGGCAAATGCTGGGGCTGTACTTAAATTATTGCCATGGCCACTTTCTTCGCATTCCTAAGTTCCTAGCCCTGCCCTGTCCCATCGTTGCCATAAAAGCTGCCTGTGTCAGTGCGACGTAGAGTAAAATAGCAAAAATAAATAAATGAATAGGCCACTGATCCGTATTGAAATTAGGTTGTAATTTACAAGCTATCTAGCTACATTTCATAGTACAAAAATAAGTAGGGCCCATCATGTTATCACAAACAAAACAACGCATGCTGTTAAAACAATACCTTAATGAAACATAAAACAAATTAACACAAAATGCATATGACATAAATTAAACATAATTGTAAATACCTTTTTTTCACGAAAGGAAGGTCTTAATAGTATGCAATAAACAAATTCTCAAGATGAAACAAATAAGAAATTTACCGTAGCCTACAGTATGCCAAAACGATTTCTCCTATTGCACAAATAACATAAATTGACCACTTAATTAAAGATGCAAAACAAGAAGTAGTTAAAGATCATACGTTATTACGAAATTCAAGAAAGAGGAAACAATACAAAATACCACACACCGGAACAAAACAACACTTAGAAACAGATATAGCTTTATGAATGTTAATAAGAGAATATCGGAAATTATACTGGTCAATTAATAAAAGTATTCATTTTGTAAATCTACTCCTCACTATTCATAATAGGTCTGCGCGTTTTCAACCCAACCTAGGCTGACGGTGGAATTACTGAGGATCCAAACAAAAAGTCGGATTAAATGCTGTGTATGCACTTGTATACCCGATTATAGCCTTACACAAGATGTAGAGACCCATTTTCACAAGATCAGAAAAGTATCTTGGGGCTATAAACTGGAATTCCTATTTAAAAACAGTATCATCTGAAGATGCTTTGCACTTAACCGTGTTCGGCGTTCGTTGATTATGTTTCCAGCTTTGGAGAAAATCCTTTCACATGGTACTGAGGTGGCTAGCATGTTAAACCGTGATTTAACCAACTTGGCCATCGTGGGGTATAAGTACTGGTTTATCTTCCACCACGAAAGTGGATCTTGGCCTCTCTGCAGGTAGTTGCCGTCCAAGAATCTGTTTATTTCTATTGTTGCAGCAGATGTTGGTGTTCCTGTAATAGTACGAAGGTATATCAGTAAAAACATTACTTTCTGAGAAATTTTATAAGGTGTGATATGAGTTAACACCAACCTGTTGGCTTTTTTGACGACACTATTCTGCAAAATCCTCCCAAACAGAGTACCCTCCGTCGCTGGGACTGCTTTCCACAGACAGCTGGACATCTTCATGTCTTCTCTCCTCTGCTGGAGCCACCCGACCGTCCTTATTTATGATGTGTGTCATTAATTCAGTAGCGTATTTCTTTACTGATTCAGCAGCAGATTGGTCAGAAAACGGTAGGAGCTTAAATCGAGGATCTAAAAGTGTTGATAAAGCAAGAGTTTTGCTGTACTGTATATTTTTAAACCTGATAGTTAGTCCCTTATGTAGCTCTTTGACACAATCAAGTACCATCGGGTGCAGATTTTCTTTTTGAAGCTTCTCACAAACAGATGTGAGACCTTTCGTCAAGATGATCACCTGACTGCCGGTTATGTACTGCTCTGCACTCATCTCTACCGTTACATCATAGAATGGTTTCAGAGCTTTGCAAAGTTCTCCACAAATCGTCCACTCTTCTTCAGACAGGACTGGAATATCCTTGTTGATGAGGGCCACTGCTGTTTTCACCGCGTCCTGGAGTTCCCAAATCCTTTGTGGCATATGGTATGTGGAGTTCCATCTCGTTGGTACTTCCTGAATTAACTTTTTGGGAGTAGTTGCTCCTAAATTTATTTGGGCTGTCATAAGTTTTTCCGTAGCAGTGGTGCTTCTTTTGAAAAAGGCAACAATATTCTTAATTTTCTCCTGAAGCAAACCCGTGACCTTCAGGGCATCGCGCACAATTAAATTCAAGGTGTGAGCGAAGCACGGGAAGTGTTTCAGGCCTAAATCGTCTGTCACGGCATTCTTGATATTGGATGCGTTGTCTGTGACAACAGCTAAAATTTTCTCCTTGAGATGAAATTTATCAGTGATCTTCTTAATTGCCTCTGCTAGATTCTTACTAGTGTGTGAAACCGGCATTGACGAACACTCAAGTAGAACTGATATCAACGTGAAGTCATCATTTATAAAATGAGCTGTTACGGCTAAATAACTTTCTACATTTTTAGAGGTCCAGCAGTCCGTAGTCAGACAAACACTGGAGACAGACATTAGACGATTACGGACAACGTTCATGCACAGCTCATATTCTGCAGGGATCATACTGTTAGAAATAGTCTTTCTATTAGGCAGTTGGTAGCCCGGGTTAAGTCCGGCAACAAAATCTCGAAAACCTTTATCCTCTACTATTGAAAATGGTTGAAGGTCTGTTGTAAATAGTTTAAGAAGTAGCTTGTCAATTTTCTTCCTCCTTTCCGCATTCATTGCCTTTGGTGGAAGAGTTAAAAATGATTTTACAGATGTCTGTCTCACTGTGGGAAGTTGTGGTGTTTGTGACGGATGGGTTTCGATTGTGGACGGGCCGGGTAAATTGTCGATCTGTGATCCTACATTTTCATTCTGAATTGACGGCATAGTAATGGATACGAGGTTGTCTTCATTGTGATCATGAGTAAAGGTAGAAGTTGAAGAGGCGGAGGTTGAATGGGCAAACAGACTTACAGTAGGATGCTTTCTAGTGAGATGTTTTCTTAGGTTAGTGGCAGTAGATTTAAAACATAGTTTTTGACCACAAATATCACACGAAGCTAATTTATTTACATCGTCAGTTACTGAAAAATATGTCCATATATAACTTGTTTTCTGTTTTTTACTCATTTTAAATCTGAGAGATCACTCACAACGTTACAACTTGACGGAACAAGATACGCTTCTGGAATTAGCACGCTGTGGCTGTTGCCTCGACGCAACAATCGCTTGCTGTGGAACGGTATTCCACAAAATAACCACGAAACATAAGCCTATTAACATAAACAGGCTGGTAATTGTATAACAGATACAGTACGATGGAACAGTATTCCAAGTTCACGAAAAACCGTCACGAAACTTTAATAAGATATACAGTACGTACTCACAGTGCAAGATAATAGATCAGTCATTAGCGGGAATACCAGTGTTGAGCACGTGTTCATGTGATCGTTTATTGGTTGAACGCTACCGCAGGACGCCTGCGCGGAGACATCAAACTATTTCATTAGCAAGGTCACGACATAACGCGATCCTACATGCACAATGTCCAAAATATAATTTAGCAAATAATTTCAGTCAGAATAACATTCAAGAACCGATTCATCTGCGTTACATTGTGAGTACCGGTAGAAATGGAAGAGGCTGAGTTTGAATGGGCTACCAGATTTAGACTGGGAATTTTGAAATTAGTGACTGTTGATATTTGCAAGTTGCTTTTCGTCGCACCGACACAGATAGGTCTTATGGCGACGATGGGATAGGAAAGGGCTAGGAATGGGAAGGAAGCGGCCGTGGTCTTAATTAGGGTACAGCCCCAGCATTTGCCTGGTGTGAAAATTGGAAACCACGGAAAACCATCGTCAGGGCTGCCGACAGTGGGGTTCGAACCCACTAACTCCCGAATACTGGATACTGGCCGCACTTAAGCGACTGCAGCTATCGAGCACGGTAACTGTAGATTTAAAACGAATGCAGTAATGTTATTGGCTTTTCGTCTCACTAACTACTTTCACAGTTTTCGGAGACGCCAAGGTGCCAGCATTTAGTCCAGCAGAAGTTCTGTTACTTGCCAGTAAATCTGTCGACACGAGGCGGTGGTATTTGAGCACCTTCAAATACCACCGAACTGCCAGGATCGAACCTGCCAAGTTAG
Organism: Anabrus simplex; assembly: GCF_040414725.1. NCBI lineage: Eukaryota > Metazoa > Arthropoda > Insecta > Orthoptera > Tettigoniidae > Anabrus > Anabrus simplex. Next base: position 85,574,972 of record NC_090276.1, on the reverse strand, counting down.
GGTCAGAAGGCCGGCGGCGCCTCAATTGTCTAAGCCACTCAGCCCCGCAGACTTAAAACAGCCTTGATCACGAATATCATACGAAGTGAATTTATTGACATTGTCATTCACTGAGAAATATGCCTTTATGTAGGCTAACCTGTGTTCGACCTTTTATTCATTATAAACCTCAGCGGAGTTCTCTCGAAGCGTTACTACTTTACTGAATAACGATACGTTTCAGAAATTATAATACTGTGGCTGTTACCTGGACGTAACACTCGGTTGTGGTGGAACAGTGTTCCACAGATAACATTCATTGCAATGGAACAGTGTTCCACACACCTTGGGCTGTTATCTCCACAGAATATTCATAGCGACGGAACAGTGTTCCACAGAGCTTAGGCTGTTACCTCGAGAGAACATTCATTGCAATGGAACAGTGTTTCACAAATCTTGGGCTGTTATCTCGACAGAACATTCACTGCGATGGAACAGTGTTCCACAGAGCTCAGACTGTTACCTCAATAGAACTCTCATTGTGATGGAACAATGTTCCACAGAATAAAAACGAAACGTATTAGGACACGCGCTTCGGTTGTTAACTCAGCAGAAAATTCGTTGAGGTGGAACAGTGCTCCAAGTTCACGGGATTCAATCAAGAACCATGCTAAGTTGTAATGAACTAAAATAACTTCAGTAATTATCAAGAAATGCAGAATGACGAAATGACTAATGAAATAATGAAGGGTCGAGGAGAATAGCTATCTGTTACAAATATAACAGGGTTAGTTGAGTAACATGTTATTTTGGTAACATGTTACCAGGCTGGAACACTGTTATCTTAACTGTTATGTTAAATACCGCCCATCTCTAGTAGAATCGAGTAATGTGCTCTTAGAATCGGTATTACTCGAGTCCAAGCATACTGGTTTCGCTATCTGTGGACATGCCTTAGAACTAAAATCTACTGTGCTGGAGTGCACGGCATTCAGGGTCACCCACAGAATATTTTTGTGGTGTGGAGTGCAATATGTTTGCTGCTGATGATTGATGTTGTTCAGTCATCGGTCGTCAATAATTCGATTGTTATGATTATTATTATCATCATCATAGGCACTAAAGGTTGTGACTTACTAACAAACCGTCAGCTGCTTGCTTGCTTGAGAGTTTTCATTCCCCGCCCGAAGGACGGGGCGGGCCCCCTAGATCGTGTCGCGATCTCTCGGGCCAAGGGGAGCGACGATAACTGTGAGGAGCAAGGAATGAGTGAGATGGGAGGAGCGATGTGACAAATTTAAGGAGGTGGGCTACGGATATGCGAATTTTAGGGGATTTTCGCTAGGATTGAAATTTAGAGAAGATTGTGAGGATAGCATTGAAAGGTGAGGAGATGCAAGGACGTAGTGAGATTATGAAGGGAAGATATTAAGTACCGGATGAGATGGAGTGGCGGAGGTGGGTAAGGAAAGAAGCTATATGGGTGAGGAGGTGGACTGACAGATTGACTAGGTGAGAAGTTGACTGCCTGGGGGCGGCGGGGAGAATTGTTGGTGGGTTGTCTGACAGGATTAGGGGGAGAGATGGACGGTTCTACTCGATGACGTTGGCCATATATGTAAGCTCCGTGGTCAATGAGGTGTTGAACATCTGTGGCGCTCGGGACATGGATGCGTACCATGAATGTTGGCCCTGTTGCATTCTTGATGCGGAAGACTCGGCGGACTGGGATGTCTTTAGCTTGTAGTTGCTGAAATATGGTCCTTTCGGAGAGAGCCGGGTCCACTCCACGGATGACACAGCTGGACATTCTGTGAGAAGTTGTTGGTGGCTGCGAGGGCGATGATGTTGCGGAGGCTGCTGTTCTGGGTGAAGCTGGCGAAGGCGGTGCGTCGACTGTGGTATTCGTTGTTCCAGGAAATACATAGGGATGTGAAGGGAAGGGCGAAGTGAGGAGTGAAGAGGTCATTAGTGAAGGTGGGTGGCATGGGACAACTGTTGTAACAACGATCTGGGAAGTACGGAGGGTAGATGTTGGAGTGGTCGAGGTGACAGTGGTGGTCGTGGTGGTGTAGGTGGTGGTAATGGGAGTGATGTAGAAATTTGACGAAGTCTGTAGTTGTGGTGGTTTCTGTGATGGCGTAGTTGTAGGCTCGGCTGTGGTATAGGCAGTTGGCTGGGCTGACGTAGTTGTTGCCGGAATTTCTTCTACTCGATGGAGCTTGCCTTGGATATAAACGCCATTATCAACAGCATTCCAGAAGTCAGCTGCAGATGGAGTATAGAGTAGCACATCAGTTGATGGTCCTGGGCCAGCGGAAGATCGTATGGCATGGTGGATGCCAATCGCACGGAGTTCTGCTTCAATTTCTTCTTCGGGGATAGCTGGATTGACATTCCTGGCGAGACAGATATACAGAGTGGGGAGGCCGACTTCCATCTTGGTGTCAGCCTGATATGCTTTTTTGGGTTCGGCGAGGCAGCAAAGTTAGAGTTGGTGAGCCACCAGGCCGAAGAAAAAGTAATTGGAGATGCGCAGAGAATAAGGCAGTCAAGTTTCGAGTTGCGCGAGAAGGATGTCCTCCCAACCGTCAGCTGTTTAGCTAGAACAGAATGACGTTCTGTCCGCTGATTTGGTGCGTGAACGTACGTCACATTCTGGACGCCTCATCTTAATACCCGACATTATATCTGCCGAAAGTATGATGTACATATAAACTGCTGTAATTCACCTGTTCCCCCGGACGATTGTAGGCTTTGGCGCGGTTAGCAATAGGCTATGGTTACAATAAATCTGTCATACTACCGATCATATTAGCACATCTACGCCCGTGTATATGCATAATGGCTACATGAGATATAATTTACCAGTAGCGAAGCAATACAATGTGTGCAGAAATACCGTCTATAGTCTACAAATAGCACATGTTTAAAATACACTAATTACAACATACATACCGTGACAGGGATTTGAAATAATAATAATAATAATAATAATAATAATAATAATAATAATAATAATAATAATAATGTTATAACTTTTACGTCCAAGTACGTACATTTGTATAGTTTTCGGGGATGCCGAGGTACCGCATTTAGTCCCCCGGGAGATTTTTTACGTCCCAATAATTCTACCGACACTAGGTTGACGTATTTGAGCACCTTCAAATACTGCCGGAATAAACCAGTATCGAACCGGCCAAGTTGGGCTATGAAGGCCAGATAAGCTATATTATCAATATTAGAATAGATGGCATATTCAGTGAAGTGTGTGCGAGACGCCGTAAACGGATATTTTCATATCTTATTATGCGTATTAAGTGGCATTATTATCGTTCTCAAGTAATTATCAAATTTAGGTTATTCCTTTTGCGCATTCATTCAGTTTTTTCATATCGTACCGCGCTGTCGCAATCCCATAAACCCTCAGCGACCGCTTGTACGCATGCTTCATCCATCTACGAGCCGGCGAGTGAGAGAACGTGTGACGTCATGCTATCATCGAGCCTTCGCAAGCGAAGCGAGTCCGAGCCTGGACTCGAAAGAATCGAGTACCGCGATTCCAGGCATCACTCGCGCACATCACTAAGGGATGGGCTTAGCAGTTATTTTTGGTTAACGGTTACAACTGTAAAGGTTACACATAAATACTCGTTAACGTTAACGATTAAAAATAGCAAAGAGAATGAGTAAGAGATGACTCTCAACGTTATTTTTCACTTCTGTACGCAACGGCTGCGCAAAGACCGCCAGGAATTGCACTCTAGCTTATACAGGGCTGAACTAAAATTACCGGGCGGGCGATTTAAATCGTTTAGCGCGCGGAGGGTCCCCAGGTTCTCGTCCCCCCTCCACTCTTAAATATTATATTAAATATATTTTTTTCTCTTATATTTTTCTTTCATTTCCTTTTCTTTCTTTCCTTCTTTCTGTTACTTTTTTATGAAATACTGCATTCTGAACAACAATACACCTGGAGGTTGGCCTGTTCTTTATTATTATTATTATTATTATTAATAATAATTCCTTTGTTGGAGAAAAGAAACTTACCAGCTTGTGCTGCTTATTATAACTATTTGATTTATGGAGCTATATTTTATTTTTACTAATTCACAAAGCCATGAAGGGTGCAAGTGACTGGCCTTGCCTGTGCTGCTTTTGTTTGTTTCTACTGAGGAAAAAGGAAGCTAACTTACAAAGGGAGGAAGGAAGTGACCAGAAGGTGAGTGGGATTGGCAATCCTTATCTCAGATTACGACCTATGACAGAAATAGACACTAACATCCCCTCGTACATCAGTCCTCTTTAACACTACTTAAGCCAACCGTAACAGTCAATAGTATCAAGATATGCCACTTATGCAGGAAATAAAATATAAATACAATGTACGAAAGAAAACCATACACAGGAACCAAAATGATGAAAGGAAACTCATATGCTAAGGAGGGAGTTTGTAGGATTCAAAGGTAAATTGAAATGAAACATGATCTTTTGATTTATGGAGCTATATTCTACCTACTATCCACAGTGTTACAGATATAAAATTGTGTAGAAATTTGCACAAAAAGTTTAGTGATCATAGTATATCATAATCTCATGACATTACATTCAGGAGTGTTAATCATCAATTAATATTCATCAGCCAGAAAACTATTCAATACAACACAAATACAAAATCATTCATTTATAAAAGAAAGAATGGAACTGACAAGGTACAACATAATACTTTTCTCTCTTATTGCAGTCTAACGTTGCACTGACATTGCAAAAGTTTTCAGCAACACCATTTGTATTTTCCCAAGGAACTTACTATGTGATACATCTTTCAGTCTGTCAAAAGAGGCACCTAGGGCCACACACTGAGAAATATTGAAATTTGTACTTCTTTTGCATCTACTAGAGGGTGGCAAATCTCTGGCAGAGTAGTGTTTGAAGAAACCAAGACATGATAGCACATACTCTGTTCCTACATACTGCACCAAAACACAACATATCATTCAATCAGTCATCTGCATTTAGATGATAAACAATGTCAAGCTACAAAATTGTATGTATTCCTTGTATTCATTGACCTGCACTATTTACAATACTTAAAAATGTTCTATTTTATGTGACAGTGGGATATATCTAAATTTTTCTGCTACATGGAAAAGGATGGAATCATGAATATGTTTGTGGGTTTAAAAGACAAGAGAGCGCTTACAGATTCTGTGATTGTTCCCTCTTACAACATGCAGGAGATACAAATAATGCTTCCTTTCAGTCCATCCGCAGGAGAGGAATTCCAATAAATTGACAGAAATATGTAGCATCAGGATCTACGTACAATAACATGGCAGCTGATCCAGCATAAAACATTCCCATGCCAAGTCACAACATAGCTCCACCTATTAAGACCTATGTCCAAGGAATTGTTTGCTAATTTAGTACAGTATTATCAACAATATGCTGCTACTTCCACAACATTACGGTGTGCAAGGGACTTTGCTGTGACCTAGACGAAATGCCAGTTGAAGACAGTGGAAACTCACTTCAGACAGTGCCATTTGTACCTACTGTATATCGAAGGCAGAAATCTATGTTGGTGGTTGCAGAGTAGGCTGATCTGTGGTCTGACAGCATGCACTCCAACCAGCCAACCAAGCAGAGGAGGGGTGGCTATGGTTCCACAGTGTTTCTACACCTCTGCATTTGGGACACAGAAACGGGCTGTTCCCTTACCACTGGCTGTCCTGAGAATGGTTTTCCTTTCGCCTGCAGTAAGGCGAATGATGGGACAGTTCCTAGTATTTGTCATGGCCACCAAACATCTCGCCCTCACCACAAACCTCCTTGCTTAAGATGATGATGATGCTTGTTGATTAAAAAGGCCTAACATCTAGGTCATTGTTTTAAGAGAAAGTACAACTAGGCAACCATCCGCTATATATATTAGTAATCGGAGAGAAGAAATGGAAGGGGTCTGACACTAGGAAAAATTATTGTATCAGCTAAGGAAGAGCAGGCCCGTGGAGGGCTTGAAAATAAGACTCCCTGGGCCTCCATACATAATACAATCAGGGGCAGAAAAGAACAGGTGGTGATCGAGGTAGATCAGATAGGATAGATGAAAGTGGGGAGCCTGGCACAAATAAGCGGAAGCAATGCCAAAATTCAATTAAGGGCTCCGTGGTCGCCTACCCAAGCTCCCAAGTGCAGAGCCCACATGGGATCCCTTTTAGTCGTCTCTTACAGCAGGCAGAGGATGCCGTGGCTGTTATTCTACTGCCCCTACCCACAGGGGGACAACTATGATAAGGCTAGTTGCTTTACGTTGCACCAACACAGATAGGTCTTAAGGCGATGATGGGACAGGAAAGGCCTAAGAATGGGAAGGAAGCAGCCGTGGCCTTAATTAAGGTACAGCCCCAGCATTTGCCAGGTGTGAAAATGGGAAACCACAGAAAACAATTTTCAGGGCTGCCGACAGTGGGGTTCGAACCCACTATCTCCCGGATGTGAGCTCACAGCTGTGCGCTCCTAACCGCACGGCCAACTTGCCTAGTACTATGATAAGAAAAGTTTGTACAACTGTTACCATCACATCAAATGAATGGGTTACCAACATCACAACATTCACAAATATTAATTTAGTTACTTGGACATTGCATACATACCAGTACATACTTTTGTATAGGAGGTTGTGCATACAAACTGCAAATAAGAGAGGTGAGAATATAATATATTCCCTGTGTTCTGATGAGAAATTTTCTCCAAAATACAAGATTTTCAGTGAAACCTCCTTTGGTAGAAATGGATGCTTAACCAAAATTATGACTTCTTTACACAAATCATTAACACAATATCACACGACACTTCCACTTCAGTATTTGCTTTTTATCATACAATTATACACAAATGATGATCTCATATAAAGGAAACCACATGTTTGAAAGGTTCATTGCTCTTGAAAATAACTCCACATTACAGTTTTTCACTTCCCATTTAGCAGATATGCTTCATGCTGTACTTAACCTCCCTATAATAATATTAATAGTAATACTAATATTAATGATAATAATACATGTCCCATGAAGTTTAAATAAAGTGTTTGATTATATAACAACTGTAGGGCAGGAATTTAAAAGTCATTAATGCAATTAAGACAAATGGGAGTCTGAAACATGCAGATGTATGGCATATTTTGAATTACAACACTGAACATGAACTGAACATACTTGTTTTCCACCTTTATGAACAATTATAATGATGTTCTGGGCTTCATAATGATCTCATTTTTTTGCCTATGAGGCTCATATATCACCGATTCATAGCAACGATGGAATGGGCCTCAGAAGGATGAAACTGTGGCCTTAATTAAGGTATGGCCTTAGTATCTGCCTGCCTATTGCAAAGAAGGGAAACCATCTTCAAGATAGCTGACAGTGGGGTTCGAACCCACCACTGCCCAAGCGCAATTTCATAGATACATGACCACACTGCACAGCCTACTTGTTGGGTGTTTTGTAATACAAAATTAAATATATTGCTAAACAATCATTAGCATTCATAAACTGAAATTGTTTAATTTGAATGTAAAATTAACATGAATAACATTAGCACCAGTGTTCTATCCAGAAATGTTTGTCAGGCGGGTGGCAAGAATGAGTAGCCGGGCAGGGAATACTACGTAAAACTTCAATATGAATATAAATTTCAATTCGTTCCCCTCAGGGCATTAACAATAATATCAGACAGGTAAATATTAACTGCACAATTGAACTATTTGAATGTTATGATCACAAACAAGTTATAACAGAGTACGTTGAACTTCTAGTGTTCTATTGCTCCTTCCAAATCATGTAACACTGGACTTAGGCCTCCCACTCGGTTGCTGTGGACAGCTGGAGTGATGAAAGTGCCTCGAACACACAGTGCGGTTCCTCAGCTGCTTCGGAGGAAGCTGCCGCAACCGTTCGACCCCCACAACGTCCAACCACTCTCTGGAAATGTTAGGTCTAGCAACAGGGAAATAATGAAATAAGATTCCCTGTTGCCAGCCTTCTTCGCTATCTGTGTAAATTCCACAGATCTGACACTTTTCGTGCATGGCCTGAGACATGAAAAGAAATAGAAGAAAATAATTAAGGACATTGTAATCAGTTTATATTTTTACTGCTAATATCAATACTATCAAAACGATAGTGGCTTATCAGACATACCGTAGGCCTAATATAACATTACATCAACTGAATTTTAAGGTGTCTGTTTCAAGTAGGCTTATGTAACTATCAAATCAACCACCATGCAAAAAGGTAACAGCCAAAAATAATTGCAACTATCAATCATTAACTTATTAACTTACTTAACCTCCTGCGGCCTAGTATCCTTTTAATAGGATTTTATTTAAAAATAGAATGGAATATCCGCAAACATTATTCAAACAATAAGATAAAATAAACAGAACATTTAGGCCTAGGCGATTATGTTTCAATTTTTAATTTTTTTTTTTTTGCTATTGGCTTTACGTTGCACCGACACAGATATGTCTTTTTTTTTGCTAGGGGCTTTACGTCGCACCGACACAGATAGGTCTTATGGCGACGATGGGATAGGAAAGGCCTAGGAGTTGGAAGGAAGCGGCCGTGGCCTTAATTAAGGTACAGCCCCAGCATTTGCCTGGTGTGAAAATGGGAAACCACGGAAAACCATCTTCAGGGCTGCCGACAGTGGGGTTCGAACCTACTATCTCCCGAATACTGGATACTGGCCACACTTATGTTTCAAATTATCCGAAATTCATTTGTCTTGGTGTGGTATGTTTTCATGTTCTGGCCTCAGGAGATTAGTAAAACAAAGACAGTAAGGATGCTTACCTCAAATATCTTGTAATTTTTCTTCAAACACGCAAACAAAGATAGCAGATAGCATACAAATCAAAGTGAAGCAAAATGTCACAAACGTCAAAAACGTGGTCGTCCCACGTGGTCCAAGTTGTCAAACTCAAATCGTCCAATAGCAATCGGGAGATGGTTCTACCAATAGGAGCTGCCGTATTCGTCACGTGGGCTTAGGGTGAGTGACGTGATGTACAACAGCGCGCCCACAAGAGTGGAGGGCGAAAGTATTCAGTCTGAGCCGGGCCCTCGGAAGGGTAGGACCTATGCCGCTGTCAAACCCTTGACCTCTAGTGCTGAAATGGGTGGCTGAGACGGTTAAAGCTGGGTTCACACGGTGCGAGTGGACTCTCATGATGCGTTCGCATGTTTGGCCCGCCACTCGCATCATGTGAACAGTTCATGCGAGTCCAGTTGCCTGAGTTTGAGAGAAGCGAGGATCATCGGGAAGCTCCTTAAGCTTTTAACATTCAAGAGCTCTGGTTGGGGACACGACGGCTGCTCTCCTCTGCTGCAACGCAACGCATATTTTTTCTTCGGCCGGGTGACTGCTCAACTTTACTTATCACCTCGCCGAGACAACAAAGCATATAGGCTGGCACCACGTAGGAGGTCGGCCTTCCCACAATGCTCTACACCTGCCTTGCCCGCAACGTTCCTCTCGTCTTCTCAGACCAAGATGTCCTCGCTGCTCTTCGTCCGGCGGGTGCCTATGGTGCCTGCCGGCTAGTCGACGACGAAGCTCAACCACTATCCGATGTACTTCTCTATTTATCCACTCCAGCCGACGTCTCTACCATCATCAAGAATGGCGCACGCATCCACAACCATCTCTATGCAGTTGAACCTACTCCAGAGGATCTTTTGGCTGAGCTACCGGACACCGACGACCCTCGGCCTGGAACCATCGATCCGCCCGCTACGACCACACCACCTCCCTACTGCTCACCCCCGCCCCCTTTGTCCTTCACTCCTGTTACCTCTGTCACTACTCTAACCACTGCTACCTCCACCATTACCACCTCAGTTCACACCTCCTCTTCCCTTCCTATCACTACTACTGTTACCACTCATCCTTCCCCTCTCATGACATTTCCTTTCCCCTTGCCTCCCTCCACTGACCCCACACACCCCCAGCGCTCATCACTTCCGTCATCTGAAGAGGGATATTCCCATCAAGATACTCCTGGCAACTTGGCACAGCCACCATTGGTCCCACCGCCTTCCACCGGCACTACCATCTTTAGCTGTGTCGCCTGCGGTGTGGAGCCCAGTCTTCCATCAGCATGTATCATCCAAACACTCCGCCAGACAGGGATACCAGTGCGCCGAGCCTTTCGGATCTATAACTCCGCTGGACCCACCTATCTCGTCCGACTTCATCTCCCGACTGCTGAAGACGTTGAACGCCTCATCGCCACCGGGATCAACCTCAACGGCCGTCATCATCGCATAGAACCATCTCGCTCCCCTCCACAACCTTCATCTCATCCCTCCACACTTCGAAGTAGTCCCCGACCGGCCCCACCTCCCCAACCACCTCCTCCATCATTTCATCCTTATCTCTTCCCGCCCCCACCTCCTTACTTTCCCCCACCTCCCTCTTTTGATATTCTTCGCCTTCTTCTAACTTCGCTTGTTAGCTTCTCCTCCTTTTATAACACCCTTGCCCTTCATTTATTTTCCTCGCACCTTGTATAACCCCTCTCCTCTTTGTTCACAGCTCATTTTGACATAATCACAACTGTATTCTCACTTCAATAAAGAATAAATACTTAGGAATAGACACAATTCCCCTCCCATCTCCTACCTCTTCAAGTCCTTATCCACCTCCTTCTTCCCTCACATCTCCCCAACCTGCCCGCATCTCTTGGCCAGAGAGAGGGCGACACCCTCTAGGTGGCCCGCCCCACCCCTTCAGGGTGGGGAATGAAAGCATTTAAGCAAGCGAGAAGCGAGTCAACTCGGACCGTGTCCAACTTTCTACAAGCGAGTAACAAATTCAAGATGGCGGTAAGCTTGAAGATGGTGCAAGGAAGGAAGTGGAGCGATATGCAGACAATAACATTTGTACTATTATACGAATCTGAAGAAGTGTTGTGGAATGCCAGGTTTCCCAGTTATAAAATAAAAGATGCCAGGGATTCAGCGTTGCTACGGCTTGCTGAAAAATGAGTATTCCTGTGGTAGGCGTCGAAGAAATCAACAAAAACTAAAAACATTCGTAGCACGTACAGAGAAAATCTATTAAAGATTAAGATATCCAAGAAGTCAGGCACATCACCCGAAGAAATTTATTCACCGACAGTTTAATGGTTTAACATTGCTGATAGATTCCTGAATGGAGTAATGAATACGAGAAGCAATTTCATTAACTTGGTAAGAGTATGATATTTATTTATTTATTTATTTATTTACCGGTATTTATTTATTACTCCGTTGTCGTCTATCATTTATTAAAGGGTCAAAGAATATAATACCTACATTGTAAACACACTATGATGCATTTTTTCAGTGCATCATAGATTGCATCCAACACAGCCGACACAAACGTCTTTGGAACTCGATATAAAGATTCCAAAGATCTGAGATAGTCACAAGTCGCCAAGTACCGTAGTGTAACCTGGAGTTTCAGATGGGCAGTCGAAGCCGCTCTCATATTTGTGTTGCGTTTCTGTATTTGTACTTTAATCATCTGTAGAAGTTGATCGAACTGGATAGCTGTGAGTCGTAAGTGATTTTTAAATGTGTTTTCATCGTCCTCTAGAACTTGACGTAAAAAATGTGTCGACGCACCGAATGCACTACGTCATGCAATCCACTCCAGCGCTCACATTACATTTTCGTTTCTATTTATTTTTCCAACCCTATTTACTAACTCGACAATTAACATATCAGCAACAGCTGATATCCTTTCTCTTACGAGGGCCGCCATCTTAATTCTCAACGTCGTGTGAATCAAAGCCTACTAGATACTAGAAGGCCTGGACAGAAAGCCAATTTCTTGCATTAAAAGCGGGGTAATAGTTTTTCTCTTTTCCACCGCTAGGTTCGCGTTTATGTTCTGTTGTTTGGCGCGAATTCTATGATTACGTGTGTTACTGCAACATGTTTTATGAGAAGAAATAACATATTAAACTTCGTTTAATAAGGTAAGGCCTTATCTAACATGAAATATGAAGAGTTTTGTCGTTTTTTAATTTATTTGGCCTCATGATTTGCATGTTATGGATGGTTACTGAGATGCACTTAACATTTGTTTAGTTATGTGCTTCCAAATTACCTTCACGGTGGTGGTGGTGATTATTGTTTTAAGAGGAAGTACAACTAGGCAACCATCCTCTATATAACACTAATCAGAGAGAGAAAATGAAAGTATCGGCGAAAGGAAGACAAGGGTCACAAAGGGCGTGAAAATGAAAGACTCCCTAGCCCTCGGAAACCTAATAGCGTCTGGGTCGGCAAAGAACCAGAGTTGACCAAGGAAGGTCGGATAGGATAGATGAAAGTGATGAGCCCTGTACAAGTACTTGGAAGAAATGCCAGGACTGAGCTAAGGTCCCCGTGGTCGTCAACCCACGCTCCAAATGTCAGAGCCCCTGGGTCCAATTGCCGTCAAGTTTCTCTTTCCATTCTGTATGTTAATGCGGTTTATTGTTGCGTGCCTAACTGCACATGTGACATAGCGAAGAAATACTGTATACACAAATACAAATTTTCATCTTTTTCCTAAAGATCCGAGTTTAGGGGACAAATGGAGGATTGCTATTTCTCGACAGGGCAGCAGAAAAGGATCTCTTTGGGCTCCTAATGATAACTCGAGAATATGTAGCTTGCACTTTGTCGAATCAGATTACAGTGTAAGTACTGTGAGGGGAATTCTGCTCCCCGACAAAGTGCCGACGCAAATTCGTCTTCTTCTTAAAAATGTATTAATATTTACAACGCGGGCGTTAGGATATCTCAGAAAATATAATCTTGTCAGAAAGCTGAAATTCCTTACCGCTCAAAAGTTTAAAGAGACGTTTCAGTGCCGCGACTCTGTTCAAGCACACATTACATACGTTATACTTACATAATTTTTCAGGCCTGTTCTGGATACTAATGCAAATAAAGTGACTAAAGACTGTTTTATTAAACAAATTCAAGAGCAAGCCTCTGAGCAGAAAAGTGTTGATATTATAGAAATAGGGAAAAATCGTGTGAGTACTTTTGTTTAGGCCTATTTCCCTATTCTTTATTCTTGTATGATAATCAAGTGAAAAATGAAAGAAATATATGAAGTGTAGTGTGTTCTAAGTTGTTTTATATATTTATATCTGATTCACACCGGGCATAGTGATAATAAAATGTATTAATTCGCGTTATTGTATGAATCTTCAATATAAGGATATAGACAGAACATGAGAACAACAGAACATAAACGCGATCCAAGCGGCCATTGCCTAAACTACTTTGTTCGCCCAGAAATGTGTCGGCTTGTCCAGGCCTTCTATTATAGCGTAGGCAACGTGTGAACAGCTGGCCAGAAGATGCGCACGCATCATGCTAGTCCACTCGCACCGTGTGAACCCAGCCTAAAGGCGCTGGCCTTCTGACCCCAACTTAGCAGGTTTCTATCCTGGCTCAGTCTGGTGGTATTTGAATACGTCAGCCTCGTGTCGGTAGATTTGCTAGCACGTAAAAGAACTCCTACGTAACTAAATTCCGACACCTCGCTTCTCAGAAAACCGTGAAAGTAGTTAGTGGGGCATAACGTCAATAAAAGTATTATTATTATTATTATTATTATTATTATTATTATTATTATTATTATTATTATTATTATTATTATTATTATTATTATAACCTCTAGTACAAGAGGGGTACCTAATATTCGCTGCACAAAGAAAGTATGGTGCCAGTCTCGGTGTAGCGTCCCGGCCTGGTCAGCGATTTTTGCTGCTTGTTGTTTTAAGAGGCCTAACATCGAAGGTCATCGGCCCAGGTCAGCGATTTTTAGCTGCATCTGAGGGGCTGCTTCGAGAGGTCCACGTGTTTATAAACTTGAGAAGCTATCTGACGGTGATGACGGCCTCGGTCAAGAAAGCCGAGAGTTACTGCTGGGGAGTACGGAAACGCGCTGCCGGTGTTAACCGAGTTCACCCGAGTATTGTCGAGTTGCAGTTATTTCAGTAACTGGATATCTCCTGTAACCGTTACATACTGTAACCGTTACGTTATTTACCAACCGGTGGCCATCACTACTATCGACTAGTCGGGCGATATTCCCTTCGAACTATCGACTGAATAGTGGAATGTTTTCAGACGAACAAAAGTATTCATTACCTCCTGTCGAGAAGACTGAACAGTCGAATGAAAGAATTCATATAACGCAAGTAGAGTTAGTCCATGAAAAACATTCGAATATTTCCAGTCGAAACTCGCTGTATCAAAAGTGGAGAGCCGTACTTTTACGAATTCGACTTCTTTTAACGCAATTTACCAATAATTAGAAATCACTTGTATAGACACCCATTAGAACAATATTAATGTTATATTAAGTAACTTACAAATTTATTCAGAGGGACCCACGTTCGCAGCCGAGGAGTCCACTTCGCTCCACATTAGGAATAAGACGCTGCACCACCTGGATATCCCAGGTTCGTATTCCATTCACTGACAGCGGATACCATATCCTTAATGTACCGGTAGTTTTCCATGGAGTTTTCTAGATTCATTCCTGGCAAATGTCACAATAGTACTGTACTATACCTTGGGTGCATACTCCAATCCCGGATTATATAATCACACTATCGAGGAATTCACAGTTGCGCCTTGGTCCTTCCTGCTCTTGTGGGAGGTTTAGATGACCAGCGGTAACAAACCTTTGTTGGTACAACAATGCAATCGGACAGAACTTGTGACCTTTCCTCTCGCTGACACGCCTGCATGATTATTTGATGCGTCAGTGGAAGTACTGTTCCCTTCAAATTTGGCCTACAATGAACATTTTATTAATAATATTGTTGTTTGTTTTACGTCCCACTAATTACTTTTTAAGGTCTTCGGAGACGCCGAGGTGCCGGAATTTAGTCCCGCACGAGTTCTTTTCCGTGCCAGTAAATCTACTGACACGGGGCTGTCGTATTTGAGCACCTTCAAATACCACCGGACTGAGCCAGGATCGAACCTGCCAAGTTGGGGTTAGAAGGCCAGCGCCTTAACCGTCTGAGCCACTCAGCCCGGCGAACAAAAACGAACATTTTATTGTGTGTGGAAATGAGAGACTATCATTCCTTTATCAAGAGTGATACAATTCAAGTTCATTCTTACACAGTCGTGTTCGCATGCATAGAGTCGGTTTTTACAGGCCGGGAGAGCAGTACTGATTTTCAATCGACCCGTCAGCTGTGTCATGTGACCTACTTGGGAAATTTCAAGGCCAGGCTAATTAGCAGCGCGCGTGGAATATTCTGGAGAATGTGACATGTAGAATTATAGTAGCCTATCAGGTGCAAGTACGAGACACACCCACCTGGTAAATGCTTCAAACGCTCTCTCATTCTTCGATACTGCACTCTTATACTCTGATTCTACGACACTATGATACTCTGACAGTCTGACATTCTGGTAGCCGTCGAGTAAAGCAGATTTTACGTTCTGTTCTCCAATAAATTCAACGTGGTTGTGTGTGGAAACATAGATTAACATTTTGTGTTAGTTTCAGCTTTCACATTATCAAGAGAGAAGAGGACCGCAGCGCCAGGATGTTTCAACTACCATCTACAAGATTACTGATCTGGACTTGGCTGCCGACATGGAGAACTAAGTTGTAGGGGAGA
Organism: Anabrus simplex; assembly: GCF_040414725.1. Lineage (NCBI taxonomy): Eukaryota > Metazoa > Arthropoda > Insecta > Orthoptera > Tettigoniidae > Anabrus > Anabrus simplex. The sequence continues at coordinate 85,559,293 of NC_090276.1, read as the reverse complement.
TTGCGACATGCGAGCGAGCAGATCCAGAACAACGACGGAGATCCAATTCCATCAGAAATTTAAGTACCATTTTATAAAGTTTTTCCTGTTCATCTTTGTAGAAATAATACTTACTTATTCCTTAGTGGTAGTATTTATACTAGATTTGTAAATTTTGATATTTCCATTCTTCTTTCACATGGGTAATGGTAGTATTGTTACGTTGAGAGTGTATGAGTTATTGGATTCTATTACTGTGGAGTAGTTAGACTGTGTGTGTCTTCCATTATAATTCTAAATGTCCCAACCAACAGCTTAGTGTACCATTTAAAAATCATTGACCTCACCGATAAAAGATTATTGTTTTGAGAGCATATTTCCAAATGTTGAACTCGTGTGGGACAGATTTACGGCATATTTAATATGTTGAATTTCAGTGTAAATTTCACCTCACCTATTCCATTCGATTTTATGCGAGTTACTATCATCAGATTCATTGTCGAACTCAGATTTTTGTGGAAAGGATATCCAGCAATAATAATAATAATAATAATAATAATAATAATAATAATAATAATAATAATAATAATAATAGCTCGGGTTAAACTAAAGGTTAAAGGTCATGAGTTTAAATGTTACTTGTTCTTATTGTGAAATGTTGGATATGTGCTCAATTAAGTGGAATATGGCGAAATCCCGAGGGATTAATTATTGGATTTATTAGGGAAGTATGTGTTTGGTGAACCATGACTTCTGCAAATGTTGGAGCACGTGTTAAATGATGTGTGTATCGTGACTCTCGATGGTTTTAATGTTTGACCTGTATTATGTGCGTGTTTGTAGTCGACAATTCTTCTGAATACTGAACCGATGATATTCTTAATGATCAACGTTGTGAGAACTTTGTTACTTCTGAATAAGTGATCGCCCATATTTATCACATTCCTGTGAGGGATGTGGGTTGAAATTTGACCGATACCGTCATCATTATAATTCCACGAGTAGGGGATAAAATAGTCAAATTCTAGAATCCGCTTGTAATATATGTAAATAATATTCGTGTACCATTTGTGTGAGTGTTGTAGTTAATTACATTTGTTTCTGTGATTTATTGAAATGTGGTTTTGACCTGGCCACGTGTCAGCGTTGTTTAGAACGATTTATTTTGTGATGATTTAAACCTTTAGTGAATTTTATTTAAAATTTACATAAAAGTGACATTAAGGTTCCAGTCACAAGTGAATACGTGTGTAATATTTCGTAAGTGAGGACAAAGGTACCCGAATTTGTAAAGGTTGTTCATTTCATTTTGAGGCGTCAGATAATGTGAATTGATTAATATCACGAGTTATTCAGTGAAATTTAGAAGGATTTTCGTGGAAATAACTATTATGGCAATGTAATTTAGTGGTGATAAGTCTTGATTAGACAAGCTTTTGTAAAATTTTATAAGAAACTAGCAGTTACCGCGTGGATTTCGTAAAATAATAAAAGTAACCGTTCCTCGGTATAGTACTGAGACATTATCTGAACATTCACCCCGGAAACTCTCTCACATTTGTGGGGTAAGATGAACTGTACATACTGTCCGAGAAACAGTTTTCTCTCAAATCGAATAAGAATGTTTATTTTTAAAGTAGATTCCAAATATCTATCTCCGCGTCGTTACATTTTCAGTTTTTGAGATAGGCTATAAGAATCCCCACAAAAAGAATTTAACCCCTTTATCAGTCCTTCCCATTTTCCGAAAACAAAAAGAAATACATCCTCCTTTACTTTTAAAGGAGATTCCAAATGCTGATTTTCACGTCTGTAACATCATCAGTTTGCGAGATATAAACATCCTCACTAAAAATAATTCACTTTTTTTACTTCTTTCACATCTCGTTAAGTGCCTTTCCCGAAAACAGAAAGGACGTGTTCCTGTATTTTTAAAGGACTTTCCAAATATCAAGTTTCTTGGTATTTTCTTTTAGGTCGCACGGACACAGATAGGTCTTATGCCGACGATGGGATAGTAAAGGCCTAGGAATGCGAAGGAAGCGGTCGTGGCCTTAATTATGGTACAGCCTGGTATGTAAATGAGAAACCACGGAAAACCATCTTCAGGGCTGCCGACTGTGGGATTCGAACCCACTATCTCCCGGATGCAAGCTCACAGCTCAGCGCTCCTAACTCGCCCGGTAATACCAAGTTTCATGTCTGTAACATGTTAAGTTTTTGACATATACTGTAGATATACCGGTACTCATTTTCAAATTTCACAAACTTTTTCAATTCTTTTCAACCCCTTAAGTAGATTTTCCTAAAAAGTACGTGTTTCTTTCCTTTAAAGGAGATTTAAAATACTGTACCAAATTTTACGTCTGTAACAACTTCAGTGTTTGAGATATAAGTATCCTCATAAAATTAATTTAACTTCTTTTTCCCTTTTTTCCACCCCTTCTCCCTTTGAGTGTACTTTCTGAAAACAAAGAATATGTGTTTCTGACATATAAGTATCCTCTTAAACATAATTCAACCCCTTCTTTACTTATTTTCACTCCTCCCCTACCCCCAAGTCAATTTCCCGAAAACAAAAAAATACGTGTTTACTTTTAAAGGAGATTCCAAATACCAAGTTTCACGTCTGTAACATCTTCTTTTAAACATATAAGTATCCTCACAAAAATAATTCAACTCCTTTTTCACCCCACTCCCGTTAAGTTGATCCCCCCCCCCAAATGCGTGTGTCTTTATTTTTAAGAAGAGATTCCAAATACCAATTTTCACGTCTGTAACTATCAGTTTTTGAGATAATAAATATCCACATAAAAATAATTACATTTTTTTCACTTCCTTTCACCCTCCATAAGCGAATTTTCCAAAAAAAATACGTGTTTATTTATAGAGGAGCTTCTAAATACCAATTATCAGGACTGTGACATCTTCAGTTTTCGAGAAATGTGTCCTCATAAAAAGGAATTACATTCCTTTCAATCCCTCACTCCTAAGTTTACTTTCCCCTTAAAATGCGCGTTTCTTTATTTTAAAGGAGATTCTAAATACCAATTTTGCGCGTCTATATCAACTTAAGTTTTCATACGATGTAAGTATCCTCATACAGATAATTCAATGCATTTTTTCAATTCTTTCACCCCCCTTAATTGGATTTTCCGAAATCAAACGAATAGATGTTACTTTACCTTTAAAGGGGATTCCAAACACCAATTTTCATGTCGACAACATCTATAGCTTTTGAGATATAAGTAGACTCATACAAATAATTTAACTAATTTTTGAATTTTTTCACCCCCGCCTAAGAGGATTTTCCGAAAACAAAAAGTATGCATTCCTTTATGAGATGCCGATCACCAATTTTTGCGTCTGTAACGTCTTAAGGTTTTGGGATATCAATATCCTAATACAAAGAATTCAACCTACTTTTCAGTCCCCCCCCCTTCCCAAAGTGTTTTTTCCTAAGACAAAAAATACGTGTTTCTTATTTTTGAAAGGGATTTAAAGTACCAATTTTCACTTCAATAACAAGTTTTTGAGACATACTGTAGATATACTCATTCTAAGACTTCACCTCCTTTTTTGTTCCCCTTAAGTGGATTTTCCGAAAAAAATACCCATGTCTCTTTACTTTTACAGAAGATTCCATCTACCAGTTTTTAAGTCTGTAACATGTTAAGTGTCTGAAATATATTGTAGGCCTGGATATTTTTTTAAATTTCCACCCCATTTGTCACTCCCGTTCACCCCCTCTTCATTGGATTTTTCAAAAACAAAAAATACATGCTTCTTTATTTTTAAAGAAGATTCAAAGTATCAATTTTCATGTCTGTAACATCTTTAGTTTTTTAGATGTAAGTATCCTCATGAAAGGTATTCAACCAATTTTCCCCTCTCTCCAAATACCAAGTTTTTTGTCAGTAAACTTTTAAGTTTTTGATATATATATATCCTCATTTAAAAAATTTAACCCCCCCCCCTGTTTCACCCCCCTTAGCAACAAAAAAATATGTTTTTCTTTATTTTTAAAGGAGATTCTAAATACCAATTTTTACATGTGTAAACTTTTAAGGTTGTGAGATATGGATACACTAATTTTGAAATTTTCTAAAAATTCACCCATTTGTCATTTCTGTTTAACCTTCATTAATTGTATTTTCCGAAAACAAAAATATACGCGCTTCTTTATTTTTAAAGGAGATTCCAAATATCAAATTTCATGTCTTTAAAGTGTTCAGTTTTGGAGATATAGATACACCCGTTTTAAAAATTCACCCCCTTAGCGACGCAATATCCAAAAATTCTCCCTTAGCGAGCACCTACATTGTAATATAAATATATTCCCAAAATTTCATTCCTTTATGTCCAGTAGTTTTGGCTCGGCGATGATGAATCAGTCAGTCAGTCAGGACACATAGTTGAGGGGAACTCACGCTAGATCAATGTAATAATGTTACCCACAAGAAGGACGACTCTGTTATAATATTTCTGACATATTTTTGTTAAGTTAATGACGCCACAATTAATTAATTTCTTCAGTAAACATGAAGTTTCTTTGTGTGAATGTAGATGTTATCCCATAACACATGAAAGTATAAGATAGTCTAGGATAGCCTAGGATGGCACAGGGAAAATTTTCGAGCCATGGAAAGCTCATTGATATTTAATTTTCTTGTAAATTATCAATAATCGTACCATTATTAAGAGGAGATTCTCCCAGCATAATTTATTATCTTTATTCAAGCCACATGTAGGCTAATAAATACTTATTATGTATTTCAGTTAAATTCAAGCTTCGATACGAGTGGAGGATGATGGTGTTATATCTCGGGCAACTTGCAGAGAAGAATTTTTAGTAGAAATCCATCAAGATTTGTTTGTTAAATTTGTGTTTTGAGTGCTAGTTTTAAATAAATGTCAAACCTGTTGTTTTAAATGTTCTTTTAGTGATTGTCATCAGTCCTTGTATCTTTCCTGTCGTTTAAAAGCAAGCAAAGCCTGACAGCGAACTGTCCATGTCTGGGAGTTTCGCTCTCCGACTGAGCCGACCGGGAATAAAGGGAGCAATAGGAACTAGAAATCAAAGTCTTGCAGCGTAACATGGTAACACTTAGCCTGAATTCTCGTCCCACCGTCCCATTAGTCAGCGTTATCTTTCATTTCTCTGAAGAATTCGAGTAGATCTCTGTAGATGGAGGACACAACTGAATCCAGCCTACCAGCATATACCTATCGGAGAGGTGCTACTGTTGGTACCATAATCGACTTTTTATTATTACTTTTTCAAAAGCAGCGGCCCACTTGAAGGATCACGAAAACATCCTGATAACACGGACAAGAGTTGAAAAAATACTTTGCATTATTTGATGGGTTTAACAGATTGCTGTAATACCAAATTGCGCCTATGATCATAGCAGTGAACAGTAGTACAATTGGATGGTTCTGCGACCTCCTCCTGCGGGAAATTTGAATTTTGGCGGGAAATATGAATTTTGGCGCGAGATTTGAATTTGTAAACAAAGCCACGTGCTTTTTGACAGCTGTCATCGACAACAACGCATCGCTAACCTCACTGCTGCCATCTTGACGGGCCTAAACCTCAGTGGTACCAACTTAACCTAACTAGAACGAGGTAAACAAAGCCACGTGTTTTTGGACAGCCACGTGCTTTTTGACAGACAACAACGCATCGCTAACCTCACTGCTGCCATCTTGATGGGCCTAAACCTCAGTGGTACCAACTTAACCTAACTAGCGCGAGGTAAACAAAGCCACGTGTTTTTTGACAGCCACGTGCTTTTTGACAGACAACAACGCATCGCTAACCTCAGTACTGCCATATTGACGGGCCTAAACCTCAGTAGTACCAACTTAACCTAACTAGCGTGAGATAAACAAATCCACGTGCTTTTTGACAGCTGTCATCCGCCATCTTTAATCTATAGAGCACAGTGCTGCCCTCTTTAGCTACTTACCTTTGAAATGTGGTGGCGGATAATTTGAAAAATGCCTTTTGATAGCAGCCATCTTTAATCGACAGAGGACCGTGCTGCACTCTGGTGACAGACAATTCCACTTGACAGCAGCCATCTTTAATCAAGAGAGCACAGGGCTGCACTCTATGTGGTGGCGGCAAATTTCACATGCTCTTGTTTGAAAACAAAGCCACGTGCTTTTTTTTGACAGCTACCATCCGTCATCTTTAATCAAGAGAGCATCGTGCTGCACTCTCTAGTTGAAATGTGGTGGTGGCAAATTCTACATTCTCTTGTTTGGAAACAAACCTATGCACTTTTTTGACAGCTATCATCCGCCATCTTTAATCCAGAGAGCACCGTGCTGCAGCTACCATCCGCCATCTTTAATCCAGAGAGCACCGTGCTGCACTCTCTAGTTGAAATGTGGTGGCGGCAAATTCTACATTCTCTTGTTTGGAAATAAACCTATGCGCTTTTTTGACTGCTATCATCAGCCATCTTTAATCCAGAGAGAACAGTGCTGCACTCTTTAGTTGAAATGTGGTGGTGGCAAATTCTACGTGCTCTACAAACTCATGTGCTTTTCTGACAGCTGTCATCCGCCATCTTTAATCCAGAGAGAACAGTGCTGCACTCTATGTGGTGGCGGCAAATTCCACGTGCTCTTGTTTGGAAACAAATTCTACGTGCTCTTCAGCTGTCATCCAGCATCTTTAATCAAGAGAGCACCATGCTGCCCTCTTTGTGGTGGCGGATAATTTGAAAAATTCTTTTTTGACAAGCAGCCATCTTGCATCGCAAACCTCAGTGCTGCACTCTTTAGTTGAAATGTGATGGCGGATAATTTGAAAAAAATCTTTATGACAAGCAACCATCTTTAATCCAGAGAGAACAGTGCTGCCATCTTTAGCTACAGCCATCTTACATCGCTTACCTCGGTGCTGCACTCTTTAGTTGAAATGTGGTGGCGGTAAATTCGAACAAGTTTAATCACGCATCGGGAAAGCTAGAGTAAGCACGTGCTGCAGTGATGACGTCATCATGCATGTTTAGACCTGTCCGTTTTCTTAAGAGTAAGTCGGTGAAAAGCAATGCAATAAGTACAACATTTTTGAATGCGATCAAATATTTATTTACAAATGTACTACAACAGTGTTCGTTTTTGCTGCTGACAAGGTTGGTGTGCTTCTTAACAACGTATGCTTCTGAAATGCCTCCTGCAACATTCAAATTAAACAAAACATTTAGAAATATATTATACTAAGTATGTTATGCTTTACAGAGAAGATCAAATACTTCTTACCTTGTTGTTATTCCTTTTCGGAATCATCATCATCATGAGGTACTAGAGAAAGTTCATTCATACACTGTGTACAGTGTTCAATCCTCGGATTTGGTCCATCCCAATCATCTTCACCATTTTCTCCTCGATGCTTGTAATGTCGTTCACAAGTTCTGCATAAAGCTACTTCGATCGACATCTTACTGTGTAGAGGAGGGATATCCCAAAAATTATGTACGTAAGAGGCAGCGTACGTATATAAAAATCCTGGTGGTAAGTATTGAATAAGATGTTTCGGCATCGACGATCTATGTTTATAGAACATCTTAATAGCCTCACTCACTCGTGTAAGATAAATAAGATGTTGCGTATGAGCATGCAAACAGCATGCACATTTACAGTTTTGTTCCATAGCGTACGACGTCGAAGCACACACTAATGAAAATGATAAAGATCTATTCTTATTTATAGTCTCGTAACAATATTCGTTAGCGGATGGTAAGTAACATCACTCATATGAATAATAAGACAATAGGCTGCTGTGTTAGCAGGAATGTTTCAGATGTTTCAAATTCTAAACGAATATCAACTGGAGATTCTTTTATAGATTCTTCATGATAAGAGCAGTCTATAACTACAATCGGTGCTTTATTTTTAAATTCTTGAGGTGTAAATAGCGGACGATCTTCTTTCTGATAATACGATGATTGAAATTTACAAAACATGTCGTAGAGCATCCCAAACTTATTTTTCTCAAAGTTAATGTCTACGTTTTCGTAGGGATACATAATTCCGTTGAGATATAGTCTAACGTGTCTTAATTTACAGTGATCAAACAGTGAGCTATCTTTTTCGTGATTGAATTTACGATTAGTTTGAAATCCAAAAATAATGTACAAGGGCTTCTCAGTAAAACGTGATGTTTTAACAGCCCAGCTATGCTTGTTTGTAGGTGGTAACACAGGATATTCATGCAGCTCCCAACTTCTAAAACGTATAGGTAATGGTGTATCATTTTCTACAATCTTGAGCAATCGAAGTTTTTCACGATCAGATAAGGTTACATGTGGAATCCGCCACAGTATACGATGCAGTGTTATTTTCGATTCTACTGGTGTTTCTACTGCTTTAAGAGAATTGTAATCACTTCGATCACGGATTAGAATAAGCTCATGTTTTGCGTTGATTATAATACGTGTAAAGTCTTCTGCGAATCCAAAAATATGTTTCAGTGATAACATACCCGTAAAAGTTCCATCCTCATTAATCATCCAGTTGTTAGTAGCTTTTGGACACCATCCAGCCATCCGCAAAAGATTACTTTCTTCATCACAGAAAGAAGGGTAGAGTTTCATTGCACTTGTAATACCAACATTCTTCGTTCGATCTATTTCAACATTTTTTACTTCATATCGCGCTTCAGAAAAGAGAAAAGCTAGAGCATGGTTGCTTAGTTGTGAAGTGCTTGGTCCACTTCCATCAGACTTTTCTAGTCGTCCTTCAATATAGACGTAGCTTTCGTGTGGTAAGATGTAAACATCTTGCTGATTAATAATAAAATGAATTTCATCATTGTTATTTAATCCAAACGTAAAAGTTTGATAGGAATGAAGCTCACTTCGTACTACACCTTCACGACTTTCTACTGTATTCGTAATGTCTAGCATTTCTTCCATTCTGTTGTAGTAGTGTATATCCTAAATCTTGGAGTATCTGCTTATGGGTATCTGTTAACTCGATGAGTCTCTGCATACATGTAGTATGTCTTCGAAATGTACACCGTGTTTTATAGATGGTTTTCATACTGGTTTAAGATGTAGTTTGTAAGCTACGTACGCGTGCTGATCTAAATGAATAAGCTGATTATGTTTATTTACAAGTCTAAGAGTAATGTTGCTAATGTGTTTTACAGACACAGGATGATAAAGAACTACTGCTGGTTTCTCACAAATAGTATATCCATGTTCCTCTGTAACACTTAAGTCGTGCAGGACGTGCGAAGGTTGTAGATTACTATTCAAGTCTGTAATAATATTACAAGTAATGTTCACATTATAATCATCGAAGAGTTTTATAGGTTGATCAGACTCGTAACGTACGTTCGGTAGGAACTCCCTCGATGAAAATCCAAGCAGTGGTCCAATAGAATCAGGTTGTGATTTGAAGTCAATCTTAAATGATGATTCAATAACACATTTATGTGTAATGTTGCTTATAGTGATTGCGAACTTGTAATTATGATTACTAAAACTATCTTCCCCAAACTGATCAATTAACGTACTTTCAATATAGTCGTGAATATCGTCTACTGTATAACTACCTGAGGGTAGTGTTAGCACATACTCATCGTAATAGAACTTGTTTAAACCATCACGCACATTATAGATTTTATTGTAGCTTTCAAACGATACTAGTCCAAGACTATGCGGCTGATAGCTAAGTTCGATTGGTGGATTAAAATAGACGGTTGTTTCAGGTCCTTCTCCACGTACAGCAAACGTTCTTTCACTGTTCGTCATCACGTAGACAGTAATGCACTTTCTCTACTGTCTGGGTTTGATATAAGAACATAAGACATAATCGTCCGCACATGCGTGTATTAAAGTTTTGCACACGGATTTTATTGTAAACAATGTCCGCACTGCTTCCGAAATAACGTATGAGCTCAAAAGGAGGAGGTAAGTCTCCATAGCTATCAAAATACCATACTTTAGATTTACGTTTTACATAAGCAACGTAATGAGTTCCAGGTCCACGACTGTCGTCCAAGTTAATTACGGCACTTTCACGTTCACGTGGGCGCGCTGGTAGTTGATCGCGCATATACACTCCTCGAAAATAATGAATTCCTAGTTGTTTAGCAAACGTAAAAACTTCATCATGCGTTAGAGCTCGATATGGCAGTGCATTCAGTAGACGTTTTTTGGAGAAATGTAGATACCAAGCCCTTTCTTGTATGGCGCTAGCTTCATGTTCATACCTTTGCCTCGTAACGCAATTGCCTCCATCGTCTTGTTATGACGTTCACTCTCTTTCAACTGTTGTTTCGCTTCTTCTACAGCTTTGACAGTTCTCGCTACAGCACTAGCACCACCTAGCAATGACCCTAAAGCTGCTAAGCCAGCAAACAGCGCAGGAAGAAATCCTCCTCGTTTTGGTACAGGAATAATTCGTGCACGTTTACTAAATATTGCTCTGCACTTTGGAGAAATTCTCGCTCTTGCTGCGCGTAACGCCTTAGTAATAGCTACACGAGGATTGTATTCCCCTCGAATAGCTTTTTGCGCAGCCTTTATAACATCTTTCCATCCAACAGTTTTTACTTTCTTCTTCTTCTTCATGTTGTTTGGATATCGTTGTTTCACATGCTGGACACGACTTTACTAGTCAAGAGCAAATCATAAACTAACCGTTACCTCTTGTTTCGTTTAATATATATATTACTATTACGTACTTTATGATTCAGTTATCATGAAGATTATAAAGCAGCAAGACACGCTACCTGTTACCGACATTGTACCACATCTCTTACCTAGTTCTAGTACAACTACAGGAAAACTTCATGGAACGTTGTTTCCTTTTATTGTTCGATGTATTATATCAGGCCCGTCGGGATGCGGGAAAACAAATCTTTTACTCACATTTATTACTTCTGTAAATGGTGTACGCTTCGAGAATATTTACGTTTTCGCAAAGTCACTCTATCAGCCGCTATATACTATTCTACAAACTGTAATGCACGATCTAGTTAAAGATGGAATAAGATATTTTAAATTTAATTCGCATGAGCAAGTACCATCACCAGACGATGTGCTTCCTAATTCTCTTATGATCTTTGATGATGTCGCAACAGAACAGCAAAACGTTATTCGTGCATTCTTTAGTATGGGTCGGCATAAATATGTTGATTGCATCTATTTGTGCCAAACCTATTCTCGTGTGCCTATGCAGTTGATACGCGACAACGCAAATGTTATTGTGCTTTTTCGGCAAGATGAGCGCAACATGCGACATGTGTATAACGATCGTGTTAACACTGATATGACATTCGATGACTTTAAACGTATGTGTGCTAAATGTTGGTCATTACACCGTTACAGCTTTTTAGTTATTGATAAAGAAAGTGATGTACAGCATGGACGATATCGCATGGGTTTCGATCATTTTATATGCATTAACACAGAATTACAGTAACTACTTGATTAAAAACCATCATCATGTTAACATCTAGCAAGGAGATCACAAAACATATCATCCAAGCTCGAAACAATATTCGACGGAAATTTAAGGAGCTTAAACGTATTCAAGCAGAAACGGATTTATTTTTAAAAACACAACTAGGTACACCACTCAAAGAAATTTTTAATTCTACTTCATTACCGCAGTCTACTTCAAGTTTTGCTTCTATGCAAACATCATATCATAAAGAGAAGCATGAAGAAGAAAAGCATGAACAAGATAAGGAAGAGAAGAAGCAGGATGTAGATCAAGAAGAGGAAGATAAGGAAGAAGAAGAAGAAGAAGAAGAACTTAATGATACATCACCATCTAAGCGTGTCGAGTTTTTAACTACAGATGTTATTGCTGAAACACCTACTACATCGACGCAAAATCTACCATCTTTGTCTGAGGTTATGATTACACCAGAGTATCGCAATCAGTTTAGAATTTTTATTCAAGATACCTATGGATCTCTCTTTGCACCTTATATAGAAAAACTTTTTACAGGACAAACTGACACTACCTACGGTATTCGCTACGAAGATGACTGTTTCCGGATAGGAAATTCAAATGTTAAGATTAATAACAACAAACTCATTGTAAAAGGTGTTACCTATAAACCTACGAAAGGACTCTTAGAACTTCTTTTCTCACGAATACCTGACAAGGATATAATTTTACAAGATGATCTTAAAAATTATAAAGCAATACTTTTTGCTACTGATGCAACACGACGTAATTACAAGAGAACAGAAGCTGTAAATGCGAATAAGATTTACAAGTATCGTGAGTTTATTTCTAAGCTGTTTCCGACTGCACGTAGTCTTGATGTTATCTACAAGCCTTTGTTGCCGTATGTGGATGTAAGATACTGGAATGACCCAAACTTACTCGTTGAACGATTACAATTTTTAAGAGCATCGCAAGAGGCTGGTCATACTGGTCACGGATCAGAAATTCTAGAAATAGAAAGAGAACTACGTTATGCTGGTATTATTTTTTAATGGCTCGTCAAGAGAAGATCTCACCTGTAAAGGTAAACACCGCACATGAGTTACATAAACCAGCACGTCGCACCTACTGTCGCAGACGCGTTATTACACGAGGAAAAGATGATCTCTGGCAAGCAGACTTAGTAGAAATGATTCCATATGCCTCTAGTAATAAGGGGTATAAGTATCTACTTACTGTTATCGATGGGTACTCGAAGTTTGCTTTTGCACAACCCGTGCGTTCTAAAACAGCAGCTCAAGTTAAAGAAGCATTTAAACATATTGTTGAAGAATCGAAACGCTGCCCAAGGCTTCTTCAAACTGATCAAGGTAAACAGTTTTACAACAAGGATTTTTCTTCTTACCTCAAGTTACTTGGCATTCAACACTACTCTACGTTCAGCAATCTCAAGGCAAGTGTTGTAGAACGCTTTAATCGTACACTCAAAACAATGATGTGGCGAGAATTTACAGCGCAAGGTTCATATCGTTGGATTGATCTGCTACCTAGACTTTTATCTACCTACAACGATACACCTCATCGCACTATCGGAACAAAGCCACGTCTTGTTACAAAGAATACACCTAGTATAAATGCTATTCATCTTGTAAATAAAACAGCTGATCCACGTCGCCATCGCTTTAAAGAAGGTGATTTTGTTCGCATCAGCAAACACAAGTCTATCTTTGCAGAAGGATACACACCTAACTGGAGCACTGAAATTTTTCAAATCAGAAGTGTTAAGCTTACTAACCCAGTTACGTATTTACTTCGCGATCTCAGAGGACAGCCTATTGAAGGAGGATTCTACATCGAAGAACTGCAGAAAACAAAATATCCTGATCACTATTTAGTTGAACGTGTTATTCGACGTCGTGGCAATAAACTGTATGTTAAATGGCTTGGTTTTAATAACAGCTTTAATTCATGGATTAATAAAGAGGATGTACTTTAAATCTTATGTGTGTTTTCTTTTAATCCTCTACGTTTCCTTTCTTCTAAGTCACTAGGACATGCTGTAGGATTAAACAACACCTGTAATATGTTTTTACAATTCATATTTATTTTAGAATATATATATATACATTTTTATCCTTTGTTTATTTTACGGTCTTTGTCACTCAGTTTTCGTTTTATTACACCAACAACGACAAGTGCTGCTATATTCTTCTGAGCAGCTAAAGCACTAGGTAATAACACACACACACACACAGCATAACTTTACGAAGCAGATTTTAACAGCTACACGACATACTCTATGCAGGCAGCATGTAACTACGTGTCAGGCGAACGTGTTCTAGGGTCGCAGGGGATATGAAGCACGAAGAAAAGAAGATCAATCACTTTATTGATGAGTCCACGCCCAACATGCTTCCTCATCTTTCTCCCAGCACGTTTCTTCACCTTTTCCTTCTTTACTCTCTCCACAGCCATGATAAGTGTTTATAAGCGAAGAAAATTCGTTAGTTTAAGGTCCGTGATACAGTTTAATTAGTTGACATGTACGGCACTGTCTCACAGAAGGTCTTCTACCTAAACTCACGTGTTCATGATGTAAACTACACGTTTGAAGCTCTGACAAAACAGGATCTTGAGTCCACTCACGAGGCACCTTATCCCAAATCTTCTTTACAGCATTCGCAGCTACATTAACCAAAAATGCCTTTGGTAATGCATTTAACTCTTCTTCAGTAAAAGTGTTTAGTTTCTTTTTGTATGCATAAAACTTTACGATCGCCTTTTCAACTGCGTTACACTTAGTATCTGTTAGAAATGACATGATGTCTTTACTCTACAAATGTTTCTTTTACACTAAGGTTATTTCGACACTGCAGTTTACATATGTTGTTCACTTCCCGGCATGCACTGCAACACAACCAATCAAAGAGCATGCATACATGTTGTAAAGACTGTTTACTTGTTTCTCTACTATGCTCTTTCGGAAGAGTTTTAAATGATGGACACCCCAATTCATGCATGTCGATAATTTCACACGATGATGGTAGAAAATCACGCAACCATTCTTTCTTTTCAAACCCTTTAAAAGAACAAGATCTGCTCTTGACAAATGTGCATTCATCATTAAAGGTAGAAAACGATAAGGTATTCCTTTTTCTTCCCACTTCAAACCTAAATTGTTTTCAATCCACTGAGTCTGCTTTTTATCTTCATCTGTTTGCAAACAGTAAGGGAACGGTGGACTAAATACTAAACTAACAAGTTTTGGTGCCCACAACACACTGCAATCTAACACAGCTACCTCTTTAAACACAAATTTGTTTCCGTTTACTTTAAAGCCTTGCACATCAACTATTAATGTTTTCGTCATGTTTGCACTCCACACTCTATCACTGTTTCTCGAAGACTAAAGCTTTTAGTCAACGAACGGGTTTAAACATGTACAATAACGTCATCACTGCAGCACATGCAAACTCTTGTTTTTATGATGCATACTTATTGCATTCCTTTACACCGACTTACTCTTAAGAAAACGGACAAGTCTACATATGCATGATGACGTCATCACTGCAGCACGTGCTTACTCTAGCTCCCCCGATGTATGATTAAACTTGTTCGAATTTACCACCACCACATTCCTTTACACCGACTTACTCTTAAGAAAACGGACAAGTCTAAACATGCATGATGACGTCATCACTGCAGCACGTGCTTACTCTAGCTTTCCCGATGCGTGATTAAACTTGTTCGAATTTACCGCCACCACATTTCAACTAAAGAGTGCAGCACCGAGGTAAGCGATGTAAGATGGCAGTAGCTAAAGATGGCAGCACTGTTCTCTCTGGATTAAAGATGGCTGCTTGTCATAAAGATTTTTCAAATTATCCGCCACCACATTTCAACTAAAGAGTGCAGCACTGAGGTTTGCGATGCAAGATGGCGGGTGACAGCTTGTCAAATAGATTTTTTTCAAAGGTAAGTAGCTAAAGAGGGCAGCACTAAGGTTAGCAATGCAAGATGGTGGATGACAGCTGTGACGTAAAAATTACCCGCAAGATAGCAGCACGATGCTCTTTTCATTAAAGATGGCAGCTTGTCAAATAGAATTTTTCAAATTAACCGCCTCAAAGGTAAGTAGCTAAAGAGGGCAGCACTGTTCTCTCTGGATTAAATATGGCTGCTTGTCAAAAAAGAATTTTTCAAATTATCCGCCACCACAAAGAGGGCAGCATGGTGCTCTCTTGATTAAAGATGCTGGATGACAGCTGAAGAGCACGTAGAATTTGTTTCCAAACAAGAGCACGTGGAATTTGCCGCCACCACATAGAGTGCAGCACTGTTCTCTCTGGATTAAAGATGGCGGATGACAGCTGTCAGAAAAGCACATGAGTTTTTTTAGAGCACGTAGAATTTGCCACCACCACATTTCAACTAAAGAGTGCAGCACTGTTCTCTCCGGATTAAAGATGGCGGATGATAGCAGTCAAAAAAGCGCATAGGTTTATTTCCAAACAAGAGAATGTAGAATTTGCCGCCACCACATTTCAACTAGAGAGTGCAGCACGGTGCTCTCTGGATTAAAGATGGCGGATGGTAGCTGCAGAACGGTGCTCTCTGGATTAAAGATGGCGGATGATAGCTGTCAAAAAAGTGCATAGGTTTGTTTCCAAACAAGAGAATGTAGAATTTGCCGCCACCACATTTCAACTAGAGAGTGCAGCACGATGCTCTCTTGATTAAAGATGACGGATGGTAGCTGTCAAAAAAAAGCACGTGGCTTTGTTTCCAAACAAGAGCATGTGAAATTTGCCGCCACCACATAGAGTGCAGCCCTGTGCTCTCTTGATTAAAGATGGCTGCTGTCAAGTGGAATTGTCTGTCACCAGAGTGCAGCACGGTCCTCTGTCGATTAAAGATGGCTGCTATCAAAAAGCATTTTTCAAATTATCCGCCACCACATTTCAAAGGTAAGTAGCTAAAGAGGGTAGCACTGTGCTCTATAGATTAAAGATGGCGGATGACAGCTGTCAAAAAGCACGTGGATTTGTTTATCTCACGCTAGTGAGGTTAAGTTGGTAGCACTAAGGTTTAGGCCCGCCAAGATGGCAGCACTGCCGATGACAGGTGACGAATTTGCAGCTACTGCGATAAAGAGGGCAGGACGGTGCTCTGTAGTTTAAAGATGGCGGATGACAGCTGCCAAAAAAGCACGTGGCTTTGTTTATCTCACGCTAGTTAGGTTAAGTTGGTACTACTGAGGTTTAGGCCCGTCAATATGGCAGTACTGAGGTTAGCGATGCGTTGTTGTCTGTCAAAAAGCACGTGGCTGTCAAAAAACATGTGGCTTTGTTTACCTCGCGCTAGTTAGGTTAAGTTGGTACCACTGAGGTTTAGGCCCGTCAAGATGGCAGCAGTGATGTTAGTGGTGGTGGTGATTATTGTTTTAAGAGGAAGTACAACTAGGCAACCATCCTCTATATAACACTAATCAGAGGGAAAAAAATGGAAGGGATCCGACACTTCGAAAAATGAAGATATCGGCCATAAGAAGACAAGGGCCACGAAGGGCGTGAAAAGGAAAGACTCCCTAGCCCTCGCAAACCTAATAGCGTCGGGGTCGGAAAAGAACAAGAGTTGACCAAGAGAGGTCGGATAGGGTAGATGAAAGTGAGGAGCCTGGCACAAGTAAGTGGAAGGAATGCCAGGACTCAGCTGAGGGCCCCGTGGTCGCCAACCCACGCTCCAAAGTTTAGAGCCCCTGGGGCAGCAGTGAGGTTAGCGATGCGTTGTTGTCTGTCAAAAAAGCACGTGGCTGTCAAAAAACACGTGGCTTTGTTTACCTCGCGCTAGTTAGGTTAAGTTGGTACCACTGAGGTTTAGGCCCGTCAAGATGGCAGCAGTGAGGTTAGCGATGCGTTGTTGTCGATGAAAGCTGTCAAAAAGCACGTGGCTTTGTTTACAAATGAAAATCTTGCGGCAAAATTCAAATTTCCCGCCAAAATTCAAATTTCCCGCCAAAATTGAAATTTCCCGCGGGAGGAGGCCGCAGAACCATCCAATTATACTGCTGTGAACAAATATAATCTAATCATATTTAACCACGACCAGCTTCTGCAACCCACCGTGCTGTCCTGCGGTCATTGCTGCGCCTTCAAATGTCTCTGCAACTAACTTTCATCCACACTGAAATTCTTGTAACACTCCAAGGATGTGTTTAGATTAAAAAGAGCAGAACGGTCACCGCTTTCATCACTGAATCCTCAAAATATCTCTCTTGAGTTCCGCCTTCGGGACCAACATATCTAAATACAGTCGAGAGTTGTGATCTGTACTTTCACCCAACATTACGGAGATAAAGTTTACTTTCTGAACCTCGTCTTTAATGTCCTTCGTCATAAAAGTAGCTATGGCTATTTTGTATGTCAGATGAAAGTCCTGAGAAAACTGTAAATGGTTCTAAGTGGGGCCGATATATGTCATCTTTCTTAGCAGTTAACTCCCTGTAATTACCTCTATGATCAGAGTCTTCAGTTTCTCGATCACTGAAAGCTAATCACTCACAGCATCTATTAAAGTGCTGATAATATCTCTCTTATTTTTACTGGCTCATTATGCTCGTCAATTTTCTTTCTGTAAGCTGTTCTCTATTCTGGACCATACGAACAAAGTCATGTCGATAACAGCGTTGGTGAGTGCTTGAGAAACCTCTTGACGTCTCTTTATAACTCTGAAACTACATAATTTCTCCTTACCCTCTTTATTCTAGGCATATTTTCTGAGGAAAATAGAACACATGTCAAAACAGGACAGTTTATTAATGTTTGCACTAGTGATGGGCAATCTGAGACGCGCTCTCGAGATTTCTCGCGAGAAATTTTGAGAGATCTCGAGAGCGTTGTCCCTCAATGTGTGGCGAGCAGTGTTCGTAGGCCTACAGGTAGTCGGGGCTGAATGCTGTTTGTGCCGAGTATGCAAATAGCAAACCACGAACCTTCTCCATTTCGTAAATACGTGTCAACAAGCGACTAGGGCGTTCATTTCTACCGAGGCCAATTTTGACGCAGTATTACATAATTATAAAGGATACGCATTCTGGCATTGTGTGCACTGGTAGGTACATGAATGAGTAGGCTAAGTACAGAAACTGGCGGCTACTGTAGGTACACGTATCTGGATACTAGAGGCGTGCATTATTCGAAGTAGAGACGAGGCAAGATGCGCCTTGCTGCATATGCAAACACCATTATGCATGAGTGGATTGTGTAATCTAAAATGCTTGAGTTTGCTCGAATTCTTTCCACAGGTAGATGTATAGTCCGCACACTTTATGTTGGTGCATTTGTGTACGGGGGGGAGGAGTAAGGAGGGAGGTGTCCCGGTATCGATAGTGCTACCAACCGAAGGAAAATGAAATCTGAATTGAATCGAGAATATGATCGATCGATACGAAGTTTCAAAACCGTTATCATCTTAAGCCAACAACTATGTCACATACACATTATATAACATTATACAACATTTCTCGATGCGAATCTTGTTCCTAGCATGAATTCTATACTTTGGCTTTGTTGTGTAAACAACAGCAGTACTAGTACGTAAAGTGTACGCCAGATGTCGCACAACGATGCTTAAGCGATTCATAGTTTGTGTTTCAAAGGTTGCCAGTACGAATCTCGAAGATCGCCGAGGTCGACCGATTCAGCACTAGGGTGTAAATGCACCAACATAAAGTGTGCGGATAATACATCGTTATCAGACCCCACATTCAATTTCATATGACCACTGCTTGTGTTTGCGATATTTTGGTGACGAAGGAAATAATTCCTTACGGCGTTGTAGAGTATTCGCATTATATGTAAAATTAACATCATTACCCAACAAAAAGCACGACAACAACAAGCAATTCCACTGAAAGAAAATATTACAGAAAGTTCGACTAGTTTAACATTGTAAATCCAGCATCATCAGTATTTCCAGTGCTTAACACTACCGCTTACAATACTATAGGTTGAACTTACTGCAAGTTAACACTACAAGTGATATTAAAGTTAAAACATAACTACCCAACAACTACAGCAATAAGAGTACAACAAGCAATTTCATGGAGAGAAAATATTAGAAGAAATACTACTAGTTTAACAATTTAAATCCAGCAGAAAATCACAAATTCAGTGTCCGTCGTTTACAGCTTTTACTTTTCACTTCACACTGGCACTAATCATCTTCTTAAGCGATTTGATACCGGAAGGGAATCTATCAAAGACTGCTGCAGGTAACTTATTCCAATCCCTCATGGTTCTGTTTACGAAGGACAATTTGCCCACGTCAGTATCCTGGTTATTATTACACTACTGTAAGTGGCCATTGCCACAGGGATATTTCGCATTTGCGATGTATTTGTTATTAATAATAATTAGGTACTCTGGTATATGACAGTGCTATGTGTAACTGAGTCTAGTTGTACGTGACAACTTGAATACGATGTCCGAAACGCAACGTAAGTCGTGGATGTCGGTTATGTTGAAGAGATGCCACATAGCACAGCCCGCTGTGTTGTTTATTCAAAAGAAGTAAAATACATAGGCAGAAATATTTCTGGGATGATCCGACACTTAAAAACTTATAGTATAAATGAAGAGGAATAGTCACAGAACACCTCCGGCCCGGTCTGAGTCACAAGAAGCCACCCCGCCGACAACGATGGTGAGGCATCCGGGTATGTGTAGATCCTAATAACAGTTATTATCATATTATACTGGTTATTCAGCTAAGAAGTCCACCGGAAACTCAAGCTTACACTCGTAGTTTCTGGGACGTCGCACAGCTCACAGCACACGAGAATCGGTCTCGAAGCGTGTCGAAAGAAATGGAGCAAACTCGGGCATTTCAGATTACACGTTCCACTCTTGTGTAATGGTGGTTGCATATGTAACAAAGAGCATCTTTCCCCGCCTCAAGTCGAATAATGCACGCCTCAAATATCCAAGTAGGTGTACAACCTATCTACAGTTATTCACGAATTATGCAGGGTTGTTCACCTAAGACGTCCACCCCAAATAAGTCGTGAAAAGTTTAAGATACTGACATCCTGTTTTCACTTTCGCTAATGGTATTAAGGAGCTCATAGTTCAACATGCAGTACATTCCCATGCTTTTTTGCTATTTGCTTTACGTCACACCGACACAGACACGTCTTATGGCGACGATGGGATAGGAGAGGCCTAGGAGTGGGAAAGAATCGGCCGTGGCCTTAATTAAGGTACATCCCCAGCATTTGCCTGGTATGAAAATGGGAAACCACGAAAAACCGTCTTCAAGGCTGCCGACAGAGGGGATCGAACCCACTATCTGCCGGATGCAAGCTCACAGCTGCGCGACCCTAACCGCACGGCCAACTCGCCGGGTTTTCCAGGCTTTGTACAACATTTATTGTCTCACGCGTTTCCATATGAGAACGTTATTTCACGCAATAAAACTGCTGATGATATACTGTCAAGTTTACACTCGTAGTTACTGGAACGTCGCACAGCTCGCACTACAGGAATCAATCTCGAGATTCTAGTGAGAGTCTCGGGAGTCTCGAGCGAGAGAGTTGCCCAGCACTAGTTTGCACATCCACATAACCAAGGCAGATCTCTGTACCATGAGTCATGAAAATATCACGCTTCTTTTCGATTCCTTGTCTAAATTTTTAAGACAAGGCGCGAGTCTAACTTTTCAAATTATTTTTTTCTTTTCTCCAATGGTTCTTACCGGTAACGAAATCGGCGTGTTCATTAAGCTTTCTATTATACATGAGCATTCTGGGCCCACCAACTCTCTTATTTTAACGTTTAGTAAGTTGTGCTACCCTTACTTAAGACAAATTCACACTTTAGTAACGTTGCACTGTTGAACGCGGTGGAAAGAACGGACAGAGCTGCTCAGCACCAACGTTATAAGCATTCGTTACCACTTTGCATTGTTCAATAGAGTTCTCGCGACACGTCCTGGAGAAGAAACAAATGATTAAATATTAAAGAATACTAGATTTTTGTACTTTCAAACTGTTACCAGTGGATACTAGCACGCTTCGCCACTGCATTCTAGACATACTTTGTACTTCATGGCAGTGTAATAAATACATGTATGTAATACAAGTAATACTTTTGGTCCAAACATTAAATACCCTATTTTGCCTCACCTTCCCCTACATAATATAATAATAATAGGACAGATAAGGATTTTAATTCTTTCAGATAGGTTTCCGGCAACAATGATATAGAAAAATGCAAGGACTGGTAAGAGTCGTCCGACTGCAGAAACGAGATTACGGTATTCTGACCAAATCCAAAAACCCGCATTGTCGCCGATGGTGTGTGCGGAGAGTTTTGCTTGCATAGTGTATCAAGTGTGGGGTCATTTAATAACAATAGTAATACTCTCCAAGTAGATAACACTGTTTAATTTGGAGTGATGTCCAAAGAGAAGTATTTGCAGTGCAACTCTTGTCCCGTTTTTCTATAGGGTCGAGTACGAAGCGAGATGAATCCTCATAGCGAGGTTTTATGAAAGGATGCCCTTCCCAACGTCAACCTCATCAGAAGAGTTAGTGCGGTGATATAGGATGTAGGAAGGCACCGGCACATAACCTACACCTGTCGAATAGCACCAGGTAGTCTGCTCTACGCCTCATCGGACTGACGAATCAGCGTCATATTTTCTTACTCCATATAAACACTGCAGAGAGGTTTTTAACTGAAACCAGTCTTTTGCCAAGCAATCTAGTGATCAGTCATGACTTGGAATGGTAAGGTAGAAGAACTGATAGAGTACATAGAGAAGAAAGACATAGCAATGATGGGAAAAAGTGAGACAATATGGAGGGGAAAATGGCAAAAAGAATTGAAGGGTATAGATTGCATTGGAGTGGAGGAAAGATGGCAACAGATGTTGTTGGTGTTACATTGAGAGACAAAACTGACCATATCAGTGACTGGACTTGGACTTGAGAGTAGGATGAAGGATTTTAAACAGGTTTATGCACCCAAATCGGGGAATGTAGATGATTAGAAGAAATTCTAGAAAAACTGGAAAGTTGTATTGAAGACAAAGAGGTTGTAATAATGGGAGACGTGAATGCACATGCTGGGACAGGCAGACAGGGAAAAGAAGAGAAGATTGGCCCCTGTAGTTATGGAAAACAAGATGAAAAAGGAGATTTGATAATAGAGTTTTGTAGAAGAAGGATTAATTGTTGGCAATATGTGGTTTAGAAGAAACTCAGAAAAAGTAACTATATATGGTTGGGGAGGTAGGAAAACTAAGTCAATGATTGATCTTATTCTGGTGGAGAAGGGGAAACGTACACAACTGGAAGATGTGACAGCAATGCCAAGAGCAGATTTTGAACAAGACCATAAAGTGGTGGTAGCCAAATTAGGACTTGGTAAAATAAGGAAGTTAAGAGAAAAAAGGGAAAGAAAAATAAAGGGATGGAAGTTAAAAGAAAAAGAAATGATGGAAAAGTTTCAAGAGGATCTGAAGAAAGAAATTCCCAAAGATGATGTGATCAGTGTGAAAGAGGAATGGACATGTTTCAGAAATGGATTTGTAAAGAGTGCTGTAAATACCTGTGGAAGACTATCAGAGAGGGAAAAGGAAAAGGAGACTCCTTGGTGGAACAGCAGGGTAAAGGAAGCAGTTAAAGGGGAACAAATGGCTTGGGGGATGTTGATAGGCAGCAATAATACAGAGATTTGGCAAAAATATAAAGAAGCAAAAAGGGTACGTAGGAAAATAGTACAAGAAGAGAAACGGAAGAGCTGGAAAAGTTTCACAGAAACTTTACAGAAGGATATAAAGGGAAGTAACAAGGTTTTGTATGATTTGGTGAAGAACAGATTACGAAATATAGAAGATACAAAATTTGTAAAAACTTAAACGGAGCAGATATTGATGCAAAGAAATGACAAGGGTACTAAAAGGATGCGAAGAATATTTCTCAGAATTGATAAATATTAAATACATTGAACTGGTAGATGAGAAGTAGCAAGAAGAAATAATGGGGAATGAAGAAGAACAGGGAAAGGAGATATCGATGTTAGAAATAGAGGAAGCCATACAAAAGATGAAGCAGCAGGAGTGGATGAGGTCTACGGAAATGAGGACCAATAGGGCTACAGTGGCTGAATAGAGTGGGGAAAGTGTTTAATTACAGAGAGGTCACCCTTATTGCCCATATAGCTAAGATAATTGAGAGAGCATTGGAAGGAAGACTGAGGAGGAAGCTAGAAGGAGAAATAGAACAAGAACAGTATGGTTTCAGGAAAGACAGATCAATATGCGACCTGATCTTTACATTAAGACATACGATGAAAAAAAGATGGGAGTTTGGAAAAGACATACTGATGACATTTATTGAGATTGAGAAGGCTTATGACAGTGTGCCCCGACAGTGGGTATGGGACACATTAGGAAGAAACAAGTTAACAGAGTGGAAGTGAAAATGATAAAAAGCTATGCACAAAAATTTTGTTAGTAGTGTGAAGACTAGTATAGGAAAAATAAAATAGTTTGAAGTTGAAACTGGTCTCTGACAGGGAAGTGTACTATCCCCATACTATTCATGACAGTCCTGGATGAAATTCATAAGAACATTAAACAGAGATTGGGAAGACAGGCAACAAAAGCCATTTCCTTGCAGATGGCACAGTGACATGGGGTGAGGATGAAAACAAAGTGAGAAAACAAGTAGATGTATGGAATCAAGAGATAGAAAAATTTGGGATGAAAGTAAGCGCAGAGAAAAGTAAAACAATAGTGATGACAAGGGAAAGGAAGGAAGGAAGGAAGGAAGGAAGGAAGGAAGGAAGGAAGGCAGAGGAAAGATAAAACTGAATGGTAAAATTCTGGAAGTGGTTAAAAGTTTCAAGTACTCGGGAAGTGTGATCACGGAAGATGGAAATATAACCGAGGAAATGGGGAAAAGAGCACAACAAGCAAACAGCGTCTACGAGAGTGTAAGTGGTGGAACTAAGATGTCCCCAAGAAATGTAAGAAGGTATTATATTCAACCCCCTATGGACCCACAATAATCTACTCAGCTGGATCGTGGACTACAACAAAATAAGAGGAGAGTAGAGTACAGGCAGCTGAGATAAAACTCCTAAGTGGTATCGAGGGCAAGACCAGGAAGGACCGAATTAGAAATGAAGAGAAAATGAAAAGGACAGGAATCTCGAAACTTCAGGACAGGATATAAACAACAAAGCTAAAGTGGTATGGCCATATGATGAGAATCGGAGAAGAAAGAGTGCCAATAAAGAGCTTTTTCAGAGAAGTTAACAGGAAAGAGACCACGAGGAAGACCCCGAAATAGGTGGACAGATTCCCTGTGGGAGTGCACAGAGAAGATGGGAGGAAAACCTGAAGACGTAGGAGAAGAGTGGTGGAGAGACAGGCAATGATGGAGGTCCTTGATTCACAACCCGACGTGGGAAGCTGGAAATGGGAAGAAAGATGATGATGATGATAACTCCTTTTTAAAATTCTTCTATGGCTCTACAGTTCATTGCGAACCTTGGCCTCTTCAACAATCTTCCGCCATTTATCTCGACCCAACGTCCATTTTCCAAAGATCTTCAGTAACTCCATCCATCCATCTGGTTCTCGGTCGACCTCGTCCTCTCTGTCCCCCTGGATTTCCATTTAATATCTTTTTAGGTACTTCCGTATCACTCATCTGTGCTACATGCCCGGCCCACCTCAATCTGGCTGATTTCACTATTCTTCTAATAGATGGGTCTTTATAAATGTTGCACAATTCATGATTGTACCTCGTCCTCCATGTTCCTCTTTCACAGACTGGCCCGATGATTCTTCGAAGTATCTTTCTTTCGAAGGCATCCAACATTCCAGTATCTTTTGCTGTTAATGGCCAAGTTTCCGAGGCATATGTAAGCACAGGTCTTATAAGTGTTTTAGTGGTACAGGTCAAGAGCCTTGAGGAGATAAGCCTTGTTAGAGCAAAATAGGCTTTGTTGGCTGCTATTAATCTCAGTTTAATTTCATGAGAGGTATCATTTGAGTAGGTGACTGTCGATCCCAGATATTTAAACTGCTCAACTCTCTCAGAGGTGTAATTGCCCACGATTACTGAGGGTGGCATGTTCTGCTTACGTGCTTTCCCAGTAGCCATATATTTAGCTTTCTGATGGTTGATGTTCAGTCCCATTTTCCTACTGGCCTCTTCAAGGGTGATGAATGTCTCTCCCATTGACTTTCGAGTTCTTGCCACTATATCTATATCAATATCATTGGCACAAGCAAGTATCTGCACTCCTTTGTAAAAATGTTAAGGGTTAATCGAACTATAGAACAATATTACTGTTTCTTGACTGATGTTTTTATGTGAGTACTACTGCAATGCGCTTGTGGCCAGAGTTATTTTACACTCCCAGGTTATTTGAGATAGGGTATAGATCTGCAACATTCGTAACTTCCGCGAGATTTAACGCGTAAGGCAACTTTTCTCAAGAAGAGTTTAAAGAGATGCAAGTATCTTAACAGGTCGTTTAATTGTTAATACGGTGTTAAAAAGAACTTGTTAATTTTCATTTAAAAATTGTTGATGAAACCTCCAACAGAGGAGGAAAAGTGTTACCATATTTTATTTCAAATGAAATGCAGTACTTTCATAAAAATATCAAGTGCATTTAGTAGAAAACCAAGAGCTTAACATTAATTTGGCAAGAGAGTAATTTTCCATTTCATTGATACCTTAATTCAAAAGGCGATACAATGAAGTCTTAAACAGGGAGACATAGCCTGGTGCATTGTATGCTGTTCACCACCTCAGACTATTTTGATTGGCTTCAATTTATCACTTGTTCCTAGGTCTACTTTGCTTAGTTACAGTATTTCGTCGTTGCATGATTAGTGGTAGCTGTGTTACCTTTGCCATAGCTTTCATATTCATATTTCCTCTGTGTGGTATGCATTCTGCCTCCCACCACGACTTGTTCTCTCTCTCAATAAATACCACACTGAATTGCTTTTCTGACATAATGATTACTTTCTCTTCTCCCTCTTTGGGAGGGAGCAGCGATAGTGAACACATCCCTCTACATAGAGCTTGGTGTCAGGAAGGGCATCTGGCTGTAAAACTGGTCGCCGCCAAGTAATTGGAGAAGTTCAAGCTGAACACATTTCCTCTCAACTCGTTCCTATTCCGACCCTGAGAGTAATAGGTTTGCGAGGCCCAGGGAGTTTCATTTTCATGCCCTTCCTTTTTCTGCCAACACCTTCAATTTTTTATCTCTTCCTTTTTCTCCTGTGTTTGGTGTTGGTTGTCCACTTGTAATTTGTCTTGAAATAACTATCACCACCGCCTCCCGCACACGACTGGCCTTGTTTACCTACCTGATAGATTTCATTTTCTGAGTTCAAATCTGCAATATGTTTTATGTATATGCAAAGAACTCCTTTTTATCCGGCTTGAAACATGATCTTGTAGATTTAGCAACTATAGAATGAGAGAAGAAATAATTTGAAAACATTCACTGCCGTTAACAAACGGGAGCGCAGCAGACTTAGATTCAGGGGGCGTCAGCTTCAACTCCCAGCTGGGCCAGTGAATTTAGCTGTGATGTTTATTCCTTTACCACACAACACATTACACTACCAACCTCCACAGAAACACACAATAGTGAACACATAAGACATCTGGCTACAAGACTGGTCGCCATCAAGTAATTTGGTAAAGACAAGGAAGAATATTTCACTGTATTGAACAAAGTTAAGCTTCCTAGCATAACATTATGATGTTACGGACATGAACATTGCTTTTCTAGAAGTAAAATAGATGGAAATGCTTGTTTCAATCAAAATTTAAATGCTTGTTAAGTGAATTAATAAATTACCGAATCCGTATAAATTATATCAATAAAATCCCTGAAGTTTTGACTCCACTTCGTGACATCATACAAAATGTAATTTCTCCAAAGTAATGATTTAAGAAAAGACCATCTGTACACAAAGGTGGTGGCAGAAGTTACGCTGCTGAACTTTTCACTTGTTACTCAAGACGGAAATACAACCCTGAGTTGGTTATCTCTCTGTACAATTTCTCTGTGACCTCCAAGAATGTAGGAGACTTTGTGTAATACTTGCCCAGTTCCTTAAAACATGACATGTAAAACAAAATGGGAGAGAGGTCTTTAGCTCTTTGTTCTGGACAAATCCTACAGAAATTAAAGCTATATAAATGAAATTAGGACTGTAGGTGGTAATAACCTCCCTGTTGTTTGAGTGATCAGTTCACGCAGCTCTCCGTGCCACCCTATCCCTATTGAACCATATTCACTGGTCAAAAGGATCAATGTTGAATGCTGGGGTAAAGGAAAGTATGGTTATTTTACTTTAGAGATTTGAAATAAAGACTTGTGTTAGTTATTACTGACATATGTTATTTTAAAAGTAGTATCAAACAAAAATAACCAGAGCAATTCTACTGAAATAGGAGACATGCTGAGAATCGCCCAAGTCCATTTACATGTCTTATCGGGCGTTTAGGAAATGTTGTTCTTTTATTTATTTATTTACATTGTTTACGCCCACATGGGAGCACTTAAATCAATCCATATACACTAGTCTTCACAATATTAATTGTAATGTTTTCTCAACTTCTCTTCCTAGAACTTCTTCATTTCATCTGAAATGGTGTACTGTTTTTGTTTGACTGTTTCTAATTTTGTATCCCTACTTCTCAGAATCCTCTTTTCTTTCTGCAATTTGTTTCATTGTTATATTCAGCTCTTTTAAATCATTCTGGACCTCAACAAACCAGTTGTTCTTGGTTTTACTTTTCCAAAAGAAATTGAATAATTGTTTCAATAGTCTGGGCTCTGGTAGTCTTTCATTTCCCCGATAGACTGTTTCAGTCTCCATTGTCCATTTACTTGATGTTGTTCTTTTACAGTAAAAATAATAAAATCAAAAAAAGTAAAGTTTTGCAAGTAATGACCAGACATTTCCATTAAGTGAGGTATAATAGTTGTATAAATTAAGCAACACTTTTTTGAACATTGCGTACAGCATTGCTCCAGTTTTACTTTTACATCCATCTGCAAACTTCGGTCACTCTCATCGCACAGAAATACGACCCTTCCTTTTGATCTATGTCTAGGCTACTAATGAAGCGTTAAGGTAAGTCAAAGTATAACATTCAAAATGTATTCAATTTGAGAGCTTTTCATTGCTATAACCTTAGAATAATTTTACAAATATGACCATACCTTCCATTGTTTTAAAGTGAGAAATAAAATCACCAAATGAAGAAACTAGGAGAGAGAGAGAGAGAGAGAGAGAGAGAGAGAGAGAAACAGGAACGCAGAAGAAATAGTTGCACCTTCTGTAACAATGAACTGAAACTAGCAACAACAACAACACAACCCTACTTCATTCGTTCAGTCAGACAGCAGCAATGAGGAATGCTCGTGTTGATTTCAAGTATCCTATCACTGACTTTCCTGCTATTTTCTTATTTATACAAGAGTCTGCTACTGAAACACTAGAAAAAAGAATAAATCAAATGCAGTCTGTACTCAGTAAGGGCCATATTTCTTCTGTTCAGCCACTTGTCCAAACATTTAAAAATATTGCTCTGCACCTCCCACAGGGAAGGGCCCACACTTGTTTTTAAAACTTAACCAGCAAACAAATAATTTAAAAAAGGTTGACCATTAACAAAACTTGCACCTACTGATGAGAAATGTGCTTCATTTATATATACTTATACATATCCAGTGAGTATGGTAGTTTGGATGATATAACAGACTACATTATAATTAGCTAGATATAATATCATGGACAAAGTTGAGAGGAAAAGAGCACGGGGAAAGGGGAAGAGGGAGGGCGCTAGTTAAAAATACAATTTCATACCTCCTCAGCTAGTAATCTAACTATACAAATTGTTTCTTAATCTTTAAGCAACATCAAATTAAAACACTGCAGAATACTTCACGTAATGTTGTTATGAACACAAAAAGTATTTAAATGTACTTGGAATTCTCTCTCAATGCTCAGAAAGTATTTATTCCTCATTTTCTCCATTCTTCATACATGTCAGTTCTCATATTTTTTTGTCGTTTTAAAAATTTTGTAAAATAATATTAACAAAGAGCTAGTCACATTACGCACTACTAAGTATCTCTTCTTATTTTCTTCACATTTGACACTTCTCATATTGTTTGCAGTTTCTTAATTTTGTATAATAATAATAATAATAACTACTACTAAGTATTTCTTCATTATCTTCTTAATATTTGGCAGTTCTCGTAATTTATTTGTAGTCTCTTCATTTTGTAAAATAAAGTATTTCTTCATTACTTTCTTCCTATTTGACAGATCTCGGTACTTTTTTTCAGTTTCTTCACTTTGTAAAATAACATTAAAAAGAGCTACTTACATTATTTCTTCAATATTTTCTTCATATTTGGCAGTTCTCCCCCTTTACTTTCAGTTTCTTCATTTTGTAAAATAAAGTATTTCTTCCTAATTTTCTTCATTTTTGGCAGTTCTCGTAATTTTTTTGCAGTTACTTCATTTCGTAGAATAAAGTACTTCTTCCTTATTTTCTTCATATTTCTTAGTTCTCGTAATTTTTTCAGTTTCTTCATTTTGAAAAATAATCCATTTCTTCATATTTGGCAGTTCTCGTAATTTTTTGTAGTTTCTTCATTTTTGTAAAATAAATTATTTCTTCCTAATTTTCTTCTTTTTTGGCAGTTCCCGTAATTTTTTGCATTTTCTTAATTTTGTAAAATAATATTAACAAAGAGTTCGTCATATTATGCACTACTATGTATTTCTTCCTTATTTGCTTCATGTTGGGCAGAACTCGTAATTTTTTGTAGTCTCTTCAAGTTGTAAAATAAAGTATTTCTTCGTTGTGTTCTTCTTATTTGACAATTCTCGTAATTTTTTGCAGTTTCTTCATTTTGTAAAATAATATTAACAAGGAGATAGTCACATTATGCACTGCTTCTCCTTACGATTACAGTTGTTTCAATGATTTGTGAGAGTTAAATGTACGGGTGTAATCATTCGTGCATTAATTAATTGCTCGTTTTGCAACGTTAAGTTGGCTTCTATACAATGTCCTGTTACTCCTACTTCAGTACTGGCATTCACAGAGAACCATTAGTCACGGCACAAAACACAGTGTCCGCACAAACATTCGGCAGTGTATTTTATTTTCACATAGTTAAGGATTCTTAACTTATCCAAAGACACGTCCTGAGGGGCGAAACTGCTGGCAGCATGCACTTGAGGCCCGGCTGTTGCTGCGTCTGGTCGGGGTAGAGCTAACCAGGTGCTGCTGGAAGCCTCTGGAGCTGTCCATTTGGAGGATCTGGGGGGCGCTGTTGGTGTGCGGCCTGCTATTGCTATTGTTGTCTGTTGTTGTTGTTTCTGAGGTGCCATCTGACCACCTTGAGGAAACATACCCAGCCAATGGTTTAATACTGCCTGCATTTGCATCCTTCCTTGCTGCTGCTCGCGACGCCTGCTCCAATGTGAGAAGGCACGATGTCTAATGGTTGCTACGCCTGCTGTGGACGGACTTGGAGGGGTTGCTGTTTTTAATCATGTTTGGTGATGGTTGCTGTAAGCCTGGATTCGCTTGCAGAGGGGTATTCGATGGATACCTGCAACCAAACAATGAGTCTTTTTTAACCTATCATTCTCCATAGTTGGTCCCATCTGAATTACTCATATTTTTTTGTACAAATTCAGATAAGTAAGTTTTGAGATGTGTTCAACCCATTTATTGGGTGACAAGGCATTGCTGTCAGGTAGTTTGTAATGGTTGATTTAACTCTAAAACATGTATGTACTCCGCACTGCTTTACTTCTAAATTGATTTTTGGACGATTTTGGCTCTGTCTGGTGGTTATGCGTTGAAACACAGACATTCAACCAATCCCAAGCCATAATTCATATCGACTTATATCGGCAGAAACCTAGTTTTCAGCTCTAATACTTACATTCACCAGGTGGTTAACCTATCTCGCTCAGAGATTCGGTACGGATCACAATCTTTTGCATTTTTCTTCAGTAATTAGTGTTTGTTTTCGTAATTTAACAGCTCTGATAATCACATTTTTGTCACTTTTAGTATGAATTCTTGGAGAAGAAGAAGAAGAAGAAGAAGAAGAAAAAGAAGAAGAAGAAGAAGAAGAAGAAGAAGAAGAAGAAGAAGAAGAAGGTCCAGGCAGCTGATTTAATTCCACTTCGTTACACTGTGATTCTGGATTTACCCACGGTGGTGGTGGTGGTGAGTATTGTTTTAAGAGGAAGTACAACTAGGCAACCATCCTCTATATAACACTAATCAGAGAGAAAAAATGGAAGGGATCCGACACTTCGAAAAATGAAGATATCCGCCAAAGAAAGACAAGGGCCACGAAGAGCGTGAAAATGAAAGATTCCCTAGCCCTCGCAAACCTAACAGCAATTTGGGTCGGAAAAGAACAAGAGTTGACCAAGAGAGGTCGGATTGGATAGATGAAAGTGAGGAGCCTGGCACAAGTAAGTGGAAGCAATGCCAGGATTCAGCTGAGGGCCCCGTGGTCGCCAACCCACGCTCCAAAGTTTAGAGCCCCTGGGGCCCCTTTTAGTCGCCTCTTACGACAGGCAGGGGATACCGTGGGTGTTATTCTACCGCCCCCACCCACAGGGGGAATTTACCCACGGCCGGAAGAATACCAACATATTACTGCTCTTGCGCTAAACTGATAAGTTATAAATATTACAAATATCAGTTATTTCATATGTTACTATTAATAATGCTCACTAGGTCACTGCACTGCACTTGGCATGAAGAAAGAGTCAAGACCTCTCCATACCAAGCAAGGTTCATAAGGAACTCATTAACTCAGCAGGGTGCAGCTCGCTTCCAAAAACTGTCGTCGTGTTTTGTACAATAGTGGTTTAGTAGTTCAGTGCATAAAAATAGCTGTAGTTTTATTTACGTCCGTGTATCTTTAGTTGTGCGTGTTTAGCATGTCTCATTGTAGTTCGGGAAATACAAGTGGCAAGAAAGTGCCTCTGAAATCAGTGAAGTTTTCCCTTTGCAGGCCTGTGCCAGCCATTAGCGGCGAGTGATGTGTTATTTCCTCATTCTTTTTAGTTCTTAATAATATATTCTCTTTTTAGTATATGATGATGTTAGTAAGTCTAGTGTTTGGGAATTTATTTCCAATGCCGATTCATTAGCTTTTCTGAGTACGGTGGCTGTTTACCACGGTCGTATATTCCTTATGGTTATGATATGGACTGTTTTAAATAATTCCATATTTTATGACAAAGCTTTAGATTATTTTCATAGTATAGTGTTTTTTAACTTTTGACAGGGAATATAGTTACTGATAAAACAATCAAATTAAAGACCTATTCAAAATACTCCAAGTATTTAAAAAGAGGTTACGCACTGTAAATTGCGGAGTGTGAGATTACAGATAATTTCCTGCTGCCCTTGTGCCCTGAAAATGAAATAATAAACATTACTAAATAAAGTTAATACAGAATCTGTCTTTAAACTGCACTATTAAGTAACAAATAGTAGGTATAGTAACTTTTGTATCGTGATACGCAGTGTGTCACCGAGCACCTCTTCGTGTTTTCCATTGTGATGTTTTGGCGCTAATCCGGCTGAGAAGGACCATTTAACAATGCAGGAAGTAGGAGCCAGCTTTCAGTTTCTTAAAAGGTTAAATGGCCAATGCAATGCACCTGGCCACCCCAGATTCTGAGACGGGATTAGTGCTATTAAACAGAGTTGAGGCAGAGTTGGAAATCCCAATTTTAAAGGGACTCTTCCCTTAAGCCATATTTAGTTATTGTAATGTTTTCTTACAAAACGAGATTCACCAATTATTTCATTAATCTGGAAGAAAATAAACTGCTGCCTCGGAGACTGATTACCTTGGACTGAGTCTCCTCGACAATGAATAATGCAATGTCGGCAACACTGAAACTATTACTAGTACTATGTAAAATGAAACCCAAGTATAACAATTTTTTGTTGTCTACAAGTAAAGGAGTGGAATATGTAATTACATAAGAATCCCGACCCTAGTTATAATCAGAGAATGGATTTTTAAGGTGCAACACCCTTCCGAAAATACAGTCCTTACAAATTAATTGTTGAAATGTGTATGAAATGAACACATTTTCTTGCATATTTTCGTGAGATTAACACATTTATCCCCTCCCTCCCCACCTCCTTGATGCTTCTGCACCTTTTCCCTACCACTTCTCTCTTGGTATGTTCGAAAATTGGACAGCTACGTAATGTACAAGATGTTGAGCAGAATTTTGCCACCTAAGGGTCTCCTAAGCTGACTCATATTCAAAGTGATGAAAGAGTCCGTACGAGTGAGGGAAGAAGATGGAAATGTGTGTTGTACTTTCGCTTAAAACAACAATCACCGTACCACCTTTATTTTCTAAATACTGGTTACTTAAAGTTATTTCATATTTGCAATAGTGTTGATTAAAAGAATCTCAATGAAACTTTCTTAGAACTGAATAAAGGCATTTTACCAGTATTTCTCTTTTTGACACCTTTCAGCATAACTTTCCAAATATTTCTTTGCCTTTTCCATCCACCATTTTGCACCTTACAATCCATTCTTGACTTATTTATTTATTCCTGACTTAAATTTGGGGCACACGGCCCACGACTTAAAATACAAGCTTCTGCAATTTTGACAGACCACAACTCACACAAGCCACCAATCTGCTCATTACCTTTCATTTTCAATTCGTCACTCACATGTATTCTCACTATGCCAACGCAGCCCTTAGCAACCCCCCCCCCCCCCCCAGTCTACCAGGTGTAGGGTCCATGTGAAAGTGTATTACATCCTAAGCTCGGTGAACAGATTATGCTATTTTCTTTTCATTGAAATTTAATTAACATGATGTCAGCGTTATGAACAAAACAGTTTCAACAATATATAGGACTTCTTTCAATTTAGATTAGTTGATAACTATAACCTGACTATGTTTAGCATGGTAACAGCACAAGCCAATGAGTTGTTTGCAAATGGGACAGCCATTGGTTTTCCGTTTGCTGAGCTTTGTGTGCTGAACCACTCTCTTCATCTTCTGACAGCTCGGCAGACGACAGATTGCACCTCTGCACTAACAAGCGTGCACCAAAGAATGGATACAACTCTGAGTCGACATTTTCTTTCTTCCTGAAGTGTACAATATCATCATATGATACGACTCATTTACAAACAACACAATTAATAAACTAACTTCCTTGTGAAGAGCTACTGCTCAAATGACAGAGATAAACGACTGGCAATAAGTTTTTCTTTGGTCTTTTGTACTAATAATATCTAATACAATAAATGCAGCCAACATATTATACAGATAGGCCTAAAATTCATGTATTCACATTTTATAGCTCTTTCTTAAACTTTAGAAACACTGCCTCCAAACAAAGGTAGCCAGTAAGACTCAGAATACAATTGCAAGTTTGTTAAAGAATAGTGTAGAACATGTACAATTTAAAGCTCTTTACAGCCTAGAAGTCATGCGTTCACTGCGAGAATTGGGAGGTCATGACAAACTGAACACTCTTTACTATTATATGAGTTAACTTTTTTTTATCTGTATTGAAAGTATTTGTATAAATAACACTCGTATGTTTTTATTGTTCTCCCACCTATTGAATACAATACAATCTTCAAAGTTAGGACTTTGTCCTTAGCAAAATGTTAACATAAAATTAATACATTGGATGGTACATGTTTTGTCTATCAATAGTAGGCATCATTAGTCATTTTTTACCTTAGGAATAGATCAGGTACCTGATTGGGAATGAGGGAATGACTTATGAATACTGTTAAAACCTATGTCTTGTAAAACTGATTAGAGATCGTTAAAGAACTATTACAATATAAAATGTGCTATACTATTACTTAACAATATTTGTGTTAATGTTTGAGTCTAAAAAATGACAATTATCTGAAGATTACAACACGCCTTTTGACAATTAAATGGAATGTTCTTTCTGATTTTTATCTTTAATATAACATCTTTTAACATCAAGAACCAACTACCTACAGAGAAGTTCCAAGAAATGATCAACAGCAAGTCACCAGCTCTTGTGATGTGGAATGGAATAATTTTAAAACTAGTTCCATCACTAGTGCAGAAGAACAAGCAGGAAAGGAATGAATAAAAGAATGTCCTGGTGGAAAGACAGAGTGAAAAAGGCAATAGAAAAACTAAATAATGCCAAGAAAGTGAGGGGTTTTGAAGATCCACAAATAGTGGCAACAGTCAAGTGAGAGACGGAAAAATACAAAAATACAAAGAATACTGAAATAGTAAATCAGAAGATTGTGGGAGAAGGGAAGTAATGGGGTGAATTTACACAAAAACTACAGGCAGATAGTAAAGGAAACATGAAGATGATGTAGAGCCTGGTTAAGAGCAAGAGATCAGACAAAGCACTATAAACAGTAAATGGGAATATTGTCAGCAGCAAACAAGAGATTAGAAACAAAATGTAGACCTATTTCGATACTGTCCTAAGTGAGGAGAAACTACTGAAGAGGTGGAAACAAGGCTGTTCCAATTACATGATCTGAGGTGGAAAATGCACTAAAAGAAGCAAAAAGTTGTAAATCAACTGGGATTGATGAAGTTACTACCTACAATATAAAGGAATGAGTTCTGGGTGACACTATGCAACAGATGAGGTCGTCAAGTGCGCCAGGGACACTTTTGTGCGCAGACCTAAAAAACTCCAAAATAGTTTTGTCATGAACCAGCATTGAAAGTGCAACCTTCAGCAGTTACAGGCCCTAAAGCATGCAGGATACGAATCAAATGGTAATTTCTGCATAGAAATGCAGCAGCAAACAGGAGATAATAAATCTTAATTGATGAACAAAAGTTTAGCCTACGGTGGTAGAATGAGCGCCGGGCGCTGAGGAGGAGATATTACAAACAGAGCAGTGCTCAGAACTGTTCGTAGAGAAACACAACGGAACAAGAAGGATGTCTTCGGATAAGGAACGAGCAAAAGCGAATGAAGGAGAGTTGGCGTAAAAGGAAAGAGCGGCAACAGGCAAGGATGTTGAGTAATCGTAAGCCATAGGAGGTTGAAACGATCCTAAATAAATAAATAATAATATTAACTAAAATTATCATATTATTCTCAGCTCTCCTAAGAAAACAAAGAAGTGCAACATCAAGAAGACCACATATACGGTGAAAACTGAAGGCTGTGCTTTAGAAATATGCAAAGTGTTGAAATGCAAACGGGATGAGCTCACAGTATTTCAGCAAAGAACAGAAGAGGTATGCATTCGGTGATGTCCTTTGGCATACAATTATTCACTGGTACGTGATTTTTCAATTCCATATAAAATACTGTCATCATCATCATTTTACAGTTCAGTACTGTTGTTAATGATGTCCTCCATTGTCCACCGATCTGCAGACGTCCATGCAGTCGGTTCTTGGTCTTCCCACCATCCGTTTCCCTCTCCATGTTAACATATGCTGTCCTTGTTGGTTCCATCCTCACATCCTCAGTCTGGACATGCTGACATGATCTAACAATGATGTAACAATCCCAGCTTACTTCTAACCACATCATTCCTAAACTTGTCCAGTTTGGGTTTTGAATTGTGGACCTAAGGAACTTCATCTCAGATGCCTGCAACCTTGATGAGTCTCCCTTAGTGAGGGTGCAGGTTTCAGTACCATAGGTTAAAATTGGTATGAAGTAGTGACTGAAGATCTCCAGCTTGGGTTCCCAGAGGAGTGTTCGTACTGGCTGGTAAAAGTGAGGGCTCTTCTGCGCCCTATTTGCCACCTCCTTTTTGGCTAGTGTATCTCGAGATATTTCACTGTCGGGGTATGTAAAATTTTCCACACTTTCTAGTAGATGGTTTCCTAGCATGATGTTTGCTGGTAGTCCCTCTCTGTTTATTGCCATCACTACTGTTTTGAGTTCGCTTATCTTGATATTGAACTCCTGGAACGTAACCTTCCAATCATTGAGTGTTGAATGTACTTGTTCCGCATTTTCTCCCCAGATCGTAACATCATCAGCGGAGGCCGTTGCATTCAGTTCACCGGAGGTTTTCTGAGATGTTCTTCATTCTGTCACTCATGATGGTGATAAACAATGATGTATAATTATAAATACCAGCCACACTTTATATTGTGGTCACATAATGCACTGTAAATGTGGGAACAGCGGTTTCACGTCAAACACGATACGTAAGCAACTGAAATCTGGCTTCTTTCGGTGTTACCGCAGCCACAAAATGTACCAGTAGAATTTTCGTAAACATGAGGAAATTGCAAGAAAAAAGGCATTAAAAGCAGCATGAAATGGCAATCACTTTGTTCAAAACTAAAGCGGATAATTTCCCTACTATGTGAACACACATGTTTAATTCGATTCTTAAAAGTTATGGCTTCTGTGGTAAACGTCTTTGTTTCGTTGTACAAACAGCATTGCGTAACCTAATTTAACTCTGCATGTGTCATGAAAATATATTTCAAGACCCCGCAGAGTAATGATAACATTTTTGCTATAAATCTACCTGAGAACAGCCTTTCTTAAATTCAAACACATGTGAGAATATAATATTGCAAATGGAAGTGAATAACTCATCCAACATAAACAGAATAATAACACTCTCTCCTCGTAAGATCGCGCTCCACGCGACCCCCGTACAGTGGCGCAGTGAGTGGAACAAGGACGAAAATTAGGACAATCTTCCCTTTTCCACTAACCCGAAACTGTCATGGCCCACAGATCCCAGCGCTTTACACGGACGTTAATCATTTAACCACCAATCGACGTGTCCATGTATTGAGAGCAAAATGTACACCTCAGCTTAAATTTGACAAAATTGGTCATTCTTCTTTTTCCAATCAGCGATTTCTTTAACCTCTGAAATGAGGGATGCACATTGCCGTACCTTGGGAAGTATTACATTCTTATTTACTTTCAGTATCTGTTGTGCCATCAACAGAAAGGCTATTTGGATCAGTATCTAACAACATAATAATGGGACTGTTTACTTCAGCATTTATACTAACGAGTTAACAACTACTATTAGCCTCGTTACTTACGCACTTGATGTGAAAACATATTTTCGCTTCTCCAGTTTGAACTTCAATTGAATGTTTTAAAGAGAGTAAATGTCGCTATTTAAACAGATTCATGAGTCAAGGAGTATTACTAAAACATTTTGACCGTGCCTTCGAATGTCGGTGAGAGCATTCGCTAGTGCACATAGCGGGAAATCGAGATGGGCGATGATCGATCGAATTCAATTGAAATGCTGGAGTGTTTACGGGTAACGAAAAAAATAACACTTGGTGTTCTGTGATCACTCATAAAGGTCGCAATAAGGGATGAATCTACCCTCTGTGGTGCATGATACAAAGAGTTCTCATTACACGGATGATATAATTTTCAAGGGGTTCTCGCAATGTACCGGTTGTCCACAATTAAAGTTCTGGTATGCAGCGCGGTACAGCTCGGGCTGTAGGAGGCCGAAATTCCGTAGATATGATAATTAAGCAATGCGCACGCGAAATATGCCACAACAGTAGTTAGTTCCATGTTATGCCACCAGGCGAATATATCGCGCTACAAGCAATGGTAGAGGTCCACAGAAAAATGTAGGAATGATCAAAGACATTATAAAGGTGATTATGGGAAATTTGTTAGCATTTACAGTTACAAGCACTGATCAATATGGCCTCTGAACTCAGCAGCGTGCTGCATCCTTAACACGGCAGTTGTCGCAACATATGGCGTGAAATCTGAAGTGCATGCCTTTAGATCAGACAGAGACCAGACTTGTCCATGGTAGACACGACCTTCCAAACATCCCCACAACCGGAAGTCACATAGATTCAGGTCTGGTGACCTCGAAGGCCACGCATCTTGGAAAATGCCTAGAGATAATGTGATCATTACTGAATGTTTCTCGAAGCAATTCTTTCATCCGACGAGCGAAATCTTGCATGAAAATAACGGTGAGACTGCAGTTGCGTTCATGCAAAGCTGCAATCACGTGTTGCTCAAGGAGGTCTCTGTGCACCTAACAGACCCACGTCCACGAGGGGTCATCTCCTCAAAGAAAAACGGACAGAGAATGAAGGAACAAACACTCACAATGAAACGGTTGTTCCGGCACGTTAGGAGGAGTCGAATGCCATATGCGACAGTTCTGCGCATTCACTGCGCCCTCAAAAGGAAGATGCGCCTCGTCAGTCCACAGAATATTCCCAGGCCACATGTTGTCCACTTCCAGGCACGCCATAAACCGAAGAGCAAAGTCACGGCGCTGTAGGGATACTACTGTAAAATACGCCGCAAAATCTTGTGAACTGTTGACCGGGACAGCGACAATTGACGTGACACAGCTGGAGCACTTGTTACGGAATTGGGAGAATGTGCTGCACGGTCTGCTACGGCTACATCATCGAAAACATCCATAGGGATGGGCTGCCGTCCACTCCCTGGTGCGACACCTTCACTAGTTTCGTCGAATTTCTTAATCATTTCCTTCTGCCTGTTACTTGTCATGGGACCTCTTCTCTGCTATTTCTGTCGGCGATATTCCCGCAATGCAGCGTTGCTATTGCCGCCATTCTGATAAAAAGAACTTCACTAGCAGTGCACTGTCCCTCTTCCCAACAGGTATTATGTTTCTTACGTTACTGCGAAAATTCACTTCACAAAAATGAATCAGCATGCGTCACCAACCTAAAACCAACGAACTGGCAACGCAGTTCTACCGGAGGAACATTTTGAAATCAGACTTACAGAATATTGTACAACCAGCCCGCTTACAGTGCCATATTTTTACCTGGTGGCAAAACTTCAAACCAATAATTTGTGTGGCACAACTCGTGAACGCATAATTTAGTTAGCATTTCTACAAAATTTCAGACTTCTGCCATCATTACAGCCCCTGCTGTGCCGTACTGAATACCATGATTTTCACTGTGGACACCTGGTACCATACTCGCTATAGCAGACTACTGCTATATACAGTGCTTTTATTACCTTTAAATTCGTGGCACATTTTATGAAATTTAATAAAATTCTGCAATTTGTCGTTATAAATTCTGGGCGAGTATTTCATTCGGTGGCAGGT
Source organism: Anabrus simplex (assembly GCF_040414725.1). Classification (NCBI taxonomy): domain Eukaryota; kingdom Metazoa; phylum Arthropoda; class Insecta; order Orthoptera; family Tettigoniidae; genus Anabrus; species Anabrus simplex. The sequence goes on along the minus strand of NC_090276.1, from coordinate 85,518,680 downwards.
ATTGTTAGGAAAAGTACTTAAATTACTGTACTGAACATCCATTAAGGTACATCATTCTAATGTCCAAGTTAAGAGAAATTTTCAACAGAGAACTCAACAGGGGTTTTAAACTTCCATATGTCAAGAGTTTTGTGTTATTCGACAGGATTTGGCTACGTGCCAGCACTGGGTTTCATCCACTCCCTTCCTATTTTAAAATGTATTTTATTATAGAAAACCTTCTAACTATTTTATTATACCATCCTCCGCCATAGCTGCGGGTTGGCCAAGGACAAACATCACTTTAACAACAATAATGGATACAGATAGACACAAGAGATAGTATGAGGTTAAGAGTGAGACACGTCAAATATTTATCTGAGGTTCTTGAATATCACGATGGAATTCCTGAGAGTAGTAATGGCGATGTTGTAGATGCAATCTCTATTCATCCCAAAGGTACTGTAGAAGTCGACAAAAAATGTAGGTATGGATCCTCGAGTACCTAACATCAAGCCGATTGCAGAGATGATTGTTTTCAACTCCTATGATGATGCTGATGTCAGGAAGATCATCCAATTGTAAAAACTAGCTAATAAGATTCATCTCACTTTATACCTGCCCCCGTAGACAATCAAGACAAATGTTGTACACACTGCCATGTTTTAATGACCAGGAGAGCCCTCTATGCCAGCTTTTAAAAAGTACATCTCAGTCATTACCATTACAATTACTGGAATATAATACAAAGTTGGTGACTCCAGAACTATCATAATGAAATTCGTGGACAACTGGGAAAGACATACTTGATAACCAAGAAAATGATTAGGCCTGCTTTATAAAGTGCCTGCGAATTCGGAAAGCATTCAAATACCATTCAGGCCATTCATAAGATTAATATGGACACCCGTCATACCTTGGGCAAAATAATGAAATACATAGAAGTTTACAAATACAAATTGTTACAATTTTATCACAGAATACTTGCTAACCTGGTTCAGTGCAGTGGTAATAGCAGCCATCTGACTGGACATGCTGCTTATATTTCTCCTCACCAGGTTCGCCCGGTCAGCACTCGACATACCCTTTCCGAAGCTGCTGACTTGTTGCTGGTGATTTGCAGATGTTGTCGATGTAGTGGTGGTGCTTGATAGAGAGTTAGAGGAGGGGAGAGGAGGAGGAGGAGGATGAGGTGGCAAGTTGGAGAGAGTTAGGAGGAGTAATAGAGCTCAGAGGTATAGACAAAGATGTCGCACTATACGTAGGCGTTGAGGATGCAACGGAAGAAAGCTGAGTTTGCTGCTGTTTGTGTTGTTGAAGCAGACCCGGAGGAACTAGGGTCGCTGCTGATACAGATGTTGAAGGAGGAGGAAGGCTGCCATTAGTGGCTCCGGGCGACAGCATTCGTGTATGTATGAAAGTGAAGGACGTAACGATATATATACATGTTGTAACCTTTTTAACAAAGGATTACGCCTTGTTTTATATCTTTCAAACGTGCCATGGTACAATAATTATAGTTTACAGACAAGAAAACCTGTGTCATGTTCAACAGCATAGCAGATGATGTTCTTGTACATTGGTGGTTAGATAACAACACACAAAAACAGTTAGTGCGCAACCAGCAATGCTTCGAGATGGATGTAAACAAAGGTCATGTCCGAATAGAAAATTGCTGCTTTCCACAGCAAATATTCATGTCAGTGTCATGCAGATGTAAGGAACGTGTTTGGTGACAGCAGACATGTGCCACCTGTTAAATGTTGCAGAGGGATCGGTGGTCATTATAAACGTTGTCAACAAAAGACAAGCATTGCCCTGTGCGTAAATTATACACACCTACGAGTATTTCTCGGTTGACAATGTTCCGAATTTTACAACAGGACTTACACATGGATGTATGCTAATTTTTCTATAATAAATCTATTTCTATTTATTTATCTTTCGATTGCCCCTTCATATTAGTTCAGAAGCACATTCCAGTAATTCTCAATCGCATACAGTGGATTTACATTGTCAGTGCTTTCTCGGAAGATATAACACAACCCCCACACAAGGTGTACATAGAATAAACTCGATAATTGGAAATCGGTTAGTTCAAATTCCGCCTAATTCGAATAAGCTCTCAATCCCGGAAACATGAGATGCGGATTTGTAAGCCATTTAAATGGTTTAATTCAAAATACGGATAATTCGTAATTCGAAGAACAATGTCAGTCCCATTACCGAACTTCAGACTTTTAATTCAAAACTCTTTCCATTTTAAAAAGATAGAATTTTACAGAGTAATTTTAATTCAAAGTTTCTTCGCGTCGAGATAGAACGAATCTTCCGGAACGTGCAGGGGTATTTTTTCACACTTCCACTCATTTCGGTGTGTCTACTGTGTGCTTCACGTTTGCTAAGTTCGAGTGAAATCTTAATTCAACATCTTAAACAACGCCACAATATCACGTACCAGTAGCAGGCAGAGTGCGGAGGAGGCGAATCCGCAAATACTGGCAATGCTGACACTTGGTGAAAAAGCATGGCTCATATAGGCTAATCAATTCGTACGCTCCGAACAATATTGTCAATGCCGATGAGACCGAGCCCAAACGGACTTATGGTTCTAAAGGAGAGAAGGGTCAACAAGGATGTGGTACAAGGTTGGGGGATCACTGTACTGTGTTGCAATGCACACGGAAGGGAGATACATCCTCCCCTCGTCATAGGATGTTTCAATAAGCAATGATGCACTTTCCGTGCAAGTACAAGGCGTCTAAAGTGCAAACAGTACAGTAATCCAGAAATAAAGCATTTGCACAGTAGAGCCAGCATAATTCGTCCTCGTCTTTGAATTGTGTTTCTTTCTCTTTTGTTGCGTGATGTTATATTTGTCAGTGATTTATCCAAGTGCATTATTTGAATACTGCACATGCACCTTGTTGGATACATTTTGAAAATATTTCTTCTCTTTTCTTCTTCTTCTTCTTGCGTTACGGCCTCTGTAGGACCACGGGCAGCTCCTTCACGGATTGCATTTTCTTCTTCTCCTCCCAGAACCTCTTCATCCTTTCTCTTCTTCTCTCCCGCTCTTCTTCCGAGATATTCAGTATCCTCTTCTCTTGTCTACTCCACTGGTGACTCTCAATCCTTTTCCTGTATCCATCCCTATCATTGATCTCTGGCATATTAGTCGGTATGTACTTGATTTTCCAATTTTCCTTTTCTTCCACCTTGATCCCCAATTCTGACCAATCTTTCCGGAGTTCAACTACCCACTTGGTCCCTGTCTTACCTCGTGTCCTCGCTGTTGTTTCCCATACTATTTTCGTCATTTTATCCATATTCATCCTGATTACATGTCCCGCAAACCTTGCTCTTTTCAGTCTGATTTCTTCTGAGATTGTCCTCATGTTCCGGTATAGTTCTTCCCTGGGTCTCCTCATCCATCTCTCACCTCCTCTCTTAGGGCCTAGTATTTTCCTCAATATTTTTCTCTCTTCTTTCTCTAGTTGTTCCGCACCATTTCTTCCTAGTGCTATTGTCTCAGCAGCATATAATACAGCATTTCTCACCGTTGCCTTGTAATGTCTGATCTTTGCGTCTGTAGATATATTCTTTTTATTGTATATATCTCTGGTCATACAGAAGGCTGATCGCATCTTCTTTATCCTCTCTGTTATTCCCTCATTACTCCTATTCCTTCCTGTTATAAATTCTCCTAGGTACTTGAATTTGTCCACCTTTTGTACGGTGCCTTTCGGTGTTGTCCAATCCTCAGTGGTATTCAATGTCTTTGTCTTGTTGTAGGCGATCCTCAGTCCTACCCTTCGGGCTATATTGCTTAAGTTGTTGAGTTGTGTCTTTGCATCTTCTTCTGTCTCACTTACTATAGCTATGTCGTCCGCAAAGGCTAGACAATCTACTTGGGCCCTATTGTCCTTTTTGTCCCCAACATGCGTCTTTGGTATTCCCATTGTCTCATTCATTGTTCTCCACTGTCTGATGACTTCATCCAGAGCTATGTTGAACAACATTGGTGATAATCCATCTCCTTGTTTGACACCAGTGTTGATATCAAATTCTTCAGAGAGTACTCCTCTGAATCTCACCCTTGCCTTTGTGTCTGATAGAATTTCCATTATGAGTTCATGTGTAGTGCCATCTAATCCTCTGTTCTTCAGGATTCTTCCAAGAGTTTGTCTGTCGATGGAGTCATATGCCTTAGTGAAATCTACAAAGGTTACCACCGTTTTTTGTTCTTTAAGGCCCTATGTTCTATCAGTTGTTTCAGTATAAATATCTGTTCTATGCGTCCTCTTCCCTTCCTAAATCCTGCTTGGTAGTCTCCAATTGTACTTTCTAACTGTTCTTCCAGTCTATTGAGCAGGACTTTCGACAACACCTTATAGCCAATCTCTAGTAGCGAAATTCCTCTATAGTTGTTTGCATCCCTCTTGTCCCCCTTCTTATGTATTGGTATTATGATTGCATTCTTCCATCCTTCTGGTAACTTCTTTTTTCTCCAAATCTGGCCGATGATGTTGGTCATGTTGTCTACTGCTTGTCACCTCCCCACTTAATCATCTCAGCTGATATTCCATCTTCTCCGGTTGCTTTGTTATTCTTTAGATCGCTTATGGCCTGTGCGACCTCATCTCTAGTTGGAGGACATGACTCTCTCTCTTCTGTGTTTGTCCCCAGCTCCAGCTCTTCTTCAGGTGGTTCATAGTTTAACAGGTCATGAAAGTATTCTGCAAGTATCCTACAGTTCTCCTTCGCACTAACTGCCAGATCCCCATTCTTATCTCTTATAAAGAGTTCTCTGCCTTTATATCCACTCAGGCTCTTTTTGAATTTCCCAAAAAAGTCTCTACTATTGTTTTTCCTGAAGTTGTTTTCAATTTCATCCAATTCCTGCTTCATCCTCTGTCTTTTGGTCCATCTTATGGTTCTGACTGTTTCCTTCCTTACTCGTAGGAAAACTTCCCATTTTTCCAGGTTCTTCTTAATGCTCCAGTCTCTCCAGGCTTTCCTGCGATTCTCAACCGCTTCCTCACAGTCCGTATTCCACCACCAGTGTTTCTTTTTCTTTTCTTCCTTTCCCCATATTTCAGCCTGTTTCCTCATATTCAGCTTCATGTCATCCCATCCATTGCCAGTTTCTATTCCTTCCTCATATTTGGATCGATTGTGCCGTAATTTGTCTCTGTCTATATTTATTTTTCCAGTTGGTCTACTTGTCTGTGGCAGTCTACCCCTGTGCGGAATCCAAAGGCACTTGATTTCTGTAAGATAGTGATCTGATTCTATTCTTGTATTCTTTCTGACCTTTGTGTTCATAATCTCTTTAGTGTTTGTCCGATTGATTGCCACATGGTCAATCTGGAATTCCCCAATGTGGGTGCATGGGCTTGCCCATGTCTTTTTCTTATTCGGTTTGGCCCTGAAGTGAGTTGTCATAAGTCTCATTCTGTGTTCTCGACATAGTTCAATTAACCTTTCTCCGTTTTTGTTCGTCCTCTTGTGTGCTGGGTACTCGCCTACTATCCCCTTATGTTGCTTCTCCCTCCCTACCTGTGCATTATAATCACCTACAAGTATCTTTACTTGTCTGTGTGGTATGCTTTTCAGTGTATCATCCAGTTCTTCCCAGAAACTGTCTACAGCTTTCTTGTCTTTTCTGTTCTTGTCATTGGTATGCGCATGTCCATTTACTATGGTATATTTTTTGTTCCCTGCTCGAATTGATAACGTGGAAATCCTTTCAGACCTACTCTTCATTTCAATTATGCCATCCTCATACCTCTTGTCTATTATGAATCCTGTACCAAAGCATGTAGGTGTGTGTCTTCCTTTTCCCACTCTGATTCCTGGTTTCCCTTTCAGCACTATGAAGCCTTCTGACTCCACTGTGTCTTCATCACTATATCTTGTTTCTTGCATGGCTAGTATCCCAATGTTTCTTTCTCTCATCTCATCTATTACCTGTTTAAGTTTACCAGTCTTTGTCATTGTCTGTACATTTATGGTCCCCATCCTGAAAATCTTTTTCGTTTTGATCCTTTTGGAGGTTCTTGGGAGCTCCGACTCTTCCCATTCGCACATTCTGGCAGGTCCCCCAGAATCCGAATGCCTGCTTGCGTCAACTTTGGTTGACGGGGGATTGTCCCCCTGGGGTAATCTCAATTCTACAGTGCGATCCATTCCATGAGCTAAAAGGAATGTTTGTTGGGACAGCTCGGGACTGTCCAATTATACGACTGAGGTTGTTAGCCCCAGAAGATGAAATAAGAGCTTGATGTTCAGCTCAGGCTGGCATTTCCTCCAAACCACACGCTTCGGTTTTCCCGCCGGTACTCGGGTGGCTGACTGCATTTGAAAGGTTTAAACTGTGAATCAAGTAGTGGGTAATGTAGGATATTTTGTGACGCAGCAAGGGTTGGCATTTCTGAATTACGAGTTGGCGGTTAATTCAAAATCACATTATTCGAAGTCCGACTTTAGCGTCCCAACAAATTTGAATTAACGAGGTTTTACTGTATGTGGTTATTATGGTTAGGAAACCAATTTTAGACATTTCTTTTCGGGATAAGATGAAATAGCGACGCAGGAAGTCTGTACAGAATGCGCAATTGCTCAGTAACAGAGTTTTACTTGTAGATGGCAGCTGTTTCTCTGTAGTACAATTTAAAAAGCATAATACAGTAGTTACGGTTCAGTGTTGAGTTCCGGCAATAATACAGATGTGATCCTCCATTTGACAACATTCAGAAATTGTTTGAAAATTTCAAACGACGAGATGCCAGTATAAAGGAATGAGTTCCGGGTGACACTATTCAACAGATTAGATTGTAAAGTGCGTCAGGGACACTTTTGTGCGCAGACCTAAAAAAACTCCAAAATAGTTTTGTCATGAACCAGCATTGAAAAACCTTCAGCAGTTTCAGGCCCTAAAGCATGCAGGATACGAATCAAATGGTAATTTCTGCAAAGAAATGCAGCATCAAACAGGAGGTAATAAATTTTAATTGATGAACAAAAGTTTAGCCTACGGTGGTAGAATGAGCACCGGGCGCTGCACATTGGCATTGAGGAGGGAGATATTACAAACAGAACAGTGCTCAGAAGGAAAACTGCGGATCTGTTCGTAGAGAAGCACAACGGAACAAGAAGGGTTTCTTCGGATAAGGAACGAGCAAAAGCGAATGAAGGAAAGTTGGCGCAAAAGGAAAGAGCGTCAGCAGTCAAGGATGTTGAGTAATCGTAAGCCATAGGAGGTTGAAACGATCCTAAATAAATAAATAATAATATTGACTAAAATTATCATTATTATTTTCAGCTATCCTAAGAAACAAAGAAGTGAAAACTGATGGCTGTGCTTTAGAAATATGCAAAGAAGCATGATTAAATTTTGAAGGATTACAAAAGAAATGGGGAGAAGTGAAAAGTGTAGAAATGCAAATGAGTTTAGCTCACTGTGTTTCAGCAAAAGATAGAAGAGGTATGCATTCGCAGATGTCCTTTGGAATAAAATTATTCACTGGTACCTGATTTTTCAATTCCATATATGATACTGTCATCATCATCATCATCATCATCATTTTACAGGTCAGTTTCCCGGGTACTGTTCTTTCCTACTGGGGTACGTACTGTTGTACAGTGTCCTCCCCCGATCTGCAGTGTCCATCTTTAAGATGTCCATCCAGTCGGTTCTTGGTCTTCCCACTATCTCTCTCCAAGTTAACATACGCTGTCCTTGTTGGCTCCACCGTCACATCCTCATTACATGCCCAAACCACCTCAGTCTGGACATGCTGACCTGGTCTAACCACATAATTTCTAAACTTGTCCAGTTTGGGTTTCGAATTGTGGACCTAAGGAACTTCATCTCGGATGCCTGCAACCTTGATGAGTCTGTCTTAGTTAGGGTGCAGGTTTCAGTACCATAGGTTAAGATTGGTATGAAGTAGTGACCGAACATCACCAGCTTTGATTTTGTTTGTACTTTGGATTCCCAGAGGAGCGTTCGTACTTGCTGGTAAAAGTGAGAGCTCTTCTGCACTCTATTTGCCACCTCCTTTGTGGTTAGTGTATCTCGAGATATTTCACTGTCGAGGTATATAAAATTTGCACACTTTCTACCAGACGGTTTCCTAGCATGATGCTTGTTGGTCGTCCCTCTCTGTTTATTGCCATCAGTACTGTTATGAAATGTATTTCATTAATTTAACTTGGCACTTTCCAAACCCATTTCCGATTGGTCGATGATTTTGTATTGTCAAAAATGGTTACGCATGCAATATCCATGTTCGTCATCAAGTTTTGATATCGCATCAATAAGACATATGAAATGCAATAAAGTATTGATGGCACCAAGTTCCTTTACTTCAAAATCAAAAACAAACATTGGCGCCCAACAGCATGACTCTCAATAACCTGAGATGTTCAATACAAGCAAGATCATGAAAAGTGAAATGCGTAAGTAAAAACAATGTATCGCAATTGAGGTTAAGCAGCGGAGTAAAAATACAACACATCTCGAATTCCTGGAATCATTCACGGATATTGCATTCTCGTTCATAACGAAAATCAGACTGCTGAGGCAAACAACTTCAATTGAGTGCAGCATAAATCAGTAATCAGGCAAGTACGAATCGATGTTACGTACATACAAAGAAGTAAAGACAAGATTTCAAGTTTTACATTCTTCTCACCACTCAATGCAAGAATCTCCGTGAGAGCGTGAGTCTCTTTGACGTATACACCATCCTTGGTATACATATGGTACTCTTAGATTATAGCCTCTTTCTCTTTCCCTCAGCGCATGTTTTCGAGACATAAACATGCTCTGATAAACATAATAATAACTGAAGTCCATTGATCCTCCTGTTGTCATAAATATAAAAGATCCAAATTCCTTTCTCATATAAGCTCAATTCAGCAACACTGAAATTATACATAACTTTCACAGCATAACCTTAATTAAATTATGTCGCAAGTAACGAAACTGAAACAATCGCGTTGTCGAGTAAAGGCATATTTACAAGAATAATAATATCAAAATCAGAGGCGATGGTTAGAATTTAAAAAATTTGAAGAGGTATGGAATTCCTTTGAAGATTTACAAATTAAAATTGAGGAAACAGAGATTACTGATGAAATAGCAGCACTACAGTTTGAAGATGAATGTTAGGGAGAGCAAGAGCTATTTGAATCTATTTATTTCAGCGCAGTTACACAACTGCAAATGATAATAGATGAAGCAGAGGATGTTCAAAATAATTTGCTAGCTCAAATGAACACGGCAGTAAACAACGCCAATCATCAACAAGAAGTTACACAAAATCATAACAGAAGAATACACAAATGACCAGAAATTAAATTACTGGAATTCAACGGCGAATTCACAAAATGGTTGCTTTTTAAGAACAGTTTTGAGTCAACCATTCATAATGATACTCAACTAACAAATATTCAAAAATTTCAGTATCTGATCGGTCTTCTGCAGGGCGAGGTATGCAAAGTCATTCAAGCTTTTACCATTTCAGAAGAAAACTACACAAGTGCTTGGAACTTTCTGGTAGATACATATAATAATCAAATGATGATAATCGAGACACATCTAGATGAACTTTTCGAGTTTCCTACAGTTTTTAAAGAGAACAAATCTGAATCACTCAGGCAATTACAATTTCATATTCAAACTCACATGGCTTCATTAAAAGCAATGAAGCAACCAGTACATTATTGGGACACATTGGTTATTCATCTAGCAAAGAAGCAGCTGGATTTCATTGAAGAAAGAGACTGGCAGGAAAGGGTGAAAGGCAACACTCCAGAGAAGATGCCAACGTTGGATGATTTATTGAAATTTTTAACTGAACGTTCCCAATCATATATGCTGTTAAATCACAACAAAACCAAGGAATTGAACACGAAGACAAATCCGAAGGACAAACAACCTAGCAAGAAAGTTGTTATGACGACGACTCAGGCAAGCTGTAAACTGTGTCGTCGAAGTCACCCCATTTTTACATGTGAAGAATTAATTGAGCGATCAGTTGAAGATAGAAGAAAACTGCTCCGAGGAAAAGGACAGTGTCATAACTAATTGAAACCAGGACATATTGCAAAAAATTGTAGAGGATCAAAATGCAAGAAATGTGGACTTCTACACATTACACTTTTACATGCTCAGGAAGATGGCAAACAGAAACAAAATTTTAAAGAAAGTCAAGTGCCCATAAACCTGTTGTCGAATCTCATTCATCTGCTTCGCTCAATGTGAGCTTGGCGAAAGGAAAAACATCACAAATACTCTTGTCAACAGCTTTAATTGATGTGAAAGATGTTCACGGAAGAAGAATGACATGCCGAGCCTTATTGGATCCGGGATCTCAGTCGAATATATTAAAAGAAGGTCTGTATAAGAAACTTGGTTTACCGAATGCCAAGACAAACACACAGATCACTAGAGTAGATTGTTCCAAAGTGGAAACAAAACGGATAACCAGAGTACACCTCGCTTCAAGGAATGACGGATATGAGGTGGAAGCAGAATTTCTAGTTTTGCCAACTATAACAGGACGATTGCCACAGCTGTAGGTCAAGACGGACAAAATTATTATTCCAAAGAACATTTGCTTGGCAGATCCCACATTCAACAAGCATGGAGACATAGACATATTAATTGATGCAGGACTTTATTGGAAAATAGTCATAGGTCCACCCAAGAATGAAACTGAAGGAAAACCAGCTCTGTAAAACACCCGATTAGGCTGGATTATATGCGGTGAAGTTTTTGAGAACAAACAAGTATCAACAAAAACGTGCATGAAAATAAGCAATCAACAACTATCAGATCAGATGGAAAAATTCTGGAAACAAGAAGCAATTCTGGAGATTCAGCATTACACTTCAGAAGAAAGAATATGTGAAAGACAGTTCACGGACACCGTTACGAGAGATACAACAGGTAGATTCATCGTAAGGCTCCCTATCAAGCCAGATGTCATACTCGGAGAATCAAGAAAACATGCACTAAATAGACTAGAATCATTAGTCAAGAGGTTAAGCAGACACCCCGAACTCAAGACAGCTTATGCAGATTTCATAGATGAATATGAAAAACTAGGGCATATGAGCTTGATAGAAACAAACTAAAATCAAGATGTACCAAATTCATACTTCATACCCCATCAACCAGTGGTACGTCCAGATAGTGACACCACAAAGTTCAGAGTGGTATTTGATACCTCGGCAAAAACATCACTTGGGACATCACTCAATGGCAAGCTCATGATAGGACCTAATTTACAGCAAGATCTTTTTCACAATGTACTTAGCTTTCGCAGCCATAAGTACGTCATGATGGCAGATGTGGAAAAGATGTTTCGGCAAATCCACATCCATCCTGAAAATCGAGCATTACAGCAGATTTTGTGGAAAGAGAAATCTTTAGCCCCTGTGAGGATTTATCAGTTGAATACGGTAACATATGGAACAGCATCTGCACCTTACCATGCCATGAGATGCCTAAAAGAATTGTCTACCCTTCATGAAAATCAATTTCCAGCAGCAGCAAAGCCTATTCGTGATGATTTTTATATGGATGATTGCTTAAGTGGAGGAGACATTCTAGAAGACGTGATCGGGCTACGGCGGTAAATACAAAGTATACTCAAGAGTGGTGGAATGCATTTGAGGAAATGGGGGTCCAACAGCAAAGAGATCTTGCAGGATTTGGAGGGAAAAAGCGACGTAGAGACTTTACTGGTTTTAGACGAAGGTGAAGCTAGTAAGACTCTTGGACTCCTCTGGGACTGAGCACAAGATTGCCTTCAGTTTCCAGTTGAGCTGGCAAAGCAATCACCAGGATCCAAAAGAGAATTCGCCTCCAAAATCGCACAGATTTTTGTTTTACTAGGACTCGTGGGTCCAGTACTGATCAAAGGGAAGTTGTTGATGCAATACTTATGGGTAGATGGATTTGAGTGGGATCAGCCATTGTCCCAAGAGCACCTTCAGATTTGGAACGAGTACTATACGTCATTAGAAAGACTGAACAACATCAGAATTATGAGAAACATAAATTGCTCTGGCTCTTTTGATTTTTGGATGTAGTGAAGCTTCAGAGAAGGCTTTTGGAGCCTGCATTTATGCAGTTTGTCAAACGCAAAGTGGTCTCTACATTTCCAAGACGAAAGTAGCTCCTTTAAAAACCATTTCGTTGCCAAGACTCGAATTGGAGGCAGCCCTTCTTCATGCGCAATTTGTCAAAACAACAGTGAGTGCTTTGAAAGAAGAAATTGGTCAGATCAGATTATGGAGTGACAGTACAATTGTTTTGGGATGGATCAATACAGAGCCAAGGCCGCTGAAGACATCTGTGGCAAACAGGATTCCCAAGATTCAAGAAGCCACTGGTGCAACCACCTGGAAGCATGTGTCTTCGACTGAAAATCCAGCTGATCTTCTCTCAAGAGGAATTACTTAAGCAAAACTCGAAGAAAAAAAGCTGTGGTGGAGGGGACCTTCTTGGCTTCACACACATCATCAACAACCAGAGCATTCAGAAGAATTTTAAACAGAACGACCAGAGCTGTAGGTCACATCAACAAGCATTATACCGAATAAATTCTCGTCATTTCCGAAATTATGCCGTATAGTAGTAAATTGTCAAAGATTCATTTATAACTGCAAACTCAAACCGCAAGAAAGGAAAAAAGGTTCACTAGAAATACGAAAAACTTGTAAAGCAGAGAAACAGGTAGTCAGATGGACACAATTAGAAGCATTCCCTCAAGTACTACATTGCTTATTATCAAGACCTCCCAAAGAAGAGTTCTCTAAAGTTACTTAGTCCGTTTCTGGATAGTGACGGATTGATTACGGTTGGAGGAAGGCTTCGTTTTTCGGAGCTAACATCAGAACAGAGACATCGTGTGCTTCTACCAGCAAATCATCACATCACCAGAATGATCATCGTCGTCTGAAGCATTGTCCCCAGAGCAACTGCTCTGTGCAACTCGACAACGATATTGGCCTATCAGCGGCAGAAGACAAGCGAAAAGGATTGTCAAGAGGTGTCTAAAGCATTGTCCCCCAGAGCAACTGCTCCGTGCAACTCGACAACGATATTGGCCTATTAGCGGCAGAAGAGAAGCGAAAAGGATTGTCAAGAGGTGTCTGAAGTGGTTTTGTTACCATCCTACAGTTCCAGAGGTACGCATGGCATATTTAGCAAAAGAAAGGGTTACGTTAGTTGTTCGACCCTTTGTTACCACAGGAGTGGACTATACAGGTCCAATATCTTCAAGAGAAAGCCACAGAAGAGGCCGCATTCATACTTACAAGGGTTATGTAGCTGTATTTATATGCTTCAGTACCAAGGCAGTGCATTTGGAGTCGGTGTCGGAGCTAAAAACCGAAGCTTTCTTAGCTGCACGGCAACGCTTTACGGCGAGAAGAAGTTTGTCCAAGCAGCTTTTCTCTGTTAATGGGAAGAATTTCATTGGAGCAGCCAACGCACTACAAGATATCCAGTCCTTTTTGGAAAAGGGGTCAACGACCATTACCTCCTCACTCGCTCAGCAGCAGATAGAGTGGAGTTTCATTCCTCCCCGGTCACCCCACTTTGGGGGATTGTGGGAAGCAGCTGTAAAGATGATGAAAAGACATTTGCTGACTGAAACACAGGGACGCGTGCTAACGTTCGAAGAAACCTACACTATTATTTGTGATATAGAGGCTCTATTAAATTCACGTCCCCTTGCCCCTTGCCAAATGATCCAAATGATTTAGAAGTCCTAACACCAGCACATTTCCTCCTAAGTGACTCGATCGTGCAACCTGTGCAAAGGGATTTGTTGAGAGAACCCGATAACCGCTTGTCATGTTAGCAGCATTTTCAGAAAATTCAGCAGCGGTTGTGGCAGAGATGGCAGCGAGAATACTTGCAGAAATTGCAAAAACGCTTCAAGTGGCATTATACCAGTCGACATATTGATGTTGATTCTTTGGTGCTGTTAACTGAGGACAACATCCCCCCCACTGGAGTGGCCCAGGGCTAGGATAGTTCATGATGATGCTTGTTGTTTAAAGGGGCCACTGAGGCCACTTTGAACATTTGCTGTGACATGGATTCGATTCAGCTATATACTGGGTTCCGGGACTATTTGTTGTCGTTGCATACACACCGTCCATTTAAGGACACATGTTCATAAGATATTTTTTCCTCCATTTCCAGACAGAAATATGTCCTTGCACTTTGTCGGTTTTTATTAAAGTTCGCCCTGTATATTTCAAGACCCCCGGATCTACCTGAGAACAGCCTTTCTGAAATTCAGCCACATGTGAGAATATATAACCTCTGAAATGAGGAATGCACACTGCCGTACCTTGGGAGGTATTATATTCTTATTTCATTTCTGTATTTGTCTCTTGTGTCATCAGTACAAAGGCTATTTGGATCAGTTTCTAACAACATAATAATGGGATTGTTTACTTCAGCCTTTATTCTAACGAGTTAACAATTGCTATCAGCGCCGTTACTTACGCACTTAATGTGAGAAAATATTTTCGCTTCTCCATTTTGAACTTCAATTGAATGTTCCAAAGAGAGTAAATGTCCTTTGTTTACACAGATTCATGAGTCGAGGAGTTATACTGAAACATTTTGACCGTGCCTTCGAATGTTGGCGATAGCATTTGCTACTGCACATAGCGGGAAATCGAGAAGGGCGATGATCGATCGAATGTTGGCGATAGCATTCGCTACTGCACATGGGAGGAAATCGAGAAGGGCGATGATCGATCGAATGTTGGCGATAGCATTCGCTAGGGCACATAGGGGGAAATCGAGAAGGGCGATGATCGATCGAATGTTGGCGATAGCATTCGCTATTGCACATAGCCGGAAATCGAGAAGGGCGATGATCGATCGAATGTTGGCGATAGCATTCGCTACTGCACATAGCGGGAAATCGAGAAGGGCGATGATCGATCGAATGTTGGCGATAGCATTCGCTACTGCACATAGCCGGAAATCGAGAAGGGCGATGATCGATCGAATGTTGGCGATAGCATTCGCTACTGCACATAGCGGGAAATCGAGAAGGGCGATGATCGATCGAATGTTGGCGATAGCATTCGCTAGGGCACATAGGGGGAAATCGAGAAGGGCGATGATCGATCGAATGTTGGCGATAGCATTCGCTACTGCACATAGGGGGAAATCGAGAAGGGCGATGATCGATCGAATGTTGGCGATAGCATTCGCTATTGCACATAGCGGGAAATCGAGAAGGGCGATGATCGATCGAATGTTGGCGATAGCATTCGCTACTGCACATAGCCGCAAATCGAGAAGGGCGATGATCGATCGAATGTTGGCGATAGCATTCGCTACTGCGCATAGCGGGAAATCGAGAAGGGCGATGATCGATCGAATTCAATTGAAATACTGGAATGTACAAATATCGATATGGAGAAAATAACACTTGGTGTTCTGTGATCACTCACAAAGTGGCAATGACTCTTTGGGATGGATGATGTAAATGGTATGAACCGGTTGTGGTGTTCCGCGTGGTACAGCACAAACATTATTAGTTCCAAGTTATGCCACCAGGCTGCAAGCAGGCAGGAGAGTTCAAACATGATAACGGTGATTAGCACTGTTCATTACGGCCTTTGAACTCAGCGACGTGCTGCATCTCTTGCATGGCATGGTGGACAGTTGCCCGCAGCATATCGCGTGAAGTCAGAGCTACATGTCGGGGGACCTCGAAGGTCGCGCATCTTGTAAAATGCCTAGAGATAATGCGGTCCTTACTGAAGGTTTCTCGAAACAATTCTTTCACCTGGCGAGCGAAATCTTGCTTGAAAATAACGGTGTGGTTGCAGTTGCGGTCCTGCCCAAATCTGGAATCACATGTTGCACAAGAAGGTCCCTATAACGTGCAGATGTCACTGTACACCTAACAGGCCCATGACGGAGCTTGTTAAACCACACCAATCAGTCGAACCCCATATGAGACAGTTGTGTGCATTCGCTGCACAATCCAGAGTAAAATGCACCTCGTCAGCCCACAATTATTCCCCGACCACATGTTGTCCACTTCCACGCACGCCATAAACCGTAGGGAAAAGTCACGGCGTTCTGCAACAACTTGGGGTTCAGTTTGTGAACAGTATGAAGTTTGTAAGGATACCAGTGTGTAACTCTTGACCGGTGTAGCGACAAGTCACATGACAAAGCATGAGCACTTGCTACAGCTACTTCATATAAAACATCCATGGGGATGCGCTGCCGTCCTCTCCCTCATGCGATACCTCATTCACCAGTTTCCTCGAATTTCTTCATCTTTTTCTTCAGCCCATTACTTTTCATGGGACCTCTTCTCTTCTGTTTCTCTCGGCCATATTCCCGCAATGCAGCCTTGCTATTGCTGCCATTCTGATAAAAACAATTTCACTAGTAGTGCACTGTCTCTGTTCCCAAGAGGTAATACGTTTCACACGGAGAAGTTCATGTTTCTTACGTTACAACGAAGATTCACTTCACAAGAGGAATCAACATGCGCCACAAGGCAACAACCAAGGAACTGACAACCCATGGAACTAGTAATTTGTGTGGCATAATTCGTGAACGCATTACTTAGTGAGCATATCTCCACAATTTCAGACTTGTACCATCATTACAGCCCCTGTTGTGCCACACTGAATACCGTGACTTTCATTGTGGACACCTGGTACCATGCCCGCAGTGCTTTGTGACACATTTTATGAAATTTAATAAAATTAGTCAGTAAACACTTGATTCCTCTGCAATTTATCGTTATAAATTCTTGGCGACAGTCACATTCGGTGACAGGTAGTGTTAGGAAAAGTACTTAAATTGCTGTACTGAACATCAATAGACGTACATGATACTACTGTCCAAGTTACGAGAAATTTTTTACAAGGATTTCAACAGAGGTTTTAAGCTTCCATATGTCCTGAGTTTGGTGTTATTTAACAGGAGTAGGCTATATGACAGCACTGGGTTTCACCCACGCCTTTACTATTTTCAAACATTTATTTCATTGTAGACAATCTTCTAATTATTTTATTATACCATCTTCTTGCAACCTGCGGGTTGACCAAGGACAAATGGTACCTTAACAACAATAATGGATACAGATAGATACAAGAGATAGTATGAGGTTAAGAGTGGGACACGTCAAATATTTATCTGAGGTTCTTGAAGACCACGATGGACTTCCTGAGAGTAGTAAGGGCGATGTTATAGATGCCATCTCTATTCATCCCAAAGGTATTGCAAAAGTCGAGAAAAAATTTAGGCATGGATCCTCGAGCATCTAACATCAAGCCGATTTCAGATATGGATGAGAGGTTATTGATTTCAACTCCTATGATGATGCTGATGTCAGGAAGATCATCTGATTGTAAAAACTAGCTGATAAGATTAATCTCACTTTATACCTGCCCCCGTAGACAAACATGACAAGTGTTGGACACACTGCCATGTTTTAATGACCAGGAAAACCCTCTATACCAGGCTTTTTAAAAGGATTAACTTTTACATCTCAGTTATTGCCATTACTAATACGGGAATATAATACGAAGTTGGTGATTCCAGAACTATTATTATCAAAATCATGAACAACCCATAAAATGGAGAGGCCTGCTTTAGACAGTGCAATTTCTTCATTCTCTTTTTAGCAGAAGGCGACAATTCCTGATCAGATTCATGACTACCACACTGTCAGACTTTTTCTTGCTATACAATATCATTCGCCCTATATTCTCCACCATCCTCTTCAAAATCATTACTTATGAAGAAATTTCTTCGTCAACAAGAGATGAAAATGTACTTCGATGCACCATGATGTCTACAGGATAGCGGGAAAGATATTACACTTCAGCAAAGACAAAATCACTTCGAGATCGGTTTCAAAACATGCAATATGGTGCGATATACCTGCTAAACGAAACCTTAGGTAAAAAACAAGTTTCCACATGTACATTTTGAAAATCTCTTCATCTTTTCGGAATTCTGGCCATAAGGGATCAAGTTCACCATATTCATTCCTCTCACCATGTATAGGATGTGCCCACTCCCTAGCATTCTGCAATGCTATAGACACATCCATTTAGTAAATTTGCCTGAAAATTCACATCAGCAATTGTATTGTAAAGAGCGGCACGTCAGAACAATATGATCACTTGGGGGCTGATCAGCATAGTCTGTAGGCTCATATGTTACTTACTCTCCCAATTCCAGGTGCGCTAAACGTTCCTGGGTCGGAGAGGTCACAGTGCAATAAATCATCCGTGTGTGTTCCTGTTACTTAACATCTCAGGAACACTATTACGTTCCCCAGGGTGCGGTCTGACAAGTGACTGATCCTTGTAACTTGAAGGTAATTACGTCTCGTGGTCATGGTTGTTGAGGTAGCTGCTAGGAGAGATGATGGTATACGATTTGCTTGCCAAATGCCTGGCTCTCGGCAGTGTAGCTCTGGAGAAAGGGCATATGATGCTGTGTCCATCAGAGTGGGCTACGTGCTGGCACAGGGTTTCGCCCCTCTCATGGGGATGATATACTACCCGACCCCATAGATATTGACATGTTTTGTGTATTTATTTTATTGCCTAATTATGTACTATTTCAGTTCAAGGAGAATATCTTCTCCCCAGTTCATTTAATTATTTAAGTGTTTAATCGCAAATTTTCCCGGTTAGTCTTGTCCAAAACAAATATCCGCATGACTGCATTCAATTCTTTTGTATATCCCTGCAGTCAGAACAGCAAGAGAAATACAAACACGTGAGTATAACTCGCAATATATGATACTTTAGACTGAAAGGCAAACGTCATTGATCAGTGCCGTAACGTAGGGGAAGTGCTCACATTACAGACCTCCAACAAAGTGTTACTGTTACGGAAAATGAGAAAATTATCCTCCTCAAGTGGGAGAGTGGCTTCATAGAGCCAATCAGACAACTGGCATTTGTGCTATCGAGCACGGTAGCTTGTAGTAGATGTAAGGAAGCGACAGGGGATGTAATTTGAGCGAGTTATCTAAATTAATTATTTTTCTTTCAGTCAATTCATTGGGAAAATCCTTTTACTTATAAGCTTTTGTGTTTGAAGTGGTGAGTTCATGAGTCATTGATGCATACATTGGTTAGATACAGCTGTGCATGCCAGCCTTTCCTGTGCCAACCATAACATTTCTACGTAAAAATTGCATAGTAAATATGCAGTAATCTGCTTGTCATATTCAAACTTTGGGCTACCTCTGCCATTGTTACCGCTTGCACTTCAATCAAAAACCAAATGGACAAGTCCTGGGTGTCACAATGTGTGTCGTATCATTCTATCGCTTCTTCCCGTCAAATGTACACAATTCAATCGTCTCTGGCCAATTCAGTTCAGTATGTTTTCATTCGTGATTCGATGTATCAATATCACCTTCAGTATTCTGTAACACCACATTTCAAAAGCTTCTATTCTCTGTCTTTCTGAGCTAGTTATCGTCCATACTTCACTTCGATACATCCACGCTCCAGACGAAAGTCTTCGGAAACATCTTTCTAATTCCTTTGTCATTCTTCGAAGTGAGCAGATTTGTGCTAATCTGCAGTTTACGTCCTCCATCGTCAGTTATTTTACTACCCAAGAAACGATATCTCTCTACTTCCTGTAATAATTCACTTTCTAATGTAATGTTTCCTGCTTGACCTGACTTCGTTTGACTGCACTGCTTTAGTTTTGTTTTGGACTTATTTATTTTCTATCATTTACTGCTTACAGAGAACCATGTCCATACTATTCAGCAATTTTTCCAGATCTCCTGCATTGATTATACAAATTTTGTGTTATCATTACGAAGCAAGAAGGGCTATAAAAGTTGTGTGATAAGCGAATGAATCATTGCAGTGTTAACACGAGCCAGATTAGGAGGGGTTGAACCACAAGCTTCTTCAGTGCTTTCAAAATTCAAGCAAAATCACTGACATAAAACAGGAAAAAATACAAGCACTAGCCAATTTCGAAAGCAAAATACCGTTAAGATTAGAAATACATAGAAAAGAGTCTTAAAACTCACCAACATCAGGTGGTCGATGTTGTGGCCGAGCTGCGTCTCAAAGAGCTCCCCGTGGATCCCGTGTGGCATGGAGGACCGGCGGCCGCGATTTGTTGTTATTCTCGCTGATGGATTACGAGCGCCTGCAAGCAAGACCAACAAGAAACTGTGTCAACATTCAACCTCATACTGTACACATTGGAAGATGACACCTCCGACACCTAAAGTAAATTGAAGTGTCAAAAGTCACACACAGGCTGACTGAATCGCATCAGAAATGATCGCACATGTTAGGTGAGACAATATTATTATTTATATTATTATTGAATTACGGGCCTTGCTTGCGTCCACAGAATCTTTCTGTAAACGGAGACTGAGAAGTCAATATCCGCTGCGACAACGATACTGACTATTATATTTTACTCGACGCGTTGGTGTCATCGACACTCTAAATATTGCACGGTGGAATCATTTTTGAAAAGTCAACAAGTAGTTCTCGAAAATATGGTAATCATAAACATAATTTCAAATAAGTCGGAGAAGTGTCTCTTCATTAATGTAACTAATTAACATGTATTCATTATTATAGTGGTAGATAAATATCACTGCTTTAGAGGGCACAATTACTGTAAAATGCCAGTGGACATGTACACAGTTTGGTGTCTGAGCATCTGATTATTCCTCCCCTGATTTTTCTTGAATATCGGACGTTTCTCATGAACGCTTTCAACCTGGTGCATCGAAACTGTAACTTCTACCTTCAGTCCCCGAACCCAAACTCATTCAAAGCTTACTTCGAGGACATCATTAATAACATACAAAAGTGACGTTGGGCGGTAAGAAGAGAGTTTGTAAACTAAAATACCATCCTCACACAACATACAAAACACCCGGCGATTGTATGTTAAGGTACAGCAGGTGGAGTAGTTTGAATATATGTGAAAGAAAAATTGTTGATGATGCATTATAGTGGAATAAAGAAGACATATTCAGATATTCCAAAACATGAATGTATGTAGAATCTATCTTTGTGTGAAGAAGAATGCAATAGATGCACATTCAGACAATTTGTTGAACAGCTCTGTTACTGGTCTCATGTGACACAACCTAGTGAGTGGTAGGGGGTGTAATCACGTAAAACTGTAGGTCCAGCGAGACTAAATTGATGCCACTAACACCAGAGGATTGATCTCCATTACCAGCAGAGCTCTGAAAATAGAAGTATCAGCCCAAGAAGGGGAACAATGGCAGGAGTGCAGACAGAATGATGAGATAAACTGATCCTCTGAGGCAAACAGAGGAGAATAGCATACCTAGGACAGTGAGACGAAGACGATGATGGTTAAACTCGGTCTCTGTTGACTCAATGATAAGATGTAATAGAGTTAGATACATTTAAAGGCAGTCGACAGTCCTGAAATGCTGGGGCACTAATTCCACGATCAGTCCCTTCCCTTTCCCATCCTTCCTTTGATGTGTTAGTGTGAAATTAAACTACCACCAAAGAGTCAGATAACAGAATAAGCATATATAAAATCTAGCGCTCTCCATCTCTGTTAACCACCACCTTCTACTGACCAAGAATTTGAGACTAACCAGGTCCATCGCCACTCTTTTACAAAATCGTAGTGTTTTGTCAAATTTCAACAGGAGCCTGCAGAAGAAGGGCCTTCTCCAGGGAAGTGTACAGGCTCCTATTTTTTTCAGTATATAAAATAACGCCAACCCACAACTCCTAATAGCAGGACCTTCCTCTAACCACCCAGAGCATAGGTTTCGAATCACTTGAGGAAACCCTTAGGAATGCCCATGAAGATCTCTCCAGATACTTCAGTATGAACCATCTTAAACCAAACACCTCAAAGGAACCTCATTTGAGAAACAGGGAAGCCAAACGCAAATTGAATTTAGTATGGTCAGGGATCGAACTGGTACTCAGTGACACTCCAAAATACCAACGACTGACGCTCAACGGATCTCTTACTTTCGAGAACTGCAAGTCAATCTCCTCAAAAAACTGGTCAGATCACAGCGGGGAAGTCATCCTCACACCACCCGAACTTCTGCAATGGCGCTGTTATTCTGCGGGAGAGTTTGCCTGTCCTGTTCCACGTATGCCAACACGTGGATGTAGGTCTTAATGAAACCCGTAGAACTGCCGCTATAACCGGCACACCTGTTGCACGAATAGCACCACCTCCTGTTTAACCACAGTATCTGCTTTGCTCTCTTAGGTAATTCTGTAAAAGGATAGGAGTAAATATAAACTAAAAATGAATTTAAAGAAAACAAAATTCATGAGAGTAGGCAAAAGAAGCCAAAAATAACGCACCGATAGAACCAGTCAAAGAATTCTCCCATTTGGGTATTGTAATTACCTCTGATAACAGATCACGTTCAGAAATCAAAAAACAACAGTGGTAGCAAAACAATCCTTCCAAAATAAGAAAAACTTACTACTAAATAACAATCTTACGTTGGACACTGGGAAATCATTTCTCAAGACCTTTGTTTGGAGTACGCTACTGTAAAAACTGGACATTAGAGAAACAGGAAGAAAAAAAATTGACGCTGCTGAAATGTGGTTTTAGAGAAGAATTAAGAAAACAAGTTGGACAGATAAAAAAGCAAATGACTTTGTTTCAAGGAATGTAAAAGAATTGATGTTCATTAAATATGATAAAGAAGAGGAAAAATGTTCCGTGGACACGTACCGAGACATGACTCTCTTCTCCAAAACATCATTGAAGGTAAAGTGCTCGGAAAGGGACCAAGGAACTGGCATGTGGTTCATACAGCAACATGAAGAGGGATTGACTTTAGCAGATGATGATGAAGGAAAGAAAGAAAGAAAGTGAAGCAGGAAAGAACCCATCTTGTCCATGGTTACGAAGCTCGATTGAAATCAAGGAAGAGCGTCCTTAGAACATCAAAGGAACTTAGGAAACCGTCGAAAAAGCTAACATACATCCTTAGAAGACTATAAGCTCCCTTCCCACTGATTGGACAAGAACTTTGGAAGCTTTGCCTCCTGGCCATTATGAGGAATGCCTGATTTGAAAGTCTCTGATTGGATTGAGATCAGCAGTCAGCAGTTCAAAGGTTAATTTAGCCAGATTGTGCTATTCTGATAAGAATGATATTCAGTGAGAACTTGGAAAAGTCCAGATTGTATAACATCTGCTGCAATGTCAACTGCATCCATCCTTCTGTTCTCAAGATGACCATCATTACTCCACAGTAAATGGCCAAGTTCTGGTCACAGTATAATATTCGAACTCTTCCTTATATGTGAATGTTTCTGAGACGAGAATGATAATAATAATCCCTTCATTCTCGAGTTCCTTTCTGCCTTATATCGTTTTCTAATCCCCACTGGTGTTTTGAGTCTTTGTCTTACTCGGGTTGTCTTCTTTCATCTCACACTCAGCAACCCTCCTCCACTGTCTTCCTGTTTGAACCTTGTCTACTCTTGTGATAGTCCTGTCAACACGCTGGCTTCTGCATTAGCAGGATGGAACCAATCCTGGAGGAACTTTTCGAAGCCAGTTGTATTTAGAAACAGTCCGATATGGATGCCAAAGCTACAATGGGCTTACAGCGAGGTGAAGCAATCAAAAACACAATTTATAGAAATAAAACTGTCAGTCTTCACACTTCATTCCTGCAGACAACACAATAATGTTTATCAGTTTTGTAAAACGCAGTGATCGTAGATGGCAATCCTGAATGCTGCAACAGTTTTACTATTATAAAATATTCTTTCATTGTATCGATTCCATAGAAAAAATGTCAGTTGTTGCTCAAGAGCTGGCTGTTGTCTTAAAACATCTTATGGATATAATTCCCAGACTTATTTATCCTCATCTGAAGTGCCGATTTTTCTTCAGAACGAAGGAAATCTTGAGAGATTTTCAATCTCGAACGTTCGCCAAATCTTCACGCAAGCTTCCGAAAGTCCAGTAAGCGACAAATTGAGTTGGCAAGTGAACCATTATATTTAAATTGTTCCTGGGTTATGTTAGGAGTTGTGTTATGCATTATTCCAGTAACCTGTGCTTTCTGCAATGTGTGATGAAGGCCGTAGCTTTTATTTCCATGTATGAATTTCTCCACTTGACCCTTCCGTGGTATTTAAATTGTAACTTATCAGATACGTTTCCTCTGGCATCATTCCTAAACCAGGTGATCGGTACTGTGGAGCTGCCTGGCGGGGAGTCCTCACACTTTTTCATATATATGTCTGTTGCTGCTATTAAATCACTACTTATCTGCTTCATATCAGTTTAAATGCGAACTTAAAAAATATAATGTATTTTTCTCATTAAATTAATTGTATTTATTATAATTATTAGAATTTAAAAGCGTAAGTGTTTTGTGCTAGTTTCACCAGGTGGCGACTCTGTTCGCTCACCCAACACAAAATAGCGAATTAAATCTTTCGTTTCCTCTCATAGTTAAATGATACTATGAAAATGACAAGAGGCAGGAGGAAAATATAAAATTTAAGCAAAGAATACTGTGTAACAAGGTGAAATGGGAGGTTCCAGGGATAAATATGACTGCGTGCTCATGAGAGGCCTTGCTTTGTGATTTAAATGAAACTTGGAATTTCAATCTATTAAATAAACTATTATGGCTCTGTTTTGAGTCCACCTTGTCAATACACCTCATAATGATAGAAAATCATTAATTTGATGTACATGTTTCAGGAAAATCATCCATTCCCTTCATCAGTGATGTCAGGTCAAGGAAACATGTATGTTAAATTAAACATTTTGTATTATTACAAGGTGTATTGACAAGGTCGATTGAAAATAAAACTGTAACACATTCAGTCAAGTCAATAAAGGAGCAAATAATGTTTATCAACTGTTGCAAACGTCACCTCAGGATTTTCCCCATCACTTTACTTAACCTTAAATTTTGGGTCATTCTTCCAATTATTCCCATCTTAGCTGTAGTCATGAGGCAAGGTTTTTTAAGAAAGGCTTGTGTAACTTCAGTCTTTAATCATCCATAAAGTTTGTCCTCCGTAGGTCTGTTTACGATAATTAATGTTTCATTTATTAATTATTACTTTTTGGCCGGATGAAATTCCCACTTAACCTTTGTCATTTGGTTTATTCTCTCCTTCTTTGTAAACTTAATCAACTAATGGTGAATGAAAAGTAGATTTGGGACTAGCTGACTCTTAATTCATGACTAGGTTTTCGTCTACAGGGACCGCATGTCCTATTATTAGTGTTTTAAGGTCTCCGGTTTAGAGAGTCGTAACGATTCATTTTCTAGACCACACGACACCTCATAATCTGCAGGACTTCGGGCTGAGCAGCGGTCGCGTGGTAGGCCAAGGCCCTTCGCGGCTGTTGCGCCATAACGTTAAGTCTTTGTCCCTCGCACAAATTGAGTGAAGTATGTTAAATTTATTTTATTTTAATTTCATTATGTAATAAATTCTTGTGAATCTACCTAATGGTTGAAAATGTCAAATAACTTTTTCTCTTAAAAAATGAACCTCGTTTGAAGTTACCGTCCACAAAAGTTCATGTACCACGCCTCGTAGGGTCTATTCCGTTTTCCAAATCATTGATCTTCAGTTGCCTTTTGTTGTACCTGATTTAATTTGTTTCAATTTACAGAAATTTTTCATGATCTAATTTCTGTTTATTTGAACGTTGTTAACACGCTTAGAGGTGTCACCAGTAACTGCCACTGTGAAAGATGTTGAGAAACAGATGATCAGAATTAGAATTTCATGAAAACAACAAAAATAAGAAAAGAAGGAATAAGACGAAGGGAGATGTGAGAGGTCAGAGAGAGAACGAGAGGCTCATCTGTAGGACGAGTGATAGTGAATTCTGTTCCACACAATTGTCGAAGTAAGACTGGATCACAGACTGCAGGCTGGAGGAAGATGAGGTGTGTAATTAGATGATGAGAGAGGGAATAAGCTGAAGTGTTACGGACATCTTAAAGAAGGCGATGGAGAGGAAATGACGATAGACCGTAAAGTACGCAAGCGATAGTGGGAATAACAAGTTCAAGGAGAAGACATCTGAGCGGGCAGAGCAAGTTCCACACAGGAACGACTCCCGTAGTTGTACAGAACAGTACTGCACTGCAGAGTCCCTTCTCCAAAAACAAACGACTGTGACTTTCGGCTGTTCTCGAAGGAGTAATGTCCAGCGTTTTGACTTACAAGCAGCACAGTCCACTTTCACTCTCCGTATGCCCTGCCCAAGGAAACCGACTAGAAACAATAATAATAGTAAACACGTGATGACTTGGCCTACCAAGAGACTTTTTCTTCTTGGTTATTATATGTGTGTTTTCTTATTACCTTCTGTTTGACCATTTGTCTTGCATTAGCTATGTCCTGAATTTCGTTGGTATTCCCCTGATTATTCCACAATATGAATGGAGAGTGTGTCTCGCTGTGTGTAGTGTGAATAATTTTTTTACGACAAAATGGTTCGTGAGTTTTTTTACATGTGTCTGCTTGTTGCGTGAACTTCATGTTCTATACCACCCGTAATTCATGTCGGTGTGAGATATCATCCATTCTGTGCGGATGAAGCTTGAGGAGAGTACTGGGAATTATATGTATGTGCACATGTACCGTGCTATTTGGGAACCCTCTTGTTCTTACTATTGTGTTACACACTGCTTGCTTTGGACCACTGATGCATGCGGTCGAGGTTTATTGAGCCTGTGTGTTGGGAATCAAGCGTGTGTGAATGGGTGGTTTAACGGAGTGTATATCGACTGTTGGATTTCATCATAGATTTTCTTTTATTCCTCCACCCTTTGTTTTCTAACCCTCTCATTGACCTCTATTTTGATATTTCAATCATTGTTTACGTCTTCGGAGCATTTGCGCATGCTCTCGTTTCTTTTCTCTGTGGTCGAGGTTTTGGCCATCGTTTTAACAGTTCCTTGAGTACCGAAATGAGAACAATCGATCGATGCTCTTTGTTGATGCGTGAGAGAATTAATTAGGACGGTATTGTCAGTTGTATAGTGTGGGAGCAAAAGATCTGTTGGAAAATCGACCTTTTCAATGTTATAATACATGTCGAGGTGTTATTTTTACTAATATGATCTGAATTAAACTACGCATTGTAAGAAGCCCCACTATATGTGAAATGGCACGTTCTACTGAAATGTAATGTAAAAAGATGCTGCAGCTCCAAAACCTAATGCAGATTCTGACCACTTATGTTTTTCATGATATATATATATAATCTTTTTATATATTGCTAAATGTTCATTCTCTGGGTTTCTTTCATTCATTCATTAAACCAACCTTTGATAAATTTGTTTTTTATAGTGTTCTTAGGTTAACCTAATGTTGACTAATTCCTAAGAGGCTCATCTGTAGCTCAGGGCCTGTTGCCTTGGCCTTTGCGAGTCACGATCTGGACCTCGATATATATATATTTTTTAAATTGGATATTTGACAATCTTCAAGACTTGCTACTTGGTCAACCATGACTTCTACATTTAACGGACATCTCTCGCACATCTAATAACCCTGAATCTGACAAAGTTGTCTACTAGAACAACAGCAAAGTATTTTCAGCCTGGTATAAATTTTCATCCAGCTGCTTAACTGTGGGCCATCAAGTATGCTGTCTAGAGATATGAACACAATAACAGCAGTGACTCCCAATCAACAACCCAATAGCTACAGCACGTCTGTCTTTCGTGGATCCAAGGTCACACTGCTTCTCCTGGAAATGAAAAGTCAGACATCCTCATCCACATTGAAATTGCCTACAACAAATCACCCCTCAGCTATGCTAGAGCCCAAATCAAAATATTTCTAATAAGAAAGTGGAACAAGTACAGAGTGGTCTGTCAAAAGAGAACAGTTTTTCCCGACATACGTAGACGAGTCCAGCTCAAAACGTAGTGCTTGAATTAATTCTCACTCAGTTTCTCTCCAACCATGCAAAAGTTTAAGTGCTACTTTGAATGCATTAAAATTAACATTGCAGGTAATTATTGTCATTATTTGTGCTTTTGTGCATCTTCACAAACAGTGGGCCATTTACTGCCTGACTGTTCCATGTTTGGAAGGACAAGATTCGATATTGAGTGTTACCTCTACACTTGTAATGTGAAACTTTGAAAGCCATTATTCCACCTGTTTAGGAAATCCTGTTGCTACAAAGAGTTCCTTAAGTTCATTCACCACGAATTAATTAACTGATCAAAACTATAACGCTCATACTCATGTAACATTTGGTTCAAAACTATTTAGTTATTGAATATTCAATAAGTAAATGAATTCACTTCATTCATGGTACAAGTTCATAAGATGTCCAAGATCAGAGAATATTCTTTCTTGAAGTAAGCATGATGGATATGGTAGATGTATATCACATGAACACAACAGTTAGCACTTCCATCTGGCTACTATAATACTCTAAACATGAACGTGGTAATAGCTGTGTCTAAGACTTACCAGTGAGGCCTCCTAAGGATGCCACATCTCTGACAACCGTCACAGATGTGACAACCTCGCGGCTGGCTTGTCCTCCTTTCGTTGGCTGGCGCTGTGGAAATTCAACCACTATTAGTTTTGTTCAGTCATAGTCCATGCTAGTTAGTTCATCATTTGTAAGATGGCCCACAGGCTACGTTTGCTGAAAATCATTTTGGAACTTTTATAGTACCGTAATCCCAAAGCCTCTAAGAAAAGAGATACAATTCCATCCAGAATGACAACTGTTCCAGTGAACAAAGACTCGTGGGCTTATTACTACAAAATGAGTTGTACTGGTATCCGTTAAACTGCAACATCTATTTGGTCGCAAGGAATGCACATGAATGACAAAGAAGGCTTACGAGGCGGCAAAAAGTGATCCAGAAAAGGTGTGAAAATGTAAACGTGACGATTATCAATCGCCACCTAACCTAAGCAAATGTGACATATGGTACCTAGTTAAGGAGGTTACAACTCAGAACTTCACTCATGGTTGAACTTCATGTTATTAAAAGGAAGTGACAGAATTCATAAATGATCTGTTTGAGAAATTCAAAACCCTCACAAATGAGTTGAGGAAAGAACATCTGAGTTGGAAAAATATCTGGTGAATGTAGGCAATGATACTAAAGTGGCTTTAGATGAGTCAGATCCTTAAACAGTAAGAACAATGTGTTAATTGGTTGAATACCAGAAATGATAAAAGAAAATGTGTATGATTTGGTGACACAAACAGCCACGGCATTGATTTGGGACTTCATGAGATTGATGTTGCTCATCGTCTGCCGTCAAGAGGTGGGAACGTTGGAAGAATTGTATTCACTAACAGTTGGAATCAAGACGAAATAGTGAATGCGAGAATTCAGAAAAGCTTTCTGAACACCCAGGACACTGGACTGAACTGCCCATCATGCAAAGCATTTAGTAATGATCACGTTTCGCCCAGGAATGAGAACATTGCAAGAAGATTCACGTTACTGAAGCAGAATGGATAAATATTTGCCACCTGGACACGGGACTTCCAGAACTACGTACGTCTGCGAAACTATGGATAGATTAAGAAGCATCATCATCAGCAGCGAAGCAAAGATCGCACACCTCAAGAATAAGTACGGACAGTAAATACTGCTGGTACTACACTCTCACGAATTTATATTCATTTTAAGTGGTAGAGGATATTTAGAGGAGTAAGGAGATCCGGTGTGATACTGTTGAACACTATAAATTACAAACTAAAAATCAGACTAAAAATTCTAAATGTATACGTACTGTATCAATGCCCAAAGTCTTAGGAATAAATTGGAGGATATTATGTTTACCGGTGTTACTGATGAGGTTATAGAACTTGACATTATAATTACTGTATAACAGAACATATGACGAAACATCCTATATAACATACCTAGCTTTGAAACTTACCATCTAGCAAGAGATGGTAATGGAAGAGGACTGTCAGTGTACCGGTATGCGTCAAGAAAATGGGCAATTAAAGTCATTACGATCATTAACAGTATTCTCCAATTGGAAGTCTTTAGCAATAACAAAATACAGTAGAGACAATACGCGACACTCTGCAAGATATCGAGGGACAGCGATTAGAGCTCTATCTAGCGGAGTGACCTGAGAGTTACTGGTTCTGTCATAAGAGCACGTCTATTTGTTTGTGAAGTTTTGGCGTTATTTATGCGTTTGAATTAAGTTGACATAAGTAAATTGTAGCGTGTGTCATTCCTTTATATCTCCTCTCAGTATGAGTGGAAAGATATGTTCTGTGTTTGGCTGCAATAACTATGAAGTGCAGAAGGATTCGCGGTCTTCCGTTCCCCTCGTGACAAGAAAATATAAGTAAATATTGTGTTTGCATATATATTCTTCCAGTTACAAAGAGATTTTTATAGTACTTCCTAAACTTCTGACCTGCACGACCCAGGTTTTAACTGGTTTAAAATATAATAGGCTTATTTTATTGTATAGTTCATGGTGTGGATTACTGTAATCACGTCCTAGTTCGTGAACCATGGGCAACGGCTGAGTAGCCTAGTAAGTGGTCCTGAGAGTCGGGATACCAGTTGCTATGGAATGGGAGTGGATATCTTGGACATATTCTGAGTCATGGCCCTCCTTGTGCTCAGGCGGCTAGGACTATACAATCCACCGGTGGTCCACAACCCATTAGAGGATAGATCCTCACTTGGACTATGTGTAAGTAGGATAGCATCCTGCTTCATGAATTTACCGAGCTCCGAACTTTTTAAGCAAGCCTCGGACCTATGGGAGTAATGGAGTCCCACTCCCATTTGACAGACGACGGACTCCTTGGAAAAAACTTGGCGAACGAAATGAAATTCGATGGGGAGCTATCAATATTAATGGGGCTTATGGAAGAAAGAAAGTAGAACTGGCTGAGTCAGCAAAGAGGATGCATCTGGATGTGACAGGAGTAAGTGATATTCGGGTAAGGGGAGATAACGAGGAAGAGATAGGAGATTATAAAGTGTACTTGACGGGTGTTAGAAAGGGCAGAGTATGGGGTAGGGCTGTTTATCAAGAAAACCATTGCACGCAACATAGTTTCTGTTAGGAACGTAAATGAGCGAATGATATGGGTAGATTTGTCAGTTGGAGGAATTAGGGTGAGAATTGTCTCAGTGTATTTACCGTGTGAGGATGAAGTTGACAAGTTTTATGAAACATTGAGTAACACAGTGGTCAGGGTCAACAGCAAGGATAGAATAGTGCTAATGGGCGATTTCATTGCGAGAGTTGGAAATAGAACTGAAGGATATGAAAGGGTGATTGGTAAATATGGGGAAGATATGGAAGCTAATAGGAATGGGAAGCGTTTGCAGGACTTCTGTGCTAGTACGAGTTTAGCAGTTACGAATACATTCTTCAAGCATAAGGCTATTCACCGCTACACATGGGAGGCTAGGGGTAACAGATCCATAATAGACTATATCTTAACCGTCTTCGAATTCAAGAAATCTGTTAGGAATGATAGAGATTTACGAGGATTTTTCGATGATACAGACCACTATCTGATCTGTAGTGAACTAAGTATCTCTAGGCCTAAGGTAGAGAAAGTGAAATCTGTCTGCAAACGAATAAAGGTAGAAAATCTCCAGGACGAGGAAATTAGACAGAAGTACATGCATATGATTAGTTTCGAACAGTAGACAGTAAGCAGGTTCAAGATATAGAAAGAGAATGGGTGGCATGCAGGGAAGCTGTAGTAGAAACAGCAAGGGAATGCCTAGGAACAACTGTGTGTAAAGATGGGAAATTGGTGGAATGATGAAGTGTAAACGTAAACGTAAGAGGAAGGCTTATCTGAAATGGTTCCAAACATGGGCCGAGACAGACAGGGAATTGTACGTACATTAAAGAAACAGGGCGAAACAAATAGTTGTTGATTCCAAAAAGAAGTCGTCGGGAGTTTTGGTAATAACTTGGAAAGGCTAGGTCAAGCAGCAGGGAATCCTTTCTGGACAGTAATAAAGAATCTTAGGAAGGGAGAGAAAAAGGAAATGAACAGTGTTTTGAGTAATTTAGCTGAACTCATAATAGACCCCACGGAATCACTAGAGAGGTGGAGGGAATGTTTTGAACATCTTCTCAACGTAAAAGGCAATCTTCCTGGTGGTGTTGCAAACAGCCAGGCTCATGGGGAGGAGGAAAATGATGTTGGTGAAATTACGCTTGAAGAAGTGGAAAGGATAGTAAATAAACCCCATTGTCATAAAGCAGCAGGAATAGATGAAATTAGATCTGAAATAGTGAAGTATAGTGGAAAGGCAGGGATAAAATGGCTTCATAGAGTAGTAAGATTAGCATGGAGTGTTGGTAAGGTACCTTCAGATTGGACAAAAGCAGTAATTGCACCTATCTTTAAGCAAGGGAACGGAAAGGATTGCAACAACTATCGAGGTATCTCATTGATTAGTATACCAGGCAAAGTATTCACTGGCATCTTGGAAGGGAGAGTGCGATCAGTGGTTGAGAGGAAGTTGGATGAAAACCATTGTGGTTTCAGACCACAGAGAGGCTGTCAGGATCAGATTTTCAGTATGCGGCAGGTGATTGAAAATTCTACGAGAGGAATAGGCAGTTGTGTTTGTGTTTCGTAGATCTAACAAAAGCATATGACACGGTACCGAGGGAGAAGATGTTTGCCATACTGGGTGACTATGGAATTAAAGGCAGATTATAAAAATCAATCAAAGGCATTTATGTTGATAATTGGGCTTCAGTAAGAATTGATTGTAGAAAGAGATCTTGGTTCAGGGAGTGAAAGCTGGGTGGACTCAGGATATCTTATTCGTAATTTATAAGTAACAGACATGAAAGTAGCGAGAATGATTGCTGGTACAAAAAGGTGGGAATAATGGCAGGAGGGTACGCGGAATGAGGAGATAAAGGCTAATTTAGGAATGAACTCGATGGATGAAGCTGTACGGATAAACCGGCTTCGGTGGTGGGGTCATGTGAGGCGAATGGAGAAGGATAGATTACCAGGGGAATAATGGACTCGTTATGCAGGGTAAGATAAATAGTGGTAGACCAAGACGACGATGGTTAGACTCAGTTTCTAACGATTTAAAGATAAGAGGTATAGAAGTAAATGAGGCCAAAGCAATAGTTGCAAATAGAGGATTGTGGCGACGTTTAGTAAATTCATAGGAGCTTGAAGACTGAACGCTGAAAGGCATAACAGTCTATAATGATGTTGTATATATGTATGATGTATTTCATCGTATAGTGCAGCGGTTAACCTTCAATACCGATGTGTTGCTGTATGTGTGACCTGTGGGTTTGATGGAATTCAGGAAAATACATATGCATATGTGTGTGGCTGGTTGTGTTCCAAGTTACCCCATTTGGAATGCCGTAATGCGTTGTCAAGCACCGAATAAAATATGGGTGATTTAAGAAATGTACGTACTTTGTTGAAACAATATGATAATGCAAATTTGGTTTACCCTAATGTAATGGCATTATGGCAAGTATTGCTTATAGGGAAAGTTTGAATATTTTTGAGGCTAAATTTATAGATTTTCTTTCAGTTAGTAGGCTTCAAGTTAAAAGGAAAATTGTCCAGCTCTTAAATGTAAATTAATTGAATCATGTGTGTAAGGAATGTGCCGATATTTTTGTTTAAATGTGTTTTAATGTGTTGTTACAATGCTTTTAAATGAGAAAAAAGAAAAATCTAGGCGTGAATGTTCAGACAGGAATGCTAAAGCTAAAATAGCAAAATATAAATGAAAGATCAAGCCATTTCACAGGAGTCCATTTCACATGTTGATTATATGTCTAATTTCAGTCTTTAAATAATAACCTGTAAAAAAATTCTTAATTCATTTATCCAGAATTGCTTTAGCAACTTTGAAGTTAATATCTTAGTAACACTTTCTTTCTAGACGTAATTTATTTATCCATTTCCGTATATACATTTCTATTAATATTTGACTTAAGCGTGAATTTTCAGGTCACGCCACTAGCAGCGCCACTTGCGACTTGTCTCCCATTTTAACAAGGCTAAATCCGGAAGTGTCACGTATTGTCTCTACTGTATTTGTAAAAACCGGAGATATATCGTAATTTCACGATACAACCCAAACGAGAGTAATACTAGTAAATTTATGATAAACCTTGAACCAATTTTGTGCAATGCAAGAAAATCAAAGCCATTGTTTGTAGCAGATGATAACATAGAGTGTTAAAGGATAAATTTTACCCTTGCAATACTCCTACAAGTCTCCCAACAAGCATAACACCCACATCCCCAACTTATTTGATGATATACACTCAAACATAACAACTGATGACTACTATTTATATAATGTAATAAGTGACGTTAGTGATCATCTATCTATATATATAAAATAAGAGTTTTGTCTGTACATTGCTCAGAATTTGAAAATAATGGTATTTTTGTATCGGTCATGTCCATAGTAACAAGAAAATGCATTTTTTACTTTTCCGTAATTTCTGTCTGTCTGTCTGTCTGTCTGTATGTATGTACACGCATCACGAGAAAACGGTTGAAGAGAATTTAATGAAAATCGGTATGTGAAGTCAGGGTATGAGCCTCTACAATCTAGGCTATAAATTATTTTACTCGTGCTGAGTGAAATGGTAGTTTAGGGGAAGGCCTAAAATTGAATTCTCAACTATTTATGCTATTAGTGGTCTAATGAAAATCGGTATATGAAGTCGGGGAATGAGCCTCTACAATCTAGGCTATAAAACATTTTACTCACGCTGACTGAAATGGTAGTTTAGGGGAAGGCCTAAAATTGAATTCTCAACTATTTATGCTATTAGTGGTCGTATTTTAGAGAAAATGGGTATGCAAAGTTGGGGAATAAATTGCTACAATCTAGGCTGTCAATGATCGTATTTACGCTGAGAAAAATGGTAGTTTAGGGGAAGGCCTAAAATTTAATTCTCAAATATTGTTGTTATTAGTAGTCCTATCGTGACGAAAATCGGTATGCAAAGTCAGGAAATAAGTCGCTATAGTCTAGGCTGTAAATTATTTTATTCACGCTGAGTGAAATGGTAGTTTAGGGAAGGCCTAAAATGTAATTCTCAAATATTTCTTATTAGAGGTGTAATCGATGAATGCTACATAACTAAGGTTATACAGTATTAAATTTCCTATTATTCATGTCTTATACATTGTTACCGTACTGGCTGGCTATGATCACAAATATATTCATGAATTTGGAGTTTTGTTACTACAGTAAGTCCATATCAGCGCCGAGTAACGAGAAAATGGGTAAACAGTATTTAATGAAAATCGGTATGAAAATTGTCGGAGAATAAGAAACTACAGTTTACGGTATAAAATATTTTACAAATCACAGAGTCGAAAGAAAACTAAATGTGTAGGCCTACAATGTAGAAAGCTCATAACATTGATCAACAATAACATTACATTGACCATTGTTTGTCGTGATGTGCTTTGTGTCTTCTGTTGCCCCTCATCTCCGGTAGATAGGATTACTGCTGCGTACAGAGTATTTTTTATTTGATTTACGTCGCACCGACATAGATAGGTTTTATGGCGACGATGGGATAGGAAAGGGCTATGAGTGTCATAGGCCTTAATTAAGGTACAGGCCCAGCATTTGACTGGTGTGAAAGTGGGGAAACCACGGAAAACCATCTTCAGTGCTGCCGACAATGGGGTTCGAATGCACTATGTCTCGGATGCAAGCTCACAGCTGCGCACCGCTAACCACACGGTCAACTCGCCCAGTCGTACAGAGTGTAACAGCCTGCCTGAATATTGATGGGAAGTAGGTGGGGAGTTAGATAACGTTTTTCTTTAGCATGCCATTCCCCTGGTTTATAAATTTTCTGATACTACTGGTACGTAACACACTGGATCATCATAGCATTTGGGCTATTCAATCCCTACTATGAGGCACTGACTGGAATGAACAGTGTGCATATTTAGCGGAATAATGGCAGATGAGTGTTCGTGGCAATCTGCGACCTGGTCTTTCCAGCTCTGGAACTTTGGACTATTAGATTGGCACCGCAATCTAACCGCAGCACTGTTCGTTAAAAGTGATAAAACGTGCGGCTTTCCATTTGATCGAGTATTTTATATGATAGCATTGCTTTTAATCGCTACATTCATACTTACGTTTTTGTAATGACCTATGTTGATTTCAGTTAGGAAAACCACAAAGTCAGTCTTTCTGAGAATTCCGTAGCGAAGCACGGGTACATCAGCTAGTATTCTAATAATTCTACAAGTTAAAGAGAGGACTCAATTCAATATTGACGCTAATGGACAAATAAACATGGAAATATTTTTATTACACAAATAATAATGACGTTTTTCATAAATAATACATGTACTGACATGAGTGAAGCATACAGCCAGTTTTGCACTTGTTTTAGTGAGGGACTTAAAGTAGACAGTTCAAATATTAGGCAAAAAGACACTCATAAGTCATTCCTAGAGGTGGTAAAAAGGAAAAAAACATCCTACACTCAAAAACTAAAACTATATACCCTTCAACTGAAACAATCAAAGAGCATTTGTAACTGCAACCAGGTGAGATCCTCTGATCCTCAGGAGAAAGAGGGTGTATTGTAACTGAAACCAGGTACGATCCTCTGATCCTTAGAAGAAGGAGAGTGTATTGTAACTGCAACCACTTTCCTATGATACAGATATACAGATTCTTTCAACACCTTACATGACACACTAAATAATCTAG
Organism: Anabrus simplex; assembly: GCF_040414725.1. Lineage (NCBI taxonomy): Eukaryota > Metazoa > Arthropoda > Insecta > Orthoptera > Tettigoniidae > Anabrus > Anabrus simplex. The sequence continues at coordinate 85,481,880 of NC_090276.1, read as the reverse complement.
GGCTTTCTACCTCTCAGTTCTCATGAGAGTGTTGATTTTCCACTCATACATAAAAAAGCACTGCATCATCCTCACCACCACACTAAACTCTTATTCACACATTTATTTGTTACATACCTCTCCAATATGGCCCAAGACGTTGATTTCTCAGCTAAAAGAAGAGAAGAGATCATTATTATCTAAACAGAGAAAATGCAAATTCAAATTGGTATGTATATCTCTACATGAAGGTGCAATCACATGTACTCAGATAAATACGTAATATAACTCTATTACAAATATTTGGAGCAGACACTGTAAATACTATATTTACTCACCTGTAATACCCCCTACTTAAATTTTAAATATTATGGAGGGATAGGAAATTTGCAAATTGCTATGAAAGTAGCATACTGACAAATTATTCTTCCTGGAAACACACAAAATGGCTCTCTTTTCAAAACTACATAATTCTGGGAGTGGACTGCATTAAGATAAGATGTAGATGAGAAGAGGGATAGAGGGACGCCTGAAAAAATTTCAAGAAACGGTATCACGAAAAAATTAATCACAAACTTCTTTCAAGTGACCCAATAGCAAGTGCAAGAGTAGAGCCCACGCTTCTGCACCACCTGTGCATTAACTACTTTCACCCTAACCCTGGATTTCAAATGCCCTCCGAGCTTCCCAGATATGTGTGGCCGTGTGATAAGTTTCCAGTAGACAAGCAGGAAGAGAACAAGTTTTTAGGCATCCTTCAACTTCAATATGTTAGAATATGTTCCATATTGAGAAGCGGGGTTAGCAAGTCGTAAATAAGAAGTGCAGACCTCTAAGATTCATTATTGGCGTGAGTAAACATATTGGGAGTGAAGAAACCATATAATTCCTTCCATGGTCTGAAGAAAGGGACATGAAAATTCTGGAGTGCGTAAGAGACAACGGCAACGCAGTTCAAAGTGTGTTGTCTTGGTGTTGCAGGGTAAGTGGAAGTTTACAAGGATGTGTTATTTTCGGGGAAAGGAACTTAACTGTATTAGATTATACCGACATGCAGGGCTGTGTCCCTGTCATGTGTTGTGAAACAGGATTGGCTCATATCACACTTCGTATGGATTTACATAGCTGTTTTGTGTGATAATTATCATACTCCCCCTTATTCTTGAAGTTAAAAATTACTGGTTTTACAGGCACGTAAATATGGTATGTTGTCTATGCTGTATTAATCACTCCTAAAATAATAGTTCTTAATTTAATTTAATTTCCGGGTTGAACCGTGTTGTACTTGTACGCACATCACGTACAGTTTGCCGACGTTTCGAATACATTGCAGTATTCTTTGTCAAGGCGACTGAAATACCCCTACTCGATCCGAGGTAATCAGTCTCCCAGGCAGAAATTACACTACTAGAGTGGCCTTGATCTTGGCCTTTTATATCCTAACCTTTCTGGCTGACGCAAGCCCTGGCTGTCTCGTGAGAATTCTGGAAAGACATACAGACCACAACATAAACACACCATTACATAACAGCGCGGGCAAGTCCCCACTACCTGGCTGTGACGCATACTTTCCAGAATTCTCACGAGACAGCCAGGGCTTACGTCAGCCAGAAAGGCTAGGATATAAAAGGCCAAGATCAAGGCCACTCTAGTAGTGTAATTTCTGCCTGGGAGACTGATTACCTCGGATCGAATAGGGGTATTTCAGTCGCCTTGACGAAGAATACTGCAATGTATTCGAAACGTCGGCAAACTGTACGTGATGTGCGTACAAGTACAACACGGTTCAACCCGGAAATTAAATTAAATAATTCTTCACACCGTGGAAGCTTCACTTCTAAGATAATAGTTCTTTGTTTTTTTACAATCTGCTTTACATTGTGCTGACGAAGATAGGTCTTACGGAGGACATGATCGATGATGGGAAGGGAAGAAACTAGGAGAGGAAAGGAAGTCACCGTGGCCTTAATTAAGGTACAGTCGCAGCATTTTCTTGGTGTAAAATTAGAAAACAACGAGAACCCATCTTCAGGGCTACGCAAAATGAGGTTCGAACCCACTATCTCCCAAATGCAAGCCGAACTCCGATCTCAAATCCAGGATGAGAAATGAGGTTGACAACCAGCCGCAACGTTTCTGTTTGGAAAGTAACGGGATCTTCCTAAAAACACAGAGAATGCCTCTCTTTACAAAACTACAGAATTCTGGGAGCGGATGTAGATAAGAAGAGAGTAGAGCATCTGAAGATTAGAAAGCAGACTTGGAATGTGAATGTCCTCACTCCTCTCTCGGCTGGAATGCTGGAAAATGTGAAGCAGGAGGTGAAAAATAATGAACGATCGAAGTGAGGCGGGGAGGAATTGGAGTTAATACAATATATTATGCAGGAGTGAGAAGAGTGGACTGGGTATTACGATAGGAAATTGGTTGGAAAGTAACTTTTTAAACGAGTATTGGTAAGACTCAAAGGAGTTTACTTCCCTACAAGTGTGCGGAGATGATGAAGTGGAGGAGTATTATGGAGAAGGAAAGCAAGATGCATGTGTTCAGTGGCAACGCTAGACGTTACCACAGTCCTTCGGAGATTATATATATATATATATAAATCGTCTACATTGTCTTTCTTCCAAACATTTCTTTCTGAAGAAAATAGAAAAGCTGGCCAACAGTGCATTTTATTCATTTTTACACAACCGCATTACTGTTCTTTTCGATGCCTTGACCAAATTTTTAAGAGAAAGCTTGGATCTTCCTTTCTTCAATTATGTTTATCTTTTATTTAAATGTTCTTAAGGAAAACAGCGTGTTCATTAAGCTTTCTACTATATACCTACATGAATATTCTGGGCCCACCAACTCGCTTATTTTGCAGGTGGAAGTGACAGCACTCATTTTAATGTTTAATACATTGTGCAGCCCTATAGGCTATTCTTAGCTAACATAAATTCACACTTTAACGAGAAAAGTACGATCGTACTATAACAGAAAACAATAACAGTAATATAACAATGCGCAGCGGAAAGAATGGACAAAACAGCTCAGGACTGATGTTATAAACTACAGTATTGTTTCCACTTCTCATTGTGGTAACACGAAAAGCGAACATAGCACATAGGCTGAGTGAACCTCGTATTGGTTTGAAATAAATCCCAATTATTTGAACGGTCTTTGGTCACTTAGTAGATTGGCCTTACGCCAGGTAGACTCTCCCATTTTAGGAAATAGCGGGTTCAATTCCAGCTGGTTCTCAGGCTGGCCCAATATTTAGTACAACGTGCACATTCTCTGTGCTATCATGTATGTTCTGTTTTTTTCTGGCTGTTAATAGGGTGGAAAGGGGGTTTCTGGACCAGGGGCTCGTGGGCAGGGGTAACTGAGTATGCAGGCCGCAACACATAGCGCAAGGTACCCAGACTACAAGCACGGGTGTTTGATGACGTCACTCTTCGTGGCGAGATGTTTCGTTGTAGCTAGTCCAGTGTGTGATGTTACACTTTTACTTAAGTTGAAGAGAACGTCATGGTCATCAGCACCGTATGCTTTCTGATTTTACAGGAGTTCAGCAGCCTATACAATGTGCAGGTGATAGTATGAAGCACCATTTCAATGGGGTTACTGCTATTCTGGCGTGCTACTTTGCAAGATAGCTGCTATACTGTATTCATATAGACATTAACTAGAGGGCTGCCTCAGGGGCTAACAGCTTGTAACAAATGACCTATTAGTTTGATCAGCCTGATATTCGAGAACTGAGGCAAGGGCTACCATGCAAAATAACTGCTATACTACATTCGTATAGAGCTTAACTAGAGGGCTGCCTCAGGGGCTAACAGCTTGTAACAAATGACCTATTAGTTTGATCAGCCTGATATTCGAGAACTGAGGCAAGGGCTACCATGCAAAATAACTGCTATACTACATTCGTATAGACCTTAACTAGAGGGCTGCCTCAGGGGCTAACAGCTTGTAACAAATGACCTATTAGTTTGATCAGCCTGATATTCGAGAACTGAGGCAAGGGCTACCATGCAAAATAACTGCTATACTACATTCGTATAGACCTTAACTAGAGGGCTGCCTCAGGGGCTAACAGCTTGTAACAAATGACCTATTAGTTTGATCAGCCTGATATTCGAGAACTGAGGCAAGGGCTACCATGCAAAATAACTGCTATACTACATTCGTATAGAGCTTAACTAGTGGGCTGCCTCAGGGGCTAACAGCTTGTAACAAATGACCTATTAGTTTGATCAGCCTGATATTCGAGAACTGAGGCAAGGGCTACCATGCAAAATAACTGCTATACTACATTCGTATAGACCTTAACTAGAGGGCTGCCTCAGGGGCTAACAGCTTGTAACAAATGACCTATTAGTTTGATCAGCCTGATATTCGAGAACTGAGGCAAGGGCTACCATGCAAAATAACTGCTATACTACATTCGTATAGAGCTTAACTAGTGGGCTGCCTCAGGGGCTAACAGCTTGTAACAAATGACCTATTAGTTTGATCAGCCTGATATTCGAGAACTGAGGCAAGGGCTACCATGCAAAATAACTGCTATACTACATTCGTATAGACCTTAACTAGAGGGCTGCCTCAGGGGCTAACAGCTTGTAAATAATGACCTATTAGTTTGATCAGCCTACATTCGAAAACTGAGGCAAGGGCTACCATGCAAAATAACTACTGTACTGTATTCTCATGGACCGAACTCTAGCGAGCTACCTCAGGGGCTTACAGCTTGTAATTTATACCCTAAGAGTTTTATCGCCTAACTGTTAGGAATTGAGGCAGGGGCTACTAGGCATGCTAGCTGCAGTACATTGGTTATATCAGACTAACTTTAAGGAGCTGGGCTGTCACTCATCCTTCAAACCAGCTACCCTTTATAACTTTAGTCTAGCCCAGGAGCTGGTGGTGATACTTGAGCTTTATGGCACTAACTTGGGGAGAGTTGTACTAGGGCTTTTCATGTATTGGGTTAATGCGTGCGTTTATTCTCCTAACCGGATGCCCTTCCTAACTTCAGTCTAGCGCAGGGGCTCCTGCATATTCATAGGCTCTTGTGGGACTAACCGTGGGGGAAGCTTCACTACGGCTCTCGAGGAAGGATAGTCGCTCAAAGCTAAAAGCATAATAAGAATGACGATATGTAGATAAACATAGAATGTTGTTATAACCTAACTTTGTTATCCTGTTAGAGGTGATAAAGTTCATCCAGTGTAAGATTGCAAAATACTGAGATGAAAAAATTCGTGTTTCATACATGGTAGGGAATGGAATTTAGGAGTCACATTTTATTGGTAAGGCAAAAGGACTCTTCCTGCTCCACCTCAAAGCGCCCTCCTCCTCCTAGGGATGAAGGGCTAATGGGCTAATGGGATAAAAAGCTAATGTTTTAAAGGGCTAATGGCTTAAAGTGCTAGTGGGCTAATGAGCTAATGGGCAAGCGGGCAAATGGTCTAACGAGCAAAAGGGCTTATATTTTTGTAATTTTCAGGGTGCCTCTCCTCCCTTTATCCGGACTTGAGGCACTCTCTAGAGCGGACTTAACACCCTAAGGAAGGGAGAATGTTGGAAAAGAGTCTGTACTAGTATAGGTAATTGATCTACTATATGCTACAGAAGGATGACTTAGGTGAGAGTGAAAGAGAGGGCTAAGAATGTAGGAAGGCATTTAGGCTGTTGTGCTGTCGAGAGAGAGAGAGGGAGAGAGAGAGAGAGAGAGAGCTTACAGGTAAGGTCTTCACTATGAAAAGCTATTACTCAATAATACCCACACGGTGTAATTCTCGCTCTATTTCAAATATATCTGCTTTATACTCTGTGTAACTAGCAATTTGATAGGCTCTTAGCAGTTGTAAATGTTTTACGAGTACGTTGGGGTCTTAACAGTATCTTACGTTATATGGGGTAACACAGGATTGTTGTGAACTTTGAGCCTGCATGCAGAGAGTTGATGTGTAGGGACTTGTTTTGATGTGCTTTTGGAGTAGCATTTCCAGGTACAAATTTAACTTGTTTTGATAGCAAAGAAGCGTTGAAATCATCTTCTACATCATCTTGCATCTCTTCGTGACATGTTTTTACTTGTGAGGTGACGAAAAATGAAGAGCAGATATGTGACTAACAGACAATGTTCTTTACAAATTCATCTTAATTTATATTTATTAGTAAAACGGTTATAATACAATGGTGCCGATGAAACAACTAATAATGAATATGGAGTCACATGCTCTCTGAGAAGGAAGGCTTTTTTAATTTCAATTTCCCAGTTTGGGGCCCTTGTCCCTTTTGTAACTGTCTCCATTATTCGCAATTCTCTCAATAATCCCCCGAAAATTAGCTATTAAAGAGTTGGAATGACAATGAATAACTATAAAAGAAATGATGGTTGGGCGTATTTTTGTGTAATGATGTGTTACTGCTTAATAGACTTTTGAATTTGCGAGTTTATTATACATTATCTGCCTCTACAAGGATCTTTCTCAAATGTATGTATAAAAAGGGACATATTCCTTGACATAAAAATGGTATAACCTGAAAACCGTACGTAATATGATTTCCATACTTTGTAGTTGAATACACAGAAATATGATGTATAAATGCGTAATAGAAACTTTTTGATCAAACCTCTCAGCTACAAAACAGGTTTTCCTTTCTCCAAAAAGGAAGGATGTTGGAATGTGTACCCTTTTCAACTCGCCGATTCAATTACAATTGCTTACGTTTTCCGTACTATCCCAGTTAGGAGCTATTGATCTTTTCTTAAGATTTTCTATTTCTTTTTTGGCGTTCATTACATAAGCAAGCTGAATAAATGTTGATATCAGTAGAAGACAAATTCCAGCTGTCTCACGTTGTGTTGCCACTGCCTTTTTGATATGCCGTGCTACCGCGTGACTTTCCGGAAAGTTTTGCTCGTAGATAACCAGTAGAAGAGATCATAAAGGTGGTGAACGTGTGAAATACGTCAGTGAACAGCAGGAAGAGATTCCTACACCTTGCAACGAGTGTATACGTGCTGTATGGAAATACAATGGGTATGCCACGTTTATTAGTGAGAAAAATCTACAACGCTTATACAGGGTTTATTCGCTGTATTACTATTCTTGTGATAATAACGTTTACCGGATGATCTCAATAACACGAGCGGTCTTATATCACATATTGATGCCTCCTTACAAATGTTGAAATTATTACGGGAAGATGCTGAAAATTGTGACGACAGTCCTATAAAGTTGTACGTCATCCGTTTGGTTCCATATAACTATATAAAAAGCCGACGAGTGGTTTCTCGACTGTAATAAGTTATTTTTAGTGTGCGAAGTGCTAAGAAGTTTTAAGTAATGTTTCCTTATTTACGCGCCCGCGATATCGTTTTTACAATTTTCTTTACGTCTTATGGCGACGATGGGATAGACATGAGCTAGGATGTGGAGGGAAGCGACGCGGCCTTAATTAAGATACAGTCCAGCATTTGGCCGATGAGAAAATGGGGAACCACGGAAAACCATGTTCAGGTCTGCCGACAGCGGAGTTCGAACGCACGATCTCCCGAATGTAAGCTGACCAAACCCACGCAGTCACTCGTTCGGTCTCTCGATGTTTGAGAACGTTATCCGCCTAAGTATCTTCTTCAGAAAATGTGAATACACAGTTCTTTAAGTATCTTGTTCAAGATTCAGAAAGTGAAAATTTATGAATCTCCAAGTAAAGTCAGGAATAAACCGCATATGTTGTTCCTTTTGTCTTTGGTATTTAAAAAAGGTCGTAATAAGACTTAAGATCTCATTTAAACAACTTAGAGGTTGTGTGTAAAGACGTCTTTACGTGGATTGAAAATATTGTGTGTCATCACTGACAATAATATGGTAAATGGTGTCATTTTTAATGAATTTTGTCGGGAGATCAACAAATGTGCCGGCGGTATCGGCTGGAACGTTGGCAGCATCAAACCTCCTTGGAACACAAGCCGGAAAACTACTGAGATAATTGCTATCTAAGTACTGTACTCTGTTGGTGTGTGAGAGGAAGTCCTGTCGCGATTGACAGGGAGAATGCGCTATGACTACAGCACGCACGAAATTATATGCTGATAGAAGTGGCTACAATGCAAGGTTTGGCGCTAATGGTAATGGTCAGCTTCTTCACCCTCGTGGGTTCGATCTTCGGTCGAGTCACTGGTCCTTAATCTCTTGGCTTACATGTGTGAGCTGTCCCTAGCACACGACACCTTCCCCTTGTGGGTGAGGGCGGTGGAATACCCCTCTCTGCCATAAGAAGCAACTAAAGGGATGCATCAGTATGTAAGTCTGTATTGTACATTGTGTCTCTATTGCTCGTGGGTTCACTTGATTGCTGATAATACCGCATTTAGTAAACCAAAAACAGAATTTTGTAATGATACCATGTTTGATTTTATTCGTATAATTTATGACAAATATTTACTTTCTTAATTTACATAAAGATACTTTATACATGCAGAGGAATGATAAAAGGTCACCCTTGGATAATTATTACAACTGCTTGGATCTGAAAATTTACTTAGAAAAATTCACTTGCTGCTGTTGTTGGATCAATGTTTTCCAAAACCAAGCGTTGTCACGCGAACTGAAGATTAGCTCTGTTCCTGTACTTAGTTTTCATGTGTATGAGAGTAGGAAAGGTACACTCACACAGGAATGTTGAACACAGTATCTCCTTTCTAGATATTGTAGGGTATAGTGGATGTCATGGACTCGAAATTCGGTGATACATTCTGTGATGCATTCACGGAACTTCCTGGAGCTAAACTTGCCATTCCACCTCATTCTCCACACATTTCATTCTTCACTTTCCCTCTGCCAAGATACCTCGGCTCACGGGCGCCCGTACCCGGGGGCAAGGGGGGGCCACAACGCCCCCACCACCAACAACTCTGAGGAAGGCAGAAATCTAATGTAGTCAGGTGTTTTCCTTTCAACAAAATGATTTAAAAGTCGGTATTACGTAGAAGTGGTAGTACCGAGAGGCAGGGGATACAAGTCGCCATTTATCTTCCAAAATATTAAAAACACTACGTACCTCCAGGTCTGCCCCCCCACCCCCTACAAGCTGTCATACGGGCGCCCATGCCTTGGCTAGTTGATCTTCCTCAAGGGAGGGCAGTTCGTATTCAGTTTCAAAGAAGTGATTTCTGATCCACGAGATTTTCTCAAGCAGAGCCGGAAGATGTGGTGTGAGTGTGGATACTAGCACCTACACTGCCTTGTCTTTCCGCTGCTAGAGTTAACATCAGTGAAGACAAAGTTACTAAATTTAGTGTTCGCTCTTTAAGCTCTTACAACTTACATTACAATTGCGGACCCCACCTAGTGAGTTCAATTCCGGCTTAGTCTGTTGGTATCCGAAGGTGCTTCGTATTGGTAGATTTATCGGTAGAACTAAATTCCGGCACCTCGGCGTCTCCGGCTGGTGGGACGTAGTATCCATCGTTGATGGGGCAGTCAGTTATCTAAATCCCCAGCTAATTCCCGTCAATATTCAAGCAGGCAGTAATCCCATCTATAGGAGTTGAGCGGCAACAGAAGAGACAACATTGTTGATCAGGTTCATGGGCCTTCCGACTCTGTGATATTAGGGCAGTTCTTCCTCCCTCTTGTCTTATTCTTCAGGAGATCGTTCCTTTATGGTTTTCATCTTCACCGTGTGGACCGAGGACTACGTGCCAACTGTATTCCCCTGTTAACAATGATCGGCCCTGTAAAACGGTATAAGTCCTAGATGATCGGAAATTGTATTCTGTATAACTGTTTCAGGTTCCAGGGAGGCCATTCCAGGAATCATTGATGAACAAGGGGAGTGAGTATGTAAAGATCTTCAAAAGGCAGAAATATCCAGTCAGTCGTATGTAAAGACCGTTGGTTACAAGGATAACGTCCAGATAGAGGAGGAGACTAATACAGCAGATGTGTCACGGCCACTTACAGCTTCCTTGTGTGTTCTCCGTCAATAGGTGTTGTACGAAACTAAAACAGCCTAAAGTACTGAAAGCTCAACGTCTTCGCCGATTATAATCAGAGCATCTTATTCAGAAGGGATTTACCGTCACCACATCCGCAACTTCTGTATCCTCCACTGTTATCATGTGTGATCGTTCAAATGCATTTCTAAGCCTAGAAATAGAGCATGATTTGTTCTTTTACATTTGTACTAAAAAAAATTTGTGGCACATGTGGAAACATTTTTTTTATTGACTTTAGCAGTGGCGAAGTTAGGGCTCGTGGCCCTCTCTTACACTTAACCACATAATTTACAGATAATACATATATAAAAGAAGTTTAGGTCTACTATTCTATTATAAAATCGAAGATGAGGTAAAAATTACAGATTTGGACAACATATAATGAAGAAAGGAAGCAGAGTTCAACAGATAAAACATAATAAAATTCGGAGCGTAAAGATAATAAGAAAGAGACAAAGCCATAATGAAAAAGTAAGATACAAACTGAAAAAATAAGCAATGCATAAAGAGAACGCAATAAGTAATAAAGTAAATGGAAATATAAGTATGGCCATAAAAGTGATCTATGTACATGAGTAAGAAGCTAAATATTAAGTACATTACACTATAATAATAATAATAATAATAATAATAATAATAATAATAATAATAATAATAATAATAATAATAATAATAATAATAATAATAAAAATCATAACAATAATAATCACAATCTCACAACCTAGCATACGTCATCCTACACACGAAACAATCAGCGGTATTCAACAGGTAATCTCTACATGCAGTCTTAAATTTCGATATTGAGTTTGAGTTCCTGACGGAAGCTGGGTGTGAATTCCAAAGTCGTGACCCAGCCACAACGAGGGATCTGTTATATATTGAAGAGTGGTTGACAGGAATAGCGAGGGAAGTGCCAGATCTAGTGTTACAATTATGGAATGAGGATAACAAATGAAATTTTGAAGAGATGTATTTGGGTAGATTTTCCTTCTGAGCTCAATATATCAACGTAAGTACGTGGAATTTCTGTCGCCTCTCGGGTTTCAGCCAGGAAAGAAATGTGTAGTTAGGGGTTATGTGAGCATCGTAACTCAAGTTAGAAACAAATCGAAGACCAGAGTTCAATGCTCGTAGAAGTTTCATAGTTTATTCACGGGTCGCATCAACGAGGACAATGTCGCAGTAGTCAAGTATTGGTAGTATCAAAGTTTGGAGTAGTTTTATCTTTACGTCTTGTGGCAAAATGTCCTTATGTTGTTTCAGAGGGTGTAGCGTCGCGTACATCTTTCTACATGTATTTGTTACGTGTGCAGACCAGTCAAGAGTTCCAGTCAGGGTCATACCTAGGTTCTTCACTTCCTTACTGAACGGAATTACGGTGGCATTTAATGTCACCGGAAGAATAGCATATTTTTTGTACATGATGTTTAATAAATTTCTGAGAACCGATAATGATTGTTTGAGTTTTTGGGGGGTTGAGGAGGAGAGAGTTTTCACTGGCGTACACACTGTGTTGTCGAAGGTCGGAGTTAATATCTCTTATTGCATTCGATATATCATTTACATTAACGTGGTAGTAAATTTGGAGGTCGTCAGCAAAGAGGTGATATCTATTATACTTTATTTTAGAGGTTATGCCATTTATCTAGAGAGGGCAAACAAAAGGAGACCAAGAACGGAACCTTGGGGGTTCCTGCCTTCCGTAGTCACCACTGACAAGCAGTATCTTGTACTATAACACGTTGCATACGATTTGTAAGATATGCGGTGAAAACGTTTAAAGCAACATTACCGAAAAACTATTTGAGCTTCATCAGCAACGTCTGTATGTTTATCGTGTCAAAAGCACTGCTGAAGTCAAGGAGTGTGAGTATTGTCACTTGTCTTTCGCCCACTGCTTTTCTGATGTCCTCAGTTACTTGGAGTATGGCAGTTGCTGCGCTATGACCCTTCTTGAAGCCAGATTGAAGCGGGTCAAGAAGAGAGTGAGCCTGAAGGTATTCCAGGATTTGCGCATGTACCAACCGTTCTAACGCTTTGGAAAGAGCAGGGAGAATCGAAATGGGACGGTAATCCGATAGGAGTTTCGAACCTGGGTTTTTAGGAAGTGGAATTACATTGGCATACTTCCAAATTGTCGGTAATGTGCCGTTTTCGAGACAGTAATTAAAAATATGGGTGAGTATGCGTAGAATAGCGCAAATAATATTATGTACGAAAGTAATAGGATTTTCATCGACACCACTTGCTTTGGATTTAATATAACACAAGATTTTCTTAACTTCGTTAGTGCTGACGATACGAAAAGCAAAGCAGGGCGATTTTGTGGGACAGGTGCTGGGACGTTATTTACGTGTGGTCTGTTAAGCGGATTAGACTGAGCTCTCTCTTCCGTGAAATACTCATTTAAATCGTCGAGTGGAATGTCAGGTACCTGAAGCTGTTCATGTGCTTTTCCTATGCCCATGGCTCGGAGATGCCTCCAGGCACTAGCCGTATTTAAGTTACTTACTGATTCGCGAACATTTTTAAATTTAAGATCACGGATGATTTGTTCAGTTTTATTCCTAATTATTCTATACTGTTCATAGTCATTTGGGTCCTGAGCACGCTTGTGTCATCAAACATGATCTCAGCAGAATTCGTGCACACTGAGTTCTTTCGGCGCTTTTTCTGTTATTTTGATTATCTTTTATATTGAAGGAGAAAACCCCAATTATATCATTCTGACGTTGTACATATCTTACGAATTTTTCGAAAATGGCTGATAAACATTTACTGCCATCCCCATCAACAACCTCCGTTCTCTACTCCCAGTTCTGTGTCGTTTGTTAAAACTTAAAGAAAACTTAATAGAACGTGTTTGCGTGGGAAATGGTCAAACCTGGACCCTGGACAGGTCTATCATTCGCCCCCTTCTTGGTTGCTGTCTTTCAGAAGAACTAGTATTGTTAGTGCAGAAGCAGAACACTTAGGAACTGAACGCCTACATAACTTTACTGTTAGAGGCACAGACAAATGTTACACAAATTGTGTGTGGTATAAGGCGGCACGTGCACGAGTGTTATAACACAAACCACACAACCACTACATTAAATACACAAAGTTTGTAAGAGTAGGTTTACGTCCCACTGACAGTTTGTAACAGAACAATAAATTATTCTTGCCCATTCTGGTTTAAAGTTAATACTAGTGCAAATAAATGAGGCACAGTCACAGAAAAAATGATGTTTCAAATTTATGTAGCGGATGGCTTTTAGTGGCGGGAGTGTCTGTATGTGTGTTAACCACGATATCACTTATTTTCATCCCTTTTTGCGTGATGCCATGTTATAGTAGACAGTCAGTTTGAAAACAGTTTAAAGCGTAACTGAACAATTTAATTGATCATTTTAAGAGTGGATAGGAGAAAGACAGTTGTGAGGTCTGTCTGATACCCGATCAACTATGTTTGCCTAGTACCTGTGAATTGAAGAAATGTATTGAAAGCTAGAGTTCTAACAGGGAGAAGCGTAGATACTGGAAAAGTACAGAGAAAATTAATCTACATCGCCCATAGTTTGAGATATGTAGTATACTGGTGTCTCTCAACATCCATGAGTAGCAGGAAAACCTCATGTATTAAGTTTCAACAGAAACTTATTTACCGGACGAGTTGGCGCGCAGCCGTGAACTTATATCCGGGAGATAGTGGGTTCGAATTCCCACTGTGGGCAGCCCTGACGATCGTTTCCCGTGGTATCCCATCTTCACACCAGACAAGTGGACAGCCGCTTCCTTCCCATTACTAGACCTTTCCTATCCCCTCGTCGCCATAAGACATACCTGTGTAGGTGCGACGTAAACAAAATTATATAAAGAAGAAACACACTTTCGTTACAAACTAAGGAAGTGTGAAAGTAACTTTTCACTACTTGAAGACTCAAAGTCCTTCTACTGCAGGCTGCGATGAGGACTAATCTTGTTTGAACTTCCTTCCTCACAAGCTCTACGACAGACAGGGGATACCGTGGGTGTTATTCTACCGCCCCCACCCACAGAGGGGTTTGATCACCCAAGAGTGGTCCGGTTTACTCTGTAAACTGGTAGACTTGCACGTAAAGTCGAAATTGACGCACAGGCAGGCTGAATTGCGACAAATCAAAATGCCTGCTGAGAGCATTCATTATTATTATTACAAGTTGCCTGGCTGAGTGGCTCAGACGGTTGAGGCGCTAGCCTTCTGACCCCAGCTTGGCCGGTTCGTTCCTGGCTCAGTCCGGTGGTATTTGAAGCCTCCTGTCGGTAGATTTACTGGCACGTAAAAGAACTCCTGCGGGATGGAAACAACGCGCTCAACTACTGAAATGTCTTCATTCCTCGTCTGAACGGGGAAGCGGCCGTCTCCCAGGGCTGGAGGTTTGTCCCGGCATTCGCCTAAGTGCGCCAAACCATTCTCAGGACAGACCAGCGCCTCTCCATCTCCCGAATGCAGAGCCGCGGTCACTGCTCCTGTGCTCGGTCAGAGAGCAGAGCTGTCGGTCCATCGGAACCAACATTTTTTATTTTGTTTTTGCATTCCTCATACAAAACCAAACAACTTTTCTATAAAGCACACGTACATAACAACGAAAAGTATGAACGAATTACAAGAATGTGTTCGGAGAACGCGATGAACGGTTGGACCCATTCGACACAGTCCACCATAACACCACCGCGAGGAGGCCATGATACACTGTGTCCGTTGTTTTCTTTACTTTCCGCGGTAGGAGGGCTCCCTGGTACCTGTTGTTATTGTACTTGCAACCCCTGCGAGTCCACTGGTAGCACAGACCTACTAAAATTAGTGATCACCGAGTAACAACCATCAGTTCCATGCAAGTCGTTAACATTTGAAGCGTACGCAGTTGTCTGTGACTTGAAATGGGCCGACTTTCACAACAAGACAAAGTGGAAATGGTTCTCGTTTACGGGGAATCAAGGAGAGATGTGGAACAGGCTATTCTGACAGAAGAACTCCATCAAGAGCTTAATTTTATCCTGTGATAAAAGACAGCAGTGTCCAGCCAATGAAAGGAGGCGGAGACTAATTGCTATGGTCGACGATAGGGCACTTGCGGTGCTAGCTGCAGTGAATTACGACCCCCATGTCATTTCTTGCGCATTAGTTACCAATGCGGGAATATCCAAAAGCAGTATCTTCAGAAAACTGAAACGGCATAAATTCCATCCCTACCATACATCAAGAACTACATGGTGATGATTTAATAAATAGACTAACGTTGTGTTGGTGGGCACAGGACAGACTGAGGAATAATATTAACATTTTTCAAGTAGTATTGTTTACAGTAGTGAAGAGTGTACATTCACAAATCATAGTGAAGTAAATAGGCTGTGGACAAACCACACTGGTTACCAGAAGTGGAACATCAGAGACCCTGGTCGGTTAATGTGTGGTGTGGCATTTTGAGTGCCAAGATAACTGGACCGTACTTCATTTATGGCGCCTTAAGAGGTCCAAAGTACAGACACTTTTAATGGAGGTGTTGCCGTTATTGTTGGAGGAGTGCCAATAGAAACCAGGATGGAAATGTGGTATCAGCACGACGGATGCCCTGCGCACTATGCGCGTTCTCCTCGGAACATTTTAAATAGCAATTACCATGATCGATGGATACGACGCGCAGGTCCCGTCAATCGGCCTGCTCGGTCTCCTGACCTTACATCCCCGGACTTTTTCTTCAGCGGTTACCTGAAAGATGGAGTTCTTTGTGAAAAATCGATGACTCCGGACAGCATGAAGGTTCGCATAAGAAATGCTTGTGCCAGTATTGATAGAGATATGCTTTTACGGACAGATCAATACTTCATTCCAGAGTTGAAAAATGCATTGAGTAGAAGGGCACCAGTTTGAACATCGATTACGCTGAGGTCCGATGCATATGCAATAACTGGTATTACTCTGTGTACCAACCTGCCATCAGTGTTGTATTGTCTGCAGATGGTGGTGGTGGTGGTGATTATTGTTTTAAGAGGAAGTACAACTAGGCAACCATCCTCTATATAACACTAATCAGAGGGAAAAATGGAATGGATCCGACACTTCGAAAAATAAAGGTATCGGTCAGAGAAAGACAAGGGCCACGAAGGGCATGAAAATGCTCTAATAGCGTCGGTGTCGGAAAAGAACAAGAGTTAACCGAGGGAAGTCGGATACCACAGGTGAAAGTGAGGAGCCTGGCACAAGGAAGTGGAAGCAATGCCAGGACTCAGCTAAGGGCCCCGTGGTCACCAATTCGCGCTCCGAAGTTGAGACACCTGGAGTTCCTTTTATTCTCCTCTTACGAAAGGTCTCCCTATGGGTGGGGGCGGTAGAATAACACCCACGGTATCCCCTGCCTGTCGTAAGAGGCCCCAGGGGCTCTGAACTTTGGAGCGTGGGTTGGCGACCACGGGGGCCTTAGCTGAGTCCTGGCATTGCTTCCACTTACTTATGCCAGGCTCCTCTCTTTAATCAATCCTATCTGACCTCCCTTGGTCAACTCTTGTTCTTTTCCGACCCCGACGCTATTAGGTTTGCGAGGGCTAGGGAGTCTTTCATTTTCATGCCCTTCGCGGCCCTTGTCTTCCTTTGGCCGCTACTTTAATTTTTTAAAGTGTCGGATCACTTCAATTGTTTTTTTCTCTCTGATTAGTGTTATATAGAGGATAGTTGCCTAGTTGTACTTCCTCTTCAAACAGAAATCACCACCACCACCACCTCCTACGACAGGCAGGGGATACCGTGGGTGTTATTCTACCACCCCCACCCATTGTCTACACCAGCGACAGACCTGTCCACTTATAAAAATGGTGTATGAAATGCTCTTTGGTTTTGTTTGATTAATGCAAAAACGAAATAAAAAACGTTGGTTCCCGTTTAAAAAAGAACGTCACGTGACCCTGAAATGATCATTCACGACAAATAGCATGTTCTTTTCCCCCTTCAATTTCAAGTAAATTTTATTCCAGACAGTGCTTTATACAACGCTTGTACAGTCTCACGCTGTATATGCAGATAAAGTGATACTTAAGTTTGGCGACTGCTTAAGGCAATGTTAGTAAGAAGAAGAATACGTGTGTATAGTTGTACACTGTTATTCTGTTCTTTGCTGTAATCCATGAAGAATTTTGTCCACTCACATACGTGTTTGCGTAATTTATATAATTATGCATTGGGGAGTTGGATCATGAAAACCCGGCCGCGGGCGCACACATAACCCTTCTGTTGTTTAGAGCGCGAACGTACGGTACAATAAACCCGACTAGACTATCGCTAGGCCTTATTTTACGCTAAGGTCCTCTCAGTTCTCACATATGACATGGAACTTATTCGGGAAAGACTAACGATGTCCGACCTTCGGACTGTTGAAAATATAAAGGCCAGATTTCTGAAACGAACACTGGGCATCTCCAAGATGTCACCATCACGACTTGCGTATGAATTATCCAAAGAAACATTTTTACTGGAAGATTTGAAAATAAGAATGCAGCTCCACATACGCAGCAAGAAGAACAAGCTCTCCAAGACAGAAAGAGAAAACAAGCAGAAATCAGCATGGATTTTTACTCAACTGATGCTATGATTGACCGCAGCTGGACCGGTCCAGATAATGACATGAGAACTGCATTGAATAGGCTGAAAGTACATGGGTTTCACCATCGTCTATGCCGGCGATCAGGCTTTAATGAACCGTCCTAGATTGTGTGTGTATGTTGTGTGATAAACATTGCGTTCGCTATCATTGCACCAAGTGCAACAAGAGAACAAAATGTTTACTAGAATATGCGAAAGATTAATGTATTTTACTTTTAATGCACATTTGAAAATGAAAACCTACAACCTGTTTTCCAGTCATTGACCGGGTCAGGGCTGTAATGAATGAAGCAGATATAGGCTGTTAGTACGGTGGGGTCGCCACTCCCAAAGTGATTTATTAATGACTGATAGATGCTATGAAATGAGAATGGAGAGTGTTGCTGGAATGAATGATGACAGGGAAAACCGGAGTACCCGGAGAAAAACCTGTCCCGCCTCCGCTTTGTCCAGCACAAATCGCACATGGAGTGACCGGGATTTGAACCACGGTATCCAGCGGTGAGAGGCCGACGCGCTGCCGTCTGAGCCACGGAGGCTCTTAATGCACATTTGTGCGTTATTAAATAAATATAGCGAACGTATATACCGTGACGTCACCCTTCTCGCAGCCAATGGCTTTTCCTTCCCTTGATTCTCGCTGTATTTTTCTAGTTAATACATTGTTATGTGCTTAATGGTATTCTGGAAGCTTTGACTGTCTTCAAGGGCAAGGCTTCATTTAACTTGTTTTTAATGTCGTAATTGGGTAGTAATTCGGCACGCAAGAATTGCTAGGAAAATTCCCTCATCTCTGTGTTTATTTCAACATTCCTTGCAAAATTTCATAGTTAGATCCGTGTCCGACGCCGCTTCACGCCATGGTTTAATGAAGTTGGTCGTTTTTCGCTGATAGTATTTTTAAATTCCCCATGGCTTCGGAATATGTTATTTTCTCATGTTCTGTATAATTGACTTCCTTTCAATAAATTTAACTTTAATTTGGGATAATCAGGCGTCCTTTAGAGTTTATTAAATGAATGTGGTTTGTAAAGATAAAATCGCCTGTCAAGTGTCTGCATTATTATGGCCAATTATTTTCATCATAAAAGAATCTCCAATTCAGTGCTCGCGTGTAGGCCTACTTGAAAACTACATTTCAGTTTTTTAATTCGCTCAGTATTAAAATGTAAGAATACACTTTCTGTACTCGCGTTGCCCTCAGTTTGCAATCGCTAGATAGTTGGTTCGAACCCCACTGACGGCATCCCTGAGGATGGTTTTCCGTAGGTTCCAATTTTTGCACCAGGTAACTTTTTATTTGTATTTTTTGTTTGTTGAAAGCGAGTAAAAAATCCCTTCTGCTCATCTGTTTCCGCGAAATGTCCGATGCGTCGGAAAATCTCCATATGTAGTCTAATATTTTTGGAATTTTGAGAAGAAGAATCTGAGGAGGGGAAAGCTTCCTTCTTAACAATCACGCCTTTTGAGGGGATTTAGATTTTTAGTGACTGAATCATTGTTTTAATTTGAAATAGGCCAAGAAATGGAGAGGTAAGCAGTTAGAATTTTTATTTAGATTGGGTCTTACGTCGCATCAGAAGAAATAGGTCTAAAGGCGACAATGGGACAGGAGAGGGAAGGAAGCGGCCCTGGCCTTAATTAAGGTACAGTATTTACCTGGTGCGAAAATGGCAAACCACGCAAAACCATCTTCAGTTCCACCGACAGTGGGGTTCGAACCCACTATCTCCCGGATGCAAGCTCACAGCCGCGTGCCCCTAAACGCACGGCCAACTCGCCTGGTGGTAATCAGTTAGAACAGGATGTGATTTAGCCAAAGGCCGCAATGTTCGTAAGGGGTGTTTGGCATGCCTGGGTCAGTAGACTGACTTGAGGAGGATTTTAGAGTTGGTCATCTTGACTATTTTATTTATCTGAGATCTAACAAGCGGAATACGAAGTCCAGTTCATACCTTTTCATTAAATCTCAGAACTGGGGCTTCTGCCATTTTTCATAGGATTTTGTTTTGAAAAAGTCAGTAATTTTGAAAGATGAGTTTTTGGAATATAGCTCCAGGTCTCACCGCCATACAGCAGGATGGGCCTGATACATACTAAATAAATGTTTCTCTTGATGCTTTTATATAGCGGTGGTCTCAGGGCTGCCACGTGCTGTGGCTCTTTTATATTCTGCCTCCAGTTCAAACCTTGGTCCATAATTAGACTCAGAAATTTAATTTTCTTAGAGCAAGACAGTGGGACATTGTTAATAGCCAGATGTCCGGCTCCATGGCCAAATGGTTAGCGTGGTGGCCTTTGGCCACAGGAGTCCCGGGTTCGATTCCCGGCAGAGTCGAGAATTTTAACCATAATTAGTTAATTCCGCTGGCACTGGGGATGGGTGTATGTGAAGTCTTCATCCTCATCACGACGCGCGGGTCACCTACGAGCCGATCTTGTCCCGGTACTAAAAGCCATACGTCATTTCATTTCAATAGCCAGATGAGCAAGTTTAGGCCCGTGCCCTGGTTTTATTGGTTTTTATTTTCACCTTGTTCCAGACGCACCACTTCCAGAACAGTGAGATCCGTTTCTGCAGTGCTCTGATGGCATAATCATTTCTCCTCTGAGAGGTGTAAATCAGCTTATTGTTGGACTTCTACTCCTTGCCTCATAATGTGGGGGAAAGAATCCATCCTGTGGGACTCCGGCTCGGAGTACCTGAGGGTGGATTTCTCCTCTTCACATGAGACGTAAAATCTCCTGTTAGTCAAATATGAGTGAATAATTTTGACTAAATAGGTCAAAACTTTATATGTTTCCAAGAAATTTACTATTCAGTTTTTGTGTCAGACAGTGTCAAAATATACTGCTGGCACGTTGCGGCATAATATGAAAGATCTTGTGATACACTGGACTAAGTGCAGCACTGCTATTGGGGTAGAAATGCTGGGGTTGTACTTTGATTAAGGCCACGATCACTTCCTTCCCACTACTAGCCCTTTCCTATCTCACCATCACCGTAAGACATATCTGTGCTGGTGTGATGTTAAGCAAACTGTAAGAACATAAAGAAACTTTCTTCATGCGTATGTCTTCTACCTTTGATAGGTTTATTTTAATTCATCTCTTTGATGATGTTTATGGTAGGAAAGAACTTGTTCTTTATTTGGGTTACACACAAATTTGCTTCTTCTCTATTATGATTATCGGTACTGCATTTAAAATACAATTTATGATAGGCTACGTACCCATCACCGCAGGGCAACTTACCTTCCCCATTCATTTATGCGTGTTTGTTATTTCTGACCTGCTAGTGTCTCTCTGCTGATTAACTTTGCCTTTTGTTCACGTTTAACCGAGCGAAGTGGCCTCACGTGTTAAGGAGCCAAGCTCTGCATTTGGGAGATAAGTGGGCTCAGAACCAACCGTTGGCTGTTCTCAGAATGATTTTCTGTGGTTTCCGATTTTCACTTCCAGGCAAATGCCGGGACACACCACACCTTACCTGGTTTCATTCACAATCATTCATCCCATCTTCATCAAAATCGAAAACCAAAATCACTTTATTTGCAAATGAGGTGTCTTCCTCAGTGGCAAATGAGACACTAAAATACATTATGATCACACTAACAATTTTTCCTATTAAACACACAGCTCACACTTAATAAATTTATATTGTATGTGGAATTACTTCAAATAATAGTATACAACTGCTATAAGATTCAAATTTACATTGCATTTATTGATATTTTACCGATTTTGGAACCTAACAAGCATAACAACCTGCTGTGTTTTAACCAGAGCCCCTTTTGCCACCGCTTTTCAGAGTTCCTGAAGGGCCTTCACAGCTACCATAGTGGACCCAGGGCCCTCTAAGTCCCAACAGTACTTCACCCCTACAGGCCGTCCCCTACTTTGGCTCTCCAATTTCCACAGAGCAGGGGATGTAATCAATTTTTTCACAAAACTTCTTTTTCACAATAACCTACACAGATCGAATGCCCTCTAACATTTCTTTTCTCTGTTACTGTTTGTTCTTTTCTTGAAAATCTGTACAGATTTTGGAAAAGAATCAAACACTACCCATGAAAAACAGTTCCACTCCTTCACACCCTTCCCAATGAATGAAAATTTACCCCAATCGCTTCTGATAAAATCCCTTCTAATTTTATACTTGTGGTCAGTCCTGCTGACATAATTATTTTCCAACTGAAGCCTCTCAAGGATTTCTCCCCATGCTTCCTCTCCCGTAGAGGCTCTATATAATCCTATAAGTCTACATTTCTCCTTTCTCCTACTTAAAGTTTCCCACCCAAGTTTCTCTAACATTTCTGATTCTCTACATTTTTCTCCTGAAATCCCCTTTTATAAATCTTGCTACTTTCCTTTGCAGGCCAACTATTTCTTTTATTATGTATTCCTGGTGAGGATCCCAAACATTGTTTGCATATTCCAATAATGGACGAACTGTACTTAAGTAACTTTTCTCTTTTAATTGTTTCTTGCATCTTTTAAGTAGCCTTATTATGACAGGTTACAATCTGTATGCTTTCCGAACACTGTTCTCAACATGACCCTTCCAGTGCAAATTCTTTTCAAATTTCACACCTAATATTTGCACTTGGCATCTTTTGAGAAATTACCTCATCCAAAGTACATTTAAATTCAGTTTTTAAGCTCCTGTTTGTAAATGTTGTAACAGTTGATTTGCCTCCATTAACCTTCATATCATTCTCTTCAACCCATAGTTGGATACTGCCAAGATCCCTTTGTAACTATGAACAATCCTCAATGTTATTTCTTTCCCTATAAACAATTATGTCATCTGCATAAATGTTATTTTTGATGTTATATTGTTCCCTAAATCATTTGCATATATTAACAAAAGTAATGGATGGTTTATACTACCCTGTGTGATTCCCTTCCAAACTTTCTCTTCCTGTAATACATGTTTTACTACCATACTTTGACTTTCTGAACTCTTGAATTTATAAATGTTCTTATCCAATGTATAACCCTTATGTACAATCCTATTCCCTCCAGTTTCTTTAATAATATTCCATGTTTCAGTCTGTCAAAGGCTTTGGAAAGGTCTATGGCTACGCAATCCAACTGGCCTCCTGAATCCAACTGATCTGATAAGTACTATATTATAATTAGACCTGGGATTTTAGGCTCTAAAAAAATTAGTTTTAGGCGCCTAAAATAGGCTTTTAAAACAAGTAAATATGCTTTTAAAAGAGGAAACAGGCACTTAAAATATGTTTTAAAAATGTGTGGATAGGCAGGAAATAGAGTTTAAAATATTACAATATACACTTAAACTGTAACGTGATACTTTTTTACTTTAACAAACGTGGTATTCCTATTCTTAACCGAAATAACTGCAAAATTAAGACATAATAAAAAAAGACATTTATCAAAAACAATATAAAAAGTAATGTGACAAAAAAAGTTATGGATTATATGATATACCATTATCAGTACTGATCTAAAACCTTAATACTAAAATCACTGTACACAATTACAGCACTGTAGGCATCCAATAACGGCATAAACGCGAATGGAGTATGTGTTTATTATTTGTGGGGAACATTCCTACAGTACTTTCATTCGTAGTTTGCTTTACAGTACATAACAATAATCTTCTCCAAATTTTCCACAGTCAGGCTGTATCTTTTGTCTGTTAAAATCATTTTGAAAGCAGAAAAAGTGCGCTCCACACTCACAGATGTTAGAGGGGCATAGGAAAATTTATCTACATTTTTCAATTCAATTTCACTTGGTAAGTCTACCTTTTCCCCATACATTACCTGATGTACCCTTTTCAGCACTGAATAACCTGACTTCTTCTGCAGTACACTAGACCACTTGTCTCTTATTTTGTCCCCTACCTTGCCCCTAGCACTTTGTATGTTATTCTCAGCTTCCTCAATTACAGAAAATTGCTGTTTGAGACTGTTCCCTTTTTCCTCCATTTTTGTAATGGTGACTGGAAGAAATGAAAAATTTGCCTGATTATACGCAATGTCTCTCTGAACACTGGAACAATCATTTAACAGCTCTTTAACAGACGGCACACATGCAGAGTTGTCCGTTAAAAGCAAATTGTCTATCACAGTCTTGATTTCCTCAAGATGTTCTGCATAATACAGGGTAGCTTCCATCCAGGAACCCCAACGGGTGATGAGTGGCTGCGGCGGAAGGGGAATAGAGGGGAGTTTCTCTCGAAAGATGGCTATTCTTGATGGAGCCTTACAGAACACTTTCTTCATTGTTGAAATGAGAATATTTACTGCAGGAAACTCGGCCCTAACTGTTTCTGCGAGTCTATGCAAGGCATGGGCCATGCAAGTAACATGAATTAAAGAAGGATAGAAAGTTTTGAGGAGAGGTGCAGTGGCAATCATGTAGGAAGCAGCATCGGAGACAAGGAGAAGGACTTTAGAATCATCAACACTCCCAGGATACAACAATTGCAACCCCTTGTTGTTGAAGTATGCAATGCTTTGACTATTGACTTTCTCAAGCTGTTTAGAGCAAAGAAGGTGAGCGGTAGATGCCTGATTGGGTTCCAGTTTTCCTACTATAAGGTTAGCAATGTACCTGCCCACAGAGTCGGTGGTTTCGTCCACACACAACCATATGCAAGACTCCCCAATATCCTCCCTGATTGACAAAATGACCTCATTGTAACAAATATCTAAGTAGTTCTTCTTTAATGTAGATGCTGATGGGATGTGCTACTTGGTGTATTTCTCTAAAAAATCTCTGAAAACCGGATTATGCACAGCATTCCAGGGGATATTTGCTGCAACTAGGGCTCTACACATATCAGCATAGAAACCATTATGGGTTGTAGGAGATATAGTTTGTGTGAGCAGAGTCTGTCTAATGTTACTTTTCATGGCTGCTTTCGCTTTGTGACTGGCAGTATCTGCATGCTGCTGAAGGTGGCATTTTTTCTCATGTGAAATCTAAAACACAATAAAGTGATGTCAATTAGAGACTAAGATGAGGAATAGAAAAGGTGAGCTATTGAATAAAATTTGTAATTTTATACTATTTAAATTAAGCCATTATTACTCTAAAGTTAATTAAGAACAAGAACACTACAGTCCCCGAAGGGCCTTGGCTTTCAATAACGGTTGCTGCCCAGCTCATGGCCTGCAGATAATGGGTGGAGTGTGGTCAGCACGATACATCCCTCAGCCGTATTGCCTTGCCTCCGTGACCCCTGCCCACTGTAGCTTCTCAATTGTCCTCACGATGCTGGGTCAAGACCGTTCCAGACCTCATAGATTTCTAAATTACTGCCGGTACTAGAAATCGAACCCAGGTCGTCTGGACTAGGTCTCAACAATTAATTAGAGGAGCCAATATCAAAACCTTAGTTTTAGATTAATATGAAATTTACGATATATGCACATACCTGTTTATTGAAGTACTGGCAGAAAATAATCTTGCCATCAAAAGTCATCCCTGGAAATTGTACAAGCCATTGTTGTATAAGTGCACTCTTAGATGATTTTGTTTTAGGCATGATGAACTCTATTCATTTAAACAAATGTCCTTTCACTGGAGATTTGACACAGAATGTCCCTTCTTACTACCTGCTCCTTGTTCTTCCTAGATAATCTCTCCCCCCCCCCTCCTCACCCCGTCACTCGATACAGTACCGTACGTCCTTTACTACCTGCTCATTGTTCTTCTGAGCTAATCCTCCACCTCCACCCTTCACTCAGCATTCCTTCGGTGACAGTTGTCTGGGAAGAGCACATTTCTGTGAAAAACCCACCCTCTCCTGTTCTGCTCGTTCCAGGATGTCCATTGTGTGATTGTAAAAATTATAGAAGTTTAATTTTATTTTAAATGTAGAAAATAGGCATTTTTAGGCACTAAAATAGTAAAATAGACTCTAAAGGTCCAAATAGGCATTTTAGGGCACTATAAAACTCTGTTAATGTAAGGTATTTATCATGGAACGTCAACATATTTTAAAAAAATCATGTTATTTCGTAAGGAACGACGTAGGCATTTGCCTTAAAATCCCAGGTCTAATTATAATCTATCAGCTTCATGTCCGTAATGATACTTGAATTCACAATCACAAAGAATGGGTACCGTCCACCTAATAAGTCCTGCAGAAATCCGACCAGTTGTGCCTCACAAGAAAATTTCTTTCTAAATCCATACTGGCTCCTCATGAACCAATTTTTATAATCACATACCCCTCCAATGTAATTTGCTATTAAACTCTCCAGTATTTTACAAATTACACTGGTCAGGCTGATTGGTCTGTTGTTCTCAGGTATCTTTTATCACCTTTTCCTTTATAAATTGATATTAATATAGATTCCTTCCATTCCTTTGGTATTACACTATTATTTATGACATAGTCAAAGATAAATTTTAAATAAGGCAGTATGTACCACCACATTGCCTTTAATACCTCCCCAGTTATTTGATCACTACCGGTACCTGCTGCCTTTCCTTACTGAAGCAGTTGGATTTATCTGAAAATATCCTCATTTGTGAATGAGAAGCCTCTCTTTTCCTTTTCTCTTTTCTGCCTGCTCTCTATCTTCTTTTTCGGTTTCCAACTCCTGACAATCTTCTACAGAATCTCTGAATTGCCTGCTAAATGGATTTGCTTTCTCAATATCTGTTAAAAAGTGTTCACCCCCTTCTCCCATCATTTTGGGAATTTGGATTCCTTTTCCCTTTTGATTCCTAATAAATGAATACAGTTTTTCCCATTTCCCTTTGAAGTGTGCCATTTATGTAATTCTGTTTTGCTTCCTTTTTCACTTTATTAAGATCGCTCATTAGTGGTTTTCTAGTTTCTCTACTCTCCCTACCCTACCCATTAGCTTCTCATCCGAGTTTAGCATCAGGAAGGGCATCTGACCATAAGAACATATTGTGTAAATTGACCCCATCTCATCTCCGACCCCATATCAGGAAATGGGACTCAGAGATAAACAAACGAAAAACCTTGTGTTCATATGTAAATCTTATTTTGTGTAACCCGAGTGGAACATGAAATCATCTTCGTTCAGGTGTGGACATGTCGCTGGCAGGTGCATGGTGCTCACACACTGTAGTCATTCCTTTGAGGGGATTTGAGTGACATAAAATATTTAAAATATGCAAGCAAATATGACCTGTAAAACATTCAAATATGACCAAGAAAGACAAAAATATGACCTTGTGATCTTGCAGTTTAATTTGTTCACATAGAACTAAAATCTCATAATCATTATCATTTCCATCATCTATCAGGAAGTTTTTCATTCCACTTTGCCTTAATCTATAGCACGTTATATACCCTGAAAAGTAAGAACAGCATAAGGATCAGTTACTAAGAACTTGGCTAGCAAATTATTTATAAAATGAGAATAAAATATCTGTATCTGGCATAGTTCCCACTGTCAATGATCACGTGCATCTTCAAGTTGGCAAACTGGAAGCCAGTTAGGTTGTTCGGACCGGAGAAATCCGCTCCATGTCACATGTAGTTTTGGGAGCAAATATACATAAAGTTATTTCATCCGGGAAAAATTCTGGTTCAGAATTCTCACAGTTTTCCTCCTGTGGGTAGGGGCAGTAGAATAACACCCGCAGTATCCCCTGCCTATTGTAAAAGGCGACTCATAGGGGCCCCAGAGGCTCTGAACTGGGAAGCATGTATTGGCAACCATGGGGTCCTTAGCTGAGTCCTGGCATTGCTTCCTCTAACTTGTGCCAAGCTCCTCACTCTCTCTATCCTATCCAACCTCCCTTGGTCAATTCTTGTTCCTTTCTGACCCCGACAGTATTAGGTTTTCGAGACCTGGGGACTTTTTCATTTTTACACTCTAAGAGGCCCTTGTCTTCCTTTGGCTGATACCTTCATTTTTGAAGTGTTGGATCCCTTCCATTTTTTCCCTTTGATTAGTGTTATGTAGAGGATGGTTACCTAGTTGTTCTTCCTCTTAAAACACTGACCACCACCATCACCACCACCTCACAATTTTGCTTTGTATCCACAAAGAATACACATCTACAGATCTCTTTTACAAATGCCTGCAATTTTGCAGCTAAATATAGAACAGAAAGCTTTAAACATTTAAGTTACACCATAAATTGCTCATTAAAAATGTTCCAAAACAATACACAACATGAATCCAGACTCACAAACGGTGGTTAGTCATTTGATGCAATATTTTAATTTGATGACTGAGGGATTTGCGTTGGGTGAAAGTTCACTTTTTGTGAAACCATGCTGAGTACAAAAGTCCAGACAATAAACTGCACTGGTGTAAAGGAACTTTAAGATCTATCTCTGCCTCCACTTACTTTGATGCTACGTGTGTTACATCCAGAGACTAAATGGAATGCACCCCCCAGATTTTGTACTCTTTGGTTTTGAGAACAGGTTTTTTTTTTGTACAAGAAAGGACGATGTAACTAAAATTTTAAGTTTGTGGAAAATAATTAAAGTCAACACCTGTGTAACTATCAGACGGATTCCGTTTTATCGGGTAGATTTTCGGGTTCGACATAACATTAGTGGCGACCGCGACTGGACGTGAACAAAGCAGTAATTTGAAATGGATAAGTTGACTAAATCACGAAAACCAATACGTGCGATGTTCACGAAACATACGATGCGGTGATGGCGGAAACAGACCCCAACAAGGTAAGATTACATTTTACTAAACTAGAACGACTACAAAATGAACTGAAGGAGGCCGATGAGAAAATATTAGAAGTGCTTCTCGACGACAGTGACGAAGAACGACACACAAATGAATGCGATAAAGTGAATGAATATCGTGATAAAGTAGATGAAGCTCGTCAGAGAATGGGGTGTGTTGTATTAACACAACGTACAAATGAAGGAAAACAAATATCGAGTGATGGTTTCGTAGGTTTCTCACAGAAAAAGCTCAAACTGCCGAAAATCGAACTTCGAAAATTTTCCGGAGAGGTTAGGGTTTTGGAGTCAGTTCAGTCGAATTCATGACGACTCAGACATAGAAAAAGAAGATTAATTTCAATACCGGTATTTGATCCAGTGTACTGTTGTCGGAAGTAGAGCTAGGGAGGAGGTAACTAGTTTCCCTCAAAAAGCTAAAAATTATGATAGTGCAGTTCAGTGTCTTAAAAGTAGATTCGGAAAAGAAGAATAACTCGTAGAATTTTATGTTCGCGAACTACTTGGACTTGTGATTCAAAATGTTTCTTCAACACAAAGACTAACTCTCCTGAAGCTCTATGATCGCCTAGAATCCCACCTTCGATCCCTTGAATCTCTGGGCATGACTGCTGACAAGTACGCAGCATTCTTGTTTCCGTTAGTTGAGTCATCACTACCACAAAACTTGCTTGAGAATATGGCTTAGAAATTCTGTCCATCACCCTGTTAGTGACTCTAACGAGGATTTATACTGTGACAAACTCTCGCAACTGATTTCATTCCTCAAGAATGAAGTGGAAGGTGAACAGAGGGCAGCACTTGCCCAAGGAGGATTTAATACAGCAAATCAGAAGCCTGCAAAGCAGAAACCTAGGTTAAACGAAGTGGAAAACATGGCCACTGCTAGTAGTCTGTTCACAGGAGACATTAAATATCTTGGAAATGTATGTGTATTCTGCAGAAAATCGAATGAGAGCAAAGAGTGCTTCAAGGCGCAGAAGATGACTCTAGTGGAAAGAAAGAATATTTTGATGAAAGCAGGGTATTGTTTTCAGTGCTTGAGACCTGGTCATGTCGCCAAGGTCTGTAACAGTAATGCACTGTGTCACTTCTGTGGAAAGAAACACGTTATTCTAATGTGCCCAACATTACCTTCAAATACTTCCAAGGAAAATGTGGAAGAAACACAAGATGAAAAGGAAGGTGCCAGTGCTACCTTGGGTAACCAAAACTGTAGTCAGGATGTTCTTCTGCAGACCTTGTTGGTGAAGATCACAGGAATAAAAGGGGATCGGGTAGTAAGAGCACTCATAGATAGTGGATCACAATGATCATATATATTAAAGAAACTGGTAGATACCATCGGACTGGAACCGTCAGGATCTAAAAACATGATTCATGCTCTGTTTGGCGGAACTGAATCAAAAGAGTATCTACATTTTAATTATCAAATACAGTTGAGCAGTTTAGATGGCGGGTACACATGTAAGATCCCTGTATTGGATCAACCGATTATTTGTGGTACTAACCCTGCAATCCAAAGTGGTCCTTGGATGAAAGAACTCGAAAAAAATAGAATCTTTCTCTCTGATTCTGGAGAAGGGACGCCTGAAATTGAACTTCTTTTAGGAGCGGACACCTACGGAACACTCCTCACTGGAAGAATAAAAAACATGGAATGTGGACCAGTGGCTGTTGAGACTCGACTTGGGTGGGTTGTTATGGGGAGGATATCTATGAACAGTCTCTCAGACTCATCCAGTATGGTCGTATCGTCGATGTTGACTTTAAACGCTGCAATCACTCATTTATGGAAGTTGGACACCCTAGGAATTAGGGATCCTGCTGAGAAGACATCGAAGAAAGAAATAGAAATGGCTTACCTTGGATCATTTTAAGAAGACTGTCTCAATCGACGAGGATGGCCGTTACGAAGTCCATCTACCATGGTATGAAGTATCTGAGGAGCTCCGCTACAATTTGGAAATTGCTGAGAAGAGGTGCAGAACGACAACTAACAAACTGTTGAGTGGCAACAAGTATCAGGAATACAATGTTGTGTTTCAGGATTGGCTTCAAGAAGGGGTGCTTGAAGAGGTACCCTTTCAAGACCTTGAAAGTAAATGTCACTATTTGCCTCACAGAGGTGTATTCAAAGAAAATTCAACCACGCCGTTAAGACCCATATTTGATTCGTCTTGTAGGGGGAAGGAAAGTCCATCTCTGAATGAGTGCCTGGAGAAAGGACCAAATCTGCTGAAACAAATTCCACCTATTCTGATCAGGTTTCGCCGTCGTGAAATTGGAGTAATTTCGGACATAAAAAGGGCCTTTCTGCAAATTTCTATTGCTCTTTCAGACAGAGATTTCTTGAGATTGCTATGGTGGGAGGATTCCTCCATGAAGAAATTCAAGATATTCCGACATCGACGAGTTATATTTGGGCTCAAGTGTAGTCCATTTTTGTTGGGTGCTGTTCTTGATCTCCATTTAGAAAACAGCCCTCCTGAACTGCATGAAACAGCACAATTATTAAAAAGCTCATTCTATGCCGACAACTGCGTAACATCCCTTGATTCAGAGGAGGAAACGACCCAATTTGTTGAGAAATCTATGAAACTACTTTCAGGGGCCAGATTTGAACTACGTGGCTGGGAATGCACCTCAAGGGGAAAAGAGAATACGTTTGAGAAGATTTCTCCTGTTCTTGGATTATTATGGGACAAGGAAGAAGATGTATTGTACTGTGATGTGAGGCCTCAAAATGAGACTGGATGTGTTACACGAAGAAAAATCTTGTCATCTGCTCAGATGATTTTTGATCCCGTTGGTATTTCATGTCCTCTGACCTCATTCCCTAAACTTCTCATTCAGGATAGTTGGAATTCGAAGATGGGGTGGGATGATCCATTGCCAGAGGGTGTACAGAAGAAGTTTATAAAATGGGAAGCTGAAGTTTGGCGACTTTCTGAAGTGAAAATACCGAGACATTTCGTAGTAAGCAGGTCTGAACAAACCTGGAGTTTACATACATTTTGTGATGCCAGCCGGAGTGCTCATGCTGCAGCTGTCTTCATGCGAAGTTTTACCGGTACTGAAGAGATTGTTTCTGTTCAACTGATCATGGCAAAGACAAGAGTTTCACCACTGAAGGAAATTTCGACGCCGCGATTGGAACTCCTGGCATGTTGTATTGGTCAGAGAAAGTCTGAACTTGAACATCTCCGAGTTTTATTGGACGGACTCTTCAGCAGCATTGTATTGGATCAAGAGAGATGAGTCATGGGGAGTATTTGTGAACAATCGAGTGAAGGAGATTAGATCTCTGACGAGACAAGAAGACTGGAGGCATGTTCCTGGGGAGCAGAATCCAGCTGACCTTCCAACTCGAGGCTGTTCCGTAGAAGTCCTTTATAGAAGGGGAATGGCCGACATCAGAGGTCAACGTGGATGATGACATCATCAAACAAGAGAGAAAAAAATGTCTCCATCACTGATCAATTTCTCAGCGGGGAATGGAGATGCCTGGTACCTAAGAAGATTTTCCAAGTTTTCTCAAATTTTCAGACTCATAGGATGGATACTGCGATTTGTTGGAAAATCATTGAAACGTAGCAGTTGTGAAAGTGGGGGTGATCTCTCTGCTTCAGAACTAGCACAGGCGGAGAGAAGGCTCCTGCTTCTTGTCCAGACAGGGGTTATGGAAGAAACTGAAAGACGACGACTGAACTCCCTTTGCACCATTGTGGAACAAGATGGTCTTCTGCGGTTGAAGACTAAAATTGTTCAAAGAGAAGATCAGGAAAATTTTAGATATCCCATTCTTCTGCCTTCCAGTCACAAACTTGTGGAGATTCTAATCCGAGACTACCACATACAATATTCTCATGCGGGTGTTGAGGTGTTACTTAGAATATTAAGGGAAGAATACAGGATCTTAAGAGGTCGGAAGACAGTACGAAGGGTGATCACAAAATGTGTCAAATGTCGACCATTTGAGTCAAAGAAAATTGATGTAGATCCTGCACCATTGCCAGAAGATGGAGTGAAAGATTCGTCAGTCTTCGAGGTCAGTGGGGTTGATCTTGCTGGGCCGCTGATTGTAAGGGGCGGAGAGAAAGCTTGGATTTTGTTGTTTACTTTTGCTGTGTATCGAGCTGTACATATTGATCTGGTGTTAAACCTTTCCACAGAAGCATTTCTATCAAGGTCTTAGGAGATTTATTGCAAGGCGGGGACGACCCAGAGTTATATGCAGTGACAATGGCACCAACTTCACAGGAGCTGTGAATTCCTTTGACTCTTTGGACTGGCATAAGATAGAAGAGGAAACATCTTCAAGGAGGATCCAGTGGAAATTCATTCCACCCACGGCTGCTTGGCGGGGTGTGGATGGTGGGAAAGGATCATTCAAATGGTCAAGAAGTTGTTGAAGAGGACTCTGGGAAGAGCCTCTCTCACCTACGAAGAGGCTTCGACTGTCCTATGCGATGTGGAGTCTGTGGTAAATTCTAGGTCTTTGACGTACCTGTCTGAGGATCCAAGCGACTTAGTGCCATTGACTCATGCAATGTTCCTGCAGGACAACCGGTCCATTGGAGTCCCCGATCTCGACTGCCTTGACAAGACTGATCTCAGAAGACGGGCCAAGTACCTGCAGCGTTTACGGGAGGAATTGAGGAAAAGGTTCCGTGATGATTACCTGAGCCTTTTAGTACAGCCGCAAGTTAAAGAAAAGTGTCGAAGGATGCTGAATATTGGTGACATTGTGTTAATAGGCTCTGATCAAAGGAAAAGACTCGATTGGCCTTTGTTTAAAGTGATTGAGATGTTTCCTGATAAAGATGGTAACACAAGAGTAGTTCGAGTGCAGACTGCAGGCCCATTCAACGTTTGTACCCACTGGAGACGACTTACACGTGGACGATGATGGAGATAATGAGCAAGAAAGTGTTGTTTCTGCTGTAAAAGACGATGTGAAAACGAAAAGTGGACGTTTAGTGAAACTCCCTGCTCGATAGAGGACTTAAGTTTTGTGATAAGTTCTTGCCCTGTTAAACTGTGTAGGCGAAATGATTGTCAGATTCTTTTATTGGTTCATTTTGGTTTTCTGTTTGTTAACAGGGGAATAAAGAAAACTATAAGGTGGGAGGTATGTTACATCCAGAGACTAAATGGAATGCACCCACCAGATTTTGTACTCTTTGGTTTTGAGAACAGATTTTTTGTTTTTTGTACAAGAAAGGACGATGTAAATAAAGTTTTAAGTTTGTGGAAAATAATAAAAGTCATCACCTGTGTAACTATCAGACGAATTCCGTTTTATCGGGTAGATTTTCGGGTTCGACGTAACAACGTGTTTTCTATCTTCATGGTGCCGAGAGTTGGACCCTAAGAGAGAACACCTCCAAATAGCTTGGATCCCGTGAGATGCCTCTTCAGAATATATAACACTGAAGTACCATACTCCAACATCTGAACAAAGACCGAGAGGTCATTCTTCTTCTTCTTGTTTAATGACCGGATAGGATCACTTTATCATAGGTTATGATCTTCTTTCCGTGTTGACATTTAACTAATAAGACAGAGTTTGAGGGATGTTCCACCATTCAACACATTGTAAAATACATTAAAATTATAAGAAGACCGGTTTCGACTCCCTTGGAGTCATCATCAGGTCCTATTGAAAATTAATTCAGGGGGAATTTGATAACAATCATCATAATAAGAAAATTTAAAGGTGATAGACTGGAAAAAAAATCAATGGGTTGCAAGACATTAGTTTGAAATGCAACGCATACATGGCAAGTAGCACTTGGACCTTAATATGTTCCTAGTTCTGGCCTAAACTGTCCTGTGTTCATGGAACACGTAACACTGCAAACACATGCACTATTAAACACGTGACACGAACACTTACAATGATATGAAATCTTGGCTCCCTAAGAGCGTTCCAGGACTTAACAGTTCTGTTTCTATCTTGAAAAACTGGATAAAATACACACACCTTGAAATAAGTGTACAAAGACATGGTTCTGGTTTAGACTGTCACGCATTCATAGACACGGAAATACTGGAATTTCTTGCACTGGTTGAAAACACACGATATGAGACACTTACATCGATATGAAACAATAGGCATTTCAAGTATGTTCCTGGGCTTGACAGTATTGCCTCCAACTGATTAAACTAGTTGAAACATATACATATTAAATTACATCTAATAGTTCTTGGTTTGGTTTCAAAAAATTTGTTATATGTTCGTGGAATTACAATAAAACTGATGGTCATGCTACAATCTATTGGAAGTGCCAAGTGGTTTGTCTAGTTGTTTCAGAAGTTTTGAATTTGGCATCCTCATGATATGTCCAAAGAATCCCAGTCCCCTTATACCCATAGTATCTCTGGTGGGTTCTAGCTCTTTGTACACGACTTTGTTAGGCATTATCCGCCACAGTCCATCTTTCTGGTGATTTTGGTTGATGCAGGTGCTTCCAATCTTGCTTTCAATTTTCTGAAGTCTTTGAGTTTTTTCAGGTGAAAAAGTTTCTGCTGCGTATGTAGCTACCGGTTTTATAACTGTGTTGAACCGCACCCCACCCCCACGAAACTCCCTGATAAACAATAAAAACAATAATATCGGCAGAATATAATATGCAGGTACAAAACCATGGACCGTGACTGGGAAAGGCCGACAAACTAAGGCCCCGAGCTGGGAATCGAGATCTTATCTAAGTGCTATTAAAAGTCCAAATGCTACTTGAATGAAATGCGAATGAACAAATAACAAGGTTTATTCAAGCAAGGTGAATCAAATTAAATGAAGGTGAATTAAATTAAAACAAGAATAGTGTTTGAAGCAAATACATACGTACCACAATTGCCGATATTTGGGTAGTATCCTGGCCATTCACAAACTAACATTCCAACATGTTTCCTCATCGTAATTTGACATTATTCATCGCAATCACACTGAGGAGTAATTTTTTTCTTTTAAATGTTCAAAAGACAATTTCTATTGATTGCAAAACAGAGCCACGAAGGTTATTCCTGTTATTCCTCGAAAATCCGTAAATCCATCCACCCACATACCTCCTATTTTTTAAACAATCCCTCACCTTCCTTATCTGCCCCCTCATCAAGGAAGTTAAACAAGGGGTAAACGAGCTCGTCCATCAAAGACCAAACAAAATAAATGACTGAGGTCAAAACAGTGAAAAAAAACGATGGAAATAAATAAATTAAATGCGTTGGCAAATAAGAAGAAATAATATAGCAAGAAATCAGCACAGGTACAAAACTAAAAGCCTAGAATCAGCATAAAAAGATAAAATGGAAATGAATAATCGAAATAGGTTATCAATATGACACATGTACTCCAACACACCCACGCACTCACCCACACTGCCATTCATTTCGGCACTGATATGCAAACATAAGACAGAGCACACAGATCCAACAGTAATATAACATCACAAATATTGTTACCCCAAGATCATCCAAGGGTCACTGAGACAGGCACGGGAACGTGCGTATGGAGCGTGCGTGAGGAATATGGCAGCAAGACCATGTAATCCAACGCACCGAAGTATTCCCATCACAACCGCGATTCGTACAAGGCAAGAGTGTTCTCGCAATGACAAGAAAGGCAATCACAATCTGATTGTTCATGACAAGCGACAAAGCTGACACAATTATACTGTATATGCTGGACCATCTCGTAATAAAAAAGCATATCAATCAAGTACCAAGATCACATGCACACAGTCCGTTCATACAACAGAGTAGACACATATCGAATATAAGGAAAAGCCAAATTTAAATATAAGATAACTTACAAACACAGGAGCTTTCAAGGAGTCAACTAATACCTGGAGGTATCTAGGACTCAAACAGAAAAATGAAAGGTAGTTGCAGCATTTAAAAACATTCTGATAAATCAGAAATGCTACTCCAGTGTACAGGAAAGGCATTTTTCTTACTGTCCCCAAAAAGAACAACCAACACAGTCAATGAGATAAAAGATTCCCAGGTGGCAGGAAGTTTGACCTTCGGCGGGCAACACCGAGATGTCCACCATCTCTCGTATGCACATGGTACTATTTAACTCATATGAAGTGATGTGGCAAGATGTCATTACAGTAATACAATAAGACTATAACTTTGTTTGGAATAAATTGAACTAACATGTTGACACGATAATAGCCAATGCAAATGGCTCAGTGTTGTATTTTATTTTTGCATTTATTGATAGACATTTCTTTTTGTGGATACCCCATGTTAATTGTTGTGCTTTTGCTAATCTAATTGTTCTTGTTTGGATTGAGATTTTTTCATTTAGGTTATGTGTTATTACTTTTCCAAGATATTTAAATTGAGGCACTATTTTACTTTATAACCATTTATGGTAACTTCTTTAATTTTGCTCATTTTTGGGGCATAATTTTTATTTTTCAAATTATATTCTGAGTCCAATTTTATTTGCAATGTTTTGAAGATCTGATATCTGGGTTTTTGCTTATTTTATGTCAACTGGTAGTACCGTACTGTTAAATCGTTGGCGAAACCCAGGCAATTTGTTTGTATTTTTCAGCCAATCTTGATTTTTGGGGGATATTTCCTATAGCATTCCCTCATTACCATTTCTAGAGCACTATTAATAGTGATGAGAGCCCATCTCCCTGCCATAGTCCAGATTTAATTTCAAATGACTCTGATATTCACCCCTAAACTTCACTTTTGAATTGGTGTTAGTGAGAGTCAATTTTATCATGTTTATTAATTTGGGGTGTACTCCAAGGTGTCTTAATATTTTAAACAGATATTATCAGTGGATGCAGTCGTAAGCTTTCTTAAAATAAAATGTTATCACCATATCTCTGTTTCTTCTCCTGATATAGTCCATTATCAACTTAAGACTCATGATCTGATCAGGACAGCTCCTTCAGGATCTGAAACCTCCTTGATATTCTCCTAGTTCTTCCTCCAGCCGTAAACTTATGCTATTAAGGACGGTTATTGAAAATATTTTTTATGTTATGTCTAAGAGCGAGATTCTCCTGTAGTTATTAGGGTCGGTTTTGTCTCCTTTGTTGTCCAGTGTTCTGGTAGTTCTTCTTTAATCCAGATAGAGGGCAACTTTTGCTCATCTTCCTGCATATTTCAAGTATTCCACAAAGGTCTGATCATCTCCTGGCGGTTTGTAGTTTTTTTTATTTATTCAGTGCTTGGTAGACTTCCTATATTTTGGGGGGATTGATGTCCTCTGGTGGTGTTTTTATTGGGGTGTTGGTGTACAAATGAAGGAGTTCTGTAGGTTCCTCACAATTTAGAAGCTTGTTGAAATATTTAGCCAGAATTTCTGCATTGTCTTTATTGTTATGAGCTAGCTTACCAGTTTCATCTTTCATCAGTAGGGTCGAGAGTTCATATTTTCGGAGCTGTTTTCTGAAGGTTTTGTAGTAGTCCCTTGAGTGAGTTTTATTGAATTCTTCTTCAATTAATTGCAATGTGTTCTTATGATGCTGTCTTTTAATTCTTCTTAAGACTTGGGTAGTTTCTTTTCTCTGTTTTACTAGATTTTGATAGGATAATCCTGATTTTTGGGACTGTGTAATAGCCATGCCTGATGTCATTTCTCCACTGTTTCATCACGTTCGCTGTTCCAACCATTGGTGTTTTTTTTACATGGTTTATTAGGAGCCAGGTCTTCTGTAATTTGTTTAAGGTTGTGTACTAAGTCTTCAAGTTTATCTGTGATTTTTATTTCTTCAGTTGCTTTTGGTAATTTTCATTGTTGATTAGCTGGATAGGATCTATTTTTCTCTTAGTTATAGGGGCTTGTTTTTGTTATCTCCTCTGGGGAGTGAGTTTAATTTTTATTCTAACTACGTAGTGATCTGAAGCTATGTCTATTCCTCGGAGGACTTTGATGTTATAGATCTCTTTGTGGTGGTATTTGTTCATGCAGATGTGATCCAGTTGCCATTCTCCTTCAGTGTAGTCAGGGTGTTTCCATGTTTTGAGTTTTTGAGGTTTTCTGTTGAAACATGTAGATTTTGAGATTACGTTATGGTTTATACTCAGGTCAACTAGTCTCTCTCCATTTTTATTTCTGTGCTGGGCATTTTCCGATGATGTCATGGTATTTTCTTTCTCTGCCTAGTTCAGTGTTGAAGTTCCCTATTAATAAATTTACATGGTGTTTGGGGATGTTATCTATGGTTTGGTCCAACAGGTCCCAAAATTCTTCTGTTTCCTCATGGTCTTTTAAGG
The DNA here is from genome assembly GCF_040414725.1 of Anabrus simplex. Classification (NCBI taxonomy): domain Eukaryota; kingdom Metazoa; phylum Arthropoda; class Insecta; order Orthoptera; family Tettigoniidae; genus Anabrus; species Anabrus simplex. The sequence goes on along the minus strand of NC_090276.1, from coordinate 85,443,333 downwards.
AGTTGTTTTTATCATTAGTGGGAGCGTGGACATTTGTTATGGTGTAGATTTTATTAGATGCCTTTAAAGTGAGCGTTGAGAGTCATGGAGACTGATTTGAATTCTTGAACTGGGTTTTTATATTGCTATGCCATGCTCCTCAGCTCCATCTGTGGTTGGACCGGCAACGTGTCACTGGAGCAGTTGGAGCAGTGACACATTATTTCTGGACCGTCACACCTCACACCTCTAGTTGCTTAGCTTTATATATCGGTTCCCTTTTAGGGAACTTCCAAAAATTATTTTATTAAATGTCTATATATTCCGCAACGTAGCTACTTTATTAGCTATTTAAACGTCGATATTTATTCCATTGTATATGCCATAAGATTGAGAGTGATAACACCGGAATATCATGTGAATAGAACTTATTTCTTTAAATCAACTTCATTCTTCCTTTCTTTATAACGAACAATTTTTTCTTCACCATTACATATACCGGTAGTTAGTTTGCTCGATGAATATTGTGTAGTATCGGCGACAACGACACAACGCTAGAAATTAGGTCATCGTCCAGTAGCGTATAAGAGTCCAACACTCGGCCAGCTGCAAACCCTTCGAGCATAGAAATAGATAAAGAGGGCGCTCCGTGTGTTTCTACCGGCCAAACGTAGCACCAACATCAAGCTCTGAGCGATCTACTGATGTAGGGCAATCGGAGCAGTTACACAGCTCGAGATGTGGCGCTGGCGACCGACCTATTTGCGGTAGAAATGCATACATCTTTATGGAAAATATATTGACTTTGATTGCCGATTTATCGTAATTTAGAGTTATGGAGAATGTTACATAGGCTAATACTGTTGAAATGATTAGTCCTAAAGGTTACTTTCGTTGATATTTGCCAAAATGAAACTGCGGGGAGATGACTTAGGCCAGCTGACGTTCTGATATTGACTCTGATTGCCGATGTATCCTAATTTAGGGAATAAAATAGTATGTTATATTGACTAATATTGTTAAAATGATTAATCGTAAAGGCTACTTTCATTGATATGTGCCAAAATAACGTCGTGAACTGAAACTGCGGAGGATGGAGTAGTCCAACTGACGTTCCTTAATTGTGAGGAATAATAGTAATCGTTTTTATTATCATGGCATTTAGATACATAGCAGAACTTACCGCAATACTTTTGTCTTCTGATGTTAATATTGCGATTAAGAGTCATTGTTCAATTAGAGTTTTAAAATTCTTCAAGCGCTGCTCTCAGGAAGGGGGCTGGAAAAAACATAAAAGTCTTACTTTTTCCATATTCGTTGTATGCATAACATAAATATTTTGACACAAACATGTTTAAATTTTAATTTCAATATATATAATTTCAGATTATATTTCACTCGTACCTTTCTCTAGAATGTTAAATACCGGGCAAGTTGGCCGTGCAGCGTGCAGCTGTGAGCTTGCATCCGGGAGATAGTGGGTTCGAACTCCACTGTTGGCAGCCCTGGAGATGGTGTTCCGTGGTTTCCCATTTTCACATCAGGCTGTACCTTAATTAAGGCCACGGCCGGTTCCTTCCCAATGCTAGCCCTTTCCTATTCCACCGGCGTCATAAGACCTATCTGTGTCGGTGCGACGTAAAACAAATAGCGAAAAAAGGAGAAGAAGAAAAATTTTAAATAAAAATTCACTGAGAGAAAAGAATTTTGATTAAATAAATTGTAAACTGTTCTCTACTCGTTGATGATGCTTGTTGTCTAAAGGGGCCTAACATATAGGTCATCGGCCCCATTGCTCAGGTAACAACACTTCATACGTTGACCTTAACGTCATAACAGCAATGATTCTTACTTGTCAATATTTAAATGTTAAAGTTCAGATTATCTTGAATAAAAATGTGTTGTGTAGCTGTCATATGGCAAATACGACACCGCCTAAAGGATTATTCTATGAAAGAAAGTTCATGGGTAAAAATTACCTGATTAGCGTGATTAGCTGCCTCTCCCGGAGGGCCGCATTCGATTCCTGGCCCTGCCACGAAATTTCAAAAGTGGTACGAAGGCTGTAACGGGGTCCACTCAGTCTTGGGAGGTCAACTGTGTGGAGGGGGGTATCGATTCCCACCTCAGACATACTCGAAGTGGTTTTCCATAGTTTCCCACTTCTCTTCCAAGCAAATGCCAGGATGGTAACTAACTTAAGGCCACGGCTGAATCCTTCCCTCTTCCTTGCCTATGCCTTCCAATTTTCCCATCCCCAACACAAGGCCCCTGTTCAGCATAGATGTTGCGGCCGCTTGGCCGAGGTACTGGTCATCCTTCCCAGTTGTATCCTCCGATCCGCAGTCTCACGCTCCAGGACACTACCCTTGAGGTGGTATCCTTCATTGAGTCCGAGAGAAAAGCCAACCCTGGAGGGGTAAACATAGTAAGAAAGAAAGAAAGAACGAAGGTAAATACCGGAAATAGAAACGGAAAACTAAGATGAGACTGCTACCTGCTTTTAGCCACTCCGTAGTTTTGTTCTGGTCTACAGAGAATTCATGAAATGGTAGTGTCCCTTTGCTCTTTTTTTCCTGTTCGGAATACACAAAAGGCACACAGCAATATATATTCGAATATTTCCTAACACAGTTAAAGAAAAGCAAATCACCACACCATTAAAAAACGAATTAGCGCATAAATTAAAATCCTTGCTCAGGACGAAGTTACAGCAAGAAATCACTTTGTTCTTGTTTCCATAAAATTTCTGCTCGAAGTAAGAAAAGGTGCACAAGAATGTCACAAATTCTAATATTTGTAAACACAATTTAAAAAATATAATCACCACACTACATAATAAAAAATAAATTCACTAGCGCATAACTATCAGATCTCTTCTTCTTCTTCTTCTTTTTCGTCTTCTGGGGATTTTCTTGGGCGCTGCTAAAAGGCATTACCCAGTCGCAACACTTATTTGTCACAAATCTTCAAGAGAAACAAACTGAGTTTTACTTACGACGGATAGAGTTGTTCAACACTTGTAGAAACACTAGGGTTACAGGTCGAGAACGTGACGTCTTCATAGGTTACAGCGAAGAGATTGGGTTACAGTTATGTAGAGGAGGATGCGAGTTAAGAAGCTCATAAGACTCACTTGTCAAACGAAGTTAGAGTTTAATGTTACAATTATCCAAAAATTATTGAATAGCAAGAACAAGTGAAGGTGTATGCTGTTGAACGAGGCGAGCGACTGTTGTGGGTACTTGTATGTTTTGCGAGCGTAAAGTGTGGAAAAAACGTTTTCTATGTAGGGCGAAATGGGAACATTGAAAGAATATGCGATTAATGTCGGCCATACTATTATTACATGAACACATGGGTGAATCCACTAACTTTAATTTGAATTTATAATCCGGAGTCAGAGCGTGATTAAAGCGTAATCTGATAAGTGTTGTAATATGTCTGCGTGAATATTTTGTTGTTGAAAACCATGGGCGACTAGCAATACTTGGTTGCAGCTGATAGTAATATTTCCCTTTGAGTTTCGCCGATTGTGTCCAGTTGTGCTGCCATTTTTGTTGAACAGCAAGTTTAATAATCGGTGTGAAATCTGTGTAGGGAAGGGCTAAGGAAGCATTGATTCCGGTTCCGTATGCAGCTTGTTTTGCCATTTTATCAGCCTGATCATTACCTGCGTTGTTCGAATGACCTTTTATCCATGTTAGAGTTATATCAGCACCAAATAAAAGGTGTCGAGTATTGCAGATGTACTAATTTTTATAGGACTTATGTGGCATTAAACTTTGAAGCACACTTAAGAAATCTGTAATAATGTTTGCTTTGGGGACTTGGTTATGTTTTAGGTGTAGCAAAGCTTGTCGTATAGCGAAAGCCTCAGCAGTAAATATTGAGGCATGCTTTGGAAGTGTGTATTGCTCACTGACGTGTAACTGCGGAATGTAATATGCGGCCCCCGTGCCTACATTTTGTTTGGATGCATCTGTATATATTATGAGAGTAGGGTTGAGATCATTTATCGCCATTTCAAGTGTTAGTTTAGGCATTGCGGAAGGTTGCATTGTGCTGTTATTAAAGGAAATGTGCTGAGACACTACAATATTTGGTTTGTAGTGCATAATATTGTATGGCATTGTATTGTATGGAAGCGAAATATTTTGTTGAATGCTAGTATGATATTGTCGCGTCAAGTGGAATGCGTCTAGTAGAGCAGGAGTTCGTGATTGCTGTTGAGAACGTTGCCGATATTCTTCCAGTAATTGTAGTTTGGGTAGGATAGGATGTCTATCTAGCGCCATTCGGGATAATACAAATGTAGAAGCTAAATACAAACGGCGATAGTGGAGAGGCACGTCACATGTTTCAACAAGTAACGCATTAGTCGGGGAGAGGGTAAAGCGCCTCTACATAATCGGAGTGCTCGATGTTGAATTACGTTGAGCTTGTGAATGAGAGTGGAGGAAGCAACATCAAAATAAAAGGATCCATAATCTGACAGCGAGCATATTTTATGCCGATAAAGTAATAAAGCCGTTACGGGATCAGCACCCCAGTTTCGTCGAATTGTTAATTTCAATATATTGGTAAATTCTGAGTCTTTTTCGAAAGGTATTCAAAATGGGTTTTCCATGACAGTTTATTATCCAAATATATACCTAGATACTTGTGCACCCGTACTGTCGGAATTGTAACATTTGCATTTCTGAAAAAGTCTGCATTATAATTGCGTTTATGCGTAAAAATCATGGCCACATTTTTAGTAGAGGAAAGTTCCAAACCATGCTCGTTTAACCATGCTTTAGCAGTAGTTAATGCTCGTGTGATATTAGTTCTGCAAACTTCCACACTTTCATTTGAAGAATAAATGACTATATCATCTGCGTAAAGCAATATTCTTGCATCGCGTATTACGATACTTTACAAATTCTTTAAGTAGAGGGCGAAAAATAGGCCACTTAAAATGTCGCCTTGAGGCAACCCATTAGACGCGTATCGTTCATTAGACGTAGAGGTTTGGCATGCAATTTCCATTCGCCGAAAATATAAAAGATGTTGGAGCATTTTGATAAAATTAGTAGGGAGGTGTAAGTTATGAAGTTTCGACAGTAACATGTGTATGGGCACCTTGTCATAGGCAGCTTTGATATCAAGAAAAGCAGCAATTGTTCCATGTTTGCGTTGTTTTGCTAGTAGTAAATCCGTTAATAATGCATTAATGGGATCCGCTGTGCTTCTCCCTTTTATAAAGGCATATTGATAGACCGTAGCAAATTGTGATAAGCGAGACACCATAGAGGTCTTTCCAACAGAATACTGAGGAAGACCTTCGTTAAACATGATCCTAAAACGATTCCTCTATATTCGATGAGGTTTGTGGTCGAGAGTTTTGGTTTCGGTATGGGCACAAGCGTAAATGTATTCCATGCAGAAGGAGGAGCATCTGAGTTTAGTATTTTATTGTAATACGCTATGTGCATGGTAAGGAAGATGGGAGAGCATCTTATAGGTAATATAGTCCGGTCCAGGAGCAGAAGTAGGTTTCTTTTGGAGAATGTTAAAAACATTCTGGGTAAGATATAGGTTGGGAGAGTGTGAGAAATTTATCTGAAAGAGGCACTGTAGTATACTGCTGAAATTCTTGAACAACGAAATCCGGAGTTAATTTGTCGTAAAACTGGGAGATGCTTTCGAAGTGTGGTTGGTCGAGTTTATTGCATCCCGTATGAGCGAGTTTTTTATAGCAGCCCAAATATCCTTAATACAGGTGTTTCTATTGAGGGAGTTAATGAAAGATTTCCAAGAGTCCCTTCGTCTTTCGTTGAATACCTTTCTCAGGTGTGCAGTATACTTTTTATATTGCAGATAATTGGCAGGTGTGAAATTTTGATTTAAACTTCTGAGCAGGCTGTGTCTTCGTTTCACCATAGCGTCGCATTGCTTATTCCACCAGTGAATGTTAAGTCGTTTAGTAGTATTGCTATATTTGCGATAATAATAATCGTATGGCCTCAGCTACCGTTTGCAGACATTTCGATTTGACGCCATCTGGCTGTCTGCTCGTCAATTTCGACGTTCCGGTTTACTCTGTCTGCCATCTAGCGGACCTAGAGTAAACCAGATCTCTCTTGGGCGTCTATGGCTGAGATTTAATTAATTTTGTCGGATAAATACCAAATGTATCACCAGAGATCTTTTACATGCCGACATCGTACGACATGGAGTGTCGAATGGATTTTTTTCCGCCCTTCAAAAATCCGACTACCTCTGCCGGGTTTGAACCCGCTATCTTGGGATCCGGAGGCCGACACTCTACCACGGATCCACAGAGGCAGCTATTTGCGATAATGAAAAGGGTGATATATATCTAAGTAGTTTTGAATATGCTGATATAAGGAAGTATAGGCAGAAGATGTTCGTGATGCGAATTTAATGTGATTTAAAATATAATCATGAAAGAGGCCAAAATCAAAATATTTTCAGATTCCGAGTTCTACGCTGAGGTTTTAAAGCTATGTTCTGCGAATGAAGTTGTGTAATAATGTCAATAATGATGGGAAAGTGATCACTTAGATGAGTGTCTTTGTGCGTGTACCACATTGATTTATGGACGATATTTTCGGAACATATTGATCGATCTACTGCACTATTAGAGTGCCCGGGTGGAGATAGTCGCGTAGGGGAGCCATCATTTAAAATAAACAGGTGTTATTTAAGACTGCATTATAAAAACATGACGACCTTTTGTTGTGATATTGACACATCCCCAATCAGTGTGATGACCGTCGAGATCACCTGCTATTATTAAACTGTCTTGGGATGAAAACTGTTAAAACTGTGAAAAATAGTGATGCCATTGAAAAGCGCCGCCTTGTATGAAAGGTGGGCAGTAGAGATTCACGATAAGGAAATGTTGTACTCTCACAGTCAAGGAGTATGTGTTAGGAATTATATAAGGTAGCAGGACGGTAGTGTATGGTATTTGCGATGCAATTAAAGTGAGTACCCCACCATATCTACAAACATCGAGCCGTTCAACATTATAACCCTGGTTTTAACCATGACTCTTGTAATATAATAATATGGGGGTGATATTCTTGAATGAGAAGTATTAATTTATGCTTTTTTGGAGTATTACTCCTACTGTTCCATTGCAGTATTCTCATCCTCCTCTACGAAAAACTGACTAACGTTGTTAAAGAGGATTTTTAATAAATGAGCCCATTGAGGTTGTTCAGACAGAACTTCTGCTAAGCGCTTGAAATCATGCAGTATTTCTGCTTGAGCATTCTTTGGTAATCGCGGGAGTGTAGGGCGATCAGATGAAGTCTGATGACATTCTGAAGGGGAAGCTGTGCTAGTTGACTGTTCCACTTGAACCTTGGTTTGTTGAGGCTGTGAAATAGATACCCGTGGAGTATGCTCCAAGATAGGATTGTGTAATATCGCTTGATGGCCTGCTCTATCAAAGCCTGGCAGGGGAGCTGGTTGAATTGGTCTGTGAATCACTTCAGTGTATTTCCGTTTACGAGGAGTCTCACGTGGAGTCGACGAATTGCTTGTATTAAGCTGTGGAAAGAGATGTGGGACGCTAAGGGGGGAAAACACTGTCGGGTGGAGTTTTCCTTGGGCTTCCTGGAAGGAAATATTGTCCACACACATCATGCGCTTGATTGCGATTTGTTGCTGATGAACTTCACATCTATCGGATCTTACACTGTGATTCAGCCCACAATGTAGGCATTTAGGCATTAAATCAGAACATGTGTGAGTCTCATGAGTCTTAGAGCAGTTACCGCATCTCGGGTACTTTGTTCTGCAGTTTTTGGCTGTATGCCCATAGCGCTGACACTTCCCACGGATAATAGGGTGAAAAATGAATGCCTGAACCTCTAGCAGTACGTGGAAAATAGTAACGAATTCCGGCAAAGTTTGGCATTTGCAGGTTAATTTTATCGTTCCCATAGGAACAAAAATAGCTTGCCCATCAACTGGCACACGTCTGTTGAGCCGTTGGGCTTAAACTATAGGAACGGGGGATTCAATGTACTTGATAATGTCCTCCTCAGTTAACTACTTATCGACTCCCCTAATTAATCCAGTGTGAAACAAGCTGGACTCCGGAATGAAAGCTTTAAGTTGATGAGAAGTCAAATGGGGTGTGTTAGAAAAAGGTTAGCATTGTCAGCTGAGTCAAATAGAATTTGAATGCGCTTTGCACCTTTCGGTTTGATAGATACGTGTACATACATACATATATTATCATTATAGACTGTTATGCCCTTCAGCGTTCAGTCTGCAAGCCTCTGAGAATTTACTAAACGTCGCCACAATCCTCGATCTGCAACTAGTTTTGTGGCCTCATTTAGTTCTATACATCTTATCTTTAAATCGTTAGAAACCGAGTCTAACCATCGTCGTCTTGGTCTCCCTCTACTTCTCTTACCCTCCATAACAGTGTCCATTATTCTCCTAGGTAACCTATCCTCCTCCATTCGCCTCACATGACCCCACCACCGAAGCCGGTTTATGCGTACAGCTTCATCCATCGAGTTCATTCCTAAATTAGCCTTTATCTCCTCATTCCGAGTACCCTCCTGCCATTGTTCCCTCCTGTTTGTACCAGCAATCATTCTTGCTACTTTCATGTCTGTTACTTCTAACTTATGAATAATATATCCTGAGTCCACCCAGCTTTCGCTCTCGTAAAGCAAAGTTGGTCTGAAAACAGACCGATGTAAAGATAGTTTCGTCTGGGAGCTGACTTCCTTCTTACAGAATACTGCTGATCGCAACTGCGAGCTCACTGCATTAGCTTTACTACACCTTGATTCTATCTCACTTACTATATTACCATCCTGGGAGAACACACAACCTAAATACTTGAAATTATCGACCTGTTCTAGCTTTGTATCTCCAATGTGACATTCAATTCTATTCAGTTTCTTACCTACTGACATCAATTTAGTCTTCGAAAGGCTAATTTTCATACCATACTCATTGCACATATTTTCAAGTTCCAAGATATTAGACTGGAGGCTTTGGGCATAATCTGCCATTAAGACCAAGTCATCAGCATAGGCCAGACTGCTTACTACATTTCCACCTAACTGAATCCCTCCCTGCCATTTTATACCTTTCAGCAGATGATCCATGTAAACTACGAACAGCAAAGGTGAAAGATTACAGCCTTGTCTAACCCCTGTTAGTACCCTGAACCAAGAACTCATTCTACCATTAATTCTCACTGAAGCCCAATTGTCAACATAAATGCTTTTGATTGATTTTAATAATCTACGTTTAATTCCATAGTCCCCCAGTATGGCGAACATCTTTTCCCTCGGTACCCTGTCATATGCTTTCTCTAGATCTACGAAACATAAACACAACTTCCTATTCCTCTCGTAGCATTTTTCAATTACCTGGCGCATACTGAAAATCTGATCCTGACAGCCTCGCTGTGGTCTGAAACGACACTGGTTTTCTTCCAACTTCCTCTCAACGACTGATCGCACCCTCCCTTCCAAGATGCCAGTGAATACTTTGCCTGGTATACTAATCAATGAGATACCTCGATAGTTGTTGCAATCCTTCCTGTTCCCTTGCTTATAGATAGTGCAATTACTGCTTTTGTCCAATCTGAAGGTACCTTACCAACACTCCACGCTAGTTTGACTACTCTATGAAGCCATTTCATCCCTGCCTTCCCACTATACTTCACCATTTCAAGTCTAATTTCATCTATTCCTGCTGCCTTATGACAATGAAGTTTATTTACTATCCTTTCCACTTCCTCAAGCATAATTTCACCAACATCATTTTCCTCCTCCCCATGAGCTTGGCTGTTTGCAACACCACCATGATGATTTCCTTTTACATTGAGAAGATGTTCAAAATATTCCCTCCACCTCTCCAGTGATTCCCTGGGATCTATTATGAGTTCACCTGAATTACTCAAAACACTGTTCATTTCCTTTTTCCCTCCCTTCCTAAGATTCTTCATTACTGTCCAGAATTTCCCTGCTGCTTGACCTAGCCTTTCCAGGTTATTACCAAAATCTTCCCATGACTTCTTTTTGGATTCAACCACTATTTGTTTCGCTCTGTTTCTTTCATCTACGTACGAATCTCTGTTTGCCTCGGCCCTTGTTTGGAACCATTTCTGATAAGCCTTCTTTTTACGTTTACAGGCTGCTCTCACTTCATCATTCCAGAAAGATGTTCGCCTTTTCCCATCTTTACACAGAGTTGTTCCTAGGCATTCCCTTGCTGTTTCTACTACAGCATCCCTGTATGACACCCATTCACTTTCTATTAGATACGTATTATACCTACAATTTTATTATCGTAGAAGAGCCTACCAAGTGCTATGGAACGAATATTTCCAGTGTTTTTCTCATCAGCTGACTCCACATAGATTACATAAGGACCACGATCTCCATAATAGTAGTAAATTGGTTTAGGTATAACGGTTTTGACAGATTGTATATTGGATGAAGATTGGTCACCACCGAGAGCTGGTGTGTTGTCACTATTATTGGTTGACCGCACTATTTCTTCATGATCAATATTACTGGAAACGTCCAGATCCGGTGAACGGTTAGTACCGCCACCCCCACTATCGAAAAGAGCCATACTTATACCGTAAGGCTTGCACTAAGGACTATGGCACTTGCTGCACACGACACAATTAGGAAAGTAGAACCGCACACTACCACTGTTCGAAACGGACTGACCTTTGATCTTTCTATCAAAAGAGCAAAAGAGTGTGATAGAGTCGAGACAGTAGCAGTGCGAACAAGGGTCTCAGTGGCTGTAGTAGTTGTATATCAAACAAAACCGAAACAAATCTCAAATAGGCATAGTAGACAGTGAGAAGTAAGACTTTTTAATGACACAACTATTAATGAAAACGTTAACCGGATGGAATTTCTTATAGTATGATTTTCGTATCATCTAGAAATATGTTTAATATGCATATTACCTCCGGTGTCGGGTTGTAAACGAGACAATCAACACTTGTTGGAAGCGGTAGTCATAAACGTATTCGAGCCAGACTATATAACGGACACTGTGGAATGAGGTGATTTGTATGCGCCTCATTTGAACCACACTGACATGTCGGTTGGTTGACAATGTTGAAACGATATTCATACATGGGCGTAAGCGCATGGTTGAAACGTAGCCTAATAATATTTATTATATGACGCCGTGTGTATGTTGTTCTTTGATACCAGTGTTGGATTGGCAGAGAGGGTTGGATTCTGTGATATAATTTCCCTTTTATACTTGCAGTTTCATTCCAGAACTGTTGCCATGTTGATTTTGATGTTTCTTTAGTATTGGAACTACATCGGTTACTGGAGTCATAAATGTCATAGTAGGGGTGTTGAGTAGTGATGCTTCTTTGGCAGCTTTATCCGGCTTTTTCATTACTGGGAACATTTTTATGCACTGGAATCCATATAATCGTAATCTGCCTACCTTCATTATGTAAGTCATATAGTAACTGCTTAACATTATAAACATACCAGTTAAGCGTGAATTTAGAGGACTGGATCGATGGTAACGCTGATAGTGAATCTGTGAAGATATTGGCATTTGGAATTGATTCGTTTTTATATACAGTAGCGTTTGTCTGATCGCTATAAGTTCTACTGTGAATATAGAGAAATACGGGTGTATATATAGTTCAGTGTGTTGTATTCGTTCATAATAAAACGCTGCGCCTACTCCACAGCCATTCTTAGATCCATCGGTATAGAAATTATGACCAATATTAGAGTATGATAAACGAAGTTTTTTCGAGGTTGATGATCACTTGGAGATTTTATACTGTAGCAAACAAAACTAGTAGTTGTGGAGGATTAACGATACCTTTATTTTCTCTTTGTGTGAATTCTTTGTATCTTCTTTGAAATCACTATGTTTTTCTCTCGGTACGAAGTGAAGTGCAATAAAGAAAACCTGTTTATTTATACGACATAGTTTGGTGCCGAAACCCGCCCTGAGAAGTTTAGGGAAATACGGAATGATTTACGATGATATACGAATACGAGACGACAAGTTTGAATACTTCCACTACTTGACTTCAGAATTGGCGAAGAAAGTGAACGAAACTGTCAACATTTTTATTAAACGAGCTTCGCATCACGATCACATGGTACTCCTCCACGAGACATCGAGAACGCTGATAAGTATCCAAATTACCTATTTGAATTACGTTGAGATATTATACGGGGTTATTCATTGAACGTTTGCCAGTTAAGGGTTGATTTGAGGTTGTATATCTAAATGCTAGATTCCCTTATTTGCGAGAGAGTGGCCAGTAATATTGAAGGGAAAGAGCAGCCATCTTGTTTTCTTAGATACAATGAGTGCTAAATGAATATAAGAACGTATATTGTGACTAGTGCTGCTATCTGTCGGATACTTATAGCAACCTAACCAACAAGAACTTCCCTTGCAGTCTGTTTAAAGTAATATTTCACGAGTATGGCAGACGAGAACGGAGATAAGACGTTAATGTTGATGAAGAGAAAACGAAAGACAGTGCGAGCAAACATAACCAAATTCAGTAATGACATTGCAAAGGCAGCGTCAAATGCAGAAATAGATCACGAATATAACCGGACGAGATTGCAAGAGACCTTAGATCAACTCATTTTCCTCGATAATAGGATTCACGAACTTCTATCAGACGCCGAATATGACGCAGACGTCATAGAGTGTGAGAAATACATCGAGGTCGCGAAGCGCGCGATATTTAATTCGACACGCGTCTTTCGTGACAAATTATCTGAGCCGTTGGGAAACATGAATAGTGGCCCTTCCAGACCTTTATCCGCAGTACCAGAGCCATCACACTTATCCATCACGCACTCCGTAATATTACCCACTGTCAAACTAGAACCATTCGCAGATGTAGAAAAATGGTCCCGGTTTTGGGAACGATTCCAGTCAGCGGTAGACAACAACCCGACCATCAACACTATCGACAAACACGTCTTCCTTCGTGGATACCTGAAGGGAGAACCTAAGGAGCTAATCGATGGCTTAGCGGTGACTGCAGACGCATACGAGGAAATAAAGAGGATTCTTATTGGACGATATGGCGATAGGAACCCCATCATCCAGGCGCATCTGGATTACCTGGAGACCATGAGACCAGTTCGCGATGCTACGCCCGACGCCCTCAATTGTACATATATAGAATGTAATAGGCGTATTCAGGCTTTAAGGGCATTAGGGGAAAACTTTGACCACTGCGGGAGAATACTAGCCCCCAAACTGTTACGTTCATTTCCGGATGATATCTGTAGAAGGTGGACCATCTACGCTAAGAGAGAGAAGATTTCCGAAGCACACACTACAAGGCTTATAGAATTCCTCAATGAAGAAGTGGAGAGCGCAATGTCGGCGCAGAAAATCAAAAGAGACAACGCCATCTCAAACTCATATTACCCAACTGCTGCTGCCTTTCAAGTCACTACTAGGACGGGCCAGACGTCCAAGAAGACGAAGACGTCACCTTTTTGCGTTTTTTTGCGAATGGAATGACCATTGGGCTCAAAATTGTACCAAGATGACGGATGTCAAGCAACTCAAAGACAAGCTGAAGTCTAGTCAACGATGCTTTTTATGCCTAACACCACCCCACTCCCAGAGGCACGAAAGGACGGCCAAGTATTAACAGTTAGCACATGGGAAAGTCCCATACATGCCAGTCGATTCAGCTCTTATGGGAAGATGATTCAGGTCATGGGTTGGATTCTACGGTTTATGAAGAATGTTCGAAGCACGGAGAAAAACGACGGTGAATTAACTGCCACGGAGCTGGAGACGGCGAAACTGCGTTGGATTTACATTGTACAACTGGGAAGCTTTGGTGCAGAACACGCATGTTTACGAGATAAAAGGAATCTCCCATCTAAGTCCAAAATTGCAAGCTACAATCCCTTCCTGGAGAGAAATCTCATCAAACTGTGGGGACGCCTGGATCATGCAGACTTGACATCTCAAGAGAAGCATCCACTCCTCCTCGACGGATCCCATCAATTCACAAAACTGTTGATCAAGCAGACGCATATTCATCTACGGCATCTGGGAGTAAGAATTGTGCTTTGCGAACTACGCTCGCAGTACTGGATTTTAAAGGCACGCCAGTCTATTAAGGAAGTCATTCACGCTTGACTCCCTTGCAAAATCGCCAAGAACCACCGAGGAGACGAAATAGAAGTGCCCCTACCTGTGTATCGCATACAAGCCACTAAACCCTTCACGGTCACGGGAGTGGACTTCGCCGGTCCACTCTATGTCAGAATGGGGAGCATGTTACAGAAATGGTATATTGTACTGTTCACTTGCGCCACTACAAGGGCTTTCCACCTGGAATTAACATCGGACATGAGTACTGAAAAATTCATCATGTCGTTCAGACGCTTCTCCAGCAGACACGGATTACCTCGCACCATCTACTCGGACAATGCAAACACCTTTCAAGCGGCGAGCAGAGAACTGGCGGAACTTTCTCGGATCTTCTCGGACCCACGTACGAGCCAGCATTTCGCCCACAACGGTGTATCCTGGAAGTTTATTTTTCCAGGGGCGGCTTGGTGGGGAGGCTTGTGGGAACGAATGGTGGGCACAACAAAACGAGGCTTGAGAAAAGTGTTGGGCACGTCTCAAGTGGACGAGGAAACTCTGAGAACAATACTGGCAAAAATAGAAACGCCATCAACAGCAGACCAATTACACAAGACGGTCCCAACGTACCGACACCAAACCACTTCATACACGGGGGCTATTAACAACATTACCCAACGGTCCAGAACCCAGCGTCTACACAGATCTGAGAAAGGAAGCAAGACTAAGGGTAAAGATGCAAGACGACTTCTGGAAGAGGGGAAAGGAGTACCTTCTCGCCCTAAGAAGTTTCCACGAGGTGCGGCAACCAGACAGAAGATCGACGAATTGCTGGAAGGGGGATATCGTCCTGCTTCAAGACGATCTGCGTCCGCGTCACATATGGCAACGAGCAGGCATCACTGGAGTGAGACCTGGCCGTGGACTCTCGTCCTCCGACTCAGCGATGTACGGAGATCACCCGACCGGTACAGCTGGTCGTACCATTGGAGATCGAGCAGGGTGGGGAGGATGTGGAGGATTAACGATACCTTTCTTTTCTCTCTGTGTGGATTCTTTGTATCTTCTTTGACATCGCTATGTTTTTCTCTTGGTACGAAGTGAAGTGCAATAAAGAAAACTTGTTTATATACACGACAGTAGTTGTAGATTTTATAGTATCTGGGTAGTATTGGACTACGTCATACGAGGTTTGCGCTCCTTATGATATTGGTTTCTAGTGTCGATACGTGTTGGAATACGCTTATCAGAGCAGGGGCTCTTTTATCTCTTATATTATACGAATTGTATCGTTCATACAGTAGTTGGAGTTTCGGTAGAATAGGATTAGAAACTGTTATTAAAAAGTCGTAGTAGGTACTTGGAAGCAAGGTATTGTCGGCGAATATGTAGTGGTGGTTCTCCCGTTTCCACTTGCAAAACATTCGTCGGTGTAGATTTTAATACACCAAAACAAGTACGTAACGCTTGGTGTTGTATAGTATTTAGCTTAATCAGTGTTGAGCGATTAGCAATATCAATGATATGTGCGCAATAATCTAATCTTGAACGACTTGTAGCGCAGTACACTGCCTTGTCTGTTGTAGGGTCTGCCCCACCCCCCACCCCATGATCGTCTCGTTATGGCTTTGAGCAGTTTTATGTAATTAGCAGCCGTATTTCTGAGGTAGAGGACATGTCTAGAAAAATTTAGTTTGTTATCTAGTATCATGCCTAGATATTTATGATGTGTATTTATCGGTATCCCATAGGAAGCCAGTGTTAGTGGTTCAGTGTTGTACATCCGTTTCTGCGTAAAAATGAGTGCTGAACACTTAGATGGAGATAGTGATAAACCATGGGCACTTAGCCAGTTCTGTACTTCAAGCATTACTTTAGTAATTGTATTACGTGCACTATCAATATCTCTATCTGATGTGTAAATGACTATATCATCCGCATAGAGTAAGATACGGGCATATTGTAGTACAAGTTGTTCTAGGTTTGAGAGATAAAAGGCAAATAATATGCCACTAAAAATATCGCCCTGTGGAATTCCATCCGTAGCCTGACGTGGAAGAGGTGGAGAATCAGGGTGTTTTATTATTAGCGTTCTATGTGTAAGGAGGTTTCTGAGGAGTGTGATGAACGAAATTTATAATACCAATATAAATGGTCCGTTATTGGACATTATAGATTTTCCAGCTAACTCATTCCTGGTTGCCAGCGTTTCGCCCCCGTGTGCTAGGTTGGGCACGTCAGTTGGTACGTAACACACCTACCAAGACGCATGGCTAGTGCATACCGTGGAGGCCACTGCGTAGGCTAATTGTAGCCACCGGCAGTGCCAATGCACTATGAGAGACTTGGTCTCAATACCAAAAACTGATGCCTGCTTGGCCATCAGATGATATAGATGTTGATTCCCATAGGGAATCTGAAATATTTGTCCCGAATGAGTAAATTTATAGTACCAATATAAATGGTCCGTTATTGGACATTATAAATTTTCCAGCTAACTCATTCCTGGTTGCCAGCGTTTCCCCCCCCGTGTGCTAGGTTGGGCTCGTCAGTTGGTACCTAGCACACCTACCAAGACGCTGGCTAGTGCATACCGTGGAGGCCACTGCGTAGGCTAATTGTAGCCACCGGCAGTGCCAATGCACTACCGAGAGACTTTGTCGCACTAACAAAACTTGATGCCTGCTTGGCCATCTGCACTCCACGGTATGCACTAGCCATGCGTCTTGGTAGATAGATAGATAATGTCTTTATTGGTGGCGAAGTTAGGGCTCAAGGCCCTCTCTTACACTTAACCACTAGATGAGTACCGGTATACATTTACATAACATATAATTTTGAATACAAATAAAACAAATAATATTATTAGCAATAGCAATAATAATAATAATAATAATAATAATAATAATAATAATAATAATAATAATAATAATAATAATAATAATAATAATAATAATAATAATAGTAATGAAAGAATCCTTCATTTTAAAATACGGAAACCAACGTACACTTAAAGGATGTAACTGCAGTAATCCGTTCATTCATCTCATTCATTCCTTCATTCACTCAACAATTATCCAGCAAGTCAGCGGGATCTACCCAGCAAATGCTCGCGGAAAGCCACTTTAAACTTGCGATGAGCAGTATTGTCTCTAATGTTTGCAGGTAGCGAATTCCATGACCTAGACGCAGAGATTATGAAGGTGCCGTTTACAGGTATGGCAAGAGAGGAACCAGATCTTGTATTTTGTTCATGATAGGACGAGAGGGAGGTGTGTTACGTACCAACTGACGTGCCCAACCTAGCACACGGGGGCGAAACGCTGGCATCCAGGAATGAGTTCGCTGGAAAATTTATAATGTCCAATAACGGACCATTTATATTGGTATTATAAATTTACTCATTCGGGACAAATATTTCACATTCCTTATGGGAATCAACATCTATATCACTTGTAACATGAATCGAACTGCACAATATAAGAAAAGAGTTCAATTTAAATATTCTTTGAGGCCAGCGTCATGTAAAACATTCCTGTAGTGTTGACATTTTTGTGCAGGAATCGCTGAAACTTGGGAACAAAATCCTGTGATTTTTACGAAAAACATGAGGATGAATCACATGAGCTGTCAAGGAATGACTTTTGCATTGTGCTTATGAATGAATCACGGAAGCATATGCTAAGAAAATTTTCAAGGAATGCCACCTGTATAGATGGAACACGTGGTCTAAATGGTTATGACTTTGAACTAACAACTGTATTAGTATTAGATGACTACAACGAAGGTTTACCTGTATTTTTCATGTTTTCTAATCGAAGAGACTGTTATATTTATGGATCACTCTTCATGAAAATTAAGGAAAGAACTGGTTCTCTATATACGAAATTCTTTATGAGTGACATCGCTGAAACGTATTATATGGCATGGAAGAGTGTCATGGGGGAGCCAGATCAGGGATTGTTATGTCTATGGCATGTGTTTAAAGCATGGTCTGAGAATTCATCCAAAATTAAAAATGCACAAAAACGTGAAAAGGTCATGACTTCCTTGAAGATTCTTCAGTCTCTTCCTCATCTAGAGGATTTTTCATGGGTAATTGGAAGATTTTTGTTAAGAATGTGCACAAGATCCAGAGACCCAAAACTTTGGTTGTATTTTGGAAGATATTATAGAAGAATTCCTCATACATATGGGAGACAATGCAAAGAGATTGATGGCACAGTTCTACTCGGACATTCTTCAGACTGGACAAATCCCACCTGACTTCAAGAATGCTAAAATTATTTCCATATTGAAGCCTGGAAAACCTGAAAACAAGCCTGAAAGTTACAGACCAACAGCCCTCCTTAGCTGTTGCTACAAACACTTTGAAAGGCTTATCTACAGCAGAATTGGATCAACCATTTTAGAACTCATTCCTGTGGATCAGGCAGGCTTCAGACATAACCGAAACTGCTGTGATCAAGTACTTTCATTAACATCTTACATTGAGGCCGGATACCAGCAAAAGCTTAAAACATCTGCTGTCTTTGTGGATCTCACTGCTGCCTTTGATACTGTTTGGAAGGAAGGATTGATTTATAAATTACTCAGAATATACCCTGCAGAACGATTGCACAGCTTATCAACAACATGATCAGCGAAAGGAAATTTCAGGTCTGTTTAGGTGAAAAGAAAAGCTTAGTGAGAAAACTGCTTAATGGTTTGCCACAAGGATCAATTTTATCGCCACTACTGTTTAATCTGTACATCTCTGATCTCCCAGAAACAATATCCAGGAAGTTCTGCTATGCTGATGACTTGACCCTGGCCACACAACACAAGATCTTTGAGAAAACTGAAGACATTTTGACTCAGGACTTATCCACATTGGCAGAATATTTCAGGAAATGGAGACTCAGGCCCAGTACAGACAAAACGGAGGTATTTTGCTTCCATTTGAGTAACCGACTAGCTAACTTAAAACTAAATATTACCTTCTCCAACCGAGTACTTAATCACAATAGGTATCCAAAATATCTCGGTGTTACCTTGGACCGGGCATTATCATTCAAACAACATCTTTTGAACTTGTCGAAGAAATTGAAAACCCAAAACAATATTATTCAGAAGCTAACTGGTACCACTTGGGGATCTACTGCAAACATCCTACGCTCTTCAGCCTTAGCACTGGTTTTCTCTGCTGCTGACTACTGCGCTCCAGTGTGGATTAATAGTCCGTATACAAAGTATATTGACCCACAATTGAATACCAGCATGCGTCTTATATCTGGCACCATCAGATCAACTCCAGTTCACTGACTCCCTCTGTTGTCAGGAATAATGCAACCTGACTTACGAAGATCCAGAGCTCTTGTTCGAGAGTACAACAAGATCTGCAAGAATCCTCTCCCAACGTGCCCCTGCATAACATCTTCAGAGGGGAAAATATTGCAAATGGATCCCAACTACCACGTGCAACTTGGTCCAGACTGAACAGGATAAGGACAGGTCAAGGAAGGTGCAGGAATTCTCTCTACAAGTGGAACTTTGTACCATCTCCAGAATGTGACTGTGGAGCCCCTCGCCAGTCTATTCCCCACATTGTAAGCGAGTGTCAACTGCGGGCTTATCCAGGTAGTTTGGAAGACTTCCTATCTCCAACAGCGGAAGCACTACATTGGATTGAACAGTTGGACATTCAGATATAAGAGATAACACTAATGCCTGAAGTGAATCAATGTTTTTGTTATTGTGTATATATTGTATATTATGTATATAATGTCCTTGCCATACGGT
Organism: Anabrus simplex; assembly: GCF_040414725.1. Lineage (NCBI taxonomy): Eukaryota > Metazoa > Arthropoda > Insecta > Orthoptera > Tettigoniidae > Anabrus > Anabrus simplex. The sequence goes on along the minus strand of NC_090276.1, from coordinate 85,423,431 downwards.
AATAATAATAATAATATAGAAGTATTCCACAGATGTGGGCAAAATGCTTCAGAATAGGTTGTGATATAAGCACAAACATGCATCTAGAAAGAGTTCACAGAACCATAAAGTATGAATATTTGGGAGGTGTGCGTGTTAAAGGTTCTCTTGCAGTTCGTGTGAGATAAGGAATTTGACAGAATACAGAAATTAATAAAAGGCAAGCACCATAAATATTTTAAAGAGTTTGAAAAGAGGCATGAAACTGCATTGGCAATGCAGGAAGAAATAATGCCTAAAAATGAATATGAATGGAAAGTGGGCATGTACCATATTGAGAGAAAATTGCTGGAGAACTGTTGTCAGTTGCTTTGTGATAAGTGTAAAATCTGTGTGCATGCAGTTACCTGGATTATCTTATTACAACCACGATATGCAAACATGTCCACTACTGTATCATGCCTGTAACACAAAACCTTGTTGGTACCTCTCAACAAGCACTTCCCTCTTCCCTACCGAAAATAATGGTTGCTTAGAACTGCAATGATACATGAAGCAATTGCATAAACCTGCAGAAGCTACAGCAGAAAGTATTATAGAAGAAATTTTTAAAAAATATTCAGGTAACGATAGAGAAATTAGAACTAGTTCAAAATGATAAGCATAAGCTAAAAGAAGTTCTGAAGCAGCTTAAAGCTGTGGAAGGTTTTACAGCATCACTTTGTTCCAATGACAGTCAGAAAGAAACTTGCTTTACACCAGCACAAACAGTAGAGTGTGAACCTCCAAAGAAGAAGGTTCAAAAACAGTCATCCTTCTCAACAAAGAAGTCATCTACAAAAAGCTTAAAAAGAATGAAGTGCAGGATAAAACCATAGTGCATCCACAGCTCTATCATTTGCAAGAAGGTGATAATGAACAGAACTATGCTGGTTTAAGTTCTTGGCCAGTTCCGTTTAGTGCGATTTCTTTTCTTCATGTTCCTCAAGTCTTTTAATTCACATTTTAATTTTATTTAAAAGACAGAATAAAGATAAACCCACACTGATACATCAGACACCTCTCATTACTGGTATTGTGGAACAACTGATGGACTGTGGCTCTGGTGCCATTGCTTATTTTATAGATACTGAACCCTTTGGTCCATATTGACGGATACCTACCTTTCTTACCTATCAGCAAAGTTCATGAGATCTGTCTCTTGGGTCGTATCGGATTCTTCGTCACTTGCTGAGGTAAAGGTAGGGTTCAGTAATTCTAATCTATCTACTGGAATGAAAGGTCTGTTTAAAAGATTCCTATTTATTCACGAAAATTCTGAAGCAATCTGATGTGTCAACGGTATCATAGAAGTCAATTGTGTCCACTGGACACCACAATCATTTTTACATAAAGGTCAGAACACTGGTGTGAGACTTTAACGTAACTGCCTGATGGGCATTCTTACTAGAAACCATTGTCTCAATTATTAATTATTTAAGAAAGGAAAGTCTGGAAATCCTTAAATTCGACTTCCATGTGAGACCACATGTACCATCATAGTGATTCGTTATGGTCCAGCCCTCGTAACACGAACTCTGGACTCTGGGTATAATTAAGGCCGTCCAATCGGTGTGTGCCACACAGTGGTTCTACGGCATGGACCCTTAATTGAATCGATGTGACCTGCGTCTATGTCTTCTAAGTTACTTTAAAGTCATTTTGGATGATGACCGCAAGGAAAATGATGCTACAGTGGCATATGGCCCTAATCTTAGTCACTGAGTTTGATGACCCCCTGACCATCCAAGTTTCTAGGCTGAAGGCTAAACACAATTAAGTTACATCGGTTGATGACCAATGTTTCCACTTTACTATCCCCAGCATATTCACTGCTCAATCAATCAAAGTTCAATAATTACAACAATAGCAATGCTCACAAACTTTGTGGCAGTAAAATCCATTTCCTTCGGATATGTCCCCTTAATCGTTACTTTACATTTAAATATTCCCCAGAAAACAAACTAAGATTTCCAGAATGCATCTCCAAGTTATTCGCTTGATTAAAGTTATTTCAAAATGCGGTTTCACTGAATTTAATAATTAAATAAATTTAAATGATTTAACGAAATGTTAAAGAACAGTACATTTTATCTCCGCGGACTCTGGTTTCTTCACAAATTCCTACGCAGCTGTGATGTGAATTCAATCTTGTGATATTTATCTGGCTGGAAAAGAATTGTTACATAATTCATGTCCAGTTATATATCTTGTCTCATGATCTCACACTTTAAAATCTAATCTAGTCCTAACCGTTATTAGCACTTGGATATCCTAATAATCTACGTACAAACCAAACAACTCGCCATATAATTCCGATGTCATATCTCGTCATACCATTTATGAATTTTGCACACCTCTCACAGATAAACCAATCATCACAACCATCGCTCTATATTTTGGACAACCCTGAATTTGGTTACTCTGTTCCCTATACTCAAAGTTCGTGATTTCAAATGTTCATTACGTCCCCAATTAAACAAATTTTACAGTATTTCACAATACTCAGATTATTACCGGCTATGAATTTCAACTAAATCCAGCATTTTAACGTTCTCCCCGGTCGAGAATACAGTACAATCTCAATTCCACGCCTGCCCCGTTATCATATGGTGTAACCTTCACAGCTGAGGCCTCTCGTCCCCAAGTTCGCTTGGCAGTAACATGAGACACCTGGTTTGTTCCAGTTGACTGGCTTCTCAAAATGCTCACCTTTAAACTCGGCCGACATAATTAAACAAATACGATATTCTAACCAACAAAATGCACAGATTATGCTTCAAGATGCCCACACTAATTATACGCGTCGCGAATTAATACCGCTATGGATTCTGTGTATTTCTTTCCATTCCCAACATTATAAAATATACCTCGGGCTATCGTGTCCCGGCTTCAATGACAGGACTCTAACCTGATTCGCACATCTCATCTCAACTCATATAAAACATTCCTCGGGCTTCCATGTCCCGGCTTCAATGACAGGACTCTAACCTGATTCACAAATCTCATATCAACAAAACTAACCTCTGTTTTCCAGCTCCACAATTATCATCGACAAAGAACTGGAATAAAATCCTTACTAGAAATCTCGACGTCTAATATCGCACATTGCATTAATCATGAATAACTTCGCATAAATGATATCGTATTTAATAACTTGATATTTACAAAAAATGACTGAAACATTCTACTAGATCTTTTTATTGTCAGTCAGACACAGTTTAAAATGGGCCTAGAAAAATGTTTCTCTCCGTGACCAAATTCATCACCCTAAATTCTCACCCGACAGCGCGCTTCCACTCGATTGAAAATGAGTAACCATGGATTCTTACATTATTAACGTCAAATTGCAGACAGAAAATTTTTACGTAGAATGAACATCTTAATTTGACATCACAAAATATAGGCAGTACACACACACGCGGAAATGGCGATCTACATTGGGCGTGATATCACTTCGGAACCCTATTCAATAACTTTTACAACATTATACGGCACTCGCAAGACTTCAAAAATTTATCCAAGCGAAAAATAAAACAAATGACTCTTTTAGTCGTATTCTCACATTTACAAAACTTAGTAGGGGTTACCATTGCGTCGTATATCCCCATTCAAATACACTTTTAGAGATCATGAAACAAGATATAATAGGTAGTAAGATGGAAAGTCGCATTACCTTATGTAGTCACACCATTGTTCGTCATAGGGCTCACCTGCGACCCTGGCATTTTATTTAGCCATTTTTACATTCATGGCTTTACAAACCATTTTTATATTTCTTCAGATTTCCTGGAATAAAGCATAAAAAAAGAAAATACCCTTCACTTGTTTGCTGAACGCACACGATGGACTATAATTACTTCCGCACACGAATTACTTAATCACATTAGAATTTATTCAGTACTTTGACCGTCCTATCTGGTACAATTATTTCACTCAAGAAAACTATCTCCTCATGGAGTCAAGACCTAGCCACAATGGCTAAAATCTGCAGTTGAACTCAGTCTACTTTTGTTGTTTGATTTCGCAGAGCAGCTCAACAGTTTTTCGTCCGCTTTATATCACAAATGCCGGAGAAGGAGCCTTCGTCATGGCGTCCCTTCATATTTATAGCAGTTACCCCTCTCTTCGGATATCTCCCTTCGCCGCCAAGAAAATTTCTATAAATTTTCTGACTTAACTAAACTGTAATTTCAAGAGTTTTGAAAGTGACTACATGCTTGCTACATTTCTGGCGGTAGTGTTCATGGACATTTAAAATGTATACGGGTTAGATTTGTGAGATGATTGACCCCCTTTGATAGGCACTATATTTTTTTGACTTGGCTTGGGTCACGCCATGTACACTCGCTTTGAAATAGTTCACAAATATTACTTGAGATTCTTCCGCCGTCGACACGTGTGGCTGACGTCACGTATCCCAGAGCGTGGGACCGAAGGTAATCACCCCCTCGTCACGTGTCAAATCCATGCTATCAAGAATCCTACTTTTAATTTAATTGTTGATTTATGCATAATGTTCTTAGGGCACAAAGGTCATGGGTTCAATACAGAGCAGCTGATGGACCGTGCTTCTGGTGCTGTTAGAAGAGATTCAAAACGTAACCACTGCATGGAGTGGTAACAACCTCTCACTCAGATTTGATGGTGGCAGACTCGCGACACATCCCGGCGAAGAAACAAAACATTAAATATTAAAGAATATTCAATATTTATATTTTCAAACTCTTGGTAACGGTGGGAACTAGCACGCTTCGCCACTGAGGGCTATTGTTTACTTCTGTTTTCAATTTACTGATGGTTCATGGTGTGGGTTATCTAGTTCGTTAAGCATGGGCAACAGCTGAGTGGTCTTTTAAGTGGTCCTGAGAGTCGGGATACCAGTTGCTACAAATTGAGAGTGGGCATCTCGGATATAATCTGAGTCATGGTCCTCATTGTGCTCAGGCGGCTAGGACTATACAATCCAACGTGGTCCCTAAACTGTTAGAGGAGAGCTCCTCACTTTGGCTCTGTGACAGTAGGGTAGAATCCTGCTTCACTAATTTACTGATCTCACAACATTTTAATCAAGCCTCGGACCTACGAGAGTAACGGAGTCCCACTCCCATTTGACAGGCGAGGGACTCCTTGGAAACAACTTGCCGAAAAAATGGAATTCGATGGGGATCTGTCAATATTAATGGGGTTTATGGAAGAAAGAAAGCAGAACTGGCTGTGTCAACAAAGAGGTTGCATCTGGATGTGCTAGGAGTAAGTGATATTTGGGTAAGGGGAGATAACGAGGAAGAGATAAGAGATTATAAAGTGTACTTGAGGGGTGTTAAAAAGGGGAGGGCAGAGTGTGGGGTAGGGCTGTTTATCAGGAACAGATCTGCATGCATCATAGTTTATCTTAGGCAAATGATGTGGGTAGATTTGGCAGTTGGATGAAGTAGGAAGAGAATTGTCTCAAGTGTGTTCACCATGTGAGGGTGCAAATGATGATGAATTTAACAAGTTTTATGAAGCATTGGGTGACATCATAGTCAGGGTCAACAGCAAGGATAGAATAGTGCTAATGGGCGATTTCAATGCGAGAGTTGGAAACAGAACTGAAGGATACAAAAGGGTGATTGGTAAATGTGGGGAATATAAGGAAGCTAATAGCAATGGGAAGCATTTGCTGGACTTCTGTGCTAGTATGGGATTAGCAGTTAGGAATACATTCTTCAAGCATCAGGCTATTCCCCATTACACATGGGAGGGTAGGTGTACCATGTCCATAATAGACTATTATCAGGATCACTACCAGATCCATAATAGACTATATCAGGACCACTTCAGGAAATCTATTAGGAATGTGTTGGGGGATTTTTCGATGATACAGACCACTATCTGATCTGTAGTGATCCAAGTATCTCTAGGCCTAGGATAAAGTTAAATCTGTCTACAAATGAATAAGAGTAGAAAATTTCCAGGACGAGGGAATCAGACAGAAGTACATGGATATGATTAGTGAGAAGTTTTAAACAGCGGACAGTGAGCAGGTCAGGATATAGAAAGATAATGGGTGGCATACAGGGATGGTGTAGTGGAAACTGCAAGGAAACAACTGTGTGTAAAAGGGGAAAAAACCAAACATTTTGGTGGAATGATGAAGTGAGAGCAGCTTGTAAACATAAAAAGAAGACTTATCAGAAATGGCTCCAAACAAGGGCCGATGCAGACAGGATATTGTTGGTTACGGGAAAAATAATGTGATAGATATCATGTGATGATGTGTGAGAAATGACACAGTTAAGATCTGGAGATCTATCTGGAATTAGCATCATCGATTTCCCGACACTACTGTAACTGTGGTAAGCAGTTTCATCATGTAAGTATACTAGGCCACCAGCATCATCTATACATTCCTATAAGAACGCAAGCTTTGTGAGAATTATTATAATTTACTACCCATCGTACTTGGTAGCGATAGGAAGATCAATGTGAAGTCAGCGCTTGGTCAAGAGTTTCTCTCCTTAGAGTGTGATAGACTGGCCCTCGAATTAAACGACGACCCAGCCATTTCCACTATGAGGAGTAGTACTTGTGGCGATGCTGTGTTCAGTCGCCATGTAAACCAGATAACAACTCAACAGCACGTTTTGTACTTTTCCTATCATTCTGCATTACACCGAGCATAACTAATGTATCCCAAATTACAACTGTAGATTAACTTGTAAACAAATCTTTGTTTCATTCCATCAGTATTGTATTTTTTCTTCGGGAAAAATACTTAATTAAACCTCTACACTCGTGTGCTCTATTAAAGACACGCGCAATTTTCACTCATACATTTTCTCCGGTACACAGTTCGGTTCCATGGCTAAATGGTTAGCGTGCTGGCCTTTGGTCACATGGGTCCCGGATTCGATTACCGGCAGGGTCGGGAATTTTAACCATAATTGGTTAATTCTCCTGGCACGGGTACTAGGTGTGTGTGTCGTCTTCATCATAATTTCATCCTCATCACGACATGCAGGCCACCTACGGCGAACCGATGTCCTCGAACACATCCCCGCACTAAAAGCCATACACCATTTCATTTCATTTTCCGCTACACAGAAGATCACAGAATTGCGGGTATGAACTTGCTCTCATCTTCTAAGTCTACAAACATATCCATGATCCTATGCTTCTCCGTGAAGTAGATAAAATGTACCAGGACAAAGTTTTCTTTTGTAAGGAACTTTTTGATCTCAAAATGTACCGTACTTTGCACATTTGTTCACTATACGTATTATTATAAAAGAGTTTCAGCTTGTACAGTTAAACTTACGACTAGAGTGTGGCTTGTACAGTACCAACTTCTTTATTTAGAAATAACACAAGTACTTCTCCTGCTTGCCCATAAACATACTCTAAATGATCATTATTTGCACCCACCTCTAGCTTTGTAGAACACGTTCACGTGTCACCAGACCAGGAACGTCAACTTTTCAATATTATGTATGATTAACGTTTTCATGCCAAGTTTAACACTTCTTTTAACGGCAATTCTAAACCTAAACGCGGTAGTGTTTCACGTTGGTAGTAACAACATAAGACAAGCAGGTATAAGTACCAACATAGTTGGGGATGTGTGGGATCTGGTAAATGCAGCACGGGTGGAGTTTAAGGAAGCGGAGATTGTTATCAGTGGAATACTTTGTAGGAGGCATACCGACTGGAAGATGATTGGGGATTTAAATGAGACTATGGAGTGGGTATGTGGGAAACTGGGAGTGCGATTTCTAGATCCTAATGGGTGGGTAGGAGAGAGGGAACTGCACTCAGATGGCCTTCACTTAAACTGCAGTGGTACATATATGTTAGGAAATTTGTTTAGAAGGGTTATAGGGAGGTGCATTCAGGGAAACTGCGTGGTCTAGGGAGCGGTGATAAGGGAACAGGGAACTGGAAGTCAAGTTGGGATGACATAAAAATGTTAGTGCTGAACTGTAGAAGTATTGTAAAGAAAGGAATAGAATTAAGTAATTTAATAGATGTATACTTACCAGATATTGTAACAGGAGTTGAATCATGGCTGAGCAATGATGTAATGGATGCAGAAATTTTCCCACGGAACTGGAGTGTGTTACATGTAATCATTCTCATTGTTGGTCCATATTGAATATTATGTTAAGTCCAAATAGCATGTGTATTTATTAAAAACCATGTATTCAATACAATATAATTTTTTTATAATGTAGATTTACCTCCTGTCATAATAACATTATTGGGACACGTTTCACCCTAGCTGGGCATTATCAGCCTCATATCGTACCTCATAATCATTAATGAGGATCCTGATTTTGTTCAAAATGTTACATAGTTATTATATTATACAGAGTTAAAGAAGTCCATATTACATTAGTAGCCTGAGAATTTGTGTAATAAAACCTTCTAAGAAATGAGCTTGGGTGAGATGATTATTTAAATCGTATGAATAAAAATTAAAATTTATTGACTGTCTTGTCCATTTTTCAAGCTTGGTATAAATGTCTATGGCTAAAATTCTGTTCCTATTTTGAATTTTTTTAAAATACTGGAGTACATTTGCTTTTGTTTAGGACACTGAATAAAACCTGGTTAAAAGCTTTTCAAACTGTTGCCTTCTCGAAAGTTTCTGAAATCCTGCATACAAATCATTGTGGCCGCCCTGTGAATGAGTATTTATTTTGGAATATAAGGTTGTTTAACAATCTAGAAGACGATATGTTGACACAGTTATCTTTATCAAAGCTCATACTATCCGAATTCAGCTTTCTTCTTAATTTCCGTTGTAAAAGTCAAGAATAGATATTCAACAGAGCAAAAGTGGTTGTATCATTTAATTGAAATTTTGGATGCTGCCTCTAGCTATGCTACTGGTCGATAGTGGACGCTCATTCTTGATATTAAGTGATGCATGAGTGTTGATTATAATTTGTTGGTAAGCGTGTTGATAATGTCCCCTCGGCTATTGAGAAGAAGACTATTTGTTCTGACAGAGCCGGTTCGACTGACTTTTATCCTAGAGATAGGATAGGAATGGTAGAAGAGGGAGTATTCATTCTGCTGAAAGAAGAATTTGTAAGCTATGAAAAAGTTCAAGATGACAAACATGAAATTCTAGGTGTAAGGCTCATCTCTAAAGATAATGGGCAACTTCATGTCTTTGGAGTGTACAGACCGAGAAAGGGTAGCGCTGACGCAGATTCAGAATTATTTGATAAAATAATCAGCTATGTAGAAAACAATATGGAAAGGAACATGATTGTAGCAGGTGATCTCAGTTTACCAAATGTTAATGGGGAAGGTAATGCAAACGACAGAAAGCTTGACCAACAAATGGCAAATAAGTTAATATGGGAAGGGCATCTAATTCAGAAAGGGGTTGAACCAACTAGAGCGAAGAATATTCTGGATGTGGTGCTGGTAAAACCAGATGAGCTCTATAGAGATGCTGAAGTAATAGATGGCATTAGTGATCACGAAGCTGTTTTGTGGTAGTTAAAAATAAATGTGAAAGGAAGATCGTGTAGCTCATGTTCTGAACATAAATATATGTCAGTTTCAATAAAATCCATCACGGCATTCGAGAGATATAAGCGAGAAATGAATCACACTTACCCCAGTAACGTGGCAAGCAACCCTGGGTCTTACGGAATATAAGCAGCGGACCACACCGTAGCAAATCAGTTCGCATTCTACATTCTACTGTACCATTTGAAACAACCCGTGTGGATAGACTGTATAATGAACTTCGTAATTCAGTGTTATTGTGAAGTATAGTATGCATACGTGAATACTTGTAGAACTGTGGTAGTGAGAAGGGACATTACGAGATTTTACGAGAGAAAGCTATTTATTTATTTCTTTGTTGTGAGTTATTTTTGGACAATACGAACAGTGTGCAGTAAGTGTCAAGATAAACTATGCATGGAAGTGTATTTTATCATTTTTCAATTATCGCAACTTACGATAAGAGACAGTGCTGCGACATATTTCTCATCCAGTGAATGGTGATTATTTACGAGACCGATATAATCAATTCTAACAGTGCAAATCAAATGGTGCACATTTCAACCTAGTCAGTTGGACTTTCTCGTGTTCTACACAGCTGGCTCGCATGTCATGCTGATCGCGACGAGTCGAACTCAGTGTTCATCCTGCCTTTTTTTTCGGGGCGCCCCCGTAGCCCACTCCCCCGTCGTGGCAATCGACTCAATCTACATTGCCTCCGACATGCTATTAGTTCTAAGTAGAAAGAGATAGCTGGGAAGAGTGGGAAATGATACAAGGAGTATCTGCCTGTTTCCATGTTAGACACGTTACCAGGCGAGTTTGTATTGGTTGGATGGTGTTAAGGTATGGTATTGAAGGGTCAGGGAAAAACCACATAGGCAGAAACGAGAAAGAGCCTACATGTAAAACCTGACATCTTTTGATAGCACATGCAAGGATGTGGGCTGGAAAAGTCCAGAGGTTGTGTTAGTTAGGAGTATGTGTCATGCAATCATAACCATTTTCCTTGCTTTTGTCAATTATTATGGCAATCAGTCCTTCTTGTCACTGCCTGGACAGACTTTCAAATAACAGTGTACTCTCGTAATGTCGTATGTTCTCACTTATTGGAACATTAGGATTTCAATTGAGTGCTTCATTCATAGTGAAAGTGTATCATAAACTCTTAATTTACAATGTTTACGTAAAGTGTATAATAAGTTACATAAAATTAGGACAATACTCAGAACTTTATATCAGAAGAAGTGTTTCATATTTGAGTTTGATGTGCTCACAAGAAGGAATTATAGATTTTACTTTATTTAATTTATGTAGAAAGCATAATCTGCAATCATAAGTGCTAATAGAAAAGACTATAGGATTTCTTACTCACTTACAACATGCTTTATTATTAATTCATACCAGGAAAGTTATGATGGACATAACTAATTGAAAAGGACATTATTCAGTTGCATTTTTCTTGATCAACTTAATTTTTCGATATTCTGTTGTTGAAATTGGGATTTATTTTCTAGTAAATTACTATTATTCGCGATATAATAGGGTGACTTTCCAGAGATTGAATAAAGGAAAGAACGATATAACATCTATTATTTCGCCTTGCGATCCTCCCTCTCTGTACCATCTCCTAAGGACTAGGCACCCCTCAGAAAGACGTCATGCTCTTGAAAATCAACTTTTCCTGGTACAATATGTAAAGATTGTTGGTTACACAGATAATGTCCTGATAGAGGAGTTTACTAATACTAAAGAAGTTTTAAAATTTACCTATGACAACAGTGACTTTTACAGTAAGATACAACAGTTGAAAACCAGAAGAGGAGCTTGTTGTCTCCAAGAGAGTGCATATCATGCTTTGCATGGGGCTGCCAGCTTCAATAAAAATTAGGAAGGTGTGTAGTTTGAAATCGCAATGGTGTGTGCAGGATTTGATCGTTAAATCCTTGACGTTTATGCAATAATTTGTGATCAGTTTTAATCAGTCACAGCTTAATACAGTGGTCCATTCATTGAACATTGTGTGCCAGTTATCTGAAAGGTTAAGTGTTCGGAATAAGATTAACTCTCTTGTACCAGAAACACACATGAATCATCAAGAAATCAGCTAGGGAGTACATGTTTGGAGGCAAGTGATACACTTTGTAGCGTACATGTTAATTTCTTCTTCCAGCGAGCACTCTGTATCTCGCAGGGGAATGAGGTAGACATGCTATTCTTCATTAATTCAAGTTTTGTCCACTCTTGAAGATAAAAGTGCTGCTGTCACTTTTTCTTTTTTAGCAACATCGTAGGGCAAGGGTCTTTTCCTCGCCAGACCTAACCTAAAACCAAACCAGACAAATAGTCTTGTCCAGAGGATACTACAGGCCTGTAGGTCTTCACTTGTCATCACTGCCACACACCCTGTTTGCTTGCCATAATTCGACATTTGTCACTCTTGTACATAGAATTGCATTGCTGTCAATGTACCTGCTGTTGCCTGCCCTGTTTAGTGAATTTTGACATCCGACCTACATCTGACCTACCTGTTAGGTATCCACAATAGAATCTTTATGTACCGGTACTTATTCTAGAGTGACCAGATTTCCAAAATAAAAACTTGGGACACAAATGAAAAGTTGACATGGAGCAACATTCTGTGTAAACATTCATTGTTACTAATCTATAGCTTTTATGGCGGCTTAATTTTTTAAAATATTCTCTTAAATGAAGGAGTTTATGATATACTGTAATTGCATGAATACTTGTACCTGGTTTTTGCTGCAACTAAATCGTTTCCCATTTTATTAAAATTTGCACTAAAAAGAGCATCAAAATAAATGTATCCATTAATAATATATTCATTGTTTTAATAACATAATATTTTCCCTTCTGGGGTGATCACTTAAACATGATTTTAAATGGAGGATGCAAATCTCTGCACAGGGTTATGAGGATATTTAAGAGTTGTAGTAAGGATGTAAAGGTGAGAGCATGTAAGTCTCTGGTAAGACCCCGACTGGTGCATGGTTCCAGTGTCTGGGAGCCTCACCAGGAATACTTGATTCAAGAACTGAAAAAACCAAAGAAGAGCATCTTGATTTGTTCTGGGTGATTTTTGATAAATGAGTAGCATTATCAAAATGTTGCAAAGTTTGGGCTGGGAAGACTTGGAAGACGAGCTGCTCAGCTTAGTGGTATGTTCTGAGATGTCAGTGGAGAGAGGGAGAGAAGAATGACATTTGTAGAGGAATAAGTTTGAGTGGTGCTTTTAAAAGTAAGAAAGATTGCAATCTATATATATAAAATAAGAGTTTTGTCTGTACATTGCTCAGAATTTGAAAATAATGGTATTTCTGTATCGGTCATGTCCATAGTAACAAGAAAATGCATTTTTTACTTTTCCGTAATTTCTGTCTGTCTGTCTGTCTGTCTGTCTGTCTGTCTGTCTGTCTGTCTGTCTGTCTGTCTGTCTGTATGTATGTATGTATGTATGTACACGCATCACGAGAAAACGGTTGAAGAGAATTTAATGAAAATCGGTATGGGAAGTCGGGGGATGAGCCTCTACAATCTAGGCTATAAATCATTTTACTCACGCTGAGTGAAATGGTAGTTTAGGGGAAGGCCTAAAATTGAATTCTCAACTACTTATGTTATTAGTGGTCTAATGAAAATCGGTATGTGAAGTCGGGGGATGAGCCGCTACAATCTAGGCTATAAATCATTTTACTCACGCTGAGTGAAATGGTAGTTTAGGGGAAGGCCTAAAATTGAATTCTCAACTATTTATATTATTAGTGGTCGTATTTTAAAGAAAATTGGTATGCGAAGTTGGTGGAATAAATTGCTACAATCTAGGCTATCAATCATTGTATTCACGCTGAGAAAAATAGTAGTTTAGGGGAAGGCCTAAAATTTAATTCTCAAATATTGTTGTTATTAGTAGTCCTATCTTGATGAAAATCGGTATGCAAAGTCAAGAAATAAGTCGCTATTGTCTAGGATGTAAATTATTTGATTCGCGCTGAGTAAAATGGTAGTTTAGGGGAAAGCCTAAAATGTAATTCTTAAATATTTCTTATTAGAGGTGTAACCGATGAATGCTACATAACTAAGGTTATATAGTATTAAATTTCCTATTATTCATGTCTTATACATTGTTACCGTACTGGCTATGATCACAAATATATTCATGAATTTGGATTTTTGTTACTAAGTCCATATCAGCGCTGAGTAACAAGAAAATGGGTAAACAGTATTTAATGAAAATCTGTATGTAAAGTCGGAGAATAAGAAACTACAGTTTACGGTATAAAATATTTTACAAATCACAGAGTCGAAAGAAAACTAAATGTGTAGGCCTACAATATAGAACGCTCATAACATTGATCAACAATAACATTACATTGACCATTGTTTGTCGTGATGTGCTTTGTGTCTACTGTTGCCCCTCATCTCCGGTAGATAGGATTACTGCTGCGTACAGAGTATTTGTTATTTGATTTACGTCGCACCGACATAGATAGGTTTCATGGCGACGATGGGATAGGAAAGGGCTAGGAGTGCCTTAGGCCTTAATTAAGGTACAGGCCCAGCATTTGATTGGTGTGAAAGTGGGAAACCACGGAAAACCATCTTCAGCGCTGCCGACAATAGGGTTCGAATCCACTATCTCGGATGCAAGCTCACAGCTGCGCACCGCTAACCACACGGTCAACTCGCCCAGTCGTACAGAGTGTAACAGCCTGCCTGAATATTGATGGGAAGTAGGTGGGGAGTTAGATAACTTTCTTCTTTAGCATGCCATTCCCCTGGTTTATACATTTTATGATACTACTGGTACGTAACACACTGGATCATCATAGAATTCGGGCTATTCAATCCCTACTCTGAGGCACTGATTGGAATGAACAGTGTGCATATTTAGCGGAATAGTGGCAGATGAGTGTTCATGGCAATCTGCGGCCTGGTCATCCCAGCTCTGGAACTTTGGACTATTAGATTGGTACCGCAATCTAACCGAAGTACTGTTCGTTAAGTGATAAAACGTGCGACTTTCCATTTGATCGAGTATTTTATATGATAGCATTGCTTTTAATCGCTACATTGATACTTACGATTTTGTAATGACCTATGTTGATTTCAGTTAGGAAAACCACAAAGTCAGTCTTTCTGAGAATCCCGTAGCGAAGCACGGGTACATCAGCTAGTATGAAGATAAATATAGAATTCAAGAAGACAAATTGTGGCAAATATTCATTTATGGGAAGCGAGTTATTGATTGGAATAATTTGCCAAGGTCAGTGTTCAATAAATTTCAAAAGTCTTTGCAATCACCCAGTATTGTTCTCAAACCCAATATATGTCTATTATAATGTTTTCGGACATGCTGATCACAATTGTATCACCTAAGACCGTTGAAATATTTGTATTGCACCTATCGGGGGACTGTTACTTTTTAGGGAGGGTAAGGCACTATTGTCTCTCTGTCTGGGCAAGTTTCTTATTAAACATCATTAAACCTAAAGGAATGTTAACACCGCGAAATGTCCAGGTATATGAAACTCTCAAGTTGCTATTGCCATTAGCATGAAGCAGTGTCTTGTAATGCCTCATTCTGCGCAGTTGGTGGTGTGTTGTGAGTGAAGCTTTGTAGTGACAAAGTGTTATTCTACTCGTATACTGAAAGTACCGTGCAGCAGAATTAAGAACTTAGGTTTACACAGTCTGTCAGCTGATATCCTAATAGTTCATACTTTCATCATTTACAATGTCTCGCCATGGTAAAAATTCTCTCAATTTATTTTTTTGCCTTTGTGGAGAGTATAATACAAAATCTCAGCGCAAAAGTATAACACCCCTATTTGTACCGGCTTACAATCAATATTTGGCGAAGTATAGAAAATTTGGCAATAGAGATACATTTGCTGCACAAATTGACTTGTGCTGTACAAATTGCCAAAGAACTTTTAGAGGTTGGTTAAAATTTACGCATTGATATTTGCCTTTTGCGGTTCCAGTGTTACGGAGGGAACCTATGTACCACATTACTGTTATTTCTGTAAGGTTAATGTACCTGGTTTTACCTCAAAAAATAAGCAGGAAATTAAATATCCATATATGCGATTAGCAACACCGTCAGGATCAGTAAAACATAGCGATAGTTTACCAATTCCAAAGCAACCTGAAAAACACTTCTACAGTTGAGCACTAACATTTTAATATCATCTCTGGAAGTCAAGTAGGGATGACATAAAGATGTTAGTGCTCAACTGTAGAAGAATATTGTAAAGAAAGCAATAGAAGTAATTAATTTAATAGATACATAATTACCAGATATTGTAATAGCAGTTGAATGATGGCTAAGAAATGATATAATGGATGCAGAAATATTCTCACGGAACTGGAGTGTGTATCGTAGAAATACGATAGGAATGGTAGGAGGGCGAATACTTCTGGTGAAATAAGAATTTGCTAGTTACAGAAAACTTAAAGATGACAAGCATGAAATTCTAGGTGTAAGGCTCATCTCAAAGACAATAAGCAACTTGACGTCTTTGGAGTGTACAGACCGGGAAAGGGTAGCGCTGACGCTGATTCAGAATTATTTGATAAGATAATCAGCTATGTGGTAAACGATACGGAAAGGAATGTGATAGTAGTGAGTGATCTCAATTTAAATGTCAATTGGGAAGGAAACGCAAACGACAGGAAGCATGAACAACAAATGGCAAGTAGGTTAATATGGGAAGGGCATCTGATTCAGAAAGTGATGGAACCAAGTAGAGGGAAGAGTATTCTGGATGTGGTGCTGGTAAAACCAGATGAGCTCTATAGAGAAGCTGAAGTATTAGTGATCACGAAGCTGTTTTTGACGTAGTTAAAAACAAATGTGAAAGAAGGGAAGGTATTAAAATTAGGACTATTAGCCAGTACCATATACCTGATAAAACAGGCATGAGGGAGTTTTTAAAAGTTAACTATGATCGGTGGAAAATGGTAAATAAAAATGTAAACAGACTCTGGAATGGGTTTAAAGCAATTGTTGAGGAATATGAAAACATATCTGTACTTTTACATGTGGTAAGGAATGGTAAAGATCCACTACATCATAACAGAGAAGTAAAGAGACTAAGGAGATGTAGATTGGAAAGAAATGGAGTTAGAAATGGCAGTGGAAGAAAGGAGAAATTGAAGGAACTTACTAAGAAATTGAATCTAGTAAAGAAGTCAGCTATGGATAATATGTTAGCAAGCATAATGGCGTTCATTCAAATTTCACTGAAAAATGGAAGAGTATGTGTAGGAACTTTATGGCAGAAACAGGTTCCAAGAAGGACATTCCAGGAATCGTTACTGAACAAGGGGAGTGTGTATGCGAGGATCTTCAAATAGCAGAAGTATTCAGTCAGCAGTATGTAAAGAATGTTGGTTACAAGGATAATGTTCAATTAGAGGAGGTAACTAATACTAAAGAAGTGTTAAAAATACCTGCGATAACAATGACATTTACAATAAGATACAATTTAAAAACTTGAAAAACAGCTGGAATTGATAAGATTTCTGGGGATATACTAAAGACAATGGGTTGGTATATAGTACCATTTCTGAAATACTTATTTGATTATTTGCATAACGGAGCTGTACCAAATGAATGGAGAGTTGCTATAGTAGCCCCTGTGTATAAGCCCCAGTGGCTCTGAACTTTGGAGCGTGGGTTGGCGACCACGGGGCCCTCAGCTGAGTCCCGGCACTGCTTCCACTTACTTGTGCCAGGCTCCTCACTTTCATCTATCCTATCTGACCTCCCTTGGTCAACTCTTGCTCTTTTCCGACCCCGACGTTATTAGGTTTGCGAGGGCTAGGGAGTCTTTCATTTTCACGCCCTTCGTGACCCTTGTCTTCCTTTGGCCGATATCTTCATTTTTCGAAGTGTCGGATCCCTTCCATTTTTCCCTCTGATTAGTGTTATATAGAGGATGGTTGCCTAGTTGTACTTCCTCTTAAAACAATAATCACCACCACCACCCTGTCTATAAAGAAATAGCGATAGACATAAAGGTGAAAATTACAGGCCAGTCAGGTTGACATGCATTGCATGTAAGCTTTGGGAAAGCATTATTTCTGATCATATTTGACATGTTGCTATTGATGCTTTCACGACCCATACTTATAGACATGGTACTGTATAGACTTTTGGGCTTATGCCGTGTCAAGAAAATACGGTGAAATTCTTTACTTTTCGCAGAAAAATGTGCGATGAATCATCAGAAGAAAATCTCGACTGTCTGCGGCAAAGGCTTCTTAAACAATACTTGGAAGTTAGACGTTATAATAGAAGTGGAAATTGTACGTTTATTCGCCACCAGATGGCTCCCCGGACGTGGCATAGCGCTAGCGTTCGAAACGGAAGCTGACCGAACCATCAGAATCAGTTCAAGAAGGTCACATAACATGTGTACGTAACATGTGACATTGATACAAGCCTGGAATGAAACATCTGGGGATGAAGAACGTACTGCGCGCGTTTCCAGTACGAGCTCATTGAAAGCGTATCTTGGCCCTAATTATATTCATTCTGCAAAGAAGGGACAAGGAAATAAATCTTGTACAGCGAATGGAGAGAGAGCCCGGGGTTGACGTGAAAGACAATTGATCGAGAGGAAACAATACACTCGATATCCATGTTCATGGTTAAAAGTAGTGTGACGGAAGTGTCCTATAAAATTTGTAAAGGAACGCAACTGAGCCAAGTGATAAATTCGCAACAAATCTGAACTAATGTCAAAAATGCAGAGTGGTGGTCAAGAAAAAGGCAAAGCTCGAACAACAGTAGAAAGTCTAATCCTAGCCCACATGAACAAGGGAAGAATCGAATTCAGAACGAGGAATCACAACTGACCAGCCAATGAGGAGGAGCTTCATGTTAATTACCCCTGTGGGATTGGTTGAGGCCAAGAAAAACCAAAATGAAGAATATACTGGAGGGAGAGAGCCGAGTTGATAAATTTAGCCGCGCAGGACAGGAAAAGGACTCCTTAATCCTTAGTCAGATCGTATTCGCATTCGTAGTTTTATCGACATCAGAATTCTTAGTACTATCAGTATTAACATCATTCGTCGGACAGTTTTATTCTCGTTCTCAGAGTTTCTGAATCGGCAATCGAGTTCGTGTTACTTGGGACGTCTCACTTGTACACGTTACTTATTGACGGGTGACATTCGTATTTACAGAGAGGTGCGTTGAGACGCTGTGACATTGTGTTACTATTTAGATATAACTTTACCTTTTGTCAGAGAGATGTTTAGGCACTCTGAATCTCACGTGTGGGTAACGCAGTCGTCTGAACTTGTAATAAAATAATAGTCAGAGAAACAGTCATTCTTAATCAGAGTTATCATTTCACGGTCGAGTCCATCAGAACATGTACTATGGTGGAAGGTTCGTATTCACCGCGTAAAGTGACAAAACGTGTGCTCGACCGACATCGAGGTCCAAATCGAATCCCAGAAATACAGAACAGCGTTAATCGGCAGTGCGGGAAATGTTCTGTCGGGCGACCGCGACGCGAACGAACGGGTAGACGCATGAACAGTCAACAGAGGGAGAGAGAGACAATGTTAGCACCTAAATTTAATACCAGTACAAATTCTAGGATCAATAGTAGCCACAAAAATTCAGGAGCTCAGTTACCCATAGCTAATAAGATGACCATAATTTTGTTGCTTCACTAGGCTACCGACGAGACACATTGCACGAGATAACCCGGAGACGCAACCTCAGGAGCAACCGATCCAGGACGAGGGCACGACAATGCCAAAGGGAAGACGGAGCTGATATCTGGACATCCTAAGCCCACTACAATGACGGCGTAAACAGAATGTGGCCGTCCGATCCAAAGCAACGAGTGACCTGAAGACTGAGTAGCAAACATACCATTTTAATTGTGTAGCACTTTACGTACGTATTTAGAGGGATTTGTAAATAGTAGTTTTAGTTTGTGGAATTTTGTATTTCTAAGAGGCAATCGCCAGTAACGTAAGAGTAAAAGCTAGAATTGGTAAACGAATCGACCCATTTTATCTCATTTCATCTTCTTTTGTGTGGGAACTTAACGTAAGAATGAATGCCACTTGGAAATAAATGTAAATAAGGGTCAAATCAATGTGGAAAATTACGTTACATTCAGGGGTAGTTTTCCCTTTCTTAATAAACGAACAGACAAGCCTCAGATATAATGTTAGGTCTAGTGTAATCTAGTAGTATGCATGCTTTGAAACGAATGAGGACATGCATGGATATGTGTGATTTTTCTCCGTATGCTAGAGAATGAATGTGATTGTTACGTACATGTTGTCAGTTCTTCGATCCTAATCAAGAGTAGAATCATCGAGAGAATTCAAAGTGTTAAATTAAATCAGTGAGATATTTTCGGCTGTCAAATGTGTATTGATAAGTGTTAAAATCTGTCATCTACGAATGAACCAAGTAGTCAGATGTAAATTGTAAATTAAGGGAATAGGTCCTGCTTTCGTAGGAAGAGTTCATATTTAAGTTCCAGGTCACGGTATTAATAGAATGGTCTAACTAAACGTGGATAGAGTTTTCATTATAACGACACGATAGTCATGTGGAATCAGATTGTAAGGATGAAGCTACTAGAAAGCATAGGAATTTTCCAGATAAACAAATTAATGTGAAGGCAGGACTTGGGAAGGAAATAGTAAGATTGAGAAGTGTGTGATCCCCCAGTGTGTAAATGCCGCCAGGGTGTGGTCGGGCGAAGTGAATAGTTAACATCCCAAGGATTGGCATAAACGAAGGCCTATGCGCATTCATCATCCACAGTTCGTGTTTGGCATCGCCACTAAAATTGCTCACAGTCTAAGTAAAACTAAGGACAAATTGTCCCCTCATTTACATCCTGGGGTGTACGAAATTCCATGAACGTGCGGTAAGGTATGCGTCGACCAAACGTGCCGGTCCATTGCTACTCGTATCAAGAAACATGAACGTAATATTCGTCTCACATAGCCAGACAAATCGGCAATAGCTGAGCACTCTGTATCGTCAGGTCATGATGTCATGTTCCAAGATTCTCGAGCTCTAACCCACACTAGACACTACAGGTCCAGGATTGTATGGGAAGCTGCGGAAATACGTAGAAATCCTAACAATTTCAACAGGGACACTGGCTGTCAATTAAGTAATACCTGGTTGCCAGCCATCAACGTTCCCGGTCCCTTCACTATTGTTATTTCGTCTCGGTGTTTTCCAAAGTCGTACGTTCTTCATCGCCAGATGTTTCATTCCAGGCTTGTGTCAATGTCATACGTTACGTACACATGTTATGACACTCTTAGACTGATTCTGATGATTAGGTAGTGTACACGTTGCGATCAAGGTTGTATTAAATTGCATAGCTCTTAACGTTACCCTAGAAACGCGACAGGGAAGTCACCAAACATCTTTTCCCACATGAAGACTGGGTTAGGGAATTTTCATTGTAAAGGTAGGCCCGTTTGCCTACCATCAGTCGCAATCACGATGAGGAGTTTTCATTATAATGGCAGACACTCACTCTCCATCTGCCTTTTTACATCCTCAGAAAGACTGTCTTAGTGGTTTTTCCAACTGAAATGAACCAAGGTCATTACAATGACGTCAGTACGAATGGCGCTAATAAAAGCAATGCTTTCATATGAAATACTCGATCGAATGAAAAACCACACATTTTCTCACTTTTAACGAACAGTACTACGTTGCCGATCTAACAATCCAAAGTTTCAGAGTTGGAATGACCAAGACGCAGACAGCCGTGGTCCGTGAACACCCTTCGTCTTTTCTCGTCGGGGGTGGTGGGGAGGGCGTGTTCGAATAGTGGAGAGTCCCAGGGCAATAACTATGCCCTTCTACTAATCTGTTTCCTAGGAGTACCGGATGAGTCGGAAAATTTCAATTCACTACACTGGCGGCGGAAAAGTCTATGTGACTTGAAGGCAAATTTTTTCTCTAAGCCAGAGGAGATACCCCCTTTTCGCTGCTAATTTCGAATGAATTGAATGTAGAATTTGATAAAAGTGAAGAGGAAGAAGTTATAATTTGGAATAGACTAAATTGTTATTCTAGACCAGGTCATACTACTACTACTACGACTACTACTACTAAGTGAGCCTTAAGTACGCTCACTGCTCATTCAAAACAGTGCGTCAGAGTATGTATCGAATAGCTGGTATACTATGATGAACCAGTCTGTTACGTACCAGCAGTATCAGAAGATGTATGAACCTGAGGAATGGCATGCTAAAGAAGAAAGTTTTCTAGCTCCCCAGCTATTTGCCGCCAATATTCCGTCAGGTTGTTATACTCGGTATGCAGCAGTAATCCCATCTATCAGAGCTGTGTGGCATCATAAGAGACAAAGAACATCACAACAAACAATGGTCAATGTAATGTTATTGTTGATCAAGGTTATGCGCTTTCGACATTGTAGGACTTCACATTTAGTTTTCTTCCGACTCTGAAATACCACTCTTATCATAGTCAGTACGGTAAAAATGAATAAAACATAAATGATCGGAAATTGTATTCTACATAACATTTGTTCTTTTCGATAGGACCAATAATATACGTATTTAAAAATTACATTTTAGGCACCTTTCCCTAAACTACAATTTCATCCAAGGTGAATAAAATTGTTTATAGCTTAGACCGTAGTTTCTTATTCCCCGACTTTATATACCGATTTTCATTAAATTCCCTTCAGCCGTTTTCTCGTGATGCGTGGACAGACAGACAGACAGACAGACAGACAGACAGACAGACAGACAGACAGACAGACAGACAGACAGACAGACAGACAGACAGACAGGCGGACAGACAGACAGACAGACAGACAGACAGACGAACGGACGGACAGACAGACAGACAGACAGACAGACAGACAGACAGACAGACGGACAGACATACATACATACATACAGACAGACAGACAGACAGACAGACAGACAGACAGACAGACAGACAGACAGACAGACAGACAGACAGACAGACAGACAGACAGACAGACAGACAGACAGACAGACAGACATTACGGAAAAGTAAAAAGTGCATTTCCTTGTGACTGTGGACATGACCGATACAGAATACCATTATTTTCAAATGCTGAGCAATGTACAGACAAAACTCTTATTTTATATATATAGATTATAAATAAAGGGTACCTACAGATCTCTGCACATGGTTATGATTATGAGGGTATTTAGGGTACGAGGTACACCCGCCCCGTTCATTCAAATAAAGCACCTTGAAGAATGCCATCTTCTATATAAAACTTGTAAAAACTTGCGCAAGGAATTTGAACTTTTGTCAACAGATGTCTCTACTACAACTTATGTTATGCCCTCTAGTGTGAAGAGGAACTACTAAAATCCTATATAATTTTTTTATTTCAAGTTTTCCTACACTGAGTCGATTTTTCTTTATGGTACGTTAAAGTTGTCAATATTTCGATCTCTTCCTGCCAACTTTGGAGGCTGGCCAATAAAAATTATTGTGTATTTATTTTTTAACCAATGACACCCGTCCTGGAGCTATTTAATTACTCAATGAATATTGTGAGTGTGTCGAACTTTAGCCCAGAGCTCTCTAGAACCTTCCTCTCAGGTATCAAAGCTGGCACATTTTTGGACCAGGTTGTCTTATTGACAGTCAAGTCTATTGAGTGGGTGTTAATAGAGGTGGCGGGGGCGTCTCGCCCATCATCGAGTGATCCATCAGCTTCAGGTAATGGCAGCCATTATGTAAGTAAGTGATAGTCTCTGAAAGCTAGCTCGAAGGGAAGGTTTCCAACCTTGAATCATGTAACTTTAAAATTCCAAACCTTACTGATGTAAACGTAATTTTCTAAAATGTTCCTCTCAAACAAGTAAAAAAAAACTTAGCCAAAATTCAGGAATAGAGAGTGATTTACAGTCTCGAGTTCGATATCAACTTGATTTCGAGGTGACATTGATTTCGTAACCTGTTTCCGTTTGAAATGTTTGTAATTTAAATTTTCTCTATATCTAGTCACCCCGGTAGTTTAGGCTTAACCTCTGTAACTTTAGGCTAGGAGCCCAAATAAGGTTTTAATTTTAATTGCAAATTTCAAGGAGTGCAAGTGTCCGCCACCATATCATGTTGATTTTTTGACCAGTAACTTTAACCTGTTGTTTTCCACAAATGCCCGGTAGAATGGGTACTTGATACTCCTGTAAATTTCTATTTCATTCTTGTATGTTACGAGGTTAGAGTGTTGACTGTCTAAGGCAGTGAATACTGTTTGAATTGTAAAATGTAGGTTGTGCCTTTGATAGGCCTGGGCCTTTCTGGAACTAGGTCTTTAATAGAGCAAAGACCCTCCTTTTTTATAATTGTTAAATGGTGCCTTTGAAAGGCCGGTTGTGTCTCCTAGATAATTTGGTGGAGCAAATGGCGCTCTTAAAACATTGTATTCTGTAAAAGAAATTAGGAGGCTCGTCTCCTTGACTGTTTTTGAAAGGAGCCGCAGCGCTCATTGGAGAATGCGCTCAAGCTAAAGGCTAAGTTTGTAAGTAAAATGTGGTACCTGAATTTTGTAAAATTTTGTTTCTGAAATAAAAAGATAACCGAGATAAGAAATATAACCCTAATTTTAAAATTTTAAATAATCTTTTGACTGTCTTACCATTCAGGCCCACACCTTTTTACACCTCGGTATCCCCGTAACATAGCGGTTGTGGTAAGGATGTAAAGGAGAGGGAATATAAGTTTCTGGAAAGACTCCAAATAGAGTATGGTTCCAGCGTATGAGACCCTCACCAGGATTACTTGATTCAAGAACTGGAAAAATCCAAAGAAGAGCAGCTCGATTTGTTCTGCGAGATTTCTGACAAAAATGTAGCGTTACAAAAATGTTGTCGGGAAGACTTGTGTGAAAGGAGAAGAGCTGCTCGACTAAGTGGTATGTTCCGAACTGTCAGTGGAGAGATGGCGTGGAATGACATCAGTACATAAATAAGTTTGATTGGTGTCTTTAAAAGTAGGAAAGATTACAATATGAAGATAAAGCTCGAATTCAAGAGGACAAATTTTGGCAAATATTCAATTTTTGGAAGGGGACTTAGGGATTGCAATAACTTACAAGGGTAGATGTTCAATAAATTTCCAATTTCTTTGCAATCATTCAAGAAAATCTAGGAAAATGGACAGGGAATCTGTTACCCGGGCGACTGCATTAAATGCAGATCAGTATTGATTGACTGATGACCTTGGAGGAAGGATATACCCA
This sequence comes from Anabrus simplex, assembly GCF_040414725.1. Taxonomy (NCBI): domain Eukaryota; kingdom Metazoa; phylum Arthropoda; class Insecta; order Orthoptera; family Tettigoniidae; genus Anabrus; species Anabrus simplex. The sequence continues at coordinate 85,398,607 of NC_090276.1, read as the reverse complement.
TCCTGGCTCTAGTTCCTCTCCTGTTAGATCATCCCTTACTGATCCTGATTGTATTGTATCTCGAGAACCTCATTTGTTATCACAAGCTGAATTAAATCATCTTGCGAGAGTTTTTAAATCAACCAAAACATAGTAGAGATTTTATTATCTTGTCTTTAGGGATGGAACCTTTTACAGTCTGACATACAAATAACATCGTTCTGAAAAGGGGAATATACCAGTAAACTGTCAGCATTTTTTTACAGAAAATGAACAATTAGTTTACTGTAAAGATGTTAATGTGCTAATGGTGCCTCTGGGAAGAGATCATGATAATGGAAGTATATGTCCATCTGTCCCGGGTGCCTATTATGTTAATATGAAGGAAACATATGATAGTAAAGAAACAGTTCTTAAAGCTTTGAACTACACAGAACACGGGTGGCAGATTTGTGCAGACCTAAAAGTGATATGTATGCTGACAGGAATGCTACTAGGATTTGCAAAATTTTGTTGTTTTCTCTGTTAGTGGGACAGTTGAGGTAAGCCTAATCATTATAAAATCAGAGAGTGGCCATCAAGTGAAAGTGTAATATTAAGACAGAAAAGAGTTAAACACTTGCTGCTTGTTGATATCGCCAAAAGATTGCCCTGATTGCATATAAAAATGGGGTTGATGAAGAACTTTTTAAAGGCGACAGACAAATCAGGAAGGGCATTTCAATATTTAAAGGGAGAATTTCGAAGTTTGAGTGAGGCAAAACTAAAGGAAGAAGACCGTCATTCAATGCAACATTATCTTTGGAATACGGCGCAATGACAACTTGTGAACATGACAGTTTTATTTAAATAAAATGTGTGATAACATAATTTATGCATATGGAATAATACATTATAATTCACACCATAATTTAATATAATATTGCCACATTTATATTTAAGAAGCTACGCATGGAAACTCCGAATGCAAGATGTGACATACCGGCGTTGTACTGCCAATTGTTGTTAGTCCTTCCTCTTGATCTGGATGTGATTGAGACTACTTGGGACGCCGAGCATCTGTTACATGATTCTGTATTCGAGGGGACTCTCATTCCTGTTGAAAACAAAGCCTAGCTTTCTTTTAAATTGGTTTGTGTGAATTTTCTGGGAAACTATAGAGCAGATACTACAGAGATATGGTGGAAGTTTTGTTGGGGCCTTACAAGACACTGGGATACAACGTGACCCTTAAGATTCACTTCCTCCATTTGCGCTTGAATTTCTTTCCACTGAACCTTGGGGTGGTCAGTGATGAGCAAGGGGAAGGATCTTACTTGTATACGTGCAAGTCTTCAAGGAGAAATGTTTTAAGAAGGTAAATGACGTCTTAAATTCAATGTTAGAATATTAATACATTTCTGTTGTTGTATATTTTGGAGTTTGAATGATTTAAGCTAAAATTACAACGAATATAATATAAGAAAACCGCAAATGAGCAATGAGTATTGTGACATATTCCTCATATGGGTTTGGAATGAACAACCTATGATTCATGGAGAACAACATTCAACTTTACAAAGGTAAATATTAAGTGTATCCTCCTAATTCAATACATCATGTAATTCTATTAGATGGAGTAATCAAATTCAAACATGTTTCGGCTCGTTTGATCCATCTTCAGTGAGAAAAAGGGGGGTGTTGAAATAATTTACATAATAAATCTAAAATTATGCCAAAAACATAATGAAGGAACAAAAGAGAGACATAACAGAAATAAAAACAACCCAATATACAATATTTACATCATGTGGAGCAATAAACAACTCGCTGCGTTAAAATTCAGTGAAATCAGGGGTTAATACAAAACATAATTGAATCTGAAAACTGTGTTACCTTACTTAACGTGATATAAATATTGTATAGTGGGTTGTTTTTATTTCTGTCATGTCTTTCTTGTGTTTTTTCATTTGTTCCTTCATTACGTTTTTTGGCATTTTTTAGCTTGTATTATGTAAATTATTTCAACCCTGCCCCCTTTTTAACTGAAGACGGCTCAAACGAGCCGAAACATGTTTGAATTTGATTTCCATCTAATGATGGAACTACATGATGTATTGAATTAGGAGGATACACTTAATTTTTACCTTTGTGAAGTGAAAACTGTCAATACGGAATGATTCTAATACCTTGTAACGGAACATCATTAAATGCAATAATATGTTTGGAATACGGCGCAATAACAACCTGTCAACATATTTAAATAAAATGTGTGATAACATAATTTATGAATATGGAATAATACATTATAATTCACACCATAATTTAATATAATATTGGCACTTTTATATTTAAGAAGCTACGCATGGAAACTCCGAATCCAAGATCTGACATGACCAGAGTTGTACTGCCAATTGTTGTTACTCCTCACTCGTGATTTGAATGTGATTGAGAGCACTTGGGAACGCCGAGCATTGAACTTGTAACTACCGTGTTATACATACGGTCGGATTACCAGAATTCTGATAGCGGAGAAAGAACTATTAACTGATTATCCAGTATTCGGGAGATAGTAGGTTCGAACCCCACTGTCGGCAGCCCTGAAAATGGTTTTCCGTGGTTTCCCATTTTGACACCAGGCAAATGCTGGGGCTGTACCTTAATTAAGGCCACGGCCGCTTCCTTCCCACTCCTAGCCCTTCCTTGTCCCATCGTCGCCATAAGACCTATCTGTGTCGGTGCGACGTAAAGCAACTAGCAAAAAAAAAAAAAAAAAAAAAAAACTGATTCTCTGTTAATACTGCATTTGGAACGATGTTTTACCGCGTATTGTGTTTTAACTGATACTTGTGCTTGGCCTAGGCATAGCAATGAATGACATTAGTTTTCAGTGCACGATGGATGTGAAAGTATTCTTAATTTGTGAGTGTGTAATCAAGATGGAATAAAAATGTGAGGGATAAGGACACCGTCCAGGATCGTTTTCAACACGACCCCAGACCCCGGTGGTGGCCGCTTCATCGAAAGCTAAGTCCTTGATTCATTATTTAATTATCAGTTATTTTCTTTCAGGAAGTTGAATTCTTGTACATATCTTTTAGTGTAATAATTGAGCAGAACGTGTAGAATATTTAGCAATATGAAGTTGATATCATCCATCAAGTGATATCAAATTATTCTGGGATGTTAATCTTCATTCAATAACCAAAATCTACGTGAGATTAAAAATAATTTAATTGTTCATCTCTGAAAGTCATTCAGTCTATAAAGTAATTTCAATGATAATACAATGGTCAGACTAAATTAGGATCTTCGATATGATAGTTATACATTGTAGAATTACTTGATTTTGTACCTCGATTGCAGTGTAGAGCAGAAATTTTATTTCAGTGTAGTGCATCAGAATTATGGTACAGTAGTACAGGAATTTATTACAGGAGGCGTGAAGACTGTGATAGCTACGTGTTTATTGTCAATCTACGTTTTATAGAGACAGAGAGGAATTATGGTGAGTATAGAATCTTCACATATGAAAACAAGTAGGTCGTTTACAGTAGTGAATAAATATATGAAGGCGACAGAATATAGTGATCTTCGATCTGAATCAGAATAGATATTAGGAGCTGTGTGTCATGTTCTGCTCTCAATATATTTATTTTAGGTACATTCTACTGAATCTGACCAGATTCTGTGACCAGCATCATGGTAATACTATTGTGCAACTATTGCGGGAAGGGTATCATGGTACCATGATATCAGAAGAGGGAGCTGTAGTGTTAGGGAAAGGGGAAAGAGCACTTTGCCCTGTGGAAAGGTGATCCGCCCGGGGCAAATTGTTGTGAAGTAGATCGAGGAGTAGTAGGATGGGAGGGTGTAGCAGATTTAAGACTAGAGGAATACGAGAGTAGATGTGTTTATGAGAAGAGTTGGTAACAAAGGAAAGCCTGAGAACATTACGTAGGAGTTGTGAAGAGGGGAGGTTGAGAAGGCTCTGAGGGTAGTGTAAATTTACGATGTTGGTATATAGTTTAAGTTTATCGATGATGGTTCAATCAATCACTCAGCACTGATGTGCATTTAGGGCAGTTGCCCAGCTGGCAGATTCCCTATCTGTTGTTTTCCTAGCCTTTTGTTAAATGATTTCAAAGAAATTGGAAATTTATTGAACATCCCCCTAACTTCCCTTCCTATAAACGAATATTTGCCCCCAATTTGTCCTCTTGAATTCCAACGTTGAAATTACGCTTACCGGGAAGCTAGTAATAATAATAATAATAATAATAATTGTCACCGGTTGGTGGGACAGAGAATTGGAACTACAGTGTGTTTAGAAATATAAATTTTAAAGTTTTTGTGTAACTGAAATATGTTTGTAAATTTTTTTAAAGTATGGAAACATCAAGAAATATTGAACTGTATGAACATTGCAACATGCAAAAGTGTTTTGAAGTGATTTTTAAAAAATGTAGTTTTTATGTAATCTGATGTAAAATTTGTAAGGTGATCTATTTTGGAGCATCCTGTACCTGTACCACACGTGCGGTTTCCTATGATGAAATTTTGGTGTTGTAATCGTAATGTTCCAGAACTTGTGTAATTGCTAACGATGTTAAAATTACCATATATGGTAACGAGATTTCCTATTGGCAAAAAGGTCCAGGAATCTAGGGTAAGTTTGATCATTGGCTAATTGTAATCGGGCCATTTCCGGCCTTGTGGCCGGCTTCGAAAAATGATGCGTGTGCTCGGCGTCATTTTCCATCCGACCGCCCTAGCGAGCGTTCGCGCTCGAGGGCTACCCTCGGGAACTCCTGCCTTTCCGAAGTAAGTGTTATTTCAGTGTTTTTGCAATGTTATTCTCAATGTTTTCCGGTTTCGTTTCATTTAGTTTAATTCCTTTTGAGTTTCATTATTTCTTCGCTTAATGTCATCTTAAAAGTTTAATTTGATGAGTCCGAGTTTACCCTAGGTTCCAATTGCTGTAGTTTCTATTCTTTCATCCATTAAATACTTTCGGTTTAAACTATACCTTTAATGTAGCATCACCTTCATTGTTAAAACAAGTTTTTTGTTAAGTTACTTAAGTATGTCTTGTTTCCGTGTCGTGGAACTGTATTTTGTAAAACTTTCTTGTGATTTTTAATATAGTTGAGCTAGAGGGTGTTTCTTGTAAATCTTTTCTCCCCCATAACGTCATACGTTCCATGTATCTCGATAAGGGCTTCCCGCAGCTTCCACATCCTGTCTTAGTTGTCAGTTTTAGGCCTGTAAGTGTTCCCTGTATTTGGTTTATATGAATTCTCCGCCACTGCGTCATATTTCTACCTCCTTATTCAGATTAAGTATTATCTTATTTATTACTGGTTATATTAATTATTATTATTATTATTATTATGGTAACCGTAATTGTGCCCGAAATCCGCGGTTACATTTGATCCAGCGGTTACATTTGATTTTGCCCAGCTGGCAGATTCCCTATCTGTTGTTTTCCTAGCCTTTTGTTAAATGATTTCAAAGAAATTGGAAATTTATTGAACATCCCCCTTGGTAAGTTATTCCAATCCCTAACTTCCCTTCCTATAAACGAATATTTGCCCCCAATTTGTCCTCTTGAATTCCAACGTTGAAATTACGCTTACCGGGAAGCTAGTAATAATAATAATAATAATAATAATAATAATAATAATAATAATAATAAAGTAGTGAGAAGTCTGTGTGAACTAATGGACTTGGAATGGATAACTGTCTGTTTGTGTGTAAATTAGGTGTGAAGAAAAGTTTGGATTGTACAAGTGTATTTGTGTGAGGAGAGACGATAAAGAAGGTGTATGTAACAGTAATTAAGGTAGATTAAGTGGAACTGTAGTTAAGGAGAAAATGTTGGCAGTATAGAAACTATGGAAGTAGGTCAGGGTAAAAAAAAAAATAACATTGCTTTAGGTGGCTTGTTGAGGGATGTAAAATGGTTGTCTTAAGTTTAATAAGGTGAAATGTAGTGAGCGGGAGTAGTGCGAGAGAGGAGAGGGTGACGTATCAAGGAAAAAGGGAGGGGTGGGGACTAGACCCACCCCAAAGAAGTTAGGCTTGAGCATGTCTGCACGGGAAGAAATAGGAGAGGGAAGGTAGTGCGCTGACAATGGACAAGAGTATGTGTGACGTACATAGCGGAAATGTGTGGCAGGCCACCTGTTGGGTCTGGTTTCAGCCAAGGTGGCATGCCACTCATAGTAGGGAAGGAACACAGTGTCAGCGAGTGTCGTTGGTGGGCGTGTGTTCCATACCAGGGCTGACGCAGCAACCAGTCTAACTTTTTAGGTGGTAGGTAGGGGTTGGGTTGAGGGTAGTTAGTAGTGCGGTAGCGTGCTGCGTGTGTGCTGGTTATCCTCGTACGTGTGGATGATACTGGGTATATGTAGAGGTAGTTAATGTAGTTAAGTAGTTTTAAGAGAGATGTAGTAGCTATTGTTTGTTTGTTTTTTGTTTCGCTCTGTCTTTATTGTCTGTAAACCGATAGTGTATACTAGGGTGGCCAATAAAGATATGTATGTTTACAGCTTTCATGATGGAGTGATCCAGAGTGACTATGTAACTGAAGTGTATTTTGGGATGTATTTTATCCACTCTAGGGAACAAGCCAATACCACTTTATCGCTATTTCTGCTCGCATGTTGGTGTACAATTCTTTTATTATTTTGAGGTGTGTCATATCTTCAAAATGAGCTATTTCATTTTCACAATATCCATTTACATTGAACTATTTGATTTGGTAGAGGGAAAATCTCTTCCATATTTTAATGAAAATCTGGATGTTACTGCCATTGATGTAATATTCATTTTATATTATTCGACTGATAACAACCTGAAAGCGAATGCTGATATTGATTTGAGGATTTTGCTTTCGAACTGCGGACAAAGGAAGCCATAAGTCACCCAGTCATATCTATCAAAGTCATATATTTTCAAGTTATATTTCAAGTCATTTTCTTTTAAGATTTTCATGTATTACAATTTAAATATCTTATTATCTTTCATTGATTTAAAGTTATTGTGATGGTTTATTTTAAATTCTTTATGTTCCAGAGGTATCTGTGGAACAGTAGAGATGAAAGAAGGTGCGGGCTGGAATGGGTCTAACAACAAGTCTTAAAGATGAATTTAAAGTTTAAATAAATATTTTATTTTCAACAGATGATAACATTTAACAATTTTCACTAGGTGAAATAACAAAGAAAATCAGGTACAATGCAACTTTACAAAAGAAAGCACAAGATAAGGGGTCTTTACAAATTCTAGGCTACGAGCCCAAATTAGTCAATCCTTGAGCTCTCAGCTCACAACCACAAAAACACCAAAGGGCAGAACGCCACTAATTACATGGAGCACTAGCTTCCAGCAATCAAAATGTCACGCCTCCCCGAGGCAACTTTCAAAATACCAGAAAGAGCTGACCCGCTCTCAATCTTTCAAGCCTATTAAGAGGTCATAAACGGATTTTACTACAAACTGCCCTCAAGGCACATTTATAATGGCACAGGGGTACCTCGTACCCAATCTACTTGGCCTTCTCAGGAAGGAAAACAAAAACGGGTTAAATTAATGGCCCAAAATTACAAAATTGAATAGAGGCGAGTACTTGCACTCCTAAATACAACTTTTAAAACCTAGGAGCACTAGGCCTATGCACAGGTGCTAATCCCAATCTATGGAGGTGACTTGTATACAAAATAAATTTAATCAAGGAGGAAGAGAAAACGGTTACGAAAACATAGTCACCTCAAATTCAAAAATGAAGGGGAGCTCGAGAGGGTAAAGCACTCTTTATCTCCGATTTACAGTTGAAGATAAATGAAGTTTTACCAGATAAGAAGGATTACATGTTTTAAGTTATGGTTTGCATATTAAAGGTTTCGAACCTGCCCCGCGGGTTAAACTGCTGAGCTAGCAAGAAAATATGTTAAACGGCCATTACCTTGTTGTAGAGCTGCTGCGTGAAGAACGAGGCGCTTCCCGCCCCCTGCTACATATTCACACACTGAGAAAGATGTTATACGAATGGCCCGGAGACAAGAAAATCAGCAGTTTTTATACCCTCGTGGAAAGTTCGAGACCTTTCATGAATGATAACAACCCGCCCTCAAACTTTTATTGGCTACAGTACACAGTTACACACAAAATTGAAGAAGAAAGCCCCGATTGACCGAAAATTAATTACAGAAATTCTTGATTGGCTACATTCAAAACAGGCGGAAAGAAAGGATTAATATGGCCAACCCACAAACGACAGAACAAAATTTATTAAAGACAAAACTTATGAATACAAAATTTCTCCAAGAAAGTTCATTTCTTCACACCAGAGTGCATTATCATAGTTTTTTGGTAGATACATCTGTTAGAGAATGTCCACACTTCTTGATCAATGAAAAACAAAATTCTAATGTGCGGCGTAGAGGTGTACCAACCGGTACAGACCTCCCCACCAAAAGTCCTTCCCAGAGGTAACACAGAAGGAGTTCTTTAACAAGGTTAAAAAAATTGTCATATTTGGTGATTGAGAAGTTAATTGGATTCCAGCTTCCTTACAATAAGCAGTGGCGAATATAGAATATATTTTTGGGGGGGGGGCCAAGATTGATGTAAGGTTAGGTTAAGTAATTTTAAGAGGTCAGTCGATTTCAAACACTTTAGAAAGGAAAAAGGAAACATTGATTTGGGCTGATACATACATACATACATACATACATACATACATACATACATACATACATACATACATACAGTACACCAATGGTTACAAAACGAAGTCCAGGTTTCTTGGTACACTTGCAAACTTATCAAGAACTTCTTCGTCACTAACTATAATGTATCTGTGGATAGAGAGTAAAGCAAGCCCGTTAAGCCTACTTTCAGATGTGCTGTTCCTTAAGTAAGTCTTCAGTCTCCTTAGGCTAGAGAAAGTTCTTTCTACGTTTGCGATGGAAACGGGAAGAACGGCGAGTAATTTGAGAAGGGTATAAATGTTGGGGAAGAAAGTCTTGTCACATTTTTCTAGAGAACTTACAGCCATTTTGGGAAGATTTGAAGGATTTTCCTGACTCCACTTTTCTTTCCACAACATAAACTCACTTTGCACAATCTCTTTATGTGACAGATCTCCTTCGTAGAAACTAAAAGCAGCCTCCAGTGAACCGAAATCTGTTACGATACACAATTGTGGAAGGATGTTTCGTAAGGATGCAACTATTTCCTTGTGAGATTCAAAGCGTTCTTTTAGTGAGTTACAAAAATCGTCCAGGTTTGGCACATAAACTGCTAACTGTTGGCTCGGTATCTCAACAACGATCGAATATTCCCATCATTTTGGTCCGGTTCTTCAAGGCTTATACTGGTGTGGTTTAGCAGGAGACGGGATTGTGGTAAAGGCCGTAGGGGCAAGACAGCAGATTAAGTAAGGGGAAGGTTGTACATGAAATGCTTAAATCAATAACCATAAAATTAAATTGGGGCCGAAGGCCACGGAGAACGACAAAATATAACCTTTACACCATTGCAAAACATAGGTGGCTAAGATAACAATGATATTACACCGGTTTAATCTGAGATATATGTACAGTAAAGATCCTCTCGGTGGCTGGATTGCTTACTAACAATGTTACTGGAGTTAGGAAATCCAAAATTATGCACGGCCCATGAAATCTGGGGGCAAGCTTGAACGCGGGAACAAATTTTTTGACCATAACTTGGTCTCCTACTTTTAAACTGGAGGGCCTCCGTCCACGATCATATCTTTCCCTAACCTTTTCATGAGAAATTTTAAGGTTGGCCTTAGCCTTCTTCCAAAGATCTCTAATACTGTGTTATCTAGATCTATTGTCTCAGGTAGAATATCACTAAGAGACCAAAGGTTAGAGAGCGGCGTGTTGGGAACAAACTTAAACATCAAAGAAGCTGGAGTAAACTTATGAGATTCATGAACCGCCGAATTTACAGCGAAAGCTAACCAATACAGGGACGTGTCCCACCTAGAATGATCATCATGGTGATAGGCAATAAGAGCCGACCTCAGATTACGATTGACCCGTTCGGCAAGAGAGGGTTGAGGATAGTATGCAGAAGTTGTTACATGTGAGATGGATAGATCAAAACAAAATTTACGAAAGAGATTGGAGGTGAAAGCTTTAGCATTATCGGAAACAATATATTGACACGGACCAAAAGAAGCGAATATGGGATTTAAACAAGAAATAGTAGACTGAGCGGTAGCCAGCTTAATCGTAAATAACCAGGAAAATCTTGTGAAACCATCTACACACACAAAGATAAATTTATTGGCATTCCCCTTTGATTGGGGGAAGGGTCCTACGTAGTCGATGTAAAGACGTTCCATGGGGCGCGACGCTTGATGGGTGGACAGAAGACCTAGCTTGGTGGACCTGGTAGGTTTACTTAGCCAACAAGCTTTACAAGCTTTTACCAATTCACGAATTTCACCGTCCATACCCTTCCAAATAAACATCTCTCTGATCTTTTCCCGAGTTTTGAAGATGCGTAAATACGCCCCTAATGGGGTCTCATGATAGTACTTTAAGATCACGGGCACAAGAACAGCTGGAACCACTACTTTCATCATCTTATCATGCCCCGACGGGCAACATAAAACACCATTCTTCAATACATAAAGGGACGACATGTTCCCCACTAGAAAGGGGCCAGCGTCGGATCGTCACGTTGATATTTTTCAATATCCCTAAAGAGCATGGGAGCATCAGTTAGAATGGCATTAACCTCAGGTAGTATGGACTCGGGAAGTGAAGAACTATCAACATGTTCAGGGGTCTCTACATCCTTGGCAAATATACGGCTTAGTCTATCTGCCACAACATTTTCCGTTCTTCTTATATGCCTGACATCAAATTGGAAGGCAGAAATTCTGATGGCCCAGCGGGCTATGCGACCAGTACGACGCGGCCTAGTTAAGACCCAGCTTAAGGGTTGGTTGTCCGTTTCCAAGTCGAACTTGACGTGTTCCAGATAGAGGCGGAACTTCTCTAACGCAAATAAAACAGCCAAACCCTCTAGTTCATAGATGGAATACTTGGCTTCTTGAGCCGAAAGAGTCCTAGATGCACAGGCGATGGGTCGCCTCCCTAGTTCAGTCTCTTGAAGAAGGACTGCAGCCACTGCCGACGACGACGCGTCGGTTTGGACGATGAATTTCTTCGAGAAATCCGGCATAGCAAGGACCGGGGCATTACAAAGGGCTAATTTGAGGTCTTCGAAAGCGGCTTGTTGAGATGGCCCCCACTCAAATTTGACACCTTTCATGCGGAGTAAGTTCAAGGGCGCCGCTCTATTGGCGAAATTTGGAATAAATTTCACCATGCCTATGAACCTGGCAATACCTTTGATGTCCTTGGGAGGTTTGAAATCACGGATGGCCTGTGTTCTAGAATGATCCACTGCGACACCATTGGGCGACACAATATGACCTAGGAATGACATGGAAGGTTTAGCGAAGGCAACCTTGGATAACTTCACAGTTAACCCTGCCTTACGAAGGCGATTGAGGACCTCTTTCAGATTATCTAGATGTTCTTCAAAGGTCTCTGAAAATACGACGGCATCATCCAGATAATGATGTAGGGACTCGAATTTGATGTCGGAGAAGATCCTATCTAGCAGTCTCGTAAGGACAGCTGCTCCCTTGGGGAGCCCGAAAGGCACGCGGTTGTATTCGTACAGGTTCCAATCGGTGGCAAACGCTGTAAGATGTTTAGATTCTTCCGCCAGAGGTATCTGGTTATAAGCCTGATTGAGGTCTAAGATGGTGAAGAATTTAGCCTTTCGAAACCATGAAAAACAAGAATGAAGGTCTGGGAGGGGCACAGATTGTAACACCACCTTCCGATTGAGAGCCCTATAATCAATCACAGGCCTAAAGCCACCTTGTGGTTTCGGGACTAGGAAAATAGGCGAAGATTATGCCGACTTAGAGGGCTGAATTATACCATCTTTCAACATCTGAACTATGATCTCATTCAGAGCCTTCATTTTAGGTGGAGATTATCTATAAGGTGGAAATCGGACTGGAATCGAATCCGTAACCTCAATCTTGTATTCTATAAGGTCAGTAACACCGAGAGTATCGGAGAAAACATCCGGAAACGACTGACACAACTTATGAATACTTTCAGCCTGGTCCTCAGGTAGATGTCTAAGGTCTAACAACATCTCATCCTGGGTATGCGAAACAGATGAACACGACACAGAATTACATTTTAACAAGGGGATTTTGAAATTACTAGCAAACTTGAAAGTGCACGACTTGCTCTGAATGTCGAGCACTAGAGCAGTGTGGGACATGAAGTCCGCTCCCAATATAATGGGGCAAGGCAAGCGCTTAGCCACCAACAGTTTAACTTTCCAAGTAAATTTAGCAAGTCTAATTTTGGAATATAGAAAACCTAAAATTTCTAAAGGAGATGAGTTAGCCGAAACATATTGAACCGAAGTCGAACAAAAATCAGGAAGTTTACAAACAGATTTTAATTTGGAGTACCACTCGGCCGAAATAATGGTACACACACTCCCAGAATCTAATAGAGCGGTGATAGGTTCATTGTTCAACTCAATTTTGAAAAATGGAACAGGTGCGGGGGTATCCGCCGTAATCCTAAGACATTCTTTGGGACATTCAAATTTTAATGCAGAACAGTTCTGACTTTTCCCTGAATTTTCGTCGGATTTAACCGGGGCTGAGCCTTGAAAAGATGAATCTGCCGACTCAGCCGAAGCCACTAGTCGCTTTTGATTCTTGGTGAGAGTTGCACCAGAAGTTGAACAGGAGGGGGTGCTGTTAGCATTAGGGCAGTTCTTGGCAATATGGGAAAAAGCGCCGCATTTAAAACATCCTTGGGATGACCCTGCTCCATTCTTTGCCCCGTTGGATTTAATCAAAGGGCACTTGTTGCGAAGATCGTCTGCAGACCCACAAGCATAACATTTGCGTGTTACGATGGTTCGGCGAGGTGGAGGCCGAAGATTACTTAAAGAAGGAGGGGACTCCCTCGCCACACGTAGTGTGTCAGCATATCTAACTCCCTCGGCGGAGACAGCCATAGCTTCTAACTCGGCAAAAGTTTGCGGACGCGACGCAAAGCACAAATATGACCTGTAAGATGGTGAAATTCCTTCCACAATGGCCTGCACAATTTGGTCTTCAGGAAAATGAAAAGCAAATACCCTCGTGTAGAATTTAATGTCTTGGATGAAGTCGGAAAGGTTTTCATCCAGACGCTGTACACGGTAATAGTACTTCTGAATTAGTGATGACCTAGCTCGGGCCGGAATAAAATTGGCTAACAGATGGGCATGGAAGTCTTCTATGGATGATTGTTCAGCAATTGCCCTAACTTTCTTGTCTGAGAGTACACCAATAGAATAAGGGTACATAATTTGAAGGATTTGACACGGAGAAAGAGAAAAAACAAGAGCGTGATCCTGAAACTCAACGAAAAATCATAGAAAGGCAATAACATCACTGGTGGAATTGACGGAGAAATTAGAAATACCTCTGAGCAACATTGCTAAAGGATGGGGCAAACTGCTGAAGCCAGGTGACATAGTAGGTAGAGGCCTAAATGGCGGAGAAGCTGTTTCAGAATGTGCATTATTCAATGAGGTACGACGTTCAGATTCGTTTTCTAACGGGGCAGAAGTTTGTTGGACTCCTACAGATTTACTACTTTTTCCCCATGGGAGAATCCTCCTCGCTAACTACGTTTACCGTAGCTGGTTGGTCGGTTTTGGGAGGGACTGCCCCAGTTAACAATAGGCTAAACTTACTGGACAATTTGGAAAGGTTTTTGAGAAGAGCACTAGCCTCTTTCCCTTGAATGTCACTCAACTTAAGGGACAATAGATCACTAACGCTGTTGGAAAAATGGTACAATGTTGCTTGTACACGTTTGAGCTGTGTAGGTGATGGATCACCCCCTTCAAAAAAACTAACTACAGATGCTAGCTCAGTAGCATTATCAGTGATCGTGGAGAGAGCATCGTCAATATCTTTCTCTCCCAAAGTTGTGATGGTAATAGGGAAATCAAGGGAATCTTTAAGCTTATTGGTATCTACTGCAACCGTGCCTCCAGATTGAACATTTCTAATAGTTAATTCATAGATCAGTTCCTCCTTGTGCAAATAGCTGGGATGGAGGACATCGCGAGAGCCGGACATAATACCCTCGTGTAGAATTTAATGTCTTGGATGAAGTCGGCAAGGTTTTCATCCAGACGCTGTACACGGTAATAGTACTTCTGAATTAGTGATGACCTAGAAATTTATAAAAATCGAAAATGCCAGCGACTGAGAAAATTGTTGGAGTTCAAAACAAAAGCAAAGTTTAGCCGTCAAAAGGGGCTTAAATGAGACCCATTCAACCACGCTCTGCTACCACTTGTTCCGGAGGTATCTGTGGAATAGCAGAGATGAAAGAAGGTGCGGCTGGAATGGGTCTAACTATAAGTCTTAAAGATGAATTTAAAATTTAAATAAATGTTATATTTTCAACAGATAACAACATTTAACAATTTTCACTAGGTGAAATAACAAAGAAAATCAGGTACAATGCAACTTTACAAAAGAAAGCACAAGATAAGGGGTCTTTACAAATTCTGGGCTACGAGCCCAAATTCGTCAATCCTTGAGCTCTCAGCTCACAACCACAAAAACACCAAAGGGCAGAACGCCACTAATTACATGGAGCACTAGCTCCCAGCAATCAAAATGTCACGCCTCCCCGAGGCAACTTTCAAAATACCAGAAAGAGCTGACCCGCTCTCAATCTTTCAAGCCTATTAAGAGGTCATAAACGGATTTTACTACAAACTGCCCTCAAGGCACACTTATAATGGCACAGGGGTACCTCGTACCCAATCTACTTGGCCTTCTCAGGAAGGAAAACAAAAACGGGTTAAATTAATGGCCCAAAATTACAAAATTGAATAGAGGCGAGTACTTGCACTCTTAAATACACTTTTTAAAACCTAAGAGGCACTAGGCCTATGCACAGGTGCTAATCCCAATCTATGGAGGTGACTTGTACACAAAATAAATTTAACGCATTAAGGAGGAAGAGAAAAACGGTTACGAAAACATAGTCACCTCAAATTCAAAAATGAAGGGGAGCTCTAGAGGGTAAAGCACTCTCTATCTCCGATTTACAGTTGAAGATAAATGAAGTTTTACCAGATAGGAAGGATTACATGTTTTAAGTTATGGTTTGCATATTAAAGGTTTCGAACCTGCCACGCGGGTTAAACTGCTGAGCTAGCAAGAAAATATGTTAAACGGCCATTACCTTGTTGAAGAGCTGCTGCGTGAAGAACGAGGCGCTTCCCGCCCCCCTGCTACATATTCACACACTGAGAAAGATGTTATACGAATGGCCCGGAGACAAGAAAATCAGCAGGTTTTATACCCTCGTGGAAAGTTCGAGACCTTTCATGAATGATAACAACCCGCCCTCAAACGTTTATTGGCTACAGTACACAGTTACACACAAAATTGAAGAAGAAAGCCCCGATTGACCGAAAATTAATTACAGAAATTCTTGATTGGCTACATTCAAAACAGGCGGAAAGAAAGGATTAATATGGCCAACCCACAAACGACAGAACAAAATTTAGTAAAGACAAAACTTATGAATACAAAATTTCTCCAAGAAAGTTCATTTCTTCACACCAGAGTGCATTATCATAGTTTTTTGGTAGAGACATCTGTTAGAGAATGTCCACACTTCTTGATCAATGAAAAACAAAAGCAAATCAAAAACACTCTGTGACATCTTCTGATAAACCGTAGAGTTGATTCAGTTCAGGGTTTCTCCAGTAGAAAGGTACTTTAAGGCGGAAAATTCAAATGTGCGGCGTAGAGGTGTACCAACCGGTACACTTCACATGGACTAACTACTATTATAATTATTTGTAAATTAAAATTTAACGGACTTGGTAATGTCATTGTTTTGAGTACGTCATTGTTAGAGATCACAATACTGCCATTATTGTTAACTTCGTTCGCACTACTTCAACAATGTTGTGTTGCACCTCCACAACAATGCCAAGAAGTATGTCAACAAACCAGCCATCCTACATTTAATTTTATTATTTGTAGATATAGGTAATCCATTAATATCCCTTCATTTATATTAAATTACTGCCATTACGCAAGGTGCCTGTCTGTCTCAGGTATTATTATTATTATTATTATTATTAATAATATTATTATTATTATTATTATTATTATTATTATTTTTATTAGTGATGATTATTTGTCGTGAGAACCTACCCTGTAACGGATTTGGGATGTGTTATAATGTACTTGGATGCTTATCAAGTTACTTTTTTGATCGAAACTAATTATCATGTACTATTTCGGCCTATTGTGCTCGTCGGAATTTGACTGGAATTATATTATGCTGCAGTCTCGTAATTGTACGGATCCGCCACGGTAGCGCTAGCATCCAGTAAGACATGCTTTCGGGAATGTACTGCCATCTAGCAGCAATGACAGAACTGAATTCTACTTCGTTTTCTTATGCACAAACGACAATTGACGACGATTTTTTTTTCTGGTCTGGTTTGAAGTATGAGACTGGACAGTGCGACTTCTGCTATTGCTGGTGTATTTTAACTAATATTTAGAGTGAAGAAGAAAGCATGACGGTATTATTTGATCCGGGGTGATCATGTCGTCGTGTGGCGATGACCTTATCGCCTTCCATTCATGTTCCTACAAGCTTTTAAAAATCTTTAAGTAAGCATCCAGTTTCTAGTTGACCCGGAGATCAAACGGTGTGACGAGAAAATCGGATAATTGAAGGTTACCGCGTGGATTACATAAATTCGTCTGGCTTAATTGAACTGCTTAAATCTATAATATTCTACTATCCAAATCACTTTGGTGTATAAGAAATTCGACTTACAAAGAGACTGCAATCTTCGTCATTTTAAATTGTGAATTAACTACCTATTTGTGGGGGCTTTAATGCAACTATTTGTAGAGTAATAGGACGTGTTAAATCTTTATTATTTAAATCTCCCCATCAGGGAAGTGATTATTTGAGTAGAAAGGTTTTCTTTATGGCTAATTCAGCTGTGTATTTATCGTATCTGAGTGGTAGCCATTTTGGCTTTGGTTCGTCACGTGACCTGGTCGCCATGGTTGCACTATTTATATGTGGGTGGGCGTGGTCTGTTTCATGTTTTGACAATTGCCGTTTCTATGCTTTGTTATGTGGTGAAAGCTGACGTGCGCCATGTGAGATCGTTGGGATTTTGTTCTTGGGGATTGATGTGATCAGTAAAGACATCTCCATTTTTCCGTTTTGCTTGGCGTTTGTAAACTATCAATATTTAATTCTGGATTATATTTGACTTAGCGACTCATTGTAACTGTTGGTCAGATTAATATTTGAATTAATTATCCCATTTCTAAAGTTTTTTCATGTTGAACTTGTGTTCCGCGCATTTCCCGTGCTACTGATCTTAACCTACAGTTGAAGTGGTTCTTAAGAAACATTTTTCACTCTCGAAAACGGTATTGTGTGAAATTAAGGTCTTGGATTAAGTGTTCAATTAAGAACTCCGTTCTGTCGCTCATTTCTTTAAAATTATATTTTCCTATTTTATCCTGATTGAGGATTTCTCCTGGGGACTGGTTTGTGAACTCAGATTTTATTTCGTTTTCCTGTTCTTTTCGTGATTTCAATTTTAATGGAACTTGAAAATTCTATGATTAATTTAATTCTTTTCTTCATTTAGTCTAACAGAATTTTTAACTTGATCTTTTTATCACAATTAATTTTCTGTTAATCAAAGTTTGTGCGTAACTTAAAGATGAATTATTATTTTAGTCAGTAAGTATTATTTATCGTCCAATATGCTTGACCTCTGTGAGCCTAGCGATTTCCACGGCTTGCTACGATATTCTGTTGGAAAAATCTTGGTAAGTGCTTAGCTTAATTTATTTTCCCTGCTCGTGCAACTACTGTCGTGTAATACCTCACTTGTAAGTACGAGATCAGAATCTCATGTCTAGCTGGAGTTATTATACTGTATTTACATGGTTATGAGCAGACCTTGCATGTATGATTAGAGTTATTTGGTGACATCCTACATATATATTGTGACCGTTCACGGTACTTTAGATACCATATCGTGACATTCCATATCAATAATATGCCGTTTTCCGCGTCATTCTACGACGTTTTGCCGCAAAGTTAGCAGGCCACAGCGCTACACGGTATACGAACGATGCGCTGCTACTTTAGAGGACAAGGGGCTCTGTGCGCGTAATGACGAGGGCGAGTCATACGCTAGCCAGCAATTAGGATGTTTCTTTCTCCTGTGCGAGTGAGTTGGAAGGAGTAGAAGGTCATGTGACAGCCCGCCGGCCATGCTTAATAAGTCGGGTTAACTTGGGGAGAAGTAACTCCCTAAATATTTGTTGGTGATTTTAGTGGTACCAACCAAAACCTTCATTTGTTTCAGAATTTTCGGTATTAATAACAATAATAAGAATCATGTGACTATTGACTTACGCATCTAATATTCATAAATAAGACCTTGCCGTGATCAAGGAATTATTTAGTTAAAGATGACAACGAAACATCTTCCAGTTATTCAACTTATCATTGATTACGTGATCTGAATCGGTGCAGAGAATTACAGAACGTCGTCACAGGTCTGGCGAGGTGAGCCTATCCTGTAGTTTGGCAAGACGTAAGTCAATCATTGCACAAGTTGTAAATGACGCTTTGGCGATTATAATTAAACCGCCGATCCTAAGAGAATAAGATTCGATCAGTAAAATATGGAAGGTCGGAGCTATCTTTTGATATGCAAATCAACGCCGACAAACGGCTTTTTACGGAAGCGGCCCCCGACATGAAGGCGGAGTTAACCCCCACTCTTGATTTTTTCCTCTGTTTTACAAAAGGAATCGGACAGGAGACTACTTACCCATTATCTACTGTGTTTCCGTGTTGTTCGGACGTGTTGCTATTTTGCACGACCTGTGATATTGTGTAATACTTTCATCAAGTGATGAAGTACTGCAATTGTGAGATTTAACTAGCAGAAGTACTGCATAAATCATTATTTAAGCGCAGTGATTATTGACGTGCACTTATTGTGTAAATTTCGTGTATTTATAACATTTTGTATCATGGTGTAATCAATGAGGATAGTGAACGAGGAATAATCTACCTGTTAAGAGCTGCGTAGCATTCAAGCTACTGTAATATATGCTCGATGGATTCGTGTGTGGCTAGATTAATCCACTACTAGTCAAATACAGTGAAGTGTTGTGAGAGCACAATTGGAATTACAATTAGAACGTTGAAAAAGTGAATTTGTTCAGGAAATTGCGACTCACGCATAATAATAATAATAATAATAATAATTTGGGCAGCGTCTGCTGAAAGTACAAACGTGGATGTGAGTTGTCTTACATTGTGAGGGGATGTGAAATAAGCAAGTTAGTTACCCTTAACGTTGGATTACAGTGCAAGTGAATACGTGACAGTTCAGCAATATTCGGGATAAATTTAACCATGCCTGAATGTAGTGCGTGTTACAAAGTGACCCAATTATAACCATAGTGTTTTCCCCTTTTGCATATTGGAACGAGTGATCGCTGGTCTGGGAAGAGGATACACGAGTCACTCACCTATCCAACATCTCATTGTGTTGGATACATCCGGGATTATTATGCGTGGTGAAGTCTACAAGATGGAGTTCATCCCGGAAACGAACAAAGGACCTCACGACATCAAAGGCAGCAAGATGATGACTTAAGTTGTTATGAGTGTGCTGCCTCGGACGAGAATGATCACCCTAAGATAAGTGCATTTTCAAGTTTACTATGTTTGAAAGTCATTTTCCCTCCTGTAAGTAGTTAGAATTAGCATGTCAAGTAGATTAAAAATGTGAATGATGATCGCGGGCTGTTCGAAGGGATTAAAATTTTTAGCTTGTGTAGTAGGAAGTTTGTACTGGCAATGATGACCAGCAGTTTATTTAAACCCCTTGGAAAGTAATGCATGTTAGTTATAAGATTCCTGTAATGATTCATTTTGTCTTCAAGAAGTGTTATGATGGATGGAAGTGGTATCCATCTAGATAACCCCAGATCTTATGATAAGATGAGATGCTCTGCCTCTTCAAAAGAATACGAGGATGACTTGTATGTCATGTATAAGACGGAGCATATGAGGAGTTCAAATGATGTTTTTAGATGCGAGTATAATTTCTAGATCGTGAATTTAATATGTAAATTTGTTTTATAGAGTGGCATGAATTAATATCCCTTATGTAATTATATGTGAGTGTTCGTGGTATTGAGTTGGAAGTGATGGTTGGTGAATATCTATCAATTGATAATCAAGGCGGTATAAATATGTGCCAGAGATAATTTATGCAAAGCGTGAAGAAGTGTACCACGCCAGTTATATTGAGATTAGGTTGAATAGAACCATGTGAGAATTAAAATGTTAGCGTTGAGCTTGGAGAAGCCGAGTCGGCCCGAATTTATATCGAGGCAGTTTATTAAAGAGAGATACCTTCCCCCGACTGTATGAAAGGGAGGCGTGCGGAAGTACCGTTACACTAGAGAAAGTGACAGATGGATACAAAGGCTAAGGAAGCTGTGGGCACGTTAAAAGCCTTGACTGTGGAGTGTTCGATGGCCATTTACTTTCTACCAATATCCGACGGACATTTACGCATAGAGTAGCTAATTGTCACCGCGACTGAATTAATATAGTAGGAACAATAGACTTCCTCCCAATCTATTTTGTTCATTCCATCCGATCTAGAAATTTAAAACATGCATCCTGCAGTGAGAAGACTATGAGTTCGACCCCCATCCAGAGCAACGTGTATCATTGATATTATTTTTGGTAATGGAAGGACCATTCCCTCCATATAATCTTGTATATATGATAAAGGGTCATATTATGTGTTTGGTAGTAGTTGAGTGTATTATTACAAGTAAAATGTCGTGTTATTGTTCACGCGTCATACATAAGCCCAGTATTATTATATGTTAATTGATCAAATGGTATTTTATTTTAATCCCGGCGAAACATGCCTATGCGATTTGTTATACCTTTGTAAATAATAATGAAGTTAGTTATTAGGGCTGAACATGACTTTCAGATATCTTGGAATGTGCTTGTCATAATTAACATACTGTCTTAATCCTTGATTGCGTAACAATATAATCACAAGAAATTATAATATTTCAAAACTCCAGTTTATGTATAGAAAGCTGGGATGATATCAAAAGGGTGATCATTATAGTGCCGATTATTATGTATAATTAATTAATTAATTAATTAATTAATTAATGACTATCAATGTTGTGAATAATAGAGGTAATAACAAGTGAAAGGCCTCTAAATATCGGGATTATCGGTGTGGAATACTAATTCCACAAGACAATTAAATAATAATTTCATTAATGTGAATCCCGCCTTTTTTTCCCTTTTTTTAACTTTTTAACTTTGTGATCAAATGTTATATGGCACATTTCGTTTTAATTATGGATGTTCTTTCTCAGTTGATAATAAATCAGATATTCATAAAACTTTAAAACATCATTCTTCTGATTTGTAGTGACATTGTATTCCTCTTCTATACTGAGATCCCTACTTATAAATAATTTATTAATGCCTTTTAGTCCGAACGTACCATTGACCTGAATGCTCTAATATTATAGCCGTGGTTATTCTGAAGTAGGGATGATGATGAGAATTCGATTCTAGGGCCATTCGCCGAAGATCTCATCACGTATTTTCCATTCAGCCGATGCCCTCACGAATTATTATTATTATTGTGCACTGAAGCCTCGGATAGGCACAATATTGACAATAATTTAGATCTAATTACATTTAACCCTTTAAGTGCTGAGTTACGAGCTGACTGTTTGGTGCCTCAGTGTTCAGTTTATTCATTCGTATGAAAAACATTTGTAGAAGCCTCAATTTTTAATTATTAGTGGGGTAATTAGCTTAAAATGTCGATAAATGTTGGTTCTTGATAAATCTAAATGCACTACACTTATACTCAAAATTATTTTGAGAGAAAATAAAATTGCACTTTATGTGCCAACGTGTACATCATCTTTATACTACGTAAAGACTCCAAAATAAAATTATTTCCCTAAACACTGTAGCCAACTAATACATGTGACTCCTTACAAGTATAAAAACCAGCAGCGGCTGCTGAGGGGAACTGGCGGAGGGGCACACTACTTTTTCACAAATTTACGTTTTTACTAAGCACACATGAGTAAAGAAATGCATACCCGGATACACATCATACAATGTTAAATACTTGATTATTACTCACCTACTTCACTGTCACATTCTTCATTTTAAGAGAAACTGTGGAATGAAATGTTGGTGTCCATTCGAAGAAGGCAGCGATCCAGACTCCTCATCACCCTAAGTATCTTGAACTATTTAAATGCACAGCACCTACTGTCACTAAAGTATCTGAACTATTTAAATGCACAACACCTACTGTCACTAAAGTATCTGAACTATTTAAATGTACAGCACCTACTGTCACTAAAGTATCTGAACTATTTAAATGCACAACACCTACTGTCACTAAAGTATCTGAACTATTTAAATGCACAGCACCTACTGTCACTAAAGTATCTGAACTATTTAAATGTACAGCACCTACTGTCACTAAAGTATCTGAACTATTTAAATGCACAACACCTACTGTCACTAAAGTATCTGAACTATTTAAATGCACAACACCTACTGTCACTAAAGTATCTGAACTATTTAAATGCACAGCACCTACTGTCACTAAAGTATCTGAACTATTTAAATGCACAGCACCTACTGTCACTAAAGTATCTGAACTATTTAAATGTACAGCACCTACTGTCACTAAAGTATCTGAACTATTTAAATGCACAACACCTACTGTCACTAAAGTATCTGAACTATTTAAATGCACAGCACCTACTGTCACTAAAGTATCTGAACTATTTAAATGCACAGCACCTACTGTCACTAAAGTATCTGAACTATTTAAATGCACAGCACCTACTGTCACTAACGTATATTGAACTATTTAAATGCACAGCACCTACTGTCACTAAAGTATCTGAACTATTTAAATGCACAGCACCTACTGTCACTAAAGTATCTGAACTATTTAAATGCACAGCACCTACTGTCACTAAAGTATCTGAACTATTTAAATGCACAGCACCTACTGTCACTAAAGTATCTGAACTATTTAAATGCACAGCACCTACTGTCACTAAAGTATCTGAACTATTTAAATGCACAACACCTACTGTCACTAAAGTATCTGAACTATTTAAATGCACAGCACCTACTGTCACTAAAGTATCTGAACTATTTAAATGCACAGCACCTACTGTCACTAACGTATATTGAACTATTTAAATGCACAGCACCTACTGTCACTAAAGTATCTGAACTATTTAAATGCACAGCACCTACTGTCACTAAAGTATCTGAACTATTTAAATGCACAGCACCTACTGTCACTAAAGTATCTGAACTATTTAAATGCACAACACCTACTGTCACTAACGTATATTGAACTATTTAAATGCACAACACCTACTGTCACTAAAGTATCTGAACTATTTAAATGCACAGCACCTACTGTCACTAAAGTATCTGAACTATTTAAATGCACAGCACCTACTGTCACTAAAGTATCTGAACTATTTAAATGCACAACACCTACTGTCACTAAAGTATCTGAACTATTTAAATGCACAGCACCTACTGTCACTAACGTATATTGAACTATTTAAATGCACAGCACCTACTGTCACTAAAGTATCTGAACTATTTAAATGCACAGCACCTACTGTCACTAAAGTATCTGAACTATTTAAATGCACAGCACCTACTGTCACTAAAGTATCTGAACTATTTAAATGCACAGCACCTACTGTCACTAAAGTATCTGAACTATTTAAATGCACAGCACCTACTGTCACTAAAGTATCTGAACTATTTAAATGCACAGCACCTACTGTCACTAACGTATATTGAACTATTTAAATGCACAGCACCTACTGTCACTGAAGTATCTGAACTATTTAAATGTACAGTACTTACTGTCACTAATGTATCTTGAACTGTTTCAATGTACCTACTGCCACTGAAGTCTATCTGAAATACGTTCACAGCGCCATATACATTATGGAACTACCGTTAGATGGCCTTGTAATCCAGAAGTCCATTAAAATTTTTGTACCGACTGATAGGCCTACTGCTGAGTCTAGAGGACGAATGAAGTACAGTCTACTCGTCCTCGGCATACATATTTAGAATACGGTAGGGCCTTGTTCAACGACCGCAGTGTTATCCCTTTATTTAAACACAAATTCCATTCTTCTATGCCTTAAACTCACAAACTTAGAAATGACTTTATCGTCAAAGTCAGGCATAGTGTAAATAAGGTCTTTCGCAATAGAAATCATTGCAAGAGCAGATAGTCGTTCTTCGGTCATTGTGTTGCGCAGAAATGTCTTAATACGAGCCAGTGTCGAAAAACTGCGCTCTGCTTTGGCTGTGGACATGGGTGTTGTCACAATTATCCTGAGAAGCTTTAGCGTTTCTTTGAACGTTGATTTCAGATTATTTTTTGAAATAAAAGCGAGGAATCTGTCCGCTTATAAATCACTTCTAATTCCGTCTTTAGTCTTTCTTTCTGCAACATAGGATAATGTAACACAGTAGAATTTAATACCTTTTGTGGAAAGTTTATAGAGAATTTGTCAAATGAATCGTAGTACAGTAGTGTTGCAGCTTCAGTATACCCAGTAAATGCAAACCTATCATGCACCTGATTCATTACAACGTCACATACTTCTTTCGCTGCAATGGTCCTTGTGTCACTTACTCTACGTCTCTTATCGGAATTATTGTAGTCCATGAGATCACATGAAATTGTATGTGTTTCTTCATGTTGTTGTGTTACACACTTTGCGAAGTCAGAAATA
The DNA here is from genome assembly GCF_040414725.1 of Anabrus simplex. Taxonomy (NCBI): domain Eukaryota; kingdom Metazoa; phylum Arthropoda; class Insecta; order Orthoptera; family Tettigoniidae; genus Anabrus; species Anabrus simplex. The sequence continues at coordinate 85,373,577 of NC_090276.1, read as the reverse complement.
GCCTTTTTTATTTGGACTGAATCTGTTCCGCGTTTTTGTAGCTGATTGTACAAAATGTCAATATGCGGCATTAATTTGTGAAAAATAGACAACCAGAACATGAATATGGTATCCTCAAGAACACGTCGCAGTCCACTGGCTTCATTTGCGCTTACAGGCGTTTTACCTTCTTCTATTCTACGAAATCACTCAATCAGTTTATCTCTATTCTCGTAAACTATATTCACCGTACGAATGTTGTAGTTCCAGCGAGTAGTGATTGTCCGAGGGAGTCTAGTCTTCATTATTTCATTCAAGAGGTCACTTCTGTGAGACGAGTTGGAAAAAAAAGGTTGGAATTGCGGACAGGTTACAGAAAAATAATTTGACTTGGGGATTGTACGAACAAGCCTTCTGCATTGTCAAATTTAGTTGGAGTCCATAACAATGAATGAAATGTGCATTAGGGTAGTGTACTTTCAATTTCGCCTGCACACCCCCTGTTCTTCCGCTCATTACACTGGCTCCGTCATAACTCTGACAAATAAGTTTATGCGGTGTGTCCCTTAATATGGGATTAATTTGCTCTAACAGACATTGACTCAATCCATCCGCTGTCCTGTCGGTTGGACTCATGAACCCCCATAATCTTTCATGGACGTGACCCTCTAATGCATATCGAAAAACAAGTACCAATTGGCATTTGTTTGAAACATCCGTTGTTTCATCTGCTTCTATTGCAACGAATTGGGATTCCCCAATGTCTGAAGAAATTTGCTCCCTGCACACATTTAACATACAGTCAAGAAGCTCGTTGTGAATAGTCTTTGAAGTACCTTTAAATACAGAAGCTTTGGCCAGGTGTTCTTTCATAGCAACGTCTATTTCAGCCGTAAAATTAATGAGATCTTTGAAAATTCCAGGACTTAGAGAATTTTCTGTCTCATCATGGCCACGGAGTGCAACTTCAAATACGCCACAGAATTCTATGCACTGAATAATTCTGCGTAATATGTGCCTATTTTTCCTAACCTGATCATTGTGTTTGTTAATGAATTGGTGATAAGCAGAATCCAGTTGAGTCACTATATTAACTTTCCCTAGCACAGCTAATTCATGCATGAATTGATGTGTTGGGAGGAACTTCCGTGTTTTTTTAACTTTTTCTTTCTAGTGTTTGAGATCTGTTATTCCGGTTTTCGTCCGCGTCAGGTCATGTCCGAATAACATGCACAGAAAACAAAAAAGCGCATTCCTTGAATCACACCCACACAACCACTCGTATTCTGTATACACCCCTGGCTGGAATCTACGTCGATATTCACGCCCTTTATATTGTCCGACTTGCTCTAGTTGTAAATGAGGCGTTGGTCGACCGAGTGTCTTTATCTCAGTCTTTTCCGTTAGGGACAGTTGAGAAAAAGGTCTATTTAAAATACTACTCACAGAATTCATTGTACGTAGCCTACAGGTTAATTAACCTGTGTGATATACCGTAAGCGTCTCTTGGTAGGGATTCTGTATGTCCGCACACAAAACACGACAGATTTACTTCTAACGACACCACACTAAATATTACGAGACAGGATACTGACTAATTTCATTAGCCAGTAGAGCATGTTTATCAGACCGCAGATGATAGACTTGGAACACGATGCGTAAGTACTTGTACTTCACACAGGATGACGCAGCGAAGACAAAACATTCCGATCTTCCCGCAACTTCACTTGTACATTTCGCACTGAGTTAAGTACGCGGGTGATATCACGGTTGTCATGGCAACGGCCAATGCCAAGCGGCACTTGGGAGGTAAAGCCAGCTGCTGAATCTCTCGTCTTCACTCAAGCTCACGCGCCGTACTGTGGGTGGCCAACAGCCGGCGCTTTCGTGAATTTCCCTGGTTCAAGTAACGCGAACTCTTGGTGCTCCAAACGCAGCACAAAAAACATTTTCTTTCCGTAAAACCAACAAATGTCATAGGAAAAGTAAATTTAAAAAAAGTCATTTTGGTAAAAATAAGTGGCACTTTACCTACTTCACCTGAAAAGCCGCCCCTGTTTATTAATAAGAAAATACTGAAAGGAACGAACAAAACGATGCGTGAAGTCCTTATACTGGCCCGCTCGCAGCTTCTCCAGGAGGCCATCTCCAAATCTGGTATGCAGCAGACGTTGACCAGGGTCGGGACTGTTACATTTAAACACCATGATATGAAGTTTCATATTACAAGCAAAGAAGACTTAAGAAACATTCCCTGACCACTAGTCAAATCTTTAAGAAAGGATAGAACTTTGTGAACCTATATTTTAAGTAGATATAATTCAGGTATCGAATAGCACTGTCATTAGTAATTAAGATAGGATAGCAACTTCTAAATTTTTCTTATTTTCTATCTAAGTTTAGGCTAGCTTATTAATCGTGAGGCTGGCAACACGAAGGTATAGGGAAAGAAATGTCTCTAACCTCAGCCTGCATACTCCGAGAAGATGACAACCGCTCCTGCAGCTGGTACCGCTAGGCCTCAGATCTAAGCTGCCAAGCCATATCATAGCTCCTCATTTCTCCGCTATGCTCACGTAATAATGGTATCCGAGTCCTGGCTTCAATCCCTTGTTCATTTGTCTATATGGAAGTCTACGCACTAATCAGGAAGGGAGGGGGTGGTTTGGCAAGGTACATACGGAACGACCTGAAGTACAAAATAATTCTTAAAACGCCGCATCAGTTTACCAATAGTCACGAACTGAATTGCAAGTTCGTAGTGTGAAGTGCCTGCTTGGTGTAGTGTATCGTGCGCTGAAGACTGGACATGTGGAAGAGCTGGAAGGAGCGCTTCAGGACTCATTACCCAGGGATGAGCATGTAATATTAATGGCAGACTTTAATACTGACCTGACAAATCATGACTCGTTGGAGACTAAACGATTTGAAAACGTGTTTATTTCCCTTTATATGCCAAACCTACCCCTAAATCCTGCTCACAACACAGCCACTACCCGTACCCTGATAGACTTAACAACACAGACAGAATAGAGACCCACGGACAGTTATCACACCATGACTCTCTCAAGTGCCCAAAATACGAACTCAAATTTCATTACATACCGAGACATTAAGAACATAAACGAGGACGAGTTTATGTTCGACGCATTAAACACAACGTGGCATCACATCCAATACTTGCACAACAAAGACGATGAAGAGGTTACTTACGACTCTCTACGTCAAACACGCACCAGTTCGGACAGCTAGAACAGCACCAGACGTGTGACAGAGACGCAGCGTATAAACACTCCAATAAATATCCGACAGCCGAAAATGTTGGAAAATACAAAAAAATAATCGTAACGCAACAACTCAAAGAACAAAAACGTTAAAATACGACGAACACATGAAATCCTGGAAAGCAGGAACTCGACCAAGGCGCGGAAATCTCTCCGTAGCATTGGTACGGGGGAAGCAAAGGAAAGAATTTAAAAATAGACATACAGCTGGACGACCTCAACAGACATTTTAGCACTCAGTCATCAGCACCGCCAGACGAAGAAACAAGAAAAGAAACAATATCAACAATTATTTTTAAACAGAGACATTTGACCGATCCATTTCAGTTTCCCACCTTACACCACATGACGTTAGGACCGTAAAATCTGAAATATAATCGGACGCACTGGTTGTGACGGAGATAAGAAAACTTACAGAAATTGTTCTCCCCACATTCACACACATTATAATCACTTCTCTCATGACTGGATTTTTTTCTTCTGAAGGGAAGAGTGCCATAATACATCCTTTAGAAAAACAATAGAACCCAAGCAACCCAGAAGACTTTCGACCAATTTGTATACATCCATTACCCTGCCTAGGTAAAATACTCGAAAAAATCGTACACAAACAATTATCTATTTATCTAAAAAACACAACCTACTGGACAGATACCAATCAGGATTACGGCCTAACCACAGCACTACGACAGCATTACTGAGAATTGTTGGTGGTGGTGATTATTGCTTGAAGAGGAAGTACAACTAGGCAATCATCCTCTATTAACACTAATCAGTGAGGAAAGTCGAAGGGATCCGACAGTCCGAAAAATGAAGATATCGGCCAAAGAGGTGGTGGTGGTGGTGATTATTGTTTTAAGAGGAAGTACAACTAGGCAACCATCCTCTATATAACACTAATCAGAGAGAAAAAATGGAAGGGGTCCGACACTTCGAAAAATGAAGGTATCGGCCAAAGAAAGACAAGGGGCACGAAGGGCGTGAAAATGAAAGACTCCCTAGCCCTCGCAAACCTAATAGCGTCGGGGTCGGAAAAGAACAAGAGTTGACCAAGAGAGGTCGGATAGGATAGATCAAAGTGAGGAGCCTGGCACAAGTAAGTGGAAGCAATGCCAGGACTCAGCTTAGGGCCTCGTGGTCGCCAACCCACGCTCCAAAGTTCAGAGCCCCTGGGGCCCCATTTAGTCGCCTCTTACGACAGGCAGGGGATACCGTGGGTGTTATTCTACCGCCCCCACCCACAGGGGGTTATCGGCCAAAGAAAGACAAGGGTCACGAAGGGCATGAAAATGAAAGACTCCCTAGCTCTCGATACCTAATAGCGTCGGAGTCGGAAAAGAACAAGAGGTGACCAAGGGACGTCGGATAGGATAGGTGAAAGCGAGGAGCCTGGCAAACGTAAGTGGAAGTAATTCTAGGACTCAGCTAAGGGCCACGTGGTCGCCTTCCCACTCTAAAAGTTCAGATCCCCTGGGGTCCGTTTTAGTAGCCTCTTACGACAGGCAGGGGACACCGTGGGTGTTATTGTGCTGCCCTCACCGACAGAGGGAAGCATTCAATTAGAAATGGACAAAGGATGATTGACAGTTCTCAAATAAAACTTTTGACTGCGTAGACAGAGACATATATCTGGGAATATTCAAAGCTACTAATTTTTCCTTCACACTTTTATCTTGCCTGCAGTCATATCTTACAGTACGCCAACAGTGTGTATCAGTGGTCACTGACACCGCCCCACTCCTCTTCTCCATGTAAATATCACATATATGCTGATGATATCCAGTTATACATACACGCAGACCTGGCCATAAATAACGCGAACGAATATCTAAACAAAATTCGAGGCTGGACTCTTAATAATTCCCTTAAATTTCACCCCAAAATATCACAAGCCATCACAGTAGGATATAAAAGTAACCACAATGAATTGGAGAGAAAAAACATGCCTCCGATTATGTTCCAAGGAACAGAAATCGGTCTGAAAGACTCCGTGAAGAATCTTGGCCCAGTCATTGACTACGGAGACGTTATATACAACAGTTTTAACAGAAAACTCAGTACCAAATTACAGCGTGCATACAACGCATGTGTCCGCTTTATCTTCAATAAATCGAGGCAGTGCCATATCTCCCCCTACCTCAATCAGTTATCTTGGCTATATTTAGTGGAGAGACGAAAACTGCACTCTGTGTCAGTTGAAACGAAATGAAATGCCTTTATTTTCCTCCGATCTACAGCATTGAAGCCATATTGATCTATTAAGGAGAAAAATAATAATGCCCAACCTAGGCAGCTTAATCTGACTTACACACATAATAATTCCTGCAAAATAAACATATCTAACCCATGTAAATAATAATAATCAAATAGCAATGAGGCAGAATGGTCTGTTGTCCCTGGTATAAAACAGTATGGCAATGAGAAACTAAGCTGGTATCATATTGCTATGTAGGGTACGATGTAGTGTTAGATTTGCATCTGCACTTTAAACAAAGAGTATATCACTTCCGGCCGGGTTCACACTCAGCATATTCTTCCTTGAACACTGACCTCACTGGCTTTCTACTTGAGTTGCAAACCTGGCTTCGTATTTCCTCCACTGTTGTGCCGGTGTGCAATTTTTCACCTTACGTTTCTTTACTGTTGGCCACTATTTGACTCTGTTATCTCACTATATTCATTATCTTTAGAATCCAGACTACTTATCACATTAACTGAAAGCGTGTTCACTCACCATTAACTTGGACCCTCAGCTTATATACCAACCATCACCACCTATTAACTTTATCCTTAACACCTATCCAATTTACAATCACTCTCTTCCTCTTCACTGCACACTTTACCTCCTGTGAATTTAACTATTTAATCACTCTTGTCATAGTTAACGAATACCACACAATCTCCGCTATTCTCATGTATACACCAATTTACTTTCTACTGCAGATTGCCTTTTTTGCTTCTTGTCACTGTGCCTTCGTCCAATTTGTTCTTACCCATATCTCCCTTAGGCTCTAACTTCTCCCTTTCGCTAGGGCACCTCTTGCTTCTTCTTCCTGCCTCCCAGCCGTATTTTCACTCCGTTTGTGTGCTCTTGTCACATCTCACCAGCTTCTTAATAGCAGCCCTGGTCTCCCTGGTTTCCTTCCTTATTTCCCTCCTCACCTCAGCTGTTACCTCTCTGGCTCCTTCTTCGATCGATTTGAAAATAGCATCTTTCAGGATAATCTTTTCTTGCTGTGAGCTTAGGTCCAGTGTCTTATTTTCTTTGGTTCTTTCTTTATCTCCAGGTCCGTCTTCACCCACTTTACTGTCTCTGGCTTTCCTTTCTTCCACACTCTTTCCAAATATCTGTTCGTCCTTCCTATTCTCTTCCATTTCCTGTAATTTCTTTGCTGTCCACACTCTAGTCCATTGTCCATTGGACACTACTAGTTGTTGACCCTTAATATAGGCTCTTAACCCTTGTATTTTAGCCCTGACTAAATGTTTTTTCAGAGTGATTATATTCTTTACCCCTTCTCTTCCCATGTCTGTTTTAATCCAAATTTTTGTGCTACGTATATTATCTGCGCCTCTTATCACTACTTCCGCCATCAAGGTGGAAAACAACTTCAATTTTATCGGCCTATCACCCCGTTTTTTACGTATCCTTTCCACATCATCAATATCAACTTCACTAAAGTTAATTTTCATCATTTTCTGAATAACTTCCACAACTTTGTAGGTTGTCAGCACTTTGTCTTCCCCTTTGTCTTCCGGTACTCCATATTAGAATAAGCATTTCTTCCTACGTTCTCGGTTGCTATCTTCAATTTCTGCTTTCAGCTTCACCAGGTCTTCCTCCATCTCCTCTATTTTTACCTTTAATGATATCATTTCTTTCTCACTGATTTCCACTTTGTTCGTTGTCTCGTCTGTTTTTTCCTGTATCCAGCGCCTGATATGCTCAAATTCCTTCATTTGTTCTTTCATCATGTTTTTAATCTGCTCAAACGGACATACTTCTTCCACCACTTCTTTCACCACTCTTCTTATGACTTCCACGTCTTCCCAGTTCATGTTACCTCTGGAAGTCGGGCCAGGGTTCACCTCCACACCTCCTATGGCTAACAGTACCACAATCACCGCTGCCACCAGTATCATCTCGCCCATCATTCTTGTTTCCACTTTACCTCCTGTTTCCTTTTTCCATCTCCCCTGCCATCTTCCAATAGCTGCACGATATTGGTCCACACCAATCATCTTCCTCTTCCCTCCTGTCTTACTTATCCACTCACCGGTCACACTCCACACCGGGTCTGCCGGCAGCTCAACTCAGCACGACTGTCACCGAACGCTGACTAGGTTAGACTGCCCTGTGTCAGTTATTCATAGTGTTCTACGGAGCGAAACACCGGTTTACTGTACCTATCACCAAACAAGGTCATTATCTAGCTCAGTGCTAGGTTTCCCTACCCTTCAGTGATTCATTCATAGCCGCGACTATCCGCCTGTTGAATTCCCTGCCGGCTGAAAACGAGGCATTCCTAATACTCAGCTGTTTAAAAGGAGGTGTTGCAAACATTACTTACCGTAATATATAGAAGATATCCAAGTTACTTTCTTCATGTAAATATTAACCGTAGGAACGACACGACAAGCTTTTCCATTTAGTCGATAAGTCTATAATTTTTGTATTCGTTGTTGAATTTAACAACTTAAACAGTGTATTATGATTGGTCATAGTCTGCGCCATGCCATACAAAACAAGACGATAATAAATAAAATTTTAAAAATCAAAGGGATGTTGAACAGAATAACTTCTCTTTCATATTATATTTTCCCCGTTTTTCTTTGTTGGAAAATGGCACTACCGGCATTGATAAACCGAAATCATCAGTGAGTAAGAATTTACCTTGTCCTTATATTTCAACTAAACCACTGAATGTAAGCTGTGGCTCTACTTCCTCCCCTCTTATAATCCAAGTCTTATTTTCAGTTTTGACTTAGTGGTATTAGGGAACTTTTACTTTCCCCGAACGATGAGTTCAGGCTCCCCAGAAACCGAAGGCCTGAATGCGCTATCGCTGGTGGTGGGAGATTGGATACTCCCCGGTGGGTAGTGACATCTGTATCGTTGTTTATCATCGCATAAGTTCTAATAAAGGGATTTTCGCAATGTGAGGATCCAGGGTCTTTAAGTTTGGCCACTCTGAAACATATTCAGGGCTGTTGATGATTCTTACAGAGCGATTGCCAGTCGCTCAATCTCTCCTCTTTTATCCGGGCTTTGGACAGGCTACAGCACTGCTACGCTACTCAATTCACCCAGTAGTATTACTGTCTCAAGTATAATAAGGCACCCGCGGAAGATGATATCATTGCGGAAGCACTTAAATCAGGCGGAACTCCTATCATAGAGGTCTTACACAGGATCCTGGTTGACTGGCAGGATACCTGGTGACTGGAAGACAGCTCTAATTCACCCACTACACAAGAAAGGCGACAGAAGTGATGTCTCGTCGAGGACAGTCCTGCACCGAGCACATTTTTAACCTGAAAACTGTTCTCCAATTAAAACATGTGAGGGGCGTGAAAATCAACGTGGTATTCGTTGACTTCACAAAGGCTTATGACTCTACTGACTACCAGGGACGCTTCGCAGTGCTACAAGAACGAGGAGTGGATTACAACACACGCACCCCCATCGAACAGACTCTGGCAGACACCTACTCCAAGACAAAATTCAGAGAACTGTCTCGCAGTTTCGAGATCAAAACTGGTGTGAGACAAGGAAATGGCCTCTCGCCTATTCCCTTCAATTTGCTAATCGACAAAGTCATAAAGAGCTGGAAACTTACACTGAGCAATCTCGGAATCAAACAGGTTACCATTTAAGCCGGAAAAAGGAATATCGAGATCAGAAGCCTGGCCTTCGTCTATGACACCGCGAAACTAACCATCAACTCTAAGGATGATCCAGTTGCTGTTCAATCCCTGCATGAGACAGCGGGGAAGGCAGGACTACAAATATCATACGACAAGACAAAGTACTTCGAGATTAAGCACCGCGGGAAAGCCCCTTGGAAAGATAGGAAAAGTCAGTCGATTCCGGTATCTCGGCGAATAGGTCCACCCCAATGGTAGAGATGGAAACTCCATCTTAGACAAATGTGCCAGACTCAACGCAGCATACCAACTGTTGCAAAACAAGAAGTGCATTTCGAAGAACGCCAAAATATGCCAATACAAAACTGTTGTCAGACCCCACTTCTTATATGCTGCGGAGAAAATATTGAAAGGCGTATCCTCCGGGAAATTCATGGGCCATGTGTGCTCCCGGATGCAACCTACCGACTGAAAGCGAACTCTGAACTGTGCATGCGACATAGGCGGCTTCCGAGAATGGAGAACAGCAGGCTGACGAAGAAGATCATCTCACTCATAAAAAACTATAAGGTTGGAAGAATGTAGCCCAATGATGCGATTTCTGATACCCATGCCTCAGACCGCCCTAAATGTTGTAAATTTGTAAATTCGTGGTCTCCTCTACCAAAAGTAGTTAAATCTCGCAAACCACAGGAAGGAAGGGACTCAAGAAGTATTGGGAACAAAAGCGAGCCTCCAAAAAGTTCTCCCAAGTGGACTTCATTCGTAGTCACTTGAATCTTTTATATTGTTTTATTTTAATACGTGGTAACCATCAAACCATATATTTTAGTACTCCATAGTACCTTATGAAAATTAGGTCAAAAGTACTTAAATTACAGATATCATACTTGTACCGGTTGGTACACCTATATGCCGCACATTTGAATTTTCCGCCTTAAAGTACTCCTCTACTGCTGAAACTCTGAACTTTAAAACTGAATTAATTCAACCGTTTATCAGAAAATGTCACTGTGTTAATTTCGAATTATGTTTGTTTACTAATTATCAAGAAGTGTGGACATTCTCACAGATGTCTCTACCAAAAACTATGATCATGCACCCTGGTGCGAAGTGACGGAACTTTTCTTGAAGATATTTTATACTCATAAGTTTTCTTATAACTAAATTTCGTTCCTTCATTTGTGGGTTGGCAATATAAATATGTTCTTTCCGCCAGTTTTGAAATTATCCAATCGTAAATTTCTGTCATTAATATTTAGCCAATGGCGTCTTTCTTCCCCATTTTGGATGTGTAACTGGAAGCTATCCAATAAACGTCTGTGGGTGTGTCTTAATCATTCATGAAAGGTCTCGAATCTTCCCCGAGAGTATAAAAACTGCTGATTTTCCGGGTTCTTGGCCAGTCGTACAACATCTAGCTTAGTGTATGGAAGTATAGCAGGAGGCGGGAAGCGCCTCTCTCATCCGCCACCAGCTCTTTTAACATCTTTGTTTCTTGCTAGCTCAGCAGTTTAGCCCTCGGGGAAGGTCCGAAACCTTTTCAATGTAACCTACCTTTCTAAAAATGTAACTTAGTGCCGGCTTAGGTAAAAGTTTCTTATTACTTTAACTGTAAATCGGGGATAGGGTGTGCTTTACCCTCTCGAGTTCCCCTTCATTTTTGATTGGAGATGACTACGTGTTCATAACCGATTTTCTATTCTTAATGTATTAAAATTTTCTTATACGAGTCACCTCCCTAGTTTGAGAATAGCCCCTGTACCAGCGGCCCAGTGCTCCGTAGGTTTTATAAGGTTTCATGTAGGAACGCAAGCTACGCCTCCATTCATATTGGTATTTTGGGCCATTTAATTAACCTATTATTTTTCCTTTAAGGCCCTGTAGGCTGGGTACAAGAGACCCCTGTTTAATTCTTGTTAGTTGCGCCTCGATGGCAAGTGATTGTAAATCATTATATTGCCTTTAATAGGCTTGAAAGATTGAGAGCGGTTCAGCTCTTTTTGGTGTTTTGAAAGGTGCCTCTAGGAGGCTTGACATTACTAGGTGGGAGCAAGTACACCATGTAATTAGGGGTTTTCTGCACTTTGGTAATTTGTGGTTGAGAGCTGAGAGCCCAGGAATTGTAAAAATTAGGGCTTGTGGCCCAGATTGTTAAAGTCTCTCTAAATTTCGGCTTTCTTGGTCTTGTACCTGATTTGCCTTGTTGTTATTTGTTAAAATCTGAAATTTTTATGTGAAAATTGTTAAGTTTTGAAAATATAACCTTTATTGACATTTTAATTCATCCTTCGGCCTTGTAGTTAGACCCATTCCAGCCCGCACCTTCTTTCACCTCTGCTGATCCACTAAAACACGGTAACAATACTCATCCGGGTACTTCAGTCCAAAATAAGGTTGTATTTATATACAGTACTTGTAATGCTACCAAAGTGCACCCGTTGAGGACTGTGTATACTAATTAAAGAACTAAATCTAAATTTCTCACGCGTGATAAAGATTGGAATATGGTTTGCGTGTCGCTTGAACTCGTAAATATAAATTTTATCAACATCTCCACTTGAATTCAAATAACTCATATAAAAACTAATCTTATCCCAGTCATAATGTATACAAATATTATGCTGGAATTGTCGCAATTTATTACGACGTCATTTCACTTAAGGATAAAAAACTTACATTAACGGATATTCTGCCCCGCCATGAGATCATGGTGGTCCCACAATTCTTGCATCATTGCGGTCCATTTTGGAAGTCCTTTACGACTTCATCTCTCCTCCAAGATTTAATCTTCCACCTTGGGATCGAAAGGGATTGCCGCTTATTCAGTCGTCATCCTCTTTCTATACATGTCGACTTCAGGTGAAAAGAGTCTTGCAGGTCATAATGTGATGAACTCGTTCCACGATGAAATGAACTTACAAACTTTCACTTCATTTTTGCGAAATGATCACCTCGAACTTGTTCGAACACCATGAGTAAGATAAGATAATAACCAACAGAGTTTTGTACTTGGACACAAGATAATAACCTCTTCGTTGAAATCATTTTGCATTATAAACTACTCATGTTTAAACACACTCAAACTGAACATGATGAACCGCATAAAGGGCAATGTTGCTTAACCATGTGTCAAGGATTGACATTGTTTCATCAACAAAAATCACTGGATAATTTCACTAATTTTATGTTACTTCCCTGCGTTTGGCAGTTCATTTCTAAGTAACTCACATTAATTAATATTCCAATATTCCCTATTTAAATGTATGTGGGCTCCTACTATTGTATTACTGTTCAGTTTAACATCTGGTGAAATAAATATATATTACCAAAATACTTCCAACAAATTTATACAACTATAGCGCTTGCATGCTCACATTAGTGCGGGTTAGTGTTCAAGGAACAAGCGCCCGGTTCGAGTGGTAAAAACTGCTATCTCAAAAAAGTACAGGTTACGAACACATGTTTAAATCTTACCTAGCTTCATTGCAACAGCCTTCTCAAGATTTCGAACAACACTGACAATGTACAAACACTTCGCTGTTGTAGAGACGATGTTCTAGAATATAAATAGAACGAAGTTATCCCCTTTTGTTTTATTCCCATCTATGTTGTCCAAAGATGTTCAAAGATGTGTGGTCCAAAGAACACATCGTGAAGACGACACACACGCGCCCGGGGGAATACGTGAGCATTGAGAGTACGAACTCTCTCTCCTAAAGCTGAACATTTCTGAGAAATGTGACGCGATGTGGTCTGCAGTGACCGAAGGAATCGTAACTACATATCCATTAATGGGGATTTGCAGGATCAGTCCGACATTGCGGCGAACTTTTATGATGACGGAGCATGCGCCGTCATGGAAGACACATTCTTTTCTCATGTGGTTTTCTTAACTTCTCGAATAAAAAACGGGCCTTAGCACGCAGACGCTTAATGTGATATGATTGGCCATCGTGGGATAATGCTTACTAGTCCGTCGGCGATTATGAATGCCTGCTGCAATTTCATCGGACCACCATCGGACCTGTTTTCCTATGTGGGATACCGGAGGATGAAAGAATTTTCATCTGCAACTACAATAGTTCCTGTAGTAATAGAATAAACGTGGCCGTCAACAGACTCTAACATACCATCCGCCATCACTGCGCGGTTTGCAAACTCTGGCCAAAGTAACCAGCGCTTGGGCACTTCGGATTGCCTTTGATTCAAGAGAGAAGTATCGGGAAGTGGCCACTGTCCCAGAGGTAATGATATTCTTCACATCGTAACAAGGGAAGTAGTGCACGGATGCACCAGATGTGAGAATGTGCCTGTTCTCCTGTGTTAAGCATGCAAAGTACACGTTGCACACCGTTGTTATTAGTGGAAACGGGGCGCGAACTGCAACTGCATCTAGCTGAGTACGGAGCGGTAATTTTTCGCAGAAGTTGTCGGAGCACACGAGGATACCAACGCCCCCAGTCGCTATGTCATCTACAGCTACTCTGCCTTTAGAATAAAGACGTAATCCTCTCATAGTCGTGTCAGGTCCAGAACTCAAATGAGATTCTTGTAGGCAGACTGTGGAGTCCGCAGACACGGATATCAGTTGACGAAACTCAACAAGTCGACGAGTGTAACAGTCGTGCCATTGTGTGGACTGGTAGCGCCCATGTTTCCAAATACTACCATCCTTGTCGGTGTCCTTTGTGTCATCACCATCCACGACCATGAGCGCTTCAGTCTCCATTGTCTCCTCAGCAGAGGGCGACACCGCGACAAAGGGAGGTCGAATAGGAAGGAAGAAAGTGAGGAGGATGGCAAGAGTATATGCAAATAAAGTCAGGACTCAGCTAAAGGCCCCTCGGTCACCGAATCTCGTCCAAAAGTTCAGAGATGTTGGGGAACCTTTTAATCGCCTCCTACGAAAGGCATGGATTATCGGGGTATTACTCTGTCTTCACAAGAGCTCTTTAATACCAGAGGGGCCTTCGCACATAACTCACCTTCTAGATAAATCCTTATGATGTGGATAATCTGAAGAAATTTAACGAACAGAATATTATTTTCTACGATTTTACTATTGATTTTGTCTATTCTAAAAAATAAAAAAATAGAAAAATAAAATGAAAATAATAATAAATAATATAAAATGGTCTGAAAACTTCGGGCTTCTCCTGCTCCTGAAACAGAAGAACAAGAAATGAATAGATAAGTGAGTGATTTGATTGTCAACATTTGTGGTGTAAACCAAAATATGTGTATAAATAACAATGGAACACTGAAACAAAACTTGTACAACTATATGAAGAAATCTCTAAACTACATCGACAATTCGCACCTCAGTTAGAATTGTTCATGTGAGCTCTTGAAGTGAAAATACAAAATTCCTTTAGAAGAGTGTTCCGTGCGTGAGCTCAATCTCACTAGCAGCCTTGCTGTTCCTTCGATGAAAGGATATTTACTACCTCTTATAGATCTCAGGTATGTTTGCTTACTCCTGTATCTTGATGGACACGTGAGAAAGAAAATGCGTATTTTGAAAGAAAACTTCCTTGATTTCGACTTTTGAACGAATTTAATAATTTCAAAATTTAACGGGTATGAATAAGAAACATAAAGAACTTAAATTATGCTTTCACCGGGCGAGTTGGCCGTGCGGTTAGGGGCTTTGGAAAAGAAGCAGCAATCCAGAAAGGAGTGAGGCAAGATTGTAGTTTATCGCCTCTTCTTTACAGTTATTATACAAAACAGGCGGATAAGGGGACCACAATCCATGCAGATTTGTGGATATTGTTGTTATGCAGAAGATCTCTCCTGTTGTGGGTGGGAGTGGTAGAATGGCACACACTGTATACTCTGACAGTCTTCAGAGACATCTGAAAAGGGCTCCCAGGGTCTCTCAACCTGGGAGCCTGCGTTGACGACCACCGCCATCTCACCGAAAGATATTCGAAACGACTTAAATGTTAAAATAAAAAGAAATACGGAATTAAGACGAAAAATTACTAACGTGCGTTCCCTGAGTAACAGATCACTTGTAAGTCACACACCCTTGATTAATCCACTGTCGCACATAAAGCGGATGATGAGATCAGCAGTAGTCGCGTTATCGACTAATATACGTTCAAGTGCTTCCTGCAGGCCTAGGCTCCGTCTTAGGCCAGAGAGATCGGCGCACTCTGTGAGGATGTGGGCCACGGTGAAGTCGGCACCACAAGAACACACTGGGGGGGGGTCTTCCCTCTTTAGGAGATAAGAGTTCGTAGATCGTAAATTACCTATCCTCAACCTACCCTATACTATGGCCTCTCTCCGTGAAGGCCGGAAAAAGCACCGCCACACGGTAGTTGTCTTCTTAATTGCTCTCAGCTTATTTTGAGTTCGGATAGATAGCCACTCCCATTCCCAGGACTCAAGACGGTTCCACGTAGCGAGAACAATTGTCTTTAACAGGTACATTCATATATCTTGGAGGTAAAATACCGCTTCATCCGCAAGTTCATTTCCCGCAATCCCTACGTGGCTTGGAAGCCTGGCTAGAATATCATGAATCTGCCGAACCAGTGGGTGTTTCGAAAAGCAGGTTTCACTAGACTGCAGAGGACTTAACGTTTCGGTACATAAGATAAAATGGTTTCTTTCGTAACCCAGTGCAAAGTGCAGAGCTTTAAAGTTGACGTTAAACTCCGCAGTATACACGCTACATACACTAGGAAGCGAGATTTATGTGCTCATATCGTCAGTGACGAAAGAGCAAACCAACAGTTTCTCCGATTTTAGAGCCGTCTGTGAATATACCGGGTGAGTCAGCCGCGCCTGACGTTTCTGCTTTTAGGCATCCCAACGAACATCAGTGAAGTGATGGTCGATTTTCTTTTGCCGTGCACCGAGCTACAGTCGCCTTTAAAGCACTTATAGTGTCCTCACTGCACAACTTTTGCTGCAAAAACGTGTGCGACAGGTACGTACACATTACACGGTTATGTAAAATGTACGTGTCAATTATACGTTTTCTATTGGTTATGAAATTATCGCTAAAAGAAAACCTGTATGAGTTTGTGAAGCGGGACGTAGTTTTACACCAAGTAAGCTGGAGGGAATTGTCACCGTGGTGTAGTGACTAAACACAGACGTGTTGCGTTGGTAGGTGACTTCAAATACCACGAGCGACAAATATTTTATTCACATTTTAAACTTTGAGGATCAAATCAGAGGCTATTCGTGCCACATTCGACCAATAGCATGCATGTTGAATGCCTAGTGGCCTGACATTTGGTGTAGCCTCGCAGTCCTGGTCGTTTCTTCACTAGCAGTTCAACAGATGAGTGTGTTGTCATGCTTCTCATTTACGGTGAAGCGAGACAGAACGCACAGGAAACACAGCGCATGTACCAGGAAGATTGCCACACAGACAACAACCAAACGCAAATACGTTTAGGAGGGTGGAGCGACGTTTGCGTACAACTTAGTCACTTTCCCGAACACGTCCTGTTAGCGAGGCACCAATTACGTCCGGTGAAACTGCTGAGGTGGTTTTGAGCACTTTCCGGGAGAGTGCACACACGAGTACTCGGGCAGTAGCACAACAGGCCAAGATCAGCCTGTCGTCTGTTGTACAGATGTTGCATTCCAGTTTCTTCCGTCCGTATCACGTGCAACTACATCAAGAAACTCGTGTTGATTTCTGTGCGTGGATAGTGACGCAAATGGCATTATTTTCGGACGAGGCACAATTTCATAATAATGAATCTGTGAATCGTCGTAGTATATGCTACTGGAGTGTTGAAAATCCCCACTGGGTAAGGCAGGCAGCATTTCAGGCACGATGGGGAGTAAATGTCTGGTGTGGTGTACTGGGTGATCACCTAACTGGACCATATATCTCTGAGGATCATTTGACAGGAGCCCGGAACCAACAGTTTCTTCAAGACCAACTTCCATTGCTGCCACAGGATGTGCGCCTGGCTGAGCGTGTGGTAGCAACACGACGGAGTTCCCCTCACATGTCAGCAGATGATCGCAAGTATCTGAATGTTACACATCCCGGTCGATGGATAAGAAGGAGTGGACCTGTCACCTGGCCTGCTAGATCGCCCGTTTTGACACCACTGGACTTCTTCCTATGGGGCTATTTGAAAGATCAGCAGTCGGAACATCCTGAAAACCTTATTACTGAAGTCTGTGAATCCGTAACACCTAGAATGCTACAAAGAGCCCGAATGGCAGTTCAACGGCGGGCCGAAACGTGCATTACTACAGGCCATCTATTCTAACACTTGCTGCGCTAACAGGCTGTTGCTCAGTCAAGCGGATTCAACCCCCACCATTCTATCCTCGACTAGCCCTGCTTATAAATCATCCACATAAGCAGCCCTATTGGACTAGAACAGAGACAAAATAAATAAATAAATAAATAAATAAATAAATAAATAAATAAATAAATAAATAAATAAATAAGCTACGAAGTGAGGGCATACGGCATTGGCTCTGTGGATGATCCTCGAAGTGCGAAATGCGAATAAAATTTACAGGCTCAAGTGGGATTCGAATCCAACTACCAAACGCTGCTGTATTAACAGCACCGCACTTAACCTCTGACACCACGGCGACTCCAGCGAGTAGGTTTCTCGAAAGCCTATTACAAGAACTGCTACTTCCGCTTCATTAATGCACACACGTTCTCTGACAGTATGCCATAGCTTTTGGCGTTCATATTATACCCTACTGAAAGCTCAAAATTGGCACGTAAATTTTTACATAACCGTATGGCAATTTGATGCATTGTTTAAATGCATACGGTTGGCCCACATGTTTTGCAAAGATAATGGGGCAGTGAGTGAATAAAGGCGATTGTTGCTTGGTATACGGCAAAGGAGAAGAGACCATAACGACAACTCTGAGATGCGTAACAGCGTAAAACTTGAGGCGCGGCTGACTCACCCGGTGTGTCTCGGGCCGGATAATGGTGAACGAAGTTCTGGAAATACCTCCAATGAACGGAGGAATCCGTGTCCACCTTGGGTCCACGGAGTAGATCTAGAAGTATATCCGGTCGCGGAACTAACCACGGAGATACCTCGCTAAAAGTATGGTATCTGTATATAACTCACGACACAAGCTATCAATTCGCAACCCGACCGGCCGTGTGGCCTTTGGCCAGTCTTTGTATCCCTGGTGGCGTTGGGTAAAAAGAATGCCTTGATAGATTGAATGTGGCGGCATTTCACACATTTTGGCAGTGAACGGGATAAGCAACTGCTGCCTCCTTATTCGTAAAGATAGAACTCTCGCTTCAGCGAGTAGGCTGGGAATGGGGCTAGTACGGAAAGCACCCGTTGCCAAGCTTACTCCACTATGGTGAATACTGTCTAAAAGGCTCAGCGTAGACTTTGATGCTGAGTCATAAGCCGCACTTCCACAGTCAATTCGGGAGACGATCATTGCCGTGTAAAATCGTAGCAGCACCACACGGTCAGCCCCCCACGAAGTGCCGCTGAGAAACTTAAGCATGTTAAGTCTCTTCATGCAGGCAACCTTTAACTGACGGATGTGGGGCTGCCACGTTAGTCCCTTTTAATATGGAGACCCAGGAATCTGCAGGTGTCCACCACTGGTAAGTCACTGTTTCGCAAGCGGAGCTCTGGTTCGGGATGCACAGGCCGACGTCGACAAAAGTGTACAACTGAGGTTTTCGCTGCTGAAAATCGAAAACCGTGTTGCAGAGCCCAACTGTCGACTCGGTTAATAGCTTGCTGTAGCTGTCTCTCAGCAAACGCCACCCTTCCGGAGCTGTAATGTAGAGCTAAGTCATCTACATACAGCGATGGAACGACTGCGGGTCCAGCAGCGGCAACTATGCCATTGATGGCGATTGCGAACAACGTGACAATCAGTACAATCCCTGAGGTACTCCATTTTCTTGAACGTATTATTGATAAGTGGTGGTGATTATTGTTTAAAAGGAAGTACAACTAGGCAATCATCCTCTATATAACACTAATAATAGAGAAAGTGTGGAAGGGATCCGACACTTCGGAAAATGAAGGTATCGGTCAAAGGAAGACAAAGGCCACGGTGGGTGTGAAAGTGGAAGACTCCGTAGGCCTCGAGTGCTCTAATACCTTCATGATCGGAAAAGAACAAGAGTTGACCAAGGGAGGTTGGACAGGATAGATGCAAGGGAGGAGCGTGGCAAAAGTAAGCGGAAGCAATTCCAGGACTCGGCTATGGGCACTGTGGTCGCCAAACCACGCTTCCAAGTTGAGAACCCCTTGGGTCCCTTTCAGTCTCCTCTTACGATAGGCATGGGATACCGTGGATGTTTTCCTACCGCCCCCACCCACAGCAGGATATTACTGATAAAATGCATTCCCTACTCGGACTCGAAAGAGCCGGAGGGACATGCAGTTCTCATTAAACTTTGGTAAATTTCCCCGAATTCCGCACTGGTGTAGTGTGGAGAGAATCCCATATTGTCAGCTACACGGCTACTCTGTGTTCCTTACGGAGAAGGGCGCTCGCTAGTCTGACAGATGATCGGCGAGAGCGAAAACCACTCTGGCAGTTAGACAAGAGTCAGTGTACATCAGAGGTCGGCACTGCCTGAAGGAGCGGCTGGTTGGTGAGTCTTGTCAGGAGTTTGTGACGGGTAATACTAGACACAACTGTATTAAGAATAAGTAGCAAGAAGGCAGATAACTTTCCGGAGCCCGGGTAAGGGCGTCCGCAGAACAGTGTCTTCCTTGCCGGAGAACCGCTGATGGTGACCGACAAGTTCAAGTCACCACAACTGATGGTAATGGATGAAATGGCGGTCTCTTACTGGTGTTCTGTGTGATAAACGGATGTCAGTCAAATGAAAGAGCAAAGTGTAAAGAACCACTGTCCGTTCTTCCCTCACGTACGGCTCCGAATATCGGGAGGAGTCACAGAGATGCGGATGTTGCGATGGTCGGTGGTCTTCTCTCTGCATGGCAAAGTGTGCAGTGTGCATGTACGATGGAACAAGCTGGAAGAAAGGCAGCTCCGCTGGTTTGGTTACAATGAACACCATTTAGTACAGAAAGCTTTTGCCATCGGAAATATGAAGAGAGGAAGAGGGCGTGGCTGACGCTGTAAAGTGCCGACATTCTCCAAGTAAGACGAGCTCGGGAGTGCCCGTTTTGTGGGTACATCTACGCCCAGGAAAGGAGAAGTATCCATGACTAAATACCAGCTGATTGTATGGTCGATGGGCTCGTAAAGAGCAAGCGGCAGGTCGCGGTGTACTTAGTGGATGAACATAACCACCACTGCCAGTTCATTTGGGTCCTGGTTAAGGGTCACTGGCCAGCAATAACACTTAGACATTTTGGAAAAATAATAATTTCATGTTATTCAGAAAGCAAGACATTTTCACGAATTCTTGATTCATCTTATTATGTCCCAAGTTTAACAAAACAAAAAAAAAAACAAATTTTAGGTAAAAAAGGACACCTAAAATGGGAGTGAATAGAAGTTACGCAAACTACCCCTTGAGTGGCATTGGGGCTGTATCCGCTATTTGCCGGAGCGGGGGCTTTGAACTTTTCAGCGTCCTTAGTCAGGCATTTTTTCCACTAGTGACTGGCTCCTCACTATCGGACCTCCCTTGGTCAACTCTCGCTCTTTTCCGACCGACGGTATTAGGATCGCCATTTTCACGGCCTACGGAGCCCTCGACTTTCTTCTGTGTCGGAACTCTTCCGTTTTCCTTCTGTATGTACGTCCGACACCTGCCCCGCTTCTTTACGGCGTGCGGATAGCTAGCCACTCCCATTCCCAGCACGGCACGATATTTCGGCGTAGCCGAGAACAAGTGCCCTAACATGTAATTCATAGGTCTAAGAGGTGAAACTACTGCTTCTTTTGCTCCTTCGCTCGGAAGTTTATTTCCCGCGATCCCAACGTAGCTTGGGAGCCACGTGAAAGGTAAGGTCATGTATCTGCTGTGCCAGTGAGTATTGTGGGAAAGAAGTGTCAATAGACTCCAAGGAACACACGAGAAAGAGATTACTTTCTTCATCCTGTGCAAAACTGCTAAGCTTTCAAGATGGTGGGAAACCCTACTGAAGCGAGATCTTCGTGTTTTTGTTATGGGAGACAAAAGAGCAGCCTACACTTTCACCGATCTTAGATCCATCCGTGAAGATATAACTCGCAGACGGATACTGATGAAGGATGTCCTGGAAGTACCTCCCATGAACAGAGTCATCCCAGTTCAGCTTGTGTCCAAGGAGTAGATCCAGCCGTATATCTGGTCGTGGAACTAACCACGGAGGTACCTCGCTAGCAGTCCACTCAGGACAGCCCATGAAACAAGCTGATTGGCTGCTATTAGTAGCTCTGGTGGTATTCGGTTCAAAAGGATGCATTGATAGATTGGATGTTGTGGCACTTCACGAACTGTGGCAGCGTACGTGAGGAGTATCTGTTGCGGCGTTATCCATAAAGGTGGAACTCCCGCTTCATCGAGTGGTTGAGAGTGGAGCTAGTATGGAAAGTTCCCGATGTCAGCCTAAAACCAACTTTCTACTACCAAAGAACATGGATTCAAATAACTTGGATCAAAGACATTTGATTACCTTTGATTAAATAACTTGTATGAAAACCATCTTGGATCTGTCTTAAACGAGTTTCTCCATGTTGTTATATTTTGACAAAAGATTTCCTCATAAAGGTGAAAGATAACCTGGCAGGAATGGTAGAAAATTGAAATTACAGGGTCGCTGCTGTGAGACTACTGCGTTGTATGAGAATAACGATTTCCTGTCCACACATACAAAACAGAGGTACAGCGATGTGGGAAATGAATTTAAGCGATATTTGCCGGGAATTACGGTTCATGCGATGACAAAGAAACGGAAAATGACTCAGGATGCAATATTTGGCTTAAAAGGTGAAGTAACTGCTATTATTATTGCATTGTCGTTACCTATGCGTAGTGAATCTCAGTGTCATAATTGCAAACAGAATGCCCAAGTATATTTACTTCAATGCACACGTTCCTTAGATACATAATTCATTGAATTAACAATTTATTATGGTCTGGCCAATTTTTCTTTTAACTTAAACCCTACTGTTAGAAAGAAAATCTACCAATGTAGCCTCAAAACAATATAAATGTTCTTATAAGCAATATTTGGTATGATCATACTCTTTTAACAAAATATGCTCATTTCTTCCGTTCTTGACAATGCATTGCGGAATTCCAAAACGTTTTTCTAAATCAAATTGTTGGGAATTTCTTCACAGTTTTCTGAGAGGGCACATCATACAGTTATATATGACGGAGACTCTACATGTCCTAAATCACATGCCATTAGAAGCAATGTCCTGCCATCTAATCAGCTATTGCTGTCCTCTGACGGGTGCAATAACTCGTTTGTCACAGTTAACTTCAGGGCAGATCCAAACTTGAATTAATTAGCGGTTGCATTATCCCCACCTTAATCTCGAATTACAGAATACACCTTCACAATACAGTCGGGGATTTGTGAAGTCGCTGACTTGGGAATGATCTGAACATACATTGTAGTTCTTAATAAAAAATGTATATCTATTCTTGCTTGTACACTTTTCTGATATTTCAAAACACACCGATCACACCACATCACCGGTGAAGTTGAACAGCTGTACTATGAAATAAGCCAGGTGAAATGTGAGTCATACAGCTCAGAATTTTCAAAAAGTCATCTGTCACCGTAGGAATATTCTTGTCACACGAGACACGCAAGAAAGACAGCGAATTATTCTTCTGCTCTTCATAATTATTGCAGCGTAACGCAGCACATATTTATCCACTCAAGCTGAGAGGAACACCCAATTATTAACTCATTTTAAATTACTCCAAACTCATAAATAAAATAAAAAATTCACCAACTAATTCACACGCTCTTATGACACGGTAAGCAAATTCAGGTCACACCGCTAGACAGAACTCAAATCGCGTCTCGCAGACTGTCCTGTACTATCTCTCTAGCATCTCTCAAATGGGCATTTTGCTTCACAACTCATTGAGCAACTTTCTCAGTGTATCTCTGGTATTATTCTAGTTCCTCACTTTACAATTCTTCTCGCAACCCATGGCCTTCTACTGTATTCCGTTTCTCACTGTTCTTACTAATAGTCCTATAATAAATACCGCACTTGCATTCTCAATCAAAGCAGGAATCTGCTCAGAATACATTCTTCATTTTGCAGCCTTCTCGGCAAGAAAATTAGGAGTTTGATTTCTTTGATTGTTATCCAAGTTCTTTGAAAGTGTAACAGTAGCCTAACTCCACTGTGGTGAACGTAGATCTTGACGCCGTATTGCCATAGCCCGTTCGGGAGAGGACCGTAGCAGCACCGCACGGCCAGCTCCCTCGAGGTCACTTCGTGCACGCAACCTTTGGAAACATGTATCCCATACTAAAGAAGACACAGGAAGGGATCCTCCAGCAACAGGACTTTTCTGGTTGCCAGGTTCATCTTGATGAAATCTTACCAGGTTATGTTGGACAATACAAGGTCCAGGCAAATGTGCAAATAATATGTTGACCTGTCTAACTTACACTTCCAAACTAGATTTATTCAACCTAAGGAAGTAAAAGGTAATAGGGATTCAATGTCCAAGGGAAGTACGAACCAAGGAACAGAGGGTTCTCCAGTTATCCAACCGAACTGAGGAAGTTAATCAAGAGGTGAGAACTTTTGGCCTGGCAAAAAAAAAGAAACTTATGAAAAAGCGACTCTCGGTCAGTGGACATTTGGAAGATTATTGAGTACAATCGGGCATAAGAGAGATGTGTTACTACTTGCCCCACTACGCAGTAATTAACAACTCTCGGCAGACCATAAGAATTCATCTGGCTTTTGTGACTTCGATCAAGGATGCCAAGGGAAATTCATTGCATAGCTGTAATAAGAAGGGCCCAAAATTAATATAAATAATTGCCAAGAACATATTTGGTGTTTAACGCACGACATAATTAAAACTCTTCCATAGCTTCCCTGTCTTCTACTAAGTGAAACGTCCACATGGACAGGTGGTGGTGGTGATTATTGTTTTAAGAGGAAGTACAACTAGGCAGCCATCCTCTATACAACACTAATCAGAGACAAAAATGGAAGGGGTCCGACACTTCGAAAAATGAAGATATAGGTCGAAGAAAGACAAGGGCCACGAAGGGCGTGAAAATGAAAGACTCCCTCAGCCTCGAGTGCTATAATAGCGTTGGGGTCGGAAAAGAACAAGAGTTGACCACGGGAGGTCGGATAGGAGGAGCCTGACACAAGTAAGTGGAAGCAGTGCCAGGACTCAGCTGAGGGTCCCGTGGTCGACAGATCACGCTCCCAAATTAAAGTCCTCTGCGGCCCCTCTTAGTCGTCTCTTACGACAGGCAGGGGATACCGTGGGTATTATTCTACCGCCCCACCCACAGGGGACCACATTGACAGGCAGGCATGGTCCATGACAGTTAAATTATTATTATTATTATTATTATTATTATTATTATTATTATTATTATTATTATTATCCCTTAATTCAATGATATGCTTCTTTGAAGTAAGAAATTACCTCTTGGGAACAGAAGTCTCTCCTTCTTCTTCTTCTTCTTCCCTTTTGCGTTTGTTATTCCCAGCAACTCGACGTCCTTCATGTTCTTCTTCATCTCCTCCGCCTCCTCTTCCTTCTTCTCTTCCTCTTTCTTCTCTTGTCTCCTCACACTCAGCGTCTTCTTCCTAGAAAACGGATGAAGGTTAAGACATGAAAGGTCGTAGTGACAAGACGTCCCTGCCCCGTTTTCCTGACAGAAACTTAACGGGGCGTATAACTGTCCCATTTCCTTCTGTCCGCCTTCACTGGAGATAAAAATAACATTTGAGCGGACGCTGAATTGAGATTTATTTAATTTCGTATTTTTAATCTAAAATAAACTTTGGAATCTCGGCTTTAAAACTAATTATAAATTAATTTTGTATGAAAAGCGGAAGTATTTGAAACACATATTTAAAGTAGCCATATGGCCGACAAGGTTTCTGTGTGAGTAGCACTTCTGCCGGTGGTCTGATATTGTTGTTCTTGTTGGAGTCATCAGTCCACAGAATGGTTTGATGCAGCCCTCCATGCCACCCTACCCTGTGCTAACATTTTCATTTCTACGTAACTGCTGTATCCTACATCTGCCCCAATCAGGTCATATTCATACCTTGGTCTACCTCTACCGTTCTGACCGCCTACACATCCCTCAAAAATCAACTGAATATGTCCTGGGCGTCTTAAGATGTGCCCTATCATTCTATCTCTTCTCCTCGTCAAATTTAACCAAATCTATCTCCTCTCACCAATTCGATTCAGCATCTTGTCTTTCGTGATTCGATCTATACATCTCATCTTCATGATTCTTCTGTAAATCCACATCTCAAAAGTTCCTATTCCCTTTCTTTCTGAGCTGGTTATCGT
This sequence comes from Anabrus simplex, assembly GCF_040414725.1. Classification (NCBI taxonomy): domain Eukaryota; kingdom Metazoa; phylum Arthropoda; class Insecta; order Orthoptera; family Tettigoniidae; genus Anabrus; species Anabrus simplex. The sequence continues at coordinate 85,347,996 of NC_090276.1, read as the reverse complement.
TCATGTTTCACTTCCACACAATGCCACGCTCCAGACGAAAGTCTTCAAAAACATCTTTTTAACTCTTATATCAATGTTCGAAGAGAAGAAAGGGCCTTCCTTGCTTGTACTAGTCTGCATTATATGTCCTCCTTACTTCTTCCATCGTTAGTTATTTTACTGCCAAAGTAACAATATGCATCTAATTCCTTTAAAACTTGATTTCTTGACGTAAGATTTCCTGCATCATCTGACATCGTTCAACTGCTGTCCATTACGTTTGTTTTGGACTTTTCTTATTTTCATCTTGGACTCCTTACCCAAGTCTCCATCCATACCATTCAGCAATTTCTCCAGATCTTCTGCAGTCTCAGATAAAATAACAATATAATCAGCAAATCTCAACGTTTTGATTTTCTCTCCTTCGATTATGATTCCATTTCCAAATTCCTCTTGGATTCCTTTTACTGCCGGTTCTGTGTAAACGTTTAAAAGGAAAGGGGATAAACTGAAGCCTTGTTTTACTCCTACATCCATTGCAGATTCTTTGTCAAAGCCCTCGATTCTTATAACTACAGACAGTTTTCTGTACAGATTGTTCCCGGTATCTGATCTGGATCATCATCTAAATCTAAAATAGCTGTGTTCAATCAAGATTATCGAATGCCATTTCTAGAGCTACGAACGCGGACTTGCCCTCTTTAATTTGATCCTCTGAGATCAGACGTAAAGTGGGGATTGCTTCACTTGTTGCTACATTTCTCCTGAAGCCAAATTGATCTTCTCCCAGCTCATTTGCAACTTGTCTTTCCATTCTACATACATACATACATACATACATACATACATACATTATCATTATAGACTTTTACGCCTTTCAGCGTTCAGTCTGCAAGCCTCCGAGAATTTACTAAACGTCGCCACAATCCTCGATTTGCAACTAGTGTTTTGGCCTCATTTAGTTCTATACCTCTTATCTTTAAATCGTTAGAAACTGAATCTAACCATCGTCGTCTTGGTCTACCTCTACTTCTCTTACCCTCCATAGCAGAGTCCATTATTCTCCTAGGTATCATATCCTCCTCCATTCGCCTCACATGACCCCACCGAAGCCGGTTAATGCGTACAGCTTCATCCATCGAGTTCATTCTTAAATGAGCCTTTATCTCCTCATTCCGAGTACCCTACTCCCATTGTTCCCACCTGTTTGTACCAGCAATCATTCTCGCTACTTTTATGTCTGTTACTTCTAACTTATGAATAAGATATCCTGAGTCCATCCATCTTTCGCTCCCGTAAAGCAAAGTTGGTCTGAAAACAGACCGATGTAAAGATAGTTTCGCCTGGGAGCTGACTTCCTTCTTACAGAATACTGCTGATCGCAACTGCGAGCTCACTGCATTAGCTTTACTACAATTTGATTCAATCTCACTCACACAACTGCCCATTTATCTCGTAGCATTTTTCAATTACCTGGCGCATACTGAAAATCTGATCCTGACAGCCTCTCTGTGGTCTGAAACCAGACTGGTTTTCATCCAACTTCCTCTCAACGACTGATCGCACCCTCCCTTCCAAGATGCCAGTGAATACTTTGCCTGGTATGCTAATCAATGAGATACCTCGATAGTTGTTGCAATCCTTCCTGTTCCCTTGCTTATAGATAGGTGCAATTACTGCTTTTGTGCAATCTGAAGGTAGCTTACCAACACACCACGCTAATTTTACTACTCTATGAAGCCATTTCATCCCTGCCTTCCCACTATACTTCACCATTTCAGGTCTAATTTCATCTATTCCTGCTGCCTTATGACAATGGAGTTTTTTTTACCATCCTTTCCACTTCCTCAAGCATAATTTCACCAACAGCATTTTCCTCCTCCCCATGAGCTTTGCTGTTTGCAACACCACCAGGATGATTTCCTTTTACATTGAGAGGATGTTCAAAATATTCCCTCCATTAAAGCAAGCCTCTTTCCATTCTTCTCGTGTTAAATTTTTGCAGGCGTCAGATACTAAACTAATGGTGCGGTAGTTTTCACACTTGTCAGCACGGGGTTTCTTGGGAACAGGTCTAACAACTTTCTTCCTAAACTTCCCCTGTATCACCCATCTTACACCTGGCCATCCAATTTTTCCAGCTTTGTGTCACCAAACTGACATTAAATGCTGTTGAATTTATTACCAACTCATATCAATTTAATCTTCGAGAGGCTAATTTCCATACCATACTCATTACATCTATCTTCATGTTCCAAGTAATTAGACTACAGGATTTCGGCACAATATGCCATTAAGACCAAGTCTTCAGCATAGGCCAGACTGTTTACTACATTTCCATCCAATTGAATCCCTACTTGCAAATGTATACCTTTCAGCAGATGATCAATGTAAGCTACGAACAACAAAGGTGAAAGATTGCAGCCTTGCCCAACCCCTGTAAGTACCCTGAACCAAGAACACATTCTGCCATCAATTCTCACTGTAGCCCAATTGTCAACATAAATGCCATTTTAATAATTTACCCTTAATTCCATAGTCCCCCAGTATGGCGAACAACTTTTCCTTCGGTACCCTGTCGTATGCTTTCTCTAGATCTACGAAACATAAACACAATTGTCTATTCCTTTCCTAACATTTTTAATTAGCTGGCGCATACTGAAAAGCTGATCCTGGCACGTCATCTGTGGTCTGAAACCACACTAGTTTTCATCCAACTTCCTCTCAACCACTGATCGCACCCTCCCTTCCAAGATGCCAGTCAATACTTTGCTTGGATTACTAATCAATGAACACCTCGATAGTTGTTGCAATCCTTCCTGTTCCCTTGCTTATAGATAGGTGCAATTACTACTTTTGTCCAATCTTAATGTACTTTACCAGCACTCCATGCTAATCTTCATGTTAGCCATTTCATCCTTGCCTTGTGACTTCACCATTTCAGGTCTAATTTCATCTATTCCTGCTGCTTTATGACAATGGAGTTTATTTACTTTCTCATGTGTAATTTCACCTACAACATTTTCCTCCTCCCCATTAGCTCGGTTGTTCGCGATACCACAAGGAAGATTTCCTTTTACGCAGAGAAGATTTTCAAAATATTCTCTCCAACCGTCCATTGATTCCCTGGGATCTATTATGAGTTCACCTGAATTACCCAAAACACTGTCCATTTCCTTTTTCCCTCCATTCCTAAGATTCTGCCCACGACTTCTTTTTGGATTGAATAACTATTTGTTTCTCTCTGTTTCTTTAATCTTTGTACAATTCCCTGTCTGCATCGGCCCTTGTTCGGAGCCATTTGTGATAAGCCTTCCTTTTACATTTACAAGCTGCTCTCACTTCATCATTCGACCACGATGTTGGCATTTTCCCATCTTTACGCACATTCGTTCCTAGACATTCCCTTGCTGTTTCTACTACAGCATCCCTGTATGCCGCTACATCCTGAACCTGCTTACTGTCCACTGTTCGAAACTTCTCACAGATCATATGCATTTCCACGCCCTGGAGACTTTCTACCTTTATTCGTTTGCAGACAGATTTCACTTTCTCTATCCTAGGCCTAGAGATGCTTAGTTCACTACAGATCAGACAGTGGTATGTATCATCAAAAAATCCTCGGAAAACCCGCACATTCCAAACAGACTCCCTGAATTCGAAGTTTGTTAAGATATAGTCTATTATGGATCTGTTACTCCTAGCTTCTCTTGTGTAGCGATGAATAGCTTTGTGCTTGAAGAATGTATTCGTAACTGCTAAAAACATACTAGCACAGAAGTCCAGCAAACGCTTCCCATTCCCGTTAGCTTCCACATCTTCTCCACATTTACCAATCACCCTTTCGAACCCTTGAGTTCTATTTCAAACTCCCGCATTGTAGTCGCCCATTAGGTCTAGCTTAATCCACCGGTTGGCTTCCCACAATCCCTGCATCACTAGAAGACATGAACAGGTGATTTTAGTTCAGTGAATTTCACATGACCTAGCTAGAAGGTCATGGATATTCTGCACCAGTGGGAGTATAGATCACGCGTTTCAGGGTTTAAACTCGGGTACTGAGGTTTTGAACAAAATAAGGTAGTGAATTCCACATTCCACGTTGTGCGATGTCGGATATTGAACGTTCTGTGCGCGCCACTTTTGGAGTTCACTGTAAAATACATTACATTCTCACTTATACATCAGACTTCCAGCGAACAAGTTATAACACCTTTAGTCCGCCGTAAGCACATTAATAATAATCGTACATAAATATGTTATCGAAAAAGGTTTGAGATATGAAAACAATATAATATATATATATATATATATATATTATATTCTATATATTATATTCTACTTGTGATGAGAGATACTCTGAACCTACGTCACGTCTCCATGACGGTCCGGCGACGTCTTCCTTGAACCTGTAACAGAGAGGAAAACATCAGTACTGGAGGTGGTGGTGGTGGTTATTGTTTAACAGGAAATAGAACTGGGCAACCATCCCATACGTAACCGTAATTAGAAGGAAAGTCGAAGATAGCCGACACTTCGAAAATTGAAGGTATCGGCTAAAGAAAGACAAGGGCCATGGAGCGCGTGAATGTGAAAGACTCCCTGGCCCTCGCAAACCTAATAGCGTCGGGGTCGGAAAAGAACAACAGTTGATCAAGAGAGGTCGGATAGAGTAGATTAAAGTGAGAAACCTGGCACAAATAAGTCGAAGCAATTCCAGGACACAGCTAAGGGCCCCGTGGTCACCAACACAAACTTCAAAGCCCCTATTAGTTGCCTCTTATGACAGGCAGGGGATACCGTGGGTGTTATTCTACCGCCGCACCCACAGGGGGATATTTTAAGAGGTCGAAAGAGCTTAATAGTTTATTAATTTACACTGACTGACAGAGCAAATGCAACACCAAGAAGGAGTGGTCAGAACTTTATGCCAATTGCAGGGTAGACTGACGTCACTGAGGTATGCTCATGATGTGAAATGTGCCGCTGTGCTGCGCACGTAGCGAACGATAAATGGGACACGGCGTTGGCGAATGGCCCACTTCGTACCGTGATTTCTCAGCCGACAGTCATTGTAGAACGTGTTGTCGTGTGCCACAGGACACGTGTATAGCTAAGAATGCCAGGTCGCCGTCAACGGAGGCATTTCCAGCAGACAGACGACTTTACGAGGGGTATGGTGATCGGGCTGAGAAGGGCAGGTTGGTCGCTTCGTCAAATCGCAGCCGATACCCATAGGGATGTGTCCACGGTGCAGCGCCTGTGGCGAAGATGGTTGGCGCAGGGACATGTGGCACGTGCGAGGGGTCCAGGCGCAGCCCGAGTGACGTCAGCACGCGAGGATCGGCGCATCCGCCGCGAAGCGGTGGCAGCCCCGCACGCCACGTCAACAGCCATTCTTCAGCATGTGCAAGACACCCTGGCTGTTCCAATATCGATCAGAACAATTTCCCGTCGATTGGTTGAAGGAGGCCTGCACTCCCGGCGTCCGCTCAGAAGACTACCATTGACTCCATAGCATAGACGTGCACGCCTGGCATGGTGCCGGGCTAGAGCGACTTGGATGAGGGAATGGCGGAACGTCGTGTTCTCCGATGAGTATGAGTCACGCTTCTGTTCTGTCAGTGATAGTCACCGCAGACAAGTGTGGCGTCGGCGTGGAGAAAGGTCAAATCCGGCAGTAACTGTGGAGCGCCCTACCGCTAGACAACGCGGCATCATGGTTTGGGGCGCTATTGCGTATGATTCCACGTCACCTCTAGTGCGTATTCAAGGCACGTTAAATACCCACCGCTACGTGCAGCATGTGCTGCGGCCGGTGGCACTCCCGTACCTTCAGGGGCTGCCCAATGCTCTGTTTCAGCAGGATAATGCCCGCCCACACACTGCTCGCATCTCCCAACAGGCTCTACGAGGTGTACAGATGCTTCCGTGGCCAGCGTACTCTCCGGATCTCTCACCAATCGAACACGTGTGGGATCTCATTGGACGCCGTTTGCAAACTCTGCCCCAGCCTCGTACGGACGACCAACTGTGGCAAATGGTTGACAGAGAATGGAGAACCATCCCTCAGGACACCATCCGCACTCTTATTGACTCTGTACCTCGACGTGTTTCTGCGTGCATCGCCGCTCGCCGTGGTCCTACATCCTACTGAGTCGATGCCGTGCGCATTGTGTAACCTGCATATCGGTTTGAAATAAACATCAATTATTCGTCCGTGCCGTCTCTGCTTTTTCCCCAACTTTCATCCCTTTCGAACCACCCTTCCTTGGTGTTGCATTGTCACTGTCAGTCAGTGTATTTACGTGTGTTGATTTGAGAATTTAAATAATATAGTCTTTCATTAACTAGATAATTATTTTATGAGTAATACGAACGTAATACATTCATAAAATCAAGGAAACACAACGATATTATCAAAGATTAATGAGAAACGAACTCTACAGTGAATACAATAAAGAGAATTCTAAAAATAATTACTTGTTCATTGAATTGTTAAATTGTGATTAACTCAATTACGAGATCAACAGTGATGGGGATTTAATTTGGCCTCATATATTCTGAAGTTTCTGAATCCGTATAAGAATAATTTTGGAATAAATTAATTTGATTAATAACTGCATATATATGGTTCAATTTTGTGGGTTACTGTAGTCACGTCCTAGTTTGTGAACCATGGGCAACGGCTGAATGGCCTAGTAAGTGGTCCTGAGAGTCGGGATAGCAGTTGCTATGTAATGGGAGTGGACATCTCGGACATATTCTGAATCCTGGCCCTCCTTGTACTCAGACGGCTAGGACTATACAATTCACCGGTGGTCCATAACCCGTTGGAGGAGAGATCGTCATTTGGACTATGTGCAAGTAGGGTAGCATCCTGCTTCATGAATTTACCGAGCTCAGAACATTTTAAGCAAGCCTCGGACCTATGGGAGTAACGAAGTCCCACTCCCATTTGACAGGCGAGGGACTCGTTGGAAAAAACTTGGCGAACGAAACGGAATTCGATAGGGAGCTATCAATATTAATGGGGCTTATATAAGAAAGAAAGTAGAACTGGGTGAGTCAGCAAAGAGGATGCATCTGGATGTGCTAGGAGTAAGTGATATACGGGTAAGGGGAGATGACGATGAAGAGATAGGAGATTATAAATTGTACCCCCCCCCCTGTGGGTGGCGGCGGTAGAATAACACCCACGGTATCCCCTGCCTGTCGTAAGAGGCGACTAAAAGGGCCCCAGGGGCTCCAAACTTTGGCGCGTGGGTTGGCAACCACGGGGCCCTCAGCTGAGTCCTGGCATTGCTTCCACTTACTTGTGCCAGGCTCCTCACTTTCATCTATCCTATCCGACCTCCCTTGGTCAACCCTTGTTCTTTTCCGACCCCGACGCTATTAGGTTTGCGAGGGCTAGGGAGTCTTTCATTTTCACGCCCTTCGTGGCCTTTGTCTTTCTTTGTTCGATATCTTCATTTTTCGAAGTGTCGGATCCCTTCCCTATTTCCCCTTGATAGAGGATGGTTGCCTAGTTGTACTTCCTCTCAAAACAATAATCAACACCACCACTATAAATTGTACTTGATGGGTGTTAGAAAGGGAAGGGCAGGGTCTGGGGTAGGGCTCTTTATCCAAGAATACCATTGCACGCAACTTTGTTTCTGTTAGGCACGTAAATGAGCGAATGATGTGGGTAGATTTGTCAGTTGGAGGAATTAGGACTAGAATTGTGTCCGTGTATGCACCATGTGAGGGTGCAGATGAGGATGAAGTTGACAAGTTTTATGAGGCATTGAGTGACATCGTGGTCAGGGTCAACAGCAAGGATAGAATAGTGCTAATGAGCGATTTCAATGCGAGTGTTGGGAATAGAACTGAAGGAAACGAAAGGGTGATTGGTAAATGTGGGGAAGATATGGAAGCTAATGGGAACGGGAAGCATTTGCCGGACTTCTGTGCTAGAATGGGTTTAGCTGTTACGAATACATTCTTCAAGCATAAGGCTATTCACCGGTACACATAGGAATGTACGAGTTTTCCGGGGATTTTTCGATGAACCAGACCACTATCTGATCTGTAGTGAATTTAAGCATCTCTAGGCCTAGGGTTGAGAAAGTAAAATCTGTCCTCAAACGAATAAGGATAGAATATCTCCAGAACGAGGAAATTAGACAGAAGTACATGGATATGATTAGTGAGAAGTTTAGAACAGTAGACAGTAAGGAGGTTCAGGATATAGAAAGCGAATGGGTGGCATACAGGGATGCTGTAGTGGAAACAGCAAGGGAATACCTAGGAACAACTGTGTGTAAAGATGGGAAAAGACGAACATCTTGATGGAATGATGAAGTGAGAGCAGCTTGTAAACGTAGAAATTAGGCTTATCAGAAATGGCTCCAAACAAGGGCCGAGGCTGACAAGGATTTGTACGTAGATGAAAGAAACAGAGCGAAACAAATAGTTGTTGAATCCAAAAAGAAGTTGGGAAGATTTTGGTAACAACCTGGAAAGGCTAGGTCAAGCAGCAGGGAAACCTTTCTGGACAGTAATAAAGAATCTTAGGAAGGGAGGGAAAAAGGAAATGAACAGTGTTTTGAGTAATTCAGGTGAACTCATAATAGATCCCAGAGCATCACTGGAGAGGTGGAGGGAATATCTTGAACATCTTCTCACTGTAAAAGGAAATCATCCTGATAGTGTTGCGAACAACCAAGCTCATGGGGAGGAGGAAAATGCTGTTGGTGAAATTATGCTTGAGGAAGTGGAAAGGATGGTAAATAAACTCCATTGTCATAAGGCAGCAGGAATAGATGAAATTAGACCTGAAATGGTGAAGTAAAGTGGGAAGGCAGGAATGAAATGGCTTCATAGAGTAGTAAAATTAGCATTGAGTGTTGGTAAGGTACCTTCAGATTGGACAAAAGCAGCAATTGCACCTATCTATAAGCAAGGGAACAGGAAGGATTGCAACAACTATCGAGGTATCTCATTGATTATTACACCAGGCAAAGTATTCACTGGCATCTTGGAAGGGAGTGTGCGATCAGTCGTTGAGAGGAAGTTGGACGAAAACCAGTCTGGTTTCAGACCACAGAGGGGCTGTCAAGATCAGATTTTCGCGCCAGGTAATTGGAAAATGCTACGAGATAAATGGGCAGTTGTGTTTATGTTTCGTAGATCTAGAGAAAGCATGTGACAGGGTACCGAGGGAAAAGATGTTCGCCATACTGAGGGACTATGGAATTAAAGGTAGATTATTAAAATCAATCAAAGGCATTTATGTTGACAATTGGGCTTCAGGGAGAATTGATGGTAGAATGAGTTCTTGGTTCAGGGTACTTACAGGGGTTAGACAAGGCTGTAATCTTTCACCACTGCTGTTCGTAGTTTACATGGATCATCTGCTGAAAGGTATAAAATGGCAGGGAGGGATTCAGTTAAGTGGAAATGTAGTAAGCAGTCTGGCCTATGCTGACGACTTGGTCTTAATGGCAGATTGTGCCGAAAGCCTGCAGTGTAATATCTTGGGACTTGAAAATCGGTGCAATGAGTATGGTATGAAAATTAGCCTCTCGAAGACTAAATTGATGTCAGTAGGTAAGAAACTGAATAGAATTGAATGTGATATTGGTGATACAAAGCTAGAACAGGTCGATAATTTCAAGTATTTAGGTTATGTGTTCTCCCAGGATGGTAATATAGTAGGTGAGATTGAATCAATGTGTCGTAAGGCTAATGCAGTGAGCTCGCAGTTGCGATCAACAGTATTCTGTAAGAAGAAAGTGAGCTCCCAGACGAAACTATCTTTACATCGGTCTGTTTTCAGACCAACTTTGCTTTACGGGAGCGAAAGATGGATGGACTCAGGATATCTTATTCATAAGTTAGAAGTAACAGACATAAAAGTAGCGAGAATGATTGCTGGTACAAACAGGTGGGATCAATGGTAGGAGGGTACTCGGAATGAGGAGATAAAGGCTCATTTAGGAATGAACTCGATGGATGAAGCTGTACGCATAAACCGGCTTCAGTGGTGGGGTCATGTGAGGCGAATGGAGGAGGATATGATACCTAGGAGAATAATGGACTCTGCTATGGAGGGTAAGAGAAGTAGAGGTAGACCAAGACGACGATGGTTAGACTCAGTTTCTAACGATTTAAAGATAAGAGGTATAGAACTAAATGAGGCCACAACACTAGTTGCAAATCGAGGATTGTGGTGACGTTTAGTAAATTTACAGAGGCTTGCAGACTGAATGCTGAAAGGCATAACAGTCTATACTGATAATGTATGTATGTATGTATGTATGTATGTATGTATGTATGTATGTAATTGCATACGTTCTGGAAGTATTATAACAATTGGAACAGGTTCATTTCGTTCAGTTTAAGTAATATTGAGACTCTAATTTTTAGAAGAGTATGAAGTAGTTCCTGTTCAGAAAAATGTTGTTATACTTATAACTTCATAAATGAGCTCAAAGCCTAGATCAGCATTACTACACTCAGGAACTATCATGTGAGGCTAGTTTCAGAGAATTAATTGATTTTGTGTAAATACTGTAATTATCAGAGGAGGTGAAAATCCGTAGTTGTTGTGTTAACAATTTGATTACTTTGATTTCTCCAGTTAATTTAATATTATTCTGTATTCTAGATCGTCAAAGAAGATGAGTGCGAAGTTCTCTGGAAGAATCCAGCGGATATTTGTTTTCAGCTTGACTAAGGTAGCAAGAAATGTTTCAACAATTAATTCATTGATCTTAATTGTCTTTCTCCACCCAAGTTGATACCAGGTGTCCACAATTAAATTTATGGTATTTATTTATTTATGACACATGTCTGTAACAGAGTTGCACTCCAATTACAACAGACATTACAAAATATAGTACAATAATATACATTGCAAACAGAAAAAGATCACGAAAATTTAACAACAGATTTCGAAAAATTATAGTAAACAAATATAGAAGAAAAAATGACAAAAACAATAATAGGTTATATAGAGATCAGGATTAGATATTGCTGCAATTACTGGCTCCTGATTACGTAACTAGGAAGAGCTAAAACTTTATGTGCAAGCACACGCGTATGTGAACAGGTCAGGTACACGATTAAGAGTGTAAAAATAATACCTCGGAGTTTATACACAATTAAATTCAATTTGGGTTATTGAAAAAGAGATAGTGTAATGAATTCTATTTTCTTCTTAAAAGATGCTATTTGTTAAGATTGTTTAAGTATATTCACTAAAAATATCACTAGACAATTTTTGAAGTCTGTTGAGAGATTTATGTCGTGGTTTCTGAATAAGTCATTCAACGTTCTACACATCCTTACTAATGGCGAATTTTTATGAATTATATGTTGGATAAGGGATTGTAAAAATACGTCCGGTTATGCAAGTTAGATTTGCTTACGTTAACATTTATTCTGGCTAGTAGATCACCTCTATAACGCAATGGGCTGTAATGATCATAGGTGTTTGAAAATTCGTACGCGAACATATGACGCTGTAAGCGGTCTGATTGAGCAATATTCCGTAACTGAGACGTCAAAATGTTCTTCCGCTAGAATTGCGTTTTGGCAGTTTCTTGGTTGTTGCTTGGTGACGCATGTTGACCTTTTCTGCGTTGTAAAGTAATTAAGTTGACCTTTTCCGTGTGAAACGTAACGTCTATTGGGAAGAGAGACCGTGCACTGCTAGTGAAATTGTTTTATCAGAATGGCAGGAATAGCAACGCTGCATTGCGGCAATATCGCCGACAGAAACAGTAGAAAAGAGTTCCCATGACAAGTAAGGCTGAAGAAAATGATTAACAAATTGGAGGAAACAGGTGAATTAGGTGCTCGATCTGTGTTACGTGAATTGTCGCTACGCCGGTCAACAGTTCATACAATTTTGCGACGGATTTTACACTGGTATCCCTACAAACTTCATACTGTCCACAAATTAAAACCCCACGGGGTTGCATAACGCCGTGACTTCATCCTGGAAGCGGACAACATATTCTGTGGACGGACGAGGTGCATTTTACTCTGGAGGGTGCAGTCATTGAGCAGAACTGTAGCATATGGGGTTCGACTAACAACCATTGCATTCATCTTACGTGACTGATTGGTGTGGTTCAACAAGCTCCTTCATTCACTGTCTTTGAGGAGATGAGACCCTTCGTGGGCCTGTTAGGGGTACAGTCTTCTTTATTCGTGGCAGAAGTACCAACTTTACTTACAGACATTCAACAAAAAGCAACAAGATATCTACATTCCTACTATACAAAGGGGTACAGTGACCAAGACGACGATAGTTAGACTCGGTTTCTAACGATTTAAAGATAAGAGGTATCGAACTAAATGAGCCACAACACTAGTTGCAAATCGAGGATTGTGGCGCCGTTTAGTAAATTCACAGAGGCTTGCAGACTGAACGCTGAAAGGCATAACAGTGACCTCCTTGTGCAGCTTTGCAGAAATGCAACTGTGCCCGCACCGTTATTTTAAAGCAAGATTTAGCTCGCCAGGTGAGAGAATTGCTTCAAAAAACCTTCAGGAACGACCGCATTATATCTAAGCATTTTCCATATGCGTGGCCTACGATGTCTCCCGACCTAAATCCATGTGACGTTTGGTTGTGGAGATCCATCAGGGACATATCCGGTTTCTGATATGCTGCAGGTAACTGTCGATCGTGCCGTGTTAGGGATGCCACATGTTGCTGAGTTCAGAGGCCATATTGAACAGTGCTTGTAACCATAAACCCTAATAAACCCCAGAACCACCGTTATCATGTGTTTGATCTTCCCCGCCTTTTTTCTGTGGTCGCTACCATTGCTTAGCATATCTACGAACTTTGAAACTCCTACGATCATTACAGCCCGTGCTGTACCACAACACCGGGGTAGACTTCAGTGTATTTCTGAGTGTCGTTTATCCTGCGGTTTATTTATGTCCCTAATTTTGCGTTGGCCACTCGAACGGTCCACGCATAGCGGTCCTCATGTCTGCCATCTGGGGACAATTTGGACAATTGAAGAAATGGCATTTTCTTCTCGTTTTACTGCTGTATTGTCTTGGTATTTTCAAATGATTTACTATATATACAATAATCTATAACTATATCTGTCTCTATCAGCGAAGTTCAATAAATGTTTGTGATATAGCAACCTTCAGGAATTTGAGTTATTCCGTGTTAAAACACCAAAATAATTTTTTTAAATGTAACTTAAAGAGAATTACACGTATCTCCAAATAAATAAATGGAAATCAGAACATATGTTAAGAATGCGTTCTGTAACGCGCCCGCTCACAGTCTAGGACAATCACGACACTCTTCATAGAATACACACGCTAATTGACAACACTTGGAACAACTATTTGTGGAACAGCCGTTCCTATTTGTACAGAACGGCTCATTTCTTATCATTTAATCCAGATTTTTAAAGAAGAGTTACAAGTTCAAATGGAGAATCGGAAAGACTCACCGCTTAATTCTCCCCTCGTCCTCCTCCGCCTCCTCTCCATCTGGAACAAAATCATATCTTCATGAAGAGATAAAGAGATCAGATCAAAGAAAACAGGATTTGACATATGAATGAAACAGAAATTAATACAAGTCTCGTTTGGGATTTATTCTTATTTGTCGTTCTCTGGAATTGATTATTCTGCTCAGTTTTACAACCGGCTGCCCTTCCTGATGTCCATAAAGATTTAAGCGATGTGATATTTAGGTACAAAGTTGAAAATATCATCCTTGATAATTCGTACTTCCTTTCATTATTAAAAATCTTCGAATATTTTGGAAGTGGAATAAAGCAACATGCAAGGCGATCAGTAGAAGGGTACCAGAATGTAAGGGACTGGTGTGCAACATCCCTACATACACATCAGATATGGTGGTGGTGATTATTGTACAACTAGGAAATCATCTTCTATATAACGCAAATCAGAGAGAAAAGGTGGAAAGTGCCAGAAACTTCGAAAAGTCGAGGTATTCGCCAAAGAAATGCAAGGGCCTCGAGTGCGCTAATACCGCCGGGGTCGGGAAAGGAAAATCGAATAGGATAGATGAAAGAGGGCTCAAGAAAAAAGGATTGCGTGTCAATCGCACAGAAATAGCGCAGGGCTAGTATTTACGTGTGTTAAATTGTGTTTTCAAAATTCACCTGTCACTTCAAATACCTAGGAATTACTCTTCAGACGCAAGGGAAAATATTCCCACGTCATGTGAAAGATAAGGTTGTATGTGCTGTCAGATCAATGAATGACATTAATCATCTCAGGGACATGTCTCTACAATCGGCAATGAGACACTTTAAAACGAAAATTACACCTATCGCAACGTATGAGTTGGATGTCATATGGGATAATTTAAGCAAAAGTAATCTGAGAGACTTAGAGAAAGTAAAAGCTCGTTATTTCTTGTCGCTCGTCGAGAAAACAACCATTCCCCTCGGTTTGTATTGGTGGTAAAAGTCATTACAGTGTAAACACATAAGTGTTTAAATGTGTCATTAATCGCTATAGTTAGTGAGCGTGTGAAATCCAGCTTAGGAATAGTCGGATATAGAATTTATGAGTGAATTTGATGTCATTCGCTAGGTATATTTTGTAGACGCCATCTTGTCAAAGAAACAAAATATCCGAGAACGACGTTAGTAAGTAAATACACGTGAATCCCGCGGCTTTGATATACGCATCTCATCAAGGAGTAAAGGTGAAATAAACCAACACCTCCTAGATATATAAGGCCTCACAACTGTTCTGGGAATATACTGTGACGTCAAAATCAGGAGGCAAGCTTGAACCTTTTCAGTAATAACACAGCAATGAGTTTGGCCATGTAACGCTGAAATTAGAAGAGTTTTAATTCGTTTAATGGTGCCAATTGTTAATACCGTTGTACGTAATGGTACTGATGTGTTGCGTACTCAACTTTAAGGAGAATTCCGGCAGTGATAACGAAGTGCATGCATTAAGTTTACGAAAGACGAGGTTATGCGGCAGATATGTTTACGTGCAATTCCAAGACAAGACTACAGATTTACTAATAACTCAATGGTGAGTAACTATTATTATTACATTCTCACACATTCAAAATGAGTATAGGCCTTTGACGTATTTAACTACACGCAACAGCTGGTGATACGTATATGATATAAGGTTATGTTAGATCACAATCATGGGATACATTATTTCAACGGTATTATTATTATTATTATTATTATTATTATTATTATTATTATTATTATTATTATTATTATTATTATTATTATTATTATTATTATTATTATTATTATTATTATACGCATTAAAACATACCACCTACAGGAGCTGCTGGTGTAGGCCGATTCACTCTGTAAATGCACGAATTTCGCTCACGGTGATACATTATTTTACAGGTATGCCACAGACATTTCAAAGTCGGTGATATTTTATGGGAAGTAACTGGTACTGATCCTGCCAGAATGTGACTATAGATATGATGGGCAGTTGGAAAAGATATAAGCCACTGCTGTCTCTGACAATCATGGTCTTGGAAGAGGAGTAGTTAAAAGAACCAGGCAAAAATGTAGAATAGAAAGGAGCAATAAACAGAGCCATTGAAGATAGTACATATCTCATACACAGAATTTCAACACAGCTGAAAAGTACAATAAACACGTTGTTACCTGATGGTTGTTGTACTGTGATGAAGGGAACGTAAGTAATTTTTCTGTACGTCGATACATCAAGGCAACCATACTGCATGGCATATGTAATCATCTTATAAGACATGGCCTTTATTCTAAACGGGTTTTATTAAGGTAAAAATATTTCTAATGTATATGTGGACAAAATTACTAATATAAATGCGGTATATTCTTTAGTTACAAAACATCATAGCTGCATCACAAGGAATGAGTGTAACAATGTGTAGAAAGATTCAATAAATAAGTTAATTCTAGTCCTAGTTGGTGAATTGGACACCGAGGATGATGTCCCCACAGTTAGTTTAATAGCCATAGTTAAAACATTTCTTAGTTCAAAAAGGAGTATGTGCATGATTTTCTTGTTATTTGTTCAACCTTCTGTCTGATATCTCCTCATGTTTACAAATTTATGGCCGACCCCGTGGTGAGGGGATATAATGCCTGCCTCTTACCCGGAGGCCCCGGTTCGATTCCAGGCCAAGTCAGGGATTTTTACCTAGATCTGAGGGCTGATTTGAGGTCCACTCAGCCTGCGTGTTTACATTTGCGAGCTATCTGACGGTGAGATAGCGGCCCAGGTCTAGAAAGCCAAGAATAACGGCTGAAAGGATTCGTCATGCGGAACCCAAGACACCTCGTAATCTGCAGGCCTTCGGGCTGAGCAGGATCAAGGCCAAGCCCTTCAGGGCTGTTGCGCCGTGCGATTTTTTACAAATTTATGAGACAGTAGCAATTTAATGTTGCCACAATATGTCAATACTTTTAAAAGAGTAGGCTCCAGTCCGAATTGTAGTCCAATATTAGGTTAGAAACTTACATACTTTCTGGAATACATAAAGGTTTCGAACAGAATTACAAATTAGTAACATCGATGGTAGGTGAAATTCTCATTAAACCATACATGAACTTCAAGAGAGGAAACATTGTAGGCTCATGTGCAAATACTGCCAGTGATGCTACATCAGCTTAGATGTTAGGCCTATGCTAATATTATACGTGCTAGTTTTCTTTTAAGATCACGTAATACCTATTTAAATTGAAATATGTTTGTAACATTCTGTTGTGATGTTAGCAATTCGGCCTAAGTGAGTTAACATTGCAAAATGCTGTCGTGTTTTACAACTGTCTGCTGTTTATCTTTAATGGCAGAGTCACTAAAATACGGTAATAACGACAGTATAATTCAATATCCTTCAAATTGAAACGCTATTTGTTAGTAAATAAATTATTCCATTGGCAAAAAATATTAAATTCATGTCTGTGTTTAACTATGTTCCGCGTTTCTCTGCATTGCCATCGCCTCCGTAGCGTGACGTCACTACGCTGTTGTTAGGCCTTATTATCTAGGAGGTGTTGAATAAATCCGCAAACATGAACAAAACAAAAGAAGATGGATCGTCGTGCAAGAAATGTGACAGAGTTTTCAACAGCACGGACAATGCAGTCGGATGCAAGGACATTAAACATATAGACTGCTAATCTGATGGCCATCTTTGAATCTACTTGAACCACTGGCAGCCATGACACTTGTAGGCAAAACATATGCTTATTTCCTCTGAATCTGCCATAGAAAGGCTCTGCAGAAGTTGTTGTGTGATGGAGTACGGTCTTTGAGAAGGTGTGCAAGCTTAAAATAAATAAATAAATAAATAAATAAATAAATAAATAAATAAATAAATAAATAAATAAATAAATAAATAAATAAATAAATAAATAAATAAATTCAGTCGAATGAAGTCAGGCGAGGTTTGACCAAGAGAGGTCCGGTAGAAATATTAAAGTGGTAAACCTGGTAGGATACCGTATGTGGAAGGAATGCTACACTCAACCAGGGGTCAGGTGTTCTCAACTTTAGAATCTGGGGTTATCCCATTTAGTGGCCCCTTACGACAGACAGAGGATGGCGTAGAGATATTGCACACCGCAACCAACGGACGTCTGTGCTACATGTCGCACAGCAGTTCTTAGAAAGTAGTCATAAGTAGCAAAAAGCATAAAACGTAACAAACCATACCAAGAAGCAAAATTAAAAAATTATACCAGAATGACACTGAAGGTATGTCATGAAAAGGCAGGGTATCTTTCTCTACGCGTGTGAATTCCTCAATGAACTGCTGTACGTGTAACATGTCTTTCTGTAGTGAATGACTTTATTGATTGTGCATGACGCCGCATTATCCATTCTTCTACATACGTATTTCTCGTTTTAACCAAGCAAATGCTCACCAAATTCACTGCGCTTATTTAATTATAACATCAATGCAACATTAAGCATGTTTGAAAATGTCGTGTTTATTCTTAAATATATCTTTAATTTGCAATAACGTATAATCTCATCAATTCATTGAACTGATAAGGGCTAACTGTCAAGACCAAGAAGTGGCAGCCGCCATGACAGTTGCAGGCAAAAGTTAGTTCGCTGTGCTTCAACCAGGGGCGCTGTAACGAGTATGTTTAGCAGTCTATATATCTTTAATGTCGTTGGTCGGATGCGATGGAGGATGCAATCAATGGTACCATAGAGATTGCACAAATATAACAACCACTGAATTTAATGCATTAAAAGGGAAGAAAGGCTCCTTGCTTTGGATGTGTAGCAACTGCCGTCATATGCTAGAAACATACGGAATCAACTCAGCACCGCCAGAACACACGTTCTTTATCAAGGAAATGAGAGACGCTACAACCGCAAATACTAAAATGTGTGAAGTATTAAATGAAAAAATAAACATGATTAACGAAAATATGTTGCAGAAAATGCAACTACTATTGGACACACAACTTCAACTGGCAGCAACTAAAGCATGCACAAAAATAGAAAGGAACAAAGAAAATGAAGAATCTAAAGAGGATAGACTCAATGTAATAAGAACGGGAGAACTAGGGAAAGTACGGAATGACTTGGGGAAACAGCTTGAAGAAAAAGAAAAGGAAGAAAGAGAAGAAGCAGAAGAAGAAGAAGAAGAAAGGGAAAAGGAAAACAAAATATCATATGTTCAGGCAATAAGAAAAAATACATCATCAGCGATGAAAAAGGTTACAATTGGGTCGAAAGAAACGCCTGACGAAGGAGCCGAGCTGCAGGCTGCCGTGAAACGAGCATGGCTATACATAGGTAGGTTAGACAATTCTACAACTCTAGTAAAAGTGAAAGAGTTCTTGCAAAAAAATGGAATAGATGGTGAAATAGAAGCCGAAGAACTAAGTATTATGGGAAGAAACAAAGCCTTCAAGGTTGGAATAGACTTTAAACATCACAAAATAACAGAAGACCCAACATTCTGGCCGAAAGGAGTCGTCGTTAGGCCTTTTCGTTTCTCAAGACAAAGAACAGGCATTCAGTTATAAACATATAGGAGGAAGAGGCACAATAAAGACACTATTGTGGAATATAGAAGGTTTGAAAAACGCAGTAAACATGATACCAGAAAACACATTTGAAGAATACGACTTAATGTGTCTGTTAGGTCATCAGCCCAGAGGCTGGTTGGATCCTCAAATAGCACCACCAAAAGTTATGCTGTTACTAGGAAACCACAAAAACCAATGGCAGCACCAAAATGAGGCGTACTAGGCAAGACGAGGAGTGAGGTAGTTTGCCATTGCTTTCCTCACTGGGTCAGAAAGTGCTATTGCAGCACGACTGACCCTATGAGCAACACCTTTCATAACACTCAGATGCACTAGTCGTGCTCTGAATGCCATTACTCAGCACCACCCATACCCCAGCAGCTTCCATATTGTCACAGCCATGGATGAGACTGGGACTTCGGTGAAAGCTACACTTTACTCTGGCCTGTGCCAAAAGATGGATACAAAAGTACTGTATCCATCAAGAAATGGCAGCAGGCAAACAACTTAATATCACTCACAGAAACGTTCCTGACAACTCAATGGAGTATAGAAAATTTCTACTGTATTCACTCATATGCCAGTCAAGGAGAAAGAGGAAGACCTACAGGAGGCATAACTATGTTGATAAAACCAAAACTGTCCCCTTTTCAGATATTGCTCAACTCAAAGAAAATTCTGTTAGTAAAAACCAAATTATGTACAGTTATGAATGTATATTTCCAACCAGAATACAAAGCAGATGAAATACTAGAAGAGATTACTTACGCCCTTAGCTTTACAAAAGAAACAGATACCATGATTATAATGGGAGACTTAAACTGCAGGATAGATACACCAACACAAAAGACGAATATCGTGATTAGCCACTTAGAAATGGAAGGTCTAACGTTGCTGAACGACAGAAAAGAAAAAACTTACCTCAGTCCAAATGGAACCAGCACTATTGACTTAGTATTCACGAATAGCGACAAGACCTATCAGGAGATCCGAAGAGACATTCCAGCAAGAAAACATCTACCAGTACATACCGTCATAAATGTGGGAAACACGCTCCAAGGGAAAACGTGCAAGAAAACAAACATTCTATCGCGAGAAATCGATAAAGACAAACTAAACATGGAAATGATCATCCTGGCATCGAGAGAAATCAAGGAAGGAAAATTAAACGAAGCATTAAACATAATCGAAGAACAGTTAATGCATGCTATAGTAAAGAAAGATAGAAAACAAAGGAGGGCGAAACCTTGGTTCAACCAAGAGTGCTACAAGGCAAGAAAAGACGCGTTAAAAGCACTACATAAAGCAAGAACCTCACAAACACAAGAGGACTTAGAGAAATATAATAAGGCCAGAAGATGCTACAAACAGACACTAAACGAGCATAAAAACAACTATCAGGCAGAAGAAGAAAAGAAACTCATCCAACAAGCCGAACAAAAATGGTACAAGGTCTTAATGCCGAAGCAACCCCATTTTCCTAGGGACCTCCCACTCGAAATTTGGGAAGAACACTTCAGGAAAGTCCTTCAGGACAGAGAAACACGTCCAGCAAAAGAAGACCAAGAAGAAGTAGAGTCAGTGGTTCCATTTTCAATAGACGAAGTACGGAAACAAATCACCGACTCAAAGAATGGTAAAGCATGCTGACCAGATGATATTTTTTACGAGCATCTAAAAGAAACAGCACCAGAACTCACGAAAACATGGACAGAGCTCTTCAATGAATGTCTGCGACAAGGAAAAATCCCGGATAAATGGAGGATATCTACATTGAAGGTATTATACAAAGGAAAAGGGGATTCCAGGGACCCGAACTCCTACAGAGGGATAGCTCTGGAATGCTCTTCACTGAAAATTCTGACAGGCCTCCTGGCCAAAAGAGTTAGCAAAATGACATCTCACGCAATCCCTGAACAACAATTTGGTTTCACCAAACAGAAATCCACAATCCAAGCAGTAAGTTGCTTGCAGAAAGACATAGAAACAGCGTTGGAACTGCCAAGAGGGAAACTTCATGCAATATTTATAGACTTCACAAAAGCCTTTGACTTGTTAAATAGAAAACTTATAATAGAGAAATTAGAAAGAATAGTTGGAAAGAACCAAGTAACAAGATTGATACAAAATACAAAGTACCTAGAGAAATAGACACAGAAAATGTGAAAATCTACGTTTACGCAGACGACATGGTCATTGTATCACAAAACTTGGAAAATATTCGAACAGCCTTCAACAAACTTACCACATGGGCAGAAAAGAATGAGCTTAATATAAATATTAACAAAACGGTAAAAATGACATTCAGAAGAGGAGGCAGACTATCAGCAAATGACGTCATCATGTATATGAATATTCCGATGAAGAACGTACCGCATTTCAAATACTTAGGAATCACACTTCAGACGAGTGGAGATGTCTATGACCTTCACATAAAAGAACGAACCATCGCAGCAAAGACGGCAATTAATAGCATAAAGAACCTAAGACAACAATCCTTGCCCACAGCTACCACACTGTTTCGCTTAAAAATTGCTCCCATCATAACATATGGACTGGAAACCATCTGGACACACCTAAAGAAGAAAAACTTCGAAGACATAGAAAAGGTCAAAGCCAACTTCCTCAAAAGAGCACTGTGTCTGTCAAAGTACACATTATCCCGACTTACATATGTACTAGCAAGAGAGCAATTTTTCATCGAAGACCTCCGCCTCGACCTGCTTCTACCAGCTACCAAAGCCTACTTGGATGTACTGCAGGAACTCAATAAGAAGAGACAAGAGATATGGCCAGAGTTTTATTCAACGGATGCGATGATATATAGGGAATGGACACAAGCCAGTTATGATCTACGTCATGTATTGACAAGATATGCCGTACACGGTTTCCATCATCGGATATGCCTTACAGATAAATTCCATGACCCGGACGATAACTGCAAGTGTAAATTATGCGGAGCCTACTGTGACCGATATCATCTGATATTGTGCAACAAAAGACAAAACTCTTTGACAAGTTTCTGTAACAACTAAATGCACATTGTGCGAAATTTATCATATTATTAAAAGCTATATTTTTAAAGAAACTGCTTTGCCTATCGAAATACACACCTTCGAGGTTGACATATGAACTAGCAGGAGAACCTTTATTTATCGAAGAACTTCGACTGGATCACCAACTACCGTCCACAAGACAGTACAGCGAGGTACTACAAGAACTACTAGCAAAAAAGAAGGAGATCCCAATTGATGTCTACTCCACAACGGCCATGACGTCAACAGAATGGAATGGCACTGCTTATGAACTAAGACACACAGTGACACGTTTCGCGGTGCACGGTTTTCACCATAGGATTTGTGAAACATAGGTGTTCCATGTGCTCACACCACACTGCATTTGTAAATTATGTAAAAAGACATGTGATAGATATCACGCTCTAGTGTATTCTAAGAGGTTGTCGTCGATAACACAATTATGTAAATAGTTTTCTGTAATGCACATTGTGCGTACTTATTCCTTAGTAATAGGAGAATAATTATTTGATGCAATGCAAATGTATACCTTCATGAGAGATAGTGGTTTGCTATTCGTATCGTGAACTGAAACATTTGGATATCTTCGGAATGTGTGTTGGACTCGCCATTTTAATATTTGGCCAAGAAGTATTTGCCAAGGAGTAATCTTAAGATATAAAACTCCGTTGACTATCTTAGAGTTCATAATTACCCGTGACAATTAACGACATCTATCAGCCATAAAGCGTACCCGAGACCAAGGAATATCCAACTAACTGGTATATTACTTACAGAGAAGTTATCTAGGGGAGTGGACATTGGATTGTGGATTGAGAGTGACATTGAACTTTTCTTTGCGGATAGCAATAAGTCGCCATTTTGACGTCTTGACAATGACAAGCAGCAAGGAGAATACAGAGTCAGGAGCGGAGCAAGTAATGACAGAGATGCAGTGTGACATCTGTAGGAAACCAGCGGGAGATGAAGACCCCGCCATTGAATGTGAGAGTTGCAACAGATGGCAGCACCAGGAATGTACCGGCATAAGGGAGTAAAGAATACAGGGAGATGCCTTGGAGCTCTGAGAGTGAAGCCCAATGACAGTGGTCTACATAGGGGGCGTGGTCGTAATAGGCATGAGAACGCATGCTGTTTTTTGATAGCCTAGTCATCTATCACAGGTCATTGAAGTAAAAATGAAATGGCGTATGGCTTTTAGTGCCGGGAGTGACCGAGGACATGTTGGCCTCGCCAGCTGCAGGTGGGGCAGTAGAATAACACCCACGGTATCCCCTGCCTGTCGTAAGAGGCGACTAAAAGTGGCCTAAGGGGCTCTGAACTTTGAAGCGTGGGTTGGTGACCGCGGGTCCCTCAGCTGAGTCCTGGCATTTCTTCCACTTACTTGTGCCAGGCTCCTCACTTTCGTCTATCCTATCCGACCTCCCTTGGTCAACTCTTGTTATTTTCTGACCCCGACGCTATTAGGTTTGCGAGGGCTAGGGAGTCTTTCATTTTCACGCCCTTCGTGGCCCTTGTCTTCCTTTGGCCGATACCTTCATTTTTCGAAGTGTCGGACCCTTTCCATTTTTTCTCTCTGATTAGTGTTATATAGAGGATGGTTTCCTAGTTGTACTTCCTCTTAAAACAATAATCACCACCACCACCACCACTTTCGACTTGACTCCCGTAGACGACCTGCGCATCGTGGTGAGGATAAAATGATGATGAATTCAACACATACACCCAGCCCCCGTGCCAGCGAAATTAACCAATTATGGTTAAAATTCCCGACCCTGCCGGGAATCGAAACCGGGTCCCATGTGACCAAAGGCCAGCACGCTAACCATTTAGCCATGAAGCCGGATAGGTCAATGAAGTGAATACGGTGAACGCAAATTGTAATTGCGGGAATTTTCAGATGCAAACACTGTACGACACGCTAAAACGTAAAGGGATACTAATATTTAGTTGATGTAGCTCTTACAATGTCGTGTTGCACGAATCAGAAGTCCAAAAATAATCCTGGAATAACATTTCGCAGCTAAGATTCTAAGTATATGTAGTACAGTATATTATATTACCTCCCTTGTTATTGTGCTAGTATTTCGGAGTCTCAGAAGTACCGTCCACTTTTCGTAAGAATTGTTAGGTTTGACTTGTTGTTTATCCTCAATTTTTTTAGAGGTTTCCTGTTCATGAACAAAGGAGAGCAGAAGGGATCAAGGCCATTAGAAGGGAAAATTCTCCTTACACCAGAATATGTTCAGCACATTTCAAACCGGATTGTTGTTATTATTATTATTATTATTATTATTATTATTATTATTATTATTATTATTGCTAGTGACTTTACGTCGCATCGACATAGATAGGTCTTATGGCGACGATGGGATAGGAAAGGCCTAGGAGTTGGAAGGAAGCAGCCGTGGCGTTTATTAAGGTATAGCTCCAGCATTTGCCTGGTGTGAAAATGGGAAACCATGGAAAACCATCTTCGGGGCTGCTGACAGTTTGATTCGAATCCACTATCTCCCGCATGCAAGTTCATAGCCGCGCACCCCTAACCGCATGGCCAATCCGGAATTTTTGGATCGGCTCATGAAGAAAGTTGTTTTGAAGCATTCCCTTCTTACCTACAGAATTAGAGCACTCGAGGCCTATCACGGCCTTCGTGGCCCCTGTCTCCCTTCGGCCGATACCTTCATTTTTCGAAATGTCAGATCCCTTCCATTTTTCCTCCTAATTAATGTTAACAGAGGATGGTTGCCCAATTGTACTTCCTCTTAAAACAATAATCACAACCGCCACCTCTAAAATATGTATCCCCTATTGGTGGGGACGGTAGAATAAAGCCCACGGTATCCCCTGCCTGTCGTAAAAGTCCTTGTGGAGGTGGGTGTAGTAGAATTACACCCCGGTATCCCCTGCTTTCCGTAAGAGGCGAATGAAAGGGGCCCCAGGAGCTCTCAGTTTTGGGAGCATGGGTTGGCAACCGCGGGGTCCTTAGCTGAGTCCTGGTTGCTTCCACTTGTGCCAGACTAATTTTAATGTATCATGTCCGACCTCTGATGGTCAACTCTTGTTCTTTTCCGACCCCGAGGCTACAAGAGGATTCGAGGGCTGGGGAGTCTTTCATTTTCCATGGCCCTTGCTTTTGATTCGCATAAGAGAGAATGTCTAACCTCATGGACGTGGCCTAATTACACGGGGCCTAGTTTTACGGTCAGATGTCCTTCCCGACGCCATTTTGAAGCGGCCAGCAACACAAGGCTCAGTTTTACATTCATATGCCATTCCCGTCGCCATTTTGATCCTCCTACCAGAGGGGGTACATATGGTGTAACCTAGTTTTATGGCCTAATGCCCTTCCCGACGCCATCTTGGAGGGGTCTAACTACACAGGACCAAGTTTTACGGCCAGATGACCTAACTCACCGTCGCCATCCTGGGCCCAGTTATAGGGACAGATGCCCCTCCCATTTTGGAAGGGCTTAACTACACAGGGCTTAGTGGCCCAGTTTCACGGTCATATGCTCCTCCCGTTGCCATTTTGGAGGGGTCTACCTAGACAGTCGCCATCTGTGATTTTAAAAGTGGTTAGATTAAGACTTTACATCTCCATCCGACAGGCTACTTGGTTGTGCACCTGTGTTATTGAGTGAACTGCGTATGGTTTTATGTCTCCATCCGACAGGCTACTTGGTTGTGCACCTGTGTTATTGAGTGAACTGCTTATGGTTTTATGTCTCCATCCGACAGACTGTCTCCGACGGGAACTGAGCATGAGTCATACTAAGATCATTCTGTTTTAACATGCAGCGATGACGTCGACATGGTTATGCATGTTTAGACTTCTTTTTCGATAGCAGTCGCTTAAGTGCGGCCAGCATCCAGTATTCGGGAGATAGTAGGTTCGAATCCCACTGTCGGCAGCCCTGAAAATGGTTTTCCGTGGTTTCGCATTTTCACACCTTAATTAAGGCCACGGCCGCTTCCTTCCCACTCCCAGCCCTTCCCTGTCCCATCGTCGCCATAAGACCTATCTGTGTCGGCGCGACGTAAACCAACTAGCAATATATATATATATTGAACCCATGACCTTTGTGCCCTAAGAATATTATGCATTAAATTATCAATGGGATGAGAAGTTCGATTCTTGATAGCATGGAATTGACACGTGACGAGGGGGTGATTACCTTCAGTCCCACGCTCTGGGATACGTGACGTCAGTCGCACGTGTCAACGGCGGAAGAATGTTAAGTCATTTTTGTGAACTATTTCAAAGCGCGTGTATATGGCGTGCCCCAAACCAAGTAGAAAATATAGTGTCTATCAAAGGAGCTCATTTATCCCACAAATCGAACACGTATAAATGTTAAATATCCATGAACACTACTGCCAGAAATGTAGCGAATATGTAGTCACCTTCAAAACTCTTGTAATTACAGTTTAGTTAAGTCAGAAAATTTATAGAAATTTTCTTGGCGGCAAAGGGAGATGCCCGAAGAGAGGGGGTAACTGCTATAAATATGAAGGAAGTCTCCTTCTTCTGCATTTTGGGTTACGAAGCGGATGATAAAGTGTTGAGCTGCTCTGTGAAATCAAACAACAAAAGTAGACTAAGTTCAACCGCAGATTTTAGCCATTGTGGCTGGGGTCTTGACTCCATGTGGAGATAGTTTTCTTGAGAGGAAATAATTGTACCAGATAGGACGGTCAAAGTACTGAATAAATTCTCATGTGATAAATAAAGTAAATCGTGTGCGGAAGTAATTACAGTCCATCGTGTGCGCTCAACAAAAAGAAAAGTGAAGGGCATTTCTTTTTTTATGCTTTATTCCAGGAAACCTGAAGAAATATAATGATTTGTAAAGCCAGAAATGCAAAAATGGCTAAACAAAAATGCCAGGGCCGCTGGTGAGTCCAATGATGACCGATGGCGTAACATAAGGTATGTGACTTACCATCTTACTACCTATTATATCTTGTTTCATGATCTCTAAAAAAATGTGTATTTGAATGGGGATATACGACGCAGTGGTCACCCCCATGTGGTTTTCTTTGTAAATGTTGGAATACGACTAAAAAGGAGTCATTTGTTTTATTTTCCACTTGGATAAAATTTTGAAGTCTTGCGAGTGCCGTATGATGTTGTAAAAGTTATTAAATAGGGTTTCGAAGTGATATCATGTCCAATGTAGATCGTCATTTCTGTGTGTTTACTGCCTATATTCTGTGATGTCAAATTATGATGTTCATTCGACGTAAAATTTTTCTGTCGGGTGAGAGTCTAGTGTGATGAATTTGGTCACGGAGAGAAACGTTTTTCTAGGCCCATTTTAAACTGTGTCTGACTGGCAATAAAAAGATCTGGTAGAATGTTTCAGTCATTTTCCGTGAAAATCAAGTTATTAAAAATACGATATCATTTTATGCGAAGTTATTCATTATTAATGCATTGTGCGTATTAGACGTCATGAATTCTAGTAAGTATTTTATTCCTGTCCTTTGTCGGTGATAGTTGCGAGTTGGGAAACAGAGGTTAGTTGTCGTGTGAGTCGAGGTGAGATTTGTGAATCAGGTTAGAGACCTGTCAATGGAGCCGGGATATGGAAGCCCGAGGAATATTTTATAATGTTGGGAATGGAAAGCAATATGTATGAATCCATGGCGGTATTAATTGGGATGTGTATAATTATTGTGGGCATCTTGAAGTATAATCAATGTTCATTTGTGGGTTAGAATATCGTATTTGTTTAATTATGTCGGCAGAGTTTGAAGATTTAAAGAGAGAGGCCAGTTAGGTAGAACGACAGATGTTTCGTGTAACTGCCAAGCGAACTTGGGGGCCAGAGGCCTCAGCTGAGAGGGGTTCACCGCAAGATAACGGGACACGCGTGGAATAGGGATGTAGGCAGAGAAAGTTCGCGCTAGATAGCGCTCGTGTACTACTGGGTAAGCGCAAGGCGATCGTCTTATGTTTCTCCTAGTCAGCTGCGAGTAATGTATAGAATGTGACTGAGTTTTCTGAGCTAAAGCCGATTGTATCTTCTCTAATTTTACTCCAAGACTATATTAATTAATTGTATAGGTATATCCCCTAGTATATTAGGGACGATTTTCAGCGTTTAAGCCTTAAACAGTTGCAATATGAGCTACGGACCAGAAACGCTAAAACTAGTGGGGGGAAGAAAGAATTAGTACAGTGGTAATTAGAAAATTCTAACACGCTTTATTATCCAAATAATGAATAGGAGTCAGCATGCCTTTTCCTAAAGATTACAATTATTTGAGCATTGTACATTGATAAATATATGAATGTACCTCCACAAGACAAATCATAAATAGATATTTAAACATGCACTTGCTCCCCTTGCTTATAAACTTTGGTTCATGTATTTTTGTAAAGGTTGATGGCTTACATGAAACTGCAGATACAGCCTTTGTCCACCACCAAAAGCATGTGAATATTCTTGAGTTTCCCATTGCCGGTTCCTTTGAATATTTTACCATCAGCCATAAGGTGAAGGTCACTATCACAAGTTTGCATCTGATGGATTATTTAGTATTTAGAAAATCGGAAATAGATGGAGCACCTGTTTCCAACTACAAATCATTTTGTTATGCTGGATACAGAATTTTCAGTGAAAAGTTTATTTTGTTTATAGAAGGTTAATTTCAATCGGGTGAAATTCTAAAATGCAGTGCTGTGAAATCAGAGTACACAATTAAGACCTATAATGTGAAGCTTATTTTAAGGGTACCTGGTGACATTATAGGAGGGGAATGTGAACATTTTGCTGGAGCAGGCCCCAAAGCATGTTGTAAGCATATTGCTGCTGTAAGGTACGCATTAGAGCACTTCCCCCAAGACTGGTATTATTCAGTGTTTAGAAACATACAGCCAAAATTTATAAACTTTTCAGCATCCCCTTACCAAATGGTTAAGACCAGTTAGCCCTATGAAAGAGGAATACTTGCCTTTGGAACAAGTTTCGCTATTACAATCTCAGTTGCACCAGTTATAACTCTAGTCGAGGGGTATTTCTGTCTAAAAGCAAGGGGGCTGTTTTCAAGAACATTTTCTCTATCAGGCCAAATGTTCAACTCTTTAAATTGGTAGTACATAAAAATAATCCAAACATTAAATATTCTCCCAACAGTAGTTTTATGGATTCCGAAGTTAAGGCCTAGTTCTTTGTCAGATTTGTTGGTCCTTAGCTTCATAACTGTCAAGAAGAAACACAGTCTGGATTCTAGTGGGAATATCTGTAAATTGCATCTGTTTTCTCCCAGAACAGCAAATACTAAATTACAATGTTGGACGTCTACAAACCCTGTATAAAGCAATATGGCATCAGGATTACGCATTGTTTGCTCAACAACCAAATTACTTGTAGTATTTTTTGAGTGCTGATGTCTTTGAAAATGGGAGTCAAATGTAACATTTACTTCTTCGGGTATATTCACGATTTCTTCCCGTACGGTACTTCAAAGAAGGTGATTTCTGCATATTCCGATATTGTAGGCTTATCGTGGTAATCCGGCAATTTTCTGGTGTATGACCTCTTCCTTGTTTTTGTTGTGTTCGTGGTCCATGGAAAAAGCGATGTAACAGCGCCCGGTTTTAATCTTGCTCTCTCACCTTTAAATACAAACTCATAAATTCGGTGGTTGTTATCAAAATGCCTAATCAGTTTATAGTTAGAAAATATGAATTATTTGCCTTCGTAAATAGCACCTACCCAACAAAGTTTTCGTGAAGTCGCCGGGTTGGAAATAATGGGAACACACTTTAATTTTTAATATTTTCGGTCAGATTCTTCTCACCGAAATTTTTCCTTCTAATAGCATGTAACCATTTCTTCCTCATTTCTTTATTTTGTGGAAACTGGTGAAATGAAAATGGGCTTCCTTGATTTTTTCAAAGGGGAACACTGCAATAGCTCGGCATAGTCACGAAAATAACATTTAAGCAACTTAAATTTGTGGATATTTAGCGGCATGAGAGCACAGGAGACAAATGAAAGGCGCATTGCGCTTACCCAGTACAACAGCAGTGCGCTCTATCGGTGCTAGTTCTATACATTCCTATTGAGATTGTATTTCTCGGCCGGGGAGAACGTTAAATGTTGGATTTAGTTGAAATTTTCATCCGGGAATAACCTGAGTATTATTGAATACTGTGAATTTGTTTAATTGGGGACGTAATGTGCATTTGATACGATGGACTTAGAGTATAATGACCAAGATTAGACAAATTCAGGGTTGTCCAAAATATAGAGCGATGGTAATGATGATTGTTTGTCTGTTAGGGGTGCGCAAACTTTATAAAATGTTATGACGAGATATGACATCGTAATTATATGGCGAGTTGCTTTTGGTTTATACGTAGATTATTAGGGTATCCAAGTGATAATAATGGCTAGGGTTAGATTAGATTTAAAGTGTGAGGTCATGAAACGAGATATATAAACTGGACATGAATGATATAGTTCTTTTCCAGACAATAGGAATACCAAATAAACATCGGTAGGATTTTAAAATTGTGAGAACACAATTGCGTAGGAATTTGTGAAGAAACCAGAGTCCGCGGAGATAGAATTTGTTGTCTTTTAAGATTTCATTAAATCATTTAATCTTATTTAATTATTAAATTCAGTGAAACCGCATTTTGAAATAACTTTAAATCAAGCGAATAACTTGGAGACGCATTCTGGAAATCTTAGTTTGTTTTCTGGGGAATGTGTAAATGGTAACGTAACGATTAAGTGGACATATCCGAAGGAAATGGATTTTACTGCCACAAAGTTTGTGAGCATTGCTATTGTTGTATTATTTAACTTTGATTGATTGAGCAGTGAATGTGCTGGGGATAGTAAAGTGGAAACTTTGGTCATCAATCGATGTAACTTAATTGTGTTTAGCCTTCAGTTTAGAAACTTGGATGGTCAAGGGGTCATCAACCTCAGTGACTTAGATTAGGGCCATATGCCACTGTAGCATCATTTTCCTTGCGGTCATCATCCACAATGACTTTAAAGTAACTTAGAAGTTTAGATGTCGGTCCATGACATAGACGCAGGTCACATCGATTCAATTAAGGTTCCATGTCGTATAACCACTGTGTGGCACACATCGATTGGACGGCCTTAATTATACCCAGAGTCCAGAGTTCGTGTTACGAGGGCTGGACCATAACGAATCACTATGATGGTACATGTGGTCTCACATGGAAGCCGAATTTAAGGATTTCCAGACTTTCTTTTCTTTAATAAAAAATGAGACAATGTTTTCTAGTAAGAATGCCCATCAGGCAGACACGTCAAAGGCTCACCAGTGTTCTAACCTTCTATGTAATAAAATGATTGTGGTGTCCAGTGGACACGTGTAATTTCAGTGATAGCGTTGACATATCAGAATGCTTCAGAATTTCCTGAATAAACAGGAATCTTTTAAACAGACCTTTCATTCAAGTAGATAGATTAGAATTACTGAACCCTACTTTTACCTCAGCAAGTGACGAAGAACCCGATACGACCCAAGAGACAGATCTCATGAACTTTTCTGATAGGTAAGAAAGGTAGGTATCCCTAAATATGGACCAAAAGGGTTCAATATATAGATGGTATAAATGTGAATATTTTCGATGGGTGTAAGGAGGCAAAGGGAATGCAATGAGTAGAACACTTTGAACTTAACCCCACTTTTCTGACCCAAAATGAATATACATGTCATTTTTCATATTTTAAATAGCAATAAATGTTTATGAAACTTGGTGACTTTGTCTGAAAATAGAAGAGCGGAACATGTTTAAAAATGTTTTTAAATGGTTTAACTAGTTTGGGTATAAACTGTAATAGTTACATATATAACGTTTGGATCATTGTGACCCGTCACAAATATGATTACTCTTATTCGGATTTATTTTTAAACAATGGGAATTTTGAACTTTGTTTTTGTTATATTTTATGGGAATAGTGATTTTTATCATTCCAACTTACTCTCAACGATCAACTAAGCCTCCACACGTTTACAACAATGAGCTGGTTTCTTGCTCTTCCCTATGAAATCATAATTAGCAACTCTCAACCATCTGAATACTTTGTTTCTGCTCAGTTTGAATTGTGACACCCAAGGTTCTTAAACACTGGAGGTTGGGCCCAACGCGAGACGAGCTGCTATTGGTTAACGAAATGACGTCACAGTAGGAGCAAAGCAACCGAGCCCAGAGCGCGCAAATCAGTAGGACTCTCATAATACCAGCAAACATTACAATTTCTCAGAACTAATTGCAGACCAGACATAAAGATTACTGCTGTTATAAGATTGAAGGAGAGTACAGCATAGTAAGTTTTCATTATTTCTATTACGAATAAGGCGTAAATGTAACGTGACGGCACACTGACCAACGTTTCAAATCTATTAACATTTTCAAGTTCTTCTATTTAGTTTGAGGAAGGTTACGCGCTCTCAAATCTGTAAACATGAATATTTAGAGACATGAAATCTTTGTAATATTAAATCTTGACAGCAGAACTTCCGTAATGGAACTGCCGTATGTTAACACACGATATACTGACTCACTTCCGCAGGTATCGAGTTTAAAGCTCAACACACATTATACCAGCAGCAGAAGTAAGTTCATATATGAAACCATGCATAGTTATTCCTACTTTTAAAAATTAAAGAACAAGAAAGAACAGGAAAAACACTTATTTAGAACACCGTCCTACCTGTGAGATCAGATGTCATGAAGTGGTTGCTTTTGAAGGTGAAATGTCGGGCCTTTCGCCGATGAGCTGCTATGGATTTTTCAGTTCTTGCCCGAATGTTCACTTGTCGTATGCGTATAAATATTCTCGTTCTAACATACATTTTTACTATTTCTGGTGGTACAGCGTGGAATTTACTACTAATTATATGACACACTTTGCGTATAAAATTAGGTATGCGTCACAGTTCAGTACGTCCGTGAGTGTCCGTGAAACTTAACTCAAATTCCTTTATTTGGTTTAGTCATTCTTCCGATGAAACGAGTAGACCTCCCTGAGATAACACTTCTATCCATCCCACAGGGGCTGTACCAGAAGAAGTGGAAAGCATTTCCCCAGTGGGAATTCCCGTTGCGGTTGTGGGCTACACAGTCACGGTGCTCCTGTGATGACGTCACGAGCAGGACGAGGGAAAACTAACATCTACTGCGCAACCAATCTGGGCCACCCGTGTGTGACACCATAGCGATTACATCATTCACTGATGATGAGCTGGAAGAATCAGGCAGATGAAGAATCACTTTCTGAGTTCGAAGATAATGTCAGTAATGCATCTGAAATAGTATGTTCTGGTGACCATTACAAAGGTCTACAGCCTGTATACAATAGTGTAGAGACTCTTCTTTCTAAAAATGGGAATATAAAATGGCAGTTTCATCCACCACCACAACAGCTCCACTTACCAGCTTCGGACATCATCAAGAGTACCCCTGGAGTTAGCAAGCAATCGGACTGGTGTTCTGTCGGAAGTACGAACCCGAACCCATGAATATTAAAATGTACAGAGTAATATTGTAAAGGCACAAGGAAACGCACGAGAAGGTAAGGCGTAGTTAGGATTGTTGTAACCGGCAGCAATATCAGTGTGTATTTATGATTCTTGTAATCAGCGGCAATACAGAGGGAAAGTGATATGAAGTTACGAGGCTCGCACCAAGGGTGGAAACTTATTAGTAAACAAGTGTATCGCAACTATTGGAAATAGGCAGCACTTGAGTAATCATAGAAGTTCTAGAAGGAATGTTATCGTATTTACAGACAAGAGAAATCACAGGGAAAATGGATGTTTATGACCTAGGCGGTCACGTATGCAAGATAAGGAGTATAAAAGAGGACCAGCCGAAAGGGAAAGTCAGTCCCAGTCAGTAAGTTAGTAAGAGTTGCCGACAGTCGTCGTCACAATTGTAGTCAGTCATGTAATTGACAGAGACTCTGCAGTGTCGCGCTCAGGAGAGGAG
Source organism: Anabrus simplex (assembly GCF_040414725.1). Lineage (NCBI taxonomy): Eukaryota > Metazoa > Arthropoda > Insecta > Orthoptera > Tettigoniidae > Anabrus > Anabrus simplex. Next base: position 85,313,950 of record NC_090276.1, on the reverse strand, counting down.
ATTCAACCGTGAACCTGCAACACAGTATACGAAAGGCTGACCTATTCTTGTAATTTAATAAGACCAGTAGTAAAGTACTAAGTCTTGGTCTTTGAGCATAGAGAAGCGTTAAATAGAACGCAAATAAAGGACCAGTAGCTCGTGATTTCCTGTGCCTAACACTTCAAGTGTAAATAGTTGTAAATACAGCAAGTAAGAGATACGGAAAAGGTACTCTCAACTTAGTATTCACCGAGAAACCTACCCATCTGCTCCTAAACGGTAGCTGACCACGAAAGCGCCATCCGCTCGGCCGCACGACAAAAAGTGGTGTCATCGGCGCGGATTTTCCGGACATCGAATACCTCAGAGGACAACAGCCCAGCAGTCCGTGGAAGAAGAGAGAAGAAGAAGACATCCGCAGGAGAAGAAGACATCAGGCAGCCAACAGTCCAGCCAAGAAGACTGCAGTAACGATGAGTCATACTGAGAGACACGCTTAATTAAAGCAGTTGAAAGTAAAAGTATTGTAGTGCAATATGTCACACCCTTGTGAGTATTCTAGTGAGAATGAAAGTGAAACAACAGTAACTGAATGTACTAGACAAAGAATTAGAATGGAAGCTTCTCAAAGTAGTACTAATACCTATATGCCAGTGAGTTCTGCATGTAAATTAGTAGAATCAAATTTTGATGGTAGAAATAAGGGACAGCTTAGAGAATTCTGTTCAGATGTAGACGCGGCATTTAAGCTAATTAAACCAGAAGAACATGGGTTATCCTACAAGTATGTGTTATTTATTTATTTATTTATTTATTTATTTATTTATTTATTTATTTATTTATTTATTTATTTATTTATTTATTTATTTATTTATTTATTTATTGGTGAGAAAAGGTCCCATGAGTCTCTGGCTCGTGCTAGGGACAATACAGTACATACTTTTTTAAGCCGACACAATAATTACATTTCATATACAATGACTTTTTCTGTAAAGTGACAAGTACATTTTTAAATTCTTTTTTACATGTTAGGATCATAGTTTTTCAGAAATATATTCAGATTTTGCACGGCTGTAATATACTAAATATGGACAATATATATATTATTGTATTAATTAAAGCAAGTTATATAGAGGTTATATTAAGATATATGTAAAAGAGCAATATTCGTTCAGTTTTTCTTAAAACATATAATCTCCCTGTGGGTGGGGGCGGTAGAATAACACCCACGGTATCCCCTGCCTGCCGTAAGAGGCGACTAAATGGGGCCTCAGGGGCTCTGAACTTTGGAGTGTGGGTTGGCGACCACGGGGCCCTCAGCTGAGTCCTGGCATTGCTTCCACTTACTTGTGCCAGACTCCTCCCTTTCATCTATCCTATCCGACCTCCCTTGGTCAACTCTTGTTCTTTTCCGACCCCGACGCTATTAGGTCTGCGAGGGCTAGGGTGTCTTTCATTTACACGCCCTTCGTGGCCCTTGTCTTCCTTTGGCCGATATCTTCTTTTTTCGAAGTATCGGATACCTTCCATTTAGTGTTATATAGAGGATGGTTGCCTAGTTGTACTTCCTCTTAAAACAATAATCACCACCACCTTAAAACATATAACCGATTTAGAGTTCTTTATAACAAGAGGCAACACATTATATTCCCTAAACATTGATGATTCTATGCCTTTCACTCCATACTTTACTGTATTAGAGTGAATTACAGTGAGAGGGATATATCCTTAATGATCCTCTAGTTTCATATCCATGAATTTCACTAAAATGGGAGAAGTTAACAGTAGAATGGGTTGATTTCCTGTCTAGCTTATACATAAAGACTGCTGATGAACATGCATTTTGTTTATGGTATGGCAGAATATTTGACTATGAAAAAACTGCATGTGACGGTTTGAGGAAGGGGAATCCACATATGATTTTGATGGCTCTTTTTTGTAGGATTTCCAAATGATTAATGCAATCTTTCCTACATTTTCCCCAAATAAAGCTTGTGTATGTTAGATGTGGGTAGATCATTGCATAATATATACACTTCATTGTTGATGAGAAAAATTACTGCATCTTAATCTGTGCATTATTCCTATCAAAGGGGTAATTTTGCTGATTACATAATCAATATTTCAAGATGCGGCATTAGAGATTGCTACTCCAGAGGAAGTAGATGGTATTAGAATGATCGCGGAACATTTGGGACGTACGTATTTTGTTAAGGGACTAAGTAACCCAGGCGTTAAATCAAATGTACGAGGGCAACACGCGAAAGATTTTAAAAGTGCAGTGACATACGCAATAGAGGAAGAAGCCTCTATTCTTGCCGAAACCAAGCGGTCAAACGTATCAAATACAAGGTCGTGTAGTAATTGCGGTAAAACAGGTCACAACAGTACAGAATGTTTTAAAAGAAAAAACGCGAAGAGCGAAAGCAACCGAGATTCTGCACAACTAAGAAAATAGATAGGCCAGTAGAATGTTACAGATGTCATAAAACAGGACATATAGCGAAGAACTGTGGAGTTTGTAAGTACGAAAAATGTAATAAATTAAGGCATGAAAGTAGGAATTGTGGAAGTAACCAAGAAAATTCGCTCCTAAACGGAGAAGTGAAATATTTTCAACGTGGTAAAAGAGGCCATATGAAAAGAGAATGGTGGAATCGAACAGCAGAAAATCCGACAAGGCACAAGCGGTGTTACAATTGCAACCGAGCATCTCACTTAATAAGAGATTGCTGGTTCATGTCTCATGGAAGACCTGAAAACTTTAGAAGACAGGTAAAATTAAAACACGGAAACAAAGGGCCACAAGTCAGGCAAAACGAAAGAGAAATGAATTCGGTAGTCTCAAACTAGAACGGCTTCGTACCGAAGGGGCCAGTACAAGCCGAAAATGTGAAAATGCCCCTAGATTAGAATGAAAGAAACCCTCTAGAGTAGAACGAAAGGAAACCCATAGAGTAGAACGAAATGAAAACTCAAGAGTAGAGCGAAAAGAAAGGATAGTAAAGAGAGGATAGTAAACCATTTACTGTTCTAATGGGGACGTCAGAAAACGAACCAGTTAGGAGATTTTTAATTGATACAGGTGCAGACGTGAGTACCATAAAAGAAAGTAGTCTCTCTGCTAATTGTAGAGTAAATACGAAAATGATAATGGGAATTAAAGGAATTATGAAAGGCTCGTCAGAAACTAAAGGTGTAACGAGCTTGAAAATAGGAGATCGCGTTTTCAAATTTCATGTGGTAGGGCATGAGTTTGATATTTAACAAGACGGTATTTAGGACAATACGTACTATGGAATACAGTAATAGATTGTGAACGAAAAATTTTACATATGGGAGAGCATACATACCTTTTTGGAGGCTCGGGTACAGTGGGAATAAAATTGAATCCTAGAGCAGAAACATCATGTTACGTTGAAGTAGACAATGAGTATGGTGATGGGATAATTGACAAATAAGAATTAAGCCCAGGAATACGAGTATCAAGTTGTATAACCTATGCGAATAAGTATCAAGCAAGGGTTAGTATTCTGAATACTACAGAGGAAGAATTTCAGATGAATAGTCCGATATTTCATTTAGAAAGTAACGCAGATGAGGACGTAGTCGACCAAGAGATTGAACGCACAGTTAAGGTAGACGAAAAATCAGACACGGAAGCACAGTGTTGCGTTGTGAGTACTGCCGAGAAATCGCGGATCATATGGTAGAAAGGGATCGTGAAGAACTTTAAAGAATTTGTGCGAAATAGAATGATATATTTTATTTTGAAGGAGACAAGTTGACGTGCACAGATCCACTTAAGCACACAATTCAGTTACAACAAGATACGGCTCCGATTAATGTGCTACCGTACAGATTACCTGAATCACAAAAGGAAGAGGTACAGAAGCAGATATAAAAGTCATTAGAGGATGATATTATAGTAAGTTCTATTTCTCCATGGAGCGCTCATATCTTATTAGTTCAGAAGAAGATGGATGCGTCAGGCAAGCGAAAATTTCGCATGGTCGTAGACTATAGGCGTTTGAACGATGTTACAATAGGTGACGCTCATCCACTACCTAATATTACGGATATTCTAGAGCAATTAGGAAAAGCGAAATACTTTAGCACCGTTGACTTAACTAGTGGGTACTACCAAGTTCAGTTAGATGAAAAGGATCGTGAGAAGACCGCTTTCAGTGCTTTAGATCGGTACTTCCAGTTCAAAAGAATGCCGATGTGGTTGAAAAATTCGCCAGCTACATTTATGAGACTGATACAGTCCGTGCTGAGCGGATTAAATGCATGGTATATTTGGACGACATTGTAATCTATGGTGATTCATTTGAGACTCATAAGAGACTGAGTGAAGTCTTTGAGAGATTCTGAGAAAATTAGTTAAGGATTCACCCAGACAAATGTGAATTTCTTAGAACTGAAATACAATTTTTGGACATGTAATTTCAGATAAGGGAATTGAACCCGACCCTAAAAAGGTAGAAGCGGTTAAGAATTTCCCTCAACCACAGACAACTAAGCAACTAAAGAGTTTCTCAGGACTTTCAGGATATTACAGGAGGTTTATACCAAATCATAGCAAGATAGGTAAGCCATTATACGAATCATTAAATGAAGGCGTGAAATATGAATGGGGATTTGACCAAGAGGAAGCTTTTAAAACATTGAAAGAAAAGCTAATAACATCACCTATATTGCAATATCCTGACTTTTCAAAGCCTTTCAATATCACTACAGATACGAGTGATTATGCGATAGGATAAGTGCTATCTCAAGGACCAGTAGGTAGAGATCTTCCAATGGCGTACGCATCACAAGCCCTAAACAAAGCAGAAAGGAAGTACAGCGTTATAGAAAAAGAACTATGTGCAATAATTTTTGCGGTTAAATATTTTACGCCGTATGTGTATGGTCGCAAGTTTGTAATAGTAACGGACCACAAACCGTTGAAGTGGTTCTTTTCTGTGCAAGATCCGAGTTCGAGACTTTTGAGATGGAGATTAAAACTCGAAGAATATGATTACGAAATACAATACAAGAAAGGGAAACTTAATAGCAATGCAGATGCATTAAGTCGTATGGACACGGGTATAGAAGTACTTCCGGTAGTAAGTGAAGTAGTAGAAGAAATTAAACCAAGCTGTAGTGGTACACAGACATGTTAGATGGACACAGTAGAAAAAAGTGAAGAGACAAAGATAGAGAAAGTAGAAGAAAATGATAAAACACCAGAAGAATAGATAGCCATAATTAAAGAGTTCCATGAATCTCTAGTTGGAGGACATCAAGGAACGCATCGCACGTTAGAGAGGATAAGGCAATATGCAAATTGGCCTGGAATAAGACGAGATGTAGAAGATTATATTCGAAAATGTGAATCGAGTCAAAAGATTAAGATAACACAAACCTATATTCGGATGAGTATGAAAATAACAGATATACCTCATGATGTAAAGGAAAAAATGGCATTAGATATAGTAGGGCCTTTACAAAAACAGAGAGAAAAAATCAGTATATTTTGACATGCCAAGATTTACTATCGAAGTATTTGGTATCAGTAGCTATACCAAATCAAGAGGCAGAAACCGTAGCAAAAGCGCTAATGGATAATGTAATTTTGATAAATGGTATACCAAGTACAATTCTTACAGATCAAGGAGATAACTTTATGAGTGAAGTCATGAAGAAACTGTGTAGATTTCTTCGTATAAATAAGGTACATACGACAGAGTATAGACCGGAATCTAATGGATCAATTGAAAGATCGCATGCTAGTATTACTGAGTACTTGAGGCATTATGTAAGTCAAGATCAGAGTAATTGCGATTTATTTTAAGCATCAGCGGTATTTGTATATAACACAACGCCAAGCACAAGCACGAAATACACTCCATTTGAGTTAATGTTTGGAATAATAGCGAACATACTAGGTTCATTGCAGAGGAAACCTGAATCAATAAATTATAGTGAAGAAGAGAGCATGTTGGAGAAGTCAAAGAACACTCTCCAAGAAAGCCATGAGATAGCCAGAAAAACGTTTATTCAATCAAAAGTGAAAACCAAAGAAGCGTATCTTAAGGAAATACATGAAGTTACGTTTAGAGTAGGAGACATAGTTTTGGTGCATGATGAATCAGTAAGAAGAGGGCGATCAAAGAAACTATCAGCCCAATGGATAGGACCGTATGCGATTGTAAAGATTGAAGGAGTAAATTGCATTCTTCAAAGGAGAGGAAACAAGACTATGAAAGTACATATGAATAGGTTAAAGTTGTTCTTATAGAAACTGTATTAAGAGTAGTTAAGAGATAATTATGAATCAAATTAGCAAACAGGTACCCATGCAAGATAATGTGTTCATTTTCAGAGAAATGATGATGATGGGGGCGACCTTCACGCTAATGACGTGGACAGCGATATGTTGTATCAGAGGAAGCTCAACGCTTGACTGTCAAATAAGAGAATATAAGAGGACTCCAGGAATTTATTATGATCATGTTGGATCAGCACAACTTTATAGTACGACATGGAAGTTAGTAACATATGCAAATATTAGTAGATTGAATTATGTATTTAGAGTAATACAGATTTCAGCACAGAAAACAGAAACAAATGTGTAAGGAATTAAATGATGAGGAAAGCCATACGTATATAAGAGATATTCAAATGATTTAAAATAGGTTAGAGTCAGTACAAGAGACTAAGTCGCTTCCTAAGCAAATATTTAAAATAGATGACGAGGAACGAGTACGACAAAAGAGAGGAGTATTTAATTTTATAGGTGTAATTGCTAAAACGTTATTCGGAACGTTAGACGAAGCAGATGCAGAATTTTATCGGGAAAAGATAAGTAAGCTAGAACAGGAACAATTAGGCATGTTAAAATTTGCAAAGAATCAGATGACAGTAGTGAGATCGACGCTACAAACGATTAACTCAACGTTATATCAGGTAACATTAAATGAACAAAGACTCAAAGGAACTCTTAAAGAAGTTCAGGAGCATATGAATAATGAGACTGTCCAGATTCAGAAACTATTTTGCAAAACTCATTGAGAATAGCAATAAATAGACATTTCATTGAACTAGAGGATTGTATAAATCAAGTTAAGGAATAATATGGTATTTTTCTGAGAGTGGTAACAAATGCGCAGAATGGTGTAATTGAACCTGAAATTATCAGCCCTTCTGGCTTAATAAGATCTTTTCAGAGATCTCAGAATATTTTTCCAAAAGATGTTTATTTACCAGTGGCTCTTAGCATGACTAATATTGATAAGTTATTGAAAATATCAGAAATAAGTATTTTTATTTCAAAGGATATATTAAGTTATGTAATTCAGACACCCTTGGTTAATAATATTGTGTATAATGTGTATAATTTAGTACCATTTCCAACCAGTGTAAATGAAAGTAAGTATATTTTCATTGATACACACAAGGAATACTTATTAAAAATAATGCTAAACAAATGTATCAATTAATGGACGAGTATGAGATAAAAGAGTGTAAATTTTTATCAAATGAATTAAGGATTTGTAAACAAGTCCTTCCTTTAATGTTTACTCAGACTACTCAAGAGTGTGTAGTTAGATTAATGCAATCAAATGTAATTCCAAATGATTGTATGAAAAATATTATTCATTTAGAAGAATTTTTGTGGATACCATTAGAGGATCAAAGCCAGTGGATTTATGTAACACTATATCCAGAGAAGGTAACAGTAATGTGTAGTACAACAGATCCTAATGATAAGATCATACAAGGAGCAAGCATTATATCATTCTATGAACCTTGTAAATGTTATAGCACAAATGTTAAAATTGTAAGTCACACAGTTATAAAGAGTAACACTAGTAAGGATATCGTACCTGATATTCCTATAGAATATTTTTGTTGTGAACACTTAGGATCAAGTATCACTTTAGAAACATTAAACCTTGAAAACAAGTTACCATTAGTAAATGTACTAACGCATACATCAGATTTAAAATATGGTAGTCACAGAGTTGAGGAAGTAGAAGAATTAACAAAGGAACAAGAAGAGGAAATTAGAAGAAATGCTAAAGAATATCGTACAAATTTCCTACAATATTTAGGAATTGGTACAGTGTTAATGATAATATTATGCTTTCTTTGTAAATGCTGTAGATCAGGGGTTTCCAAATGGCGGCCCGCAAAGCCATGTAATGCGGCCCGCGAGAGCATTTTAATGAATAATGTGAAGAATAGTTACAAAATAATATTTTGTTGGTCGTTCAAAAATGTATTAATTTTTATAGCCGTTATAGACCCAACTCTGTACCAATTTAATTGTTTTCGTCGTTTATAAATATTCACTTGATCTGAATATATTATTTTTGATTTATAAAAATTTAAAATCCAAATTTCAAATCGTTATTAGATTTTACGTCCCAATAACTACTTTTGATGGTTTGCGGAGACGCCGATGTCCCGGAATGTTGTCGCGCAGGGTAAATATACCGACACGAGGCTGACGTATTTGAGCACCTTCGGAACGATCTAACATCGAAACTCCCAAGCTGGCTTCAGAAGGCGATCTGAGCCACTCAGACCTGCTCCAAACTGTAAAGTAATGTTTTACGTAAGTAATTACAATGATCAAACCTTTATTTCAATTGAATTACGCATATTATTTCGTAAGGGTACTTCTGTAGGCCTACTATTTGCAGAATTTTACGAAAATTGGCCTATTGTTCAAGTGCGGCCCGCTAACATGGCCCTCGAGCCCTTACAAATTGGAAACCCTAGCTGTAGATTGTGTAGACAATTTAAGAAATGTCATGGTTATAGTGTTTGTTTTTCCAAGATTTGTTTTAAACAAACAGTTGTGAGTAAGAGTAATAATAGTGGAACATTAGAGACACTTAAAACACCAAGTGTTGTACGTGAAAGTGAAGTGAGATACACAGGAGAATGTGCAAGTTCTTTAGTGAGAATTAGAGGCAGTGCAAATCCGCACGAAAGTGAAAGTGCAATTGTGTTATCTCAGGATGTAAGTGAACAAGATGACGTTGTCGATTTAGATTGTTCTGAGCCCACACCTGTAAGCAGAGTAGGGATTAAGTCTCATAGAACAAAATATTATTGAAAATCTCAAGAAGAGACTATTGAACTCTATTAAAGAGAAACCTAAAAAGAGTGTTTATGAACGTAATCAAGTGAATAATAATATCATTGTATGTATTGAAGGAAATAAAGCATTTTGATATTTGAGTTTTATGTAGTTAGATGTAAAGGTACAGATGATTATTGATGTATTGATTAGCAGAGATTGTAATATTGAAAAAATGATGTATTATGTAAACAAGTATGTTGTACACTTGTCCATTTGTTGAAAAGTATAAGGTATAAAAGGATGCAATGTAATAATGAAAAAGGAGATAATGAATGAAAAGGGATATAATATTTAAACATGTAATGCATTGGTGGCAAGACGTTTGCATTGCCATGCCAACGTTTTCCCCAACGGGGGAGGTGTTCTGTCGGAAGGACGAACCCGAACCCATGAATGTTAAATTGTACAAAGTAATATTGTAAAGGCACAAGGAAACGCACGAGAAGGTAAGGCGTAGTTAGGATTGTTGTAACCGGAAGCAATATCAGTGTGTATTTATGATTCTTGTAATCAGCGGCAACACAGAGGGAAAGTGATATGAAGTCACGCGGCCCGCACCATGCGTGGAAACTTATTAGTAAACAAGTGTATCGCAACTATTGGAAATAGGCGACACTTGAGTAATCATAGAAGTTCTAGAAGGAATGTTATCGTATTTACAGACAAGAGAAATCACAGGGAAAACAGGATGTTTATGACATAGGCGGTCACATATGCAAGATAAGGAGTATAAAAGAGGACCAGCCGAAAGGGAAAGTCAGTCCCAGTCAGTAAGTTAGTAAGAGTTGCCGACAGTCGTCGTCACAGTTGTAGTCAGTCATGTAATTGACAGAGACTCTGCAGTGTCGCGCTCAGGAGAGGAGATTCAACCGTGAACCTGCAACACAGTATACGAAAGGCTGACCTATTCTTCTAATTTAATAAGACCAGTAGTAAAGTACTAAGTCATGGTCTTTGAGCATAGAGAAGCGTTAAATAGAACGCAAATAAAGGAACAGTAGCTCGTGATTTCCTGTGCCTAACACTTCAAGTGTAAATAGTTGTAAATACAGCAAGTAAGAGATACGGAAAAGATACTCTCAACTTAGTATTCACCGAGAAACCTACCCATCTGCTCCTAAACGGTAGCTGACCACGGCCACACGACACTGGCACCAGAAAGAAACCAGAGAATGAGGATAGTATCTGATCTCACTTTTGAGTTACATGGTCAGAATATCACGTGTGGCAACTTTTTCACATCATACAATTTGGGACGGTCTGCTTCTGAAAAGGAAATTTACTATGTTGGGGACTATACGGAAAAATAAGCCAGAGTTTCCACATAAAATGACCAACAATGATGTACTAGCTCTGTTACTTCACAAGTGACACTATTGTGGTCAATTATATTTCTAAGAGAAATAAGAATGTTGTATGTATGAGCAATCTCTACTATGTTGAGGAAATCAGTGACAGGGCTGCTAAGAAGCCAAAAAGGATTTTGGACTATAATTCAACCAAAGATTCTGTAGACATGCTTGATCAGCTATCAGGTACATATACATGCAAACAAAAAGCCAAAAGTGGCCAATGATAGTTTTCTACAATATTCTTGATGTTTCTGCTTATAGTGCACTTGGTTGTGGACTTGATTGACCCTAAATGGAATACAAATAAATTGACTAGAAGAAGAATATTCTGGGGGAAACTTGGAAAGTCACTGATAAGATAACACATTGCATCAAGAATGCATTTTCCAAGAACAGAAGATTCTTTGAGAATGATCAGAAGCATCCAAAATCCTAAAGTCAGTAACAACAAGAAAATCTACGAAACGTGCATGCTGTAAGTTCTGCCCATCCAGCAATGACAGTAAAAGAAACACACTGGGCAGAAAATGTAGTAAAAATATTTGCAGAGTGCATGTCACTTACTTGTGTCCACCCTGCAATCAGTAAGAAGAAAAGTAAGGAAAGAACTGTACTGTTTTCTAAGATAATTATATTGAAAACTGTCTGTTAATTGAAATGTATCTGAATATTTAAATAGAAAATGTTCTTTAATGAAGTTTTTGTGTATTATTATTACTATTATTATTATCAACAAGGTATTGGACTAGAACAACAATGTCGACAGCTAACAACTGTGCAAAAATGTAGGTTTTTACAAGATTTCTACAGCATTTTGGTATGTCGGGTCATATTGACCCGAACAGTATATTTATAAGGTAAAAGTGAACAGAACAGCAGGGTTAAATAAAAGTGTTGGTTTTGGGAAGGAAGTCAGGGAGAGCCACCACCGTGCTGGGTGCTGGATCCATTAACCAGCGTGGGACTTCTGTACGTATGGAGCTTCAACCATTTTAATCTGATAATTTCGAACAGCGGACGTTGAAAATTTATATGGTTAATCGTACCAGGCGAAGTACGTGCACATGTGATTGAGACGTAATATGCCGTCGAGAATAACAATGCCATTTAAACCACCGTGATTTAGAGATAATTGGAAGAAGCGTAAACACGTTTTGTTAATAGCGAGATGACCAAGTTTAGGCCAGCGCTTGGTGAAAATAATAGCCTGAGTTTACTTTCTCCTTGTTCCAGACGCACCATTTCCAGAACAGTGAGATCCATTTCTGCAGCGCTCTGATGGCGTAGTCATTTCTCCCCTGAGAGGTATAAATGGCAATGTCATCAGCGTACTACTCCTTGCTGGGTTGGAGGATCATTCACATATAGGCCTCATTATGCGGGGGAAAACTCCACCCTGTGGGACTCCGGCTCGGAGGGCCCGAGCGGTGGATTTCTCCTCTTTGCGTGAGATGTATCTCCTGTTAGTCAAGTATGAATGAACAATTATGACTAAATGTGTGGGAACTTTATATGTTCCTAGGTGTTTTACTGTTAGGTTTTCGCACCAGACAGTGCAGAAGGCTTTTCTACATCGAAAACTACTGATCGCACTTTACGGCGTATATTGAACGATCTTGCGATACACTAGGACTAAGCCCAGCGCCGCTAGTGGGGGACTGCGCTTACACCGGACACTTTATGGGAAGGTCCAGTGTTCTGATCAGGCAAGAAATTAATTCAAGTTTCGTCCATTAGAATGCTCGCCTGTGCCATGCCAGGCCTTGTTAATTGCATTGTGACGTTATCCGACTCACGTCATGTTGGATCTCTAACCTAATCTACTAAAGAGGGAAGACTCTCCAGTGTGCTCTTGTGGTGCCACATCCTCACAGAGTGAGCCGCTCTCTCTAGCCTAAGACGGAGCCTCGGCCTGCAGGAGACACTCGAACTGCTGATCTCGTCATTCGGATCCCCCAGTGGGAGGGAGCGGTAGAATTACCCATGGTACCACTGCATGTCGAAACAGGCGACTAAAAGGGACCCCAGGGGCTCTTAACTTGGGAGCGTGAGTTGGCGAACTCGGGGCCCTTAGGTGATTCCTGGCATTAATTCCACTTAGTTGTGCCAGGCTCCTCACTTTCATTCATCCTATCTGACCTCCCTTTCTCAATGCTGGTTATTTTCCGACCCCGACGCTATTAGAGGCCACAAGAAGGTTTTCCGTGGTTTCCTTTTTTCAAACCACGTAAATGCTGGGCCTGCACCATAATCAAGGCCACGGCCGCTTCCTTCCCATTACTAGATCTTTCCTGTGCCATCGCCGCCATAAGACCTATCTGTGTCGGTGCGACGTAAACAAAATATTTAAGAAAAAGAAACTTATTTTCGTCACAAACTAAGGAAGTGTGAAAGTAACTTTTCACTACTTGAAGAATCAAAGTCCTCCTCCTGCACGGTTGCGATGAGGACTAATCTTGTTTGAACTTCCTTCCTCACAAGCTCTCACGACTGAGAGAGGATGTCTAATGTCTCACACTCAAACTCCACCTAACTCTTGCACTGGACGTAAAATCAATAACATTATCACATTTTGTGTTTACGAATTCCTCTCGGGCCTCCACACGGATCGCAAAATGTGAGTGGTATGCATGCCATGCCACCTCTATGGCGGGCTACGGATCCAAAAATATCGGGTTCAAATCCGGCAGAGGTAGTTGGAATTTTGAAGAGCGGGGAAAAGTCCTTTCGGACGACGTCAGCATGTAAAAGATCTCTGGTGACGCATCAGGTGTTTGTTCAAAAAGTCCGTTAACTTCCGGTTAACTCTGTAACCTCGTAGACTTGCACGCAAAGTCGAAATTGCCGCAGAGGCAGCCTGGATTGCGACAAATCAAAATGTCTGCTGAGACCATTCGATTGTTATTATTACACGCAATAAAGGCTACCAAAGTTCAAAACTAGAATTTACGATTCAATTTATCATATTAAAAATTTGCTTTTTGTTCTGTAGGAGAGGGGTGATCGTATTCAAGGTCGAGTCTTTAAAACCTGTGAATACCTTAACCTTTTGAATAATACTAATACTAATAATAATAATAATAATAATAATAACACCGAACTCGATAGGTGCAGTCGCATAAGTGCGACCAGTATCCAGTATTCTGGAGGTAATGGGTTCGAAACTTACTGTCTGCAGCCCTGAAAATGGTTTTCCGTGGTTTCCCATTTTCACTCCAGGCAAATGTACCGTAATGTAGGCCAGAGTCGTTTTTCTCTCACTCCTAGCCTTTTCCAGTCCCATCGTCGCCATAAGAACTATTTGTGCCGGTGCGACTTAAAGCATCTTGTAGTAATAAATAATAATGTTACTTGCTTTACGTCTCACAAACAACTTTTTCTATTTTCGGAGACGCCGAGGTGCCGGAATTTAGTCCCACAGGAGATTTTTACGTACCAGGAAATCTACCGACACGACAATGATGTATTTAAACACACCTTCAAATACCACCGGACTGAGCCAGGATCGAACCTGCCAAGTTGGAGTCAGCAGGCCAGCGCCTCAACCATCTGAGCCACTCTTACAGTGGGATAACCCCTCAACTACTAAAAAGTTTTCATTCCTCGTCTTAACGCGGAAGCGGCCGTCTCTCAGAGCTGGAGGTTTGTCGCGGTGAAGGAGATGGCCTATACTAGGAACTGTCCCGGCGTTCGCCTTAGTGGGCGAGGATTGACGGTAGTCGTTTGATTGATACGACATACCTTGGACTTCTACGTTCTTAAGCGTATCTTTTGTAGCTTTCAGCGTCACCAACATAGCAGCGTGCTTCCTTTTAAATGCTTTTGAAGTTTTCTATTTCCTTGCCCTTATTATCTCCAATTGTGTCTGTAATAGTTGATTGGTCGAGTTTCCTCTTCTTAGGGGATAATGTAGTCAGAGTACACATCGCCCGTTTCATGTTATCTCGTTCAGTGGAGACGTATGGAATGCCAATACATACGTGCTTCAGAACAGTGTTTTGGACACCATTAGGCCAAAGTTTTCAAAGCAGCTTATATCAGTAGATTAGAGGACAAACATGGAAATAAACAATGCATACCTGTGACGAAGTTTCACTTGTACTAGGACCTCCATGCCAGTTGGGCGTAGTGTTGTCTTGGTTGGCTCGTAATCTGTTGGAAGGAAATGAACAGAGAACTGCCCGATGCTTGTTGTTTAAAGGGGCCTCCAGCGAGAAATCCACAAACGCTTCAACTCATTTTGGAAACCTGTGATACATAACACCGGTACATTTCAATCCATAATTACGACACTGCGCCACAGCACAATAAATACTGCACAGGTTCACACCAGACCAAAGCACAAAGCAGAACTAACACGTGTTTCGTCACCAGGACGGGCGAGTGCTGTCTTCATATCACATGACGTCACGCAGAAGGCGTCCAGGGAGAGAAACAAGTGAGCGCGATGCGGGAAGACAAAGTACAAGAAATAAAACTATAACAGGTCCGTCGCTGTTCTGCAGTAACTCATCGCTCCCGCAATTCAGAAGTAAGTCTCTCCACTGATCTTATATTATGTGGCTCTACCTCTCTAGAAATACTAATGCCAACTGAGACCGACAGGCATATATCAACTTACTGGGCTCCTCAGTTGATATCTCCCATGTTCCAATTGCACTGAAGTTTCCTCTTCCTCTACTACATCAATCAATCCACCCATCAAATCCATTCTAGTAGCTTCTTCTTAATCGAGAATCGAACCCGAGGCCCCTCTGACCAAAGGCCAGCACGCTAAATCGTCTACATACAGCAATGGAACGACTGCGGGCCCAGCAGCGTCAAGTATGCAGTTGATGGCGATTGCGAACAACGTGACACTCAGTACCGATCCTTGAGGTACTCCATTTTCCTGAACGTAATATTGAGAAAAAGCATTCCCTACTCGGAATCGAAAGAGCCCGAGGGTCATGTTCTCAATAAATGTTGGCGGATTTCCCCGAAATCCCCACTGGTGTAGTGTGGAAACAATTCCATATCGCCAGGTGTTATCGTAAGCTTTCTCCAGCTCAAAACACACGGCTACTAGGTGTTCCTTCAGGAGAAAGGCCTCCTGAATGGCGCTCTCCAGTCTGACCAGATGATCAGTAGCAGACCGATGAGAGCGGAAATCACACTGGTAGTTAGACAAGAGACCTTCCTTTTCCATGGCACACACAAGGCGCCTCTTAACTAGCCTTTCAAATAGCTTACAAAGGCCATTTGTGAGGCATATTGGCCTATAACAATCCAGGAGTTTTGGATCTTTACGTGGCTTGGGAATTGGCATCACAATTCCCTCACATCACTGAGAAGTAAACACTCCATATTCTGTTGAATGCAGTACTATTGCAGGGTACTACTGTGTCCTAAAAGGAATTAGCGATTGAGGCGAGTATGGTCGATACGGAGCAGGTCAGTATGGAGCAATAAGTGCGGTGCGATGGCTTGTTCACAAAGAGAAGGTTATAGTTAAATGAGAAGAAAAACAAACAAACAACATCCAAGTATTACTGAGACAAAGTGTGGAAAATATCATTAGACCCTATATCCCAAATCCAGCGTGGTACCAAATGTAACAGACATCAGCCTGTCGTACTGACACAAATTAACATGGTGGATAGTGAATAGTCAGGCGAAAGCAAGGCTCTTGTTTTGGAGTGAAGTGAGCAGGTGTGGAAAGTAAAATGTGCGCGAAGTGCGTGGTGTGTTACTGAAGTGTTCCCTAGTAACTGGATAAAGGATAAGCAAGTTCCAATGGAGACCCTGGTAAAGCAGGCCGTGCGACAAGGACACACTGAGCAGTGTAGCCAACATAATTCTGGAACAGGTAACCAATGGAGTAGTGGAGAAACTGTAGACTTCTGTACAAAAGTAATTGAAGAACTGAAGAGAGCATTAGCTCATATCAAGAACGTCGAGACCCAACTGCACGAAAAGACGGACGAGCTGGAGCAGTTCTCGAGGCGGCAGTGTTTTCGAGTGTTCGGTGTGTCTGAGTCCGATGCGAGAAAACACAGACAACTTGGCTAGAGATATAGTTGACCTCAGTCTGCAGAATATAGACAGGGAAAACCAGGACAGACGAGACCCATCATAGTGAAGTTGGTATCTTACAGGAAGAGGAACGAAGTATTTATTAAAAAGAAAAGACTGAAAGGAACGAAGAAACGATGCGTGAAGATCTCACACAGGCCCGCTCGCAGCTTCTCCAGGAGGCCCTCTCCAAACTTGGTATCCGGCAGACGTAGACCAAGGTCGGGACTATTACAATTAAACACCTTGACAGGAAGTTTTATATTACAAGCAAAGCTCAGCCTGCATACTCCGGGAAGATCACAACCGGTCCTGTAGCTAGTAGCGCTAGACGTTGGATCTAAGCTGCCAAGTCATAACATAGCTCCTCATTTCTCCGCTATGCTCACGTAATAATGGTATCCGAGCCCTGGGTCAATCCCTTGTTCATTTGTCCGTATGGAAGGCTACGCACTAATCAGGAACGGCAGAATGGTGAAGGGAGGAGAAGGTGTGGCAAGGTACATACGGAATGAGCTCGCAGGAGAGCTTCAGGACTTATTACCCAGGGATGAGCATGTAATTTCAATGGCAGACTTTAATACTGGCCTGACAAATCATGACTCGTTGGAGACTAAACGATTTAAAAAGATGTTTACTTCCCTTTATATGTCAATCCTACCCCTAAATCCTACTCACCACACAGTCACTTCCCGTACCCTGATAGACTTAACAACACAGACAGAATAGAGATCCACGGACAGTTACCCGCCCCTGGATTATCACAACATGACTCTCTCAAGTGCCCAAAATACGAAATCAAATTTCATTACATACCGAGACATTAAGAACATAAACGAGGACGAGTTTATGTTAGACGCATTAAACACACCGTGGCATCACATCCAATACTTACACAACAAAGACTATGAAGTTACTTACGACTCTCTACGGCAAACACGCACCAGTTCGGACAGCTAGAACAGCACCAGATGTGTGACAGACACGCAGCATATAAACACTCCAATAAATATTCGACAGCCGAAAATGTTGGATAACACAAAAAACTACGTAACGGAACAACTCATGCGGAGAGAAACGCAAAAATACGACAAACACATGAAATCCTGGAAAGCAAGAACTCGACCAAGGCATGAAAATCTCCCCGCAGCATTGGTATGGGCGGAAGCAAAGGAAATAATTTAAAAATAGACATCCAGCTGGACGACCTCAACAGACATCTTAGCACTCAGTCATCAGCACAGACAGACGAAGAAACCAGAAATGAAACAATAGAAATAATTATTTCTAAACGGAGACATTTGACCGATCCATTTCATCTTTCCCACGTTACAGCACATAACGTTAGGACCGTACAATCTGAAATAAAATCGGACGCACTGGTTGTGACGGAGATAAGAAAACTTACAGAAATTGTTCTCCCCACAATCACACACATTATAAACACTTCTCTAATGACTGGAATTTTTTCTTCTGAATGGAAGAGTGCCATAATACATCCTTTCGAAACATAAGAGAACCCAAGCAACCCAGAAGACCTTCGAGCAATTTGTATACAACTATTACCCTGCCTAGGTAAAATACTCGAAAAAATCGTACACAAACAATTATCTATCTAAAAAAAACACACAACCTACTGGACGGATTTCAGTCAGGATTACAACCTAACCACAGCACTACGACAGCTTTACTGACAGGTGTTGGTGGTGGTGATTATTGTTTTCGTAAGAGGAAGTACAACTGGGCAACCATCCTCTATTAACACTAATCAGTGAGAAAAGTGGAAGGGATCTAACGCTTCGAAAATGAATATATCGGCCAAAGGAAGACAAGGGCCACGAAGGGCATGAAAATGAAAGACTCTCTAGCCCTCGATACCCAATAGCGTTGGGGTCGGAAATGAACAAGAGTTGACCACGGGTGGTCGGATAGGATAGGTGAAAGTGAGGAGCCTGGAAAAAAGTAAGTGGAAGCAATGCCAGGACTCAGCTAAGGGCCACATGGTCGCCTACCCACTTTCAAAGTTCAGATCCCCTGGGGTCCTTTTTATTCGCCTCTTAGGACAGGCAGGGTTTACCGTGGGTGTTATTGTGCTGCCCTCACCGACAGAGGGAAGCATTTCTGAGAGTTACCAGTGGCATTCAATTAGACATGGACAAAGGTTGATTGAAAGTTCTCAAATAAAACATTTGACTGCGTAGACAGAGACATATATCTGGGAATATTCAAAGTTACTAATTTTTCATTTACACCTTTATCTTGCCTGCAGTCGTATCTTACAGTACGTCAACAATGTGTATCAGTGGGCACTAACACCGCGCACCGCTCCTTTTCTTCATGTAAATATCACTTATATGCAGATGATATTCAGTTATACATACACACAGACCTGGCCATAAATAACGTGAACGAATATCTAAACAAAATTTGAGGCTGGACTGTTAATAACTCCCTTAAAGTTAACCCAAAAAATCACAAGCCATCATAGTAGGATCTGAAAGTGACCATAAGGAATTGGAGAGAAGAAACATTCCTCCTGTTATGTTCTAAGGAACAGAAATCGGTCTGAAAGACTCCGTGAAGAATCTTGGCCCAGTCATGGACTACGGAGACCTTAAATACAACATTTTTAACAGCACACTCAGTACCAAATTACAGCGTGCATACAACGCATGTATCCGCTTTATCTTCAATAAACCGAGGCAGTGACGTATCTCCCCCTACCTCAATCAGTTATCTTTGCTATATTTAGTGGAGGGACGGAAACTGCACTCTGTGTCAGTTATTCATTCTGTTCTACGGATCGAAACACCGGTTTACTGTACCTATCACCAAACAAGCTCACTGCTAGGTTTCCCTACCCTTCAGTGATTCATTCATAGCCGCGACTATCCGCCTGTTGAATTCCCTGCCGGCTGAAAATGAGACATTCCTAATACTCAGCTGTTCAAAAGAACGTGTTGCAAACATTACTTACCGTAATCTATAGAAGATATCCAAGTTACTTTCTTCATGCAAATATTAACTGTAGGAACGAGACGATAAGCTTTTCCATTTAGTTGATAAGTCTATAATTTTAGTGCGTTGTAGAATTTAACACAAATTAAACAGTGTATTACGACTGGGCATAATAGCAGGCTCTATAGTATGCGCCATGCCGTACAAAACAAGACGATAATAAATAAAAATAAATAAAATTTAAAAACAAAGAGATGTTGAACAGAATAACATCTATTTCACATTGTGTTTTTCCCACTTTTTCTTTTTCTTTATTGGAAAATTACACTACCGGTACTGATAAACCGAAATCATCAGTCAGTAAGAATTTTCCTTGACCTTACATTTCAACTAGATCACAGAATGTAAGCTGTGGCTCTACTTCCTCCTCAAGTCTTATTTTCAGTTTTGACGATGAGTTCAGACTCCCCAGAATGCACCATCGCTGGTGGTGGGAGACTGGATACTCTCTGGGGGTAGTGACATCTGTATCGTTGTTTATCGTCGCATAAGATCTAATAAAGGGACTCTCGCAGACACCTCCTCCAAGGCAAAATTCAGAGCAGAACTGTGTCGGAGTTTCGAGATCACAAATGGTGTGAGACAAGGAAATGGCCTCTCGCTTATTCTCTTCAATTTGCTGCTCGACAAAGTCATATAAAGACCTGGAAGCTTACACTGAGCAATATCGGAATCAAACCGCTTACCATTTAAGGCGGAGAAAGGAATATCGAGATCAGAAGACTGGCCTTCGTAGATGACACCGCGAACATAACCAACAACTCTATGGATGATCCAGTTGCTGTTCAATCCCTGCATGAGATAGCGGGGAAGGCAGGACTACAAATATCATACGACAAGACGAAGTACTTGGAGAATAAGCACCCCGGGAAAGCCCCTTCGACGACCATCTATGGAAAGATAGGAAAAGTCTGTCGATTCCGGTATCTCGGCGAATAGGTCCACCCCAATGGTAGATATGGAAGCTCCACTTTAGACAGATTTGCTAAACTCAACGAAACATACCAACTGTCGCAAAACAGCAAGTGCATTTCGAAGAACGCCAAAATATGTCAGTACAAAACTGTTTTCAGACCCAACTTCTTATGTGCTGGGGAGACCTTACTGAAGAACAGGAAAGGCACCATAGACGACCTGGAAAAACTGAAAGGCGAATCCTCCGGAAAATTCGTGGGCCAAGTGTGCTCCCGGATGCAAGCTACCGACTGAAAGCGAACTCCGAACTGTACATGCGATATAGGCGGGCACCTTCCGAGAATGGAGAACAGCAGGCTGACGAAGATCTTCTCACTCATCAAAGACTATAAGGCTGGAACTTAATGGGGCGATATCTGATACCCATGTCTCAGACCGCCCTAAATGTTGTAAATTGGTAAATTCGTGGTCTCCTCTATCAAAAGTTGTTAAATCTCGCAAACCAGAGGAAGGACTCAAGAAGTATTGGGAACAAAAGCGAGCATCCAAAAAGTGCTCCCTAGTGGACTTCACTCGAAGTCACTTGAATGTTCTATATTGTTTCATTTTAATACGTGTTAACCATCAAACCATATATTTCAGCACTCCATAGTACCTTATGAAAATTAAGTCAAGGGCACTTAAATTACAGATATCATACTCATGCAAGTACTTCAGTCCAAAATAAGGTTGTATTGATTTACTTGTAATGCTACCTTAGTACACCCGTTGAGGACTGTGTATACTAATTAAAGAACTAAATCTCAATTTCTCACACGTGATAAAAGATTGAAATATGGTTTGGGTGTCGCTTGGACTTGTAAATATAACATTTATCAACATCTCCACTTGAATTCTAAGTACTCATACAAAAACTAATCTTATCCCTGTCATAATGTATAGAAATATCATGCTGGAATTGTGGCAATTTATTACGACGTCATTTCACTTCAGGATAAAAACTTACATTAACGGATATTCTGCCCCGCCATGAGGTCATGGTGGTCTCCACAATTCTTGCATCATTATGGTCCATTTTGGAAGTCCTTTACGACTTCATCTCTCCTCCAAGATTTAAACTTCCATCTTAGGATCGAAGGGGGTTGGTTCTTCTTTCTATACATGTCGAATTCAGGTGAAAAGAGTCCCTCAGGTCATAATGTGATGTGATGAAATGAACTTACAAATTGCACTTTATTTTTGCGAAATGATCACCTCGAACTTGTTCGAACACCATGAGTAAGATAAGGCGATTGTAACAGAGTTTTGTTCTTGGACACAAGATAATAACCTCTTCGTTGAAATAATTTTGCATTATACCAACGCCCCCAGTCGCTATGTCATCCACAGCTACTCTGCCTTTAGAATAAAGACGTAATCCTCTCATAGTCGTGTCGTGTCCAGATCTCAAATGAGATTCCTGTAGACAGACTGTGGAGTCCGCAGACACGGATATCAGTTGACGTAACTCATCAAGTCGACGAGTGTAACAGTAGTGCCATTGTGTGGACTGGTAGCGCTCATGTTTCCAAATACTACCGTCCTTGTCGGTGTCCTTTGTGTCATCACCATCCACGACCATGAGCGCTTCAGTCTCCATTGTCTCCTCAGCAGAGGGCGACACCGCGACAAAGGGAGGTCGAATAGGATAGAAGAAAGTGAGGAGAAAGGCAAGAGTATATGGAAGTAGAGTCAGGACTCAGCTAAAGGCCCCTCGGTCAACAAACCAAGTCCAAAAGTTCAGAGCTCTTGGGGAACCTTTTTGTCGCCTCCTACGAAAGGCGGGGAATATCGTGGGTGTTATTCTACCAGCCCTCTCTCGGAAGAGATTTCAGTTATGGAGAAATTTACAACTGTCTTCAGAAGAGCTCTTTAATACCAGAGGGGCCTCCCGTTCCTTATGATGTGGATAATCTGAAATAATTTAACGAACAGAACATTATTTTGTAGGATTTTACTAATAATTTTATATGTGGGGTGATATATATCGATAAATAAAAAATAGAAAAATGAAATGAAAAATAATGATAAATAATGTAAAAATATCGGGGCAACTGGCGCTCCTCCTGCTCCTGAAACAGAAGAACAAGAAATGAATAGATAAATGAGTGATTTGACTGTCAACATTTGCGGTGTAAACCAAAATACGTGTATAAATAACAATGGAACACTGAAACAAAACTTGTACAACGAAATGAAGAAATCTCTAAACTACACCGAGAATTCGCACCTCACTCAGACACGCAGGAGTTAGAATTGATCATGTGAGCTCTTGAATTGAAAATACAAAATTCCTTTAGAAGAGTGTTCCGTGCGTGAGCTCAATCTCGCTAGCAGCCTTGCTGTTTCGTCGGTGAAAGGATATTTACTAGCTCTTATAGATCTCAGGTATGATTGCTTATTCCTGTATCTCAATGGACACGTGAGAAAGAAAATGTCTGCTTTGCAAGGAAACTTAACTTGATTTCTACTTTTAAACGAATTAACTTCAAAAACTTAACGGGTATGAATAGGGAACAAAGAACTTAAATTATGCTTTCACCGGGTGAGTTGGCCGTGCGGTTAGGAGCGCGCTGCTGTGAGCTTGCATCCGGGAGATAGTGGGTTCGAACCCCACTGCCGGCAGCCCCGAGAAATTTTTCCGTGGTTTCCCATTTTCACACCAGGCAAATGCCGGGGCTGTACCTTAATTAAGGCCACGGCCGCTTCTTTCCAACTCCTAGGCCTTTACTATCAAATCGTCGCCATAAGACCTATCTGTGTCGGTGCGACTTAAAGCCAGTTGCCAAAAAAAAAAAAAAGGCTTTCGTTTATGTTGATTGCATCGAGCTCTTTGAGATTTTGATGATGATGCGGATCAGATACCCTGAATGATTTATTTTCTATAATCTGTACAAAAAACTGTCTGCGGTGATAAGAATCGACGGCTTTGGAAAAGAAGCAGCAATCCAGAAAGGAGTGAGGCAAGATTGCAGTTTATCGCCTCTTCTTTTCAGTTTAGGCGGATAAGGGGATCACAATCCATGGAGATTTGGGGATGCTGTTGTTATTTTATCTCAAATTGCAGAAGACCTCTCCCGTTGTGGGTGGGAGTGGTAGACTAACACACACTGTACACCCCGCCAGTCTTCAGAGACATCTGAAAAGGGGCCCTAGGGTCTCTCAGCTTGGGAGCGTGGGTTGACGACCACCACCACCACAATGAAAGATTTTCGAAAAGTTATAAATGTTAAAACAAAAAGAAATACGGAATTAATACGAAAAATTACTAACGTGCGTTCCCTGAGTAACAGATCACTGTCGCACATAAAGCGGATGACGAGATCAGCAGTAGTCGCGTCATCGGCTAGAATACGTTCAAGTGTTTCCTGCAGGACCAGGCTCCGTCTATGAGGATGTGGGCCACGGTGAAGTCGGCACCACAAGAACACACTGGAGGGGGGGGGGGGTCTTCCCTCTTTAGGAAATAAGAGTGCGTGGTTCGTAAATTACCTATCCTCACCCTACCCTATACAATGGCCTCTCTCCGTGAAGACCGGAAAGAGGATCACCACCCGGTAGTGGTCTTCTTAATTGCTCTCAGCTTATTGGGAGTTCGGATAGCAAGCCACTCCGATTCCCAGGACTCAAGATGGTTCGATGTAGCTAAGAACACAGGTACATTCTAATCTCTTGGAGGTAAAAGTACCGCGCAAGTTCATTTCGCGCAATCCCTACGTGGCTTGGAAGCCTGCCTAGAAGATCATGAATCTCCTGCACCAGTGGGTGTTTCGAAAAATAGGTTTCAGTAGACTGCAGAGGACTTAACGTTTCGGTACATAAGAGAAAGTCCACCTCTGTGGTGTAGTGGTTAGCGTGATTAGCTGCCACCCCCGGAGGTCCGGGTTCGATTCCCGGCTCTGCCACGAAATTTGAAAAGTGGTACGAGGGCTGGAACGGGGTCCACTCAGACTCGGGAGGTCAACTGAGTAGAGGTGGATTCGATTCCCACCTCAGCCATCCGTGGTTTCCCACTTCTCCTCCAGGCAAATGCCGGGATGGTACCTAACTTAAGGCCACGGCCGCTTCCTTCCCTCTTCCTTGACGGTCCCATCCAATATTCCCATCCCTCCACAAGGCCCCTGTTCAGCATAGCAGGCGAGGCCGCCTGGGCGAGGTACGGGTCATTCTCTCCAGTTGTATCCATGACCCAAAGTCTGAATCTCCAGAACACTGGAGGCGGTAGAGGTGGGATCCCTCGCCGAGTCTGAGGGAAAAACTGACCCTGGAGGATAAACAGATTAAGAAACGAACGAACATAAGAGAAAATGGTTTCTTTCGTAATCCAGTGCAAACTGCAGAGCTTCAAAGACGGCGTAAAGCTCCGCAGTATACACGATACAACTGGGAAGAATGACCAGTACCTCGCCCAGGCGGCCTCACCTGCTATGCTGAACAGGGGCCTTGTGGAAGGATGGGAAGATTGGAAGGGATAGGCAAGGAAGAGGGAAGGAAGCGGCCGTGGCCTTAAGTTAGGTACCATCCCGACATTCGCCTGGAGGAGAAGTGGGAAACCATGGAAAACCACTTCCAGGATGGCTGAGGTGGGAATCGAACCCACCTCTACTCAGTTGACCTCTCGAGGCTGAATGGACCCCGTTCCAGCCGTCGTACCACTTTTCAAATATCGTGGCAGAGCCGGGAATCGAACCCGGACCTCCGGGTGTGGCAGCTAATCACGCTAACGACTACACCACAGAGGCGGACACACAGACAACAACCAAACGCAAATACGTTTAGGAGGGTGGAGCGACGTTTGCATATAACTTCGTCACTTTCCCGAACAAGTCCTTTTAGCGAGCCACCAGTTACGTCCGGTGAAACTGCTGAGGTGGTTTTGGACACTTTCCGGAAGAATCCTCACACGAGTACTCGGGCAGTAGCACAACAGGCCAAGATCAGCCAGTCTCTGTTGTACAGGTATTGCATTCCAGTTTCTTCCGTCCGTATCACGTGCAACTACATCAAGAACTCCACGGACGAATTTTCGAAACAAGTGTTGATTTCTGTGCGTGGATACTGACACAAATGGCATCATTTTCGGACGAGGCACAATGTCATAATAATGAATCTGTGAATCGTCGTAGTATATGCTACTGGAGTGTTGAAAATCCCCACTGGGTAAGGCAGGCAGCATTTCAGGCACGATGGGGAGTAAATGTCTGGTGTGGTGTACTGGGTGTTCGCATAACTGGACCATATATCTTTGAGGATCATTTGACAGGAGCCCGGAACCAACAGTTTCTTCAAGACCAACTTCCATTGCTGCCATAGGATGTGCCCCTGGCTAAGCGTGTGGTAGCAACACGACGGAGCTCCCCCTCACATGTCAGCAGATGATCGCAACTACTTCAATGTTACACATCCCGGTCGATGGATAGGAAGGAGTGGACTTGCCACCTGGCCTGCTAGATCGCCCGATTTGACGCCACTGGACTTCTTCTTACAGGGCTATTTGAAAGATCGGCAGTTCGAACACCCTGAAAGCCTTATTACGGAAGGCTGTGATCCGTAACACCTACAATGCTACAAAGAGACCGAATGGCAGTTCAACGGCGGGCTGAAACGCGCATTACTAGAGAAGGCCTTCTATTCTAACACTTGCTGCGCTAACAGGCTGTTGCTCAGTCAAGCGGATTCAAGCCCCCACTATTCTATCCTCGTCTAGCCCTGCTTATAAAACATCCACATAAGCAGCCCTATTGGTCTAGAACTGAGCCAAAATAAATAAATAAATAAATAAATAAATAAATAACCAAAGACGTGAGGGCATTCGGAATTGGCCCTCTGCATGATCCTCGAAGTACGAAATGCGAATAAAATTTACAGGCTCAAGTGGGATTCGAATCCAATTACCAAACGCTGCTGTATTAACAGCCCCGCATTTACCCTCTGACACCACGGCGACTCCAGCGAGTAGGTTTCCCGAAAGCCTACTACAAGAACCACTACTTCCGCTTTACTAATGCACACACGTTTTCTATCAGTATGCCATCGCTTTTGGCGTTCATTTCATACTCTACTGAAAGCTCATAATTGGCACGTACTTTTTACATAACCGTATGGCAGTTTGATGCGTTGTTAAAATGGATACGGTTGGGCTACATGTTTTTGCAAATATAATGGTGCAGTGAGTGATTAAAGGCGATTGTTGCTTGGTATAGGGGAGAAGGGGGCACATTTGAACATGGGGCACATTTGAACAATTTGAATAATCCGCCAGACAATTGAAAGTCCTAATATCTAATTTCATTATTTGAGAGTGGCACCCCTGCTCTTCAGCTGATATTTGTTTTCCCGCCATTCATTTGTTGTGTTTGGTGTGGGCTAATGAACAAGTATTACGCTGCATTGAAAGTAAATTTGCCAAGTGAACTTTGTAAGGTATTTGTGACTGTGTTGTTCCATAAAAGGTAAGTTTGTTTCTGCAGTACTACATATTAATGGGTTGTGAAGCGTGCCAGTAGAACAAAGCTGTTGCAAGGTCTTGCTGTTCAGCAGAATTTAAGGTTACGGTTAATGGCTGCATGCGGGGTAGATTTGAACACTGCCTTTGGGGGCACATTTGAACACTGTTCAAATGAGCCCCACTGTAAGTACACATGTTTATGAAGCAAAATATAACAAAAAACTCCTACTGATTAGTTTGAATTTATTTTAGAACTGAGGAAAACTATGGTTCGTACGTACATTAAGAAGAGAAACAAACCGGATGTCCCGGAGGAAGTTATAAGGGAGGCTGTAAGAGCTGTCATGGAGAGAAGTCATTCGTTGAGGGAGGCTGCTTCAAAATATGGAATGACTCACACTGCATTGTACTACAGAGTTAAAAAGGAGAAGAATGGCCTAAACAAATCTCGTGTGTTTTCTTTGCGGTATGCAAGTCGGCAAGTGTTCAGTAAAAATCAAGAGCTAATGCTACAAGATTACATTGTTAAGTGCTCTAAAATTAGTTACGGAATGACTTACATGCAAATTCGTCAGTTGGAGTAAGATTATGCTAAGAAATCAGGCTGTAAATATCCAACTACCTGGGATGAAAACAACATTGCAGGAATTGACTAGGTACAGGGATTTATGAAGCGACATAAGAAACTTGCTCTTCGTAAGCCTGAAAATACAAGTCTCGCCAGAGCCAGTGCGTTCAACAAACCAAATGTAATGGAATTTTATGACAATTATGAGCAAGCACTTAAATTGGTGCCGATCAGTGCGGACAGAATCTTGAATCTCGATGAAACGGGGGTATCTACAGTTGTACAGTCTCCAGATGTTGTTACACAGGTGGGGGTGAATCAGGTTGGGCAAGTAGTTTCTGGAGAGCGTGGAAAAATGATAACAGTTTGTATGATAATCAATGCTGTTGGTAATAGTTTACCACCTGTTTTCGTCTTTCCAAGGGCGAGACTTGCTGACTCACTGATGTTTGGTGCACCACCTGGAAGCCTGGGCCTAGTCAATAGTCCTAGAATTAGCTGGATGACAGGACCTTTGTTTTTAATGGTACTGGAGCATGTCAAGAAAATGACTAAGTGTTCGAAGGAAGACCCTATCATTTTGTTAATGGATAATCATGAGTCCCATTGCACTCTAGATTCTATTCTGTATGCCCGAGAGCATGGTATCGTTTTGGTCACTTTCCCCCCGCACTGCACACACCGGCTGCAGCCACTAGATGTAGGAGTCATGGGGTCATTCAAAGGAAAGCTACGAATCGCACAGCACGACTGGATGACTGCTAATCCTGGTAAAACAATAACAATTCATGACTTAGCAGCATTAACGAATGTTGCTTTTCAAGCTTCCTTCACTGTGAAGAACATAACTGCTGCTTTTTCTAAGACAAGAATATGGCCTTTTTCTACGTTTGCTTTCTGTGATGACGATTTCGAGCCATCATGCGTTACCAGTGAGGAAGTCACTGTTTCAGAGAACTCTGTCCCTTCTGCTACCAGGCCTGGAACACCTAGGCCTACTGGAAAACCTTGCGAGGAAACTCCAAGATCACAAATGGAGAACCTTTCACCAGAAGATGTTCGATCCTTTCCGAAAGCTGGACCTAGTTGCGAAAAAAGGCAAATAAAGAAAGCCAAATCCCGCATTTTAACAGCTACCCCAGTTAAAGACTGCATTGAGGAGAAAACTGTAGCGAGGGCTGCTCTAAAGAACAAATATGGCAGGGAGGCTAACAATCAAAGCAAATTTCAAGGAAGTCAGAAGAAACCTAAGAAACAACTGACGTTTTCATCGTCCAGTGAAAGTGATGAGGATATTTCAGTTCACGATGAATCAGATTTTGAGACATTTGAAGAAATCGTGGGGTCTCCTGAGATGGCAGGCAATGAAAAAATATTAACAGGTGACTTTCTGTTAATTTGATACTCCACAAAGAAAAACAAGGTGTTGTTTGTAGGTCAAGTAATCGAAATATCCGACAGTCTTACATATAAGATAAAATTCATGCGCAGGTACGGGGAGACATGGAAATTTCTATTTCCGGAAATAGATATCAGTGAAGTTGAAAGAGATGACATTGTTGTCAAACTTCCAACGCCATATACTTCAAGTGGAACTGCACGCAATGCAGCATTGAAAACTTTCGGTGTGAACTTCAACTTTTGCAAGGACAAAGTTATGTAATCAAGTGAAAAGTGTCCTTCAAACAACATAAATCTTAAATAATTGATGTATTTTGTACCGATTTGTGTATGTTCATAAGTGCCCCATGTGTAGTTCAGAGGTACCCCAGGAGTGGGGTAGTTATGAACATGTTGCATCCTTATCGTTTTCTATTAATAGGGTGCATCAGAGCCTTAATTTTGTGGTTCATTCAATTTGAAACTGTGTATGATATGTTACTCTTTCAAGAATGTTGTGATTTCGATGAATAAAATATTTTGGGTAGTAAGAAAAAAAATTTTCTCAAAATTTGTTCAAATGTGCCCCCTTCTCCCCTACGGCAAAGGAGAAGAGACCATGACGACAACTCTGAGATGCGTAACAGCATAAAACTTGAGGCGCGGCTGACTCACCCGGTGTGTCTCGTGAACGAAGTCCTGAAAATACCTCACCTTGGGTCCATGGAGTAGATCTAGACGTGTGTCCGGTCGCGGAACTAACCACGGAGATACTTCGCTAGAAGTATGATATCTGTATATAATCACGACACAAGCTATCAATTCCCAACCCGGAAGGCGTAGCAGTGCCGCACGGTCAGCCCCCGCCCCCACGAAGTGCCGCTGTGAAACTTAAGCATGTTAAGTGTTTTCATGCAGGCAACCTTAAACTGACGGATGTGGGGCTGCCACGTTAGTCTCTTATCAAAATGGAGACGCAGGAATCTGCAGGTGTCAACCACTGGTAAGACACTGTTTCGCAAGTGGAGCTCTGATTCAGGATGCACAAGCTGACATCGATCGAAGTGTACAACTGAGGTTTTCGCCGCTGAAAATCGCAAAGTCATGTTCAAGGCCCATCTGTCGACTCTTTTAATAGCTTGCTATAGCTGTCCCTCAGCAAACGCCACCCTTCCGGAGCTGTGATGTAGAACTAAGTCGCCTAGATACAGCGATGGAACGACTGCGCGTCCAGCAGTGGCAACTATGCCATTGATGGCGATTGCGAACAGCGTGACACTCAGTACAGATCCCTGAGGTACTCCATTTTCTTGAACGTGTTATTGATAAGTGGTGATGATTATTGTTTAAAAGGAAGTACAACTAGGCAATCATCCTCTATATCACTAATAATAGAGAAAGTATGGAAAGGATCGGACACTTCGGAAAATGAAGGTATCGGTCAAAGAAAGACAAAGGCCACGGAGGGTGTGCAAGTCGAAGACTCCGTAGGCCTCGAGTCCTCTAATAATTTCGTGGTCGGAAAAGAACAAGAG
The DNA here is from genome assembly GCF_040414725.1 of Anabrus simplex. Lineage (NCBI taxonomy): Eukaryota > Metazoa > Arthropoda > Insecta > Orthoptera > Tettigoniidae > Anabrus > Anabrus simplex. The sequence continues at coordinate 85,283,514 of NC_090276.1, read as the reverse complement.
TTGACTAAGGGAGGTTGGACAGGATAGACGGAAGTGAGGAGCGTGGCACAAGTAAGTGGAAGCAGTTCCAGGACTCAGCTATGGGCACTGTGGTCGCCAATCCACGCTTCCAAGTTGAAAGCGCCTGGGGTCACTTTCAGTCGCCTCTTACAACAGGCAGGGAATACCGTGGATATTTTTCTACCGCCCCCACCCACAGCAAGATATTACTGATAAAATGCATTCCCTACTCGGACTCGAAAGGGCCGGTGGGACATGCAGTTCTCATTAAACTTTGGTAAATTTGACCGAATTCCGCACTGGTGTATTGTGGAGAGAATCCCATATTGTCAACTACACGGCTACTCTGTGTTCCTTACGGAGAAGGGCCTGCTGAATGGCGCTCGCTAGTCTGACAGATGATCGGTGAGAGCGAAAACCACTCTGGCAGTTAGACAAGAGTCAGTGTACATCAGAGGTCGGCACTGCCTGAAGGAGCGGCTGGTTGGTGAGTCATGTCAGGAGTTTGTGGCGGGTAATACTAGACACAAATGTATTAAGAATAAGTCGCAAGAAGACAGAGAACTTTCTTGATCCCGGGTAAGGGGGTCCGCAGAACAGTGTCTTCCTTGCCGGAGAACCGCTGATGGGGACCGTCAAGTTCAAGTCACCACAACTGATGGTAATGGATGAAATGGCGGTCTCTTACTGGTGTTCTGTGTGATAAGCGGATGTCAGTCAAATGAAAGGGCAAAGTGTAAAGAACCACTGTCCGTTCTTCCCTCACGTACGGCTCCGAGTATCGGGCAGGAGTTGCAGAGATGCGGATGTTGCGATGGTGCAGTGGGCATGTGCGGTGGATTGCGCCCATCAGCGACAGTTACAGTGAACACCATTTAGTACGAAGAGAGGAAGAGGTCGTGGCTGAGGCTGTAAAGTGCCGACATACTCTCCCCAAGTAAGACGAGCTCGGGAGTGCCCGTTTTGTGGGTACGTCTACGCCCAGGAAAGGAGAAGTATCCATGACTAAATACCAGCTGCTTGTATGGTCGATGGGCTCGTAAAGAGCAAGCGGCAGGTCGCGGTGTACTTAGTGGATGAACATAACCACGACTGCCAGTTCATTAGGGTCCTGGTTAAGGGTCACTTAGACATTTTGGAAAAATAATAATTTCATGTTATTCAGAATACAAATTCTTGAGTCATCTCTTATTACATCTTATTATGTCCCAAGTTTAACAAAACGAAAAACATAATTTTATGTCAGAAAAGAACACCTAAAATGGGAGTGAATAGAAGTTACGCAAACTACCCCTTGAGCGGCATTGGGGCTGTATCCCCTATTTGCCGGACCATGGGCTCTGAACATTGCAGCGTTCTTAGCTGAGTCAGGCATTGTTTGCACTCCTCCCTTGGTCAACTCTCGCTCGACGGTATTAGGATCGCCATTTTCAAGCCCAGTGGAGCAGGCAGGATTCAGACCGAACAGAAGCACTACAGACCAAATGATTTCTCTTACAACTTACATAGAAGCAGGCTATGAGAGAAAGCTTAAGACATCAGTGGCTTTTATTGATCTGACAGCAACCTAAGGACGGCCTACTCTTCAAGGTTCTGAAAGTGATACCATACAAGATGACTGTCCGGCTCTTGAATAATATACTAAGCCAAAGACTTTTCCAAGCACATATGGGGAATACTGTGAGCACCAAAAGATCACTAAATAATGAACTTCCTCAGGGTTGTGTTCTTGCTCCAATCTTATTTAGCCTATATATCTCAGACATGCTTTCTACATTTGCAAGAAAATTTGGATATACCGATGATTAGGCTATTGAAACCAGAGATACAACATTCGAGATATCCAAGGTGACCTTAATGGACGACATAAAAGTGTTGGTACAGTACTTTAAATTGTGGAGACATACACTTAATGCCAATAAAACCGAAGTATGCTGCTTCCATCTAAACAGCAAGATGGCTAACAAACAATTGCAGGTGTACATTGGAAATGAGTTATTGAGACATAATAAATTCCCTAAATACCTAGTAGTTACCTTAGATAGAACTCTCTTCTTTAGATAACACCTTCGTAACGTCCAATCCAAAGTAAGAACTCGCAACAACGTAATCCAAAAATTATGTGGTACAAGTTGGGGTTCAACAGCAAATTTACTCCGATGCACCGCTTTGGGACTTGTGTTCTCGGCTGCTGAGTACTGCCCTCACACGCAGCTCAACACCACGATACGTCTCGTCTACCTATTCTCAGCCATATCTGCCCACGACATCTGAATCCACCAATAAGAACTGCAATAGAACTGAAGAATACCACCTTCAATATTACTAAGGAATGGCAGGGAAGACAAGATACCAGGCCTGAGTCAACTTTGCCGCACATAGGATCGTCACTACCACCTGGATTTGAGCTTCTTAACAGGATACGATCTGGCCATGGTAACTGCGCAGATTTCCACTACAAGTGGAAAAGAATTCCTACGCCTAACTGCGACTGTGGTGCCTCTACGCAGAACATCCTGCACATTATCAGGGAATGTCCAAAAAGAAAGTACAGTGGCAATATCAGTGACTTTGCTCATGCGCTTCCAGAGACAGTTAGCTATATAAATAACCTGGATAAAAATATATAGTGTTTTCTTCAAAAGCATTGCGTGTTGTATCTGTAAAGCGATGCGCTAAATAAATAAATAATTTCATTGAATTAACAGTTATGGCCTGAGCAATTTTCCTTTTAACTTAAACCCTACTATTAGAAAGAAAATCTACCTATTTAGCCTCAAAAAAAAAATAGAAATGTCCTTATAAGCAATATTTGGTATCATCATACTGTTTTAACAAAATATGTACATTTCTTAAAGTCACCTATATTTTCTTCCGTTCTTGACAATGCATTACGGCATTCCGCAAGGGATATCATGGTACACAACCAGCCAAACACGTATGCATTTTGCCAAATCAAATTGTTGGGAACATCTTCACAGTTTTCTGAGAGGGCACACCATACAGTTATATATAACGGAGAATCTACATGTCCTAAATCACATGTCATTACAAACAATGTAGTGCCATCTAATCAGCAATTATTGTCCTCTGCAGGATGCAATAACTCATTTGTCACAGCTAACTCAGCTCAGATCCAAACTTGAATTAATTAGCGGTTGCATTATCCCCACCTTTATCTCGAAATACAGAAAACACCTTCACAATACTGTCCGAGACTTCTGAAGTCGCTGACTTGGAAATGATCTGAACATGCCTTCTAGTTCTTAATACAATGTTAATATCCCTTCTTGCTTGTACACTTCTCTGATATTTCAAAACACACCGATCACACCACATCACCGGTGAAGTTTAACTACTAAGCCAGTTAAAATGTGAGTCATTTAGCTCAGAATTTTAACAAGTACTCTTTCACCGTAGGAATATATTCAAACAGCAGCGACGTACGTATTCTTGTCACATGAGAAAGACGGCAAATTATTATTTTGCACTTCATAATTATAGCAGCGAAATGCAGCACATATTTATCCACTCAAACTGAGAGGAACATTTTAAATTACTCCAAACTCATAAATAAAATAAAAGAACTTCATCAACTAATGCACACGCTCTTATGAGAGGGTAAGCAAATCCAGGTCACACCGCTAGACAGAACTCAAATCGCGTAGTGGTGGTGATTATTGTTTTAAGAGGTAGTGCATCTAGGCAACCATCCTCTATATAACACTACAGAGGGAAAAATAGAAGGGACCCGACACTTCGAAAAATGAAGATATCGGCCAAAGAAAGATAAGGGCCACGAAGAGCATGAAAATGAAGGACTCCCTAGCCCTCGCAAACCTAATAGCGTCGGGGTCGGAAAAGAACAAGAGTTGACCAAGGGAGGTCGGATAGGATAGATGAAAGTGAGGAGCCTGGCACAAGTAAGTGGAAGCAATGCCAGGACTCAGCTAAGGGGCCCGTGGTCACCAACCCACGCTCCAAAGTTCAGAGCTCCTGGGGCCTCTTACGACAGGCAGGGGATACCGTGGGTGTTATTCTACCGCCCCCACCCACAGGGGGATCAAATCGCGTCTCGCAAACTGTCCTGTATTATCTCTCTAACATCTCTCAAATGGGCATTTTGCTTCAAAACTAATGGAGCAACTTTCTCAGTGTATCTCTGGTATTATTCTAGTTCGTCACTTTTCAATTCTTGTCGCAATCCATGGGGTTCTTCTGTCTTCCTTTTCTCACTGTTCTTACTAATAGTCCTACAATAAATACCGCACTTGCATCTCAATCAAAGCGGGAATCTGCTCAGAATACATTCTTCATTTTGCAGCCTTCTCGGCAAGAAACATGAGGAGTTTGATGTCTTTGATTGTTATCCAAGTTCTTTGAAAGTGTAACAGCAGCCAAACTCCACTAAGGCTCGGCGTAGATCTTGACGCCGCACTGCCACAGAGAGGACCGTAGCAGCCTAACTCCACTGTGGTGAACGTAGATCTTGACGCCGCACTGCCACAGAGAGGACCGTAGTAGCCAAACTCCACTAAGGCTCGGCGTAGATCTTGACGCCGCACTGCCACAGAGAGGACCGTAGTAGCCTAACTCCACTGTGGTGAACGTAGATCTTGACGCCGCACTGCCACAGTCCGTTCGGGAGAGGACCGTAGCAGCCCAACTCCACTGTGGTGAACGTAGATCTTGACGCCGCACTGCCACAGTCCGTTCGGGAGAGGACCGTAGCAGCCTAACTCCACTGTGGTGAACGTCGATCTTGACGCCGCACTGCCACAGAGAGGACCGTAGTAGCCTAACTCCACTGTGGTGAACGTAGATCTTGACGCCGCACTGCCACAGAGAGGACCGTAGTAACCTAACTCCAATTGGTGAACGTAGATCCTGACGCCGCACTGCCACAGAGAGGACCGTAGTAGCCTAACTCCACTGTGGTGAACGTAGATCTTGACGCCGCACTGCCACAGAGAGGACCGTAGCAGCCCAACTCCACTGTGGTGAACGTAGATCTTGACGCCGCACTGCCACAGAGAGGACCGTAGCAGCCCAACTCCACTGTGGTGAACGTAGATCTTGACGCCGCACTGCCACAGTCCGTTCGGGAGAGGTCCGTAGCAGCCTAACTCCACTGTGGTGAACGTAGATCTTGACGCCGTATTGCCACAGAGAGGACCGTAGCAGCCTAACTCCACTGTGGTGAACGTAGATCTTGACGCCGCACTGCCACAGAGAGGACCGTAGCAGCCTAACTCCACTGTGGTGAACGTAGATCTTGACGCCGCACGGCCACAGAGAGGACCGTAGCAGCCTAACTCCACTGTGGTGAACGTAGATCTTGACGCCGCACTCTCACAGAGAGGACCGTAGTAACCTAACTCCAATTGGTGAACGTAGATCCTGACGCCGCACTGCCACAGAGAGGACCGTAGTAGCCTAACTCCACTGTGGTGAACGTAGATCTTGACGCCGCACTGCCACAGTCCGTTCGGGAGAGGACCGTAGCAGCCTAACTCCACTGTGGTGAACGTAGATCTTGACGCCGTATTGCCACAGAGAGGACCGTAGCAGCCTAACTCCACTGTGGTGAACGTAGATCTTGACGCCGCACTGCCACAGAGAGGACCGTAGCAGCCTAACTCCACTGTGGTGAACGTAGATCTTGACGCCGCACTGCCACAGAGAGGACCGTAGCAGCCTAACTCCACTTGACGCCGCACTGCCACAGTCCGTTCGGGAGAGGACCGTAGTAGCCTAACTCCACTGTGGTGAACGTAGATCTTGACCCCGTACTGCCACAGAGAGGACCGTAGCAGCCTAACTCCACTGTGGTGAACGTAGATCTTGACCCCGTACTGCCACAGAGAGGACCGTAGCAGCCTAACTCCACTGTGGTGAACGTAGATCTTGACCCCGTACTGCCACAGAGAGGACCGTAGCAGCCTAACTCCACTGTGGTGAACGTAGATCTTGACGCCGTACTGCCACAGAGAGGACCGTAGCAGCACCCTCGAGGTCACTTCGTGCACGCAACATTTCGAAACATGTACTGTATCCCATACTAGAGGAGACACAGGAAGGGATCCTCCAGCAACAGGACTTTTCTGGTTGCCAGGTTCATCTTGATGAAACCTTACCAGGTTATGCTGCACAATGCAGGGTCCGGGCAGATGTACAAATAATATGTTGACCTGTCTAACTTACACTTCCAAACTAGATTTATCCAACCTAAGGAAGTTAGAGGTCATAGGGATTCAGTGTTCAGGGGAAGTAAAACCAAGGAACACAGGATTCTCCAGTTTTCCAACCGAACTGTAGAAGTTAATCAAGAGGTGAAAACTTTTGGCCTGGCAGAGAAAAGAAACTTACGCCAAAGCGGCTCTCAGTCAGTGGACATTTGGAAAATTATTGAGTACACTCGGGCATAACAGAGATATGACACTACTTGCCCCTACTACGGAGTTATTAACAACTCTCGGCAGACCATAATAATTCATCTAGTTTTCGCGACTTCGATCAAGGATGCCAAGGGAAATTCATTGAATAGCTGTATTAAGAACGGCCCTAAACTAATAGAAATAATTCCCAAGAACATACTTGGTGTTTAACACACAACAGAATCAAAACTCTTCCATAGCTTCCCTGTTTCCTACTAAGTGAAACGTCCACATTGACAGGTGGTGGTGGTGATTATTGTTTTAAGATGAAGTACAACTAGGCAGCCATCCTCTACATAACACTAATCAGAGACAAAAATGGAAGGGATCCGACACTTCGAAAAATGAAGATATTGGCCGAAGAAAGACAAGGGCCAAGAAGGGCGTGAAAATGAGAGACACCCTAGGCCTCGAGTGCTCTAATACCGTCGGGGTCGGAAAAGAACAAGAGTTGACCAAGAGAGGTCGAATAGGATAGATGAAAGTGAGAAGCCTGACACAGGTAAGTGGAAACAATTCCAGGACTCAGCTGAGGGCATTGTGGTCGCCAGATCACGCTCGCATGCGTCCCCATTTAGTCGCCTCTTACGACAGGCAGGGGATACCGTGTGTATTATTCTACCGCCCCCACCCACAGGGAGCACATTGGCAGGCAGGCATGGTCCATGACCGTCAAATTATTATTATTATTATTATTATTATTATTATTATTATTATTATTATTATCATTATTATTGTCCCTTAATTCAATGATATGTTTCTTTGAAGTAAGAAATTACCTCTTGGGAACGGAAGTCTCTCCTTCTTCTCCTTCTTCTTCTTCTCTTTTTCGTTTGTTATTCCCATCTTCTCGACGATCTTCATGTCCTTCTTCTCCGCCTCCTCTTTCTTCTCCATCTTCTTCTTCTTCTTCTTCTCTTCCTCTTTCTTCTTTTCTTTCATTTCGTATTTCCTCCTCTGCAACGACAGACTTGGCTTGAACCGCCTCCTCATCACACTCAGCGTCTTCTTCCTAGAAAACAGATGAAGGTTAAGACATGAAAGGTCGTAGTGATGTTTTAAGGGTGACAAGACGTCCCTGCCCCGTTTTCCTGACAGAAACTTACCGGGGCGTATAACTGACCCATTTCCTTCTGCCCGCCTTCACTGGAGATAAAAATAACATTTGAGGGGACGCTGAATTATTTAATTTCGTATTTTTAATCTAAAATAAACTTTGGAATCTCGGCTTTAAAAATAATTATAAATTAATTTTGTATGAAAAGTGGAAGTATTTGAAACAGAATGGTTTGATGCAGCTTTCCATGCCACCCTATCCTGTGCTACCATTTTCATTTCTACGTAACTGCTGTATCCTACATCTGCCCCAATCAGGTCATATTCATACCTTGGTCTACCTCTACCGTTCTTACTGCCCACACTTCCCTCAAAAACCAACTGAATATGTTCTGGGCGTCTTAAGATGTGTCCTATCATTCTATCTCTTCTTCTCGTCAAATTTAACAAAATCGATCTCCTCTCACCAATTCGTTTCAGTATCTTGTCATCCGTGATTCGATCTATACATCTCATCTTCAACATTCTTCCGTAAAACCACATCTCAAAAGTTCCTATTCTCTCTCTTTCTGAGCTGGTTATCGTTCATGTTTCACTTCCATACAATGCCACGCTCCAGACGATAGTCTTCAAAAACACCTTTCTAACTCTTATATCAATGTTCGAAGAGAAAAAAAGGGCCTTGCTTGTACTAGTCTGCATTTTATGTCCTCCTTACTTCTTTCATCGTCAGTTTTTTTTACTACCAAAGTAACAATATTCATCTACTTCCTTTAAAACGTGACTTCTTGGTGTAAGATTTTCTGCATCATCTGACTTCGTTCAACTGCAGTCCATTACGTTTGTTTTGGACTTTTTCTTATTTTCATCTTGGACTCCTTACCCGAGTCTCCATCCATACCATTCAGCAATTTCTCCAGATCTTCTGCAGTCTCAGCTAAAATAACAGTACATCAGCAAATCTCAACATTATGATTTCCTCTCCGTAGATTGTGATTCCCTTTTAAATTCCTCTTTGGTTTCTTTTACTGCCTGTTCTATATAAACATTTAAAGGAAGGGGGGACAAACTGCAGCCTTGCCTTACTCCAACCTGGCTTACAGATTCTTATAACTACACACAGTTTTTTCCCAGTATTTCTTCAGCGGCGCCACTGACCATAAATCCTCTATTGCGTTTGCTTCATTTAGTCCTTGTGTTCCTTGAAACTGCCCCTCACACACTTTTCTTTCAAACTGTCCAGATCCCATCTCCTTGCATTCCTTCCTTTCTTCAACTTCAGATGTCATTTCATTTCCAGCGAGTTATGGTCAGGGTCCCCCTCACCTCCCGGGAAAGCTTTGTAATCCAATACCGGGTTTCTGAATCTCTGCCTAATCATAATGAAGTTTATTTGAAACCTTCCAATGTCTCCAGGTCTCGTCCACGTATACAGCCGCCGTTTGTGGTGTTTAAACCAAGTATAAAGAAGGACTAAATTATGATCGGTGCAGAATACAACCAGCCGACATGCTCTTTCTTGGCCTACCATTCCAGTTCAGCATATCTTGCATATTACCTTCTAACCTGTCATGAATTCTTCCGATTTCCTCATCAACCGGTGAACTGGTGAACTAGTGTGTCCCCTTAAAGACAAATGTTTATTAAACTCAGGCACAATTTGAATTATCAATCAATCAATCAATCAATCAATCAATCAATCAATCAATCAATCAATCAATCAATCAATCAATCAATCAATCAATCAATCAATACTGATCTGCATTTAGGGCAGTCGCCCAGGTGGCAGATTTCCTATCTGTTGTTTTCGTAGCGTTTTCTTAAATGATTTCAATGACATTGGAAATTGAACATCTCCCTTGGTAAGTTTTTGCAATTCATAACTCCCTTTCCTATAAATGAAAATTTTCCCCAATTTTTCCCCTTGTATTCCAACTTTATCTTCATATTATGATCTTTCCTACTTTTAAAGACGCCACTCAAAATTATTCGTCGATTAATGTCATTCCACGCCATTTCTCCGTTGACAGCTCGGAACATACCATCCAGTACAGCAGCTCGTCTCCTTTCTCTCAGTTTATCCCAGCCCAAACTTTGCAACATTTCTGTAACGCTATTCTTTTGTCGGAAATCATCCAGAACAAATCGAGCTGCTTTTCTTTGGATTTTTTCCCAGTCCATGAATCAAGTAATCCTGGTGAGGGTCCCATACACTGGAACCATACTCTAGTTGGAGTCCTACCAGAGACTTATAAGCCCTCTCATTTACATCCTTACTACAACCCCTAAACACCCTCATAACCATGTGCAGAGATCTGTACCCTTTATTAACATTCATATTTATGTGATTACCCCAATGAAAGTATTTTCTTATATTAACACCTAGGTACTTACAATGATCCCCAAAAGGAACTTTCAGCCCACCAACGCAGTAATTAAAACTGAGAGGACTTTTCCTATTTGTAAAACTCACAACCTGGTTTTTAACTCCATTCATCATCATACCATTGCCCACCGTCCATCTCTAAACACTATCGAGGTCACCTTGCAGCCGCTCACAATCTTGTAACTTATTTATTACTCTGTACAGAATAACATCATCTGCAAACAGCCTTATCTCTGATTCCACTTCTTTACACATATCATTGATATATATATATATAAGAAAACATAAAGGTCCAATAATACTGCCTTGAGGAATTCCCCTCTTAATTATTACAGGGTCAGATAAAGCTTCGCCTACTCTAATTCTCTGAGATCTATTTTCTAGAAATATAGCCACCCATTCAGTCACTCTTTTGTCTAGTCCAACTGCACTTTTTTTTGCCAGTAGGCTCCCATGATCTACCCTTTCAAATGCTTTAGACAGGTCAATCGCGATACAGTCCATTTGACCTACAGAATCCAAAATATCTGCTATATCTTGCTGTAATCCTACAAGTTGTGCTTCAGTGGAATAACCTTTCCTAAAACGGAATTGCCTTCTATCGAAACAGTTATTAATTTCGCAAACATGTCTAATATAATCAGAAAGAATGCCTTCCCATAGCTTACATGCAACGCATGTCAAACTTACTGGCCTGTAATTTTCAGCTTTATGTCTATCACCCTTTCTTTTATATACAGGGGCTACTATAGCAACTCGCCATTCATTTGGTATAGCTCCTTCAACCAAACAGTAATCAAATAAGTACTTCAGATATGGTACTATATCCCAACCCATGGTTTTTACTATATCCCCAGAAATCTTATCAATTCCAGCCGCTTTTCTAGTTTTCAACTTTTGTATCTTATGTAAATATAATTGTTATCAAATGTAAATTTTAATACTTCTTTAGCCTTAGTCTCCTCCTCTATATGGACATTTTCCTTGTAACCAACAATCTTTACATACTGCTGACTGAATACTTCTGCCTTTTGAAGATCCTCACATACAAAATCTCCTTGCTCATTAATTATTCCTGGAATGTCCTTCTTGGAACCTGTTTCTGCCTTAAAATACCTATACATACCGCTCGATTTTTCACTAAAATTTGTATGACTGCCAATTATGCCTGCAATCATGTTATTCTTAAGCCGCCTTCTTTGCTAGATCCAATTTCCTAGTAAGTTCCTTCCATTTCTCCTTCCACAGCCATTTCTAACTCCATTTCTTTCCAATCTGCACCTCCTCCTTAGTCTCTTTATTTCTCTATTATAATATGGTGGGTCCTTACCAGTCCTTACCACCCTTAAAGGTACAAACCTGTTTTCACATTCCTCAACAATATCTTTAAACCCATTCCAGAGTCTGTTTACATTCTTATTTACCCTTTCCTCTCCGATCATAGTTACTTTTTTAAAACTGCCTCATGCCTGCTTTATTAGACATATGGTACTGCGTAATAGTCCTACTTTTAAAACCTTCCTTTCTATCACATTTATTTTAACTACGACAAAAACAGCTTCTTGATCACTAATACCATCTATTACTTCGGATTTCTATAGAGCTCATCTGGTTTTATCAGCACCACGTCCAGACTATTTTTCCTTCTAGTTAATCCATCACTTTCTGAATCAGCTGTCCTTCCCATATTAATTTATTTGCCATTTGTTGTTCATGCTTCCTGTCGTTCGCATTACCTTCCCAATAGACATTTGGTAAATTAAGATCTCCCGCTACAATCACATTTCTTTCCATGTCGTTTCCCACATAGCCGACTATCCTATCAACTAATTCCGAATCCGCTTAAGTGCTACCCTTTCCCGGTCTGTACACGGCAAGTATATGAAGTTGCCTATTATCTTTAGAAAACCGAGCTCGATAGCTGCAGTCGCTTAAGTGCGGCCAGTATCCAGTATTCAGGAGATAGTAGGTTCGAACCCCACTGTCGCAGCCCTGAAAATGGTTTTCCGTGGTTTCCCATTTTCACACCAGGCAAATGCTGGGGCTGTACCTTAATTAAAGCCACGGCCGCTTCCTTCCCACTCCTAGCCCTTTCCTGTCCCATCGTCGCCGTAAGACCTATCTGTGTCGGTGCGACGTAAAAGAACTAGCAAAAAAAAGCATATCTTTAGAAATGAGCATTACACCTAGAATTTCATGTGTCTCATCTTTAACTTTTTCGTAGCTTACAAATTCTTCTTTCACCAGAATGAATACTCCCCCTCCCACCATTCCTATCCTATCTCTACGATACACACTCCAGTTCTATGAGAATATGTCTGTATCCAATATATGATTTCTCAGCCATGATTCAACTCCTATTACAATATCTGGTGAGTATATATTTATTAAATTACTTAATTCTATTCCTTTCTTTACAATACTTCTACAGTTCAAGAATAACATTTTTATGTCATCCCTACTTACAGATCTCTGTACCCTTATCACCGCTCCTAGACAACCCTGTTTCCCAGAATGTACCTCCCTTGTACGTATCACTGCGGATTAAATGAAGGCCGTCTGAGCGCAGATCCCTATCTCCTACCCACCTATTAGGGTCTAGAAATTTCACTCCCAGTTTCCCACATACCCACTCCATAGTCTCATTTAAATCCCCAATCACCCTGCAGTCAGTGTCCCTCGTACACAGTATTCCACTGATAACAATCTCCGCTTTCTTAAACTTCATCCGTGCTGCATTTACCAGATCCCACACATCCCCAACTATGTTGGTACTTATATTAGCTTGTCTTACGTTGTTGGTACCAACGCGAAACACTATCACCTTCTCCTTCCCCTCCTCCTTCTCTCCTGCTTTTCTCAACATCTGCCTCAATCTAATTCCTGGATAACAGTCTAGCCCGGTTGCCTTTCCTCCACACACTTTTCCCACGTGTCTGACGATGGAATAGCTGAAGGTACACATAGTAAACACATGGACAATGTTTGAGAGAATTGTAGCGCTGTAGGGAGAGGTCATTCACCTTAACCAGAACAAGGAGCCCTAGTATTGAGTATTTATTGAACATAACAGAACAAGGATAAGAACTAATAGTGTCAGCATTACACGGCTACCGGCAATTCATACCACATCTCGCTGTCATCTGAAGTGAACACGGGTTTGTACAGCACTTTACACGCTCAAATATCAAATTTCAGAAACTTCTGATCAACTTTCCCCATCACCACTGATTTTTACCGAAAGCCTTCGAAAAATCAATGCACTAAAAGAGGAAAATTGCGAAGAGACCGGCTAGACACTAAGACGAATTATTTTTCAGGAGGTTAGGATAAAAAAAGGAACAGAAATGAAGGGGAAGAAAACATCCCCTCTCACACAACTCGAGAGACACGTTGTTAGGCGGGCCCTACACCGAGGCCAATTCAGCATGAGTAACTCCGAGCTGACAAAGTCCTCGGGATCAACGAGGACACAAGACCTACACCCATGTTAAGGTTCTATTATCCCAGCAGGGTCGAGGAGGTACGTTCTTACATACATAATCATTATAGACAGTTATGCCTTTCAGCGTTCAGTCTGTAAGCCTCTGTCAAATTACTAAACGTCACCATAACCTTCTATAATGCAACTAGAGCTGAGACCTCATTTAGTTCTAAACCAACCTCTTATATTTAAATCGTTAGAAACTCAGTATAACCATCGTCGTGTTGGTCTCCCTCTACTCCTCTTACCCTCCACAACAGAGTCCATTATTTTTCTAGGTAACATATCCTCCTCAACTCGTTTCACATGACCCCACCACCGAAGCCGGTTTATGCGTACAGCTTCATCCATCGAGTTCAGTCCTAACTAAGTATTTATCTCCTCGTTTCGAGTACCCTCCTGCCATTGTTCCCACCTGTTTGTACCAGCAATCATTCTTGCTACTTTCATGGCTGTTACTTCAAACTTATGAATAAGATACCCTGAGTCCACCCAGCCTTCTCTACCGTGAAGCAAAGCTGGTTTGAAAACAGACCGATATATTGATAGTTTCGTCCGGGAGCTGACTTCCTTCTTACAGAACACTGTTGATCGCTACATCGAGCTCACTGCATCAGCTTTACTACTCGTTGATTCAATCTCACTTACTCTATTACCAATCCAGGAGGACACACAATATAAATACTTAACATAATCTAAAATTTCCAAATTTGTATCACCAATCTGACATTAAATTCTCTTGAGTTTCTTACAAACTGATATCAATTTAGTCAAAGAGAGGATAATTTTCATACCACATCATTACATCTATCTTCAAGTTCCAAGTAATTAGACTGCAGTCTTTCAGCACAATTTGCCATTAAGACCAAGTCGTCAGCATAGGCCAGACTGCTTGCTACATTTCCACCTAACTGAATCCCTCCCTGTCACTTTATACCTTTCAGCAGAAGATCCATGTAAACTACGAACAACAAAGGTGAAAGATTACAGCCTTGTCTAACCCCTGTAAGTACCCTGAACCAAGAACTCATTCTACCATCAATTCTCACTGAAGCCCAATTGTCAACATAAATGCCATTCATTGATTTTAATAATCAATCCTTAATTCCATAGTCCCCCAGTATAGTGAACATCTTTTCCCTCGGTACCCTGTCATATGCTTTCTCTAGATCTACGAAACATAAACATTGCTGTCTATTCCTCTCGTAGCATTTTTTCAATTACCTGGCGCATACCGAAAAGCTGATCCTGACACCTCCTCTGTGGTCTGAAACCACATAGGTTTCATCCAACTTCCTCTCAACGACTGATCGCACCCTCCCTTCGAAGATGCCAGTGAATACTTTGCCTGGTATACTAATCAATCAGATACCTCTATAGTTGTTGCAATCCTTCCTGTTCCCTTGCTTATAGATAGGTGCAATTACTGCTTTTGTCCAATCTGAAGGTACCTTAGCAACACTCCATGCTAATTTTTCTACTCTATGAAGCCATTTCATCCTTGCCTTGTGACGTCACCATTTCAGGTCGAATTTCATCTATTTCTGCTGCTTTATGACAATGGAGTTTATTTAGCATCCTTTCAACTTCCTCATGCGTAATTTCACCTAAATAATTTTCCTCCTCCCCATGAGCTCGGTTGTTCGCGATACCACAAGGAAGATTTCCTTTTAGGTTGAGAAGATTTTCAAAATATTCCCTCCACCTCACCATTGATTCCCTGCGATCTATTACGAGTTCATCTGAACCGAAACACTTCCCTCCCTTCCTAATATTCTGCCCACGACTTCTTTTTGGATTCAACAGCTATTTGTTTCGCTCTGTTTCTTTCATCTAAATCAAATCAAAATCTCTTTATTTACAAATGAGGTGTCTACCTCGGTGGCAAATGGTACACTAAAATACATTATTGTCAAGCACTAAATATTAAATTATCAAGAGAAGAAAATTTTCCTATATTACAATATTATACAATTTACGCTAACAATGTTTTCTAGTAAACACACACATCATCCTTAATAAATTTATATTGTTTACAAAATTCTACTTATAATATCTTACAAACATAGTCAACTCATATACAGTACGGTATGTGAAATTACTTCTAATAATACTATACAACTGGTATAAGATTAAAATTAACATTGAATTTATTTACATATTTATATTTTACCCATTTTGGAACCTAAGTAGCATAACGACCTGCTGCGTCTTAACCAGAGCCCCTTTTGCCACCACTTTTCAGAGTTCCTGAAGGGCCTTCACAGCTACCGTAGCGGTCCCAGAGCCCTCGAAGTCCCCACTGTACTTCACCTCTACAGGCAGTCCCCTACTTGGGCTGTCCAAACTCCTTAGACCAGGGGATGGAATTAATTTAATCACACACACTTATTATTTACAATATCCTGCACTGGTCGAATGCCCTCTAACTTTTAATTTATTATCTCTGTTGTTGTTTATTCTCTTCTTGAATATCTGTACAGATTTTGGAAAAGGGTCAAACACTACCCCTGGTAAACTGTTCCACTCCTTCACGCCCTTCCCAATGAAAGAAAATTTACCCCAATCGCTTCTGCTAAAATTCCTTCTAATTTTGTACTTGTGGTCAGTTCTACCAATATAATTATTTTCCAACCGAAGCCTCTCACGGATATCTCCCCATGCTTCTTCTCCTGTATAGGCTCTATATAATCCTATAAGTCTACTTTTCTCCCTTCTCTTACTTAAAGTTTCCCACCCAAGTTCCTTTAACATTTCTGATACACTACTCTTTCTCCTGAAATCCCCTGTTACAAACCTTGCTGCTTTCCTCTGCACACCATCTAGTTCTTTTATTAGGTATTCTTGGTGAGGATCCCAAACACTGTTTTCATATTCCAATAATGGACGAACCATACTTAGGTAACTTTTCTCTTTTAATTCTTTGTTGCATCCTTTAAGTAGCCTCATTATGACATGTAACGATCTGTATGCTTTCCCAACAATGTCATCAACATGACCCTTCCAGTGCAAATTACTTTCAAATCTTACGCCTAAGTATTTGCACTTGCCATCTTTTGGGATAACTACCTCATCCAAAGTATATTCAAATTCAGTTTTAAAGCTCCTGTTTGTAAAAGTTGTAACAGTTGATTTGCCTCCATTAATCTTCATATAATTTTATTCAACCCATTCTTGGATACTGTCAAGGTCCCTTTGTAATTCTGAACAATCCTCAATGTTATTTATTTCCCTATAAACAATTATGTCATATGCATACAATCTTATTTTTGATGTTATATTGTTCCCTAAATCATTTGCGTATATTAAGAAAAGTAACGGACCGATTATACTACCCTGTGCAATTCCCTTCCAAACTTTCTCTTCCTGTGATATATTATTTCCTACTTTGACTTTCTGAACCCTTGAATTTAGAAATGTTCTTATCCAACGTATAACCCTTACGTCCAATCCTATTCGCTCCAATTTCTTTAATAATATTCCATGTTCCACTCTATCAAAGGCTTTGGAAAGATCTATGGCTATGCAATCTAACTGGCCTCCTGAATCTAACTGATCTGATATGTCCTGCTGAAATCCCACCAGTTGTGCCTCGCAAGAAAATTTCTTTCTAAATCCATACTGGCTCCTCATGAACCAATTTTTATCATCACATATCCCTCTGATGTACTTTGCTATTAAACTCTCCAGTATTTTACAAACTATGCTGGTCAGGCTGATTGGTCTGTAGTTCTCTGGTTTCCTTTTATCACCCTTTCCTTTATAAATTGGTATTATTATAGATTCCTTCCATTCCTTTGGTATCACACTATTATTTATGACATAGTCAAAGAGAAATTTTAAATAAGGCACTATATACCACCCCATTGTCTTTAATACCTTCCCAATAATTTGATCACTTCCTGCTGCTTTTCCTTGCTGAAGCAGTTGGATTTCTCTGAAAATATCTTCATTTGTGAATGAGAAGCTTCTTGTTTCCCTCTGTGTCTCTCCCTTTCTATTTTCTGTTACGGTTTCCAAGTCCTGACAAGCTTCTACTGAATCTCGGAATTCCCTACTAAAGAGGTTTGCTTTCTCAGTATCTGTTAAATAGTGTTCACCCCCTTCTCCCACCATTGTAGGAATTTGGATTCCTTTTCCTTTTTGATTCCTAATATATGAGTACAGCTTTTTCCATTTCCCTTTGTGGTCATTACCCTCTTGAAGAATGCCATTCATATAATTCTCTTTTGCTTCCTTTTTCACTCTATTCAGTTCCCTCATTAGCTGTTTTCTACTTTCTCTATTCTCCCTACCTTCTTTGATTTTCCTGTTTACTATTCTACATTTTCTTTTTAATTTTCTTATTTCCCTTGTGTAATAAACAGGGTCTGAGGTCATTTTACCCTTCTTAACAGGTACAAATCTCTTCTCTCCTTCCCAAATGATTCCTTTAAATTTAGCCCAAAGTGTATCCACATTATTCCCTTCACTTATCCAACAACTGAATTGTGATTTAAGGTAAGTCCCAAATTCATCAACTTTAGTTTTTCTGTATAATTTCTTGTCTTTTGTGACCCTCTTATTAAGCATTTTTGGTACGAGTCCTACATCCATTATTACAGCCTTATGGTCACCTATTCCTTCAACTACCTCAGTTTTATCAACAATTTCCCATGGTTTAACCAAGAATACATCTAGCAAGTTATTGAGACGAGTTGGTTCTTGTACTACTTGTGTAAATCCTCCCTCCCAAATTAACTTATTTGCCAGTTTCTGTTCATGGGCTTCACTTGCAGCTCCATTCCATTCAACTTCAGGCAAGTTTAGATCTCCCCAATTATTACCATATCATTATTGTTTTTATGAGTATAATCTATTATTTTCTCAAATATTTCCATGTCTCTTTCCTCTCTTCCAGGCCTATATGTTCCTGTAATTCCCACCTCCTTCATATTATCACAAGCTAATTTTATCCCTAATATTTCATCCCTTTCATCAGTAAACCATTCATGCGAACAATAAGTTTCCTTCACCAGAATAAATACCCCTCCTCCCTTTTTATCTCCTCGGTCTCTACGATAGACTGTATACCCTTCTGGAAATACTTCTGTATTACCCACCCCTTCTCTCAACCATGATTCCACTCCTATCACCACATCCGTCTCATAAGATTCTATCAATGTACCGAATTTTAATTGTTTATTTACTACACTCTGACAGTTTACCAAGAGCAATCTCAGACCTCCTTCCTCCCTAAAACTTGACTGTTGCAATTGGGTAACGTTTGACTCATGAGTTGAGAACTTCCCTGGAACCCAGATCCTTGTACATAGATCTTGATTTAAGGGTCTGGGTTTTCTGGCAAGTTTCCCTGTATGTGCCAGTTTAGTGGTATGGGTTTTCTTAAGTACAGATTAGTTTGCAAATCTCTGTTGATAATTGTAGCAATTTGTCTACAGAGAGTTGCTTTTCCATTACCATTTAGATGTAACCCATGTCTAGTGAACATTTGCCTGCCAAGACCTAAAGTATCTGCTACATAGACATTTCTAAAACCCTTACATAATCTCTTGATTTTTATATTTACATTATGTACAGCTTTATTCACACATGAGTCCTCTAAAAGGTCATACCTGGGTGACACATTTACTACAATTACTTTTGAGTCAGGTAGTTTGGAAATCTTACCTCTGAGAGTCGTAATTAGTTCCTCGCCTTCATTTGCAGCAATGTCATTTGTACCACTCACAATCACCACATAATTGTCCTTCTCTAACACAGGATCACAACTTGAAAGGACGTCTTCAGTTTTGGCACCTGGTTTTATTAGTCCTAAAACCTCAGTCTCTGGATTCTGCAGCTCTTCCTTGATGCCTTCTGCCATACCCCGCCCTTGACTGTCTGCGTAGAGATGAATCTTTGGCGATCTTGACTTTCGGTTGGTTTTCTTCTTCTGTAGCTTACCTCCACTGGATTTAAAATTATTTGGAAAACTTGGTGTGTCTTCTTCTGGAACTTGCTGCAATAACTGAAATCTATTTTGGCACTGCAAAGAGTTTTTTCCCGGTTTTAAGTTGTACGTAGTTTCTCCCATATGTTTAACATTAGGCCTAAAATGGCCACGCGTCACTTCCGTCCACGGCGATCTTTCTTCTCCAATGTCTTCTTTATCTTCCAGTTTCTTTATTCTGTCCTTTAAGCTTTCATTTTCATGTTTCAGAGCGCATAAGTCCTCTTGTAGCACTCCTAAAATCTTAATTATAGTTTCGTAAGTCTCTCTTTCTTGTTGTTCTGCCTCACTACCAGTTTGTTTACACTCGGGACACAGCCACTCACTTTCTTCAATATCAGTCCTATTTACAATATTTGCACAACGAAAATGGTACCATTCATCACACACACGACACAGAACCTCATTTTTAACTACTCTTCTGCATTTGCCACATTTTTCACTGCATCTTACACCATTATCTACTACGGATATCACAGACTCACACACAGTAGTCGCCATCTTCCCTGTCTGCCTCGGCCCTTGTTTGGAGCCATTTCTGATAAATCTTGTTTTTACGATTACAAGCTGCTCTCACTTCATCATTCGACCACGATGTTCGCATTTTCGCATCTTTGCACACAGTTGTTCCTAGGCATTCCCTTGCTGTTTCTACTACAGCATCCCTGTATGCCAACCATTCACTTTCTATATCCTGAACCTGCTTAGTGTCCACTATTCGAAACTTCTCACAAATTATATCCATGTACTATTGTCTAATTTCCTCGTCCTGGAGACTTTCTACCTTTATTCGTTTGCAGACAGATTTCACTTTCTCTACCCTAGGCCTAGAAATGCTTAGTTCACTGCAGATCAGATAGTGGTCTATATCATCAAAAAAATCCCGGAAAACCCGCACTTTCCAAGCAGACTCACTGAATTCGAAGTCGGTTAAAATATAGCCTATTACAGATGTGGTACACCTAGCTTCTCATGTGTGGCGGTGAATAGCCTTATGCGTGAAAATGTATTCGTAACTGCTAAACCCTTACTAGCACAGAAGTCCAGCAAACGCTTCCCATCCCCATTAGCTTCCATATCTTCCCTACATTTACCAATCACCCTTTCGTATCCTTGAGTTCTATTTCCAACTCTCGCATTGAAATCTGCCGGTTCGTTGCCCACAAACCCTGCATCACTAGAAGACATGAACAGGTGTCACGTGTCCTAGCTAGAAGGTCATGGATGTGCTGCACCAGTGGGAGTATAGATCACGCGTTTCAGGGTTTAAACTCGGGTACTCAGGTTTTGAACAACAAAAGGTAGTGAATTCCACATTCCACGTTGTACGATGTCAGATACTGAACGCTCTGTGCGCGCCACCTTTGGAGTTCGGCAAAATTTATTACAAGCTCGCTTATACGTCAGATTTCCAGCGAACAGATTATAACATTATTGTCCCTCGTTAGCACATTAATAATAAACGTACACAAATATGTTATCGGAAAGGTTTGAGAAGTAAAAACAATATTTTATATATTATATTCTATATATTATATTCTACTTGTGATGAGAGAAACTCTGAACCTACGTCTCGTCTGAATGACGGGCCAGCGTCGTCTTCCTTGAACCTGTAACAGAGAGGAAAACATCAGGACTGGTGGTGGTGGTGATTATTGTTTAACAGGAAATAGAACTGGGTAACCATCCTATATGTAACAGTAATTGGAAGGAAAGTCGAAGATACCCGACACTTCTAAAAGTAAGGTATCGGCTAAAGAAAGACAAGGGCCATGGAGTGCGTGAAAATAAAAGGCTCCCTAGTCCTCGCAAATCTAATAGCGTCGGGGTCGGAAAAGAACAAGAGTTGACCAAGAGAGGTCGGATAGAGTAGATGAAAGTGAGGAGCCTGGCACAAATAAGTCGAAGCAATGCCAGGACTCAGCTAAGAGCCCCGTGGTCGCCAACACAAAGTTCAGAGCCCCTATCGGTTTACTCTTACGACAGGCAGGGGATACCGTGGGTGTTATTATACTGCCCCCACCCACAGGGGTCGAAAGAGCTTAATGGTTCATTAATTCATTTACGTGTGTTGATTTGAGAATTTTAAATAATATAGTCTTTCATTAACTAGATGATTATTTTATGAGTAATACGAACGTACTACATTCATAAAGTCGAGGAAACTCAAGGAGATTAACAAAGATTAATAAGAAACGAACTCTACAGTGAATGCAATAAAGAGAATTGTAAAAAGAATTACTTGTTCATTTAATTGTTAAATTGTGGTTAACTAAATTACGAGATCAACAGTGATGGGGCTTTAAACTGGTGGTAGTGGTGGTGGTGATTATTGTTTTAAGAGGAAGTACAACTTGGCAACCATCCTCTATATAACACTAATCAGAGGGGAAAAAATGAAAGGGGTCCAACACTTCCAAAAATGAAGGTATCACCCAAAGGAACAAAAGGGCCACGAAGGGCGTGAAAATGAAAAACTCCCTAGCCCGCGCAAACCTTATAGCATCGGGGTCGGAAAAGGACAAGAGTTGATCAAGGGAGGTCGGATAGGATAGTTGAAAGTAAGGAGCCTGGTACAAGTAAGTGGAAGCAATGTAAGGGCTCCGATGTCGCCAAACCACGCTCGAAAATTCAGAGCCCCTGGGGCCCTTTTTATTCGCCTCTTACGACAGGCAGGGGATACCGTGGGTGTTATTCTACCGCTCCCACCCACAGGGGGACTTTAATCCGGCCTCGTATTTTCTGAAGTTTCTGAATCCGTATAAGAATAATTTTGGATTAAATTAATTTTATTAAATACCTGGATACATTCTGGAAGTATTATAACAAGTGGAACAAGTACATTTCGTTCAGTTTAAGTAATATTTTAATTGAGACTCTAATTTTTAGAAGAGGATGAAATAATTCCTGTTCAGAAGAATATTGTTATACTTGTAACTTTATAAAAGAGCTTAAAGCCTAGATCAGCATTACATAACTTTATAAATGAGCTTAAAGCCTAGATCAGCATTACTACACTCAGGAACTACCATGTGAGGCTAGTTTCAAAGAATTAATTGATTTCTATGTAAATACCGTAATTATCAGAGGAGGTGAAATCCGTAGTTGTTGTGTTAACAATTTGAATACTTTGATATCTCCAGTTAATTTAATATTCTGTATTCTAGATTGTCAAAGGAGATGAGTGCGAAGTTCTCTGGAAGAATTCAGCGGATATTTGGTTTCAACTTGACTAACGTAGCAAGAATTAATTCACTAATATTAATTTTCTTTCTCCACTCAAGTTGATCCCATGTGTCCATAATTAAATTTATGGTATTTATTTATTTATGACACGTGTATGTAACAGAGTTGCAGTCAAGTTACAACAGGCATTACAAAATAGAGTACAATAATATATACTGCAAAACAGAAAAATATTACGAAAAGTTATAATAAACAAATTTAGAAGAAAAAATGACAAAAACAATAGGTTATATATAGATCAGGATTAGATAGTGCTGCAATTACTGGCTCCTGATTATGTAACTAGGAAGAGCCAAGGCTTTATGTGCAAGCACACACATATGTGAACAGGTCAGGTACACGATTAAGAGTGTAAAAAATAATATCTCTTAGTTTATAGACAATTAAATTCCATTTGGGTTATTGACAAAGAGATAGTGTACTGAATTCTATTTTCTTTTTATAAGATGCTATTTGTTAAGTATATTCACTAAAGGAAAACATTAGACATTTTTTAAAGTCCGTTAGGGACGTTGAGAGATCTGTGTCGTGGTTTCTGAATAAGTCATTAAACGTTCTACACATCCTTACTAACGGCGAATAAGGGATTGTAAAAATACGCCCGGTTACGCAAGTTAGATTTGCTTACGTTAAAATTTATTCTGGCTAGTAGATCACCACTATCTATAACGCCACGGGCTGTAATGATCGTAGGAGTTTGATAATTCGTAGGCGAATATATGACGCTGTAAGCGGTTTGATTGAGCATTATTCAGTAACTGAGACGTCAGAATGTTCTTCCTCTAGAATTGCATTTTGGCAGTTTCTTGGTCGTTGCTTGGTGGCGCAAGTTGAACTTTTCTGCGTTGTAACGTAAGAAAGTTGACCTTTTCCGTGTGAAACGTAACGCCTATTGGGAAGAGAGACCGTGCACTGCTAGTGAAATTGTTTGATCAGAATGGCAGGAATAGCAACGCTGCATTGCGGCAATATCGCCGACAGAAACAGTAGAGAAGAGGTCCCATGACAAGTAAGGCTGAAGAAAATGATTAACAAATTGGAGGAAACAGGTGAATTAGGTGTCGCACGAGGGAGAGGATGGCGGCCCATCGCCATGGATGTTGTTGATGAAGTTGCTGTAGAAGTAGCAGATTGTGCAGCACATTCTCCGAATTCTGTAACCGGTGCTCGATCTGTGTCACTGGTATCCGTACAAACGTCACACTGCCCACAAATTGAAACCCCAAGATGTCGCACAACGCCGTGAATTCACACTGGAAGCGGACAACATATGGCCGGGGAATATTCTGTGGACTGACGAGGCGCATTTTAATCTGATTGAACAGAACTGTGGCATACGGGGTTCGACTAACAACCATTGCATTCATATTACGTGACTGATGGGTGTGGTTCAACAAGCTCCTTCATTCTCTGTCTTTGAGTAGATGACCCCTCGTGGGCCTGTTAGGTGTACAGTGACCTCCTCCTGCAGCTTTCCAGGAATGAAACGGTGCCCACGCCGTTATTTTCAAGCGAGGTTTCACTCGCCAGATGAAAGAATTGCTTCGAGAAACCTTCAGTAACGGCCGCATTATCTCTAAGCATTTTCCAGTTACGTGGCCTACGATGTCACCCGACCTAAATCCATGTGACTTCTGGCTGTGGAGAACCATCAGGGACATATCCGGTTTCTGTCTGATCTAAAGGCTAGCATACGATGACATGTCGCTCTGACTTCTCCCGATATGCGGCAGGTAACTGTTGATCGTGCCATGTTAGTGATGCAGCATATTGCTGAGTTCAGAGGCCACACTGAACAGTAGTTATACCCATAAATCCTAATAAACCCCAGAACCACCGTTATCATGTGTTTGATCTTTCGCGCCTTTTTTCTGTGGTCGCTACCATTGCTTAGCATATCTACGAACTTTGGACTCCTACGATCATTACAGCCCGTGCTGTACCAGAACACCCGGGTAGACTTCAGTGTCGTTTATCCTGCGGTTTATTTATGTCCCTAATTTTGCGATGGCCACTCGAACGGTCCATACATGTCTGCCGTCTGGGGACAATTGAGACAGTTGAAGAAATGGCATTTTCTTCTCGTTTTACTGATGTACTGTCTTGGTATTTTCAAATGATTTACAATACTTACAATAATCTATATCTGTTTCTATCAGCGAAGTTCAATAACTGTTTGCGGTTAGCAACCTTCAGGAATTTGAGTTATTCCGTGTTGAAACAACAAAAGTTATTTTTTTTTAAATGTAACTGAAAGAGAATTACACGTACGGTATCTCCACATAAATACATGGAAATCAGAACATATGTAAAGAATGCGTTCTGTAACGCGCCCGCTCACAGTCTAGGACAATCAGGACACTCTTCATAGGATACACACCCTAATTGACAACACTTGGAACAACTATTTGTGGAACAGCCGTTCCTATTTGTAAAGAGCGGCTCAATTCTTATCATTTAATGCACACTTTTTAATGAAGAGTTACATGTTCTAATGAAAAATCGAAAAGACTCACCGCTTAATTCTCCCCTCCTCTCCCGCCTCCTCTCCATCTGGAACAAAAATAATATCTTAAAGAAGAGATAGAGAGATCAGATCAAAGAAAACAGGATTTGACATATTAATGAAACTGGAATTAATACAAGTTTCGTTTGGGATTTATTCTTATTTGTCGTTCTCTGCAATTGATGATCCTGCTCAGTTTTACTACCGGCTGCCCTTCCCGATGCCCATACAGATTTATGCGATGTGATATTTAGGTACAATGTTGAAAATATCATCCTCGATAATTCGTATTTCCTTTTATTATTAAAACTCTTGGAATATTTTGGGAGTGAAATAATGCGATCAGTAGAAGGCTGTAAGGGGCTACACATCAGATATGGTGGTGGTGATTATTGTACAACTATATAACGCTAATCAGAGAGAAAAAGTGGAGGGGGCTAGACACTTCGAAAAATCAAGGTATTCGCCAAAGAAAGAGAAGGGCCACGCAGGACCTCAAGTTCTCTAATGACGCCGGGATCGGAAAAGAAACATCGGATAGGATAGATGAAAGAGGGGAGCCTGGCACAAGCGATGGCAGGACTAAACTATGGGCAAGAAACCATGTTCCCAATTCGAGAGCCCATGAGACATCTTTAAGTCTCCTCTTACGACAGGCAGGGGATACCGTGGGTGTTATTCCACGTCACCCCCCCTTCCAAAGGGGGTTACAGTGGGTATATTCTACCACGCACGCTCACAGGTAGAGCTGTGTATAAGAGATACTACAACTCTTGTCATCCTTCACTCAATATCTGTCACTATACCCACCTCTCTCGCACGCGCGTCTTTTCGTCATTTTCTTCTCACAATCTCCGTCTCACAGCAACGTCCTCCTATTGTTGATGGGTTGACAGTTTCGTAGTGGTGATTATTGTTGTGGGCGCATATTCTCTATTAGTAGAGTCCTGCGCGGATATACACTTCCACACTTCCTTCATCCGCATCCGCAAAACGGTTATCCGTGGATAATTTGACTGTTTAACTACAGTATATTACACCCAAGGTACTGTTAACATAACACCTGGCACAGTCAGAGGATTATGATGGATTTTCTCTTGCGACAACGACCGAAGTATTGATCTTTGTTCCTTCGTTCCATTAACTGCGGACAGGCTCAGGTCAGGTTTACGGCTTTATGGTTTACATATCGTCATTCTCCCGCACCATCGTCAAGAGTCGCTTAACCACAAGCAAAACAAGAGAATACCTGAGTGAAAGTAAATAAACTTCATTATTTAGAAATTATCCTCACTGCCATAGAGTTTGTATCCGCCAAAACACTAACTTCGCGGATGGGCTCTACCTATTAGCACTAACTACACTTCGAAGGATCAAGGGCCATAAGGGTGTGAAACTAAAGACGTCCTAGGTTGCGGAAACAGTAGTAGGGCTAGGCGGGTTCAGAGCCACCTCGTCAGCATTTTTCTGTTGAGTCAGCACCTGGGGTCATAGACCCCTAATAGTATGCCTATGCGTGTTCTGAGTGTCCTAACCTCACAATGCCTAGTTTTACGGGTAGATGCCCCTCCCGGCAGCAATAGTCGCCGTCTTGGTGGGGCCTAACCTCACTTTAACGGTTAGATACCTTCCCGACGCCATCTTGTGTAGTAGGGCAATCGGGATTCGTGGAGTTTGCCTACGCCACCTTGAGTAGTAGGGCAATGGAGGATTCGCATAAGAGAGCATGCCTAACCTCATGGATGGTAGCCTAATTTCACAGAGTCTAGATTTACGGTAAGATGCTCTTCCCGATGCCGTTTTAAGGGACCTAACTATACAAGGCTCAGTTTTACGTTCAGATGCCATTCCCGTCGCCATTTTGATCCTCCCACCAGAGGGGGCACATATGGCGTAACCAATTTTTATAGCCAGATGCCCTTTCCGTCACCATGTTAGAGGGGTCTAACTACATACGGCCAAATTTTATGGCCAGGTGCCCTTCCCGTCAGCATTTTGGAGTGCCTAACTAAACCGTCGCCATCTTGGCCCAGTTTTATGGTCAGATGCCCTTCTCGTCGCTTTGGAGAGGCGTACGTCCGCAACTTGGCCCCAGTTTTGCGCATAGATGCCCTTCCGTCCTTACAGTCGCCAACCACGGCCCAGACAGATGACCCTCCCGACGCCATCTTGGAAGGGCTTAACGACACAGGGCTTAGAGGCCCAATTTCCCGCTGCCATTTCGGAGAGGCATGACTAAACAGTCGCCATCTGTGATTTTAAAATAGGTTAGATTATGGCTTTACGTCTCCATCCGACAGACAAGTAACGTGACGTCACAGTCATATCCTTGCGTACGACAGCAAGACTCCATTTAAGGGGGCCATCCTTACAGACACAATCTTGGTTGAGGTCTGACCCAGTTTTACTCTGCTTAAGGCTTTACGTCTCCATCCGACGGACAAATAACGTGACGTTACAGCTCATGGCTTTATGTCTCCATCTGACAGTGACGAACAAGTCTAAAATGCATAACTATGACGACGTGATATTTTGCATAAGGCTTTACAACCCCATCCGACAGTGTCTCCGACGGGAACTGAGCACGAGTCATACTAAGATCATTCTGTTTTAACATGCAGCGATGACGTCGATATGGCTATGCATGTTTAGACTTGTTCCTTATCAAGGTCGCTCTCTACTAAACTCAAGCCTTTATAGATGGTATAAATGTATTTTCGATAGATGTAAGGAGGCAAAGGGAATGCAATAAGTAGAACACTTTGCATTCAATGAAATATTTATTGTATAATTATTTACAAAATTAAACAAACTACAAACGGTTATACAACTGTCTTGGTTATGCTGCCGACAAGGTTGCTGTACTGCTTAACAGCTTACTGCGAAGCGGCAGCATGCTTCCCACATTATAATGCCCCCTGCAACATTCAAATAAAACAAAACATTTATTGGTTTTAAATTTTTTAAATGTATTATACTATGTATGTTATGCTTTGCAAAGAAGTTAATGCAGTTCTTACCTTGTTGTTAGGTTCCTTTCATGTACTGTAATGAAGGGAATACACTGTGTACAGTTTTCGATGTTCGGATTAGGTCCATAGTAGTGGGGAAGGGCAGGTTCTGGAGCCACCACAACCACAGGCCCCCGAGAGAGGCCTGATCCTCATTGACTATGCTGACTAAAGCAGGGAGCACATGCATCAGTCCCGCTCGGTTCAGTTCAGTTCAGTTTCCCGCGTATCCGTTCGCATCAGTTCGTCTGCCGTACATACCTTCCGTCTCTTTCGGAAGCTGTCAGTGAACGCGGCTAGGAACAGCGCCTGTAGTAATGTCGAGCTCTTCGCCCGAAGACAGAGAAATCATAGACTGCGAAGAAGGAGAAGAAGAAGAGAGAAGATTTTGTGTACATGAAATACATTTAAAAAAGGGAATAGTGTTGTGAATATTACCTTCAATTTCCAGACTTGCTACTTGAGAGGACAACTTCTTTAAGAATTTCAGAATATCAGTCTCCAAGTTTTTGAGTTGCTAAGCGTTCTGCCCCTCAAAAAATCGTATTTCAGAAAACCGATATCATCTGGTGAGCGACTATTAGTAACAATGAAGTAACTATTGATTTCCTTTCATGGTACATGGTAAAAGTTATTAGAATGGTATAATACTACAAACCAGTCGACCGTCTGACATATTGCGTCACTAGAGTATTCATTTTAGATTTAAATCCAATTTGTAACAGAGGACTAAAAGATCTAGCTAACTGTTTATTGTCGGTAATCCGCGGGCTTTCTATCCACTTTTGCATATTTGTCATTTAAAAATGTCCAACACATCGGCCGCAGAGGTATTTGATCTCTGGATAGAGTTGGTGACTTGATCTTCTCCTTCCCATTTCATGATATCAGGATGTCTTTTTACGACTTCGGTCAGCAGCTCTTCGTTGATCACACTCAGTGAGGCTCACAAGGTGGGGCCTACTTTTCGTCTTCCCTCAACTTTGCTTGTGAGGGCAAGCACGACTGAACGCATGGTGGGCGGAGAAACGCTGAAGCGTGCGAACTGAAACAGTGTACGCATGGACGTTTGATTACACGTTATCATAATATCCAAGGTCAACTGAAAGGAACAGAACTGAAGCAGTGTGCTCCCTGCTTAAGACTACATGCTTAACCTTACATGATCTTACAAGAGCAGTTGGCTAAGAGAGTGCTCTTATGCAGATGGCTAAGACTTTGCCCTTAACCTCACTACGTGTTCAGGTTTAACCTGACAGACCCCGGATTCGACCCTAGGCTTAAGGGCCAAAGTCCCAAATTCGATACCAAAAAATCTTGACTTGAGAATGCGGTAAGGAGAAGGTTATACATTCTACATATTCATAAACAGATGGACAAAGAAAGAGGAATAATGTGAGATGATCATCTATTTTAGCGAAATAAATCAGAATACCACTTTTGTATTATTTATTAACATTATTAGTGATTGTTGAATATTCCAAGTTAATCTATTGTAGTAAAAATAAACATTATAACATTCTTGTATTGTCAGTGATTCTGAACATTTGTGAAAATGTTTTACATATTTGTTAATTTTTGAAAATGAACAAAATGTTACATTTGGAATACGTGATGGACATTTTACTTTTTGAATATATAAAAATAGAATTTTAAATAAATGACGATGATATAGCATTTTCTCCGTTCTTACACATAATATTAATAAAATTTTGGTGAATACTATTTACACATGGCACAACAAACAGCTATATGTTGTTGTACCCCCAAGGTACACTCAAAGAGAATTACTATTCCACACACGTTTATGATCAAATGGAATTAATGAACATTTATTCTGCTCAGTTGTATAAACATGATGTCTGATTGTGTTCTTTTCTGCGTAAAAAAGCAGCATATTTAGATGGTAGTACATTGCGATGGTGTTGAACATGTAAATGGCTAACTACTCTTGAACGTACGCCTTTTACCTTTATCACAGATTGTGAATTTTCAGTCTTATATGCATATATTTTTGGTGCTGAACCAATAAACTCTATCGTAATATTCATACCATATTCATTTTTCATAAGCCCTATGACTTTCTTGTTAAGTGGCTTAATGTCAAATTGATTACATGTTGAAAAGGAAGAAGTGTCAAAGTATTCATGATGGTTTCGCATTACATCGTAGACGTCTGTATTACGAATATGATAAATAAAACTATCTGTATCCATATACAAAAGTAAAAGATCAGAAAAATGCAGCTTTGCAAAACCATAATAAAAATCATACATTTTTAGTTTTGAAAAACCTAGTATGTCCATTGCTAAATAAATTGTCTTCGCATGAACTACCTCAGTTTTTCATTTCAACAGTAATAAGGTCACGATCAATGACATGATACAACTCAAAATTTGGTTTTGAGATGTACTTGCGTGCCCCATACCCTCCATCCCATTGATTAATTTAATGAATGTCGCGATGTTTGCGTATATTTTCCACAGTTGGAGTTATTCATTAGTTTGAAAAACGTACTCTCAAATGTTGTTGTAGCACGTTGACGATGCTCTGTATTTAAATCCATGTACGGTTTAAGCCATGCTTCCTGCTTAAATGCGATAATACGGTGAATACACTCTAATCATAAGCCGTATTCTAAACATTGAACAAGACATTGTATGTGGATAACATGCTGCATTTTTGAAAAAGATTAGCTAACAGTTTAGAATGCTTTGATATATTATCAGGCGGAATCATTTCTTCAACGCAAAAAAAGGAAGGTCACAATGTGAATTATGCAGATTAGAAGGGTATGCAAGTGTAACCCCTAACACAAAACCGCTATTAGGATCTTTAGTAGCTAGAGAAACATCAAATGTTCAGTTTCACTTTCTGTTAGCCATACAAATATTTACATGGTAACGCCTGTGACATTGCCTACCCATACAGATTATTAACATCGAAATACATAAGATAAGAATCTTCTTTCTTTGAATCATAATTCTTGAGGTATGGATTATTTGCAATGGCATGCCTGTTAACAAGCGAATCCATTTTATTGAGTTGCAACATACGTTAAATTATGACGCTGTTTCTTTTCCAATGGACATAACAAACATTTCCAAATTTTAGAAAAACAATCGTGATTTTTCATTTTATGTTTACGGAGTAAATGGAAAGAGTATTGCAGGACCACTTTATTCAGCTTCTTCTCGAAAACAACATCATATTCATATTTTGTATGTCTGCGATGGAAACACAAGCCACTACTCTCTTATAACAAACCTTTCACGTTTGTTATGCTCGCAACTTTCAGCAATAAAATAGAGGAAGTTTATACGTGACAGATGTTTGCAGTACTTTTCAACAAAGAGCATGTTAGCTACTCACTTAGTTGATTGTACCACACACCCAGCCGTAAAATTTTGTTCTTCCGAATATTGAAAATGCAGATATGAAATTTGAGAATTATTATTGTCAGGAATTTGGTCCGTTTAGCCTAGTGTTTATGCAGATTTCGAATGTTTTACAGTACCTTTTCATCATTGTCAACCAGACTTGAGTGAATCATGTACTATATATACAGAAGCTTACACCATTTTCTGTATCATACAAAGTTGTTTGTTCATACGATTCATCATTATGATTCTCTAAGATGTATTGAGGAGAAAACTGTACTGAGTGGCTGTTAGTGAATTACAAGGGTTAGCACAGCGTGTTCATTTTCTTATGTCACATCCAGTCCAAATTCAAATGATAGATAAATAGACACATAGATAGATAGGTACGTAGATAGATAGATAGATAGATAGATAGATAGATAGATAGATAGATAGATAGATAGATAGATAGATAGATAGATAGATAGATAGATATTATTTTTCTCCAGACCTACAGTATTCTGATAAATGAGAAAAATAACAATGTCCAGCCTATAGCCAGATTTAAACTACAATGATATGAACAACAGACACTGATGCACAACTCCTTACCGGAGATCCAATGGCCCTGGAACTGCGGCATTAACAGCACACGTATTTACAAACA
This sequence comes from Anabrus simplex, assembly GCF_040414725.1. Classification (NCBI taxonomy): domain Eukaryota; kingdom Metazoa; phylum Arthropoda; class Insecta; order Orthoptera; family Tettigoniidae; genus Anabrus; species Anabrus simplex. The sequence continues at coordinate 85,251,367 of NC_090276.1, read as the reverse complement.
GGCAAATTTTTAAAATGGTAAATTATAACGGCAAGGTTAAATACAACAAAACAAACTAAAATGAAATGAAATGCGCCCCTGATAATGAGCGACAGATGCTGGTAATCGGTTGACTTGACAATGTTGCGCACCCGCTGGGGTTACGCAACATTAACCATGTCCCAGATTTGCCTGCCTGAGTAAGCTAGTCTGGAACACAATTCCACTCCTAGCAAACCCAGGCAAGATCACGTTTACTGCTGAGTGCGCTGACTCTTATGTTTACACAGGACAGTCCTCTAACATTTAAATTTCTTAATGTCATTGCTGCACTTATTCAATCTGCTGCGCTGTACTATCTCTGTTACCACACAAGCACTGCACTATTTAGAGTTCCTACTACAATTAATAACAGTTCTAGGTAATTCCAATAAACACATACCACTACTTACTATAATCGCTCTCACATATGACCCCCAATCACCTTTCACCCCTAGCTTCTTCAACAACAACCACTATATAACACGACAAACCAATTTTACCATTCTCAATCTCTGCCTTAAATGGCAGTACACTAGCCTCTATAATTTTCCTCCATCCACACGTACCTAATACCACACTTACTGTTCTACAGTATTTACTCTAATACCATACGCTTATATCTAGTACACCCGTTCTAATAATTACACTACGAAAATCAAATACCAACTATCATTGCACCAATTAACCACTTTTTTTAGCCTTATACCACCATAAACTCTCCAAACTCATACCTCCCCCTCGTCTCTTATTCATCAACTTACTATGCATACCAAGCACGTATCACGCACAAATAGCATCCAACATGTACATCTATCATTACGCCAATTATTCACTCCTCAACCTTCAATTACTTTCATGCTTTCATCATCAATACACCAAATACTCACTTTTCTCAAAGTTATACCACCATATTCATCAATTCATTACTCATACCAAACACAGTTCGCCTACGAATAACATAAGATTACCATACTTCACTCCTAAATCCAATAAACAACTCACTAATTACTTTTCCAAATCTCCTTCGCACTTTCAAACTCCCTAATTTCATACCTCACCTTTCGCCTCTTATTCCTACATCATACCAAAAACAGATTCACATACAATTAACTTCAAGTATCATTACACCAGTTAACCAATTTTTTCAGCCTTATACCACCCTAAACAAACCTCGAAACAAATAATATCAAATAACCCTCTAATTACTTATCCAAATCACTCACCAAATACTCACTTCTATCAACCTTATACCACCATCTTCATCAATTCACTATCCATACCAAACACAATTCACATACAAATAGCATAAAATTACCATACTTCACTCCTAAATCCAATAAAAACTCTCATACCTCCGATTCGCCTCTTATTCGTACATCATACCAAACAAATATTCACATACCATTTGCATCAACTATCATTACACCAATTAACCACTTTTTCCAGCCTTATATCACCATAAACAAACCTTCAAACAACATTATCAGATAACCCATTAATTTCTTTCCCAAATTACACACCAAATACTCACTTCTCTGAACCTTATACCACCATATTCATCAATTCACTATTCATACCAAACGCAGATCACATACAAATGGCATAAAATTACCATACTTCACTCCTAAATCCAAAAAACAACTCACTAATTACTTTTCCAAATGCCCTTAGAACTTTCAAACTCTCTAATTTCATACCTCCCATTCGCCTCTTGTTCCTACTTCATACCAAACACCGATTCACATACACTTAATATAAAATAACCATAGCCCATTTTCCAAAGCTACAATGCTCACCCCTTTTGTTGTCACTCTACCTTCTGTAACAATTTTCTTACTTCTTGCTAGTTTTATTAGCGTCTTTACTCCTTGTAACAACACCCTTCTCATTTCCACCTATTCCCCACATATCTCTTAAGCTTCTACACCTTCCTTCGTCTATACTTCCTTCGTCCCTTAAACTTCTGCTGTACCCTTCGTTCCAGCGCCGCTCTATTCTCTTCCAGGTTGCCTCCGCACGTTCCCTTTCTATCTGGGCCGCCGTTTCTTCACTGTTTCCACTCTGCTGATTTCCTTTGCCTCTAGCTGTGACTCTGACTGTGGCCCTAGGCCTACCTACTCTTGCCCCATTATCCACTGCTCCTTCCTTATCGGTGTTTACAATCGCACTTTCACTTGGCACCTCTCCCTGTCTCTCTTCGCACAGCACATTGATACTTTCGGTATTTACATTTCTACCATCCCCATCTTCTCCAATATTACTATCTTTCACTTGCCTATCTTCCTCACTAATCGCTACACTTCTCTCTGCTTCTTCGTCTTGTTTCATCTTCATTTCTAGGTCCATCAATCTATTCACAGACCAGATTCTACTGCAGCTGCTGCTTGACATCCCTAGTTCCTGTCCTCTGATGATTGCTCTCAGCCCTTGATATGTAGCTCGTATCATATGTTTTCTAAGAATTTTTTCGTTCCTAATCGCTTCAATTCCCATGTCCCTCTTGATCCATATTTTTTCCCTCTGCATGTTACCCGCATTGCCTACCACAATATCAGCCATCAACGTAGAAAACAGTTGTACTTTGATGGGCCTGTTGCCTCTAATTCTTCCCACTCTCTGCACATCGTCTATGTCTGCTTCACTAAAATTGATTTTCATTTTCCTCTGGATTAAGTCCACTACTTGATAAATTGTAAGCACTTTCTCCTCCCTCTTCTCATCAGGCACGCCATATACAAATAGGCATTTCTTTGTACGATTTAGAGTGTTGGCTTCCACTTCTGCTTTCAGTTTCAGCGTCTCCTCTTCTAATCGTCCTATTATTTCCCTTAATGCTGCAACTTCTCCGGCATTTTTACTCACTTGCGATGCTGTCTTCTGCCCTTTCTAGGAACCATCCCTTCATTTTTTCAAACTCCCTCGTTTGCTCTTGAATGATATTTTTGAGTTGCTCAAAGAGGCAGACTTCTACAACCACCACTTTTACAAATCTTCTGATTGCTTCCATGTCTTCCCAGCTCATATTTCCACTTGAAGTTGGACCTGGATTCAGCTCTACCCCCTCCCCAATCCACTGCATTATCATAATCACCGCCGCAGATAGATTAATTCTCCTTTCGTTTCCATTTCTATTTTACATCTTCTTGTCTTCACTTATTCTTCCTTCCTTCTTCCCTGCCATCCTCCTATCTTCTTCTTCTTTTCTAGTCTATTTAATCCACTGCTGGATATAGGCCTCTCCCATGTGCTTCCATCGTCTTCGGTCTTGAGCCACTTGGAACCAGGGTGTTTCAGCCAACAGCTTTATCTCGTCGAGCCATCTCTTCTGGGGTCTTCCAATGCCTCTCTGGTGTTCCCATGGTCTCCAGTGAACAATCCTTGAGGTTCACCTGTTGTTGTCTTGTCGAGCTACGTGTCCTACCCATTGCCATTTTAGTCTTGCTACTCTCTCTAGGATGTCTGTTACATTAGTTCTTCTCCTGATGTCCTCTGAACGGATCTTATCCCTAAGGCTGATCCCTAGCATCTGTCGCTCCATGGCTCGTTGTGTTCGCTGAAGCTTGCGAGCACTTTCCTTCGTCAGAGTCATCGTTTTCAGACCGTAAGTAGTAACTGGCAGCACGCACGTATTATAAACCTTGGTCTTCAGGTTAATTGGAACATCCTAGTTGGTGAGGATGAATATTAGTTTTCGGAATGCTGTCCAACTCATGCCTATTCTGCGAGGAATTTCTGCACGTTGGTTGTCTTTTCCAAGTTTTATCTTGTCTCCAAGATAGATGTACTCATCGACAGCTTCTATATATTGGTTTCCCATTTTAAGTGGCAGACTGTCTGGGCTTAGTATTTTCGTTTTATTAATGTCCATTTCCAAACCAATCTTAGCAGAAGCAGTTTTTAATTCTTGGATCATGCTTTCTAGCTCATCTAGATTTTCACTTATGAGCACAATGTCATCGGCAAAACGCAGGTGGTTCAAACATAACCCGTTGATTTTTATTCCTCTATTATCCCAATGAAGGGTTTTGAATACATCTTCCAAGGCAAGGGTAAACAGCTTTGGAGAGATTGTGTCACCTCGTCGAACTCCTTTGCCGACTGGGATATTATTGGTGATGAGGTCTTCGTCCACTCTGACTACCATTGTTGCTTGATCATAAATGTTTTCCAGGAGCTTTATACACCTTGAGTTTATCAAGGCATTTTGAAGTGCCTTCATGATTGCCCAAATCTCCACTGAGTCAAAAGCTTTTTCATAATCAATGAAGGCCAGATGAATCTTGATGTTGTACTCGGTGGTTTTCTCAAGAAGAAGATGAATAGTCTGGATGTATAAAACAGTTGAGAAACCCTTACGTAATCCCGCCTGCTCGGCAGGTTGATAAAAATCCAGTTCTCTTGTGAGGCGGTTGGTTACAATTTTAGTCAGGAGCTTGTAAAGGTGTGATAACAAACTCACAGGACGATAGTTCTCGAAATTTTCCTTATCACCTTTCTTGTAGAGAAGTATCACTTCAGCATTTTTCCAATTTTCTGGTATTCTTCCAGAGTTAATACACTTGAGTAATCTCACGGCTTCTAGCAGATCACTTCCATCTAATTTCAGCATTTCATTCGTTAGTTTATCCTCCCTAGGGGATTTTTTATTCCTTAGTTGTTTAAGTGCATTTTCAATCTCAGCAGTGGTTACTTCCGGTGTTAGTTCATGTGTATAATTCTGGGCTAGTTGTTCGTCACTGGGTGGTTTATTAATGGTTGATGTATACAGCTTGCAGCAGAAATCTCTAATAACTTCAGTAACGTTTTGCCTATCTGTGACTATTTCTCCATTTTGGTTCTTAAGTTTTGTAATTTTTGGTCTTCCTGTAGACACGTTGTTCTTTAAAATCTTCATGTTTTTATTTTCTTCAGTTGTCTGCATGATCATGTTATTAAATTTCCTTAGATCTTTTCTTATTTCTTTGCGAATGGTCTTGTCCTATGCTCGCCCTGTATTGCTCCACACCAATCATTGTCTTTAAACTCCTCACTACCTTCCTGCACTCAGCATCTACACTCCCTTCTCCCACTCCAGGAACCCTCCGCTAAATACGTCTGCACTCGTCAGAGGCTTGGGCTGAACTGCCAATTCAAATGACATTGGATATGATATGATTTTGTGTGATAAAATAGGTGAATGTCACATCTGTTAACAGCCTATTATTACATTCCCAGAGATTTAGGTCAGAGATCACTATCACTTTGATGGAAAATATCGTGGACCTGCAAATCATTCATGCAATATTTTACTTCGTGTTCCTAAATTTATTCCTTGCTTTTTTATAACATGTTAGGCTATGACAGCCACTTCCTTCTTCGAGAATTTTCATAATTAAATTCCACAAAGTTTACTTTAATTGCACAAAATCATGGACGCTTCATTTCATTCAGCCACCGTGTAGGCGATATTAGCATTCTCTTTCTAGATTCCTATAAATGTATGAACTTTTCTCTTGACACACTTGTAAATGGACTTCCAAGGGACGACTTGAAATACAGTCATGAGTATTTTCCAGATCCTAAGAAATTTAAACTTTGCATAAGGAAAGGTATTCTGCCATATGACTATATTCAAAGCTTTCAAACGTTAGAAGAAACAAAACTACCTCCTCAGTATGTATTTACTAATGTATTAAGTGAATGTAGTACACCGTCACTAAGCTCATCCTCATATGACAAGCATACAGTATCGATTTCACATGAAGACTATTTGCATGCATGTAATGTGTGGTCATTAGACTTGTATTTAAAGGTAGATACACTTTTACTCTGTGTCGTGTTTGAAAAGTTCCGTAAAATGTGTTCAACTATTTAGGGATTAGACCCTTCCTGTTACTACACGGCTCCCGGTCTTTCGTTTCATGCCAAGTTAAAGTATACAGGTATTGAACTTGATCTTCTTGCTGATGTCTCATGCTTTTGTTTCTAGAACGCGGGACTTTTGGTAGTAATGGTGCTTTTCAACACTAGCGCTAGTTACTTCCTGTAATCTCTGCTGCCTAGTGTAGCAGATGGTAGGCACATACCCCAACAACACCAAAGTCTATATACACAGGTCGGGTCAGGCTCCCAGAATTCTTTGCGGCAGCGGCCATATTGGGACCAAAGGTCTCCACTGTGCGTTATACAGTGCAGTGAGATTAAGTTGCCATGGGTTATTGTGTCGCCCCAAATTGTAGAAGTCATTCATGTAAACGGATCAGGTTATTTACAACCTGTGTCTGAAAAGTTCGGTGAATGGTCTCATGAAATAAAGACAACGTAAGTTACACACAAAGCTCCTTTTCTGGCCTTCAATTTAATCTCCGTTAGCTACAACACACTTTTGAGTGCGGCTGTAAAGCCGCTGGAAGCAGGCAGCAAAAGCTTCTTTTGGAATCTCCCGCAGAACCCTTGTCACGCGTTGTTAGATACCTACTGCACTGTCGAACCGGTGGAATTTCAGGGCTCATTTAAGCCGGGGGAACAGAAATCCTCGGGTGTCAAATCCGGCGAATACGGAGGGTGTGGAAGAACAGTCACCTGGCGTTCAGCGAGAAACTGGGTCACGCGGATCGCGGAGTGCGGACGGGTCTTGTCGTGGAGGAGCGTCCACTGTCCACTCCGGTACAGTTCAGGCTGAACCCGTCTGAAGCGTTACAGTAGCTGTTTCAAAACTCCCTCGTAGAATTCCGCGTTGACAGTTGTACCCTGGGGTACAAAGTCATGATGAATGACACCATTCCTGTCGAAAAGGGCGATCAGCATTGTCTTAATCTTGGACTTTGTGCGCCGAATTTTCTTGGGAGTCGGAGAAGACGCTGAATACTACGTCATTGACTGTCTCTTGGTCTCCGGATTATACTAGTAGCACTGGTCTCCTGTAATGATGGTTTTCAACACCTCCGGATTTTGGTCACAAACGTCAATGAAATCTCCCGACGTTTCCATCCGAGTTTGCTTCTGCTCGTCTGTCAGCTTGTGCAGTACACACCGGGCACAAATCTTCCGCTTTTTCAAATGTTCGTGAACAATGGTCCTACACCCACTTCATCTGCTGTCATTCGTAAGGACAGTCGCCGATCATTCGCAGGCATCTGTCGCACTCGTTCGATGTTGTCTGGAGATGTGCTTGTGGTTGGTCGACCCGAAAGCGCCTCGTCCTCAACAGCTTCCTTTCCACCTCGAAACCGTTTAAACCAGTCAGAAACGCACTTTCTACTCACTGCTTGAGCGTGGTACAGTGCGTGTGTTTCCGTTGCCGTTTTGCACTCCATTGTGCAATGACACGAGTCCTCACACTGACTCCGTTTCACTGTGTTGATTTGACCGATAGGGGGCACTAGGTGTCATGTCTCTCAATGCGTATGCGCGAGCGCATCGCCCGAACTAGGAGACCATTCACCGAACTCTTCCAGACACAGGTTGTATATTTTCGAAAGATAAGAACAGGAGGGCAAAAGGGTTCAAAATTACCGACGTGGTAAGTGGCAGCCCAGAGAACATTCGCAGCTGTGTGGGATTGGTATAATCTTTGCTAAATAAAAATAAATTATCACAAGTTTAATTATAATTGCTTTTGTGGTGTAGTGGTTAGTGTGATTAGCTGTCAACCCTGGAGGCCCGGGTTCGATTCCCTGCTCGGCCACGAAATTTGAAACGTGGTACGAGGACTGGAACGGGGTCCACTCATCCTCGGGAGGTCAACTGATTAGGAAGGGTGTTCGACTCCCGCCTCACCCAAACTCGAAGGGGATATTCGTGGTTTCCCACTTCTCCTCCAGGCAAATGCCGGGTTGTTACCACGGCCACGTCCTTCCTCTTCCTTGTCTCCCACTTCCAACGTCCACATCCCTCCCACAAGGCCCCTGTTCAGCAAAGCAGGTATTGGTCCTCCTTCCCACTTGTATCGCCCGACCCAGAGTCTCACGCTAGAGGATACTACCCTTGAGACGGTAGAGTTAGGATCCCTCTCTGAGTCTGAGGGGTAAACCAACCCCGGACGGCTAACAGATTAAGAAAGAAAGAAAGAAATTATAAGGTAAAATTTGCATAACTTATTCACAGGTGCGATCACATGACACACGTGCTATGTGATAAGTTGTGTTCAGTACGTCTGTTTGGTGGTCAAGGGTGTACGCTGTCTGTTCCAGTATACAGCAGACACCCGGGATCTTTGTGCGTGAATACGGCAGAACTAATAGCGCCGTGCAGTACATGCATAGTGACTGGTGGTCTTCACTCTGGGCTGCATTGTTGTTAAGCGGTGTATGTCCATAACACAATAACCGTTGGTTCCCTATCTCAGTGTAATCGGTTGTGGAACCTCTTATCGCCTGTTTCAATGTGACCCAAAAGGTTTGAGACACCCTGTATTTCTTGGAGTAATAATAGCTTCCATCGAATACAGCCACCTCAGAATAATATATCCCGATCGTCAGAGGGATGTCCGTACTTACTGCCAAGCAAGTAGGGGAAGGTGCGGCAAAACGGTGTAGCGAGGCAGAACGGGATATAGTTCTTATCTCCGTGGTAATTGGTGCAATTTGTCGGAATCTTTCAGAACATTGACATCACATGGCTACCTGCTAACACACGGCAATTCACCGCCGTTCCTTGCGTGTGTCTGTCTAGAATTCTGCCATTGCAAGCAGCTACTCAGCATTCTGTCATCAGGAGTAAGTAGAAATAATATATATTTAGATAACATGTGCTATTATTATTTGGAGGTGTGCCTTAAGAGCTTCTTATTCCATCATTTAATACATCGAGTTGACCGCGTGGTAACAACCAACTTCATTTTAGTGTCTAGGTCTTGTTCTTGTTCCGGCTTTGACTTCCTGCCAGTATCTCCTGAGCCCAGGGACCAGTGCTTGTTCATGCTCTTCAGACAAAGGTCCTCTCCGTCTTCTGGAAGTTGATGCCATTTAGAAACCTTGATAGTTGTTCACCAACCTTCCTGTTATCATCGCTTAGTCCGGTGTGAGCTATGACAGAGAGCGATTCGCTGTACTCTGCATTCCTTGCGTGTGAAGTTGGTGCGTTAATACTTTCCAGTAAAGTACAGTAAAGTGACAATGGCAACCAATAGCATTAGGAGAAATACAATAAAATGTGCATTTACCGACAAGTCAAATAAACCGGGGCCAGCAGAAATTCATGAGTGGATTCAGCAAACCTTAAAACTTACCGTGGATCAACTGGAAGCCATTCAACTCGACAATCTGGAAACCGCTGTTTACATCAAGCTAACCAGTAAACTACTGACGGAGAAGATATTACTAACTACAAATGGAAAATCACAGGTACGAAAATTTAATGGTTCATTCTCTGATGTTGTTATTACATGTGCAGATGTTGATAGTAAGTTGGTCCGAATAATGAACCTACCAATAGAAATGCCGAACGAGAAAATAATGTCATTTTTAACAAGTATGGGAAAGTCAGGGAAATTAGAAATGAAAGATGGTCTTCAACTTACATCTATAACATTTACAGTGGTATCAGAACTATGCGAATAGAACTTAAAACTGCCATACCACCCATCGTGGCCATAGAGGGATATAAAGCGCAGGTAATATATGAAGGGTAACCTAAATCTTGCTTTTACTGCAATGCTACGGATCACTTTAGACAAGAGTGCCCCATACGGCGAGGTGGGAACGACAACAAAACAGGGCCAAGATTATTCAGTGATATACACTGACTTAGCAAATGTCATGGGATAGTCACCTAATAGCGTGTGGGGCCTCCTCTGGTCCTGCGAACTGCAGTGAGACGCCGTGGAAGTGAGTCGATAAGTCCCTGGTAGTCCTCTGGACGCAGCTGATACCAAATCGTTTGGAATGCAGCCGCCAATGCTGGTCTGCTCGTGGGTGCAGGATCCATGGAACGGGCCCTGCGATCAAGGACATCCCAGATATGCTCGATAGGGTTCATATCGGGGCTCCTGGGTGGCCATAGCAGTCGTTGGACCTACGCTGCATTTTCCTGGAACCATTCCCGGGCGATGTGGGAGCGATGAGGCGGCGCGTTATCATCTTGAAACACCGCAGAACCGTCTGGGCGCTGGAAGGCCAAAAATGGGTGGAGATGGTCTCCGAGCAGCTCAACATACCGCGTACCGTTCGAAGTCTCTTCCAGAACAAATAGGGGGCCCATTCCATACCAGGAAAATGCACCCCAGACCATAACAGAAACACCAGCGACCTGGACCACACCTTCGAGGCAGGCGGGATCCATCACTTCATGTGGTCTGCGCCTCCCATCGGCATAGTGCAGTTGAAATCGTGATTCGTCCGACCATATCACGTTACGCCATTGTTCCAGTGTCCTTCCCTGGTGACTGGCGAAAAATGCGCGTCGTTGTGCCCGATGACGTTGGGTTAACAGTGGTACCCGTGTGCGGCACCGGCTCCCATCCCCATAGAACCTATGTTCCTACGGATTGTCCACTGGGAGACGTGTCTAGCACGGCCTGTGTTGAATTGAGCCGTGATTTGTTGCACGGTTGCCCGTCTGTCACTAATGACAATCCGTCTCAGATGTCGCTGGTCACGGTCATCGAGGGTGGCTGGACGGCCGGTCGTACATCTTTTGTGGACGGTGACACCCGCATTCAACCATTCACGTTACACCCTGGACACGGTTGATCGTGTGAAGCCGAATTCCTGCACCACTTCCGAAATCGCACTTTTCATCCGTCGGGTACCGAACGGTGTCAGCTCACGACGACGTTCCATTTTACACCTGTCACATGCACAGCCACTGCTCACAAGGTCTCCTACACAACTGCCGCTGGCACGGGGGGCGTGTGGTGAGCAGACAACACACCTGCGCATCAGTGCTCAGCTATCCCATGACATTTGCTCAGTCAGTGTAGTTGCGAAAGGGAACATCACACTGATCCCCCGCTCTATTAGAGATGGATACTATACCCACACGGACAAAGCTGCCCCAGTACAAACACAGGCTGCAGAACAACACGCAGTTGATGAATCACTTACTCACTCCAATGCCTTATCGCCAACACAAGTCAGCCTCACCGGACGACATATCCACACACAGCAACAAATACAGGTATCACCACAAGACGAACACGAGCAACAACAAACATCCGATAATAGTCAACACAAGAATGAACAGAACACAACCACGAACAGGAAATTGTCAGCGGAGAATACAATAAATGCTAGGACACTAGAGAAACCAGGAGAGAGGGACATAAGTATTCAACCACTGAACGAGAGCGTTATTCACGACACTACGACTAATAACATGCAATGGGCTGATGAGATCGAAGCGGAAACCTTGAATCTTATGGAAATACAAAAGATGACGACAGGCAATCAAGACAGCTTGAGGACAAATGAAACACCAAACCAAGAAGTTGCAATTTCGAAAAGCAAAACAAAAATAAAAACACATAGACCCTCGAGGGAGGAAACACAGAAGCCATACAGCAGCAGAGACCCGCGGCTACTGCGGAGTAGAGTAGGAGATAGACGATAGAGTCCCTCCCCCATCCCCGTTGAATGTATTAGCAGAAGAAACATGTATATTTTCACGATTATGATGTTAACATACACACTGATGACACTAAATATAAATTGTATTCAAACTGCAAGTAAATCTTCGCTCCTTAAACAGATTATTCGTGACGAGGACGTGGATATCGTTATGTTGCAAGAAGTGGCAACCGAGAATCTTGCTCCCATTCCTGGATATGAAAAAATTATTAATGTTAACGAGCACAAACGCGGTACAGCCATATACATTAAGGACCATATACCATACTCGGACACAGCGCTCCTGCCAAATTCTCGAGGTATCAGCATACGTATTCGGGACTTACACATTATAAACATCTATGGCCCATCCGGCTCACACGCAAGGACGCAAAGACGGCTGTTCTATACCACAGACATCCTTCCACTTATTTACAGACATAGACACAATATGATCCCTGGAGGTGATTTTAACGCAGTATTATCACCCAAAGACCAAACAGGACAGTTCCAGGGATGTCCCGCGCTATCTGATTTAATAAAAGATAGATGGGAAGTGAAACAACAGATATACGTATTATTACCAAGGTGGCGCTTCTCGTCTAGATAGAATATATGTCAGTGGGGTGCTGAAAGAACACGTGAGGGAAACAGACGTCTGCCCAGTGGAATTTTCAAACCATTGTGCGTTTATCTGTAAGATCCGACAACCTGAGTGGGGACCAAGACGCGGACGAGGAATTTGGAGGTTAAATGAATCTATTTTGAAGAACATGGACTTAAAAGAAATATTTTTCGCTGAATGGCAAAAATGGAAAACACACATACCCAGATATAGAGATACTCTTGATTGGTGGCTTCTATACGCTAAACCTCGCACAATCTGGCTATTGAAGTCATACAGTGCTGAGAGGAGAAGGCAGTTAAACCAAACGACAGAATTCTATTATAAATGCTTAAGACAGCTATATAAGTAGGATCCTACCAACCCTGATACCTATCGAAGAATAACGAAAACAAGAGCGCAGCTACTAACGATACAGCGAAGAGAAATGGAAGGTATGAAAATTCAGGCAAAGGTCATCAAGTTCTTGGCAACGAGTCTCCTTCCAGTTACCACCTTATAAGAAATTGCAGGAAAGGACGTCAAAAATACATTCATGACATCGAAACAACTAATGGACAAATAACGAATAGCCCCGAAATAATAAAAGAAATGGCGGAAAGCTTTTTCCAGTCCTTGTATAACGAAGAGTCGCCCACCATCATAAATCACCAATACCCCTTCTTTGATTGTATAAGAGGAAGGTTTCAGCATAGGGAACAAGAAAGTTTGACCCAAGACATCACCTTAGTAGAAATCCAGCAGGCAATACTACAAAGCGCACCGAATAAATCTCCTGGTCCCGATGGTCTACGAAAAGCCTTTTACATGACATACTGGTCCATCATTAGAGATGAACTTGTTGCAGCAATGAATGATGCCTGTAATCCAGAAAGGAACATGACAAGATGAAAGAAGGCCTTGTGGTCCTTCTTCCAAAGATGACAAATCCAATTCTAGTTATTTGACTTTCAGCCCATAGCGCTCTTAAATTTTGATTATAAGCTATTAACTAAATGTGCGAAAAAGAGACTAACTGCGTTTATGGAGGACGCCACATCCGAACACCAGTCTGGCGCGATGCCAGGAAGATGTGTAATAAATTCTCTATGTGTCATTCGGGATATTATAAGCGAGTCATTGGTCAACAATAAAAAGAAACTGCTAATATCACTAGATTTTGACAACGCATTTGACAGGGTAAACCACAAATATATAATTGAAACACTCAATGCCCTTGGCTTTGACACTCGATTCACGACTCTCATGAGCAAAATTCTTAATGGAGGCTCTTCAAAGATTAATATAAATGGTTATTTAACCAGGCCCATCCACATCCGCAGAGGTGTACGGCAAGGGCGTCCGCTGTCTATGTTGTTCTTCGTTCTCTCCTAAAATCCCTTCTTAGCAATCTACAGCAAACTTTTAGTCCTTGCAATTTGGATATTGTCGCATTCGCAGACGACGTTACTCTAATATTCGATCAAACCATTGATATCCAGCATTTGTTCAAGGTAATCGAGGATTTTGGGAGATATTCTGGGGCTCAGCTGAACCCAAGCTGAGACAAAGGCGATGTGGATTGGGAAAATGGGCCGAGTCCAATGGGCACTTTCAGAGTGTGTAACATTAACACAAGAAATTAAAATTCTGGGAATAACCTGCTTTAACAGTGTGTACAAGATGATCAAAGAGAACTGGGCCGATGCTTTGCATTCAGTCATGGTCATATTGCAACAGGTTAGGTATCGATCTTTCCACTTGCAACAAAGAATAATGTATGTGAATATGTACTGCTTAAGCAAAATATGGTATTTGAGCCAAATTCTTCCCATGCCACGGATGATTGGTAAACGTATAATTTCGGTTGTTGGTTGGTTCATTTGACAAGGATCATTAATACGAATTGCCAGAAGTACACTCACCTTACCTAAATCCCAGGGTGGACTGGGCCTAATTTACGTCAAAGAGAAAGCAAAAGCCTTGTTTCTAACAAGACACTTAAAGCTCTTTCACAAAGTAGGGGATCATAAATCGAAGAACTTCCTCACGAGATGGTGCAGTCTTCAACAATGCATTAACCCACCAGCTTATTATGACATCCATCATCATGCACCTCACGCAAGATATCTGAGAGTCAAGTTAAGTTATATGCCAAAGGACGTCGTCACATCTCCAGATGTCTCCACGGAAAAAGTTTATCGCTGTATACTATCTCAACAGTATTTAGCCCCAAACATAACGAAAGCAGCTATGGTAATCAACTGGAATCGAGTATGGAGGAATGTCTCCCATCGCATCCTTCCAGATGCAGTAAAAGAAAGCTGGTATAAAGTAATCCATAACATTATACCGACAAACAGCAGACTTCATCACATTCATATGATGGAGACGGACTTGTGCAACTTCTGTCAACATACAGATACAATCCAACGCCGACTTACAACTTGTACGCAGATTCGACTGACATGGAATAAATTTACACAGAAGCTGAAGTGTATCATCGGACGTCCGAACACGTACATCGCACCTGAATGGGTGATCCGCCCTGTATTTAGCTTCCAACCACCGCAACTGAACAGTGCTGTCGTATTACTGTTAGGTTGTTACGTCGACTGTGTGCTGAAATCTTCTGAGCCTTACAGTGCCCTCGACAGAATGTCCGAGATAAGTGACTATGTTTTAATGTGCATTCAATGTCCGCAAAGGAAGCGATGGTTGGGAGAATATGTAGAGCATCTACACTAAGTAGTGTTCTGTAAGTGTGAAGTGCTGGAAGTGCCAAGGGTAAATTTAAAATAAAATAAATTTTTAAAAAAATTTAAAAATCTAAAAAAACTAAGATGGGCTGTATAAAAATGTGATATACGTTTGTGTGATTCATTCGTTCGTTATTTGTTAATTCTTGTCAAGTACAGATGGCATTATTGTGATATTCTGAGACTTCAAATAATCAACGAACATTAGGCAATAAGAAGTTGTACAGACGGTTCCTGTTGTGTTTTTATCTATCTAATTGTGTGTTCATTTGTTAAACAGTTGAAATAATTTTATGTATTACCTATTATATGTAAATAAACCATATGTAATAAAAAATCAGAGCCAACGTAGATAAAAAGCCTTCTGAATGCGTTCCTGTCAGGAATTTCTTAGTCTGAAATACCAATCTGCCTCAGATCTTTGTCGCATTCCCGGAACCACCTCTGCCTTGTTGCCTTAGATTGAATAAAATACCATATTCTTTTTGTTAGTCGATCACTAGTCATCCTCAAGAGATGCCCGTAAAATAGTAGCCGTCTCTTCTTAATTGACGCTGTGAGAGTTTCTGTCTTGCTGTACAAATCCTCATTTAGTCTCATTCGCCACTGTCTATCAGCCCATCTATTAGTATCCTGCGCTCTCTTTTTCCAGCTGGTCAGCTTGACCTTTACTAATTAAGGTCACAGTGTCAGACGCATATAATCCCTCAGGTTTTACAACTGTGTTATAGTGTCGGAACTTGGCCCCTATACTCATAGACTTTTATTATAGATATTTTTTGTCATTTGGTATGCCTGGTCTAACTTCCTTATCCTGACATTGATTGCTTCCTCTTCTAATCCATTCTGCTGGATGACTTCACCAAGATATCTGAAATTCTTGACTCGACCGATTTTTCCAAGATTAGTGATCATCCATTCAGGTCCATCACAGATTTTTGTCATATACTGTATTTTGTCTTCGGAATAGAAATATGGAGTCCTACCTTTTCAGCAACTCCTGACAGCCTATTGATCTTGTTGACTGCTAAATATATGTTATTAGCAAAAATGGCCAGATCATCCGCAAAGGCCAGGCAGTCAACGTACACCCCTTTGTGCTTAGGACCAAGTCTGAACCGATTTCCTTTGTTTTTTCCTTGGTCTAACAACTTCCTCCACACTCGATTGACTTTTTCCAAAACACAGTTGAAGAGGACTGAGGATAGTCCATTCCCCTGTCTGACACTCGTTCTGATTGTAAACGGTTCTGATATCTCACCCATAAATTTTACTTTCGACACTGTGTTGGTTAGAGTTTGTTTTATCAAATTTATTGAGGTACCGTCCACTCCAATCTCTTCCAAGATATTCATGAATGACTCGCGGTCAATTAAATCATATGCTTTCTGAAAGTCAACAAACACAACCACGTAGCTGTGTCCTCCTGTCTTCTTGTACCTGATGATGCTCTTCAGGTTAAAGATCTGTTCTGGGCGCGAACGGCTTTTTCTGAAGCCAGCCTGGTATTCCCCAATCTGTTGGTCAAGGTGAACTTCTATTCTGTTCTGAACTACTTTGGAGAGAATCTTATAGGGAACACATACTAATGGGATGCCCCTATAGTTGTTGACATTTTTTTTATCACCTTTCTTGTGCAGAGGGTGGATTAGTGCTGACAGCCATTCAGTTGGTATCATCCCAGTTCTCCAGATATCTTCAAACAGCTTGACTAGTTCATGTAGAGTCTCATCATTCGCCAGCTTCAGTAGTTCTGCCTCTATCGAATCTTCACCAACTGCCTTATTATTCTTTAAGCTGTTTCTCATATAGTCGCTTGGCTGCTTCTTTTCGAGCGTCACGGAACACATCGAAATCTTCAGATCTTCGGGTCGAGTTCCACTTTTCCCAGATATTTGTTCTTTGGGTCAGCACTTCATCACAGACCTCATTCCACCATCTATGCTTTCTCTTCTTAGCTGTCAGGATTGCAGTATTGGCTGCTTGTTGGATCTTGGAGGCGATGTCCGTCCATTTATGAGATTCAAATGCCAGTTGCTGGTGGAATTCTTCTAAGACATTTTGATTGATTTTTAGCTTTCCAAGGTCGTATTCATAAATTCTGTTTCCTGGTTTCAGGGCCTTTGAGAGGAATGAAATTTATGTTTATCTTGGAGAGGTAATGATCTGAATCAAACTGGGCACCTCTCTGCACTTTAACGTTCATTATTTCCTTAATCGCTCTCCTGGATATTGATACATGATCAATCTGTTTCTCTCCAGACACATTGCCTGGTGACAGCCAAGTTACTTGTTTGCTTGGCTTGTCTTTGTAGCATGTGGACATTATCTGAAGACTGAAGGTACGACAAAGAATGACGAGTTTTATAACATTTCTCTTAGTCATTTTGTGAGCAGGATAGTTTCCAATTGTTGATCTGAATTGTGGTTCTATTCCCAGCTGAGCGTTAAAGTCACATAATAAGATCTTGATGTTCTTAGATGATATTTTCTCCAACTGTTCTTCAAGAAGGTCCCAAAACTGTTCGACTTTCTCAGGATTACGTCTGTTGTCCTCAATGATCAGTGCATGCACATTGATCAGTGTGTATCCTTTGTTACCGCAGCTGAGAGTTATAATGGAAAGTCTCTCAGAGAGGCTAAAGAAGTCCTTCTTATGAGCAACAAAAGCTGTGCCAAGTAAAGTCATGTTTTTACCTATTTTCATAACCCTTTTGCCTTTATAAATCCTATACCCCTCAATGTCCATTATGTCTTCATCTAGGTATCTTGTTTCTTGGATGGCTAAGATGGTTAGGTTGTGTTTGTCCATCATCATCGTCAATTCTTTGTGTTTTCCCACTTTCAGTAGTGAATTGACCTTCAGCGTCCCAGACTAGTATTTCTGTTTCGTCTTGAATTTTGTATGTGTAGTAATGTCCTCAAAGCATCATGGTTTAGGCTTCCCAGAATCCACAGGCCTGATTGCGCTCCTAGGAGCTATAGATTCTCTCAAAGAGGTGCTACCTGGGATAGTGACGACATTCCATGTTCTTCGTTATTCAAACCAGTATGGGTCGGAAAATTGTAAGCCCCGGGGCTCAATAATAGGCCGCTCCTCTCGAGTCAGACGCCTTTCGCAGCCGCTTCACTGAAGAACAGACGCTGCTAAATGAAGATAGTGCATCCGCTTTATCCGCCATTGGGACTTGGTTGTCGTCTTCCACGTTCCAAACCGTTGACTATCTTCACCGTAACCTTGGTAGGGACCCTCACAAGGTATTACCAGCCGGGCCAGCTGGACCAAGGTTTTTAAAGAGGTGTTACGCCTCTATCACTCCCCACTTTCTTCTGGCTTGTGACAGACAGAACCTGGCTTTAACTGTATAAATGTGCTTGTGGGGCCAAACGGGGTTGGGCATAATGGGGTAGTACCCCGTTATGCCCCTCTTCGCCTTTCATCACATTTTATTTTTTCTCATGGATTCCTATTTCGGTTCTATAAAAGGAAGGCGGAAAGACAAGAATGCTGCAGTGTATCCAGGGAAGAAGCAGTTCGGGTGGTTATGAATGGCTCTATGGGATAAAAAAGGGCAGCTACTCAATTTCACGTCCCCAGACAACTTTAGAGCGTCGCGTTAAGAAAAGAAGGGAGAATCCGGAATACGAAGTTCATAAAAATATGGGACTTTTGTATGTATTTTTAATGCGGATTAGGAAGAAAAACTTGTACAGTATTTAACAAAATGGAAGGTAAGCTTTTTGGGCTTACTCTTGATCAGTTGCGTGAACTTTCATTCCAGTTGGCTGAGCATAATAACCTCCCTCATGCATTTCACTACGGAAAAGCGGGTATAGATTGGGCAAGAGGATTTATGTCAAGACATCCTAATTTAAGACTAAGAAGACGTGAAGGTCGTGTGATGGGGTTCAACAAGGTGGCAGTACCTACATTGCCAGGTAGTGGACACTTAAAAGCTCACTGGACCTTAAACTGTGACGAAACGGCGCTAACTGTGAGTCCTAAAGGCCATTCAAAGCTAATAGCCAAAACGGGACGTCGGCAAGTTGGACGATAACATCAGCCGAGAGGGGACAAACTGTGACAGCTGAAATTTGTGTCTCTGCTGCTGGAACTTATGTCCCGCCTATGCTGGTCTTTCCAGGGAAACGGATGCAACAA
This sequence comes from Anabrus simplex, assembly GCF_040414725.1. Classification (NCBI taxonomy): domain Eukaryota; kingdom Metazoa; phylum Arthropoda; class Insecta; order Orthoptera; family Tettigoniidae; genus Anabrus; species Anabrus simplex. The sequence continues at coordinate 85,232,296 of NC_090276.1, read as the reverse complement.
GAATTTCAAACTGGACTCCCTCCGGGTGCTTCTGCTGAAGTTCACGAAACACGGTGGATGACTTAGGAACATTTTACAGTGTGGTTCAAAAAGTCCGTTTCTTTCAAAGGAGTGACAAAAGAAAGACCAGTGTTGCTCCTTCTGGATGAACACTCGACGCACATAAACAGTTTGAGCCTGATTGACTTAGCACGGGAAAACGGGGTGATTCTGTTGTGTTTCCCACAGGCTGCAGCCATTGATCAAATATTACGAGGATGAAGTTCGAAAATGGATAAGATCTAATCCTGGAAAAGTTGTGACCTTATTTCAGAGCTCTTGTCTGTTTGGTGCAGTTTATGTGCAAGCTGAAAATATGATCACTGCTGCGAACAGGTTCCGACGAACTGGAATCTGGCCTGTCGGTAAGAATGTGTTCAGTGAAGGAGATTTCCTCCCATCAGCAACGACAGGTATCAGCTACCAAATGTGATTGAAGAACCACTCTCAGTTTCCACTAGCAAGGAGCCTACAACTTTATCATCTGGTGGCAATATCATAGACTCGCCACCCTGCAGTAGTTTCCAGTGCACAAGCCCAGAAACCGTTTTGCCCGTTCCTAGAGTTGGACAAAGTACGAGGACGAACCGCCCTCTTAACATCATCCCCATACAAGCAGGAGTTACGAGGTGCTCAAAATGGGAAGCAATCTAAGAAAAGTGTCAAACGTTGCTTAGATTTAGCGCAAAAGTGCCCCAAATTTGCTTGAAGAAAAGCAAAATCCTCTTCTAAGCACGACAAAAGCATTAATGGAAAGACTAGATCCACTCGCCCTACAGGCTTAACATCCTGTGATGAATTTTTCACAAGGATGGATTAGATGCGTGTCATGTAAGAAATGGGCCCACAATTCATGTGCAGGAATTGATACAGACGGCGAGGTTGCCCCACACATTTGTGCATTATGTGCATAGAACTGTGAATTCAATTTACATTTTCTTGTAAGGTATATTTGATATTGAACTAACAAAAGATAAAAGTACCCCATTTTGCCCCACGTAAGGGGCAGAACGTGGCAATAGACGGTTTCTTGATAATTTGTTGCTTTTAAGAGTTGAAAGGTCTAGAGCAATGGCGACGCGTGACGTTTTGATAAGTGTTACAACACTCCTCCTTGAGAGTATGTTGTCGCTCGCACCGCAATAAATTAAAGGATATTCTGGCTGATAGTTCACGGACATGACGTCAATTATTTCCAAATACAGTTGGAGGTACGAAGTTTTCTTCGTTCCTATAAAGTAGTGAGGCCAAATTACCCAATACGACGATAAACAATGGGAAATGACGGGACGCAGCTGTGATTTGGCCAAATAACTCAAGCTACGAGGGGCAGACATTGCCTCGAACTTACAAATAAAGGATTGTGAGGGCGTGTAGTAAATTCACAGCGGCTTGCAGATGGATCGCTGAAAGGCATAACATTCTGTAATGAAAATGTATGTATGTCAGTGGCGACGCGTGACGTTTTGAAAAGTGTTGAAAAGGTAATCTTGTCTCCCTTCATTGTCTTGCAACTTTGACCGCTTACACTCAACTCTCGATTTACCGTAATCGGATCAACCGCGATATCAAAAACACTAAAAATGCACGAGTGTTAAGAGTTACAGTAATACAGAATTACAAAGGTCGGGATAATATTGCCGAGTGGTGGCTTGTGTGTCTCCAGCTCTACTCCACACCGCCCCACACTCGGACATTGTCTTACTTTTGTTCAGTGGAGTTCAGTTCCTGAACAATGGCAACAAGAAGGAAGCGTGTCGCTTTGAAGATTCAACAGAAGTTGGATATTGTACAAAATATAGAACGAGTTCTACCGTTAAACAGGTGCATGTCCGATGTAACGTTGGTGATTCTACGCAACAAAGACAAACTTCTATCATCTGCTTGTTCGTCCAATACAAACAGTTTGAGGAGCTTGACCAATGCATGTTGGGGTGGTTTTCACAGCACCGAGCTCAAGCGACTCTAGTATCGGGACCAATCTGTATGATCAAAGCGACGTTTTCTTATCATTGTTGTCATTTTAAAATGTATTTTAAGTACGCCTGTTCTATTTTTAACTTTTAGCGGGTTAACCGCAATTTTACTTATCCCGGTAAATCGAGAGTTGAGTGTAGTTTCAAAATTATTTCTGGTCGTCTGCAAAACCGCTTTAAACTTCTGGATCTCTTTGGAACAGAAGGTAATATCACACATTTTCATACAGAACATCAGATGGGGAGAGCACTTCAGCAAATATATTTAATAGGAGCTAGAAATCAAATTCTTGCAGGGTAACATAGTAACACAGCCTGAATTCTCGTCCCACCGTCCCATTCGTCAGCGTTATCTTTCTGAATAATTCAAGAAGATCTCTGTAGATAGAGGACTGCAACCAGCCTACCAGCATACATCCATCGGAGAGGTGCTACTGTTGGTACCGTAATCAACTTCTTATTATTACTTTATCAAAAGCAGCGGCCCACTTAAGGGATGATGTGCTAACCGGGACAAGATCTGAAAGAACACTTTGCATTCTTTGGTGTGGTTAACAGATTGCTGTAATACCAAGTTGATCCTATGATCATAGCTGTGATAAATATAATCTGATCATATTTATCCATGACCAGCTTCTGCAACCCACCGTGCTGTCCTGCGGTCATTGCTGTGCCATCAAATGTCTCCGCAACTAACTTTTATCCACACTGAAATTCTTGTAACTCTCCAAGGAGATGTTTAGATTAAAAAAAGAACAGAATGGTCGCCGCTTACATCATGAATCTCAAAAAATATCTCTTGAGTTTCGCCTTCGGGACCAACATATCTAAATACAGTTGAGAGTTGTGCTCTGTTAGAAACATCTGTACTTTCACCAGAAATTACGGAGATAAAGTTTACTTTCTCAACGTCGCCTTTAATTTTGTTGGTCGTAAAAGTAGCTATCGCTTCAATAATATCATTTTCTATGCCGGAGGAAAGTCCTGAGAAAATTGTAGATGGTTCTAAGTGGTGCATATATACTGTATGTCATCTTTCTAAGCAATTAACGCTAGTAAGTCCCTGTAATGACATCTATGATCAGATTCTTCAGTTTCTCGATCACTGAAAGCTAATCAATATTTTGAAAGAAAACTCACAGCATCTATTAAAGAGCTGATAATATATCTCTTATTTTTACTAGCTCATTATGCTCGTCAATTTTCTTTCTGTAAGCTGTTCTCTATTCTGGACCATACGAACTAAATCATGTTGGCAACAGTGTTGGTGTGTGCTTGAGACACCTCATGGTGTCTCCTTATAACTCTGAAACTATATAATTTCTCCATACCGTCTTTATTCCAAGCATATTTTCTGAGTAAAATAGAACACATGTCAAAACAGTACAGTTTATTAATGTTTGCACTAGTGATGGGCAGTCTGGGACGCGCTCTCGAGATTTCTCGCGAGAAATTTTGAGAGATTTCGAGAGCGTTGTCCCACAATGTGTGGCGAGTAGTGTGTCGTAGGCGTACAGGTAGTAGGAGCTGAATGCTGTTTGTGCCGAGTATACGAACAGCAAACCACGAACATTCCGTAAATACGTGTCAACAAGCGACTACAACGTTCATTTCTACAGAGGTCTATTTTGAAGCAGTATAACATAATTATAAAGGATACGCATTCTCGAATTGTAGGTAAACGAATGAGTGGGCTAAGTACAGTAACTGACGGCTACTGTGGCTACTAAAGGCATGCATTGTTCGAACTCGAGACGACGCTCCATATGCTACCGCCATTACGCATGAGTGGATCGTGTAATCTAAAATGCTTGAGTTTGCTCGAATTCTTTCGACAGGTAGTTGTACGACGCTATCAGACCCCACATTCAATATCATGTGACCACTCCTTGTGTTTGCCGATATTTTGGTGACGAAGGAAATAATTCCTGACAACGTTGTAGAGTATTCGCCTTATACGTAAAGTTAACATAATTACCCAACAACAACAACGAGAGTAAAACGGGCAATTCCATTCAAAAAGTACGACTAGTTAACATTCTAAATCCAGAAGAAAATCACAAATTCAGTGTCCATCATTTACAGCTTTTACTTTTCTTCCTGAACGATTTGATACTAGAAGGGAATCTGTCAAAGACTGCTGCAGGTAACTTATTCCAATCCCTTATGGTCCTGTTTACGAAGGAAAACTTGCACACATCAGTTACTGTAAGTAACCATTGCAACCGAGATATTTCCCATTTGCGATGTATTTGTTAATAATAATTAAGTACCGGTACTTCGGTATATGACAGTGCAAAGTGTAATTGTGTCTAGTTGTACGCAACAACTTGAAGACGATGTCCGAAACGCAACTTAAGTCATGGATGTCGGTTAGGTTGAAGAGATGCCACATAGCTCAGCCCGCTGTGTTGTTTATTCAAAAGAAGTAAAATACGTGGGCAGAGATATTTCTGGGGTGATCCGACACTTAGAAACATATAGTATAAATGGAGAGGAATAGTCACAGAACACCTCCGGCCCGGTCTGAATCACAAGAAGTTACCCTGCCGACTACGATTGTGAGGCATCCGGGTAGGTGTACATCCTAATAACAGATATTAACATTACACGGGTTATTCAGCTACGAAGTCCACCGGAAATAACTCATGAACAGTTTAAGATACTGGCATTCTGTCTTCACTTTCGTTAATGGCATTAAGGAGATCATAGTTCAATATGCAGTGCTTCCCTAGGCCTTTGACAAAATTTATCTTCACACACGTTTCCATATGAGAACTGCTGATGATAACTATCAAGCTTACTCTTGTAATTACTGGGACGTCGCACAGCTCGCAGCAGACAAGAATCGGTCTCGAGAGCATTGTCCATCACCTGTGTCGAAATAAATGGAGCAAACTCAGGCATTTTAGATTACACGTTCCACTCTTGAGTAATGGTGGTTGCATATGTAGCAAAGAACATCAAGTTGAACAATGCACGCTTTTTTTTTTTTTTTTTTTGCTACGGGCTTTACGTCGCGCCGACACAGATAGATCTTATGGCGATGATGGGATAGGATAGGTCTAGGCCTAGGAGTTGGAAGGAAGCAGCCGTGGCCTTAATTAAGGTACAGCCCCAGCATTTGCCCGGTGTGAAAAAATGCACGCCTCAAATATCCAAGTAGGTGTACAACCTACCTACAGTTATTCACAAATTATGCAGGGTTATTCAGCTAAGACGTCCACCCAAAATAAGTCGTGAACAGTTTAAGATACTGACATTCGGTTTTCACTTTCGTTAATGGTATTAAGGGGTTCATTGTTAAACATGCAGTACACTTCCAGGCTTTTTTCTTTTTTTGCTATTTGCTTTAGGCTACGTCGCACCGACACAGACAGGTCTTATGGTGACGATGGGATAGAAGAGGGCTAGGAGTGGGAAGAAATCGTCCGTGGCCTCAATTAAGGCACACACAAATTCACACTTTGCCTGGTTTGAAAATGGGAAACCACGGAATGTCATCTTCAGGGCTGCCGATAGTGGGGATCGAACCCACTATCTGCCGGATGCAAGCTCACAGCTGTGCGACACTAACCACACGGCCAACTCGCCCGGTTTTCCAGGCTTTGCACAAAATTTATTGGCTCACACGTTTCCATATGAGAACGTAATTTCACGCAATAAAACTGCTGATGATATGCTATCAAGTTTACACTCGTTGTCACCGGAACGTCGTACAGCTCGCACTGCAGGAGAATCGATCTCGAGAGTCTCGAGCGAGAGCGTTGCCCAGCACTAGTTTGGACATCCAGATAACCAAGGCAGATCTTTGTACCATGAGTCATGAAAATATCACACTTCTTTTCGGTTCCTTGACTAAAGTTTTAAGACAAGGCGTGAGTCTAACTTTTTAAATTATGTTTTTCTTTCCTCCAAAGATTCTTAACAAAATCGGCGTGTTCATTAAACTTTCTATTATACATGAGCATTCTGGGCCCACCAACTCTCAGGAGGAAGCGACAGCACTTATTTTAACGTTTAGTAAGTTGTGCAGTACTATATGCTATCCTTACTTAAGACAAATTCACACTTTAGTAACGTCGTGTAATAACATTGCGCTGTTGAACGCGGTGGAAATAACGGACAGAACTGCTCAGCACCAACGTTATAAGCATTCGTTACCACCTTGTATTGTGGTAACATGACGCGAGAACGTAGTAGAATACATCTTTAGTGTCGCGGGGAGAGGGGTTTGCTCGGCGCAGGCGCATCAATACTAGCCTAGCTGTTGGAAGGGATTCAACGCGTATCCATGGTTCCACTGCCTGGAGTTGGTAACAATCTGTCTCTCAGTTCTGGCGGTGGCTATCTACTGCAATACAGTTCTCGCGACACGTCCTGGCGAAGAAACAAATAATTAAATATTAAATAATACTAGATGTCTATACTTTCAAACTGTTACCAGTGGATACTAGCACGCTTCGCCACTACATTCTAGATATATTTTGTAGTTCATGACAGTGTATGTAATAGAAATAATACTTTCGGAATATTTGATGACGAATAACCAGGTCCAAACATTAAATACCCTGTTTTGCCTCAGCCTCTCCTAAATAACATAATAATGATACCACAGAGAAGATTTTAATTCTTTCAGATAGGTTTTCGGCAAGGATGATATAGAAAAAAGGAAGGACTGGTAAGAGTCGTCCGATTGCAGAAACGACTACTATTGTTACGATTACAGTATGCTGTGACCAAAACAAAAAGCCCGCATTACTTACGTAACACAGAGCGCGGTCGGTGGTGTGTCCGGAGAGTTTTTGGGGTCGTTTAATAACAATGTGATGCATTCTTGCACGCCACCTCTTATACAGGGCCGGGTACGAAGCGAGTTTTACGACCGGATGCCCTTCCTGACATCAACCTCATCAGAAGAGCTAATACGGTAATATAGGATAGTAGGAAGGGACCGGCACATACCCTACACCTGTCGAATAGCACCAAGGAGTCTGCTCAATGCCTCCATCGGACTGACGAATCAGCGTCATATGCTCTTACTCCATATGAACACTGCAGAGAGTCTTTTGCCACGCAATCTAGTGATCAGAAAGTGTATCGAACTGGGATTAAAACGACAGTGTATGAAGACGTGGAGATGGTCCTTATCTCCTTTTCCATTGCTCCCAGTTATGATGGTGAACTGTCTTGTGCTAATCCTTTTGTGTTCTTATTCATGTTCTTATAAATGACTTTCAAAGAAACTGACAGCACCAAACTGTAGAAAGAAAAATGAAAGAAACAATTAATATGTGAAAATCTTTATTTGTTCACAACCTTATTGCATGTGCATTATTAATTTATGCAACATGTGTTTGGGTTTGAAGCTAACTCAGTGCACGGCATTAAGTGCTAAAGCATGAATGGCAGGTGATACTTCTTAACTTTGTACAATAAAATGCTAACTTCAGTCGCCATAATGAGAAATGATTGTATCGCCTAATTTCATCAACAGTTGTTAAAAATTTAGTTTTCATAGTTTTAATATTCTAATTAACAATAAATATGTTTCATTAACAAACATTAACATTTTGTTAAACTACAGATTAACATCTCCATTCCCCTGTGTTAAATGTCTAAAATTCACTAACTGTTCCAAAATGGCTACTCTAAATCGCGCTTTAGGCACTTTAAGACATCATATCATGACAAGAAGATCATAGCCATAAATTTTGTTATTATATGTAATTCAATGTTAAAATTTTTCCTGCAACATTGTCTTTGTCCGTTATACATATGTACTCTGTTTAATTTTTTATTTGGCTGAAGATGGCCAATAAGTGGCTGAAACTAGTCCCAATACTTATGTAATATCATTTACTTGATATATTGTATTGAAAAGGTGGACCCTTTTTCAATTTATTCTTGCACTTAACACCTGAATTTGCATCCTTGTTCATTACTACTAAATAACCCTTCAGGGAAGGCGAAATATTGAATGATTAAGCATACCGGCAATGAGGAAGGTTTCATGGGAGAAGAGTTAAGTAGTATAATGCAGGGATTCTGGCGCCTCCGCCGCATCCTCCGCCTCCTCCTCCTCCTCCGCCGCCTCCTCCGCCGCCGCCCGCGGGAAATTTGAATTTTGGCGGGAAATTTGAATTTTGGCGCGAGATTTGAATTTGTAAACAAAGCCACGTGCTTTTTGACAGCTGTCATCGACAACAACGCAACGCTAACCTCACTGCTGCCATCTTGACGGGCCTAAACCTCACTAGTGCCAACTTAACCTAACTAGCATGAGGTAAACAAACCCACGTGTTTTTTGACAACCACGTGCTTTTTGACAGACAACAACGCATCGCTAACCTCAGTACTGCCATCTTGACGGGCCTAAACCTCAGTAGTGCCAACTTAACCTAACTAGCGCGAGGTAAACAAAGCCACGTGCTTTTTGACAACCACGTGCTTTTTGACAGATTTGTAAACAAAGCCACGTGCTTTTTGACAGCTGTCATCGACAACAACGCATCGCAAACCTCAGTACTACCATCTTGACGGACCTAAACCCCAGTAGTGCCAACTTAACCTAACTAGCATGAGGTAAACAAAGCCACGTGTTTTTTTGACAGCCACGTGCTTTTTGACAGATTTGTAAACAAAGCCACGTGCTTTTTGACAGACAACAACGCATCGCTAACCTCAGTACTGCCATCTTGACGGGCCTAAACCTCGGTGGTACCAACTTAACCTAACTAGCTCGAGATAAACAAAGCCACGTGCTTTTTGACAGCCACGTGCTTTTTGACAGCTGTCATCCGCCATCTTTAAACTACAGAGCGCTGTGCTGCCCTCTTTCGTCACCTGTCATCGGCAGTGCTGCCATCTTGGCGGGCCTAAACCTTAGTGCTACCAACTTAACCTCACTAGCTCGAGATAAACAAATCCACGTGCTTTTTGACAGCCACGTGCTTTTTTGACAGCTGTCATCCGCCATCTTTAATCCATAGAGCACAGTGCTGCCCTCTTTAGCTACTTACCTTTGAAATGTGGTGGCGGATAATTTGAAAAAATGCTTTTTTGACAGCAGCCATCTTTGAGCGCCGTGCTACACTCTTTAGCTAGTTACCTTTGAAATGTGGTGGCAGGCAATTCCACATGACAGCAGTCATCTTTAATCAAGAGAGCACCGTGCTGCCCTCTATGTGGTGGCGGCAAATTGAAAAATTCTACATGCTCTTGTTTGGAAACAAACTCACGCGCTTTTTTGACAGCCGTCATCCGCCATCTTTAATCAACAGAGCACAGTGCTGTACTCTTTAGCTAGATACCTTTGAAATGTGGTGGCGGCAATTTGAAAAATTCTATGTGCTCTTGTTGGGAAACAAAGCCACGTGCTTTTTGACAGCTGTCATCCGCCATCTTTAATCAATAGAGCACTGTGCTGCTATCATGCGGGCAATTTCGTCAGCTGTCATCCGCCATCTTTAATCCAGAGAGAACAGTGCTGCACTCTATGTGGTGGCGGTAAATTCCACGTGCTTTACAAACCCATGTGCTTTTCTGACAGCTGTCATCTTTAATCTAGAGAGAACAGTGCTGCACTCTATGTGGTGGCGGCAAATTCCACGTGCTTTACAAACCTATGCGCTTTTCTGTCATCCACCATCTTTAATCTAGAGAGAACAGTGCTGCACTCTATGCGGTGGCGGCAAATTCCACGTGCTTTACAAACCTATGCGCTTTTCTGTCATCCACCATCTTTAATCTAGAGAGAACAGTGCTGCACTCTATGTGGTGGCGGCAAATTCTACGTGGAAACAAATTCTACTCGCTCTTCAGCTGTCACCCACCATCTTTAATCAAGAGAGCACCGTGCTGCCCTCTTTGTGGTGGCGGATAATTTGAAAAAATTCTTTTCGACAAGCAGCCATCTTTAATCCAGAGAGAACAGTGCTGCCCTCTTTAGCTACTTACCTTTGAGGCGGTTAATTTGAAAAATTCTTTTCGACAAGCTGCCATCTTTAATCCAGAGAGAACAGTGCTGCCCTCTTTAGCTACTTACCTTTGAGGCGGTTAATTTGAAATATTCTATTTAACAAGCTGCCATCTTTAATGAAAAGAGCATCGTGGTGCTATCTTGCGGGTAATATTTTACGTCACAGCTGTCATCCACCATCTTGCATTGCTAACCTTAGTGCTGCCCTCTTTAGCTACTTACCTTTGAAACAAAAAATCTATTTGACAAGCTGTCACCCGCCATCTTGCATCGCAAACCTCAGTGCTGCACTCTATGTGGTGGCGGATAACTTGAAAAAATCTTTTTGACAAGCAGCCATCTTTAATCAAGAGAGCACCGTGCTGACATCTTTAGCTACCGCCATCTTACATCGCTTACCTCGCTGCTGCACTCTATGTGGTGGCGGTAAATTCGAACAAGTTTAATCACGCATCGGGAAAGCTAGAGTAAGCACGTGCTGCAGTGATGACGTCATTGTGCATGTTTAAACCCGTTCGTTGACTAAAAGCTTTAGTCTTCGGGAAACAGTGATAGAGTGTGGAGTGCAAACATGACGAAAACATTAATAGTTGATGTGCAAGGCTTTAAAGTAAACGGAAACAAGTTTGTGTTTAAAGAGGTGGCTGTGTTAGATTGCTGTGTATTGTGGGCACCAAAACTTGTTAGTTTAGTATTTAGTCCACCGTTCCCTTACTGTTTGCAAACAGATGAAGATAAAAAGCAGACTCAGTGGATTGAAAACAATTTAGGTTTGAAGTGGGAAGAAAAAGGAATACCTTATCGTTTTCTACCTTTAATGATGAATGCACATTTGTCAAGAGCAGATCTTGTTCTTTTAAAGGGTTGTGAAAAGAAAGAATGGTTGCGTGATTTTCTACCATCATCATGTGAAGTTATCGACATGCATGAATTGGGGTGCCCATCATTTAAAACTCTTCCGAAAGAGCATAGTAGAGAAACAACTAAACAGTCTTTACAACATGTATGCATGCTCTTTGATTGGTTGTGTCGCAGTGCATGCCGGGAAGTGAACAACATATGTAAACTGCAGTGTCGAAATAACCTTAGTGTAAAAGAAACATTTGTAGAGTAAAGACATCATGTCATTTCTAACAGATACTAAGTGTAACACAGTTGAAAAGGCGATCGTAAAGTTTTATGCATGCAAAAAGAAACTAAACACTTTTACTGAAGAAGAGTTAAATGCATTACCAAAGGCATTTTTGGTCAATGTAGCTGCGAATGCTGTAAAGAAGATTTGGGATAAGGTGCCTCGTGAGTGGACTCAAGATCCTGTTTTGTCAGAGCTTCAAACGTGTAGTTTACATCATGAACACGTGAGTTTAGCTAGAAGACCTTCTGTGAGACAGTGCCGTACATGTCAACTAATTAAACTGTATCACGGACCTAAAACTAACGAGTTGTCTTCGCTTATAAACACTTATCATGGCTGTGGAGAGAGTAAACAAGGAAAAGGTGAAGAAACGTGCTGGGAGAAAGATGAGGAAGCATGTTGGGCGTGGACTCATCAATAGAGTGATTGATCTTCTTTTCTTCGTGCTTCATATCCCCTGCGGCCCTAGAACACGTTCGCCTGACGTGTAGTTACATGCTGCCTGCATAGAGTGTAGCTGTTAAAATCTGCTTCGTAAAGTTATGCTGTGTGTGTATGTGTTATTACCTAGTGCTTTAGCTGCTCAGAAGAATATAGCAGCACTTGTTGGTGTAATAAAACGAAAACTGAGTGTCAAAGACCGTAACATAAACAAAGGATAAAAATGTATGTATATAGTCTAAAATAAATATTAATTGTCAAAACATATTACAGGTGTTGTTTAATCCTACAGCATGTCCTAGTGAATTAGAAGAAAGGAAACGTAGAGGATGAAAAGAAAACACACATAAGATTTAAAGTACATCCTCTTTATTAATCCATGAATTAAAGCTGTTATTAAAACCAAGCCATTTAACATACAGTTTATTGCCACGACGTCGAATAACACGTTCAACTAAATAGTGATCAGGATATTTTGTTTTCTGCAGTTCTTCGATGTAGAATCCTCCTTCAATAGGCTGTCCTCTGAGATCGCGAAGTAAATACGTAACTGGATTAGTAAGCTTAACACTTCTGATTTGAAAAATTTCAGTGCTCCAGTTAGGTGTGTATCCTTTTGCAAAGATAGACTTGTGTTTGCTGATGCGAACGAAATCACCTTCTTTAAAGCGATAGCGACGTGGATCAGCTGTTTTAATTACAAGATGAATAGCATCTAGACGAGGTGTATTCTTTGTAACATGACGTGGCTTTGTTCCGATAGTGCGATGAGGTGTATCGTTGTAGGTAGATAAAAGTCTAGGTAGCAGATCAATCCAACGATATGAACCTTGCGCTGTAAATTCTCGCCACATCATTGTTTTGAGTGTACGATTAAAGCGTTCTACAACACTTGCCTTGAGATTGCTGAACGTAGAGTAGTGTTGAATACCAAGTAACTTGAGGTAAGAAGAAAAATCCTTGTTGTAAAACTCTTTACCTTGATCAGTTTGAAGAAGCCTTGGGCAGCGTTTCGATTCATCAACAATATGTTTAAATGCTTCTTTAACTTGAGCTGCTGTTTTAGAACGCACGGGTTGTGCAAAAGCAAACTTTGAGTACACATCGATAACAGTAAGTAGATACTTATAGCCCTTATTACTAGAAGCATATGGAATCATTTCTACTAAGTCTGCTTGCCAGAGATCATCTTTTCCTCGTGTAATAACGCGTCTGCGACAGTAGGTGCGACGTGCTGGTTTATGTAACTCATGTGCGATGTTTACCTTTACAGGTGAGATCTTCTCTTGACGAGCCATTACAAAATAATACCGGCATAACGTAGTTCTCTTTCTATTTCTAGAATTTCTGATCCGTGACCAGTGTGACCAGCCTCTTGCGATGCTCTTAAAAGTTGTAATCGTTCAACGAGTAAGTTTGGGTCATTCCAGTATCTTACATCCACATACGGCAACAAAGGCTTGTAGATAACGTCTAGACTACGTGCAGTCGGAAACAGCTTAGAAATAAACTCACGATACTTGTAACTCTTATTCGCATTTACAGCTTCTGTTCTCTTGTAATTACGTCGTGTTGCGTCAGTAGCAAAAAGTATTGCTTTATACTTTTTAAGATCATCTTGTAAAATTATATCCTTGTCAGGTATTCGTGAGAAAAGAAGTTCTAAGAGTCCTTTCGTAGGTTTATAGGTAACACCTTTTACAATGAGTTTGTTGCTATTAATCTTAACATTTGAATTTCCTATCCGGAAACAGTCATCTTCGTAGCGAATACCGTAGGTAGTGTCAGTTTGTCCTGTAAAAAGTTTTTCTATATAAGGTGCAAAGAGAGATCCATAGGTATCTTGAATAAAAGTTCTAAACTGATTGCGATACTCTGGTGTAATCATAACCTCAGACAAAGATGGTAGATTTTGCGTCGATGTAGTAGGTGTTTCAGCAATAACATCTGTAGTTAAAAACTCAACACGCTTAGATGGTGATGTATCATTAAGTTCTTCTTCTTCTTCCTCCTTATCTTCCTCTTCTTGATCTACATCCTGCTTCTTCTCTTCCGCATCTTCTTCATGCTTTTCTTCTTCATGCTTCTCTTTATGATATGATGTTTGCATAGAAGCAAAACTTGAAGTAGACTGCGGTAATGAAGTAGAATTAAAAATTTCTTTGAGTGGTGTACTTAGTTGTGTTTTTAAAAATAAATCCGTGTCTGCTTGAATACGTTTAAGCTCTTTAAATTTCCGTCGAATATTGTTTCGAGCTTGGATGATATGTTTTGTGATCTCCTTGCTAGATGTTAACATGATGGTGGTTTTTAATCAAGTAGTTACTGTAATTCTGTGTTAATGCATATAAAATGATCGAAACCCATGCGATATCGTCCATGCTGTACATCACTTTCTTTATCAATAACTAAAAAGCTGTAACGGTGTAATGACCAACATTTAGCACACATACGTTTAAAGTCATCGAATGTCATATCAGTGTTAACATGATCGTTATACACATGTCGCATGTTGCGCTCATCTTGCCGAAAAAGCACAATAACATTTGCGTTGTCGCGTATCAACTGCTTAGGCACACGAGAATAGGTTTGGCACAAATAGATGCAATCAACATATTTATGCCGACCCATACTAAAGAATGCACGAATAACGTTTTGCTGTTCTGTTGCGACATCATCAAAGATCATAAGAGAATTAGGAAGCACATCGTCTGGTGATGGTACTTGCTCATGTGAATTAAATTTAAAATATCTTATTCCAGCTTTAACTAGATCGTGCATTACAGTTTGTAGAATAGTATATAGCGGCTGATAGAGTGACTTTGCGAAAACATAAATATTCTCGAAGCGTACACCATTTACAGAAGTAATAAGTGTGAGTAAAAGATTTGTTTTACCGCATCCCGACGGACCTGATATAATACATCGAACAGTAAAAGGAAACAACGTTCCATGACGTTTTCTTGTAGTTGTACTAGAACTAGGTAAGAGATGTGATACAATGTCGGTAACAGGTAGTGTGTCTTGCTGCTTTATAATCTTCATGATAACTGAATCATAAAGTACGTAATAGTAATATTTATATATTAAGCGAAACAAGAGGCAACGGTTAGTTTATGATTTGCTCTTGACTAGTAAAGTCGTGTCCAGCATGGTGAAACAACGATATCCAAACGACATGAAGAAGAAGAAGAAAGTAAAAACTGTTGGATGGAAAGATGTTATAAAGGCTGCGCAAAAAGCTATTCGAGGGGAATACAATCCTCGTGTAGCTATTACTAAGGCGTTACGCGCAGCAAGAGCGAGAATTTCTCCAAAGTGCAGAGCAATATTTAGTAAACGTGCACGAATTATTCCTGTACCAAAACGAGGAGGATTTCTTCCTGCGCTGTTTGCTGGCTTAGCAGCTTTAGGGTCATTGCTAGGTGGTGCTAGTGCCGTAGCGAGAACTGTCAAAGCTGTAGAAGAAGCGAAACAACAGTTGAAAGAGAGTGAACGTCATAACAAGACGATGGAGGCAATTGCGTTACGAGGCAAAGGTGTGAACATGAAGCTAGCGCCATACAAGAAAGGGCTTGGTATCTACATTTCTCCAAAAAACGTCTACTGAATGCACTGCCATATCGAGCTCTAACGCATGATGAAGTTTTTACGTTTGCTAAACAACTAGGAATTCATTATTTTCGAGGAGTGTATATGCGCGATCAACTACCAGTGCGCCCACGTGAACGTGAAAGTGCCGTAATTAACTTGGACGACAGTCGTGGACCTGGAACTCATTACGTTGCTTATGTAAAACGTAAATCTAAAGTATGGTATTTTGATAGCTATGGAGATTTACCTCCTCCTTTTGAGCTCATACGTTATTTCGGAAGCAGTGCAGACATTGTTTACAATAAAAACCGCGTGCAAAACTTTAATACACGCATGTGCGGACGATTATGTCTTATGTTCTTATATCAAACCCAGACAGTAGAGAAAGTGCATTAGTGTCTACGTGATGACGAACAGTGAAAGAACGTTTGCTGTACGTAGAGAAGGACCTGAAACAACCGTCTATTTTAATCCACCAATCGAACTTGGTTATCAGCCGCATAGTCTTGGACTAGTATCGTTTGAAAGCTACAATAAAATCTATAATGTGCGTGATGGTTTAAACAAGTTCTATTACGATGAGTATGTGCTAACACTACCCTCAGGTAGTTATACAGTAGATGATATTCACGACTATATTGAAAGTACGTTAATTGATCAGTTTGGGGAAGATAGTTTTAGTAATCATAATTACAAGTTCTCAATCACTATAAGCAACATTACACATAAATGTGTTATTGAATCATCATTTAAGATTGACTTCAAATCACAACCTGATTCGATTGGACCACTGCTTGGATTTTCATCGAGGGAGCTCCTACCGAACGTACGTTACGAGTCTGATCAACCTATAAAACTCTTCGATGATTATAATGTGAACATTACTTGTAATATTATTACAGACTTGAATAGTAATCTACAACCTTCGCACGTCCTGCACGACTTTATTGTTACAGAGGAACGTGGATATACTATTTGTGAGAAACCAGCAGTAGTTCTTTATCATCCTGTGTCTGTAAAACACATTAGCAACATTACTCTTAGACTTGTAAATAAACATAATCAGCTTATTCATTTAGATCAGCACGCGTACGTAGCTTACAAACTACATCTTAAACCAGTATGAAAACCATCTATAAAACACGGTGTACATTCCGAAGACATACTACATGTGTGCAGAGACTCATCGAGTTAACAGATACCCATAAGCAGATACTCCAAGATTTAGGATATACACTACTACAACAGAATGGAAGAAATGCTAGACATTACGAATACAGTAGAAAGTCGTGAAGGTGTAGTACGAAGTGAGCTTCATTCCTATCAACCTTTTACGTTTGGATTAAATAACAATGATGAAATTCATTTTATTATTAATCAACAAGATGTTTACACCTTACCACACGAAAGCTACCTCTATATTGAAGGACGATTAGAAAAGTCTGATGGAAGTGGACCAAGCACTTCACAACTAAACAACCATGCTCTAGCTTTTCTCTTTTCTGAAGCGCGATATGAAGTAAATAATGTTGAAATAGATCGAACGAAGAATGTTGGTATTACAAGCGCAATGAAACTCTACCCTTCTTTCTGTGATGAAGAAAGTAATCTTTTGCGGATGGCTGGATGGTGTCCAAAAGCTACTAACAACTGGATGATTAATGAGGATGGAACTTTTACGGGTATGTTATCACTGAAACATATTTTTGGATTCGCAGAAGACTTTACACGTATTATAATCAACGTAAAACAAGAGCTTATTCTAATCCGTGATCGAAGTGATTACAATTCTCTTAAAGCAGTAGAAACACCTGTAGAATCGAAAATAACACTGCATCGTATACTGTGGCGGATCCCACATGTAACCTTATCTGATCGTGAAAAACTTCGATTGCTCAAGATTGTAGAAAATGATACACCATTACCTATACGTTTTAGAAGTTGGGAGCTGCATGAATATTCTGTGTTACCACCTACAAACAAGCATAGCTGGGCTGTTAAAACATCACGTTTTACTGAGAAGCCCTTGTACATTATTTTTGGATTTCAAACTAATCGTAAATTCAATCACGAAAAAGATAGCTCACTGTTTGATCACTGCAAATTAAGACACGTTAGACTATATCTCAATGGAATTACGTATCCCTACGAAAACATCGACATTAACTTTGAGAAAAATAAGTTTGGGATGCTCTATGACATGTTTTGTAAATTTCAATCATCGTATTATCAGAAAGAAGATCGTCCGCTATTTACACCTCAAGAATTTAAAAATAAAGCACCGATTGTAGTTATAGACTGCTCTTATCACGAAGAATCTATAAAAGAATCTCCAGTTGATATTCGTTTAGAATTTGAAACATCTGAAAACATTCCTGCTAACACAGCAGCCTATTGTCTTATTATTCATATGAGTGATGTTACTTACCATCCGCTAACGAATATTGTTACGAGACTATAAATAAGAATAGATCTTTATCATTTTCATTAGTGTGTGCTTCGACATCGTACGCTATGGAACAAAACTGTAAATGTGCATGCTGTTTGCATGCTCATACGCAACATCTTATTTATGTTTTACGAGTGAGTGAGGCTATTAAGATGTTCTATAAACGTAGATCGTCGATGCCGAAACATCTTATTCAATACTTACCACCAGGATTTTTATATACGTACGCTGCCTCTTACGTACATAATTTTTGGGACATCCTTCCTCTACACAGTAAGATGTCAATCGAAGTAGCTTTATGCAGAACTTGTGAACGACATTACAAGCATCGAGGAGAAAATGGTGATGATGATTGGGATGGACCAAATCCGAGGATTGAACACTGTACACAGTGTATGAATGAACTTTCTCTAGTACCTCATGATGATGATGATGATGATGATTCCGAAAAGGAATAACAGCAAGGTAAGAAGTATATGATCTTCTCTGTAAATCATAACATACTTAGTATAATATATTTCTAAATGCTTTGTTTAATTTGAATGTTGCAGGAGGCATTTCAGAAGCATACGTTGTTAAGAAGCACACCAACCTTGTCAGCAGCAAAAACGAACACTGTTGTAGTACATTTGTAAATAAATATTTGATCGCATTCAAAAAATGTTGTACTTATTGCATTGCTTTACACCGACTTACTCTTAAGAAAAACGATCAGGTCTAAACATGCACAATGACGTCATCACAACAGCACTTGCTTACTCTAGCTTTCCCGATGCATGTTTAAACTTGTTCGAATTTACCGCTACCACATTCCTTTACACCGACTTACTCTTAAGAAAACGGACAAGTCTAAACATGCATGATGACGTCATCACTGCAGCACGTGCTTACTCTAGCTTTCCCGATGCGTGATTAAACTTGTTCGAATTTACCGCCACCACATAGAGTGCAGCAGCGAGGTAAGCGATGTAAGATGGCGGTAGCTAAAGATGTCAGCACGGTGCTCTGTTGATTAAAGATGGCTGCTTGTCAAAAAGATTTTTTCAAGTTATCCGCCACCACATAGAGTGCAGCACTGTTCTCTCTGGATTAAAGATGGCGGATGACAGCTTGTCAAATAGATTTTTTGTTTCAAAGGTAAGTAGCTAAAGAGGGCAGCACTAAGGTTAGCAATGCAAGATGGTGGATGACAGCTGTGACGTAAAATATTACCCGCAAGATAGCACCACGATGCTCTTTTCATTAAAGATGGCAGCTTGTTAAATAGAATATTTCAAATTAACCGCCTCAAAGGTAAGTAGCTAAAGAGGGCAGCACTGTTCTCTCTGGATTAAAGATGGCAGCTTGTCGAAAAGAATTTTTCAAATTAACCGCCTCAAAGGTAAGTAGCTAAAGAGGGCAGCACTGTTCTCTCTGGATTAAAGATGGCTGCTTGTCGAAAAGATTTTTTTCAAATTATCCGCCACCACAAAGAGGGCAGCACGGTGCTCTCTTGATTAAAGATGGTGGATGACAGCTGAAGAGCGAGTAGAATTTGTTTCCACGTAGAATTTGCCGCCACCACATAGAGTGCAGCACTGTTCTCTCTAGATTAAAGATGGTGGATGACAGAAAAGCGCATAGGTTTGTAAAGCACGTGGAATTTGCCGCCACCGCATAGAGTGCAGCACTGTTCTCTCTAGATTAAAGATGGTGGATGACAGAAAAGCGCATAGGTTTGTAAAGCACGTGGAATTTGCCGCCACCACATAGAGTGCAGCACTGTTCTCTCTAGATTAAAGATGACAGCTGTCAGAAAAGCACATGGGTTTGTAAAGCACGTGGAATTTACCGCCACCACATAGAGTGCAGCACTGTTCTCTCTGGATTAAAGATGGCGGATGACAGCTGACGAAATTGCCCGCATGATAGCAGCACAGTGCTCTATTGATTAAAGATGGCGGATGACAGCTGTCAAAAAGCACGTGGCTTTGTTTCCCAACAAGAGCACATAGAATTTTTCAAATTGCCGCCACCACATTTCAAAGGTATCTAGCTAAAGAGTACAGCACTGTGCTCTGTTGATTAAAGATGGCGGATGACGGCTGTCAAAAAAGCGCGTGAGTTTGTTTCCAAACAAGAGCATGTAGAATTTTTCAATTTGCCGCCACCACATAGAGGGCAGCACGGTGCTCTCTTGATTAAAGATGACTGCTGTCATGTGGAATTGCCTGCCACCACATTTCAAAGGTAACTAGCTAAAGAGTGTAGCACGGCGCTCAAAGATGGCTGCTGTCAAAAAAGCATTTTTTCAAATTATCCGCCACCACATTTCAAAGGTAAGTAGCTAAAGAGGGCAGCACTGTGCTCTATGGATTAAAGATGGCGGATGACAGCTGTCAAAAAAGCACGTGGCTGTCAAAAAGCACGTGGATTTGTTTATCTCGAGCTAGTGAGGTTAAGTTGGTAGCACTAAGGTTTAGGCCCGCCAAGATGGCAGCACTGCCGATGACAGGTGACGAAAGAGGGCAGCACAGCGCTCTGTAGTTTAAAGATGGCGGATGACAGCTGTCAAAAAGCACGTGGCTGTTAAAAAGCACGTGGCTTTGTTTATCTCGAGCTAGTTAGGTTAAGTTGGTACCACCGAGGTTTAGGCCCGTCAAGATGGCAGTACTGAGGTTAGCGATGCGTTGTTGTCTGTCAAAAAGCACGTGGCTTTGTTTACAAATCTGTCAAAAAGCACGTGGCTGTCAAAAAAACACGTGGCTTTGTTTACCTCATGCTAGTTAGGTTAAGTTGGCACTACTGGGGTTTAGGCCCGTCAAGATGGTAGTACTGAGGTTTGCGATGCGTTGTTGTCGATGACAGCTGTCAAAAAGCACGTGGCTTTGTTTACAAATCTGTCAAAAAGCACGTGGTTGTCAAAAAGCACGTGGCTTTGTTTACCTCGCGCTAGTTAGGTTAAGTTGGCACTACTGAGGTTTAGGCCCGTCAAGATGGCAGTACTGAGGTTAGCGATGCGTTGTTGTCTGTCAAAAAGCACGTGGTTGTCAAAAAACACGTGGGTTTGTTTACCTCATGCTAGTTAGGTTAAGTTGGCACTAGTGAGGTTTAGGCCCGTCAAGATGGCAGCAGTGAGGTTAGCGTTGCGTTGTTGTCGATGACAGCTGTCAAAAAGCACGTGGCTTTGTTTACAAATTCAAATCTCGCGCCAAAATTCAAATTTCCCGCCAAAATTCAAATTTCCCGCGGGCGGCGGCGGAGGAGGCGGCGGAGGAGGAGGAGGAGGCGGAGGATGCGGCGGAGGCGCCAGAATCCCTGCATTATACTACTGAGTTACTATCCGTACGTCTCAAATCTAACTCCACGAAAGACGTATCACAGGGAAATGGAGACATATTTTAAAAATGCTTTGTTAATATTCTTTCCGGTCTTGGATCCATTCAACTAGAAATGAGAAATTGCTGAACCAATCATGAAGAAACGGAAATATAATTATTTGGATAGGAACGGAATCCCTTATGAGCCGAACAGCAACAAGTTGGAAGTTCTTTAATGCCATCCAACAGCGTGCGGGACACGAAAGGCACATATTGGGTATATGTTTTAAGACTACCCTTCTTTGGAGTCAAGTAAAGGACCATGTGGTGCAAGCATTGTACCAAACGGGAACAACACCAACTCTGATGACAGTGCTATGGAGGGGATGAGTAACATTCCAGCAACTAAATTGGCAAATATATTTGTACCGGGCGGTACACCTCCACGCCGTGAATTCAAATATTGCGCCAGTCTAAATTCCTCTACAGGAGAACTTTGGAACCTTGAAAACTGAACTAATTCTACTATTTCTTAAAATATGTCACTACTGTAAATTTGGTAATTTTGAAGTGTTCAGAACTGTGTCTATTTTGATTTGTGTTTGTTTATTCCGTATCAAGAAGTGTGGGCATTCTTTTCTAGATGGCACTACTTAAGAACTATAATTGTGCACCCTAGTGCGAAGTGAAGGAACTGTTTTTTTGAAGAAATTTGGTATTCATAAGTTTGTTCTTTGTTACATTTCTTTCAGTCATTTTTTGGGTTGGCAGTATAACCCTTCTCTTTCCGCTTGTTTTGAATTTAGCCAATCCCGAATTTCTCTAATTAATTTTTGACCAATAACGTATGTCTTCTCCGATATGGAGATGTTGCTTTAAGCTATCCAATAAAGTTGAGGGGGGTGTGGGTACTCATTCTTGAAAGGTCTCGAATGTTCCACGAGGGTATTTAAACTGCTGATTTTCTTGTCTCGGTGCCACTTCAATAACATCTTTCGCAGTATGTGAACATATATAGCAGGGGGCAGGAAGCGCCTTTTTCTTCGGGCAGCAGTTCATCCACAAGGTAATGGCCGTTTAATAACTTTATTTCTTGCTAGCTCAGCAGTTTAACCCTCGGGGCAGGTTCGAAACCTTCCTCATGTAACCTATATTTAAAATGTAATAGACACTTGGTAAAATTTCGTCTCTTTAACTATAAATTGGGATAGAGAGTGCCTAACCCTCTCGAGCTCCCACTCATATTGCTTTGAGGTGACTACGTTTTCATAACCGTTTTTCTTCTCCTCGTAATGTAATAAAATTTTCTTATCGTGTCACCTCCATAGTATGGGATTAGCCCCTGTATAACTGGCCGAGTGCCACCTAGGTTTTAAGAAGTTTCATGTAGGAGTGCAAGCTACGCCTCCAGCCAAGTTGGTTTGTTGGGCCATTTAATTAACCCAGTGTTTGTTTTCTTCATGTGAAGGCCCTGTAGGTTGGGTACAAGATACCCCCGTTTCACTGTATGTGTGCCTTAAGGGCAGTTAGGAATGAAGGTTGTAGCCTTTGACAGGCTGGTAAAATTGAGAGCGGGTCTGCTCTTTTCATCTTAACATTGTAATTAGGAGCAAGTGCCCCTTGTACTTAGGGGTTTTCTGCCCTGTAACTATTGTGGTGGTGAGCTGAGAGCTCAGAAATTAATCTTGGGGCTCTGTAAATTCTTAAATTGTTAACCTGCTACTTGGTACCTGTCACATCTTTGTTATTTGTTGTCATTTGTTGATTTTGAAAAGAAAATATAACATTCGTTAAAGTTTTAAATTAACTTTAATTTCGTAAGTTGAGACCTATTCCACCCAGCACCTTCTTTCACCTCTGCAAATCCACGAAACATCGTAACAATATTAATTTTCAGAATTATTACAAGTATCTTCTCGGATCATTCTAGTGAGTGTTTTAAATGTTTTACTCCTTTATTAACTAGGTAGAAGGTAGGGACCCTCTTCGGAGGCAGCCCTACCTAGAGAGTGGCGCCCCTGCTTACTGACCCTGTGTGTAACATCTGGTAAGGGTCCCAGTTCAGGGTTACGAGTGAAGAAGTCAACGGCATCTACGGCGGAGAAGGTGGACTTCGGTACGGTGGAGATGGCAGAAGAGTCTGCACTCCAGAGGAGCGACTACAAAAGGCGTCTGATTCCATGTTAGGGGGGCCCTAATTTGAACCTGGCAGAAGGTAATAAAATGTCTTTGGTAGTGGTGAACCCATTGTACAAACAGCCTATAAAATGAGTGCGAGTGAATCGAGGCCTCGGAAAATGCTTGGGCGTCACCCTGAAGTGACGCGCAGCTCCCGGTGCTCTGTGGGAACTCTGAGAAGTGGGCTACCAGACATCCCCAGAATCGGTATCATCAATGTCATGTCTTGGAATGGCAAGGTAAAAGAACTGATAGAGTATATGGAAAAGAAAGACATAGCAATTAAGGGAAAAAGTGAGACAATATGGAATGGGAAGTGCCAAAAAGAATTGAAGAAAGGGTATAGATTGCATTGGAGTGGAGGAAAGATGGCAACAAATGGTGTTGGTGTTATATTGAGAGAAGACCTAGCGTAACATGCGGACAAAATTGACCAGATCAGTGACAAGATAATTAAAGTTAGACTTGGATTTGAGAGTGGAATCAAGGATTTTAAACAGGTTTATGCACCTCAATCGGGGAATGCAGATGAATGTTTAGAAGAGTTTCTAGAAGAACTGGGAAGTCGTGTTGAAGACAAAGGGGTTGTAATAATGGGAGACATGAATGCACATGCTGGAACAGACAGACAGGGAAAAGAAGAGATAATTGGTCCCTATAATTATGGAAACCAAGATGAAGTAGGAGATTTGGTATTAGAGTTTTGTAGAAAGAATGGATTAATTCTTGGTAATATGTGGTTTAGGAAAAAACTCACAAAAAGTAACTAGATATGGTTGGGGAGATAGGAAGACTGAGACAATGATTGATCTTATTCTGGTGGAGAAGGAGAAACGTAGACAACTCGAAGATGTGACAGCAATGCCAAGAGCAGATTTCGAACAAGACCATAAAGCGGTGGTAGCCAAATTAAGACTTGGTAAAATAACAAAGTTAATAGAAAAAAGGGAAAGGAAAATAAAGCGATGGAAGCTAAAAGAGAAAGAAGTAAAGGAAAAGTTTCAAGACGATCTGAAGAAAGAAATTCCCAAAGATGACGTGATCAGTGTGGAAGAGGAATGGACGTGTTTCAGAAATGGATTTGTAAAGTGTGCAGTAAACACCTGTGGAAGACTATCAGGGAACAGCAGGGTAAAGGAAGCAGTTAAAGGGAAACAAATGGCTTGGAGGAAGTGGATAGGCAGCAATAGTACAGATAATTGGCAAAAATATAAAGAAGCAAAAAAGGTACGTAAGAAAATAGTACAAAAAGGGAAACAGAAGAGCTGGGAAAGTTTCACAGAAAATTTACAGGAGGATATAAAGGAAAGTAAAAAGGTTTTGTATGGTTTGATGAAGAATAGTTTACAAAATAGAGAAGGTACAAAATTTGTAAAAACTTAAACAGGGCAGATATTGATGCAAAGAGATGACATACTAAAAAGATGGGAAGAATACTTCTCAGAATTGCTAAATATTAAATACATTGAACTGGTAGAAGAGAAGGAGCAAGAAGAACCAATGGGGAAAGAAGAAGAACAAGAAAAGGAGATATCAACGTTAGAAATAGAGGAAGTCATACAAAAGATGAAGAGTGGTAAAGCAACAGGAGTGGACGAGGTAACTACAGAAATTATAAAATCACAGGGACGATGCGTGGTATTAACGCAGGGTTGCACAACTCCCAATCATTTTGCACTTCATTTGTCGTCTTTTTGTCTAGTATTTTAGTTTAATAAACCTAACATATTTTCGAAAACATCTTAAAATGAACCTTCCTCGGTCGTTCACTGTCCTGATGCTTCGTAACGGACCAACAAACGCTGCAGGCTTCGAATCAAACTCAGGGGGTGTGCTTTCCTACGTCAACTTTCTAGCGGACAGCGCGGTGCAGTATACTTCAGCAGGGACGAGCCTAAGCCTGCATAGCATCAGATAGCATGCTCGCCAGCATTGGTCTCAGGGAGTTGCACGAGACTAGCAAGTCCCCTAGCGAGAAACAGTTCTAAATGTCCCCGTTAGATTGCGCCACTCTGCGGAGATTACTTCATACCTACTTTCTCTCCTCTCGCAAAGGTAATTTATTTCCATTTTTGCACCAACACAGATAGGTCTTACGGTGACGATGGGACAGGAAAGGACTAGGAGTTGGAGGGAAGCCACAGCATTTGTCTGGTGTGAAAATGGCAAACCACGGAAAACCAAATTCAGGGCTTCGGACAGTGGTGTTCGAACCCACTGTACCCCGAATGCAAGCTCACAGCTACACAACCCTGACCGCACGGCCACCTTGCTAGGTAATTTCTTTTCCGCGCCATACCAGACCACCCACAATATTACCAACATCTTGCTTCAATGAAAAACAGGACGGCAAATTTTCAATTCATGTGAGGCAAGTAACTGTGCCAGGCTAAGTGGCTCAGGCGGCTGACCTCAACGTGGCAGGTTCGATCCTGGCTCGGTATTTCAACGTGCTCAAATACGTCAGCCTCGTGTCAGTAGATTTACTGGCATGTAAAAGAACTCCGGCGCCTCAGCGTCTCCGAAAACCGTAAAAAGTCATTAGTGGGAAGTAAAGCGAATAACATTATTATTAAGAGTAATTGTAGTTAAAGTGTATAATTAGCCTCTTATTAGGCAGATATATTACAGTTTTAGCTGGGAATGTAGTTCATTACTTAACGATAATAGAGTTCCTTGTTATTTCTGTAAGCTATAAAAATGTGACTCTGAAAATGTTGGTGCAACATCCAGCTTCAGATACCACCAGCCGCCATTGTAAAATCATCAAGACCAATAGGGCTACAGTGGCTGTATAGATTATCTACAGTAATCTGGAGCAAGAAAGAGATCCCAGTGGCTGTATAGATTATCTAGAGTAATCTGGAGCAAGGAAGAGATCCCAGAAGAGTGGGGAAAGGGTTTAATTATCTCGATATTTAAAAAAGGTGATAAAAAAGGAATGCAATAACTACAGAGGGATCACCCTTATTGCCCATGTAGCTAAGATATTTGAGATAGTATTGGAAAGAAGACTGAGGAAGAAGTAGAAGGAGAAATAGAAGAATAACAGTATGGTTTCAGGAAAGACAGATCAATATTTGCCCTGATCTTTACATTAAGACATATGGTGGAGAAAAGATGGGAGTTTGGAAAAGACATAGTGATGACATTTATTGACATTGAGAAGGCCTATGACAGTGTGAACAGACAGCTGATGTGGGACACATTAAGGAAAAAACAAGTTAACAGAGTGGAAGTGCAAATGATAAAAGCTATGTACAAAAATTGTGTTAGTGGTGTGAAGACCAGTATAGGAAAAACAAAATGGTTCAAAGTTGAAACTGGTCTCTGACAGGGAAGTGTACTATCCCCCGTACTATTCATCACAGTCATGGATAAAATTCATAATGACATTAAACAGAGGGTGGGAAGACAGGCAACAAAAGCCATGTTCTTTGCAGATGACATAGTGATATGGGGTGAGGATGAAACCGAAGTGCAAAAACAAGTAGATGTATGCATGGGCGCCCCTGGATAGTTTGTAGGGGGGGAGGGGGGGTGGGGGGCTGGACTTGGGGGTATATACAGTACTATTTTCAATATTTTGGAAGATGAATGGCGAGTTGTATTCCACGGTAGAATTAAACACACGGTAACCCCTACCACTTCTACGTAATACCGATTTTTAAATCATTTTCTTGAAAGAAAAACACCTGAATATATTCGATTTTTTCCTTTCCCTGAGAGCTAGCCGGGGGGCCGCGTCCCCACCTTGCCCCCGGGCATGGGCGCCCATGGATGTATGGAATCAAGAGAGAGAGAAATTTGGGATGAAAGTAAGCACAGAGAAAAGTAAAACAATAGTGATGACAAGGGAAAGGAATGAAGGGTGGAAGGAAGGAAGGAAGGAAGGAAGGAAGGAAGGAAGGAAGAGGAAAGATAAAACTGAATCGTAAAATTCTGGAAGTGGTTAAAAATTTCAAGTACTCGGGAAGTGTGATCACAGAAGATAGAAATATAACCGAGGAAATTGGGAAAAGAGTACAACAAGCAAACAGCTCCTACCAGAGTGTAAGTGGTATTTTGATGTCCCAAAGAAATGTAAGAAAGTATTATATTCAACGTATTATGAACCCATACTAATCTACTCACCTGGATCGTGGACTACAACAAAACGAGAGGAGAGCAGAATACGGGCAGCGGAGATAAAATTCCTATGAAGTATCAAGGGCAAGACCAGAAAGGACAGGTATTTTGAAACTTCAAGAACGGTTAGAAACAACAAAGCTAAAGTGGTATGGGCATACGGTGAGAATGGGAGAAGAAAGAGCTTTCTCAGAGAAGTTAACAGGAAAGAGACCATGAAGAAGACCCCGCAGGAGGTGGATAGATTCAACATGGGAGTGCATAGAGAAGAGGGGAGGAAAACCAGAATATGTAGTTGAAAAAGGAGAAGAGAGGTGGAGAGACGGGCAGCGATGGAGGTCCTTGATTCACAACCTGACCCGGGAAGCTGAAAACGTAAATGAAGATGATGATGATGATGACTCCTTTCTTAACATGTTAAGGGTTATTCAAACTATAGAACAATATTACTGTTTCTTGACTGATGTTTTCATGCGAGTGCTACTGCAGTATGCTTGTGGTGAGAGTTATTGTTGACTCCCAGGTTGAGGTAGGGTATAGATCTGCACCATTCCTAATTTCCACGAGAGTTAACACGTAAGCCAACTTTTCTCAAGAAGAGTTTGAAGAAATGCAAGTTATTAACTATTAACTAATTTCTAATATGGCAGAATAGTACGGTAGATTTAAGCTTAGCAGGTGCTATTACTATATTACTCACATGTTGTTTAATTGTTAACACGGTGTTAAAAAATAACTTGTTAGTATTCATTTAACAATTGTTGATGAAACCCCCCACAGAGGAGGAAGAATGTCACCATATATTCTTTCAATTGAAATGCATTACTTTCATAAAAATATCAAGAACTTAACATTAATTTAGCAAGTGACTAATTTTGCATTTCATTGATACCTTAATTCAAAAGGTGATACAATGAAGTCTTAGAACAGGGAGACATAGCCTGGTGCATTGTATATATTTTTCACTCGTAAATGCTAACCACCTCAGACCATTTTGATTGGCTACGATTTATCACTTGTTCCTAGGTCTCCTTTGCTTAATTACGGTATTTCATCATTGCATGTTTATGGTAGCTGTGTAGCCTTCATATTCATACTTCCTCTGTTTGGTATGCATTCTGCCTCCCCAATACAACTTGTTCTCTCTCTCTCAATAAATACCACAGTGAATTGCTTTTTTAACGTAACGATTACTTTCTCTTTTCCACCATCCATAAAAATTAGTTAAATTATTAATCTGTACTTTAAGGATATGAATTATCTTGCCTTGTAGGGGAGGGGGCAGCGATAGTGAACACATCTCTCTACATAGAGGTTGGTGTCAGGAAGGGCATCTGGCTGTAAAACTGGTCGCCCCCCAAGTAATTGCAGAAGACCAGGAAGTTCAAGCTTAACATATTTCCTCTCAGCTCGTTCAGAGGTTGGTGTCAGGAAGGGCATCTGGCTGTAAAACTGGTCACTGCCAAGTAATTGCAGAAGACCAGGAAGTTCAAGCTGAACATATTTCCTCCCAACTCGTTCTTTTCCGAGGTTTGCGAGGCCTAGGGAGTTTCATTTTCACACCCTTCTTTTTTTTTTTTGCCAACACTTTCAATTTTTTATCTCTTCCTTTTTCTCCTCTGTTTAGTATTAAGAGAGATATTATAAGTAGAATTTTGTAAACAATATAAATTTATTAAGGATGATGTGTGTGTTTAATAGAACAAATTATTAGCGTAAATTGTATAATAGGAAAATTTTCTTCGTCTCTTGTTAATTTAAAATTTAGTGCTTGACAATAATGTATTTTAGTGTCCCATTTGCCACCGAGGTAGACACCTCATTTGCAAATAAAGAGATTTTGATTTGATTTTGAAGAGAGGATGGTTGTCCGTTTGTACTTTGTCTTAAAATAATTATTACCTCCGCCTCCCGCATAAAATAATTTGTTTTTACTATGACTGAATTCACTTAGGCATGTTGCTACATCAATAAATCTAGCTGTAAATCGCACACGACTGGCCTTGTTTACCTACCTGATAGACAAAAGGACATATATATTTCATTTTTTGAGTTCAAATCTAGAATATGTTTTATGTATATGTACTCTTTTTTATCAAGCTTGAAACATGATCTTGGAGATTTAGCAACTATAGAATGAGAGAAGAAATCATTTGAAAAGATTCATTGCAGTCAACAAACAGGAGCGCAGTAGACTTAGATTCAAGGGGCGTCAGCTTCAGCTCCCAGCTGTGCCAGTGAATTTAGCTGTTTCTGGTTGATTCCTTTTGCTCAGTTCGATTACAACACAACACATTACATTACTAAGCTCCACAGAAATGCAAAATAGTGAACACATTCCTCTACATAAGGCATCTGGCTACAAGACTGGTCGCCATCAAGTAATTTGCAAAAGACAAGGAAGAATATTTCACTGTATTCAACAAAGTTTAAGCTACCTAGCATAACATTATGATGTTACAGACATGAACATTTCTTTTCCAGAAAGAAAAATGGATGGAAGTGCTTCTTTCAATCAAAATTTAAATGCTTGTTAAGTGAATTAATAAATTACTGAATCTGTATAAATTATATCTATAAAATCCCTGAAAACTTCGCGATTGTCAGGTCCCAAGTCCGGAATGAGAAAGAAGGAGGGTTTGCTGGTCTGGCACCCAGCTGTAAAACTGCCAACACCAAGTGTTGGGCAGCGGGAAATAATCTGAATCCCTAAGGGGGCCAACGGCTTTGGGCGAATGAGCCCCTTTAGGTGGGGTGATGGTCCCCGCAGTGGAGGAAATGCCACTGCAGCGTCTGTTCTCCAGGTTAGGGGTGGCTGCACAAGGCGTTTGTACTCCAGAGGAGCGGCCTCATTATCACCTCACAGGATCACATCCAGAGTTGTAATTCGGGACCTAGTCCCACATAGGTGACACCTTGACAGTCAACCATGGAAGGTCTTTTAAGGAATACTCCAGCGGCTGAACCAAGAGTTCAGAGAAGGCAGCATTCGGATACGGTGGCCTGCCACCTAAAAGATACCATGAAGTCGGAGGCATGGAAATACCCTAGTACCACATACACGAACGAGACAAAAACAAGAATCAAACCAAAGCAGATAACATACTTCTCTACACACAATATAAACTCACTCATGCAAACCGATAAACTAAAAGTGATCACCGACATAATGGACCAACATAATTTTATCATGGGATTACAGAAAATTGGAAACACTGACCAGGATGCCTTGGAATCTCAAGGGTATAGACTTTTTAAAGGTACTAGCAAATGTACCCGTACTTCGCTACGGTATTCTACATTGTGTACGGATATCAAAGTAAATTACTGTACATGAAATGAACAAGATTTTTAAATTGCATGTCTCTTGGCGTTATCCGAGAAACAGCATAGGGAGGTCCGCAGACGTTGTTTCCAATGTAAAGTGCGAGTTGCGGAGTAGTGATAATAATGACAGGTCCAATTGTCTACTGCAATTCACTATGCGTAACGTCAGTCATATTTTGATGGGTAAATTTGTTTATAATGGGGGGTACCCTTGCAAGGAGCCACCTTTGCCTACTGACAAACAGAATCCGGTAAAGGAGTTTTGAAAAAAATTGCACACTCCCTTGCCTTCTGCTAGTCAAATCAAGAAGGGAATTATTCATTACAATGGTACAGAGGAGTTGGAGGAGGACCCCATTCCTCCTGCCAGTTAAAGTCGATGTGGGGAGTACTGATTACAATATCAGATGCCCTCCTGCTGACAGTCACTGTTGATTTGTAAAGTATTAATTACAATGGCAGACACACCCCATCTAGATCACTACAAATCGACTTCAATGAATAAATATACGTAGATCAACAAATGAAAGTATATGCATGTTCACCTTCATTTACAGAATAACTGTTGCTAAACGATGCATCATACCGAAAAACGGATTGTACGATAAGACACCTCTGGCCTCACTTAGCTATCTAAGTGGCTGGTCCTATTGATATTTCCTCGTATCTCATCTATCTAAAGGTAAGATTGTTTTAGAAACGTTGAATAGGGTACAATTTGTGTAAGGTTTTCACACATTGAATTACTTTTTAGATACTTATGTGACAGCTTCAAACATAGAATTTGGCTCACAAATGACCACTGGATGGACCAATATTCATGTAGAATTTGATGATCCTATCTTTCCTATAAGTGATTCAAACCATCAATTATACGTGTACAAATTGCGAAATTTAGGTAAATGCAGAAATAGAGCCAAATTTAACATATAAGGGATAGAGATATGACAAAATGTCATAAAACCAAAGTTGTAGATCAAAATTCGGAGTGTCACTACTCACCTCAGCAACTCCGAAAACTATGGATTCAACACTATTTTTGATTATTTTGATACCTGACCCCCCACCCCTAAGGGGGATAGGGATGGCTTACCCCCACAGCGCTCGTCTCCAGATAGCAAATAATAAGTGTTCAAAATTTGATTGAAATTGCTCCAGTGGTTTAGGAGGAGATGTGTCATTTACACACATACATCCATTTTTATATATAGTGTAATGTAATAAGATACCTGGGAAGAGAGTGATGAAGAATGTCCCACAATTTGGAACAGGATTTTTGGTCAGCCTTAAAATAAAAAGCCGGCCCCATGGTGTAGGGGTAGCATGCCTGCCTCTTACTTGGAGGCCCTGGGTTCGATTCCCAGCCAGGTCAAGGATTTTTACCTGGACCTGAGGGCTGGTTCGAGGTCCACTCAGCCTACGTGATTAGAATTGAGGAGCTATCTGACGGTGAGATAGCGGCCCCGGTCTAGTAAGCCAAGAATAACAGCCGAGAGGATTTGTCGTGCTGACCACACAACACCTCATCATCTGCAGGCCTTCGGACTGAGCAGCGGTCTCAAGGGCTGTAGTACCATGGGGTTTTGTTTGTTTTGTTTCTTAAAATAATAAACTCAGTTCAAGAATTCAAATCACAGTCTCCACAACTCCCAACGCTCACCTTAAAGGCATCTAATAAAATCTATACTATAATAAATGCCCATGCTCCCACTAATGATAAAAACAACTCCTCAAAAGGCCATGAGGAAACAGAAGAATTTTGGGACCTATTGGACCAGATCATAGATAACATCCCAAAACACCATGTACAATTATTAATAGGCGACTTCAACACTCAACTAGGCAGAGAAAGAAAATACTGTGACATTATCAGAAAATGGCCAGCACACAAGAAAACAAAAATGGAGAGAGACTAGTTGACCTGTGTATAAACCATAACTTAATCTCAAAATCTACATGTTTTAAGAGGAAACCTCAAAAACTCAAAACATGGAAACACTCTGACTACACTAAAGGAGAATGGCAACTGGTTCACATCTGCATGGACAAATACCACCACAAAGAGATCTATAACGTCAAAGTCCTCCGAGGAATAGACACAGGTTCAGATCACTAAGTAGTAAAATTAAACTCCCTCCCCAGAGGAGACAACAAAAGTAAGCCCTTAAAACTAAAAGGAAAATAGATCCAGCCAGCTAATCAACAACAAATATTACCAGAAAGCAACTGAAAAAATAAAAATCACAGATAAACTTGAAGACTTAGTACACAACCTTAAACAAATTGCAGAAGACCTGGCTCCAATTACCGTAAACCACGTAAAAAACACCAATGGTGGAACAGTGAATGTGATGAAAAAGTGGAGAAAAGACATCAGGCATGGCTATTACATCAGTCCCAAAAGACAGAAATATCCTATCAAAATCTAGTAAAACAGAGAAAAGAAACTACCCAAGTCTTAAGTAGTATAAAAAGACAACATCATAAGGACACACTGCAGTTAATTGAAGAACAATTCAATAAAACTCAATCAAGGGACTATTACAAAACCTTCAGAAAACAGCTCCAAAAATATGAACCTCCGACCCTACTGATGAAGGATGAAAATGGTAAGCTGGCTAATAACAATAAAGACAATGCAGAAATTCTGGCTAAATATTTCAACAAGCTTTTAAATTGTGAGGAACCTACAGAAATCCTTCATTTGGACACCAACATCCCGATAAAAACACCACCAGAGAACATCAATCCCCCCACAATAAAGGAAGTCCACCAAGCTCTGAATAAATTAAAAAATTACAAAGCGCCAGGAGAAGGTCAGACCTTTGCGGAAATCTGGAAATATGCAGGAAGATCAGCAAAAGTTGCCCTCCATTAACAACTTGTCTCTATCTGGATTAAAGAAGAACTAACAGAACACTCGACAATAGCCCTCATTTAACCACTGCACAAAAAAGGAGACAAATCTGATCCTAAGAACTACAGGGGAATCTCGCTCTTAGACATAACATACAAAATATTTTCAATAATCATCCTTAATAGGATAAGTTTACAACTTGAGAAAGAACTAGGAGAATATCAAGGAGGTTTCAGACCCTGGAGGAGCTGTCCTGATCAGATCATGAGTCTTAAGTTGATAATGGACTATAACAGGAGAAGAAACAGAGATATGGTCATAATATTTGTAGATTTCAAGAAAGCTTATGACTGCATCCATAGAGAATCTCTGTTTAAAATTTTAAGACACCATGGACTACACCCCAAATTAATAAACATGATAAAATTGACTCTCACTAACACCAAATCAAAAGTGAAGTTTAGGGGTGAAACAACAGAGACATTTGAAATAAAAACTGGACTACGGCAGGGAGATGGGCTCTCACCAGTATTATTTAATTGTGCTCTAGAAATGGTAATGAGGGAATGGTTTAGGAAATGTCCCCCAAAAATAAAGATTGGCCGAAAAATCAAAACAAATTGCCTGGGTTTCGCTGACGATTTAGCATTCATTCATTCATTTATTTAGCTTCCATAGACTGCACAATTACATGTTTTGAAATATGCCAACAGTATAGGAGTTGTCAAGTGATTTCCTAATACTAACAATAATATATGCACAATAATGAACATTTTGAAAAAGAAGAAAAACAGAAACACCAAATACCTCAATGTTAGGACAGCACATCTTAATTTTTTTAAATAATATTAATAACCAATATTTACAAGACAAAATAAAAATATATTGGTGTGGTGTTAAAAATATGTACATAATCAATGTGACATTAACATATTTTTAAGGCTATACTGGTATACTAGATATTAAGAAAGTTTACAAGTTAATAAGTAATAGCATCATTACCAGCACTTCATCATGTATTCTTCTGTACTGTAGAAGCAGCTACTCAGCAGGAGATTTGTTAAAGCTGTGGTAAATGAACTGACAGGACTAATATCTTTAATCTTATTTGGAAGCTTATTACACAACAGAGTCTACATGTCTCAAGGCATTGGTTTTACTCTTGTGCTCGATAAAAATATTATTTCTTCTTCGCGTCTGGTAATTGTGATTGTCAAAATTCCTTCTGAAGTGATCAATATTTTTTTTCACGTGTAGAATGCATTGCATGATGTACCGGTATATGCTTGGTACTGGGAGTATCCTTAGTCTCAATGGTCTGCAATGATCTAACCTGTTACGTCTCGATATAATTCTGATAGCTCGTTTCTGTATTCGAAAAATAACATCAAGATTTCATTTGTAGCAGCCCCAGAGACCAATAGTATAAGTCATGACTGAATGGAAATATCCAAAATATGCTATTCTAACATATTCTTCATTACAACTATTAGACAAAATCCTTAAGGCAAAACAAACAGAACTCAGAGACTTCCCTATTTTTTTAACATGACAATCCCATCTTAATTTTTCATATATATGGACACCTAAAAATGTTGTGGTCAATGTATTTTGAATTGCATTTGCATTTAATATAAGGTTGTGTTTTTTGCAGTTTTGTCATGGTAGTTAGATGCCTTGAATTCCATGTATTGGGTCTTTTTTAAGTTAAATGTTAATTTGTTTTTCCTGAGCCATGATTCTAACCTAGACAGGACTGTATTTGCTGTAGTTTCTATAGACATAGGGTCAGAATTATTAATAATTATGTTTGTATCATCAGCATACAGAACTGCTGTTTCTACTTGATTATTGTGAGGAAGATCATTCACATATATCAAGAAAAGAACAGGCCCCAAAATACTACCCTGCGGAATACCTAAGTCTATGCTTTTTACCTGAGAGTGATATGTCTCATTATGCCCTTTACTGTTACAATGTGTAATTTCCAGGTATGATCTAAACCAGTCATTAACAATTCCTCTAACTCCAATGTGATATAATTTGTGCAACAATACTTCATAATCAAGAGTATCAAATGCCTTTGAAAGGTCAAGAAATAGTCCTATCACAGTTTCATCATTATCAAGAGCATTTACGACCAACTGTGTAAAATGTGATAAAGCAGACAAAGTACTTCTGCCAGCTCTGAACCCGTGTTGTGCATTATTTAACAAGTTATATTTGATTAAAAATTTAGTAAGCCGATCTTTCATAGCACATTCAAATATTTTTGAAATAACAGTAGGTATTGATATTGGTCTGTAGTTATGTAAATCGTGTAAGTTTCCACTTTTGAAGACTAGGATAACTTTAGCTATTTTTAGGAGATTAGGAAACTGACCACTAGAAAATGATTCACTGATAAGTTAAAGGCTGTACCAGATAAGGATCACATTTTTTAATGAATTTTGTGCAAACTTCATCTACACCTGTGGAAGTTTTGTTCTTCAAAGACTGTATGATTTTAAGAACTTCCAGTTCTGTAGTTAAGTTTGTTGCTTAACAAGTTCGTGGCTAGCTTGTTGAGTTGTTAAGCTAGGTCCTCACAGGTTCTCCACGAGTCTGAGTATATCTTATTCCAAATGAAATGAAGATGTCCAATATTGTATTTATTAATTGACTAACACTTATTACATTTGAAGATTTAAAGTCTATTTACAAGTTCTGAGGCCTGACGCCTAACAGCCAACTCAATCAGTTGGTAGTTCTTAACTGACTACATTACAAGAGACCTTTTCCATTTGGAGTCCATGGTTTTATATGAATTAGGGCAGTCACATGTCAATCCCTCTGGGTGGGATACATTGTCTTCGTACTGGTTGATTACCAGGGAAGAGGGGGATATGTGTAGCAAAGAGTTAGGAGTTTAGGAAGGGGTTTCTGATGGCACCAGGGACTGGGGCACATACGTCACGGAAAGGTTTGGGCTGATTCTGCCAAGCCTGAGGATATGTGTCATCCTAGACTCTGAGTTGTTATTGAAACTTACTCACATCTTGACTCACCAGTATTGGTCACTAGTTTACCTAAGGTCTGTTGAAACTGCTTGACACTAATACAGTATGGCAGCAACAGTAATAATAATAATAAAAGTAGCTTTTAGAAGCCGAATACACTAGTATTAATGGGTGAGGGTTCTATTCCCGGTGAGTGATATAACTCCTCCCCCTTATTTTCATGTTACTGTCCTCAGTAACATTTACATTTTTCTTATTCCTAATTTTTACAGTTTTACATAATTTATACATTTTCTTTCTGAACATGATTGTAATACTTCCTATTATTAGTAAAACAAGAATGACATTAGTAGACACAAATGTTTTTATATCAATAGAGGTTGTACGGATGGGTTTTAAGTCCAGTTTCATTTTCTTTACATCTAAATGAGAAATATGAAACGTAATTTCATTGTTAATTAAAGGTTCCTTCTGGATACCTAGGAAAGGATAAGTATGGATGTAATTAGTAGGTTTTTGTTGTAAAGTTATTCCCATACTGGAGATAGGGCAAGATTCATTCGAATAAATTACCTGTGGTCCAGAAATCTGGATTCTGGACATGTTTGTAAGATTACCTCTGGGTTTCTTGTAAAGAACAGAATGTGTTCTTTGTTTAGCGTCTAAATAATTTTACATCATTCTTTACAGAAGCAAATTCACATCCTGCAGTATTTGTTAAGTTGCAATTTGTGATTCTGGTGTTATAATATAAACATACGTATGATAGGGTGTTCTTAACACATGGTGCGGTAGACCATTTCATAATTGGACCTTGTAGGTAGTATTTTTCAGATGGGACAAGTATAACATTATTAATGGTGGGTACAGGGGTTACATCATATAATTTATATTGATTTCCATCCGTGATTGGCATGGAAAGGATTATTATCATTTCTTCGTCCAGCACAAGGACTTGAGTTTTTGACATTTTTAGGTTTTCATACTGATTATATTGATCGGTATGGATCATACTCTGTGTAGGATAGATTGATAACAAATGTTTGACAATGTTAGTTAAGTCTTTTCTTGATAGCATTTTTACATTTGTCATCTCGTGAAATGAAAGAGTAATGGTTTCTTGAAGCACTCGTATGATATTTCGGAATTTGTTAATACACAGTAACACGTATTGGATGTTTTCTAGTAGATTTATCTTGAAGTCATCTGTTTGAAGTATACCTTGAATTACCTTCATTTTTGAGCAATTGAATTTGTAAATGATACTAGTTTATTTATATGCTTAATTTCATTAGAATGACTTTGTTTTAAAGTGTTTAATTGATTTTGTAAATTATCTAAATCGTCCTGGTCTAGATTGCCAGAGATGAACTTAATTACTTTTCCTAGTCCGTTTATTAAACTTCGTTTAGTTCTGTTAGAAGTATTGGGTATTAGCTTATTTAATTCCTTTTTGGTATCTTTGGTTATTTCAGTTAACTCGTATATTAAGTGAGGAAAAGTATTATTGCTTTTCAATACAAGACTAGAGACAGTATCATCAATAATTTTATATGATTCTTTTAAGGTAGTAAGATTGAAATGAACCATGAATTTATGGTACTTATCGATTACCAATACAGATCCCATGGGGTCCGCATAAAATCCTGATGTGGTTATGGGTTTGGTGTAGATGGTGGCATATCCTGGTAGGAATCTGGAACGGGAAGAGATTTCCTTTCAGGTTTAATGTCATGGAAATTTCTGACATGGGTCTTGCCATTTTTCATTTTACAATATACTCGGTTCTTTTCGATTTTGGTTATTGTGCCTTCATTATATAGGTTTTTAAACTTCCTATTTCTGGTTAGAGGGTCTAGGACATATACCTTTTCACCTATTTGATAGGAGTGTTTGAAAATGGGCTTTGCTGGGTCAGATTTATTCTCATTTAAGATTTTCATCTGGTTTCCTTGTCTCTCAATATATTCATTAATTTTTGGAGACGAGGAGAAGATATGATTTAGTGCTTTGTAATACAGGCCGTATAGAACATTGAATGGTGGCTGTTTGGTTGTGGAGTGAATTGAAGAATTATAATTTGTGATCGCAGTGGTTATTAGCTGTGGGAGTGGAGTGAATTTATCATGATCTCTTGAGATTCTCAGTTTTTCGAGAAGGGTCGAATTCAGTCTTTCTACCGGGGAGTTAGACGATGAATTCAGAGGTGTAGTGGCATGATATTCAATGTTAGTAGCTTTACAGTATTCTGTAATTAAGCCATTCTCAAATTCTCCTCCCTGATCATGGGTAATTCTCTTGGGATATCCATGGTGTGAGAAATACACTTGCAGTTGATTCAGAACTGCCATGGCTGTGCCATTGGATAGTAAATAAGCTTGTCCGTATTTAGAGAATACATCTAGTATAGTTAAAATGCGGTTCTGTTCAAAATGAAAAGTATCAATATGAATCAGAGCGAATGGGTGGTCGGCTGTAATAGGGCCTTGGTTTGGTACTTCGTTAGGG
Organism: Anabrus simplex; assembly: GCF_040414725.1. Classification (NCBI taxonomy): domain Eukaryota; kingdom Metazoa; phylum Arthropoda; class Insecta; order Orthoptera; family Tettigoniidae; genus Anabrus; species Anabrus simplex. Next base: position 85,193,385 of record NC_090276.1, on the reverse strand, counting down.
TGTCTTTCATATTTATTTCTCTGACATAAGTTACATTGGTTAATTAGATTTCTAATTTGATCTTTCAAATGTGGCCAATAGTACTTGGTTCTAAAATGTTCAAATGTTTCAATGATACCATTGTGGTTTATTGAATGGTATTGTAATATCAACTGTTTCTGAGTCTCTGAGCTTTCAATATCTTCTAGAAATTTAGATGTCCTAATGATTATTAATTCTGACGTAAATAATTTATGACATACCCTGATGAATGGAATTTCGAGCGTTACGTCATCAAAGTAGGCGGCATATCTGTTTGACGTGTTAATAATTTTGAGTAGGTGACTATTCAAATCTTGTTCGAGGTTTTTCTCTGTTACTATCATGATATAGATTCACAATTAAGTATTTATTTTCCACCTAGTCGATACAATGATTGCTTAAGGCAATTTTTAATGGTCAAAAGTGGTACATGTTTCGTATATTATCAACATGTTCAGCCACATAGCACTGTTTAGATGAAAAATGTATAAAATTGACAAAGTAATGCTTTAGAGGAAGTGACGGGTATATTTCTTGAATAGTTTTTGTTCAAGGATTTTGGGAAAGTTACCATATTTTATGATAAGTTGGTTACGGTTTTGATTCAAATTTCTCTCTGATGTTTTTAGAGTGAAAATGGGATCTTCTTGATTTGAATGTACAGTTTCATTGTCCATTTCATTCTGGTATGTATCATCTCCGGGGATGGGTACATTAGAAACTGTTTCATCATTTACATTTACTTGTATTCTGGAAAGAGCATCTGCGACATAGTTAGTTTTCCCTTTAACATATTTTATGTCAAAGTCAAACTCTCCTAATTTCATTTTCCAGCGGTAGAGTCTTGAACTGGGATCCTTTAGGGTGAAAAGCCATTGCAGTGGACGGTGGTCACTTTCCACATGAAAGTGTCATCCCCATAAGTAAGGTTTAAAATGCTTACTAGTTTCTACGATGGCAAGCAATTCTCTCTCTATGGTGGAGTAGTTTCTTTCAGCGGGGTTTAGGGTTTTGGAATAATAGGCAATAGGGTGTCCCTTCTGTGTGAGAACACTCCCTATGGCAAAGTCTGAACTGTCTGTGGTTAACACGAATGGTTCTTCGAAATCTGGGTAAGCTAAGACTGGAGCATTTATTAGAAGGGTCTTTAGTGTTTCAAATGCAGATTTGTACTCTGGGTTTTCTGCATCGACTTTTTATCCCTTCTTTAGGCAACGGGTCATTGGATATGCTACTTTAGCAAAGTCCTTTATAAATTTCCTATAGAAACCCAATAGTCCTAAGAATTGTTTGATTTCTTTGGTGGTCTTGGGAATAGGGTAACTTTTGACTGCCTTGATTTTTTCGGGATTAGGTTTTACTCCGTTCTTTGAAGCAACATGGTCTAGGAAGGCTACTTCCTTGTGGAGAGATTCTTGAATATCGCGGTCTGAGATAGAATTTATTTCTAGTGGCTGTATTGTAATGTTCTCTAAAGGTTCAACTAACACTGGTTTGTTAAATTCTTGTTTTAACTGTGTTTCGGTGGGGTACATGACCTGGTAGTTTTCTGCATGCAAAATTGCATCTGCAAAATATATTCCTTCATATTCAAGCTTTGGAATATATACATCCCCTTGTTCGATATTGACAGGGATCGCAATTTTCTGCATGTCTGGTGAGGGTTGAAAATTCACCTGCTTGTTGTTCGAGTGGAAATAGAATGGTATGTCTTTGTTGTCTAATGTAACTAGGTTTGATTTATAATCTATTTTTGCACCTAGTTTAACAAAATCAGCTGTGCCGATTAGTGCGTCAAAATATTCGTGACATTTCATGACTCGAAAATCAACGGGCGTGTCAATTTCATATTCTGAAAAAATGGGGAATTGTATGTTTTCTTCACCCATTGTTTCCGAATGAACAGTTTGTATGCAGAATGGTTCTCGGAACAAATACGCTGCAAAATATTCATGTTCTATTGATGGATTCATTATTGAATGACAAGCACCACTGTCTATCAAGATTTTGAATCCAAATAGAGTGATGAACGGCAGTTTGGGAGCGTTTCTTATGTTATTTAGGTCTTCGCTTGAGATGGCGGGACCAAGTGAAAATCCTGGCTTTGTTCTTGGTTTTCATAATTATTCTGAGGTAGTGATGAATCGACTGTGTCGTATTCGAACTCGTATTCGTGGGGTTGAGTTTCCTGAGTATAGTCTGATGACTGTGCCTCCTGAAAATATTCTGGTGGTACATAGTCACATTCGTTAGTCTCCTCTGCGTGTGTATTTACATTCCCTCTGATGGTAGATACCCCTGACATAGGTGTTGGGTACCTTTGAGTATTGGTCGTGAAGCGTCGGGCAAGGTTATTTGGTGTAGGATAAGGTCGGTTCATTGGCTTAATAGGTTGTTGGTTCTGTGGTCTGGTAGTAGTTGGGTTCGGACCTTGGAAGGGTCTGAAGTTTGGTTGTTGGTTAGGATTTCTGAATTGTAGGTTTGATTGGCTGGCGAAAGGTCGCATTTGAGGAAAGTAATGGTTCTGTGGTCTTGGATACATAAATGGATTGTGAGTGGCATGGTTTAGTGGTTGTGCCGTTTGATTGTTCCTGTTAGGTGGTGTCTGCATGAATGGCTTGTGACTGGCACTGTTATTGAGAGGATATTTCGGTGTCCCTCTCAATTGATCCATGTAACTTTCGTGCGCTCTATCATTGTCATAGGTCCTACAGTGTCTTAATGCTTGACTTAAGTCTGTAACTTGAGCATACCGTAGGTACGCTCGGTACGGTTCTAAAATATCTGCTTTAAAAGTGTTCAGACTCAGATCATCTAGCTCTCTCAACTTGAGCTCCAAGATCTGGTCTCTGTAGTTCAATTTGCATAAACTTTTACATTGGAGGACTAAAGTGTCCAACCTGTCATGATAATCTGTGTAACTCTCGTTTTTCTTTTGGAAACAGTTGGAAATTTCCTGTACTAATAATCTCTCATCTTTGACATCACCAAATTTTCTAATTAATTTCTCCTTAAACTTCTCATAACTAGAGTTCACATCGAGATCCAAAATACTACTAGCTTCTCCTTTTAATTTGGATTTAACGACATTAAATAAAAATTCGTTAATAACATTTGCGTTGGGAACTGTAAGGGCTCTCTTGTGAGTATTTATAAAACTATCGCATCTCGCTATGAAATAGTCTAAACTACAAGATGCGCTTCCATTAAATTCAGGTAGCAACTGAATTTGGGCATATTCAAATTTTGAAAGCATTTCTGTCTCAGTCATTGTAGTGACTTGATTTGACTGATTAGTTGAAATAATTGAAAAATATTATTATTATTATTATTATTATTACTATTATTATTATTATTATTATTATTATTATTATTATTATTATTGCTCTTGCTCAACTAAAAGAGATGAATGATGTTATTACTGGCAATATTCAGGCATTACAAATAGGTACTTTAAATGTAACTCACAGGCAGGAAATGATGATCAGCATGGACTGCATTCTCCTTGAGCTGTGTAGTCGGTTGGTCTTCCTTCTGCATTGTCGTGCTATCGAAAGGCCCCTCTGAGGAGTTGTCGGTACGCACGTACAGCGATGGCGGTTGGTTGCTGTCGAAAGGCGCTTCTGGAGCGTTGTCGGCTAGCTTCCTTCCTTCAAGCTGGCGTAGTCGGTTGTGGTCGAAAGGCCCCTAGTGAGGTTGTCAGTTCCACTTCCTTCTAGCTGGCTGGTTCAAATGGAATAGATGACTTCAGTATTTTGCGGGAAGATACTGGCTTGTCGGACAAGTAGCGAAAGGCGATTCTGGATCGTTGTCTGAATACTTTATCCAACTAGCACGTAGATCTTGTGGCGATCGTGTATCAAATCCCGGACAGGCCCCCAGTTAAGTTTGTCGCTTAACAAGTTCGTGGCTAGCTTGTTGAGTTGTTAAGCTAGGTCCTCACAGGTTCTCCACGAGTCTGAGTATATCTTATTCCAAATGAAACGAAGATGTCCAATATTGTATTTATTAATTGACTAACACTTATTACATTTGAAGATTTAAAGTCTATTTACAAGTTCTGAGGCCTGACGCCTAACAGCCAACTCAATCAGTTGGTAGTTCTTAACTGACTACATTACAAGAGACCTTTTCCATTTGGAGTCCAGGGTTTTATATGAATTAGGGCAGTCACATGTCAATCCCTCTGGGTGGGATACATTGTCTTCGTACTGGTTGATTACCAGGGAAGAGGGGGATATGTGTAGCAAAGAGTTAGGAGTTTAGGAAGGGGTTTCTGATGGCACCAGGGACTGGGGCACATACGTCACGGAAAGGTTTGGGCTGATTCTGCCAAGCCTGAGGATATGTGTCATCCTGGACTCTGAGTTGTTATTGAAACTTACTCACATCTTGACTCACCAGTATTGGTCACTAGTTTACCTAAGGTCTGTTGAAACTGCTTGACACTCATACAGTATGGCAGCAACAGTAATAATAATAATAAAAGTAGCTTTTAGAAGCCGAATACACTAGTATTAATGGGTGAGGGTTCTATTCCCGGTGAGGGATATAACTCTGTTACTGGAGTTAACTGCATAGAGTTTAGCACAAAGGTTGTATGGTAGGGATAGAAAGAAATCATTTATATAATTAGCCAAATGATGAGGGTCATTCATTTGTATTCCCTTATCATTTTTTATGGCAGCAACTTTATTTCCAACTACGTGTCTGTTGGTTTCTCCCTTTATTACCTTCCATATGGTTCGTGATTTATTGCACGACTCTTAAACTTTCTTGTTATTGTGCATTATCTTAGCTGCCCTAAGAACTCTTTGATAGACTGATTTGTACTTTTTAACATATTTACAAAAAACCCGGTCACAACTCTGCTGTGCTAATCTACTTAGTAATTTACATTTTTGACTTGAAATCCGTATCCCTTTGTGATCCATGGCTTTTTTGAAGATTCATTAATTACTGCAAGTTTTTTTGGAAAATGTAATTCAAATTGCATTAAAAAATGTTAAAAAATGTTCTATACTTTTGGTCAATGCTATGACCAAATGTTATTGGAGTCCAGGTCTGAAGTTTAAGGCTTTCAATGAAACTGCCACATGCAGCTGCAGAGAAAAAATGAGTTAATTGTGCTTGCTTCATTTTGGTTGAATGCTTGCTAGCATTCTCAAATTCTAGTTGTAAAATTTGAGCATGATGATCTGATAATCCAACATTTATATTGGATGCTTGCATTTTAGAACAATGGAAATTAATACAAATGTTGTCTATCGTTGTAGCTGAGGTGGCAGTTACCCGGGTGGGTGTAAAATTGAAGTGTTTTAGATTACAGCTTTGAAGAACATGCAGTAGTTGTGATGTTGACGGAAGGTTTTCTTCAGCAAAATCTATGTAAAAATCACCACAAAGTATTACTTCTGTCCTGCTATTCCTACCGAAAATGTTATGAAGGACTTGATTTAATTTTCCTAAGAAAATCTCCACATCAGCATCCGGTGAACGGTACACGGTTAACAGAATTACCCTTTTACCATAGGGAAGCTTAAATTCCACTGAAGTTAGTTCAAATTCTAATTCAGAATTATGCACTTCAAGATCCTTCCTTTACATTCAATTCCTGACTTAGCAAAAATACAAACTCCCCCATGCTCTTTATTAACCCGACTGTAATTACTTGCCAGATAATAACCTTCAATATTAATGAGTTCAAGTTCATCATTATTACACCAATGTTCATCCAAAAAGATAAACATAACATCCTGTATTAAATTTAAAATAACTTGTAATTCTAAAATTTTATTTTTAAGACACTGAATGTTCTGATGAAATATTTTGAACCGCCTATTCCCACCCTCCAAGTCATTACCAGTATTTAATTCTGGACCCACATTTTCGATTGAAATGTTATTGGGTCCAGAATCTAACACGTTTCCCAGACTAGGTAGTTCTAGGACAGTCTTTTCCTCATCTTTACTTGTAATGATGTTACTTACCTATTAACTTGCTTACATATTGCTTCCCAAGTCTATTCAAGTGCATGCCATGCCTCGTATGAGAAGTTCGGTTTCATTTAATAATGTCTAACAGTGTAACATTTATGAAATGACTACATATTTGCCTGAATTTTTCATTTGTGTCCTTGACAGCTTTATTCACGATTGACCAATCAGTTAAATCATGTCTATGGGGTACGTTTTTCACTATCAAATTTGTATGGGTCAGCTTACCTGGAGTCCTTTTCAGAATACTTGCAGCCTGATGGCCTTCATTTCTCGCTACGTCGTTGGTTCCGCCGACAATAACTATGACGTCGTTTGAAAAGAGTTTATCAGCATATCTCAAGAGGGGTTTCACTACTTCTGAAAAGGGGGCACCTGGTTGAATAACACCTGTCACTTCACTGTCGGCTCGCAACTCTGCTATATTTGCTGAAAGGCCTCGACCGTGACTACCACCAAACAGTTTCACTATCTTTTCCTTCCTTACTTACTAGCAGTGGACATAAAATAAGCAAAAACACAGATATCAGAACATTGCGTACAGGATTGCTCCAGGTTTTACTTTTATATCTATCTGAAAACTTCGGTCACACTCAGCGCACAGAAATACGACCCTTCCTTTTGATCTATGTCTAGGCTACTAGTGTCAAAGTATAACATTCAAAATGTATTCAATTTGAGATCTTTTCATTGCTTTAATCTTAGAATAATTTTATAAATTTGTCCATACCTTCCATTCTTTTAAAGTGAGAAATAAAATCAACAAATGAAGAAACTAGGAGAGAGAGAGAAACAGGAACGCAGAAGAAATAGTTGCACCTTCTGTAACAATGACTTGAAACTAGCACCAGCAAGACAACCCAAGTTCATTCATTCAGTCAGACACTTTTAAACAACAATAAAATAAGTGGCAGTATCAAACAGCAGCAATCAGGAATGCTGGTGTTGATTTCAAGTATTCTATCATTGGCTTTTCTGCTGTTTTCTTATTTATACAAGAGCCTGCTATTGAAATAGTAGAACAAAAAGAATAAATCAAATGCAGTCTGTACTCAGTAAGGACCACATTGTCTTCTGTTCAGCCACTTGTCCAAACTTTTAAAAATATTGCTCTTCACCTCCCACAGGGAAGGGCCCCCACTTGTTTTAAAAACTCAACCAGCAAACACTAAATAAAAAAGTTTTGATCATTAACAAAACTTGCAGCTAATGATGAGAAATGTACTTCATTTATATTTATATATAACCAATGAGTATGGTATTTTAGAGAGCCATAACAAATTAAATTATAATTAGCTAGATTTAATATCTTGGACAAAGTAGGGAAGAAGAGAGCTTGAGGAAAGGGGAAGAGGGAGGGCTCTAGTCTACAATATAATTTCATACCTCCTCAACTATTAACCTAACTATACAAATTGTTTCTTAATCAGTAAGCAATATCAATACAGAATAATTCACGCAACGCTGTTATGATTACAACAAGTATTTACCTGTAAATGTACTTGGAATACCCTTTTAATGCTTAGAAAGTTTTTCTTCTTTATTTTCTTCATTCTTCATATTTGACAGTTCTCGTATTTTTTATGTAGTTTCTTCATTATTGTAAAATAATATTAACAAACAGCTAGTCACATTATGCACCACTAAGTATTGCTTTTCCTTACAATTACTGTTGTTTCATTGATCTGTGAGAGTGAAATGTACGGGTGTAATAATTCATTCATACAATCCACTGGTGGTCCATAACCCGTTAGAGGAGAGATCCTCACTTGGACTATGTGTAAGTAGGGTAGCATCCTGCTTCATGAATTTACCAAGCTCAGAACATTTTAAGAAAGCCTCGGACCTATGGGAGTAACGGAGTCCCACTCCCATTTGACAGGCGAGGGACTCCTTGGAAACAACTTGTCGAACAAAATGGAATTCGATGGGGAGCTATTAATATTAATGGGGCTTATGGAAGAAAGAAAGTAGAACTGCCTGAGTCAGCAAAGAGGATGAATCTGGATGTGTTAGGAGTAAGTGACATTCGGGTAAGGAGAGATAATGAGGAATATGTAGGAGATTATAAAGTGTACTTGACGGGTGTTAGAAAGGGCAGGGCAGAATATGGGATAGGGCTGTTTATCAGGAATACCATTGCACACAACATAGTTTCTGTTAGGCACGTAAATGAGTGAATGATGTGGGTAGATTCGGCAGTTGGAGGAATTAGGACGAGAATTGTCTCAGTGTATTCACCATGTGAGGGTGCAGATGAGGATGAAGTTGACAAGTTTTATGAAGCATTGAGTGACATTGTGGTCAGAGTCAACAGCACGGATAGAATAGTGCTAATGGGCGATTTTAATGCGAGAGTTGGAAATAGAACTGAAGGATACGATAGGGTGATTGGTAAATGTGGGGAAGATATGGAAGCTAATAGGAATGGGAAGCATTTGCTGCACTTCTGTGCTAGTATGGGTTTAGCAGTTACGAATACATTCTTCAAGCATAAGGCTATTCACTGCTATACATGGGAGGCTAGGGGTATCAGATCCATAATAGACTATATCTTAACCAACTTCGAATTCAGGAAATCTGTTAGGAATGTACGAGTTTTCCAGGGATTTTTCGATGATACAGACCACTATCTGATCTGTAGTGAACTAAGTATCTCTAGGCCTAGGGTAGAGAAAGTGAAATCTGTCTGCAAACTAATAAGAGTAGAAAATCTCCAGGACGAGGAAATTAGACATAAGTACATGGATATGATTAGTGAAAAGTTTCGAACAGTAGACAGTAAACAGGTTCAGGATATAGAAAGAGAATGGGTGGCATACAGGGATGCTTGATAGAAACAGCAAGGGAATGCTTGGGAGCAACTGTGTGTAAAGATGGCAAAAGGCGAACATCTTGGTGGAATGATGAAGTGAGAGCAGCCTGTAAACGTAAAAAGAAGGCTTATCAGAAATGGCTCCAAACAAGGGCCGAGGCAGACCGAGATTTGTACGTAGATGAAAGAAACAGAGCGAAACAAATAGTTGTTGAATCCAAAAAGAAGTCTTGGGAAGATTTTGGTAATAACCTGGAAAGGCTAGGTCAAGCAGCAGGAAAACCTTTTTGGACAGTAATAAAGAATCTTAGGAAAGGAGGAAAAAAGGAAATGAACAGTGTTTTGAGTAATTCAGGTGAACTCATGATAGATCCCAGGGAATCATTGGAGAGGTGGAGGGAATATTTTGAACATCTTCTCAACGTAAAAGGAAATCTTCCTTGTGGTGTTGCGAACAGCCAAGCTCATGGGGAGGAGGAAAATGATGTTGGTGAAATTACGCTTGAGGAAGTGGAAAGGATGGTAAATAGATGAAATTAGACATGAAATGGTGAAGTATAGTGGGAAGGCAGGGATGAAATGGCTTCACAGAGTAGTAAGATTAGCATGGAGTGTTGGTAAGGTACCTTCAGATTGGACAAAAGCAGTAATTGCACCTATCTATAAGCAAGGGAACAGGAAGGATAGCAACAAGTATTGAGGTAACTCATTGATTAGTATACCAGGCAAAGTATTCACTGGCATCTTGGAAGGGAGGGTGCGATCAATAGTTGAGAGGAAGTTGGATGAAAAACATTGTGGTTACAGACCACAGAGGGGCTGTCAGAATCAGATTTTCAGTATGCGCCAGGTAATTGAAAAATGCTACGGGAGGAATAGGCAGTTGTGTTTATGTTCCATAGATCTAGAGAAAGCATATGACTGGGTACCAAGGGAAAAGATGTTTGCCATACTGGGGGACTATGGAATTAAAGGTAGATTATTAAAATCAATCAAAGTAATTTATATTGACAATTGGGCTGCAGTGAGAATTGATGGTAGAGTGAGTTCTTGGTTCAGGGTACTTAATGGGGTTAGTCAAGGCTGTAATCTTTCACCTTTGCTGTTCGTAGTATACATGGATCATCTGCTGAAAGGTATAAAATGGCAGGGAGGGATTTAGTTAGGTAGAAATGTAGTAAGCAGTCTGGGCTATGCTGATGACTTGGTCTTAATGGCAGATTGTGCCCAAAGCCTGCAATCTAATATCTTGGAACTTGAAAATAGGTGCAATGAGTATGGTATGAAAATTAGCCTTTCAAAGACTAAATTGATGTCAGTAGGTAAGAAATTCACCAGAATTAAATGTCAGATTGGAGGTACAAAGCTGGAACTGGTGGATAATTTCAAGTATTTAGGGTGTGTGTTCTCCCAGGATGGTAATATAGCAAGTGAGATTGAATCAAGGTGTAGTAAAACTAATGCAGTGAGCTCGCAGTTGTGATCAACAGTATTCTGTAAGAAGGAAAGGCAGCTCCCAGACGAAACTATCTTTACATCGGTCTGTTTTGAGGCCAACTTTGCTTTACGGGAGTAAAAGCTGGGTGGACTCAGGATATCTTATTCATAAGTTAGAAGTAACAGACATGAAAGTAGCGAGAATGATTGCTGGTACAAACAGGTGGGAACAATGGCAGGAGGGTACTCGGAATGAGGAGATAAAGGCTAATTTAGGAATGAGCTCGATGGATGAAGCTGTACGCATAAACCGCCTTCAGTGGTGGGGTCATATGAGGCGAATGGAGGAGGATAGGTTACCTAGGAGAATAATGGACTCTGTTATGGAGGGTAAGAGAAGTAGAGGGAGACCAAGATGACGATGGTTAGACTCGATTTCTAACGATTTAAAGATAAGAGGTATAGAACTAAATGAGGCCATAGCACTAGTTGCAAGTAGAGGATTGTGGCGACATTTGGTAAATTCACAAAGGCTTGCAGACTGAACGCTGAAAGGCATAACAGTCTATAATGATAATGTATGTATATATATATGTATGTATTAATTAATTGCTCTTTGTGCAACGTTAAGTTTGCATCTATAGAATGTCCTGTTAACACAGACTTTTCTAGCCCCCCATTCCCCTACTCCTACTTCACTATTGCATTCACAGAGAAAGAAATCTCATTATGTATAACCATTAGTCACGGCACAAAACACAGTGTCCGCAAGAAGAAGAGACACAGAAACATAAGAGTGAATTCGGCAGTGTATTTTATTTTCACACAGTTACGGATTCTTAACCTATCCAAAGAGATACCCTCAAGGGACGAAACTGGTGGCGGCATAGGCTTCAGGCCCGGCTGCTGCTGCAGGACCTGTGTGCCGTGTTGTCCTCCAACTACGTACTGCGTCTGGTCGGGGAGGATGCCACCTCCAGTATAGCTAACCAGGTGCTGCAGGCGGCCGGCTCCTGGAAGCCTCTGGGGCTGTCCGTACGGAGGAGCTGGGGGAGGCTGTTGGAATGCGGCCTGCTGTTGTTTCTGGTGTTGCTGCATGGCCATTATTTGTTGTTGTTTGTACCACTGTTGTTGTTGCTCCTGAGGAGACATACCCAGCCCAGCATTGCCTGCTGGTTAAATACTCCCTGCATTTGCATCCTTCCTTGCTGCTGCTGCTGTGGAGGGACTTGGAGGGGTTGCAGTTGTTGAATCATGTTTGGTGATGGTTGCCGTAAGCCTGGATTCACTTGTAGAGCAGGATTCGATGGACACCTGCAACCAAACAATGAGTCTTTTTTAACCTATCATTCTCCATAGTTGGTCCCATCTGAATTTATCTTAAAAGTCATTACTGATATTTTTGTGCACAAATTCAGACAAGTAAGTTTTAAAATGTTTTCGGCCATTTATTAGGTGACAAGGCATTGCTGTCAAGTAGAACGTTATGGTTGATTTAACTCTAAAACATGTCTATACTCTGCACTGCTTTACTTCTAAATTGATTTTTGGCCGATTTTGGCTCTGTCTGGTGGTTATGCGCTGAAACATAGACATACAACCAACCCCAAGCCGCCATTCATATCGACTGATATCGGCAGACTGCGATCTCAAAACCTAGTTGCCAACTCTAATATTTACATTCACCACGTGGTTAACCTATCTCGCTCAATGTGTATGGTATTCGACACGGTTCACAATATTTTGCATTTTTCATCAATAATTAGTGTTTTCATTATTAGTGTCTCTAGTAGCTTGGTGGAAAGCAGTGCAGGTACTCGTTGAACTGTGTGCATTATGCCATCATTTACAGTTTAGCATAAGTTAGTACAATACTGGTTTAGTAGTTCAGTGCACAAAAATAGCTGTAGTTTTATTTACATCCGTGTATTTTTGTAGTGTACTCAGTTGTGCGTGTTTAGCATGTCTCAGTGTAGTTCGGGACAGACAAGTGGCAAGAAAGTGACTCTGAAATCAGTGAAGTGTTCCCTTTGTAGGCCATAACCTTCTTTCTGTGCCAGCCATTAGTGGCAAATGATGTGTTATTTCCTCATTCTTTTTAATTCTTAATGATATATTCTCTTTTTGTGTCTGATATTGTTAGTAAGTATAGTGTTTGGGAATTTATTTTCAATCCCGATTCATTAGCTATTCTGAGTGCGGTATTACATTTTACGAGGGCTGATTACCTCAGTCGTATTGCATCAGCTGTTCTCGCATAAGTAGCGTGCTGGCAACAGAGATAAGAAGATGCTCATTTGTTTTGCAAAATGTCAATTTAGATTAAAGCCGTGCAGAGTATAATTTCTATTCATCAGTTCTACACCTTCCACGTGATTCTTCATCTTTGCTCTTTGATTTTATAACAACTGTTCAGCAAAAATTCTAAATTATTTCTATATTAATTGAGAGGATATTAGATACTTCCTCAGTTGGTATCACAAGGGTAAGTGAATCCCGTTCCAGCCTCCGGTCTACAATTAAAATCCTCGGACTGGACAGGAATCGAACACGGGGCCTGGCGGTAAGAGGCTAGCATGTTACCCCTAACCCATTAACGCCAGAAAGTCCTAAAAATACACGTACTAACGGTTGGAGATTTATTTGTCCAAACGTGCACATTCCAATAGAACAATATATACCTTGGAGTCCACTGGTTCATGGGAATAAGATGTGGTCCCTCTGCACTAGGCCCCATCTGGATGGTTCTTTGCTTCACCTGCGGCTGGCCAACAACAATCCCAGGAGGATTTACTTTGCCATAGCCTCCTTGACCATGTGGAGCCTGTTGTCGTGCTGCCTCTTCCTGCACCTGTCACGTACAACATAAAACAATTCATACACTACAGTATTTCAATAAACAATGTGTCCGTAAGAAAATATGAAACATTTAAACAAAATTATCAATATCCCTTGATTTACTTCACGGTGATTTTCACTCCTTAGCAATAAGCTATTTTTCAGATGCATTGTTGCATTTAACATGGTTTGTTTCATTTTGTAATAACTTAGTTCCCTACTTTTTTCCATATGTTTGACCTAGGTCATTATCATAGGCTTTTAGAACTAATCAATCTTAAAATGTATTTTAAGAAACGGCTCTTTTCAGAGCCATCCATGACAATAATATCCATAAATATTGAAGGCCTGTCAGCTGCCAAAGAGGAACTCTTGAAAAAATTATGCCAAGATCAGAAATGTGACGTCTTGTGCATTCAGGAAACGCATAGGGATGAACATCAGAAATGTCCAAAGATATCAGGAATGATTTTAGTTGCAGAAAGGCCTCATGCGAAATATGGTAGTGCTGTATTTGTAAAGCCAGACATCCAGATCATCAGTACTCATCATACTGAAGATAACGACATCGAAATAATCACCGTGGAGTTAAGCAACATGACCATTACATCTGTGTACAAGCCTCCAAATGAAAAGTTCTCTTTCTTACCACCTGCAAATTTTGGTAATCAAACAAAGTCAATAGTAATCGGTGACTTTAACAGCCGTAGTCACGTCTGGGGATATGCTCAAGAAGATGAGAATGGAGAGATCGTCATTGCATGGGCTGAAACTCAGGAGCTTTCCCTTATTCATGACAGTAAGCTTCCCTCCTCCTTCAACAGTGGAAGATGGCACCGAGGGTACAACCCAGATCTTCTCTTTGTGAGCAACTGCTTTGTGCAGCAATGTTCTAAAGAAATGGGTTCACCAATCCCAAGAACACAACACCAGCCACTAATATGTCACCTCTCTTCACCCATAAGACCACACAAAGTTCGGTTCAGACGGAGATATAACTTTCGAAAGGCTGACTGGAAAAGGTTTTCCAGTATGTTGGATGAGAGGATAAAAACTGTCTCTCCTATACCCCAAGATTATGACAAATTCATTGATATCGTGAAGTTCTGTTCACGGGCATCAATTCCCAGAGGCTGCAGGACACGCTACCTTCAAGGTATAACTCGTGAAACAACTGCTCTGCTGCATGATTACTACAGGCTTCACGAAGAAGACCCATTTAGTGAGCAAACGATTCAAGCAGCACAAAGTGTTCTTTCCTCTATCTCCCAGGCAAAGAAGGAGACATGGATGAAGTTGATGTCTGAAGTCGATATGGGTAGGAGCAGTCAAGAAGCTTGGAGACTTTTAAAACACTTGAGCAATGATCCTACGCAAGGTAACACACATGTCAATGTGAGTGCAGATCAAATAGCACACCAACTTTTGCTTAATGGAAAACCAAAGCTTTCCATGAAAGTAGGGAAGAATCCTATAGTCAGACATCCAGACGAGAGCAATGAGTTATCTAAGCATTTCACACTAACGGAACTGGAATTAGCTCTCAGTAAGTGTAAGATTGGGAAGTCAGCAGGACTCGATGACCTTCGAATGGAACAAATTAAGAACTTTGGTCCTACTGCGAAGTGCGGTTGCTAGAACTCATGAATAACTGCATTCAGTCTTCCATGATACCTAAAATATGGAGGAAGGCTAGGGTCATAGCCATTCTAAAACCAGGCAAAGATAAAAATGACCCTAGGAGCTACAGGCCAATCTCCTTATTATGCCATCTTTTTAAGATTCTGGAGAGACTAATCCTCAATAGGTTGACTGATAAAATCGAGCCACTTCTGATTCCACAGCAAGCTGGATTCAGGAGAGGGAAAAGCTGCACATCGCAGGTGTTGAAATTAAGTCAACACATAGAAGATGGCTTTGAAAGCCGGAAAATCAGAGGAGCTGCATTTATAGATCTCTCGGCAGCATATGATACTGTTAATCACCGAATTCTCCTTGGAAAGGTATACAGCATGACAAAGGACTTCCATCTGACTTGTGCCATTAGAAACCTACTTCAAAATCAAAGTTTCTTTGTTGAGTTCCAGGGAAAAAGAAGCAGGTGGAGGATACAGAAGAACGGACTACCTCAGGGAAGCGCATTGGCACCAATGCTTTTCAATATTTACACAAATGATCAGCCTCTTCCTGCCGGGACGAATAGTTTCATCTATGCTGATGATTGTGTCATCACATCTCAGGGGGATAACTTCGAGGCGATTGAACAAACATTGTCCACAGCTCTAGACACTCTTGCTGGCTATTACATGAAGAATCAACTAACACCAAACCCAACTAAGACGCAAACCTGTGTTTTCCATCTAAACAACAGAGAAGCTTCCCGAACTCTGAAGGTCACTTGGCAAGGCATAGCATTACAACACAATCCTACCCCGAAGTACCTCGGAGTCACTCTGGATCGTGCCTTAACCTACAGAAAACATTGTTTGAACATCAAGCAGAAAGTGGCTGCTAGAAACAATATTGTGCGGAAGCTAACTGGAACATCTTGGGGAGCACAACCAGACACAGTGAGGACATCTGCCCTTTCGCTCTGCTATTCCGCAGCTGAATACGCATGCCCGGTGTGGTACAAATCTTGCCATACCAAAGCAGTTGATGTAGCACTCAACGAAACCTGCCGCATTATTACTGGATGTTTGAGACCTACACCTTTGGAAAAAGTGTATTGCCTTGCAGGGATAGCACCTCCCGATATTCGCCGTGAAGTGGCAGCCAAGAAATAAAGAGAAAGGTGTTGACATCGGAAGCCCACCCTTTGTTTGGATATGAGCCACCACGACAGCGGCTTAAGTCTAGGAAAAGCTTCTTGAGAGTAACCGAAACACTTGCAGGAACAGCGCAGCAAGCAAGAATTCAAGAATGGCACGTCAGGAGTCAACATACGAGGATCAGTCAATGGATGACTCCAAAAGAGGAACTCCCTCCTGGCTATGTCACAGATTGGGTGAATTGGAGAGCACTGAACAGACTGCGCTCTGGTGTTACACGGTGCAGGGTAAACCAGAAGAAATGGGGTTTCGAAGTGGACAGTACCTTGTGTGTATGTGGAGAAGAGCAGACCACAGCCCATTTGCTGCAATGCAGTTCATGTCCATTCAGCTGCACAACAGAAGACCTGGTTAAAGCGAAGCCAAATGCACTTGATGTTGCAAGGTTTTGGGCTCACATAGTTTAATGTGGCTCTTCGCCATTGGAGTATTTATATTATGTTTTATGTTTTTCCTTATCTTTAATTTTAAACTTATGTATGCTTCTGACACGATATACATAGGCTTTTTTAAAGTGACAAAATCCCTAGCGCATACTTCCCATGGTACCAATATAAATGGTCCGTTATTGGACATTATAAATTTTCCAGCTAGCTCATTCCTGGTTGCCAGCGTTTCGCCCTCGTGTGCTAGGGTGGGCTCGTCAGTTGGTACCCAGCACACCTACCAATACGCTGGCCAGTGCATACCGTGGACGCCACTGCGTAGGCTAACTGGAGCCACCGGCAGTGCCAATGCACTAAGAGATTTTGTCTCATCACTACAAATTGATGCCTGCTTGGCCATCAGATGATATAGATGTTGATTCCCATAGGGAATCTGAAATATTTGTCCTGAATGAGCAAATTTATAATACCAATATAAATGGTCCGTTATTGGACATTATAAATTTTCCAGCTAGCTCATTCCTGGTTGCCAGCGTTTCGCCCTCGTGTGCTAGGGTGGGCTCGTCAGTTGGTACCCAGCACACCTACCAATACGCTGGCCAGTGCATACCGTGGAGGCCACTGCGTAGGCTAACTGGAGCCACCGGCAGTGCCAATGCACTAAGAGACTTTGTCTCATCACTACAAATTGATGCCTGCTTGGCCATCAGATGATATAGATGTTGATTCCCATAGGGAATCTGAAATATTTGTCCTGAATGAGCAAATTTATAATACCAATATAAATGGTACGTTATTGGACATTATAAATTTTCCAGCTAGCTCATTCCTGGTTGCCAGCGTTTCGCCCTCGTGTGCTAGGGTGGGCTCGTCAGTTGGTACCCAGCACACCTACCAATACGCTGGCCAGTGCATACCGTGGAGGCCACTGCGTAGGCTAACTGGAGCCACCGGCAGTGCCAATGCACTAAGAGACTTTGTCTCATCACTACAAATTGATGCCTGCTTGGCCATCAGATGATATAGATGTTGATTCCCATAGGGAATCTGAAATATTTGTCCTGAATGAGCAAATTTATAATACCAATATAAATGGTCCGTTATTGGACATTATAAATTTTCCAGCTAGCTCATTCCTGGTTGCCAGCGTTTCGCCCTCGTGTGCTAGGGTGGGCTCGTCAGTTGGTACCCAGCACACCTACCAATACGCTGGCCAGTGCATACTGTGGAGGCCACTGCGTAGGCTAACTGGAGCCACCGGCAGTGCCAATGCACTAAGAGACTTTGTCTCATCACTACAAATTGATGCCTGCTTGGCCATCAGATGATATAGATGTTGATTCCCATAGGGAATCTGAAATATTTGTCCTGAATGAGCAAATTTATAATACCAATATAAATGGTCCGTTATTGGACATTATAAATTTTCCAGCTAGCTCATTTATAATTTATAATGTCCAATAATGGACCATTTATATTGGTATTATAAATTTGCTCATTCAGGACAAATATTTCAGATTCCCTATGGGAATCAACATCTATATCATCTGGTGGCCAAGCAGGCATCAATTTGTAGTGATGAGACAAAGTCTCTTAGTGCATTGGCACTGCCGGTGGCTCCAGTTAGCCTACGCAGTGGCCTCCACGGTATGCACTGGCCAGCGTATTGGTAGGTGTGCTGGGTACCAACTGACGAGCCCACCCTAGCACACGAGGGCGAAACGCTGGCAACCAGGAATGAGCTAGCTGGAAAATTTATAATGTCCAATAACGGACCATTTATATTGGTATTATAAATTTGCTCATTCAGGACAAATATTTCAGATTCCCTATGGGAATCAACATCTATATCATCTGATGGCCAAGCAGGCATCAATTTGTAGTGATGAGACAAAGTCTCTTAGTGCATTGGCACTGCCGGTGGCTCCAGTTAGCCTACGCAGTGGCCTCCACGGTATGCACTGGCCAGCGTATTGGTAGGTGTGCTGGGTACCAACTGACGAGCCCACCCTAGCACACGAGGGCGAAACGCTGGCAACCAGGAATGAGCTAGCTGGAAAATTTATAATGTCCAATAACGGACCATTTATATTGGTATTATAAATTTGCTCATTCAGGACAAATATTTCAGATTCCCTATGGGAATCAACATCTATATCATCTGATGGCCAAGCAGGCATCAATTTGTAGTGATGAGACAAAGTCTCTTAGTGCATTGGCACTGCCGGTGGCTCCAGTTAGCCTACGCAGTGGCCTCCACGGTATGCACTGGCCAGCGTATTGGTAGGTGTGCTGGGTACCAACTGACGAGCCCACCCTAGCACACGAGGGCGAAACGCTGGCAACCAGGAATGAGCTAGCTGGAAAATTTATAATGTCCAATAACGGACCATTTATATTGGTATTATAAATTTGCTCATTCAGGACAAATATTTCAGATTCCCTATGGGAATCAACATCTATATCATCTGATGGCCAAGCAGGCATCAATTTGTAGTGATGAGACAAAGTCTCTTAGTGCATTGGCACTGCCGGTGGCTCCAGTTAGCCTACGCAGTGGCCTCCACGGTATGCACTGGCCAGCGTATTGGTAGGTGTGCTGGGTACCAACTGACGAGCCCACCCTAGCACACGAGGGCGAAACGCTGGCAACCAGGAATGAGCTAGCTGGAAAATTTATAATGTCCAATAACGGACCATTTATATTGGTATTATAAATTTGCTCATTCAGGACAAATATTTCAGATTCCCTATGGGAATCAACATCTATATCATCTGATGGCCAAGCAGGCATCAATTTGTAGTGATGAGACAAAGTCTCTTAGTGCATTGGCACTGCCGGTGGCTCCAGTTAGCTTACGCAGTGGCCTCCACGGTATGCACTGGCCAGCGTATTGGTAGGTGTGCTGGGTACCAACTGACGAGCCCACCCTAGCACACGAGGGCGAAACGCTGGCAACCAGGAATGAGCTAGCTGGAAAATTTATAATGTCCAATAACGGACCATTTATATTGGTATTATAAATTTGCTCATTCAGGACAAATATTTCAGATTCCCTATGGGAATCAACATCTATATCATCTGATGGCCAAGCAGGCATCAATTTGTAGTGATGAGACAAAGTCCCTTAGTGCATTGGCACTGCCGGTGGCTCCAGTTAGCCTACGCAGTGGCGTCCACGGTATGCACTGGCCAGCGTATTGGTAGGTGTGCTGGGTACCAACTGACGAGCCCACCCTAGCACACGAGGGCGAAACGCTGGCAACCAGGAATGAGCTAGCTGGAAAATTTATAATGTCCAATAACGTACCATTTATATTGGTATTATAAATTTGCTCATTCAGGACAAATATTTCAGATTCCCTATGGGAATCAACATCTATATTATACTTCCCATGGTGCCAAATCTTTTGTGGTTGCAGTGCTTCTCGTGAAATGTTACAACTAAATAATGGGAAATTGCACAGTCCCATGATATTTTGAGTTACGTATTCAAGGCAAGTCACGGGTGAGCTGCTCTGTTTATGTGGCATAATAACCTGTCATTAATCTATTAATGAAACTAGGCATTTAAAATAGTTTATGTTGGGTCCCTTCAACAGTATATGAAAGAATAAATAATTTTCAGTCATTAAAAGTGTATTGACAAGGTGGACCCAACATAAACTATTTTAAATAGTTTTTTTAATAGATTTAGACAAGTCAATACAGGATCAAAAAAAATAAGTTTGTCAACATTAACCTGTCATAACGACTGCTCCGATAATGTTTCACAGGTTAAAGCAGCCCTAAAGCTTATTATCATGTCTACAATTACGGGCCGTGAAAGCATCAGTTTTTGATTATGTCAAAGACAATTTTATTAAAGGACAACTTAGTAGATAAGGCAGGCAGCAAACCACTTTTTCTTCCTCATAATTGGAATGTCTTCAAAACCTTCACAGACCACTAACACATGTGAGGTTTGGCATAAAAGATTGAATACATTAGTATGAAATAACCTGGGAGATAAGGTAAACACCAGAAACACGTGATAAATGCGGTGGTACTGTCTATCTTGGGTTGTTGTTGTTTGAGTCATCAGTCCATAGACTGGTTTGATGCAGCTCTCCATGCCACCCTATCCTGTGCTAACCTTTTCATTTCTACGTAACTATTGCATCCTACGTCTGCTCTAATCTGCTTGTCATATTCATACCTTGGCCTACCCCTACCGTTCTTACCCCCTACACTTCCTTCAAAAACCAACTGAACAAGTCCTGGGTGTCTTAAGATGTGTCCTATCATTCTAACTCTTCTTCTCGTCAAATTTAGCCAAATAGATCTCCTCTCACCAATTCGATTCAGTATCTCTTCATTCGTGATTCGATCTATCCATCTCACCTTCAGCATTCTTCTGTAACACCACATTTCAAGGCATAAAAGGTAAGGCATAAAAAATACTCTACATGTGTTAAGTAATGTTATTTCAAAGTAAAAGTTATGTAAGTCATCTAAATCCATTTATCTTCATTTTTCACTTTTAAAAAGCTGTTTAGTTACGATTTATAATTGATACTCGTGCATTAAAGTGCCTTTTGAGAGGGGAACAGCCATTGCAGTACTCAGTAGCGGTTCATTTAGCTAACGTACAACCCATGTGCTTTCTGCGAGTGTTATTGGCACGCTAGTGACTTCGCATATTATTAAGTGTTTCTTTCGTGCTATTATTTAGTAATATATAATTATTAATTAAGTTGGTAGTCAGTCTTTGTCTTGGTGTTTAGGATTTAGTTAATAGTTTTAATTTATGTTTACATAACCTTTTGGTAAAGTTCCGTGCGCAGTGAAGATGGGTGAACCCAGCTATTCTAACATAAAACATAAGAAGGGAAGTCGAGAAAAACAGTGTGTTCTCAACGTTTTTAAGAAGTTTAGTGACGCAAATGCTGGTAGTCCCCTCCAAAATGTGACGAGGTTCTTAATGTCATCCCACAGCATGTTAAGGACTCGTGTGGCGAGTATCGCGTAGATGATATCACATTGCAATCGGGAGGTTACCTAATTACCAAATTCTTCTTTAAATCCAATTGAAAATGTGTGGAGTCAAGTTAAAGGCCATGTTTCATGGGACAACAAAACTTTCACTCTTGCAGAAGTAAGAAAAACTGCTGCTGGCAGGGATTGAACTAGCGACCCCTCAACAGTGTGTAAAACACGTCATCGAGGGGGAACAAAAACGAATGTGGGATATAGAACAGTTAATAGATGATGCCATTGAACAGATAGTGATAAATGTGAACGACTCTGGCAGTGATGACGACCACGACATGGAGGGAGTTGAGTAACCTTCCTTTCTTCTGCAGGAGACATTAGTGAGTAAATTAACCTTCAGAATTGTATTGAATATCATCTTGATTCATTCTGGTGATTGTATAAATCTTGTATTCTTCTTATAACATGTTATTACAGATTATTTGAACTAGTTATCGGAATCACGATTTCTTGACTGATGTCTTTTTGCAACTAGTACTACAGTGCACATGTGGCCAGACTTGTAATTCTTATCTCCCAGGTAATTTGAGATAGAGTATAGTAGGAACATCCCACCCCTCTTTCTACCATCTCCTAGAATACAAACACACTCGGCACAATAAAATTAGTATAACAATGGGTTAACCAGCCTACAAATTAAAATAATGTGCCACATTTTGGTTTTCCTGATGCAATTAAGCCATTGCTCTACAACATACAATGTCACTTACATTCCTCAATTTCCTAGACAGCTAATGTGGTGCCGAATATTTCTTCCACTGAAACTAAGTTATAATTAGGGCGCAAACTTTTATATACAGTCAAGGTGCGAAATATTTATATAAAATGTAGTAAATATCAGTGAAATATGTAGCAGTACTAATGTTCATATTATGATATGGATAATAATACTGTTTTATATAACTCCATATTTTATGATCGTTGTTGCTTTAGTTTATTTTCATAGTTTACTGCTTTTTAACTTTTGACAGGGAATATAGTTACTTATTGAACTATCAAATTAAAGATCTGTTCAAAATACTTCAAGTATTTAAAAAAATTTATGCACTGTAAACTGCAGAGTGTATTACACAATTTATGGTTACAGCTAATTTCCTGCTGCCCTTGTGCCCTGAAAATAAATAATAAACGTTACAAAATAAAGTTTATATAGAATCTGTCTTTAAACCGCACTGTTAAGTAACAAATGGTATAGTAACTTTTATATCATGATGCGCAGTGTGTCACCGAGTACCTCTCCATGTTTTGGTGCTAATCCAATAAATCTTCTTGTAGGCTGAGAAGGACCATTCAACAATGCAGGAAGTAGTAGCCTGCTTTCAGTTTGTTAAAAGGTTAAATGATCAATGCAACGCACCTGGCCATCCCACATACATAGATAGGATTAGTGCTATTATACAGAGTTGAGGCACTCTGACCTACTGTATTTCACAGAGTAGGAAATCCCGATAGTAATTGTAATATTTTCTTTACAAACGGAAATTCACCAATAATTTCATTATTCTGAAAAATAAAAAAATAAACTCCTGCCTGGGAGACTGATTACCTCAGATCGAGTAGAGGTATTTTAGTCTCCTTTACAAAGAATACTACAATGTATTTGAAATGTCGGCAAACTGTATTGCACGTAATGTGCAGAAAACAACACGGTTCAACCCGTAAAAAGAACTAACTAATTCTACACACCGTGGAAGCTTCACTTCTAAGATAGAACTGAAACAATCTTTGAATTACTCGTAATATGTAAAATTAAACCCAACTATAACAATTTGAGAACCACAATTTACTGACATTTATTGTTATAGGAGTGGATTATGTAATTACATAAGAATCCGGGCCCTAGTTATAATCAGAGAATGGATTTTTTAAGGTGCAACACCCTTCCGAAAATACAGTGCTTACAAATTAATTATTGAAACGTGTATGAAATGAAGCAAAATGAACACATATTTTCATGCATCTTTTCGTGAGATTAGCACATTTATCCCCTCTCTCCCTACCTCCTTGATACTTCTGCACCTTTTCCGTACCACTTATTTCATGGTTTGTTCAAGAATTGGACAGCTACATAATGTCCATGACGTTGAGCACAATTTGACCACCTGTGACTCATATTCAGAGTGATGAAAGAGTCCGTTTAAGGGGTGTTTAGAATACGTATGAGTGAGGGAAGAAGATGTGTAAATGGATGGCTTCTGTGTGTGTAAATGGTGGTTGCCAAGTTTTACTTTCTCTTAAACAACAATCACCAGCACCTTTATTTTATAAATACTGGTTACTTAAAGATATTTCATATTTTCAATAGTGTTGATTAAAAGAATGTCAATGAAACTTTCTTAACCTGAATAAAGGTATTTCTCTTTTTGGCACCTTTTAGCACAACTTTTGAAAATATTTCTTTCCCTTTTCCATTCACAATTTTGCACCTTACAATCCATTCTTCACTTAACATAAAAGCTTCTGCAAATTTGACAGACCACAACTCACACAAGCCACCCATCTGCACATTAGCTTCCATTTTCAATTCCTCACTCTTACGTATTCTCACTATTCCATCGCAGCCCTTAGCAATACACCCTACACTGGACTCCTCCATTGATTTGATTAACATTTTTTGCATTTTTGGAATACCCCCCCCCCCCCAAATCTACCAGTTGTAAGGTTCTCGTGAAAGTGAGCTAGGTGAATAGATTATGGTATTTTTTTGTCATTCAAATTTAATTGACCCGTTAACTGGGAAGCGCGCAATATGGTAACACCGTTCTGGTGGGGAATAATTTTCATAACTCAAAAATTAATCAAATAAATTCAAGAAACCTTCCAAATTTTGAAATCCTTGATAATAAAATGCTACGTATATCCTAATTCTGATATAGAAAGTGATTTTTCGCCTATTTGTTAATATTTGTGGGTGTTTTAGTTTTGGAGCAAACACAATCTTAACTTCCGTATTGTACCAGAAAGGCCTAAGTCCTGGCATATATCAATTGAAAACAAACTTTATTCCAGCATAAAATTTCATCTGACGTACGAACAGCTGAGCGAATGAATGTTCCAGCATGTGCCAGAATCCACGAGTGGACTAGGCGAGGTCAAGTGACGTCACCTGCCGCTTGAAGCTCACCTACCCTAGAGATATTTCTCGAAAAGATTTTTCTTTTCGCAAGCTTTTTAACGCCTTAACTAATTTCAACGGGACAAACGCTGAATTGTAGCGGACGTCATAAAAGTTAATTCCTGTGAATTTTGAATTAATCTATCCCATGGTTGTTGAGTTATAATAATTTAAAGTCTAAGAAGACTGTGCACTCATGGTCACATGACCAAGAGAGCCAACCCTCCCAGCGCCGATATATATGTCAAGGCTAACAAGCAGCACAGAACAGTACAAAGACGAGTATACAGATGTGTGTGAGTGAGAGAGAAGGAAGACCGACCCGCGTACAGTATGTCCGCGCAGTCACGGTGAAAGTACGTGCCGTCGTGTTTCCGGAAGACGAAGTTGTATCGCCGATAAGATTATAAAAGATGTCTATCGTGTCGCGATTACGGTCTAATTCTAAAGTCATTTCAGAACATAATACGAGTGAACTTATTGAAGAGCAAATACCAAATATTTGATGTTCACTTAACTTATTTCACATAATATTGAACTACCACAATGAACTGAAACTAACATGTAGACTCATTTCTTTTAGAGTATTGAACTGTGTATTTTTATTCACGTAATGTTCATGCCATATTAGTACACGACTTACAGTAGTAAACGGGGTGAATACTAGGAACTCTTTTCGAGGTAAAGTGATATTATAATAATCAGAAAATCATCCTTAGTGACTCAAAACCCGTGTTCAAAGACTGTGATTAGAGACTGTGATTTGCCTTTCCAAGTGTTTGAACTGTGTAGTTTTGGACGTTCTAAGTGACGACTTTAAATAGTATTTCATACAGCCAGGACTGTGATTATTCATTTAATGTCTTTAAATTAAATTTCGCCATAAACTGTGTTCGACAGTAAATGACAGTGTCAGTGATAACTACTCGCACTAAGTGAATTTTCCGTGTGCGAAAAATCACCTCAACAAGCTGTAATTCTACGAGATCCAGTTCCAGCAATCATCACCTCATCGATGGTACCCATCGCGGGACAGCAACGTGGTGTGTTAATGGAACATCGCTCAACCTGATTCTCCACGGAACATTCCAGAATTCCATTCTTCAACATTTGTAAGCAACATTTTCTTACATTAAGTGACTAGTAACAAACTGACTGAATTTTTTTCTCATTACTTTTGAACAGTGGAAACCTCAGTGCTGCATGTGAACAAATATTTCAGAGTTCTCATAATTTCTCAGAAGTTCATTTTTTTGTGGTTAATTCATTTTTCAAATTTAATTTCAAATTTCATAGAAGAACATTAGGCTTTTCAAGTGTTCTATACATCAAGGTTTACAAACTGAAAAACTCTCAACAGAAATTTAAATTCTTATGTCAATTTACAATTATCAGTGTGTGCTCATTTCATAAAATGATTTAGGAAGACTGTAGGTGGAAATCCAATACCTAGTAATTTCATATATGAAAGACTTTGATATCAGTGATATTTATTTAATTTTCATGAACTACATTCAAGAAGATTACGTTCAAACGTTTAATTTCAATGCAAGATTTGAATCCAATAATCATATTGCAGGGTGAAAAATCAATAAATTGTTTTTAAAAATTTTATAACCATCTATTATTTGCTCTGCGAGTCTATCCTACTCTGCACTGGCTCCAAAACCAAGTTCCACTCCCTGAGGTCCTACTCATGCCAATTACCCACAAACTTTTCCTGGTACAGTATATTGCAAATATAAATTTCTTTCCGGAATATCTATATTTTCATATTAATTTGAGGAAAATTAAAAACACATACACTGCAAATACACTTCATCATTAACTAATCTACAATATCTGAAATAAATACCGCAGTTGAGAAAAATACATTTCATGCAGGGTTTGCAATTGCAGTAATAAGTTGAGTTTAAGTACTTACAATGGTAGCCTGGTTCTAATCATCTTCACACAATAATTACTTCTTTATTGCAATGAATTTAGACATCAGGACTGATTTCACTAATTATATTATTTACACTATTCACACAGTTTACATCTCATGCACTGTTTTTACACATCTTGCATGTGATAAGCACAGAAACATGGAGCTGCACAGAGAGTGAGATCGCAGTCCCTGCAACTGTAGATTGTTTCACGTATCTCCCTTTTCGCCAGACACACCACGCACCTCTTCACACCATGGTGAATTCACATCAGGAAAATGCCTACCGTTGAATCTTTCTGTGGGAGCAGCTGGAGGTGGTCTAACTGAAAGGACAGGCATTGCTTCAGCGGGGGTTGAACCTGTGTACTTTTTGAGGATTTTATCAATGAGGTGAATTCTGAACTGCAGGTAAGTGAATTTTCCTCCATGTTGTCAGAAAATGATGAATGAATTGAATACCACGAGGTCCAGGAGATGCCGAAAAATTTTCTGGTAATATTTCTTCATTCGCTTCCTTGCTGTGGAGTACGTAATGACGTACTGATCAGAAAGATCAACTCCGCCCATTGAATCATTTTCGTCAATGCAAACTACAGGTTTCTCTTTAGTTTAGTCCTTTCCTTTGATAGGGACATACTACTGAGCATGCAAACGTCTCTCTTGTCCTTCCACGAGTTTCTTTCGATAAGCAGCTGTTACCTCTCCTTTCTTCAGCTTTTTACTCATAAGTTCCTTAGGGAGATTTTACTGGTTGGTTCTAACTGTACCCACTACGTCAGTATTAAGGTCATTTAGCAGGTCGTATAATTCAGGGTTACAAGTAATAAATCTCATTGTGGACGGTATTGGACATCAGAACATGAACATTAAAATAGAATAATAGTTAACACCACCTTTCCAATACTTATCTTTCCTTATATTTAGGAAATAAACATTACAACAGGCATTGTAAGATGGGACATGTTTCGCTTAACAGTCGTAAGCATCATCAGCCGAGAATAAATCTTAGCCTAAAGTTAGGTCAGGGCCCTGAACCTAGTGTCCTTATCATATATGGCACCCTAAGTATCAACATTTATTTTTAGAAGATCAAAATATGCTTAAAACTAGTGTGACAAAAACATAGAATGTTACAACATGGCTAAGAGAAAAAAGAAAACACAATCGAGTTGAGTTAGAGGATGGAATAGAAAGTACAATACAGAGCTGGTAGTGAAATAATTAAAATCATTGGATATCATTGCTACCAGTCAGTCAATTAGAATGTTCAAACATGAAACAAGTGTGACAATATACAGTGTTCATCATGGCTGAGTGAGAAAAAATATACGTAATCGTGTTGCCAGAGATTAAAAACAAATTAAAAACAAGAAGTTTTAGACAAAAAATTGACTTCTCTTAAGGAATCAAAAACTAAATTCGTCAAATCTTTCAAAACCACAGGAACACCCTTTCCCCAAATCAAAGTTGTTCCAAACACTGTAAATTTGTCCAACACTAACTTTTCAAACAGTGAAATGGATCTTTTGAACAAAGGTTTCAAATTCAATTGGCCCAACCCCAATAAAATTGACGATCTGGTGACCAATATTGCCGAAATCGAATCAAATATTTCAAAACTTCCTATTGAACACCGTAATGATGTTAAATATGAAATTAAAAAGAAGCTCCCGTTACTAACCAGTGAAATAAATTCCAAGCCTTCTTTAAATCTTAACAAGCAAATAATTGAAGTAAAGAACAAAATCAGAAATAATAATATAATAGTCACAAAAGCCGACAAAGTCTCTACAACTGTATTATTGAACAAAAATGAATATATTAGTAGAACTGAAGATTTCTTTTCTGCCAATAACTACAAACTGATTGACAAGGATCCCACTTTAAAGATCCAGTGTGGTTTAAAGAACTTGCTGAAAAATTCATCTTTTCTCTTTCAAGAGCATGAACAACAAAAACTCACCATTATGAACCCCAGGTTACCTACTGCTAAAGCCTTACCCACCGGGCGAGTTGGCCGTGCGCGTAGAGGCACGCGGCTGTGAGCTTGCATCCGGGAGATAGTAGGTTCGAATCCCACTATCGGCAGCCCTGAAGATGGTTTTCCGTGGTTTCCCATTTTCACACCAGGCAAATGCTGGGGCTGTACCTTAATTAAGGCCACGGCCGCTTCCTTCCAACTCCTAGGCCTTTCCTATCCCATCGTCGCCATAAGACCTATCTGTGTCGGTGCAACGTAAAGCCCCTAGCAAAAAAAAAAAAAAGCCTTATCAAAAATACGTAAGAAAGATGTGCCAATGCGCCCTATTATAAACTGTTGAAATAGTCCCACCTACAAGGTTTCTAAATTTTTACACCATTTTTAAATAGCCATTATAAGTTCAATAATGAAGCCTAAATCAAAAATCCAGTTGATTTTTGTAATAAACTTTCTAAATTCAAGTTACATGACAATCACATCATGGTTTCGTATGATGTCACCAATATGTATACTAGTATACTAGTAAATGAGACCATTAGTTTAATAGAAACTAACCTTTTGAAACATAACACTATAAGCAAATGTGAAATAGATGAACTGATCAACTTGCTAAAATTTGTAGTAAACAGTAACTTCTTTACATTCAATAACAAAATTTACCAACAGGAGGGACTAGCGATGGGCGACCCGATATCTGGAATCCTTGCTAACATTTTTATGGACCACCTCTAGGCTACCAAGATAATCAATAAAATCAATGGTCTACAGCTTTGGCTAAGATACATCGATGACACATTTGCCATCATCGACACACATCACAATAATAGTGATAACATTTTAAAGACCCTTAATGACCTTGACCACAATATCAGGTTCACTAAGGAAGACGAAATCAACAGATCTTTAAATATCCTGGACTTAACCTTGACCAGAGCCAGTGATAATTTCATTTTCCAAATTTACAGAAAGCCCTCCGCTGCTCCTTTGACAATAAAGAATGAGTCTTTACACCCTCAATCTCATAAACAAGCAACTTTCTACAGTTTAGTTCATCGAGCATTAAATTTCCACTATCCCCTTCTAACCGAAAAAAAAAGAGTTTGACTATATAAAAGAACTTGCAAAACTTTACGGCTATAAACCTAACCTGATCGATAAGATTATCGGTAAAATAAAATCAAAAATGCTACAAATTTAATTCCAGATAAGCCCAAAAGAACAAACACTGCCACCTTCACCTTCACTAACCCCGCCATATACAGCATTACTAACCAATTTAAGATGCATAACATCAGAATTGCCTACCAAACTCGCAACACTAATCGGAATATATTCTTTAATTCCAACTTGGTAAATACTTCTCAGGACAAATTTTCAAACTCTGATATTTACAGACTCAAATGCCCCCAGTGTGAATTTTCTTACATCGGACAAACTGGCCACAGTTTCAGAACTAGATACTTGGAACATTATAATGCCTTAAAGCATAAAAAGTACTCTGCCATGAGCAACCACATGAGGGATTCTGGCCACAATTATTCTACAATTGATCAGGACATCCACATTATAAAATATGTAAATAAAAGCAGCTTAATGACTGGATTGGAAAACACATACATTTTCTTGGATCAACATTTTAATAATAATAATAATTTGAATGATGTCCCTGAGAACAACAGCCCAATAATTGAACAAGTCCCCAAGTTACTCACTAATTTTAATATAAATCATAACAATTGCACAAAAATCTTCAATTATAAACCTTTAAATACCCCTCCGGTCGCCATAACAGATTCCACCTTACCCCCTCCCCATAATACAACTCCGCCGCCAGCTTCCAGCACTCTCATTGTTGCACCTACCCCTCCCGTCCCAACTTACTCTCCGCCTAGGCAAGCACACAGATACAACACACGCAGCAACGGACATACGTTTAACAGACCCCTTCGAACGGCTAATGTCTCCGGTCAACGCTCATCCAACATAAGAGGTAAGCGATATTAGACTCCCATTTTGAACACCCTATTTTCAAGGCACAAGTACATCTTTTTCTTTTTTCCATTTTTCTGATTTCAGTTCACGCACTTGGCTTCCTATTTTTTCCGTTTTGAACTTGAACTCCCAGCAAAAATGAAGCGGCTTCAGGCGTGATCCTTCCTGTTTGAAGTGTTACTACTCCATGTCTGCTACAATATATGATTTCTCTTGCCCGTCTCATGTATCTACACAAGAGTGGGATTTAATTATTTTTTCTTCATTCAAAAGAATATAATCACCATGTTTTGTTATGTATGAACATTCTTATTAACTGACTGGCAGCCATGAGTTTGATTATTACACTGCCAGCACTGTGTTGCACTCTATGTTTTTAATCTCTGGCAACACGATTACGTATATTTTTTCTCACTCAGCCATGATGAACACTATATATTGTCACTCTTGTTTTATGTTTGAACATTCTAATTGACTGACTGGTAGCAATGATATCCAATGATTTTAATTATTTCACTACCAGCTCTGTATTGTACTTTCTATTCCATCCTCTGACTCAACTCGATTGCGTTCTCTTTTTTCTCTTAGCCATGTTGTAACATTCTATGTTTTTGTCACACTAGTTTCAAGCTTATTTTGATCTTCTAAAAATAAATGTTGATACTTAGGGTGCCATATATGTTAAGGACACTAGGTTCGGGGCCCTGACCTAACTTTAGGCTAAGATTTATTCTCGGCTGATGATGCTTACGACTGTTAAGCGAAACATGTCCCATCTTACAACGCCTGTTGTAATGTTTATTTCCTAAATATAAGGAAAGATAAGTATTGGAAAGGTGGTGTTAACTATTATTCTATTTTAATGTTCATAATTCAGGGTTCCCAAAATAGTTGTCCGTTCCTATCAGGTATCCTTGTTTCAGTAGATTATCTGCCGGAGTACACACAATTCTCGTCGGCTTGGAAGACTGTGATAGATCAATGCCATGGACTTCATTGTTGAGTTCTGTTGATTTTCCAGTGTACCACAACATATTCCACACGTAACCCGTTTTTGCTTTGCAGATTTTGTAAGATTCTATTCCGAACTGGGACCTTTTCTGTGGAATGTATACCTTCCAGCCAAGGCGAACTTTCCATAGGAGAAGGCTTTCGTCTGTGGATAGCTGGTCATCCGGAATGTAAGCCTGTTGAAACATTTTCTCAAAGTGATCGAAGACTGGCTTTACCTTGTATAGTTGAGGATACATCTGCCCTTCGTATGCCTCACTGTAAGAAAAATGGAGAAATTTCAAGAGAAGGAAAAACATCTTTTCCGTCATGATCTCATAAAATATGGGCGTGGCCAGTTACTTGTTACGAGAGTAATAATGCCCCATTGTAGGTTTGTGGATAATCCCTTGAAGAACCAAAAGTCTGAATAAAAGTTTTATTTCATCCTTATTTGTAGGAATCCAGTCTTTTTCCCTACTCCTCCGTTTCACCTTGTTTGCCAGTGTTTTCCCACAAATTTTCTGTTGAGCATAAATATTAGTTTGCTCAGCAATATACTGACAGATAGTATCGTCCACAAACAGTTCGTAAATATCCTCTAGAGTCTTTACATCCAAGAACCATCCTTTTACTCCAAGAATGAATTTTGCTGGAAATCTACTCTTTTTCTGTCCATCTTCTACCCACATAATAGGCCCTGACATATCACTGCAGTTTGAGTCTGCCTGTATCTCTCCATCTTCACTGTCATCACCCGAGGTGTCACTTTCGAACCTGCGACCATTCACTATGATAGCACCAGAATGCTCTCCTGTACCACTTGTGCCTCCTTCTCCAGAGAACGAATTATCTTCACTATCTGAATGGAAGTCACTGAAGTCATGGTCCTCGTCGCTAAACTCCAACATTTCATATACAAGTGAAAGCAAGCTGTCATCACGTAATTCTTCAACTCGATTACTTTTAGAAGACATAATTATGACTGAAAAGTACTTTCATGAAACAACAAAAGTGCAACGCATCTATAAGTTCAAATTCACTCCTCCCCGTAATTACTCCTTTTCACACTGATATACTATACACTTCCCAGTCTCATAAAACACTAAAGCATTTGAGTAAGCACATAGCAAGAATGCAGCTGATTAGCCTAGTTCCCGCACAAGGCGAACACATAGTGCGCTTTTGCACGGAAGCAAATTTTGTTGAATGATATACAGCTCTGTCTGCTCTGTTTCTTTAAACGTAAGGAACTTCATCTTTTTGTCCGTATTGAACTGAGATCACAATTAAATTAGAATCTAGTGGGTTCCAACTTTTCAATACAAAATACAATGTTGTTGGATGATATTTACAACATTATTTATTACAGAACATGTTTCGGTGTTCAATTTTTGACACCATCATCAGCTGCTTAGAAAGTGTTAAAAAACTTAGCGATCTAAACATTAAACAACATATTGTCATACTTAACTCATTAATATACATATATACAGACAATAGAATATTGCACTAGTTAAATCCTAAACATCTATATTATGCTATATTAAAAACTCTAATATGTAACAAGAGGATTCTTGTAAGTCATAAATATAAAATTTCTCATCTGGTTGATGAGTTGTCTTCACATTCCTTAATGTCTGTGATTCTATATTCTCGTACTGTCGAATTCAAATGTGAACTTAAGATTGAGGAATTAAAGTTGCATGCAGTCCATTTGATCTTAAAATGTTCATTTCATGTATATATTAGCCACTTTGTTGGATTAAAAGTTCGTTATATACAATATGATTGTTAAAACTGAGCCGTCTTCTTAAATTTATTAAGTACAAAAACTTCATATTTTTAATGCTGTATGCGTAGTTGGAACTGTAATTTAATTTGTCCTACAGTTGTTAGGCAGACATATCTTCTCAGTTCAATGGAACCCTGTAATGATGAAACCCAATGTTAAAAGAAAAGCGAGAATATTAATAAAGAAAACTGATTGAATCTATCTGTTGATACGGCTGATTCACCACTACAGCTGTGTACCTCACGTGACGGCTGCAGCGTGACGAGTGTGTCTGCTAGTATCTTGTGCTGTGTGATGAAGTGTTAGGGAAGGAGAAGTAGGGGTGGCAAAGGGGATGTTTCTAGAACATTGAACTTTTAGGAGAGGATCCGGGGGGCGTTGTGGACGAAGACAGTAGTACGCAAAGTTGTTACGTAGAGTTCAGAATATGTTCGAATTTTCTGTAATTTTTAGCTTGTTAAGTAATAGAATCAAACAATCAAATAATACCTTGGGTTTTTCCGAGATTTCATTCATATTAAGGTTAGCGTTATAGTATAGGTCTCCGTAATGTCAAGCTTCTGTCCCTTAGACAGTGTTTCCATGATTTCGAGGTCTTTATCTATGTCTGTGAATTTATGTTTGTACTCATGGATATGCTGGCCTACCGCTGAGAATCTGTGATGTTTTACAGCGTTAAGGTGTTCCTGATACCTGATATTAAAGCTACGCCCAGTTTGTCCTATGTATCTGCTTCCACAGTCTCTACATTCGAATCTATATACCCCTGATTTAGAATATGGATTTACTTTGTTGACAACAGAAGCATTATGTAAAGTTGTTGTACTTCTATTATCTGTCTTGAATGCGATCTTAATGTTACGTTTCTTGAAAATATTTGTAATTCTGTACACATCTTTATTTAACGTGAAGGTTGCGATTTCCTTTGCTTCTGTTTTATTTTTCATCAGACTCGTGTGAGAGCGATATTTGAATTTGCTTATTATTCGTTCTATAAAATTCTCTTTAAAACCATTAGCTTTAGCCATAGCTCGAATGATGTTCAGTTCCTTGTCCAAGTTTTGTTTGGACATTGGACATTGGTATGCTAAAAGCGCGAATCACCAAGCTGTTATAGGTCGCGTATTTGTGAGCTAAGGGGTGTATCGAATCATTTCGTATTGTAACTACAGTTTGTGTGGGTTTTCTGTAAATACTAAAAGAAAATGAAGAGGCGTGCCAGTAATTAATGGATTTTTCTATTTTGGATTCTAAAGTAAATTTTATATCCGTATCTATTGTGTTAAGATTATTAAGAGTCGTAGAGGCGTTGGTTATGCGTTCATCCAGGATAACGAACGCATCGTCTACATACCTAGACCAAAATAGAACATTCTTTAATTTTTCATTATTAATTATTTGTGTGTCCTCTAAAAAATATAAATAAATTTCTGCCAAAATTCCTGAGGCCAGAGACCCCATTGCAAGGCCATTCTGTTTATAAATGATCTGGTCGAAAGTGAAATAGTTGTTATTGATCAGCAATTTTAAAACCGCCATGAATTCATCAATTTCAAGCTTGCTTAAGCGACTCTATTTTTTTCAAATTCTTGGCAATAATGGGAAGCAATTTATTAGTTTTGATATTAGGAAACATATTTACTATATCAAAAGAATGTATTGTGTGGTGGTCCTGTAGTCGAAATTTAATTAATTCTTTAGTGAATTCTACGGAATTCTTTATGGATTTATTTGTAGTGAATCTGTAATGTTGTTTTAAGAATTTTTTAATATACTACGCTAATTTGTAAAGGGGGCTAGGTCTGTAATTGATAATTTGCCTAATGGGGACTCCGGCCTTGTGGATTTTTGGCAGCGCTTTAGCGGTAGGAAGGCCGGGGTTCATGCTAATTAATTTCTGCTTCTCGTATTCGTTAAAGAGGAAAGAAGATGTCTTCATTGTTTGTTTCAATTGCTTCTGCAATGACTGAGTCGGGTCCTTCTTAATAATAGAAAAAGAGTCATCGTTAAAAAAGCTTTTTGTTTTTTGGATGTAATCAGCTTTATGCATAATAACGGTCATGTTGCCTTTATCAGCTTTAGTGACTATAAGCTCTTCGTTTTTTCTTTTCTTTTTAAGTTCAAGTATTTGTTTCCTATCCTTGAAGGAATCTTTAGGGATGACAAACTTATTATTATTATTATTATTATTATTATTATTATTATTATTATTATTATTATTATTATTATTAACTGTTTTGTTCAGCTGTTTCTTTGCTTCTATCCTGACTTCATCCTGCAAGTCGAGTGGCAATTTTCCGAGCGCGATTTCTGTTTCTATGATCAGATCTTTAGTTACTTTAGCTTGATTGAAGGTCGGCCAATTATGTTTAGGGCCTTTCTCAAGGATAAGTCTTTCCTCTTCGTTCAAGTTGACATTGGAAAGGTTAATGACTGGAGCATGAAACTGTTTCAATGGATCTTCGTAAGGTGTAAAATTGGACCTTTGAATCGGGGATGAAGTTTGGGTTCGACCTTTTTCTGCTTTCTTCCTTAGCATTTGTAGCTTTTTCTCCAATGTTAATTGTTTACTTGCAAGTATGTTAGATAATTTGAATTGAACTTTATTTTGAAAAAGGTTCCATTGTGATGTCTTCGTCCACAACGCCCCCCGGACCCTCTCCTAAAAGTTCAATGTTCTAGAAACATCCCCTTTGCCGCCCCTACTTCTCCTTCCCTAGCGCTTCATCACACAGCACAAGATACTAGCAGACACACTCATCGCGCTGCAGCCGTCACGCGAAGTACACAGCTGTGGAGAGGTGAGTCAGCCGTATCAACAGTTAGATTCAATCAGTTTTCTTTATCAATATTCTCGCTTTTCTTTTAACATTGGGTTTCATCATTACAGGGTTCCATTGAACTGAGAAGATATGTCCGCCTAACAACTGTAGGACAAATTAAATTACAGTTCCAACTACGCATACAGCATTAAAAATATGAAGTTTTTGTACTTAATAAATTTAAGAAGACGGCTCAGTTTTAACAATCATATTGTATATAACGAACTTTTAATCCAACAAAGTGGCTAATATATACATGAAATGAACATTTTAACATCAAATGGACTGCATGCAACTTTAATTCCTCAATCTTAAGTTCACATTTGAATTCGACAGTACAAGAGTATAGAATCACAGAGATTAAGGAATGTGAAGACAACTCATCAACCAGATGAGAAATTTTATATTTATGACTTACAAGAATCCTCTTGTTACATATTAGAGTTTTTAATATAGCATAATATACATGTTTAGGATTTAACTAGTGCAATATTCTATTGTCTGTATATATGTATATTAATGAGTTAAGTATGACATATGTTGTTTAATGTTTAGATCGCCAAGTTTTTTCACACTTTCTAAGCAGCTGATGATGGTATCAAAAACTGAACACCGAAACATGTTCTGTAATAAATAATGTTGTAAATATCATCCAACAACATTGTATTTTGTATTGAAAAGGTGGAACCCACTAGATTCTAATTTAATTGTGCTCTGTTTCTGTCAAGCGGAAGTACTTACTAAAAATACCACTTGATGACAGGGGCATTCAGATAACGAGGACTGAATTTCATAACTCTGGCTAGGCTCAGAGTCGAGGAAAAAATAAAACAGCAGCGTATGACTGAAGTCGCTCTCCCCACCTGGCTGGTTATTTCCTCGACTGACTTAAGTCGCACTCCCCAGTATACGGATTTTAACATGATGTCACTGTTATAAACAAAACAGTTTCAACAATATATCAGACTACTTACTTTCAATTTACATCAGTTGGTAACTGTATTTAAGGGGTAAAATTATGAAATAACTTACCTGACAATGTTTTGCATGGTAACAGTACAAGGCAATGGGACAGCCGCCATTGGTTTTCCGTTTGCAGAGCTTTGTGTGCTGAACCACTCTCTTCATCTTCTGACAGCTCGGCAGACGACACTTTGCATCTCGGCACTGACAAGTGTGCACCAAGGACTGGATACACCTCGGGATCGACAGTTTTCTTGCTTCCTGAAGTGTACAATATCATCATTTGATACGACTCATTTACAAACAACATAATTGATAAACTAACTTGCTTGTGAAGGGCTACTGCTCAAATGACTGGCAATAAGTTTTTCTTTGGTCTTTTGTATTAATAATGTGTTATACAATAAATGCAGCCAACTGATTATACAGATAGGCCTAAAAGTCATATGATCACATTTTATAGCTCTTTTTTTAAATTTAGAAACACTGCCTCCTAACAAATGTAACTGTTTGTATATACAAATACTCATAAATAAAATTACTCAAAAACTGAATAAAATGCTTGAAATAAATGAAATTAATAAAAATAATTAATCAAAATATCCATAGTATGAGTGCCAGAGTTCACCAGAATGGATCCCTCGAATTTAGATAGAGCATGATAATTCTTTATCTCCCAGGGCGTGTACATAATGCTACATCTGCTTCAGGCCTTACCTAACCTTCTGAAAATGACTAAATAGGTAGGAACTACAACAACTCCACTGATTCTAAAATATCTAACTATATTCTCAATAAAATCCATGCATGAGCACCTCATCAACACACCAAAATATAATACACTCACAAAAGATTGCTGGAAGACTCCATATTTACAACAACAACAACAACAACAACAATGGAAACAGCGGGAAAACAAAAGCGAGAACTAATCCACCATTTGTAGTTAGTCCGTTGAACAATGCACATATATGTTCAACGACTCTAACACTTGTTTAAAGATATATTCAATTGAGCAACACACGCTTGTCGTTCCTGAACATAAATTATGGAAAATCTGCTTTCAGCAACATGTAATACCAGACCACCACAAGTGCTACAATACGTTGTGCCTAAGCACTCCACAATTGTAGGTCAGCCACGTTCCACAAACAATTGAACTCCAGTCCAGTATAGTGCAGCAGTGCCACTCCAGTACCGTATATCCAGTTTCACTCTCGTATCGTGTGTCAGCACTACTTCATTCCTGTACAGTGTGTGTTAGCACTACTTCCTTTCCGTAGAGTATGTGTTTCACTTGCCGTATCGTCTGCATATATCTCTCAGCCTTCCCCTTCCTCTCATATGATCCGTCTGGATTCATCCTGACCAGCCAATCATGAGTAGATCCTCTAGTCAAGACCATGTCCTGAACTTCTTCTTGGTCCCAAGACAATAACAAATTCTGGGGTGTTTTACATGAGCCATAGAACTTTCCGATTGCAACAATAAGTCCATCCCATCACACACTGGGATATACACATTATTCGTGCAAATTTTCCAAGTTCAATATAGCTATGTTTTCCCAGCCGTTGTACAAAACAAATTACTCATACCACATATGGAGACCTCCCAGCTTAGAAATATTAATGACAAAATATACCACTGAAATACAGATAATAATAATAATAATAATAATAATAATAATAATAATAATAATAATAATAATAATAATTATAATCTATATAAATAAAAATGAATTGCTAAATGTGTTGCTAAGCGCAAAACTCGGGAACGGCTGGACCAATTTGACTAATTCTTTTTTCAAATATTCGTCGAAGTCCGAGTAAGGTTTTTACGAAGAGAAAAATTGGAAAAAGTGCCAGGAAAAACCGTAAAAGCCCCATTTATCTTTTTCCATTCAAACTGTTCGTCTCTCTTTCCTTCTCCCACGTTTGCGCTTAGCACTGTCCTCCTCTAATCCAGTGCGTTTACCAAATGTCCGTAAATCTCAGTGTTATCGGTTAAAATGGGTGAATATCGGATTATGTACAAAATTTCAAGCCGCATTTGATGCCATTAACAAAAAAAAGTTTACAAAATAATTGAGTGTAAAAATGTTAATATAATGGAATGTTACCTCAAATGCAAAATCTTCTTTGCATAGAACTTATCATGTCATAACTCCTATTTTATATTCACTATATTAATAATTTTTTCACTGCTGGTAAAGGAACATTTCAGCTCGACATATATAAGTTTGTTTTTAAATTTAAATGATAAGAACATACACTATTTTGTTTCTTTTCAGTCAAGTTCAGAGACTTTTATGTGTAGGCATGAAAAATTCAGTCGCTGGCCAACTTCTTTGCTATTGAATTTATATTGGGGGTCAAAGTGAGACAAATGGTCTTCAGATATGGAAGTTATTTTTAAAACAAACCCCAAGTTCTTATCTCACTTAGTTCTTAGTTTGTGACAGGAAGAATGTCTCCTTGGGTTTTGGTTTTGAGCGTACGCTGTCCAGACCGTCGCACCCAGTGTCGTAGTTAGAGACCTTTGTCTACCCTGATTGTTTTTAAATCTTCGCTTCTCAACAAACAAGTTCATCGATTTCTTTGGTTGATTGATTTATTTTGTGTATGCTTCCATGTACAGTATAATCATTTCAAGGCTCATGCCGCCTATATGACGCGGGCGGAGCAACTTCGGTCGAAGAACTGGAAATGCTGCAAGCCAAGCCAATTTTCAGTCTAATCGGACTGCACAAATTTACAAATCAGTGAAGAAATGTACAATGAGGCGTTGATATCAATTGAGAACATGTGCTTGATGATGTCAAACAAAGTATTATCTCAATTAGGCACGGCCGCGCCCAATTGTCCAAATGCACAACGCTTTTAAACAAGAGTTGCAACGCGAAAAACTGTACGATCTCGGTGCTTTAAGAGAATCAGTTCGAATAAATCTTCTGCTGTTGAACCAACAACAAAAGTATGTATTTGATACTCTAATGAAAGTTGTAAATGATGGAACTGGAGGGATTTACTTCTTGGGCGCTCCCGGGGGTACAGGAAAAACTTTCTTAATTTCATTGATTTTAGCAACAATTTGCTCACACAATTAAATTGCACTCGCACTTGTTTCATCAGGCATTGCAGCTACATTGTTGGAAGGTGGTCGAACAGCCCATTCAGCGCTAAAATTGCTGTTGAATATGCAAAGCAACGAAACTCCGACCTGCAACATATCGAAGAACTCTGCAATAGCAAAGGTTTTTCAGCAATGTAAATTGAGAGTGTGGGATGAATGCACCATGGCACACAAAACGTCCTTGGAGGCATTAGACCGAACCATGCAAGATCTGCGGAACAATCAAAACCAATTTGGTGGAGCGATGATTTTGTTAGCAGGAGATTTTCGTCAAACATTGTCAGTGATTCCATGGTCAATGCCAGCTGATGAACTTAATGCATGTTTAAAGTCATCAGTTTTGTGGCAAAACATCAAGATACTAAATTTAAGCCAGAATATGCGTGTCGAGTTGCAAAATGATCCATCTGGAGAGATATTTTCAAAACAACTAATTGACATTGGTGTCCGGCTCCATGGCTAAGTGGTTAGCGAGCTGGCCTTTGGTTACAGGGGTCCCGGGTTCGATAATCGGCAGGGTCGGGAATTTTAACCATCATTGGTTAATTTCGCTGACACAGGGACTGGGTGTATATGCCGTCTTCATCTTAACTTTATCCTCATCACGATGCGCAGGTCGCCTACGGGAGTCAAATCTAAAGACCTGCACCTGGCGAGCCGAACATGTCCTCTGACACTCTCGGCACTAAAAGCCATATGCCATTTCATTTTTTTTTCTTTGACATTGGTAATGGTAAATTCCCTTCAGACGTTCTGACTGGCTGCATTACTTTTCCTGACAATTTTTGTCAGTTTACTGAATCCAAAACTGAACTCACTCAAGAGGTGTTCCCAACATTGCCCAAAATTACACAGATCAAATTTGGTTGAGCGAACAAGCTATATTGGCTGCCAAAAACATGGATGTAAATTAATTAAATTTCTAAATTCAAAATGAAATTGCCGGTGAATTGAGGATATACAAATCAGTTGATTCCGCTACTAACCAAGATGATGTCGTCAACTATCCACCCGAATTTTTGAACTTGCTGGATTTGCCATGATTGCCGCCTTGCATTCTTCAATTAAATGTTGCGAAATATCAACCAACCGCATCTTTTTAATGGCACACGGCTAGCGGTAAAAACATTACTGAACAACGTTATCGAAGAATAAAGGAGAAGACGTTTTGATACCACGCATCCCTATGATTCCGACTAACATACCATTTGAATTTAAACGACTGTAGTTTCCAGTGCGGCTCGCTTTTGCTATGAACATAAATAAATCCCAGGCGCAGCCATTGAGTGTTTGCGGCATTAATCTTGAAAACCCATGTTTCTCGCATGGCCAATTGTATGTTGCCTGTTCCCGTGTTGGAAAACCATCAACTTTGTTTACGCGTCAGGCAATCAAACAAAACATATCGTGTACCTTAAAGCTTTACAATGAAAAATATCTTCATAGTGTTGATTTGAATCAGTGTTTTCTATGATAGTTATTTCCTACGAAGAAAGAGGAGTAAGTTTTGCCACATTATCTTCACGCCATCAACTTATCAAATTACTTGATTTGCAACGGGGGATAATTATGGCGCTGTGAGGCTGAACAGTTCCCATCTACGTTACAGTCAATCAGGGTTATTTCTGGGTAGTGATATGCTGTGACCCATTTGAGCATTTCCTTATTCACTATCAAGATATTAATATTGCAGGTAATGAAAACACATTTTTCCAGAAGTTTGTTACTAACTTTTGGTAGCAGTAGAAAATGAACTCATTTCATGTTGATGATTCATCATTTGCATTATTCAGATTTTTGCGTGCAGTACAGATTGAATTTGAGTTCGTTCCATTGTCATTTATTTTTGACAGAACGACGTCTGTCAGGTCAGCTAGTAATAATAATAATAATAATAATAATAATAATAATAATAATAATAATAATAATAATAATAATAATAATAAAACAAATACTGACAATAATATCTCTCACTTCTACATATAGTGTGAGGGTGTGATATATGTACTATCACACAAAGATAGACAGTAAGACTCAGAATACACTTGTT
Organism: Anabrus simplex; assembly: GCF_040414725.1. Lineage (NCBI taxonomy): Eukaryota > Metazoa > Arthropoda > Insecta > Orthoptera > Tettigoniidae > Anabrus > Anabrus simplex. The sequence goes on along the minus strand of NC_090276.1, from coordinate 85,151,256 downwards.
AAGTTTGTTAAAGAATAGTGTAGAATATGTACATGTACAATTTATAGCTCTTTATAGCCTAGAAGTCATGCATTCACTGCTAGAAGTGGGAGGTCACAACAAACTGAACACCCCTTACTAGGTGAGAAAGAGATCTAATATACGGTAATTAGGTGTGGAGAATGAGTGAGAGATGTTAAAGTTATTCGTAGTGAATATCTATAGAAACCATAAGCTTCTGGTGGCCAAAGTGCAGGAGGCAATGACCATGAAGAGCATACCAAGAATTAAAGAGTGGAACTAAAGGAAGACGACTGTACACAGAAGTTCCAAGAAATGATCAAAAGCAAGTTACCAATGTCAGAGTCCAGCTGTAGCGATGTGGAATGGCATAATTTTAAAACTTGTTTCATCAGTAGTGCAGAAGAAATGTGCGGAAGAACAAGCAGGAAAGTAATGAATAAAAGAACGTCCTGGTCGTCCTGGTGGAAAGACAGATTGAAAGAGGTGATAGAAAAACTAAATAAGGCCAAGAAACTGAGGGATGTTGAAAGATCCACAAACAGTGGCAACAATCAACTGAGAGACGGAAAAATACAAAAGCTAGACCAAGAATACTGAAATAGGAATTAGAGGATTGTGGGAGTAGAGAAGTACTGGGGTGAATTTACACAAAAACTACAGGAACATAGTAAAGGAAACATGAAGATGATGTACAGTATGGTTAAGAGCAAGAGGTATGACAAAAAGGATATCAAAGCACTATAAACAGTAAATGGAAATATAGTCAGCAGCAAACAAGAGATTAGAAACAAAATGTAGACCTATTTTGATACACTCCTGAATGAGGGAGAAACTAATGAAGAGGTGGAAAATGCACTAAAAGAGACAAAAAGTAGTAAATCAACTGGGAATGACAAAGTTACTGCCGCCATGTTCAAAGCAGCAATGTAGTGTGAAAATAGGGTTCCAGAGGACAGGGCAAAAAGCATTATTATCCCTTTATTTAAGAAAGTGTGCTTACTATAGAGGTATCAAACGTCTCTCCCATGGTCTGAAAATAATGGAAAAAATTATAGAAACCAGACTGTGAGCAGTGATAGAACCTATCCTGGAAGACAACAAGAGCAGACCTGATCACCCTCAGGATATTAATGGAACAGCAATGGGAGAGAGGGAAAGACCTAACTTTAGTGTTCTTACCGTCTTACTAATAAACGGTGTATAACTTTTATACAAGGTTTATACACCGTTTATGTGAAATTCGTTACTAATAAACCGTGTATAAGCCTCCTGTGTATACATCTGTTATAGTTTTTCACTGAATTGCTTATACACACCAGGACCCTTGTATAAGCGCTGTATAGCAGCGAGTAGCGGAAAAAGAAACGAGTGAGCAGTTTATTTTCGTGGTGCAGTAATATGATCGTGGTGAAATATTCGACTTATCCATTTAATATGATGATCTTCACAATATTTTAAACATACAGTAGAAGACAAAAACCACTTTGAGGTTATGGAGGCTAGACATCCTCATAAAGTAAAACACTTTAAAGAGACGGAATGACAATGAAAAACTATAAAAGAAATTATGGTTGGGCGTATTTTTGGGTAATAATGTGTTACTGCTTAATAGAATTTTGAAATTGCGAGTTTATTATACATTATCTGCCTCTACAAATATTTTTCTCAAATTTGAGTATAAAAGAGACATATTCCTTGACATAAAAAGTTGGTATAACTTGAAAACCATACGTAATATGATTTCCATACTTTGTTGTTGAATATCGTCGTTGCCGGGACAAAACCACCTATGTGAAATATTTTAGCTTAGAACTTTGGCCGGTAAGGTTCTGTCATCTAAGGTGCAATATTGTGTGACAATGGTCAAGGCATTCTCGCTCTTCATAATGTATGTGCTGCGGGTCAGTATATCTAAAAAATATTATCACATAGGAGGTTTCGTCCCGGCAACAATGATATGCAGATATATGATGTATAAATGTCTAATAGAAACTTTTTTGATCAAATCTTTCTTTTAGCTACAAAACAGTTTTTCCTTTCTCCTGAAAAGTAAGGATTTTCTGAATGTGTACCCTTTTCAATTCACCGATTCAATTACAATTGCTTACATTTTCCGTATTATCCCAGTTAGGAGCTCTTGATCTTTTCTTAAGCTTTTCCATTTCTTTCGTGGCTTTCATTACACAGGCAAGCTGGAAGTCAAGAGGACAAATTGGGGCAAATATTCATTTATAGGTAGGGGAGTTACGGATTGAAATAACTTACCAAAGGAGATGTTCAATAAATTTCCAATTTCTTTGCAATCATTTAAGAAAAGGCTAGGAAAACAACAGATAAGGAATCTGCCACCTGGGCGACTGCCCTAAATGCAGATCAGTAGTGATTGATTGATTGAAATGTTGATATCAATATAAGCCAATTTCCAGCTGTCTCACTTTGTGTTGCCACTGTCTTTTCGATATGCTGTGCTACTGCGCGACTTTCCGGAAAGTTCTGCTCGTAGATAACCAGCAGAAGCGATCATAAAGGCGGCGAGCGTGCAAAATACGCACAGACATATAGTAAATAGACTGGCAGCACTGTATCTCGTAGCATTGGTGCTGCTGAAGCCGGAAACCTTGCAGCTCCAGTTCTCTCTTAGCAGTGATAGTGTGCAGTTGAGTGGACAGTCGCTGTGAAGAGGTAGCGTGGACGGTATTGAGTAGTTATTCTACGAGTGTAATTCGTACGTGATGGGGGAGCAAAGTGGTGGTGAGGAGTCTCCTGATCCTTCAACCCTCACAGTTGCTAGGGAAGGGACAGTTCAAATGGACCAGGATGACGATGATAGTTCAAGTGAGGAAAGTGGTACAGTGAATAAATCGAATACACCAAATGAGGTAGTGAATAACGAGACTGGTGCTTCGATTTCGAAGACTGAGTCGCAGGAACTTTATCCTAGTACTCATTATGGACCTTTCATTATTTTTGTGGAGTCCACAGCAACAGGCAATGTCGGTAACATACATCCTATGACACTGGGTAGAATTTTCTATGAGAAAAATATTCCAGGCATAAAATCAGTGGCCCGCAAGGGACGAAATAGGGTACAAATAGAATTTGTATATGCCGTACAGGCAAATTCATTTTTGAAACACCCTTTATTAGTTGAGCTTCAGTTACGGGCATACATACCTAGCTCTAATGTATTGCGGGTAGGAGTTATCAGGGGAGTAGAGAAGACCTTGAAAGAGGATGCTATTTTAAAGCACTTAAAGTCTCCTGCTACTATCAAATCTGTAAAGCGTTTGAACCGTAGAATTGTTAACGAAGACGGAACACAGTATGTCCCTACTGGATCTATAAAAGTGGTTTTTCGTGCGCAGAAACTTCCCCAGTATGTGTCCTTATATCAGGTGCATTTAGAGGTGGAGCCATATGTTTTTGCTCCCATCATCTGTAAAAAATGCCAACGGTACGGTCACGTTGATAAGCATTGCAGAGCGACAGGTCCACGGTGTGGGAAATGTGCAGTGCACCATACTACGGCGAACTGTACGGAAACTTTCCTGCAATGCGTGCATTGTCGCGGTACCCATTCAACTGGAGATGTTGACTGTCCAACTCACCAACAGCAAGTCCACATTAAAAAGATAATGAGCCATCAGAACTTATCGTTCAAGGACGCTGTACAAAAAGTCCAACCTAGTGAATATAATGTAGTAGACAATTCTCAAAATTTTCCCCCTTTAACTGGGGAGGAGCAGACTCCTACACAGTTGAATCCCCGTAAGAGAAAATTCACACAAGTAATTTTAAAATCACCGAGACCAGTACCAGCCCCAGGATATGATAAGGAAGGTTATCAAAATTTGGTTCGGGAGATTCCCCGCATGGAGATGGCAGCTTCAAGAGTTACACCTGTTTCCAATGGCGCAAACCGGCGGATGGCGGCACCTTTGGACGAACCTGTTGTCATGAGTAGCGCCTCAATGGCGCAACCACTTTCGTCATTTTATAGGCAACGAGAATATCTTCAAAGTGGTCTTTATCAATCTATTCAGCAATTGGTACAATTACTGGGTGATCACCCCGAGTTAGCTCATAATGTATTCCAGTTAAGGGACAGGGTTTGTAGTTTTATTCAATTCTATGATCAGAATCACTCAATGGAACGCTAGAAGTCTCATGAACAAACGTCATGAGCTATTTAAATTAATTCAGGAAACAGTACCTCACTTTTTAGCTATACAAGAAACTTGGTTTAATCTTGAAACTCGCATTAAGTATCCTAATTACAAAGTTTTGCGTAATGATGGACCAGGTTACGGTGGAGTTGCCTTTTTGGTCCACTCGTCTATGCCATATCGACCTCATTCGAATATTCAGGCCATACCCCATACATATGTTATAGGATTATATTATATGCATATTTTACTTGTAAATATCTACTGTCCTCCTGAAATTTCCATTACTGAGAGACAATGGAACCAATTCTTTCAACAATTTACTACCGAACCATATGTTTTTATCTTTGGGGACTTTAATCTTCATCACACACTGTGGGGAGGAAATTTGGATACACCTCAAGGTACACAGTTCCTTAATGCAGTAAATAACCATGCTCTTGCTATTTTGAATGATGGCTCTCCTACGCGTTTGACTGCGCCTTCTGCCCCTCCTAGCGCAGTAGATTTAACACTGTGTAAGCGAAATATGGTGTCTATCACTACATGGCATACTTTGAGTGATACTTATTCCAGTGATCATTTCCCTATTGTTATTTCTTATGGTGTCGGCAGACCCTTTCCTCCACCGCAGCACACATTTCAAAATAACATGATTCGATCTTTGAGGAGATTTAAACCGCAAATATATACCGCTTATATTGAAGATGCGTTACAAAAAATACCGGAAAATGATTTTTCATATCACACTTTACTGCAGACTTAACAGATTATATTAATATTCACCACCCCATCATCGTTTCACCCCCTTTATCTTCTAGGAAACCTGCGCATGTGAAATGGTGGGACGAGGAATGTCATTTGCTGATTCAAACCCGCAAAGTACTTTTTCGACAGTATAGGCAGCACGCAACACCTGAAAATTACTTCCGGCTCAAATGACACATAGCACTAACTTGCCGCATTTTTCATCAAAAACGTCGTGTCGCTTGGAGGGAGTTTATATCATCCTTCACGTGTCAGGTTCCACTTGCAGACTTGTGGAATGCCATCAGGGCAATCACACGAGTTACGCAGCACTCCCCTGCCAAGACCATCCCAGGTCAGGTATTATCTGATTTTCTTGTTAAAGAGACGCCAGATTTTGTTGTTCCACAGTATGTTCATTCCCAAGACCCAATAGACGCACGTTTTTCCGTATTGCTACAACCATGCGATTATCGGGAATTAGAGGCAGTACTCCAATCGTGCTCAAATTCCTCCCCAGGTCCAGATAATGTATCATATCAAATGCTCAAATTATTACCTATTAGAGCAAAGAAGGCATTATTAAACAGGTATAATGATATCTTTCGCAATCATGGTACACCTGTTAGTTGGAATGACTTCTTTCTAATTCCCATTCTTAAAAATAAGCAGTTACCCACTGAGGTTAGTAATTATCGCGGTATTGTCCTTGGTTCGTGCCTCCGTAAAGTCTTTCTAAAGATCTTACTTCGAAGAATCATATGGGTATTAGAATACTATAACTTGACGCCTCGATATCAATATGCATTTTTTAAGGGACGCAGTACATCTGATGCATTTAATAGTTTTGTTATCGATTTATTATTAGCTCATCATAGAAAACATAGTACCATAGCGGTTTTCCTTGATATTCAACTGGCCTATGATTCTGTACCTTTGAACATATTATGGGAAAAACTTGCAACTCTTCAGATTCCTGAGGGATTCATTATCATTCTCAGACGACTTCTGACTTATCGAACACTCAGATTTAAATCGACACCTTATACAATCCCGCCCCGGCAGGTAAGTAATGGATTGCCACAGGGCGATATTCTGAGTGGTATTCTTTTCGCTCTTTTCATGAAAGACTTCGAAACGGTCATTTTACGTCATGCTCGACTACAGGCGTATGCTGACGATTTCTTGCTTTATTATACACATGAAGATTTACAGCTCTGTAGACAACATATTAGTCACACGCTTCATGAAGCTAGAACATGGTTAGAGGCCCATGGGTTAAATCTTTCCATAGCGAAATGTAGAGCGATGATATTTACACATCACCGAACCTATGACCGATCGCCACTTGCTTTTGATCAGTATGAAATACCAGTGGTTAGTCACCATAAATATCTTGGGTTATTTATCGATCAAAAACTTACATGGAAACATCATTTTTTATATTTGCGTTCGAAGAGTGAACGGTATATTCAGGTAATACAAGCTGTAACCCGTAGGCAATGGGGGGCAGATCCAGTTGTGGTACTATCTTTGTACAAAACCACTATTAGATCGATATTGGACTACGGATCCCATATTTTTGACTTGGCATCGTCTACTAACTTGAATATTCTTAACACTTGTCAATATAAAGCATTACGCTCCTGTATTGGAGCTTTAACGTCCACACCTACCAATGCACTTTTAGTCGAATCCTGCGAAGCTCCCTTACAAGTCCGTAGAAAAATACTTGCGACGAAATATTTACTTTAAAAGTTTTCTTTAACAAGTCATTCTTTAATACCGAAGTTACAGTTACTCTCGGAGTATTATTCCGTACGGCGTCAGGGTTTACGAAGATTGCCAGTACTGTTTCATGCTTTTACTACCTTGAAGTCGAAGCAGTCTACCTTAATACACAGTGTTAATTTAATACCCTATACCTTACCCTATCAGGTTTCTTACTATAAGCCTCAAATCATATGGCCTATACGTAATGGCCCTAATAACGTTACTTGTCTGCAGGGGACCGAGAGTTGTCCTGTTAAAAAAGTGAAGTTTTCTAATATTCCACGAAGCTTAAACATTTTTACAGATGGGGCAAAGAACATTAATGGAGTTGGGTCCGCTTATTATATACCTTCTCTAAATGTTTCAGAACAATATGGTTTGCCTAGTGACTGTTCGATTTTTACGGCGGAGTTATTCGCTGTACAGCAAGCGTTACTTTTTGTTCAGCGTCAGGGATATATGCGAGTTACAATCTATACGGATTCGCTGAGTGCGTTACAATCTTTGGTTTCGTATGAGTTATCCTATAATTGGTATGTATACAATGTCAAGAGTCTCCTTTATATGCTTGACAACGTCGGTATTTACATAACTTTAGTATGGGTACCAGGTCATGTCGGTATTGAGGGCAATGAAAAAGTAGATTGTCTTGCAAAACAAGCTTCTCGTCTTCCTATTCCGAATACTAACAATATTGTTCCTGCTTCTGATTATGTAGTTGTTATCAGACAGGAAGGCCGTCAGGACTGGCAGAATTATTGGAGAGAGACTGCACAAGTCAAAGGTAACTTCTATTATCATTTACAACCAACACTTTTAGTTAAACCTTGGTTTATACGAGGATCTTATACTAGACGACATATTATTAACATCATTCGGTTACGGTTTAATCATGCCCTTACACCACAATATAGATCCCGTTTCCATTTAACGCAGGATACAAACTGTTTGTGTGGTACATATATCCGTAATGGCGACTCCAACCACATTTTATTTGAATGTTCTTTATATGCTAACCCCCGTAAAAAACTTTTGACTAATCTTAAGCGACTCAAGCAGGTTTTTCCAACCAGTGTTTCTTGTTTGCTCTGTAATCCTACAGTCGAGATTATTCGAGTGCTAAATTTGTTTCTAGATGAAGCCAATATCGTGTTATAATTCTGTCTGTAATATAGGGTGAGAATTGATCATGCTTTTGAAGGTTCCATTAGAGTGATTCCTCATATCATTAGTGTATTACTTGCGAGTGCTATTTTGGATTCTTCGTGTGGGTGAAGCTTTAGACGCAGTGTGATTGCAAGATTGGAAGTTTCCCGTATGAAAACAGTCTGCTCTAGCAAATTAGAGTAGTTATGTGATATAGTGAAGATCAGTGTTTTTGTGTTTTTCTACTTGCAAGCTTAAGCATCAATTATTGAACTGCAGTTTTCATTTCTACTAGTGTGTTTACATGAGTAAGCGAGTATTGACTGGGTGAAATGTCGTAGACACAGCCCATAAGCATCAGCAAGCAAGCAAGCAAGCAACCTTGCAGCTGCCGCCATGTTACGTCACTACAGATCGACTGTAAACATATGTGCAGTTTTGGTTTATGTTGTTTTTATGTACATTTCACATTAACTTTTTGGCAAACTACGGTGTGGCAGAATGGTGAATACCCGCGTTTGGGTGTAGTTTTTCCTATTCACGATGAAAGAAGAAAGGAATAAGAGTTTCAGTACACTGGTAAGTGGCTTACATGTGCAATTAAATTCACTATTAAAGATGCCGAATTATGTAGGAGACAGAGAGCACTTCCTTCCGATATATATTTGTTGGCGTTATACCCCTTGTGAAGGAGTGTGGCATAGGGAATAATAATAATAATAATAATAATTGAGGAGCTAGATGCAGTAACAGCGTAAGTCTACTTACGCTGTTATTGCATGAATGCTGTTTTCAGATATCCTGGTCCCTTCACTACAACCCAGTCCAGGTCTTAGTTCGCTAGGATGCCGCTAGAGGTCAGGAGCTCACTAAAACTGGTACCATGCGCTACGCTGTTATTGCATGAGGCATGCTTCACGAGTGGCACGTTCAGTTGCCGCCAGTTCTCTGGCTGGAGAAGATGTTAGCGAGTGGAATAGAAGGTTTTGTGGCATCACATTTATTAAAAGAAGAGTTATCAGCACTTTGACCTATGTTTCTAAGAATGCCTTCTGCTAAAAGCAACAGATTCATGATACAGAAGTTTGTGTGACATTATTACCATAATGGTGTTGAATCAGAGTCACAGTCCTACACTCCTACGTGCCATTTACCTTCTTAAAGAGGAATGATAGCTTTCTCAGTTTTAATGATTTCAGGCTACACGATGTGTGGTGTAAAAGCAGACAAAAGGGTTGATGTTATTTCACTAATGAAATACTTAAAAACTGAAAATGTTGAGTGGTATGTGAAAGTCATATCTGTGTGTAATGATTCCTTAGAGTCTGCTAATGCAGCATATGAAGATGAATCATCCCGATTTTGATCAATGATGCATTTGAGTATTTCAAACAAGTAAGATACACAATGTCTAAATCCCAATTATATATTTTGCAATCTGTTTTTTTGTTTCTTTTCTTTTAGGTTTAGAGAATCATTTTGTAAATGAAAATAGGAATAAAAGTTGTTTAGAAAGGAATGTTACTAATTTTATAACATTTCAACTATTTGTTAGGGGGGGGGGGGGGGGGGAAATAACCGTAGCCTAATACCATAGTTGGAGAGAGCACTCTAACAAAATTCTCTCGACCCTTTACGAGAAAAGAACGAAAAAGGTGAATATTAAATAAAGAATAAATTTAATGGTTTTACCTTTCTTAGTTGACAATTTTTTTTAAAAAGTAATTTGTTCTTAATTTAAGTAAATTTAGACATTTTGGAGAACTGAGGTGGGATAAACTGCCACATTTGTTCCTCTATAGTGAGCGATCGTGCTTTCCTAACTAGCTGATCATACTGGTGTATGGCAAAATATAATATTCCTGGTCTTCATGCAATAACAGCGTATAAAATTAAATTTTAAATAACTCTGTCTTTCTTATTAGGTAACAGATCAATAAGATTCTTTGAGAAATTAATTTCCTGGCTCTTTTAAATGTCCTTAATGAAATTCAGGTTGATTCCTATTATTACTTTTAGCTCAGAACATTTATAAACTTCAAGCTTCTGTTTCTCAAAATAACGTAAGTCTACTTACGCTGTTATTGCATCCAACTCCTCAATTGTACCGGGAGGTACACCCCAACACCGCGCATTTAAATCTAGCACCTAAAAGAACTCCTCTACTGGAGAATCCATGAACTTGAAACTAGACTTACCTAAAACTTTACTCACAAGATGTAGCAACTAATATCAATGGAATTTTGTTATTTTGAAGTTTCCTGTACTGTGTGAATTTCTACTTGTTTTGTTTGTCCTTCATCAAGAAGTTTGGACATTTCTCCATAGATGACACCACTAAAAAACTATGATCATGCACCCTGGTGCAAAGTGAAAGAACTTTGAGTAAAAGAAATTTTGTATTCATTAGTTTTTTTTTTACTAATTGATGTTCATTTATTTTTGGGTTGGCAATATTTATCTTTTCTTTCCGCCAGTTTTGAATCTAGCCAATCCCTAATTTCTGTAATTAATTTTCCTCCTATCACAGGTTTCTTTCTCGATTCTGAGTGTCACTTTTGAATTTAACCAATAAAATTCTGTGGGTGTGTCTTGATTATTCATGAATGATCTCGAACTTTCCCCGAGGGTTTATAAACTGCGGCTTTTCTTGTCTCTTGGCCAATTGATCGTCGTCTATCTTAGTGTGTGTGTGTGTCAAGCAGGAGGCGGACGGTGCCTCTTTCATCAGGCAGCAGTTCTTCAGCAAGGTAATGGCCACATAACATCTTACTTTCTTGCTAGCTCCGCAGTTTAACCTGAGGGAAAGGTCCGAAACATTAACTATGTAACCTAGTTTTCCTAAAAATGTAACTTTCTGCTGGCTTATTGTAATAACTTCATAAAATCTTTAAATGTAAATCGGTGATAGAGAGTGATGTACCCTCTTGAGCTCCCCTTCATTTTGGTTTGAGGTGACTATGTTTAGTAACTGGTTTTCTTCCTTTCTGTAATGTCTTAATTTATTCTTCTACGAGTCACCTCCATAGTTTGGGAATAGCCCCTATTTCACCGGCCTAGTGCCCCTTAGGTTTGAAGTGCTCATATCTAGGAGTGCAAGCATCCGCCTCCTTTCATTTTGTGTTCGGGCCATTTATTTAACCGTTTTTCCTTTTACATGAAGGCCCTGTAGGTTGGGTATTAAAAACCCCTGTATAATAATTTTCCTATTGTATTATTCAATTTTTTTTTTTTTTTTTTTGCAAGTTGCTTTACGTCGCACCGACACAGATATGTCTTACGGCGACGATGGGATAGGAAAGGCCTAGGAATTGGAAGGAAGCGGCCGTGGCGTTAATTAAGGTACAGCCCCGGCATTTGCCTGGTGTGAAAATGGGAAACCACGGAAAACCATCTTCAGGGCTGCCGACAGTGGGACTCGAACCCACTATCTCCCAATTACTGGATACTGGCCGCACTTAAGCGACTGCTATCGAGCTCGGTGTGGCTATTTCTAGCTGGGTGCAACCCTTGTAAGGCAGGCCCTCCGATGAGGGTGTGGCGGCATCTGCCATGTGTAGGTAACTGCGTGTTATTGTGGTGGAAGATAGTGTTATGTGCATTGCAGGGATGTTGGGGACAGCACACTCAGCCCCCGAGCCACTGGAATTAACCAATGAAGGTTAAAATCCCCGATCCGGCCGGGAATCGAACCCGGGACCCGCTGAACTGAAGGCCAGTATGCTGACCAATCAGCCAACGAGTCGGACAGGATTTGTGGTGAAGATATTAGTCAATTCTCTACAATGTGACACTTGTAGGAAAGTAGTTGTACGTAAAAAAAAATCCTTATCGATTAATTTCTTTCAAGAATAGAGGTAATTTGGATGTTCCTACGAAAGATGTTGTTCATGTGTGCAAGCTTACTGAGATGTATTTCCGAGAGAATAAATGTAATGGTTTAAGCTGAGTCGTGAAAGGGAACATCCCTAATGAACTCACAGCTGTTATACGAAACATTTTAGGCTCAAATACTTTAGATCTGAACCCAAGGACACGCACGTTTATCGCCTTATTAGTGTAATTTCATCACAGTGCTTGAAAATACATGTGAATCATGCTATAAGAGACTTGAATGGAAACAGATTTGATCATACATTGGTCTGAAACAGGTGGCTATTTTTAAGCATTTATACCAGTGTTTCTCTTTCTTAACAATAAAATAAAGGACCTAATAGGTCTAATTAATCAGAATTATTGCTATTATTTCTGAGTGCTTTTAATTATTTGAATTACCTCCTGTCCAATATTCCCGTTTCAGCTACTATTTTACATTAATGCGTCGGGGAAATGTAGTGACGTAAGATGACGGCGGCCGCACGCTTCTGGCTTCAGAATCCTGCTACTCATTGCCAGTCTATATCTATATGTCTGTGGAAATACGTCAGTGAACTCACGGCCAACTGGATCTCTCGCTGCGCTCCCTATACCGGCCTTGAAAATCGCTTGTGAAGCCCAGCATAAAGCTGTAATTGGAAAGTTTAACCATAATGCCGCTGGAGCGCTGGCCTCCTACTCACTGACAGGAAGCTGTATACTGCAAATTGCCGCATTTCCAGTTTTATTTATATTGTTTCACTGTCATAAATGTTTGCAATGTGTTCGCAATGAGGTGCTTGTTGGCTTGATATTGAGAGCTGATAGTTATGCGCTAGTGAGTTTAATTTTTTATTGTATATTGTGATTATATTTTTAAATTGTGTTTACAAATCTTGGAATCTGTGACATTATTCTGTGCCCTTTTGTACTTTGAGCAGAAATTTTCTGTAAACAAGAACAAATGTAATGAGTGGCTCAAAGAGATTTCTCGCTGTAACGTCGTCCTAAACAAGAATTTTAATTTATGCGCTAATTCGTTTTTTTAATGGTGTAGTGATTTGCTTTTCTTTAACTGGGTTTGGAAATATTCGAATATGTATTGCTGTGTGCCTTTTTGTATTTCGAACAGAAAAAAAAAAAAGAGCAAAGGGACACCATCATTTCACGAATTCTCTGTAGACCACGACAAAACTACGAAGTGGCTCAAAGCAGTTAGCACTTTCATCTTAGTTTTCTATTTCTTCTTCTTTCTTTCTTTCTTTCTTAAGTGGTTTACCCCTCCAGGGTTCGCTTTTCCCTCAGACTCAGCGAGGGATCCCACCTCAACCACCTCAGGGGTAGTGTCCTGGAGCGTGAGACTTCGGATCGGTGAATACAACTGGGAAGGCTATGCTGAACAGGAGCCTTGTTTTGGGGATGGGAAGATAAGAAGGGACAGACAAAGAGGAGGGAAGGAAGCGGCTGTGGCCTTAAGTTTGATACCATCCCTGCAGTTGCCTGGATGAGAAGTGGGAAACTATGCAAAAACACTTTGAGGATGGCTGAGGTGGGAATCGATCCCCCCTCTACTCACCTGACCTCCAAAGGCTGAGTGGACCCCGGTCCAGCCTTTGTGGCAGGGCCAGAAATCGAACCCGGGCCTCCCAGGGGTGGCAGCTAATCACGTTAATCAGGTATGTTTTACCCCTAAATTTTCTTTCATTGAATAATCCTTTAGGCGGAGTCGAATTTGCCATATGACAACAACAAAACACATTTTTATCCAAGTTAATCTGAACTTTAACATTTAAACACTGACAAGTAGGAACCATTACTGTTATGACGGTAAGGGCATCGTATGAAGTGTTGTTACCTGAGCAATGAACTTTTTACAATGTATTTATGGAAAATACTATTCTCTCACTGAGTTTTTATTTAAAATTCTTCTTCTTTTTCACTATTTGTTTTACGTCGCACCGACACACATAGGTCTTATGGCGACGGTGGGATAGGAAAAGGCTAGGAGTGGGAAGGAATCGGCCATGGCCTTAACTGAGGTACAGCCTGATGTGAAAATGGGAAACCACGGAAAACCATCTTCAGGGCTGCTGACAGTGTGGTTGGAACCCACTATCTCCCGGATGCAAGCTCACAGCTGCGCACCCCTAACCACAAGGACAACTCGCCCGTTATTTAACCCATTGAACTGCAATTTTTCTTGAAAATAAATATACATTGATTGCGATTTAATCTGGCGTAAAAGAAAACACTTTTACTACAGCAAGTTAACACACTGAAACACAGTTCACATTCAACACAGTGTGGTAGATATTAAAACACTCATATACATGCAGTGCCACCTTACACTTATCACATTCATAGCGGGATTCACCCCTGTTCTTTCCCCTGGGATTTTTTTCCTCTGCAGTCATAGCAGACCTCGCAAGAAAAGCCACAGTGAGAAGATGAAGAGATTTTGGGAAAAGGAAAAGGCAACGAGTTCAGCTAAATAAGTTTAATTGTGCTCATTAGTCAGGCATCAGGAAATAATAATAATAATAATAATAATAATAATAATAATAATAATAATAATAATAATAATAATAATAATGATGATGATGATGATGATGATGATGATGATGATGATGATGATGATGATGATGATGATGATGATGATGATGATGATGATGATAAATAATACAAGACTGACAAACCGCATCAATACCTTCTTTCAGCAGAAGAAAAACTATGGGGCTTTGAGAACTGAACTCTGTGGTAGCAAGAAGATTTCACCACATATTATTTGGTACATTGTCTGTTTATGTACACTTTCAGTCTTCTAGATTATGCACACGCCCACCTGCATCCCCGTCTTCATTTTCTTCAATAATGTCATCTAATTCTTCAGAATTACTAATGCTAACGTCACTCGAAGGTAATTCAGTATCACTCTCATCGGAAAAACCATCACTGACATCGCTTTCTTCAAAAAAACGTAATATTCGAGCTTCATCCGACTCGGCCATGACATTGACTTTACCTTCACTAAAGCTTTACGTGGCAATTTACTCGATCATATTTAGACTCTTGGGTGGCAAAATACGTAGCTGAAGGGCAAAGATAGCTGAAATACGATTACCAACATCTCGTAGACATGTTGGGATTGCAAAGAAATATCGATATGTATCCTTGGAAACCTCAACAAAGCAATAAAGAGGGTGGACGGAAATTTCCGTCATTGCATTTATGGGAACCCGCTGAAAATGACGGAAATTTCCGTCATTGCAAGGCAATGGATTAAATTTCTAGTGCAATGTATGAATGAAATGTAATCTGAAACTATTATATTGAAATTAAAATTTAAACATGTTTGAGTCAAAATATTTATGTTATCCATACAACGAATATAGAAAAAAGTAAGAATTTTATGTTTTGTCCAGTCCCTTTCCTGAGAGCAGCACTTGAAGAATTTAAAAATTCTAATTGAACATCGACTCTTAATCTCAAGATTAACATCAGAAGACAAAAGTATTGTGGTAAGTTCTGCTATGAATCTAAATGCCATGATAATAGAAACAATTACTATTATTCCTCACAGTTAAAGAACGCAGTTTCATTTCACGACGTTATTTTGGCACATATCAATGAAAGTAGCCTTTAGGAGTAATCATTTTAATGGTATTAGTCAATGTAACATACTCCTTTATTCCCTAAATTAAGATAAATTGGCAATCAGAATCAATATCAGAACGTGAGCTGGACTACTCCATCTCTCCGCGGTTTCATTTCACGACATTATTTTGCAAATATCAATGAAAGTAACCTTTAAGATTAATAATTTTAACAGTATTACCTGTACCATTTCATTGCCCTGATTACATCAAAACGAGATGTTACAACACCAATTTTTGCCATGCATTGCGATAAAATGACAAGGATTACATAGTAGAAAAATACATTATAAGAGAATACAGACATACGGAACTAAATAGGCCATGACAATGTTATAACAGAAATACAAACATATAGAATTATAGAAGCCGTGAATATGTCAAGAGAAATACAGACATAATAAGTCAAGTAAGCCATGATCAGGAAGTAAGACGTTCAGACCTATAGAATCCATGCGGCCGTGATTAAGAAAAATACAGAATCTTTTAAATTGTTAAACCGGCAAAGTGAACAATCACATTATATATTGAGCATCTGAACGAAGTAACACGTGAGATTCAACATGTAAAGAAGGAAGAAACTGGTTATGGGAGAAGATTTAATGATTGTTTGTAGGAACAGTTAATAATATAAAGATATTACGCCAATTCTTGAATAAATATCAAGATTATCGAGCGTTTAAAAAAAATAAACAGAGAAGAAGAAGTAAATTGACGGAAACCATAGATCGAATTGGAAATTAACAAGGATTACTTAGAGAGGAAATTAGATCTCACCAATTTGAAGTACATTTATGTCAAACTAGAGATTATTTAAAGTACTTTACAAATCTTATAACTGAAGATATAATTGTTTACGGAGGAATAATCTGCTTGAGAGTAGAAATTAGATGCAAGATAGTTCATTATATAATTGAACCGGAACTAATGACGTTGTCAAATATGTTTTTATCGCATGTATATGACGGCATCATGATGAGCAACTAAGCCGAAAATGGGACTGACAACTGGCGGAGACCACCCTGCTGATTCCGCAAACCTGAGACTGGTGACTACTGCCCGGAGATGACGCAGACATGACCTGGAGCCGATGAACCAAAGAAGATCGAGATGAAATCCAACCCAGTCCAGTAACGTGGGCAGAAATAAGCTAAGTTCCATGTAGTTTAATATTTTCTTAAATTAACCATATTTTACTTGAAATGTAATGTGTTGATGTTTGGAATGTGATTACAGTAAGATCAACATTTATATCTTAGAGAAATGATTTCAATGTGCAGTGTCTTCACGAAAGAATTCATATAATTGTTTTGAATGATGGATTTAGGTAGTCTTCGATTACGTAAACTAACATTCATATGTAGGGATGCTAATATTCATTTGTGGAGAGTTTTGAAAGTGATTCTTCGACGTATTGCTAAAGAAATGTGTTATTCCTAATATGATCCAATTCAATTGCAATGCGAAATGGAAATAGATCATCTTATAGGACAGTAAAACTTCATTCAACGTCAAATCATCACCAAATGTAAGTAGATATGAGTCTAATGCACTAATACCTGTATTTCTTTCACAGGAAAAGAGTAATTGCTTGTATTTGAATAATAATCAAACCCATAAAGCATCAATGTGATATGATAGTGGGATATTGAAATATTACGCTACTAAGAGAGGAATAATTGATATTTATATGTGTAATTGAAAGTATATACGACGGAATAATGAGATTAGAGTTGTGAATATTATGATGGATATATTTGCTGATATGGTTAATGTGAAGTTATGATGTTGATGATAAGAATATGATGATAGATAAGTATTTATGGTTAATTGATGGTAATTACACAATATAATACTAACTATAGGTTGTAGTTGTCGTAATTGCGTCTTGAATTACGTAGTGGCGTATGATGTTGGGTTGATATGATATACATATGGTTATATATAGTTATTGGATTCGCAGGCTATTAACGGTGTACGGTCGTCAAAATATTATTTCCAAATAAGTGATACTAAGGTATAAACTTGGTATTTTCTAGGAGAATTTTGCATGTTTGTGTTAAGTTTTATTTGATTAATGTCGAAGCTATAATTTATTGGAGGAAGCATCTTCATAATTTGAATTACTGCCATTAACAAGTAAATAGTTGTCAACTACGACATTTCTTGGAAACTTCGCAATTAGGTGATTGAATTTAAAGGAGAATTTAACCCTGGTAGATGTATGACATTTTTATGAAAGTGATTATGTTATGTTAGGCGATTCCCACACATTTTTCAGGAAATATTGCAGATATATTTATTCAATGACAGATAAAACTTATTTGATTATTTTTTTATTATTATTGGTATATTATAAGAATAGCCATTGGAAACTATGATAAATGGAAATTACTTATTATGCTTATATTATGAATGAAGTTTAAGAAAATAGGAGAAGATTAATGACTTGTGGAAGTCATAAATAAGCATTCTTGATATTTCGACAACATTGCTAGACAATATAATTGATAAATATTTTAACTGACTTTTCCTCATTTTAACATTTCTATTTAATAAGTACAACATATTTTTTTATGAGATAATGGTTTTATTTCTTTTGAATGAGAATACTATGTATGTAATTGAACATTTTGATAATTTAATAATTCATCCTAAGAAATGAAATGATCATGAATAAAACTAGAAGTAAGAATTTAAATAATTATTATTGCTATTTTATTTCATTATTATAGAAGATTAGTTTAAGTCGAATTATTGCAAGATTATGATTGGATGAACTTGAGAGTTGATTTTTTTTTAAATACATTTAAGAAGAAATGGATATGCTGGTAAACAAGAGAAGAGAATATGTGGTTCCTCAGTCGATCACACGTTAAAAATAATTTTTTTAAATATACATAATATTTATCCCTGACAGATGTCGTGCAGCGAATCAGAAACTTATTTGATGCCAATAGTGAAATGTGGGAAGGAGATTGTCGTCCTAATCAAAAATATGTCGGCGAAAGAAAATTTATTTTTGTCATGTCAATAAAGAGGGGTAGAGCTGCAAGTACACATTGTACAATATAAATGCGTGGTTGTATGTTAATCAGTGATGGCATGTTCAAATGGCCTTCAATTGTGAAATAACGAAAGAGGAAGATGCCGCGGGACAAAGTGTAGGCTCATTTATTTGGCTCCTACATGTGCGGCAGTTTGAGGAGAGAGGCAACTGGTGCATAACTTATGTAACATTCTCCATAACTTTAAAGTATGATAAATTGGCCATTAAAGTCAATATATTTTCCATAAAGAAGTATGCATTTCTACCGCAAATAGATAGGCCGCCAGCGCCACGTGTTGAGCTGTGTAACTACTCCGATTACAGTGCGTTGACCCGATTGTCAAGGTCGGTAAGGAGCTAGCTAGAGTGACGCATCAAGTTGGCCGTGGTGAACTGCGGGAAGAGATTCCTATGACTTGGAACGAGTGTGTATGTGCTGTATTCTAATACAATGTGTATACCATGTTTATTAGTAAGAAAAATATACAACGCTTATACGGGGTTTATTCACTGTATAACTAGGCCTATACAAGTGTTAAGCAACTGTATGAGGAACTTTTATTAGTAAGACGGTTTGACTAAGAAAAGGCATACAACAGGGCACCTACACCAGTCAGAGAATTGGGAGTGCCTGAATATCTCATGGGTAAAGTTCAAATGGTGTGGGTGTTGAGCATGACCACTGAGAATGGTTTAATACCACACAGGGTGTCCAACAAGGGAGTGCATTCTCACCATTGCTACACAGATTGGTGTTTGCTGACAATGGAGCCATCTGGGGAGAGACAGACTAGGCTGGATAAACGGGTAGCTAAGTTCAAACAGTATCAGATGAAACTAAGCACAAGAAAAACAGCTGCTGTGAAAGATACTGGCTGCCCCATAAAGCTTGCAGGGTAAAACATTCAACGTGTACTGCAGAGTGGCAAGCAGTTCCAATTTCTACAGTCTTGTAAGACAAGGTGCTCATGAGAACCATTCTCGCACATAGACTAGAAACATGTACAGTGAAAGAGAGAGAAGTTAGTAAATTGCAGGCATGTAAAACATGCAAGAACCATGTAAGGAATAATGAAATCACAATGGAACTGGAAATGTACTCTATAGAAGAGAAGCTAAGGATTTGAGCACACCATGTGCATGCTTAGGAAAAAAAGGTTGAAGGGAGAAGACATAGGGATGGCTACACCAGCTGAGGGAAGAGGAGGGAACTGGAAGTCAGTGGCAAGAGGGAGGCATTACTGGACAGACAACAATGGCGAAGACTTGTTCAACATCATCTCAATTTCTTCTCCATCCTATCACTCAGTTTTTCTACCCCTATTTCTTTTCTGACCTTAATTTCTCATACTTTTCTCTTCTTGTCTTCCCTATCATACTAAGAAGTTCAACACCACCCTACCCAGTACACTGGAGGGATTCTATTATAATGATAATGATGATGATGATGAGTGTGAGACAGATTTGAAAGCTTGCCTGAGGATTTGCTTGCTTTTGATCGGAAGATGAGGACCCATCGTCGAGGTCCAAACACAATTTCTCTATTTTGTGAGGATAGCCATCCTTCTCGTAGCACTGTATACAGAGGTCAAAGTCCTAAAAACACAAAACCAAACGTTCTCAAGCTCTGAAGGTTCTACACAATACACAACATGAATACAGTCTTACCTCCCTTTTTCCAAATACAAAAAGAACATACATATTTAAAGGAAACATTGTTTTGGGTAGATTTGTTTATCAATCTACACAACATCCTTTATCGGCCATTTATATTCATTTACAACTCTTGTGTGAATCTCTCCCAATATTTTTTCTTTTCCTCATTTACCACATTTTTTCACAATTACCGTTAATTTTCTGATACTGAATCTTATTTCCATCTTTCCTACCTCTATTCCATTCTTTCATGATGATTTTCATTTGTTTAACAACCTCCTTCACCTTTCCATTCCACCAACGGGTCTCCTTTGCCTTCACTCTTACCGAAGTTCTGCCACAAATCTTCTCTGCACAGCTTACAAATATGTTTTTAAATTTGGTCTATTCTTCTTCTCCACTTTCCATTTATGATATAGGGATGTGTTGTTTTAATTCCTCCTGAGTTCCATACCTTTATTTTCTGTTTACTCTATGCAGTTAAGATCCTCAGCCCGACCATTCAGCCAAGGAACCTGATTACACAATATGATCCAGCTGTTTGTTGCTACCTTAGTTATGTTAATAACAGATGTCATGCCAATTAACTAACATATGCATTTAAAAATAAGAAACATTTAATTTTTTATCAGTACAATTGTTCTACTGACTTTCCTGAGCTCACTATGGAAAGGATGGACGTTTAAACTTTATATGCTACCACCATTGTCATACAATGGCAATGAAAATAAACAACAACAAGTGCCTTGGATACGTATCTGTGACAGGCATGCAGTGGAACTCTTAGTCTGAAAACAATTTACAAGCAACTAAGAAGAAGAAATGTACTCACATCTCAGACAGTACAGCGGTAGCGAGTCCTGACGTGACCTTTACAGTTGTTACGTGTACACGAAGCGATCCTGGCGCTGGTTATGCAACTCGTACAACATGGACGTAGATGAGAACTTGGCTGGACACAATGACAAGAACTCGTAACGTCGTCACAAGCCATCGTCAAGAATGCATCGTGACCATCCACCAGGTCACAGTTGATAAATGGATCAGGGTCTTGGATGGGCTGTAATAGAACAAAGAATGAAAATAGGACAATTTCCATGAACACACAATGAAAAACAGGTAAAAATGGAAGTGATCATTAACCTCTAAAACAGTAAAGATATCTCACGACAATATGCAGGTTGTTTCTCGACAAGTTAGCTCATTTCTTTTCTTCTGTCGCCTGTAGATAATGATTGCCTGTAGTGAAGTTTTACTGTATTTACTAGTGTATTAGATGCCCGTTTTTCCCACTTTTACAGTCGAAAATGCAAGGGGGAGGGGTTCAGTATGCTCAAATTATGTGCAGTGAACACATGGCTTCTAGCCTATAAAGAGCTATAAATAATACATATAAACATTCTACGCTATTCTTTAACAAACTTCAAAATCAAAATCTCTTTATTTGCAAATGAGGTGTCTATCTCGGTGGCAAATGGTACACTAAAATACATTATTGTCAAGTACTAAATATTAAATTGACAAGAGAAAAAAATTTTCCTATAATACAATATTATACAATTTATGCTAACAATGTTTTCTATTAAACACACAGCTCATCCTTAATAAATTTATATTGTTTACAAAATTCTACTTATAATATCTGCTGTACTACTTACAAATATAGTCAACTGATACACAGTATGTGGAATTACTTCAAATGATACTATACAACTGGTATAAGATTAATATTTACATTGCATTTATTTACTTGTTTACTATTAATTTTTTTTTTTTTTTTTACCCGTTCTGGAACCTAAGTAGCATAACGACCTGCTGCGTCTTAACCAGAGCCCCTTTTGCCACCACTTTTCAGAGTTTCTGAAGGGCCTTCACAGCTACCGTAGCGGTCCCAGGGCCCTCGAATTCCCCACTGTACTTCACCCCTACAGGCAGTCCCCTACTTTGGCTGTCCAAACTCCTTAGACCAGGGGATGGAATTAATTTAATCACACACATTTTTTTATTTACAATAACCTGCACTGGTCGAATGCCCTCTAACACTTCATTTATTTTCTCTGTTGCTGTTTATTCTCTTCTTGAATATCTGTACAGACTTTGGAAAAGGATCAAACACTACCCCTGGTAAACTGTTCCACTCCTTCACACCCTTCCCAATGAAAGAAAATTTACCCCAATCGCTTCTGCTAAAATTCCTTCTAATTTTATATTTGTGGTCAGTCCTGCCGATATAATTATTTTCCAACTGAAGCCTCTCACGGATATCTCCCCATGCTTCTTCCCTTGTATAGGCTCTATATAATCCTATAAGTCTAGTTTTCTCCCTTCTCTTACTTAAAGTTTCCCACCCAAGTTCCTTTAACATTTCTGATACACTACTCTTTCTCCTGAAATCCCCTGTTACAAATCTTGCTGCTTTCCTCTGCACACTATTTATTTCTTTTATTAGGTATTCTTGGTGAGGATCCCAAACACTGTTTGCATATTCCAATAATGGACGAACCATACTCAAGTAACTTTTTTCTTTTAATTCTTTGTTGCATCCTTTAAGTAGCCTCATTATGACATGTAACGATTTGTATGCTTTCCCAACAATGTCATCAACATGACCCTTTCAGTGCAAATTACTTTCAAATCTCACACCTAAGTATTTGCACTTGCCATCTTTTGGGATAACTACCTCATCCAAAGTATATTCAAATTCAGTTTTAACTTATGAATGTATTTGAGTTAAACTGGCTATTTTCATTGGAAGGCATTATTTCTAAATGTAAAAAGACAATCAATGTCGAACACGACTTTTGGGCTTACATAAAGTAAAATTAGTCGGCTTTAGTTACTCATTAAAGTCATTCATTTCATCTCATTAATTCCTCTTATGAGGTTGATGTCAGGAAGGGCATACAGTCGTAAGGTGGTACAAATATTTGTCTCGCTTCATACTCGACCCCATAGAGAAAAAGGGTACAGGTTTCGTATTATATTATGCAATATTGATACAAAAGAATTTAATAGCCAATCATTTGTCTCCGTCAGTCAGTTGAGCAGCAGCCCTACCAGGTCTTGTGCTGCCAACTTCCCTGCTACCGGCGTGTCGTCATCTTCCCTGCCATTTCATCAGCCATGCACTGCCATCGAGAGCATTCGAGGTCCCGTTTTTTGAAGCTTTTAAAAATAGTTTTGTTCCTGACTATACGGTCCAAACTTTGAGAATCTATTCCCAGATGGTTTCTGGAGATGGTATCTTATATTCCCAGTTGGTCTATGTGTAGTAGAAGCCACTCCTTCCAAATAAAGCTGTGCTGTAGAAAACGTGCCAAACCCAGATGACAACTAGCGTACGTTACGAGTTGTATTGCCGAATGTAATCCATTGTGACTGGAAGCATTCTATGGACAACTGCGGCTGTTGAAAGCCAGACCCTTATTTTTAAGTATATTTCATGATTATTCCATACAGTACATTTATCACTTCAGGATTTACCTAAACAGCTGTAAATGAGATAAGAGAGAGACCGCATTGTTAAGGTTATGTACGCTATCATGTGCCCGGATAGTGCCAGAAGT
Organism: Anabrus simplex; assembly: GCF_040414725.1. Classification (NCBI taxonomy): domain Eukaryota; kingdom Metazoa; phylum Arthropoda; class Insecta; order Orthoptera; family Tettigoniidae; genus Anabrus; species Anabrus simplex. Next base: position 85,127,642 of record NC_090276.1, on the reverse strand, counting down.
TTCACGATGGAAAGGATAAAAATAAATAACAAGAATGTTTGTCGCATTTATGGATATTTACAGGTGTGGCAGTAATGTGTTTTATTATCATAATGTTTAATTTTGTACATTCATTGTCTCCATTTTTTTATAACACATAGTATGTTTTGTTTGGCATTTCCAAAAATCGTTAAATTTGGGGGCATAAAATCATCATTATTATTATTTGTCAGGCACGATGGCGAGTAAAACAATCGTTTATGATTGGATTGTTTTAATTACATTTTAAACCTACTTCACTAAAAAAAAAAAAAAAAAAACATGCACCGAGCTCGATAGCTGCAGTTGCTTAAGTGCGGCCAGTATCCAGTATTTGGGAGATAGTAGGTTCGAACCCCACTGTTGGCAGCCCTGAAAATGGTTTTCCATGGTTTCCCATTTTCACACCAGGCAAATGCTGGGGCTGAGGATACGGTCGCTTCCTTTCCACTCCTAGCCCTTCCCTGTCCCATCGTCTCCATAAGACCTATCTGTGTCAGTGCGACGTAAAGCAACTAGAAAAAAAAAATCCCTACATTGGCCCGAGTTGCGAGATACTAAACTCCACTTTGTTCATGATCTCGCCTCCAACTTGTAAGGGTTCAAGGGACACATTAGCAAGCTTAGGCATGATCGCGGACCGCACTTTAATGAGAGGCCAATTTTTGTAAAATTCCGCAAATAAAACAGAGGTATCAGTACAAAAAAATATGCATGGTTCAATTGAAACAAAGGTTTAATAAGTTAAATTACTTAAAATGCTATTTTATTATTATTAAATGAAAAGTGCACAATGTGCAAAAACAGTTTTTGTACAGATGGTCAACTATGCTAATGCCATTCTTATTATTGAGGTTGTCCTCATTTTGCAGTTTTATGCATGGTATCTTTCACAATGTTCGTTGCACAGGTTACATATACAGTCTTCGTTCGGCTGGTGGAAGGTTTTGGTTTGGCAGAATCTGTGGTGAAATCCATGAATGGCGTAACGTGTAATTACGTGCCGTAGCTCATAATTTGCTTGCTTCCACTCTTCCATCATTATGGCGTCCGTAGAATAGAAGTCGGACCAAATAGCATTTCTTTTCTCGTTTAAAGTTTGGCGTGCCTTCTCGTAGGGCTTGGTGTTTGGTAGACAAATGTGTGTTTTGATATCGTCAATGAAGTAGTCCTCTTTGGTTAGAACATATGTTAACCTTGAATGGGCTGACTTTCCAATGCCTAGAATTCTCTTGAGATATCGGGCCTTGACTTTTTTTTTGTCATCAGGTCGCTGAGTGTGAGTTTTTCCCAGCTGATGCTAATCCCATAGATTGCTATTGGTGATATGGCTGTCCTGAACAGTAGCATTGCTGTACCCAATGATATTTGTTGAGGTTGTTGAACGTTGTAGATGGCTTTTATTGCTGCGGCTGCTCTTTCTTTGACGTGGATATTGTAGGATGTTAGAGTAGTTTGGAGGGTGACTCCAAGGTACTTGAATTTTGGCACTACTTCTAGAGCTTTGTTGTGCATGGTTATTGTATTTTTAGGTGCATGTTTTCCTCCTTTCCTAAAGGTCATTTGTTTAGTTTTGTTGTGGTTTATTTGCAAACCGTTTCTTTCTGCTCATGATGTGAGCCTATTGAGGACCTCTTGGAGCTTTTCTATGTTTTCTGAGCCTATTGCCATATCATCTGCGTAAAGTATAAGCAATGCTGAGGTATCTGTGATTATTTCTGTGATGTCTGCTGTCATGATGTTGAATAAAATTGGGCTGATTGGGTCACCTTGTAGGACTCCGTTTGTTTGGGTTACGTTTTTGGATAGGGTTTTGTTGTCTGATATTTGGACATAGTTATATTTGAGGATATTCGAGATTATGATTGCTATCAGATGTGTAGCCCCTATTAAGTAATTGAGTTTCCGGACGAGTGTTGCTCTATCAACAAGGTCAAAAGCCTTACGATAGTCTACGAAGACTACAAAATATTTCTTTCCTGGATGCCTCAATGTATCTTGGACTTGAACTATTAGGTATTTTACGGCATGTAGCGTGCTTCTTCCCTTTTGGAAGCCGAATTGATTTTCTGGTATCTGGGAGTCTATTTCTTCTGCAAGCCTGATTGTTAAGATTTTCATGAAGATTTTGAATGATGTATTTTCGACGGCTATACCTCGATATGAATCAGGATTGTCAGTTTCTCCTTTCTTAAACATCATTTTGATTGTTGACAATCTATTTTACAAGTGCATAAAAGAGTGAAATTTAAAATAAACACCAATATACCCAAGATAACTTAATTTTGAAGAATGTCAGTTCATTTGAAGTAATATTTGATGAATGACAAAAAGGAAAAAAGACCTAAAGACAAACTGAAATGAATAACATAGTTAAAACAAAACTCGAGGAACTGGTGAGAAGGGAACATTGGTATACAGTTGTGCAGCCAGTACTACCAATGAGTAGGGGCATGAAAAATTAGCATCTATTTGTTTCAAAATTAGCATCTATTTTTTCCAAAATTAGCATCTATTTACAAAGTTAAAATAATCGCATGTCAGTGCAACGTAAAGCAAATAGCAAAAAAAAATAAATAAATAATCGCACGGTATTATTAATTTTAACAATTTCAAGTACATGAAGTGCAATTATTGTCCTTTGTTCACACACAATACAAATTCATTGTTCAAACGAAAGCATTGTCAGTATTTCGTCATTGCTTTTTTCAAATTGCACTGTCTGTGTTGTAATGAGACAACACGTGCTCGCTATCTGCATTGTTCGTTGGGGTGCACAACAACTCAAGACAGTTGCTGAACTCTGTCTGAACTGCAGTTAATGCAAGCATGACATCCCATTTTTCACTTTCTTTCATCTGGGTTTGAATTGCATGTTTCAGAGAACAGTAACCAGACCAGATATCGTTTTGAGAGAGATCTGTTACTCCAAACAATTTCTCAAGCTCATCTAATTTATCATTGTTATTCAAAATTATATTTTTTTGGTTTCAAAGCTGAGAAATTGTCACAAAATGCTTATGGTTGGGGTCTTTAGCTTTCAGTGTGGCTAGCTTGCACTGTGAAGAATGAGCAGCTTTGACAAATGTGTCTCTACATGCAGCCTACTGTAGAGGAGTGAGCTTAATTAAAGCATCATAATTTTTTTTTGCTAGTTGTTTTACGTCGTACCGACACAGATAGGTCTTACGGCGACGATGGGACAGGAAAGGGCTAGGAGTGGGAAGGAAGCGGCTGTGGCCGTAATTAAGGTACAGCCCCAGCATTTGCCTGGTGTGAAAATGGGAAACCACGGAAAACCATTTTCAGGGCTGCCGACAGTGGGGTCGAACCTACTATCTCCTGAATATTGGATACTGGCCGCACTTAAGCGACTGCAGCTATCGAGCTCGGTAAAGCATCATTAGTTGCCGCAGAAAAATTCCCCTCACAAATTAAGGTAAACCTGGAGACAAGGTTATGTAGTTTGGGGTAAAGGAGATGAGAGGTAGGATACAGAGGCTCTTCAAGTTCAGTAAGAAGGTCAATCAATCCAGCTGCATGATCTGTGACGAAAGCCATGTGGGAATGAAGCCTATTCACTTCTCGGTCACTCAGATCAGTCAGGTACTTAATACCACAGTTGTTGATGTCTTTCATGTCAGACATCTTGAAAAATGTAACAAAATCAGTAAAGTAAGGACTCAAATAGAAGACAGCCTGAAACCAGCTATTTCATCGGGTTATGACAGGTGCAGGAAAAAGCTTTGCTTCCTTTGAAGCACCATACTTTGATGTTAAGAATTGTAAATAATTATATTTTCGCTTTCTTATGTTCAAAAATGCAGACTTTACCATCGCAACCACATGATTTAAATCTGTCATCACTGCGACCCAAGTATTGCCAACCAAGCTGATCTTATGTGCCCAGCACTGTACATGCATTAAATGATCCCCTATGACCACACTTAATGTTTCATAACACCGGGTCATGTACGGGGCACTGTCACTAACAAACACTATAACTGCACGGAGCTTCTAAAACAGCACGAGAGCAGTTTTTAGCTTTTCCTGCATCAAGATTGATAGGTTGTTTTTTTTTTTTTTTTTTTGTTTTTTTTTTTTTTTTGCTATTTGCTTTACGTCGCACCGACACAGATGGGTCTTATGGCGACAATGATAGATAGTTCACAGAAACAACGTGCAGCTCTCTTTTTGGTCCGGCTGGGACTTGGAATATGATGATGAAAACACAACGGCCCATTCTATCTGAAGTATCATCACAGAGTATGTTGATGTTCTTCCCCACTAGAGCCTCTGCTGTTCTTTTCTGGTGGTCAGATGCAACTTCTAGAAAGGAAGAAAGACCTCAAATTATAACAAAATAATTTAAAATTACTGGATCAATTGGGTACGGGTAAGATAGTTTGATATGGAAATAGCACTCAAATTCGGTATCCTTCAATTTTGCGCGTGATTTCGATGTCGTAATACCTAAACCGTACCCGATCAATGAAATCGAAACTTACCCGGTAAATATACTTCACATAGAGTTCTCACACATGGCAGCTCTTTATTTGGAAACTCAGTAATCCAGGCTCTTAGCTCTTTGCTTTCCAGCTTTTCCAGAGGTATATTTGCCTTGGCAAATACTTCAACTGTGCGTTTCGAGATGTTATCTCTGGAAATTTTTTGTCGTGTACAACTATCTAACTGTAAGCACAGAAGATTGCTTTCTTTGAGACGTACTAGCAGCATTGGTTGAACTTTCGTTATCGCGTCGCTTACCCACGTGTTTTTTAGATTTAACATGTTTCACAATGCTATCTTTTTTTTTTTTTCCCATCCAACTCGGCAATTACAATACTTGCAAAACACTGTCGCTGAATCTGTGGCATATAAACCACCCTTTGCATATTGCTGAGCCCTTTCGTTCACAGTTTTTGTCGTGCGCCCCATAACCTAAACGATCGCTGGACTTTCTACTCTTCACTGGTTTGTTTTGAACAACAGGAAAACAATGCTGCATCTATCTCGTTACGTGGCACTCAATTTACATTTCGATAATAATCGATACATATTTTATTCCCCTTCCTATTCTCATTGTAAATATCGATTAAAGTCAGCAAGCAGCAATCGATCGGCTACTTTCCTTCATCGATCGGAACTGTCGAAAGATTTATGCATCATATTTTGAGTATTTCTGACGATTTTGCCTAAATATGTTGTTTTCGCCAGTAATATAGCACATTTTCGCAGAATTCGCATCAAAATCGCATATTCACACTAATTTTGCATTTTCGGTCACAATTCGCATTTTGTCACACTTCTATTTATGTGTAAAAATGTTTTTATTCCACATTACAATTACCGTAGGCTTGGATTCAGTACAAGATTAAAAAATTTGCATTTATCGCAAATGCGATTTTTTCAGGTCCCTACCAATGAGAGAAGAACCGCTTCTTCCACCAATTTCAATAAAAGTATTGCACGCTACGTTGCTTGGCATGGATCCCAGTCATTTTTATAATGGTTAAGATCTAGCACTGGCATTTGTGAGGGCTTATTTTCTGCCAAAATTTGGATTTTATAATTTATTAAATCAAAAATAATCTACTCAGATCAAGTTAATACTTAAAACATGAAATATTACAGAATTAATTAGTTCTAACTTGGGTCTATTAAGGGTATAAAAATGAACATTTAGACTTTCATGGCCCATGTAATGAACCATATAAACACTCTCGATGCATTTCAAAAGGAACCTTGCCTTTCTTCATCAGCAGACAGCAGAGAAATGAAATATGATGCATGAAAGGTTGCTAGGAGAAAGCAACAAGGAACTTCGAATGGTGTCCTAAGATGTAAAACGGACGCCATTTTAGCCCCATGCTAGAGACAACGAATGGCAACAGCAAAGCATCATTCTCTAATGGTTCTGATAATAGGTAGCCATGATTTACTGAGGTTGTAGCCTGTATTGCGGTTGAAATTATCTGGGCATTTAGGTATTCCAACCGCCTCCCTGATGATTCTTTGGCGATATTGTCTTTTATGGGCAAGAACATCCACTTCTTGGAACATCACAGCATGACCAGGTGTTAAGGCATGATCAGCAACAGCTGATTTATCAGGTTGGTTGAGTCTGATACACCTGGTTATGTTCTTTGATGCAGGTGCATACCGTTCTCAAAGTCTACCCATCATAAACCCCGCCACAAATATAGGGAACTCTGTAGATACCACATAGTTGCAATTTAGGCAAACTGTCCTTAACTGGTCGCAGCAGTTGCCTAATCTTAATTGATGTTAAAAAAACCCAGTTCGTCCATGTTACGTAATGTAAGATTTTAGCAATACGATCCATCATGTTATATATGTAAGGTAGGCAAGCAATTCCTTTTACATCTCTTTCCTTAACAGACGTCTGATTATGTGTTGATTTCAGAATCGTAGTGATCAAAGCCTCGCTGCAATCGTTGTTCTCAAAGGTGGTTCTCAAGGTATTAATTTTCTCTTGTAGAGCTCATACTTCACAAATACTCCTGGCCCTGATAGTTAGAGTTGTAAGGATACCACACAGATTCTCACCATCACCCTGCCCAGAAACATGGTATCCTTACAACTCCTAGGGCCAGGAGTATTTGTGAAGTGTAAGACATCTCTTCAGTTTTGACTCAGTTAATTTATAACTGCTACGTTCTTCAGTCTGCCAAAACTAATTTTGAGTAATACGTTTGTAAACTACCTGAAAAAGAATACATAATATAACAGTATTGTATCTGGGAGAGGAAAAGAGAGACGGAGACAAAAGAAACAACTGAATTAAAATAGAATAAAAGAATTAAGTTTTCCTTTTAATCTATTTTAATTAAATCTTAATGGCAGATGTGCTGAAAGCCTGCAATATAACATCTCAGAACATGAAAATAGGTGCGGCAAGTATGATATGAGTACTGTATTATCATTTCCAAGACTGAAGTGATGTCAGCGGGAAAGAAATATAAGGGAACTGAATGTCAGATTGCAAACTCAAGCTGGAACAGGTACATCACAGAAGTATTTAAGATGTGTATTCTCCCAGAATGGTACTGCAATGACTTGAAATGAATGTGCTAATGCAGTGGGAATGCGGTACTTGGAATAACGAGAAAAGTCTAAGTCAGGAAATAAATCTTTGGATGCCGTGGTACACATAAACATTCGGTCGTGGGGTTATGTGAGCAAATGGAGGAGTATTGGGTTATCTAGTAGAATAATTGACTAAGACATGGAGGATAACAGAAGAATAAGGAGTCTAAGATGACGAAGGTTACTCCGCTTCTAATGATTTAAAGATACGAGATATGGAATAAATTTACAGAGGTTTGCAGACTGAATAGTAAAACGCGTAACAGTCTATAATGAAAAATTATGCATTAAAATAAAATTAATGCTGCAAATGAGAACAGAACTTCTAGCCACATAGTGACCAATAAGAGAAGTACCTTCTTCATAAACTGGCAATGACCAATAAGACAATGACTTTCTGCATTCACAGTGTCCAATAAGAGAAGAACCTTCAGCCACTGAAGCAACATGCAGAAACAGGAGGAGGTTCAAAACATATTTTAGGGTCTGCAACCACATGCTTAAAATCGACAGAAACCATTAACCTAATCGGACGGTTGTGAAAGAATGAAAACATGGAAAGCTTCCCATCAAAATTGGAACAGTTTGTAGAATCTTTAGAAAGACCAAGAGAATTGCATCATAATACTTCAATTCTGGATCACTACTTACCGCATTTGCAGCTGCACCGTCGGCAGCCTCAGCTTGCTTTCACTTTTCTTCCTCTTCCTCATCCAAATATTTGATACTTTCTTCAAGAACGTAGGTAGAGATCTCTCTCAAAATATGGCAACTCAGTTGCTGAGGTAAGTTTGTCCTCGACAGCCTGTTTCAAGATGTCCTTGTAGTCAAATACCATCCTCTCGATAATGCCCTTCTCAAGCATTTCCTTATACCACTCCAGGAGATGCTTGGGTTTGGGAAACTTCTGCTCTGCTGGGTGATCGTGAAATATGTAGTCATCTCCTTTGGACATGCCCATTTGTGAGCCACTATGTACCTAAAATTAAAGACAAAATAGTTGAAAAAAGTTTAGAATTTCCCAGGTTTCCTATGACATTCAAAATGTTAATCTCCCCAGTAAAATATGTAAATACTTCTTATCTGACATATTTGAACTTGCTTCAACACAACACTCTGATAAGCCCAAAAATGTCAATGCCGAACAGTTTGTGCTACTGCACAGAGTCTTGAACTCCTCGACATTGAATAATTCAGAACAACACAATTGGACTTCAGCTTTGGACAGTGAGGTTAAATAATAAATAACTATTCAGACTGGAATGTTGAAGAGACACAGAAACCATGAATCAGACCTTCAACACTATATTAAATTCGCTTTTTAAAGCCTTTTGACAATTTTAATTTGGAACATTTTATTAGTGTCAAAATGTTTGAGTTGTATCAGTGTTTGTGATGTGTTACTGTCAACTATTATTACAATGTTGCACATAGCATGGGCTGACTGATTAACTGTTAACTTCACTAAAAATTGGCCAATACAATACAATTAGACCGTTTTCTTCTTTTATTATACTAAATCTAACATAATGTGAAGGTGGATTAAGAAACAAAATGGTTGTAATCCTTATGACTTGAACTAGAAGCTATGCAAAACATGGGCATAACACACCACTCTGCAGAAAACTGCAAAGTTAAATTCAAAGGTACCAATAAAACTAACATTATTAAGTTAATTTACTCACCCTAGCTGTTTAAACTTAGTCCAAGTACCCCAAAAGCATCTCATGATACACAGCCGTACGGAATTGGCGAGGCATGAAGAATTGAACCGAGTCCAGGTACGTAATGTATACTCGCCTCGTGTTCGGGCAAGGGCATTCCGAGCCATACTCCTCCACGTGCATACCAAAAAGGCATACATCCGTACAATCAACCTCCTCGGATGCAACAGGCAACTCACTCTATAAGGCAACTGTTCTGGTAAAACTCCAGCATCCACAAACCTGAAGCAACAAACTATCAAATTAACTCTGTTTGACGTCTAGCCCTTAATATACTGTACAATCCATCAACAGTCTTGTATAGGATAAAAAAATAAAGAACTCAAATTAGCTATCTTCCCAGAAATATTGCCAGAAAGTTAGTTTCTATTCTGATCTTTGACAAGAAATTTTGGGACACATCATTCTTTATTTCATACCCATCATAATTACTGGCTCTGTATATTGTTTTCTTTGGGATCTAAACCTTTCTTTGTAGGCCATTAAAACTATGGCCAGTAAAATAAATACTGTATATTCGCAAATATTCTTCACATATATTTTCCAGGGTTTAGCGAATAAAAACTTGGCTGCACGCATTATTTGAAATAAGGTTGGTACTGCTTCGCCTCAAACAATGAATCCTGTTGTACTATAGCATTGCCTGGCCTTGGCCTGTGCGGCATAAATAGCATGTTAGAAGTGAATTACGAGCATTGTATGAAGTATGAATACAAGTTCTCATAATTGCTTGTTCCCGGATTAAGATATACTTAGGGTTCTTGAAGATACCGAGAACATTGGAAACCATGCAGCATGATGCAAGTACACATAATTGGCTTTATGCTCACCAACACAGATAGGTCTTATGGCGACGGTGAGAGAGGAAAGCAGCCATAGCCTTAATTAAGGCACAGTACCAGCATTTGCCTGGAGTGAAAATGGGAAAAAACGGAAAGTGATATTCAGGACTGTCGACAGTGGGGTTTGAACCCACTATCTACTGGATGCAAGCTCATAGCTGTGCTCCCCTAACCACACGGCTTGTATGAAGACAGTACGATGTCAGAGAAAGTTGAACTCGTGACTAACAAAAATCAAACACTACTTAAAAAAACACAATAATTGCTGGGCGTTTCGCACAACACAATCGTATACATCTATTAGCAGTCATTACAACAACAGGCAGGTGAAACTAGCCAATTATAAAAATCAGCTGCAGGTAAGCAAATCATATGAAAATTCTGATCAACGGCGTTGTCTACCTGTGTGAAGAGTTTGATGAGTTTCTTAGAAACAATTTTATGTTTTTTCTGTATTCAGTTTTGGAATCCATCATTATGTAAAAATAATTTGTTGTAAAGAAATTACAAATTAAATCCAATTTTCTATTTTTTTAAAAATTCTCTCCTAAAAAATTAGGATGCCTAATTGTATCAATAGGATTCAAAGGCGTGGATTATTTGTGGCATACAGTATGAAATGTGTGATTCCCTGGTATTTGTTTGGTGCAGTAAATAGAGATGGAAATTACGTGTTTTCCAAACAAGAAAATACATATCTGCTATCGGTGATTCACAATACAGTTTGGTAATATTGATTATAAGTTTATTTCAGTAGACTAATAGTATCAGGTACCGACTACAGGAGAACAAATTGATTAAAGGATTAATGTTATCGGTTTTGCATCCCGCTAATGACTTTTAAAACTTTTGGAGACACCAAGGTGCTGGAATTTTTTCCACGGGAGTTCTTTTACATGAGAAATACATTTCAGGTTCCCTATAGGAATCAATGCCGGCCCCGTGGTGTAGGAGTAGCGTGCCTGCCTCTTACCTGGAGGCCCCGGGTTTGATTCCCGGCCAGGTCAGGGATTTTTACCTGGACCTGAGGGCTGGTTCGAGGTCCATTCAGCCTACGAGATTAGAATTGAGGAGCTATCTGATGGTTAGATGGAGGCCCCAGTCTAGAAAGCCAAGAATAACGGCCATGGGGATTCATCGTGCTGACCACACGACACCTCGTAATCTGCAGGCCTTCGGGCTGAGCAGTGGTCGCTTGGTATTCAAAGGCCCTTCAAGGGCTGTAGTGCTATGGGTTTCTTTTATTATAGGAATCAATATCTTTATCAACTAACGGCCAGGCAGGCATCACGTTTTGAAAATGAGACGAAGTGTAACATAGTACATTTTTACAGCCGGTGGCTCCAGTAACCTACGCAGTGATCTCCAAGGTATGCACTAGCAATGCGTCTTGGTAGGTGTGCTATTTACCAACTGATGAGCCCAACTTAGCACACTGGGGCGAAACTCTGGCAACCAGGAATGAATTAGGTGAAAAATTTGTAATGTTCATTAACGGACCAACTATATTGGTATTAGATCTTGTACATGGCAGCAGATTTACCAACACATGGCTGACATATTTTACTTTCTTCAAATATCACTGGACTGAGAAAGGATTGAATCTACAAACTTGGGCTCAGAAAGCTGCCCATTAACAGTCAGAGCCAATCAGCCTGGCAACTACAGAACAAAAGTCAGGGAAAGGTAAATTGGATGGGGTGACCTTGAAATTGCGGAAACCTTGAAGTACTTGGGAGGCAAACTCACAAGATGCAGGAATGAACATGGAGATCAGTACTGTAGAAGGATACAACAGGATATTGCATTTTACCAGAAGATAAGGAACTTGACCTGGAAGCAGGAATTAGCAACGAGGCGTAAAGAGGTGATGTATAACATGTATTATCACCCCATATTGATAAATGCACCAGAGCTCTATACACCGATAAGACAGACCAGTGAGATGTATGGTATAAATGGGTGTCACTGTTAAATTTATAAATGAACTGAAGAAATCCAACATTATGATAACAAGATAGGCGTGAACTTGTCAAATCTGAAAAAAGTAAAGATTAAACTCACAGCTAAACTAGCAGCCAATTGAGCAGAATGCAGCCTGGTCACAAAAAAGACCTTTGTGTTTCTCCATTTTGGCAAAGAACTTGGCCGACAAACCATTCCAGTTTGAGGTGTATTCAACTTCTTACTGTCCTTCCTTTCATTTGCTTTGGACTTGATGATTTCTTGGCATTCTCTTGTCCCCCCTTCTTGCCTTTGGGACCAGTTTCACATCTCTCTCGCAGCAACAAGAAGATCTGACACACATGCAAGTGCGCTACATGAACAATACATACAAATTTGTCTCTACTCCTGCCTTCAAATTAAAGTGAGTCATTGAGCAAATCCCGACTGAGTTTGGTTTACAAATAATTAATGAATTAATAAAATTAAAGAACATATAAACAAACCCACCAACCAACCAACCAACCAACCAACCAACCAACCAACCAACCAACCAACCAACCAACCAACCAACCAACCAACCAACCAACCAACCAACCAACCAACCAACCAACCAACCAACCAACCAACCAAAAAAACAGGGAAGTCTACATATCTACAATCATGAATACCATGAGTTTCCGAAAAATTTGTAAAATCTGAAGCCATCTCTTCAGTTCTGACTCAGTTAATTTAATAACTGATAGGTTCTTCAGAGTGCCAAATCTAATTTTGAGTAATACATTTGCAAACTACCTGAAAAAAGGGTATATAATGTAACATTATTGTACTTGGGCAAAAAAAAAAGAGAGAGAGAAAAGAAGCTGAATTAAAATAGAATAAAAGAACTAAGTTCTTCTTCTTCCTTTATGACCACATAGGATCACTTTGGTCACTCCAACGTTCAGATCTATTTGAAGACATTGTTCGGGCTTTGCGGTCCTCCCTGTACTTCTTCAGACGGTCCGATCTTCGTGCCCTTTCCTCAGTTGAAAATATGCTTGTTGTTGGTTTGTTTCATGTAAGGGTAAAGTAGAAGATTTTATTCTTGAGTTTTGTATTCAATTTTATCTTGTTTGTGGTGTCTTCTGTTGTAAGGTCTATTTCCATCAGATCCTCTCTTACTTCTCTGAGCCATTTACATCCTGTTGTGGTATTTTTTGAGACGAGATTGTGTTGTACTAGTTCTTTCAGAAGTCATGAATCCTGCGTCCTCATGATATGTCCAAAGAATCCCAGTCTCCTCTTACGCGTAGTATCCATAATGGGTTCTAGCTCTTTGTACACGACTTTGTTAGGTATTAACCGCCACTGTCCATCTTTCTGGTATTTTTTGTTGATGCAGGTTCTTCCAATCCTCCCTTCAATTTTCTGAGGTCTGTCAGTCTTTGATTGTTTATTCAGGTGCTTCATATGTAGCTTCTGGTTTTATAACAGTGTTGTAGTGTTTTATATTTTGCATTTATTGATAGATATTTCATTTATTATATTTTAATTAAATCTTAATGGCAGATGCGCTGAAGCCTGCAACATAACATCTTGGAACATGGAAGTAGGTACAGCAAGTACGATATGAGTACAGTATTAGCATTTCCAAGACTGAAGTGATGTCAGGGGGAAAGAAATGTAAGGGAAGTGAATGTCAGATTGGGAACACAAAGCTGGAACAGGTACATCATAGAAGTAATTAGGATGTGTATTCTCCCAGAATGGTACTGTGATGACATCAAATTGAGATGCTAATGCAGTGGGAAGGCAGTACTTGGAATAAGGAGAAAAGTCTAAGTTAGGAATTAACCCTTTGGATGCCATGGTACACATATGGACTCGGTCGTGGGGTTATGTGAGGCGAATGTCGGAGTATCTGGTTATCTAGAAGAAAAGGGAGTCTAAGATGACGAAGGTTACTGGGCTTCTACTGACTTAAAGATAAGAGATATGGAGATATGTTCGTAGGTATGCAGACTGAATACTAAAAGGCGTAACAGTCTATCACGAAAATGTATGCATTAAAATTAAATTAAAGCTGCAAATGGGAACAGGACTTCTAGCCACATAGTGACCTATAAGAGAAGTATCTTCTTCATAAACTGGCAATGAACATTAAGACAAGGACTTTCTAAATTTGCAGCGCCCAATAAGAGAAGAACCTTCAGCCATTGAAGCAACATCCAGAAACAGCAGGAGGTTCAAAACATATTTTAAGTTCAGCAATCACATGCTTAGAATTGACGGAAACCCTTACCGATTCGGGCGGTTGGGAAAGAATGTAAACACGGAAAGCCTCCCATCAAAACTGGAACAGTTCGTAGAATCTTTAGAAAAACCAAGAGAATTGCCTCATAATATCTCAACTCTGGATCACTACTTACCGCATTAGCAGCTGCAGCTTCGGCAGCCTCGGCTTGCTTTCGCTTCTCTTCCTCTCTCCGATCCAAATTCTTGATACTTTCTTCAAGAAAGTTAGGTAGAGATCTCTCTCAAAATATGGCAACTCAGTTGCTGAGCTAAGTTTGTCCTCGACAGTCTGTTTCAACGTGTCCTTGTAGTCTAATACTATCTTCTCGGTAATGCCCTTATCAACCACTCCAGGAGATGCTTGGGTTTAGAGATCTTCCGCTCTGCAGGGTGACAGTGAAATAGTATGTAGTCATTTCCTTCAGAAGGTGGACATGCCCATAAGTGAGCCGCTGTGTACCTAAAATTAAAGACAAATTATTTGAAAAAAGTCAGAATTTCCCAGGTTTCCTATCACATTCAAAATGTTAATCTCCCCAGAAAAACATGTAATAAATAAAATTAACAGTCAATACCTTTTATTTGATCAATTTGAATTTGCTTAAACACAACACTCTGATAAGACAAAAAATGTCAATGAAAAACAGTTTGTGCTACAGCGCAGAGTCTCAAACAACTTGACATTGAATTATTCAGAAGAACATAATTGGACTTCAACTTTGGACAGTGAGGTTAAATAGTAAATAACTATTGAGGCTAGGATGTTGAAGAGGTACAGAAACCATGAATCAGTCCTTCAACACCACTGTATATTAAATTAGCTTTTTAAAGTCTTTTGTTCATTTTAATTTGGAACATTTTATTAGTGTCAAATTAAATGTTTGATATGACAGTGCTTAAGGTGTGTTACTGTCAACTATTATCACAATGTTATACATAGCATGGGCTGACAGATAAACTGTAATCTTTATTAAAAATTCGCCAAAACAACGCAATTAGACCGTTTTCTTCTGTTATTATATCAAATCTAATATTATCTGAAGGTGCATTAACAAACAAATGGGGGCAATACTTATGACCTGAAATAGAAGCTATGCAAAACATGGGCATAACACACCACTCAGCAGAAAATTGCAAAGATACCAATAAAATGAACATTATTAAGTAATTTTACACACCGCAGCTGTTTAAACTTAGTGCAGTTACCCCAACAGAATCTCATGATACATGGCGGTACAGAATTGACGAGTCGTGAAAAAATGAACCGAGTCCAGGTGCGCAATGTATACTCGCCTCGTGTTCGGGCAAGAGCATTCCGAGCTATACTCCTCCACGTGCATACCAAGAAAGCATACATCTGTACCATCAACCTCCTCGAATGCAAATAGGGCATTCACTCGATAAGGCAACTGCTCCGGTAAATCTCCAGCATCCACAAACCTGAAGCAAGAAACTGGCAAATTAACTCTGTTTGACGTCTAGCACTTAATATACTGCACAATCCATCAACAGTCTTGTATACAATACAAAAATAAAGAACTCAAATTAGCTATCTTCCCAGATATATTGCCAGAAAGATAGTTTCGATTCTGATTTTTGTACAAGAACTTTTGGGGCACATCATTCTTTTTTTTATACCCAACATAATTATTATAAAGAGCTCATTTTATTGTTTTCTGCAGGATAAAAGCCTTCCTTGTAGGCCATTAATACTACAAGGAGTAAAATAAATGTATATTCGCAAATACTCTTTGCATATATTTTCCAGAATTTGGCAAAGAAAAACTTGGTTGCATGCATTATTTATAATAAGGTTGGTATTACTTCGCCTCAAACAATGAATCCTGTTGTATCACAGCATTGTGTGGCCTTGGTCTGTGCGGCATAAATAGCATGTTAGAACTGAAGTACGAGCAACATATGAAGTATGAATACAAGTTCTCATAATTCCTTGTTCACAGATTAAGATACCCTTAGGTTTATTGAAGATACCGGGAACATTGGCAACCACGCAACATGAAGCAAATAAAATACACATAATTGGCTTTAAGCTTCACAGACACAAATAGGTCTTATGGCGACGGTGGGAGAGGAAAGGGCTAGGAGAGGGAAGAAAGCGGCCATGGCCTTAATTAAGGCACAGCCCAAGCATTTGCCTTGTGAAAATGGGAAACCATGGAAAGGGATCTTCAGGACTGTCGACAGTGGGGTTTGAAATAACTATCTCCCAGATACCAGCTCACAGCTGTGCTCCCCTAACTGCACGACCGGTACAAAGAAAGTATGATGTCAGAGAAAGTTGTATTGATGACTAACAAAAATCAAACTCTACTGAAAAAACGCACAAGAAATACTGGGCATTATGCACAACACAATCCTATACAACTATTATCAGTCATTACAACAACAGGCAGGTTGAAACTAGCTGATTATAAAAATCAGCTGAAGGTAAGCAAACCATACGAAAATTTTGATCAACAGGGTATTCTACCTGTGTGACGATTATGATGAGTTTCTTAGAAACAAATTTATATTCTTACTGTATTCAGTTTTGGGATACTTCATTATGTAGAAATAATTCATTGTAAATAAAACGCAAACTAAAACCAATTCTCTCTCCTTTTTTTAAATTCTTTACTAAAATTAGGATGCACAATGGCATTCAACAGAATTCATTGTTGTGGATTATTTTCGGCATACGGTATGTAATATGCGATTTCCTGGTATTCATTCGGTACAGTGCGAGGAACAAAAATGAGGTGCTTTGCAACAAGAAATTTAATCACCTATCGGTGATTCCCAATACAGTGTGGTGATATTGATTATAAGTTTTTTCTATGGACTAACAGTATCAGGTGCCGACTACAAGAGATTAAATTGATTAAAGAATTAATGTTATCGGTTTGCATCCCGCTAATGACTTTTACAACTCTTGCAGACACCAAGGTGCTGGAATTATTTTCTGTGGAAGTTCTATTATATGAGAAATATATATCTGGTTCCCTATAGGAATCAATATCTTTATCATCTGATGGCCAGGCAGGCATCAGTTTATGAAAAAGAGACTAAGGTTCTGATAGTGCATTTTTACAGCTGGTGGCTCCAGGAGTCTACGCAGTGGTCTACACGGTATGTACCAGCCATGCATCTTGGTAGGTGTACTATTTACCAACTGATGACCCCAACTTAGCACATTGGGTCCAATCTCTGGCAACCAGGAGTGAATAGGTGAAAAATTTGTGAAGTCCATTAATGGACCAACTATATTGCTATTAGATCTTGTACATGGTAGCAGATTTACCAACACGTGGCAGACATATTTGACCCTCTTCAAATATCACTGGACTGAAAAAGGACTGAACCTATGAACTCGGGCTCAGAAAGCCACCCCTTAACAGTCAGAGCCAATCAGCCTGAGAACTACAGAAAAAAAGTCAGTGAAAGGTAAATTGGATGGGGGGACCTTGAAAATGTGGAAACCTTGAAGTACTTGGGAAGCAAACTGACATGATGCAGGAATGAACATAGAGATCAGTACAGTAGAATGATACAACAGGGAAATGCATTTTACCAGAAGATGAGGAACTTGATCTGGAAGCAGGGACTAGCAACTAAGCGTAAAGGGGTGACGTATAACATGTATTATCACCCCATATTGACATATGGACCAGATATCCAAACACTGGAAAGACAGACCAGTGAGATATGTGGTATATACGCATGTCACTGTTAAATTTATAAACGAACTAAAGAAATAAAACATTAAGATAACAGGAAAGGCATGAACATGTCAAATATGACAAAAGTAAAGGTTAAACTCACAGCTAAACTAGCAGCCAACTGAGCCGAATGCAGCCTGGTCACAAATAAAGAAAAACCTTCTTTGTGTTTCTCCATTTTGGAAAAGAACTTGGCCGAAAAACCATTCCAGTTTGAGGTGTGTTCGACTTCTTACTGTTCTTCCTTTGTTTTGCTTGGACATGATGACTTCTTGGCATTCTCTCGTCCCCTCTTCGAATGCAAATAGGGCATTGACTCTATAAGGCAACTGCTCCGGTAAATCTCCAGCTTCCACAAACCTGAAGCAAGAAACTGGCACATTAACTCTGTTTGACGTTTAGCCCTTAATATACTGCACAATCCATCAACAGTCTTGTATACAATAAAAAAATAAAGAATTTCTAATTAGCTATCTTCCCAGAAATATTGCCAGAAAGTTAGTTTCTATTCTGATATTTGCACAAGAACTTTTGGGACACATCATTCTGTTTTTATACCCAACATAATTACTATAAAGTGCTCTGTTTATTGTTTTCTGTGGGAGAAAAGCTTTCTTTGAAGGCCATTAATACGACAGGTAGTAAAATAAATAATGTATATTTGCAAATATACACTGACTGACAGTGACAATGCAACACCAAGGAGGAGTGGTTCGAAAGGGATGAAAGTTGGGGAAAAAACAGAGATGGCACGGATGAATAATTGATGTTTATTTCAAACCGATATGCAGGTTACACAATGCGCACGGCATCGACTCAGTAGGATGTAGGACCACCGCGAGCGGCGATGCACGCAGAAACACGTCGAGGTACAGAGTCAATAAGAGTGCGGATGGTGTCCTGAGGGATGGTTCTCCATTCTCTGTCAACCATTTGCCACAGTTGGTCGTCCGTACGAGGCTGGGGCAGAGTTTGCAAACGGCGTCCAATGAGATCCCACACGTGTTCGATTGGTGAGAGATCCGGATAGTACGCTGGCCACGGAAGCATCTGTACACCTCGTAGAGCCTGTTGGGAGATGCGAGCAGTGTGTGGGCGGGCATTATCCTGCTGAAACAGAGCATTGGGCAGCCCCTGAAGGTACGGGAGTGCCACCGGCCGCAGCACATGCTGCACGTAGCAGTGGGCATTTAACGTGCCTGGAATACGCACTAGAGGTGACGTGGAATCATACGCAATAGCGCCCCAAACCATGATGCCGCGTTGTCTAGCGGTAGGGCGCTCCACAGTTACTGCCGGATTTGACCTTTCTCCACGCCGACGCCACACTCGTCTGCGGTGACTATCACTGACAGAACAGAAGCGTGACTCATCGGAGAACACGACGTTCCGCCATTCCCTCATCCAAGTCGCTCTATCCCGGCACCATGCCAGGCGTGCACGTCTATGCTGTGGAGTCAATGGTAGTCTTCTGAGCGGACGCTGGGAGTGCAGGCCTCCTTCAACCAATCGACGGGAAATTGTTCTGGTCGATACTGGAACAGCCAGGGTGTCTTGCACATGTTGAAGAATGGCGGTTGACGTGGCGTGCGGGGCTGCCACCGCTTGGCGGCGGATGCGCCGATCCTCGCGTGCTGACGTCACTCGGGGTGCGCTTGGACCCCTCGCACATGCCACATGTCCCTGCGCCAACCATCTTCGCCACAGGCGCTGCACCGTGGACACATCCCTATGGGTATCGGCTGCGATTTGACGAAGCGACCAACCTGCCCTTCTCAGCCCGATCACCATACCCCTCGTAAAGTCGTCTGTCTGCTGGAAATGCCTCCATTGACGGCGGCCTGGCATTCTTAGCTATACACGTGTCCTGTGACACACGACAACTTGTTCTACAATGACTGTCGGCTGAGAAATCACGGTACGAAGCGGGCCATTCGCCAACGCCGTGTCATATTTATCGTTCACTACGTGCGCAGCACAGCGGCGCATTTCACATCATGAGCATACCTCAGTGACGTCAGTCTACCCTGCAATTGGGATAAAGTTCTGACCATTCCTACTTGGTGTTGCATTTGCTCTATCAGTCAGTGTACTTTGCATATGTTTTCCAGAATTTAGCAAAAAACTTGGTTGCACGCATTATTTGAAATAAGGTTGGTACTGCTTTGCAATGAATCCTGTTGTATTTCAGCATTGTGTGGCCTTGGTATGTACGGCATAAATAGCATGGTAGAAGTGAAGTACGAGCATCGTATGAAGTATGAATACAAGTTCCCATAGTTGCTTGTTCACAGATTAAGATATGCTTAGGTTTATTGAGGATCCCGGGAACATTGGAAACCATGCAACATGAAGCAAATAAATAAAAAACACATAATTGGCTTTATGCCTCACAGACACAAATAGGTCTTATGGCGACGGTGGGAGAGGAAAGGGCTAGGAGAGGGAAGAAAGCGGCCATGGCCTTAATTAAGGCAAAGCCCAAGTATTTACCTTGTGTGAAAATGGGAAACCATGGAAAGGGATCTTCAGGACTGTCGACAGTGGGGTTTGAAATAACTATCTCCCGGATACCAGCTCACAGCTGTGCTCAATTAACCATACGGCCAGTATGAAGAAAGCATGATGTCGGGGAAAGTTGTACTCATAACTAACAAAAATCAAACTCTACTTAAAAAACGCATAAGAATTAATGGGCATTATGCACAACAAAATCCTATACAACTATTACCAGTCATTACAACAACAGGCAGGTGAAACTAGGTGATTATAAAAATAAGCAGAAGGTAAGCAAACCATACAAAAATTTTGATCAATGGGGTTTCCACCTCTGTGAAAATTATGATGAGTTTCTTGGAAACAAATTTATGTTTTCTCTGTATTCAGATTTGAGGTACTTCATTATGCAGAAATAATTTGTTTTAAATAAAACAAACACTATAACCAATTCTCTCTCTTTTTCAAAATTCTCCCCTTAAAATTAGGATGCACACTAGTATTCACCAGGATTCATTGGTGTGGATTATTTGTGGCATACGGTATGTAATATGCGATTCCCTGGTATTCATTCGGTGCAGTAAGAGGAAACAAAACTTAGGTGCTTTGCAACCAGAAATTATATCACCTATCGGTGATTCCCAATACAGTTTGTTAATATTGATCATAAGTTTTTTCTATGGACTAACAGTATCAGGTGCCGACTACAGGAGATTAAATTGATTAAAGAATTAATGTTATCGGTTTTCATTCCACTAATGACTTTTACAGCTCTAGGAGACACCAAAGTGCTGGAATTTTTTTCTGTGGGAGTTCTTTTATATGAGAAATATATTTCAGGTTCCCTATAGGAATCAATATCTTTATCATCGGATGGCCAGGAAGGAATCAATTTTTGAAAAAGGGACAAAGGTTCTGATAGAGGATTTTTACAGCCAGTGGCTCCAGTAGCCTACGCAGTTGTCTACACGGTATGCACCAGGCATGCGTCTTGGTAGGTGTACTATTTACCAACTGACGAATTAGCAACAAAGCGTAAAGAGGTGATGTATAACATATATTATCACCCCATATTGACAAATGCACCAGATATCAAACACTGGTAAGACAGACCAGTGAGATGTGTGGTAGATACGGGTGTCACAGTTAAATTTATAAATGAACTAAAGAAATCCAACATTAAGATAACAAGATAGGCATGAACTTGTCAAATATGACTAAAGTAAATGTTAAACTCATAGGTAACCTAGCAGCCAACAGAGCCGAATGCAGCCTGGTCACAAATAAAGAAAAACCTTCTTCGTGTTTCTCCATTTTGGCAAAGAACTTGGCCGACAAACCATTCATGTTTGAGGTGTATTTGACTTCTTACTGTTCTTCCTTTGATTTGCTTTGGACTTGATGACTTCCTGGCATTTCTTCGTCCCCTCTTGGAATGCAAATAGGGCATTCACTCTATAAGGCAACTGCTCCGGTAAATCTCCAGCATCCACAAACCTGAAGCAAGAAACTGGCAAATTAACTCTGTTAGACGTCTAGCCCTTAATATACTGCACAATCCATCAACAGTCTTGTATACAGTAAAAAAATAAAAACTTCAAATTAGCTATCTTCCCAGAAATATTGCCAGAAATTTAGTTTCTATTCTGATCTTTGCACAAGAACTTTTGGGACACATTATTCTTTTCTTATATCCAACATAAATACTATAAATAGCTCTGTTTGTTGTTTTCTGTGGTACATAAGTTTTCTTTGTAGGCCATTAATACCACAGGTAGTAAAATAAATAATGAGTATTCGCAAATATTCTTCGCATATATTTTCCAGAATTTAGCAAAGAAAAACTTGGTTGCACGCATTGTTTGAAATAAGCTTGGTACTGCTTCGCCTCAAACAATGAATCCTGTTGTATTAAAGCATTGTGTGGCCTTGGTCTGTGCGGCATAAATAGCATGTTAGAAGTGAAGTATGAGCAACATATGAAGTATGAACACAAGTTCTCATAATTGCTTGTTCACAGATTAAGATACGCTTATGTTTATTGAAGATTCCAGGAACATTGGAAACCACGCAACATGGAGCAAATAAAATACACGTAATTCGCTTTATGCCTCACAGACACAAATAGGTTTTATGGCAACGGTGTAAGAGGAAGGGGCTAGGAGATGGAAGAAAGAGGCCATGGCCTTAATTAAGGCACAGCCCAAGCATTTGCTTTGTGTAAAAATGGGAAACCACGGAAGGGGATCTTCAGGACTGTCGACAGTGGGCTTTGAAATAACTATCTCCCGGACACCAGCTCACAGCTGTGCTCCCCCAACCGCACGGCTGGTACGAAGAAAGTATGATGTCAGAGAAAGTTGTACTCATGACTAACAAAAATCAAACTCTACTTAAAAAACGCAGAAGAATTACTGGGCATTATGAACAACACAATCCTATACAACTATTACCAGTCATTACAACAACAGGCAGGTGAAACTAGCTGATTATAAAAATCAACAGAAGGTAAGCAAACAATACCAAAATTTTTATCAACGGGGTTGTCTACCTGCATGAAAGTTATGATGAGTTTCTTAGAAACAAATTTATGTTCTTTCTGTATTCAGTTGTGGGGTACTTCAATAAGTAGAAATAATTTGTCTTAAATAAAACAAAACTAAAACCAATTCACTCTCTTTGTTAAAATTCTCTCCTAAAATTTGGATGCACAATAGCATTCAACAGGATTCATTGGCGTGGATTATTTGTGGCATATGGTATGTAATATGCGATTCCCTGGTATTTATTGGTGCAGTATGAGGGAACAAAAATTAGGTGTTTTGCAACAAGAAATTTAATCACCTATCAGTGATTCCCAATTCAGTGTGGTGATATTGATTATAAGATATCCAAACACTGACAAGACAGACCAGTGAATTGTATGTGTTACCGTGGTTTGGTGGATTAGCAGAGGTGAAAGAAGGTGTGGGGGTGAACAGGTCTCAGGCTACGAAATTAAAGTTAATTTAAAATTTTAACAAGGTTATATTTTCTTTTCAAAATTGAGAAATAACAAGAATGGCAGGTACAGAGTAGCAAGGCAACAAAAGTACAATTACAGTATTTACAGGATTTGGGCTTCGAGCCCCGAACTCACAATTCTTGGGCAACTAGCCCAACTTTACCCCAAAACAAGATTTAACAGAGGGGCAGAAAACCCCATTCATGCCCAGGAGCACTTGCTCAAAATTACACAGAAAAGCCTCCTCGAGGCATACATACTCAATTTTCAAGAAAGAGCCACTCGCTCTCAACTTTAAGCCTATCAAAGGCCACACCAAACTCCACCTTCAAGTTGTCCTCTAAGGACATAGACACGGGGGTAAAATACCCAACCTACTGAGGTCTATTAAGTGAGAAAAAGGTTAATTACATGACCTCCAAAATAACAATTTGAGAGGAGGCGATCTGCACTCCTAATACCTTTTGTTTAAAACCTAATCTGGCTCTAGGCCGCTAATGCAAGGGCTAATCCCATACTAAAGAGGTGACTTTAGAAGGAAACAATTTACATTACGTTAAGGAAGAATCGGTTATGACAAATAAGTTCACCTTTAAAACAATATGAGTGGGAGCTCGAGAGGGTTAAGCACTCTCTATCCCAATATGTAACTTTAAAAGAGAATAGATGCTAAGAGTCTTTACATTTTAGGGAAAGTTACATGGTGGAAACGCTTTGGACCCGCCCCGAGAGTTAAACTGCTGAGCTAGCAAGAAAAGAAGTTATTAAACGGCCATTACCTTGTTGTTGAACTGCTGCCCGAAGAAAGAGGCGCTTCCCACCCCCTGCTACGTACTTTACACTTTGAAAGTTGGTACTGAGGTGGCGCAGAGACCCGAAAATCAGCAGTTTATATACTCTCGTGGAAAGTTCGAGGCATTTCGGAAATGAGAACACCCGCTCACAAAAACTTTATTGGCTAGGGTTAAGCAAGATATTCAAGTTGGAGAAGATACATCTGATTGGTCAGAAATTAATTAAAGAAATTCGGGATAGGCTAAATTCAAAACCAGGGGAAGGAAAGGGTTATACAGCCAACTGAAACAATAACAGAAAGAAATTTAACAAGGAACAAACTTTTGAAATAAAAATTTCTCCAAAAAAAACCAGTTCTTTCACTTCGCACTAGGGTGCACCATTGTAGTTCTTCAGTAGTGTCCTCTAGAAGAGAAAGTTCACACTTCTTACTACAGGTAAAACAAAAATACATCGAAAACGACACAGGTCTGAAACTCCAAAATTTCCAAGTAGTGACATCTTCTGAGAAACTTGAAAATTAACACAGTAGATAAAGTTCAGACTTCGTCCAGCAGAGGAGTTTCAACTGGCGCCAAGTTTGAATTAGCGGCGTGGAGGTGTACCGCCCGGTACAGACCTCCCCCCTCAAAAGTCCCTCCAGGGGTGACACATGAAATTTGTTTGAAAACAAGGTTCAAGTTATGATGTTGATATGGAGATTAATTGCAGAAGCATTTACAAAAATTTACTAAATTTGGTTTGATCCAGTTTCAAAATTCTTTATAGATCTTGCTGATGTAATGTCTTTATGTTTGTAGAAGTTGAATTCAGAAGGAAAAACTTTAAATTCTTGAAAGAGAAGATAATTTTCTAAGTCCACCAGATATTGCAGTAAAATCCAAAAAAGTAATAATTGTTGATGTGAAACGTCCATGTAACTGACTAAATATATCAGTTGCCGATGACTTTGACGGCCAGGCCAGCCGCCGCTGCTTGAGTCCAGAGGAGGCCGCTCGGACCCCTCAAGTACCCTGAGATACCGCTCGCCCGCACTATGAGAGGAGTAGTGGTGTTGAAGCACGCCGCGCCCGCGGGGAACATATACAGGCTGCGGGCAAGTAGCAGGTTGTGCGCCGCACATCACCCTTGGCCGGGAGGAGGGCTCCGGCTCGCCGTGCACAGGTCGACCTCGCTGGAGTAGAGGGGGCCCTTCCTCTATCCCAGTCGCGGCACGGCGCCGCGCAGCTGCGGGGGCACTGAAACATTAAAGCTCGAAGGCAGAATTTTTGTTGAACCAGAATGATAGTAGGGTACATTCATTGTGGTGAGGTTGAGGGGCCAGCGGCGTGGAGAAATTCTTTTCATAAGCAAGCCACTGGGTGTTGTGGAGCAGGAGACGGGAGCGTGGTAATGGCCGTGGCAAGGACAGGATGGCAGTTTAACTGTGTGGGGAGGGTTTACAATAAATGCTTAAATATTTTAAAAAAATATTATAGAAAGGGCAGAAGGCCTTAAAAGTGAAACCCCTCAAAAATATAACCTTCATATTTCTTTCAAAATAATATGAAACAAATTAGTACAGAAATTATACCGGTTTCACCTGCGACAGGTGAACCCTAAATATCCTCTCGGTGGCTGGATTACTTAATAACAACGTAACCGACGTAAGGAAATTGAGAATGATACACGGCCCATGAAATCTGGGGGCAAGCTTGCCCGCGGGAACAAAATTCTTGACCATCACCTGGTCACCTACCTTCAAATGGGTGGGTCTCCGTCCATGATCATATCTTTCCCTAACCTTTCCGTGAGACACTTTAAGATTGGCTTTAGCCTTCTTCCAAAGATCTTTAATGTTGTCCGGGTCTATTGTCTCCGGTAGAATGTCACTCAGAGACCAGAGGTTAGAGAGCGGCGTGTTGGGAACAAACTTAAACATCAAAGAAGTTGGAGTAAACTTGTGAGATTCATGAACCGCCGAATTCAAAGCAAAAGCTAACCAATGCAGGGACGTGTCCCACCTGGAATGATCTTCATGATGATAGGCAATAAGCGCGGACCTGAGATTACGATTAACCCGTTCAGCCAAAGATGGTTGAGGGTAATAAGCAGAAGTCGTCACATGAGAGATGGACAGGTCAAAACAGAATTTACGAAAAAGATTTGATGTGAAAGCCTTAGCATTATCAGACACAATATATTGACACGGACCAAAAGAAGCAAAGATAGAATTTAGACAAGTAATGGTGGACTGAGCGGTAGCCAGCTTAGTCGGAAATAGCCAGGAAAATCTTGTAAAACCGTCTATGCATACAAAGATGAACTTGTTGGCATTTCCCTTTGACTGGGGGAAGGGTCCTACATAATCAATATACAGGCGTTCCATGGGGCGCGACGCTTGATGAGAAGACAACAGGCCTACCTTGGTGGACATGGTTGGTTTACTAAGCAAACAGGATTTACAAGCCTTTACTAGTTCACGGATTTCACCGTCCATACCCTTCCAGATGAATCTTTCACGAATCTTTTCACGAGTTTTAAAGATACCAAGATGCCCGCCTAATGGGGTCTCATGATAGTACTTGAAGATCACAGGTACAAGAACAGCTGGAACGACAACCTTCATCATCTTATCATGCCTCGATGGGCAACATAAAACACCATTCCTCAGAACATAAGGGACGACATGTTCCCCAGAAGAAAGGGTTTCCATTATCGGAGCCAGCATCGGATCTTCACGTTGGTATTTCTCGATATCCCTAAAGAGCATGGGAGCATCTGTTAAGATGGCATTAACATCAAATAGTATGGACTCGGGAGGTGATGAACTGTCGACCGGTTCATGGGTCTCAACGTCATTGGAAAACATACGGCTGAGTCCATCAGCAACAACATTTTCGGTACCTCTGATATGCCTGACATCGAATTGGAAGGCAGAAATACGGATGGCCCAACGGGCTATACGACCAGTACGACGCTGCCTATCTAAGACCC
This sequence comes from Anabrus simplex, assembly GCF_040414725.1. NCBI lineage: Eukaryota > Metazoa > Arthropoda > Insecta > Orthoptera > Tettigoniidae > Anabrus > Anabrus simplex. The sequence goes on along the minus strand of NC_090276.1, from coordinate 85,100,737 downwards.
AGCTTAAGGCTTGATTATCTGTCTCCAGGTCGAATTTGACATGTTCCAGATAGAGACGGAACTTTTCTAAGGCAAATAAGACTGTCAAACCTTCAAGCTCATAGATGGAATACTTGGCTTCTTGAACCGATAGAGTCCTAGATGCATAGGCGATGGGTCGCCTCCCTAGTTCAGTCTCTTGAAGAAGGAATGCAGCTACCGCCGACGACGACGTGTCGGTTTGGACGTTGAATTTCTTTGAGAAATCAGGCATAGCAAGGACAGGGGCATTACAGAGAGCTAATTTAAGATCTTCAAAAGCGGCTTGTTGAGAAGGTCCCCACTCAAACTTGATGCCTTTCCTACGAAGAAGGTTTAAGGGTGCCGCTCTATTAGCAAAGTTAGGAATAAACTTCCTGAAGAAATTCACCATACCAATGAACCTGGCGATACCTTTGATGTCCTTGGGAGGTTTAAAATCACGGATGGCCTGTGTTCTAGAATGATCGACTGCAACACCATCAGGTGAGACAATATGCCCTAGGAATGACATGGAGGGCTTAGCAAAGGCAACCTTGGACAACTTCACAGTTAACCCAGCCTTACGAAGGCGATTGAGAACTTTTCGCAGATGATCTAGATGTTCTTCAAAGGTCTCCGAAAATACGACGACATCATCCAGGTAGTGATACAAGTACTCAAATTTGATGTCGGAGAAGACCCTATCTAGCAATCTAGTGAGTACAGCTGCTCCCGTGGGGAACCTGAAAGGCACGCGGTTGTATTCATACAAATTCCAATCCGTGGCAAACGCTGTAAGATGTTTAGACTCTTCGGCAAGGGGAATTTGATTATAGGCCTGATTCAAGTCCAAGATAGTAAAGAACTTGGCCTTACGAAACCATGAAAAACAAGAATGAAGGTCAGGAAGGGGCACAGATTGCAACACCACCTTCCGATTGAGAGCCCTATAATCAATGACAGGCCTGAAGCCACCTTGGGGTTTTGGGACTAGAAAAATAGGCGAAGAATACGCCGACTTAGAGGGCCTAATAATACCATCCTTCAACATCTGATCGATGATTTCTTTCAGAGCCTTCATTTTAGGTGGAGATAGCCTATATGGTGGAAAACGGACAGGAATCGAATCCGTGACCTCAATTTTGTATTCAATAAGGTCAGTAACACCAAGAGTATCAGAGAACACCTCTGGAAACGACTGACACAGCTTACGAATACTATCAGCCTGCTCCTCAGGTAGATGTCTAAGGTCTAACAACATCTCATCCTGGGTAGGCGAAATAGATGAACATGATGCAGAATTACATTTCAATAATGGAATTTTACAATTAGACGCAAATTTGAAAGTGCACGAACTACTCTGAAGATCGAGCACAAGACCAGTGTGAGAAATGAAGTCAGCTCCCAATATAATGGGGCAAGACAAGTGCTTGGCCATAAACAATTTAATTTTCCATGTAAATTTAAAAATGCGGATTTTGACATTTACAGAACCTAGAATTTCTAATGGAGATGAATTAGCCGAAACATATTGAACAGGAGATGAGCCATAGTCAGGTAGTTTACAAACAGATTTCAATTTTGAATACCATTCACCTGAAATAATAGAACAAACGCTGCCTGAATCTAATAGAGCAGTTACAGGTTCATTATTTAGTTCAATTTTAAGAAAAGGAACAGGTGCGGGGGTATCCGCCGCAATCCTAAGACATTCATTGGGGCATTCAAAAGATGAATTTGAAGGCTGACCTTTCCCTGAATTTTCGACCTGTTTACCAGGGGCTGAGCCTCGGAAAGATGGATTAGTCGACTCAGCCGAAGCCACTAGTCACTTTTGATTATTGGAATTGGTGGAATTTGCACCAGAAGTTGAGCAGGAGGGGGTGCTATTTGAATTTGGGCAATTCTTGGCGATATGTGAGAAAGCCCCACATTTAAAACAGCCTTGTGATGAACCAGCTCCATTATTTGCCCTACTAGATTTGATTGATGGGCACTTGTTCCGAAGATGGTCAGGCGACCCGCAAGCATAACATTTACGAGGTGTGACTGGTCGGCGAGGTGGAGGCCGAGGATTACTAAAAGAAGGAGGGGGTTCTTTCGCGACCCGCAAGGAATCGGCGTATCTAACTCCTTCCGCTGAGACAGCCAATGCTTCAAGTTCAGAGAAAGTTTGCGGGCACGCCGCGAAACACAAATATGACCTATAGGATGGTGAAATGCCTTCCACAATAGCCTGTACAATCTGATCTTCAGGGAAATGAAGAGCAAACACCCTAGTATAGAATTTAATATCTTGGATGAAGTCTGCCAAGTTTTCATCCAAGCGCTGTACACGATAATAGTACTTCTGAATAAGGGAGGACCTTGCCCTAGCCGGGATGAAATTAGCTAGCAAGTGGGCGTGGAAGTCTTCAATAGATGATTGCTCGGCAATGGCTCTTACTATTTTGTCTGAGAGAATACCAATTGCATAGGGATAAATGATTTGCAGAATCTGACATGGAGAAAGAGAAACAACAAGAGCATGGTCCTGGAACTCAACTAAAAACCTTAAAAAGGAAATAACTTCACTGGTAGTGTTAACAGAAAATTTCGAGATACCTCTGAGCAACATTGCCAATGGATGAGGCAAGCTGCTGAACCCAGGTGACATAGTAGGTAAAGGTTTAAGTGGCAAAGACGTTAATTCAGAACGTACATTATTCAACGAGGTTCGGCGTTCAAACTCGTTGTTCAATGGGGCAGAGGTTGTTTGAGCTGCAACGGTTTTCCTATTGACATCTCCCTTAGGAGGCTCTTCCTCGCTACCTACATTCTACGTGGTGGGTTGATCGATTTTGGGAGGAACTTCCCCAGTTAACAATTGGGTAACCTTACTAGATAATTCAGAAAGATTTTCAAGAACCATACTAGCTTCCTTCCTCTGAACGTCATTCAACTTTAGAGACAACAGATCGTTAACTCTATTTGAAAAATGAAAGAGCCTGGCTTGCACACGCTTAATTTGATTAGGCGAAGGATCATTTTCTTCAAAAAAACTAACTACAGATGCTAGCTCAGTAGTATTATCAGTGATCGTGGAAAGAGAGTCGTCAATTTCTTTCTCTCCCAAAGTGGGGATGGAAATGGGCAAATCAAGGGACTCTCAAAGCTTATTTGTGTCTACTGCAACCGTGCCTCCAGATTGCACATTTCTGATAGTTAACTCATAGATCAACTCCTCCTTGCACAAATAGTTAAGATGGAGAACATCGCGAGGGCCGGGCATGATGACAGAACAATTTTGAAAAAGGAAAAAGTAAAAATTCCAGCAAGTGAGAAAATAGTTAGAGTTGTAATCAAAGCAATGTTTAGCCGTCAAAATGGGCTAAATTGAGACCCATTCAACCACGCTCTGCTAAAACTTGTTACCGTAGTTTGGTGGATTAGCAGAGGTGAAAGAAGGTGCGGGGGTGAACAGGTCTCAGGCTACGAAACTAAAGTTAATTTAAAATTTTAACAAGGTTATATTTTCTTTTCAAAATTGAGAAATAACAAGAATGGCAGGTACAGAGTAGCAAGGCAACAAAAGTACAATTACAGTATTTACAGGATTTGGGCTTCGAGCCCCGATCTCACAATTCTTGGGCAACTAGCCCAACTTTACCCCAAAACAAGATTTAACAGAGGGGCAGAAAACCCCATTCATGCCCAGGAGCACTTGCTCTAAATTACACAGAAAAGCCTCCTCGAGGCATACATACTCAATTTTCAAGAAAGAGCCACTCGCTCTCAACTTTAAGCCTATCAAAGGCCACACCAAACTCCACCTTCAAGTTGTCCTCTAAGGACATAGACACGGGGGTAAAATACCCAACCTACTGAGGTCTATTAAGTGAGAAAAAGGTTAATTACATGACCTCCAAAATAACAATTTGAGAGGAGGCGATCTGCACTCCTAATACCTTTTGTTTAAAACCTAATCTGGCTCTAGGCCGCTAATGCAAGGGCTAATCCCATACTAAAGAGGTGACTTTAGAAGGAAACAATTTACATTACGTTAAGGAAGAATCGGTTATGACAAATAAGTTCACCTTTAAAACAATATGAGTGGGAGCTCGAGAGGGTTAAGCACTCTCTATCCCAATATGTAGCTTTAAAAGAGAATAGATGCTAAGAGTCTTTACATTTTAGGGAAAGTTACATGGTGGAAACGCTTCGGACCCGCCCCGAGAGTTAAACTGCTGAGCTAGCAAGAAAAGAAGTTATTAAACGGCCATTACCTTGTGTTGAACTGCTGCCCGAAGAAAGAGGCGCTTCCCGCCCCCTGCTAAATACTTTACACTTTGAAAATTGGTACTGAAGTGGTGCAGAGACCCGAAAATCAGCAGTTTATATACTCTCGTGGAAAGTTCGAGGCGTTTCGGAAATGAGAACACCCGCCCACAAAAACTTTATTGGCTAGGGTTAAGCAAGATATTCAAGTTGGAGAGGATACATCTGATTGGTCAGAAATTAATTAAAGAAATTCGGGATAGGCTAAATTCAAAACAAGGGGAAGGAAAGGGTTATACAGCCAACTTAAACAATAACAGAAAGAAATTTAACAAGGAAAAAACTTTTCAAATAAAAATTTCTCCAAAAAAAAAAAAAAAGTTCTTTCACTTCGCACTAGGGTGCACCATTGTAGTTCTTCAGTAGTGTCCTCTAGAAGAGAAAGTTCACACTTCTTACTACAGGTAAAACAAAACTACATCGAAAACGACCCAGGTCAGAAACTCCAAAATTTCCAAGTAGTGACATCTTCTGAGAAACTTGAAAATTAACACAGTAGATAAAGTTCAGACTTCGTCCAGCAGAGGAGTTTCAACTGGCGCCAAGTTTGAATTAGCGGCGTGGAGGTGTACCGCCCGATACAGTATGGTAAGGCCTATTTCCTTCAGATCCTCTCTTACTTCTCTGGTCCATTTACATCCTGCTGTGGTATTTTTTGAGACGAGATTGTGTTGTACTAGTTCTTTCAGAAGTCATGAATCCTGCGTCCTCATGATATGACCAAAGAATCCCAGTCTCCTCTTACGCACAGTATCTGTAATGGGTTGTAGCTCTTTGTACATGACTTTGTTAGGTATTATCTGCCACTGTCCATCTTTCTGATATTTTTTGTTGATGCATGTTCTTCCAATCCTCCCTTCAATTTTCTGAGGTCAGTCAGTCTTTGATTGTTTATTCAGGTGCTTCATATGTAGCTTCCGGTTTTATAACAGTGTTGTAGTGTTTTATATTTTGCATTTATTGATAGATATTTCATTTATTTTATTTTAATTAAATCTTAATGGCAGATGCGCTGAAGCCTGCAACATAACATCTTGGAACATGGAAGTAGGTGCAGCAAGTACGATATGAGTACAGTATTAGCATTTCCAAGACTGAAGTGATGTCAGCGGGAAAGAAATGTAAGGGAAGTGAATGTCAGATTGGGAACACAAAGCTGGAACAGGTACATCATAGAAGTATTTAGGATGTGTATTCTCCCAGAATGGTACTGTGATGACATCAAATTGAGATGCTAATGCAGTGGGAAGGCAGTACTTGGAATAAGGAGAAAAGTCTAAGTTAGGAATTAACACTTTGGATGCCATGGTACACATATGGATTCGGTCATGGGGTTATGTGAGGTGAATGTCGGAGTATCTGGTTATCTAGAAGAAAAGGGAGTCTCAGATGACGAAGGTTACTGGGCTTCTACTGACTTAAAGATAAGAGATATGGAGTAAATGTTCGTAGGTATGCAGACTGAATACTAAAAGGCGTAACAGTCTATCACGAAAATGTATGCATTAAAATTAAATTAAAGCTGCAAATGAGAACAGGACTTCCAGCCACATAGTGACCTATAAGAGAAGTATCTTCTTCATAAACTGGCAATGAACATTAAGACAAGGACTTTCTAAATCTGCAGTGCCCAATAAGAGAAGAACCTTCAGCCATTGAAGCAACATCCAGAAACAGCGGGAGGTTCAACACATATTTTAAGTTCAGCAATCACATGCTTAAAATTGACGGAAACCCTTACCGATTCGGGCGGTTGGGAAAGAATGTAAACACGGAAAGCCTCCCATCAAAACTGGAACAGTTCGTAGAATCTTTAGAAAGACCAAGAGAATTGCATTATAATATTTCAACTCTGGATCACTACTTACCGCATTAGCAGCTGCAGCTTCGGCAGCCTCGGCTTGCTTTCGCTTCTCTTCCTCTCTCCGATCCAAATTCTTGATACTTTCTTCAAGAAAGTTAGGTAGAGATCTCTCTCAAAATATGGCAACTCAGTTGCTGAGCTAAGTTTGTCCTCAACAGTCTGTTTCAACGTGTCCTTATAGTCTAATACTATCTTCTCGGTAATGCCCTTATCAACCACTCCAGGAGATGCTTGGGTTTAGAGATCTTCTGCTCTGCAGGGTGACAGTGAAATAGTATGTAGTCATTTCCTTCAGAGGGTGGACATGCCCATAAGTGAACCGCTGTGTACCTAAAATTAAAGACAAATTATTTGAAAAAAGTCAGAATATCCCAGGTTTCCTATCACATTCAAAATGTTAATCTCCCCAGAAAAACACGTAATAAATAAAATTAACAGTCAATACCTTTTATTTGATCAATTTGAATTTGCTTAAAGACAACACTCTGATAAGCCAAAAAATGTCAACGAAAAACAGTTTGTGCTACAGCGCAGAGTCTCAAACACCTTGACATTGAATTATTCAGAAGAACATAATTGGACCTCAACTTTGGACAGTGAGGTTAAATAGTAAATAACTATTGAGGCTAGGATGTTGAAGAGGTACAGAGACCAAGAATCAGTCCTTCAACACTACTGTATATTAAATTAGCTTTTTAAAGTCTTTTGTTCATTTTAATTTGGAACATTTTATTAGTGTCAAATTAAATGTTTGATATGTCATTGTTTAAGGTGTGTTACTGTCAACTATTATCACAATGTTATACATAGCATGGGCTGACAGATAAACTGTAATCTTTATTAAAAATTCGCCAATACAACGCAATTAGACCGTTTTCTTCTTTTATTAAATCAAATCTTATATTATCTGAACGTGCAATGGGGGCAATACTTATGACCTGAAATAGAAGCTATGCAAAACATGGGCATAACACACCAATCAGCACAAAATTGCAAAGATATATTCCAAAGTAACAAAAAAAATTAACATTATTAAGTAACTTTACACTCCCTAGCTGTTTAAACTTAGTGCAGTTACCCCAACAGAAACTCATGATACACGGCGGTACAGAATTGACGAGGCGTGAAAAAATGAACCGAGTCCAGGTACGCAATGTATACTCGCCTCGTGTTCCGGCAAGAGCATTCCGAGGTATACTCCTCCACGTGCATACCAAGAAAGCATACATCTGTACCATCAACCTCCTCGATAAGGCAACTGCTCCGGTAAATCTCCAGTATCCACAAAACCTGAAGCAAGAAACTGGCAAATTAACTCTGTTTGACGTCTAGCCCTTAATATACTGCACAATCCATCAACAGTCTTGTGTACAATAAAAAAATAAAGAACTTCAAATTAGCTATCTTCCCAGATATATTGCCAGAAAGTTAGTTTCGATTCTGATCTTTGCACAAGAAATTTTGGGGCACATCTTTCTTTTTTTTATACCCAACATAATTACTATAAAGAGCTCTGTTTATTGTTTTCTGTAGGATAAAAGCCTTCTTTGTAGGCCATTAATACTACAATAAGTAAAATAGATAATGTATATTCGCAAATATTCTTTGCATATATTTTCCAGAATTTGGCAAAGAAAAACGTGGTTGCACGCATTATTTAAAATGAGGTTGGTACTGCTTCGCCTCATCAATGAATCCTGTTGTATTTCAGCATTGTGTGGCCTTGGTCTGTGCGGCATAAATAGCATGTTTGAAGTGAAGTACGAGCAACGTATGAAGTATGAATACAATTTCTCATAATTGCTTGTTCACAGATTAAGATACCCTTAGGTTTATTGAAGATACCAGGAACATTGGAAACCATGCAACATGAAGAAAATAAAAAAACATATAATTGGCTTTATGCCTCACTGACACAAATAGGTCTTATGGCAACGGTGGGAGAGGAAAGGGCTAGGAGAGGGAAGAAAGCGGCCATGGTGTTAATTAAGGCACAGCACTAGCATTTGCCTTGTGTGAAATGGGAAACCACTGAAAGGGGTCTTCAGGACTGTCGACAGTGGGGTTTGAAATAACTATCTCCTGGATACCAGCTCACAGCTGTTCTCCCCTAATCACACGGCCAGTAAGAAGAAAGTATGATGTCAGGGAAAGTTGTACTCATGACAAACAGAAATCAAAATCTACTTAAAAAATGCACAAGAATTACTGGGCATTATGCACAACACAATCCTATACAACTATTACCAGTCATTACAACAACAGGCAGGTGAAACTAGCTGATTATAAAAATCAGCTGAAGGTAAGCAAATCATACGAAAATTATGATCAACGGGGTTTTCTACCTGCGTGATGATTATGATGAGTTTCTTAAAAACAAATTTATGTTCTTTCTGTATTCATTTTTGGGATACTTCATTATGTAGAAATAATTTGTTGTAAATAAATCACTAACATTCTTGTGGATTATTTGTGGCATACGGTATGTAATATGCGATTCCCTGGTATTCATTCGGTGCAGTAAGAGGAGACAAAAATTAGGTGTTTTGCAACAAGAAATTATATTGCCTATCGGTGATTCCCAATACAGTGTGGTAATATTGATTATAGTTTTTTTCGATGGACTAACAGTATCAGGTCCCAACTACAGGAGATTAAATTGATTAAAGAATTAATGTTATCGGTTTACATCCCACTAATGACTTTTATAACTCTTGGAGACACCAAGGTGATGGAATTTTTTTCTGTGAGATTTCTTTTATATGAGAAATATATTTCAGCTTAACTATAGGAATCAATATCGTTATCATCTGATGGTTAGGCAGGCATCACTTTCTGAAAATGAGACAAAGTGTCTCATAGTGCATTTTAACAGCCGGAGGCTCGAGTAGCCTACACAGTGGTCTACACGGTATGCATCAGCCATGCGTCTTGGTAGTTGTACTATTTACCGTCTGGTGAGCCCAACTTAGCACTTTGGGTCAAAACTCTTGCAACCAGGAGTGAATAGGTGAAAAATTTGTAATGTCCATTAGCGGACCAACTATACTGGTATTAAGATCTTGTACATGGCAGCAGAATTTCCAACACGTGGCTGACATATTTAACTCTCTTCAAATATAACTGGACTGAGCAGGGATTGGACCTATGAACTCGGGCTCACAGCGCCACCGCTTAAAAGTCAGAGCCAATCAGCCTGGCAACTAGAGTAGAAAAGTCAGGGAAAGGTAAATTGAATCGGGGGACCTTGAAATTGTGGAAACCTTGAAATACTTGGGAAGCAAACTGACAAGATGCAGGAATGAACATGGAGATCAGTACTGTAGAAGGATACAACAGGGAAATGCATTTTACCAGAAGATAAGGAACTTGTTCTGGAAGCAGGGATTAGCAATGAAGCGTAAAGAGGTGATGTATAACATGTATTATTACCCCATATTGACAAATGCACCAGATATCCAAACACTGGTAAGACAGACCAGTGAGTTGTGTGGTATATACGGGTGTCACTGTTAAATTTATAAATGAACTAAAGAAATCCAACATTAAGATAACAAGATAAGCATTAACTCGTCAATTATGACAAAAGTAAAGTTTAAACTCACAGCTAAACTAGCAGGCGATTGAGCAGAATGTAGCCTGGTCACAAATAAAGAAAAACCTTCTTTGTGTTTCTCCATTTTGGAAAAGAACTTGGCCGACAAACCATTCAAGTTTGAGGTGTATTCGACTTCTTACTGTTCTTCCTTTGATCTTCTTGGACTTGATGATTTCTTGGCATTCTCTCGTTCCCTCTTCGAATGCAAATAGGGCATTCACTCTATAAGGCAACTGCTCCGGTAAATCTCCAGCATCCACAAACCTGAAGCAAGAAACTGGCAAATTAACTCTGTTTGATGTCTAAACCTTAATATACTGCACAATCCATCAACAGTCTTGTATACAATAAAAAAATAAAGAACTTCAAATTATTCATCTTCCCAGAAATATTGCCAGAATGTTAGTTTCTATTCTGATCTTTGCACAAGAACATAATTAATATAAAGAGCTCTGTTTATTGTTTTCTGTGGTACAAAAGCTTTCTTTGTAGGCCATTAATACTACAGGTAGTAAAATATATAATGTATATTCGCAAATATTCTTCGCATATATTTCCCAGAATTTAGCAAAGAAAAACTTGGTTGCACGCATTATGTGAAATAAGGTTGGTACTGCTTCGCCTCAAACAATGAATCCTGTTGTATTATAGCATTGTGTGGCCATGGTCTGTACGGCATAAATAGCATGTTAGGAGTGAATTACGAGCATCGTCGTCGTTCACCTGCATACACCCCAGCGTCAGTGGGTAGGGTCTGACACATCCCACTCTGAAGAATCTAGTGTCAGACCTAAGACGAAACACTGGTTAATAGAGCAAATGCCGGAAAAGCCATACATCTAATTTTTGATCTGCTGATTTATGATATGCTCTATTGGTGGAAATGAATCTAATTCCCTTCATGGGAACTTAGAATTTCTGTAATGCATCAGTTTTGTAATTTCTCGAGCCTTCCCAAATGTTCTTGGTCAGCAGTAATTTATGCGCTCCTATTTGAGAAAATGAAAGTAAATGTGATTGGTAGGTGAAGGAAAAAGTTTGGATGCTCATTGGCCGTTTTAAGATTTCATTATTTCCGTAGAGAAGCGTTGTCGCTAGAGCCTTGATCTGCCAAGGCGTCTTTTCTGTTTGACCAGTGAAGGGAAATGTCTCCTTCAAAGGTATGGGTCTTCTTGCCCCGCCATCAGGTAAGCACTTAATTGTTTTTCACCTTTCAGGTATTTAGTTTCAAATGTAGTGGTTCATTTAATTTATTTTGCCAGAGCTTACCCGTGTTTCCTTCAGCTTCCAAATTTCATTAAAATGACTTAGGCGTTTCGATAAGTCGCATCACTTTTGTAAAGAGACAGTTCCCATTTTGTTGATTTTGTAAATTAGATATTCAACGCCTTTCGATGTAATCACAATATGTAAATTACACCTTGGGGCTGTCTCGTTTATTGTGCTTCATCTTGAAGTATTCACCTTTAGGACAGACACACTTTCTCAGAAGTGTTTTTGAGGAGGCTACCGACTGAAGGTGCTCTGCACCAAGATTATATTTTAAATGTTGTTCTCTTTCTTACATTTACATCTTCATAATAGTGTAACGTTACCTTCCTTTTCTTTCTTTCCGTCTGTTTCATGTGTCTTAAAAGTGTCGGCACAAACAGCGGGAGCGGAACGTCATGTGTGATGTTCCGGTATAAGATTAGATAACTAAATGCTACCCTCGGGGTAAATTGTAATTACTGCTGTATTTCTGTTTTCAAATTTTAATGGTGTATTTTGTTATTTATTTACATTTTAATTTGCATCTAATTTGTTAAGTAAAGTTTAGGATCACATTTGACTTCGCTTCTTCAGCATTGCCAATACCTTCCACCACCTGGATATGGTTCCCAGCCGCTTCGCTGTTATCCTTTCTTAGCCATCATATTGGTTAGCCTGTTATTATTTTCTGCGCTTAATGTGTTTATAGTTTTAATTTTGTACATATTGTCATGTCTTGTGTTAGTGTGCAACTATGTGAATGCACAACGGTAGCAAACATTAATATTCTTTTTATTATTCCTATTACTTGTAACCTTACCCCTTTTGGGAGGTTACATTTGGTAGCAGAGCGTGGTTACGGATGGTTAAAAGGTTTACAATGATCATTTTCGGCTAATGACGACGTAGTGTTTTATTCTCCGAATAAATTAACCGTAAAATGTGACGAAAAGTGCGGAAAATGTCGAAAATTAGTGAAAAATGGAATGTTGTGTGATTCATGTGATCGATGGTGGCATTATAAGTGCGGAAATTGCCCTAGAGACATAAAAACTAATGAAAATATTGACTGGATTTGTGAGCAGTGTGTTCGGAATGTTGTTGTTGGGGACGGCATTGACGAAGCACCGAAAACAGTCGATGAGGAATATAAAAGTGCATTAGAAATTATAAACATTCTAAAAAGGGACAATGAGACTCTTAAAGTTGAAAATCAAGAATTAAAAGAAAGACTGCGATTGCTAGAATTTGGGACTGACCATTCTTCGAGTGATATACCGGTACAAGTAACAAACTCGAGCACGTGGTGTCAAGTAGTTCGTGGATGGCCGGCTAAGAAGAAATCTACAACTGAATTTCCGGAAATAAACATTAGAAATAGGTTTTCTGCCCTAAATAATTTAATCCTGGAAGAAAGTGATCGCGCGCGTGAAACCAAATCATCGCGATCCGTTGCCATGCTGAGTTTAAAATTTAGGCCTAGAATTCAGATTCAAGACCCAGTTAGGCCTAAATCAGCGAAGGTAGCTGTGTTTGGTGATAGCCAAGGAAGGGGAATTGCGGGAGTGATTAACGACGAGAATATAGCAGCAACCGGAGAAATATATCCAGGAGCTACTATCAGCAGTGTTGTGGAAAACGTAGAAGCAGCAACTAGGAACTTCGGGAGCGGCGATGCAGTGCTTATCATCGCTGGGACGAACGACGTAGCTCGCGACGACGCCAAGAATGTAAGATCACAACTTAAACATACACTAGGGAAGCTGACCGACACTAACGTTTTTGTAGTGAACGTGCCCCACAGGCATGATTTGAGTAGAGACTCGTGTGTGAACATTGAAGTGGACAAGGTCAATACAGATATTGTTAAAATTTGTAAACATTTTCGGAATACTCAGGTTATTGAATGCAGCAGTTTTGAGAGATACTGGTATACAAAACATGGCCTCCATCTAAACAATTCAGGTAAACAAAAGATAGCAAATATTGTTCTAGATTTCATTAATCTTAAGATATGTACTGTAAAACAGGCAACTCCCTTGAGTTATAATACTGACCAGGAAAACTAGTAGAAAGAGCCAGCTGTACTTCAAGCTGGCTCAGTCAACTAGAAAAAGAAACTCAGGATAGTAAGGAATTTCAAGTTACCCAATTGCAACAGTCAAGTTTTAGGGAGGAAGGGGGTCTGAGATTGCTCTTGGTAAACTGTCAAAGTGTAGTAAATAAACAATTAAAATTCGGTACATTGATGGAATCTTATGAGACTGATGTGGTGACAGGAGTGGAATCGTGGTTGAAAGAAGGGGTGGGTAATAGAGAAGTATTTCCAGAAGGGTACACAGTCTATCGTAGAGACCGAGGAGATAAAAAGGGAGGGGGGTGTTTATTCTGGTGAAGGAAACTTACTGTTCACATGAATGGTTTACTGATGAAAGGAATGAAATATTAGGGATAAAATTAGTTTGTGATAATATGAAGGAGGTGGGAATTATAGGAACATACAGGCCTGGAAGAGAGGAAAGAGACATAGAAATCTTTGAAAAAATAATAGATTATACTCATAAAAACAATAATAATGATATGGTAATAATTGGGGGAGATCTAAATTTGCCTGAAGTTGAATGGAAAGGAGCTGCAAGTGAAGCCCATGAACAGAAACTGGCAAATAAGTTAATTTGGGAGGGAGGATTTACACAAGTAGTACAAGAACCGACTCGTCTCAATAACTTACTAGATGTATTCTTGGCTAAACCATGGGAAATTGTTGATAAAACTGAGGTAATTGAAGGAATAGGAGACCATAAGGCTGTAATAATGGATGTAGGACTCGTACCAAAAAGGCTTAATAAGAGGGTTACTCAAGACAAGAAATTGTACAGAAAAACTAAAGTTGATGAATTTGGGACTTACCTTAAATCACAATTCAGTTGTTGGATAAGTGAAGGGAGTAACGTGGATACACTTTGGGCTAAATTTAAAGGAATTATTTGGGAAGGAGAGAAGAGATTTGTACCTGTTAAGAAGGGTAAAATGACCTCAGACCCTGTTTATTATACAAGGGAAATAAGAAAATTAAAAAGGAAATGTAGAATAGTAAGCAGGAAAATCAAAGAGGGTAGGGAGAGTAGAGAAACTAGAAAACAGCTAATGAGGGAACTGAATAGAGTGAAAAAGGAAGCAAAAGAGAATTATATGAATGGCATACTTCAAGAGGGTAATGACCACAAAGGGAAATGGAAAAAGCTGTATTCATATATCAGGAATCAAAAAGGAAAAGGAGTCCAAATTCCTACAATGGTGGGAGAAGGGGGTGAACACTATTTAACAGATACTGAGAAAGCAAACCTATTTAGCAGGGAATTTAGAGATTCAGTAGATGATTGTCAAGAGTTGGAAACCGAAACAGAAGATAGAGAGGGAGAGAGACAGAGGGAAACAAGAAGCTTCTCATTCACAAACGAAGATATTTTCAGAGAAATCCAACTGCTTCAGCAAGGAAAAGCTGCAGGAAGTGATCAAATTACTGGGGAGGTATTAAAGACAATGGGGTGGTACATAGTGCCTTATTTAAAATTTATCTTTGACTATGTCATAAATAATAGTGTAATACCAAAGGAATGGAAGGAATCTATAATAATACCAATTTATAAAGGAAAGGTTGATAAAAGGAAACCAGAGAACTACAGACCAATCAGCCTGACCAGTATAGTTTGTAAAATTCTGGAGAGTTTAATATCGAAGTACATCAGAGGGATATGTGATGATAAAAATTGGTTCATGAGGAGCCAGTATGGATTTAGAAATAAATTTTCTTGTGAGGCATAACTGGTGGGATTTCAGCAGGACATATCAGATCAGTTGGATTCAGGAGGTCAGTTAGATTGCATAGCCATAGATCTTTCCAAAGCCTTTGATAGAGTGGAACATGGAATATTATTAAAGAAATTGGAGGGAATAGGATTGGACGTAAGGGTTACACGTTGGATAAAAGCATTTCTAAATTCAAGGGTTCAGAAAGTCAAAGTAGGAAATAACGTATCTCAGGAAGAGAAAGTTTGGAAGGGAATTGCACAGGGTAGTATAATCGGTCCGTTACTTTTCTTAATATACGCAAATGATTTAGGGAACAATATAACATCAAAAATAAGATTGTATGCAGATGACATAATTGTTTATAGAGAAATAAACAACATTGAGGATTGTTCAGAATTACAAAGGGACCTTGAAAGTATCCAACAATGGGTTGAAGAAAATAATATGAAGGTTAATGGAAGCAAATCAACTGTTACAACTTTTACAAACAGGAGCTTTAAAACTGAATTTGAATATACTTTGGATGAGGTAGTTATCCCAAAAGATGGCAAGTGCAAATACTTAGGTGTGAGATTTGAAAGTAATTTGCACTGGAAGGGTCATATTGATGACATTGTTGGGAAAGCATACAGATCATTACATGTCATAATGAGGCTACTTAAAGGATGCAACAAAGAATTAAAAGAAAAAAGTTACTTGAGTATGGTTCGTCCATTATTGGAATATGCAAACAGTGTTTGGGATCCTCACCAAGAATACCTAATAAAAGAAATAAATAGTGTGCAGAGGAAAGCAGCAAGATTTGTAACAGGGGATTTCAGGAGAAAGAGTAGTGTATCAGAAATGTTAAAGGAACTTGGGTGGGAAACTTTAAGTAAGAGAAGGAAGAAAACTAGACTTACAGGATTATATAGAGCCTATACAGGAGAAGAAGCATGGGGAGATATCCGTGAGAGGCTTCAGTTGGAAAATAACTATATCGGCAGGACTGACCACAAATATAAAATTAGAAGGAATTTTAGCAGAAGCGATTGGGGTAAATTTTCATTCATTGGGAAGGGTGTGAAGGAGTGGAACAGTTTACCAGGGGTAGTGTTTGATCCTTTTCCAAAATCTGTACAGATATTCAAGAAGAGAATAAACAGCAACAGAGAAAATAAATGAAGTGTTAGAGGGCATTCGACCGGTGCAGGTTATTGTAAATAAAAAAATGTGTGTGAATAAATTAATTCCATCCCCTGGTCTAAGGAGTTTGGACAGCCAAAGTAGGGGACTGCCTGTAGGGGTGAAGTACAGTGGGGACTTTGAGGGCCCTGGGACCGCTACGGTAGCTGTGAAGGCCCTTCAGAAACTCTGAAAAGTGGTGGCAAAAGGGGCTCTGGTTAAGACGCAGCAGGTCGTTATGCTACTTATGATCCAGAACGGGTAAAAAAAAATAGTAAATAAATAAATGCAATGTAAATATTAATGTTACACCAGTTTTATAGTATCATTTGAAGCAATTCCACATACTGTATATCAGTTGACTATATTTGTAAGTAGTACAGGAGATATTATAATTAGAATTTTGTAAACAATATAAATTTATTAAGGATGGGCTGTGTGTTTAATAGAAAACATAGTAGCGTAAATTGTATAATATTGTATTATAGGAAAAATTTTCTTCTCTTGTTAACCCTCAACTGGTATCATCTATGTTTGTAACGTAACTGGTATCATACGTCTGTCAGACTCCACATATTTACTTTTAAATTAAACAATGTGTTATCAATTTTTTGTTATTTATTCAACTTAATTCCTTCAAATATATGTTTTCAAACATGTCAGTGCAAAAGGTAAAAGAAAAAAATTACAAATCCAGAAAAAAATACTAAAATATTAGAATGATGCTCCAAAAATATAGACGGTTTTGTTTTTCTTAGAAATCTAGACAATATGATTATTAAGATCATTTCGCTGATATGTCAGTGTTATACAAAGACCATACAAACAAATAAAACATAAAATTACTGGAAGACTCAAAACACAAATTTCAATTTTAAGGTTCAAAGTCACTGTTTGTTAGAAAGCACAATTTTCCTTATCACAGGATATGTTTCCTTATTTTTACATGTATATAACTACAACACAAAACATTTTGTGTCCAGATATAGCTATGATTTTCAAAATATATAGAAAAACATGTTAGACTTCAAAAATGTTTCACCCACCCACATACGTTCATTCATTTATCCGCAAAGCACTCTCGGCAGATTTTTTGGCGCACTCCGATCAGATCGGTTTTCCGCACTTCTGGCACGGGTATTTCGTTTTTTTCAGTTTAGGATAGCAAACGTAGCACGTTTTACGAACCTCGAAGAATTCCGGCCATTTCATGCAGAATGTCAGTTCAAAGTTTGGTTCATTAAGTCGTAAAACTCGCCGAGATGGTCCTGATTGTGGCTCCATTATTATTTATAGGAATTAAACGCACCGTAAGTAACAACAGTGTTATACTAACTCACAATAATCACAATAAACACTCAATACTGAATAACGTCATTCGCGAACAATAGTCACGGAACTGGTATCATACGTCTGTCAGACGGCGCGATCAGTTTAATACGCACTTACTCAAGGTCAAACAAAGCAAGGGCTACATCACCTTCCCTGCAGGGAAACAACACTCCAACTGAGAGGTACACAAGGGAAGAAAGCAGTAGGCTGAGGATAGGAGAGGGGATGGCCTTTGGAAATATTTCAGCCGTCTCACAGATGTATGATACCAGTTGAGGGTTAATTTAATATTTAGTGCTTGACAATAATGTATTTTAGTGTACCATTTGCCACCGAGGTAGACACCTCATTTGCAAATAAAGAGATTTTGATTTTGATTTGATTTGATTTTGAATTTATTTTAAATCTTAAGTTTGAATATAGGTTTTAAGTGTTACGTGTGTATTCTCAATTCCCGGTTCTTGTTTTTCATGATTCTTGCGCGGGTTTTACGCACCATGTGTTTTTTGTTCCGCGATGTGCAGTTTGTTGCTGTGTTTCACTTTGTTACTTAACGGTTGGAGGAAATGGTGTGTCACTATTTGTAACAAGTTTTGGGTTAATTAATTTTAATAAATTTTTCTGGTGTGGCAAGGTTGCGCTTGACCACGTGTTTTGTAGTAAAATGAAATCTTCACATTTCGTGTGCTGTGTTCACGTTCCAAAAGTCTTCTTTGATAAATTTCAGTATGTTTGATTATTTCAAGTCTTCTTCGATACGTGTGTTTTGATCTTAACATCTGTGGGATAACTTGTTGCTTTAAGCTTTGTCATTAATTTATTCTAAGTGCTGTACTTCAGTGGCTAATGTTATCTCCCGAACAGCTGAGTTGCGTATGTGTTGGAAACAGATGATTGCTTGACTTACTCCAGATTATGAGCGCTCAATTCCATCTTATAAAATTTCTCGTGTCGTAATCTTCTTTTCCTCCTTCTAGACACGTAAATTGTAGTATGTGTTTTGGTCAAGTTTTAGCATGGAGTCTCTTTTGTTTTTCAGAAATGTTTGTCTCCATAAATTGTCAGCAATAATTTTGAGGTTAAGATTTGTAAATTTTCGTCTATTTTTTCGAGTGTTTTTCTGTTTGCAAATCTCATGTTTCGGCAAAGTTTTTCCAAAAGTTTGTTTCTTGTCATCCGGTGTATTTTATTTGCCTGTATTCAACGTGTGTGATCTTTTAAAATTGTTATGGTGTCGTACTTCAGCTCGGTATAAATTTTAATTTCCGGTTATGTGGTGTTGTTTTTGGTCTGTTGCTGTGTTTGGGTTCGTTTCTGAGTAAGTATGGGATTATTTTGGGGACAGGCTCCAGACCAGCATTTTGAAAGTTTCCTAGTGAGTCTTATTGTGCTTTTCCATCATGTAAGAGTCTGTTTCCTTGTCACATATATTTATTAACCCGTGTGTTCCTATACTTGTTAGGAGGGTCTACGTTGGCTCTGATAGTCTCGTAGGGTGAAACGTACTCACCATATTAATAGACCAGCATTGAGGCTGAGGCTTATTTTGGGCAAATTTGATGGGTTACGTATCTGCACTTGTGCTCGTGACATGTTTGAATTCTGGTGCATCTGGTATGAGATTCCTCGTAATATCTATCTTGGTATTAGGTGCCTAGAGGGAAAATTATGTCTCTTATTATTGTTAAAATGAATGCTAGGAAGAATTTCTGCAAATGTTAATTTCGTTGTCGTTATGCTGAGCTGTTAATTTCGGTTAAATTGGTAGTTTGCTTATGGGTTATCAAGATTTTCATTCCTGTTATTTTAAATTCGTCAATAGTAAAATTTCTGAAGGTATCACAATTTAGTTCAGTTAGTCAATTTTCCTGCTTGTTTTGTTTTATTTAGTTTTCTTCATGTTAAAAGTTCTTGCATTATGAGTTCGTATCTTCAAAATTTATGTACTCAATTTAAAGAAGTATGGGATTCTGTAGACTGCGTACAGTTCAAAATTTGGGTAGCCATGCTGTATCTGTTCCACCGTTTTGCAAATAATTGTGTGTTTGTCTTGGTGCCTTGGGTAGGCACATGTGTGTGTGTGCTGAGACTTAGGGCAAAAAGGTGCTGAGAGGCTATTCCTCTCCTGGGAGTACAATATTGGTCCTAAGAGTCTCAATGTCGTGTGATAAGTTCAAGTGTACTTGAGGCCATGTCCTGTCCTTTTCTTTTGTGCCTATTACTTGATATGTCATCGCACGGATGTTTATGTGTGGATGTGTGTGTATGTGTACTGTGCTTTGGTGATGTCGTGTGATGGAGTCAGTGTTGAGGTCGTTCGTGCCTTTTACCGTAATTTGGTTATGCTGATTCAGGGATCATCGCATTTGTGTTTTTGGTGGTTTGATGACGTCTGTGTGTATGTCGGAGGACAGATGAGCTTGGTAGTCTTGTGTGTCGTGCGGTTATCTGGTAATCTCTGGTGTGAAGGTTGTACTTGTACCTTTTTGTTATTTATATCAGTGAGTTGGATTTCTGCATGCACACTCTTGTATAACTTTCATATTTAATTTTTGAGTTCCTGTTGGTAAAGTAATGTGACTTTCATTTGGTATTTCTAGCTTAATCATGTTTTAATTTGACTGGTCTGGCATGTAATGCATAATGTGAGTTATCTGTATTAAAAATTTTATGAGTGCCTCCATGACAGGGTAAATAAATAGTGACTTACTAACCTCAATTCATTGAAATGGTTGCAAGCTAACGTGATTAAGTGTATATATTTTTTTCTCCCTTGTTTTGTGTTCCCTTGCAACATTCTAAATTCATCCTTTTATTTGTTTGGTTCTTTTCTTAATGTTGGGTGATTAAGAATGCACACGGTAATTTGTTTTTGTAGTTATAAGGAATTAGTTGTAAGCAAATTCTAGTTAATGGGCTGGCCAGCTGTTTTTCCGGATTCTACAGTTAATAATTTAGTTAAGTCACCTTAGTTGTAATGGGAAGGGTCATTTATGATCATGTTAGATATAATTTAGTATGTATTTTGGGGTAGAATTAAGATCTTCATAACTAGGGATGGTTGTCAAAATTTGGGAATCAGGGTAAAATCCGGTAGAGTTTTCTGAGTTTCTTTTAACCATTTCCTAAATTTTATCTTGAGGTATCCATAGTGCTGGCCTGAATGGGGGGCTAAGATAGTCCCAAGCCTGTGGGGAAACCTCCCAAATGAAGGTCGTGGAGACACCGGTTGGGTGCCTCCAAGCTCTTGTCCACCAGGGTGGCTTTAGCTTTTGAAATTCCCTGTCTGCTGCGGATAATTTTCTGTTGCAGTGGCCGGAGGGGGATACAATCCCCGTTTCTGCTGTCCTGCCTAGAGGAGAGGTGCGTTATGTCTTGGGCTCTGCCATTTTGCACTGCAACCCAGTGACCAGATGTCCAGGTGACAACAACTGTTCCTGCCTGACAACCTGACGTCCCTAGTCAAAAGGGGCACCGTCTGCATGGTGGTGACCATCATCCCATACCATCCTGATTAAATATTTACCAGACATACACTCACTTAGCCATTAGTGGCACGTAGTTTCATCTATACTTGGACGTGTCAATTAACAGCGCTGTAACCGGATATTCTAATGACGCCAGTCATGCTAGGCTGTGCGCAGTCACCCAGTTTGAACAGTAATGTGGAGGCTGAAGATAGCGGCCGCATCGTCAGTCACATGAGCAGCAAGAACTCGTGGTGCTATAGTATAAATAAATAAAAAAAACTCAAGAACTCAATCCAAAAGATGTCTTTCTTATTTTGTGTGGCCAGTTTTTTTTTCTCCAGGGAACGTTTGAGTTCTTTTTAAAGAAAATAATTTCAGTGTGGTGTTTTACGAACATGAGAGGAATAGTAAAAAGGAACATTTTTATCTCTTTAGTGTATATTTTATGCGCTTTCTCTTTCAATGAACATTATGCTATATGTCCTTTATTTTACAGTGAAGTTTTTCCTTTGTTTTTCAGTGATTTTTTTTAAAAAAGTGATTAATTATTTTTTAAATTATGCAGAAACTGGACTGCTAAATTAAGTGAATAAAATTTTTATTTTTGGAGCTGTGCTCCAAATTAAAGGGGAGGAGCATGTAGTGATTACTTGGATTTGATTATTTGGACTCGGAAGACGGCGATGAATTGTATATGTAATGTATTTATTAATTTGGTTTTTTTTTTGTCTCTCCTCGGTATGTTAATTTTGGAATTGGTTGATTTTATTATAGCTTAAAGATTGGTTCTTTATCATGGGAAAAGTAAAGTAAGATGTATTAGGAAACACCACTTCCTGTTGTGTACACGTGCCAGATCGGTATGGATATGTCCGGATATTGCATCAGTTTCATAATTTCTCGAGCCTTCCTAAATGGTCTTGGTCAGCACAAATTTATGCACTCCTATTGGAGAAAATAAAAGTAAATGTGATTGGTAGGTGAAGGAAAAGGATCGGATGCTGACTGGCCGTTGTAAGATTTCATTATTTCCGTAGAGAAGCGTTGTCGCTAGAGCCTTGATTTGCCAAGGCGTCTTTTCTGTTTGACCAGTGAAGGGAAATGTCGCCTTCAAAGGTACGGGTCTTCTTGCCCCGCCATCAGGTAAGCACTTAATTGTTTTTCACCTTTCAGGTATTTAGTTTCAAATGTAGTGGTTCATTTAATTTATTTTACCGGAGATCGCCCCTGTTTCCTTCAGCTTCCGAATTTTATTAAAACGACCTAGCCGTTTCAGTAAGTCGCGTCACTTTTGTAAAGAGACAGTTCCCATTTTGTTGATTTTGTAAATTAGATATTCAACGCCTTTCGATGTAATCACAATATGTAAATTACACCTTGGGGCTGTCTCGTTTATTGTGCTTCATCTTGGAGTATTCACCTTTAGGACAGACACACTTTCTCGGAAGTGTTTTTGAGGGGGCTACCGACTGAAGGTGCTCTGCACCAAGATTATATTTTAAATGTTGTTCTCTTTCTTACATTTACACCTTCATAATAGTGTAACGTTACCTTCCTTTCCTTTCTTTCCATCTGTTTCATGTGTATTAAAACTGTCGGCACAAAAAGCGGGAGCGGAACGTCATATGTATGTTCGGTATAAGATTCGATAACTGAATACTACCCTCGGGGTAAAATGTAATTACTGCTGGATTTCTGTTTTCAAATTTTAATGCTGTATTTTGTTATTTATTTACGTTCCAATTTGCATCTAATTTAAGTAAAGTTTAGGATCACATTTGACTTCGCTTCTTCAGCATTGCCAATACCTTCCACCGCCTGGATATGGTTCCCAGCTGCTTCCCTGTTATCCATTCTTAGCTGTCATGTTGGTTAGCCAGTTATTATTTTCTGTGCTAAATGTGTTTATAGTTTTAATTTCATACATATTGTCATGTCTCATGTTAGTGTGCAACTATATGAATGCACAACGGTAGCAGACCTTAATAATTTTTTTATTATTCCTACTTCATTTTTTGGACATCTAAACAGGACACCAGAGAACAGGATCATCAGGAGAATAATAGAAAAATTATGGAATAGTAAGTGCAACATTAAGTGGGTTACAGAAATCAAGGAAGATATGGATGAACTACAAATTACAGTGGAAGACCTAAGAAACAAATCCGACAAAATCAAGAAACTCACTGCAAATCAGAATCAACAAACAGACAATTTCCGATGAAGAAAGAAGGAAAAGATCAGAGAGAATAAAGAAGTACTGGGCTGACAGGAAACTGAAAAATTCTTTGTATAAAGTTGGCTAGAGTGGTCCAATGAAGGCCATAAAATGTAAATAATAATAATAATAATAATAATAATAATAATAATAATAATAATAATAATAATAATAATAATATTTTACCCCTTTTGGGAGGTACAATTATAACAACAGGCAGGTGAAACTAGCTGATTATCAAAATCAGCTGAAGATAAGCAAACCATACGAATATTTTGATCAACGGGGTTGTCTACCTGCGTGATGGTTTTGGTGAGTTTCTTAGAAACAAATTTATGTCCTTTCTGTATTCCGTTTTGAAGTACTTCATTATGTAGAAATAATTTGTTGTAAATAAAACACAAACTAAAACCAATTCTCTCTCTTTTTTAAAATTCTCTCCTAAAATTATGATGCACAATGGCATTCAACAGGATTCATTGGTGTGGATTATTTGTGGCATACTTTATGTAATATGCGATTCCCTGATATTTTTCGGTGCAGTAAGAGGAGACAAAAATTAGGTGTTTTGCAACAACAAATTATATCACCTATCGGTGATTCCCTATACAGTTTGGTAATATTGATTATAAGTTTTTTGGATGGACTAAGAGTATCAGGTGCCGACTACAGGAGATTAAATTGATTAAAGAATTAATGTTATCGGTTTGCACCCCACTAATGACTTTTACACCATTTGGAGACACCAAGGTGCTGGAATTTCTTTCTGTAGGAGTTCTTTTATATGAGAAATATATTTCACGTTCCCTATAGGAATCAATATCTTTATCATCGGATGGCCAGGCTGGCATCACAATTTGAAAGAGAGACAAAGGTTCTGATAGTGCATTTTTACAGCCGATCCAGGAGCAAACCAGTGGTCTATACGGTATGCACCGGGGATGCGTCTTGCTAGGTATACTATTTACCAAATGATGAGCCCAACTTAGCACAGTGGGTCGAAACTCTGGCAACCAGGACTGAAATGGTGAATAATTTTTAACGTCCATTAACGGACCAACTATATTGCAATTAGATCTTGTACATGGCAGCAGATTTACCAACACGTGGCTGACATAATTCACCTCTTCAAATATCACTGGACTGAGAAAGGATTGAACCTACGAACTCGGGCTCAGAAAGCCACCTCTTAACAGTCAGATCCCATCAGCCTGGCAACTACAGAAGAAAAGTCAGGAAAAGGTAAATTGGATGGGGGAACCTTAAAATTGTTGAAACCTTGAAGTACTTAGAAAGTAAAATGACGATGCAGGAATGAACATGGAGATCAGTACTGTAGAAGGATACAACAGGGAAATGCATTTTACCAGAAGATAAGGAACTTGATCTGGAAGCAGGGATTAGAAACGAAGCGTAAAGAGGTGATGTATAACATGTATTATCACTCTATATTGACAAATGCACCAGATATCAAAATACTGGTAAGACAGACCACTGAGATGTGTGGTATATACGGGTGTCACTGTTAAATTTATAAATGAACTAAAGACATCCAACATTAAGATAACAAGATAGGCATGAACTTGTCAAATATAACAAAAGTAAAGGTAAAACTCACAGCTAAACTAGTAGCCAATTCAGCCAAATGCAGCCTATTCACAAATAAAGAAAGACCTTCTTAGTGTTTCTCCATTTTAGCAAAGAAATTGGCTGACAAACCATTCAAGTTTGAGGTGTATTCAACTTCTTACTCTTCTTCCTTTGGTTTGCATTGGACTTGATGACCTCTTGGCATTCACTCGTCCCCTATTCGAATGCAAGTAGGGCATTCACTCTATAAGGCAACTGCTCCGGTAAATCTCCATCTTCCACATACCTGCGGCAAGAAACTAGCAAATTAACTCTGTTTGACGTCTAGCCCTTAATATACTGCACAATCCATCAACAGTCTTGTATACAATAAAAAAGTAAAGAACTCAAATAAGCTATCTTCCCAGAAATATTGCCAGAAAGTTAGTTTCTATTCTGATCTTTGCACAAGAACTTTTGGGACACATTATTTTTTTTTATACCCAACAAAATTACTATAAAGTGCTCTGTTTATTGCTTTCTGTGGGACAAAAGCTTTCTTTGTAGGCCATTAATACCACAGGTAGTAAAATAAATAATGTATATTTGCAAATATACTTTGCATATATTTTCCTGAATTTGGCAAAAAAACTTGGTGGCACGCATTATTTGAAATAAGGTTGGTACTGCTTCGCCTCAAACAATGAATCCTGTTGTATTATATCATTTTCTGGCCTCGGTCTGTATGGCATAAATAGCATGTTAGAAGTGATGTACGAGCAACGTATGAAGTATAAATACAAGTTCTCATAATTTCTTGTTCACAGATTAATATGCTTAGGTTTATTGAAGATACGGGGAACATTGGAAACCATGCAAGATGAAGCAAATAAAAAGCACATAATTGGCTTTATGCCTCACAGACAGAAATAGGTCCTATGGCGACGGTGGGAGAGGAAAGGGCTAGGAGAGGGAAAAATGCGGCCCTGGCCTTAATTAAGGAAAGCCCAAGCATTTGCCTTGTGTGAAAATGGGAAACCATGGAAAGGGATCTTCAGGACTGTCGACAGTGAGGTTTGATATAACTATCTCCCGGATACCATCTCACAGCTGTGCTCCCTTAAACACAGGGCCGGTATGAAGAAAGTATGATGTCAGGGAAAGTTGTACTCATGACTAAAAAGGAATCAAACTCTACATAAAAAATGCACAAGAATTACTGGGCATTATGCACAACACAATCCTATACAACTAATACCAGTCATTACAACAACAGGCAGGTGAAACTAGGTGATTATAAAAATAAGCAGAAGGTAAGCAAACCATACAAAAATTTTGATCAACGGTGTTGTCTACCTGCATGAAGATTATGATGAGTTTCTTAGAAAGAAATTTATGTTAATTCTGTTTTCAGTTTTGGGGTACTCCATTATTTGGAAATAATTTGTTGTAAATAAAACACAAACTAAAACAAATTCTCTCACTTTTTTAAAATTCTCTCCTAAAATTAGGATGCACAATGGAATTCAACAGGATACAAAGGTGTGGATTATTTGTGGCATACGGTATGTAATATGCGATTTCCCGGTATTCATTCGGTGCAGCAAGAGGAGACAAAAATTAGGTGTTTTGCAACAAGAAATTATATCACCTATCGGTGATTCCCAATACAGTTTGGTAAGATTGATTATAAGATTTTTCGATGGACTAACAGTATCAGGTGCCGACTACAGGAGATTAAAATGATTAAAGAATTAATGTTATCGGTTTGCATCCCACTAATGACTTTTAGAACACTTGGAGACACCAAAGTGCTGGAATTTTTTTCTGTGTGAGTTCTTTTATATGAGAAATATATATCAGGTTCCCTATAGGAAACAATATCTTTATGATCTGATGGCCAGGCAGCCATCAGTTTTTGAAAAAGAGAATAAGGTTCTGATAGTGCATGTTTACAGCTGGTGGCTCCAGGAGCCTACGCAGTGGTATAAATGGTTTGCATCAGCCATGCGTCTTGGTAGGTGTACTATTTACCAACTGATGACCACAACTTAGCACATTGGGTCCAATCTCTGGCAACCAGGAGTGAATAGGTGAAAAATTTGTAAAGTCCATTAACGGACCAATTATATTGCTATTAGATCTTGTACATGGTAGCAGGGAAAGGTAAATTGGATCGGGGGACTTTGAAAATGTGGAAACCTTGAAGTACTTGGGAAGCAAACTAACATGATGTAGGAATGAACATGGAGATCAGTACTGTAGAAGGATACAACAGGGAAATGCATTTTACCAGAAGATAAGGAACTTGATCTGGAAGCAGGGATTAGCAACGAAGCGTAAAGAGGTGATGTATAACATGTATTATCACCCCATATTGACAAATGCACCAGATATCCAAACACTGGTAAGACAGACCAGTGAGATGTGTGGTATATATGGGTGTCACTGTTAAATTTATGAATTAACTAAAGAAATCCAACATTAAGATAAGAAGATAGGCATGAAATTTCGAATATGACAAAAGTAAAAGTAAAACTCACAGCTAAACTAGCAGCCAACTGAGCCGAATGCAGCCTGGTCACAGATAACAAAAAAACTTCTTTGTGTTTCTCCATTTTGGCAACTTCGCCGACAAACCATTCATGCTTGAGGTGTATTCGACTTCTTACTGTTCTTCCTTTGATATGCTTTGGACTTGATGACTTCTTGGCATTCTCTCGTCCCCTCTTCGAATGCAAATAGGGCATTCACTCAATAAAGCAACTGCTCCGGTAAATCTCCAGCATCCACAAACCTGAAGCAAGAAACTGGCAAATTAACTCAGTTTGACGTCTAGCCCTTAATATACTGCAAAATCCATCAACAGTCTTGTATACAATACAAAAATAAAGAACTTCAAATTAGCTATCTTCCCAGAAATTCTGCCAGAAAGTTAGCTTCTATTCTGATCTTTGCACAAGAACATAATTAATATAAAGAGCTCTGTTTATTGTTTTCTGTGGTACAAGAGCTTTCTTTGTAGGCCATTAATACTACAGGTAGTAAAATAAATAATGTATATTCGCAAATATTCTTCACATATATTTTCCAGTATTTAGCAAAGAAAAACTTGGTTGCACGTATTATGTGAAATAAGGTTGGTACTGCTTCACCTAAACAATGAATCCTGTTGTATTATAGCATTGTGTGGCCATGGTCTGTACGGCATAAATAGCATGCTACGAGTGAATTACGAGCATCGTATGAAGTATGAATACAAGTTCTCATAATTGCTTGTTCACAGATTAAATATGCTTAGGTTTATTGAAGATACCGGGAAAATTGGAAACCATGCAACATGAAGCAAATAAAATACACATAATTGGCTTTATGCTTAGCAGACGCAAATAGGTCTTATGGCGAAGGTGGGAGAGGAAAGTGCTAGGAGAGGGAAGGAAGTGGCCATGGCCTTAATTAAGGCATAGCCCAAGCATTTGTCTTGTGTGAAATTGGGAAGCCAGTGAAAGGGATCTTCAGGACTGTCGACAGTGGGTTTTGAAATAACTATCTCCCAGATACCAGCTCACAGCTGTGCTC
Organism: Anabrus simplex; assembly: GCF_040414725.1. Classification (NCBI taxonomy): domain Eukaryota; kingdom Metazoa; phylum Arthropoda; class Insecta; order Orthoptera; family Tettigoniidae; genus Anabrus; species Anabrus simplex. Next base: position 85,072,562 of record NC_090276.1, on the reverse strand, counting down.
CCCTAACGGCACGGCCAGTACGAAGAAAGTATGATGTCAGGGAAAGTTGTACTCATGACTAACAAAAATCAAACTCTACTTAAACTATGCACAACAATTACTAGGCATTATGTATAGTACAATCCTATACAACTATTACCAGTCATTACAACTACAGGCAGGTGAAACTAGCTGATTATGAAAATCAGCTGAAGGTAAGCAAATGATACAAAATTTTTGATTACGGGGTTGTCTACCTGCGTGAAGGTTAAGATGAGTTTCTTAGAAACAAATTTATGAACCTTCTGTATTCAGTTGTGGGGTACTTCATTATGTAGAAATAATTTGTTGTAATAAAACACAAACTGAAACCAATTCTCTCTCTTTTTTAAAATTCTCTCCTAAAATTAGGATGCACAATGGCATTCAACAGGATTCATTGGTTTGGATTTTTTGTGGCATACGGTATGTAATATGCGATTCCCTGGTATTTTTCGGTACAGTGCGAGGAGAAAAAAAAGGTGTTTTGCAACAAGAAATTTCATCACTATCGGTGATTCCCAATACAGTTTGTTAATATTGATTATAAGTTTTTTCGATGGACTAACAGTATCAGGTGCCGAATACACGGGATTAAATTGATTAAAGAATTAATGTTATCGGTTTGATCCAAATCTGACTTTTACAACTCTTGGAGACTCTCAGGTGATGAAATTTTTTTCTGTGGGAGTTCTTTTATATGAGAAATATATTTCAGGTTCCCGATAGGAATCAATATCTTTATCATCGGATGGCCAGGAAGGCATCAATTTTTGAAAAAGGGTCAAAGGTTCTGATAGAGCATTTTTATAGCCGGTGGCTCCAGTAGCCTACGCAGTGGTCTACACGATATGCACCAGGCATGCGTCTTGGTAGGTATACTATTTACCAACTGATGACCCCAACTTAGCACATTGGGTCGAAACTCTGGCAACCAGGAGTGAATAGGTGAAAAATTTGTAACGTCCATTAACGGACCAACTATATTGCTGTTACATCTTGTACATGGCAGCAGATTTACCAACACGTGGCTGTCATATTTGACCCTCTTCAAATATCACTGGACTGAGAAAGAATTGAACCTATGAACTCAGGCTCAGAAAGCCACCCCTTAACAGTCAGAACCAATCAGCCTGGCGACTACAGAAGAAAAGTCAGGGAAAGGTAAATTGGATCGTGAGACCTAGAAATTGTGGAAACCTTGAAGTACTTGGGAAGCAAATTGACATGATGAAGGAATGAACATGGAGATCAGTACTGTAGAAGGATACAACAGGGAAATGCATTTTACCAGAAGATAAGGAACTTGATCTGGAAGCAGGGACTAGCAACGAAGCGTAAAGATGTGATGTATAACATGTATTATCATCCCATATTGACAAATGCACCAGATATCCAAACACTGGTAAGGCAGACCAGTGAGATATGTGGTATATACGCGTGTCACTGTTAAATTTATAAAAGAACTAAAGAAATCCAACATTGAGATAACAAGATAGGCATGAACTTGACAAATATGACAAAAGTAAAGGTTAAACTCACAGCTAAACTAGCAGCCAGTTGAGCAGAATGCAGCCTGGTCACAAATAAATAAAATCCTTCTTTGTGTTTCTCCATTTTGGCAAAGAACTTGGCCAACAAACCATTCCAGTTTGAGGTGTATTTGACTTCTTACTGTTCCTCCTTTGATCTGCTTGGACTTGATGACTTCTTGGCATTCTCTCATCCCCTCTTCGAATGCAAATAGGGCATTCACTCTATAAGGCAACTGCTCCGGTAAATCTCCAGCATCCACAAACCTGAAGCAAGAAACTGGCAAATTAACTCTGTTTGACGTCTAGCCCTTGATATATTGCACAATCCATCAACAGTCTTGTATACAATAAAAAAATAAACAACTTCAAATTAGCTATCTTCCCAGATATGTTGCCAGAAATTTAGTTTCTATTCTGATCTTTGCACAAGAACATAATTAATATAAAGGGCTCTGTTTATTGTTTTCTGTGGTACATAAGTTTTCTTTGTAGGCCATTAATACCACAATAGTAGAATAAATAATGAATATTCGCAAATATTCTTCGCATATATTTTCCAGATTTTAGCAAAGAAAAACTTGGTTGCACGCATTATTTGAAATAAGCTTGGTACTGCTCCGCCTCAAACAATGAATTATGTTGTATTAAAGCATTGTGTGGCCTTGGTCTGTACGGCATAAATAGCATGTTAGAAGTGAGGTACGAGCAACGTATGAAGTATGAATACAAATTCTCATAATTGTTTGTTCACAGATTAAGATACGCTTAGGTTTATCGAAGATTCCGGGAACATTGGAAACCAAACAACATGGAGCAAATAAAATACACGTAATTCGCTCTATGCCTCACAGACCCAAATAGTTCTTATGGCAATGGTGGGAGAGGAAGGGGCTAGGAGATGGAAGAAAGCGGTCATGGCCTTAATAAAGGCGCAGGCCAAGCATTTGCCTTGTGTAAAAATGGGAAACCAGGGAAAGGGATCTTCAGGACTGTCGACAGTGGGCTTTGGAATAACTATCTCCCGGACACCAGCTCACAGCTGTGCTCCCCTAACCGCATGGCCGGTACGAAGAAAGTATGATGTCAGAGAAAGTTGTACTCACGACTAACAAAAATCAAACTCTACTTAAAAAACACACAAGAATTAATGTGCATTAGGCACAACACAATCCTATACAACTATTACCAGTCATTACAACAACATGCAGGTGAAACTAGCTGATTATGAAAAACAGCTGAAGGTAAGCAAACGATTCGAAAATGTTTATCAACGGGGTTGTCTACCTGCGTGAAAGTTATGATGAGTTTCTTAGAAACAAATTTATGTTCTTTCTGTATTCAGTTTTGGGGCACTTCATTAGGTAGTTAAAATTTGTCTTAAATAAAACAAAAACTAAAACCAATTCTCTGTCTTTGTTAAAATTCTGTCCTAAAATTTGGATGCACAATAGCATTCAACAGGATTCATTGGCGTGGATTATTTGTGGCATACGGTATGTAATATGCGATTCCCTGGTATTTTTTGGTGCAGTACGAGGAAACAAAAATGAGGTGTTTTGCAACAAGTAATTTAATCACCTATCGGTGATTCCCAATACAGTGTGGTGATATTGATTATAAGATATCCAAACACTGATAAGACAGACCAGTGAATTGTGTGGTAAGGCCAATTTCCTTCATATCCTCTCTTACTTCTCTGATCCATTTACATCCTGTTGTGGTATTTTTTGAGACAAGATTGTGTTGTTGTAGTCCTATGAGAAGTCATGAATCCTGCGTCCTCATGATATGTCCAATGAATCCCAGTCTCCTCTTACGCACATTATATGTAATGGGTTCTAGTTCTTTGTACACGACTTTGTTAGGTATTATCTGCCACTGTCCATCTTTCTGATATTTTTTGTTGATGCAGGTTCTTCCAATCCTCTCTTCAATTTTCTGAAGACTGTCAGTCTTTGATTGTTTATTCAGGTGCTTCATATGTAGCTTCCGGTTTTATAACAGTGTTGTAATGTTTTATATTTTGCATTTATTGATAGATATTTCATTTATTTTATTTTAATTAAATCTTAATGGCAGATGCGCTGAAGCCTGCAACATAACATCTTGGAACATGGAAGTAGGTGCAGCAAGTACGATATGAGTACAGTATTAGCATTTCCAAGACTGAAGTGATGTCAGCGGGAAAGAAATGTAAGGGAACTGAATGTCAGATTGGGAACACAAAGCTGGAACAGGTACATCATAGAAGTAATTAGGATGTGTATTCTCCCAGAATGGTACTGTGATGACATCAAATTGAGATGCTAATGCAGTAGGAAGGCAGTACTTGGAATAAGGAGAAAAGTCTAAGTTAGGAATTAACACTTTGGATGCCATGGTACACATATGGATTCGGTCATGGGGTTATGTGAGGTGAATGTCGGAGTATCTGGTTATCTAGAAGAAAAGGGAGTCTAAGATGACGAAGGTTACTGGGCTTCTACTGACTTAAAGATAAGAGATATGGGGTAAATGTTCGTAGGTATGCAGACTGAATACTAAAAGGCGTAACAGTCTATCACGAAAATGTATGCATTAAAATTAAATTAAAGCTGCAAATGGGAACAGGACTTCTAGCCACATAGTGACCTATAAGAGAAGTATCTTCTTCATAAACTGGCAATGAACATTAAGACAAGGACTTTCTAAATTTGCAGCGCCCAATAAGAGAAGAACCTTCAGCCATTGAAGCAACATCCAGAAACAGCGGGAGGTTCAAAACATATTTTAAGTTCAGCAATCACATGCTTAAAATTGACGGAAACCCTTACCGATTCGGGCGGTTGGGAAAGAATGTAAACACGGAATCCTCCCATCAAAACTGGAACAGTTCGTAGAATCCTTAGAAAGACCAAGAGAATTGCATCATAATATTTCATCTCTGGATCACTACTTACCGCATTAGCAGCTGCAGCTTCGGCAGCCTCGGCTTGCTTTCGCTTCTCTTCCTCTCTCCGATCCAAATTCTTGATACTTTCTTCAAGAAAGTTAGGTAGAGATCTCTCTCAAAATATGGCAACTCAGTTGCTGAGCTAAGTTTGTCCTCGACAGTCTGTTTCAACGTGTCCTTGTAGTCTAATACTATCTTCTCGACAATGCCCTTATCAAGCATTTCATTATACCACTCCAGGAGACGCTTGGGTTTAGAGAGATCTTCTGCTCTGCAGGGTGACAGTGAAATAGTATGTAGTCATTTCCTTCAGAGGGTGGACATGCCCATAAGTGAACCGCTGTGTACCTAAAATTAAAGACAAATTATTTGAAAAAAGTCAGAATATCCCAGGTTTCCTATCACATTCAAAATGTTAATCTCCCCAGAAAAACATGTAATAAATAAAATTAACAGTCAATACCGTTTATTTGATCAATTTGAATTTGCTTAAACATAACACTCTGATAAGCCAAAAAATGTCAATGAAAAACAGTTTGTGCTACAGCGCAGAGTCTCAAACACCTTGACATTGAATTATTCAGAAGAACATAATTGGACTTCAACTTTGGACAGTGAGCTTAAATAGTAAATAACTATTGAGGCTAGGATGTTGAAGAGGTACAGAAACCATGAATCAGTCCTTCAACACTACTGTATATTAAATTAGATTTTGAAAGTCTTTTGTTCATTTTAATTTGGAACATTTTATTAGTGTCAAATTAAATGTTTGATATGTCAGTGTTTAAGGTGTGTTACTGTCAACTATTATCACAATGTTATACATAGCATGGGCTGACAGATAAACTGTAATCTATATAAAAAATTTGCCAATACAACACAATTAGACCCTTTTCTTCTTTTATTATATCAAAACTAATATTACCTGAAGGTGCATTAACAAACAAATGGGGGCAATACCTATGACCTGAAATAGAAGCTATGCAAAACATGGTCATAACACACCACTCAGCAGAAAATTGCAAAGATATATTCTGATGTACCAATAAAATGAACATTAAGTAATTTTACACACCCTAGCTGTTTAAACTTAGTGCAGTTACCCCAACAGAATCTCATGATACACGGTGGTACAGAATTGACGAGGCGTGAAAAAATGAACCGAGTCCAGGTACGCAATGTATACTCGCCTCGTGTTCGGGCAAGAGCATTCCGAGCTATACTCCTCCACGTGCATACCAAGAAAGCATACATCTGTACCATCAACCTCCTCGAATGCAAATAGGGCATTCACTCGATAAGGCAACTGCTCCGGTAAATCTCCAGTATCCACAAACCTGAAGCAAGAAACTGGTAAATTAACTCTGTTTGGCGTCTAGCACTTAATATACTGCACATTCCATCAACAGTCTTGTATACAATAAAAAAATAAAGAACTTCAAATTAGCTATCTTCCCAGATATATTCACAGAAAGATAGTTTCGATTCTGATCTTTGCACAAGAAATTTTGGGGCACATCATTTTTTTTTTTAATACCCAACATAATTACTATAAAGAGCTCTGTTATTGTTTTCTGTAGGATAAAAGCCTTCTTTGTAGGCCATTAATACTACAAGAAGTAAAATAAATAATGTATATTCGCAAATATTCTTTGCATATATTTTCCAGATTTGGCAAAGAAAAACTTGGTTGCATGCATTATTTAAAATAAGGTTGGTACTGCTTCGCCTCAAACAATGAATCCTGTTGTATTATAGCATTGTGTGGCCATGGTCTGTACGGCATAAATAGCATGTTAGGAGTGAATTACGAGCATCCTATGAAGTATGAACACAAGTTCTCATAATTGCTTGTTCACAGATTAAATATGCTTAGGTTTATTGAAGTTACCGGGAACATTGGAAACCATGCAACATGAAGCAAATAAAATACACATAATTGGCTTATGCTTCACAGACGCAAAAAGGTCTTATGGCGAAGGTGTGAGAGGAAAGGGCTAGGAGAGGGAAGAAAGCAGCCATGGTATTAATTAAGGCACAGCCCAAGTATTTGCCTTGTGTGAAATTGGGAAACCATGGAAAGGGATCTTCAGGACTGTCGACAGTGGGGTTTGAAATAACTATCTCCCGGATACCAGCTCACAGCTGTGCTCCCCTAACTGCACGAAGGGTACAAAGAAAGAATGATGTCAGTGAAAGTTGTAATGATGACTAACAAAAATCAAACTCTACTGAAAAAACGCAAAAGAATTACTGGGCATTATGCACAACACAATCCTATACAACTATTATCAGTCATTACAACAACAGGCAGGTTGAAACTATCTGATTATAAAAATCAGCTGAATGTAAGCAAACCATACGAAAATTTTGATCAACAGGGTATTCTACCTGCGTGATGATTATGATGAGATTCTTCAAAACAAATTTATATTCTCTCTGTATTCAGTTTTGGGATACTTCATTATGTAGAAATAATTTGTTGTAAATAAAACGCAAACTAAAACCAATTCTCTGTCTTTTTTTAAATTCTCTACTAAAATTAGGATGCACAATGGCATTCAACAGAATTCATTGTTGTGGAACATTTTCGGCATACGGTATGTAATATACAATTCCCTGGTATTCATTTGGTGCAGTAAGAGGAGACAAAAATTAGGTGTTTTGCAACAAGAACTTTAATCACCTATCGGTGATTCCCAATACTTTGTGGTGATATTGATTATAATTTTTTTCGATGGACTAACAGTATCAGGTGCCGACTAGAGGAGATTAAATTGATTAAAGAATTAATGTTATCGGTTTGCATCCCACTAATGACTCTTAAAACTTTTTGGGACACCAAGGTGCTGGAATTATTTTCTGTGGGAGTTCTATTATATGAGAAATATATATCTGGTTCCCTATAGATATCAATATCTTTATCATCTGATGGCCAGGCAGGCATCAGTTTATGAAAAAGAGACTAAGGTTCCGAAAGTGCATTTTTACAGCCGGTGGCTCCAGTAGGCTACGCAGTGGTCTACATGGTATGCACCAGCCATGCATCTTGGTAGGTGTACTATTTACCAACTGATGACCCCAACTTAGCACATTGGGTCCAACCTCTGGCAACCAGGAGTGAATAGGTGAAAAATTTGTCATGTCCATTAACGGACCAACTATATTGCTATTAGATCTTGTACATGGCAGCAGATTTAACAACACGTGGCTGACATATAATACCCTCTTCAAATATCACTGGCCTGAAAAAGGACTGAACCTATGAACTCGGGCTCAGAAAGCCACCCCTTAACATTCAGAGCCAATCAGCCTGGCAATTACAGAAGAAAAGGCAGGGAAAGGTAAATTGGATGGGGGAACCTTGAAAATGTGGAAACCTTGAACTACTTGGGAAGCAAATTGACATGATGCAGGAATGAACATGGAGATCCGTACTGTAGAAGGATACAACAGGGAAATGCACTTCACCAGAAGATAAGGAACTTGATCTGGAAGCAGGGACTAGCAACTAAGCGTAAAGGGGTGACGTATAACATGTATTCTCACCCCATATTGACAAATGCACCAGATATCCAAACACTAGTAAGAAAGACCAGTGAGATATGTGGTATATACGCATGTCACTGTTAAATTTATAAACGAACTAAAGAAATAAAACATTAAGATAACAGGAAAGGCATGAACATGTAAAATATGACGAGAGTAAAGGTTAAACTCACAGCTAAACTAGCAGCCAACTGAGCTGAATGCAGCCTGGTCACAAATAAAGAAAAACCTTCTTTGTGTTTCTCCATTTTGAACTAGGCCGACAAACCATTCAAGTTTGAGGTATATTCTACTTCTTACTGTTCTTCCTACGGTTTGCTTCGGACATGATGACTTCTTGGCATTCTCTTGTCCCCTCTTCGAATGCAAATAGGGCATTCACTCTATAAGGCAACTGCTCCGGTAAATCTCCAGCATTCTCAAACCTGAAGACAGAAACTGGCAAATTAACTCTGTTTGACGTCTAGCCCTTAATATATTGCACAATCCATCAACAGTCTTGTATACAATAAAAAAATATAGAACTTCAAATTAGCTATCTTCCCAGAAATATTGCCAGAAAGTTAGTTTCTATTCTGATCCTTGCAAAAGGACTTTTGGGACACATTATTCATTTTTTATACCCAACATAATTACTATAAAGAGCTCTGTTTATAGTTTTCTGTGGTACAAAAGTTTTCTTTTAGGCCATTATTACTACAGGTAGTAAAATAAACAATAAATATTCGCAAATATTATTCGCAAATATTTTCCTGAATTTGGCAAAGAAATACTTGGTTGCAAGCATTAATTGAAATAAGGTTGGTACTGCTTCGCCTCAAACAATGAATCTTGTTGTATTAAGGCATTGTGTGGCCTTGGTCTGTGAGGCAAAAATAGCATGTTAGAAGTGAAGTACGAGAATCGTATGAAGTATGAATAAAAGTTCTCATAATTGCTTGTTCACAGATTAAGATATGCTTAGGTTTATTGAAGATACCGGGAACATTGGAAATCTCGCAACATGAGGCAAGTAAAATACACATAATTGGCTTGATGCCTCACAGACACAAGTAGGTCTTATGGCGACGTTGGGAGAGGAAGTGGCTAGGAGAGGGAAGAAAGCGGCCATGGCGTTAATTACGTCACAGCCAAGGCATTTGCCTTTTGTAAAAGTGGGAAACCACTGAAAGGGATCTTCAGGACTGTCGACAGTGAGGTTTGAAATAACTATTTCCCGGATACCAGCTCACAGCTGTCCTCCCCTAACTGCACGGCCAGTACGAAGAAAGTATGATGTCAGGGAAAATTGTACTCATGACTAACAGAAATCAAACTCTACTGAAAAAACACACAAGAATTACTGGGCATTATGCACAACACAATCCTATACAACTATTACCAGTCATTACAACAACAGGCAGGTGAAACTAGCTGATTATAAAAATCAGCTGAAGGTAAGCAAACCATACGAAAATTTTGTTCAACAGGGTATTCTACCTGCGTGATGATTATGATGGGTTTGTTAAAAACAAATTTATGTTCTTTCTGTATTCAGTTTTGGGATACTTCATTATGTAGAAATAATTTGTTGTAGATAAAACACAAACATTGTTGTGGATTATTTGTGGCATACGGTATGTAATATGCGATTCCCTGGTATTCATTCGGTGCAGTAAGAGGAGACAAAAATTAGGTGTTTTGCAACAAGAAATTATATCACCTATCGGTGATTCCCAATACAGTGTGGTGATATTGATTATAATTTTTTCGATGGACTAACAGTATCAGGTGCCAACTACAGGAGATTAAATTGATTAAAGAATTAATGTTATCGGTTTGCATCCCACTAATGAGTTTTATAACTCTTGGAGACACCAAGGTGATGGAATTTTTTTCTGTGAGATTTCTTTTATATGAGAAATATATTTCAGCTTAACTATAGGAATCAATATCGTTATCATCTGATGGTTAGGCAGGCATCACTTTCTGAAAATGAGACAAAGTGTCTCATAGTGCATTTTAACAGCCGGTGGCTCGAGTAGCCTACACAGTGGTCTACACGGTATGCATCAGCCATGCGTCTTGGTAGTTGTACTATTTACCGACTGATGAGCCCAACTTTGCACTTTGGGTCAAAACTCTTGCAACCAGGAGTGAATAGGTGAAAAATTTGTAATGCCCATTAGCGGACCAACTATACTGGTATTAAGATCTTGTACATGGCAGCAGAATTTCCAACACGTGGCTGACATTTTTAACTCTCTTCAAATATAACTGGACTGAGCAGGGATTGGACCTATGAACTCGGGCTCACAGCACCACCGCTTAACAGTCAGAGCCAATCAGCCTCGCAACTAGAGTAGGAAAGTCAGGGAAAGGTAAATTGAATCGGGGAACCTTGAAATTGTGGAAACCTTGAAATACTTGGGAAGCAAACTGACATGATGAAGGAATGAATATGGAGATCAGTACTGTAGAAGGATACAACCGAGAAATACATTTTACCAGAAGATAAGGAACTTGATCTGGAAGGAGGGATTAGCAATGAAGCGTAAAAAGGTGATGTATAACATGTATTATCACCGCATATTGACAAATGCACCAGATATCCAAACACTGATAGGACCGACCAGTGAGTTGTGTGGTATATATGGGAGTCACTGTTAAATTTATAAATGAACTAAAGAAATCCAACATTAAGATAACAAGATAAGCATTAACTCGTCAAATATGACAAAGGTAAATGTTAAACTCACAGCTAAACTAGCAGCCGATTGGGCAGAATGCAGCCTGGTCACAAATAAAGAAATACCTTCTTTGTGTTTCTCCATTTTGGCAAAGAACTTGGCCGACAAACCATTCCAGTTTGAGGTGTATTCGACTTCTAACTGTTCTTCCTTTGATCTTCTTGGACTTGATTAATTCTTGGCATTCTCTCGTCCCCTCTTCGAATGCAAATAGGGCATTCACTCTATAAGGCAACTGCTCCGGTAAAACTCCAGCATCCACAAACCTGAAGCAGGAAACTGGCAAATTAATTATGTTTGACATCTAGCCCTTAATATACTGCACAATCCATCAACAGTCTTGTATACAATAAAAAAATAAAGAACTTCAAATTAGCTATCTTCCCAGAAATATTGCCAGAAATTTAGTTTCTATTCTGATATTTTCACAAGAACATAATTAATATAAAGAGCTCTGTTTATTGTTTTCTGTGGTACAAAATCTTTCTTTGTAAGCCATTAATACTACAGGTAGTAAAATAAATAATGTATATTCGCAAATATTCTTCGCATATAATTTCCAGTATTTAGCAAAGAAAAACTTGGTTGCACGCATTATGTGATACAAGTTTGGTACTGCTTCACCTCAAACAATGAATCCTGTTGTATTATAGCATTGTGTGGCCATGGTCTGTACGGCATAAATAGCATGTTAGGAGTGAATTACGAGCATCGTATGAAGTATGAATACAAGTTCTCATAATTGCTGTTCACAGATTAAATATGCTTAGGTTTATTGAAGACGCCGGGAAAATTGGAAACCATGCAACATGAAGCAAATAAAATACACATAATTGGCTTTATGCTTCACAGACGCAAATAGGTCTTATGGCGAAGGTGGGAGATGAAAGGGCTAGGAGAGGGAAGGAAGCGGCCATGGCCTTAATTAAGGCATAGCCCAAGCATTTGCCTTGTGTGAAAATGGGAAACCATTGAAAGGGATCTTCAGGACTGTCGACAGTGGGTTTTGAAATAACTATCTCCCGGATACCAGCTCCCAGCCGTGCTCCCCTAACCGCACGGATGGTGCCAAGAAAGTATGATGTCAGAGAAAGTTGTACTCATGACTAGCAAAAATCAATCTCTACTTAAAAATGCACAAGAATTACTGGGCATTATGCACATCACAATCCTATACAACTATTACCAGTCATTACTGTAGAGATTACTTGGATTTGATTATTAGGACTCGGAAGACGGCGATGAATTATATATGTAATATATTTATTCATTTCTTTTTTTTTTTTTTTTTTTTTTTTTCTCTCCTCGGAATGGTAATTTTGGAATTGGTTGATTTTATTATAGCTTAAAGATTGGTTCTTTATCATGGGAAAAGTAATGTAAGATGTATTAAGAAACACCAGTTCCTGTTGTGTACACGTGCCAGATCGGCATGGATATGTCCGGATATTGCATCAGTAATCAGATCAAAAATTAGATGTATGGCTTTTGCGGCGTTTGCTCTATTAACCAGTGTTTCGTCTTAGGTCTGACACTAGACTCTTCAGAGTGGGATGAGTCAGACCGTACCCACTGACGCTGGGGTGTATGCAGGTGAACGACGACGATGACGAAAATGTTGTCATTCCCCACCTGAAGGGCGGGGCGGGCCCCCTAGGTTGTAACGTGATCTCTCGGGCCAAGAGAGGTGAAGATAACCGAGTGATGTGGTAAATGAAGAAGGTGGGTGATTGATTTGACAGATTGAATGAGGGGGGAATGACTGCAGTGACAGAAAGAAGAGAGGGTTGGCTTGGGAGTGAAATTTTGGAGTGGGGTACCAGGATGCAAATGGAGGGTTAGGAGATGTAGCGAAGTTGTGATATTGAGGATGGAAAATGTTAAGAATCGTAGGATTTCAAGCATCGAAGGTGGATAGCGGATGTAACTAGGTGGGTAAATAGATGGACTGACGAATTGGTGAGGTTGAAAAGAAGTGGCTGGCCGGGTGCGACGATGAGAATTGTTGTTGGGATGGCGAACAGGTTGGGGTGGAGAGAGGGAGGGTTCCACTTTATGGCGATGACGATAGATGTAAACTCTGTTTTTAATTAGGTGCTGGGCATCGGCGGCGCTCAGGACGTGTAGACGAACCATATAGGTTGGGCTAGATACGTGCATAATTCGGAAGATGCGACGGACTGGGACGCCTTCAGCTTGGACCTGATAGAGAATGGCCTGTTCTGAGAGGGCAGGATCCACTCCGCAGATCACACAGCTGGACATAGCCTGACGAGTTAAAGGAGGCTGCGTTAGCGATGGTGATGCGGAGGCTGCTAGTTTATCGACAGGTGGAGATAACGAACGTAAGATAGGAAACTTAAAAAGGTCCACCTTTTCAATACAAATAAATGTTATAAGTTTATTTACAACATGTATTTACACTTGAAACTTGTTTTGACGCTGTTTGGCATCATCTTCAGCCAAAAAGTGGGAAGTAGGCACATCCCACTCTGAAGAGTCTAGTGTCAGACCTAAGACGAAACGCTGGTTAATAGAGCAAATGCCGGAAAAGCCATACATCAAATTTTTGATCTGACTTTTGATATGCTCTATTGGTGGAAAAGAATCTAATTCCCTTCATGGAAACTTAGAATTTCCATTTGGAAGTGCTAGGCGGGCATTAATTCCATTGTGGTGTTTTATCTCCCGTATGCAGTTATCAGACTGTGCTTCATAAATAAGCTTCTGATAAGTTCACCTGCATACACCCCAGCGTCAGTGGGTAGGGTCTGACACATCCCACTCTGAAGAGTCTAGTGTCAGACCTAAGACGAAACGCTGGTTAATAGAGCAAATGCCGGAAAAGCCATACATCTAATTTTTGATCTGATTTTTGATATGCTCTATTGGTGGAAAAGAATCTAATTCCCTTCATGGGAACTTAGAATTTCCATATTGCATCAGTTTTGTAATTTCTCGAGCCTTCCCAAATGTTCTTGGTCAGCAGTAATTTATGCGTTCCTATTTGAGAAAATGAAAGTAAATGTGATTGGTAGGTGAAGGAAAAAGATCGGATGCTCATTGGCCGTTGTAAGATTTCATTATTTCCGTAGAGAAGAGTTGTCGCTAGAGCCTTGATCTGCCAAGGCGTCTTTTCTGTTTGACCAGTGAAGGGAAATGTTGCCTTCAAAGGTACGGGTCTTCTTGCCCCGCCATCAGGTAAGCACTTAATTGTTTTTCACCTTTCAGGTATTTAGTTTCAAATGTAGTGGTTCATTTAATTTATTTTGCCAGAGCTTACCCGTGTTACCTTCAGCTTCCAAATTTCATTAAAATGACCTAGCCGTTTCGGTAAGTCGCATCACTTTTGTCAAGAGACAGTTTCCATTTTGTTGATTTTGTAAATTAGATATTCAACGCCTTTCGATGTAATCACAATATGTAAATTACACCTTGGGGCTGTCTCGTTTATTCTGCTTCATCTTGGAGTATTCACCTTTAGGATGGACACCCTTTCTCAGATGTGTTTTTGAGGGGGCTACCGACTGAAGGTGCTCTGCACCAAGATTATATTTTAAATGTTGTTCTTTTTCTTACATTTACATCTTCATAATAGTGTAACGTTACCTTCCTTTTCCTTCTTTCCGTCTGTTTCATGTGTCTTAAAAGTGTCGGCATGAACAGCGGGAGCAGAACGTCAGGCGTGATGTTCCGGTATAAGATTAGATAACTAAATGCTACCCTCGGGGTAAATTGTAATTACTGCTGTATTTCTGTTTTCAAATTTTAATGGTGTATTTTGTTATTTATTTACATTTTAATTTGCATCTAATTTGTTAAGTAAAGTTTAGGATCACATTTGACTTCGCTTCTTCAGCATTGCCAATACCTTCCACCACCTGGATATGGTTCCCAGCCGCTTCCCTGTTATCCTATCTTAGCCGTCATGTTGGTTAGCCTGTTATTATTTTCTGCGCTTAATGTGTTTATAGTTTTAATTTTGTATATATTGTCATGTCTCGTGTTAGTGTGCAACTATGTGAATGCACAACGGTAGCAAACATTAATATTCTTTTTATTATTCCTATTACTTGTAACCTTACCCATTTTGGGAGGTTACATTTGGTAGCAGAGCGTGGTTACGGATGGTTAAAAGGTTTACAGTGATCATTCTCGGCTAACTTTTATAAAATTTATTTTAAATCTTAAGTTTGAATATAGGTTTTAAGTGTTACGTTTGTATTCTCAATTCCCGGTTCTTGTTTTTCATGATTCTTGCGCGGGTTTTACGCACCACGTGTTTTTTGTTCCGCAATGTGCAGTTTGTTGCTGTGTTTCACTTTGTTAATTAACGGTTGGAGGAAATGGTGTGTCACTATTTGTAACAAGTTTTGGATTAATTAATTTTAATAAATTTTTCTGGTGTGGCAAGGTTGCGCTTGACCACGTGTTTTGAAGTAAAGTGATATCTTCACATTTCGTGTGCTGTGTTCACGTTCCAAAAGTCTTCTTTGATAAATTTCAGTATGTTGAATTATTTCAAGTCTTCTTCGATACGTGTGTTTTGATCTTAACATCTGTGGGATAACTTGTTGCTTTAAGCTTTGTCATTAATTTATTCTAAGTGCTGTACTTCAGTGCCTAATGTTATCTCCCGAACAGCTGAGTTGCGTCTGTGTTGGAAACAGATGATTGCTTGACTTACTCCAAGATTATGAGCGCTCAATTCCATCTTATAAAATTTCTCGTGTCGTAATCTTCTTTTTCTCCTTCTAGATACGTAAATTGTAGTATGTGTTTTGGTCAAGTTTTAGCATGGAGTCTCTTTTGTTTTTCAGAAATGTTTGTCTCCATAAATTGTCAGCAATAATTTTAGGTTAAGGTTTGTAAATTTTCGTCTATTTTTTCGAGTGTTTTTCTGTTTGCAAATCTCATGTTTCGGCAAAGTTTTTCCAAAAGTTTGTTTCTTGTCTCCTGGTGTATTTTATTTGCCTGTATTCCACGTGTGTGATCTTTTAAAATTGTTATGGTGTCGTACTTCAGCTCGGTATAAATTTTAATTTCCGGTTATGTGGTGTTGTTTTTGGTCTGTTGCTGTGTTTGGGTTCGTTTTTGAGTAAGTATGGGATTATTTTGGGGACAGGTTCCAGACCAGCATTTTGAAAGTTTCATAGTGAGTCTTATTGTGCTTTTCCATCATGTAAGAGTCTGTTTCCTTGTCACGTATATTTATTAACCCGTGTGTTCCTATACTTGTTAGGAGGGTCTACGTTGGCTCTGATAGTCTCGTAGGGTGAAACGTACTCACCATATTAATAGACCAGCATTGAGGCTGAGGCTTATTTTGGGCAAATTTGATGGGTTACGTATCTGCACTTGTGCTCGTGATATGTTTGAATTCTGGTGCATCTGGTATGAGATTCCTCGTAATCTTTTTCTTGGTATTAGGTGCCTAGAGGGAAAATGATGTCTCTTGTTATTGTTAAAATGAATGCTAGGAAGAATTTCTGCAAATGTTAATTTCGTTGTCGTTATGCTGAGCTGTTAATTTCGGTTAAATTGGTAGTTTGCTTATGGGTTATCAAGATTTTCATTCCTTTATTTTAAATTCGCTAGGAATACAGTGGCTTCATAGAGTAATTAATGCAATATGGAAGGATAGGAAAGTCCCAGATGATTGGAAAAAGGGAATAATAATACCTCTCTTCAAAAAAGGAAGCCGGAAGAAATGTAGCAATTATAGAGGGATCACTTTATTGTCTCATGGTTTGAAAATATTTGAGAAAATACTTGAAAAAAGGCTAAGGAAAATAATAGAACCACAACTACAGGAAGAACAATATGGATTCAGAGAACACCGATCAACTACCGATCTCATATTTGCACTTAGAATACTGTTAGAAAAGCATTGGGAGAAGGGCAAAGACTTAACACTAGTGTTTTTGGATCTCGAAAAAGCATTTGATAGTGTTCCAAGGAAGATTATATGGGAATGTTTAAGAAAGAAGAATGTACCCAAAGGGCTTATCCAGAAAGTTAAAATGCTTTACGAAGACTGCTGCAGTTGCGTACAGATAGGAAACGGTAATTCTGATTGGTTCCAAACCACTAAAGGTGTGCAACAAGGCAGTACCCTTTCACCATTACTTTTTATCACTGTCATGGATGAAGTCATGAAAGAAATTAAGCAGAAGAACAATATGGACATCAATGCATTTGCATTTGCAGATGATGTAGTAATTTGGGGAAATACAGAGGAGGAGGTCCAAGAGAGGCTGAACACCTGGAATGAACATTTGAAAGCACACGGATAAACAATAAATAAATCGAAAACTGTTACTATGTCTGTCAACAGGCAGAAGAAGAAAGGAAAAATAATGCTGGAAGGTACACAACTGGAAACAGTAGACCAGTATAAATATCTTGGGTGCATCATTTCAAGTGATAACAGAATACAGCATGAGATTAACAACCGCATTCAAAAATCAGCTCAGTTTTACCATCAAGTTCGGAACCTCCTCTGGAATGAACAAGTTCCCTTAAGATCAAAGCAGATTCTGTTCCAAACATACTTCACCCCCATAATAACATATGGCCTAGAAACCTGCACAACAACCCAACAAGTGGACAGCAAACTACAAGCCGCAGAAATGAAGTTCCTACGAACTATGGTACAGAAGACAAAAAGGGACAGGGTAAGGAATGAAAGAATAAGGGAGCAAGCTGGTGTGTACACATCCCTGAATGAAAAAGTGACAAGGGCCCGTTTGAAATGGTTTGGCCATGTCAAACGAATGGACGATGGAAGGACAGCAAAACAATGGCTACACACAGTAGTGGGCGGAAAACGACCGGTAGGAAGACCTAGGAAGAGATGGCTGGACCAAGTGAAAGAGGACATAGGAACAAGAGGAATCAGCTGGGATGTCTTCTTGAGAGAAGAGTGGTACATGGACAGACAGAAGTGGAGAGCGCTCGTAAACCACACCCGGGCAACTGGAGTGGAAAACTGATGATGATGATGAGGTGAAGGAAAAAGATCGGATGCTCATTGGCCGTTGTAAGATTTCATTATTTCCGGAGAGAAGCGTTGTCGCTAGAGCCTTGATCTGCCAAGGCGTCTTTTCTGTTTGACCAGTGAAGGGAAATGCCGCCTTCAAAGGTACGGGTCTCCTTGCCCCTCCATCAGGTAAGCACTTAATTGTTTTTCACCTTTCAGGTATTTAGTTTCAAATGTAGTGGTTCATTTAATTAATTTTACCGGAGATTACCCGTGTTTCCTTCAGCTTCCAAATTTTATTAAAATGACCTAGCCGTTTCGGTAAGTCGCGTCACTTTTGTAAAGAGACAGTTCCCATTTTGTTGATTTTGTAAATTAGATATTCAACGCCTTTCGATGTAATCACAATATGTAAATTACACCTTGGGGCTGTCTCGTTTATTGTGCTTCATCTTAGAGTATTCACCTTTAGGACAGACACACTTTCTCGGAAGTGTTTTTGAGGGGGCTACCGACTGAAGGTGCTCTGCACCAAGATTATATTTTAAATGTTGTTCTCTTTCTTACATTTACACCTTCATAATAGTGTAACGTTACCTTCCTTTCCTTTCTTTCCATCTGTTTCATGTGTATTAAAACTGTCGGCACGAAAAGCGGGAGCGGAACGTCATATGTGATGTTCGGTATAAGATTAGATAACTGAATACTACCCTCGGGGTAAAATGTATTTACTGCTGGATTTCTGTTTTCAAATTTTAATGCTGTATTTTGTTATTTATTTACGTTTTAATTTGCATCTAATTTGTTAAGTAAAGTTTAGGATCACATTTGACTTCGCTTCTTCAGCATTGCCAATACCTTCCACCGCCAGGATATGGTTCCCAGCTGCTTCCCTGTTATCCCTTCTTAGCTGTCATGTTGGTTAGCCAGTTATTATTTTCTGTGCTTAATGTGTTTATAGTTTTAATTTCATACATATTGTCATGTCTCATGTTAGTGTGCAACTATGTGAATGCTCAACGGTAGCAAAATTTAATATTCTTTTTATTATTCCTACTTCATTTTTTGGACATCTAAACAGGACACCAGAGAACAGGATCATCAGGAGAATTATAGAAAATTTAAGGAATAGTAAGTGCAACATTAAGTGGGTTACGGAAATCAAGGAAGATATGGATGAACTACAAATTACCGTGGAAGACCTAAGAAACAAATCCGACAAAATCAAGAAACTCACTGCAAATCAGAATCAACAAACAGACAATAGGAAGGGTGATTTCCGATGAAGAAAGAAGGATAAGATCAGAGTGAATGAAGAAGTACTAGGCTGAGAGGAAACTGAAAAATTCTTTGTATAAAATTGGCTAGAGTGGTCCAATGAAGGCCATAAAATATAAATAATAATAATAATAATAATAATAATAATAATAATAATAATAATAATAATAATAATAATAATAATAATAATAATTCCTATTAGTTGTAATTTTACCCCTTTTGGGAGGTTACAATTATAACAACAGGCAGGTGAAACTAGCTGATTATCAAAATCAGCTGAAGATAAGCAAACCATACGAAAATTTTGATCAACGGGGTTGTCTACCTGCGTGATGGTTATGGTGAGTTTCTTAGAAACAAATTTATGTTCTTTCTGTATTCCATTTTGGGGTACTTCATTATGTAGAAATAATTTGTTGTAAATAAAACACAAACTACAACCAATTCTCTCTCTTTTTTAAAATTCTGTCCTAAAATTAGGATGCACAATGGCATTCAACAGGATTCATTGGTGTGGATTATTTGTGGCATACGGTATGTAATATGCGATTCCCTGATATTTTTCGGTGCAGTAAGAGGAGACAAAAATTAGGTGTTTTGCAAAAAGAAATTATATCACCTATCGGTGATTCCCTATACAGTTTGGTAATATTGATTATAAGTTTTTTGGATGGACTAAGAGTATCAGGTGCCGACTACAGGAGATTAAATTGATTAAAGAATTAATGTTATTGGTTTGCACCCCACTAATGACTTTTACAACATTTGGAGACACCAAGGTGCTGGAATTTCTTTCTGTAGGAGTTCTTTTATATGAGAAATATATTTCACGTTCCCTATAGGAATCAATATCTTTATCATCGGATGGCCAGGCTGGCATCACATTTTGAAAAAGAGACAAAGGTTCTGATAGTGCATTTTTACAGACGGTGGCTCCAGGAGTCAACGCAGTGGTCTATACGGTATGCACCAGGGATGCGTCTTGCTAGGTATACTATTTACCAAATGATGAGCCCAACTTAGCACATTGGGTCGAAACTCTGGCAACCAGGAGTGAATAGGTGACAAATTTTTAACGTCCACTAACGGACCAACTATATTGCTATTAGATTTTGTACATAGCAGCAGATTTACCAACACGTGGCTGACATATTTCACCTCTTCAAATATCACTGGACTGAAAAAGGATTGAACCTATGAACTCGGGCTCAGAAAGCCACCTCTTAACAGTCAGATCCCATCAGCCTGGCAACTACAGAAGAAAAGTCAGGAAAAGGTAAATTGGATGGGGGAACCTTAAAATTGTCGAAACCTTGAAGTACTTGGAAAGTAAAATGACGATGCAGGAATGAACATGGAGATCAGTACTGTAGAAGGATACAACAGGGAAATGCATTTTGCCAGAAGATAAGGAACTTGATCTGGAAGCAGGGATTAGCAACGAAGCGTAAAGAGGTGATGTATAACATGTATTATCACTCTATATTGACAAATGCACCAGATATCAAAATACTGGTAAGACAGACCAGTGAGATGTGTGGTATATACGGGTGTCACTGTTAAATTTATAAATGAACAAAAGACATCCAACATTAAGATAACAAGATAGGCATGAACTTCTCAAATATAACAAAAGTAAAGGTAAAACTCACAGCTAAACTAGCAGCCAATTGAGAAAAATGCAGCCTATTCACAAATAAAGAAAGACCTTCTTTGTGTTTCTCCATTTTGGCAAAGAACTTGGCCGACAAACCATTCAGGTTTGAGGTGTATTCAACTTCTTACTCTTCTTCCTTCGGTTTGCTTTGGACTTGATGACTTCTTGGCATTCACTCGTCCCCTATTCAAATGCAAGTATGGCATTCACTCTAGCCCTTAATATACTGCACAATCCATCAACAGTCTTGTATACAATAAAAAAACTAAAGAACTTCAAATTAGCTATCTTCCCAGAAATATTGCCAGAAATTTAGTTTCTATTCTGATCTTTGCACAAGAACTTTTGGGACACATTATTCTTTTTTTTTGTACCCATCATAATTACTATAAAGAGCTCTGTTTATTGTTTTCTCTGGTACAAAAATTTACTTTGTCGGCTATTAATACCACAGGTAGTAAAATATGTAATGAATATTATTTGAAATAAGGTTGGTACTGCTTCGCCTCAAACAATGAATCTTGTTGTATTACAGCATTGTGTAGCCTTGGTCTGTACGGCATAAATAGCATGTTAGAAGTGAAGTACGAGCAACGTATGAAGTATAAATACAAGTTCTCGTAATTGCTTGTTTACAGATTAAGATACGCTTAGGTTTATTGAAGATACGGGGAACATTGGAAACCACGCAACATGAAGCAAATAAAATACACATAATTTACTTTATGCCTCACAGACACAAATAGGTTTTATGGCGACGGTGGGAGAGGAAGGGGCTATGAGGGGGAAGAAAGTGGCCATGGCCTTAATTAAGGCGCAGCCCAAGCATTTGCCTTGTGTAAAAATGGGAAACCACAGAAAGGGATCGTCAGGACTGTCGACAGTGGGCTTTGAAATAACTATCTCCCGGTCACCAGCTCACAGCTGTGCTCCCCTAACCACACGGCGGGTACGAAGAAAGTATGATGGCAGAGAAAGTTGTACTCTTGACTAACAAAAAACAAAATCTACTTAAGAAACACACAAGAATTAATGTGCATTAGGCACAACACTATCCTATACAACTATTACCAGTCATTACAACAACATGCAGGTGAAACTAGCTGATTATAAAAATCAGCTGAATGTAAGCAAACTATACGAAAATTTTGAACAACAGGGTTGTCTACCTGCGTGAAAGTTATGATGAGTTTCTTAGAAACAAATTTATGTTCTTTCTGTATTCAGTTTTAGGGTACTTCATTAGGTAGTAATAATTTGTCTTAAATAAAACAAGAACTAAAACCAATTCTCTCTCTTTGTTAAAATTCTGTCCTAAAATTTGGATGCACAATAGCATTCAACAGGATTCATTGGCGTGGATTATTTGTGGCATACGGTATGTAATATGCGATTCCCTGGTATTTTTCGGTGCAGTACGAGGAAACAAAAATTAGGTGTTTTGCAACAAGAAATTTAATCACCTATCAGTGATTCCCAATACAGTGTGGTGCTATTGATTATAAGATATCCAAACACTGATAAGACAGACCAGTGAATTGCGTGGTAAGGCCTATTTCCTTCAGATCCTCTCTTACTTCTCTGATCCATTTACATCCTGTTGTGGTATATTTTGAGACGAGGTTGTGTTGTACTAGTTCTTTCAGAAGTCATGAATCCTGCGTCCTCATGATATGTCCAAAGAATCTCAGTCTCCTCTTACGCACATTATATGTAATGGGTTCTAGCTCTTTGTACACGAATTTGTTAGGTATTATCTGCCACTGTCCATCTTTCTGATATTTTTTGTTGATGCTGGTTCTTCCAATCCTCCCTTCAATTTTCTGAAGTCTGTCAGTCTTTGATTGTTTATTCGGGTGCTTCATATGCAGCTTCTGGTTTTATAACAGTGTTGTAGTGTTTTATATTTTGCATTTATTGATAGATATTTCATTTATTTTATTTTAATTAAATCTTAATGGCAGATGCGCTGAAGCCTGCAACGTAACATCTTGGAACATGGAAGTAGGTGCAGCAAGTACGATATGAGTACAGTATTAGCATTTCCAAGACTGAAGTGATGTCAGCGGGAAAGAAATGTAAGGGAAGTGAATGTCAGATTGGGAACACAAAGCTGGAACAGGTACATCATAGAAGTATTTAGGATGTGTATTCTCCCAGAATGGTACTGTGATGACATCAAATTGAGATGCTAATGCAGTGGGAAGGCAGTACTTGGAATAAGGAGAAAAGTCTAAGTTAGGAATTAACCCTTTGGACGCCATGGTACACATATGGATTCAGTCGTGGGGATATGTGGGGCGAATGTCGGAGTATCTGGTTATCTAGAAGAAAAGGGAGTCTAAGATGACGAAGGTTACTGGGCTTCTACTGACTTAAAGATAAGAGATATGGGGTAAATGTTCGTAGGTATGCAGACTGAATACTAAAAGGCGTAACAGTCTATCACGAAAATGTATGCATTAAAATTAAATTAAAGCTGCAAATGGGAACAGGACTTCTAGCCACATAGTGACCTATAAGAGAAGTATCTTCTTCATAAACTGGCAATGAACATTAAGACAAGGACTTTCTAAATTTGCAGCGCCCAATAAGAGAAGAAACTTCAGCCATTGAAGCAACATCCAGAAACAGCGGGAGGTTCAAAACATATTTTAAGTTCAGCAATCACATGCTTAAAATTGACGGAAACCCTTACCGATTCGGGCGGTTGGGAAAGAATGTAAACACGGAATCCTCCCATCAAAACTGGAACAGTTCGTAGAATCCTTAGGAAGACCAAGAGAATTGCATCATAATATTTCAACTCTGGATCACTACTTACCGCATTAGCAGCTGCAGCTTCGGCAGCCTCGGCTTGCTTTCGCTTCTCTTCATCTCTCCGATCCAAATTCTTGATACTTTCTTCAAGAAAGTTAGGTAGAGATCTCTCTCAAAATATGGCAACTCAGTTGCTGAGCTAAGTTTGTCCTCGACAGTCTGTTTCAACGTGTCCTTGTAGTCTAATACTATCTTCTCGACAATGCCCTTATCAAGTATTTCATTATACCACTCCAGGAGACGCTTGGGTTTAGAGATCTTCTGCTCTGCAGGGTGACAGTGAAATAGTATGTAGTCATTTCCTTCAGAGGGTGGACATGCCCATAAGTGAACCGCTGTGTACCTAAAATTAAAGACAAATTATTTGAAAAAAGTCAGAATATCCCAGGTTTCCTATCACATTCAAAATGTTAATCTCCCCAGAAAAACATGTAATAAATAAAATTAACAGTCAATACCCTTTATTTGATCAATTTGAATTTGCTTAAACATAACACTTTGATAAGCCAAAAAATGTCAATGAAAAACAGTTTGTGCTACAGCGCAGAGTCTCAAACACCTTGACATTGAATTATTCAGAAGAACATAATTGGACTTCAACTTTGGACAGTGAGCTTAAATAGTAAATAACTATTGAGGCTAGGATGTTGAAGAGGTACAGAAACCATGAATCAGTCCTTCAACACTACTGTATATTAAATTAGATTTTGAAAGTCTTTTGTTCATTTTAATTTGGAACATTTTATTAGTGTCAAATTAAATGTTTGATATGTCAGTGTTTAAGGTGTGTTACTGTCAACTATTATCACAATGTTATACATAGCATGGGCTGACAGATAAACTGTAATCTAACTTATATAAAAAATTTGCCAATACAACACAATTAGACCCTTTTCTTCTTTTATTATATCAAAACTAATATTACCTGAAGGTGCATTAACAAACAAATGGGGGCAATACCTATGACCTGAAATAGAAGCTATGCAAAACATGGGCATAACACACCACTCAGCAGAAAATTGCAAAGATATATTCTGATGTACCAATAAAATGAACATTAAGTAATTTTACACACCCTAGCTGTTTAAACTTAGTGCAGTTACCCCAACAGAATCTCATGATACACGGCGGTACAGAATTGACGAGGCGTGAAAAAATGAACCGAGTCCAGGTACGCAATGTATACTCGCCTCGTGTTCGGGCAAGAGCATTCCGAGCTATACTCCTCCACGTGCATACCAAGAAAGCATACATCTGTATCATCAACCTCCTCGAATGCAAATAGGGCATTCACTCGATAAGGCAACTGCTCCGGTAAATCTCCAGTATCCACAAACCTGAAGCAAGAAACTGGTAAATTAACTCTGTTTGGCGTCTAGCACTTAATATACTGCACATTCCATCAACAGTCTTGTATACAATAAAAAAATAAAGAACTTCAAATTAGCTATCTTCCCAGATATATTCACAGAAAGATAGTTTCGATTCTGATCTTTGCACAAGAAATTTTGGGGCACATCATTTTTTTTTTTTTTAATACCCAACATAATTACTATAAAGAGCTCTGTTATTGTTTTCTGTAGGATAAAAGCCTTCTTTGTAGGCCATTAATACTACAAGAAGTAAAATAAATAATGTATATTCGCAAATATTCTTTGCATATATTTTCCAGATTTGGCAAAGAAAAACTTGGTTGCATGCATTATTTAAAATAAGGTTGGTACTGCTTCGCCTCAAACAATGAATCCTGTTGTATTATAGCATTGTGTGGCCATGGTCTGTACGGCATAAATAGCATGTTAGGAGTGAATTACGAGCATCCTATGAAGTATGAACACAAGTTCTCATAATTGCTTGTTCATAGATTAAATATGCTTAGGTTTATTGAAGTTACTGGGAACATTGGAAACCATGCAACATGAAGCAAATAAAATACACATAATTGGCTTATGCTTCACAGACGCAAAAAGGTCTTATGGCGAAGGTGTGAGAGGAAAGGGCTAGGAGAGGGAAGAAAGCAGCCATGGTATTAATTAAGGCACAGCCCAAGCATTTGCCTTGTGTGAAAATGGGAAACCATGGAAAGGGATCTTCAGGACTGTCGACAGTGGGGTTTGAAATAACTATCTCCCGGATACCAGCTCACAGCTGTGCTCCCCTAACTGCACGAAGGGTACAAAGAAAGAATGATGTCAGAGAAAGTTGTAATGATGACTAACAAAAATCAAACTCTACTGAAAAAACGCAAAAGAATTACTGGGCATTATGCACAACACAATCCTATACAACTATTATCAGTCATTACAACAACAGGCAGGTTGAAACTATCTGATTATAAAAATCAGCTGAATGTAAGCAACCATACAAAAATTTTGATCAACACGGTATTCTACCTGCGTGATGACTATGATGAGATACTTCAAAACAATTTTATATTCTTTCTGTATTCAGTTTTGGGATACTTCATTATGTAGAAATAATTTGTTGTAAATAAAACGCAAACAAAAACCAATTCTCTGACTTTTTTTAAATTCTCTACTAAAATTAGGATGCACAATGGCATTCAACAGAATTCATTGTTGTGGAACATTTTCGGCATACGGTATGTAATATACAATTCCCTGGTATTCATTTGGTGCAGTAAGAGGAGACAAAAATTTGGTGTTTTGCAACAAGAAATTTAATCACCTATCGGTGATTCCCAATACTTTGTGGTGATATTGATTATAATTTTTTTCGATGGACTAACAGTATCAGGTGCCGACTAGAGGAGATTAAATTGATTAAAGAATTAATGTTATCGGTTTGCATCCCACTAATGACTTCTATAACTTTTTGGGACAGCAAGTGCTGGAATTATTTTCTGTGGGAGTTCTATTATATGAGAAATATATATCTGGTTCCCTATAGGAATCAATATCTTTAGCATCTGATGGCCAGGCAGGCATCAGTTTATGAAAAAGGGACTAAGGTTGTGATAGTGCATTTTTACAGCCGGTGGCTCCAGTAGGCTACGCAGTGGTCTACATAGTGTACCATTTCATTGCCCTGGTCATTTAGAATCGCGACATTGAAATCGTCATTTGCCGAGAATAGCGGTAAAGTTCCGTAAATCGTGCGGCAGAAAGTTCGAAGTAATGAAATACAAACTAATGGAATCCATGTGGCCGCTAACATAAGGGAAAATATACAGGCAAACGGAATCCAGGTAACCGTGATATAAGAAAAGTTCACTATAAACCAACAATATAGTAATGGGAAGGAGCAGTTCACCTGTGGGAACTAGTTCATTTACTCTCGCTCCCAAGAAAGAACTACTTCATGAACTACTTCACCAACTACTTCAAAATGTTTAACTTTCCCGCTAGACTACTCTGCAACCGCTGAAGTAGTTCGTCAGCGAACAAGTTCTTTCCCATTCCCTTCACACTTGTGAAGTTCTACAGTTCGAGAAGTAGTTCTCGAGAGACGAGTAAACACTTCACAGTTCGTGGGAGTGAAGTAGTTCCCGAGAACTAGTTCGTTCGCGAACTACCCATCACTACAACAGTAGGAACATTCGAAGATCGTAAAAAGGAAGAATATTCACAGAAGATTTCAAGAAGCTACTGTATAAAGAAATAGCAGATTTTAGAGAGAAGATACTAACATTATCGGAAGAATTAACAAAAATACGAAGTCCAAATGTTATATTTCTCGTAAAGATATAGGCTCATAGGCAAATTACACTGCAATTCGTGTTGTTAAAACTGCAATACCGTAGTTGAATTTACGTCATCATATTCTCCTCATAAGATCCTAAAGAATTTAAGAAGGCTTTATAACTATGGAGACCGTGGAATTAATGTTATATTTATCTATGTTTTTCATGCATGTACGTGAAAACGCTGTGATGGCCTGCTAAATGAAGATGGGATTGGCGACAGACGGGAACCGAACCGGCCGTGCCCGACAACACAAGTCCAGCGATCAAGACTCGGAGATGCCGCAGATATAAACCAGAGATGATCGCCGCATAAGAGGACGAAATTACAGCAGTCCCAGCCCAAAACACAGGCAGAATAAGATAAGTTTAAAAGCTGTATTTTTCAAAAGTAGATATTTGTGTAGTATCATGTAGTAATTTGTTGGTTGTGTTGATGTAAGGAATGGATCGATGTATCTTCGAGAGATGACTTATAAAGATAGTTTCATCGCGAACGTATTGATAATGCTGTTCAGATGAAGGTGTTTGGTAATCTTCAAAAGCAGATAAGAACTTCCATATGTAGGAAATGTCGCATTCGCCAATGAAGCACTATAATAACGTCTTGTCAGTCGATTTTCAAAGAGTTATGCCATAATCAAACCGTTCAAATGTACTTGGAGTAAGTAAATACCGGTAATGCAGATCGAATCGTAGGTTACCTAGATCATCATTAATACCAACTTATTGCCAAACGTGAATAAATATGGGTTATATTTATACATATATATTTTGACAAATCAAGTGCATATTGTCAGAAATAGATGTTGTCGATCCATAATATTGTAATTTCATTGGGATATGGAATTATTCAAATCGAGCGTTACATTGAATAGATCAAATGAAGTTTATGTATGCGGTGATGTAAGGATATGATGGAAATATGAGATAGGGAGTGCGAATAATAAATAATAGATATCCTTGAATATTTGTTTGGGGAATGATAATAAATGGAAGGTCGTTTGAGGAAAGAATCTCACGTATAAGTAATTAATGAGAGTGTATGTAACGTAGTGTAGAATTAAGGTTTTATTTAATGCTTAAAGCGACGTAACCTCGAATAATCTATATGTGACGTATTGGCAAATTGAAGATGGGTTTACAGGATGTTAATGAAGTATGGTCATCGGAAATTAATCTCAATTAACCTACAACTCAGGCTATTATGGCAACCTCAAAGAAAATTTCCACATCCTATTTGATATTTAAGTTGATTTAAGCTGAAACACTAGATTAGTGTCGGCAGATATGAAATTAGTGTCATCGTAATGTTAGCTAATCACTATTAATGGCTTAGGAACTGTCATCTAAGGTATTCCTTGACTTATTACAAACATATAATTGAATTTATTAAGAGGTGCGACATATTATAACCTGAATGCAAAGCTGTTGAGTCTATCTTGGAGATCTTACAGACTTTATAGGTATATTTTTATTATATCTAGTCATGATAAATGATGATTTTTTTTAAATATTAAGATAGGTAGCTATTAAGAGCTACAGACATGAAACATTTCTTATTCTGCGTGAGTTTTTTTTAGATGATAAAATTAGTTGAAGAAAGCCTAGACAGATGATTACTTACCAAAAAAAAATATTCTCGGATTCTTAAGTTTGAGACTTTGTAAAATATCAATAACCGAAACTGGATGTTTGTCAGAACTCGACTTTCTGCTGGAATTTCACGAGAATTTGACTTTATTCATGAAAGTTTCACTTTTATTTTACTCTTGTTGTGACATTTACACAATTTCAAGCTAATTCATTAATCTAATTAATTTATAAATGTCAATATAAAGAACTATACAATTATAATTTTTTTTAATAAGAGAATGAGAATACGAAGATAGATTGTAATTCATGAAAAGTCAGGATGAATTCATCAAACAATCTTAATCCATGAAAAATTTTAGAAGAAGAATTATTTGGTAGGATGAGACCATAGGTAATAATGAGGCAGTTTTTTTGATTAATTATCATGGACTTCAAGGACTAGTTCAAGATTTTTTTTTGTTTGGATGAAATACCAATGTACATACAAAATATTTAGAAAACATTTAGCTCATCTGAAAAGATGATATAATTTTGAATAAATATTAATAATTTAGAATTTAAGCGATTTTATATTATTTATGGATTATAAGATTAATTTAAGGTAATATCTTACCTGATGATGGTAACTAATTGAGTTTGAAACCGAGTCTTCGTGACCAAAATATTCCAATCGATGTTCGCATATAATGAAAGGTAGAGAAGATAATCCCAGTCGGATTCACGGTAAAAAAAAAATGCTGATGTAACTTATTCCCTGAGATATTGTTCGAACATTGAATTTTCTTGATTGCTGAGTAGGACCGAAAGGTGGTATAGGCATTGTAGCACGGCTCTAGATAAATAGTCACCCATAAGAACGGTGCAAGAAAGGAAATTGTTGCCCACTCGTAGAGTTTGAAAGGAGAAAGACGCCGTGGGACTAAGCGTTCGATTCAGGAAAAAGGTAGTTGCCCACTCATGGCAAGAAAATTTTTCCCTATTACGGCTCAAGAAAAATTGGCGCCCATCGTTGGAGCAAGACTGAGGATACCCGATATGGATACAAAGATAAATGTTGGGCGTAACGACAACAAAAAGTCGATGCCTAACAGTACAGCAGGACTGAGAGATTGGAGGATGCCCAACAGTGAGGCAAGTCGTAGGAAGAGGATAACATGACCAAGAGAAAGAATAAATAAGAAAATTTGATACATAATTTTGAAATGAAACTGAGATGAATGCGAAGATAGCTGAAAATTGACACTCATGATTGAGGTCAAGAGAGGAAAAGGAGAGTAGAAGAACAAAAATTATGTAATACTACGGTATAGAAGAATGAGAAAAGGAGGACAAATCAACAGTCAAGAGAGAAGTCCTGCAGATGCATACAGAAACAAAAGAAGAAATAGATAATAATAAATATTAATTAAAGTTGCAATAATAATTTGAATAATTGATAGGCTAAGATAGTTAATAGTATTAT
The DNA here is from genome assembly GCF_040414725.1 of Anabrus simplex. Classification (NCBI taxonomy): domain Eukaryota; kingdom Metazoa; phylum Arthropoda; class Insecta; order Orthoptera; family Tettigoniidae; genus Anabrus; species Anabrus simplex. The sequence goes on along the minus strand of NC_090276.1, from coordinate 85,042,301 downwards.
TTTAGATTATGGTATGATTTAATATTAAGATAGATATAGTTAATTAGACAATAATTTAAGAAATACCGAGAATATTTTTTTATGAAGGGCTGGGACAATAGGATAGTCGGTTTATTGGTGAATGTCTGGTCGTCAATCCCAAATTGGATTGAAGTATTGATATAAGTATTGTAATTATAATCTATACATATATTGAGAAATTGGAACTTTAGCGAAACTGTATAGTTCAAATATTAAAATGTCCAATATAAATCAACTTCGCTCACAATTCGAGGAGTATCAGAGGGAGCAGCAAGAGAGATTACAGGAAAAGGATGAGGAGATAGAGAAGATAACCGAGGACTTAGAAAAGGCAAAAGAAGAGCAGAAAGGAATAATAGAAATATTGAAAGAGATGAGCAGAAAACAAGAAGAAAAACAAGAAGAGATGAGCAGAAAACAAGAAGAAAAACAAGAAGAAATGATCAGAAAACAAGAGGAGAGACAGCAGGAAATGATTAAGAAGCAAGAGGAGAAACAGAAGAAGCAGTTGGAAGAATTATTTGGAAAATTTCAAGAAGAGTACCAACAGAAACAGGAAGAGCTGCAGCGAAACCAGATGGAAGAGATAAGAAAAATGGAAGAGAGGCAGAAGGAGATGATGAAAACAGAAATTGGTAAAATCGGAAGAGAAGTTTTCGAAATAAAAACTGGGTTAACGAATCTTCGAACCGAAATGATTGAAACAATGGAAAATAAGAATAAGGAGATCTATGAAGAAGTAAACAGAATCAGAGGCGAATTAACAGAAAGTAAGAAGTATATTCAAAGCTTGAAAGAGGATGAGATCAGGAGACTAACTGACAATATGGAGTCAATAAAAATAGATTCACAAGAAAAATGGAATCAGTACGAAGGAAAGATAGAAACAATAAACGAAATTGTACAAACGACGAACAAAACAATGGAAGTGAACTTTATAACAGCGCGTGACCAGATTGGAGACAAAATAGGTATCATAAAAGAAGAAATAGAAAAGAATAAGAATGAAACCGAAGAAAGAATGATTAGGACAGAGCAAGGATTGGATCAGATGAGGAAGGAGATCCAAAATATTAAAAATGAAATCCAGATAACAAAATCGGTAATATCCAAGCAACCAAATGAACAGAGGATGGTGGAAGTGCAGATTAATGAGAGAGAGGGAACACCGACTGTATCTGGAGAAACAGACCAGAGCAATAAAGACATCATAATAGGAACTAACGGCAATGGACATCCAGCTATCATAAATATTATTAAAACTTACGATGGCCGACCTAGACATTTCAACAATACCGCAGCCATGTCACCAAAGAGATTTCTGCGTGAAATTGAGGAGTATTTCCGAGAAAACAGGATACCAGATGAGAAAAAGCTCAGGGTAGTCGAGAAACACCTAGACGCCAACCCAAACCTTTGGTATCAGGCTTTTAAATATACTTTTCACGATTATGAAGAGTTCAAATTAGCCTTTCTAAAACGATTTTGGAATCCTGAGATTCAACAGAATCTCAGATTAGAGTTGTATTCAAAGAGATACTCATCAACGGCACAGACTCGATACAGCGAGTATTTTTCATACCAGTTCCATAGATTTCAAGATCTGGACTCAGCGCCTAGTGAACTGGAGGCGATAAAAACTATACAAAAACAATTCCCGCCAGAGATCCAAAGGCTACTTGCGGCTGCAAATGTAGAGTCGGCAATAGAAATGGAGAGTATACTCAGACAACTCGATATGACATCTAGTCATACAACGAATAGAATAAATAGAAGCCCGAACAATGAAGAAGTAATAAATGTATTGACTCGGGAAAACGACAAGAGGAAATCGTTTACCGAAAGGAGAGAAAATGATAGGGATCATAGAAGAAGAGAACGGAAAGAAGATGAGGAAAGGATGAGGGAAGAGAGCCGATGCAGGTGCAGGCAGGAGTGTCACGATGTCGGAAGGCAAGATGGAAACGGAAGATTTGTGCCATATCATCGACCATATAACCAATACAGGATTAGTGGAGATAGAGGCAATTATAGAAGGAGACCTATGTATCGAGGAAGACAGATTAACAATTATGACGGAAGAGAAAACAGAAATAGGCAATACATTCAGGATCTGAGGAGAGAGACCCAAGAGAAGAAGAAATGGGAAGACACAATCAAGGATCGGGATATAAACGGAGACTTAGAAGGAGCCGAGAGCTTGGAACTACAAGAGTATAAAAGAAAAAAAAGAGATGAACAAAAGCTAAACCCGGAAGCCCAGGCATATGAGTTGGATACCCGGAACAAAAAAAAACGCCAATTTTAGATTAGGGAATGAAACAAATTATATGAAGGATGAGCTAAATCACCAAATTGAATGCAGGTATATATTACAAATCGAATCGTGGGATGTAGATCCAGATGAATTATTGGAGGAAACACATAGAGGTAGTGATGATAAGAGAGCACGCTTACCCATTATTGTCGTGCGGGTAAACGGGCTAAGAACGCATTGCTTAGTTGATTCTGGAGCGAGCATAAGCGTCATATCGAAAATATTGTTTGATGAAATCAACCTGAAGGATAAATTACCTGTAATACCTGTTGCACAGACTAAAATACGAGGAATAATACCAGATAAAACAATTGAATGTAAAATACAAACATACTTGAAGGTAAAAATTGGCAGAATGCTATTCGAACATCCATTTATGGTTATGAACAAGATAAAGTACAATATAATCCTTGGAATTGATTTTATGATAGCCACGAACATGACCATTGATTTAAGGAAACAGGAAATAAGATTCCCTATTATCGAGGTAGATGGAGAGATAACAAAAGAAAGAATCAAACTGAATGAAGAAACTCAGGATTCAGGATTTATGAAAGTTGAGGGAATTAAAATACAAAGACAGGCGGAAGATTATACAGCACAAGGGAGGCTAAGTGAATCGGAAGAAGGAGAGGAGATAATGCAAAGTTTAGAAAAGATTTTGAGTGTTGAAGATGAAAAGCAAGAATCAAGCATATGGGAAAAGATAGCTGAAACCAAGTTGAATGCAAAGGAAAAACAAGGATTGTATGCAATTTTAGAAAAGTATTCTGAGATATTTAAGGACAAACCTGGCCAAATACCAAATTTTAAGTACAAAATTGTAGTGAACGACTGGACTCCGTTTAAGGGAAAACTATATGACGTCCCTGAAAAATATTTTCAAGATGTAAAGAGGCTAATCCAAGAAATGGTCAATGATGGAATAATCGTTAAGACAACAACGCCATATTTAAATCCGATTGTAATTGTGAAGAAAAGTAACGGGAGTCTGAGAATATGTCTCGACGCTAGAAAATTGAATGAAAAGCTAATACCGGAATATAATCAAGTCCCGAAAATCAAAGAAATAGTGAAGAAATTCAAGAACATGAAATATTTTACAAACTTGGATTTCACATCATCATTTCACCATATAATATTAGAAGAAAAGTCAAGACTTTTAACTGGATTTATGTTTGATAATCAAACTTACGCATACTGCAGATTACCGTTTGGATTAAAAAACAGTTGTGCGGTGTTGATAAGAGCTTTGGACAGGCATTTATTGCCTGAAATAAAGGAGTACGTAACATGCTACGTAGATGATTTGGTATTCGCAAGCGAAACTTTCGATGACCATTGTGATAAGCTCGACAGATTGCTAGAAAATTTGGAAAGTACTGGTTTCAAAATTAATCTAACTAAATCAAGGTTCTGCCAAGAGCAAACACTTTTTGTAGGGCACGTTATCGACGGAGAAGGAATAAAACCGAATCCTGTAAAGATCAAAGCGATATGTGATTTTCCCCGTCCGACGCGAATCAAACAAGTCAGACAATTTTTAGGAATGACCCAGTTTTTCTCAAATCATTGTAAGGGATACACGGATACAGCAGCACCATTACAAGAATTATTAAAAACGAATAACAAATGGAAATGGAATGATAAGACTGAGCAGGCATTTCTTGCAATGAAAAGTTTACTGGCTCATAGTATCAAACTGGGATATCCAAATTACACCAAAGAATTCGTCATTCAAACTGACGCTTCCAACATTGGAATAGGTGCTTGTCTATATCAAGAGGAAACGGACGGAATGAGGAAACGAACTTACTTGGCATTTGCCAGCCGTAAACTGCGAAAACACGAACTAAATTACACTACCACCGAGCAAGAACTATTGGCTATTGTGTACGCACTGCAACAGTGGAAAAAAATTATATACGGATTCCCCATAACAATTCGGACCGACCATAAAGCCTTGGTATTCGGACTCAAAGCGGCGATGACAAGTGAGAGGATCACACGCTGGATCTTATTTACCCAGCAGTTTCAAATTAGAGTGGAACATTGTAGTGGGAAAAATAACATCTTAGCTGATGCTCTAAGTAGGAATCCTGTAGAAAAAGACGAAGTAATCCAACAGATTGAACTGGTACAGCAGGATGAAGAATTTCTAGAAAAATTAAGGAATATTACCCTTTTGCAAAAATCGGATGAGAAACTAGCACAAGAAGTCATAAGAATAGAGCATAATAATCCAGAAGATAACGGGCAAGCAAATAGAATGGGTCAATATGTACTAAAGGATGGGATGTTAATGAGTCATATCAGCAAGCATAATATTAAATTAAGGATAGTAGTACCGCAGGCATTGCAAAAGGAAATGGTTTGGCACACTCATAGGATAACAGGACACGGAGGGGTGGACAAAGTAACAAAAACTATATTAGAAAGATTCACATGGAAAGGGATGAGAAGAACAATCAGGAATATCGTTAGGACTTGTGACACTTGTCAGAGAACGAAACACAATTCATTCATAACTAAGCACAAACCAATTGCCATATTGCCGACAGCCCCAAGAGAAATATATGCAATAGACATTTTTGGTAAATTACCATCTGCTACTAAAGGACGGAAGTACATTGTTGTCATCATGGACGTATTTTCAAAATTTATAACATTGCAGCCGATTCAGAGAGCCACAACCAAGCAGTTACTGAGGGCAATAAATAAATATGTAATACCTAAAATGGGGAAGCCGAAGAAAATACTAACTGATAGAGGCCCCCAATTTACGTCGGCTGAGTTTCAAGAAGCGATGCATGAGATGCAAATTAAGCACATATTATGCTCAGTTAGGCATCCATCAGCCAATCCTGTGGAACGATGTATGAGAGAGATAGCAAAATTTTGCAGAATATATTGTTCTGAGAGTCATTGGAAGTGGATTGACGTTTTAAACATAATTGAAGAAAGTGTTAACAATACTGTCCATGAATCGACCGACCAGATACCTAGTGTTGTGCATTTAAATCAATATCCGAAAAGGCCATGGGATACAATATTTGGAGAGAATGACGAACAAAGACCTGGTAGCGGAGAAATCAACCAGATGGTAAACGAAAGACTGAGGAGACAGGCTGATAGGCGACAGAAAAGAGTCCAAAATAAAAGATTTCATCCACCTTTCAAGATTAATGATATGGTGCTGATAAGAAAATCACCTAGTTCAAATGCATCAGAACGCATATTTTCCAAATTTGTCCATTTATTCGACGGCCCATACATCATAAAGAAGGTATTAGGTAACAACGCCTACATTATAGAAAACTTGACAGGTACATATAGAAACACACATAATGCCATCAACATGAAATTGTACCATGAACAAGACCAGGAATAGAGCCTAAAATATGATGTTAGAAATTAAGAAAATGATAGAATAATACAAATAGGTCAATGAAAAGTTCCATTTGTATGGAAAATTGGAATGGAAATAAATATACTGCAAGCAGTACATTTATTTACCCATAGCAGGGGAGAAAAATGTACCATTTCATTGCCCTGGTCATTTAGAATCGCGACATTGAAATCGTCATTTGCCGAGAATAGCGGTAAAGTTCCGTAAATCGTGCGGCAGAAAGTTCGAAGTAATGAAATACAAACTAATGGAATCCATGTGGCCGCTAACATAAGGGAAAATATACAGGCAAACGGAATCCAGGTAACCGTGATATAAGAAAAGTTCACTATAAACCAACAATATAGTAATGGGAAGGAGCAGTTCACCTGTGGGAACTAGTTCATTTACTCTCGCTCCCAAGAAAGAACTACTTCATGAACTACTTCACCAACTACTTCAAAATGTTTAACTTTCCCGCTAGACTACTCTGCAACCGCTGAAGTAGTTCGTCAGCGAACAAGTTCTTTCCCATTCCCTTCACACTTGTGAAGTTCTACAGTTCGAGAAGTAGTTCTCGAGAGACGAGTAAACACTTCACAGTTCGTGGGAGTGAAGTAGTTCCCGAGAACTAGTTCGTTCGCGAACTACCCATCACTACAACAGTAGGAACATTCGAAGATCGTAAAAAGGAAGAATATTCACAGAAGATTTCAAGAAGCTACTGTATAAAGAAATAGCAGATTTTAGAGAGAAGATACTAACATTATCGGAAGAATTAACAAAAATACGAAGTCCAAATGTTATATTTCTCGTAAAGATATAGGCTCATAGGCAAATTACACTGCAATTCGTGTTGTTAAAACTGCAATACCGTAGTTGAATTTACGTCATCATATTCTCCTCATAAGATCCTAAAGAATTTAAGAAGGCTTTATAACTATGGAGACCGTGGAATTAATGTTATATTTATCTATGTTTTTCATGCATGTACGTGAAAACGCTGTGATGGCCTGCTAAATGAAGATGGGATTGGCGACAGACGGGAACCGAACCGGCCGTGCCCGACAACACAAGTCCAGCGATCAAGACTCGGAGATGCCGCAGATATAAACCAGAGATAATCGCCGCATAAGAGGACGAAATTACAGCAGTCCCAGCCCAAAACACAGGCAGAATAAGATAAGTTTAAAAGCTGTATTTTTCAAAAGTAGATATTTGTGTAGTATCATGTAGTAATTTGTTGGTTGTGTTGATGTAAGGAATGGATCGATGTATCTTCGAGAGATGACTTATAAAGATAGTTTCATCGCGAACGTATTGATAATGCTGTTCAGATGAAGGTGTTTGGTAATCTTCAAAAGCAGATAAGAACTTCCATATGTAGGAAATGTCGCATTCGCCAATGAAGCACTATAATAACGTCTTGTCAGTCGATTTTCAAAGAGTTATGCCATAATCAAACCGTTCAAATGTACTTGGAGTAAGTAAATACCGGTAATGCAGATCGAATCGTAGGTTACCTAGATCATCATTAATACCAACTTATTGCCAAACGTGAATAAATATGGGTTATATTTATACATATATATTTTGACAAATCAAGTGCATATTGTCAGAAATAGATGTTGTCGATCCATAATATTGTAATTTCATTGGGATATGGAATTATTCAAATCGAGCGTTACATTGAATAGATCAAATGAAGTTTATGTATGCGGTGATGTAAGGATATGATGGAAATATGAGATAGGGAGTGCGAATAATAAATAATAGATATCCTTGAATATTTGTTTGGGGAATGATAATAAATGGAAGGTCGTTTGAGGAAAGAATCTCACGTATAAGTAATTAATGAGAGTGTATGTAACGTAGTGTAGAATTAAGGTTTTATTTAATGCTTAAAGCGACGTAACCTCGAATAATCTATATGTGACGTATTGGCAAATTGAAGATGGGTTTACAGGATGTTAATGAAGTATGGTCATCGGAAATTAATCTCAATTAACCTACAACTCAGGCTATTATGGCAACCTCAAAGAAAATTTCCACATCCTATTTGATATTTAAGTTGATTTAAGCTGAAACACTAGATTAGTGTCGGCAGATATGAAATTAGTGTCATCGTAATGTTAGCTAATCACTATTAATGGCTTAGGAACTGTCATCTAAGGTATTCCTTGACTTATTACAAACATATAATTGAATTTATTAAGAGGTGCGACATATTATAACCTGAATGCAAAGCTGTTGAGTCTATCTTGGAGATCTTACAGACTTTATAGGTATATTTTTATTATATCTAGTCATGATAAATGATGATTTTTTTAAATATTAAGATAGGTAGCTATTAAGAGCTACAGACATGAAACATTTCTTATTCTGCGTGAGTTTTTTTTAGATGATAAAATTAGTTGAAGAAAGCCTAGACAGATGATTACTTACCAAAAAAAAAATATTCTCGGATTCTTAAGTTTGAGACTTTGTAAAATATCAATAACCGAAACTGGATGTTTGTCAGAACTCGACTTTCTGCTGGAATTTCACGAGAATTTGACTTTATTCATGAAAGTTTCACTTTTATTTTACTCTTGTTGTGACATTTACACAATTTCAAGCTAATTCATTAATCTAATTAATTTATAAATGTCAATATAAAGAACTATACAATTATAATTTTTTTTAATAAGAGAATGAGAATACGAAGATAGATTGTAATTCATGAAAAGTCAGGATGAATTCATCAAACAATCTTAATCCATGAAAAATTTTAGAAGAAGAATTATTTGGTAGGATGAGACCATAGGTAATAATGAGGCAGTTTTTTTGATTAATTATCATGGACTTCAAGGACTAGTTCAAGATTTTTTTTTGTTTGGATGAAATACCAATGTACATACAAAATATTTAGAAAACATTTAGCTCATCTGAAAAGATGATATAATTTTGAATAAATATTAATAATTTAGAATTTAAGCGATTTTATATTATTTATGGATTATAAGATTAATTTAAGGTAATATCTTACCTGATGATGGTAACTAATTGAGTTTGAAACCGAGTCTTCGTGACCAAAATATTCCAATCGATGTTCGCATATAATGAAAGGTAGAGAAGATAATCCCAGTCGGATTCACGGTAAAAAAAAAATGCTGATGTAACTTATTCCCTGAGATATTGTTCGAACATTGAATTTTCTTGATTGCTGAGTAGGACCGAAAGGTGGTATAGGCATTGTAGCACGGCTCTAGATAAATAGTCACCCATAAGAACGGTGCAAGAAAGGAAATTGTTGCCCACTCGTAGAGTTTGAAAGGAGAAAGACGCCGTGGGACTAAGCGTTCGATTCAGGAAAAAGGTAGTTGCCCACTCATGGCAAGAAAATTTTTCCCTATTACGGCTCAATAGTATGCACCAGCCATGCATCTTGGTAGGTGTACTATTTACCAACTGATGACCCCAACTTAGAACATTGGGTCCAATCTCTGGCAACCAGGAGTGAATAGGTGAAAAATTTGTAATGTCCATTAATATTGCTATTACATCTTGTACATGGCAGCAGATTTAACAACACGTGGCTGACATATAATACCCTCTTCAAATATCACTGGAATGAAAAACGACTGAACCTATGAACTCGGGCTCAGAAAGCCACCCCTTAACATTCAGACCCAGTCAGCCTGGCAATTACAGAAGAAAAGGCAGGGAAAGGTAAATTGGATGGGGGAACCTTGAAAATGTGGAAACCTTGAAGTACTTGGGAAGCAAATTGACATGATGAAGGAATGAACATGGAGATCAGTACTGTAGAAGGATACAACAGGGAAATGCACTTCACCAGAAGAAAAGGAACTTGATCTGGAAGCAGGGACTAGCAACTAAGCGTAAAGGGGTGACGTATAACATGTATTCTCACCCCATATTGAAAAATGCACCAGATATCCAAACACTAGTAAGACAGACCAGTGAGATATGTGGTATATACGCGTGTCACTGTTAAATTTATAAACGAACTAAAGAAATAAAACATTAAGATAACAGGAAAGGCATGAACATGTCAAATATGACGAAAGTAAAAGTTAAACTCACAGCTAAACTAGCAGCCAACTGAGCCGATTGCAGCCTGGTCACAAATAAAGAAAAACCTTCTTTGTGTTTCTCCATTTTGGCAAAGAACTTTGCTGACAAACCATTCAAGTTTGAGGTGTATTCTACTTCTTACTGTTCTTCCTTTGGTTTGCTTCGGACATGATGACTTCTTGGCATTCTCTTGTCCCCTCTTCGAATGCAAATAGGGCATTCACTCTATAACGCAACTGCTCCGGTAAATCTCCAGCATTCTCAAACCTGAAGACAGAAACTGGCAAATTAACTCTGTTTGACGTCTAGCCCTTAATATATTGCACAATCCATCAACAGTCTTGTATACAATAAAATAATAAAGAACTTCAAATTAGCTATCTCCCCAGAAATATTGCCAGAAAGTTAGTTTCTATTCTGATCCTTGCAAAAGAACTTTTGGGACACATTATTCATTTTTTATACCCGACATAATTACTATAAAGAGCTCTGTTTATTGTTTTCTGTGGTACAAAAGTTTTCTTTTAGGCCATTATTACTACAGGTAGTAAAATAAACAATAAATATTCACAAATATTATTCGCAAATATTTTCCTGAATTTGGCAAAGAAATACCTGGTTGCAAGCATTAATTGAAATAAGGTTGGCACTGCTTCGCCTCAAACAATGAATCTTGTTGTATTAAGGCATTGTGTGGCCTTGGTCTGTGAGGCAAAAATAGCATGTTAGAATTGAAGTAGTAGAATCGTATGAAGTATGAATAAAAGTTCTCATAATTGCTTGTTCACAGATTAAGATATGCTTAGGTTTATTGAAGATACCGGGAACATTGGAAATCTCGCAACATGAGGCAAGCAAAATACACATAATTGGCTTTATGCCTCACAGACACAAGTAGGTCTTATGGCGACGTTGGGAGTGAAAGGGGCTAGGAGAGGGAAGAAAGCGGCCATGGCGTTAATTACAGCACAGCCCAAGCATTTGCCTTTTGTAAAAATGGGAAACCACTGAAAGGGATCTTCAGGACTGTCGACAGTGAGGTTTGAAATAACTATCTCCCGGATACCAGCTCACAGCTGTGCTCCCCTAACCGCACTGCCAGTACGAAGAAAGTATGATGTCAGGGAAAGTTGTACTCATGACTAACAGAAATCAAACTCTACTGAAAAAACGCACAAGAATTACTGGGCATTATGCACAACACAATCCTATACAACTATAACCAGTCATTACAACAACAGGCAGGTGAAACTAGCTGATTATAAAAATCAGCTGAAGGTAAGCAAACCATACGAAAATTTTGATCAACAGGGTATTCTACCTGCGTGATGATTATGATGAGTTTCTTAAAAACAAATTTATGTTCTTTCTGTATTCAGTTTTGGGATACTTCATTATGTAGAAATAATTTGTTGTAGATAAAACACAAACATTGTTGTGGATTATTTGTGGCATACGGTATGTAATATGCGATTCCCTGGTATTCATTCGGTGCAGTAAGAGGAGACAAAAATTAGGTGTTTTGCAACAAGAAATTATATCACCTATCGGTGATTCCCAATACAGTGTGGTAATATTGATTATAAGTTTTTTCGATGGACTAACAGTATCAGGTGCCAACTACAGGAGATTAAATTGATTAAAGAATTAATGTTATCGGTTTGCATCCCACTAATGAGTTTTATAACTCTTGGAGACACCAAGGTGATGGAATATTTTTCTGTGAGATTTCTTTTATATGCGAAATATATTTCAGCTTAACTATAGGAATCAATATCATTATCATCTGATGGTTAGGCAGGCATCACTTTCTGAAAATGAGACAAAGTGTCTCATAGTGCATTTTAACAGCCGGTGGCTCGAGTAGCCTACACAGTGGTCTACACGGTATGCATCAGCCATGCGCCTTGGTAGTTGTACTATTTACCGACTGATGAGCACAACTTTGCACTTTGGGTCAAAACTCTTGCAACCGGGAGTGAATAGGTGAAAAATTTGTAATGTCCATTAGCGGACCAACTATACTGGTATTAAGATCTTGTACATGGCAGCAGAATTTCCAACACGTGGCTGACATATTTAACTCTCTTCAAATATAACTGGACTGAGAAGGGATTGAACCTATGAACTCAGGCCCACAGCGCCACCCCTTAACAGTCAGAGCCAATCAGCCTCGCAACTAGAGTAGGAAAGTCAGGGAAAGGTAAATTGAATCGGGGAACCTTGAAATTGTGGAAACCTTGAAATACTTGGGAAGCAAACTGACATGATGAAGGAATGAATATGGAGATCAGTACTGTAGAAGGATACAACCGAGAAATGCATTTTACCAGAAGATAAGGAACTTGATCTGGAAGGAGGGATTAGCAATGAAGCGTAAAGGGGTGATGTATAACATATATTATCACCCCATATTGACAAATGCACCAGATATCCAAACACTGATAAGACCGACCAGTGAGTTGTGTGGTATATATGGGAGTCACTGTTAAATTTATAAATGAACTAAAGAAATCCAACATTAAGATAACAAGATAAGCATTAACTCGTCAAATATGACAAAGGTAAATGTTAAACTCACAGCTAAACTAGCAGCCGATTGGGCAGAATGCAGCCTGGTCACAAATAAAGAAATACCTTCTTTGTGTTTCTCCATTTTGGCAAAGAACTTGGCCGACAAACCATTCCAGTTTGAGGTGTATTCGACTTCTAACTGTTCTTCCTTTGATCTTCTTGGACTTGATTAATTCTTGGCATTCTCTCGTCCCCTCTACGAATGCAAATAGGGCATTCATGCTATAAGGCAACTGCTCCGGTAAAACTCCAGCATCCACAAACCTGAAGCAGGAAACTGGCAAATTAATTATGTTTGACTTCTAGCCCTTAATATACTGCACAATCCATCAACAGTCTTGTATACAATAAAAAAATAAAGAACTTCAAATTAGCTATCTTCCCAGAAATATTGCCAGAAAGTTAGTTTCTATTCTGATATTTTCACAAGAACATAATTAATATAAAGAGCTCTGTTTATTGTTTTCTGTGGCACAAAATCTTTCTTTGTAGGCCATTAATACTACAGGTAGTAAAATAAATAATGTATATTCGCAAATATTCTTCGCATATAATTTCCAGTATTTAGCAAAGAAAAACTTTGTTGCACGCATTATGTGAAATAAGGTTGGTACTGCTTCGCCTCAAACAATGAATCCTGTTGTATTATAGCATTTTGTGGCCATGGTCTGTACGGCATAAATAGCATGTTAGGAGTGAATTACGAGCATCGTATGAAGTATGAATACAAGTTCTCATAATTGCTGTTCACAGATTAAATATGCTTAGGTTTGTTGAAGATACCGGGAAAATTGGAAACCATGCAACATGAAGCAAATAAAATACACATAATTGGCTTTATGCTTCACAGACGCAAATAGGTCTTATGGCGAAGGTGGGAGAGGAAAGGGCTAGGAGAGGGAAGGAAGAGGCCATGGCCTTAATTAAGGCATAGCCCAAGCATTTGCCTTGTGTGAAAATGGGAAACCAATGAAAGGGATCTTCAGGACTGTCGACAGTGGGTTTTGAAATAACTATCTCCCGGATACCAGCTCCCAGCCGTGCTCCCCTAACCGCACGGCCAGTGCCAAGAAAGTATGATGTCAGAGAAAGTTGTACTCATGACTAGCAAAAATCAATCTCTACTTAAAAATGCACAAGAATTACTGGGCATTATGCACATCACAATCCTATACAACTATTACCAGTCATTACTGTAGAGATTACTTGGATTTGATTATTAGGACTCGGAAGACGGCGATTTATTCATTTCTTTTTTTTTTTTTTTGTCTCTCCTCGGAATGGTAATTTTGGAATTGGTTGATTTTATTATAGCTTAAAGATTGGTTCTTTATCATGGGAAAAGTAATGTAAGATGTATTAAGAAACACCAGTTCCTGTTGTGTACACGTGCCAGATCGGCATGGATATGTCCGGATATTGCATCAGTAATCAGATCAAAAATTAGATGTATGGCTTTTGCGGCGTTTGGTCTATTAACCAGTGTTTCGTCTTAGGTCTGACACTAGACTCTTCAGAGTGGGATGAGTCAGACCGTACTCACTGACGCTGGGGTGTATGCAGGTGAACGACGACGATGACGAAAATGTTGTCATTCCCCACCTGAAGGGCGGGGCGGGCCCCCTAGGTTGTAACGTGATCTCTCGGGCCAAGAGAGGTGAAGATAACCGAGTGATGTGGTAAATGAAGAAGGTGGGTGATTGATTTGACAGATTGAATGAGGGGGAAATGACTGCAGTGACAGAAAGAAGAGAGGGTTGGCTTGGGAGTGAAATTTTGGAGTGGGGTACCAGGATGCAAATGGAGGGTTAGGAGATGCAGCGAAGTTGTGATATTGAGGATGGAAAATGTTAAGGATCGTAGGATTTCAAGCATCGAAGGTGGATAGCGGATGTAACTAGGTGGGTAAATAGATGGACTGACGAATTGGTGAGGTTGAAAAGAAGTGGCTGGCCGGGTGCGACGATGAGAATTGTTGTTGGGATGGCGAACAGGTTGGGGTGGAGAGAGGGAGGGTTCCACTTTATGGCGATGACGATAGATGTAAACTCTGTTTTTAATTAGGTGCTGGGCATCAGCGGCGCTCAGGACGTGTAGACAAACCATATAGGTTGGGCTAGATACGTTCATAATTCAGAAGATGCGACGGACTGGGACGCCTCCGCAGATCACACAGCTGGACATAGCCTGACGAGTTAAAGGAGGCTGCGTCAGCGATGGCGATGCGGAGGCTGCTAGTTTATCGACAGGTGGAGATAACGAACGTAAGATAGGAAACTTAAAAGGGTCCACCTTTTCAATACAAATAAATGTTATAAGTTTATTTACAACATGTATTTACACTTGAAACTTGTTTTGACGCTGTTTGGCATCATCTTCAGCCAAAAAGTGGGAAGTAGGCACATCCCACTCTGAAGAGTCTAGTGTCAGACCTAAGACGAAACGCTGGTTAATAGAGCAAATGCCGGAAAAGCCATACATCAAATTTTTGATCTGATTTTTGATATGCTCTATTGGTGGAAAAGAATCTAATTCCCTTCATGGAAACTTAGAATTTCCATTTGGAAGTGCTAGGTGGGCATTAATTCCATTGTGGTGTTTTATCTCCCGTATGCAGTTATCAGACTGTGCTTCATAAATAAGCTTCTGATAAGTTCACCTGCATACACCCCAGCGTCAGTGGGTAGGGTCTGACACATCCCACTCTGAAGAGTCTAGTGTCAGACCTAAGACGAAACGCTGGTTAATAGAGCAAATGCCGGAAAAGCCATACATCTAATTTTTGATCTAATTTTTGATATGCTCTATTGGTGGAAAAGAATCTAATTCCCTTCATGGGAACTTAGAATTTCCATATTGCATCAGTTTTTTAATTTCTCGAGCCTTTCCAAATGTTCTTGGTCAGCAGTAATTTATGCGCTCCTATTTGAGAAAATGAAAGTAAATGTGATTGGTAGGTGAAGGAAAAAGATCGGATGTTCATTGGCCGTTGTAAGATTTCATTATTTCCGTAGAGAAGAGTTGTCGCTAGAGCCTTGATCTGCCAAGGCGTCTTTTCTGTTTGACCAGTGAAGGGAAATGTTGCCTTCAAAGGTACGGGTCTTCTTGCCCCGCCATCAGGTAAGCACTTAATTGATTTTCACCTTTCAGGTATTTAGTTTCAAATGTAGTGGTTCATTTAATTTATTTTGCCAGAGCTTACCCGTGTTTCCCTCAGCTTCCAAATTTCATTAAAATGACCTAGCCGTTTCGGTAAGTCGCGTCACTTTTGTAAAGAGACAGTTCCCATTTTGTTGATTTTGTAAATTAGAATTTCAACGCCTTTCGATGTAATCACAATATGTAAATTACACCTTGGGGCTGTCTCGTTTATTCTGCTTCATCTTGGAGGATTCACCTTTAGGACGGACACCCTTTCTCAGATGTGTTTTTGAGGGGGCTACCGACTGAAGGTGCTCTGCACCAAGATTATATTTTAAATGTTGTTCTTTTTCTTACGTTTACATCTTCATAATAGTGTAACGTTACCTTCCTTTTCCTTCTTTCCGTCTGTTTCATGTGTCTTAAAAGTGTCGGCACGAACAGCGGGAGCGGAACGTCAGGTGTGATGTTCCGGTATAAGATTAGATAACTAAATGCTACCCTCGGGGTAAATTGTAATTACTGCTGTATTTCTGTTTTCAAATTTTAATGGTGTATTTTGTTATTTATTTACATTTTAATTTGCATCTAATTTGTTAAGTAAAGTTTAGGATCACATTTGACTTCGCTTCTTCAGCATTGCCAATACCTTCCACCACCTGGATATGGTTCCCAGCCGCTTCCCTGTTATCCTATCTTAGCCGTCATGTTGGTTAGCCTGTTATTATTTTCTGCGCTTAATGTGTTTATAGTTTTAATTTTGTATATATTGTCATGTCTCGTGTTAGTGTGCAACTATGTGAATGCACAACGGTAGCAAACATTAATATTCTTTTTATTATTCCTATTACTTGTAACCTTACCCATTTTGGGAGGTTACATTTGGTAGCAGAGCGTGGTTACGGATGGTTAAAAGGTTTACAGTGATCATTCTCGGCTAACTTTTATAAAATTTATTTTAAAACTTAAGTTTGAATATAGGTTTTAAGTGTTACGTTTGTATTCTCAATTCCCGGTTCTTGTTTTTCATGATTCTTGCACGGGTTTTATGCACCACGTGTTTTTTGTTCCACAATGTGCAGTTTGTTGCTGTGTTTCACTTTGTTAATTAACGGTTGGAGGAAATGGTGTGTCACTATTTGTAACAAGTTTTGGGTTAATTAATTTTAATAAATTTTTCTGGTGTGGCAAGGTTGCGCTTGACCACGTGTTTTGAAGTAAAGTGATATCTTCACATTTCGTGTGCTGTGTTCACGTTCCAAAAGTCTTCTTTGATAAATTTCAGTATGTTGAATTATTTCAAGTCTTCTTCGATACGTGTGTTTTGATCTTAACATCTGTGGGATAACTTGTTGCTTTAAGCTTTGTCATTAATTTATTCTAAGTGCTGTACTTCAGTGCCTAATGTTATCTCCCGAACAGCTGAGTTGCGTCTGTGTTGGAAACAGATGATTGCTTGACTTACTCCAAGATTATGAGCGCTCAATTCCATCTTATAAAATTTCTCATGTCGTAATCTTCTTTTTCTCCTTCTAGATACGTAAATTGTAGTATGTGTTTTGGTCAAGTTTTAGCATGGAGTCTCTTTTGTTTTTCAGAAATGTTTGTCTCCATAAATTGTCAGCAATAATTTTAGGTTAAGGTTTGTAAATTTTCGTCTATTAATTCGAGTGTTTTTCTGTTTGCAAATCTCATGTTTCGGCAAAGTTTTTCCAAAAGTTTGTTTCTTGTCACCTGGTGTATTTTATTTGCCTGTATTCCACGTGTGTGCTCTTTTAAAATTGTTATGGCGTCGTACTTCAACTCGGTATAAATTTTAATTTCCGGTTATGTGGTGTTGTTTTTGGTCTGTTGCTGTGTTTGGGTTCGTTTCTGAGTAAGTATAGGATTATTTTGGGGACAGGTTCCAGACCAGCATTTTGAAAGTTTCATAGTGAGTCTTATTGTGCTTTTCCATCATGTAAGAGTCTGTTTCCTTGTCACATATATTTATTAACCCGTGTGTTCCTATACTTGTTAGGAGGGTCTACGTTGGCTCTGATAGTCTCGTAGGGTGAAACGTACTCACCATATTAATAGACCAGCATTGAGGCTGAGGCTTATTTTGGGCAAATTTGACGGGTTACGTATCTGCACTTGTGCTCGTGACATGTTTGAATTCTGGTGCATCTGGTATGAGATTCCTCGTAATCTTTTTCTTGGTATTAGGTGCCTAGAGGGAAAATTATGTCTCTTGTTATTGTTAAATTGAATGCTAGGAAGATTTTCTGCAAATGTTAATTTCGTTGTCGTTATGCTGAGCTGTTAATTTCGGTTAAATTGGTAGTTTGCTTATGGGTTATCAAGATTTTCATTCCTGATATTTTAAATTCACCAATAGTGAAATTTCTGAAGGTATCACAATTTAATTCAGTTAATCAATTTTCCTGCTTGTTTTGTTTTATTTAGATTTCTTCATGTTAAAAGTTCTTGCATTATGGGTTCGTATCTTCAGAATTTATGTACTCAATTTAAAGAAGTATGGGATTCTGTAGACTGTGTACAGTTCAAAATTTGGGTAGCCATGCTGTATCTGTTTCACCGTTTTGCAAATAATTGTGTGTTTGGCTTGGTGCCTTGGGTAGGCACATGTGTGTGTGTGCTGAGACTTAGGGCAAAAAGGTGCTGAGAGGCTATTCCTCTTCTGGGAGTACGATATTGGTCCTAAGAGTCTCATTGTCGTGTGATAAGTTCAAGTGTACTTGAGGTCATGTTCTGTCCTTTTCTTTTGTGGCTATTACTTGATATGTCATCGCACGGATGTTAATGTGTGGATGTGTGTGTATGTGTACTGTGTTTTGGTGATGTCGTGTGATGGAGTCGGTGTTGAGGTCGTTCGTGCCTTTTACCGTAATTTGGTTATGCTGATTCAGGGATCGTCGCAATTGTGTTTTTGGTGGTTTGATGTTGTCTGTGTGTATGTCGGAGGACAGATGAGCTTGGTAGTCTTGTGTGTCGTGCGGTTATCTGGTAATCTCTGGTGTGAAGGTTGTACTTGTACTTTTTTATTATTTATATCAGTGAGTTGGATTTCTGCATGCACACTCTTGTATAACTTTCGTTTTTCATTTTTGAGTTCCTGTTGGTAAAGTAATGTGACTTTCATTTGGTATTTCTAGCTTAATCATGTTTTAATTTGACTGGTCTGGCATTTAATGCATAATGTGAGTTATCTGTATTAAAAATTTTATGAGTGCCTACATGACAGGGTAAATAAATAGTGGCTTACTAACCTCAATTCATTGAAATGGTTGCAAGCTAACGTGATTAAGTGTATATATTTTTTTCTCCCTTGTTTTGTGTTCCCTTGCAACATTCTAAATTCATCCTTTTATTTGTTTGGTTCTTTTCTTAATGTTGGGTGATTAAGAATGCACACGGTAATTTGTTTTTGTAGTTATAAGGAATTAGTTGTAAGCAAATTCTAGTTAATGGGCTGGCCAGCTGTTTTTCCGGATTCTACAGTTAATAATTTAGTTAAGTCACCTTAGTTGTAATGGGAAGGGTCATTTATGATCATGTTAGATATAATTTAGTATGTATTTTGGGGTAGAATTAGGATCTTCATAACTAGGGATGGTTGCCAAAATTTGGGAATCAGGGTAAACTCCGGTAGAGTTTTCTGAGTTTCTTTTAACCATTTCCTAAATTTTATCTTGAGGTATCCATAGTACTGGCCTGAACGGGGGGCTGAGATAGTCCCAAGCCTGTGGGGAAACCTCCCAAATGAAGGTCGTGGAGACACCGGTTGGGTGCCTCCAAGCTCTTGTCCACCAGGGTGGCTTTAGCTTTTGAAATTCCCTGTCTGCTGCGGATAATTTTCTGTTGCAGTGGCCGGAGGGGGATACAATCCCCGTTTCTGCTGTCCTGCCTAGATGAGAGGTGCGTTATGTCTTGGGCTCTGCCGTTTTGCACTGCAACCCAGTGACCAGATGTCCAGGTGACAACAACTGTTC
Source organism: Anabrus simplex (assembly GCF_040414725.1). NCBI lineage: Eukaryota > Metazoa > Arthropoda > Insecta > Orthoptera > Tettigoniidae > Anabrus > Anabrus simplex. The sequence continues at coordinate 85,022,785 of NC_090276.1, read as the reverse complement.
CTGCCTGACAACCTGACGTCCCTAGTCAAAAGGGGCACCGTCTGCATGGTGGTGACCATCATCCCATGCCAAGATCCTGATTAAATATTTACCAGACATACACTCACTTAGCAATTAGTGGCACGTAGTTTCATCTATACTTGGACGTGTCAATTAACAGCGCTGTAACCAGATATTCTAATGACGCCAGTCATGCTAGGCTGTGCGCAGTCACCCAGTTTGAACAGTAATGTGGAGGCTGAAGACAGCGGCCGCATCGTCAGTCACATGAGCAGCAAGAACTCGTGGTGCTATAGTATAAATAAATAAAAAAACCTCAAGAACTCAATCCAAAAGATGTCTTTCTTATTTTGTGTGGCCAGTTTTTTTTTCTCCAGGGAACGTTTGAGTTCTTTTTAAAGAAAATAATTTCAGTGTGATGTTTTACGAACATGAGAGGAATAGTAAAAAGGAATATTTTTATCTCTTTAGTGTATATTTTATGCGCTTTCTCTTTCAATGAACATTATGCTATATGTCATTTATTTTTCAGTGAAGTTTTTTTTCCTTTGTTTTTCAGTGATTTTTTTTTAAAAAGTGATTAATTATTTTTTAAATTATGCAGAAACTGGACTGCTAAATTAAGTGAATAAAATTTTTATTTTTGGAACTGTGCTCCAAATTAAAGGGGAGGAGTATGTAGTGATTACTTGGAATTGATTATTTGGACTCGGAAGACGGCGATGAATTGTGTATGTAATGTATTTATTAATTTGGTTTTTTTTTTTTTCTCTCCTCGGTATGTTAATTTTGGAATTGGTGATTTTATTATAGCTTAAAAATTGGTTCTTTATCATGGGAAAAGTAAAGTAAGATGTAGTAGGAAACACCACTTCCTGTTGTGTACACATGCTAGATCGGCATGGATATGTCCGGATATTGCATCAGTTTCGTAATTTCTCGAGCCTTCCTAAATGGCCTTGGTCAGCACTAATTTATGCACTCCTATTGAAGAAAATAAAAATAAATGTGATTGGTAGGTGAAGGAAAAAGATCGGATGCTCATTGGCCGTTGTAAGATTTCATTATTTCCGGAGAGAAGCGTTGTCGCTAGAGCCTTGATCTGCCAAGGCGTCTTTTCTGTTTGACCAGTGAAGGGAAATGCCGCCTTCAAAGGTACGGGTCTCCTTGCCCCGCCATCAGGTAAGCACTTAATTGTTTTTCACCTTTCAGGTATTTAGTTTCAAATATAGTGGTTCATTTAATTAATTTTACCGGAGATTACCCGTGTTTCCTTCAGCTTCCAAATTTTATTAAAATGACCTAGCCGTTTCGGTAAGTCGCGTCACTTTTGTAAAGAGACAGTTCCCATTTTGTTGATTTTGTAAATTAGATATTCAACGCCTTTCGATGTAATCACAATATGTAAATTACACCTTGGGGCTGTCTCGTTTATTGTGCTTCATCTTGGAGTATTCACCTTTAGGACAGACACACTTTCTCGGAAGTGTTTTTGAGGGGGCTACCGACTGAAGGTGCTCTGCACCAAGATTATATTTTAAATGTTGTTCTCTTTCTTACATTTACACCTTCATAATAGTGTAACGTTACCTTCCTTTCCTTTCTTTCCATCTGTTTCATGTGTATTAAAACTGTCGGCACGAAAAGCGGGAGCGGAACGTCATATGTGATGTTCGGTATAAGATTAGATAACTGAATACTACCCTCGGGGTAAAATGTATTTACTGCTGGATTTCTGTTTTCAAATTTTAATGCTGTATTTTGTTATTTATTTACGTTTTAATTTGCATCTAATTTGTTAAGTAAAGTTTGGGATCACATTTGACTTCGCTTCTTCAGCATTGCCAATACCTTCCACCGCCAGGATATGGTTCCCAGCTGCTTCCCTGTTATCCCTTCTTAGCTGTCATGTTGGTTAGCCAGTTATTATTTTCTGTGCTTAATGTGTTTATAGTTTTAATTTCATACATATTGTCATGTCTCATGTTAGTGTGCAACTATGTGAATGCTCAACGGTAGCAAAACTTAATATTCTTTTTATTATTCCTACTTCATTTTTTGGACATCTAAACAGGACACCAGAGAACAGGATCATCAGGAGAATAATAGAAAAATTATGGAATAGTAAGTGCAACATTAAGTGGGTTACAGAAATCAAGGAAGATATGGATGAACTACAAATTACCGTGGAAGACCTAAGAAAAAAATCCGACAAAATCAAGAAACTCACTGCAAATCAGAATCAACAAACAGACAATAGGAAGGGTGATTTCCGATGAAGAAAGAAGGACAAGATCAGAGTGAATGAAGAAGTACTGGGCTGACAGGATACTGAAAAATTCTTTGTATAAAGTTGGCTAGAGTGGTCCAATGAAGGCCATAAAATGTAAATAATAATAATAATAATAATAATAATAATAATAATAATAATAATAATAATAATAATAATAATTCCTGTTAGTTGTAATTTTACCCCTTTTGGGAGGTTACAATTACAACAACAGGCAGGTGAAACTAGCTGATTATAAAAATCAGTTGAAGATAAGCAAACCATATGAAAATTTTGATCAACGGGGTTGTCTACCTGCGTGATGGTTATGGTGAGTCTCTTGGAAACAAATTTATGTTCTTTCTGTATTCCGTTTTGGGGTACTTCATTATGTAGAAATAATTTGTTGTAAATAAAACACAAACTAAAACCAATTCTCTCTCTTTTTTAAAATTCTCTCCTAAAATTATGATGCACAATGGCATTCAACAGGATTCATTGGTGTGGATTATTTGTGGTATACGGTATGTAATATGCGATTCCCTGATATTTTTCGGTGCAGTAAGAGGAGACAAAAATTAGGTGTTTTGCAACAACAAATTATATCACCTATCGGTGATTCCCTATACAGTTTGGTAATATTGATTATAAGTTTTTTGGATGGACTAAGAGTATCAGGTGCCGACTACAGGAGATTAAATTGATTAAAGAACTACTGTTATCGGTTTGCACGCCACCAATAACTTTTACAAAATTTGGAGACACCAAGGTGCTGGAATTTCTTTCTGTAGGAGTTCTTTTATATGAGAAATATATTTCACGTTCCCTATAGGAATCAATATCTTTATCATAGGATGGCCAGGCTGGCATCACATTTTGAAAAAGAGACAAAGGTTCTGATAGTGCATTTTTACAGCCGGTGGCTCCAGGAGCCAACGCAGTGGTCTATACCGTATGCACCAGGGATGCGTCTCGGTAGGTATACTATTTACAAACTGATGAGCCCAACTTAGCACATTGGGTCGAAACTCTGGCAACCAGGAGTGAATAACTGAAAAATTTTTAATGTCCATTAACGGACCAACTATATTGCTATTTGATCTTGTACATGGCAGCAGATTTACCAACACGAGGCTGACATATTTCACCTCTTCAAATATCACTGGATTGAGAAAAGATTGAACCTATGAACTCGGGCTCAGAAAGCCACCTCTTAACAGTCAGATCCAATCAGCCTGGCAACTACAGAAGAAAAGTCAGGAAAAGGTAAATTGGATTGGGGGACCTTGAAATTGACGAAACCTTGAAGTACTTGGAAAGTAAAATGACATGGTGCAGGAATGAACATGGAGATCAGTACTGTAGAAGCATACAACAGGGAAATGCATTTTACCAGAAGATAAGGAACTTGATCTGGAAGCAGGGATTAGCAACGAAGCGTAAAGAGGTGATGTATAACATGTATTATCACTCTATATTGACAAATGCACCAGATATCCAAACACTGGTAAGAAAGACCAGTGAGATGTGTGGTATATACGGGTGTCACTGTTAAATTTATAAATGAACTAAAGACATCCAACATTAAGATAACAAGATAGGCATGAACTTGTCAAATATAACGAAAGTAAATGTAAAACTCACAGCTAAACCAGCAGCCAATTGAGCCAAATGCAGCCTATTCACAAATAAAGAAAGACTTTCTTTGTGTTTCTCCATTTTGGCAAAGAACTTGGCCGACAAACCATTCCAGTTTGAGGTGTATTCAACATCTTACTCTTCTTCCTTTGGATTGCTTTGGACTTGATGACTTCTTGGCATTCACTCGTCCCCTATTCGAATGCAAGTAGGGCATTCACTCTATAAGGCAACTGGTGCGGTAAATCTCCATCTTCCACAAACCTGAAGCAAGAAACTGGCAAATTAACTCTGTTTGATGTCTAAACCTTAATATACTACACAATCCATCAACAGTCTTGTACACAATAAAAAAACATAAAGAACTAAAATAAGCTATCTTCCCAGAAATATTGCCAGAAAGTTAGTTTCTATTCTGATCTTTGCACAAGAACTTTTGGGACACATCATTCTTTTTTTATACCCAACATAATTACTATAAAGAGCTCTGTTTATTGTTTTCTGTGGGACAAAAGCTTTCTTTGTAGGCCATTAATACTACAGGTAGTAAAATAAATAATGTATATTTGCAAATATACTTTGCATATATTTTCCAGAATTTGGCAAAAATCTTAGTTGCACGCATTATTTCAAATAAGGTTGGTACTGCTTCGCCTCAAACAATGAATCCTGTTGTATTATATTATTGTCTGGCCTCGGTCTGTACGGCATAAATAGCATGTTAGAAGTGAAGTACGAGCAACGTATGAAGTATAAATACAAGTTCTCATAATTGCTTGTTCACAGATTAATATGCTTAGGTATATTGAAGATACGGGGAACATTGGAAACCATGCAAGATGAAGCAAATCAAAAGCTCATAATTGGCTTTATGCCTCACAGACACAAATAGGTCTTATGGCGACGGTGGGAGAGGAAAGGGCTAGGAGAGGGAAGAATGTGGCCTTGGCCTTAAATAAGGCAAAGCCAAAGCATTTGCCTTGTGTGAAAATGGGAAATCACGGAAAGGGATCTTCAGGACTGTCGACAGTGGGGTTTGATATAACTATCTCCGGGATACCAGCTCAGAGCTGTGCTCCCTTAAACACAGGGCCGGTATGAAGAAAGTATGATGTCAGGGAAAGTTGTACTCATGACTAAAAAAAATCAAACCCTACATAGAAAAATGCACAAGAATTACTGGGCATTATGCATAACACAATCCTATACAACTATTACCAGTCATTACAACAACAGGCAGGTGAAACTAGGTGATTATAAAAATAAGCAGAAGGTAAGCAAACCATACAAAAATTTTGATCAATGGTGTTGTCTACCTGCGTGAAGATTATGATGAGTTTCTTAGAAACAAATATATGTTCATTCTGTTTTTAGTTTTGGGGTACTCCATTATGTGGAAATAAATTGTTGTAAATAAAACACAAACTAAAACAAATTCTCTCACTTTTTAAAATTCTCTCCTAAAATTAGGATGCACAATGTAATTCAACACGATACAAAGGTGTGGATTATTTGTGGCATACGGTATGTAACATGCGATTACCCGGTATTCATTCGGTGCAGCAAGAGGAGACAAAAATTAGGTGTTTTGCAACAAGAAATTATATCACCTATTGGTGATTCCCAATACAGTTTGGTAAGATTGATTATAAGATTTTTCGATGGACTAACAGTATCAGGTGCCGACTACAGGAGATTAAATTGATTAAAGAATTAATGTTATCGGTTTGCATCCCACTAATGACTTTTAGAACACTTGGAGACACCAAAGTGCTGGAATTTTTTTCTGTGGGAGTTCTTTTATATGAGAAATATATATATCAGGTTCCCTATAGGAATCATTATCTTTATGATCTGATGGCCAGGCAGCCATCAGTTTTTGAAAAAGAGAATAAGGTTCTGACAGTGCATGTTTACAGCTGGTGGCTCCAGGAGACTACGCAGTGGTCTAAATGGTTTGCACCAGCCATGCGTCTTGGTAGGTGTACTATTTACCAACTGATGACCCCAACTTAGCACATTGGGTCCAATCTCTGGCAACCAGGAGTGAATAGGTGAAAAATTTGTAAAGTCCATTAACGGAACAACTATATTGCTATTAGATCTTGTACATGGTAGCAGATTTACCAACACGCGGCAAACATATTTGACACTTTTCAAATATCACTGGACTGAGAAAGGACCAAACCTATGAACTCGGGCTCAGAAAGCCACCCCTTAACATTCAGACCCAATCAGCTTGGCAACTACAGAAGAAAAGTCAGGGAAAGGTAAATTGGATCGGGGGACCTTGAAAATGTGGAAACCTTGAAGTACTTGGGAAGCAAACTGACATGATGTAGGAATGATCATGGAGATCAGTACTGTAGAAGGATACAACAGAGAAATGCATTTTACCTGAAGATAAGGAACTTAATCTGGAAGCAGGGATTAGCAACGAAGCGTAATGAGGTGATGTATAACATGTATTATCACCCCATATTGACAAATGCACCAGATATCCAAACACTGGTAAGACAGACCAGTGAGATGTGTGGTATATGCTGGTGTCACTGTTAAATTTATGAATTAACTAAAGAAATCCAACGGTAAGATAAGAAGATAGGCATGAACTTTCGAATATGACAAAAGTAAAAGTAAAACTCACAGCTAAACTAGCAGCCAACTGAGCCGAATGCAGCCTGGTCACAGATAACAAAATACCTTCTTTGTGTTTCTCCATTTTGGCAATTTGGCCGACAAACCATTCATGCTTGAGGTGTATTCGACTTCTTACTGTTCTCCCTTTCATATGCTTTGGACTTGATGACTTCTTGGCATTCTCTCGTCCCCTCTTCGAATGCTAATAGGGCATTCTCTCAATAAGGCAACTGCTCCGGTAAATCTCCAGCATCCACAAACCTGAAGCAAGAAACTGGCAAATTAACTCCGTTTGACGTCTAGCCCTTAATATACTGCACAATCCATCAACAGTCTTGTATACAATACAAAAATAAAGGACTTCAAATAGCTATCTTCCCAGAAATTCTGCCAGAAAGTTAGCTTCTATTCTGATCTTTGCACAAGAACTTTTGGAACACATTATTCTTTTCTTTATACCCAACATAATTACTATAAAGAGCTCTGTTTATTGCCTCCTGTGGTACAAAAGTTCTCTTTGTAGGCCATTAATACCACAGGTAGTAAAATAAATAATGAATATTCGCAAATATTCTTCGCATATATTTTCCAGAATTTGGCAAAGAAAAACTTGGTTGCACGCATTATTTGAAATAAGGTTGGTACTGCTTTGCCTCAGACAATGAATTGTGGTGGTGGTGGTGGTGGTGATTATTGTTGTAAGAAGAAGTACAACTGGGCAACCATCCTCCTCTTCTTCTTCTCCTTCTTCTTTTATGACCATATAGGATCAATTTAGTCAGTCCGTCGTTCAGGTCTCTTTGAAGGGATTGTTCGGGCTTTGCGGTCTTCCCAGTACTTCTTCAGACGCTCTGATCTTCGTGCCCTTTCCTCAGTTGAAAATGTACGTGTTGTTGGTTTGTTTTGTGTAAGGGTAAAGCGGAGGTTTGTATTCTTGAGTTTTGTATTCAATTTTATCTTATTTGTGGTGTCTTCTGTTGTAAGGCCTATTTCCTTCAGATCCTCTCTTACTTCTCTGATCCATTTACATCCTGTTGTGGTATTTTTTGAGACGAGATTGTGTTGTACTAGTTGTTTCAGAAGTCTCGAATCCTGCATCCTCATTATAGGTCCAAAGAATCCCAGTCTCCTCTTACGCGTAGTATCCGTAATGGGTTCTAGCTCTTTGTACACGACTTTGTTACGTATTAACCGCCACTGTCCATCTTTCTGGTATTTTTTGTTGATGAAGGTTCTTCCAATCCTCCTTTCAATTTTCTGAAGTCTGTCACTCTTTGATTGTTTATTCAGGTAAAAGAGTGTTTCTGCTGCATATGTGGCTTCCGGTTTTATAACTGTGTTGTAGTGTTTTATTTTTGTATTTATTGATAAACACTAATCAGAGGGAACAAAGGTAAGGGATCCGACACTTCGAAAAATGAAGGTATCGGCCAAAGGAAGACAAGGGCCACAAAGGGCGTGAAAATGAAAGACTCCCTAACCCTCGCAAAGCTAATAGCGTCGGAGTCAGAAAAGAACAAGAGTTGACCAAGGGAGGTCGGATAGGATGGATTAAAGTGAGGAGCTTGGCACAAGTAAATGGAAGCAATGCCGGGACTCAGCTGATGACCCCATGGTCGCCAAACGACGCTCCAAATTTCAGAGCACTTGGGGCCGCTTTTAGTCGCCTCCTACGAAAGGCAGGGGATACCGTGGGTGTTATTCTTTGGCCCCCACCCTCAGGGGGATCAAACAATGAATCCTTTCGTATTAGAGCATTGTGTGCCCTTGGTCTGTACGGCATAAATACCATGTTAGAAGTGAAGTACGAGCATCGTATGAAGTATGAATACAAGTTCTCATAGTCGATTGTTCACAGATTAAGATATGCTTAGGTTCATCGAAGATACCAGGAACATTGAAAACCATGCAACATGAAGAAAATAATATAAACCTATGAACTCGGGCTCAGAAAGACACCCCTTAACATTCAGAGCCAATCAGCCTGGCAACTACAGAAGAAAAATCAGGGAAAGGTAAATTGGATCGGGGGACCTTGAAAATTTGGAAACCTTGAAGTACTTGGGAAGCAAATTGGCTTGATGCAGGAATGAACATGGAGATCAGTACTGTAGGAGGATGCAACATGGAAATGCATTTTACCAGAAGATAAGGAACTTGATCTGGAAGCAGGGATTAGCAACGAAGCGTAAAGAGGTGATGTATAAGATGTATTATCATCCCATATTGACAAATGCACCAGATATCCATCACTGGTAAGACAGACCAGTGAGATGTGTGGTATATAAGGGTGTCACTGTTAAATTTATAAATGAACTAAAGAAATCCAACATTAAGATAACAAGATAGGCATGAACGTGTCAAATATGACAAAAGTAAAGGTTAAACTCACAGCTAAATTAGCAGCCAACTGAGCCGAATGCAGCCTGGTCACAAATAAAGGAAAACCTTCTTTGTATTTCTCCATTTTGGCAAAGAACTTGGCCGACAAACCATTCAAGTTTGAGGTGTATTCGACTTCTTACTGTTCTTCCTTTGATTTGCTTTGGACTTGATGACTTCTTGGCATTCTCTCGTCCCCTCTTTGAATTCAAATAGGGCATCCACTCTATAAGGCAACTGCTCCGGTAAATCTCCAGCATCCACAAACCTGAAGCAAGAAACTGGCAAATTAACTCCGTTTGACGTATAGCCCTTAATATACTGCACAATCCATCAACAGTCTTGTATACAATAAAAAAGTAAAGAACTCAAATAAGCTATCTTCCTAGAAATATTGCCAGAAAGTTAGTTTCTATTCCGATCTTTGCACAAGAACTTTTGGGACCAACATAATTACTATAAAGAGCTCTGTTTATTGTTTTCTGTGGGACAAAAGCTTTCTTTGTAGGCCATTAATACTACAGGTAGTAAAATAAATAATGTATATTTGCAAATATACTTTGCATATATTTTACAGAATTTGGCAAAAAAACTTGGTTGCACGCATTATTTGAAATAAGGTTGGTACTGCTTCGCCTCAAACAATGAATCCTGTTGTATTATATTATTGTCTGGCCTCGGTCTGTATGGCATAAATAGCATGTTAGAAGTCAATACGAGCAACGTATGAAGTATAAATACAAGTTCTCATAATTGCTTGTTCACAGATTAATATGCTTAGGTTTATTGAAGATACGGGGAACATTGGAAACCATGCAAGATGAAGCAAATAAAAAGCACATAATTGGCTTTATGCCTCACAGACACAAATAGGTCTTATGGCGACTGTGGGAGAGGAAAGGGCTAGGAGAGGGAAGAATGCGGCCTTGGCCTTAATTAAGGCAAAGCCCAAGCATTTGCCTTGTGTGAAAATGGGAAACCACGGAAAGGGATCTTCAGGACTGTCGACAGTGGGGTTTGATATAACTATCTCCCGGATACCAGCTAACAGCTGTGCTCCCTTAAACACAGGGCTGGTATGAAGAAAGTATGATGTCAGGGAAAGTTGTACTCATGACTAAAAAAAACAAACTCTACATAAAAAAACGCACAAGAATTACTGGGCATTATGCACAACACAATCCTATACAACTATTAACAGTCATTACAACAACAGGCAGGTGCAACTAGGTGATTATAAAAATCAGCTGAAGATAAGCAAACCATACGAAAATTTTGATCAACGGGGTAGTCTACCTGCGTGATGGTTATGGTGAGTTTCTTAGAAACAAATTTATGTTCTTTCTGTATTCCGTTTTGGGGTACATCATTATGTAGAAATAATTTGTTGTAAATAAAACACAAACTAAAACCAATTCTCTCTCTTTTTTAAAATTCTCTCCTAAAATTAGGATGCACAATGGCATTCAACAGGATTCATTGGTGTGGATTATTTGTGGCATACGGTATGTAATATGCGATTCCCTGATATTTTTCGGTGCAGTAAGAGGAGACAAAAATTAGGTGTTTTGCAACAAGAAATTTTAACACCTATCGGTGATTCCCTATACAGTTTGGTAATATTGATTATAAGTTTTTTGGATGGACTAAGAGTATCAGGTGCCGACTACAGGAGATTAAATTGATTAAGGAACTACTGTTATCGGTTTGCAACCCACTAATGACTTTTACAACATTTGGAGACACCAAGGTGCTGGAATTTCTTTCTGTAGGTGTTCTTTTATATGAGAAATATATTTCACGTTCCCTATAGGAATCAATATCTTTATCATAGGATGGCCAGGCTGGCATCACATTTTGAAAAAGAGACAAAGGTTCTGATAGTGCATTTTTACAGCCGGTGTCTCCAGGAGCCAACGCAGTGGTCTATACCGTATGCACCAGGGATGCGTCTTGGTAGGTATACTATTTACCAACTGATGAGCCCAACTTAGCACATTGGGTCGAAACTCTGGCAACCAGGAGTGAATAGGTGAAAAATTTGTAATGTCCATTAACGGACCAACTATATTGCTATTAGATCTTGTACATGGCAGCAGATTTACCAACACGTGGCTGACATATTTCATCTCTTCAAATATCACTGGACTGAGAAAAGATTGAACCTATGAACTCGGGCTCAGAAAGCCACCTCTTAACAGTCAGATCCAATCAGCCTGGCAACTACAGAAGAAAAGTCAGGAAAAGGTAAATTGGATGGGGGAACCTTGAAATTGACGAAACCTTGAAGTACTTGGAAAGTAAAATGACATGGTGCAGGAATGAACATGGAGATCAGTACTGTAGAAGCATACAACAGGGAAATGCATTTTACCAGAAGATAAGGAACTTGATGTGGAAGCAGGGATTAGCAACGAAGCGTAAAGAGGTGATGTATAACATGTATTATCACTCTATATTGACAAATGCACCAGATATCCAAACACTGGAAAGAAAGACCAGTGAGATGTGTGGTATATACGGGTGTCACTGTTAAATTTATAAATGAACTAAAGACATCCAACATTAAGATAACAAGATAGGCATGAACTTGTCAAATATAACGAAAGTAAATGTAAAACTCACAGCTAAACCAGCAGCCAATTGAGCCAAATGCAGCCTATTCACAAATAAAGAAAGACCTTATTTGTGTTTCTCCATTTTGGCAAAGAACTTGGCCGACAAACCATTCCAGTTTGAGGTGTATTCAACATCTTACTCTTCTTCCTTTGGTTTGCTTTGGACTTGATGACTTCTTGGCATTCACTCGTCCAATATTCGAATGCAAGTAGGGCATTCACTCTATAAGGCAACTGCTCCTGTAAATCTCCATCTTCCACAAACCTGAAGCAAGAAACTGGCAAATTAACTCTGTATGATGTCTAAACCTTAATATACTGCACAATCCACCAACAGTCTTGTATACAATAAAAAAGTAAAGAACTCAAATAAGCTATCTTCCCAGAAATATTGCCAGAAAGTTAGTTTCTATTCTGATCTTTGCACAAGAACTTTTGGGACACATCATTCTTTTTTTATACCCAACATAATTACTATAAAGAGCTCTGTTTACTGCCTCCTACGGTACAAAAGTTCTCTTTGTAGGCCATTAATACCACAGGTAGTAAAATAAATAATGAATATTCGCAAATATTCCTCGCATATATTTTCCAGAATTTGGCAAAGAAAAACTTGTTTGCACGCATTATTTGAAATAAGGTTGGTACTGCTTCGCCTCAGACAATGAATGGTGGTGGTGGTGGTGGTGATTAATATTTTAAGAGGAAGTACAACTGGGCAACCATCCTCTTCTTCTTCTTCTTCTTTTATGACCATATAGGATCAATTTATTCAGTCCGTCGTTCAGGTCTCTCTGAAGGGATTGTTCGGGCTTTGCGGTCCTCCCAGTACTTCTTCAGACGCTCTGAACTTCGTGCCCTTTCCTCAGTTGAAAATGTACGTGTTGTTGGTTTGTTTTGTGTAAGGGTAAAGCGGAGGTTTGTATTCTTGAGTTTTGTATTCAATTTTATCTTATTTGTGGTGTCTTCTGTTGTAAGGCCTATTTCCTTCAGATCCTCTCTTACTTCTCTGATCCATTTACATACTGTTGTGGTATTTTTTGAGACGAGATTGTGTTGTACTAGTTGTTTCAGAAGTCTCGAATCCTGCATCCTCATGATAGGTCCAAAGAATCCCAGTCTCCTCTTACGCGTAGTATCCGTAATGGGTTCTAGCCCTTTGTACACGACTTTGTTAGGTATTAACCGCCACTGTCCATCTTTCTGGTATTTTTTGTTGATGCAGTTTCTTCCAATCCTCCTTTCAATTTTCCGAAGTCTGTCAGTCTTTGATTGTTTATTCAGGTAAAAGAGTGTTTCTGCTGCATATGTGGCTTCCGGTTTTATAACTGTGTTGTAGTGTTTTATTTTTGTATTTATTGATAAACACTAATCAGAGGGAACAAAGGAAGGGATCCGACACTTCGAAAAATTAAGGTATCGGCCAAAGGAAGACAAGGGCCACAAAGGGCGTGAAAATGAAAGACTCCCTAGCCCTCGCAAAGCTAATAGCGTCGGAGTCAGAAAAGAACAAGAGTTGACCAAGGGAGGTTGGACAGGATGGATTAAAGTGAGGAGCCTGGCACAAGTAAATGGAAGCAATGCCGGGACTTAGCTGATGGCCCCGTGGTCGCCAAACGACGCTCCAAATATCAGAGCCCTTGGGGCCCCTTTTAGTCACCTTTTACGAAAGGCAGGGGATACCGTGGGTGTTATTCTACGGCCCCCACCCACAGGGGGATCAAACAATGAATCCTTTCGTATTACAGCATTGTGTGGCCTTGGTCTGTACGGCATAAATGCCATGTTAGAAGTGAAGTACGAGCATCGTATGAAGTATGAATACAAGTTCTCATAGTCGATTGTTCACAGATTAAGATATGCTTAGGTTTATCGAAGATACCAGGAACATTGAAAACCATGCAATATGAAGAATATAATATAAACCTATGAACTCGGGCTCAGAAAGACACCCCTTAACATTCAGAGCCAATCAGCCTGGCAACTAGAGAAGAAAAGTCAGGGAAAGGTAAATTGGATCGGGGGACCTTGAAAATGTGGAGACCTTGAAGTACTTGGGAAGCAAATTGACTTGATGCAGGAATGAACATTGAGATCAGTACTGTAGAAGGCTACAACAGGGAAATGCATTTTACCAGAAGATAAGGAACTTGATCTGGAAGCAGGGATTAGCAACGAAGCGTAAAGAGGTGATGTATAACATTTATTATCATCCCATATTGACAAATGCACCAGATATCCAAACACTCGTAAGACAGACCAGTGAGATGTGTGGTATATACGGGTGTCACTGTTAAATTTATAAAAGAACTAAAGAAATCCAACATTAAGATAACAAGATAGGCATGAAAGTATCAAATATGACAAAAGTAAAGGTTAAACTCACAGCTAAGCTAGCAGCCAACTGAGCCGAATGCAGCCTGGTCACAAATAAAGGAAAACCTTCTTTGTATTTCTCCATTTTGGCAAAGAACTTGGCCGACAAACCATTCAATTTGAGGTGTATTCGACTTCTTACTGTTCTTCCTTTGATTTGCTTTGGACTTGATGACTTCTTGGCATTCTCTCGTCCCCTCTTCGAATGCAAATAGGGCATTCACTCTATAAGGCAACTGCTGCGGTAAATCTCCAGCATCCACAAACCTGAAGCAAGAAACTGGCAAATTAACTCTGTTTGACGTCTAGCCCTTAATATACTGCACAAACTATCAACAGTCTTGTATACAACAAAAAAGTAAAGAACTCAAATAAGCTGTCTTCCCAGAAATATAGCCAGAAAGTTAGTTTCTATTCTGATCTTTGCACAAGAACTTTTGGGACACATCAATCTTTTTTTGCACCCAACATAATTACTATAAAGTCCTCTGTTTATTGTTTTTCTGTGGGACAAAATGTTCCTGTGTAGGCCATTAATACTACAGGTAGTAAAATAAATAATGTATATTTGCAAATATACTTTGCATATATTTTCCAGAATTTGGCAAAAAAACTTGGTTGCACGCATTATTTGAAATAATGTTGGTACTGCTTCGCCTCAAACAATGAATCCTGTTGTATTATATTATTGTCTGGCCTCGGTCTGTATGGCATAAATAGCATGTTAGAAGTGAAGTACGAGCAACGTATGAAGTATGAATACAAGTTCTCATAATTGCTTGTTCACAGATTAATATGCTTAGGTTTATTGAAGATACAGGGAACATTGGAAACCATGCAAGATGAAGCAAATAAAACGCACATAATTGGATTTATGCCTCACAGACACAAATAGGTCTTATGGTGACTGTGGGAGAGGAAAGGGCTAGGAGAGGGAAGAATGCGGCCTTGGCCTTAATTAAGGCAAAGCCCAAGCATTTGCCTTGTGTGAAAATGGGGAACCACGGAAAGGGATCTTCAGGACTGTCGACAGTGGGGTTTGATATAACTATCTCCCGGATACCAGCTCACATCTGTGCTCCCTTAAATACAGGGCCGGTATGAAGAAAGTATGATGTCAGGGAAAGTTGTACGCATGACTAAAGAAAATCAAACTCTACATAAAAAAACGCACAAGAATTACTGGGCATTATGCACAACACAATCCTATACAACTATTACCAGTCATTACAACAACAGGCAGGTGAAACTAGGTGATTATATAAATAAATAAGCAGAAGGTAAGCAAACCATTCAAAAATTTTGATCAATGGTTTTGTCTACCTGCGTGAAGGTTATGATGAGTTTCTTAGAAACAAATTTATGTTCATTCTGTTTTCCGTTTTGGGGTACTCCATTATGTGGAAATAATTTGTTGTAAATAAAGCACAAACTAAAACAAATTCTCTCACTTTTTTAAAAAACTCTCCTAAAATTAGGATGCACAATGGAATTCAACAGGATACAAAGGTGTGAATTATTTGTGGCATACGGTATGTAATATGCGATTTCCCGGTATTCATTCGGTGCTGCAAGAGGAGACAAAAATTAGGTGTTTTGCAACAAGAAATGATATCAGCTATTGGTGATTCCCAATACAGTTTGGTAAGTTTGATTATAAGATTTTTCGATGGACTAACAGTATCAGGTGCCGACTACAGGAGATTAAATTGATTAAAGAATTAATGTTATCGGTTTGCATCAGACTAATGACTTTTAGAACACTTGGAGACACCAAAGTGCTGGAAAGTTGTCTGTGGGAGTTCTTTTATATGAGAAATATATATATCAGGTTCCCTATAGGAATCAATATCTTTATCATCTGATGGCCAGGCAGCCATCAGTTTTTTAAAAAGAGAATAAGGTTCTGATAGTGCATGTTTACAGCTGGTGGCTCCAGGAGCCTACGCAGTGGTCTAAATGGTTTGCACCAGCCATGCGTCTTGGTAGGTATACTATTTACCAACTGATGACCCCAACGTAGCACATTGGGTCCAATCTCTGGCAACCAGGAGTGAATAGGTGAAAAATTTGTAAAGTCCATTAATGGACCAACTATATTGCTATTAGATCTTGTACATGGTAGCAGATTTACCAACACGTGGCAGACATATTTGACCCTTTTCAAATATCACTGGACTGAGAAAGGACCAAACCTATGAACTCGGCTCAGAAAGGCACCCCTTAACATTCAGACCCAGTCAGCCTGGCAACTACAGAAGAAAAGTCAGGGAAAGGTAAATTGGATCGGGGGACCTTGAAAATGTGGAAACCTTGAAGTACTTGGGAAGCAAACTGACATGATGTAGGAATGAACATGGAGATCAGTACTGTAGAAGGATACAACAGGGAAATGCATTTTACCAGAAGATAAGGAACTTGATCTGGAAGCAGGGATTAGCAACGAAGCGTAATGAGGTGATGTATAACATGTATTATCACCCCATATTGACAAATGCACCAGATATCCAAACACTGGTAAGACAGACCAGTGAGATGTGTGGTACATGCGGGTGTCACTGTTAAATTTATGAATTTACTAAAGAAATCCAACATTAAGATAAGAAGATAGGCATTTACTTTCGAATATGACAAAAGTAAAAGTAAAACTCACAGTTAAACTAGCAGCCAACTGAGCCAAATGCAGCGTGGTCACAGATTTAAAAAAAAAACCTTTGTGTTTCTCCATTATGGCAACTTGGCCGACAAACCATTCATGCTTGAGGTGTATTCGACTTCTTACTCTTCTTCCTTTGATATGCTTTGGACTTGATGACTTCTTGGCATTCTCTCGTCCCCTCTTCGAATGCAAATTAGGCATTCACTCAATAAGGCAACTGCTCCGGTAAATCTCCAGCATCCAAAAACCTGAAGCAAGAAACTGGCTAAATTAACTCCGTTTGACGTCTAGCCCTTAATATACTGCACAATCCATCAACAGTCTTGTATACAATACAAAAATAAAGAACTTCAAATAGCTATCTTCCCAGAAATTCTGCCAGAAAGTTAGCTTCTATTCTGATCTTTGCACAAGAACTTTTGGAACACATTATTCTTTTCTTTATACCCAACATAATTACTATAAAGAGCTCTGTTTATTGCCTCCTACGGTACAAAAGTTCTCTTTGTAGGCCATTAATACCACAGGTAGTAAAATAAATAATGAATATTCGCAAATATTCTTCGCATATATTTTCCAGAATTTGGCAAAGAAAAACTTGGTTGCACGCATTATTTGAAATAAGGTTAGTACTGCTTCGCCTCAGACAATGAATGGTGGTGGTGGTGATTATTGTTGTAAGAGGAAGTACAACTGGGCAACCATCCTCTTCTTCTTCTTCTTCTCCTTCTTCTTTTATACCATATATGATCAATTTATTCAGTCCGTCGTTCAGGTCTCTTTGAAGGGATTGTTCGGGCTTTGCGGTCCTCCCAGTACTTCTTCAGACGCTCTGATCTTCGTGTCCTTTCCTCAGTTGAAAATGTACGTGTTGTTGGTTTGTTTTGTGTAAGGGTAAAGCGGAGGTTTGTATTCTTGAGTTTTGTATTCAATTTTATCTTATTTGTGGTGTCTTCTGTTGTAAGGCCTATTTCCTTCAGATCCTCTCTTACTTCTCTGATCCATTTACATCCTGTTGTGGTATTTTCTGAGACGAGATTGTGTTGTACTAGTTGTTTCAGAAGTCTCGAATCCTGCATCCTCATTATAGGTCCAAAGAATCCCAGTCTCCTCTTACGCGTAGTATCCGTAATGGGTTCTATCTCTTTGTACACGACTTTGTTATGTACCGGTTACGACCTGTACATAAGTATTTTTTGAGCATAAGTTACGTTTATTTACCACGCGTAATGTTCCGAGCGCGGATGGTTAATCTACCAACAGCGAGGACCAGCTAGCGAAGTGTATAACGACTGTGAGCTGTGACGTAGCCACAGGGGCTAGCTAGGCCGCCCGCTCGTCTCAACACGTGTTGCCAGCCTTGACTGGTATTTTCTGGATTCCACGTCACTTGTTCTAGTGAGTTCGATGGAGAAAATTTGGAAATTTCTATAATAATTGTGCTAGTGAGGCGAGCGTGCGTGTTGTGCTAGTGAGTTGTTTGTTGTTCTACTGATAGTGAAGTGTGCTTGTTGCAAGTTAAGGGCTGTGATGTTGCCGAAGCTGTCCCTTGCAGCTGCCCGGACATCCTGCGACCTGCCAGTGACGAGGATGAGCTGAGGATGGGATGAGGCGACCGCTGGTCCTCAGTCATCACCGCCGCCGCCGCCGCCGCCGTAAGCCGCCCTCGATCCCGCACCAGTGCCCTCGTCTTTCCAGCGACCATGTTTGTACGCAAGACGTGGTTACTTCGCTTCAGCATCTTCTTGAATGTGGTAGTGTTATTACTGTACGTAGGCCCTCACATAGCCTCCAAGAATGGAGTGGACTTTATCGAGGAGCTGCAGGCTTCCGGTCGGAACCTTGCCCAAATAGCTCCGGAGTCAGCAAGTTTAATGAGTGCAAACACGGAAGGACCTGCTTCAGGCCCTGTCTCGGGTCCTGCTGTAGTCAGTGATTGTACAGCAGGCCATGAGGCGAGCGATATGTCATCTTGTTTGGGGTCACCTAAACGTCCCAATGCTCGAGTTTCAAGCAAATCCATCGAGGGATTCGGGAGATATTCAATCAAACCGTATTATGACGTAGACATCCCGGATTGAATAAAAAGGGAACCTACTGTAGCCTATTCACACAGTCTCAGCTGAGTAGTCAGCGAGGACACTCTTGCTGCTACTATCATCGTGGAACTCTGTCATTATACAAGTGTGGGAAGACGATTCTTCCAAGTTTTATAAAGTGGACTCATAAGACTTCGAGTGTGGTAGAAATTTTTCTAAGTCTTCGTAATTGAACTTGGAATATTTACAAGTGTTCATTGAAGCGACTTGTATTATTTACGTGTCATCGAAGTTGGAATTTTTCTAAGTGTTCACTGAATGGACTTGCATTATTTTCATGTGTCTTCGAAGCTGGAATTTTCTAAGTGTTCACTGAATTGACTTCTGTTATTTACATATCTTCGAAGTTGGAATTTTTCTAAGTGTTCGCTGAACGGACTTATATTATTTACACGTAAACGAAATTGGAACTTTTCTAAGTGTTTGTAAAATGGACTTGTGTTTTTTACGTGGAATATTTACAACTGTTGAGGAACTCATTCTTCTAATAGACAGAAATTGATTAACATTGCCAGTGATGAACTTTAACTTTCCAACGGCTTTGAACAAAGTTAGGATTTCACTTGCATTTACTCAAAGACTTGTACATTTGCCAATGTTGGTTTAAAAGTCTTATAAATTTCATCAGTGAATTTATTTATGTGAATGGACTTGTGTTTTCGTCAGTGGTCACTCAAAGACTTTATGAATTTCACCAGTGAATAACTTTAAATATATTCAGACTTCCAAGTGAATGGAATTGTGTTTTTTTGTTCGAGTTTAGGCAAAGACTTGCACCTTCACCAGTAATGAACTTTGAGTTTAACTATAATTTCACAAGAAGGGACTTGTATTTTTTCGTTGCAAACGTTATTCCGAGACAAAGATTTTCCTAGTGATGAACTCTAAAATTATTAATACCACTCATATCATTTTAGGAGCGTTGGAAGTCTTGATGTACAATTATCAAGATCTCTGCTTATAAGTTGATCATCCAAGGTGTTCATGGACTCAGTGCTACTAGTGACCTTGGGAACATCAATCCTCTCAGTCTCATTGGGCTGAGGTAGTACGTGACTATCTACAACATCGCCTGGATCATCGGGGTTCAACCCGGGCCTCAGAGTTCGAGAGAACTCTACTTGCCGTCAATCCAGACAGTCCAGCTGCCTCTGCCTGGATTATCTGGAGTCCCTGGAATCCCTGGAGTCTTCTGGAACGTGCTTCAACCAGCTTGGCTTGGTAAGCTGGAGAACCCAAGCCATAATATTGGAATACGAGGAAGACAGTCCGTTTCTACTTAGAGGTGATGTTCAAATTCATGACATATTTGAATAAACTCTTATACAATCAGAGTCAAAGTTTTTCTGTAGATAGGACCCTACCTCCTGTACCAAGTTATACAATCAGAGTCAAAGTTTTTCTGTAGATAGGACCCTACCTCCTGTACCAAGCCCTAGCTACAATTAACCCAGTTTTTCACACTGAGATCTCTATTTCATGCCCCTATAAAATTTTATCTGAGAGTCGGGCTCTTTTACTGGTACAGTTAGGTATCAACTGCCACTGTCCATCTTTCTGGTATTTTTTGTTGATGCAGGTTCTTCCAAACCTCCTTTCAATTTTCTGAAGTCTGTCAGTCTTTGATTGTTTATTCAGGTAAAAGAGTGTTTCTGCTGCATATGTGGCTTCCGGTTTTATAACTGTGTTGTAGTGTTTTATTTTTGTATTTATTGAAAAACACTAATCAGAGGGAACAAAGGAAGGGATCCGACACTTCGAAAAATGAAGGTATCGGCCAAAGGAAGACAAGGGCCACAAAGGGCGTGAAAATGGAAGACTCCCTAGCCCTCGCAAAGCTAATAGTGTCAGAGTCAGAAAAGAACAAGAGTTGACCAAGGGAGGTCGGATAGGATGGATTAAAGTGAGGAGCCTGGCACGAGTAAATGGAAGCAATGCCGGGACTCAGCTGATGGCCTCGTGGTCGCCAAACGACGCTCCAAATTTCAGAGCCCTTGGGGCCCCTTTTAGTCGCCTCTTACGAAAGGCAGGGGATACCGTGGGTGTTATTCTACGGCCCCCACCCACAGGGGGATCAAACAATGAATCCTTTCGTATTACAGCATTGTGTGGCCTGTCCAGCACTGATTCCGAGTGTGGTTGGAGGGTCGTCTGAGGACTTGCCAGTATTTGCTGGAAAGCTCCACTTCTTTTATTTGCTGTATTGGGTGAGGAACAGAGTATTTATTTTATAATTACCGCTATTATTCTTCTCCTATGGATTTTGGAGTTATCTTCATTTCTGTGGCCGGTTTTCTTTTAAGCCTGATATGAGTGATATTGTTCCTTAACAAATGAACATCGAGTAATATGCAATTTCAAGAGTTGGTGAGTGATTGATCTTGTGGCCTGGACGGTACAACTTATCACATAAAACTGTTCCTGCATTTGGCAATGTTTATACTCAGGCGACTCCCATTATTGTGATCCCCGTCCTTGGTCCTTCCCCTGCCTTTCTTCTCCCTTCGTTTACTTTTTTGGAAATCTGTGTCCATATTCTCCGAGGCTTATAGGTTACCATGTTCATTTGAGTAGTCACATGTTATAACTTGTAAATGGTCTAGGGATTCTATTCTAATGTACGTCATTCACGATGAGTGTTTTCTTTTGTGTGTCAGGTTACAAAATTTTGAGTTGTAAAATTTAAAATTAATTCCCTTTGTAGAAACAATATACTGTTTTGCTTAACCTTTTTTCTTCTTCTTATTACATCCACTAACCTCCCATTGGTCCCAGCTCTTTTCTCTTTGAACGTCTTGTCAAAGAATCTTAATCAACCAATACGTTGTTGCTATAAATCGTCACAAAATGGGAAGCAAATTGACTTGATGCAGGAATGAACATGGAGATCAGTACTGTAGGAGGATACAACAGGGAAATGCATTTTACCAGAAGATAAGGAACTTGATCTGGAAGCAGGGATTAGCAACGAAGCGTAAAGAGGTTGTAACGATCACTCACCTATTTTCGGCTACCGTCATCTGGAACTCCATCTATGTTCATATACTCACCGATACTTCATTCATCTAACCGGCCTTGGACTTTCTCTGCTGCCTCGCCATGCATCCGTCCTGGTGAACTGCTGACTACACACTCAGTCTCCTCTGGGTTACGTCATCCGCTACGTCAGTGTCTGATATTTCTCGACGTTTTGTGTACTTTTTTCCAGAACTTTCTGCAGCGGTATAAAGGCTTCCCCCACATACTCGGTCTTCAGTCCAGCACTGATTCCGAGTGTGGTTGGAGGGTCGTCATAGGACTTGCCAGTATTTGCTGGGAAGCTCCACTTCTTTTATTTGCTGTATTGGGTGAGCAACAGAGTATTTATTTTATAATTACCACTATTATTCTTCTCCTATGGATTTTGGAGTTATCTTCATTTTTGTGGCCGGTTTTCTTTTAAGCCTGATATGAGTGATATTGTTCCTTAACAAATGAACATCGAGTAATATGCAATTTCAAGAGTTGGTGAGTGATTGAACTTGTGGCCTGGACGGTACAACTTATCACATAAAACTGTTCCTGCATTTGGCAATGTTTTTACTCAGGCGACTCCCATTATTGTGATCCCCGTCCTTGGTCCTTCCCGTGCCTTTCTTCTCCCTTCGTTTACTTTTTTGGAAATCTGTGTCCATATTCTCCGAGGCTTATATGTTACCATGTTCATTTGATTAGTCACATATTATAACTTGTAAATGGTCTAGGGATTCTATTCTAATGTACGTCATTCACGATGAGTGTTTTCTTTTGTGTGTCAGGTTACAAAATTTGAGTTGTAAAATTTAAAATTAATTCCCTTTGTAGAAACAATATACTGTTTTGATTAACTTTTCTTCTTCTTATTACATCCACTAACCTCCCATTGGTCCCAGCTCTTTTCTCTTTGAACGTCTTGTCAAAGAATCTTAATCAACCAATACGTTGTTGCTATAAATCGTCACAAAATGGTAGCAGAGTAACTCACCTGATTTATTTACTGTTATCTTTTTTCAATTCTTCTCTTTGTTTTTTACTCTTTGTTACTGTGCTCTCTTTTTCAACATGGCAACTTTTTCCGATAATTTTCCATTAAATTCTTCTGATAATTCTTTATATTTACCCCCGATATCCCGGTCTCTACCTAATCCACCTTGTGCGGATTTAATTACTTTTGATGACACTTCGCCCTCAGAACCTTCATCCACCATTTGTTCGTCTTCGCACTCTAACACTTCAGACTTATTTGATCACGACCTAAAACCAAAACTTCCAAGTACCACTTATCATTTACATCCTGAATCTTCTAGGCCACTCACCTCATCACCTATTTCTCCAAATCCACTCATTTCCACATTAAATTTAGAGATTATTAAACAGTCATTAACACAAGTGCCTCCTTTAACTGATACAAATCCTCGAAATTTAACTATATGGCTATTTTTTGTCCGTAAATTTCTTTAAATTAACCTTGCCCCATTTTCTCAACTCATTAGTTTATTAACGTCTAAAACTACTGGACATTTAACGAATTTTTGGCTGGAAAATATGGCACATTTTCAGGATTGGGCTCAATTTCGTACATGTCTCCATAATTACTTTCTACCTTATGAGGTACGTCATACATTGAGTTTGGAATTTGTCCGCCGTCATCAATGTTCTGACGAACCTGTACATGATTATTTAGACTCACTTCTTACTTTTAGTGATGTTCTTAATATCGCTAATAATCCATCGGACTTAATTTCAATTGTTACATTTTATGCTGTTCCTTCTTTCCGACAACTTCTTCAGATACATTCTCCCCCTACCTCTTTGCTACAATTGTATACCGCAGCACAAGCTCATACGACTTACTCGTATGCAGATATTTCCTACTATGCTCGTGTACCACCACCAGTCTTACCTTCTGCTACTACCTCTCCCCCGGTGTCATTATCATTACCAATATCTCGTTCTGTTACAGTCAGTAAACCTATTATTTGTTACCGCTGTAGAGGTACAGGACATATAGCTAAATTTTGTGCCTCCCCCATCTCGGGAAACGCCCCCAACCCCTGTCCGTAGGCAGTGGACGCGTTCAAGGGGCAAATCTGCCTAATCAAATACATGCTTTTCATCACGACACCTTTACCACTCGGCAACCTTTTCGATCTTCTTACACTAAACCGAGCGTAAAATATGATTCTCACATTTTTTGCTCATTACCCAGAACTTCACATATTGTAGTCTTGCTCCACAATATTCCTACTATTGCACTTTTAGATTCTGGTTCAACGACTTCGTTAATTAGTTTAGAACTTTTCCAATCTCTTCAGACTATTTTTTCTCATCTTCAACTTTCTCAGTCTTCCCTTCGTTGTACTTCTGCATCAAATAATCTACTTCAGACCCTTGGCCAAGTCAAGCTCAATTTAAAAATTCAACTTTTTTCGTGGACCTATTCTTTTAATGTTGTAGAAAATTTATCATATCCATTAATTCTAGGATATGATTTTTTTCGTCATACTGGTTTGGTACTTGATTCCTTTCCTTCCTCTATTCGTTTCACCTTTTCGGATATTAGGATTCCATTAGTGAATTGTTCTGATTTCCCTCTTTCACATCTTCCTTCGGTGCGTAAGGACTATGTGTATTGTAATCGTTCTCAATCTGCCCAACTTGATCATTTGTTAGTTGAATTTTCTGATGTTGTAACCTCTAAACTTGGAACCGTTTCCAATTTTCAAGCTCATATTGATCTCACTGATACCACGCCTGTTCGATCTCCCCTGTATCATTTGAGTCTGCCCAGAATGAAAATTCTTAATCAACTTGTAGAGAAAATGCTGATTGACAATACCATCGTACCTTCCACTTCGGACTATGCCTCTCCCGTGTTCATTGTTGATAAACCTGATGGGTCCTTTCGTTTTGTAGTTGATTTTCGTAAAATTAATTCTAAGATCCTCTACGATGCGTACCCCATGCCTAAAGTTCAAACTGCGTTTCAACATTTTTCCAATGCACAGTATTTTTCCCTTTTAGATTTCAATTCGGCCTATAATCAAATACACTTAGATGATAGTAGCTCTAAGTATACTGCCTTTATTACTCCTACTGGGCTGTATCAATTCACTAAAGTACATTTCGGATTAAACCTTGGCTCACAAATCATGCAAAGATTTGTTGACATTCTTTTTTCTGATATAAAATATCAGTATCTATTTCCATACGTGGATGATCTTTTGATTTATAGTTCTGATTTTGACACTCATATTAAACATCTTCGTGAAGTACTCTCTCGTTTACGTTCTGTTAATCTTACCGTCAATCCTTCTAAAATTATTTTAGCTCAGACTTCCATTAAATTTTTGGGCCATATTCTGTCCAATAATGGCATTTCTGTTGATCCGGATCGGCTGTCTGCAGTTGATCGTATTCCTCCACCGAAAAATTTGAAGCACTTGCAAACATTCTTAGGTATGGTGGTTTTTATAGTAAATTTATCCCTCACTATTCTCACATATCTGAGCCACTTAATTTACTTAAACGCAAAGGCATGAAATTTCACTGGGGAGAACAGCAACAAACTGCATTTATTTCTCTCAAATCTGCCTTAACCAAAGCCCCTGTTCTTCAAATACCTGACTTTGATTTACCCTTTGAATTTTTACGGACGCCTCTGACGTTGCTGTTGGAGGAGTCTTAAATCAAAACCGAGACGGTAAACTTCTTCCTATTGCTTATTTTAGTCGCTTGCTTTCGCCTACTGAACGTAGGTATTCTGTTTATGAAAGGGAAGCATTAGCGTTAATCCTCACTATTGAGCATTTTTCGGAATACCTTGACCATCGGAAATTTCTTGTTCAAACTGATAATCAGGCCTTATCCTGGCTACTGAACAATGCCCCTAAAATAGGCAAGACCGGTTGATGGCTGCTCCGCCTTTCTCGTTTTAAGTTTTCTGTAAAATTCGTTTCAGGTTATCAGAATTCAGTCGCTGATGCTCTTTCTCGCCTTTTTGACCAATCTCCCTCTTCAACTTTAGATCAACTTCCTTCTTATGAAATCAATGCGATTTCTTCTCTTATTGATTTTCCATTATCTTTTGACTCTTGTCATCAGCATCAATCTACCGATTCTTACTGTAAAGATATTAAGATTTCTCTCTCTGCTCCTAACTATGATGGACCTTTTCGGATCCATAATGAATTGCTGGTTTTTAAACCAACTCCTAAATCAACCCCTAGAGTAGTCATTCCTTCCCCTTTACGTTCGATGTTGTTTCAGTATTATCATGGGTCTCCTACAGGGGGACACTTTGGGCGCGCTAAAACTTATTCTCGGTTGGCATCTCAATTCTTTTGGCCCAATATGCGTAAGGATGTCTTCACTTGGGTTAAATCTTGTACCTTATGCCAAAAACACAAACCCCAGAACGCATTGTCCTTTGGTGCTCATTCCGCCACACCTTCTACTTATCCCGCTGAGAGGTATTATATTGATGTTGTCGGACCTATCACTAAATCTTCCCACGGCAATGCATATATTTTTACTCTGCTTGATGGTTTCTCTAAATTTTTGATTTTGCGTCCGTTGCGTACGCTTTCTGCTCAGACTATTATTCGGCTTTTGAATGACCAAATTTTCCCTATTATTGGTCTACCGAAATACCTAGTTTCGGATAACGCTACCATTTTTACCTCACAATCCTTTTACAACTTTTGCTTTATGAATGGTATTAACAAGGTCTTTACCTCCCCCTACCATCCTCAAGCCAATCTTGTCGAACGATATCATAGAAATTTGAAAGTTCTATTGTCCATTTTTCATTCCGAAGATCAACGCCATTGGGATTCTGAATTACCTGCCTTTGCGCTAGCACTTAATTCTGCCATCAATAACTCCACCTCTTTTTCCCTGGCGAAATTGTTTTTGGGTAGAGATTTGCAAACTCCTCTAGATTTAACATGGGATCTACTTTCTTTGCTCCTTTCCCCCCCTAATCAAGTCACTAAAGTGGAGTGGAAAAGGGCCTTAACTAAATTACACCAGGCACGGGAGGTCCATCGACGGGTTCACGACCGTGGGCACCGTCCATCAAAATTTAAACTTTTAGATAAAGTACTGTTAAAGAACCATCCTCAAAGTTCCGCGAGTGATCATGTATCTGCGAAACTTTGCCCTAGTTGGACAGGCCCTTTTTCAATCATTCGCTTCTCTACTCCGGTTTCTGTATTATTACAGGATGCAAATGATCCTTCCATTGTTAAAAAGGCCCATGTTTCGCAGTTGAAACAGTATTTTCAGTAATTTCTTTCTTTTTCTTTTCTCTTTTGCTCTACCCAGTGACCCTTCAACCCCACCCGGGTCAACTGGACTCTCCCATCTTGGTGAACATTAGGGAATGTTCCCCTTCTTTTGTTTTATTTTTTATGTATTATGTAAAACAAAAAATTACCCTAGACCATATTGTGTTTGTTTATTGTAATTTTTTAATAGCCCCCCCCCCCTTCCTTGTGCTTTTATTATTTGTTTATTTAAACATTGTTTCTTGCCGAGTCTGCTTTTGTTCCAGCTCCTCTTTTTCTTCCTTCCTCTTCGCCCGTCGCCATTCGTCGGGTCCATCTTGACTTCCGGAATCCTTCGGATTCCTGGCCGGCGGGGGAATATGTAACGATCACTCACCTATTTTCGGCTACCGTCATCTGGAACTCCATCTATGTTCATATACTCACCGATACTTCATTCATCTAACCGGCCTTGGACTTTCTCTGCTGCCTCGCCATGCATCCGTCCTGGTGAACTGCTGACTACACACTCAGTCTCCTCTGGGTTACGTCATCCGCTACGTCAGTGTCCGATATTTCTCGACGTTTTGTGTACTTTTTTCCGGAACTTTCTGCAGCGGTATAAAGGCTTCCCCCACATACTCGGTCTTCAGTCCAGCACTGATTCCGAGTGTGGTTGGAGGGTCATCAGAGGACTTGCCAGTATTTGCTGGGAAGCTCCACTTCTTTTATTTGCAGTATTGGGTGAGCAACAGAGTATTTATTTTATAATTACCACTATTATTCTTCTCCTATGGATTTTGGAGTTATCTTCATTTTTTGGCCGGTTTTCTTTTAAGACTGATATGAGTGATATTGTTCCTTAACAAATGAACATCGAGTAATATGCAATTTCAAGAGTTGGTGAGTGATTGATCTTGTGGCCTGGACGGTACAACTTATCACATAAAACTGTTCCTGCATTTGGCAATGTTTATACTCAGGCGACTCCCATTATTGTGATCCCCGTCCTTGGTAATTCCCGTGCCTTTCGTCTCCCTTCGTTTACTTTTTTGGAAATCTGTGTCCATATTCTCCGAGGCTTATAGGTTACCATGTTCATTTGATTAGTCACATATTATAACTTGTAAATGGTCTAGGGATTCTATTCTAATGTACGTCATTCACGATGAGTGTTTTCTTTTGTGTGTCAGGTTACAAAATTTTAGTTGTAAAATTTAAAATTAATTCCCTTTGTAGAAACAATATACTGTTTTGATTAACTTTTCTTCTTCTTATTACATCCACTAACCTCCCATTGGTCCCAGCTCTTTATCTTTGAACGTCTTGTCAAAGAAACTTAATCTTTCGTATTACAGCATTGTGTGGCCTTGGTCTGTACAGCATAAATACCATGTTAGAAGTGAAGTACGAGCATCGTATGAAGTATGAATACAAGTTCTCATAGTCGATTGTTCACAGATTAAGATATGCTTAGGTTTATCGAAGATACCAGGAACATTGAAAACCATGCAACATGAAGAAAATAATATAAACCTATGAACTCGGGCTCAGAAAGACACCCCTTAACATTCAGAGCCAATCAGCCTGGCAACTACAGAAGAAAAGTCAGGGAAAGGTAAATTGGATCGGGGGACCTTGAAAATGTGGAAACCTTGAAGTACTTGGGAAGCAAATTGACTTGATGCAGGAATGAACATGGAGATCAGTACTGTAGAAGGATACAACAGGGAAATGCATTTTACCAGAAGATAAGGAACTTGATCTGGAAGCAGGGATTAGCAACGAAGCGTAAAGAGGTGATGTATAACATGTATTATCATCCCATATTGACAAATGCACAAGATATCCAAACACTGGTAAGACAGACCAATGAGATGTGTGGTATATACGGGTGTCACTGTTAAATTTATAAAAGAACTAAAGAAATCCAACATTAAGATAACAAGATAGGCATGAACGTGTCAAATATGACAAAAGTAAAGGTTAAACTCACAGCTAAACTAGCAGCCAACTGAGCCGAATGCAGCCTGGTCACAAATAAAGGAAAACCTTCTTTGTATTTCTCCATTTTGGCAAAGAACTTGGCCGACAAACCATTCAAGTTTGAGGTGTATTCGAATTCTTACTGTTCTTCCTTTGATTTGCTTTGGACTTGATGACTTCTTGGCATTCTCTCATCCCCTCTTCGAATGCAAATAGGGCATTCACTCTATAAGGCAACTGCTCCGGTAAATCTCCAGCATCCACAAAACCTGAAGCAAGAAACTGGTAAATTAACTCTGTTTGACGTCTAGCCCTTAATATACTGCACAATCCATCAACAGTCTTGTATACAATAAAAAAGTAAAGAACTCAAATAAGCTATCTTCCCAGAAATATTGAGAGAAAGTTAGTTTCTATTCTGATCTTTGCACAAGAACTTTCGGGACACATCATTCTTTTTTTACACCCAACATAATTACTATAAAGAGCTCTGTTTATTGTTTTCTGTGGGACAAAAGCTTTCTTTGTAGGCCATTAATACTACAGGTAGTAAAATAAATAATGTATAATTGCAAATATACTTTGCATATATTTTCCAGAATTTGGCAAAAAAACTTGGTTGCACGCATTATTTGAAATAAGGTTGGTACTGCTTCGCCTCAAACAATGAATCCTGTTGTATTATATTATTGTCTGGCCTCGGTCTGTATGGCATAAATAGCATGTTAGAAGTGAAGTACGAGCAACATATGAAGTATAAATACAAGTTCTCATAATTGCTTGTTCACAGATTAATATGCTTAAGTTTATTGAAGATACGGGGAACATTGGAAACCATGCAAGATGAAGCAAATAAAAAGCACATAATTGGCTTTATGCCTCACGACACAAATAAGTCTTATGGCGACGGTGGGAGAGGAAAGGGCTAGGAGAGGGAAGAATGCGGCCTTGGCCTTAATTAAGACAAAGCCCAAGCATTTGCCTTGTGTGAAAATGGGAAACCACGGAAAGGGATCTTCAGGACTGTCGACAGTGGGGTTTGATATAACTGTCTCCCGGATACCAGCTCACAGCTGTGCTCCCTTAAACACAGGGCCGGTATGAAGAAAGTATGATGTCAGGGAAAGTTGTACTCATTACTAAAAAAAATCAAACTCTACATAAAAAAATGCACAAGATTTACTGGGCATTATGCACAACACAATCCTATACAACTATTACCAGTCATTACAACAACAGGCAGGTGAAACTAGGTGATTATAAAAATAAGCAGAAGGTAAGCAAACCATACAAAAATTTTGATCAACGGTGTTGTCTACCTGCGTGAAGATTATGATGAGTTTCTTTGAAACAAATTTATGTTCATTCTGTTTTCAGTTTTGGGGTACTCCATTATGTGGAAATAATTTGTTGTAAATGTAACACAAACTAAAACAAATTCTCTCACTTTTTTAAAATACTCTCCTAAAATTAGGATGCACAATGGAATTCAACAGGATACAAAGGTGTGGATTATTTGTGGCATACAGTATGTAATATGCGATTTCCCGGTATTCATTCGGTGCAGCAAGAGGAGACAAAAATTAGGTGTTTTGCAACAAGAAATGATATCACCTATTGGTGATTCCCAAAGCAGTTTGGTAAGATTGATTATAAGATTTTTCGATGGACTAACAATATCAGGTGCCGACTACAGGAGATTAAATTGATTAAAGAATTAATGTTATCGGTATGCATCCCACTAATGACTTTTAGAACACTTGGAGACACCAAAGTGCTGGAATTTTTTTCTGTGGGAGTTCTTTTATATGAGAAATATATATATCAGGTTCCCTATAGGAATCAATATCTTTATCATCTGATGGCCAGGCAGCCATCAGTTTTTTAAAAAGAGAATAAGGTTCTGATAGTGCATGTTTACAGCTGGTGGCTCCAGGAGCCTACGCAGTGGTCTAAATGGTTTGCACCAGCCATGCGTCTTGGTAGGTGTACTATTTACCAACTGATGACCCCAACTTAGCACATTGGGTCCAATCTCTGGCAACCAGGAGTGAATAGGTGAAAAATTTGTAAAGTCCATTAATGGACCAACTATATTGCTATTAGATCTTGTACATGGTAGCAGATTTACCAACACGTGGCAGACATATTTGACCCTTTTCAAATATCACTGGACTGAGAAAGGACCAAACCTATGAACTCGGGCTCAGAAAGCCACCCCTTAACATTCAGACCCAATCAGCCTGGCAACTACAGAAGAAAAGTCAGGGAAAGGTAAATTGGATCGGGGGACCTTGAAAATGTGGAAACCTTGAAGTACTTGGGAAGCAAACTGACATGATGTAGGAATGAACATGGAGATCAGTTCTGTAGAAGGATACAACAGGGAAATGCATTTTACCAGGAGATAAGGAAATTGATCTGGAAGCAGGGATTAGCAACGAAGCGTAATGAGGTGATGTATAACATGTATTATCACCCCATATTGACAAATGCACCAGATATCCAAACACTGGTAAGACAGACCAGTGAGATGTGTGGTATATGCGGGTGTCACTGTTAAATTTATGAATTAACTAAAGAAATCCAACATTAAGATAAGAAGATAGGCATGAACTTTTGAAAATGACAAAAGTAAAAGTAAAACTCACAGCTAAACTAGCAGCCAACTGAGTCGAATGCAGCCTGGTCACAGATAACAAAAAACCTTTGTGTTTCTCCATTTTGGCAAATTGGCCGACAAACCATTCATGCTTGAGGTGTATTCGACTTCTTACTATTCTTCCTTTGATATGCTTTGGACTTGATGACTTCTTGGCATTCTCTCGTCCCCTCTTCGAATGCAAATAAGGCATTCACTCAATAAGGCAACTGCTCCGGTAAATCTCCAGCATCCACAAACCTGAAGCAAGAAACTGGCAAATTAACTCAGTTTGACGTCTAGCCCTTAATATACTGCACAATCCATCAACAGTCTTGTATACAATACAAAAATAAAGAACTTCAAATAGCTATCTTCCCAGAAATTCTGCCAGAAAGTTAACTTCTATTCTGATCTTTGCACAAGAACTTTTTTAACACATTATTCTTTTCTTTATACCTAACATAATTACTATAAAGAGCTCTGTTTATTGCCTTGTGTGGTACAAAAGTTCTCTTTGTAGGCCATTAATGCCACAGGTAGTAAAATAAATAATGAATATTCGCAAATATTCTTCGCATATATTTTCCAGAATTTGGCAAAGAAAAACTTGGTTGCAAGCATTATTTGAAATAAGGTTGGTACTGCTTCACCTCAGACAATGAATGGTGGTGGTGGTGGTGGTGATTATTGTTTTAAGTGGAAGTACAACTGGGCAACCATCCTCTTCTTATTCTTCTTCTTTTATGACCATATAGGATCAATTTATTCAGTCCGTCGTTCAGGTCTCTTCGAAGGGATTGTTCGGGCTTTGCGGTCCTCCCAGTACTTCTTCAGACGCTCTGATCTTCGTGCCCTTTCCTCAGTTGAAAATGTACGTGTTGTTGGTTTGTTTTGTGTAAGGGTAAAGCGGAGGTTTGTATTCTTGAGTTTTGTATTCAATTTTTCTTATTTGTGGTGTCTTCTGTTGTAAGGCCTATTTCCTTCAGATCCTCTCTTACTTCTCTGATCCATTTACATCCTGTTGTGGTATTTCTTGAGACGAGATTGTGATGTACTAGTTGTTTCAGAAGTCTCGAATCCTGCATCCTCATGATAGGTCCAAAGAATCCCAGTCTCCTCTTACGCGTAGTATCCGTAATGGGTTCTAGCTCTTTGTACACGGCTTTGTTATGTACCGGTTACGACCTGTACATAAGTATTTTTTGAGCATAAGTTACGTTTATTTACCAAGCGTAATGTTCCGAGCGCGGATGGTTAATCTACCAACAGCGAGGACCAGCTAGCGAAGTGTATAACGACTGTGAGCTGTGACGTAGCCACAGGGGCTAGCTGGGCCGCCCGCTCATCTCAACACGTGTTGCCAGCCTTGACTGGTATTTTCTGGATTCCACGTCACTTGTTCTAGTGAGTTCGATGGAGAAAATTTGGAAATTTCTATAATAATTGTGCTAGTGAGGCGAGCGTGCGTGTTGTGCTAGTGAGTTGTTTGTTGTTCTACTGATAGTGAAGTGTGCTTGTTGCAAGTTAAGGGCTGTGATGTTGCCGAAGCTGTCCCTTGCAGCTGCCCGGACATCCTGCGACCTGCCAGTGACGAGGATGAGCTGAGGATGGGATGAGGCGACCGCTGGTCCTCAGTCATCACCGCCGCCGCCGCCGTAAACCGCCCTCGATCCCGCACCAGTGCCCTCGTCTCTCCAGCGACCATGTTTGTACGCAAGACGTGGTTACTGCGCTTCAGCATCTTCTTGAATGTGGTAGTGTTATTACTGTACGTAGGCCCTCACATAGCCTCCAAGAATGGAGTGGACTTTATCGAGGAGCTGCAGGCTTCCGGTCGGAACCTTGCCCAAATAGCTCCGGAGTCAGCAAGTTTAATGAGTGCGAACACGGAAGGACCTGCTTCAGGCCCTGTCTCGGGTCCTGCTGTAGTCAGTGATTGTACAGCAGGCCATGAGGCGAGCGATATGTCATCTTGTTTGGGGTCACCTAAACGTCCCAATGCTCGAGTTTCAAGCAAATCCATCGAGGGATTCAGGAGATATTCAATCAAACCTTATTATGACGTAGACATCCCGGATTGAATAAAAAGGGAACCTACTGTAGCCTATTCACACAGTCTCAGCTGAGTAGTAGCTGCCTCTGTGGATCCGTGGTAGAGTGTCGGCCTCCGGATCCCAAGATAGCGGGTTCAAACCCGGCAGAGGTAGTCGGATTTTTGAAGGGCGGAAAAAAGTCCATTCGACACTCCATGTCGTACGATGTCGGCATGTAAAAGATCTCTGGTGATACATTTGGTATTTACCCGACAAAATTAATTAAATCTCAGCCATAGACGCCCAAGAGAGATCCGGTTTACTCTAGGTCCGCTAGATGGCAGACAGAGAAAACCAGAACGTCGAAATTGACGAGCAGACAGCCAGATGGCGTCAAATCGAAATGTCTGCAAACGGTAGCTGAGGCCATACGATTATTATGATCATTATTATTAGCTGAGTAGTCAGCGAGGACACTCTTGCTGCTACTATCATCGTGGAACTCTGTCATTATACAAGTGTGGGAAGACGATTCTTCCAAGTTTTATAAAGTGGACTCAT
Source organism: Anabrus simplex (assembly GCF_040414725.1). Classification (NCBI taxonomy): domain Eukaryota; kingdom Metazoa; phylum Arthropoda; class Insecta; order Orthoptera; family Tettigoniidae; genus Anabrus; species Anabrus simplex. The sequence goes on along the minus strand of NC_090276.1, from coordinate 84,988,592 downwards.
AAGACTTCGAGTGTGGTAGAAATTTTTCTAAGTCTTCGGAATTGAACTTGGAATATTTACAAGTGTTCATTGAAGGGACTTGTATTATTTACGTGTCATCGAAGTTGGAATTTTTCTAAGTGTTAACTAAATGGACTTGTATTCTTTCCATGGGTTCGAGACCCGAATTCTTCTAAGTGTTCACTGAACATTATTTACGTGTCTTCGAAGTTGGAATTTTTCTAAGTGTTCACTGAATGGACTTATATTATTTACACGTAAAGGAGATTGGAACTTTTCTAAGTGTTCGTAAAATGGACTTGTGTTTTTTACGTGGAATATTTACAACTGTTGAGGAACTCATTCTTCTAATAGACAGTAATTGATTAACATTGCCAGTGATGAACTTTAACTTTCCAACGGCTTTGAACAAAGTTAGGATTTCACTTGCATTTACTCAAAGACTTGTACATTTGCCAGTGTTGGTTTAAAAGTCTTATAAATTTCGTCAGTGAATTTATTTATGTGAATGGACTTGTGTTTTCGTCAGTGGTCACTCAAAGACTTTATGAATTTCACCAGTGAATAACTTTAAATATATTCAGACTTCCAAGTGAATGGACTTGTGTTTTTTTTGTTCGAGTTTAGGCAAAGACTTGCACCTTCGCCAGTAATGAACTTTGAGTTTAACTATAATTTCACAAGAAGGGACTTGTATTTTTACGTTGCAAACGTTATTCCGAGACAAAGATTTTCCTAGTGATGAACTCTAAAATTATTAATACCACTCATATCATTTTAGGAGCGTTGGAAGTCTTGATGTACAATTATCAAGATCTCTGCTTATAAGTTGATCATCCAAGGTGTTCATGGACTCAGTGCTACTAGTGACCTTGGGAAAATCAATCCTCTCAGTCTCATTGGGCTGAGGTAGTACGTGACTATCTACAACATCGCCTGGATCATCGGGGTTCAACCCGGGCCTCAGAGTTCGAGACAACTCTACTTCGTAATCTATAATCTTCATTTCCGTATTGACAATTGCACAATTAAAAATAGGAGAGGATTTCCACCAATCAATACTTATTTATTGCATACATTAAACTACAGGACCGGTTTCGACCTCATATTCAAGGTCATCTTCAGCTGAACCATATATACATATTAATATAATGAAGCTTTGATTAAGATTGTGGTGTTGAAGGAATGCCATATGATGATGATGTACATTTAGTTACATACAAATGGGGCACGTCTTAGCGTGAGCTGGCGTATATGTCATTCTGTGCAATATTGCAACTGTATGTCTAAAATGTTGAAGGTCTTAAAACTAGTGTATAAAACACGTCTTTTCCTAAACTAACTTATATATATGTACAAGATAAAAACAATACATAAAAACACTTCATGTACATGAACATTCATTCTTGCTTGGTGGTCAATACATCGACTAACTTCCGTATTTAAGTCTTATTCACAGTTGTACACTTCAGCTGCTATTCTTAGAGTTTGTAAAATTGCATGGATAAAAGTTTTTGTCTTCCTGTGCGTATGTGAGATAAAACACTTTCAATTTAAAAAGGGTGCCAAATGTATGGATGAAATTCAAGTAAAATATGTTCAGCTCTGCTGTGTGTGTTGCCCTTTTATAAGAACCAATTCATGTTTTCTTATTGGCGTCCGTAAATTTGGGTGACATTGGTTTCAAGGTAGTGGCTCCTTTCCCATTTGTAGCTGTGCAATGATGTTATGTTAATCTGTGGAAGATAAGATTGAGTTATAAATGATATTGTGCGGAGGAATGTCTAAGGGTTATGTGTGTGAATTGGAATATGTACTTACTGTTGTTGGTGTAGCTGAGTTGTGTTTGACATGCGAGCTTGTAATGTACTACTTCGTGTTCTTCTTGGGCTTATGCTAGCTGCTGTGAGGGGAAGGAAAGGAGGGGTAGGGAGAGTTGTTGTTGTAGGGGTAGGGATGGAGCTGGGTGTGTTGTTTGGTGTTTTTCTGTTGCTTGTTGCATTCTGTTTATCGATTAACTTAAGGTAAGGGTTTTTTAAGGCGGGGATAACTGTATTGAGGATGATATTAGTTTTTTCTGTGATTTCATTTATGTTGTAATTTGGATTGGTGTACTGATCCAAAGTGATGTAGAATTCTTCTGTTATGTTGAGCAGGGGGCCTTTGGGGTTTATGTTTAGGATTTGCATATCGTTATCGATGTTTGTGAAACTGTGTTTATAGTCTGCGACATGTTGTCCTATTGAGGAAAAATGATTGTGTTTCACTGCATTTATGTGTTCGTTATATCGGGTTAGGAAGTTTCTACCGGTACGTCCGATATAGCTGGTCTCGCAGTTATTACATTTGATGCGGTATACCCCTGAGTGGTTGTATTTGTTGTTGCTGTTGATTGTCCTGACATTGTGTATGATGTTGGTACTATTGTGTGTAGTTCTGAATGCTATTCTTAGGTTATGTTTTTTAAAAATGTTAGTTATGGGGTATATGTGTACATTGTTGAAAGTGAATAGTGCATAGTCTTTCTTGGGTTCGTTTACTTTTGTTAGTTTGGTTTTGGGTTGGGATTTTATTTTGTGAATGATTTTGTTAACCATGTCTTTCTTGAATCCATTGTTTTTAGCTATGTCATGAATTAATTGTAATTCTTTGTTTAGATCTTCTTTTGTTAACGGTATATTGAATGCTCTGTGTATCATGCTATAGTAGGCTGCTCTTTTGTGTATGTTGGGGTGAACGGAATCCATTTTAATTGTATTTGAGGTATGCGTGGGTTTTCTCTATATTCTGTAAGAAAGGTGGTCATCATGTCTAGTTGTCGTTATGTCCAGGTAGTTCAGTTTGTGATTGTTTTCGGATTCCATGGTAAATTTTATATGGGTATCTATTGTATTGAGTTTATCTAATATATCAGTTTCATTTGTGGACCTATTGTCGAGGATGATAAAGATATCATCAACAAATCTACACCAAAAAAATATATGGTCTATTTTGTTGATGAATGTGTGCTCTAAATAGTCTATGTAAATTTCGGCAATTATACCAGAAGCGGGAGATCCCATTGGTAAACCCTGTTGCTGATAGATAGTATCATGGAATTTAAAGTAGTTGTTACTAATGGCAAAATTAAGTAATTTAATGAACTCTTCTATTTCCAAAGTGCTTAGATTGCTATGACTTTTTAGGTTAGATTCAATGATTTCTATTGTTCGTTTTGTGGGAATGTTTGGGTACATGTTTATTATGTCAAATGATGCGAGTTTGTGATATGGTTCAATCTTTAATCCTTTTGTCCTATTACAAAATTCTATTGAGTTCCGTACTGTTTTATTAGCTAAGAATACGTAGTGCTTTTTGAGAAATCGTTGAATAAATTGCGAAAGTTTATAGGTTGGGCTTGCTCTGTAGTTAATAATGGGTCTCATTGGAATATGTTCTTTGTGTATTTTGGGATAAGCTTTAGCAGTAGGTATTTGAGGATTCATTGCTATAAGTTTAGAGGATTCTACTTCTGTTAAAAGAAAGTGTGTATTTTTTTAATAAGGTTTTGAGGTTCCTTTGTATGTTATTGGCCGGGTCTTTACGTTCGATGAGGAAAGTGTTATCTTGAAAACATTCTTTGGTTTTCAATATGTATTGGTCTTTGTCAATAATAACTGTGGTATTGCCCTTATCGGCTTTCGTTATTAGTAGATTATTCTGTTTTATCTTGTCTTTGAGTTTGTTTATGTGTACTTTGTTGGTTGATTTATTATTTTGGGAGTTACTGTGAATTTTGTCAATATATTGTGGGAGCCTTCTTTTAATATCATATCTGACTTCGTCTCGTAGCTCATGTGGGATTTTCTGTATGGCGTTTTCTATTTCGGTGATAGTAGTTGTTATGTTCTGGAAAGTTGATGTGTTACCCCAATTGTGCTTGGGTCCCTTGCTCAAGATAACAGTTTCCATTTCGTTAAAAGACGTATTTGTGAGATTTTTTACGGGTGGGTGGAATTTGTGTTCAGTGATTTCATTGGGAAAGGTGGCAGAGTTCGTGTTCGGAGTTTCGGTTTTTGAGTTTGGTTTGGATGGTTGTTTAAGTGCTTCTAACTTCTTATTTAGTGTATTCTGTTTTTTGGTGGCTAAGTTCCTGATTTTTTCTGTCGTGATCTGCTGAAAATTATCCCAATAGCTATGTGGTAACTCGTTAGATGCCTTTAAATGTATTCGGTATAGTTCGTTGTTAAGATGTTGTTTTTTACGGTATAAAAACTTTATTTCTTCTTTCAGCCAGATTTTGTTTGTTCTTTTTTGCGTATTTTGAGTTTGTTTGGTGTGTCTGTGTTTATTGTTATATTTTCTCAGGAATTTAGGTATTAAGTCATTTTTTAGACATTCCTTCAGAAAAACAATGCTCTTAATCGCATTCGTTAGTTTGATCTTTAAGTTTCGAAATCTATATGCGTTCCATTTTGCCTGGTTGGCTACGATATCGTAATCTATAATCTTCATTTCCGTATTGACAATTGCACAATTGAAAATAGGAGAGGATTTCCACCAATCAATACTTATTTATTGCATACATTAAACTACAGGGCTCCAATTCACACACATAACCCTTAGACATTCCTCCGCACAATATCATTTATAACTCAATCTTATCTTCCACAGATTAACATAACATCATTGCACAGCTACAAATGGGAAAGGAGCCACTACCTTGAAACCAATGTCACCCAAATTTACGGACGCCAATAAGAAAACATGAATTGGTTCTTATAAAAGGGCAACACACACAGCAGAGCTGAACATATTTTACTTGAATTTCATCCATACATTTGGCACCCTTTTTAAATTGAAAGTGTTTTATCTCACATACGCACAGGAAGACAAAAACTTTTATCCATGCAATTTTACAAACTCTAAGAATAGCAGCTGAAGTGTACAACTGTGAATAAGACTTAAATACGGAAGTTAGTCGATGTATTGACCACCAAGCAAGAATGAATGTTCATGTACATGAAGTGATTTTATGTATTGTTTTTATCTTGTACATATATATAAGTTAGTTTAGGAAAAGACGTGTTTTATACACTAGTTTTAAGACCTTCAACATTTTAGACATACAGTTGCAATATTGCACAGAATGACTATACGCCAGCTCACGCTAAGACGTGCCCCATTTGTATGTAACTAAATGTACATCATCATCATATGGCATTCCTTCAACACCACAATCTTAATCAAAGCTTCATTATATTAATATGTATATATGGTTCAGCTGAAGATGACCTTGAATATGAGGTCGAAACCGGTCCTGTAGTTTAAGGTATGCAATAAATAAGTATTGATTGGTGGAAATCCTCTCCTATTTTTAATTGAACAACTCTACTTGCTGTCAATCCAGACAGTCTAGCTGCCTCTGTCTGGATTATCTGGAGTCGCTGGAATCCCTAGAGTCTTCTGGAACGTGCTTCAACCAGCTTGGCTTGGTGAGCTGGAGAACCCAAGCCATAATATTGGAATACGAGGAAGACAGTCCGTTTCTACTTAGAGGTGATGTGCAAATTCATGACATTTTTGAATAAACACTTATACAATCGGAGTCAAAGTTTTTCTGTAGATAGGACCCTACCTCCTGCACCAAGCCCTAGCTACAATTAACCCAGTTTTTCACCCTGAGATCTCTATTTCATGACCCTATCAAATTTTATCTGAGAGTCGGGCTCTTTTACTGGTACAGTTAGGTATTAACTGCCACTGTCCATCTTTCTGGTATTTTTTGTTGATGCAGGTTCTTCCAATCCTCCTTTCAATTTTCTGAAGTCTGTCAGTTTTTGATTGTTTATTCAGGTAAAAGAGTGTTTCAGCTGCATATGTGGCTTCCGGTTTTATAACTGTGTTGTAGTGTTTTATTTTTGTATTTATTGATAAACACTAATCAGAGGGAACAAAGGAAGGGATCCGACACTTCGAAAAATGAAGGTATCGGCCAAAGGAAGACAAGGGCCACAAAGGGCGTGAAAATGAAAGACTCCCTAGCCTTCGCAAAGCTAATAGCGTCGGAGTCAGAAAAGAACAAGAGATGACCAAGGGAGGTCGGATAGGATGGATTAAAGTGAGGAGCCTGGCACAAGTAAATGGAAGCAATGCCGGGACTCAGCTGATGGCCCCGTGGTCGCCAAACGACGCTCCAAATTTCAGAGCCCTTGGGGCCCCTTTTAGTCGCCTCTTACGAAAGGCAGGGGATACTGTGGATGTTATTCTACGGCCCCACTCACAGGGGGATCAAACAATGAATCATTTCGTATTACAGCATTGTGTGGCCTTGGTCTGTACGGCATAAATACCATGTTAGAAGTGAAGTACGAGCATCGTATGAAGTATGAATACAAGTTCTCATAGTCGATTGTTCACAGATTAAGATATGCTTAGGTTTATCGAAGATACCAGGAACATTGAAAACCATGCAACATGAAGAAAATAATATAAACCTATGAACTCGGGCTCAGAAAGACACCCTTTAACATTCAGAGCCAATCAGCCTGGCAACTACAGAAGAAAAGTCAGGGAAAGGTAAATTGGACCGGGGACCTTGAAAATTTGATAACCTTGAAGTATTCGAAAAGCAAATTGACTTGATGCAAGAATGAACATGGAGATCAGTACTGTAGGAGGATACAACAGGGAAATGCATTTTACCAAAAGATAAGGAACTTGATCTGGAAGCAGGTATTACCAACAAAGCATAAAGAGGTGATGTATAACATGTATTATCACCCCATATTGACAAATGCACCAGATATCCAAACACTGGTAAGACACACCACTGAGATGTGTGGTATATACGGGTGTCAATGTTAAATTTATAAATTAACTAAAGAAATCCAACATTAAGGTAACAAGATAGGCATGAACTTGTCAATTATGACAAAAGTAAAGGTAAAACTCACACCTAAACTAGCAGCCAATTGAGCCGAATGCAGCCTTGTCACAGATAACAAAAAAACCTTCTTTGTGTTTCTCCACTTTGGCAAAAAATTTGGCCGACAAACCATTCCAGTTTGAGGTGTATTCGACTTCTTACTGTTCCTCCTTTGATCTGCTTGGACTTGATGACTTCTTGGCATTCTCTCGTCCCCTCTTCGAATGCAAATAGGGCATTCATTCTATAAGGCAACTGCTCCGGTAAATCTCCAGCATCCACAAACCTGAAGCAAGAAACTGGCAAATTAACTGTGTTTGACGTCTAGCCCTTAATATACTGCACAATCCATCAACAGTCTTGTATACAATAAAAAAATAAAGAACTTCAAATTAGCTATCTTCCCAGAAATATTGCCAGAAAGTTAGTTTCTATTCTGACCTTTGCACAAGAACTTTCGGGACACATTATTCTTTTCTTTATATCCAACATAATTATTATAAAGTGCTCTGTTTATTGCTTCCTGTTTTGCAAAAGTTCTCTTTGTAGGCCATTAATACCACAGGTAGTAAAGTAAATAAGGAATATTCGCAAATATTCTTCGCATATATTTTCCAGAATTTGGCAAAAAAAAAAAATTGGTTGCACGCATTATTTGAAATTTGCTTCGCCTCAAACAATGAATACTTTTGTATTAAAGAATTGTGTGGCCTTGGTCTGTGCGGCATAAATAGCATGTTGGAAGTGAAGTACGAGCAACGTACGAAATATGATGAGTTTCTTAGAAACAAATATATGTTCTTTCTGTATTCAGTTTTGGGGGTCTTCATTAAGTAAAAATAATTTGTTGTAAATAAAACACAAACTGAAACCAATTCTCTCTTTTTTTTTAAATTCTCTCCTAAAATTAGGATGCACAATGGCATTCAACAGGATTCATTGGTGTGGATTATTTGTGGCATACGGAAAGTAATATGCGATTCTCTGGTATTTTTCGGTACAGTGCCAGGAGAGAAAAATTAGGTGTTTTGCAATAAGAAATTACATCACTATCGGTGACTCCCAATACAGTTTGGTAATATTGATTATAAGTTTTTCGATGGACTAACAGAATCAGGTGCCGACTACACAGGATTAAATTGATTAAAGAATTAATGTTATCGGTTTGCATCCAACTAATGACTTTTACAACACTTGGAGACTCCAAAGTGATGAAATTTCTTTCTGTGGGAGTTCTTTTATATGAGAAATATATTTCAGGTTCCATATAGGAATCAATATCTTTATCATCAGATGGCCAGGAAGGCATCAATTTTTGAAAAAGAGACAAAGGTTCTGATAGTGCATTTTTACAGCCGGTGGCTCCAGTAGCCTACGCAGTGGTCTACACGCTATGCACCAGGCATGCGCCTTGGTAGGTATACTATTTAGCAATGGATGAGCCCAACTTAGCACATTGGATCAAAACTCTGGCAACCAGGAGTGAATACTTGAAAAATTTGTAATGTCCATTAACGGACCAACTATATTGCTATTAGATCTTGTACATGGCAGCAGATTTACCAACACGTGGCTGACATATTTGACCCTCTTTAAATATCACTGGACTGAGAAAGAATTGAACCTAAGAACTCAGGCTCAGAAAGCCACCCCTTAACAGTCAGAGCCAATCAGCCTGGCAACTACAGAAGAAAAGTCAGGAAAAGGTAAATTGAATCGGGGGACCTTGAAAATGTGGAAACTTTGAAGTACTTGGGAAGCAAATTGACTTGATGCAGGAATGAACATGGAGATCAGTACTGTAGGAGGATACAACAGGGAAATGCATTTTACCAGAAGATAAGGAACTTGATCTGGAAGCAGGGATTAGCAACGAAGCGTAAAGAGGTGATGTATAACATGTATTATCATCCCATATTGACAAATGCACCAGATAGCCAAACACTGGTAAGACAGACCAGTGAGATGTGTGGTATATACGGGTGTCACTGTTAAATTTATAAAAGAACTAAAGAAATCCAACATTAAGATAACAAGATAGGCATGAACTTGTCAAATATAACGAAAGTAAAAGTAAAACTCACAGCTAAACCAGCAGCCAATTGAGCCGAATGCAGCCTGGTCACAAATAAAGGAAAACCTTCTTTGTATTTCTCCATTTTGGCAAAGAACTTGGCCGACAAACCATTCAAGTTTGAGGTGTATTCGACTTCTTACTGCTCTTCCTTTGATTTGCTTTGGACTTGATGACTTCTTGGCATTCTCTCGTCCCCTCTTCGAACGCAAATAGGGCATTCACTCTATAAGGCAACTGCTCCGGTAAATCTCCAGCATCCACAAACCTGAAGCAAGAAACTGGCAAATTAACTCTGTTTGACGTCTAGCCCTTAATATACTGCACAATCCATCAACAGTATTGTATACAATACAAAAATAATGAACTTCAAATAGTATCTTCCCAGAAATTCTGCCAGAAAGTTAGCTTCTATTCTGATCATTGCACAAGAACTTTTGGAACACATTATTTCTTTCTTTATACCCAACATAATTACTATAAAGAGCTCTGTTTATTGCCTCCTGTGGTACAAAAGTTCTCTTTGTAGGCCGTTAATACCGCAGGTAGAAAAATAAATAATGAATATTCACAAATATTCTTCGCATATATTTTCCAGAATTTGGCAAAGAAAAACTTGGTTGCACGCGTTATTTGAAATAAGTTTGGTACTGCTTCGCCTCAAACAATGAATCCTGTTGTATTATATTATTGTCTGGCCTCGGTCTGTATGGCATAAATAGCATGTTAGAAGTGAAGTACGAGCAACGTATGAAGTATAAATACAAGTTCTCATAACTGCTTGTTCACAGATTAATATGCTTAGGTTTGCTGAAGATACAGGGAACATTGGAAACCATGCAAGATGAAGCAAATAAAAAGCACATAATTGGCTTTATGCCTCACAGACACAAATAGATCTTATGGCAACGGTGGGAGAGGAAAGGGCTAGGAGAGGGAAGAATGCGGCCTTGGCCATAACTCATTGCGGACCGTGGATGGCGTAAGACGTTTAAGCTTGCTCCTATGCTGCGGGCCGCGGACGGCGTAAGACGTTTAATGTTCCGCGCGAAGCAATGCTGTTTATATTCGTCATCTATGCAGTCTTACACCTTGTCAGCGTTACTGGTTGTAGCAGGAAGTTGGTTTACCTTTTTGAGATAACCCTGGCGTTGAGTGGGCTCATGCTATCTTTGCTGTTTTAGCGGGAATATCTCAGCAGTAGTATAATTGGACAGTTCGGCCGCCTCCTCCTCCTCCCGCCGCCTCCTCCTCCTCCCGCCGCCTCCTCCTCCTCCCGCCGCCTCCTCCGCCGCTGCCTCCGCCGCCGCCGCCCGCGGGAAATTTGAATTTTGGCGGGAGATTTGAATTTGTAAACAAAGCCACGTGCTTTTTGACAGCTGTCATCGCCAACAACGCAACGCTAACCTCCCTGCTGCCATCTTGACGGGCCTAAACCTCACTAGTGCCAACTTAACCTCACTAGCGCGAGGTAAACAAAGCCACGTGTTTTTTGACAGCCACGTGCTTTTTGACAGACAACAACGCATCGCTAACCTCAGTACTGCCATCTTGATGGGCCTAAACCTCAGTAGTGCCAACTTAACCTCACTAGCGCGAGGTAAACAAAGCCACGTGCTTTTTGACAGCCACGTGCTTTTCAACAGATTTGTAAACAAAGCCACGTGCTTTTTGACAGCTGTCATCGACAACAACGCATCGCAAACCTCAGTACTGCCATCTTGACGGGCCTAAACCCCAGTAGTGCCAACTTAACCTAACTAGCATGAGGTAAACAAAGCCACGTGTTTTTTGACAGCCACGTGCTTTTTGACAGATTTGTAAACAAAGCCACGTGCTTTTTGACAGACAACAACGCATCGCTAACCTCAGTACTGCCATCTTGACGGGAATAAACCTCGGTGGTACCAACTTAACCTAACTAGCTCGAGATAAACAAAGCCACGTGCTTTTTGACAGCCACGTGCTTTTTGACAGCTGTCATCCGCCATCTTTAAACTACAGAGCGCTGTGCTGCCCTCTTTCGTCACCTGTCATCGGCAGTGCTGCCATCTTGGCGGGCCTAAACCTTAGTGCTACCAACTTAACCTCACTAGCTCGAGATAAACAAATCCACGTGCTTTTTGACAGCCACGTGCTTTTTTGACAGCTGTCATCCGCCATCTTTAATCCATAGAGCACAGTGCTGCCCTCTTTAGCTACTTACCTTTGAAATGTGGTGGCGGATAATTTGAAAAAATGCTTTTTTGACAGCAGCCATCTTTGAGCGCCGTGCTACACTCTTTAGCTAGTTACCTTTGAAATGTGGTGGCAGGCAATTCCACATGACAGCAGTCATCTTTAATCAAGAGAGCACCGTGCTGCCCTCTATGTGGTGGCGGCAAATTCTACATGCTCTTGTTTGGAAACAAACTCACGCGCTTTTTTGACAGCCGTCATCCGCCATCTTTAATCAACAGAGCACAGTGCTGTACTCTTTAGCTAGATACCTTTGAAATGTGGTGGCGGCAAATTCTACATGCTCTTGTTGGGAAACAAAGCCACGTGCTTTTTTTGACAGCTGTCATCCGCCATCTTTAATCAATAGAGCACTGTGCTGCTATCATGCGGGCAATTTCGTCAGCTGCCATCCGCCATCTTTAATCCAGAGAGAACAGTGCTGCACTCTATGTGGTGGTGGTAAATTCCACGTGCTTTACAAACCCATGTGCTTTTCTGACAGCTGTCGTCCGCCATCTTTAATCTAGAGAGAACAGTGCTGCACTCTATGTGGTGGCGGCAAATTCCACGTGCTTTACAAACCTATGCGCTTTTCTGTCATCCACCATCTTTAATCTAGAGAGAACAGTGCTGCACTCTATGCGGTGGCGGCAAATTCCACGTGCTTTACAAACCTATGCGCTTTTCTGTCATCCACCATCTTTAATCTAGAGAGAACAGTGCTGCACTCTATGTGGTGGCGGCAAATTCTACGTGGAAACAAATTCTACTCGCTCTTCAGCTGTCATCCACCATCTTTAATCAAGAGAGCACCGTGCTGCCCTCTTTGTGGTGGCGGATAATTTGAAAAAATTCTTTTCGACAAGCAGCCATCTTTAATCCAGAGAGAACAGTGCTGCCCTCTTTAGCTACTTACCTTTGAGGCGGTTAATTTGAAAAATTCTTTTCGACAAGCTGCCATCTTTAATCCAGAGAGAACAGTGCTGCCCTCTTTAGCTACTTACCTTTGAGGCGGTTAATTTGAAAAATTCTAGCTGCCATCTTTAATGAAAAGGGCATCGTGGTGCTATCTTGCGGGTAATATTTTACGTCACAGCTGTCATCCACCATCTTGCATTGCTAACCTTAGTGCTGCCCTCTTTAGCTACTTACCTTTGAAACAAAAAATCTATTTAACAAGCTGTCATCCGCCATCTTTAATCCAGAGAGAACAGTGCTGCACTCTATGTGGTGGCGGATAACTTGAAAAAATCTTTTTGACAAGCAGCCATCTTTAATCAACAGAGCACCGTGCTGACATCTTTAGCTACCGCCATCTTACATCGCTTACCTCGCTGCTGCACTCTATGTGGTGGCGGTAAATTCGAACAAGTTTAATCACGCATCGGGAAAGCTAGAGTAAGCACGTGCTGCAGTGATGACGTCATCATGCACGTTTAAACCCGTTCGTTGACCAAAAGCTTTAGTCTTCGGGAAACAGTGATAGAGTGTGGAGTGCAAACATGACGAAAACATTAATAGTTGATGTGCAAGGCTTTAAAGTAAACGGAAACAAGTTTGTGTTTAAAGAGGTGGCTGTGTTAGATTGCTGTGTGTTGTGGGCACCAAAACTTGTTACTTTAGTATTTAGTCCACCGTTCCCTTACTGTTTGCAAACAGATGAAGATAAAAAGCAGACTCAGTGGATTGAAAACAATTTAGGTTTGAAGTGGGAAGAAAAAGGAATACCTTATCGTTTTCTACCTTTAATGATGAATGCACATTTGTCAAGAGCAGATCTTGTTCTTTTAAAGGGTTGTGAAAAGAAAGAATGGTTGCGTGATTTTCTACCATCATCATGTGAACTTATCGACATGCATGAATTGGGGTGCCCATCATTTAAAACTCTTCCGAAAGAGCATAGTAGAGAAACAACTAAACAGTCTTTACAACATGTATGCATGCTCTTTGATTGGTTGTGTCGCAGTGCATGCCGGGAAGTGAACAACATATGTAAACTGCAGTGTCGAAATAACCTTAGTGTAAAAGAAACATTTGTAGAGTAAAGACATCATGTCATTTCTAACAGATACTAAGTGTAACGCAGTTGAAAAGGCGATCGTAAAGTTTTATGCATGCAAAAAGAAACTAAACACTTTTACTGAAGAAGAGTTAAATGCATTACCAAAGGCATTTTTGGTCAATGTAGCTGCGAATGCTGTAAAGAAGATTTGGGATAAGGTGTCTCGTGAGTGGACTCAAGATCCTGTTTTGTCAGAGCTTCAAACGTGTAGTTTACATCATGAACACGTGAGTTTAGCTAGAAGACCTTCTGTGAGACAGTGCCGTACATGTCAACTAATTAAACTGTATCACGGACCTAAAACTAACGAGTTGTCTTCGCTTATAAACACTTATCATGGCTGTGGAGAGAGTAAACAAGGAAAAGGTGAAGAAACGTGCTGGGAGAAAGATGAGGAAGCATGTTGGGCGTGGACTCATCAATAGAGTGATTGATCTTCTTTTCTTCGTGCTTCATCTCCCCTGCGGCCCTAGAACATGTTCGCCTGACATGTAGTTACATGCTGCCTGCGTGTCGTGTAGCTGTTAAAATCTGCTTCGTAAAGTTATGCTGTGTGTGTGTATGTGTTATTACCTAGTGCTTTAGCTGCTCAGAAGAATATAGCAGCACTTGTCGTTGTTGGTGTAATAAAACGAAAACTGAGTGTCAAAGACCGTAACATGAACAAAGGATAAAAATGTATGTATATATATTCTAAAATAAATATGAATTGTCAAAACATATTACAGGTGTTGTTTAATCCTACAGCATGTCCTAGTGAATTAGAAGAAAGGAAACGTAGAGGATTAAAAGAAAACACACATAAGATTTAAAGTACATCCTCTTTATTAATCCATGAATTAAAGCTGTTATTAAAACCAAGCCATTTAACATACAGTTTATTGCCACGACGTCGAATAACACGTTCAACTAAATAGTGATCAGGATATTTTGTTTTCTGCAGTTCTTCGATGTAGAATCCTCCTTCAATAGGCTGTCCTCTGAGATCGCGAAGTAAATACGTAACTGGATTAGTAAGCTTAACACTTCTGATTTGAAAAATTTCAGTGCTCCAGTTAGGTGTGTATCCTTTTGCAAAGATAGACTTGTGTTTGCTGATGCGAACGAAATCACCTTCTTTAAAGCGATGGCGACGTGGATCAGCTGTTTTGATTACAAGATGAATAGCATCTAGACGAGGTGTATTCTTTGTAACAAGACGTGGCTTTGTTCCGATAGTGCGATGAGGTGTATCGTTGTAGGTAGATAAAAGTCTAGGTAGCAGATCAATCCAACGATATGAACCTTGCGCTGTAAATTCTCGCCACATCATTGTTTTGAGTGTACGATTAAAGCGTTCTACAACACTTGCCTTGAGATTGCTGAACGTAGAGTAGTGTTGAATGCCAAGTAACTTGAGGTAAGAAGAAAAATCCTTGTTGTAAAACTCTTTACCTTGATCAGTTTGAAGAAGCCTTGGGCAGCGTTTCTATTCTTCAACAATATGTTTAAATGCTTCTTTAACTTGAGCTGCTGTTTTAGAACGCACGGGTTGTGCAAAAGCAAACTTTGAGTACACATCGATAACAGTAAGTAGATACTTATAGCCCTTATTACTAGAAGCATATGGAATCATTTCTACTAAGTCTGCTTGCCAGAGATCATCTTTTCCTCGTGTAATAACGCGTCTGCGACAGTAGGTGCGACGTGCTGGTTTATGTAACTCATGTGCGATGTTTACCTTTACAGGTGAGATCTTCTCTTGACGAGCCATTACAAAATAATACCGGCATAACGTAGTTCTCTTTCTATTTCTAGAATTTCTGATCCGTGACCAGTGTGACCAGCCTCTTGCGATGCTCTTAAAAGTTGTAATCGTTCAACGAGTAAGTTTGGGTCATTCCAGTATCTTACATCCACATACGGCAACAAAGGCTTGTAGATAACGTCTAGACTACGTGCAGTCGGAAACAGCTTAGAAATAAACTCACGATACTTGTAACTCTTATTCGCATTTACAGCTTCTGTTCTCTTGTAATTACGTCGTGTTGCATTGGTAGCAAAAAGTATTGCTTTATACTTTTTAAGATCATCTTGTAAAATTATATCCTTGTCAGGTATTCGTGAGAAAAGAAGTTCTAAGAGTCCTTTCGTAGGTTTATAGGTAACACCTTTTACAATGAGTTTGTTGCTATTAATCTTAACATTTGAATTTCCTATCCGGAAACAGTCATCTTCGTAGCGAATACCATAGGTAGTGTCAGTTTGTCCTGTAAAAAGTTTTTCTATATAAGGTGCAAAGAGAGATCCATAGGTATCTTGAATAAAAGTTCTAAACTGATTGCGATACTCTGGTGTAATCATAACCTCAGACAAAGATGGTAGATTTTGCGTCGATGTAGTAGGTGTTTCTGCAATAACATCTGTAGTTAAAAACTCAACACGCTTAGATGGTGATGCATCATTAAGTTCTTGTTCTTCTTCTTCTTCTTCTTCTTCTTCTTCTTCTTCCTTATCTTCCTCTTCTTGATCTACATCCTGCTTCTTCTCTTCCGTATCTTCTTCATGCTTTTCTTCTTCATGCTTCTCTTTATGATATGATGTTTGCATAGAAGTAGGCTGCGGTAATGAAGTAGAATTAAAAATTTCTTTGAGTGGTGTACTTAGTTGTGTTTTTAAAAATAAATCCGTGTCTGCTTGAATACGTTTAAGCTCTTTAAATTTCCGTTGAATATTGTTTCGAGCTTGGATGATATGTTTTGTGATCTCCTTGCTAGATGTTAACATGATGGTGGTTTTTAATCAAGTAGTTACTGTAATTCTGTGTTAATGCATATAAAATGATCGAAACCCATGCGATATCGTCCATGCTGTACATCACTTTCTTTATCAATAACTAAAAAGCTGTAACGGTGTAATGACCAACATTTAGCACACATACGTTTAAAGTCATCGAATGTCATATCAGTGTTAACATGATCGTTATACACATGTCGCATGTTGCGCTCATCTTGCCGAAAAAGCACAATAACATTTGCGTTGTCGCGTATCAACTGCTTGGGCACACGAGAATAGGTTTGACACAAATAGATGCAATCAACATATTTATGTCGACCCATACTAAAGAATGCACGAATAACGTTTTGCTGTTCTGTTGCGACATCATCAAAGATCATTAGAGAATTAGGAAGCACATCGTCTGGTGATGGTACTTGCTCATGTGAATTAAATTTAAAATATCTTATTCCATCTTTAACTAGATCGTGCATTACAGTTTGTAGAATAGTATATAGCGGCTGATAGAGTGACTTTGCGAAAACGTAAATATTCTCGAAGCGTACACCATTTACAGAAGTAATAAGTGTGAGTAAAAGATTTGTTTTACCGCATCCCGACGGACCTGATATAATACATCGAACAGTAAAAGGAAACAACGTTCCATGACGTTTTCTTGTAGTTGTACTAGAACTAGGTAAGAGATGTGGTACAATGTCGGTAACAGGTAGCGTGTCTTGCTGCTTTATAATCTTCATGATAACTGAATCATAAAGTACGTAATAGTAATATATATATTAAACGAAACAAGAGGCAACGGTTAGTTTATGATTTGCTCTTGACTAGTAAAGTCGTGTCCAGCATGGTGAAACAACGATATCCAAACGACATGAAGAAGAAGAAGAAAGTAAAAACTGTTGGATGGAAAGATGTTATAAAGGCTGCGCAAAAAGCTATTCGAGGGGAATACAATCCTCGTGTAGCTATTACTAAGGCGTTACGCGCAGCAAGAGCGAGAATTTCTCCAAAGTGCAGAGCAATATTTAGTAAACGTGCGCGAATTATTCCTGTACCAAAACGAGGAGGATTTCTTCCTGCGCTGTTTGCTGGCTTAGCAGCTTTACGGTGGTGCTAGTGCTGTAGCGAGAACTGTCAAAGCTGTAGAAGAAGCGAAACAACAGTTGAAAGAGAGTGAACGTCATAACAAGACGATGGAGGCAATTGCGTTACGAGGCAAAGGTGTGAACATGAAGCTAGCGCCATACAAGAAAGGGCTTGGTATCTACATTTCTCCAAAAAAACGTCTACTGAATGCACTGCCATATCGAGCTCTAACACATGATGAAGTTTTTACGTTTGCTAAACAACTAGGAATTCATTATTTTCGAGGAGTGTATATGCGCGATCAACTACCAGCACGTCCACGTGAACGTGAAAGTGCCGTAATTAACTTGGACGACAGTCGTGGACCTGGAACTCATTACGTTGCTTATGTAAAACGTAAATCTAAAGTATGGTATTTTGATAGCTATGGAGATTTACCTCCTCCTTTTGAGCTCATACGTTATTTCGGAAGCAGTGCAGACATTGTTTACAATAAAAACCGTGTGCAAAACTTTAATACACGCATGTGCGGACGATTATGTCTTATGTTCTTATATCAAACCCAGACAGTAGAGAAAGTGTATTAGTATCTACGTGATGACGAACAGTGAAAGAACGTTTGCTGTACGTGGAGAAGGACCTGAAACAACCGTCTATTTTAATCCACCAATCGAACTTGGTTATCAGCCGCATAGTCTTGGACTAGTATCGTTTGAAAGCTACAATAAAATCTATAATGTGCGTGATGGTTTAAACAAGTTCTATTACGATGAGTATGTGCTAACACTACCCTCAGGTAGTTATACAGTAGATGATATTCACGACTATATTGAAAGTACGTTAATTGATCAGTTTGGGGAAGATAGTTTTAGTAATCATAATTACAAGTTCTCAATCACTATAAGCAACATTACGCATAAATGTGTTATTGTATCATCATTTAAGATTGACTTCAAATCACAACCTGATTCGATTGGACCACTGCTTGGATTTTCATCGAGGGAGCTCCTACCGAACGTACGTTACGAGTCTGATCAACCTATAAAACTCTTCGATGATTATAATGTGAACATTACTTGTAATATTATTACAGACTTGAATAGTAATCTACAACCTTCGCACGTCCTGCACGACTTTATTGTTACAGAGGAACGTGGATATACTATTTGTGAGAAACCAGCAGTAGTTCTTTATCATCCTGTGTCTGTAAAACACATTAGCAACATTACTCTTAGACTTGTAAATAAACATAATCAGCTTATTCATTTAGATCAGCACGCGTACGTAGCTTACAAACTACATCTTAAACCAGTATGAAAACCATCTATAAAACACGGTGTACATTCCGAAGACATACTACATGTGTGCAGAGACTCATCGAGTTAACAGATACCCATAAGCAGATACTCCAAGATTTAGGATATACACTACTACAACAGAATGGAAGAAATGCTAGATATTACGAATACAGTAGAAAGTCGTGAAGGTGTAGTACGAAGTGAGCTTCATTCCTATCAACCTTTTACGTTTGGATTAAATAACAATGATGAAATTCATTTTATTATTAATCAACAAGATGTTTACACCTTACCACACGAAAGCTACCTCTATCTTGAAGGACGATTAGAAAAGTCTGATGGAAGTGGACCAAGCACTTCACAACTAAACAACCATGCTCTAGCTTTTCTCTTTTCTGAAGCGCGATATGAAGTAAATAATGTTGAAATAGATCGAACGAAGAATGTTGGTATTACAAGCGCAATGAAACTCTACCCTTCTTTCTGTGATGAAGAAAGTAATCTTTTGCGGATGGCTGGATGGTGTCCAAAAGCTACTAACAACTGGATGATTAATGAGGATGGAACTTTTACGGGTATGTTATCACTGAAACATATTTTTGGATTCGCAGAAGACTTTACACGTATTATAATCAACGTAAAACAAGAGCTTATTCTAATCCGTGATCGAAGTGATTACAATTCTCTTAAAGCAGTAGAAACACCTGTAGAATCGAAAATAACACTGCATCGTATACTGTGGCGGATCCCACATGTAACCTTATCTGATCGTGAAAAACTTCGATTGCTCAAGAGTGTAGAAAATGATACACCATTACCTATACGTTTAAGAAGTTGGGAGCTGCATGAATATCCTGTGTTACCACCTACAAACAAGCATAGCTGGGCTGTTAAAACATCACGTTTTACTGAGAAGCCCTTGTACATTATTTTTGGATTTCAAACTAATCGTAAATTCAATCACGAAAAAGATAGCTCACTGTTTGATCACTGCAAATTAAGACACGTTAGACTATATCTCAATGGAATTACGTATCCCTACGAAAACATCGACATTAACTTTGAGAAAAATAAGTTTGGGATGCTCTATGACATGTTTTGTAAATTTCAATCATCGTATTATCAGAAAGAAGATCGTCCGCTATTTACACCTCAAGAATTTAAAAATAAAGCACCGATTGTAGTTATAGACTGCTCTTATCACGAAGAATCTATAAAAGAATCTCCAGTTGATATTCGTTTAGAATTTGAAACATCTGAAAACATTCCTGCTAACACAGCAGCCTATTGTCTTATTATTCATATGAGTGATGTTACTTACCATCCGCTAACGAATATTGTTACGAGACTATAAATAAGAATAGATCTTTATCACTTTCATTAGTGTGTGCTTCGACATCGTACGCTATGGAACAAAACTGTAAATGTGCATGCTGTTTGCATGCTCATACGCAACATCTTATTTATGTTTCACGAGTGAGTGAGGCTATTAAGATGTTCTATAAACGTAGATCGTCGATGCCGAAACATCTTATTCAATACTTACCACCAGGATTTTTATATACGTACGCTGCCTCTTACGTACATAATTTTTGGGACATCCTTCCTCTACACAGTAAGATGTCAATCGAAGTAGCTTTATGCAGAACTTGTGAGCGACATTACAAGCATCGAGGAGAAAATGGTGATGATGATTGGGATGGACCAAATCCGAGGATTGAACACTGTACACAGTGTATGAATGAACTTTCTCTAGTACTTCATGATGATGATGATGATGATTCCGAAAAGGAATAACAGCAAGGTAAGAAGTACATGATCTTCTCTGTAAAGCATAACATACTTAGTATAATATATTTCTAAATGCTTTGTTTAATTTGAATGTTGCAGGAGGCATTTCGGAAGCATACGTTGTTAAGAAGCACACCAACCTTGTCAGCAGCAAAAACGAACACTGTTGTAGTACATTTGTAAATAAATATTTGATCGCATTCAAAAATGTTGTACTTATTGCATTGCTTTACTCCGACTTACTCTTAAGAAAAACGATCAGGTCTAAACATGCACAATGACGTCATCACAACAGCACGTGCTTACTCTAGCTTTCCCGATGCATGTTTAAACTCGTTCGAATTTACCGCTACCACATTCCTTTACATCGACTTACTCTTAAGAAAACGGACAAGTCTAAACATGTATGATGATGTCATCACAACAGCACGTGCTTACTCCAGCTTTCCCGATGCGTGATTAAACTTGTTCGAATTTACCGCCACCACATAGAGTGCAGCAGCGAGGTAAGCGATGTAAGATGGCGGTAGCTAAAGATGTCAGCACGGTGCTCTGTTGATTAAAGATGGCTGCTTGTCAAAAAGATTTTTTCAAGTTATCCGCCACCACATAGAGTGCAGCACTGTTCTCTCTGGATTAAAGATGGCGGATGACAGCTTGTCAAATAGATTTTTTGTTTCAAAGGTAAGTAGCTAAAGAGGGCAGCACTAAGGTTAGCAATGCAAGATGGTGGATGACAGCTGTGACGTAAAATATTACCCGCAAGATAGCACCACGATGCCCTTTTCATTAAAGATGGCAGCTAGAATTTTTCAAATTAACCGCCTCAAAGGTAAGTAGCTAAAGAGGGCAGCACTGTTCTCTCTGGATTAAAGATGGCAGCTTGTCGAAAAGAATTTTTCAAATTAACCGCCTCAAAGGTAAGTAGCTAAAGAGGGCAGCACTGTTCTCTCTGGATTAAAGATGGCTGCTTGTCGAAAAGAATTTTTTCAAATTATCCGCCACCACAAAGAGGGCAGCACGGTGCTCTCTTGATTAAAGATGGTGGATGACAGCTGAAGAGCGAGTAGAATTTGTTTCCACGTAGAATTTGCCGCCACCACATAGAGTGCAGCACTGTTCTCTCTAGATTAAAGATGGTGGATGACAGAAAAGCGCATAGGTTTGTAAAGCACGTGGAATTTGCCGCCACCGCATAGAGTGCAGCACTGTTCTCTCTAGATTAAAGATGGTGGATGACAGAAAAGCGCATAGGTTTGTAAAGCACGTGGAATTTGCCGCCACCACATAGAGTGCAGCACTGTTCTCTCTAGATTAAAGATGGCGGATGACAGCTGTCAGAAAAGCACATGGGTTTGTAAAGCACGTGGAATTTACCACCACCACATAGAGTGCAGCACTGTTCTCTCTGGATTAAAGATGGCGGATGGCAGCTGACGAAATTGCCCGCATGATAGCAGCACAGTGCTCTATTGATTAAAGATGGCGGATGACAGCTGTCAAAAAAAGCACGTGGCTTTGTTTCCCAACAAGAGCATGTAGAATTTGCCGCCACCACATTTCAAAGGTATCTAGCTAAAGAGTACAGCACTGTGCTCTGTTGATTAAAGATGGCGGATGACGGCTGTCAAAAAAGCGCGTGAGTTTGTTTCCAAACAAGAGCATGTAGAATTTGCCGCCACCACATAGAGGGCAGCACGGTGCTCTCTTGATTAAAGATGACTGCTGTCATGTGGAATTGCCTGCCACCACATTTCAAAGGTAACTAGCTAAAGAGTGTAGCACGGCGCTCAAAGATGGCTGCTGTCAAAAAAGCATTTTTTCAAATTATCCGCCACCACATTTCAAAGGTAAGTAGCTAAA
The DNA here is from genome assembly GCF_040414725.1 of Anabrus simplex. Taxonomy (NCBI): domain Eukaryota; kingdom Metazoa; phylum Arthropoda; class Insecta; order Orthoptera; family Tettigoniidae; genus Anabrus; species Anabrus simplex. The sequence continues at coordinate 84,966,519 of NC_090276.1, read as the reverse complement.
GAGGGCAGCACTGTGCTCTATGGATTAAAGATGGCGGATGACAGCTGTCAAAAAAGCACGTGGCTGTCAAAAAGCACGTGGATTTGTTTATCTCGAGCTAGTGAGGTTAAGTTGGTAGCACTAAGGTTTAGGCCCGCCAAGATGGCAGCACTGCCGATGACAGATGACGAAAGAGGGCAGCACAGCGCTCTGTAGTTTAAAGATGGCGGATGACAGCTGTCAAAAAGCACGTGACTGTCAAAAAGCACGTGGCTTTGTTTATCTCGAGCTAGTTAGGTTAAGTTGGTACCACCGAGGTTTATTCCCGTCAAGATGGCAGTACTGAGGTTAGCGATGCGTTGTTGTCTGTCAAAAAGCACGTGGCTTTGTTTACAAATCTGTCAAAAAGCACGTGGCTGTCAAAAAACACGTGGCTTTGTTTACCTCATGCTAGTTAGGTTAAGTTGGCACTACTGGGGTTTAGGCCCGTCAAGATGGCAGTACTGAGGTTTGCGATGCGTTGTTGTCGATGACAGCTGTCAAAAAGCACGTGGCTTTGTTTACAAATCTGTTGAAAAGCACGTGGCTGTCAAAAAGCACGTGGCTTTGTTTACCTCGCGCTAGTGAGGTTAAGTTGGCACTACTGAGGTTTAGGCCCGTCAAGATGGCAGTACTGAGGTTAGCGATGCGTTGTTGTCTGTCAAAAAGCACGTGGCTGTCAAAAAACACGTGGCTTTGTTTACCTCGCGCTAGTGAGGTTAAGTTGGCACTAGTGAGGTTTAGGCCCGTCAAGATGGCAGCAGTGAGGTTAGCGTTGCGTTGTTGGCGATGACAGCTGTCAAAAAGCACGTGGCTTTGTTTACAAATTCAGATCTCCCGCCAAAATGCAAATTTCCCGCCAAAATTCAAATTTCCCGCGGGCGGCGGCGGCGGAGGCGGAGGCGGCGGCGGAGGAGGAGGCGGAGGAGGCGGCGGGAGAGGAGGAGGCGGCCGAACTGTCCAATTATACTACTCTCAGCACTTCCTCGCGCGTCAAGTCGGTACTTGAGATTCCAATGGAGTGCGTGTCGTTCTTACCGAGTGTAGTATAATGGCTTACAGAACAAAGTTTCTTACGGAAGATAAATTATTAGATATTGTTCACAATGATTATTCTGGTGATGAAGTTATTCCTCAAATAAACTCAGATAGTGAACGTGAGAGTGACGAGGAAATTCCGATTCCCGAATCCGATAGGCCTATAGAGGAAGGTGAAGTGCCTGATACATATAATCCTAGTTATTGTCCACCTGTTCCACCATTTACAGAGAATTCAGTTATAAATGTTCAAATAGAAAATAAGCAGGATATTTTGAGTTACGTGAATATTTTCATGAATGACGAATTTTATCAGTATGTGTGTGAGCAGACCAATCTATACGCGAGTCGGGCGCCCCGGCCTTTCACAAAGAATTCGATCATGCAATCGTGGAAACCGGTTAGTCCAAACTCCTGATATAAAATATACTGGACCGAAGACCCTGTTTTTGATACTCCGATATTTTCTAAAACAATGTTCCGAATACGCTTCCTTCATATCCTTTCATTTCTTCACTTCAGTGACAGTAATCATTATGCCGAAAATACAGATAGGCTGTATAAAATTAGATGTATTTTGAAACCTGTGATACCAGATATCACACCCTAAATATTTACTAGAGGTAAGCACGAAGTATCATTTTTCTAACATTCATAATTTAGGAGTAATTGCAAATTTTATTAAGTGATGCACGTCAAGAGGGCCGGGCATGAAAATGGCTGGTCCTGGCACATTTAAGTGTCCCGCTCAGAAGCAGGTACTGAACGTGTTAATTAAGGCAAAGCCCAAGCATTTGCCTTGTGTGAAAATGGTAAACCACGGAAAGGGATCTTCAGGACTGTCGACAGTGGGGTTTGATATAACTATCTCCCGGATACCAGCTCACAGCTGTGCTCCCTTAAACACAGGGCCGGTATGAAGAAAGTATGATGTCAGGGAAAGTTGTACTCATGACTAAAAAAAATCAAACTCTACATAAAAAAACGCACAAGATTTACTGGGCATTATGCACAACACAATCCTATACAACTATTACCAGTCATTACAACAACAGGCAGGTGAAACTAGGTGATTATAAAAATAAGCAGAAGGTAAGCAAACCATACAAAAATTTTGATCAACGGTGTTGTCTACCTGCGTGAAGATTATGATGAGTTTCTTTGAAACAAATTTATGTTCATTCTGTTTTCAGTTTTGGGGTACTCCATTATGTGGAAATAATTTGTTGTAAATAAAACACAAACTAAAACAAATTCTCTCACTTTTTTAAAATACTCTCCTAAAATTAGGATGCACAATGGAATTCAATAGGATACAAAGGTGTGGATTATTTGTGGCATACGGTATGTAATATGCGATTTCCCGGTATTCATTCGGTGCAGCAAGAGGAGACAAAAATTAGGTGTTTTGCAACAAGAAATGATATCACCTATTGGTGATTCCCAATACAGTTTGGTAAGATTGATTATAAGATTTTTCGATGGACTAACAGTATCAGGTGCCAACTAAAGGAGATTAAATTGATTAAAGAATTAATGTTATCGGTTTGCATCCCACTAATGACTTTTAGAACACTTGGAGACACCAAAGTGATGGAATTTTTTTCTGTGGGAGTTCTTTTATATGAGAAATATATATATCAGGTTCCCTATAGGAATCAATATCTTTATCATCTGATGGCCAGGCAGCCATCAGTTTTTGAAAAAGAGAATAAGGTTCTGATAGTGCATGTTTACAGCTGGTGGCTCCAGGAGCCTACGCAGTGGTCTAAATGGTTTGCACCAGCCATGCGTCTTGGTAGGTGTACTATTTACCAATTGATGACCCCAACTTAGCACATTGGGTCCAATCTCTGGCAACCAGGAGTGAATAGGTGAAAATTTTGTAAAGTCCATTAATGGACCAACTATATTGCTATTAGATCTTGTACATGGTAGCAGATTTACCAACATGTGGCAGACATATTTGACCCTTTTCAAATATCACTGGACTGAGAAAGGACCAAACCTATGAACTCGGGCTCAGAAAGCCACCCCTTAACATTCAGACCCAATCAGCCTGGCAACTACAGAAGAAAAATCAGGGAAAGGTAAATTGGATCGGGGGACCTTGAAAATGTGGAAACCTTGAAGTACTTGGGAAGCAAACTGACATGATGTAGGAATGAACATGGAGATCAGTACTGTAGAAGGATACAACAGGGAAATGCATTTTACCAGGAGATAAGGAAATTGATCTGGAAGCAGGGATTAGCAACGAAGCGTAATGAGGTGATGTATAACATGTATTATCACCTTATATTGACAAATGCACCAGATATCCAAACACTGGTAAGACAGACCAGTGAGATGTGTGGTATATGCGGGTGTCACTGTTAAATTTATGAATTAACTAAAGAAATCCAACATTAAGATAAGAAGATAGGCATGAACTTTTGAAAATGACAAAAGTAAAAGTAAAACTCACAGCTAAACTAGCAGCCAACTGAGTCGAATGCAGCCTGGTCACAGATAACAAAAAACCTTTGTGTTTCTCCATTTTGGGAAATTGGCCGACAAACCATTCATGCTTGAGGTGTATTCGACTTCTTACTGTTCTTCCTTTGATATGCTTTGGACTTGATGACTTCTTGGCATTCTCTCGTCCCCTCTTCGAATGCAAATAAGGCATTCACTCAATAAGGCAACTGCTCCGGTAAATCTCCAGCATCCACAAACCTGAAGCAAGAAACTGGCAAATTAACTCAGTTTGACGTCTAGCCCTTAATATACTGCACAATCCATCAACAGTCTTGTATACAATACAAAAATAAAGAACTTCAAATAGCTATCTTCCCAGAAATTCTGCCAGAAAGTTAACTTCTATTCTGATCTTTGCACAAGAACTTTTTTAACACATTATTCCTTTCTTTATACCCAACATAATTACTATAAAGAGCTCTGATATTGCCTCCTGTGGTACAAAAGTTCTCTTTGTAGGCCATTAATGCCACAGGTAGTAAAATAAATAATGAATATTCGCAAATATTCGTCGCATATATTTTCCAGAATTTGGCAAAGAAAAACTTGGTTGCACGCATTATTTGAAATAAGGTTGGTACTGCTTCACCTCAGACAATGAATGGTGGTGGTGGTGGTGGTGGTGATTATTGTTTTAAGTGGAAGTACAACTGGGCAACCATCCTCTTCTTATTCTTCTTCTTTTATGACCATATAGGATCAATTTATTCAGCCCGTCGTTCAGGTCTCTTCGAAGGGATTGTTCGGGCTTTGCGGTCCTCCCAGTACTTCTTCAGACGCTCTGATCTTCGTGCCCTTTCCTCAGTTGAAAATGTACGTGTTGTTGGTTTGTTTTGTGTAAGGGTAAAGCGGAGGTTTGTATTCTTGAGTTTTGTATTCAATTTTTCTTATTTGTGGTGTCTTCTGTTGTAAGGCCTATTTCCTTCAGATCCTCTCTTACTTCTCTGATCCATTTACATCCTGTTGTGGTATTTTTTGAGACGAGATTGTGATGTACTAGTTGTTTCGGAAGTCTCGAATCCTGCATCCTCATGATAGGTCCAAAGAATCCCAGTCTCCTCTTACGCGTAGTATCCGTAATGGGTTCTAGCTCTTTGTACACGACTTTGTTATGTACCGGTTACGACCTGTACATAAGTATTTTGTGAGCATAAGTTACGTTTATTTACCAAGCGTAATGTTCCGAGCGCGGATGGTTAATCTACCAACAGCGAGGACCAGCTTGCGAAGTGTATAACGACTGTGAGCTGTGACGTAGCCACAGGGGCTATCTAGGCCGCCCGCTCGTCTCAACCTCTCCTCTCCTCTCCTATTTTTAATTGAACAACTCTACTTGCTGTCAATCCAGACAGTCTAGCTGCCTCTGTCTGGATTATCTGGAGTCGCTGGAATCCCTAGAGTCTTCTGGAACGTGCTTCAACCAGCTTGGCTTGGTGAGCTGGAGAACCCAAGCCATAATATTGGAATACGAGGAAGACAGTCCGTTTCTACTTAGAGGTGATGTGCAAATTCATGACTTTTTTGAATAAACACTTATACAATCGGAGTCAAAGTTTTTCTGTAGATAGGACCCTACCTCCTGCACCAAGCCCTAGCTACAATTAACCCAGTTTTTCACCCTGAGATCTCTATTTCATACCCCTATCAAATTTTATCTGAGAGTCGGGCTCTTTTACTGGTACAGTTAGGTATTAACTGCCACTGTCCATCTTTCTGGTATTTTTTGTTGATGCAGGTTCTTCCAATCCTCCTTTCAATTTTCTGAAGTCTGTCAGTTTTTGATTGTTTATTCAGGTAAAAGAGTGTTTCTGCTGCATATGTGGCTTCCGGTTTTATAACTGCGTTGTAGTGTTTTATTTTTGTATTTATTGATAAACACTAATCAGAGGGAACAAAGGAAGGGATCCGACACTTCGAAAAATGAAGGTATCGGCCAAAGGAAGACAAGGGCCACAAAGGGCGTGAAAATGAAAGACTCCCTAGCCTTCGCAAAGCTAATAGCGTCGGAGTCAGAAAAGAACAAGAGTTGACCAAAGGAGGTCGGATAGGATGGATTAAAGTGAGGAGCCTGGCACAAGTAAATGGAAGCAGTGCCGGGACTCAGCTGATGGCCCCGTGGTCGCCAAACGACGCTCCAAATTTCAGAGCCCTTGGGGCCCCTTTTAGTCGCCTCTTACGAAAGGCAGGGGATACCGTGGGTGTTATTCTACGGCCCCCACCCACAGGGGGATCAAACAATGAATCCTTTCGTATTACAGCATTGTGTGGCCTTGGTCTGTACGGCATAAATACCATGTTAGAAGTGAAGTACGAGCATCGTATGAAGTATGAATACAAGTTCTCATAGTCGATTGTTCACAGATTAAGATATGCTTAGGTTTATCGAAGATACCAGGAACATTGAAAACCATGCAACATGAAGAAAATAATATAAACCTATGAACTCGGGCTCAGAAAGACACCCCTTAACATTCAGAGCCAATCAGCCTAGCACCTACAGAAGAAAAGTCAGGGAAAGGTAAATTGGATCGGGGGACCTTGAAAATTTGATAACCTTGAAGTATTCGAAAAGCAAATTGACTTGATGCAGGAATGAACATGGAGATCAGTACTGTAGGAGGATACAACAGGGAAATGCATTTTACCAGAAGATAAGGAACTTGATCTGGAAGCAGGGATTACCAACGAAGCATAAAGAGGTGATGTATAACATGTATTATCACCCCATATTGACAAATGCACCAGATATCCAAACACTGGTAAGACACACCACTGAGATGTGTGGTATATACGGGTGTCAATGTTAAATTTATAAATTAACTAAAGAAATCCAACATTAAGGTAACAAGGTAGGCATGAACTTGTCAATTATGACAAAAGTGAAGGTAAAACTCACACCTAAACTAGCAGCCAATTGAGCCGAATGCAGCCTTGTCACAGATAACAAAAAAACCCTTCTTTGTGTTTCTCCACTTTGGCAAAAAAATTGGCCGACAAACCATTCCAGTTTGAGGTGTATTCGACTTCTTACTGTTCCTCATTTGATCTGCTTGGACTTGATGACTTCTTGGCATTGTCTCGTCCCCTCTTCGAATGCAAATAGGGCATTCATTCTATAAGGCAACTGCTCCGGTAAATCTCCAGCATCCACAAACCTGAAGCAAGAAACTGGCAAATTAACTGTGTTTGACGTCTAGCCCTTAATATACTGCACAATCCATCAACAGTCTTGTATACAATAAAAAAATAAAGAACTTCAAATTAGCTATCTTCCCAGAAATATTGCCAGAAAGTTAGTTTCTATTCTGACCTTTGCACAAGAACTTTCGGGACACATTATTCTTTTCTTTCTACCCAACATAATTATTATAAAGAGCTCTGTTTATTGCTTCCTGTTTTACAAAAGTTCTCTTTGTAGGCCATTAATACCACAGGTAGTAAAGTAAATAAGGAATATTCGCAAATATTTTTCGCATATATTTTCCAGAATTTGGCAAAAAAAAAAAAAATTGGTTGCACGCATTATTTGAAATTTGCTTCGCCTCAAACAATGAATACTTTTGTATTAAAGAATTGTGTGGCCTTGGTCTGTGCGGCATAAATAGCATGTTGGAAGTGAAGTACGAGCAACGTACGAAATATGATGAGATTCTTAGAAACAAATATATGTTCTTTCTGTATTCAGTTTTTGGGTTCTTCATTATGTAGAAATAATTTGTTGTAAATAAAACACAAACTGAAACCAATTCTCTCTCTTTTTTAAAATTCTCTCCTAAAATTAGGATGCACAATGGCATTCAACAGGATTCATTGGTGTGGATTATTTGTGGCATACGGAAAGTAGGGTAATATGCGATTCTCTGGTATTTTTCGGTACAGTGCCAGGAGAGAAAAATTAGGTGTTTTGCAATAAGAAATTACATCACTATCGGTGACTCCCAATACAGTTTGGTAATATTGATTATAAGTTTTTCGATGGACTAACAGAATCAGGTGCCGACTACACAGGATTAAATTGATTAAAGAATTAATGTTATCGGTTTGCATCCAACTAATGACTTTTACAACACTTGGAGACTCCAAAGTGATGAAATTTCTTTCTGTGGGAGTTCTTTTATATGAGAAATATATTTCAGGTTCCGTATAGGAATCAATATCTTTATCATTAGATGGCCAGGAATGCATCAATTTTTGAAAAAGAGACAAAGGTTCTGATAGTGCATTTTTACAGCCGGTGGCTCCAGTAGCCTACGCAGTGGTCTACACGCTATGCACCAGGAATGCGCCTTGGTAGGTATACTATTTAGCAACGGATGAGCCCAACTTAGCACATTGGATCAAAACTCTGCAAACCAGGAGTGAATACTTGAAAAATTTGTAATGTCCATTAGAGGACCAACTATATTGCTATTAGATCTTGTACATGGCAGCAGATTTACCAACACGTGGCTGACATATTTGACCCTCTTTAAATATCACTGGACTGAGAAAGAATTGAACCTAAGAACTCAGGCTCAGAAAGCCACCCCTTAACAGTCAGAGCCCATCAGCCTGGCAACTACAGAAGAAAAGTCAGGAAAAGGTAAATTGAATCGGGGGACCTTGAAAATGTGGAAACTTTGAAGTACTTGGGAAGCAAATTGACTTGATGCAGGAATGAACATGGAGATCAGTACTGTAGGAGGATACAACAGGGAAATGCATTTTACCAGAAGATAAGGAACTTGATCTGGAAGCAGGGATTAGCAACGAAGCGTAAAGAGGTGATGTATAACATGTATTATCATCCCATATTGACAAATGCACCAGATAGCCAAACACTGGTAAGACAGACCAGTGAGATGTGTGGTATATACGGGTGTCACTGTTAAATTCATAAAAGAACTAAAGAAATCCAACATTAAGATAACAAGATAGGCATGAACTTGTCAAATATAACGAAAGTAAATGTAAAACTCACAGCTAAACCAGCAGCCAACTGAGCCGAATGCAGCCTGGTCACAAATAAAGGAAAACCTTCTTTGTATTTCTCCATTTTGGCAAAGAACTTGGCCGACAAACCATTCAAGTTTGAGGTGTATTCGACTTCTTACTGTTCTTCCTTTGATTTGCTTTGGACTTGATGACTTCTTGGCATTCTCTCGTCCCCTCTTCGAATGCAAATAGGGCATTCACTCTGTAAGGCAACTGCTCCGGTAAATCTCCAGCATCCACAAACCTGAAGCAAGAAGCTGGCAAATTAACTCTGTTTGATGTCTAGCGATTAATATACTGCACAATCCATCAACAGTCTTGTATACAATAAAAAGTAAAGAACTCAAATAAGCTATCTTCCCAGAAATATTGCCAGAAAGTTAGTCTCTATTCTGATCTTTGCACAAGAACTTTTGGGACACATCATTCTTTTTTTATACCCAACATAATTACCATAAAGAGCTCTGTTTATTGTTTTCTGTGGGACAAAAGCTTTCTTTGTAGGCCATTAATACTACAGGTAGTAAGCTAAATAATGTATATTTGCAAATATACTTTGCATATATTTTCCAGAATTTGGCAAAAAAACTTGGTTGCAAGCATTATTTGAAATAAGGTTGGTACTGCTTCGCCTCAAACAATGAATCCTGTTGTATTATATTCTTGTCTGGCCTCGGTCTGTATGGGATAAATAGCATGTTAGAAGTGAAGTACGAGCAACATATCAAGTATAATTACAAGTTCTCATAATTGCTTGTTCACAGATTAATATGCTTAGGTTTATTGAAGATACGGGGAACATTTAAGCCATGCAAGATGAAGCAAATAAAAAGCGCATAATTGGCTTTATGCCTCACAGACATTACTATTTCTTATGGCAACGGTGGGAGAGGAAAGGGCTAGGAGAGGGAAGATTGCGGCCTTGGCCTTAACTCATTGGGGACCGTGGACGGCGTAAGATGTTTAAGCTTGCTCCTATGCTGCGGGCTGCGGACGGCGTAAGACGTTTAATGTTCCGCGCGAAGCAATGCTGTTTATATTCGTCATCTATGCAGTCTTACACCTTGTCAGCGTTACTGGTTGTAGCAGGAAGTTGGTTTACCTTTTTGAGATAACCCTGGCGTTGAGTGGGCTCATGCTATCTTTGCTGTTTTAGCGGGAATATCTCAGCACTTCCTCGCGCGTCAAATCGGTACTTGAGATTCCAATGCAGTGCGTGTCGTTCTTACCGAGTGTAGTATAATGGCTTACAAAACAAAGTTTCTTACGGAAGATAAATTATTAGATATTGATCACAATGATTATTCTGGTGTTGAACTTATTCCTCAAATAAACTCAGATAGTGAAAGTGAGAGTGACGAGGAAATTCCGATTCCCGAATCCGATAGGCCTATAGAGGAAGGTGAAGTGCCTGATACATATAATCCTAGTTATTGTCCACCTGTTCCACCATTTACAGAGAATTCAGTTATAAATGTTCAAATAGAAAATAAGCAGGATATTTTGAGTTACGTGAATATTTTCATGAATGACGAATTTTATTAGTATGTGTGTGAGCAGACCAATCTATACGCGAGTCGGGCGCCCCGGCCTTTCACAAAGAATTCGATCATGCAATCGTGGAAACCGATTAGTCCAAACTCCTGATATAAAATATACTGGACCGAAGACCCTGTTTTTGATACTCCGATATTTTCTAAAACAATGTTCCGAATACGCTTCCTTGAACCTTTCATTCCTTCACTTCAGTGACAGTAATCATTATGCCGAAATTACAGATAGGCTGTATAAAATTAGATGTATTTTGAAACCTGTGATACCAGATATCACACCCTAAATATTTACTAGAGGTAAGCACGAAGTATCATTTCTCTAACATTCATAATTTAGGAGTAATTGTAAATTTTATTAAGTGATGCACGTCAAGTGGGCCGGGCATGAAAATGGCTGGTCCTGGCATTTAAGTGTCCCGCACAGAAGCAGGTACTGAACGTGTTAATTAAGGCAAAGCCCAAGCATTTGCCTTGTGTGAAAATGGTAAACCACGGAAAGGGATCTTCAGGACTGTCGACAGTGGGGTTTGATATAACTATCTCCCGGATACCAGCTCACAGCTGTGCTCCCTTAAACACAGGGCCGGTATGAAGAAAGTATGATGTCAGGGAAAGTTGTACTCATGACTAAAAAAAATCAAACTGTACATAAAAAAACGCACAAGATTTACTGGGCATTATGCACAACACAATCCTATACAACTATTACCAGTCATTACAACAACAGGCAGGTGAAACTAGGTGATTATAAAAATAAGCAGAAGGTAAGCAAACCATACAAAAAGTTTGATCAACGGTGTTGTCTACCTGCGTGAAGATTATGATGAGTTTCTTTGAAACAAATTTATGTTCATTCTGTTTTCAGTTTTGGGGTACTCCATTATGTGGAAATAATTTGTTGTAAATAAAACACAAACTAAAACAAATTCTCTCACTTTTTTAAAATACTCTCTTAAAATTAGGATGCACAATGGAATTCAACAGGATAGAAAGGTGTGGATTATTTGTGGCATACGGTATGTAATATGCGATTTCCCGGTATTCATTCGGTGCAGCAAGAGGAGACAAAAATTAGGTGTTTTGCAACAAGAAATGATATCACCTATTGGTGATTCCCAATACAGTTTGGTAAGATTGATTATAAGATTTTTCGATGGACTAACAGTATCAGGTGCCAACTAAAAGAGATTAAATTGATTAAAGAATTAATGTTATCGGTTTGCATCCCACTAATGACTTTTAGAACACTTGGAGACACCAAAGTGCTGGAATTTTTTTCTGTGGGAGTTCTTTTATATGAGAAATATATATATCAGGTTCCCTATAGGAATCAATATCTTTATCATCTGATGGCCAGGCAGCCATCAGTTTTTGAAAAAGAGAATAAGGTTCTGATAGTGCATGTTTACAGCTGGTGGCTCCAGGAGCCTACGCAGTGGTCTAAATGGTTTGCACCAGCCATGCGTCTTGGTAGGTGTACTATTTACCAACTGATGACCCCAACTTAGCACATTGGGTCCAGTCTCTGGCAACCAGGAGTGAATAGGTGAAAATTTTGTAAAGTCCATTAATGGACCAACTATATTGCTATTAGATCTTGTACATGGTAGCAGATTTACCAACACGTGGCAGACATATTTGACCCTTTTCAAATATCACTGGACTGAGAAAGGACCAAACCTATGAACTCGGGCTCAGAAAGCCACCCCTTAACATTCAGAACCAATCAGCCTGGCAACTACAGAAGAAAAGTCAGGGAAAGGTAAATTGGATCGGGGGACCTTGAAAATGTGGAAACCTTGAAGTACTTGGGAAGCAAACTGACATGATGTAGGAATGAACATGGAGATCAGTACTGTAGAAGGATACAACAGGGAAATGCATTTTACCAGAAGATAAGGAACTTGATCTGGAAGCAGGGATTAGCAACGAAGCGTAATGAGGTGATGTATAACATGTATTATCACCCCATATTGACAAATGCACCAGATATCCAAACACTGGTAAGACAGACCAGTGAGATGTGTGGTATATGCGGGTGTCACTGTTAAATTTATGAATTAACTAAAGAAATCCAACATTAAGATAAGAAGATAGGCATGAACTTTCGAATATGACAAAAGTAAAAGTAAAACTCACAGCTAAACTAGCAGCCAACTGAGCCGAATGCAGCCTGGTCACAGATAACAAAAAACTTTCTTTGTGTTTCTCCATTTTGGCAACTTGGCCGACAAACCATTCATGCTTGAGGTGTATTCGACTTCTTACTGTTCTTCCCTTGATATGCTTTGGACTTGATGACTTCTTGGCATTCTCTCGTCCCCTCTTCGAACGCAAATAGGGCATTCACTCAATAAGGCAACTGCTCCGGTAAATCTCCAGCATCCACAAACCTGAAGCAAGAAACTGGCAAATTAACTCATTTTGACGTCTAGCCCTTAATATACTGCACAATCCATCAACAGTATTGTATACAATACAAAAATAAAGAACTTCAAATAGTATCTTCCCAGAAATTCTGCCAGAAAGTTAGCTTTTATTCTGATCATTGCACAAGAACTTTTGGAACACATTATTCCTTTCTTTATACCCAACATAATTACTATAAAGAGCTCTGTTTATTGCCTCCTGTGGTACAAAAGTTCTCTTTGTAGGCCGTTAATACCGCAGGTAGAAAAATAAATAATGAATATTCACAAATATTCTTCGCATATATTTTCCAGAATTTGGCAAAGAAAAACTTGGTTGCACGCATTATTTGAAAAAAGGTTGGTACTGCTTCGCCTCAGACAATGAATGGTGCTGGTGGGGGTGGTGATTATTGTTTTAAGAGGAAGTACAACTGGGCAACAATCCTCTTCTTCTTCTTCTTCTTCTTCTTCTTCTTTTATGACCATATAGGATCAATTTATTCAGTCCGTCGTTCAGGTCTCTTTTAAGGGATTGTTCGGGCTTTGCGGTCCTCCCAGTACTTCTTCAGACTCTCTGATCTTCGTGCCCTTTCCTCAGTTGAAAATGTACGTGTTGTTGGTTTGTTTTGTGTAAGGGTAAAGCGGAGGTTTGTTTTCTTGTGTTTTATATTCAATTTTATCTTATTTGTGGTGTCTTCTGTTGTAAGGCCTATTTCCTTCAGATCCTCTCTTACTTCTCTGATCCATTTACATCCTGTTGTGGTATTTTTTGAGACGAGATTGTGTTGTACTAGTTGTTTCAGAAGTCTCGAATCCTGCATCCTCATGATAGGTCCAAAGAATCCCAGTCTCCTCTTACGCGTAGTATCCGTAATGGGTTCTATCTCTTTGTACACGACTTTGTTATGTACCGGTTACGCCCTGTACATAAGTATTTTTTGAGCATAAGTTACGTTTATTTACCACGCGTAATGTTCCGAGCGCGGATGGTTTGTCTACCAACAGCGAGGACCAGCTAGCGAAGTGTATAACGTCTGTGAGCTGTGACGTAGCCACAGGGGCTAGCTAGGCCGCCCGCTCGTCTCAACACGTGTTGCCAGCCTTGACTGGTATTTTCTGGATTCCACGTCACTTGTTCTAGTGAGTTCGATGGAGAAAATTTGGAAATTTCAATAATAATTTTGCTAGTGAGGCGAGTGTGCGTGTTGTGCTAGTGAGTTGTTTGTTGTTCTACTGATAGTGAAGTGTGCTTGTTGCAAGTTAAGGGCTGTGATGGTGCCGAAGCTGTCCCTTGCAGCTGCCCGGACATCCTGCGACCTGCCAGTGACGAGGATGAGCTGAGGATGGGATGAGGCGACCGCTGGCCCTCAGTCATCACCGCCGCCGCCGCCGCCTCCGCCGCCTCCGCCGTAAGCCGCCCTCGATCCCGCACCAGTGCCCTCGTCTCTCCAGCGACCATGTTTGTACGCAAGACGTGGTTACTGCGCTTCAGCATCTTCTTGAATGTGGTAGTGTTATTACTGTACGTAGGCCCTCACATAGCCTCCAAGAATGGAGTGGACTTTATCGAGGAGCTGCAGGCTTCCGGTCGGAACCTTGCCCAAATAGCTCCGGAGTCAGCAAGTTTAATGAGCGCGAACACGGAATGACCTGCTTCAGGCCCTGTCTGGGGTCCTGCTGTAGTCAGTGAGTGTACAGCAGGCCATGAGGCGAGCGATATGTCATCTTGTTTGGGGTCACCTAAACGTCCCAATGCTCGAGTTTCAAGCAAATCCATCGAGGGATTCGGGAGATATTAAATCAAATCGTATTATGACGTAGACATCCCGGATTGAATAAAAAGGGAACCTACTGTAGCCTATTCACACAGTCTCAGCTGAGTAGTCAGCGAGGACACTCTTGCTGCTACTATCATCGTGGAACTCTGTCATTATACAAGTGTGGGAAGACGATTCTTCCAAGTTTTATAAAGTGGACTCATAAGACTTCGAGTGTGGTAGAAATTTTTCTAAGTCTTCGGAATTGAACTTGGAATATTTACAAGTGTTCATTGAAGGGACTTGTATTATTTACGTGTCATCGAAGTTGGAATTTTTCTAAGCGTTAACTAAATGGACTTGTATTCTTTCCATGGGTTCGAGACCCGAATTCTTCTAAGTGTTCACTGAACATTATTTACGTGTCTTCGAAGTTGGAATTTTTCTAAGTGTTAACTGAAGGGACTTATATTATTTACACGTAAAGGAGATTGGAACTTTTCTAAGTGTTCGTAAAATGGACTTGTGTTTTTTACGAGGAATATTTACAACTGTTGAGGAACTCATTCTTCTAATAGACAGTAATTGATTAACATTGCCAGTGATGAACTTTAACTTTCCAACGGCTTTGGACAAAGTTAGGATTTCACTTGCATTTACTCAAAGACTTGTACATTTGCCAGTGTTGGTTTAAAAGACTTATAAATTTCGTCAGTGAATTTATTTATTGAATGGACTTGTGTTTTCGTCAGTGGTCACTCAAAGACTTTATGAATTTCACCAGTGAATAACTTTAAATATATTCAGACTTCCAAGTGAATGGACTTGTGTTTTTTTTGTTCGAGTTTAGGCAAAGTCTTGCACCTTCACCAGTAATGAACTTTGAGTTTAACTATAATTTCACAAGAAGGGACTTGTATTTTTTCGTTGCCAAACGTTATTCCGAGACGAAGATTTTCCTAGTGATGAACTCTAAAATTATTAATACCACTCATATCATTTTAGGAGCGTTGGAAGTCTTGATGTACAATTATCAAGATCTCTGCTTATAAGTTGATCATACAAGGTGTTCAAGGATTCAGTGCTACTAGTGACCTTGGGAACATCAATCCTCTCAGTCTCATTGGGCTGAGGTAGTACATGACTATCTACAACATCGCCTGGATCATCGGGGTTCAACCCGGGCCTCAGAGTTCGAGAGAACTCTACTTGCCGTCAATCCAGACAGTCCAGCTGCCTCTGCCTGGATTATCTGGAGTCTCTGGAATCCCTGGAGTCTTCTGGAACGTGCTTCAACCAGCTTGGCTTGGTGAGCTGGAGAACCCAAGCCATAATATTGGAATACGAGGAAGACAGTCCGTTTCTACTTAGAGGTGATGTGCAAATTCATGACATATTTGAATAAACACTTATACAATCGGAGTCAAAGTTTTTCTGTAGATAGGACCCTACCTCCTGTACCGAGCCCTAGCTACAATTAACCCAGTTTTTTACCCTGAGATATCTATTTCATGCCCCTATCAAATTTTATCTGAGAGTCGGGCTCTTTTACTGGTACAGTTAGGTATTAACTGCCACTGTCCATCTTTCTGGTATTTTTTGTTGATGCAGGTTCTTCCAATCCTCCTTTCAATTTTCTGAAGTCTGTCAGTTTTTGATTGTTTATTCAGGTAAAAGAGTGTTTCTGCTGCATATGTGGCTTCCGGTTTTATAACTGCGTTGTAGTGTTTTATTTTTGTATTTATTGATAAACACTAATCAGAGGGAACAAAGGAAGGGATCCGACACTTCGAAAAATGAAGGTATCGGCCAAAGGAAGACAAGGGCCACAAAGGGCGTGAAAATGAAAGACTCCCTAGCCTTCGCAAAGCTAACAGCGTCGGAGTCAGAAAAGAACAAGAGTTGACCAAGGGAGGTCGGATAGGATGGATTAAAGTGAGGAGCCTGGCACAAGTAAATGGAAGCAATGCCGGGACTCAGCTGATGGCCCCGTGGTCGCCAAACGACGCTCCAAATTTCAGAGCCCTTGGGGCCCCTTTTAGTCGCCTCTTACGAAAGGCAGGGGATACCGTGGGTGTTATTCTACGGCCCCCACCCACAGGGGGATCAAACAATGAATCCTTTCGTATTACAGCATTGTGTGGCCTTGGTCTGTACGGCATAAATACCATGTTAGAAGTGAAGTACGAGCATCGTATGAAGTATGAATACAAGTTCTCATAGTCGATTGTTCACAGATTAAGATATGCTTAGTTTTATTGAAGATACCAGGAACATTGAAAACCATGCAACATGAAGAAAATAATATAAACCTATGAACTCGGGCTCAGAAAGACACCCCTTAACATTCAGAGCCAATCAGCCTGGCAACTACAGAAGAAAAGTCAGGGAAAGGCAAATTGGATCGGGGGACCTTGAAAATGTGGAAACCTTGAAGTACTTGGGAAGCAAACTGACATGATGTAGGAATGAACATGGAGATCAGTACTGTAGGAGGATACAACAGGGAAATGCATTTTACCAGAAGATAAGGAACTTGATCTGGAAGCAGGGATTAGCAACGAAGCATAAAGAGGTGATGTATAACATGTATTATCACCCCATATTGACAAATTCACCAGATATCCAAACACTGGTAAGACACACCACTGAGATGTGTGGTATATATGGGTGTCACTGTTAAATTTATAAATTACCTAAAAATATCCAACATTAAGGTAAGAAGATAGGCATGAACTTGTCAAATATGACAAAAGTAATTGTAAAACTCACAGCTAAACTAGCAGCCAACTGAGCCGAATGCAGCCTGGTCACAAATAAAGGAAAACCTTCTTTGTGTTTCTCCATTTTGGCAAAGAACTTGGCCGACAAACCATTCAAGTTTGAGGTGTATTCGACTTCTTACTGTTCTTCCTTTGATGTGCTTTGGACTTGATGACTTCTTTGCATTCTCTCGTCCCCTCTTCGAATGCAAATAGGGCATTCACTCTATAAGGCAACTGCTCCGGTAAATCTCCAGCATCCACAAACCTGAAGCAAGAAACTGGCAAATTAACTCTGTTTGATGTCTAGCCATTAATATACTGCACAATCCATCAACAGTCTTGTATACAATAAAAAAATAAAGAACTTCAAATTAGCTATCTTCCCAGAAATATTGCCAGAAAGTTAGTTTCAATTCTGATCTTTGCACAAGAACTTTTGGGACACATTATTCTTTTCTTCATACCATACATAATTATTATAAAGAGCTCTGTTTATTGCTTCCTGTGGTACAAAAGTTCTCTTTGTAGGCCATTAATACCACAGGTAGTAAAGTAAATAAGGAATATTCGCAAATATTCTTCGCATATATTTTCCAGAATTTGGCAAAAAAAAACTTGGTTGCACGCATTATTTGAAATTTGGTTGGTACTGCTTCACCTCAAACAATGAATCTTTTGTATTAGAGCATTGTGTGGCCTTGGTCTGTGCGGCATAAATAGCATGTTAGAAGTGAAGTACGAGCAACGTACAAAATATGATGGATTTCTTAGAAACAAATATGTGTTCCTTCTGTATTCAGTTTTGGGTTACCTCATTATGTAGAAATAATTTGTTGTAAATAAAACACAAACTGAAACCAATTCTCTCTCTTTTTTAAAATTCTCTCCTAAAATTACAACGCACAATGGCATTCAACAGGATTCATTGGTGTGGATTACTTGTGGCATACGGAATGTAATATGCGATTCTCTGGTATTTTTCGCTACAGTGCCAGGAGAGAAAAATTAGGTGTTTTGCAATAAGAAATTACATCACTATCGGTGACTCCCAATACAGTTTGGTAATATTGATTATAAGTTTTTTCGATGGACTAACAGTATCAGGTGCCGAGTACACGGGATTAAATTGATTAAAGAATTAATGTTATCGGTTTGCATCCAACTAATGACTTTTACAACACTTGGAGACTCCAAAGTGATGAAATTTCTTTCTGTGGGAGTTCTTTTATATGAGAAATATATTTCAGGTTCCGTATAGGAATCAATATCTTTATCATCAGATGGCCAGGAAGGCATCAATTTTTGAAAAAGAGACAAAGGTTCTGATTGTGCATTTTTACAGTCGGTGGCTCCAGTAGCCTACGCAGTGTTCTACACGCTATGCACCAGGCATGCGCCTTGGTAGGTATACTATTTAGCAAGTGTTGAGCCCAACTTAGCACATTGGATCAAAACTCTGGCAACCAGGAGTGAATACTTGAAAAATTTGTAATGTCCATTAACGGACCAACTATATTGCTATTAGATCTTGAATATGGCAGCAGATTTACCAACACGTGCCTGACATATTTGACCCTCTTTAAATATCACTGGACTGAGAAAGAATTGAACCTATGAACTCAGGCTCAGAAAGCCACCCCTTAACAGTCAGAGCCAATCAGCCTGGCAACTACAGAAGAAAAGTCAGGGAAAGGTAAATTGGATCGGGGGACCTTGAAAATGTGGAAACCTTGAAGTACTTGGGAAGCAAATTGACTTGATGCAGGAATGAACATGGAGATCAGTACTGTAGGAGGATACAACAGGGAAATGCATTTTACCAGAAGATAAGGAACTTGATCTGGAAGCAGGGATTAGCAACGAAGCGTAAAGAGGTGATGTATAACATGTATTATCATCCCATATTGACAAACGCACCAGATATCCAAACACTGGTAAGACACACCACTGAGATGTGTGGTATATACGGGTGTCACTGTTAAATTTATAAATGAACTAAAGAAATCCAACATTAAGATAACAAGATAGGCATGAACGTGTCAAATACGACAAAAGTAAAGGTTAAACTCACAGCTAAACTAGCAGCCAACTGAGCCGATTGCAGCCTGGTCACAAATAAACGAAAACCTTCTTTGTATTTCTCCATTTTGGCAAAGAACTTGGCCGACAATCCATTCAAGTTTGAGGTGTATTCGACTTCTTACTGTTCTTCCTTTGATTTGCTTTGGACTTGATGACTTCTTGGCATTCTCTCGTCCCCTCTTCGAATGCAAATAGGGCAATCACTCTGTAAGGCAACTGCTCCGGTAAATCTCCAGCATCCACAAACCTGAATGAAGAAACTGGCAAATTAACTCTGTTTGATGTCTAGCCCTTAATATACTGCACAATCCATCAACAGTCTTGTATACAATAAAAAAGTAAAGAACTCAAATAAGCTATCTTCCCAGAAATATTGCCAGAAAGTTAGTTTCTATTCTGATCTTTGCACAAGAACTTACGGGACACATCATTCTTTCTTTATACCCAACATAATTACTATAAAGAGCTCTGTTTATTGTTTTCTGTGGGACAAAAGCTTTCTTTGTAGGCCATTAATACTACAGGTAGTAAAATAAATAATGTATATTTGCAAATACACTTTGCATATATTTTCCAGAATTTAGCAAAAAAACTTGGTTGCACGCATTATTTGAAATAAGGTTGGTACTGCTTCGCCTCAAACAATGAATCCTGTTGTATTATATTATTGTCTGGCCTCGGTCTGTATGGGATAAATAGCATGTTAGAAGTGAAGTATGAGCAACGTATGAAGTATAAATAAAAGTTCTCATAATTGCTTGTTCACAGATTAATATGCTTAGGTTTATTGAAGAACACTGGAAACCATGCAAGATGAAGCAAATAAAAAGCACATAATTGGCTTTATGCCTCACAGACACAAATAGGTCTTATGGCGACGGTGGGAGAGGAAAGGGCTAGGAGAGGGAAGAATGTGGCCTTGGCCTTAATTAAGGCAAAGCCCAAGCATTTGCCTTGTGTGAAAATGGGAAACCACGGAAAGGGATCTTCAGGACAGTTGAAAGTGTGGTTTGATAAAACTATCTCCCAGATACCAGCTCACAGGGCCGGTATGAAGAAAGTATGATGTCAGGGAAAGTTGTACTCATGACTAGAAAAAATCAAACTCTACATAAAAAAACGCACAAGAATTACTGGGCATTATGCACAACACAATCCTATACAACTATTACCAGTCATTACAACAACAGGCAGGTGCAACAAGGTGATTATCAAAATAAGCAGAAGGTAAGCAAACCATACAAAAATTTTGATCAACGGTGTTGTCTACCTGCGTGAAGATTATGATGAGTTTCTTAGTAACAAATTTATGTTCATTCAGTTTTCAGTTTTGGGGTACTCCATTATGTGGAAATAATTTGTTGTAAATAAAACACAAACTAAAACAAATTCTCTCACTTTTTTAAAACACTCTCCTAAAATTAGGATGCACAATGGAATTCAACAGGATACAAAGGTGTGGATTATTTGTGGCATACGGTATGTAATATGCGATTTCCCGGTATTCATTCGGTGCAGCAAGAGGAGACAAAAATTAGGTGTTTTGCAACAAGAAATGATATCACCTATTGGTGATTCCCAATACAGTTTGGTAAGATTGATTATAAGATTTTTCGATGGACTAACAGTATCAGGTGCCGACTACAGGAGATTAAATTGATTAAAGAATTAATGTTATCCGTTTGCATCCCACTAATGACTTTTAGAACACTTGGAGACACCAAAGTGCTGGAATTTTTTTCTGTGGGAGTTCTTTTATATGAGAAATATATATATCAGGTTCCCTATAGGAATCAATATCTTTATCATCTGATTGCCAGGCAGCCATCAGTTTTTTAAAAAGAGAATAAGGTTCTGATAGTGCATGTTTACAGCTGGTGGCTCCAGGAGCCTACGCAGTGGTCTAAATGGTTTGCACCAGCCATGCGTCTTGGTAGGTGTACTATTTACCAACTGATGACCCCAACTTAGCACATTGGGTCCAATCTCTGGCAACCAGGAGTGAATAGGTGAAAAATTTGTAAAGTCCATTAATGGACCAACTATATTGCTATTAGATCTTGTACATGGTAGCAGATTTACCAACACGTGGCAGACATATTTGACCCTTTTCAAATATCACTGGACTGAGAAAGGACCATACCTATGAACTCGCGCTCAGAAAGCCACCCCTTAACATTCAGACACAATCAGACTGGCAACTACAGAAGAAAAGTCAGGGAAAGGTAAATTGGATCGGGGGACCTTGAAAATGTGGAAACCTTGAAGTACTTGGGAAGCAAACTGACATGATGTAGGAATGAACATGGAGATCAGTACTGTAGAAGGATACAACAGGGAAATGCATTTTACCAGGAGATAAGGAACTTGATCTGGAAGCAGGGATTAGCAACGAAGCATAAAGAGGTGATGTATAACATGTATTATCACCCCATATTGACAAATGCACCAGATATCCAAACACTGGTAAGACACACCACTGAGATGTGTGGTATATACGGGGGTCACTGTTAAATTTATAAATTAACTAAAGAAATCCAACATTAAGGTAACAAGATAGCCATGAACTTGTCAAATATGACAAAAGTAAAAGTAAGACTCACAGCTAAACTAGCAGCCAATTGAGCCGAATGCAGCCTTGTCACAGATAACAAAAAACCTTCTTTGTGTTTCTCCACTTTGGCAAAAAAAGTTTCCGACAAGCCATTCCAGTTTGAGGTGTATTCGACTTCTTACTGTTTCTCCTTTGATCTGCTTGGACTTGATGACTCCTTGGCATTCTCTCATCCCCTCTTCGAATGCAAATAGGGCATACACTCTATAAGGCAACTGCTCCGGTAAATCTCCAGCATCCACAAACCTGAAGCAAGAAACTGGCAAATTAACTCTGTTTGACATCTAGCCATTAATATACTGCACAATCCATCAACAGTCTCGTATACAATAAAAAAATAAAGAACTTCAAATTGGCTATCTTCCCAGAAATATTGCCAGAAAGTTAGTTTCTATTCTGATCTTTGCACAAGAACTTTTGGGACACATTATTCTTTTCTTTATACCATACATAATTATTATAAAGGGCTCTGTTTATTGCTTCCTGTGGTACAAAAGTTCTCTTTGTAGGTCATTAATACCACAGGTAGTAAAGTAAATAAGGAATATTCGCAAATATTCTTCGCATATATTTTTCAGAATTTGGCAAAAAAAAACTTGGTTGCACGCATTATTTGAAATTTGGTTGGTACTGCTTCACCTCAAACAATGAATCCTTTTGTATTAAAGCATTGTGTGGCCTTGGTCTGTGCGGCATAAATAGCATGTTAGAAGTGAAGTACGAGCAACGTACAAAATATGATGAGTTTCTTAGAAACAAATATATGTTCCTTCTGTATTCAGTTTTGGGTTACTTCATTATGTAGAAATAATTTGTTGTAAATAAAACACAAACTGAAACCAATTCTCTCTCTTTTTTAAAATTCTCTCCTAAAATTACAACGCACAATGGCATTCAACAGGATTCATTGGTGTGGATTACTTGTGGCATACGGAATGTAATATGCGATTCTCTGGTATTTTTCGCTACAGTGCCAGGAGAGAAAAATTAGGTGTTTTGCAATAAGAAATTACATCACTATCGGTGACTCCCAATACAGTTTGGTAATATTGATTATAAGTTTTTTCGATGGACTAACAGTATCAGGTGCCGAGTACACGGGATTAAATTGATTAAAGAATTAATGTTATCGGTTTGCATCCAACTAATGACTTTTACAACACTTGGAGACTCCAAAGTGATGAAATTTCTTTCTGTGGGAGTTCTTTTATATGAGAAATATATTTCAGGTTCCGTATAGGAATCAATATCTTTATCATCAGATGGCCAGGAAGGCATCAATTTTTGAAAAAGAGACAAAGGTTCTGATTGTGCATTTTTACAGCCGGTGGCTCCAGTAGCCTACGCAGTGTTCTACACGCTATGCACCAGGCATGCGCCTTGGTAGGTATACTATTTAGCAAGTGTTGAGCCCAACTTAGCACATTGGATCAAAACTCTGGCAACCAGGAGTGAATACTTGAAAAATTTGTAATGTCCATTAACGGACCAACTATATTGCTATTAGATCTTGAATATGGCAGCAGATTTACCAACACGTGCCTGACATATTTGACCCTCTTTAAATATCACTGGACTGAGAAAGAATTGAACCTATGAACTCAGGCTCAGAAAGCCACCCCTTAACAGTCAGAGCCAATCAGCCTGGCAACTACAGAAGAAAAGTCAGGGAAAGGTAAATTGGATCGGGGGACCTTGAAAATGTGGAAACCTTGAAGTACTTGGGAAGCAAATTGACTTGATGCAGGAATGAACATGGAGATCAGTACTGTAGGAGGATACAACAGGGAAATGCATTTTACCAGAAGATAAGGAACTTGATCTGGAAGCAGGGATTAGCAACGAAGCGTAAAGAGGTGATGTATAACATGTATTATCATCCCATATTGACAAATGCACCAGATATCCAAACACTGGTAAGACACACCACTGAGATGTGTGGTATATACGGGTGTCACTGTTAAATTTATAAATGAACTAAAGAAATCCAACATTAAGATAACAAGATAGGCATGAACATGTCAAATAGGACAAAAGTAAAGGTTAAACTCACAGCTAAACTAGCAGCCAACTGAGCCGGTTGCAGCCTGGTCACAAATAAAGGAAAACCTTCTTTGTATTTCTCCATTTTGGCAAAGAACTTGGCCGACAATCCATTCAAGTTTGAGGTGTATTCGACTTCATACTGTTCTTCCTTTGATTTGCTTTGGACTTGATGACTTCTTGGCATTCTCTCGTCCCCTCTTCGAATGCAAATAGGGCAATCACTCTGTAAGGCAACTGCTCCGGTAAATCTCCAGCATCCACAAACCTGAATGAAGAAACTGGCAAATTAACTCTGTTTGATGTCTAGCCCTTAATATACTGCACAATCCATCAACAGTCTTGTATACAATAAAAAAGTAAAGAACTCAAATAAGCTATCTTCCCAGAAATATTGCCAGAAAGTTAGTTTCTATTCTGATCTTTGCACAAGAACTTATGGGACACATCATTCTTTCTTTATACCCAACATAATTACTATAAAGAGCTCTGTTTATTGTTTTCTGTGGGACAAAAGTTCTCTTTGTAGGCCATTAATACTACAGGTAGTAAAATAAATAATGTATATTTGCAAATATACATTGCATATATTTTCCAGAATTTAGCAAAAATCTTGGTTGCACGCATTATTTGAAATAAGGTTGGTACTGCTTCGCCTCAAACAATGAATCCTGTTGTATTATATTATTGTCTGGCCTCGGTCTGTATGGGATAAATAGCATGTTAGAAGTGAAGTATGAGCAACGTATGAAGTATAAATACAAGTTCTCATAATTGCTTGTTCACAGATTAATATGCTTAGGTTTATTGAAGAACATTGGAAACCATGCAAGATGAAGCAAATAAAAAGCACATAATTGGCTTTATGCCTCGCAGACACAAATAGGTCTTATGGCGACGGTGGGAGAGGAAAGGGCTAGGAGAGGGAAGAATGTGGCCTTGGCCTTAATTAAGGCAAAGCCCAAGCATTTGCCTTGTGTGAAAATGGGAAACCACGGAAAGGGATCTTCAGGACAGTTGAAAGTGTGGTTTGATAAAACTATCTCCCAGATACCAGCTCACAGGGCCGGTATGAAGAAAGTATGATGTCAGGGAAAGTTGTACTCATGACTAGAAAAAATCAAACTCTACATAAAAAAACGCACAAGAATTACTGGGCATTATGCACAACACAATCCTATACAACTATTACCAGTCATTACAACAACAGGCAGGTGCAACTAGGTGATTATAAAAATAAGCAGAAGGTAAGCAAACCATACAAAAATTTTGATCAACGGTGTTGTCTACCTGCGTGAAGATTATGATGAGTTTCTTAGTAACAAATTTATGTTCATTCTGTTTTCAGTTTTGGGGTACTCCATTATGTGGAAATAATTTGTTGTAAATAAAACACAAACTAAAACAAATTCTCTCACTTTTTTAAAACACTCTCCTAAAATTAGGATGCACAATGGAATTCAACAGGATACAAAGGTGTGGATTATTTGTGGCATACGGTATGTAATATGTGATTTCCCGGTATTCATTCGGTGCAGCAAGAGGAGACAAAAATTAGGTGTTTTGCAACAAGAAATGATATCACCTATTGGTGATTCCCAATACAGTTTGGTAAGATTGATTATAAGATTTTTCGATGGACTAACAGTATCAGGTGCCGACTACAGGAGATTAAATTGATTAAAGAATTAATGTTATCCGTTTGCATCCCACTAATGACTTTTAGAACACTTGGAGACACCAAAGTGCTGGAATTTTTTTCTGTGGGAGTTCTTTTATATGAGAAATATATATATCAGGTTCCCTATAGGAATCAATATCTTTATCATCTGATTGCCAGGCAGCCATCAGTTTTTTAAAAAGAGAATAAGGTTCTGATAGTGCATGTTTACAGCTGGTGGCTCCAGGAGCCTACGCAGTGGTCTAAATGGTTTGCACCAGCCATGCGTCTTGGTAGGTGTACTATTTACCAACTGATGACCCCAACTTAGCACATTGGGTCCAATCTCTGGCAACCAGGAGTGAATAGGTGAAAAATTTGTAAAGTCCATTAATGGACCAACTATATTGCTATTAGATCTTGTACATGGTAGCAGATTTACCAACACGTGGCAGACATATTTGACCCTTTTCAAATATCACTGGACTGAGAAAGGACCATACCTATGAACTCGCGCTCAGAAAGCCACCCCTTAACATTCAGACACAATCAGACTGGCAACTACAGAAGAAAAGTCAGGGAAAGGTAAATTGGATCGGGGGACCTTGAAAATGTGGAAACCTTGAAGTACTTGGGAAGCAAACTGACATGATGTAGGAATGAACATGGAGATCAGTACTGTAGAAGGATACAACAGGGAAATGCATTTTACCAGGAGATAAGGAACTTGATCTGGAAGCAGGGATTAGCAACGAAGCATAAAGAGGTGATGTATAACATGTATTATCACCCCATATTGACAAATGCACCAGATATCCAAACACTGGTAAGACACACCACTGAGATGTGTGGTATATACGGGGGTCACTGTTAAATTTATAAATTAACTAAAGAAATCCAACATTAAGGTAACAGGATAGCCATGAACTTGTCAAATATGACAAAAGTAAAAGTAAGACTCACAGCTAAACTAGCAGCCAATTGAGCCGAATGCAGCCTTGTCACAGATAACAAAAAACCTTCTTTGTGTTTCTCCACTTTGGCAAAAAAAGTTTCCGACAAGCCATTCCAGTTTGAGGTGTATTCGACTTCTTACTGTTTCTCCTTTGATCTGCTTGGACTTGATGACTCCTTGGCATTCTCTCATCCCCTCTTCGAATGCAAATAGGGCATACACTCTATAAGGCAACTGCTCTGGTAAATCTCCAGCATCCACAAACCTGAAGCAAGAAACTGGCAAATTAACTCTGTTTGACATCTAGCCATTAATATACTGCACAATCCATCAACAGTCTCGTATACAATAAAAAAATAAAGAACTTCAAATTAGCTATCTTCCCAGAAATATTGCCAGAAAGTTAGTTTCTATTCTGATCTTTGCACAAGAACTTTTGGGACACATTATTCTTTTCTTTATACCATACATAATTATTATAAAGAGCTTTGTTTATTGCTTCCTGTGGTACAAAAGTTCTCTTTGTAGGTCATTAATACCACAGGTAGTAAAGTAAATAAGGAATATTCGCAAATATTCTTCGCATATATTTTTCAGAATTTGGCAAAAAAAAACTTGGTTGCACGCATTATTTGAAATTTGGTTGGTACTGCTTCACCTCAAACAATGAATCCTTTTGTATTAAAGCATTGTGTGGCCTTGGTCTGTGCGGCATAAATAGCATGTTAGAAGTGAAGTACGAGCAACGTACAAAATATGATGAGTTTCTTAGAAACAAATATATGTTCCTTCTGTATTCAGTTTTGGGTTACTTCATTATGTAGAAATAATTTGTTGTAAATAAAACACAAACTGAAACCAATTCTCTCTCTTTTTTAAAATTCTCTCCTAAAATTACAACGCACAATGGCATTCAACAGGATTCATTGGTGTGGATTACTTGTGGCATACGGAATGTAATATGCGATTCTCTGGTATTTTTCGCTACAGTGCCAGGAGAGAAAAATTAGGTGTTTTGCAATAAGAAATTACATCACTATCGGTGACTCCCAATACAGTTTGGTAATATTGATTATAAGTTTTTTCGATGGACTAACAGTATCAGGTGCCGACTACACGGGATTAAATTGATTAAAGAATTAATGTTATCGGTTTGCATCCAACTAATGACTTTTACAACACTTGGAGACTCCAAAGTGATGAAATTTCTATCTGTGGGAGTTCTTTTATATGAGAAATATATTTCAGGTTCCGTATAGGAATCAATAACTTTATCATCAGACGGCCAGGAATGCATCAATTTTTGAAAAAGAGACAAAGGTTCTGATAGTGCATTTTTACAGCCGGTGGCTCCAGTAGCCTACGCAGTGTTCTACACGCTATGCACCAGGCATGTGCCTTGGTAGGTATACTATTTAGCAACTGATGAGCCCAACTTAGCACATTGGATCAAAACTCTGGCAACCAGGAGTGAATACGTGAAAAATTTGTAATGTCCATTTACGGACCAACTATATTGCTATTAGATCTTGTACATGGCAGCAGATTTACCAACACATGGCTGACATATTTGACCCTCTTTAAATATCACTGGACTGAGAAAGAATTGAACCTATGAACTAAGGCTCAGCAAGCCACCCCTTAACAGTCAGAGCCAATCAGCCTGGCAACTACAGAAGAAAAGTCAGGGAAAGTAAATTGGATCGGGGGACCTTGAAAATGTGGAAACCTTGAAGTACTTGGGAAGCAAATTGACTTGATGCAGGAATGAACATGGAGATCAGTACTGTAGGAGGATACAACAGGGAAATGCATTTTACCAGAAGATAAGGAATTTGATCTGGAAGCAGGGATTAGCAACGAAGTGTAAAGAGGTGATGTATAACATGTATTATCATCCCATATTGACAAATGCACCAGATATCCAAACACTGGTAAGACACACCACTGAGATGTGTGGTATATACGGGTGTCACTGTTAAATTTATAAAAGAACTAAAGAAATCCAACATTAAGATAACAAGATAGGCATGAACGTGTCAAATATGACAAAAGTAAAGGTTAAACTCACAGCTAAACTAGCAGCCAACTGAGCCGAATGCAGCCTGGTCCTAAATAAAGGAAAACCTTCTTTGTATTTCTCCATTTTGGCAAAGAACTTGGCCGACAAACCATTCAAGTTTGAGGTGTATTCGACTTCTTACTGTTCTTCAATTGATTTGCTTTGGACTTGATGACTTCTTTGCATTCTCTCGTCCCCTCTTCGAATGCAAATAGGGCATTCACTCTGTAAGGCAACTGCTCCGGTAAATCTCCAGCATCCACATACCTGAAGCAAGAAACTGGCAAATTAACTCTGTTTGATGTCTAGCCCTTAATATACTGCACAATCCATCAACAGTCTTGTATACAATAAAAAAGTAAAGAACTCAAATAAGCTATCTTCCCAGAAATATTGCCAGAAAGTTAGTTTCTATTCTGATCTTTGCACAAGAACTTTTGGGACACATCATTCTTTTTTTATACCCAACATAATTACTATAAAGAGCTCTGTTTATTGTTTTCTGTGGGACAAAAGCTTTCTTTGTAGGCCATTAATACTACAGGTAGTAAACTAAATAATGTATATTTGCAAATATACTTTGCATATATTTTCCAGAATTTGGCAAAAAAACTTGGTTGCACGCATTATTTGAAATAAGGTTGGTACTGCTTCGCCTCAAACAATGAATCCTGTTGTATTAAAGCATTGTGTGGCCTTGGTCTGTGCGGCATAAATAGCATGTTAGAAGTGAAGTACGAGCAACATATGAAGTATGAACAAAAGTTCTCATAATTGCTTGTTCACAGATTAAGATATGTTTAGGTTTATTGAAGATACCGGGAAAATTGGAAACCATGCAACATGAAGCAAATAAAATACACATAATTGGCTTTATGCCTCACAGACACAAATAGGTCTTATGGCGATGGTGAGAGAGGAAAGGGCTAGGAGAGGGAAGAATGTGGCCTTGGCCTTAATTAAGGCAAAGCCCAAGCATTTGCCTTGTGTGAAAATGGGAAACCACAGAAAGGGATCTTCAGGACAGTCGAAAGTGTGGTTTGATATAACTATCTCCCAGATACCAGCTCACAGCTGTGCTCCCTTAAACACAGGGCCGGTATGAAGAAAGTATGATGTCAGGGAAAGTTGTACTCATAACTAGAAAAAATCAAACTCTACATAAAACGCACAAGAATTACTGGGCATTATGCACAACACAATCCTATACAACTATTACCAGTCATTACAACAACAGGCAGGTGCAACTAGGTGATTATAAAAATAAGCAGAAGGTAAGCAAACCATACAAAATTTTGATCAACTGTGTTGTCTACCTGCGTGAAGATTATGATGAGTTTCTTAGAAACAAATTTATGTTCATTCTGTTTTCAGTTTTGGGGTACTCCATTATGTGGGAATAATTTGTTGTAAATAAAACACAAACTAAAACAAATTCTCTCACTTTTTTAAAATACTCTCCTAAAATTAGGATGCACAATGGAATTCAACAGGATACAAAGGTGTGGATTATTTGTGGCATACGGTATGTAATATGCGATTTCCCGGTATTCATTCGGTGCAGCAAGAGGAGACAAAAATTAGGTGTTTTGCAACAAGAAATGATATCACCTATTGGTGATTCCCAATACAGTTTGGTAAGATTGATTATAAGATTTTTCGATGGACTAACAATATCAGGTGCCGACTACAGGAGATTAAATTGATTAAAGAATTAATGTTATCGGTTTGCATCCCACTAATGACTTTTAGAACACTTGGAGACACCAAAGTGCTGGAATTTTTTTTCTGTGGGCGTTCTTTTATATGAGAAATATATATATCAGGTTCCCTATAGGAATCAATATCTTTATCATCTGATCGCCAGGCAGCCATCAGTTTTTGAGAAAGAGAATAAGGTTCTGATAGTGCATGTTTACAGCTGGTGGCTCCAGGAGCCTACTCAGTGGTCTAAATGGTTTGCACCAGCCATGCTTCTTGGTAGGTGTACTATTTACCAACTGATGACCCCAACTTAGCACATTGGGTCCAATCTCTGGCAACCAGGAGTGAATAGGTGAAAAGTTTGTAAAGTCCATTAATGGACCAACTATATTGCTATTAGATCTTGAACATGGTAGCAGATTTACCAACACGTGGCAGACATATTTGACCCTTTTCAAATATCACTGGACTGAGAAAGGACCAAACCTATGAACTCGGGCTCAGAAAGCCACCCCTTAACATTCAGACCCAATCAGCCTGGCAGCTACAGAAGAAAAGTCAGGGAAAGGTAAATTGGATCGGGGGACCTTGAAAATGTGGAAACCTTGAAGTACTTGGGAAGCAAACTGACATGATGTAGGAATGAACATGGAGATCAGTACTGTAGAAGGATACAACAGGGAAATGCATTTTACCAGGAGATAAGGAACTTGATCTGGAAGGAGGGATTAGCAACGAAGCGTAATGAGGTGATGTATAACATGTATTATCACCACATATTGACAAATGCACCAGATATCCAAACACTGGTAAGACAGACCAGTGAGATGTGTGGTATATGCGGGTGTCACTGTTAAATTTATGAATTAACTAAAGAAATCCAACATTAAGATAAGAAGATAGCCATGAACTTTCGAATATGACAAAAGTAAAAGTAAAACTCACAGCTAAACTAGCAGCCAACTGAGCCAAATGCAGCCTGGTCACAGATAACAAAAAACCTTCTTTGTGTTTCTCCATTTTGGCAACTTGGCCGACAAACCATTCATGCTTGAGGTGTATTCGACTTCTTACTGTTCTCCCTTTCATATGCTTTGGACTTGATGACTTCTTGGCATTCTCTCATCCCCTCTTCGAATGCTAATAGGGCATTCACTCAATAAGGCAACTGCTCCGGTAAATCTCCAGCATCCACAAACATGAAGCAAGAAACTGGCAAATTAACTCTGTTTGACGTCTAGCCCTTAATATACTGCACAAACTATCAACAGTCTTGTATACAATACAAAAATAAAGAACTTCAAATAGCTATCTTCCCAGAAATTCTGCCAGAAAGTTAGCTTCTATTCTGATCTTTGCACAAGAACTTTTCAAACACATTATTCTTTTCTTTATACCCAACATAATTACTATAAAGAGCTCTGTTTATTGCCTCCTGTGGTACAAAAGTTCTCTTTGTAGGCCATTAATACCACAGGTAGTAAAATAAATAATGAATATTCGCAAATATTCTTCGCATATATTTTCCAGAATTTGGCAAAGAAAAACTTGGTTGCATGCATTATTTGAAATAAGGTTGGTACTGCTTCGCCTCATACAATGAATGGTGGTGGTGGTGGTGGTGGTGGTGGTGATTATTGTTTTAAGAGGAAGTACAACTGGGCAACCATCTTCTTCTTCTTCTTCTTCTTCTTCTTCTTCTTCTTCTTCTTCTTCTTCTTCTTCTTCTTCTTCTTCTTCTTCTTTTATGACCATATATGATCAATTTATTCAGTCCGTCGTTCAGGTCTCTTTGAAGGGATTGTTCGGGCTTTGCGGTCCTCCCAGTACTTCTTCAGACGCTCTGATCTTCATGCCCTTTCCTCAGTTGAAAATGTACGTGTTGTTGGTTTGTTTTGTGTAAGGGTAAAGTGGAGGTTTGTATTCTTGAGTTTTGTATTCATTTTTATCTTATTTGTGGTGTCTTCTGTTGTAAGGCCTATTTCCTTCAGATCCTCTCTTACTTCTCTGATCCATTTACATCCTGTTGTGGTATTTCTTGAGACGAGATTGTGTTGTACTAGTTGTTTCAGAAGTCTCGAATCCTGCATCCTCATGATAGGTCCAAAGAATCCCAATCTCCTCTTACGCGTAGTATCCGTAATGGGTTCTAGCTCTTTGTACACGACTTTGTTAGGTATTAACCGCCACTGTCCATCTTTCTGGTATTTTTTGTTGATGCAGGTTCTTCCAATCCTCCTTTCAATTTTCTGAAGTCTGTCAGTCTTTGATTGTTTATTCAGGTAAAAGAGTGTTTCTGCTGCATATGTGGCTTCCGGTTTTATAACTGTGTTGTAGTGTTTTATTTTTGTATTTATTGATAAACACTAATCAGAGGGAACAAAGGAAGGGATCCGACACTTCGAAAAATTAAGGTATCGACCAAAGGAAGACAAGGGCCACAAAGGGCGTGAAAATGAAAGACTCCCTAGCCCTCGTAAAGCTAATAGCGTCGGAGTCAGAAAACAAGAGTTGACCAAGGGAGGTCGGATAGGATGGATTAAAGTGAGGAGCCTGGCACAAGTAAATGGAAGCAATGCCGGGACTCAGCTGATGGCCTCGTGGTCGCCAAACGACGCTCCATATTTCAGAGCCCTTGGGGCCCCTTTTAGTCGCCTCTTACGAAAGGCCGGGGATACCGTGGGTGTTATTCTACGGCCCCCACCCACAGGGGGATCAAACAATGAATCCTTTCGTATTACAGCATTGTGTGGCCTTGGTCTGTACGGCATAAATACCATGTTAGAAGTGAAGTACGAGCATCGTATGAAGTATGAATACAAGTTATCATAGTCGATTGTTCACAGATTAAGATATGCTTAGGTTTATCGAAGATAACAGGAACATTGAAAACCATGCAACATGAAGAAAATAATATAAACCTATGAACTCGGGCTCAGAAAGACACCCCTTAACATTCAGAGCCAATCAGCCTAGCAACTACAGAAGAAAAGTCAGGGAAAGGTAAATTGGATCGGGGGACCTTGAAAATGTGGAAACCTTGAAGTACTTGGGAAGCAAATTGACTTGATGCAGGAATGAACATGGAGATCAGTACTATAGGAGGATACAACAGGGAAAAGCATTTTACCAGAAGATAAGGAACTTGATCTGGAAGCAGGGATTAGCAACGAAGTGTAAAGAGGTGATTTTTTTTTTTTTTTTTTTCCGTGTGGCTATATCTAGCCGAGTGCAGCCCTTGTAAGGCAGACCCTCCGATGAGGGTGGGCGGCATCTGCCATTTGTAGGTAACTGCGTGTTATTGTGGTGGAGGATAGTGTTATGTGTGGTGTGTGAGTTGCAGGGATGTTGGGGACAGCACAAACACCCAGCCCCCGGGCCACTGGAATTAACCAGTTAAGGTTAAAATCCCCGACCCGGCCGGGAATCGAACCCGGGACCCTCTGAACCGAAGGCCAGTACGCTGACCATTCAGCCAACGAGTCGGACTAAAGAGGTGATGTATAACATGTATTATCATCCCATATTGACAAATGCACCAGATATCCAAACACTGGTAAGACAGACCAGTGAGATGTGTGGTATATACGGGTGTCACTGTTAAATTTATAAAGGAACTAAAGAAATCAAACATTAAGATAACAAGATAGGCATGAACGTGTCAAATATGACAAAAGTAAGGGTTAAACTCACAGCTAAACTAGCAGCCAACTGAGCAGAATGCAGCCTGGTCACAAATAAAGGAAAACCTTCTTTGTATTTCTCCATTTTGACAAGTAACTTGGCCGACAAACCATTCAAGTTTGAGGTGTATTCGACTTTTTACTGTTCTTCCTTTGATTTGCTTTGGACTTGATGACTTCTTGGCATTCTCTCGTTCCCTCTTTGAATGCAAATAGGGCATTCACTCTATAAGGCAACTGCTCCGGTAAATCTCCAGCATCCACACACCTGAAGCAAGAAACTGGCAAATTAACTCTGTTTGATGTCTAGCCCTTAATATACTGCACAATCCATCAACAGTCTTGTATACAATAAAAAAATAAAGAACTTCAAATTAGCTATCTTCCCAGAATTATTGCTAGAAGGTTAGTTTCTATTCTGATCATTGCACAAGAACATAATTAATAGAAAGGGCTCTGTTTATTGTTTTCTGGGGTACAAATGTTTTCTTTGTAGGCCATTAATACTTCAAGTAGTAAAATAAATAATGTGTATTCGTAAATATTCTTCGCATATATTTTCCAGAATTCAGCAAAGAAAAACTTGGTTTTACGCATTATGTGAAATGAGGTTGGTACTGCTTCGCCTCAAACAATGAATCCTGTTGTATTATAGCATTGTGTGGCCATGGACTGTATGGCATAAATAGCATGTTAGGAGTGAATTACGAGCATCGTACGAAGTATGAATACCAGTTCTCTTAATTGCTTGTTCACAGATTAAATATGCTTAGGTTTATTGAAGATACTGGGAAAATTGGAAATCATGCAACATGAAGCAAATAAAATACACATAATTGGCTTTATGCTTCACAGATGCAAATAGGTCTTATGGCGAAGTTGGGAGAGGAAAGGGCTAGGCGAGGGAAGGAAGCGGCCATGCCTTAATTATGGCATAGCCCAAGCATTTGCCTTGTGTGGAAATGGGAAACCACTGAAAGGGATCTTCAGGACTGTCGACAGTGGGTTTTGAGATAACTATCTCCCGGATACCAGTTACCAGCCGTGCTCCCCTAACCGCACGGCTGGTGCGAAGAAAGTATGATGTCAGAGAAAGTTGTACTCATGACTAACAAAAATCAAACTCTTCTTAAAAACGCACAAGAATTACTGGGGATAATGCACAACACAATCCTAAACAACTATTACCAGTCATTACTGTAGAGATTACTTGGATTTGATTATCTGGACTCGGAAGATGGCGATGAATTATATATGTAATTTATTTATTCATATCTTTTTTTTTGTCTCTCCTCGGTATGGTAATTTTGGAATTGGTTGATTTTATTATAGCTTAAAGATTGGTTCTTTATCATGGGAAAAGTAAAGTAAGATGTATTAAGAAACACTACTTCCTGTTGTGTACAGGTGCCAGATTGGCATGGATATGTCCGGATATTGCATCAGTAATCAGATCAAAAATTAGATGTATGGCTTCTCCGGCGTTTGCTCTATTAACCAGTGTTTCGTCTTAGGTCTGATACTAGACTCTTCAGAGTGGGATGTGTCAGACTGTACCCACTGACGCTGGGGTGTGTGCAGGTGTACGACGACGATGACAAAAATATTTTCATTCCCCACCTGAAGGGCGGGGCGGGCCCCCTAGGACATAACGCGATCTCTCGGGCCAAGAGAGGTGAAGATAACTGAGAGATGTGGTAAATGAAGAAGGTGGGTGATTGATTTGACAGATTGAATGAGGGGGGAATGACTGCAGTGACAGAAAGAAGAGAGGGTTGGCTTGGGATTGAAATTTTAGAGTGGGGTACCAGGATGTAAATGGAGGGTTAGGAGATGCAGCGACGTTGTGATATTGAGGATGGAAAATGTTAAGGATCGTAGGATTTCAAGCATCGATTGTGGATAGCGGATGTAACTAGGTGGGGGAATAGATGGACTGACGAATTGGTGAGGTTGAAAAGAAGTGGCTGGCCGGGTGCGACAATGAGAATTGTTGTTGGGATGGCGAACAGGTTGTGATGGAGAGAGGGAGGGTTCCACTTTATGGCGATGACGATAGATGTAAACTCCGTTGCTAATTAGGTGCTGGGCATCGGCGGTGCTCAGGACGTGTAGACGAACCATATAGGTTGGGCTAGATACGTTCATAATTCGGAAGATGCGACGGACTGGGACGCTTTCAGCTTGGACCTGATAGAGAATGGCCTGTTCTGAGAGGGCAGGATCCACACCGCGGATCACACAACTGGACATAGCGTGACGAGTTAAAGGAGGCTGCGTCAGCGATGGTGATGCGGAGGCTGCTAGTTTATTGGCAGGTGGAGATAACGAACGTAAGATAGGAAACTTAAAAGGGTCCACCTTTTCAATACAAATAAATGTTATAAGTTTATTTACAACATGTATTTACACTTGGAACTTGTTTTGATGCTGTTTGGCGTCATCTTCAGCCAAAATGTGGGAAGTAGGCACATCCCACTCTGAAGAGTCTAGTGTCAGACCTAAGACGAAACGCTGGTTAATAGAGCAAATGCCGGAAAAGCCATACATCTAATTTTTGATCTGATTTTTGATATGCTCTATTGGTGGAAAAGAATCTAATTCCCTTCATGAGAACTTAGAATTTCCATATTGCATCAGTTTTGTAATTTCTCGAGCCTTCCCAAATGTTCTTGGTCAGCAGTAATTTATGCGCTCCTATTTGAGAAAATGAAAGTAAATGTGATTGGTAGGTGAAGGAAAAAGATCGGATGCTCATTGGCCGTTGTAAGTTTTCATTATTTCCGGAGAGAAGCGTTGTCGCTAGAGCCTTGATCTGCCAAGGCATCTTTTCTGTTTGACCAGTGAAGGGAAATGTAGCCTTCAAAGGTACGGGTCTTCTTGCCCCGCCATCAGGTAAGCACTTAATTGTTTTTCACCTTTCAAGTATTTAGTTTCAAATGTAGTGGTTCATTTAATTTATTTTGCCAGAGCTTACCCGTGTTTCCTTCAGCTTCCAAATTTCATTAAAATGACCTAGCCGTTTCGATAAGTTGCGTCACTTTTGTAAAGAGACAGTTCCCATTTTGTTGATTTTGTAAATTAGACATTGAATGCCTTTCGATGTAATCACAATATGTAAATTACACCTTGGGGCTGTCTCGTTTATTCCACTTCATCTTGGAGTATTCACCTTTAGGACGGACACTCTTTCTCAGAAGTGTTTTTGAGGGGGCTACCGACTGAAGGTGCTCTGCACCAAGATTATATTTTAAATGTTGTTTTCTTTCTTACATTTACATCTTCATGATAGTGTAACGTTACCTTCCTTTTCTTTCTTTCCGTCTGTTTCATGTGTCTTAAAAGTGTCGGCACGAACAGCGGGAGCGGAACGTCATGTGTGATGTTCCGGTATAAGATTAGATAACTAAATGCTACCCTCGGGGTAAATTGTAATTACTGCTGTATTTCTGTTTTCAAATTTTAATGGTGTATTTTGTTATTTATTTACATTTTAATTTACATCTAATTTGTTAAGTAAATTTTAGGATCACATTTGACTTCGCTTCTTCAGCATTGCCAATACCTTCCACCACCTGGATATGGTTCCCAGCCGCTTCCCTGTTATACTTTCTTAGCCGCCATGTTGGTTAGCCTGTGATTATTTTCTGCGCTTAATGTGTTTATAGTTTGTATTTTGTATATATTGTCATGTCTCGTGTTAGTGTGCAACTATGTGAATGCACAACGGTAACAGACATTAATATTCTTTTTATTATTCCTATTACTTGTAACCTTACCCATTTTGGGAGGTTACATTTGGTAGCAGAGCGTGGTTACGGATGGTTAAAAGGTTTATATGATCATTCTCGGCTAACTTTTATAAAATTTATTTTAAATCTTAAGTTTGAATATAGGTTTTAAGTGTTACATGTGTATTCTCAATTCCCGGTTCTTGTTTTTCATGATTCATGCGCGGGTTTTACGCACCACGTGTTTTTTGTTCCGCGATGTGCAGTTTGTTGCTGTGTATCACTTTGTTAATTAACGGTTGGAGGAAATGGTGTGTCACTATTTGTAACAAGTTTTGGGTTAATTAATTTTAATAAATTTTTCTCGTGTGGCAAGGTTGCGCTTGACCACGTGTTTTGAAGTAAAGTGATATCTTCACATTTCGTGTGCTGTGTTCACGTTCCAAAAGTCTTCTTTGATAAATTTCAGTATGTTGAATTATTTCAAGTCTTCTTCGATACGTGTGTTTTGATCTTAACATCTGTGGGATAACTTGTTGCTTTAAGCTTTGTCATTAATTTATTCTAAGTGCTGTACTTCAGTGCCTAATGTTATCTCCCGAACAGCTGAGTTGCGTCTGTGTTGGAAACAGATGATTGCTTGACTTACTGCAAGATTATGAGCGCTCAATTCCATCTTATAAAATTTCTCGTGTCGTAATCTTCTTTTTCTCCTTTTAGATACGTAAATTGTAGTATGTGTTTTGGTCAAGTTTTAGCATGGAGTCTCTTTTGTTTTTCAGAAATGTTTGTCTCCATAAATTGTCAGCAATAATTTTAGGTTAAGGTTTGTAAATTTTCGTCTATTTTTTCGAGTGTTTTTCTGTTTGCAAATCTTATGTTTCGGCAAAATTTTTCCAAAAGTTTGTTTCTTGTCACCTGGTGTATTTTATTTGCCTGTATTCCACGTGTGTGATCTTTTAACATTGTTATGGTGTCGTACTTCAGCTCGGTATAAATTTTAATTTCCGGTTATGTGGTGTTGTTTTTGGTCTGTTGCTGTGTTTGGGTTTGTTTCTGAGTAAGTATGGGATTATTTTGGGGACAGGTTCCAGACCAGCATTTTGAAAGTTTCCTAGTGAGTCTTATTGTGCTTTTCCATCATGTAAGTGTCTGTTTCCTTGTCACGTATATTTATTAACCCGTGTGTTCCTATACTTGTTAGGAGGGTCTACGTTGGCTCTGATAGTCTCGTAGGGTGAAACGTACTCGCCATATTAATAGACCAGCATTGAGGCTGAGGCTTATTTTGGGCAAATTTGACGGGTTACGTATCTGCACTTGTGCTCGTGATATGTTTGAATTCTGGTGCATCTGGTATGAGATTCCTCGTAATCTTTTTCTTGGTATTAGGTGCCTAGAGGGAAAATGATGTCTCTTGTTATTGTTAAAATGAATGCTAGGAAGATTTTCTGCAAATGTTAATTTCGTTGTCGTTATGCTGAGCTGTTAATTTCGGTTAAATTGGTAGTTTGCTTATGGGTTATCAAGATTTTCATTCCTGTTATTTTAAATTCGTCAATAGTGAAATTTCTGAAGGTATCACAATTTAGTTCAGTTAGTCAATTTTCCTGCTTGTTTTGTTTTATTTAGTTTTCTTCATGTTAAAAGTTCTTGCATTACGGGTTCGTATCTTCAAAATTTATGTACCGGTACTCAATTTAAAGAAGTATGGGATTCTGTAGACAGCGTACAGTTCAAAATTTGGTTAGCCATGCTGTATCTGTTCCACCGTTTTGCAAATAATTGTGTGTTTGTCTTGGTGCCTTGGGTAGGCACATGTGTGTGTGTGCTGAGACTTAGGGCAAAAAGGTGCTGAGAGGCTATTCCCCTTCTGGGAGTACGATATTGGTCCTAAGAGTCTCATTGTCGTGTGATAAGTTCAAGTGTACTTGAGGTCATGTTCTGTCCTTTTCTTTTGTGGCTATTACTTGATATGTCATCGCACGGATGTTTATGTGTGGATGTGTGTGTATGTGTACTGTGTTTTGGTGATGTCGTGTGATGGAGTCGGTGTTGAGGTCGTTCGTGCCTTTTACCGTAATTTGGTTATGCTGATTCAGGGATCGTCGCAATTGTGTTTTTGGTGGTTTGATATTGTCTGTGTGTATGTCGGAGGACAGATTAGCTTGGTAGTCTTGTGTGTCGTGCGGTTATCTGGTAATCTATGGTGTGAAGGTTGTACTTGTACCTTTTTGTTATTTATATCAGTGAGTTGGATTTCTGCATGCACACTCTTGTATAACTTTTGTTTTTCATTTTTGAGTTCCTGTTGGTAAAGTAATGTGACTTTGATTTGGTATTTCTAGCTTAATCATGTTTCAATTTGACTGGTCTGGCATGTAATGCGTAATGTGAGTTATCTGTATTAAAAATTTTATGAGTGCCTACATGACAGGGTGAATAAATAGTAACTTACTAACCTCAATTCATTGAAATGGTTGCAAGCTAACGTGATTAAGTGTATATATTTTTTTTCTCCCTTGTTTTGTGTTCCCTTGCAACATTCTAAATTCATCCTTTTATTTGTTTGGTTCTTTTCTTAATGTTGGGTGATTAAGAATGCACACGGTAATTTGTTTTTGTAGTTATAAGGAATTAGTTGTAAGCAAATTCTAGTTAATGGGCTGGCCAGCTGTTTTTCTGGATTCTACAGTTAATTAGTTAAGTCACCTTAGTTGTAATGGGAAGGGTCATTTATGATCATGTTAGATATAATTTAGTATGTATTTTTGGGTAATTAAGATCTTCATAACTAGGGATGGTTGAAAAATTTGGGAATCAGGGTAAACTCCAGTAGAGTTTTCTGAGTTTCTTTTAACCATTTCCTAAATTTTATCTTGATGTATCCATAGTGCTGGCCTGAATGGGGGGCTAAGATAGTCCCAAGCCTGTGGGTAAACCACCCAAATGAAGGTCTGTCTGCTGCGGATAATTTTCTGTTGCAGTGGCCGGAGGGGGATACAATCCCCGTTTCTGCTGTCCTGCCTAGAGGAGAGGTGCGTTACGTCTTGGGCTCTGCCGTTTTGCACTGCAACCCAGTGACCAGATGTCCAGGTGACAACAACTGTTCCTGCCTGACAACCTGACGTTCCTAGTCAAAAGGGGCACCGTCTGCATGGTGGTGACCATCATCCCATGCCAAGATCCTGATTAAATATTTACCAGACATACACTCACTTAGCCATTAGTGGCACGTAGTTTCATCTATACTTGGACGTGTCAATTAACAGCGCTGTAACCGGATATTCTAATGACGCCAGTCATGCTAGGCTGTGCGCAGTCACCCAGTTTGAACAGTAATGTGGAGGCTGAAGACAGCGGCCGCGTCGTCAGTCACATGAGCAGCAAGAACTCGTGGTGCTATAGTATAAATAAATAAAGAAACCTCAAGAACTCAATCCAAAAGATGTCTTTCTTATTTTGTGTAGCCAGTTTTTTTTCTCCAGGGAACGTTTGAGTTTTTTTTAAAGAAAATAATTTCAGTGTGGTGTTTTACGAACATGAGAGGAATAGTAAAAAGGAATATTTTTCTCTCTTTAGTGTATATTTTATGCGCTTTCTCTTTCAATGAACATTATGCTATATGTCCTTTATTTTTCAGTGAATTTTTTTTCCTTTGTTTTTCAGTGATTTTTTAAAAAAGTGATTAATTATTTTTTAAATTATGCAGAAACTGGACTGCTAAATTAAGTGAATAAAATTTTTATTTTTGGAGCTGTGCTCCAAATTAAAGGGGAGGAGTATGTAGTGATTACTTGGATTTGATTATTTGGACTCGGAAGACGGCGATGAATTGTATATGTAATGTATTTATTAATTTGGTTTTTTTTGTCTCTCCTCGGTATGTTAATTTTGGAATTGGTTGATTTTATTATAGCTTAAAGATTGGTTCTTTATCATGGGAAAAGTAAAGTAAGATGAATTAGGAAACACCACTCTGTTGTGTACTCATGCCAGATCGGCATGGATAAGTCTGGATATTGCATCATTTCGTAATTTCTCGAGCCTTCCTAAATGGTCTTATTCAGCACTAATTTATGCACTCCTATTGGAGAAAATAAAAATAAATGTGATTGGTAGGTGAAGGAAAAAGATCGGGTGCTCATTGGCCGTTGTAAGATTTCATTATTTCCGTAGAGAAGCGTTGTCGCTAGAGCCTTGATCTGCCAAGGCGTCTTTTCTGTTTGACCAGTGAAGGGAAAGGTCGCCTTCAAAGGTACGGGTCTTCTTGCCCCGCCATCAGGTAAGCACTTAATTGTTTTTCACCTTTCAGGTATTTAGTTTCAAATGTAGTGGTTCATTTAATTAATTTTACCGGAGATTACCCGTGTTTCCTTCAGGTTCCAAATTTTATTAAAATGACCTAGCCGTTTCGGTGGTGGTGGTGGTGATTTTTGTTTTAAGAGGAAGTACAACGAGGTAATCATCCTCTCTGAACAAATAAGTGGAAAAGAAATTTGAAATATAAAAAAAAATTATTTATTCAACAAAGGAATTTGGAAACGCAATACAAAGTAAAACAAAAAATAATTATAAAACTAGGCCGAAAGGATTACTAACGTATCAAAAGGGAATGTACGTTCACTGAGTAACAGTACACTTGTAACATACATACCCTTGATAAGTCCACTGTCGCACATAAAGTGGATGACGAGATCAGCAGTAGTCGCGTCATCGGCTAGTATGCGTTCGAGTGTTTCCTGCAGGCCGAGGCTCCGTCTTAGGTCAGAGAGATCGGCGCACTCTATGAGGATGTGGGCCACGGTGAATTCGGCACCACAAGAACACACTGGGGGGTCATCCCTCTTTAGGAGATAAGAGTGCGTGGATCGTAAATGACCTATCCTCAGCCTGCACAGTACTATGGCCTCTCTCCATGAAGGTCGGAAAGAGGACCGCCACACGGTAATTGTCTTCTTAATTGCTCTCAGCTTGTTGGGAGTTCGGATATCTAGCCACTCCGATTCCCAGAACGCCAAGATGGTTCGACGTAGCTGAGAACAAATATCCTTAGCACGTACATTGACGGGTCTTGGAGGTAAAAGTGCAGCTTCCTTTGCTGCTTCATCCGCAAGTTCGTTTCCCGCAATCCCAACGTGGCTTGGAAGCCACGCGAAGGTAATTCTGGTGCTAGCATCGCTTAACCTGGCTAGAAGGTCATGTATCTGCTGCACCAGTGGGTGTTGCGAGAAACAGGTTTCAATAGACTGCAGAGAGCTAAACGAATCAGTACACAACAGAAAGTGGCTTCTTTCGTCACGCAGTGCAAACTGCAGAGCCTCTAAGATGGCGTAAAGCTCTGCAGTATACACGCTACATACTTTAGGGAGCGAGATCTTCGTACTTATATCATCAATCACAAAAGAGCAATCAACATTATCTCCGATTTTAGAACCAAGAGTGAAGATAAGTCTCGCGGCCGGACATTGGTGAACAAAGTCCTGGAAATACCTCCGATGAACTGAGGAATCCGTGTTCACCTTGGGTCCACGGAGCAGATCTAGACGTATATCCGGTCGCGGAACCAACCACGGAGGTACCTCGCTAAGAGTTCGTTCAAAACAACCACCGATATCAATATTCAAATCATGCCACAAGCTATCAATCCGAAACCCAACCGGCCGTGTGGCATTCGGCCGGTCTTGGCACCGCTGGTGGTATTGGGTGCGATAGATGCATTGATAGCTTGTATGTAGCGGCA
Organism: Anabrus simplex; assembly: GCF_040414725.1. Classification (NCBI taxonomy): domain Eukaryota; kingdom Metazoa; phylum Arthropoda; class Insecta; order Orthoptera; family Tettigoniidae; genus Anabrus; species Anabrus simplex. Next base: position 84,923,206 of record NC_090276.1, on the reverse strand, counting down.
TTTCACGAATTGTGGCAGCGTACGTTAGGAGTAACTGCTGCCTCCTTATCCGTAAAGGTGGAACTCCCGCTTCAGCGAGCAGGGTGGGAATGGGGCTAGTACGGAAAGCAACCGTTGCCAGCCTTACTCCACTATGGTGAATACTGTCTAAAAGGCTCAGCGTAGATTTTGATGCTGAGCCATAAGCCGCACTTCCATAGTCAATTCGGGAGAGGACCGTCGCCGTGTAAAATCATAGCAGTACCGCACGGTCAGCCCCCCACGAAGTGCTGCTGAGAAACTTAAGCATGTTAAGTCTCTTCATGCAGGCAACCTTTAACTGACGGATGTGGGGCTGCCACGTAAGTCTCTTATCAAAATGGAGACCCAGGAATTTGCAGGTGCCAACCACTGGTAAGACACTGTTTCGCAAGCGGAGCTCTGGTTCGGGATGCACAGGCCGACGTCGACAGAAGTGTACAACTGAGGTTTTCGCTGCTGAAAATCGAAAACCATGTTGCAGGGCCCATCTGTCGACTCGGTTAATAGCTTGCTGTAGCTGTCTCTCTGCAAACGCCACCCTTCTACATACAGCGATGGAACGACTGCGGGCCCAGCAGCGGCAACTATGCCGTTGATGGCGATTGCGAACAGCGTGACACTCAGTACTGATCACTGAGGTACTCCATTTTCCTGAACATAATATTGAGAAAATGCATTCCCTACTCGGACTCGAAAGAGACGGAGGGACATGAAGTTCTCAATAAACGTTGGCAAATTTCCCCGAAATCCCCACTGGTGTAGAGTGTAGAGAATCCCATATCGCCAGGTAGTATCGTAAGCTTTTTCCAGGTCAAAAAACATGGCGACTAGGTGTTCCTTCCAGAGAAAGGCCTCCTGAATGGCGCTCTCCAGTCTGACCAGATGATCAGTGGCAGACCGATGAGAGCGAAAACCACACTGGTAGTTAGACAAGAGGCCCTCCCTTTCCATGGCCCACACAAGACGCCGGTTAACCATCCTTTCAAATAGCTTACAGAGGCCATTTGTAAGGCATATTGGCCTATAACTATCCACAAGTTTTGGATCTTTACCTGGCTTGGGAATTGGTATCACAATTCCCTCACGCCATTGAGATGGAAACACTCCCTCACTCCATATTCTGTTGAATAGGGTAGGATATCCTTGAGACATCTGTCACTCAAATGCTTAAGCATTTGATTATGGATTTTGTCCGGTCCAGGAGCCGTATCTCTGCATAGCGCAAGTGCACTTCGCAACTCCCACTCCGTGAAGGCCATGTTGTAGGGATGCGAAGCACTAGAGGCAAAAGAGAGATGGTGGGCCTCTGCTTCACGCTTAATTGGAAAAAATGCAGGTTCGTTTCTCCTAGAGCTGGACGTATCTCCGAAATGTGACGCGATGTGATCTGCAATGACTGAAGGAATCGTAACTAGGTATATCTCCATTAATGGAGATTCCGGGTACTGAGGGCACATTCTGTACTCTGACAATACGGCAGAGTTTTGTCCACACTTGTGATGACGGAGTATGTGCCGTGATGGATGACACATACTTTTCCCACGTAGCTTTCTTACTTTCTCGAATCAAAAAACGGGCCTTCGCGCGCAGACGCTTAAATGCGATATGATTGGCCATCGTAGGATTCCGACGATAATGCTTAAAAGCCCGTCGGCGATCACGTATGGCTGCTGCAATTTCGTCCGTCCACCATGGGACCTGTTTCCGGCGACGAATACCGGACAAGGAAGGAATTGTTTCATCTGCAGCAGCCAAAATTCCAGTAGTAATGGAAGAGACGTGGTTGTCAACAGACTCCAGCATATCATCAGCCAGCACTGCGCGTTTTGTAAATTCTGGCCAATTTGCCCGCCGAAGTAACCAGCGCTTGGGTACTTCGGACTGTCTTTGATTCAAGAGAGACAGAATTATCGGGAAGTGGTCACTATCACAGAGGTCGTCGTGAACTTGTCACCGTAGCAGGGGAACTAGCGCACGGCTACACAAAGTGACATCCAGGTGTGAGAATGTGCCATGCGCGCTACTGAAATGTGTCGGTTCCCCTGTATTGAGCACACAAAGATCAAATAGGTTGATCATTCGCTCGAGCTTCCTCCCCCTAGAACAGGAAGACGGAGAACCCCATAGTGTGTTACGGGCGTTCACATCCCCCAGCATGAGGAAAGGAGGAGGCAGCTGAGCGATCAAGTCTTGTAGTGCATGCCTATCAAGGTAATAATCCGGTGGAAAGTACACGTTGCAAACCATTGTCATTACTGGCAACGGAGTGCGAACTGCAACTGCATCTAGCTGAGTACGGAGTGGTACGTCTTCGCTGAAGATGTCGGAGCGAACTAGGGTACAAACGCCCCCAGTTGCTGCGCCATCCACAGCTAATCTGTCTTTGGAATAAAGACGGTATCCTCTCATAGTCGTGTCGTGTCCAGGTCTCACACGAGATTCCTGTAGACAGACTACGGAGGCCGCATAGACGGATATCAGTTGACGTAACTCAGTAGGCGACAGTGGTAACTACTGCAGTTCCACTGCAATAGTGCCATTGTGTGGATTGGTAGTGTTACGAAATTAGGACAATTGCTTGCCCTTCTTTTTGTCAACTATCTGCCATTTTCCGCCGTTGTTGTCGGTATTGTTGTCACCATCCACGACAATGAGTAGTTCAGTCTCCATTGTCTCCTCAGAAGAAGGAGGCACGGTGACTGGACCCTCCGCGGACGGTGATCTCATTGGTCTGGAACAGTGGGCCTTCTTCCTGGGAGAACTAAGTTCTCCAGAAAGTGATCGAAGAAGAGGGCGTCGGGGCCTCTCGCTCTTGCCCACCGTTTCTCTCTTTTTGGGAGGAGAGCCGGCAGATGGCTTGCCAGATTTCTTCGGTGATCCTGTGGACCCCGACTGAGTTGGAGAAGGGCCCTTCCCAGGCAACGTCGACAGTAACGCTCTTTTCGGTGCTTCACATGCTGAATCTCCAGTTTCTTCAGTTACTGAATTTTGTTGCTGGCTTTGACTTTTCAATGCATTTTCAGTACCGGTGTTCTGTACAAAACTCTGTGGAGTGATCCGTACGTTTGCGACCTTTTCCGCGAATGAGATGGAGAACTCCGGAGCAGCCATGGACTTGAACTTCCTCCGGGCGTCTGGATAAGATAGCTTATCCAGCGTTTTTATCTCCTGGATCTTCTTCTCCCGCTTGAATGTGGGGCATTCCTTGGAGATTGGAGCATGCGCACCCGGGCAGTTGACGCACACAGGTGGTGGTGTGCATTCAACCCCAGCATGCTCGCACTTCCCACACATTTTGCAGGTCGTCGAACCTGTACATCGCAATGAGGTGTGTCCAAACTTTTGACAGTTATAACACCTCATTGGTACCGGAATGTACGGATGAACAGTCAGGCGATACATTGCTACCTTTATTCGTTCAGGTATGGTCTCAGCGTCAAAGGTAAGGATGAGAGCACCCGTATCGAGCAGCTTATCACCCACACGCCTCTTCAACCTCTTCACGTCAGTTACACCCCGACGTGCTAGGTAACGGATCATTGTATCATCGGAAGACTTAACCAAATCCCTGTGGAATATAACTCCCTTGCAGGAGTTAAGGGTTTGGTGCTTCTCGATTTTCACCTCTACCTTACCGAATAACTTGGCTTTAAGTAGCCGTCTGGACTGTTCAGCCGTAGATGTCTTGATAAGTACAGATCCATCTCGGAGCTTGCGCATCTCGTCGATTTCACCAGCAACAATTTCTTCAATTGAATTGCTTATCATAAAAGGACATTCATCAAGGAAACTTTTACCATCGACCCTGGAAGCAACCAGGAATCGAGGAAGACGTTCGTCACTCATGTAGTCTACAGGAACTGGAGTATACCGCTTACGTTTTTTACCAATATTTGACGCTGTTTTTTGAAGGGTGCCACCCTTTGTAAAAGAAGGAAGAGAAAGAGGTTCCGTCTTTTGTCCCACGAGTACTCACGGAAATATGAGGTCGACCTCTGGCAGAGCCAAGGAGATTTACCAGAGGCAAGGCTATATACTCCAGAGGGTGCCCGGTATCTGGAGGGGGTCGCTTGGAACTACTCTCCCAGTAGCCATGCATCACCTCGCCACGACCCGAAACTTGTTATTGGGGGAGGATAAAACCTCCGTACTAAAGTATTTTTTAAATTTTTTTCTTTTTTAAAATTTTTTTAAAATATTTTTTTTTAAAATGTCTAACCTAATCTACCCGAGGTAGAGAGGGTGGCCAGACAGGAAGAGTAATGAAATTAAAGATGGTGAGAATAGAAGGGTAGAAACAGTGTTGAAGAATAAAGAGCACAGACAACTCTCAAGCAACTCGGGGGACACCTTGTTAGTCTGGCCCTACACCGAGGCCTATCCAGCATGGGTAACCCTGAGCTGACACAGCCCTCGGGATCAACAAGCACACAAGCCCCCACACTGACTTCAAGGTCATGGTGTCCCTAGAGGGGGTAGCCGTTTCGGTAAGTTGCGTCACTTTTGTAAAGAGACAGTTCCCATTTTGTTGATTTTGTAAATTAGATATTCAACGCCTTTCGATGTAATCACAATATGTAAATTACACCTTGGGGCTGTCTCGTTTATTGTGCTTCATCTTGGAGTATTCACCTTTAGAACAGACACACTTTCTCGAAAGTGTTTTTGAGGGGGCTACCGACTGAAGGTGCTCTGCACCAAGATTATATTTTAAATGTTGTTCTGTTTCTTACATTTACACCTTCATAATAGTGTAACGTTACCTTCCTTTCCTTTCTTTCCGTCTGTTTCACGTGTATTAAAACTGTCGGCACGAAAAGCGGGAGCGGAACGTCATATGTGATGTTCGGTATAAGATTAGATAACTGAATGCTACCCTCGGGGTAAAATGTAATTACTGCTGGATTTCTGTTTTCAAATTTTAATGCTGTATTTTGTTATTTATTAACATTTTAATTTGCATCTAATTTGTTAAGTAAAGTTTAGGATCACATTTGACTTCGCTTCTTCAGCATTGCCAATACCTTCCACCACCTGGATATGGTTCCCAGCTGCTTCCCTGTTATCCCTTCTTAGCTGTCATGTTGGTTAGCCAGTTATTATTTTCTGTGCTTTATGTGTTTATAATTTTAATTTCATACATATTGTCATGTCTCGTGTTAGTGTGCAACTATGTGAATGCACAACGGTAGCAAACCTTAATATTCTTTTTATTATTCCTATTTCATTTTTTAGACATCTAAACAGGACACCAGAGAACAAGATCATCAGGAGAATAATAGAAAAATTATGGAATAGTAAGTGCAACATTAAGTGGGTTACAGAAATCAAGGAAGATTTGGATGAACTAAAAATTACAGTGGAAGACCTAAGAAACAAATCTGACAAAATCAAGAAACTCACTGCAAATCAGAATTAACAAACAGACAATAGGAAGGGTGATTTCCGATGAAGAAAGAAGGATAAGATCAGAGAGAATGAAGAAGTACTGGGCTGACAGGAAACTGAAAAATTCTTTGTATAAAGTTGGCTAGAGTGGTCCAATGAAGGCCATAAAATGTAAATAATAATAATAATAATAATAATAATAATAATAATAATAATAATAATAATAATAATAATAATAATTCCTATTAATTGCAACTGTACCCCTTTTGGGAGGTTACAATTACAACAACAGGCATGTGAAACTAGCTGATTATAAAAATCAGCTGAAGATAAGCAAACCATACGAAAATTTTGATCAACGGGGTTGTCTACCTGCGTGATGGTTATGATGAGTTTCTTAGAAACAAATTTATTTTCCTTCTGTATTCCGTTTTGGGGTACTTCATTATGTGGAAATAATTTTTTGTAAATAAAACACAAACTAAAACCAATTCTCTCCCTTTTTTAAAATTCTCTCCTAAAATTAGGATGCACAATGGCATTCAACAAGATTCATTGGTGTGGATTATTTGTGGCATACGGTATGTAATATGCGACTCCCTGATATTATTCGGTGCAGTAAGAGGAGACAAAAATTAGGTGTTTTGCAACAAGAAATTAAATCACCTATCGGTGATTACCTATACAGTTTGGTAATATTGATTATGAGATTTTTGGATGGACTAACAGTGTCAGATGCCGACTACAGGAGATTAAATTGATTAAAGAATTAATGTTATCGGTTTGCACCCCACTAATGACTTTTACAACATTTGGAGACACCAAGGTGCTGGAATTTCTTTCTGTAGGAGTTCTTTTATATGAGAAATATATTTCACGTTCCCTATAGGAATCAATATCTTTATCATAGGATGGCCAGGCTGGCATCACATTTTGAAAAAGAGACAAAGGTTCTGATAGTGCATTTTTACAGCCGGTGGCTCCAGGAGCCAACGCAGTGGTCTATACGGCATGCATCAGGGATGCGTCTCGGTAGGTATACTATTTACCAACTGATGACCGCAACTTAGCACATGGGTCGAAACTCTGGCAACCAGGAGTGAATAGGTGAAAAATTTTTAATGTCCATTAACGGACCAACTATATTTCTACTAGATCTTGTACATGGCAGCAGATTTACCAACACGTGGCTGACATATTTCACCTCTGCAAATATCACTGGACTCAGAAAGTATTGAACCTATGAACTCGGGCACAGAAAGCCACCTCTTAACGGTCAGATCCAATCAGCCTGGCAACTACAGAAGAAAAGTCAGGAAAAGGTAAATTGGATGGGGGGACCTTGAAATTGTCGAAACCTTGAAGTACTTGGAAAGTAAAATGACATGATGCAGGAATGAACATGGAGATCAGTACTGTAGAAGTATACAACAGGGAAATGCATTTGACCAGAAGATAAGGTACTCGATCTGGAAGCAGGGATTAGCAACGAAGCGTAAAGAGGTGATGTATAACATGTATTATCACCCTATATAGACAAATGCCCCAGATATCCAAACACTGGTAAGACAGACCAGTGAGATGTGTGGTATATACGGGTGTCACTGTTAAATTTATAAATGAACTAAAGACATCCAACATTAAGATAACAAGATAGGCATGAACTTCTCAAATATAACAAAAGTAAAGATAAAACTCACAGCTAAACTAGCAGGCAATTGAGCCAAATGCAGCCTATTCACAAATAAAGAAAGACCTTCTTTGTGTTTCTCCATGTTGGCAAAGAACTTGGCCGACAAACCATTCCAGTTTGAGGTGTATTCAACTTCTTACTCTTCTTCCTTTGGTTTGCTTTGGACTTGATGACTTCTTGGCATTCTCTCGTCCCCTATTCGAATGCAAATAGGGCATTCGCTCAATAAGGCAACTGCTCCGGTAAATCTCCATCTTCCACAAACCTGAAGCAAAAAACTGGCAAATTAACTCTGTTTGATGTCTAAACCTTAATATACTTCACAATCCATCAACAGTCTTGTATACAATAAAAAAGTAAAGAACTCAAATAAGCTATCTTCCCAGAAATATTGCCAGAAAGTTAGTTTCTATTCTGATTTTTGCACAAGAACTTTTGGTACACATCATTCTTTTTTTATGCCCAACATAATTACTATAAAGTGCTCTGCTTATTGCTTTCTGTGGAACAAAAACTTTCTTTGTAGGCCATTAATACTACAGGTAGTAAAATAAATAATGTATATTTGCAAATATACTTTGCATATATTTTCCAGAATTTAGCAAAAAAACTTGGTTGCATGCATTATTTGAAATAAGGTTGGTACTGCTTCGCGACGGTGAGAGAGGAAAGGGCTAGGAGAGGGCAGAAAGTGGCCATGGCCTTATTTAAGGCACAGCCCAAGCATTCGCCTTGTGAGAAAATGGGAAACCACTGAAAGGGATCTTCATGACTGTCAACAGTGGGCTTTGAAATAACTATCTCCTGGATGCCAGCTCACAGCTGTGCTCCCCTAACCACACGGCCGGTACGAAGAAAGTATGATGTCAGAGAAAGTTGTACTCATGACTAACAAATATCAAACTCTACTTAAAAAACGCACAAGAATTACTGGGCATTACGCACAACACAATCCTATACAACTATTACCAGTCATTACAACAACAGGAAGGCGAAATTAGCTGATTATAAGAAATCAGCCGAAGGTAAGCAAACCATTCGAAAACTTTGATCAACGGGGTTTCTACCTGTGTGAAAATTATGATGAGTTTCTTGGAAACAAATTTATGTTCTTTCTGTATTCTGATTTGAGGTACTTCATTATGCAGAAATAATTTGTTTTAAATAAAACAAAAAATTTAACCAATTCTCTCTCTTTTTAAAAATTCTCCCCTAAAATTAGGATGCACAGTAGTATTCAACAGGATTCATCGGTGGGATTATTTGTGGCATACGGTATGTAATATGCGATTCCGTGGTATTCATTCGGTGCAGTAAGAGGAGACAAAACTTACGTGTTTTGCAACCAGAAATTATATCACCTATCGGTGATTCCTAATACAGTTTGGTAATATTGATCATAAGTTTTTTCGATGGACTAACAGTATCAGGTGCCGACTACACGAGATTAAATTGATTAAAGAATTAATGTTATCGGTTTTTATCACACTAATGACTTTTACAACACTTGGAGACACCAAAGTGCTGGAATTTTTTTCTGTGGGAGTTCTTTTATATGAGAAATGTATTTCAGGTTCCCTATAGGAATCAATATCTTTACCATCGGATGGCCAGGAAGGCATCAATTTTTGAAAAAGAGACAAAGGTTCTGATAGAGGATTTTTACAGCCAGTGGCTCCAGTAGCCTTCGCAGTGGTCTACACGGTATGCACCAGGCATGCGTCTAGGTAGGTGTACTATTTACCAACTGATGAATTAGCAACGAAGCGTAAAGAGGTGATGTATAACATGAATTATCACCCCATTTTGACAAATGCACCAGATATCCAAACACTGCTAAGACAGGCCAGTGAAATGTGTGGTATATATGGGTGTCACTGTTAAATTTATAAATGAATTAAAGAAATCCAACATTAAGATAAAAAGATAGGCATGAACTTGTCAAATATGACAAAAGTAAAGGTTAAACTCACAGCTAAACTAGCAGCCAACTGAGTCGAATGCAGCATGGTCACAAATAAAGAAAAACCTTCTTTGTGTTTCTCCATTTTGGCAAAGAACTTGGCCAACAAACCATTCCAGTTTGAGGTGTATTCGAATTCTTACTGTTCTTCCTTTGATCTGCTTGGACTTGATGACTTCTTGGCATTCTCTCGTCCCCTCTTCGAATGCTAATAGGGCATTCACTCTATAAGGCAACTGCTCCGGTAAATCTCCAGCATCCACAAACCTGAAGCAAGAAACTGGCAAATTAACTCTGTTTGATGTCTAGCCCTTAATATACTGCACAATCCATCAACAGTCTTGTATACAATAAAAAAATAAAGAACTTCAAATTAGCTATCTTCCCAGAAATATTGCCAGAAAGTTAGTTTCTATTCTGTTCTTTGCACAAGAACTTTTGGGACGCATCATTCTTTATCTTTTACCCAACATAATTATTATAAACTGCTCTGGTTATTGTTTTCTGGGGGACAAAAGCTTTCTTTGTAGGCCATTAATACTACAGGTAGTAAATAAATAATGAATACTTGCAAATATTCGTCGCATATATTTTCCAGAATTTTAAAGGAAAACTTGGCTGGACGCATTATTAAAATAAGTTTGGTACTGCTTCTCCTCAAACAATGAATCCTGTTGTATTACAGCATAGTATGGCCTTGGTCTGTATGGCATAAATAGCATGCTAATAATAATAATAATAATAATAATCGTATGGCCTCAGCTACCGTGTGCAGACATTTCAATTTGACGCCATCTGGCTGTCTGCTCGTCAATTTCGACGTTCCGTTTTACTCTAGGCCACCACTAGATGGCAGACCGAGTAAACCGAAACTCTCTTGGGCGTCTATGGCTGAGATTTAATGAATTTTGTCGGGTAAACACCAAATGTGTCACCAGAAAGTACGAGCAGCGTATGAAGTATGTATACAAGTTCTCATAATTGCTTGTTCGCAGATTAAGATACGCTTAGGTTTAATGAAGATACCGGGAACATTGGAAATCACGCAACATGAGGCAAATAAAATACACATAATTGGCTTTATGCCTAACAGACACAAATAGGTCTTATGGCGACGTTGGGAGAGGAAGGGGCTAGAAGAGGGAAGAAATCGGCCATGGCGTTAATTAAGGCACAGCCCAAGCATTTGCCTTGTGTAAAAATGGGAAACCACTGAAAGGGATCTTCAGGACTGTCGACAGTGGGCTTTGATATAACTATCTCCCGGAGACCAGCTCACAGCTGTGCTCCCCTAACCGCACGGCCGGTACAAAGAAAGTATGATGTCAGAGGAAGTTGTACTCATGACTAACAAAAATGAAACTCTACTTAAAAAACGCACAATAATTACTGGGCATTATGCACAACAAAATCCTATACAACTATTACCAGTCATTACAACAACAGGCAGGCGAAATTAGCTGATTATAAGAAATCAGCCAAAGGTAAGAAAACCATTTGAAAACTTTGATCAACGGGGTTTCTACCTGCGTGAAGATTATGATGGGTTTCTTGGAAACAAATTTTTGTTCTTTCTATATTCAGATTTGGGGTACTTCATTATGCAGAAATAATTTTTCTTAAATAAAACATAGACTAAAACCAATTCTCTCTCTTTTTTAAAATTCTCCCCCAAAAATTAGGATGCACAATAGCATTCAACAGGATTCACTGGTGTTGATTATTTGAGGCATACGGTATGTAAAATGCGATTCCCTGGTATTCATTCGGTGCAGTAAGAGGAGACAAAACTTAGGTGTTTTGCAACTAGAAATTATATCACCTATCGGTGATTCCCAATACAGTTTGGTAATATTGATTATAAGTTTTTTCGATGGACTAACAGTATCAGGTGCTGACTACAGGAGATTAAATTGATTAAAGAATTAATGTTATCAGTTTGCGTCCCACTAATGACTTTTACAACTCTTGGAGACACTAAAGTGCTGGAATTTTTTTCTGTGGGAGTTCTTTTATATGAGAAATATATTTCAGATTCCCTATAGGAATCAATACCTTTATCATCGGATGGCCAGGAAGGATCAATTTTTGAAAAAGAGACAAAGGTTCTGATAGAGCATTTTGCAGCCGGTGGCTCCAGTAGCCTACGCAGTGTTCTACATGGTATGCACCAGCCATGCGTCTTGGCAGGTGTAATATTTACCAACTGACGAGCCCAACATAGCACTTTGGGTCGAAACTCTGGCAACCAGGAGTGATAGGTGAAATATTTGTAATGTCCATTAACGGACCAACTATTTCGGTATTCAACACGTGGCTGACTTATTTGACCCTCTTCAAATATCACTGGATGGAGAAAGGATTGAACCTATGAACTCATGCTCAGAAAGCCACCCCTTAACTGTCAGAGCCAATCAGCCTGGCAACTACAGAAGAAAAGTCAGGGAAAGGCAAATTGAATCGGGGGACCTTGAAATTGTTAAAACCTTGAAGTACTTGGGAAGCAAACTGACATGATGGAGGAATGAACATGGAGATCTGTACTGTAGGAGGATACAACAGGGAAATGCATTTTACCAGAAGATAAGGAACTTGATCTGGAAGCAGGGATTAGCAACGAAGCGTAAAGTGGTGATGTATAACATGTATTATCACCCCATATTGACAGATGCACCAGATATCCAAACACTGATAAGACCGACCAGTGAGATGTGTGGTATATACGGGTGTCACTGTTAAATTTATAAAAGAACTAAAGATATCCAACATTAAGATAACAGGATAGCCATGAACTTGTCAAATATGACAAGAGTAAAGGTTAAACTCACAGCTAAGCTAGCAGCCGATTGAGCAGAATGCAGCCTGGTCACAAATAAAGAAAATCCTTTCTTTGTGTTTCTCCATTTTGGCAAAGAACTTGGCCGACAAACCATTCAAGTTTGAGGTGTATTCGACTTCTTACTGTTCTTCCTTTGATCTGCTTGGACTTGATGATTTCTTGGCATTCTCTCGTCCCCTCTTTGAATGCAAATAGGGCATTCACTCTATAAGGCAACTGCTCCAGTAAATCTCCAGCATCCACAAACCTGAAGCAAGAAACTGGGAAATTAACTCTGTTTGACGTCTAGCCCTTAATATACTGCACAATCCATCAACAGTCTTGTATACAATAAAAAAATAAAGAATTTCAAATTAGCTATCTTCCCAGAAATATTGCCAGAAAGTTAGTTTCTATTCTGATTTTTGCACAAGAACTTTTGGGACACATTATTCTTTTTTTTAATACCCAACACAATTACTATAAAGAGCTCTGTTTATTGTTTTCTGTGGTACATATTTTTTTTTTGTAGGCCATTAATACTACAGGTAGTGAAACAAATAATGAATATTTGCAAATATTCTTCGCATATATTTTCCAGAATTTAAATAAGGAAATCTTGGTTGGACGCATTATTAAAATAAGTTTGGTACTGCTTCGCCTCAAACAATGAATCCTGTTGTATTACAGCATAGTGTGGCCTTGGTCTGTACGGCATAAATAGCATGTTAGAAGTGAAATACGAGCATCGTATGAAGTACGAATAGAAGTTCTCATATTTGCTTGTTCGCAGATTAAGTTACGCTTAGGTTTATTGAAGATACCGGGAACATTGGAAACCACGCAACATGAAGCAAATAAAATACACATAATTGGCTTTATGCCACACAGACACAAATATTTCTTATGGCGACGGTGGGAGAGAAAGGGGCTAGGAGATGGAAGAAAGCGGCCATGGCCTTAATTAAGGCCAGCCCAAGAATTTGCCTTGTGTAAAAATGGGATACCACTGAAAGGGATCTTCAGGACTGTCGACAGTGGGCTTTGAAATAACTATCATCCGGACAACAGCTCACAGCTGTGCTCCCCTAACCGCACGGCCGGTACGAAGACAGTATGATGTAAGAGATAGTTGTACTCATGACTAACAAAAATCAAACTCTACTTAAAAAATGCACAAGAATTACTGGGCATTTTGCACAACAAAATCCTATACATCTATTACCAGTCATTACAACAACAGGCAGGTGAAACTAGCTGATTATAAAAATCAGCTGAAGGTAAGCAAACAATACGAAAATTTTGATCAACCGGGTTGTCTACCTGCGTGAAAGTTATGATGAGTTTCTTAGAAACAATTTATGTTCTTTCTGTATTCAGTTTTGGGGTACTTCATTTAGAAATAATTTGTGTTAAATAAAACAAAAACTAAAACCAATTCTCTCTCTTTGTTAAAATTCTCTCCTAAAATTAGGATGCACAATGGCATTCAACAGGATTCATTGGTGTGGATTATTTGTGGCATACGGTACGTAATTTGCGATTCCCCGGTATTTTTCGGTGCAGTACGAGGAGACAAAAATTAGGTGTTTTGCAACAAGAAATTATATCACTATCGGTGATTCCCAATACAGTTTGGTAATATTGATTATAAGTTTTTTCGATGGACTAACAGTATCAGGTGTCGACTATAGGAGATTAAATTGATTAAAAAATTAATGTTATCGGTTTGCATCCCACTAATGACTTTTACAACTCTTGGAGACACCAAGGAGCTGGAATTTTTTTCTGTGGGAGTTCTTTTATATGAGAAATATATTTCAGGTTCCCTATAGGAATCAATATCTTATGCCGTTTCACAGTTCTTTATACGAGCTGGTAGGAACAAACATGGAGTCTCTGCGATCAAAATGTTAAAGTAAATGCATTTAACGTCAATACGGGCCGAAATGTAATTACTTTCATCAGTCAGTTTTGGAAAGAACCATGTATAGAAGGCGCAGGATAAGAATGACAAATGGACATTATTTAAACCTATTATTTAAGAAAAAAATTTGCTCATCACTCACTATATAATCAGACCTTGAAGCAGTGAGAAGACGCAGGTCTAGACTGAAAGAGATTATTCATCTGGAGTAAATACCATAATTTGGAAGGAAATATAATTCGCGGCTACACGCCCAACACTTGTTATCAAGATTTAATCTCTGCGCGAAAGATAAAATCATATAAAAGGAGATAAACCAGATTACTATAGAGCTACATCACGAATTGGCGCAGAGCTTAAATAAATTTGCCCGATACCACTTAATAGTAAAAGATACGTACTGATCAGCTGTTGAGTGCGTTCGCACCAATAAAGATATAGAGGAAAGAAGTTCCTTTTCAAATTGGAATAAATACTTAATAATTATCCTAGTCGATTTGGAGATAGCATATTGGACTTACTGTACCATAGCAAAATTCATACAATTTGAGCTTCACAAGAGACATATTAGTTGAAGAATGACAGCAATGAATCACATATTTTGTTATTATTCTGTTACATACGTTCGAGATTCCACTATGAGCCTGTAAAGAAGCAAGGCAACGCTATTTGGATCCTGATGAGGCGATACGATGTTGATCATCCCAGATGACCAGTAATCAATTGTGGAGAGCTACGATGAACCCGATCACTCGTGGAGGAACCAGATGACGAGATCCTAATCTCAGATGACCGGAGATGAGAAGACATCGAGACCACCTTGAGCAAAGCTAAGTCCAATATCTGAGTCGTTTTCGTAAGTAAGAGAATATTACCTTTTATAATTATATGTTGATATGTGTATTTGTGCGAAGACAGTGCATAGATAAACGTCTAGATGAGATGATTGGAAGTAGGTAGTCATCTGTATGAAATGTCAATTTCATTAGTAGGCGTGGTCACCAAGTGATATTCCGATCGTAATGTTTCCAGTGATATGTGAGAGTAAATAGTTAGTGTTATTATTATTATCAGTGAAGAGTAAAGTGTGAAGTTGACATTAACACCAGTGTATACTATTTTAATAAAAGTCATTTGGTGCGAGATTGTATATAGGAAGTGTTTATGGAGGAATAAGGCAGTAGATTACTCAGAGTTATGATGTTAAATTTGGCAAGATGCAGGAATGAACATGGAGATCAGTACTGTAAGACGATACAACAGGGAAATGCATTTGACCAGCAGATAAGGAACTTGATCTGGAAGCAGGGATTAGCAACGAAGCGTAAATAGGTGATGTATAACATGTATTAGCACCCCATATTGACAAATGCACCAGATATCCAAACACTGGTAAGACAGACCAGTGAGTTGTGTGGTATATGCGGCTGTCACTCTTAAATTTATAAAAGAACTAAAGAAATCCAACATTGAGATAACAAGATAGGCATGAACTTGTCAAATATGTCAAAAGTAAAGGTTAAACTCACAGCTAAACTAGCAGCCAACTGAGTCGAATGCAGCCTGGTCACAAATAAAGAAAAACCTTCTTTGTGTTTCTCCATTTTGGCAAGGAACTTGGCCGAAAAAGCATTCAAGTTTGAGGTGTATTCGAATTCTTACTGTTCTTCCTTTGATTTGCTTTGGACTTGATGACTTCTTGGCATTCTCTCGTCCCCTCTTCGAATGCAAATAGGGCATTCACTCTATAAGGCAACTGCTCCGGTAAATCTCCAGCATCCACAAACCTGAAGCAAGAAACTGGCAAATTAACTCTGTTTGATGTCCAGCCCTTAATATACTGCACAATCCATCAACAGTCTTGTATACAATAAAAAAATAAAAAACTTTAAATAAGCTATCTTCCCAGAAATATTGCCAGAAAGTTACTTTCTATTCTGATCTTTGCATAAGAACTTTTGGGATACATCATTCTTTATCCAACAAAAATAAATATTGGGCTCTGTTTATTGTTTTGTGTGGGACAAGAGCTTTCTTTGTAGGCCATTAATACTACAGGTAGTAAAATAAATAATGAATATTCGTAAATGTTCTTCGCATATATTTTCCAGAATTTAGCAAAGAAAAACTTGGTTGCACGCATTATTTGAAATAATGTTGGTACTGCTTCACCTCAAACAATGTAACCTGTTGTAATACAGCATTGTGTGGCCTTGGTCTGTACGGCATAAATAGCATGTTAGAAGTGAAGTACGAGCATCGTATGAAGTATGAATACAAGTTCTCATAATTGCTTGTTCACAGATTAAGATATGCGTAAGTTTATTGAAGATACTGTGAATATTGGAAACCATGCAACATGAAGCAAATAAAATACACATAATTAGCTTTATCCCTTTCAGACCGTGTACGCACAATTGTGCGGGACACGTAGCATGTACTTCAGCTGTTTTTATTTAGTACTTGACCACCAGGGGGCAGGAAGAAGAGTTTAAAAATACAGTTTATTAGCAAGATGGTGGGAAGCAGTAATGCCTAAAGGAAGTATTTATTTATTGCATTCATATTAATCTAGAAGCTTTACTGAATATCAGAATATAATCTATGAAGTGTGTAGATTGTGTAGCAAACGTAAATTGTGAATTTTCAACATCGTACGTAATACCATGAGGTATTGAATGTTGATACGCACATATGTGTGGGCTAGGTTTCCTTACAGCCAATGCATGCAGGAGTGCTGGGTGCTGTTGCAAAAAGGACTGAGAAAGAAATCTCGTACTCTACATGAGAAATGTAATGTATAAGATTTTAACTGTTTAAAATCGTTCCACACTGTAAAATAGAACATTTGATCATGTACATGTGCATATTCACATGTACTGAGATGAATTTTTTATTTTTTATTTTTTGCAAGTAGTGAATGAAATCCTGACACGCACAATTGTGTGGGTTCTGTTTTTCATCCGATAGTTCTTATTTTGTAAAATAAACTGTAAAAACGTGTATTTGAGAGCATTTTATTAAGTTTTTGACGTTTTGACACCTCCAGATTTCTTTCAGGTCTGACGACAAGCTGCTGCTGCCAAAAGGGCAGGAATGTCAAAACTCCTTCTCAATGTAGAAAATGTAACGTTTACTTGTGTTTGAACGTAGATTTAATTTTCATACGTAGACTTTCACGACCATTAAATGACATTATGATAATTATTTGGGGATATTAGGTCGTGTAATAATAAATAAATACCAGCTGACGCGTTTCAATCCTGCGACCAGGATCTTCTTCTTCTTCTACTTCTTGGTTAGTTATTGGACATCGTCGTAAGACGCTACGTCCAGTCACTGGTTTGCGGGATAATTAATGTCTGGGAGAGGTGCCAACATTAGAAGAAATTAGTAGGCCTACACTACGAGATAGTAGGGTTAGCTATGTAATGAAGCTAATTACAGCCGGTAATAATGAAACTGAGGAAAATACCAATAATATGGAGGCTAAACTATCAAGGCATAACACAAAAACACTGGGACACAGGGTTCTAATGCTTCACGTCTGTGTGGTCTGTCACGACGTCTTACTACAAACAAACAAGACCGGACCACATATAGGGGTTGGGATGCGAAAGTTCGTACCTATAGGGAAGGAAAAGGTTGCAATTGGATGTTACAGGTAACTAAAAAAGTAAGTATTAAGTCTACAACGCGAAAAGTCGGTTGGAACACTAAACACGAAACATTTAACGGCAGTTGGTAACCCGCATGAAGAAGCTTAGCTATGAATTCGCGACGTTGATGTTCATATGTCTGACACTGAAAACAGATATGATTTACAGTACCTACTGCCCGACCGCATGGACATAAGTTACTTTCGATAAGATTAAGGCGATAGAGATGAGCAGGCGTACAGACATGATTTAAGCGGAGCCGTATGATTGTAGTAATATGACGCCGAGTGTAGTTACCAAAAGCGAACCACGGTTTATGAGGAATATCAGGCATAAGCGTGAATAAGTGCTTACCTTTCAACTGGGAAGTTCGGCGCCATTCTGCACACCACTGATCGTGGATGAAGTGACGACAGTGTTCCCATAAGTCTGTGTGTGGAACTGCGATATAGTAGTCTAATCCAGTACCCTGGGCGGCCTCTTTAGCTAGGATATCTGCTGTGACGTTACCGTGTATTCCAGAATGGCCCGGAATCCATGCGAATAATACATTAACATTACGGAGGGACAAGTCATAACTTAATTTGTGTAAATTTTGAATGTACCAATTATTGGTATGTTCGGGATTGTCTAAAGCCATCAAGGTGCTTAAGGAGTCAGTACAAATGAGAGCTTTTAATATTCCAGAATATTTTATGTACAATAAAGCCTGGCGTATGGCGAAAATTTCGGCCGTGAAAGAAGAAGCGAGGTGTGGGAGAGTGTATTTTTTGTTCACATCCAGTTGGGGGGAGTAAAATGCAGCACCTACACCAGTTGGGGATAGATTATTTGAACCATCAGTGTAAAAAGTTATGCCTACTGAACGCAAATTGAAATAGACTGTTCGTGACATGACTATTTGTTCGTAGTATTGGAGGACTAGTTTCGAAGATAGTGTGAAGAATGTCGGGTTTAAATGTACTAGCTCGAAAAGGTATAGAGTATTTCGGGTGGTTTAATGTTTGTACCATGCTAGTACGAAAGTGACCTAATTGATTAAATGCCCATAATAGAGCCGGTTGATGTTCTTCATTAACATTCCGGTTTTGATAATATTCGTGTAACAGCTGTAGTTTCGGGAGGATTGGGTGGCGATATTTATTTAATTTGTTTAGGGGTAGACCAAGGTATGAATATGACAAACAGATTAGAGCAGATGTAGGATGCAATAGTTACGTAGAAATGAAAAGGTTAGCACAGGATAGGGTGGCATGGAGAGCTGCTTCAAACCAGTCTATGGACTGATGACTCCAACAACAACAAGATATTTGCTAGCGAGTAGTCGTCGTCGAAATTTTAATGGCGGTTCCGATGCTTCAGCTAAAAGTGCGTTCTTTGGGGAGGAAGACATAGCCCCCATGATTAAGCGGAGTATTTTAAACTGAAAGGTATCAAGTTTGCGTAGTTGGCTATTAGATGCGATATCAAGAAAATGACAGCCATATTCGAATACTGACCGGATGATATTTTTATATACCGTAAGAAGGACATATGGATTCGATCCCCAGGTGCGTTTAGTGAGAGATTTAATGATAAGGTATTTAGTTTCTAATTTGGAAAGAATATATTCGATATGTTCTTTCCAGAGTAGTTTGTTATCAATTTTAATGCCTAAATATTTGATCGAAGTTTTGATACGAATCTCATAGGAACCAAAGGTAATTGGCGTATGATCATAATTTCGTTTCTTCGTAAAAATCATTGCAGAGGATTTTTGAAGTTCTATTTCTAAATTATGATGTAGGAGCCATCTATGGAGGATCGTTAATGTACGTTCAATGGTAGTACGGGATTCAAGTGCCGATTCTTTAATGGAATAAATAACTATATCGTCAGCATATTGTAGGATTCTAGCCTGTTGAGAAATCACCCGCTCTAAGTCAAAGGTATATAACAGATATAAGATAGGGCTCAAAATATCACCTAGTGGGAGACCTTTAGAAGTGTACCTAGAATCGAGACTCTGGCCATTGGTCTTTAGAAAAATGTGACGATTGGTGAATAATTGCCGTATGATATTAATAAACGGAAGAGGAAATTGCCACTTATGTAATTTGGCAAGAAGTACTCCAATGTCCACATTATCATATGCTCCTGTTATATCGAGAAATATAGCCGTCAAAACGTCACCTCGACTTCGAGCGAGTAATAAATCTGTAAAAAATATATTAAGAGCGTCTGCCGTACTTCGGCCTTTCAAAAACCCAAACTGATACACTGGAAGTATATTATAATATTCTAAACACCATAGAAGACGGTGCAAGAGGATTCGTTGAAAAGTTTTACGAAGGCTGGAACCCAAAGCGATCCCTCTATACCCGTTTGGGTCTTGAGGATGTTTACCTTGTTTTAATAGGGGTATAATTTGAAAATCGTTCCAATCGACAGGAATTGCATGGCTGTCGAGTATGGCGTTAAATGTATTTAGCAGCGTTTGCTTAGCGTGGAACGGTAGATATTTCAACATTTTATAGGTGATAGAATATCTGCCCGGACTAGTATCTTTTCGATGTTCGAGTGCCATATCTAGCTCACGGAGGGAGATATTCTGTAATAGACTAGAAATAAACTATATTCATAAGAAGGTTCCACGTAATCTGGTGTTAGTTGGTGGTAAAATTGGGCAATTCCGTGAGGGTGCGATTGAGAAACAGAATTTGTATGAGCATTACTTAAATGTTGGATGGCTGCCCATATATCTTTGAGAGGAGTTTGTCGATTGATAGATGTGACAAATACTTTCCACGCTGTTCGTCGTTTTTCATTAAAAATAGTCTGTATAGAAGCGACTATTTTTTATATTGGATATAGTGATCATAGGAGCCAGATGTTCTATAAGCTTTTAAGGCAGCTTGTCTGCGACGAACTAAAGACGCACATTCGGAATCCCACCAACGAATAGCATTTCTCTGCATTTAAAAAAACCGCTTGTGTTCAATAGGATGATAAGTATCTAAATAAGAATGAATAAAGGATAATAGTAGATCATAGTCAAGAATATGGGGAGCTGGAAGTGTAGAGCGGATTTTATCTGCAAGAAAGGTCGTGAATAGCGTAGAATCAAAAGAGCGGAGATTACGGGATGCAGTAAAGTGAGAGACATTCCTGATAACCTGTGGGCCTATATCTATTAGAATGGGAAAATGGTCGCTTTGATGGGTATCATAAATTACATTCCAATTTGTTTTATGTGCCAAATCTACTGTGCAAATAGTGAGATCTACTGCACTTTTATTGATGTTAGGAGCTGTTAAACGAGTAGGAGAACCGTCGTTGAGGATAACCAGTTCCTGTTTTACGGTGATTCTTCCAATATTCCGCCCTTTGGGGCAACTAGATATGCTCCCCCAAAGAGGATTGTGGGCATTAAAATCATCACCGATTAGGGTGTTGTTTTGTGAGAATTGTGAAAAAAATTTGTCCCATTGGACATAGTTACCTTTTATCCACGGCGGGCAGTATATTGAAACCACGGTCCAATCTTGAATTTTTACTACAAGGGCTTGAGTGCCCGGTATGAT
This sequence comes from Anabrus simplex, assembly GCF_040414725.1. Taxonomy (NCBI): domain Eukaryota; kingdom Metazoa; phylum Arthropoda; class Insecta; order Orthoptera; family Tettigoniidae; genus Anabrus; species Anabrus simplex. Next base: position 84,902,174 of record NC_090276.1, on the reverse strand, counting down.
ATAGTTTAATGGAGCTTCCTGAAAGTAGATGTCTTGTTTGAGTAAAAAGCATGTACCTCCAGAGATGGGTGCATCATGCCGTATGACCGTAAAACCTTTCATACGAAAATGAAAATGAGATTTCAACCAAGTTTCGCTCAATAAAATTACCGCAGGATCAAAAGAATTTATCAAACTCACTAATTCATGTTTCTTATTTAATATGCTTCTACAATTCCATTGCAGTATCCGCATGTTTTACTTGGCAGTAGGGGAAGGTCCCACGTATAGAAGAAACTCATCATATACTGATTTTAACTTATGCTTCCATGGGACGTTTGGGCCCATTTCTTCGAGTATATCTGCAAATTTGTTAAAGGCGTTTCGACATTGTTCATTAGAATTAACGTTTGATTTACAATGTAAAGCCATGACAGAGGGAGATGCCGATATTGGCGCGTGGGGAGTCGAAGGTTGCCCTTGAGGACTGGGCTTCCGTGATGTAGATGCAGTCTCGGTAGGAGTAGCAGGTATCAAACGCACTATTGGAGTGCCAGAATGTTCTGGAACCGTTTTCGGATTACTTATTAAATTCAGATATGATGCCCTGTCATAACCTGGTGTGACAGGTGGGCGGGGGGGGGGGTTACTAACTACCATAGTAAATTTACGCTTTCGAGGGAGAGTTTCGTCCGATTGGGAAGATCTAGTGGGTAAAGGAGGGAAATGTTGGGGCATCATAAGGGGGTTAGATATGGACTCTAATGGGGCAAAATAGTTTTTTACTTCGAAATATGATTTGTTTTCAACACTCATAATGCGTTTAATTTCTTTCTGTTGTTTGTGGATTTCACAACGTTCAGCCCCCACAGGGTGATTTTCTGCACAATTAGCGCATTTAACTAGTTGGTGAGTGCAATCTTCAGTAGAGTGATTTAGTGAACATTTTCCACATCTCGGCTCCCTGGAACGACAATTAGTGGCGGTATGTCCATACCGCTGACATCGTTTGCATAATAAAGGAGAAAATATAAAGGCCTGAACCTCTAAAAGGACCTTAAAAATGGACACACTTTTCGGAAGTTGTTGACTTTCAAATATAACCTTCACAGTACCTGTAGGAATATATTCAGTTTTTCCCTCTTTGGAGGATCGACGGTTTAGACGTTGTACTTTCATTACCGGATATGGCGATTCTAAATAGGTGAGAATGTCGGATTCGGAAATAGTAGTATCTACTCTCCGTACTACTCCTACACGATGAATATTCGATAACGGAATAAAAGCTTTCAATTTCTTTTCCTTCAGAAATGGATGAAAAAGAAAGGCGTTTGCAGCCTTACTAGACATGAAAGTAATTTGGATCCTATTTCGTCCCTTCCTATGAATGGCCTTGACTTCCCCAATTTGCTTTTCATAGAAAATCCGACCCAGAGTCATAGGATGAATATGTCCGATTTTATTTTGAGATTCGGTCGATTCCACATAAACTATGTAGGGGCCAATATGAGTGTTAGAATATTACAGGAACGTGCTGGCGCTGATCCATGTCACGTATTGTATCTTGAGAACTGTCTCGTTGGGTATCCGTGTTACTAGCGTCCATGTGTAAATCCTCACTTATGGCATCCTTGCCATTATCAGGAGGTCTGCCTAAAGGGCCACCGCCACTATCTACAGACATAGTACCCCGAAAGATGATTACACTATACAAGCACCTATACAACTACAAGGGAAGAATTACTAGGATACAAAACACAAAGCACTCTACTTATCTACAGACGTGAAAAGCCGCTGCACCAGTGACCGGAGAGAGACGTGTGCATTGCACAACAGCCGAACACCGAATCCTGCGACCAGGATCGTCTTCAGAGCAACAACAAAGCAAAATGGCTACGGTCTCTCCATAGTAACCAGACTCTGAGACCCTGTTAGAAATATAGTTCATTCCAGGGCCTCCAGAGTCACGGAGAAAGATGTTGACGAGTTAACTATGGAGGGTAGCCATGATCTACTCAGTATATAGCCATACATAATGACCATCAAATAATTTTTGATGCAACTTCTGTCATTTGTAAAGAGAAACATTTTATTCCCAGAATCATTCGTGAGGCGATTGAAATTGCTAAACGCCCGAATAATTTTAACAAAGGTGACGGCTATATACTGAGTAGATCATGGCTACCCTCCATAGTTAACTCGTCAACATCTTTCTCCATGACTCTGGAGGCCCTGGAATGAACTATATTTCTAACAGGGTCTCTCTATCTTGAGTCTGGTTACTATGGAGAGACCGTAGCCATTTTGCTTTGTTGTTGCTCTGAAGACGATCCTGGTCGCAGGATTGAAACGCGTCAGCTGGTATTTATTTATTATTACACGACCTAATATCCCCAAATAATTATCATAATGAAGATTTAATTGTTTTAAATTATTCCCCGCTGTAAAATAGAACATTTGATCGTGTACATATGTATATTCACATGCATTGAGGTCATTTTTCTTTCTTGTAAGTAGTCAAGTAAGACCTGACACGCACGATTGTGCGTGCTTTTTTTCAGATGTTAATTTTTATTTTGTAGAATAAACTAAAATATAAGTATTTAAGAACATTTTAGTCATTTTTTGACGTACAAACAAAAATTCACACCGCCAGTATTCTTTCAGGTCTGAAAGGGTTATGCCTCACAGACACAAATAGGTCATATGGCGGGCGGTGGGAGAGGAAAGGGCTAGGAGAGGGAAGAAAGCGGCCATGGCCTTAATTAAGGCACAGCCCAAGCATTTGCCTTGTGTGAAAATGGGAAACCACGGAAAGGGATCTTCAGGACTGTCGACAGTGGGGTTTAAAATAACTGTCTCCCAGATACCTCCTCCCAGCTGTGCTCCCCTAATCGCATGGCCGGCACGAAGAAAGTATGGTCAGAGAAATTTGTACTCATGACTAACAGAAATCAAACTCTACTTAAAAAACGCACAAGAGTTACAGGGCATTATGCACAACACAATCCTATACAACTATTACCAGTCATTACAACAACAGGCAGGTGAAACTAGCTGATTATAAAAATCAGCTGAAGGTAAGCAAACCATACGAAAAGTTTGATCAACGGGGTCGTCTACCTGCGTGAAAGTTATGATGAGTTTCTCAGAAACAAATTTATGTTCTTTCTGTATTCAGTTTTAGGGTACTTCATTATGTAGAAATAATTTGTCTTAAATAAAACAAAAACTGAAACCAATTCTCTCTCTTTTTTAAAATTCTCTCCTAAAATTAGGATGCACAATGGCATTCAGCAGGATTCATTGGTGTGGATTATTTGTGGCATATGGTATGTAATATGTGATTTACTGGTATTGTTCGGTGCAGTAAGAGGAGATGTTGGAGGTGATTATTGTTTTAAGAGGAAGTACAACTAGGCAACCATCCTCTACATAACACTAATCAGAGGGAAAAATGGAAGGGATCCGACACTTCGAAAAATGTAGGTATTGGCCAAAGGAAGACAAGGGCCATGAAGGGCGTGAAAATGAAAGACTCCCTAGCAGTAAGGGGAGACAAAAATTAGGTGTTTTTTTTAAACAAGAATTTATATCACCTATCGGTGATTCCCAATGCAGTTTGGTACAGTTCTTTCTGTATTCAGTTTTGGGGTAGGGCCTACTTCATTATGTAGAAATAATTTGTTGTAAATAGAACACAAACTAAAACCATTTATCTCTCTTTTTTTAATTCTCCCCTAACATTAGGATGCACAATCTCATTCAACAGGATTCATTGGTGTGGAATATTTGTGGCATACGGTATGTAATATGCGATACCCTGGTATTCACTCGGTGCAGTAAGAGGAGACAAAAATTAGGTGTTTTGCAACAAGAAATTCTATCACCCAGCTGTGTTTCCCAATACAGTGTGGTAATATTCATTATAAGGCTTTTACATGGACTAACAGTATCAGGTGCTGGCTACAGGAGATGAAATTGATTAAAGAATTAATGATATCGGTTTGCACCCCACTAATGACTTTTACAACTTTTGGAGACACCAAGGTGCTGGAATTTTTTTCTTTGGGAGTTCTTTTATATGAGAAAATATTTCAGGTTCCCTATAGGAATCAATATCTTTATCATCTGATAGCCAGGCAGGCATCAGTTTTTGAAAAAGAGACTAAGGTTCTGATAGTTCATTTTTATAAGCTGGTGGCTCCAGGAGCCTACGAAGTGGTCTACATGGTATGCACCAGCCATGCATCTTGGTAGGTGTACTATTTACCAACTAATTAGCCCAACTTAGCACATTGGGTCGAAACTTTGTCAACCAGGAGTGAATACGTGAAACATTTTAATCTCCATTAAAGGACCAACTATATTGCTATCAGATCTTGTACATGGCAGCAGGTGAAACTAGCTGATTATAAAAATCAGCTGAAGGTAAGCAAACCATACGAAAATTTTGATCAACGGGGTTGTCTACCTGCGTGAAGATTATGATGAGTTTCTTAGAAACAAATTTATGTTCTTTCTGTATTCAGTTTTGGGGTACTTCATTATGTAGAAATAATTTGTTGGAAAATGAAACACAAACTAAAACCAGTTCGCTTTTTTAAAATTCTCTCCTAAAATTAGGATGCACAATGGCATTCAACAGGATTCATTGTTGTGGATTATTTGTGGCATACGGTATGTAATATGCGATTCCCCGGTATTCATTCGGTGTAGTAAGAGGAGACAAAAATAGGTTTTTTGCAACAAGAAATTATATCACCTGTTGGTGATTCCCAATACAGTTTGGTAATACAGTAGAACCTCGATTATACGTTCCCGGAAACTACGTTTTCCCATATTATTCGTTCAAATTGCGTGGTCCCGTGAGCATCGAAATTATTCGTTGTAAAAATCCCGTATTATCCGTACCTCAAAGAAACGATTTCCCGGATCAACCGTCCAGAAATTTCAGTTCCATGAACGCTAAATCCTCGATCACACGTTTTTCAAGAAACTATTTACGCATCTTGGTGTTAACGTCTCGTCATTCCGGTACCGGTAATTTGAGGAAGTACTGTACTGGAAAAGCGATCGGCACGAACTTTTATAAGGGAACATCTTAGCATCGCATTCCGGTGGTATTGTGTAGAGAATCCATGGAAATCATAAAGCAGAGTGTGTCCACAACAACTGGAAGGAGGCAGAACGCATTTCTTCGACAGCTCTTGAACACGAAACGAATTTTGTCAAATGCTCGTATTTGCAAAACGTCTAGATTACGGTATGTCCTGGGTTAGATGTTTTTTTTTAGCCTGCTGTCCCACTTCCTATCTCTTTCATTGTACTTCTTCACCATCATCTACCAGCTTCAGTTGCCCACACACGATGAATGAGCGCTTTCCAGGTAGCCACCTTCGACTTCAGCTTTTTTTAAAGTTTGATCCTTTAAGTTCAGTAGGTAGACCTTTTTCAATCATCAGTACTGTTCTTATTAAATGGGAACAATTACTGTTGTGGTTGTCAACAAAAGACAACCATTGCACTGTGCGTAAATTATACACACCTACGAGTATTTCTCGGTCGACAATGTTCCGAATTTTACAACAGGACTTGCAGACGGATTTATGCTCAGCTTTCCATAATATTTACTTATCTTTCGATTGCCCCTTGCCATTAGCTCAGAATCACATTCCAGTAACTGTCAGTCGCATACAGTGGATTTACACTGTCGGTACTTTCTCGGAAGATATAACACAACCTTCAAACCAGGTGTACATAGAAGAACCTTGATAATTGGAAAACGGTTAATTCAAATTCCGCCTAATTCGAAGAAGCTCTCATTCCCGGAAACATCAGATGCGGCATTTACTCAGTAACAGAGTTCCACTTATAGATGGCAGCTGTTTCTCTGTACTACAGTTTAAAAAGCATAATACAGTAGTTATGGTTCAGTGTTGAGTTCCGGCAATAATACAGATGTGATCCTCCATTTGAAAACATTCAGAAATTGTTTAAAAGTTTCAAACGACGAGATGTCAGTATAAAGGAATGAGTTCCGGATGACACTATGCAACAGATGAGACCGTCAAGTGCGTCAGGGACACTTTTGTGCGCAGACCTAAAATAACTCCAAAACATGCTTGTCATGAACCAGCACTGAAAGTGAATAAAAGTGCTACCTTCAGCATTTACAGGTCCTAAATCATGAAGGATACGAAGCATATGTTAATTTCTGCATATTAATGCAGCAGCTAACAGAAGGTAATAAATCTTCATTGATGAACAAAAGATTAGCCTACGGTGGTAGAATGAACACCGGGTGCTGCACAACACACAAGTAAAATATTTGGCATTGAGGAGGGAGATATTACAAACAGAACAGTGCTCAGAAGCAAAACTGCGGATCTGTTCGTAGAGAAACCCAAGAGAACAAGAAGGGTGTCTTCGGATAAGGAACGAGCAAAAGCGAGCCACAGAATGAAGGAGAATTGGCGTAAAAGGAAAGAGCGTCAGCAGTCAAGGATGTTGAGTAATCGTAACCCATAGGAGGTTGAAACGATCCTAAATAAATAAATAATAATATTAACTAATATTATCATTATTATTTTCAACTATCCTAAGAAAACAAAGAAGTGCAACATCAAGAAGACCACATATACGATGAAACTGAAGTCTGTGTTTTAGATATATGCAAAGAAGCGTTGTTAATTGTTCAAGGATTACAAAATAAATGCGGACAAGTGAAAAGTGTAGAAATGCAGATGAGTTGAGCTCACTGTGTTTCAGCAAAGGATAGAAGAGGTATGCATTCGGTGATGTCCTTTGGCATAAAATTATTCACCGGTACGTGATTTTTCAATTCCGTATAAGATATTGTCATCATCGTCATCATCATCATCATTATACAGTTCAGTTTCCCGGGTACTGTTGGCAAGCCTCTTCCATTCTGTCGTACTGAGATACGTACTGTTGTTAAAGATGTCTTCCAGTGTCCTCCCCCGATCAGCAGTGTCCATCTTTAAGATGTCCATCCAGTCGGTTCTTGGTCTTCCCACCATCCGTTTCCCTGCCAAATCTCTCTCCAAGTTAACATATGCTGTCCTTGTTGACTCCATCGTCACATCCTCATTACATGCCCAAACCACCTCAGTCTAGACATGCTGACCCGATCTCACAATGATGTAACAATGCCAGCTCCCTTCCTAACCACATAATTTCTAAACTTGTCCAGTTTGGGTTTCGAATTTTGGACCTAAGGAACTTCATCTCGGATGCCTGCAACCTTGATGAGTCTGTCTTAGTTAGGGTGCAGGTTTCAGTACCATCACCAGCTTTGATTTTGTTTGTACTTTGGATTCCCAGAGGAGCGTTCGTACTTGCTGGTAAAAGTGAGAGCTCTTCTGCACTCTATTTGCCACCTCCTTTGTGGCAAGTGTATCTCGAGATATTTCACTGTCGAGGTATATAAAATTTGCACACTTTCTACCGGACGGTTTCCTAGCATGATGCTTGTTGGTCGTCCCTCTCTGTTTATTGCCATCAGTACTGTTATGAAATGTATTTCTTCTTCTTCTTGGTACTTATGGACTTTTTTTACTGTATTTCCAGCCACTATGCGAATAATAAAGGAGATCACACGCCAGATAGGGTCTAAAATCATAGGATAAGTGCATTTTGCACATATTAGAGAGGGGTTGAAAACTAATGTCTTTTAAAGCAGTGTAAGGGTTCACTGTTCACATACAACCAAAACATACACTGGATTCAAAGACGGAAGCCAGAACAGAACGTCCAAGGATACATAAAGACTTGTGAAGAGAACAAAATATATTGAGCACCTGTAAATATGATCGAGTTGCGGAACTGTCATGTAAATTCTCGTATGGAACGTAAAGATTTGAAGTAGGTGAAGAGGGTTCACACCAAGAAACTAGAATAGTATTTTAAAAAAAAGGAAACAAGGGAGTGAGACATAGAAAAAAAGCACAGGGACACAAAGGTACTAAACTTCACGCCGAAGTGGCCCGTCTTGGCGATTTTTCTACTACTCAAAACAACACCGGGCCTACAATTGGGATAAACAAACACTTAGGAAAAATGTAGGAGGGAGAAAGGAAAAAGTTAAAGCTAATAGGAGGATTAATTGAAGGAATAAGGAGGAGTTGAGGTATATACCAGAGAATTTAGCGCAGAGATGAGAGTACTAACCTAAAAACAATAATGCGGAATGTTCTGATCTAGTTGGTGAAGGATGATTGCACCGGAATTACGTATGATAATGTTTGAAGCACGAGGAATGGGAGTAACAAAAGACTGTAGCTGTGGATAGTAGCGAGAAAAACAGTAGCAACTAAAGTGAAGTATAACGGGAACCAAAAGTAAACTAAGATCAAATGAAAATGAGTGAATAAATGTATATACCAGTGAAATACGTAATTAAAATGACCATGAGCGTGGAATGATTATAGGATCAATTGAGCATCGTCAATAAATTGATTAAGAACTGCAATGATGTCAGGTGAGAGATCAATTAATAGATAAGTAAGACTTGTAGGAAAGGGAGATTTCATTCGTGTCAGGCTAGTGAGTAGCTTACGCCGGGGTGCAGAATAGACAGGACATTGAAAAAATAGATGGTTACCATCCCCTTCTAATTCACCACATACACAGTTAGGCTGATTAACTAAATGAAAACGAAACTTGTATTGCGGAGTGAACTGACACTAAGGATACGATGAAGACCCAGTGCAGTGGATTTGGTCAAAACTAGCGAAAAGAAAACTGCTAGGAACTGGGCTCGGGCCTCTTATAGATAACAGAACCATATAAGAGACACAAAGAGAATAAAACATAACAGTGATAAGGGTAAGAACTTAAATTTATTATGAAAAGAAAATCAAAGGAAAATAGTATAAATAAAACAAGGGGCCAAAAATCAAATGGGTACCGGTAATATTAATAATATATGGCCCGTGATTAAAATACACCAGACACAATGATAATACCTTCGCAAACGCTTACCTTCGTAAAGGACGTGAAGAAAAGTTTAGCATAAAGATATGGCATCTATATAAATTAGCAGGAGCATATGAGTTTAGACGGTGCAAAACATTTCTTTATAGCACGTCAGGTCAAGACAATCATAAGATTAGAGAGTAATAGCCTCACATAATAACGTACTTTCATTCGATTTCACCGTCAAGGCATCAAGACTCTCAACAATCAAAATCACATCCCCCGAGAATACAAATAACATTAAGTAAAAAGAGCATAAATGAAGAAGAGGGAAGGGTGCACCGAGCTCTTAAAATACAACCAGAGAGAAAAAGGAAAAAGGGGTTACCGTGGTTTCACGCAACACAACAAGAAAATATGGAAAGGCAACCCTCAAGGAATAAAACATATTAAACAAGAAAATAAGTAAAGAAAGCCAATGACGGCGATGTGAAACGAACACCAAACAGGTAAATTAAGCACAAAAGGTATCACGAATAAAACGTCAGAACCACCCACGCACACACAGAGACCAAGAGGTTAGGTTGTCGCAAATAAAGAGACATATAAGAGCGTCGACGTATAGCACATAATAAACAAACAACCGCTCTCGAGCTCAGACAGTATGAACCAGAAAGTGGTCCATCAAAAGAGACGGAGTGTCTTCAACACCCAAACACACAGGAGCAGGCGAATCGCGTAGATAGCTTGAATTCATACCAGATTTATGAAATGGACATGAATTACACAGAATACGCGATAAAATAATACGACATGAGCTCGGGCGGAATGTAAATGAAGCGACATGGGTAAAAGGTTTCGGTCGCACACAGCAAACAATCTCACACACACACATGAATCCGTGTTACCTTCTATCCTCAAAATAAACATAGTGGATCAGTAAAACAAAATCAAGGTTAGCACACGAATAAATCAGAAAAACACGTAATGAGGGAAGCCTTTCTAACCCAACTAAAAGAAGATTGAATAAAAATAAATACCTCGATTACATAAGGCTGAGATGTGAACAAGGACATTTTGCGTTTCTTAAAATATCTTTTATAAGCCATAAAGGCGACTTCAACGTCGGATCCTTCCATTTTCTCAAGTCGAAAGATTCCCAAAAAAATCCATCAGAAAGATAATCCAACAAGATGGGGCAAAAATAAATGCTTTGACCTATCCTATCGTATAAGACGCCATCTGTCGGAATAGAGAAGGATTACATATTGGTGACGACATATGATGGGAAAGAGAAATAGTTCATAGATATTAGAGTTCGTTAGGAACGTTAATACATCAGAAAAAGTAAACGTACCATAAAACGATATGGCGCGGTACAGGAGTAAGAGAATGATTGAAACGTAATCGAATTATGTTAGTGAAATGTCGACGCGTGTATGCGCCCCTGGCAAATCAGGGTTTTGTGGGAATGTGTGGTTGGAGCTGATATTAATACGTGCCTTTATAACGCGCAGATTGATTCTATTCATCTTGCCAGGATCTGTAGGCAGTGTCCTTAAGACTGGGATAGAAGTGAAGAGGTGGTATAGCTACTGTGAGAGGGGGCGTTGGGAGACGACTAGCTTCTTTAGCAGCACTGTCAGCTAGATCATTACCAGGAATGTTGGAATGTCCCGGTATCCATACAAGTGTAATATATATTCCATTTTGTTCAAGTTGTTAAAATAGGGATATGACAGTATATATATATAAATTTAAGGATGCAGTAACTGATGATAATGCCTGTAAAACACTTTTAGCGTCGATTTAAATGGTAGCTTTTGGCAAGGAATGTTGTTGTATGTAAATGAATGCCTGTTGGATGGCAAATAGCTCTGCAGAAAAGATAGAGAAAGTAGTCGGAAGATGAAAACGTTCAATTGGGCTGGAGTCTCTAATAACAAAAGCAGCACCGACTCCTTGAGGGTGTTTTGCCCAGTCGGTGTAAAAGTCGACACCTATAACAGAGGGAGATATGCGCACTTTTTTGATATGGGGAAGGGGCAATCAGCGATAGATAATGATCCTGATAATAAAGAGTTATGAGAGGAAATAATTGTGGGTAAGTAGTATAAGCTTGCAAATGGAGTAGAATACATGGGCATGGAAGGAGTCCTGAGAATCGAAGTGCAGGATCTGTTTAAAATGTTAAATGCAGTATATATAGCTGGAACGCGTCCCGATCTAGGCGGACAATGTTGATAGTATTCCTGTAATAGCTGTAACTTTGGAAGTAAAGGGGAAGATGAAAATGCAAGCCTTTTAAGCAGATATTTCTGTGCGAGTAGTAAACGCCTTATCACAAGCGGGACTTCACTTGTTTCCACTAATAATGCGTTGGTTGGAGTAGTCTTAAGTGCTCCAACACAAAGACGTAAGGCTTGAAATTGAAGGGTATTGAGTGGAATACGCGAGGTAACTGAAGCGATGTCTATTATATGAGCGGAATAATCAAGAAAGGAGCGTATAGATAATTTGTATAAGGAAAGAGCAGTATTGGGGTCGGCGCCCCAGCTACGACGAACTACAGTTTTAAGAATTTTGACAAATCCGTCAGCTTTTTGACGTATCGATGTAATATGTCGTTGCCAAGTGAGTTTTTGATCAAAGTTTATGCCGAGGTATTTGTGATGAGTAGTAAGAGGGATACTATATCCCTCAAAAGTAAAGGGAGAGCGATCATAAGAACGTTTATGAGTAAATATCATTGCCGCACATTTTTCGATTGATAGTTGAAGGCCATTATCTTGAAACCATGTATGCACTTGACTCATGATCTGGCTCATCAGCTGTCGTGCAATATCAATGTTGTCTTGCGATGTGTAAAGGACTATATCATCTGCATAAATAAGTACTCGGGCAAATTTTGAAATGAGATGTTCCAAATCACTGATATAGAGAGCAAATAAAATTCCGCTTAATATATCAGCCTGAGGCAAACCATTACAAGCAAAGCGGCTAGGTACATGATGATACGAAGATTTAATATTTAATGAGCGATATGTGTATAATTTTTGTAGGATGATGATAAAGGCGGGAGGTATGCCCTTCGCGGCTAATTTTTCCCAAAGAGTCATATGCACTTTTGATATCCAAAAATACGGAAAGAGTACTTTGCTTTCGATACTTGGCTAGGAGCAGGTCGATAGTAAAAATATTGATAGAATCTTGGGTGCTTTTTCCTTTAAGGAAGGCATATTGATATTTAGGAATTAACTGATAATACTCAATAGTCCATTACAGCCTTTGTAATAATATTTTTAAGAATGTCTTACGAATACAGGATCCATGAACAATACCACGATAATTATTTGGATCTGTTGGGGATTTTTGTGGTTTGAGGATCGGTATCAGAAAAAATTCATATCAATGAGGTGGAATATGTGTATTAAGTAAAATATCGTTGTAAAAATTTAGAAGTGCATTTTGTGCTCTCAAAGGTAAGAGCCGGAGCATATTATATGAAATATAGTCCGGACCTGGGGTGGATTTAGATGCGGAATGAAGGACAGCTGATAATTCGCTTAATTGAATGGGTTGTAGAAGAGTGAGTGAACATGATATGAGGGAAGTTCAAAATAAGGTACCACATAGTCAGGGGTCAGGAATGCAGGAAATTATTGATGATATCACGTGGGATGATTCGTTGTACTTTGTGTTTAGAGGCACACGACAGCATGCGAATAGCGTTCCATAAATGCAGAGCTGACATATGTGAATTGAGAGAGGAGATGAACGACTTCCACGCAGCACGCCTTTTCTGATTAAAGATAACTTTCATTTTGGCAATATGATGCTTTAAACGTAAATAATTATCTCGCGTTAGAGATCGACGATATGTGCGGAATAAAGCCTTGCGAGTTAATATCAGTTGGTGACATTCATTATCCCACCAATGGATATATTGGAACGGGCGAGGGGTAGAAGGGGCCAATGGTTTGGGAGGATGATGGATATCAAGATACTGATTGAGAAGTGACACAAGGGAAGAGTACGTGTTGGTGTGCTCTGAGCTATGACGTAGATGATATTGCAGATAAGATGTATATGTCTGGTCATCGAATGATCGTATGGAGCGTACATTGCTGACTGATAACGAAGTGGGCTGGGGTTGTAGGGGTCTACCAACCCCATACGTAATCCATATAGGACAATGGTCGCTGGTATATGTATCAGAGAGTCTTGACCACGTAATTATAGGGGTCAATATTGAGCGACAGAATGTTAAATCAACCGCACTAGGTAGTGATCCAGGTAAAGTGAGGCGAGTGGGGGAGCCGTCATTGAGAAGCGCTAGGTCATGCTGTTGTGAGGCTGAGAGGAGATATGAGCCGCGTGTGGTATCACTAGTGCCACCCCATGCTGTATGGTGCAGATTGAAGTCCCCAAAGATGATAATATGTGATAAATGATTAAATTGTTGGAAAAAGCGAGACCAATGCGAACTCGAAATATAAATATCAGGGGGGCAATAAAGGTTAATAAGGTGGAGTTGCCGATAAGAAATGGCGACAATAAAAGTATGTGGGATGTAATACTGTATGGGTAATGATTGATATGAGATAGTGGAATGAATAAGAAAGGGCCGCCCCTCCATACCCTGGGCCATCATGCCGTACTAGATTGTATCCTGGAATCATAAAATTTGTTTGTTCAGAAAACCATGTTTCCTGTAACGCAATAATATGTGCACGGGTTTCGTTAATAATTAATTGAATGTCACTCTTCTTATTAAGGCCACTCCTAGCGTTCCATTGGACGACATTGATCATATAAAGAAAACATATCGCTTAGTCGGTCACGTAATTGGTAAATAACATGCTGTATAGAAGGGTGACCACCTACCGCTTGCAGTAGAAGGATAAGAATGTTATGGATGTCCTGTTGAAGGTCGGATTTTTGGCGATAAACGGGACGTTGTGGATGTTCAGAAGATGGAAGGGGGAAATGACATTTGCTGAAGGAGTCGGGAATTGTGGCTGTGAAAGGCGGGGGGGGGGGGGGGTGAGCAATAATGCTCACAGGCACATTAAGTGAATTAGGGGTATCCCGGAGGATAGCCATGTGTGTAGCTTGATCATACCTCTGGGCGGGTTGCGGTCTGGGTGATTGAGTAATAATCTGAGTAAACTTTCGTTTTCTCGGATTTGCAATAGGGGGAGGGGAATGTTCAGCAGCAAGGGGGGGAATTGTTGTGGGTGCTGAGCAGGGCAGTAGCTAGGTGGCGAAATTTTGAACTTGGCCTCAAGAAAGGAGACATGCTCAGTGCTGTTGGTGTTTGTGCTCAGGGCATCTCCACTGCTCTGTACACTTATCCGTAGCGTGCGACAAGGTGCATTTGCCGCATCGGAACGTTTGCGAATGACACTGTCGGACAGTATGGCCATAGCGTTGACATTTTTTACAAATTATGGGATTAAAAATAAACGGTTCCACCTCCAGAAAGACACTGTATAGAGATACATATCGTGGCAACTGCTGGGATCTGAAAACTACTTTTACTGATCCAGTAGGAAGGTATTCGATAGCCTCATTAACGACAGCTTTACGTTTTAATCTCTGGGCAGATTTAACAATGTAGTCAGATTTGAGATTGGAGGATAGATTCCTCAGTCAAAATTTTATCAACCCCTCTTATGATACCAACACGGAATGTGCTTGTGCTGGGTATATATGCCCGGGCACGAATGGATTCTAATAACGGATGACCCAAAAATTTATTTGCTTGGGCAGCATGCTGGAATTCAACCTGGAGGCGATTTCTACCTTTACGTATGATGGATTTTACTGGTAAATTTCGATCATAAAATAAACGACCTAAGGTCATAGGATGCAGCTCTCCAACATTTTTGTCCGTTACAGATTCCACTAGAACAATGTTAGTTCCGGAATGTTCTCGAGTATATTCTTCCGGACTAACCGGAGATGTTGACTTTTGAGTATTCTGAGTGGTTTGTTTGTTAGGTATTCGATCTTGAGAACTTTGATTATTAGATTGACTATTTAGAGAAATATCGTCCATGTCCACCTCAATTTCCTTTTCAACCGGTAACTGTGAGATATCCAGAAGGGGCCTCCCATCACTGGTGGCAGCCATCACACGCAAACTTCACAAGACACAAAACACGAACGAACTCCTCGCGACCACCAAGTAAACAACTTGCACACTGTACAACCGAATGGTTCGTAGCACAGCGCAGACTAAGATATGAGACGTGAAATGTATTTCATTAATTGAAGTTGGCACTTTCCAAACCCATTTCCGATTGGTCGATGATTTTGTATTGTCGAAAATGATTACGCATGCAACAGCCATGTTCGTCATCAATTTTTGATATCGCATCAATAAGACATATGAAATGCAATAAAGTATTGATGGCACCAAGTTCCTTTACTTCAAATCCAAAAACAAACATTGGCGCCCAACAGCACGGCTCTCAATAACCTGAGATGTTCAATACAAGCAAGATCATGAAAAGTGAAATGCGTAAGTAAAAACAATGCATCGCAATTGAGGTTAAGAATCGGAGTAAAAATACAACACATCTCGAATTCGTGGAATCATTCATGGATATTGAATTCTCGTTCATAACGAAAATCAGACCGCTGAGGCAAACAACTTCAACGGAGTGCAGCATAAATCAGTAATCAGGCAAGTTCGATTCGATGTTACGTACATACAAAGAAGTAAAGACAAGATTTCAAGTTTTACATTCTTCTCGCCACTCAATGCAAGAATCTCCGTGAGAGCGTGAGTCTCTTTGACATATACACCATCCTAGCTATACATACTGTACTCTTAGATTCTAGCCTCTTTCTCTTTCCCTCAGCGCATGTTTTCGAGACATAAACATGCTCTGATCAACATAATAATAATTATAATTATAATTGAAGTCCATTGATCCTCCTGTTGTCATAAATATAAAAGATCCAAATTCCTTTCTCATATAACCTCAATTCACAACATTGAACTTATACATAACTTTCACAGCATAACCTTAATTAAAATATGTCGCAACTAACGAAATTGAAACAATCGCGTCATTGAGTAAAAGGCACGTTTACAAGAATAATAAAGTCGATTACAGCTGACATGTCAAAATCAGAGGCGAAGGTTAGAATTAAAAAAATGTGAAGAGGTATGGAATTCTTTTGAAGATTTACAAATTAAAATTGAGGAAACAGAGATCACTATTGAAATAGCAACACTAAAGTTTGAAGAGGAATGTGAGGGAGAGCAGGAGCTATTTCAGCGCAGTTACACAACTGCAAACGATAATAGATTAAACAAAGGATGTTCAAATAATTTGCTAGCTCAAATGAACACGGCAGTAAACAACGCCAATCATCAACAAGAAGTTACACAAAATCATAACAGAAGAATACATAAATTACCAGAAATTAAATTACTGGAATTCAACGGTGAAATCACAAAATGGTTGCTTTTTAAGAACAGTTTTGAGTCAACCATTCATAATGATACTCAACTAACAAATATTAAAAAATTTCAGTATCTGATAAGTCTTCTGCAGGACGAGGCACGCAAAGTCATGCAAGCTTTTACCATTTCAGAAGAAAACTACACAAGTGCTTGGAACTTTCTGGTAGATACATATGATAATCAAATGATGATAATCCAGACACATCTAGATGAACTTTTCAAGTTTCGTACAGTTTTTAAAGAGAAAAAATCTGAATCACTCAGGCAATTACAATTTCATATTCAAACTCACATGGCTTCATTAAAAGCAATGAAGCAACTGGTACAATATTGGGACACATTGGTTATTCATCTAGCAAAGAAGCAGCTGGATTTCATTGAACAAAGAGACTGGCAGGAAAGGGTGAAAGGCAGCACTCCACAGAAGAGGCCAACGTTGGATGATTTATTGAAATTGTTAACTGAAAGTTCCCAATCATATATGCTGTTAAATCACAACAAAACCAAGGAATTGAACACGAAGACAAATCCGAAGGACAAACAACCTATCAAGAAAGTTGTTATGACAACGAATCAGGCAAGTTGTAAACTGTGTGGTGGAAGTCACCCCATTTTTACATGTGAAGAATTAATTAAGCGATCAGTTGGAGATAGAAGAAAACTGCTCCGAGGAAAAGGACAGTGTTATAACTGATTGAAACCCGGGCATATTGCAAAAAAATTGCAGAGGATCAAAATGCAAGAAATGTGGACTTCTACACATCACACTTTTACATGCTCAGGAAGATGGCAAACAGAAACAAAATGTTAAAGAAAATCAAGTGCCCATAAACCGGTGTGTTGAATCTCAGCATTCACCTGCTTCACTCAATGTGAGCTTGGCGAAAGGAATAACATCGCAAATACTTTTGTCAACAGCTTTATTTGATGTGAAAGATGATCACGGAAGAAGAATGACATGCCGAGCCTTATTGGATCCGGGATCTCAGTCGAATCTAATAAGAGAAGGTCTGTATAAGAAACTTGGTTTACCGAATTTCAAGACAAACACACAGATCACTAGAGTAGATTGTTCCAAAGTGGAAACAAAAAAGATAACCAGAGTACACCTCGCTTCAAGGAATGACGGATTTGAGGTGGAAGCAGAATTTATAGTTTTGCCAACTGTAACAGGACGATTGCCACAGTTGGAGATCAAGAAGGACAAGATTATTATTCCAAAGGAAATTCGCTTGGCAGATCCCACATTCAACAAGCATGGCGACATAGACATATTAATGGGTGCAGGACTTTATAGGAAAATAGTCATAGGTCCACCCAAGAATGAAGTTCAAGGAAAACCAGCTCTGTAAAACACCTGATTAGGCTGGATTATATGCGGTGAAGTTTTTGAGAACAAACAAGGATCAACAAAAACGTGCATGAAAATTAGCAATCAACAACTATCAGATCAGATGGAAAAATTCTGGAAACAAGAAGCAGTTACGGACATTCAGCATTACACATCAGAAGAAAGAATATGTGAAAGACAGTTCACGGACACCGTTTCGAGAGATACAACAGACAGATTCATCGTAAGGCTCCCTATCAAGCCGGATGTCATCCTGGGAGAATCAAGAAAACATGCACCAAATAGGCTAGAATCATTAGTCAAGAGGTTAAGCAGACACCCGGAATTCAAGACAGCTTATGCAGATTTCATAGATGAATATGAAAAACTAGGGCATATGAGCTTGATTAAACAAACCAAAATCAAGATGTAGGCCTACCAAATTAATACATCATACCCCATCAACCAGTGGTACGTCCAGATAGTGACACCACAAAGTTCAGAGTGGTATGTGAGGCCTCGGCAAAAACATCACTTGGGACATCACTCAATGACAAGCTCATGACAGGACCTAATTTACAGTGAGATCTTTTTCACAATGTACTTAGATTTTGCAGCCGTAAGTACGTCATGATGGCAGATGTCGAAAAGTTGTTTCGGCAAATCCACATCCATCCTGAAGATCGAGCATTACAGCAGATTTTGTGGAAAGGGAAATCTTTAACCCCTGTGAGGATTTATCAGTTGAATAGAGTAACATATGGAACAGCATCCGCACCCTACCATGCCAAGAGATGCCTAAATGAATTGCCTACTCTTCATGAAAATGAATTTCCAGCAGCAACAAAGGCTATTCGCGATGATTTTTATATGGATGATTGCTTAAGTGGAGGAGACATTCTAGAAGACGTGATCGGGCTACGGCGGTAAATACAAAGTATACTCAAGAGTGGTGGAATGCATTTGAGGAAATGGGGGTCCAACAGCAAAGAGATCTTGCAGGATTTGGAGGGAAAAAGCGACGTAGAGTCTTTACTGGTTTTAGATGAAGGTGAAGCTAGTAAGACTCTTGGACTCCTCTGGGACTGAGCAAAAGATTGCCTTCAGTTTCGAGTTGAGCTGGCAAAGCAATCACCAGGATCCAAAACAGAATTCGCCTCCAAAATCGCACAGATTTTTGATCTACTAGGACTTGTGGGTCCAGTACTGATCAAAGGGAAGTTGTTGATGCAATACTTATGGGTAGATGGATTTGAATGGGATCAGCCATTGTCAAGAGCACTTTCAGATTTGGAACGAGTACTATACGTCATTAGAAAGACTGAACTACATCAGAATTATGAGAAACAAAAATCCTGGAAATTGCTCTGGCTCTTTTGATATTTTGGATGTAGTGATGCTTCAGAGAAGGCTTTTGGAGCCTGCATTTATGCAGTTTGTCAAACGCAAAGTGGTCTCTACATTTCCAACTTACTTTGTGCGAAGACAAAAGTAGCTCCTTTAAAAACCATTTCGTTGCCAAGACTCGAATTGGAGGCAGCCCTTCTTCATGCACAATTTGTCAAAACAACAGTGAGTGCTTTGAAAGAATAAATTGGTCAGATCAGATTATGGAGTGACAGTACAATTGTTTTGGGATGGATCAACACTGAGCCAAGGCTGCTGAAGACAGGATTGCCAAGATTCAAGAAGCTACTGATGCAACCACCTGGAAGCATGTGCCTTCGACTGAAAATCCAGCTGATCTTCTCTTAAGAAGAACTCGAAGATAAAAAGCTGTGGTGGAGTGGACCTTCTTGGCTTCGTACACCTCGTCAA
Organism: Anabrus simplex; assembly: GCF_040414725.1. NCBI lineage: Eukaryota > Metazoa > Arthropoda > Insecta > Orthoptera > Tettigoniidae > Anabrus > Anabrus simplex. Next base: position 84,882,624 of record NC_090276.1, on the reverse strand, counting down.
CAACCAGAGCGTTCAGAAGAATTTGAAACAGAACGACCAGAGCTGAAGGTCACAGCAGTTACGTTAACAGTAACATCAACTAGCATTATACTGAATAAATTCTCATTTCCGAAATTATGCCGTATAGTAGCATATTGCCAAAGATTCATTTATAATTGCAAATTCAAACCGCCAGAAAGGAAAAAAGGTTCACTAGAAATACAAGAAACTTGTAAAGAAGAGAAGCAGGTAGTCAGAAGGACACTATTAGAAGCATTCCTTCAAGTACTACGTTGCTTAATTATCAAGACCTCCCAAAGAAGAGTTCTCTAAGGTTACTTAGTCCGTTTCTGGATAGTGACGGATTGATTAGGGTTGGAGGAAGGCTTCGTTTTTAGGAGCTAACATCAGAACAGAGACATCCTGTGCTTCTATCAGCAAATCATCACATCACCAGAATGAACATCGTCGTCTGAAGCATTGTCCCCCAGAGCAACTGCTCCGTGCAACTCGACAACGATATTGGCCTATCAGCGGCAGAAGAGAAGCGAAAAGGATTGTCAAGAGGTGTCTGAAGTGCTTTTGTTACAATCCTACAGTTCCCGAGGTACGCATGGAAGATTTAGCAAAAGAAAGGGTTACGATAGTTGTTTGACCCTTTGTTACTACAGGAGTGGACTATGCAGGTCCAATATCTGTAAGAGAAAGCCACAGAAGAGGCCGCATTCATACTTACAAGGGTTACGTAGCTGTATTTATATGCTTCAGTACCAAGGCAGTGCATGTGGAGTTGGTGTCGCAGCTAACAACCGAAGCTTTCTTAGCTGTACTGCAATGCTTTACGGCGAGAAGAGTTTTGTCCAAGCAGCTTTTCTCTGTTAATGGGAAGAATTTCATTGGAGCAGCCAACGCACTACAAGATATCCAGTCCTTTTTAGAAAAGGGGTCAACGACCATTACCTCCTCACTCGCTCAGCAGTAGATAGAGTGGAATTTCATTCCTCCCCGGTCACCCCACTTTGGGGGATTGTGGGAAGCAGCTGTAAAGATGATGAAAAGACATTTGCTGACTGAAACACAGGGACGCGTACTAACTTTCGAAGAAACCTACACTATTCTTTGTGATATAGATGCTGTATTAAATTCACGTCCCCTTGCTCCCTTGCCAAATGATCCAAATGATTTAGAAGTCCTCACACCAGCACATTTCCTCCTAAGTGACTCGATCGTGCAACCTCTGCAAAGGGATTTGTTGAGAGAACCCGATAACCGCTTGTCACGTTAGCAGCATTTGCAGAAAATTCGGCAGCGGTTGTGGCAGAGATGGCAGCGAGAATACTTGCAGAAATTGCAAAAACGCTTCAAGTGGCATGATACCAATCGACGTATTGATGTTGATTTTTTGGTGCTGTTAATTGAGGACAACATCCCCACACTGGAGTGGCCCAGGGGTAGGATAGTTCATGATGATGCTTGTTGTTTAAAGGGGCCATGAGGGCCACTTTGAACATCTGCTGTGACGTGCTATGCACTGTGTTCCGGGGCTGTTTGTTGTCGTTGCACACACACTGTCCATTTAAGGTGGTGGTGGTGATTATTGTTTTAAGAGGAAGTACAACTAGGCAACCATCCTCTATATAACACTAATCAGAGAGAAAAAAATGGAAGGGGTCCGACACTTCGAAAAATGAAGGTATGGGCCAAAGAAAGTCAAGGGCCACGAAGGGCGTGAAAATGAAAGACTCCCTAGCCCTCGCAAACCTAATAGCGTCGGGGTGTCCATTTAAGGACACATGTTCGTAGGACATTTTTTCCTCCATTTCCAGACAGAAATGGGTCCCTGCAGTTTGTCGGTTTTTATTAAATTTCGCCCTGTATATTTCAAGACCCCCGGATTACATTTTGGTTCTAAATCTACCTGAGAACAGCCTTTCTGAAATTCAGCCTCATGTGAGAATATATAAACTCTGAAAAGAGAGATGCACACTGCCGTACCTTAGGAGGTATTATATATTTAATTTCAGTATCTGTCTCTTGTGTCATCAGTACAAAGGCTATTTTAATCAGTTTCTAGCAACATAATAATGGGATTGTTTACTTCAGCCTTTATTCTAACGAATTAACAACTGCTGTAAGCGCCGTTACTTACGCACTTAATGTGAGAACATATTTTCGCTTCTCCATTTTGAACTTCAATTGAATGTTCTAAAGAGAGTAAATGTCCTTTGTTTACACAGATTCATGAGTCGAGGAGTTATACTGAAACATTTTGACAGTGCCTTCGAATGTTGGCGATAGCATTCGCTATGGCACATAGCGGGAAATCGAGAAGGGCGATGATCGGTCGAATGTTGGCGATAGCATTCGCTAGGGCACATAGCGGGAAATCGAGAAGGGCGATGATCGATCGAATGTTGGCGATAGCATTCGCTATGTCACATAGCGGGAAATCGAGAAGGGCGATGATCGATCGAATGTTGGCGGTAGCATTCGCTATGGCACATAGCGGGAAATCGAGAAGGGCGATGATCGATCGAATGTTGGCGATAGCATTCGCTATGGCACATAGCGGGAAATCGAGAAGGGCGATGATCGATCGAATGTTGGCGATAGCATTCGCTAGGGCACATAGCGGGAAATCGAGAAGGGCGATGATCGATCGAATGTTGGCGATAGCATTCGCTAGGGCACATAGCGGAGAATCGAGAAGGGCGATGATCGATCGAATGTTGGCGATAGCATTCGCTAGGGCACATAGCGGGAAATCGAGAAGGGCGATGATCGATCGAATGTTGGCGATAGCATTCGCTAGGGCACATAGGGGGAAATCGAGAAGGGCGATGATCGATCGAATGTTGGCGATAGCATTCGCTAGGGCACATAGCGGGAAATCGAGAAGGGCGATGATCGATCGGATGTTGGCGATAGCATTCGCTAGGGCACATAGCGGGAAATCGAGAAGGGCGATGATCGATCGAATGTTGGCGATAGCATTCGCTAGGGCACATAGCGGGAAATCGAGAAGGGCGATGATCGATCGAATGTTGGCGATAGCATTCGCTACTGCACATAGCGGGAAATCGAGAAGGGCGATGATCGATCGAATGTTGGCGATAGCATTCGCTAGGGCACATAGCGGGAAATCGAGAAGGGCGATGATCGATCGAATGTTGGCGATAGCATTCGCTATGGCACATAGCGGGAAATCGAGAAGGGCGATGATCGATCGAATGTTGGCGATAGCATTCGCTACTGCACATAGCGGGAAATCGAGAAGGGCGATGATCGATCGAATGTTGGCGATAGCATTCGCTAGGGCACATAGCGGGAAATCGAGAAGGGCGATGATCGATCGAATTCAATTGAAATGCTGGAATGTACAAATATCGATATGGAGAAAATAACACTTGGTGTTCTGTGATCACTCATAAAGTGGCAATGACTCTTTGGGATGGATGATGTAAATGGTATGTACCGGTTGTGGTGTTCCGCGTGGTACAGCACAAACATTATTAGTTCCAAGTTATGCCACCAGGCGCTGCAAACAGGCAGGAGAGTTCAAACATGATAACGGTGATTAGCACTGTTCATTACGGCCTCTGAACTGAGCGACGTGCTGCATCTCTTGCATGGCATGGTGGACAGTTGCCCGCAGCATATCGCTTAAAGTCAGAGCTACATGTCGGGGGTCCTCGAAGGTCGCGCATCTTGTAAAATGCCTAGAGATAATGCGGTCTTTACTGAAGGTTTCTCGAAACAATTCTTTCACCTGGCGAGCGAAATCTTGCTTGAAAATAACGGTGTGGTTGCAGTTGCGGTCCTGCCCAAATCTGGAATCACATGTTGCACAAGAAGGTCCCTATAACGTGCAGATGTCACTGTACACCTAACAGGCCCATGAGGGAAACGGACGGAGAATGAAGGAGCTTGTTAAACCACACCAATCAGTCGAACCCCATATGAGACAGTTCTGTGCATTCGCTGCACAATCCAGAGTAAAATGCGCCTCGTCAGCCCACAATTATTCCCCGACCACATGTTGTCCACTTCCACGCACGCCATAAACCACAACAACTTGGGGTTCAGTTTGTGAACAGTACGAAGTTTGTAAGGATACCAGTGTATAACTCTTGACCGGTGTAGTGACAATTCACATGACAAAGCAGGATCACTTGCTACGGAATTGGGAGAATCTACTTCATATAAAACATCCATGGGGATGCGCTGCCGTCCTCTCCCTCATGCGATACCTCATTCACCAGTTTCCTCGAATTTCTTCAGCCCATTACTTTTCATGGGACCTCTTCTCTTCTGTTTCTCTCGGCCAGATTCCCGCAATGCAGCCTTGCTATTGCTGCCATTCTGATAAAAACAATTTCACTAGTAGTGCACTGTCTCTGTTCCCAAGAGGTAATACGTTTCACACGGAGAAGTTCATGTTTCTTACGTTACAACGAAGATTCACTTCACAAAAGGAATCAACATGCGCCACAAGGCAACAACCAAGGAACTGACAACCCAATTCTACCGGAAGAAAACTTTGATGTCAGAGTTACGGAATATCGTACATTCTGACCGCTTACAGCGCCATGTTTTCGACTGGTGGCAACACATGGAACTAGTAATTTGTGTGGCATAATTCGTGAACGCATTACTTAGTGAGCATATCTCCACAATTTCAGACTTGTACCATCATTACAGCCCCTGTTGTGCCGCACTGAATACCGTGACTTTCATTGTGGACACCCGCTACCATATGCAGTGCTTTTATTACCTTTAAATTTGTGACACATTTTATGAAATTTAATCAAATTAGTCAGTAAACACTTGATTCCTCTGCAATTTATTGTTATAAATTCTTGGCGAGAGTCACATTCGGTGACAGGTAGTGTTAGGAAAAGTACTTAAATTGCTGTACTGAACATCAATTGAGGTACATGATACTACTCTATTCATCCCAAAGGTATTGCAAAAGTTGACAAAAAATATAGGTATGTATCCTCGAGCACATAACATCAAGCCGATTGCAGAGATGGATGAGAGGTTATTGATTTCAACTCCTATGATGATGCCGATGTCAGGAAGATCATCCGATTGTAAAAACTAGCTAATGAGATTAATATCACTTTATACCTGCCCCCGTATACGAACATGACAAGTGTTGGACACACTGCCATGTTTTAATGACCAGGCAAACCCTCTATACCAGGCTTTTTAAAAGGATTAACTTTTACATCTCAATCATTACCATTACTAATACGGGAATATAATACAAAGTTGGTGATTCCAGAACTATTATCATCAAAATCATGAACAACCCATAAAATGGAGAGGCCTGCTTTATACAATGCAATTTCTTCATTCTCTTTTTAGCAGAAGGCGACAATTCCTGATCAGATTCATAACTACCACACTGTCAGACTTTTTCTTGCTATACAATATCACCCGCCCTATATTCTCCATCATCCTCTTCAAAATCACTACTTATGAAGAAATTTCTTCGTCAACAAGAGATGAAAATGTACTTCGATGCACCATGATGTCTACAGGATAGCGGGAATGATATTACACTTCAGAAAAGACAAAATCACTTCGAGATCGGTTTCAAAACATGTAATATGGTGCGATATACCTGCTAAACGAAACCTCTTTGAATGTCACCCCGAAAATTCAAAGCAAGACGCTATATCAGGCTCGGCAGAATAGGTAATGCACCAAAACTTAAATATACAGGTTCAGTGGACAAGGCAATGCCTTCAGAAGCATGGGTTTGGCAGGAATGGGTTAAAATGTAAAGTGCCTGCCAGGATACTGAAAGCATTCAAATACCATCAGGCCATTCATAGGATTAATATGGATATCTACCATATCTATTACGGAAAATGACAAAATTATCCTCCTCAAGTGGGTAAGTAGCTTCCTAGGGCGATCCAGACAACTGGCATTTGTGCTATCGAGCACGGTAGCTTGTAGCAGATGTGATGAACCGACAGAGGATGTAATTTGACTGAGTTACAGTATTTAAATTAATTTTAATTATTTTCATTTTAATTAATTCATTTGTAAAATTCTTTTACTTTTATAGGCATTTAAGTTTGAAGTGGTGAGTTCGTTATGATGCTGCTATTTGAGTCATCGATGCATAGATTGGTTGGATGCAGCTCTCCATGCCAGCCTACCCTGTGCTAACCATATCATTTCTACATAACAATTGCAAACTACATCTGCTGTAATCTGCTTGTGTTATTCATACTTTCTTCTACCCCTACCATTCTTACCACTTAAACTTCCCTCCAAACTAAATGGACAAGTCCTGGGTGTCTCAAGATGTGTCCTATTATTCTATCGCTTCTTCTCATCAAATGTGCACAAATCGATCTCCTCTCACCAATTCGATACAGTATCTCTTCATTCGTGGTTTGATCTATCTATCTCACCTTCATTATTCTGTAACACCACATTTCAAAAGCTTCTATCCTCTGCCTTTCTGAGCTAATTATCGTCCATGTTTCACTTCAATACAACACAACGCTCCAGACCAAAGTCTTTGGAAACATCGTTCTAATTCCGATATCAATGTTCGAAGTAAGCAGATTTCTTTTCTTGCTTGTGCTAGTCTGCATTTTATGTCCTCCTTACCTCTGGCATCGTTAGTTATTGTACTACCAAAGTAACGATATTCATGTACTCCCTGTAGGACTTCATTTCCTAATGTAATGTTTCCTCCATCACCTGACTTCGTTTGACTGAACTCTATGACTTTTGTTTTGGACTTATTCATTTTCCATCTTGTATTCCTTTCCCAAGACTCTGTTCATACTATTCAGAATTTCTCCAGATCTTCTGCAATTCTCAGATAGATTATAGTATCAATGATTATATAAATTTTGTGTTTTCATTACAAAGGGATATACAAGTTTTGTGATAAGAGAATCAACCATCGCAGTGTTAACACGAACCATAGGAGGGGGGAGTTTAGACCACAACCTTCTGATCCTAGTCTTCTGTGATTTCGCTTTCCAAGCACAATCAATGACATAAAACAGGAAAATATAAAAGCACTAGCCAATTTCAAAAGCATAATACCGTTAAGACCAGCAATACACAAAAAAGAGTGTTAAAACTCACCAACACCAGGTGGTCGATATTATGTCCCAGCTGCGTCTCAAAGAGCACCCCGTGGATCCCGTGTGGCATGGAGAACGGGCGGCTGCAATTTGTTGTTATTCTCGCTGATGGATTACGAGCGCCTGCAAGCAAGACCAACAAGAAACTGTGTCAACATTCAACCTCATACTGTACACATTGGAAGATGACACCTCCGACATATAAAGTAAATTGAAGTGTCAAAATTCACCCACAGGCTGACTGAATTGCATCAGAAATGATCGCACATGGTAGATGAGACAATATTATTATTTTATTGTTATTCAAATATGGGCCTTGCCTGTGTCTGTACATTCACAGAACCTTTATTTAAACAGAGACTGAGAAGTCAATATCCGCTGAGACAACGATACTGACTATTATATTTTACTCGACGTGTTGGTGTCATCGACACTCTAAATAATTCAAGGTGGAATTATTTTGAAAATCAACAAGTCGTTCTCGAGAAAATGGCAATGATATACATAATTTCAAATAACAATATGGAGAAGTGTCTCTTCATTAATATAACTAATTAAAATCTATTCACTATTATAGTAGGAGATAAATATCACTGCCTTAGAGGGCACAATTACTGTAAAATGGCACTGGACGTGTACACAGTTTGGTGTCTGAGCATCTGATTATTCCTCCCCTGATTCTCCATGCCTATCGGACGTTTCTCATGAACGCTTTCAACTTGGTGCATCGCCAATGAAACATCTACTTCAGTCTCCAAACCCAGGATCATTCAAAGCTGTTTTCGAGGACATCATTAATAAAATAAAGAGAAACGTTGGACGGTAAGAAAGGAGCTTGTAAACTAAAATACCATCCTCACACAACATACAAAACATCTGCCGCTTGTATGTCAAGGTACAGATATTGCACAGCAGGTGGGGTAGTTCGACTGTCTGTGAAAGAAAAATGGTTGATGATGCATTATAATGGAATAAAGAACAAATATTCAGATATTAAAAATTATGATATATGCAGAATCTATCTGTGTGTGAAGAAGGATGCTACAGATGCACACTCAGACAGTTTGTTCAACAACTCTGTTAATAGTCTCATGTGACACAACCTAGTGAGGGGACAAAATCACGTATCACTGTAGGTCCTGCGAGTATAAAGTTATGTCACTATCACCAGAGGGTTGAACTCCATTACCAGCAGAGCTCCGTGAATGGAGGAAACGGCATAAGAAGGGGAATAATGGCAGTAGTGCAGACAGAATGAGGAGATACAGGGATCCTGTGAGGCGAACAGGACTGTGAGAATTAATCGATGATGGTTAAACTCGGTTTCTATTGATTTAATGATAAGAGGTAACAGAGGTAGTTACATGTAGAGGCAGTTGGCAGCCCTGAAATGCTGGGGCTGTTATCGACCAATACCTTTCCTTTCCCATCCTTCCTTTGACTTGTTAGTGGGAAATAAAACTACCACAAAAAGAGGATCCGGCAGTCAGATAACCAGAAACTCTAGTGTTCTCTATCTCTGTTATTCACCACCTTCTATTCATGAAGCTCTATAACCTGACCAAGAATGTTTGACTAACCAGTCTCATCGCCACTCTTTTACAAAATAGTGGTATTTTTGTCAAACTCCAACAGCAGCATTCTCGATAGAGCCTACAGAATAAGGGCCTTCCCCAGCCAAGTGTACTGGCTCCTGTACTTTTCAATATATATATACGAACTCTCCTTATCTCCTGCGCAAAGAAACAGGCTAGAAACAATAATAATTGTAAACACGCGATGATTTGGCCTACCAAGCGACTGATTACCAATGGGACGCATGGTGGTGGTAAATACTGTTTTAAGAGAAAGTACAACTAAGCAACCATACTGTATTGACAATAATTACGTTAATAAAGTAAGTGTGTAAACGTGTCTTTTTCCGTTACGTTAGTAATACGTAGTCGAATGCGCGTGCTAAATGATGTGATTAATATAATTATTTACTAAATGGATTCAAGTGTGTGTGCATGTGTGTAGAATTAAACACGTCAATACTTCCGTCAATCTTGAATGCACGGTGTGCTACAGGGAAAAGAGGCCAGCGCGCTGTCTCTTGAGCTATAGAGGCACGTGTCAATGTAAATTGAACCAGACCCTCCCGGGACGTGACATATTTTTTCACGGTATCCCTTGTCTGCCTGTCATTCAGGTCTGAGATTTTTATTTTATCTGTGGCATATAATCTATAGGTTTTCTATCAATCGCCTTAACGACTATGGCGTTGAATTTTTTCGGTTATGAGACACAGTTTTAATCTCTAAGTAATGTGAACGTTGCAAACGTCTCTAGAGTTCAAATCTATGAGCTCGAAATGTTCCAATCCAAAATTCAGTGTTTTAATCATTAAAAACATGTTGTAAGAGGTGACTAAAAGGGTGCCGCCTAAGTAGCCGGTTGAGCCATTCAGCCTAACAGATTAAGTTTTTGTGACTATGTGCGATTGGCCTGAAAGTCTAAAATCATTTTATAAACAAGGATTGAACCATTTTTCTTTTGCGACGAGTAGGTCAGCGCTCTCCGAGCCATTCAGCGTAACATAGTAATATTTCCGTTTGTAACAATCTCTAGAACTCTTCACCAGTTCTTGAACTTTCACATGACTGCGGCTTACATTTACCTTATTTTTCACTATGTCTACAAAATTTATAGGACAAAAGTTTGAGATGAGCTACTTTAGAGTAAAATAACTGTAAGAGGCCCCCTATGGAGCACAACTTACAGCTATGAACATACTCGACATTGTTAAAACTCTAATACCAAGTATCCTTGAAATCCTCCCAACCATTTTCCCCGATTCTGTAACAGACACGAACAATATTAAAGTGAACTTGACAATGACATCAGTATTCCTGTCAGAATATCGTAACTGACTGGAATATCACTATTATAATTACTGCTGTCATAAGAAAAGCTCGATCAAAAGCGCAGATATCGGCCGCTTTTCCAGTTCTGATGCCGGAAACCCTAAGACTGTGCTAACACCAGCAGTATGAAGTGTTAATGAAATACTCAGATTGCTAGGATGTGTCCCAACGCGACGTCGCAATGCATAAGGACGTCGCTTCACATGCGTCAGCCCAAGATCTGGAGAGGGAGATTTGCGTGACGCGTATTGAATTGTCAGAAGGTGTCACTAATGTTTTAAAACAGCTGTACAGTTTTTTATCAACACATGCTTATCAGTATTAAATATTGTCATTAAAACATTGTTTTTTAACAGTTCTACTGAAATTATGTTCATCAACAAAATATTTTCATTATAATATAATTTTTTTTTACTTATCTTATGCATAAAACAAGTCTCTTTCCACATTTGAGTGTTACATTTTTACTTACATTAGGCATGAAACAAGTCTCTTTCCACATTTGAGTGTTACATTTTTTACTTATCTTATGCATAAAACAAGTCTCTTTCCACATTTGAGTGTTACACTTTTTACTTACCTTATGCATAAAACAAGTCTTTTTCCACATTTGAGTGTTATTTTTTTTACTTACCTTATGCATAAAACAAGTCTTTTTCCACATTTGAGTGTTATTTTTTTTACTTACCTTATGCATAAAACAAGTCTTTTTCCACATTTGAGTGTTATTTTTTTTACTTACCTTATGCATAAAACAAGTCTTTTTCCACATTTGAGTGTTATTTTTTTTACTTACCTTATGCATAAAACAAGTCTTTTTCCACATTTGAGTGTTATTTTTTTTACTTACCTTATGCATAAAACAAGTCTTTTTCCACATTTGAGTGTTATTTTTTTTCTTACCTTATGCATAAAACAAGTCTTTTTCCACATTTGAGTGTTATTTTTTTTACTTACCTTATGCATAAAACAAGTCTTTTTCAACATTTGAGTGTTATTTTTTTTACTTACCTTATGCATAAAACAAGTCTTTTTCCACATTTGAGTGTTATTTTTTTTTACTTACCTTAGGTATAAAACAAGTCTCTTTCCACATTTGAGTGTATCATTTTTTACTTACCTTAGGTAAATAACAAGTTTCCACATTTGAGTGTTACATTTTCCTACTGGGCTTCCCAGTGTTCAGAACCGTACAAACTCTGTCGACATTCTTGTGTACATTTTGAAAATCTCTTCATCTTTTCGGAATTCTGGCCATAAGGGATCAAGTTCACCATATTCATTCCTCTCACCATGTATAGGATGTGCCCACTCCCTAGCATTCTGCAATGCTATACCGATACCTGCTATAGACACATCCATTTAGTAAATTTGTCTGAAAATTCACATCAGCAATTGTATTGTAAAGAGCGGCACGTCAGAACAATATGATCACTTGGGGGCTGATCAGCATAGTCTGTAGGCTCTCCCAATTCCAGGTGCGCTAAACGTTCCTGGGTCGGAGAGGTCACAGTGCAATAACTCATCCGTGTGTGTTCCTGTTACTTAACATCTCAGGAACACTATTACGTTCCCCAGGGTGCGGTCTGACAAGTGACTGATCCTTGTAACTTGTCTCGTGGTCATGGTTGTTAAGGTAGCTGCTAGGAGAGATGATGGTATACAATTGGCTCTCGGCAGTGTAGCTATGGAGAAAGGGCATATGATGCTGCTGATGGTGGTGTGTCCATCAGAGTGGGCTACGTGCTGGCACAGGGCTTCGCCCCTCTCATGAGGATGATATACTAGCCGACCCCATAGATATTGACTTGTTTGGTGTCTTTATTTTATTGCCTAATTATGTACTATTTCAGTTCAAGGAGAATATCTTCTCCCCAGTTCATTTAATTATTTAAGTGTTTAATCGCAAATTTTCCCGGTTAGTCTTGTCCAAAACAAATATCCGCATGACTGCATTCAATTCTTTTGTATATCCCTGCAGTCAGAACAGCAAGAGAAATACAAACACGTGAGTATAACTCGCAATATATGATACTTTAGACTGAAAGGCAAACGTCATTGATCAGTGCCGTAACGTAGGGGAAGTGCTCACATTACAGACCTCCAACAAAGTGTTACTGTTACGGAAAATGAGAAAATTATCCTCCTCAAGTGGGAAAGTGGCTTCATAGAGCCAACCAGACAACTGGCATTTGTGCTATCGAGCACGGTAGCTTGTAGCAGATGTAAGGAACCGACAGAGGATGTAATTAGAGCGAGTTATCTAAATTAATTTTAATTATTTTTCTTTCAGTCAATTCATTTGGAAAATCCTTTTAATTATAAGCTTTTACGTTTGAAGTGGTGAGTTCATGAGTCATTGATGCATACATTGGTTAGATACAGCTGTACATGCCAGCCTCTCCTGTGCCAACCATAACATTTCTACATAACAATTGCATAGTAAATCTGCAGTAATCTGCTTGTCATATTCAAACTTTGGTCTACCTCTGCCATTGTTACCGCTTGCACTTCAATCAAAAACCTGGGTCTCAATGTGTGTCGAATCATTCTATCGCTTCTTCTCATCAAATGTACACAATTCAATTCAGTATGTTTTCATTCGTGATTCGATATCACCTTCAGTATTCTGTAAGACCACGTTTCAAAAGCTTCTATTCTCTGTCTTTCTGAGCTAGTTATCGTCCATATTTCACTTCAGATTTGTCCTCCATTGTCAGTTATATTACTACCCAAGAAACGATATCTCTCTACTTTCTGTAAGAATTCACTTTCTAATGTAATGATTCCTGCTTGACCTGACTTCGTTTTACTGCACTGCTTTAGTTTTGTTTTGGACTTATTTATTTTCTATCTTTTACTGCTTACAGAGAGTGTCCATACTATTCATCAATTTTTCCAGATCTCCTGCATTGATTATATAAATTTTGTGTTATCATTACGAAGCAAGAAGGGCTATAAAAGTTGTGTGATAAGAGAATCAATCATTGCAGTGTTAACACGAGCCAGATTAGGAGGGGTTGAACCACAAGCTTCTTCAGTGTTTTCAAAATCCAAGCAAAATAACTGACATAAAACAGGAAAGTATACAAGCGCTAGCCATTTTCGAAAGCAAAATACCGTTAAGACCAGCAATACACAGAAAAGAGTGTTAAAACTTACCAACATCAGGTGGTCGATGTTGTGGCCCAGCTGCGCCTCAAAGAGCGCCACGTGGATCTTGAGTGGCAGTGAGGAACGGCGGCCGCGATTTGTTGTTATTCTCGCTGATGGATTACGAGCGCCTGCAAGCATGACCAACAAGAAACTGTCATACTGTACACATTGGAAGATGACACCTCTGACACCTAAAGTAAATTGAAGTGTTGAAAGTCACACACAGGCTGACTGAATTGCATCAGAAATGATCGCACACGGTAAATAAGGCAATTACGGGCCTTGCCTGTGTCTGTGCATTCACTGAAACTTTCTGCAAACAGAGACTGCGACAACGATACTGACTATTATATTTTACTCGACGTGTTGGAATTATTTTTGAAAAGTCAACAAGTCGTTCTCGAGAAGATGGTAATCATAAACATAATTTCAAATAAGTGGGAGAAGTGTCTCTTCATTAATGTAACTAATTAACATGTATTCATTATTATAGTGGGAGATAAATATCACTGCTTTAGAGGGCACAATTACTGTAAAATGCCAGCGGACGTGTACAGTTTGGTGTCTGAGCATCTGATTATTCCTCCGCTGATTCTGCATGCCTGTCGGACGTTTCTCATGAACGCTTTCAACCTGGTGCATCGAAACTATAATTTCTACCTTCAGTCCCCGAACCCAGAATCATTCAAAGCTGTTTTCAAGGACCTCGTTAATAAAATACAAAGCAACATTGGACGGTAAGAAGAGAGACCATCCTCACACAACATACAAACATCAGGTACAGATATCGCACAGCAGGTGGGGTAGTTCGACTGTCTGTGAAAGAAAAATAGTTGATGATGCATTATAGTGGAATAAAGAAGAAATATTCAGATATATCAAAATATGAATGTATACATAATCTATCTGTGTATGAAGAAGAATGCAATAGACGCACACTCAGACAATTTGTTCAACAACTCTGTTACTGGCCTCATGTAAAACAACCTACTTTTTTGGGGAGAATCACGTATCACTGTAGGTCCACTGTAGGTGCCTCTAGAACCAGAGGGTTGAACTCCATTACCAGCAGGGCTCGTGAATGGAGGTATCAGCCCAAGAAAGGGAACAAATGCAGGAGTGCAAACTGAATGACGAGATAAAGTGGTCCTGTCAGGCGTTCAGAGGAGGATAGCTTAGCTAGGACTGTGAGACGAAGACGATGATGGTTACACTCAATCTCTGTTGATTCAGTTATAAGATATAATAGAGCTAGTTACATGTAAAGGCAGTCGGCAGCCCTCAAATGCTGGGGCTGTAAGTCCACGATCAGTCCCTTCCCTTTCCCATCCTTCCTTTGATGTGTTAGTGCAAAATAAACTACCCCCAAAGAGACAGATAACCAGAGTAAGCATTTAGAAAATCTAGCGCTCTCTATCTCTGTTAACCACCACCTTCTACTGATCAACAATTTGAGACTAACCAGGCTACTCGCCACTCTTTTACAAAATCGTAGTGTTTTTGTCAAATTTCAGCAGGAGCCTACGTCTATAGAAGACCATGATCTGCAAGAGGCAAGGGACTATAGATTGAAGAAAATAAGACTAAATGTGAAAGTCAAAGTGAATTCTGTATTCTGATTGGTTCTCTTTGGTGATTGCACTATTCCCCGTTTTTTTTGCTAGGGGCTTTACGTCGCACCGACACAGATAGGTCTTATGGCGACGATGGGACAGGAAAGGCCTAGGAGTTGGAAGGAACCTGTTCCTTCTGTGGTAGCGGGGTAGGATCGGTGTCTTTGATCCTCTGACCCTCTTAGCGAGGGGACGTGCAACTCCTTTGGTTACCTCGTGAGAAAATCGGTCTCAGGATAAGCTCTGTTTCTACGTTTAATTCGGTTTTTAACCTCATTCAAGTGTGATATCTTTTCCTTCCGGAGTAGTTTCACCTTCAATGACTTCACCTTACATGTTCCATTCGATTCAGAGGCAAAACCCTTTTTAATATTTTTGTGGCTTATACTGTAAATATCCCTTGGGTTTGCCTCCCGGTATTTCTGTGTCGCCTTGCATAAGTACGGAAAATCTATGGACATTACCTGAGGAGTTGCAGATAGTGATACATGTTTTCTGTACCTCCGTGTTTGGTTTTATTTCTATATTTGTGTAGATTGAAACTACCCTCGTTTTAATCAATATGTATCGTTGGATAGTACTGATTAAGTTTCTGTAGCGCATTATGTATATCTGCAGGTATGGTTAATAACTCTGTAATTTCCATTTGTAAAGGTGTATCTATTTTGAGTTTTTGATTTGTTTCCCTTTTTAAAATAAATGTTATAATCCAAGGGCAATTAACCTTTTCATTTTCTTCGATAACAAAAGGCTACGTTCCATTACCTCTCAGGGTTCCATGCCGCTTTCCACGTTGTCAAGTTTCCTAACCTGTTTGTATACGTTTTGTGCTGCGATGCCTTCGTTGAATCTTACGATTTTTACTACGTTAAAATTTCATTCTTTATTTATTATTATAACATATTTTTGATTGTATCGATTCCATTAAAAAAAATTCAGTTGATGCTTCAAGAGCTGGCTGTTGTCTTCAACATGTCATGGATATAATCCTCAGACTTGTGTATCTTCATTTTTCTTCAGAACGAAGGAAATCTGGAGAGATTTACAATCTCGAACATCCGCCAAATCTTCACTCAAGCTTTCGAAAGTCCAGTTAGTGACAAATTGAGTTGGTAAGTGAACTAGTACATTTAAATAGTTCCTGCGTGTTGTGTTATGTGTTACTCCAGTAACCTGTGCTTTCTGCAATGTGTGATGAAGGCCGTAACTTTTATTTCGATATATGAATTTCCCCATTGTACCCTGCCGTGTTATTTAATACGTTTCCTCTGGCATCATTCCTAAACCAGGTGATCGGTACTGTGGAGCTGGGAGTCATCACACTTATTCATATATTTGTCATGCTGCTGCTATCAAGCCACTACTTACCTACTTCACATCACTTTAAGTGCGAATTAAAAAATATAATGTACTTTTTCTCATTAAAATAAGTGAATTTATTATAATTATTATAATTTAAATGCATAAGTGAGGTTGCATCCGAGGCTCATTTGATTGTTGAAAGCAATTCGAAGACGCTACCACTGGCTTGCTAGGCCTACCATGGATCTTCGCGTTGATACTTTGTTATGCACTAGATGGTCAGTGCCTGACACGTATTTCCTCATGTCAGTTACGTCTATGGTTTACCCGCCAATACTCGGCAGGCTGATTGCAGTGGTTGCTCACATCCTACGCCCAATGCTCCAGAAGACCAGGAGGGATAAAGTCAGGAATGAAAAAGTCAGAAAAGACGTAAGACTAGAAGACTCCTTACTCCAGAAGATCCAAAAGGCAAGACTGAAGTGTTTTGGTCATGTGAAAAGAATGAGTGCCAACAGGTCTGCGAGAAAGGAGTATGAAAGAGAACTCAGGGGAAAGAGACCACTGGGCAGACCTAGAGAAAAATGGACAGACTTAATGAAGAAGGATGTAGAGGAGAGAGGTCAGGATTGGGTGCGGATTTTAAACGAAGAATGGTTCATGGACAGAACAAAATGGAAGGACCTCGTATACCACCCCTGGGAAACTGGAGTTGATCAACGATGATGACGATGATGATGATGAAGTGTGGTTGCACTAGTTTTACCAGGTGTTCGTTCACCCAACACAAAAGCACCGAATTAAATCTTTCGTTTCCTCACATACTTAAATGATACTATGTTATTGACAAGAGGCAGGAGGGAAATATAAAATTTAAGCAAAGAATTCTGGGTAACAAGGTGAAATGGAAGGTTCCAGGGATAAATATGAATGCGTGCTCATGAGAGGCCTTGTTTCTCTTGGGGTAAGCAACTTGTTATTTTAATTTGATTTAAATGTAACTTAGAATTTCGAATCTATTAAGGAAACTATTATAATTTTATTTTTAGTCCACCTTGTCAATACACCTTTAAATGATAGAAAATCATTAATTTAATGTACATGTTTCGGGAAAAAGATCCATTCCTCATCAGTTCAATTAAAACATGTACGTTATAAGGTGTATTGATAAGGTCGATATAACACATTCAGACAAGTCAATAAAGGATCAAATAAAGTTTATCAACTCTTGCAATCGTCACCTCAGGAGTTTCCCCATCACTTTACTTAACCTTAAATTTGGGACATTCTTCCAATTATTCCCATCTTAGCTGTAGTCATGAGGCAAGTTTTTTCAAGAAAGACTTGTGTAACTTCAGTCTTTAATCATCCATAAAGTTTGTCCTCCGTACATCTGTTTACGACAATTAATGTTTCATTTATTATTTTTCGGCCGGGAAGAAATTCCCACTTAACCTTTGTCATTTCGTTTATTCTCTCCTTCTTTGTAAACTTAATCTACTCGTGGTAAATGAAAAGTAGATTTGGGACTAGCTGAATCTTTATTGATGAGCAGGTTTTTGCCTACAGGGACCACATGTAAATGTAAACTAACATTAGTGTTTTAAGGTCCCCGGTCTAGAGAGCAGTGAAGATTCACCTTGTAGACCACACGATACATCGTAATCTTGAGGCCTTCGGGCTGAGCAACGGGTCGGTTGGTAGACATCTGTTGCACCATAATGTTACGTCTTCGTCCCTCGCATAAAGTAAATGAAGTATGTTAAATTTATTTTATTTTACTTTCGTTATGTAATAAATTCTTGTGAACCTACCTGATATTTGGAAATATCAAATACATTTTTGTCTTAGAAAATTAACTTCATTTGAAGTTACCGTCCACAAATGTTTACGTACCACGCCTCGTAGTTGCCGTTCGCTGTACCTGATTTAATTTGTTTGAATTTACTGAAAATTTCTAATGTCCTAATTTCTATTTATTTGAATGTTGAATGTTATTGTTATTTCTAGTCTGTTTCTTTGGGCAGGAGATAAGGAGAGTATAAGTGGACTGTGCTGTTTGTAAGTCAAAACGCTGGACATTACTCCTCCGAGAACGGTCAAAAATCACGCTTAGAGGTTACACCAGTAACCGCCACTGTGAACGATGTTCAGAAACAGATGATCAGAACTAGAATATATCATGAAATCAACAATAAGAAGAAAAGAAAGAATAAGACAAAGGGAGAAGTGAGAGGTCAGAGGGAGAACGATGTTTGTTGTGTGGAGAGGCTCATGTGTAGGCCGAGTGATAGTGAATTCTGTTCCACGCAACTGTCAAAATATTCAACAAAGATTTCATCTCAGATGTAATAAGAAGTTAGATGACGAAAGAGAATAAGCTGAAAAATGGGTGTTAAGGACATCTTAAAGAAGGCGATGGAGAGGAAATGACAATGGACCGTAAAGCACGCAAGCCATAATGGGAATAATAAGCTCAAGGAGAAGACATCTGAGCGGGCAGAGCAAGTTCCACACAGGAACGACTCCCGTAGTTTATGCTAACCCTTGTACACAACAGTACTGCACTGAAGAGTCCCTACTCAGAAAACAAACGACCGTGATTTTCTACCATTCTCGGAGTAGTAATGTCCAGCGTTTTCATTTACAAACAGCACAGTCCATTTACACTCTCCTTATCTCCTGCGTAAAGAAACATACTAGAAATAATAATAATTGTAAACACGCGATTACTTGGCCTACCAAGCGACTGATGACCAATGGGACGCATGGTGGTGGTGATTATTGCTTTAAGAGAACGTACAAATAATCAAACCATTCTTCTTCCTCTTCTTCTTCTTCTTCTTTTATGACCACATAGGATCACTTTAGTCTGATCGTTCAGGTCTCTTTGAAGGGATTGTTCGGGCTTTGCGGTCCTCCCAGTACTTCTTCAGACGCTCCGATCTTCGTGCCCTTTCCTCAGTTGAAAATGTGCGTGTTGTTGGTTTGGTTTGTGTAAGGGTAAAGCAGAGTTTTGTATTCAATGTTATCTTATTTGTGGTGTCTTCTCTTGTAAGGCCTATTTCCTTCAGATTCTCTCTTACTTCTCTGATCCATTTACATCCTGTTAATGTGGCCTTTTCCGTTGGTATACTCACTACGTTAGTAATATCTAGACGAATGCGTGTGCTATGTAATGTGATTAATATAATTAATTACGAAAATTGATTGAAGTATGTGTGCATGTGTAGGGAATTAAACACGTTAATGCTTCTGTCAATCTTGAGTTCACGGTGTGCTACGGGGAAAAGAGGCCAGCACGCTGTCACTTGAGCTATATAGGCACGTGTCAATATAAATTGAACCAGACCCTCCCAGGACATGACATACATTTCCATGGTATCCCTTGCCTGCCTATCATTCATGTGTGAGATTTTTATTTTATCTACGACATACAATCTATAGGTTTTCTATCAACGAAAGACTTATCGCCTTAACGATTATAGCGTTGAGGTTTTTTCATTCCGAATATTGCAGTAGACAGTTAAAAGGCTCTAGAGTTGAAATCTATAAGCTCGAATTGTTACAATGAAAATTCAGTGTTCTTATCATTACAAACCTGTTGTAAAAGGTGACTAAAAGGGTGCCGCCTGAGTAGCCGTCCGAGCAATTCAGCGTAACAGATGACTATGTTCGATTGGCCTAAAAGTGTTAAATCATTTTATAAACAAGGTAAGTTAACAACAGACAATATATGAATATTTTCCGGTCCCTCTTACCTCCCTCTACCCACACACAGCTGAAAAGAGGATGCGTCGTCCGAGCCATTCAGCGTAACAGAATAATTTTTGTGACTATGTTCGATTCACAGCCAGGTGGGAGATATTTTCACGGTATGCCCTGCCTGTTATAAGTAGTGACTAAAAGAGTAAGGGCATTTTATTTTTATTTGCAGTGGCGAAAATAATAATATTAAAAATAACAAACGTACGGTATTGTCTATGTACACTTATTTGACACAATCTAGATTATGTGCCAACAACATACTATCAGTTGGCGCATCAATTGTAATTACTAAATTTATGATATCCGTTTTATTCAATCATTTTTAATGACAATGTTCGATTCGCAGCCAGGTCGGAGATTTTTTTCACGGTATACCCTGCCTGTCGTTAGTAGTGACTAATTCATTTTATTTTTATAAACAAGGTAAGTTATAAACAGACAATATATGAATACGTTTCCAGTTCCACTTTTCTCCATCTACCCTCACAGCTGAAAAGAGGTTTGAAACTTTTTCTTTTGCGAAGAGCAGCGCCGTCCGATCCATTCTGCTTAACATAATAAGTAAGAGTCTGTAGAGCTATTCACCACATTCACATGACTGCCACTGACAGGTGAACAAAGTGGCTCTCTCTTTCCAGTCTGTATAGCTCGTCACCAACTGCACATGACTGCCACGGACAGGTGAACAAAGTGGCTCTCTCTTTCCAGTAGTAGAGCACGTCACCAGCTGCACATGACTGCCACTGACAGGTGAACAAAGCGACTCTCTCTTTCCAGTCTGTAGAGCTCGTCACCAACTGCACATGACTGCCACTGACAGGTGAACAAAGTGGCTCTCTCTTTCCAGTCTGTAGAGCTCGTCACCAACTGCACATGACTGCCACTGACAGGTGAACAAAGCGGCTCTCTCTTTCCAGTCTGTAGAGCTCGTCACCAACTGCACATGACTGCCACTGACAGGTGAACAAAGCGGCTCTCTCTTTCCAGTCTGTAGAGCTCGTCACCAGCTGCACATGACTGCCACTGACAGGTGAACAAAGTGGCTCTCTTTTTCCAGTCTGTAGAGCTCGTCACCAACTGCACATGACTGCCACTGACAGGTGAACAAAGTGGCTCTCTCTTTCCAGTCTGTAGAGCTCGTCACCAACTGCACATGACTGCCACTGACAGGTGAACAAAGCGGCTCTCTCTTTCCAGTCTGTAGAGCTCGTCACCAACTGCACATGACTGCCACGGACAGGTGAACAAAGTGGCTCTCTTTTTCCAGTCTGTAGAGCTCGTCACCAGCTGCACATGACTGCCACGGACAGGTGAACAAAGCGGCTCTCTCTTTCCAGTCTGTAGAGCTCGTCACCAACTGCACATGACTGCCACGGACAGGTGAACAAAGCGGCTCTCTCTTTCCAGTCTCTAGAGCTCGTCACCAACTGCACATGACTGCCACTGACAGGTGAACAAAGTGGTTCTCTATTTACAGTCTGTAGAGCTCGTCACCAGCTGCACATGACTGCCACTGACAGGTGAACAAAGTGGCTCTCTATTTCCAGTCTGTATAGCTCGTCACCAGCTGCACATGACTGCCACTGACAGGTGAACAAAGTGGGTCTCTCTTTCCAGTCTCTAGAGCTCGTCACCAACTGCACATGACTGCCACTGACAGGTGAACAAAGCGGCTCTCTCTTTCCAGTCTGTAGAGCTCGTCACCAGCTGCACATGACTGCCACTGACAGGTGAACAAAGTGGGTCTCTCTTTACAGTCTCTAGAGCTCGTCACCAGCTGTACATGACTGCCACGGACAGGTGAACAAAGCGGCTCTCTCTTTCCAGTCTCTAGAGCTCGTCACCAATTGCACATGACTGCCACGGACAGGTGAACAAAGTGGCTCTCTATTTACAGTCTGTAGAGCTCGTCACCAGCTGCACATGACTGCCACTGACAGGTGAACAAAGTGGCTCTCTATTTCCAGTCTGTAGAGCTCGTCACCAGCTGCACATGACTGCCACTGACAGGTGAACAAAGTGGGTCTCTCTTTCCAGTCTCTATAGCTCGCCACCAGCTGCACATGACTGCCACTGACAGGTGAACAAAGCGGCTCTCTATTTCCAGTCTCTATAGCTCGTCACCAACTGCACATGACTGCCACTGACAGGTGAACAAAGCGGCTCTCTATTTCCAGTCTCTATAGCTCGCCACCAGCTGCACATGACTGCCACTGACAGGTGAACAAAATGGCTCTCTATTTCCAGTCTGTAGAGCTCGTCACCCACTGTCTGGCCATGCTTGCCATGCTACGGTAACCGAGTAGACCGTACAGCCAGGGACTCGACGCCGAGTGTTGGGCGGCGGAAAATAACCTGACTCCCCACAAGAGCCAACGGCTTCGGGCGGATGAGCACTTGTGGGAGGGTAATGGGCCCTCAGCAGAGGAAATGCTGCTGAAATACCATTGAGCTGCAGCGTCTGTACCCCAGAGGGGCGGCTGCAAAAGGCGTCTATTCTCCAGGTTAGGGGCGGCCTAATTATATGCTGGCAGTAGCTATAAAATGCCCTCAACGACAGACGAAGCGACCCGTCGGTTGAGGAATCATTTGTCGCATCTATGGCTACGTCTCTTCTAAATTCGGAACATACTAGGGCGTCCCCTCAAAGCGACGCGCGCCACTTACGCCCGAGTGACGTGATAAATGAGCAAGGGTTACCTACTCATGGATGGGGTAGGCTAAAGAAGCTAGTTCAACCCAAACAACTACTGAGATTTGCTACTCTCAATATTGGTACGTTGACAGGCCGACATCGTGAACTAGCAGAAATGCTTAAAAACAGACGTGTCAACATTGCCTGCATCCAGGAAACCGGGTGGAAAGGTTCAAAGGCAAAAGAAATCGGAGATGGCTACAAACTTATCTATCATGGTACCAGTACACGAAATGGTGTAGCAATAGTCGTCGGCCAGAACTACTGCAACAATGTCACCAGTGTCAACAGGGTGTCAGATAGGCTTATGTCTATCAAGATTGACTCAACTTCCATCACTACCCACATTGTATCTTGCTATGCACCTCAAACTGGATGCACTGAGGATGAGAAGGATGAATTTTGGAACAGTCTGGATGCCCTCCTTCGAGCAATTCCTCAGGATGAGTCCATTATTCTTGGAGGAGATTTAAATGGACATGTCGTGTCTCACAAAGAAGGATATATGCGATGCCATGGAGGACATGGGTTTGGTGTGCGAAACGATGACGGATGTCGGATACTCGATTGCGCAGAGGCTCATGATCTGATTGTTACCAACACATATTTTAAAAAGAGGCCAACACATCTGGCTACTTATACAAGCGGTGGTCATGCTACTCAGATTGATTATTGGCTAATCCGTCAACAAGATTTTAAGCTGGTAACGGACACTAAAGTAATTCCGTATGACAGCATTGCCCCTGAACACCGATTGCTTGTCCTCGATATTCGTAGCAATGTTACACAACCCAAACCTAAACCTAAGACTGGGCCTGACCGAATTAAGTGGTGGCGGATGAATGCCCAACGAAACGAGTTGATGACAGCCTTGGCAAACTTCTCCGTGAAGTCCGATCAATCGGTTCAAGAAATGTGGAAAGATGCTGTGGAACAAATACATCAGGCGGCGACAAAAACGTTGGGAAAAACCATACCCGGACGAAAATATATTGATAAACAAACCTGGTGGTGGGCAGACGAAGTCAAGCAAGCAATCAAGGAGAAAAAGATAGCCTACAAGACTTGGTGGAACTCACGTCTTGATACTGATCTTCAGCAATACCGCGACCTGAAATCTGCAGCAAAAAGAGCTGTAGCTGCAGCAAAGGACCATTATTACCAGTCACTATACGACCAGCTTGACACACCATCAGGAGAAAACAATATATATCGTCTTGCTAAGTCCCGTCACCGTTCAACTCAGGACATTGGACACGTAATGCACATCAAGGGAGCCGACGCCAAACTGCTACGAGATCAACAATCCATTCTCCAGCGTTGGGCAGATTACTTTAATAACATCAGCAACAAAGAATTTACGCATCCACCAATTTCTAGTCCTGATCCTATCGTAGGCACTGTTCCCTCAATTACATCCGAGGAGGTAATGCTTGCCATTAGCAAAATGAAAAATGGAAAAGCATCTGGTCCAGATGACTTACCAGCGGAAATCTGGAAAATGCTCGGAAAGCCTGTTTCAGAGTTCCTTGTCTCACTCTTCAACCGAATCATCGCCGAGAAACAGCTTCCACACACGTGGACAACTAGCACAACAGTTCCAATCTGGAAGGGAAAAGGAGATGTGAGTGATTGCTCGACCTATCGCCCTATACGACTCCTCTGTCATACTTTCAAGATCTTTGAACGTGTACTTGACAGCAGACTCAGATGTATTGTCTCTGTAACACCAAACCAGTGTGGATTTGTTAAGGGATGCAGTACCATCGATGCAATCCATGCCACACGCCTCTTGATGGAAAAGCACAGAGAGAGACAGAAGAGTGTACACATGGCATTTCTAGACCTAGAAAAGGCTTTTGACCGTATCCCACACGAACTTATTTGGCGAGCTCTTCGCTGTCATGGCGTCCCTGAAGAGTATGTAAGCTGGGTGCAACTTCTGTATCGCAATTCCACTAGTGTTGTCCGGAGTCCTGCTGGAATCTCTCCGCCTTTCGATATCACTGTGGGTGTTCATCAAGGTTCTTCCCTTTCACCATTGCTATTCATCCTCTGCATGGATACGGCAACAGCTGACATACAGACTTCACATCCTGGACCCTTCTTTATGCTGATGATGTGGTACTTGCACAAGAAACCCGTCCTGAAATCCAGCATCAGGTTCAAACGTGGAAGGACAGACTGGCTGAAAATGGACTGCACCTCAATATCCAGAAGACAGAATACCTGGAATGTGGCCGCCAAACCAGAGGTACCATAAGTATCAGTGAAGAAGACCTGCAGAAGACCATGCAATTTAAGTACTTAGGATCCGTCGTCACCTCAAACTGTGACACCACTCCTGATACTCGGATGAGGGTAAATGCAGCTTGGCTCAAGTGGAGACAGGTCACTGGAGTCCTCTGTGATAAAAAGATGCCTCAATATCTAAAGGCAAAAGTTTATAAGACTGTGGTACGGCCAGCAGCGATCTATGGGACTGAATGTCGCCCCATGACGAAACAACAGGAGCAAATGTTGACAACCATGGAGATGAAGATGCTTCGATGGTCCATGGGGCTGACCCGATGTGACCACATAAAGAACACGGACGTCCGGCAAAGGTTTGGTGTCGCGCCCATCATAGACAAAGTGAGGGAAGCCCGTCTCCGCTTGTACGGCCACGTCATGAGAAAACAGGACGACTCCGTTGCCAAAACAGCGCTCCACATCAACCCAGAGGGAACACGACCACGAGGAAGACCGGCAAAGAGATGGACTGAAAACATCAGGGCAGACATGCACAGTGTTGGCTTAACACCAGAAGATGTCAACGACAGACAGAAATGGAGGAGATGTAGCAAAGCAGCAGACCCTGACAGGTGAACAAAGCGGCTCTCTCTTTCCAGTCTCTAGAGCACGTCACCAGCTGCACATGACTGCCACTGACAGGTGAACAAAGCGGCTCTCTCTTTCCAGTCTGTAGAGCTCGTCACCAACTGCACATGACTGCCACTGACAGGTGAACAAAGCGGCTTTCTATTTCCAGTCTCTATAGCTCGTCACCAGCTGCACATGACTGCCACTGACAGGTGAACAAAGCGGCTATTTCCAGTCTCTAGAGCTCGTCATCAGCTGCACATGACTGCCACTGACAGGTGAACAAAGCGGCTCTCTCTTTCCAGTCTGTAGAGCTCGTCACCAGCTGCACATGACTGCCACGGACAGGTGAACAAAGCGGCTCTCTATTTCCAGTCTCTATAGCTCGCCACCAGCTGCATATGACTGCCGCTGACAGGTGAACAAAGCGGCTCACTATTTCCAGTCTGTAGAGCTCGCCACCAGCTGCACATGACTGCCACTGACAGGTGAACAAAGCGGCTCTCTCTTTCCAGTCTGTAGAGCTCGTCACCAGCTGCACATGACTGCCACTGACAGGTGAACAAAGCGGCTCTCTATTTCCAGTCTCTAAAGCTCGCCACCAGCTGCATATGACTGCCGCTGACAGGTGAACAAAGCGGCTCACTATTTCCAGTCTGTAGAGCTCGTCACCAGCTGCACATGACTGCCACTGACAGGTGAACAAAGCGGCTCTCTCTTTCCAGTCTCTAGAGCTCGTCACCACTTTCACATGACTGCCACTGACAGGTGAACAAAGTGGCTCTCTCTTTCCAGTCTCTAGAGCTCGTCACCAACTGCACATGACTGCCACTGACAGGTGAACAAAGCGGCTCTCTCTTTCCAGTCTGTAGAGCTCGTCACCAGCTGCACATGACTGCCACTGACAGGTGAACAAAGCGGCTCTCTATTTCCAGTCTCTAAAGCTCGCCACCAGCTGCACATGACTGCCACTGACAGGTGAACAAAGTGGCTCTCTATTTCCAGTCTGTAGAGCTCGTCACCAACTGCACATGACTGCCACTCACAGGTGAACAAGGCGGTTCTCTCTTTCCAGTCTCTAGAGCACGTCACCAGCTGCACATGACTGCCACTGACAGGTGAACAAAGCGGCTCTCTCTTTCCAGTCTGTAGAGCTCGTCACGAACTGCACATGACTGCCACTGACAGGTGAACAAAGCGGCTCTCTCTTTCCAGTCTCTATAGCTCGTCACCAGCTGCACATGACTGCCACTGACAGGTGAACAAAGCGGCTATTTCCAGTCTGTAGAGCTCGTCACCAGCTGCACATGACTGCCACTGACAGGTGAACAAAGCGGCTGTCTCTTTCCAGTCTGTAGAGCTCGTCACCAGCTGCACATGACTTCCACGGACAGGTGAACAAAGCGGCTCTCTCTTTCCAGTCTCTATAGCTCGCCACCAGCTGCACATGACTGCCGCTGACAGGTGAACAAAGCGGCTCTCTCTTTCCAGTCTGTAGAGCTCGTCACCAGCTGCACATGACTGCCACTGACAGGTGAACAAAGCGGCTCTCTCTTTCCAGTCTGTAGAGCTCGTCACCAGCTGCACATGACTGCGACTGACAGGTGAACAAAGCGGCTCTCTCTTTCCAGTCTGTAGAGCTCGTCACCAGCTGCACATGACTGCCACTGACAGGTGAACAAAGCGACTCTCTCTTTCCAGTCTGTAGAGCTCGTCACCAGCTGCACATGACTGCCACTGACAGGTGAATAAAGCCGCTCTCTCTTTCCAGTCTGTAGAGCTCGTCACCAGCTGCACATCACTGCCACTGACAGATGAACAAAGCGGCTCTCTCTTTCCAGTCTGTAGAGCTCGTCACCAACTGCACATGACTGCCACTGACAGGTGAACAAAGCGGCTCTCTCTTTCCAGTCTGTAGAGCTCGTCACCAGCTGCACATGACTGCCACTGACAGGTGAACAAAGCGGCTCTCTCTTTCCAGTCTGTAGAGCTCGTCACCAGCTGCACATGACTGCCACTGACAGGTGAACAAAGCGGCTATCTCTTTCCAGTCTGTAGAGCTCGTCACCAGCTGCACATGACTGCCACTGACAGGTGAACAAAGCGGCTCTCTCTTTCCAGTCTGTAGAGCTCGTCACCAACTGCACATGACTGCCATTGACAGGTGAACAAAGCGGCTCTCTCTTTCCAGTCTGTAGAGCTCGTCACCAGCTGCACATGACTGCCACTGACAGGTGAACAAAGCGGCTCTCTCTTTCCAGTCTGTAGAGCTCGTCACCAGCTGCACATGACTGCCACTGACAGGTGAACAAAGCGGCTCTCTCTTTCCAGTCTGTAGAGCTCGTCACCAGCTGCACATGACTGCCACTGACAGGTGAACAAAGCGGCTCTCTCTTTCCAGTATGTAGAGCTCGTCACCAACTGCACATGACTGCCACTGACAGGTGAACAAAGCGGCTCTCTATTTCCAGTCTCTAGAGCTCGTCACCAGCTGCACATGACTGCCACTGACAGGTGAACAAAGCGGCTCTCTCTTTCCAGTCTGTAGAGCTCGTCACCAGCTGCACATGACTGCCACTGACAGGTGAACAAAGCGGCTCTCTCTTTCCAGTCTCTAGAGCTTGTCACCAGCTGCACATGACTGCCACTGACAGGTGAACAAAGCGGCTCTCTCTTTCCAGTCTGTAGAGCTCGTCACCAGCTGCACATGACTGCCACTGACAGGTGAACAAAGCGGCTCTCTATTTCCAGTCTCTAGAGCTCGTCACCAACTGCACATGACTGCCACTGACAGGTGAACAAAGCGGCTCTCTATTTCCAGTCTCTAGAGCTCGTCACCAACTGCACATGACTGCCACTGACAGGTGAACAAAGCGGCTCTCTATTTCCAGTCTCTAGAGCTCGTCACCAACTGCACATGACTGCCACTGACAGGTGAACAAAGCGGCTCTCTCTTTCCAGTCTCTATAGCTCGTCACCAACTGCACATGACTGCCACTGACAGGTGAACAAAGCGGCTCTCTCTTTCCAGTCTGTAGAGCTCGTCACCAACTGCACATGACTGCCACTGACAGGTGGACAAAGCGGCTCTCTCTTTCCAGTCTCTAGAGCTCGTCACCAGCTGCACATGACTGCCGCTGACAGGTGAACAAAGCGGCTCTCTCTTTCCAGTCTCTAGAGCTCGTCACCAGCTGCACATGACTGCTACTGACAGGTGAACAGAGCGGCTCTCTCTTTGCAGTCTGTAGAGCTCGTCACCAACTGCACATGACTGCCACTGACAGGTGAACAAAGCGGCTCTCTCTTTCCAGTCTCTAGAGCACGTCACCAGCTGCACATGACTGCCACTGACAGGTGAACAAAGCGGCTCTCTCTTTCCAGTCTCTAGAGCTCGTCACCAGCTGCACATGACTGCCGCTGACAGGTGAACAAAGCGGCTCTCTCTTTCCAGTCTGTAGAGCTCGTCACCAGCTGCACATGACTGCCACTGACAGGTGAACAAAGCGGCTCTCTCTTTCCAGTCTGAAGAGCTCGTCACCAGCTGCACATGACTGCCACTGACAGGTGAACAAAGCGGCTCTCTCTTTCCAGTCTCTAGAGCACGTCACCAGCTGCACATGACTGCCACTGACAGGTGAACAAAGCGGCTCTCTCTTTCCAGTCTCTAGAGCTCGTCACCAGCTGCACATGACTGCCGCTGACAGGTGAACAAAGCGGCTCTCTCTTTCCAGTCTGTAGAGCTCGTCACCAGCTGCACATGACTGCCACTGACAGGTGAACAAAGCGGCTCTCTCTTTCCAGTCTGAAGAGCTCGTCACCAGCTGCACATGACTGCCACTGACAGGTGAACAAAGCGGCTCTCTCTTTCCAGTCTGTAGAGCTCGTCACCAGCTGCACATGACTGCCGCTGACAGGTGAATAAAGCGGCTCTCTCTTTCCAGTCTCTAGAGCACGTCACCAACTGCACATGACTGCATTCCCTACAGTAAGGCCACAAACACGTGGAAATGCTCACATTACAGACCTCCGACAAAGTGTTACTGTTAAAATTGAAATAACTGAAAAATAGATTCAACCTATTCAATACAAAAGAATAAGAAATGTATTAAATTACATTCTCATTTAATAATAAGTAGAAACGGTACCGGTTTCGACCCTAGTCCAGGTCATCGTCGGCCGATTAAAACATGAAAAACAATGCATAGGAAAAGGAAAAGATTAAGTACACTCCGGATCAGTAGAAGAGGCGATATAAATGAACGGGGGTAGACAATGTAAAACTCAGAAGAAGTAAAATGAAAGTCAGTCAAACGGAAACAGTGCGCAATTCTCTGAGCGGCAGCGTGACACACGCTAGGCAAAGTCCCACAATGTTTACTAATAGCGGAGAACGGTTAAATGAGCAAGTTTTTAAACACTGTCAGGCACAAAGTCACATCACAATCGAACACATATGATTGTGCTGGAGTTGAAGACGAGTAGGTCCATTGAATCAACTTGCCAACTTGTCGCGATGATCACCATACATCCACGCTCCAGACGAAAGTAATTCCTATATCATTGTTCGAAGTGAACAGATTTGTGCTAGTCTGTAGTTTGCGTCCTCCATCGTCAGTTATTTTACTATCCAAGTAACGATATCTCTCTACTTCCTTTAAGAATTGCATTTTCTAATGTAATGTTTCCTGCGTCACCTGACGTCATTTGACTGGACTGCTTTAGTTTTGTTCTGGACTTATTAATTTTCTATCTTTTATTCCTTACCCATGTCCATACCATTCAGCAATTTCTCCACATCTTCTGCAATCTCAGATTATGGTATCGATGATTATATAAATTGTGTGTTACCGTTACGGAGCAAGAAGGGCTATACAAGTTTTGTGATAAGAGAATCAATCATTGCAGTGTTAACACGAGCCAGATTAGGAGGGGTTGAACCACAAGCTTCTTCAGTGCTTTCAAAATCCAAGCAAAATCACTGACATAAAACACGAAAGTATACAAGCGCTAGCCAATTTCGAAGGCAAAATACCGTTAATATTAGAAATACACAGAAAAGAGTGTTAAAACTCACCAACATCAGGTGGTCCATGTTGTGGCCCAGCTGCGCCTCAAACAGCGCCACGAGGATCTCGAGTGGCAGTGAGGAACGGCGACCGCGATTTGTTGTTATCCTTGCTGATGGATTACGAGCGCCTGCAAGCATGACCAACAAGAAACTGTGTCAACATTCAACCTCATACTGTACACATTGGAAGATGACACCGCCGACACCTAAAGTAAATTGAAGTGTCAAAATTCACACACAGGCTGACTGAATCGCATCAGAAATGATCGCACATGGTAGATGAGACAGTATTATTATTTAATTACGGGCCTTGCTTGTGTCTGTGCATCCACAAAACCATTCTTTAAACAAAGACTGAGAAGTCAATATCTGCTGTGACAACGATACTGACTATTATATTTTACTCGACGTGTTGGTGTCATCGACACTCTAAATAATTCAAGGTGGAATTATTTTGAAAATCAACAAGTAGTTCTTGAGAAGATGGTAATCATAAACATAATTTCAAATAAGTGGGAGAAGTGTCACTTCATTAATATAACTAATTAAAATCTATTCACTATTATAGTGGGAGATAAATATCACTGCTTTAGAGGGCACAATTACTGTAAAATGCCAGCGGACGTGTACACAGTTTGGTCTCTGAGCATCTGATTATTCCTCCCCTCATTCTGCATGCCTGCCGGACATTTCTCATGAACGCTTTCAACTTGGTGCATCGCCACTGTAACTTCTACCTTCAGTTCCCGAACGCAGGATCATTCAAAGCTGTTTTCGAGGACATGATTAATAAAATACAAAGGAACGTTGGACGGTAAGAAAAGAGCTTGTAAACTAAAATACCATCCACACACAACATACAAAACATCCGCCGGGTGTATGTCAAGGTACAGTTATTGCACAGCAGGTGGGGGTAGTTCGACTGTCTGTGAAAGAAAAATGGTTGATGATACATTCA
This sequence comes from Anabrus simplex, assembly GCF_040414725.1. Classification (NCBI taxonomy): domain Eukaryota; kingdom Metazoa; phylum Arthropoda; class Insecta; order Orthoptera; family Tettigoniidae; genus Anabrus; species Anabrus simplex. The sequence goes on along the minus strand of NC_090276.1, from coordinate 84,851,190 downwards.
TCTTCTTCTTCTTCTTTTACGACCACATAGGATCACTTTAGTCAGTCCGTCGTTGAGGTCTCTTTGAAGGGATTGTTCGGGCTTTGCGGTCCTCCCAGTACTTCTTCAGACGCTCCGATCTTCGTGCCTTCCCTCAGTTGAAAATGGGCGTGTTGTTGGTTTGTTTTGTGTAGGGTAAAGTGGAGGTTTGTATTCAATGTTATCTTATTTGTGGTGTCTTGTGTTGTAAGGCCTATTTCCTTCAGATCCTCTCTTACTTCTCTGATCCATTTACATCCTGCTGTGGTATTTTTTGAGACGAGATTGTGTTGTACTAGTTGTTTCAGAAGTCTCGAATCCTGCATCCTCATGATATGTCCAAAGAATCCCAGTCTCCTCTTACGCATAGTATCTGTAATGGGTTCTAGCTCTTTGTACACGACTTTGTTAGGTATTAACCACCACTGTCCATCTTTCTGGTATTTTTTGTTGATGCAGGTTCTTCCAATCCTCCTTTCAATTTTCTGAAATCTGTCAGTCTTTGATTGTTTGTTAAGGTGAAAAAGTGTTTCTGCTGCATATGTAGCTTCCGGTTTTATAACTGTGTTGTAGTGTTTTATTTTTGCATTTATTGACAGACATTTCTTTTTGTAGATATCCCATGTTAATTTTTGTTCTTTAGCTAATCTATTTGTTCTTGTCTGGATTGAGAATTTTTCATTTAGGTTATGTGTTATTATTTCTCCAAGATATTTAAATTGAGTTACTATTTTGATTTTATTACCATTTATGGTAATTTCTTTTAGCTGTGTTGGTTTTTGGGGCATAATTTCTGTTTTTTCAAATGATATTTTGAGGCCAATTTTATTTGCAATGTTTTGAAGTTCTGATATCTGGGTTTTTGCTTCTTTTATATCCACTGCTAGTAATGCTAAATCGTCAGCGAAACCCAGGCAATTTGTTTTGATTTTTCGGCCAATCTTTATTTTGGGGGGACATTTTCTAAACCATTCCCTTATTACCATTTCTAGAGCACAGTTAAATAATAGTGGTGAGAGCACATTTCCCGGCCGTAGTCCAGTTTTTATTTCAAATGTCTCTGTTGTTTCACCCCTAAACTTCACTTTTGATTTGGTGTTAGTGAGAGTCAATTTTATCATGTTTATTAATTTGGGGTGTAGTCCAAGGTGTCTTAACATTTTGAACAGAGATTCTCTATGGATGCAATCATAAGCTTTCTTGAAATCTATAAATGTTATCAGCATATCTCTATTTATTCTCCTGTTATAGTCCATTATCAACTTAAGACTCATGATCTGATCAGGACAGCTCCTCCAGGGTCTGAAACCTCCTTGATATTCTCCTAGTTCTTTCCCAAGTTGTAAACTCATCCTATTAAGGATGATTATTGAAAATATTTTGCATGTTATGTCTAGCAGCGAGATTCCCCTGTAGTTATTAGGGTCCGTTTTGTCTCCTTTTTTGTGCAGTGGGTGAATGAGGGCTCTTGTCCAGTGTTCTGGTAGTTCTTCTTTAATCCAGATAGAGACAAGTTGTTGATGGAGGGCAACTTTTGCTGATCTTCCTGCATATTTCCAGATTTCTGCAAAGGTCTGATCTTCTCCTGGCGCTTTGTAGTTTTTTTGATTTATTCAGAGCTTGGTAGACTTCCTTTATTGTGGGGGGACTGATGTTCTCTGGTGGTGTTTTTATCGGGGTGCTGGTGTCCAAATGAAGGAGTTCTGTAGGTTCCTCACAATTTAAAAGCTTGTTGAAATGTTTAGCCAGAATTTCTGCATTGTCTTTATTGTTATGACCCAGCTTACCATTTTCATCCTTCATCAGTAGGATCGGGGGTTCATATTTTTGGAGCTGCTTTCTGAAGGTTTTCTAGTAGTCCCTTGATTAAGTTTTATTGAATTGTTCTTCATTTAACTGCAGTGTGTCCTTATGATGTTGTCTTTTTATTCTTCTTATGACTTGGGCAGTTTCTTTTCTCTGTTTTACTAGATTTTGATAGGATATTTCTGTTTTTGGGACTGATGTAATATACATTTTAGTAGAATAAAGAACAAGTATTCACATATTCAAACATATGAATGTATGCAGAATCTATCTGTGTGTGAAGAAGAATGCAATAGATGCACACTCAGACAGTTTGTTTGAACAGCTCTGTTGTCTCATGCGACACAGTCTAGTGAGGGGTCGGGGGTGGAAATCACGTATCACTGTAGGTCCACTGTAGGTGCCACTAGTACCAGAGGGTTGAACTCCATTACCTGCAGAGCTCTGTGAGTAGAGGAATCAGCATAAAAACGGGAACAATGGCAGGAGTGCAGACAGAATGAGGAGATAGAGGGATCCTGTGAGGCAAACAGGGCTGCGAGACGTAAACGATGATAGTTAAACTCGGTCTCTATTGATTTAATGATAAGAGGTAACAGAGCTAGTTACATGTAGAGGCAGTTGGAAGGCATGAAATGCTAGAGCTGTACCATAATTAAGTCTTTGACCAGCCCCTTCCCTTTCCCATCCTTTCCTTGACGTTTTAGTGCAAAATTAAACTACCACCAAAGAGGATCCGGCCATCACATAAGCAGAAACTCTAGTGTTCTCCATCTCTGTTAACCACCACCTTCTATTCATCAAGGTCTATAACCTGACCAAGAATTTTAGACAAACCAGGCTCATCGCCACTCTTTTACAAAATAGTGATGTTTTTGTCAAATTCCTACAGCAGCATTCTTGATGGAGCCTACAGAAGAAGGGCCTTCCCCAGGGACGTGTACTGGCTCCTGTACTTTTCAATACGTACACGAACGCCAGCCCACAACTCCTAATAGCAGGACCTTGGTCTAACCTCCCAGAGCAGGAAACCCTTATGAATGCCCTTGAAAATCTCTCCAGATACTTCAGTATAAACTAGCTTCAACCAAACACCTCAAAGAAACCTCATTTGATAAACAGGGAAACCACTCGCAAGTTAGTATGGTCAGGGGTCGAACTGGTACACCGCGACACTCCAAAATATATAGGAATGACGTTCCACGGATCTCTTACTTTCGAGAACTGCAAGTCATGTATCGACCAAAAAAACGAGTCTTTCTAGGCCTCGCACACCTAATACCGCTGGGGTCAGAAAAGAACACGTGTTGATCAAGGGAGGTTGGAAAGGGTAGATGAAATTGAGGAGCCTGGTAGAAGTAAGTTGAAGCAATTCCGGGACTCAGCTGAGGACCCCGCGGTCACCAACCCATGCTTCCGAGTCAAGAGCTCCCGGAGCTCGTTTTAGTCACCTCTTACGCCTGGCAGGGGATACCACAGTGTGTGGCAATGCGTTGTCAGTGATACGAATCCTCTCGGCCCTTAGTAATGGTTTTGTATACCGGCGTCGTTATCTCACGTAGACTGAATGGGCCTCGAACCAGTTCTCAGGATTGAAATCAGAGGTTCTCCGTCTAACAAGAGTGGAAAGTCTTTGATTATGGAGGAGTTGGGTCTTTTTTCCACCCAAGATATTCGTTATCATTCTCTGCCGGCCCCACATTCCAAATGCGTCGATGCGGTTTTTGCTCTTGGCTTCCCCTGTCCAACATTTACAGCCATAGAAAAAGACTGAAAATGCTAAGACTCGTGGCTCGGTCATGCTACATCCATAGCGACGCTTCTTCTGATGTCTTTCTCACAGCTGCCAGTGTTGCTCAGCAAGGGGCCATCAACTGTCAACAGCCATCACTTCCTGACCAACAAGTTTACCTCCACTGCTTTCCGTCATCCACCACGCCCTTCACATGATGTGTGTTGAACGTCCAGTTTGACTTGAATGGTGTTATTTTCTTATGAGGAGGAATGCTAACACCAATGAAAAGTCAAATGCTTTCTTGAAATTTAAAAAGCGAATGAACATTGGTATGTTGAAATCAGTTGTCAAATGTTAAGTGCCTCGACCTTGAACAAAGCCTGGCAGTTCTGGAGAAATGGCCTCAGGTGTTGGTGTATGCTATAGTTACTGCTGTCCGGTGTAAGGGAATATGGAATATGCAAGTAACCCAGTTTTTACCGAAAATTGAGTGGAGTGAGGCAATAAATCAGTTCTACTTCACTTTCCAGAACTGGAGGCTCATCCTGGCTTTCATTACACCCGACGGCAATATTCCTTCAGTGAATTGTTCTTTTTCACTCAGAAGAACTCCAATGTAACTTTTTACAACCCACGTTCGCAGTTTAAATTCTTAACTTTGATGAAGAGGTTATGGGTTTGTAGCAGGTATAATGAAAACTTCGCCAATCTTTCCAGTAATACTGGTTTTCGAGATTCTTCTGCAGACCCCACATCATTGGTGGAATGTTTTGATGGCATTTTGCCTATTTCTTCATTACTCTTAGCTTGAATGATGAGGTCTTGCAGATCGTTATTGAGGATTTCGCTAATATATAGTGTGCATACTGTTGATTTACCAAATTGTGGAACTGTGTTACGGAAACTAAGGTGTAAGATATGTGGCTCATCACTAACCACCTCCAAATGAGGTTTAAATGATTTTTTGGTGATGTAACTGGATCCAAGCCGAACGATGGATACAGCATAAACATAAGGAAGGAGAATTCAGAGTCGCATTTTCATCTTTCAACACCAGATGGGTGAGAAAATATAATTCATCCCTTTCATGTTCGATGGTTATGTCTCTGTCTCTCACTTACTTGTCATTCTGGCGCACTTTGCCACAAATATTAGCTTAGTTCAGTTTATTTTTGCTATTTACATTTGGAATAATGTGAAGTTATTCATGTTTTGCGAATGATTAAATGTACAATAAAGGAGATTTAGAAATTCCAAAGCAGACACAGAATTTTACAGTTTTGTAGAGTCTTCAGATAATTGATTAATAGGATATTCAGATAGTTAATACATTTCTGGAGGTCGTAAGTAAAAACTCAAGTCATTTAAATATGAGATTATTATGCACTTTTTGATGTAATTAGATTTATTGTTTAGTTCAATGAGGAAAAGCAGAGATGTTTACCTTCATAACAATTGCTTTTGTATGTACTTAATTCTATATGTGACCGTATTTAGCTGATTACACAAATAATAATAATAATAACAGTAAACGAGAATTAGAAGAAATAAAAAAGCAAGAGAGGAAGATCATCAGGAAAATCCTAGGAGCAAGATATACCCAAGATGGTTACAGGCTACAATCAATCAAAACAACAGAAAAAGTTTCAAACATTGAAATTGACATTAAGAAAAGACGAATGAAATTCTTTGGACACCTCACAAGATTACCAGAAAATCGACTGTCAAAAAGAATATTAAATTATGTTAGCTCACTTAAGAATTCAACACCTTGGCTGGATGAACTTCGAAAGGACCTCAAAAACGCAAACATATGTGCAACAGACATTTTAGAAAGAGACACCTTCAGACACAAAGTCAACAAGTGGGAAGTTACATCAGAGCAACCAAAGCAAAAACAGTGCAGACCGAAATGGTCGGAAGAACGTAAACAAGCCTTCTCAGAGAGAATGAAAGCCTATTGGAAGAACAAGAAGAACCCAAAGAAAGCTTGATTGAGTTGTTTGCTTAACGTCTTCCATTATTGGGAGAATACGCTAATAATAATAATAATAATAATAATAATAATAATAATAATAATAATAATAATAATAATAATAATAATAATAATAATAATAATTTAAATTAGGGGCCGATGACCTTCGATGTTCGGCCCCTTTAAACAACAAGCATCAACATCATCATCATCATCATCATCAAATAATTTAAATTTAACGCTTATTCAGAATTTAGATCCAATAAAGTATCGCAGCACAAAATGTAAAGAAACAGGTTAGGAAACATGACAACTACAGAAATGATGTTGAAAGTGGCATGGAAACCTGAGAGGTAACGGAAAGTAGCCTTTTGTTCTGAAAGAAAACGGAGAGTGTAATTGCCCTTGGATTACAACATTTATTTCTAAAAGGGAAACAAATCAAAACTCAAAATTGAAAGAACTTTTGAAAGGGAAATTAAAGAGTTGTCATATTAAGCTTCCCTGCATACATGCACACTTCACTGAAAGAAAATTTATCGCCAAATTTGCAGCTATAGAAACAATAATCTGACGATACATGCCGACTACAAAGAGGGCTAGTCCCAATCTAAGAAGATAACACAGAGGTACCATCATTATCTAAAACTCTTGAGGCAATGTGCACAGATGTTTCGTACTTATGCAAGGTGACACAGAAATACCAGGAGGCCAAACCGAGCGATAATTACAACATACAAAGTTAATTTCCTCCAAACAAGTAGTATATGATCGTATCTGAGAAGCTAAGTCATGTCGGCAAATTAGCGATGAACGTGAAACTCGCGAGTAAACTCGTGCGTGAGAGAAAAGATAAATTATCCCGTCTGAATGAAGATAAAAACTGAAATAAACGTAGAAATAGTGCTTACCCTGAGACCGGGTTTCCCAAGACGAGCACATCCGCTCACTAAGATGGTCAGATGATCTTCTTCTTCTTTCTTCTTGATAATTGTGGACTTTTTTAGTGTCGTCCAGCCACTATGCGTATTAAAAGGAGATCACACGCCAGATAGAGCCTAAAAATATAGGATCAGTGCATTTTGCACATGTTATAGAGGGTTGGAAAACTAATGTCTTTGAAAGCGGTCTAAGGGATCACTGTTCACATACAATCAAAACTTGCACTGGATTCAAAGATGGAAACCAGAACAGAACGTCTAAGGATAGAGATAAACTTGGGGAGAGATCGAAATATATTGAGCACCTGTAAATATGATCGAACTGCGGAAATGTCATGTAAATACTCGTATGGAACGTAATATTTTGAAGCAGGTGAGGAGGGGGAAAAGAAGGGAGTGTGACACAGAAAAAAGCACAGGGACACAAAGGTTCTATTCTTCACGCCGTCTTGGCGACTTATCTACTACTCAAAACAACACCGGGCCTACAATTGGGATAAATAATCATTTAAGAAAAGTGTAGTAGGGAGGAAGGAAAAATTTAAAGCTAATAGGAGTATTAATTGAAGGAATATGGGGGAGTTGAGGTATATACCAGAGAATTTAGTGCAGAGGTGAGAGTACTAACCTAAAAAGAGTAATGCGCAATGTTCTGATTTAGTTGGTGAATGACGAATGTACCGGAATTACGTATGATAATGTTTGAAACACGGGAAACGTGAGTAACAAAAGACTGTAGCTGTGGATGGTAGCGAAAAAAGAAAAACAGTAGCAACTAAAGTGAAGTATAACGGAATCAAATGAAAATGAGTGAATAAATGTATATACTAGTGAAATATGTAATTAAAGGACCATGAGCATCGTCAATAAATTGATCAGGTGAGAGATCAATTAATAGACAAGTAAGACTTGTAGGAAAGGGAAAGGCTAGTGAGTAGCTTACGCCGGGGTGCAGAATAGACAGGACATGGTTACTATCCCCTTCTAATTCACCACATACACAGTTAGGCTGATTAACTAAATGAAAACGAAACTTGTATTGCGGCGTACGGGAATGATTGAAACGTAATCTAATTATGTTAGTGATATGTCGACGTGTGTATGCACCCCTGGCAAACCAGGGTTTTGTGGCAATTTGTGGTTGGAGTTGATAATAATAATTGCTTCTATAACGCGCAGTTTGTTCAGTCATCTTGCCAGGAGTTGTAGGCAGTGTCCTTAGGACTGGGATAGAAGTCAAGAGGTGGTATAGCTACTGTGAGAGGGGGCGTTGGGAGACGACTAGCTTCTTTAGCAGCAGTGTCAGCTAGATCATTACCAAGAATATTGGAATGTCCCGGTATCCACACAAGTTTAATATATATGCCATTTTGTTCAAGTTGATAAAGTAGGGATTTGACAGTATATATAAATTTAAGGAGGGAGTAACTGATGATAATGCCAGTAATACACTTTTAGCATCGGTATAAATGGTAGCTTTTGGCAAGGAATATTGTTGTATGTAAATTAATGCCTGTTGGATGGCAAATAGCTCTGCAGAAAAGATAGAGAAAGTAGTCGGAAGATAAAAACGTTCAATTGTGGTGGAGTCTCTAAAAACAAACGCAGCACCGACTAGTTGAGGGTGTTTTGCCCCATCTGTGTAAAAGTCTACACCGATATCAGAGGGAGATATGTGCATTTTTTGACATGGGGAAGGAGCAATCAGCGATAGCTGACGATCCTGTTAATAAAGATTTATGAGAGAAAATAATTGTGGGTGTGTAGTATAAGCTTGCAAATGGAGTTGAATACATGGGCATGGAAGGAGTCTTGAGAATCGAAGTGCAGGATCTGTTTAAAATGTTATATGCAGTATATATAGCTGGAACGGGTTCCGATCTAGGCGGACATTGTTGATAGTATTCTTGTAATAGCTGTAACTTTGGAAGTAAAGGGGAAGATGAAAAAGCAAGCCTTTTAATCAGATATTTTTGAGCGAGTAGTAAACGTCTTATCACAAGTGGGACTTCACTCGTTTCCACTAATAATGCGTTGGTTGGAGTAGTCTTAAGTGCTCCAATACAAAGATGTAAAGCTTGAAATTGAAGGGTATTGAGTGGAATAAGCGAGGTAACTGAAGCGATGTCTATTATATGAGCTGAATAATCAAAAATGGAGCGTATAGATGCTTTGTATAAGGAAAGAGCAGTATTGGGGTCGGCGGCCCAGTTACGACGAACTACAGTTTTAAGAATTTTGATAAATCCATCAACTTTTTGACGTATCGATGTAATATGTCGTTGCCAAGTGAGTTTTTGATCAAAGTTTATGCCGAGGTATTTGTGATGAGTAGTAAGAGGGATACTATATCCATCAAAAGTAAAGGGAGAGCGATCATAAGAACGTTTATGAGTAAATATCATTGCCGCACATTTTTCGATTGATAGTTGAAGGCCATTATCTTGAAACCATGTATGCACTTGACTCATGATCTGGCTCATCAGCTGTCGTGCAATATCAATGTTGTCTTGCGATGTGTAAAGGACTATATCACCTGCATAAATAAGTACTCAGGCATATTGTGAAATGAGATGTTCCAAATCACTGATATAAAGGGCAAATAAAATTCCATTTTATATATCACCCTGAGGCAAACCATTACAAGCAAAGCGGCTAGGTACATGATGATACGAAGATTTTAATATTTAATGAGTGATATGTATATAATTTTTGCAGGATAACAATAAAGGGGGGGAGGTATGTCTTTCGCAGCTAATTTTTCCCAAAGACGGTGGAGTAAAACCGAGTCATATGCACTTTTGATATCCAAAAATATAGAAAGAGTACTTTGCTTTCGATGTTTGGATAGGAGCGGGTCAATAGTAAAAATATTGATATGATCTTGGGTGCTTTTTCCTTTAAGGAAGGCATATTGATACTTAGGAATTAACTGATAATACTCAATAGTCCATAACAGCCTTTGTAATAATATTTTTAAGAATGTCTTACGAATACAGGATCCAAGTACAATACCACGATAATTATTTGGATCTGTTGGGGATTTTTGAGGTTTGAGGATCGGTATCAGAAAAAATTCAGTCCAATGCGGTGGAATATGCGTATTCAGTAAAATATTATTATAAGAATTTAGAAGTGCATTTTGTGCTCTCAAGGGTAAGAGCCGGAGCATATTATATGAAATATAGTCCGGATCTGGGGTGGATTTAGAGGCGGAATGAAGGACAGCTGATATTTCGCTTAATTGAATGGGTTGTAGAAGAGTGAGCGAACATTATATGAGGTACCACATAGTCAGGAACTTATTGATGATATCACGTGGGATGATTCGGTGTACTTGACATTGAGAGGCGCGCGGCAACATACGAATAGCGTTCCATAAATGCAGAGCTGACATATGTGAATTGAGAGAGGATATGAACGACTTCCACGCAGCACGTCTTTTCTGATTAAAGATAAGTTTCGTTTTGGCAATATGAATCTTCAAATGTAAATAATTATCTCGCGTTAGAGAACGACGATATGTGCGGAATAAAGCCTTGCGGGTTAATATTAATTGGTGACATTCCTTATCCCACCAATGGATATATTGGAACGGGCGAGGGGTAAAAGAGGCTAATGGTTTGGGAGGATGATAGATATCAAGATACGGATGGAGAAGTGACACAAGGGAAGAGTACGTGTTGATGCGCTCGGAGCTATGACGTAGATGATATTGCAGATAAGATATATATGTCTGTTCATCAAATGATCGTATAGATGACAAGGAAGTGGGCTGGGTTTGTAGGGGTCTACCAACCCCATACGTAATCCATATAGGATAATGGTCACTGGTGTAGGTATCTGAGAGTCTTGGCCACGTAATTATAGGGGTCAAGATTGAGCGACAGAATGTTAAATCAACCGCACTAGGTGTCGATCCAGGTACAGTGAGGCGAGTGGAGGAGCCATCATTGAGAAGGGTTAGGTCATGTTGTTGTGAAGCTGAGAGGAGATATGAGCCTTGTGGGGTATCACTAGTGCCACCCCATGCTGTATGGTGCAGATTGAAGTCCCCGAAGATGATAATATGTGATCAATGATGAAATTGTTGGAAAAAGCGTGACCAAGTCGAACCCGAAATATAAATATCGGGGGGCAATAAAGGTTAATAAGATGTAGTTGCCGATAAGAAATGGCGACAATAAAAGTATGTGGAATGTAATACTGTATAGGTAATGATTGATATGAGATCGTAGAATGAATAAGAAAGGCCGCCCCTCCATACCCCGGGCCATAATGCCTTACTAGATCGTACCCTGGAGTTAGAAAATATGTTTGTTCGGAAAACCATGTTTCCTGTAACGCAATAACATGTGCATGAGTTTCATTAATAATTAACTGAATGTCACTCTTCTTATGATGGACACTCCTAGCATTCCATTGGACGATATTGATCATATAAAGAAAAAATATCACTTAGTCGGTCACGTTGTTGATAAATAACATGCTGTAGAGAAGGGTGACCGCCTACCGCTTGCAGTAGTAGGATAAGAATTTTATGGATGTCCTGTTGTAGGTCAGCTTTTTGGCGATAAACGGGACGTTGTGGCTGATCAGAAGATGGAAGGGGGGAAATGACATTTGTTAAAGGAGTCGAAAATTGCGGCTGTGAAAGGGGTGGGGGAGCATTAATGTTCATAGGCACAGTAAGTGAATTAGGGGTATCCCGAAGGATAGCCATGTATGCAGCTCGATCATACCCCTGAGCGGGTTGCGGATTTGCAATAGGAGGAGGAGAATGTTCAGCAGCAAGGGGGGAAGGTATTCGATAGCCTCATTAACGACAGCTTTACGTTTTAATCTCTGGGCAGATTTAACAATGTAGTCAGATTTGAGATGTTGGAGGATAGATTCCTCAGTCAAAATTTTATCAACCCCTCTTAGATACCAACACGGAATATGCTTGTGCTTGGTATATATGCCCGGGCACAAATAGATTCTAATAACGGGTGACTCAAAAATTTATTGCTTGGGCAGCATGCTCGAATTGAACCTGGAGACGATTTCTGCCTTTACGTATGATGGATTTTACTGGTAAATTCCGATCATAAAATAAACGACCTAAGGACATAGGATGTAGCTCTCCAACATTTTTGTCCGTTACAGATTCTACTAGAACAATATAAGGTCCAGAATGTTCTCGAGATTATTCTTCCGAACTAACCGGAGTGGTTTGTTTGTTAGGTATTGGATCTTGAGAACTTTGATTATTAGATTGACTATTTAGAGAAATATCGTCCATATCCACCTCAATCTCCTTTTCAACTGGTAACTTGGAGATATCCAGAAGGGACCTCCTATCACTGGCGGCTGCCATCACACGCTAACTTCACAAGACACAAAGCACGAAAAAACTCCTCGCGACCACCAAGTAAATAACTTGCACACTGTACAACCGAACAGCATAGACTAAAGGTCAGATGATCAAAGACGCTCCCACTGAAGGAGCGTGGTAAGATCAAGGTGCAACTACCAAAGAGAACCAATCAGAATGGGGGAATTCACCTTCGACTTCCACATTCACCAATTACATTTACTCTTAGTTTCTCCAATCAAAAGGCTGTTCTTTCTTGCTGACACAATGATAATAAATGTTGGAGAAAAGTCTTCGTTTATGCAATAGGAAATGCGTTTTCAGAACTGCGCGTGTAGTAGTACATGGAGACACATAATAATTGAATCAAAAATGGAAGTATTGAAATTCACAGATTAATGATAATTTTTATACAACCCATTAATAAGAGTTTCTAAAACAGAATTTAAAATAATCTGATAGATTCAGGTTTATGAGATCATAACAATTCTTCCAAGTCCAAAGGTCCAAACAGAATAAAATCTTATACAACAAAAATTAATTGTTAACCCTGGCACAATAAAATAAGACCACTGATGTCTTCATACTGCCACACTAAGTGTGTAGATGAAGAAATAGGGATCATCTAATTAATGAGTAGAATGTTAATGAGAGAGATCATAACCGGTTGATATTCAAGTTTAAATAGTAATAGTAATAGTAATAGTAATAGTAATAGTAATAGTAATAGTAATAGTAATAGTAATAGTAATAGTAATAGTAATAGTAATAGTAATAGTAATAGTAATAGTAATAGTAATATGTGATATGCAAAGCTAGCAAGTACACATACTACGTAAGGAAAGCAAGGTATCGGCTCTAAAGGGGCTCTACGCATCTGTATTCGTGAGAAGGGAAAGGGGTGGACCTCACGGCTGGTCCCATGGTTTTCCGTGGTTTTTCATTCTCCAGCACTAAGGCCACGGCCACGGCTGCCAAAACCCTCACCTTCTCCGCCCATCTCCTTCACCGTAACAAATCTCCCAGCCTGAGAGACAGTGTCACCGTCCTAGATGCCCGGGGAGGAATGAAAATATTTTAATAAGGTATGGTATTCTGAAATATGAATATTCCAGAGAATAAGCAGTAGCAGACGAGAATATAGATTCTTCATAATAAACGTATAAAATGTAGAGGTTAATAGGAAAGTCATCGATGCAATGAACAAGGAATTTAGATGACTATGCCACATATACAATGAGGTGATGAAGAGGAAATGTTTATATGAAACTTCGATTCGTATCACAAGTGAGTTAGAGGTAGTCATTGCAGGATATTGTGGGATGATAGGAGAACTAATTGCAATCATTATCCTGGATTACTGAGACTTCATGATGAATTTATAACATTTATCTAGGATCTGAAGCTATGGTAAGGTCATTAATATAAAAACATGCGTAGGAGTAGGATCAACTAACTCGCATTTATGGAGAGGATCAAGTACAGTACATCTATTGAGGGTGAGAGTGGTAGAAGGGGAAGATACATTATATTGGCGAATTCCCTGTGTGTTTTATCATCACAACTGTGGTGAGGTGTATCATGACAAAGTTGATATTGTTTTAGTTTTGGCATTACAGTGTTGAGGTTATGTTCATTCAGTTAACAGATAATAATTTCATTTTTATGACTGTTTCTTTAAAACGGAGTGAGAACAGTCGTGAATAATGTTCACTTATACACTATCACAAGCAATCTACAGACTCTTCTATCAATGAAATTAAATAATAGCCCTATATATGTAATTAAATAGAACAACATGAACTATTGTTGGTAGACTTATTGGAGTATGGTTCACTTAAAATTCCAATTTTACTGGGATTTATCTTTGAATAATGATTGTACTTGAAAGCCAGTGACGATGATCGTTATTCTACATTGTTGTGGGACACTAACAGTCATTGTAATCTAACATCTTGTTTATAAATTGGGAATAAATTCCATATTCATTTCATTCATACAGTAATTATTATTATTTTAATATGATATTTAAGCTGATTCCAGGCTCGCACACATCAATTTTAATTTTCGGTAAGTATTTTTCTGTCGCACCCTTTTGACATTTTGTTGATTCTACGATATGTGAATATCTGACACATTCTCTCATCAGTAAGAAGAAAGAGATCTTCGTGGTCTAACTGATATTCTTCAGATGGATTCGCGCCCAGCAGGGACGAGTAGCATGTCTCGTTCACTAGGTTAGTCCGGAGTGAACCTCACGAACGGGTACCGTAAAGGATCGATAGAGTGTGCTCGGCATCTTGTGTATTCTACGGACTTGAGGGTCCTGAAAAGGATCACACATCTCTCTTTGGCCGAGAGCTCGTTTCCGACAGCACCACCCGGGGGATACGTGTAGGGCAGTACAGTGGTTAAACCTACGGACGTGTCGCTATGGCTTCCTGTTTTCAGCAATATTCCACCTCCAGCCCTAAGACGATCAGAAGCTTTCCTAAATTTTCGGAAAAACATTCAGCAGAACCCCATCAAGATATTACAAACACTGAACATCAACGACTGAAATCAAGGAAACCACCTTGGCATACAGCAACAGATCTTGAAAGAACCTCTTTTTATGTAAACAGTTTATGGAAAGCCCAGTGGGATCCGACTTCAGTAATCAACAAACATCTAGTTGAGAATCCTTCTAAATGCGTACACGGATCTGATCTTCCATGGTAACAGTGGAAAATCATCAGTCGGATAAAAACTGGACAAGGCAGGTATGGTTATCTACTGTGCAAATGGGGTTGGACTAGCTCTGCAGATGGTGACTGTGGTGCCTCTTCTCAGTCAATCCACCACATTGTTGCTGACTGCCCAATTCGCGCTTTCAAATGAACGCTAAAGGACACACCGAATGCAGCAGTTGATTGGGTCAAAATACTAGATCTAGAGTTGTAGTATTGTACGGACTTGTGACTAAGCACACTTATCCTGAAACTATATAAATATGTACATACATTGATCATACGATAAATCTGCCTACTTTCTTTATTCCTCAGCATTTAACTTTGCTTTGGCCAATTTGTAGCATGAGCTATAACTCGTGTGTTATTTTGTATCTATTTTGTTGGCTCGCCTGAGATATCAAGGGCAGCGATGGTCACAAGGGTCTGTGCAAGTGGAAGTTCATTCTCCCTAGTTCTTGAGAGCGTTTATGCTGACATGGCAAAGCTCATTGGCCTTCACTGTCCGTGGTGAATGATGAAGCTCTGAGAGCTGTTTGATACAGTTTCCTCGATCGCAACAGTGGTTATAGTTGTTAAATTCCTGAACCTTTTAGGTTCCTTTTAGAAACAAAGTTAGAAAATACATTTCGAACATTTCGAGATCCTCACTTGGATTATGTGCAAGTAGGGTAGCATCCTGCTTCATTAATTTACCGAGCTGAGACCATTTTAAGCAAGCCACGGACCTATGGGAGTAACGGAGTCCCACTCCCATTTGACAGGCGAGGGACTCCTTGGAAACTACTTGGCGCACGAAATGGAATCCGATGGGGAGCTATCAACATTAATGGGGCTTATGGAAGAAACAAAGTAGAACTGGCTGAGTCAGCAAAGAGTATGCATCTGGATGTGCCAGGAGTAAGTAATATTCGGGTAAGGGGCGATAACGAGGAAGAGATAGGAGATAATAAAGTGTACTTGACGGGTGTTAGAAAGGGAAGGGCTGAGTATGATGTAGGGCTGTTTATCAGGAATACCATTGCATGCAAAATAATTTCTGTTAGGCACGTAAATAAGCGAATGATGTGGGTAAATTTATCAGTTGGAGGAATTAGGACGTGAATTGTCTCAGTGCATTCACGTAGAGCTGACTGAACTTCATCCTTCAGTGCTTGATCTTGAAGCTTCTGAATCTCAATCCGACTAAAACTCCCGTTTAAATGACATTTCTTCAGCCTGAGATTCATGGAAGCAAACAGTAGGCTATGGTCTGAGTTGATATCAGCACCTGGGTATGTTTTCACACATTTGATGGAATTTCTGAACCGCTTGTTAATTGTGATGTAGTCAATCTGGTTCCTAATACTGCTATCAGCATTAGAGGTCCACGTATAGAGGCAACGTGGAGGTAGCTGGAAATATGTGTTTGCTATAGAAAGGCCCTCCTCCTGGAACATCTGGACCAGTCGATCACCTCGAGTATTGCTTGTTCCTAATCCGTAGTCACTGACTACATCAGCCCGTCGACCATGGCCGACTTTAGCATTGAAATCGCCCATCATAATGTTTATCTCAGATGGTTTGGTGTATGACAGGGCTGCTTTGATTTTCGTGTAAAAATCTTCGACATCAACGTCTGACGCATCACATTTTGGAGCATATACTTGGATGATATTCACTAAAATTGGTCGTGCATTAAGCTGTAGTAAACATACCCTAGAGACACTGGTATAAACATTTTCACAGACTTACTGATATCTCGATGTACAATGAAACCCACGCCATTAAGATGGCGAGGATCGTCATTACCAGAATAGTACACTTGATAACCACTGACCACACTCTTTCCTGAATGAGGCCAACGCATTTCGCTAATGCCAAGAACGTCGATCTTGAGTCTCTCCATCTCTCTGATGGCGTTATGAGTCTTTCCACTTTGAAACAAGCTGCGAACATTCCACGTTGCTATCCTTCTCATGACTGGCCCGGAGATTCTTAGCACCCCCTGCCCACTGAAGGGCTGCCGGGGACTGGGGGCCTTGGTTTCATGTTTTCCAGTCATGCTAAAGATTTTCCTGGGGATTAAATACGAGGTGGTTTCCCGTTGCCTTCCTCGCGCAGTTTTGAGACCGCTTATGTGTGTCACATCACCGTATCAGCCGATACCTTGGCTGACGCCAGCGTGCGCTAATGACGAAGCTGCTGCCCTCCGTCATTATGAATTCCAGTGGCATCCTCCACTGAGGGCCATATCCCTCCCTAAAGGTTGGCCTTTCAGGTTGGTCGGGTTATTTCCCGCCGCCCAACATTTGGCGTTGAGATACTAGCTGTACGGTCTACTCCATATATCATAACAGATTCTGTGGTCTAGGTAACACCGGATATGTAGTGTGAAGTTCCTATATGAATCGTGGTTGCTATTGCTGCCCTTCTGATAAAAACAAGTTCACTAGCAGTGCACTGTCTCCCTTCCCAACAGGCATTGCGTTTCACACGTTTCTTACGTTACAACAAAGATTCACTTCACAAAATGAATCAACATGCGCCACCAGGCAACAACCAAGGAACTGACAACCCAATTCTACCGGAAGAAAACTTTGATGTCGGAGTTACGGAATATCGCACATTCTGACCGCTTACAGCGCCATGTTTGCGCCTGGTGGCAAAACATGGAACTAGTAATACCATAACTTTCATTGTGGACACCTGGTACCATAATCGGTATGGCCAACTTCTATTACCTTTAAATTTGTGACACATTCTCCGAAATTTAATAAAATTATCAGTAAACCCTTCATTTCTCTGCAATTCGTCGTTATAAATTCTAGGCGAGAGTCTCATTCGGTGGCAAGTATTGTTAGTAAAAGTACTTAAATTGCTGTACTGAACACAATTGAGGTACATGTCCAAGTTAAGAGAAACTTTTAACACAGAATTCAACAGGGGTTTTAAATTTCCATATGTCCTGAGTTTGGTGTTATTTAATAGGTGTAGGCTATGTGCCAGCACTGGGTTTCACCCACGTCAAAACTATTTTTAAAAATTTATTTCATTGTAGACCATCTTCTTGCAACAGCTGCGGGTTGCCCAAGGACAAGGAGCACCTTAACAACAACAATGGATACAGATAGATACAACAGATAGTATGAGTTTAAGTGTAGACAAAAGAGTGGGACACGTCAAATATTTATCTGAAGTTCTTGAAGATCACGATGGAATTCCTGAGAGTAGTAATGGAGATGCTATAGATGCCATCTCTATTCATCCCAAAGGTATTGCAAAAGTCGACAAAAAAATTAGGTATGGATCCTCGAGCACCTAACATCAAGCCGATTGCAGAGATGAATGAGAGGTTATTGATTACAACTCCTATGATGAGGCTGATATCAGAGAGATCATCCGATTGTTAAAACTAGCTGATAAGGTTAATATCGCTTTTTACCTGCCCCCGTATACAAACATGAGAAGTGTTGGACACACTGCCATGTTTTAATGACCAGGCAAACCCTCTATACCAGGCTTTTTAAAAGGAGGATTAACTTTTACATCTCAATCATTACCATTACTATTACGGGAATATAATACAAAGTTGGTGATTCTTGAACTATCGTCATCAAAATCATGAACAACCCGGAAAATGGAGAGGCCTGCTTTATACAGTGCAATTTCTTCATCCTCTTATCAGCAGAACGTGACAATTCCTGATGAGATTCATAGCTACCACATTGTCAGACTGCATCTTGGTATGAAATATCACCCACAATATATTATCCATCATCCTCTTCAAAATCACTACTTATGAAGAAATGTTCTATTTCTTCAGCAAGAGATGAAAATGTACTTCGAGGCACCATTTTTTCATCTGATTTATTTACATGTAATAGGTAATACATAAAATGATTTCAACTGTTTAACAAATGAACACACAATTAGATATAGAAGAACACAACAGGAAACGTCGTTACAACTTC
The DNA here is from genome assembly GCF_040414725.1 of Anabrus simplex. NCBI lineage: Eukaryota > Metazoa > Arthropoda > Insecta > Orthoptera > Tettigoniidae > Anabrus > Anabrus simplex. Next base: position 84,832,677 of record NC_090276.1, on the reverse strand, counting down.
GTATTGCCTAATGTTCGTTGATTATTTGAAGTCTCAGAATATCACAATAATGCACATCTGTACTTGACAAGAATTAACAAATAACGAACGAATGAATCACACAAACGTATATCACATTTTTATACAGTCTATCTTAGTTTGTTTCTAAATTTAGTTTAATTTACTCTTGGCACGTCCAGCACTTCACACTTACAGAACACCACTTAGATGCTCTACATATTCTCCCAACCATCGCTTCCTTTGCGGACATTGAATGCACATTATCTCGGACATTCTGTCGAGGTCACTGTAAGGCTCAGAAGATTTCAGCAAACAGTCGACATAACAACCTAACTGTAATACGACAGCACTGTTCAGTTGCGGTGGTTGGAAGCTAAATACAGGGGGGATCACCCATTCAGGTGCGATGTATGTATTCGAACGTCCGATGATACACTTCAGCGTCTGTTTAAATTTATTCCATGTCAGTCGAATCTGCGTACAAGTTGTAAGTCGGTGTTGGATTGTATCTGTATGTTGACAGAAGTTGCACAAGTCCGTCTCCAGCATATGAATGTGATGAAGTCTGCTGTTTGTCGGTATGATGTCATGGATTACTTTATACCAGCTTTCTTTTACTACGCCTGGAAGAATGCGATGGGAGACATTCCTCCATACTCTATTCCAGTTGATTACCATAGCTGCTTTCGTTATATGTGGGGCTAAATACAGCGATAAACTTTTTTCGTTGAGACATCTGGAGATGTGACGACGTCGTTTGGCATATAACTCAGCTCGACTCTCCGATATCTTGCGTGAGGTGCATGCTGATGGATGTCATAATACGCTGGTGGGTTAAAGCATTGTGGAAGACTGCACCATCTCATGAGGAAGTTCTTCGATTTATGCTTTGTGAAAGTGTCTTGTTAGAAACAAGGTTTGTGCTTTCTCTTTGACGTCAATTAGACCCAGCCCACCCTGGGATTTAGGTAAGGTGAGTGTACTTCTGGCATGTCGTCTTAGTGATCCTTGTCAAATGAACCAACCAACAACCGAAATTAGACGTTTAACAATCATCCGTGGCATGGGAAGAATTTGGCTCAGATACCATATTTTGCTTAAGCAGTACATATTCACATACATTATTCTTTGTTGCAAGCGGAAAGATCGATACCTAACCTGTTGCAATATGACTGTCCCTGACTGAATGCAAAGCATCGGCCCAATTCTTTTTGATCATCTTGTGCACACTGTTAAAGCAGGTTATTCCCAGAATTTTAATTTCTTGTGTTAATGTTACACACTCTGGAAGTGCCGATTGGACTCGGCCCAGTTTCCCAATCCACATCGCCTTTGTCCAGGGGGCTCATTCCCGACTCCCGCGCTTTGCTTCCAGCGTAACATCGCCTCATGTTGACGTCACGTGGAGGTCTCCTGTCGGCAGCTGTTGCGGTGAACGATAAGGAACTCGCTTTCAGTATAGGTATATTTCGCGCTACGCAGTCTTGTAACATCTTCCGTATTGTGTTGACTGTTGTGTTAAAGATGACTAAGATTTCTAAATATAAATTTAATTGTGCTATGGCACAATGTACTAATTGGGGGATCGGAACAACTGGTGTCTTGTACCACAGATTTCCAAAACGTGAGGAGCGCAGTAAATTACAAGGAGTCTGAAAAGGTCGCGGTTTTGACAGTTGATGAAATGAATATAGACGGACGTATTTCGTACGATTCATTTGATGACCGCATACTAGGTCCTCATAGCAACGTCCAGGTAGCGATTGTTCGAGGGCTCTTTGCTGCATGGAAGCAACACATTTTTTATGATTTCGACGAGACAACGACGTCAGAGTATTTAAGAAACATAATTAGTAAACTTGTGGCTTGTGACATTCATATTGTCGCAGTAACTTGTGACATGGGGGGCAAAAGTACCAAAGTGTGGAAGGAACTAAACGTACACAAGGACAAGAGTTTTTTTGCCATTCCAGTGGATGAGAAAAGGAAGGTGTGGGTGTTCTGTGACGTACCCCCACCTCTTGAAATTATTGAGAAACAACTACTTAGATGAAGGTTTGACGTTAGCCGATGGTTCAGAATTTCAGAAGAAGACAATAGAACACCTGTTACAAACCCAAACAGGAGACCTATCAACTACACATCACATTAATGACGCTCTGCTGAGTGTAACAGACAGATCCCGTCAGAATGTGAGAGTGGCTGCGCAGTTATTTTCCAGACGCACAGCACTGGTAGTGCGGTATACAGTACTTTAAACAAAGACGCTGAAAGCAACTTCATCGAGCTAGAATGACACCTTCGACGTGTTGAACTCCAGGGCGCCTAAAGATGAAAAGACTCCCCTTAGGATTGGATACGGCTTAAACTTAAGGAGACAGGAAAATATTCTAAAGCGCTTTCTAGAGGTGATAACACAAGTGAAGATTTGGTAAACGGAAATCTACACTTGCGCAGTGGCGGCTCGTGAAAAAATCGTCCTACGTGCTACAAGAAACAAGCTAAATACGCTGTTTTAAATCTGTATATTGCCATGATGAACAACGCATACTTCAAACTTGGTAATAATAGTAATAATAATAATAATAATAATAATAATAATAATAATAATAATAATAATAATAATAATACAACTTTTCTCACAATTTATAACTCAGAACAAACAAAAACAACATTAATTTGGAAGCAGATGAATTATTCGACAACTGTCTACGAGATAAATAATTCATTCGAGAAATATTGTTTTTACTAACCTAATGGCGCAACTTACATCAGTGCAAATAGAATCGTGGGAATATAGATCTCCACTAAGAACACTAATTTAATTTCACTTTATATACACTGCAGTGGATAAATAATTTGATAAATCTCCGTATAAACTTTAGCACTAACACAATGACAGAAAAAACACGCACCAGTAATATAGCCGCGAGATTAAAAACCGCACAAAGCAACTGAAAGAGCTGCCAACTGATTCATTGGAACCTTCCCTATTACCAGAGTAAATGTTTGGCTCCATGGCTAAATGGTTAGCGCGCTGGCCTTTGGTCACAGGGATCCCGGGGTCTATTCCCGGCAGGGTCTGGAATTTTAACCATCATTGGGTGTATGTGTTGTCTTCATCATCATTTCATCCTCATCACGACTCGCAGGTCGCCTACGGGAGTCAAATCAAAAGACCTGCATCTGGCGAGTCGAACATGTCCTCGGATACTTCCGGCACTAAAAGCCATACGCTATTTCATTTCACCAGAGTAAATTACATTGTAATGCGGGATAACATTTAGAGTCACTCAAAGATTATTTGACTCACCTACGAATTCCTCATTTTTGACACAAAAGGAAGATGGATATTTTAATAAGCATGTGTGAGATAGATTGCCTCCACTTACGCTTTACTTTCGAGCCCAGACGATGCTACTCTCTAGTGGCAGATTCGCTCACCACGTTCAACATAAGCACGGCCGACTGGATCCCTCGCTGCGCCCCCGGTAGCAGGAGACATCGAGCACTTCTACCCCCTTGCGGGAGAGGAAGTAACTATAGACGGGATCAGTGAAAGTTGATCCCGGTTTATGGTATACTCCGCCGGCTAGGGGGAGTGTTGCAAGCTTGGCTGCGCCTGCGTATTGCTTCCTTCAGGCTATAAGCAAGGGCTCACTTCACATGAGCACGAGCCTTGTTCCCCGGGAGAACGGCGCTAGGTGTTCGACAGATCTCGTCCTGATTTTCACAAAACACAAATTCATATCGTACTCAGAACAACGAAAAGGCACCAGGATAATTGTACTATACATAAATAATATTCCTTACAGTTCCAAGCTACGTGCTGGAGCCCGGTAGCACGTACTGACCGGCCGCCACTGCACTTGCGTTTCAGAAGGGGTTCATAATATATATAAACTCTCTCGTAGGACTTTTTGAAGACATGGAACATGGAACATATTTTAACTGCCAGATTAAACCAAGACTGCTTGGAGAATTTTTTTTCACGTGTCCATGGCCTAGGAGTTTTTTCATTAGCAATCCTTCCCCTTTGGAAGTTCGTAACAGAATTAGACTTCTATTGAAATCCCTCTCTCATGTAATGTGTCAGTGGAAGCTGAAAATAATTCATCGCCGAGTGATACGGGTATTTTTCATTCTGGTTCTGATAATGCTGAAGATTTCTTGAGCTTCGTAAGCAATGAACTATGTCAAGATGTTTTTGAGGGGCCGTTAACACCAGTACCCGTAAAATGAAATGGCGTATGGCTTTTAGTGGCGGGAGTGTCCGACGACTCCTGTACCCGTAGATGAACAGGAAGAAACGTTGGAGTTGTTAAGGATAGAAGACTTGAGCCAGGACTTCGAAACTGAAGGCGTAAACCAGGTTGCAATTAAATACCTTGCAGGCTACTTGGCATTCAAGTGTCGCTCTGTTGATGACATCTTGGGTGATAAAGGTGAAATGTTCGCCTTGCCACAGGAAGTGCCTCACGACTGGTTATCAATCATTTCAACCCAAAGAATTGTATCAAAATGTTATGCAGTTTGAGGTAATTTGATAATTATCACGAGCTTTATATTTCTAAATGTGAAAGAGTAATGCAGACTTTGGCTTCTATAATAAAATCAAAATTTCCTGAACTTTGACGAGAATATTATAATGCTGTACGTCAGAACTAGGACTTTCATTAGAGTACGTCACCTCAACATAAAACATCATATAGATGTTATGAAGAAGTATTCAGCGAAAAAGAGTCGACTATGGGCAGCTTCAGCTTCTTCAATAACTTCCTAAGTCATCAAAACGTGAGTTTTAAGTACAATTAAACCAATAGCTATTCCAGTGTTTATATGTATGTATTGTTCTTGCAAAAGGCTTTTAAGATGTAACTAGCAAATGTACCCGTGCTTCGCTACGGTATTCTACATTGTATACGGATATCGACGTAAATACTGTGCGTGCAGTAAATGAGATTATTTTAAAATTGCATGTCTCTTAGCCTTATCCGAGAAATAGCATGGGGAGGTCCCCATACGTTGTTTCCAATGTAAAGTGAGGGTTGCGGAGTTGTGATGATAACGGCACGCTAACTTACCTACTGCCATTCACAATCGAGTTGGCAAGTTTACATTATAATTGCAGGCCCCATTGCCTACTGCGTGGTTACAATCGATTTGGGGAGTTTTCGTTACAATGGCTGACCCATTTCCTACTTTCAGACAGATTACAGTTGAGGAGCTTTTATTATAATAGCAGGCAACTTCCCTACCAACAGTCAAAATTGAGTTGTGCAGTTATCATTATAATGACAGGCCCTTTTTACTGCTGCCAGCCAGTTTACTGCCAGTCACACAGAATTAGTGAGTTTCCATGAAAATAGCAGGCCACTATGCCTAATGCTTGTCAAATTTTAGATTGAACATTTGTTTATAATGGCGGGCATCCTGGCCTAGAGCCAAACACAATAGGGTAGGGGACTTTCGAACAAAACTGCATGATCCCTTGCCTTCTGCAAGACAAATCGAGAAGTGAATTATGCATTAAAATGGTAGGCCAGTTACACAGGAGTTGGAGAAGGACCCCATTCCTACTGAAAGCAGTCAAAGTCGGTGTAGGGAGTACTGATTACAATAGCAGACATACCCTTTCTCGATCGCTACAAATCGACATCAATGAATATATATAGATGGACATACGAAAGTATATGCATGTTCACAATATTGCAGACCTTCATTTACAGATTAACTGCTGCTAAACGGTACTTCATATTGACAAAGGATTGTACCGTAAGGCGCAGTATTTAGCGATCTAAATGGCTGGTCCTATGATATTTTCTCGCATCTCATCTATTCATGGGTCAGATTGAGTCAGAAACGTTGAATAGGTTGACATTTGTGTAAGATTGCATTACTTTTCGGATAATTATGTGACATAGCATTTGGCTCACATATGGGTACTGGGTGGGCGAATGTTCATGTAGAGTTTGATCATACTATCTTTCCTGTAAGCGACTGAAAGTATGAATTATATAGGTAAAGAGACCTAATTTTCTTAAAATCGAGAAATAGAAACGAATCTAACGTATAAGCGATACAGATGCGACAAAAAGTCATAAGACCAAGGTTGAAGATCACTCCTAATTCAACGAAGATTATGCCATCCGTTATGTGATAGGACTTCCCGTTTATCCCACGAAATACCTCGAAACGAAGGTCTGCACCAAAATTAAAATTGCTTCAATTTTTCGATATTCTTAGGGGATAAAAATGAAATAATTAAAGATCTGTGAAGTTTTTCGTTCGTTACAAGCTGAAACGTATAATTTTGCCAAATTTCAATGTTCTTGCTTGTCTGGGAGATTATGCTAGAAATCTGGATTTTGGGCGAGGGGGTAAAAATTATGACTTTCAGGAAATTAAACTAAAAAAATGCAGGAATCTGCTCCACGTACAACACATTTTGGCTACGTCCGCTGGACTTAATCTGCAAAACCAACCGTTCATGATATCTCACTTATTAATCCTCCTGTCGAAAAATTCACATGAGAACAAAAGTTTTAGAAATGGATTTCCATTAAGGATTGTAGATTTCGATTAATTTCGGATGTGCATATTTTGAGGAAGTTCAAAATCATGGTTCCGGTTTCGGATAAACCCCCAGTAAATTTAGGTATTCAGAAATAATATTGGCCCAAAAACCTACACAAAGACAGGTGGATTCTCTATATCAAGTTTGGTAGAAATATATTCAGTAGTTTTCAAGTTATAAAAACTCATACAATCAAACCGACAGACAGACACCAAAGTTAAGAAATATGCAGATGGTCATTATTACAACTGAAACGGATAACTGTACGGAAATTCCGCCAAAATAGCCAATGCATAGACAGACGGTCGTTGCGATTATATTTATATACATGACAGATTAGCATGGGCACGTTTGAAAGTGCAAACCTTCATTTCGAGATTTACTGCTCCTAAACGGTACATCATACAAACAAACGGTTTGCACCCTCAGACGTCCCTTTTATCGCTCTACATGTTTGGTATTAAAACATTTTCTCGTATCTCACATATTTATGGGTTCGATTGAGTTACGATATTTGAATGGGGTGAAATTTGGGTACATTTTCATCATTTTACATTATTTTTCACATACTTATGTGGAAGCTAGAATCATAAAATTGGGTTCGCATATAGCCATTGGTCGTGTCAATGTGCGTGCCAAATTCGATGACTCTACCTTTCCTATAAGTCTGTCAAATTAAGTAATACACGCGTGAAAAGCACAAAATTTACGAACCATTGATATTTACAGCCAAATCTACCCTATAAGGGAGAGAGAGAGGGAGACGACAAAATATCACAGGACCAAAGTTGTAGATCACTCGAAATTGAACGGAGATCGTGCCATCCGTTTTGTGATAGGACTTAACGTTTAGCCGCGAAATACCTTGAAACGAAGGTCTGCACCGTCATTAAATTGCCTATATTTCGATATTATTCGGCATAAAACGTAAAATATTTAAAGATCTTGGAAGTTTTCCGTAGGTTACCGGCTAAAACGTATGTAAAATTTAGGACTTCCAGGAAACTATAGCTAAAAAATATGCAGGTGGTCATTATTACCCCTTAAACGGAAAGCCGTTCGAAAATTTCGCCAAAATAGTCAATGTACAGGAACACGGTTGTTACGATATGATTTATCTAGATAGATAAGGAATCTGCTCCACGTAACACCTTTTGGGCTATGTCTGCTAGACTTAGCCTGAAAGCCGACCTTTCCCTTATTAATCCTCCCGTTGAACAATGCACATGAGGAAAAGAAATTAGAATTGCATTTCCAAACAGTTTGATCGACTTCCAGTCAAGTTGGTCTTGTACTTTATATATTGTGGGAGAGTAAAAATCACAATTTCGGTCCCCTATAAAATCCCAGTCCATTCCGGGAATTTGAGATGGTATAAACCTTAAAACGTACCCTTGGAGGGGTGGATGCTAAATATAAAATTTGGTTCAAATATCTCAGTAGTTTTCAAGTTGTAAGAAATACGCTTTACGCACACCCGCTCTTGCGTTAAGTCCGGTGGGACTAATATCTCCGTTATTAATCCTGGTATCGAAATGATGCATATGAGAAAAAAAGGTTTAGAAATTAATTTCCATTAAGGCAGGTAGATTTCCATTAAGTTTGGTTGTGTATATTTTGAGGGAGTGCAAAATCACGGTTTCGGTTTCGTATAAACACCCAATTAGTTCAGGGATTTAAAAAAATATTTGCCCTAAAACCTACCCAAGGACAGTGGATTCTAAATATGAAGTTTAGTGGAAATATTTCCAGTAGTTTTCAAGTTATAGAAAGACAAACAGACCAACAGACAAACAAACAAAGAAAAAACAAACTAACTAACTTACAGACACCAAGGAAACCTACCCTTGGACAGATGGATGCTATATATAAAGTTTGGTTCAAATATCTTCAGTAGTTTTCAAGTTGTAAGAAATACGCTTTATACGCACCCGCTAAGTCCGCTGGGATTTGTACCGAAAAACGGTCCGTTAATGATATCTCCCTTATTAAATCCTGTTATCGAAATGATGCACATGAGAAAAAAAGGTTTAGACATTAATTTTCATTAAGGCAGGTAGATTTCCATTAAGTTCGGTTGTGTATACTTTGAGGGAGTGCAAAATCACGGTTTCGGTTTCGTAAAAATCCCCACTCAGTTCAGGGATTTAGAAACGATATTTGCCCTAAAACCTACCCAAGGACAGGTGGATTCTAAATATGAAGTTTGGTGGAAATATACCCAGTAGTTTTCAAGTTATAGAAGGACAGACAAACAGAAAAACAGACAAACAAACAGACAAACAGACACCAAAGCTAAAAATGATGCAGATGGTCATTATTACACCTGAAACGGATAACTGTACAGAAATTTCGCCAAAATAATCAATGTACAGACACACGGTCGTTACGATTCTATTTATATAGATTACTCAGAGTTTCTTCTATTTCCTATCAACAGTATTATATCACTGATTGCAGGTGGTATGTAAAGTGCGGTGGTGGTGGTGATTATTGTTTTAAGAGGAAGTACAACTAGGCAACCATCCTCTATATAACACTAATCAGAGGGAAAAATGGAAGGGGTCCGACACTTCGAAAAATTAAGATATCGGCCAAAGGAAGACAAGGGCCACGAAGGGCGTGAAAATGAAAGACTCCCTAGCCCTCGCAAACCTAATAGCGTCGGGGTCGGAAATGAACAAGAGTTGACCAAGGGAGGTCGGATAGGATAGTTGAAAGTGAGGAGCCTGGCACAAGTAAGTGGAAGCAATGCCAGGACTCAGCTAAGGGCCCCGTGATCGCCAATCCACGCTCCGAATTTCAGAGCCCCTGGGGCCCCTTTTAGTCGCCTCTTACGACAGGCAGGGGATACCGTGGGTGTTATTCTACCGCCCCCACCCACAGGGGGTATGTAAAGTGCCACCTTATTATAATAAGCTAACCTTTTAACTATTTATAAGACATTAAACTTATTTTCCCTTATTATCGAGGTTTATGCTGCAGGCGCGCGCTTCTAGCCCACCCGGCTACGTCACGCGCGATCAACCAATGAGAGCGCTGTGAGCGGGAATGGCCTACCTAATATACTCTATCTACCTTGGCCTTTGTCTTCCTTGGGTTCAGCTGAGCCCCGGAATATCTCCCATAATCCTCGATTACCTTGAACAAATGCTGGATATCAATGGTTTGATCGATTATTATAGTAACGTCATCTGCGAATGCGACAATATCCAAATTGCTACGACTGAACGTTTGCTGTAGATTGCTAAGAAGGGGTTCTAGAGATAGAACGAAGAACAACATAGACAGCGGACACCCTTGCCGTACTCCTCTGTGGATGTGGATTGGCCTTGTTAAATAACCATTTATGTTAATCTTTGAAGAGCCACCATTAAGAATTTTGCCCACGAGAGTCGTGAATCGAGTGTCAAAGCCAAGGGCATGGAGTGTTTCAATTATATATTTGTGGTTTACCCTGTCAAATGCGGGGTCAAAATCTAGTGATATTAGCAGTTTCTTTTTATTGTTGACCAATGACTCGCTTATAATATCCCGAATGACACATAGAGAATTTATTACACACCTTCAGACTGGTGTTCGGATGTGGCGTCCTCCATAAACGCAGTTAGTCTCTTTTTCACACATTTAGTCAATAGCTTATAGTCAAAATTTAAGAGGGTTATGGGCCGAAAATCAGATAACTTGGTTGGATTTGTCATCTTGGGAAGAAGGACCACAAGGCCTTCTTTCATCTTGTCGATGTTCCTTTCTGGATTACAGGCATCATTCATTGCTGCAACAAGTTCGTCGCTAATGATGGACCAGTATGTCATATAAAAAGCTCTTCCTAGACCATCGGGACCAGGAGATTTATTCGGTGCCCTTTGCAATATTGCCTGCTGGATTTCTGCTAAGGTGATGTCTTGGGTCAAACTTTCTTGTTCCCTATGCTGAATTCTTCCTCTTATAGCATGAAAGAAGGGGCGTTGGTGATTTATGATGGTGGGCGGCTCTTCGTTATACAAGGACTGAAAAAAGCTTTCCGCCATTTCTTTTATTATTTAGGGGCTATTCGTTATTTGTCCATCAGTTGTTTCGATGTCATGGATGTATTTTTGACGTCATTTCCTGCAATTTCTTATAAGGTGGTAACTGGAAGGAGACTCGTTGCCTAGAACTTGACGATCTTGCGCTTGAATTTTCAAACCTTCCATTTCTCGTAGCTGTATCGTTAGTAGCTGCGCTCTTGTTTTCTTTATACTTCGATAGGTGTCAGGGTTGGTAGGATCCTCCTTATATAGCTGTCTTAAGCATTTACAGTAGAATTCTGTCGTGTGGTTTAAGTGCCCTCTCCTCTCCGCACTGTATGACTTCAATAGCCAGATTGTGCGACGTTTAGTGTATGAAATCCACCAATCAAGAGTATCTCTATATCGGAGTATGTATGTTTTCCATTTTTGCCATTCAGCGAAAAATATTTCTTTTAAGTCCATGTTCTTCAAAATAGATTCATTTAACCTCCAAATTCCTCGTCCGCGTCTAGGTCCCCACTCAGGTTGTCGGATCTTACAGATAAACGCACAATGGTTTGAAAATTCCACTGGGCAGACATCTGTTTCCCTTACGTGTTCTTTCAGTCCCCCGCTGACATATATTCTATCTAGACGAGAAGCGCCACCTGGGTAATAATACGTATATCCAGCTGACCTCTGTTGCTTCACTTCCCATGTATCTTTTAGACGTGGCCCTCTTATTAAATTAGATAGCGCGGGACATCCCTGGAACTGTCCTGTTTGGTCTTTGGGTGATAATACTGCGTTAAAATCACCTCCAAGAATCATATTGTCTCTATGTCTGTAAATAAGTGGAAGGATGTCTGTGGTCCGTCTTTGCGTCCTTGCTTGTGAGCCGGATGGGGCATAGATGTTTACAATTAGTAAGTCCCGAATACGTATGCTGATACCTCGAGAATTTGGCAGGAGCGCTGTGTCGGAGTATGGTATATTGTCCTTAATGTATATGGCTGTACCGCGTTTGTGCTCGTTAACGTAAATAATTTTATCATATCCAGGAATGGGAGCAAGATCTTCGGTTGCCACTTCTTGCAACATAACGATATCCACGTCCTGGTCACGAATAATCTGTTTCGAAAGTGCAACTTCTTGGGTTGATGTTTCGTTTGTCTTCAAGCTGTCTTGATTCCCTGACCTCGTCTCTTCTATTTCCATAAGATTCGAGGTTTCCGCTTCGATCTCATCAGCCCATTGCATGCTATTAGTCGTAGTGTCTAGAATAACGCTCTCGTTCAGTGGTTGAATACCTATGTCCCTCTCTCCTGGTTTCTCTAGTGTCCTAGCATTTATTGTATTCTCCGCTTCCGTGTTGACAAGTGTGTTTACAAGTTCCTGTTCGTGGTTGTGTTCTGTTCCGACATGACCTTCATTCTTGTGTTGACTACTATCGGATGTTTGTTGTTGCTCTTGTTCGTCTTGTGCTGATAGCTGTATTTGTTGCGGTGTGGATATGTCGTCTGGTGAGGCTGCCTGGCTGACTTGTGTTGGCGAAAAGGCATTGGAGTGAGTAAGTGTCTCATCAACTGCGTGTTGGTCTGCGTCCTGTGTTTGTACTGGGGCAGGTTTGTCCGTGGGAGGTATGCTTGTGGGTATAGTATTCACCTCTAACACAGCGGGTGTATCAGTGTGATGTTCCCTTTCCGCAACGATATCACTGAGTAACCTTGGCCCTGTTTTGTTGTCGTTCCCACCTCGCCGTATAGGGCAATCTTGTCTAAAGTGATCCGTAGCGTTGCAGTAAAAGCAAGATTTAGGTTGCCCTTCATATATTACCTGCGCTTTACATCCCTCTATGGCCACGATGGGTGGTATGGCAGTTTTAAGTTCTATTCGCATAGCTCTGATACCACTGTAAATGTTATAGATGTAAGTTGAAGACCATCTTTCATTTCTAATTTCCCTGACTTTCCCATACTTGCTAAAGATGACATTATTTTCTCGTTCGGCATTTCTATTGGTAGGTTCATTATTCGGACCAACTTACTATCAACATCTGCACATGTAATAACAACATCAGAAAATGAACCATTAAATTTTCGTACCTGTGATTTTCCGTTTGTAGTGAGTAATATCTTCTCCGTCAGTAGTTTACTGGTTAGCTTGATGTAAACAGCGGTTTCCAGATTATCGAGTTGAATGGCTTCCAGTTGATCCACGGTAAGTTTTAAGGTTTGCTGAATCCACTCATGAATTTCTGTTGGCCCCGGTTTATTTGTCTTGTCGGTAAATGCACATTTTATTGTATTTCTCCTAATGCTATTGGTTGCCATTGTCACTTTACTGTTCTTTACTGGAAAATATTAACGCACAACTTCACACGCAAGGAAGGCAGAGTACAGCGAACCGCTCTCTGCCACAGCTCACACCGGACTGACCATGATGTCTACAGGATAGCGGGAAAGGTATTATACCTCAGCAAAGACAAAATAACTTCGAGATCGGTTTAAAACATGTAATATGGTGCGGTATATCTGCTAAACGAAGCCTCTTTGAATATTACCCCGAAAATTCAAAGCAAGATGCTATGTCAGGTTCGACAGAATAGGTAAAGCACCAAAACTTCAGAAACGTACATACATGTGTTTGGCAGGAATGTGTTAAAATGTAAAGTACCTGCCAGGATACGGAAAGCATTCAAATACCATCAGGCCATTCATAAGGTTAATATAGACACCTGCCATACCTTGGGCAAAATAATAAAATGATAGGAAGTTAACAAGTACAATTAGTTACAATTATATCACAGAATACTTGCTAACCTGGTTCAGTGCAGCAGTAATAGCAGCCATTTGCCTGGACATGCTGGTCGTGTTGCCCGTTCCGCACTCGACATATCCTTGCCGAGACTGTTGATTTGTTGCTGGTGATTTGCAGACATTCTTGAGGTAGTGGCGGTGCTTGATAGAGGGCAGGAGGAGGAGCAGGAGCAGGAGCAGGAGAAGGAGCAGGAGCAGGTGGCAAGTTGGAGAGAGTGGAGCTCAGAGATGTCGCACTACTTGTCGGCGTTGAGGAAGCAACGGAAGAAAGCTGACGTTGCTCCTGTTGCTGTTTATGAAGCAGACCTGGAGGAAGTAGGGACGCTGCTGATACAGATGTTCAAGGAGGAGGAAGGCTGCCATTGGTGGCTCCGTGTGGAGATTGGCCTGAGGAAGGACCGCTTGCAGTCTTGGCGGAGGCTAGGGAACTAACCGAGCTATCCGAGGATGGCGTGGATGCTGGCGGGAGAGGAATTCTGTTAGACGCTACAACCGTTGATGAAGACATGAACTGACTCTGTTGCAACCCGAACTACGAAGCAGGCGTCGGAGTCTGTGCGTTGGAACTGACGAAGGCAGCTGCAGCAAAAAGTTGATGCTTCATAAGGGTCTTATCGGAGAACTGGTGGTGGCCGGCAAGACTCCTGGCAAGCCCATTGTTAAATTGACTAGAGGACGTGGTGGTGTCAGGACTGGGACCAAATGGAGAGAGCCGAGGTCCTGATCCGGTCACTAAGCGCGCCGATGCAGGGGTACCGTTTGGACTGTGACCGCTTACGCCGCTTCCTTACGCCTTTGTCTCCTTTCCTCTGTAAAAGTAAGTACGAAATAATTACTACCAAGAAGAAAAGTATGTGGATGTTTTACCTTATACTGAGACTAGAATATGACATCCTTAATTCAAGGAAACGACACAGTGATCAGGCAGTAACAATACTTGTTTTCGTACACTTGCATTATTTAATTATACATTGAAAACACTGAAACTGACGTATGATAGAGAGAGGGACACACACAAAGTATTTATTAAAAACAAGGATTCCACTTTGTAGTGAAACCGTTCGCAGTGCTACAAAAACCGCACAAAATCACATTTTGAATGTAAACAATCAACTGAAATCTGCGAATAGCAAGTCCACGACTACTGACCATCCACTCCAATTACCTGCTCCACTGACTCGCCTTCAGCCGGGATTAGAGACAAGGAAACAGCAGCTGCATTTAGCCTCTTATAGCAAGACGAGCGAGTTGAAAAGTGGAACGAAAGAACGGAAGATATGGTGTGGAGTTTAAGCTTACAGTATCAAGTGCATGGAAGAGAGACTGGTGTAGAACCAAAATAAATTCACTACTGGCAGGCACAGATAATAGAATTAAAGAAGGCAAAATCCACTTGATGACCGTTTCGTGGAACAAAGTTCGGAACATTTCCTGAGATCCAGGAGGAATTGCTTGAGTGTGTTGTGGAACCAAGAAATGAGTGCATTGCTGTATCGTATGAAAGTGAAGGACAAATGCTCGCTAACGCGTGATTAACGGACACACAGCAAACTTAGACAAGAAAATGATTTTCATAGTAGTGGAGCAAGAGGGATTCAGAAACAATGGGAGCTGAATCAGCATTTTCCCACTAGGTCATTGACCCCTGGTAAGGTCATTGACCCCACAAAGTCACGGCCACGTGCTTTTGTTTACAAGCAGGACAACGTGCTCTTGTTTTGACAGGTGTTAGGCGCGGGGTTTCAATTCCAAGACGACCCTCACCTCACAGTTGTCATCTTGAAGCATCCTAACCTTCATCCACGCGCTTTGTTTACAAAACATCACCATGTGCTCTTTGATTGACAGGTGTGTGACACGGAATTTGAATAACATGACGACCCTAACCTCACAGTTGTCTTGTTGAAGCGTCTTAACCTCATTCCACGTGCTCTTATTAACAAAACATCACCACGTGCTCTTTGTCTGATAGGTGTGTGACACGGAATTTGAATAACAGGATGACCCTAACCTCACAATTGTCTTGTTGAAGTATCCTAATCTCTTTCCATGTGCTTTTGTTTACAAAACATCACCATGTGCTGTTTGTTTGACAGGTGTGTGACGCGGAATTTGAATAACATGACGACCCTAACCTCACAGTTGTCTTGTTGAAGCGTCTTAACCTCATTCCACGTGCTCTTATTAACAAAACATCACCACGTGCTCTTTGTCTGATAGGTGTGTGACACGGAATTTGAATAACAGGATGACGCTAACCTCACAGTTGTCTTGTTGAAGCGTCTTAACCTCATTCCACGTGCTTTTGTTTACAAAACCTCACCACGTGCTCTTTGTCTGATAGGTGTGTGACACGGAATTTGAATAACATGACGACCCTAACCTCACAGTTGTCTTGTTGAAGCGTCTTAACCTCATTCCACGTGCTCTTATTAACAAAACATCACCACGTGCTCTTTGTCTGATAGGTGTGTGACACGGAATTTGAATAACATGACGACCCTAACCTCACAGTTGTCTTGTTGAAGCGTCTTAACCTCATTCTATGTGTTTTTTTACAAAACATCACCATGTGCTCTTTGTTTGATAGGTGTGTGACACGGAATTTAGATAACAGGATGACGCTAACCTCACAGTTGTCTTGTTGAAGCGTCTTAACCTCATTCCATGTGCTTTTGTTTACAAAACATCACCATGTGCTATTTGATTGATAGGTGTGTGACACGGAATTTGAATAACAGGATGACGCTAACCTCACAGTTGTCTTCTTGAAGCGTCTTAACCTCATTCCACGTGCTCTTATTAACAAAACATCACCACGTGCTCTTTGTCTGACAGGTATGTGACACGGAATTTGAATAACAGGATGACCCTAACCTCACAGTTGTGTTGTTGAAGTATCCTAACCTCATTCCACGTGCTTTTGTTTACAAAACATCACCACGTGCTCTTTGTTTGACAGGTGTGTGACATGGAATTTGAATAAGTGCACAAGTCTAACCTCACATACGCCATCTTGGAGGGGTGTAACCTCACTCCACGTATTTTTGTATACAAAACACGGCCGCGTGGTCTTGTTTGACAGCTGTTAACATGACCACGTGCTGAGGAGCGCAAGAGTTCAGGGATAACCTCAGAGGTAGTTTAGGTTGGGAAACCAAGGATATTTTGCATTGTTGATTTTGGCGGGTGGACGGTGGAACGTAGAGAGGTAGTCCTCTCCTTCCAGCCCTTTACCGAAAATCCGGGATGGGTGGGTGAGGGATGAGCTCTCGCTCTGTCTCCCTAGAGGTCCACCACCTTGGCGATGAGTCCTGTACTGAAAATATCGCCGTGGATAAGAAGCCAGTGCATCGTCACCTCACTCAAGCCGAAGAAGTGTTTTCAGCCTTGTGCATCTCCATTTATAGCATCGTTGAGCGGGGGGGCTTGCGCAAATCCTTGAGCAGTTGAGTGGGTTGTTGTTGTTGGTGATTATTTTCGGACTTTTTATCGAAGTAATTTTACCCAGTCTAGAAACCCTTAAATGGTGAATAACACTGATACAAATGAACACTAATCCATGAAAAGTCGTCATTATGAAGGGACTCACACCACCATATTCCATTTTGTCACTGTCACTGATTACTCCAAAAATATGATGAAACACCCCAACGGAATCAGAAGTATTTGAATACGATCCAATAGACACCACATAAAATTTTATAACACAATATTTGCTTCATCCAAAAACGTCTTTAGAACTTTTATTATATCAGCAGAATGATTACATAGCAAACAAGAAACACTGGTTGAAGAAACCTGCTTAAGTCGCGTTAGACTTCTAATAAGCTTTCCACGAGAGCCACATATATAGGACACTGAAAAGTAGGTGATTCGCATCTCCATCACTAGAACCACACAAACAGTTTGGCTCCTGCGTCAAATGAAACCGTAACCTAATGATGTTTGCAATGCGATCCTCTCATATACCACGGCTTCACCGGCATAGTTGTTTGTACTTGATAATAAAAGGTTACTTTGACTTGAGCAGTCTGATGCCACTTGATATATTTTACGGGTGTTAATTGAAAGCGTGTTTATTACGAACCTAGCTGATCGTGATTTTTATTACGTCTCGTGAACATACAATATAATAATCTACTGTCAACTGTTTCGTCATTATCTATATCTACTGTCAACATACAAAAGTAAAATTCTCTAATTTGTACATGGTCATAATCTTTAACATCCTCCCCACCCTGGTCGGTCGATTTCTATGGGAACGACCAGCTGCACTGGTCTTGTGACCATGGAGTGATCCGGGAGCTAAAGAATGACTGTTCGGATTCTGTCATCTCGTCCTCGGTGCAGTTCACAAATTCGGCCTCGTTTCCACGCCAGTCTGGGCTTCAGATACTCTTGTAAAAGTACTACATCACCTATCCGTAGTTCGGTTTCTTTTTTGATCTGCTTCACTTCGTGGTAACTTCTTAATTGAAGGAGGTATTAGCTTTTCCATCTTTGCTCAAAGTGTAAGATTAGCTTTTGTCTCTGTCTGTACACCTTAGTCAAATCTTGATAGATGGAAGTATCTGGTGTACTTGGAAGAGATATCAGCCTTTCTCCTATGAGGAAGTGTGAAGGTGTCAGGATATCAGAGTTACTGTCATCTACGGTAATAGGGTGCGAGTTTAGAGTGGCCTCGATCCCCACCAAAATAGTATTTAGCCCTTCCTCGTCTACTTGAGCTCGTCCGAGTATCTTCTTGAGGCACATCTTAGTGGACCCTACCATCCTTTCCCAGAAGCCTCCCCACCATGCGACTCTTGGTACTATAAATTTCCATGTAACATGGTGGTGTGACAAGTGAGTTTGTACTCTTGAATTTTCTAATAATTCCTGGAGTTCGGATATTTCTTTGTTGGCGGCGTGAAGCGTTCGGGCATTGTCTTAATACATGGTGTTCGGAAGTCCACGTCTTCCTACGAAGCGCTGAAAGGCAAGTAGGAATTTATCAGTTGACAAGTTAGTTGTAAGCTCGAGATGAATGGCTCTTGTCGTTGCACAGGTAAACAACACGATGTAGCATCTCTTCTCTGCAGCTCCAGCCTTCATGAACAACGGGCCTAAAAAATCTACACCACAAACGGTGAATGGCCGTTGAAACTTAACACGGTCCATTGGCAAAGGAGCTTCTATCTGTTCACATCTCTTGGCGTGTGTTATTTTGCAGGAAAGGCATGAGTAAATGATCTTCTTGATTACTTGCCTAGCTTTCAAAATCCAGAATTCACGACGCAATTCTGATAACACAACACGAACTCCCATGTGATGAAGTCTTACGTGGGTTTCTTTTATCAATAATTTAGTGAAATGATGAGAGCCATCAAGAAGTAGAGGGTTTCGCTCATTCTCGGAAAGATCTGCAAACTGGAGCCTACCACCAAGTGGAATCAGGTTGTCTTCTAGAAGTGGATGGAATCGTGCAATCTTGGATGTAGCCGGTACCGGTTCCTTTCGTATCAGGGCAGTAAACTCTGTGCAGAAACATTCCTCCTGAACTCGGCGTATCCAGTAGAGCCTTGCAGCTTCTAATTCTGTGGTTATCAAATGGCGTGGATACTCCACTCTTCTCCGTGTCACCTCCACGAAATGTAAAATCCAACAGGTGATATGTATTACCTTCCAATACGAACTATATCGTAAAATATCTATCAGTGAATCATTGGCACTGATGACAAGGACTTGAGAGTTTGCGTCCTTGGATTCGGGTAGTGATACATTCTGACGTGAGATTTCCTGTGGCCAAGAATTGGGAGCCTCAGCAAGCCATTGTGGTCCATTCCACCATACTGAAGAGGAATTTAGATCTGTCGCTAACATTCCACGCGTCAGAAGGTGTGCGGGGTTGTCTTCACTGGGACAATATTGACACTGAACCGGCGACAGATAGTCTTGAATTTCTGTCACGCGGTTGCATACGAATGTCTTCCAGCGATTTGGGTCACTCCGTATCCAACCGAGGGCCACCATAGAGTCCGACCATAGTGTAGCTCGCGTGCTGTCAAATCCTGTTGACTGGCAAAAATATTTCAAGAGGCGGGAACCTATCAAAATAGCCAGAAGTTCTAGTCGTGGGAGTGTAATCCTTTTAACTGGAGACAATCTGCTTTTACTGCAGGCCAAGTGTATTGATATATTATCGTCTGTTACCGTTCTAGTGTACAATGCGGCTCCATATGCTCTCTCAGAAGTGTCACAAAACACATGGACATGCGTAGCGTTTGGCATCTGTTTACACATTCCAATCCACCTCGGGACGTTTATAAGTGACAGCTGTTTGATGCTCGAGATCCAAAGTTGCCATTTTAAGACTATATTCTGTGGAAGAATCTCATCCCACTCTATGCCTCGACACCAAGTATCTTGGAAGATTAATTTTCCAACAATTGAGACGGGTGAGAATAACCCCAGTGGATCGTAAAATCTTGCTGTTCCTTGTAAGTGCTGACGTTTCGTGGTAGGAATGTGAGCTGGCTTTTCAGTAATTTCTCGATGATCTAAAAGGATACAGTCCAATTCTGTGTTCCACCTGATACCAAATACTCCAGTTTCTTGTTTGATATCTCGTCTCTCAGATTGCCAAACGCTCTTAAGTGTTTCTGAGTTCGTTGCCCATTTATCCATTGGTAGTCGTATGTGCCTGAGCATGGAGCTTACTTCGTAATATAAGCTTATGACCCCATTGTCGTCGTCAGCACCAGCAACGAAGTCGTCCATAAATGTGCTCTGATCTAAGAGTTCTGCTGCTGTGGGGTATGTGTTACTGCACATTGAAGCCAGTTCACGTAGAGTCGCAGAGAGAATGAAAGGACTGCACGTAAGACCAAACGGTAGCCGCGTGAACCTCTACGTGACAATTTCATCTGCTGTTTGCCAGTTACAATCTTCCCCCTTCTGGACGTGATACCAGAAAAATCTGGTTAAGTCTCTGTCTCTTTCATCTAGGTACAGTTGCAAAACGGCTTGAGTTCCATCCCCGACTATTGCTTTTCGATATGTACGAAAGCGGATTAGCGTTGACAGAATTTCAGGAAGGAGGTTTGGCCCTGCTTCCAGAGCGTCGTTAAGAGATGGCGAGTCTCTCTCGTGTGACGAAGCGTCGAAAACAATCCTCCATTTGAATGTTCCATTCCTGTCTTTCTTGACAGTGTGGTGTGATAGGTAGAAAACATCGCTTAGATTATCTTCTGCAGCAGTCATTTCAACATGACCTTTCTCAATATAGTCAGTCATTCGTGAACAGTACATTTCTCGAAACTCAGCATTGTCATGAAGTTTCCTTTCAAGTGATCTAAGGCGATTCTTGGCGTTGACGCGGTTTGATGGCAAGATAACTTCCTGTTTTCTGGGTAGAGACACTACTCTCAACCCCCTTTCATACGAAATGAATCCTGAAACTGTTGAAGAATGGTAGCGTCCTTCGTAGAAAGTGTTCTACCTTGCTGCTCTCTTATTCCCATGGTCTCTAAATCCCAGAATTGTCACATGATGTCGTCTTTAGGTTCAAATTCTTGACTTGTGTGAACATGATTTATAGCGACATGATGGACTGCGATTCCTGACTTGTTTCCGCTAAGAACCCAAGCCAGATGGGAGAAGTACTATGGACTCAGAAAGGCGTATTGGTTGGCCATCTCGGATCACCTTCCAGTAGTGATCACCACCTATGAGAAGTTCAATAGGGAGGTCGCTTCCATTG
This sequence comes from Anabrus simplex, assembly GCF_040414725.1. Taxonomy (NCBI): domain Eukaryota; kingdom Metazoa; phylum Arthropoda; class Insecta; order Orthoptera; family Tettigoniidae; genus Anabrus; species Anabrus simplex. Next base: position 84,811,545 of record NC_090276.1, on the reverse strand, counting down.
TCCTTGGGGTCTGCTAATTGCAACGTTCGGGGGCATGATACAGAATAGACATCGTGTGGAGCAGCAGGATGCGGGGAATACTTGTTTTCGCTCTCGAAAGCTGTTATCATTATATTAGTTTTCGACCACACGCCACTGATGTTAAACTGGACAACCCTACGTGTTGTAACCGTGTGTCGATCACACTCAAATGCCGTAACAGACAGTTTCCTTTTTTCGACAACAGTAAGCTTGAGCTGATCCACGAGGCTTGTTTCGATAAAACTGGACTGACTTCCAGCATCTAAAATACACCGTGTAAGTTTGGTCAGTCCAGTCGGGCCAGTTATCCAAACCCGAGAAGTTGGAGGGCGTGTTTACATCTATCTTGCCCACCGCTACAGCTTCTCTCTCATCTCCTCCACAAATTGACACGTGGTGTGTCTTCTTGCATATGGAGCATGATACCTTATTCTTCTTCGCACAGTCTTTAGAGTGATGGCCTCGTCTAAGACAAAGGAAGCATCTGTTCGCTTTCTTCAATTTTTCAGTTCTCTCCTGGTTGTTCGTTATTGTTTGACAATCTTGACCCCAGTGACCTCGATTCTCACAAAAAACGCAATACGGTTCTGTGACTTGTTTGATATTCCTTCTCTTCGGCTTGTTAGGTCTGGTGTTAACATGGAGAGCCGCTGCCGTCGGAGTATAAGTAGTCGAAAATGGCCGGTCGCAACGTATCTTCTGCGTAGTCAAGGCACACTCCACCTCTTCGTTCAAAAACTGCATTAGACGCGAGATACTGCTTTCTGGTATTTCCAACCTCTTGGCGTTAAGTAGCCATCGGTGACAGAGATCGTCAGGAAATGCGCGAAGAATTTTAGGGGCTAACAGTTTTCCATAGACGTCTACATCTTCACCTAGTGCTGTCAGCGCTTAAATCCGTCGGTGGCACTCAATATTCGTGGCATTGAGAATCTCAGGACTGTCGGAATGTGCAGGTTGCAGATGCTCCAAAAAATCCAGGTGGGATTGAATAATTCTGTTTTTATCCCCATAACGGGACTCCAGAATCTTCTTCACCTGTTCGTAAGTATCGGCGTTACTGATATTCCATCCACCAGATGTTTGGGTTCACCGTCGAGATATCCTCGAAGGAATACATGTTTGTTTATCACCGATACCACTGAGTTCTTGTCCACCGAAGCCTGAAATTGCTCCCAGAACCGTGGTCATGATTCTATGTCTCCTGAAAAGGTCTCTATTCCAATAGTAGGAAGTTTAACTTCGGAAGTAGCTATGGGTGATGTAGTAGTAGCTGAGCAAGCATGTGCGTCTTGTGAATTCTTTGCCTTTATAAGTTTATTAGCCTTCCGCATTGCACGTTTATCACTGTCTATGTAATTTTCACAGACTTGTATATCCTCGTCATAGTCGTCGTTCTCAATCAGATCGTGTATAGCATCATCTAGAACGATTAAGCTCTCAAAAGTGTCTTTAAGGCGTTCCAAGCAGTGTTCTACATCGTCCAGCGCCGCAGTATCGCTGAAATCATTTATCTGTTTAGTAAAACGTGTAATGTTGGAACGCTGAGTAGTGTGTTTCCTTTTTAGCTTGTCAAGCGAGGACTGAGACATTCTTTCTTGTTAGTCGGTTAGTATAATAATGTTCCGTGAATTTTCTCGTGACGTGTGTCTGACAATGTGTTTTCTTTTGTAGTTACAGAAATGCTCAGGAGATAGCGCTAGTTGTCACCCTGTCGTTGTTAGAGTCTCCTAGAGATTATGACCTCTTTGCAGGTTATATGACAACAATCAAATATAGTATTTTGAGATGATTGAACATCAAGCAGCACTCAACCGTGTATAAAAGCAAGGTTTTAGTGCTCGAACAAGAATCAAAATAGTATTAATGCCGTGTAAGTACTTATCTGTTCCCTTGTCGTGGTGAAACGTAGGTTGACGAAGGGGCCGATAGGTACAATTTCACAAGTTTTTCAATCAACACCTTATTACGTATTACACAAGATTAAAGATTGTTGTATGTTATTTTCTCCTGTATTCCGTGTTTTCCCGGGTTTCGGCACCATGATATATTTTACGGGTGTTAATTGAAAGCGTGTTTATTACAAAACTAGCTGATCGTGATTTTTATTACGTCTAGTGAACATATAATATAATAATCTACTGACAACTGTTTCGTCATTATCTATATCAACTGTCAACATACAAAAGTAAAATTCTCTAATTTGTACATGGTCATAATCTTCAACACCACTCATTACGGGAAGAGTGTTTAATCATAGCTAAATAATCTGACGAAGGAACGATATTATTAGAAAGCGGAAGAGGAAGGCGAGAAGGTTGTTTTGCTAGGAAATCCGCTTGTCCATTACCCAAAATACCCATATGTCCAGGCAACCATACTAACGTGATGTAAATACTGGAATTATCAAGCATATAAAAGAAGGCTTTTTACGTTATTTACATACCAGTTATGAGATAGACCATAGGAGGTCAGGGACTGTAACGCGCTCAGCGCATCCTTATGTATCGTAATTCATTTTTTAATCATGCTGCTGAGTAAAGAGTAAAGCTTGTTGGATAGCGAATAATTCCACGGTAAAGATCGAACAATCATTGCTTCTTGACATTTATAGAGGGTATACAAAATGCGGCTCCAACTCCAGTGGTATTCTTGGCACCGTCTGTGTATATATCTATACTTGAAGGAATACAGGAAGGTTTCAACTTTTTAGCGGGCAAATGATCTGGTTCCTGTGCAGGTATGGCAGCAGAATAGCTACTACGAGTAGGCCAGATTATCTGAGGGCGATAATGAAGAACAGAATACGGCAAGTTGTAGGATATTAAAGTTACACTTTGCAGTACTGTATCATGTAACGACTTTAAAGCATCGACAGCTTTATATAAAGCAGGTAATCTTCGCAAACCTTGACGCCGGATGGAAGAATACTCATAGAATAGTTGCAATTTGGGGATTAAAGGGTGCCTCGTAAGAGAAATTATTTAAATTAAATATTGCATAGAAGGCATTTTTCTACGAACATGTAAGGGAGGTTCGCCGGATTCCACCAATAGTGTTGATTTCAGAACCCCGATACATGTGCGTAGTGCTTTATATTGACATGTATTAAGAATATTTAAATTCGTACTCGCTGCCATGTCGAAGATATGGGCTCCATAATCCAGGAGCGATCTTATAGTGGACTTGTACAGGGATAGCGCCACACATGGGTCACCTCCCCAATGTCTACGAGTGACCGATTTCAGTATCTGTATATCGTTATCACTTCTCGAACGTAAGTAGAGAAAATGCTGCTTCCATGTAAGCTTATGATCTATAAATAATCCTAGATATTTATGGTGATTAACGATGAGGATTTCATACACATCAAAAGTAATCGGCGAGAGATCATAAGTACGATGGTGTGTGAAGATCATCGCTCGACGTTTGGCGATAGAAAGATGAAGTCCATGAGAATCCAACCATGCTATGGCCTCTCTAAGCGTGTATATGATATGCTGTCTACAAACCTGTAAATTCTCGTGCGTATAGTAAATCAAAAAGTCATCTGCGAAGGCCTGTATACGAGCATAGCGAAGAATGACTGTTTCAAAATTCTTCATAAATATCGCAAACAGAATGCCGCTCAAGATGTCTCCCTGAGGCAGCCCTGTACTCACCTGACGAGGCGGTATTGTATACTGAGACGTCCTTATAGATAATGTTCGATATATAAGTAGGTGTCTAAGAATGGTAATAATCCCCACAGGTATTTTAAGGGCTGCAAGTGTATCCCACAGGATATTCAGAGGTACAGAGTCGTAGGCCCGTGCAATCGTGCTGCGCTTCCTATGACGGGCTAATGACGAACATATTCAACGCTTCATATGAACTTCGTCCCTTGAAAAAGGCGTATTGATATTGGGGCGTCAGACTATAATACTCTAATACCCATATACGCCTCCGGAGTAAGATCTTTAAAAATACTTTGCGAATACAAGAACCCAACACTATACCGCGCTAATTGTGCGGTTGAGGGGGTATTTGCCTATTTTTAACAATAGGTATAAGAAAAATTTAATTCCACGTTGGAGGCGTAAGATATCATTATACGTCTCTAATAATGCTTTCTTGGCTCGAATCGGTAATAGTTTAAGCATATGATACGATAAATTATCAGGACCTGGAGATGAATTCGAACAAGATTGAAAGACCGCTTCTAATTCCTGGTGGTCGCACGGCTGTAATAACACTGAAAACCGTGTGCCATGCGTTTCTTGTAAAGGGACATAATTAGATACGACATAATCCGGAGTCTCACGCGCAAGAAAATCTGATAATACCTGTCTTGGAATTGTCATTGCAGGGGCATGTTGCGTAACTGTTGTTAACGCCCGTATAGTATTCCACAAAGTTGTGATAGGAACTTGACGAGTAAGTGCAGAGATGAACTCTCGCCAAGCTACACGACGTTTTTTATGGAAAATTTTTCGAGTGTATGCTATATGATGTTTAAGCCTGAAATGATTTTGAGGTGTGGAGTGTTGCCTATATTGGTGGAACAAACATTTGCGAGCTTGAATCAACAAATGGCATTCTTCATCCCACCATTTAATTTTCTGAGTTCGCCTATAAGTTGGGGGGAGGGGATTTTATTATGGGATGATGCAAATTAATATAATCTTGTAACATTTGAAATAATGATTGATAAGTTAACTGGTATTAGGTATTCGTCGCAGTCTATCTTCAAGGTATGTGGTATATAACTGCGGATTAAATTGCCGTAACGAACGCACAGTGTGATCTGCAAGTGATTGCGAAATTGAGGAAGTAGGTCGGCCTATACCATACGAAATAAGAATGGGAAAATGATCACTTGAGTAAGGTGTGCCATGTGGTGATAGACACCATACTCCGCTCACATAGAGGTAGATCCACTGAGCTAGGAGGGGCAGAGGGAACCGTCGTTCAATATTACAAGTGAATGCTTATTAGCAGCATTGAGGAAATAATTACCTTTAGGAGTATCCGTTCTTCCTCCCCGCGCTGTATAGTGAATATTGTGATCAACAAAAATAAAAATATATGGCTCTGGCAAATTGCTGAAAAATTGATCCCATTGCCTTTCGAGGATGGAAACATCTGGTGGACAGTAAATATTCACAAGCAGGATGTGCCTATAACATACGTAGAGGGTATTGTCTGAAGATTCGAATTAGGTCTATATGTCATGGAAGAGTGAACCAAAAAGGCAACTCCGTCATTACGAACTACAGTATAATTAGGATACGCAATGCGCTGTGAAGGGTCAAACCAGGTTTCTTGCAGTGCTATGAAATGCGGTACGGTTTCGTGTATATAACTCGTGTAGTTTATTCATGATACTCCTAGAGTTCCATTGTGTGATTCTGATCATAGAACTGGATAAAATAGCTAAACTGGTAAATAGTATGGGCTAATGTTGGGTTCTCACCCAATAATTGCACCAGTTGTGTTATGGTTTGATAGATTCCACTTTGAAGGTGGTCTCTTTGCCGTTGAATAGGAGATATCGGTTGCGTCACCGGGGCGCTACTAGTGGTGGCAGGTACGTCTATTGCAGCCACAGCCACCTGATACCGGTGAAGAATTCGTTCCCATGCTGGGTGAAGCTCGGATCAAGTTGTAATATCCCTCCCTGTCATATCCTAGGGAGGGCAAAAGCTGAGGTGATTGCAAGATGACTTGAGTAAATTTTCTTTTACGTGGATTCTCTGGTGTAGGGGGCGGCATCTCCCGTGTTAACGGAGGGAAATGTTGGTAATTTACCGCATAATTGTATTCGGCAGGTTGGACTTTTTTCACAGCTTCTTTGAACGGCACTTTACCGGTGCTCATTATCTTTTTAATGTCTACCTGTTGTTGGTGCGCCGGGCACACTGGGGCTGTTCCCTGACAATGAACACATTGAAGGAATGTTTCCGTACAGTCTGTAGTAATGTGGTGTAGCGCGCAACGCCCACACCTGGGACTTGTCGCCCTACAATGCTTATCCACGTGTCCATATCTTTGGCAGTTTTTGCAAATAATAGGTGCAAAGACGTATGGTTCAACTTCTAAAATCACCTGATAAAATGGAAACATACTGAGGGAGTTTCTGCGCTCGAAATACAACTTTAATAGATCCCGTAGGGACATATTGATTGCTATCTTGGCTAACAATCTTACGATCCATACGTTGTACGGATTTTATATTTGCCGTAGTGCTTTAGGATGGTAGCATCAGTTAGGGTTTTCTCAACTCCCCTTATAACACATTGGAGCTGGGTATATACGCCCTGAGCTTGAGAAATGAGTTCGCTTGTAGCGCATACACAAATTCTAGTTGTACTCTGTTTCTGCTCTTTTGTGCCACCGATTTCATCCCTGGGATATTATTCTCATAAAAAAATTCGACCCAAGGTCATAGGATCGATATGACCAATGTTTTGGGATGCGGTAGACTCTACAAAAATAATAAATGGCCCATAATGTGAACTGGGGTATAATTCCTGTGTCAGAGCCTTTGGAACTTGATCACCAATGTCCTTATCCGCACTCTTATCTTGCTTCGCAGCATTATTCACTGTATCACTATTTTCACTCGAAATATCTTTAATTATTCTTTCTTTCTTTCTTGAGGCCTATGGGCTCTTTTACTGCTACCCAGTCTCTATAGTTTCAATAAAAGGAAGCACCTGCAAAGTAGGGTCTTTAAACAATAGACAGATGAAAGAGATATAGAATTGATGAGCACTGTTAGGATTGTCTATTCATAGATCACACAAGAAAAAACATCTTGCACATAGTTCAAAATGGAAGCCGGAACGTAGTGTCTGATTATAGACAAAAGAAGTACGAAGGGTACAAAATCTTCATCATCTGTTAATTTGAGCTGGTTTGACACTTGTCACCCTGGTCCAATACATAAGTATTAAAAACTTCACTGCACTATTAACCAGAATTTATGCTGGTGGATTAGACGCTGTACCATAATTTCCGTACGGGATAAATTTGCTAATGTTTGGTTAAAGGATGTATCGGGGATCCCTCGTGAGAATCTTCAATGAGAGCAGCTGTGTGGAAAGTAGGATGATCCAGAACCTCTAAGAGTAGGGGGAGTTAACAAATAAGCAGAAAGGTAAAGAGACATTGGAGAAAGCACAGGAACACAAAGGTTCTGATCTTCACGCCGAATTGACCCATCTTGGCGTCTTTTTACTACTCGAAAATGACCGGGTCTACAATTGGAATTAACAAACGTTAAAGAAGGATCTATGAGGAGGGTAAACACTAATAGGAGGGTGGACATTTAAGGATTGGGTAAGAAATATGAGATAAATACCGGAAAGATGTAGTTCGTAGATAAACGTAATAACCTAAAACCATAACACGCGATGTTTGATCTGCTTGACAAAGGAGGAACGCACCGGAAACACGTATGATAGAGTAGTATGAATAACAAAAGACTGTAACGAGGAGCACAGTAGCTACAGTAGCAAAGTAGAATGGAAGGCAAAAGAGAAGAACTGACACAAAAACAAAATTGGTACATAATCTTACAGAGAAGGAGGAATTGGTCAAAAAACAAGACTTGATCGAGTAATGGTTATAGAATCAATTGAGCATCATCAAGAATTGATTAATAACGTTAATGGTGGCGGGGGATAGGCCAGATAACAAACAAGTAATACTAGCAGGAAAATGAATTTTCATTCGTGTAAGACTAGTGAGTAACTTACGACGACAGACAAAATAGACAAGGCATTGTTAAGATCCCCGTCCGAATCACCACACACACAATTAGGCTGGTTATCCAAATGAAAACGGAACTTATATTGCGGGGTAAAGGCATGATTGAATCATAAGCGAATTATGTTAGTAATATGCCGGCCTGTATATGTGCCCTTGGTAAACCAAGGTTTTGTTGGAATATAGGGTTGAGGCTGGTAATAATAAGCACCTTTATAATATGCAGATTGGTTCCACTCGTCTTGCCAGGACCGGTAGGCATTTTCAGTAAGATGAGAGGAGGTGTGTGGAGACGGCTGGCTTCTTTGGCGGCAAGATCAGCTTGATCATTACCAGGAATGTTAGAATATCCAGGTATCCATACAAGTGTTATATATACTCCATCCTGTTCAAGTTGGTAGAGTATATATATACAAGTTTAAATAGGGGGTAAATGACCATAATGCCTGTAAAACACTTCGAGCATCTGTATGAATGGTAACTTTTGAGAAGGAATGTTGTTGTGTATAAATTAAAGCTTGTTGGATGGCAAACAACTCAGCATAGAAAATAGAAAAAGAAGTAGGAAGATGAAATCGTTCAACCGTGCTGGAATTACTAACAAAGAAAGCAGCACCAACTCCTTGAGAATGTTTTGCTCTGTCAGTGTAGATATTAACACCACTAGCAGAAGGAGTTATGCGTAGTTTGTTCGACGTGGGAAAGGGAGGATCAGAATGAGATGTCGATCCAGAGAATAAGTATTTATGAGAAAATATAATATTGTAGGCTAGTAAAGGGAATGGAGTACATTGGGAGTGAAGGAGTCTTCAGAAGCGAAGTGCGGAATCTGTTTAGAGTAATATAAGCAGTGTATATAGCAGGGAATCGTCCTGAACGGGGCCGACATTGTTGATAATATTCCTGTAAGACCTGCAACTTCGGTATTAAAGGGGAAGACGAGAAAGCAAGACGTTTAAGCAGGTATGGTTGTGCGAGCATGTGCCGTCTAATTAAAAGTGGGAATTCACCTGTTTCTACTAGTAACGCGTTCGTAGGAGTAGTCTCCAATACGGAGACGTAAGGCATGAAATTGTAAAGTATTAAGCGGTGTAAGAGATGTGACTGATGCAATGTCTATTATATGGCCGCAATAGTCCAGATAGGAACGGATAGTCTCTTTATATAATTAGAGAGCAGTATTGGGATCTGCCCCCCAATTACGACGTACGACAGTTTTAATAATTTTGAGATATCCGTCAGCTGTTTGACGTATGGATGTAATGTATCGCTGCCGATCATAGATTATGCCAAGATATTTATGAAGAGTAGTAAAGTAAATACTATAGCCATCGAAGGTAAGGGGAGAGCGGTCATAAGAACGCTTAAGAGTAAAAAGTATTGCAGCACATTTATCAATAGAAAGTTGAAGTCCATTATCATGAAACCATGTATGTGATTTACTCATTACGTCTCTCATCAGTATTCTTGCATCTATCATGAGATGTATCTAAAACTATGTCGCCCGCATAAATAAGCACTCGGGCATACTGCGAAATGAGATGTCACTAATATGTCGCCCTGGGGAAAACCATCACAAGAAGAGCGGCTAGATACTTGATGATATGAAGATTTAATTGTTAATGAACGATATGTATATAATTTCTATAAACTGACGACAAAGGCGGAAGGTGGTAGGCCTTTCGCAACGAGTTTTTTCCGAGAGAAGATGTAGAGGGACAGTGACGTAGGCACTTTTTATATCCAGAAATACTGAAAGTGTACTCTGTTTACGGTGCTTGGCAAGGAGAAGATCTATAGTCAAAATATTGATGTGATGTTGTGTACATTTTCCTTTTAGGAAGGCAAATTGGTACTTGGGAATTAAATTATAATATTCTATAGTTCAAAACAACCGTTGTAGTATCATTTTTAAGAAAGTTTTGCGAATACATGATCCTACGACAATTCCACGATAACTGTTCGGATCCGTAAGAGGTTTTTTTATGTTTGAGAATAGGGATTAGGAAAAACTCATTCCACTGCGGAGGAATATGAGTAGTAAGTAATATATCGTTGTAAAGATGGAGGAGTACTGTGTGTGTGCTCGAAGGTAATACACGGAGCATGTGATATGTAATGTAGTCCGGACCTGGGGAAGATCTGGATGCTGAATGAAGGACAGCTTTTACTTAATTGGGGTGAAGTACTGATTATGTGGATTATAGGTGGGGAATTCAAATATTGGTAAAGACTAATCAGGGGTCAAAGAATCAAGAAAAGAAATTATAATATCACGTGGTATGACCCGTTGTGCTTTATGTTGGGAGGCACGCGACAGCATTCGGATGGTGTTCCATAAATGAAGAGCAGACATGTGCGACACGCGGCACGGCGTTTCTCATTGAAAATGAGTTTGGTTTTAGCAATATGATGCTTTGCCGTAGATAATTAAGACGGATTAAGGATCGTCGATACGTGCGGAACAAAAGCTTGCATGTTAGTACAAGAGTTTAGATGTATGGCTTTTCAGGCGTTTTCTATTAACCAGCGTTTCGTCTTAGGTCTGACACTAGACTCATCGGAGTGGTATGTGTCAGACCCTACCTGCATACACCCCAGCGTCACTCTGATGAGTCTAGTGTCAGACCTAAGACGAAACGCTGGTTAATAGAGCAAACGCCTGAAAAGCCATATATCAAAATTTTTAATCTGATTTTTGATATGCTCTATTGGTGGAAAAATACCTAATTCCCTCCATGGGAACTTCGAATTTCCATTCGGATTTGCTAGGCGGGCATTAATTCCATTGTGGAGTTTCATCTCCCGTATGCAGTTATCAGACTGTGCCTCTTATAATGGGCTTCTGGTAAGTTCACCTGCTTACACCTCAGCGTCAGTGAGTATCCCACTCTGATGAGTCCAGTGTCAGACCTAAGACGAAACACTGATTAATAGAGGAAACGCCTAAAAGCCATACATCTAAATTTTTATCTGATTTTTGATACGCTCTATTGGTGAAAAAATATCTAATTCCCTCCATGGGAACTTAGAATTTCCATTAGTATAAGTGGGTGGCACTCATTACCCCACCAATGAATAAACTGGAAAGGGCGGGGGGTGGGGGCGGAAGAAACAAAAGGTTTGCGGGGATGATAACTATCAAGATATTGGTTAAGAAGTGTAAGAAGGGACTGGTACGTGAAGGCTGGTTCCGAGTCGCGTCGAAGGTGATATTGAAGATATGAGGTATATGTCTGGTCATCAAAAAACCGCATGGATCGAACATTATTTGCGGCTAGGGGGGTTTGAGGGGAGTGTATGGGTCTCCCAACCCCATAAGTAATCCAGATAGGATAATGGTCACTGGTGAATGTATCATAGATCGTTGTCCACGTAAGCATGGGAGTCAAAGTTGAACGACAAAAGGTTAAATCAACAGCACTAGGTGGTGATCCAGGTAAAGCTATTCTCGTGGGTGATCGATCGTTAAGAAGGGTTAGATCATAATGATGTGAAGCTAAGAGGAGATATGAGCCTCGAGGAGTAACACTGTTGCCACCCCATGCTGTATGATGCAGGTTAAAGTCGCCTAAGATGATGATATTCGATAAATGATAGAAGAACTGAGACCATTGTGTGTTCGTGATATGGACAGCGGGGGGGACAATAAAGATTAATAAGGTGGAGTTGGTATAAGAAATGCGACAATACAAGTATGGGGGGTGTAATAATGAATGGATAAGCGTTGGTGAAGTATAGAACGATGAATAAAAAAGGCAGCCCCACCGTATCCTGGGCCGTCATGACGCACATGATTGTAACCGGGTAGTGAAAATGCTGTTTGGGTCATAAACCACGTTTCCTGCAAAGCCAGAATATGTGCTCCGGTGTCATTTATAATTGATTGGAGTTCTTATTTTTTATTGAGGACGCTCTTGGAATTCCACTGAACTATATTGATCATAAAGATTAAAAATGTCACATAGCCTAATCGATCTCGTAATTGAGAGACGACTGGAATCCTGGAGGGATGTTCTCCTAAAGCTTGGATTAGAAGTATGTTGTGTATATCTTTCTGACGATAAACTGGGTGCTCGGTATTGGACGAAGAACGTCAGTAGTAGAAGGCTGTTGAGGACTCACAGGCGGTACACTCGGAATATGTGGCCAGGTCTAGGCGAGTGCATTAAAACTTACGCTTCCTCGGATTTTCACTGCGGGGGAGAGGACATGCTGTGGGTGTGTCGGTACTCATAATTGTCTTGATCATTTGTTGGTGCTTGTGTTCCGGGCATGTGAAGTGTCCTACAGTGGGCGCATATCCTGTGCACTTGTCTGTAGCGTGCTGCATTGAACAGTTACCGCATCTAAAGGATTGAGCTCGACACTTCCGTGCGGTATGTCCCTATCGCCGGCATTTTTTACAGATAATGGGGTTAAAAATGAACGGTGCTACATCTAAATAGACACTATAGAGTGGCACTTGGCGTGGAAGGTTTCGAGCTCGAAAACCCACCTTAATAGAACCGTTGGGTATATATTCGGTGGTATCATTGAGAACAGTCTTACGATAAAGCCTATGAATGTATTTGACCTTGGCAGTTGATTTAAGGTGCTGGAGAATGGCTTCTTCCGTAAGGCTCTTATCCACTCCACGTGTAATGCCAACACGAAATATGTGTGAAATTGGTATGTAGGCTACGGCATATATGGTTTCAAGTAGATTATGCCGCAAAAATTCGTTTGCTTGAACAGCAGAACTAAATTCTACCTGCAGTCGATTTCTCCCTTTGCACGTGATAGAATGTACGGACATGTTCCTTCCATGAAAGAGGCGGCCTAAAGCCATGGGATGGAGATAACCGACACTTTTATCATTTAAAGATTCAACTAAGACGATATATGGCCCATAATGTTCCCTAGTATAAAATTCTGGGGAGCGGGAAGTGGGGGCGTTTGACCACATTGAGCAGTTTGTTTATCAAGTACTTGCTCTTTAGGAAGTTGGTCAATAGAATGGTCATCCGAAGACTCATCATCCATGGGTACTGGAACCTCTTTACCTATAGGTAACTGGAGGCCGCCATCACACGTAGCACACACTGAGATATGTATACTATAGATGAGACGAACTATCACCACAAAGCACACACGAAGTAAACTCCCTACACACGACACAACCTATTCGTTGTGAATGTTCTGTGTCTTTTGTACTCTGAGTGTCAGCCTCCTTGTTTTGTTGACAGTCCATAGAATACACTACTTAGACGGAAACACTAGACATTCAGTTTGTGTATACTATCTTTGCCATAAGTGTCAGCCATCTTGTTTAATTTGCCATCGCTGCCATGGAAACCATGGAGAAGAGAGGCATCAGCTTTGCGTCTCTCTCTCTCTCTCCAGTCGTTCCACTAATGACTGAGTATCGTGACCCAAGGACTTTGTTGTTTCTTTTATAAGCTGATACCATTCTGTACGTACTTTCGTTTTCCGGACAGTAACTCACCATGGTGAGTCCTTGATCTCTCTCACTTGATCAACCCATCTTTTTGCGACCCGTCCTCGTGTCCTTGTTCCAGAAACGTTTTTTGAACGATTAATTTTTCCAGGTTGTCATCCTCTCTTCTCATAATGTGACCGAAGAATTGTAGGATTCTCTGGTACGCAGCTTGCCATAAACTTTCTTGTGTTCCAATTTCCCGGATGCCAGAATCATTTGTTCGCCTGGCTGTCTACGGTAATCCCAACATCCTTCTCCAACCCCACATTTTAAAGACGTTGATTCGGTTCCAGTCTTTAGCTTTTATGGTCCAAGTTTCACATCCATACAGGAAGATCGAGAACACAAGCGAATGGACTAATCTTTTCTTCGTATTCACAGATATTGCTCTATCTTGCCACAGCTGTACGTCCTAGAATGATGCGACGTTTCATTTCTTTTATCCTCGATTATCGAACCAAGGCAAGGAAACTGACAGACTCTCTGGAGATTGTTCAGGTGCTGTGGCAGCTGAATCTTTGCACCTTTGGCCCCAGGGGCTCTGAACTTTGGAGCGTGGGTTGGCGACCACGGGGCCCTTAGCTGAGTCCTGGCACTGCTTCCACTTACTTGTGCCAGGCTCCTCACTTTCGTCTATCCTATCTGACCTCTCTTGGTCAACTCTTGTTCTCTTCCGATCCCGACGCTATTAGGTTTGCGAGGGCTAGGGAGTCTTTCATTTTCACGCCCTTCGCGGCCCTTGTCTTCCTTTGGCCGATACCTTCATTTTTCGAAGTGTCGGACCCCTTCCATTTTTCTCTCTGATTAGTGTTATATAGAGGATGGTTGCCTAGTTGTACTTCCTCTTAAAACAATAATCACCACCACCACCTCAATCGAAAATTCTCCTTCCGAACTGTCGGGGCATGCCTCATGATATATTCACCATAGATGTTAAACAATTGAGGTGATAAGTTGCACCCTTGTCTCACACCTTTGGAGGCTTTGAAACTTGATGATAGATCATCATCAACTCTGACTTTGACCAAGTTGTTATCGTATAAGCCTTTTATAAGTGAAATAAGATGGAATTCACAAATGAAGGGTACAGGCTTCACTCCAGGGATACCATAGAGAAGTTGTCTAACCTCGCAGCAGACACGTAAGCAGACTCCCACATATACATCCAGGCGGTCCAGACCACGCAAGTAAGGGCGCAGGTAGATACAGCGGACGTTGCAGACAAAAGCATCTATAGGCGCAAGATATACAAGTGGGAAGAAATGCCAGAGAATGCAGCACCTAAAGCACCAAGGCCGAGGGGGACCGAAGAACGGAAGAGGGCTTTTAGTGATGAAATGGAAGAACAAGTACGTGGTCTGATATCGGCCTATTATTACAAATACCACCCACAGTTTTCTCTTCCATTTTATATTGTGGTCACATAATACACCGCGTAAATGTGGCAAGAGCGGTTTCTTGTCCAACATGATACGTAAGCAAGTGGAAATCTCGCTCATTTCTGTGTTACCGCAGCCACACAATGTGCCGTAAAGGTGAGGAGGCAGTAACTTTCCTACTATGTGAACGAACATGTTCAATTATGATACGCTCGTGGGCTTCTGTGGTAAACGTTTTAGTTTTCTTATGGAAACAGCGTTGCCTAACCTAATTTTACTCTGTGCATGTGTCATGAAAATATATTTCGAGACCCCGCAGTGTAACGATAAGATTTTCGCTATAAATATACCTGTGAACAGCCTTTCTGAAATTCAAGCTCACGTGAGAATATGTAACCTCTGAATGAAGGACGCACACTGCCGTACCTTATTTAATTTCAGTAGGGCCTATCTGTCTGCTGTGTCATCAGCAAAAAGCTATTTGGATCAGTATCTAACAACATACTTCAGCCTTTATTCTAACGAGTTAACAACTGCTATCAGCCCCGTTACTAAGGCACTTAATGTGAAAACATATCTTCGCCTCTCTGTTTTGAACTTAAATTGAATGTTCAAAACGGAGTAAATGTCCCTTTTTTTTTTTTAAAGCAGATTCACAGTCGAGGAATATTACTAAAACATTTTGACAGTGCCCTCGAATGTTCGCAAGAGCATTCGTTAGTGCAGATAGCGGCAAATCGAGATGGGTGATGATCGATCGAATTCAACTTCAATGCTGGGGTGTACAAATATCGATAACGAAAAGATAACACTTGGTGTTCTGTGATAACTCGTTAAGTCGCAATAACGGATGGATATACTCTTGGGATGGATGATGCAAAGGATTCTCATTTCACAGATTATATACTTGAAGTTTTCAAGGGGCTTAAGAAACTGATTGTAATGTGGTTCGCGCAATGTGCTGGTTGTCCACAATTAAAGTTCTGGTATTCAGCGTGGTACAGCACTGGCTGTAATTATCGCAGGAGTCTGAAATTCTGTAGATATGCTAACTAAGCAATACGGACGTGAATTTTGCCACAAAAATAATGCCACCAGGCGAAAATTTCGCGCTCTAAGCAATGTTAGGGGTCCCAAGAAAAAGGCAGGAAAGATCAAACGCATTATAACGGTGGCTACGGGAGGTTTATTTGGTTTATTTGCATTTATGTTTACAAGCACTGTTCAATATGGGCTCTGAACTCAGCAACGTGCATCCCGTAACACGGCAGTTGCCCGCAGCACATCAGGTGAAATCAGAGCTACATGCCTTTAGATCAGGCAGAGACGAGAACGGCAGATGCCCGTAGCACATCGAGTGAAATCAGAGCTACATGCCTTTAGATCAGGCAGAGACCAAAATTGTCCCCAATAGACACGATCTTCCAAATAGCCACACAACCAGAACGCCCTTCGTGACCCTTGTCTTCCTTTGGCCGATATCTTCATTTTTCGAAGTGTCGGATCCCTTCCATTTTTTCCGCCTGATTAGTGTTACATAGAGGATGGTTGCCTAGTTGTACTTCCTCTTAAAACAATAATCACCACCACCACCTCACATGGACATCGAAGGCCACGCATCTTGGAAAATGCCTAGAGATAATGCGGTCGTTATTGAAGGTTTCTCGAAGCAATTCTTTCACCTGGCGAGCGAATTCTTGCATGAAAATAACTATGTGCTTGCAGTTGCGTTCCTGCAAAGCTGGAATCACGTGTTCCTATAACGTACAGATGTCACTGTACACCTAACAGGCCCACGAGAGCTCAGAATAAAGGAGCTTGTAAAACCACACTAAATAGTCACGTAAGCTGAATGCAATAGTTGTTCCGACACAACGTTAGGAGGAGTTGAACCCCATATGCGACAGTTATGCGCATTTACTGCACGCTCCAGAGTAAAATGCACCTCGTCAGTCCACAGAATATTCCCCCGGCCACATGTTGTCCACTTACACGCGCGCCAGAAACCGAAGGCAAAGCCACGGCGTTACAGAATGAATCTTCTAGGGACAGTAGAGTAAAATGCGCAGCAAACTCTTGTGACCGGGGCAGCGACAATTCACGTGACACAGAATTGGGAGAATGTGCTGCGCGGTCTGCTACAGCTCATGGGCGCGACACCTCATTCACAAGTTTCCTCGAATTTCTTAATCATTTCCTTCAGCCCATTACTTGTCATCTCCCGCAATGCTATTGCTGCCATTCTGATAGTAGTGAACTGTCTCTCTTCCCCTCCCCCTGTGGGTGGGGGCGGTAGAATAACACCCACGGTATCCCCTGCCTGTCGTAAGAGGCGACTAAAAGGGGCCCCAGGGGCTCTGAACTTTGGAGCGTGGGTTGGCGACCACGGGGCCCTTAGCTGAGTCCTGGCATTGCTTCCTCTTACTTGTGCCAGGCTCCTCACTTTCATCTGTCCTGTCCGACCTCCCTTGATCAACTCTTGATCTTTTCCGACCCCGACGCTATTAGGTTTGCGAGGGCAAGGGAGTCTTTCATTTTCACGCCCTTCGTGGCCCTTTTCTTCCTTTGGCCGATATCTTCATTTTTCGAAGTGTCGGATCCCTTCCATTTCTTCTCTCTGATTAGTGTTATATAAAGGATGGTTGCCTAGTTGTACTTCCTCTTAAAACAATAATCACCACCACCACCACCACCTTCCCATTTTATTACGCTACAACGAGGACTCGCTTCACAAAGGGAATAAACATGCGTCACCAAGCAACAACCAATGAACTGACAACGCAATTCTACCGGGGGAACATTTTGATGTCGGCTTGCGGAATTTTGGACATTCTGACCGCTTAAAGCGCCATATTTTCGCCTGGTGGAGAAACGTTGAACTAATAACTTGTGTGGCACAATTCGCGAGCGCGTTACTGAGTTAGCATATCTACAACATTTCAGAGTTCTACCATCATTACAGCCCGTGCTGTGGATACCTAATAATGGTTTATTTATTCCGGCAAATTTAGGGATGTGTTCCCTTTCTTACACTTAACAGTCTTAACCTAGAACACTTAATAATAACTACTGATGGCCATAATATGACAATGTTAACAATAGAAACGGTAATAGTATTGATAAAAGTAATCACACTTAAAAAAAGAAAAATCATATCATCAAAAATATATAAATAATGAGTACCGGTACTATAACTACTGCTTAAAAGGAAGATTAGTAAATGTATGCATTTCTACAGTACACCGAAATATCGCCTTCAATGAGAGGTGAACAGAAGGATTAGGAAGAAGAAGAAGGAAGAGAAGAGGAAGAACAAGATCTTTGTAAGGAAGAGGGAAATAATGATGAAGAGGCGGTAGGAGGAGGTATATGCAGGTCATAATTTGATGATTACGCAGTATTTCGACACAGGCATGTTTAAAAGCTAAGCCGCTGGACATGCTTCTGACGTCCACTGGTAGGAGATTCCATTGTCGGGCTGCGGTAACGGTGAATGATTTCGTGTAGATTGCTGTTCTGTGTACAGGAAGGGATAAACACATGGTGCTGCAGGATCGGGTCTGTGGAGAGGAGCTTGATGCGATCCCGCAGATAGGCTGTTGAGAAGTTTAAAGAATATTATGCAAAAAGCAAAGAGTATGAAGTGTGCTTCGTTCTTGCAGGCGAAGCCACCCGAGCCGTATGTAAGACGGTGTGACATGATCAGCGTAACGAGGTCCACAAATAAATTTTACACAAGCATCCTGAGCACACTGTAACTTCCTTCCCCAGTCTACTCCTAGGTTGTTGTAAACTGTATCGCAATAATCAAAATGAGGTAATGCGCGTGATTCCACAAGAATTTTCTGCAGTTTAAAAGGGAAAGTGAATTTGAATTTACTGAGACAGTGTAGCGTTCCGTATATTTTTCTACACACAGATATAGTTTGGGCAGACCAGGACAGACGTTCGTTAAATATTATTCCAAAATTTCTTACATTTTGGCTATACTGTATGAGAGTACCACTTATGGACAAGTGTGGTAACGCTGTTCGATTGAGTTTGCAAAGTAATTTAGCGGACTACTACAATATACAGTGCTTTTATTACCTTTAAATTTGTGACACATTTCCTAAAATTTAATAAAATTGGTCAGTAAACTTTTGATTCCTCTGCAATTTGTCGTTATAAATTCTGGGCGAGAGTCTCATTCGGTGGCGCGTAGTGTTAGGAAAAGTACTTAAATAGCTGTACTGGACATCAATTCAGGTACATGATACTACTGTCCAAATTAAGAGAATTTGTCAACAAAGGTTTCAGCAGAGGTTTTATACTTCCATATGTCATGAGATTGGTGTTATTCGAGAGGAGTGTTGCCAACTTATATTTTCAAGATCCGCTAAATACTACTGAAAATCCGCTAAAATTCCGCCAATAAATCAGATCTCAAATAATGAGCAATAAAAATTAGCAATAATAATAATAAACATTGAAAAGACAGAAAGGAAGATCTTGAGGAAGATACTAGGGCCCAGGAAAGTGGGTCAAGAATTTAGACTGCGACCAAATGAGGAACTATACAAAACGACCGAAAAAATCACAACATCCTTCAAGAAGAGAAGACTCTGCTTCTACGGACACATTAAAAGAATGCCACCAGAGAGAACAGCCAAGCGAATTCTGGAATAAATGGAGAACAGGAAGACACAAACTAGCTGGCTTAAAGGGGTCAAGGAGGATATGGAGGAAAATAATATATCACAGTACGTAGTATACAACAGACAGGAATACAGAAAAATCATCAACAAAATTAAGGGATTCCAAGATCAAAGTAGCAAAAAACGGACCGGCAACAAGTGGTCACGAGAACGTAAAGAAGCCCACTCCGAAAGGATGAAGAAGTACTGGGCCGATCGAAAGAGGAAGAACCGTAAATGAATGATGCTTAACGTGGTCCATAGTAGACCCATTCGAAAACAATAATAATAATAATAATAATAATAATAATAATAATAATAATAATAATAATAATAATAATATCAAATGTCTGCACTCACCTGATCTGTGAGTTTCACTGCCTGCGAGCCGGCGAACTAAAAACTTGTAGGCGTTTTAGTGCCGGATGCAAACTAGGCAAATCCCCTGCCTCAAGGGCCACACACAAAACAGGCCAGTTCATTAAACGGTCTTCCTTCATAGCATAAATATAAATGCTACTCTCTCAGTTTCCTTATCTGCCGTCATTTGTCAACTAAGAGAAAAGTACCCTTTCCCCACGGATTACAAATTTATGATACCCATGGTCTCATAACATCAAATCCAAATAACATGTTTTCCTCATGTGACTGCTAGCTCCTGATGAGAAATACCTAATAGCTTGGAGACAGACTGGAGTACAAATTTTTTAAAAAACGTAAAATGGATAAAACAATTCCGCTATAATAAATCTAGAATTCCGCCAAAAAATCCGCTGTCCGCTAAATGATATATTTATCCGCCGACAGACTTCTAATTCCGCCAAATTTAGCAGAAAATCCGCTAAGTTGGCAACACTGTCACTGGGTTTCACCCTTTATTTTCTTGACAAGGCATATACAGCATCATGTCTATAAGTACGGGCCGTGAAAGCATCAAAGGCAACATTATTTTATTATTGACAATCTTCTACCATCTTCCTGCAACAGCTGCGGGTTGCCCAAGGACAAACGGTACCTTAACAACAATAATGGATCCAGAGAGATACAAGAGATAGTATGAGGTTAAGAGTAGACAAAAGAGTCGGACTTATCAAATATTTATCTGAGTTTCTTGTACACCAGCCCCAGGGGCTCTGAACTTTGGAGCGTGGGTTGGCGACCACGGGGCCCTCAGCTGAGTCCCGGCATTGCTTCCACTTACTTGTGCCAGGCTCCTCACTTTCATCTATCCTATCCGACCTCCCTTGGTCAACTCTTGTTCTTTTCCGACCCCGACGCTATTAGGTTTGCGAGGGCTAGGGAGTCTTTCATTTTCACGCCCTTCGTGGCCCTTGTCTTCCTTTGGCCGACATCTTCATTTTTCGAAGTGTCGGATCCCTTCCATCTTTCCCTCTGATTAGTGTTATATAGAGGATGGTTGCCTAGTTGTACTTCCTCTTAAAACAATAATCACCACCATCACCACCATCTTGTACACCACGATGGACTTCCTGAGAGTAGTAATGGCGATGTTGTAATGAAATCTCTACTCAGCCCAATGGTACCGCAAAAGTCGACAAACATTTTAGGTATGGTTCCTCGAGCACCTAATATCAAGCCGAATGCAGAGATGGATGAGAGATTATTGATTTCAACTCCTCTGATGACACTGATGTCATGAAGGTCACATGATTGTAAAAACTAGCCAATAATATTAATCTCAATGTATACCTGTCCCCGTAGAGAAACAGGACAAGTGTTGGACACCCTGCCATGTTTTAATGACTAGGAGAGCCCTCTATACCAGGCTTTTTAAAACGAGGAAGTACTTTTACATCTCAATCATTACCATTACAATTACTGGAATATAATACAAAGTAGGCGATTCTTAAAGTATCATCATCAAAATCATGAACAACTGGGAAAAACGTACCTGATAACCAAGAAAATGGAGGGGCCTGCTTCATAAAATGGAATTTATTCCTCCTCTTATCAGCAGAACGTGACAATTCCTGATCAGATTCATAGCTACCACATTGTCAGACTCTTTCTCGCTGTGCAATATCACCCACCATATATTCTCCATCTTCATCTTCAAAATCACTACTTATGAAGAAATGTTCTATTTGTTCGTCAACAAGAGATTAATGTGTACTTAGAGGCGCCATGATGGCTACAAGATAGCGGGAAAGATATCACACTTCAGCAAGGACAAAATAACCTCAAGATCGGTTTCGGGTGTAACATGGTGCGGTATATCTGACAAACGAAACCTCTTTGAAGATTCCCCCGAAAATTCAAAGCAAGGCGCTATGTAAGGTTCATCAAAATAGGTAATGCACCAAAACTTAAATATACAAGGCACTGCCTTCAGAAACGTACATATATGAGTTTGGCAGTGAAAGGGTTAAAATTTAAAGTGCCTGCCAGGATTAGAAAAGCATTCAAATACCATCAGGCCATATGTTGGGCAAAATAATAAAATGCATAGAAATATACAAATAAAATTTGTTAAAATTATAGCACAGAATACTTGCTAACCTGGTTCAGTGCAGCGCTAATAGCAGCCATCTGACTCCTCACCAGGCTGGCTCGTTCCACACTCGACATATCCTTGCCGAAGCTGTTGATTTGCACATGTTGTCGATGAAGTAGTGGTGACTTATAGAGAGTTATAGGATGTGGACGAGGAGGAGGTGGAAAGTTGGAGAGACGTAGTTGAAGTAGTCGCATTACTCGTAGGAGTTGAGGAAGCAACGGAAGAAAACTGAGGTTGCTGCTGTTGCTGTTGTTGAAGCAGATCTGGAGGAACAAAGGACGCAGCTGATACAGACGTTGAAGGAGGAGGAAGGCTGCCATTACGGGCTCCGGATGGAGGTAAGCCTGGAGAGGGACCGCTTGCAGTCGTGTCAGAGGCCAGGGAAGTAGCCGAGCTATCCGAGGATGGCGTGGATGCTGGCGGGAGAGGAATTATGTTAGACGCTACAGCCGTTGATGAAGAAGGGAAGTGACTCTGTTGCAACCCGAACGTCGGAGTCTGTGCGTTCGAAATGACTGGGGCAGCTTCATCATCAAGGGTCTGATCGGAGAATTGGTGGTGGCTGGCAGGACTGCCGGCAAGCCCATTGTTGAATTGACTAGAGGCCGTGGTAGTGAGAGGATTCAGACAGAACAGTGAGAGCCTAGGTCGTGATACGTTCACCAAGCGCGCCGATGTACAGGTACCGCTTGTACTGGGACCAGGTTCTTCTACCACCAGATGCTGCTGTTGCGAGGCCTGTTGTTGTTGCTGTTGAGCTTCAGGCTGGGGTCCAAAGGCTGGAATCACAGGACTGTGCATCCCCGGCAACATATTAGGACGATAAAAACCAGGCAAAGAGGCCACGATTCGATAGGAATCACCGGGGGACCAATGCCACATTTGAGGCTGCTGGGGCTGCTGATGCTGTTGCTGCTGTTGTTGCTGCAGTCGAAGCTGTGGCTGTTGTTCTTGCCTTAGTTGGTCTCCTCTGTAAAAGTAAGTAGGAAATAATTACAAGCAAGAAGAAACATGTGTAGAGGTTTTACCATGTACTAAGATTAAGAAATGACATCCTTAATTCAACAAAACGAAACAGTGAACTTATCATTAGTAATCACTACTTGTTTTCATACACTTGCATTATTTAAGTATACATTGAAAACACTGTTACCCGCTTAAATGTTTACTTACGGCTGCCATTTTACGGCCAGAAAAATAAAATCATACGTGACGTACGAGAGAGAGAGCGCACACACTACAAATTTCCTCTTTATAGGGAATCGTTCAGAGCGCTACAGAAACCGCACAAAATCACAGTTTGAATGTAAAAGAATCAAATGAAGTCTGCGAATGGTAAGTCCAAGACCAGTAACCATCCATTCAAATTACGTGCTACACTGACTTGCCTTGCGAGTTGAAAAGGACGTCAAAATGGAACGAAAGAACTGAAGATAATATATTGTGCAGTATCAAGTGCATGGAAGAGAGACTGGTGTAGAACCACAATAAACTTGCTACTGGCAGGCTCAGAAACTGGAATAAAGGAGGCAAAATCCACTTGATGATTGTTCCGTGGACCAAAGTGTGGAAAATTTCCTGAGATCCAGGAAGAACGTCGTGGAATTGAGAAATGACTGCATTGCTGTATCGTATGAAAGTGAAGGACGTAACGATAAAAGAAGTGCACAATGGGATGAGATCTTCGTTTTATGTGAAGACAAACCACACTGGCTCAGCAGCTACCACGTGATTAACGGACATCATCAAACTAAGACAAGAAGATTATTTTCATACTAGTGGAGCAACAGGGATTCAGAACCAATGGGTGCTAAATCAGCATTTTCCGACGAGGTCATTGACCCTGGCAAAGTCATTGTCCCCATGACGTCACGACCACGCGATCTTGTTTTGACAGGTGTTGAATAACGGAACGACCCTGATCTCACAGTTGTCATCTTGAAGGGTCCTAAACTCACAGCAAGTGTTTTTGTTTACAAAACATGACCACGTGCTCTTTGTTTGACAGGTGTGGGGCACGGAATTTGAATAAGTGCGCAAGGCTAACTTCACAGACGCCATCTTAGAGGAGTGTAACCTCACTTCACGTGCTTTTGTTTACACAACACGGCCACGTGCTCTTGTTTTACAGCTCTTAACATGACCACGTGCTGAGGGTAGAGATGTAGTTCTCTCCTCCCAGCCCCCTTACCAAAAATTGGGAATGGGTGAGTGAGAGATGCGCTCTCCCCTTCTCCCTAGAGTTCCACCGCCTTGGAGTTGAGTCCTCTATCGAAAATATTGCCCCAGGGCCTGGTCAACTCTGCCTTGTGCATCTCTATTTATTGCATGGTTGAGCGCAGATCCACGAGCAATGGAGAGGGTAATGCGCGCGCATCGATTGCCGATATCTGCGCTCTTTGGTAGAAGAGATTTTAAATTCATCTCGAAATTTACGACAGTCGATTAGTCTGCCGATATTTGCACTCTCTGGTGTCCGACTCGTTGGCTGAACGGTCAGCGTACTGGCCTTCGGTTCAGAGGGTCCCGGGTTCCATTCCCAGCCGGGTCGGGGATTTTGTTAATTGGTTAATTCCAATGGCACGGGGGCTGGGTGTGTGTGTTGTCTTCTTCATCATTTCATCCCCATAACGACATGCAGGTCGCATACGGGCGTCAAGTATAAAGACCTGCACCTGTCGAGCCGAACCCGTCCTGGGATATGCCGGCACTTAAAGCCATACGACATTTCATTCCATTTGCACTTTCTGGTAGAAGATATTGTGAACTTACCTCAAAATTTACGATAGTCGATTAGTCTACTGATATTTGCGTTCTCTGACAGAAGATATTGTGAACTCATCTCGAAATTTACCATAGTCGATTAGTTCACACGGACGTAAGTTACTACCCGCTATTTTACAGATCACTTTCATTTTTTCTATCTGCATGTAACTATCTAACCTGCTTTATTTTCTATCTCCCCTTAGAGGTGGTTGACTAGTAAGGCGAGGTTTTACGATATTGCATGGGTGTAAGAAAGAACATTCCCTTTAACCACATACTAACTCTTTCTGTTATCCGTAAAACACCGGGCATGTTGGCCATCCGTAGGCGACCTGCACGTCGTGATCTGGATAAAAGACAACACAAACACCAGTAAACATAACCAATAATGGATAAAATTCCCGACCGTGCCGGGGAATCGAACCCGAGAACCGCTGTGGCTACGAGCACAGATCATCGCGTGTGCGAGACATGGCCGAGCCGGGGGGAATAAAACTCTATCTGAATTTTAAATATTATGAGCAGAGATTGTGCGAGGTAGAGCCGGGAATCGAATCCCGGGATCTCTGACGTGCTTGAAATCAAACCCGGGGCCTGGGAGGTGCGACGTAATGTTGAATAAATATCGAATCAACTTATAATTGCAGGTAAAAATACCGCATCTAGTCAAGATTCGAAGTCTGGTGGGTTACTAGGTGAGAGACATGATCGCTACCGTGTGGCTGACATTGGGTTAATTATTTTTCAGATCTCGCGCTAGTGAGGTTAAGTTGGTAGCACTAAGGTTTAGGCCCATTAAGATGGCAGCACTGCGGATGACAGGTGACGAATTTGCAGCTACTGCGATAAAGAGGGCAGCACGGTGCTATGTAGTTTAAAGATGGCGGATGACAGCTGTCAAAAAAGCACGTGGATTTGTTTACCGGTTCAAATCTCGCTCTAGTTAGGTTAAGTTGGTACTACTGAGGTTTAGGCCCGTCAAGATGGCTGTACTGAGGTTAGCGATGCGTTGTTGTCTGTGAAAAAGCACGTGGCTGTCAAAAAGCACGTGGATTTGTTTACCAATTCAAATCTCGCGCTTGTGAGGTTAAGTTGGTACCACTGAGGTTTAGGCCCGTTAAGATGGCAGCAGTGAGGTTAGCGATGCGTTGTTGTCGATGACAGCTGTCAAAAAACACGTGGCTTTGTTTACCAATTCAAATTTCCCGCGGGAGGAGGAGCAGGCCCCTGGGAAGGCTCCCGGGAGGAGGAGGAGGCACGGGCCCCTGGGAAGGCCCCTCGGGAGGAGGAGGAGGAGGAGGAGGAGGAGGAGGAGGAGGAGGAGGAGGAGGCCCCTGGGAGCCCGGAGGCGGAGGCGGCCGCAGAACCATCCAATTATACTACTATCTCACGGTTACAGGAGATAGAAGGAATCGTCCGCGCCTATAATTAAGGTACAGAGTGTACGCTGTCAGGCTATCCTCATTCATAATCTTGTAACAATACCTTTTTGTAGATCGTGACAATAGGCTGTTGTTTTAGCAAGAATATATTCAAATATTTTAAATTCTACGAATGCGTGTAAGAGAATTGAACACAGGCTTCTAGATGTAGCAGGCTGTAGTGTGCTGTGAAGTACGAATTCCAGCAATGAGTGTCCGGGAATCGAACGCAGGCCTCTAGAGGTGGCAGGCTGCGAACTAGCCCTTAGCACTGCTCTGCACGAATGCCAGCAATGTGAGACGGGAAAGGGCTCGACCTCACGGCTAGTCCTATGGTTTTCCGTGGTTTTCCATTCTCCTGCACTAAGGCGAATGCCGGGAAACTTCTCTCTATAGGCCACGGCCGCTAAAACCCTCATCTTCTCCGCCCATCTTCTTCACCGTAACAAATCTCCCAGCCTGAGAGACAGCGTCACCGTCCAAGATGCCCGGGAGGAATGAAAATATTTTAATAGTAGCAAGGTATAGCATTCTGAAATATGGATCTTCACAGAATAAGCAGTAGTGTGAGGGAATATAGATTCTTCATAATAAACACATCAAGTGTAGAGGTTAATAGGAAAGTCATAGATGCAATGAAGAAAGAATTTAGATGATTATGCCACATATACAATGAGGTGATGTAGAGGAAATGTTTATATGAAAATTCGATTCGTATCACAAGTGAGTTAGAAGTAGTCATTTCAGGGTATTGTGGGATGATAGGAGAACTAATTGCAATCATTATCCTGGATTACTGAGACTTCATGATGAATTTACATAAACATTTATCTAGGATCTGAAGCTAAGGTAAGGTGATTAGTATAAAAATATGCGTAGGAGTAGGATCATCTAACTCGCATTTTCATAGAGAGGATCAATTCAGTACAGATCTATTGAGGGCAAGAGTGGCGAATTCCCTATGTGTTTTATCATCACGACTGCAGTGAGCTGTATCATGACAGTGTTAGTATTGTTGAGGTTATGTTCACTCATTGGCTGTTTCTTTTAAACTATCGCAAACAACAAATAGACTCGTCTGTCAATGAAATTAAAAAATATACTGTATATGCAATTAAATGGAACATCACGGTCATTTGTAACTATTGTTGGTAGACTTATTGGAGTATGGTTAACTTCAATTTTATTGGGGCTTATTTTTAAATAATGACTCTATTTGAAAGGCAGTGATGATTTCCGTTATTCCACGTTTTTTTCCATTGTTGTGGGACACTAACAGTCTTTATTTCTATCGTAATTTTCCCCCTGTGGGTGGGGGCGGTAGAATAACACCCACGGTATCCTCTGCCTGTCGTAAGAGGCGACTAAAAGAGGCCCCAGGAGCTCTGAACTTTGGAGCGTGGGTTGGCGACCACGGGGCTCTTAGCTGAGTCCTGACATTGCTTCCACTTACTTGTGTCAGGCTCCTCACTTTCATCTATCCTATCCGACCTCCCTTGGTCAACTCTTGTTCTTTTCCGACCCCGACGCTATTAGGTTTGCGAGGCCTAGGGAGTCTTTCATTTTCATGCCCTTCGTGGCCCTTGCCTTTCTTTGGCCGATACCTTCATTTTTCGAAGTGTCGGACCCCTTACATTTTTTCTCTCTGATTAGTGTTATATAGAGGATGGTTGCCTAGTTGTACTTCCTCTTAAAACAATAATCACCACCACCACCACCACCATCTATCGTAATCTAACCTCTTGTTTGGAAATTGGTGATACAATCTGTATTCAATTCATTCATATTGTAATTATTATTCTTTTTTAATATGACATTTAAGCTGATTCCAGCCTCGCACACATCAATGTTTATTTTCGTTAGGTACTTTCCCGTCGCTCCTTCTGACATTTTGTTGAGTCTACGATGAATGAATATCTGACACATTCCCTCATCAGTAAGAGGAAAGAGATCTTTGTGGTCTACCCCGTATCCTTCAGATGAAAACATGCCCAGGAGGGACGAGTATCGTGTCTCGTTTACTAGCGTAGTCCGGAGTGAACCACAAGATCGGGTAGAGGACCGATAGAGCGTGGTCGGCATTGACTACTTTTTATTCCCTCACATTGAACTTTCTTTCGGCCTTTTTTGCATGTGTTATAACTCCTGTATTATTTTGTGTATATTTTTTGGCTTCCATGAGAAATCAAGGTCAGCGATGGTCACAAGGGCCTGTAGAAGTGGAAGCTCGTTCTCCCTGGTTGTTCTTATTTTGAGAGCGTTTATGCTCATTGGCCTTCACTTTCCCTCGTGAATGATGAAGCTCTGATCACAGCAATGGTTCTAATTCTTAAATTCTTGAACCTTAAAGAAACAAAGTTAGAAAATACACTTCAAACTTTATCTTAATGTGGTCATTTACTCTCCCATTATTACGGCCTTCAGCTGACCACTGTAGAAAGAGACTGTAATTACAATTCTATGAAGGCCGATGACATCACTGGAATGTGACGTAGACAGCTGGAACAACACGCAAAGTCACACTCCTAGAAGAGAACAATTGAGTGAACACAAGAGGTTTTTCATATTTTAAAAATTGTGATTTGATGGAATCTGATGATCTTATTTCAACATGCCATTCTATTCTAATTAAATTGTTTCTTATGATTGATGTCTTTTCCATTTATTTTATAAATTTAATTTTGATCATAAATTAGACTGAAGACCCTCACTCGTGCTGTATGTTCTAGAAAGTACAAAACCTCTATAAAAAGCAGGGGATAAAGTGTACCCCAGTACCTTGAAGACTTGCTGCTTGCTCAACTATGACTTCTACATTTACACGGACAGCTCTCACACACCTAATAACGCTGAATGTGACAAAGTTTCGTACTAGAACAAAAGCAAAGTGTTTTCAGCCCAGTATAAATTGTCACCCAGCTGCTCAGCTATGGGCCATCAAGTCTGGTGTGGAGAGGTGTGAACACAACAACAGCAGTGACTCGCAATCAACAACAAAATAGCTACAGCACGTCTGTCTTTCGTGGATCCAAGGACACACTGCTTCTCCTGGAATTGAACAGTTAGACATCTTCATCGACATGGAAATTGCCTACAACAAATCGATGCAAACGCCCAATCAAAAATTTTCTAATAAGAAAGTGGAGCAAGTACAAAGTGGTCTGTCACAAGAGAATCATTTGTTCCAGACAAATGTAGACAACTCCAGTGCAAAACGTTGTGCCCGAATTCATTCTCACTCAGTTTCTCTCCAGCCTTGCAAAGTTTAAGTGCTACTTTGAACGTTTAAAATTAACATTGCAGATTATTATTGTCATTATTTGTGCTTTTGTGCATCTTCACAAACATTGGACCATTTTCTGTTCGACTGTATCATGTTTGGAAGGACAAGATTCTCCACAATTGTAATGTGTAAGTTTGAAAGCCATTATTCCACCTGTTTAGGAAATCCTCTTGCTACAAACGGTTCCTTAAGTTCATTCAACAAGAAATGATTAAATGATCAAAACTATAACTCATGTAAAATTTAGTTCAAACTATTTAGTTACTGAATATGCTGAATTCTCTTCATTCATGGTGCAATTTCATAAGATGTTGAAGTAAACATGATGGATATGGTAGACCACAACAGTTAGCACTACTATAAGAACGTGGTAATAAGACTTACCGCGGCCGTTTAATCCCATTGTCAGGTTCGTCAGAGTTTTCTCTTTGCCTCTTTGCTGGTCTTCGGGAGGTGGTTGGTGCTGTGGAAAAGCAATCACTATTAGTTTTGTTCAGTCATAGTCCATGCTTAATAACATGTGTAAGATACCCACAGCCTAGACTTGCTGGCGATCATTTTGGAACAAAACCTCTAAAAAGGAGATACGATTGTCAACCGCCACCTAACCTACGCGAATGTGACGTAGTTAAGGAGATACAATTATCGTTTACAAAACTCTAAACTTCTTTCATGGTTGAACATCATATTATTAAAAGGAAGTGACAGAATTCATAAATGATCTGTTTGAGTAATTCAAAACCATCACAAATGAGTTGAGGAAAGGAACATCTGAGTTGGAAAGATCTCTGGTAATAATAATTTCGTGTGGCTACTTCTAGCCGAGTGCAGCCCTTGTAAGGCAGACCCTCTGATGAGGGTGGGCGGCATCTGCCATGTGTAGGTAACTGCGTGTTATTGTGGTGGAGGATAGTGTTATGTGTGGTGCGTGAGTTGCAGGGATGTTGGGGACAGCACAAACACCCAGCCCCCGGGCCTTTGAAATTAACCAATTAAGGTTAAAATCCCCGACCCGGCCGGGAATCGAACCCGGGACCCTCTGAACCGAAGGCCAGAACGCTGACCATTCAGCTAACGAGTCGAACAGATCTCTGGTGAATGTCAGCAATGATACCAAAGTGGCTTTATATGTGTCTGAAGACCTTACACAGTATACCCGTAGGAACAAGCAAGAAATGATAAAAGAAAATGTGTATGATTTGGTGATACAAACACCCATGGCACTGGGGATTGATTTGGGATTTCACGAGATTGATTTGCTCATCGTCTGCCGTAAAGAGGTGGGGACTTTGGAAAAATTGTGGTCAAATTCACTAACAGGTGGAAGAAAGACGAAATAGCGAATGCGAGAATTCAGAAAAGAGTTCTGAACACCCAGGATATTTGACTGAACTGCCCATCATGCAAAGCATTCAATAATCTTTCGCCCAGGAATGAGAATATTGCAAGAAGGTGCAGGTCACTGAATCAGAATGGAAAAATATTTGCCACCTGGACACGGGACTGCAAGATCTACGTCTGCGAAGCTAGGGATGGATCAAGCATGATCATCCGCAGCGAGGTAAAGATCGCACACACGAACAGTAAATACTGCAGGTACTACACTCACCCGAATTTATAGAGATTGGAAATGGTAGAGGGCATTTATAGGAATAAGGAAATAATAAACTCTGTTGAGATTTGGTGTGATACTACAGAAAACTACAAATTACAAACGAAAAATCAGGCTCCAAATTCTAAATTTACGAGTATCTGTATCAATGCGCGATGTCTTTTAAATAGGATGTATAGGATGTTATGCTTACCGATATTACTGATGAGCTTAGAGACCTTGACATTGCAGTTATAACAGAAAATTGGCTATCGGATGAAGAGACATTCTATATGACACATCTAGCTTTGATCTAGCAAGAGAGGACTGCCAGTGTAAGTCATTAGTACCAAATTGATGAAAAACCTTGCGCATATTTTATGCAATACAAGAAAATCAAACTCATTGCTTATAGGAGACATAACGTGGAGTTATAAAGGATCTTTATTGAATTGTTACAAATTTTATCCCTGCAATAGGCCTACGAGGCTACCAACAAGAATAACACCCACATCACCACTTTACTACTGGTGACTACTATTAGTATAATGTAATAAGTAACATTAATGATCACAATATTCTAATAATTCTACAACTTAAAGGCAGGACTCAATTCAGTAATGACGCAAATATACAAACATGAAAATATATTACACTAAGCTAAAAGGTTTTTCATGAAAAAATACATGTACTGATATGGATGAAGCATACAACCAAATTTGTGCTATTATTAGTAAGAGACTTAGACTAGATACGAGTAGTTCAAATATTAGGCAAAAATACACACATAAGGCATGGGTGCCACAAAAACTCCTAGAGGTGGTAAAAAAAAAGGAAAAATTATCCTACACTCAAAAACTAAAACTGCAATCCCTGTAACTGAAACAATCGAAGAGTAACTGTAACTGGAACCAGCTGAGATCGTCTGATCCTCAGAAGAGGAAGGGTATATTGTAACTACAAATAGGTGAGATCCTCTGATCCTCAGAAGAAGGAGGGTATATTGTAACTACAACCAGGTGAGATCCTCTGATCCTCAGAAGAGGGAGGGTATATTGTAACTGCAACGAGGTGAGATCGTCTGATCCTCAGAAGAGGGAGGATATATGCTAAGTGCAACCAGGTGAGATCCTCTGATCCTCAGAAGAGGGAGGGTATATTGTAACTACAACTAGTTGAAATGCTCTATCCGCAGAAGAGAGAGATAGTATATTGTAACTACAACGAGGGGAGATCTCCTGATCCTCAGAAGAGGGAGAGTATATGCTAAGTGCAACCAGGTGAGATCCACTGATCCTCAGAAGAGGGAGGGTATATTGTAACTGCAACGAGGTGAGATCCTCCGATCCTCAGAAGAGGGAGGGTGTATTGTAACTTCAAACAGGTGAGATCCTCTGATCCTTAGAACAGGGAGGATATGTGCTAAGTGCAACCAGGTGAGATCCTCTGATCCTCAGAAGAGGGAGGGTATATTGTAACTGTAACCAGGTGAGATCCTCTGATCCTCAGAAGAGGGAGAGTATATTGTAACTACAACTACGTGAAATCCGCTGATCCTCAGAAGAGGGGGTATATTGTAACTGTAACCAGGTGTGATCCTCTGATCCTCAGAGGAGGGAGGGTGTACTGTAACTTTAAGGAGGTGAGATCATCTGATCCTCACAAGAGCGAGGGTATATTGTAACTGTAACCAGGTGAGATCCTCTGATCCTTAGAAGAGGGAGGGTGTATTGTAACTTCAACGAGGTGAAATCCTCTGATCCTCAGAAGAGGGAGGGTGTATTGTAACTGTAACCAGGTGAGATCCTCAGAAGAGGGAGGGTGCATTGCAACTTCTACCAGGTGAGATCCTCTGATCCTCAGAAGAGAGAGGGTCTATTGTAAGTGCAACCAAGTGAGATCCACTGATCCTCAGAAGAGGGACGGTATATTGTAACTGCAACCACGTGAGATCCTCTGATCCTCAGAAGAGGGAGGGTATATTGCAACTGTAACCACGTGAGATCCTCTGATCGTCAGAAGGAGGAGGGTGTATTGTAACTGTAACCAGGTGGTATCCTCTGATCGTTAGAAGAAGGAGAGTGTATTGTAACTGTAACCAGGTGAGATCCTCTGATCCTCAGAAGAGGGAGGGTATATTGTAACTGTAACCAGGTGGTTTCCTCTGATCGTTAGAAGAAGGAGAGTGTATTGTAACTGTAACCAGGTGAGATCCTGTGATCCTCTGAAGAGAAAGGGTATATTGTAACTGTAACCAGGTGGTATCCTCTGATCGTTAGAAGAAGGAGAGTGTACTGTAATTGTAACCAGGTGAGATCCTCTGGTCCTCAGAAGAGGGAGGGTATATTGTAACTGTAACCAGGTGGTATCCTCTGATCGTTAGAAGAAGGAGAGTGTATTGTAATTGTAACCAGGTGAGACCCTCTGATCCTCAGAAGAGGGAGGGTATATTGTAACTGTAACCAGGTGGTATCCTCTGATCGTTAGGAGAGTGTATCGTAACTGTAACCAGGTGGTATCCTCTGATCGTCAGAACGAGGAGGGTGTATTGTAACTGTAACCAGTAGTATCCTCTGATCGTTAGAAGAAGGAGAGTGTATTGTAATTGTAACCAGGTGAGATCCTCTGATCCTCAGAAGAGGGAGGGTATATTGTAACTGTAACCAGGTGGTATCCTCTGATCGTTAGAAGAAGGAGAGTGTATTGTAATTGTAACCAGGTGAGATCCTCTGATCCTCAGAAGAGGGAGGGTATATTGTAACTGTAACCAGGTGGTATCCTCTGATCGTTAGGAGAGTGTATCGTAACTGTAACCAGGTGGTATCCTCTGATCGTCAGAACGAGGAGGGTGTATTGTAACTGTAACCAGGTGAGATCCTCTGATCGTTAGAGGAAGGAGAGTGTATTGTAACTGTAACTAGGTGAAATCCTCTTATCCTCAGAAGAGGGAGGGTGTATTGTAACTGTAACCAGGTGAGGCCCTCTGATCCTCAGAAGAGAGAGGTTATATTGTAACTGTAACCAGGTGAGATCCTCTGATCGTTAGAAGAAGGAGAGTGTATTGTAACTGTTACTAGATGAGATCCTCTGATCGTTAGAAGAAGGAGAGTGTATTTTAACTGTAACCAGGTGAGGTCCTCTGATCCTCATAAGAGGGAGGGTATATTGTAACTGTAACCAGGTGAGATCCTCTGAACGTTAGAAAAAGGAGAATGTGTTGTAACTGTAAGCAGCTGAGATCCTCTGATCGTTAGAAGAAGGAGAGTGTATTGTAACTGTAACCAGGTGAGATCCTCTGATCGTTAGAAGGAGAGTGTATTGTAACTGTAACCAGGTAAGATCCTCTGATCGTTAGAAGAAGGAGAGTGTATTGTAACTGTAACCAGGTGAAATCCTCTGATCCTCAGAAGAGGGAGGGTATATTGTAACTGTAACCAGGTGGTATCCCCTGATCGTTAGAAGAAGGAGAGTGTATTGTAATTGCAACCATGTTCCTCTGATGCATATATTTATTCTTGTGGCTCTTTCCACATCTTACATGGCACACTCACTACTGAAGGATATTTTACCTCCCAGTTCTCACAAGTGTTGATTTTCCTCTCATAGAAATACGTAATGCTTCATCCTTATCACAACACTAAACTCTCATTCGCACATATTGATTTGTTACATACCTTCCCAATAAGGGCCTAGGTCATCTCTCAGCTAAAAGAAGAAAAGAGATCATTATTATCTAAACAGAGAAACGACAAATTCAAATTGATACATCTCTACATGAAGGTACAAGCTCATGTTCTCATATGAGTATATAATATTAATCTACTACAAATATTTGGAGCAGACACTAAAATTACCATATATACTCGCTATAACACCCCCTATTTAATTTTTAACTATGACGGAGGGGTAGGAAATTTGCAAAATTGCTACGAAAGTAACGGTATACTGACATATTATTCTTCCTGGTAACACACTAAATGGCTCCCTTTTCAAAACAACATAATTCTGGGAGTGGACTGTATTAAGATCAGATGTTGATGAGAAGAGAGGTAGAGGGGGTGTGAAAAGAAAAGATATCGCAGAAACTGTATGAGGAAAAATCATCAAAAAATTATATCAAGTGACGCAACAGCAAGTGCAACAGTAGAGCATTAACTACTCTCTCCCCAACCCTAGATTTCTCAACGCCCTCCGAGCTTCCCGTGGTGGCCAGTAGACGGCATCCTTCAACTTAAATGCTCCAGATTGAGGAGTGGGAGTTACAAGTGTAGACCTGTATGATTCGTTATTGGTGTGAGGAAAATTACTGGGAGGAAAGAAACCATCTAATTCCTTCCATGGTCTGAAGAAAGGAATGGGTTAAAGACGCTACGCAGTTCAGTGTGTGTTGTCTTGGTGTTGCAGGGCAAGTAGAGTTTTACAATGATGTTTTATGTCCTGAAGTTTGGGGAAAAGAACATAACTGTATCAGATTATACAGACATGCAGCGCTGTGTGCCTCTCATGTGTTATGGGGTTCACATCACTCTTATTTAACTGTTTTGTGTGATCATTATGATACTCTCCCCTATTTTTGAAGTTGAGAATTACAAGTCTTACAGGCATGAAAACATGGTATGCAGTCTATTCATTCCTAAAATAATATTTCCTAAAGGGAACTTACTTTGTGTTTTCACAACTTGCTTTACATTTTGCTGACGAAGATAGGTCTTACGGAGGTGATGATTGGAAGGAAGGGGAAGGAAGTCACCGTGGCCTTAATTAAGGTACAGTCGCAGCATTTGATTGCTGTAAAAATATGAAACAACATAAAAGCATCTCCAGGGCTACCGACAGTAGGATTCGAACCCACTACGGTATCTCCCAAATGCAAGCCGGGTTGAGAAAGGTGGAGGACTGGCTAGGCTGACAACCAGCCGCAACGTTGCTATTTAGAAAGTAACGGGATACTAACACATTATTCTTCCTGGAAACACACAGAATGCCTCTCTTTACAGATTCACATAATTCTCGGAGCGGACTGCATGTAGATAGGAAGAGAGTAGAGCAGCTGAAGGTTACCAAGAAGGAAGGAGTATTGACTTTCCTTACACCTCTGTCGGCGGTAAATCTGAAAAATGTTAAGTATGAATGATCGAAGTGGGGTGGGGAGGAAGTGGAGATAATACAATATGTTTCGCAGGAGTGAGAAGAGTCGTGGATTGGGTATAATGAAAGGAAAGTAACATTGTAAAAGTGTACTGATAAGACTCAAAGGAGATGATGAAGTGGGGGAATGTGACGTTACCACAATCCTTCTGAGATGCACGGCGTCTTTAATTCTTTTCTGAAGTAAAATAGAATACATGGCCAACAGTGCAGTCCATTCATACCTGCACAACCGCAATGTTCTTCATGAAAATGACGTGTTCATTAAGTTTTCTATTAAATGCCTACATTAATATTCTGCGCCCGCCAACTCGCTCAATTTCGAGTTGAAGCACTCATTTAATGTTTAATAAATTGTGCAGCCCTATAGGCTGCCCTCTCCTAACATAAATACACACCAGTAGAGGAGCAAACACAGTTCTAAATTCGCTGTGTCAGCACCCGAAGCCATTGACCCCTAGTAGTGTACCTAGGCGAGTTCTGATCCCGAGGTCATTGACCTCTTGTATAGTAGTAGAACTAGGCCGATTCTTGGATTTTGCATAAGAGAGCAAGCCTAACCTCACATCCGCCATCTTGAAGGGGACTATCCTTAGTTTTACGGCAAGATGCCCTTCCCGACGCCAATTGAGCAAGATGGCGGCTATACGCAGCTCATTATGAGACGGCCTAGGGGTGCTTGCGCAAGATGGCATCTATACATAGGCTCTTATGAGACTCCGTAGGGACGCTTGCGCAAGATGGCTGCTATACACAGGCTCTTATGAGACTCCCTAGGGACGGTTGCGCAAGATGGCTGCTATACATAGGCTCATACGAGACTCCCTAGGGATACTTACGCAAGATGGCGGCCATCTATTTGCACAAGATGGCTGCTGTACATGGGCTCTTATGAGACGGCTATGGGCTCTTGCGCAAGATGGCTGCTATACATGGGCTCTTATGAGACTTCCTAGGGACGCTTGCGCAAGATGGCGGCTATCTAATTGTACAAGATGACTGCTATACATAGGTTCTTATGAGACGGCTTAAGAGCGCTTGCGCAAGATGGCTGCTATACATAGGCTCTTATGAGACGGCTTAAGAGCGCTTGCGCAAGATGGCTGCTATACATAGGCTCTTATGAGACCCCCAAAGGACGCTTGCGCAGGATGGTGGCTATCTAATAGAACAAGTTGGCTGCTATACATGGGCTCGTATGAAACGGCCTAGGAGCTCTTACGCAAGATAGGCACTTATGGGACTCCCTAGGGACGCTGGCGCAAGAAGGCGGCTAATTGCGCAAGATGGATGCTATACATGGACTCTTATGAGGCGGCTATGGGCGATTGTGCAAGATGGCGGCTTTACATAGTCTCTTACGAGACGGCCATCGGCGATTGCAAAAGATGGCGGCTATACATGGGCTCTTATGGGACGGCCAAGGGCGCTTGCACAAAATAGCGGCTGGTCTTATGGAGAAAGCTGGCTGAGGGGGCTACTGCACAGGATGGCGGCTATACATGGGCTCTAATGGGACGGCCAAGGGCGCTTGCACAAAATAGCGGCTGGTCTTATGGAGAAAGCTGGCTGAGGGGGCTACTGCACAGGATGGCGGCTATACATAGCCTCTTATGGCCACTTCCTCCTCCGAAGGGACACAACTGCCCTCCTTCTCTTCCTCCTCCATATCCTATAGCAAAAGGGCAAAGAGGCCCCATCTAATAGCAAAAGGGAAAATGGGTACAAAGAACACTTCCTCCTCATCTGTAGGGCAAAATGCAAAAGGGCTACTCTTCCTGGCAAAAGGGCAAAAGGGCAAAAGGGCACCTCCTCCTATTAAAAGGGCAAAAGGGCACATCCACTTAGCAAAAGGGCAAATGGACAAAAAGAACACTTCTTCCTTATCTGTAGGGCAAAAGGTCAAAAGGTCTCCTCCTCCTAGCAAAAGGGCTCTTCTTTTTCTGTATGGCAAAAGAGCTCTTCCTCCTGGCAAATGATAAGTTTTCGAATGCGGAGAAAGCTTTAGGAGGAGGAGGAGGAGAAGGCGGTAAGGTGAGAGTGATAATTTTTTCAGCATGCAAAATTTATTTTAGGACTAAACAGGTTCAATCTAGTTACAGAATGCAATTATAAAAATATAGAATTGACATGCTGTATGTCTTTATCCGACGAGACAAAGCATGTTGACTATCAAACAGAAAACTTTTATCGCTACTGTGCTGTATGTTTCTATTCGCCAAGACAAGTTACAATTAGCACACACTAGAACTGATTGTAGAACAAGACGAATAATGTTGGCTATCAGTGTTCAGAACGGAAAAACTTATAACGCAAAACATTATAAGGTTAATCTCTCTGTTGATACAATCGCACTCTTATGCAATCAGCGTGCACACATAGAATTGCAAATGTTGTAAACGTAGCTCAATCTGATATACTTCTTCATCACTGCAGATAAAATGATTACTACATAGCAGGGGATACCTTTGTCCTAAGGAGATGGATTTTGTGGGATTCGAGCCCATGCAACAGAAAAAAATCTGTTTAGTTACCGAAACAGAATAAAAAATCTTGCTACTGTGCAGATAAAATGATTTTACTACTTAGCAGGGGATACCTTTTTCCTACAGCATATTGTGTTAATGAGAAAGCTTATGGATTCAAACCCTGTTCTAACACAATAAAAATCATAGGGTTGTAACTTTGTTTACAAGGGAGAGGAATAGAAGTGTTCTTCCTCTTAAATCAATAATCACTACGATTATGCAGAAAAATGAGCTATTCGAAAGGACTCTTCCTCGTAGGGATAAAGGGCTAATGGGCTAGGGTACCTCTCCTCTCTTTATCCGGGCTTGAGACCGGCTCTACATCTAGAGGCGGAGTTAACACCCTAAGGAAGGGAAAAGTTGAAAAACTCTATACTAATTTAGCTATTCGATCCACTATATACTACAGAAAGATGACT
Organism: Anabrus simplex; assembly: GCF_040414725.1. NCBI lineage: Eukaryota > Metazoa > Arthropoda > Insecta > Orthoptera > Tettigoniidae > Anabrus > Anabrus simplex. The sequence goes on along the minus strand of NC_090276.1, from coordinate 84,772,561 downwards.
TAGGTGAAGGTAAGCGCTGCGAATGTAGGGAGGTGTTTAAGCTGTTGTACTGTACGGGAGAGAGAAATATTACTCAATAATACCTACACGACGTAATTATTGCTCTATTTAAAATCATCTGTTTTATACTCTGTGTAACCAGCATCTTGATAGGCTCTTAGCAGTTGCAAACGTTTTACAAGTACGTTGGGGTCTTTACAGTATCTTATGTCTACAAAGGGTAACAGAGGCTTGTTGTGAACTTTGAGCGTATATGCAAACAGTTGATGTGTAGGGACTTGTTTTGATGTAATACGTGCTTCGGCAGTAGCGTTTCCAGGTGCAAACTTCTTTCGATAGCAATGAAGCGTTGAAATTTTCTTCTTCTTCATCTTGCATCTTTTCTTGAGATGTTTTCACGGCGACAGAACGTGTAGAAGGCTTAGAAAATGAAGTAAAATCATCAAGCTCTAATGGCAATGAAACATTGAGATCTTCTTTTTGTTCTTCTTCTACTTTTCCTTTACTACTGTTTTGATCAACATCGTTATCCTTTCCATCATAATTATGATCTTGCCTCTCTTTATCTTTAGTAACAGAACTTGTAGCAGGCCTAGACAACACGGGAGAATTAAAAATCTCTCGCAGAGTAGTACTTTTAAAAAATAAATCAGTGTTCGCTTGACTACGGTTGAGCTCTTTGTATTTTATTCTCGATGAAGCTACATTACACGCGGCTTCGTGACGTTGAGCGTTGTATGCGTTCATGAACTCTCTTCTACAATGTTTGCATTGAAAAATTGTCCTACATGACATCTCATGACGTGTCTTGTGATAGCTTCGGGAAAATGCTTTTCCACACTCTTTGCAAATACACCTAGAAATACGCTTTTCCATGACGGACTTTATCTTCAGCTAGCAGATTTTTATTTAAATCCACTAGACACTTCGATGATGTGAACAGCCGCGTGTAATGTAGCTTCATCGAGAATAAAATACAGAGAGCTCAACCGTAGTCAAGCGAACACTGATATATTTTTTAAAAGTAGAACTCTACGAGAGATTTTCAATTATCCCGTGTTGTCTAGGCCTGCTACAAGTTCTGCTACTAAGCACACATTTCGAGATAAAAAGAGGCAAGATCATAATTATGATGGTAAGGATAACGGTGTTGATGAAAACAGTAGTAAAGGAAAAGTAGAAGGAGAACAAAAAGAAGATTTCAATGTTTCATTGCCATTAGAGCTTGAAGATTTTACTTCATTTTCTAAGCCTACTATACGTTCTGTCGCCGTGGAAACATCTCAAGAAGAGACGGAGGATGAAGAAGAAGAAAATTTCAACGCTTCATTGCTATCGATAGAAGTTTGCACCTGGAAACGCTACTGCCGAAGCACGTATTACATCAAAACAAGTCCCTACACATCAACTGTATGCATATACGCTCAAAGTTCACAACAAGCCTCTGTTACCCCATGTAGACATAAGATACTGTAAAGACCCCAACGTACTCGTAAAACGTTTGCAACTGCTAAGAGCCTATCAAGATGCTGGTTACACAGAGTATATACAGATGATTTTAAATAGAGCAATAATTACGTCGTGTAGGTATTATTGAGTAATATTTCTCTCTCGACAGTACAACAGCTTAAACACCTCCCTACATTCGCAGCGCTTACCTTCACCTAAGTCATCCTTCTGTAGTATATAGTCGATCGAATAGCTAAATTCGTATAGATTATTTTACAATTCTTCCCTTCCCTAGGTGTTAACTCCGCCTCTAGGTGTAGAGACGATCTCAAGCCCGGATAAAGAGAGGAGAGGCACCCTAGCCCATTAGCCCTTTATCCCTACGAGGAAGGCGCGGTAAGGAGGAGGAAGAGTTCTGGGAAGTACACTTCTATTCCGCTCCCTTGTAAACAAAGTTACAATCCTATGATGTTTTATTGTGTTAGAACAGAGTTTGAATCCATAATGTTCTCCTTAACACAACATGAATAGGACAAAGGTATCCCCTGCTAAGTAATAAATTCATTTTATCTGCACAGTAGTATGATTTTTATTCTGTTACGGTAACTAAACAGATTATTTCTGTTGCATGGGTTCGAATCCCACAAAATCCATCTCCTTAGGACAAAGGTATCCTCTGCTATGTAGTAATCATTTTATCTGCAGTGATTAAGAAGTATGTCGGATTGAGATACGTATACAACATTTGCAATTCTGTGTGTGCAAGCTGATTGCATAAGAGTGCGATCGTATCGACAGAGAGATTAATCTTATACTATTTTGCGTCATAAGTTTTTCTGTTCCGAACACTGATAGAAAACATGTTTCGTCTTGTTCTACAATCAATTCTAGTGTGTGCTAACTGTAACTTGTCTTGACGAATAGAAACATATAGCACAGTAGAGATAAGAGTTTTCTGTTTAATACTCAACATGCTTTGTCTTGTCGGATAAAGACATACAGCATGTCAATTCTATACTTTTACAATTGCATTCTATGACTAGGTGCCATTTTGCTCTTTTGCTATGCGGATAAGGAGGCGAATAAAAGAGAAGAGCAGCTGTGCCCCTTCTGAGGAGGGAGAGGCCATAAGAGGCTATCTATAGCCGCCATCTTGTGCATAACCCCCTCAGTCAGCTTTCTCCATAAGAGCAGCCGCCATTTTGCGGAAGCGCTTTTGGTCGTCTCATCAGAGCCCATGTATAGCCGCCATCTTGTGCATTAGCCCCTCAGTCAGCTTTCACCATAAGAGCAGCCGCCACCTTGCGCAAGCGCCTTTGGCCGTCTCGTAAGAGCCCATGTATAGCCGCCATCTTGTGCAATCGCCCATGGCCGGCATCTCTCTCCATAAGAGCCTATGTATAGCGGCCATCTTGCGCAAGCGTCCATAGGGAGTCTCATAAGAGCCTATGCATAGCAGCCATCTTGCGCAAGCGCCCCTAGGCCGTCTCATAATAGTTTATCGCGGCCATCTTACGCAATCGCCCATAGCCGTCTCATAAGAGCCCATGTGCAGCCTCCATCTTGTGCAATTTGATAGCCACCATCGTGCGCAAGCGTCCCTAGGGAGTCTCATAAGTGCCTATGAATAGCAGCCATCTTGCGCAAGCGCCCCTAGGGTGTCTCATAAGAGTCTCTGTATAGCAGCCATCTTGCCCAGGTGCCCTTAGGGAGTCTCATAAGAGCCCATATATAGCAGCCATCTTGTGCAATTAGATAGCCGCTATCTTGCGCAATCGTCCATAGGGAGTCTCATAAGAGCACATGTATAGCAGCAATCTTGTGCAATTAGATAGCAGCCATCCTGCGCAAGCACCCTTAGGCCGTCTCATAAGAGCCCATGTATAGCAGCCATCTTGCGCAAGCGCGCTTAAGCCGCCTCATGACAGCTTATGTATAGCAGTCATCTTGCGCAAGCGTCCCTGGGGAGTCTCATAAGGAGCTGTGTATTGCCGCCATCTTGTGCAATTGGCGACGGGAAGGGCATCTTGCCGTAGAACTAAGGATAGCCCACTTCAAGATGGCGGATGTTAGGTTAGGCTTGCTCTCTTAGGCATCGGGAATTTCAACTAGCCGTGAAAGTGAGCTTAAGCCCCTAAATATAGCGACTGTGAGGTTAGGCTCGCTCTCTTCTGCAAAATCCACAAATCGGCCTAACCCTACTTCTATACAAGGGGTCAATGACCTCGGGGTCAGAGCCCGCCTAGGTACACTACTAGGGGTCAATGATCTCGGGTGTTAACGAAGCAAAAAAAAATGCTGACTCAAAGAGTTTAGAACTGTGTTTGCTCTTCTAGTCACACCTTAAGAAGAAATGAACCATCGTACCATAATGGAAAACATTAACAGTAATAAAACAATGCGCGGCGGAAAGAAGGTGATGATGATGATGCTTGTTGTTTTAAGGGGCCTAACATCGAAGGTCATCGGCCCACGTGGAAGACGGGAGTGCACAGCTCAGCACCTATGTTACAAACTACGGTGAGGTTTCCATTTTCTTTTGTGGTAACATGACAAGGGAACATCTCAGTGTCGAGGAGACGGGGGCCTTGCTTGGCGCAGGCGCAGTAATAGTCCACTAGTTGTTAGAAGAGACTGAAAGCGTAACCACTGAATGGAGTGGTAACAGCCTCTCACTCAGCTTTGGCGGTGACGATTTACTGCAGTAGAGTTCTCGCGGCACGTCCAGGCGAAGAAACAATCATATTAAATATTAGTATTAAAGAATATTGGATGTTACCAGTGGTAACAGTGGATACTAGACTGGAGAGAGAGTGGCTAGTTTTGGTACGGATGAGAGAAGGCAGCACCTTGTTTGAGCACCGCACAAACGGGTATCTGGATCTATAATGAGAAATACCAATCTGACAACATTATGGTGCCCTGTCCATAGAACGTAGTGGTGGGAGACATATGTGCCAAGATGAAGAGAGTAGTTTAATAGAGAAATATAATCTAGAAGCTCTCCAAGAAAAAGGAAAGGATAAGGGTTTTATGAGGAGATAACGAGGTTGTGTAAATGAAAACTGGAAACGGATATGTGAAGGCTGCTAGGAAAAAGACTGGAGTTGTAAAGGAAAGATTGATAAGAAAATAATGCGTAACGAAGGCGTCTTGAGTACGATGGAAGAAAGACGGAAGTGGAAGACTGTTGCTACAGAGGAAAGAAAACAGATATACAGAAGAGTGAATAATGAACTGAGATTAGAAACAGAACTGTCAAGAGGACCGTGACTTAGAGAGAAATTGAAGGTTTGGAAAGAAAGGCAAATATGATGTTTTCAGTGTAAGAGGAGAAGAAGGAAATGATGTTACAATACTCAGTGCACCTCATGATGTTCTGGAAAGATGGCAAGAATATGTAGAGGATCTGTACAACACTGAGACTGGTGATGAAGTTAGAATAATAGAAGACAAAAAAGGATATTGTATTTAGCAAAGCGAGGTGAGAAGGGCATTGAAGGACACCAAGACTGACAAGGCAATTAGAATTGATGGACGACCGGCAGATGTGTTAAAATGCCTTGGAGACAGATAAAAAGCTTTTGTAACGTGGTATACAACAAAGGTGAATGGCCAGATGGCTTTCTTTCGAATCTTAACACCAATTTCAACACAGAAAAATTCCAAGAAATACGAGATAGATAGCCTGAAATCCAAAGCACCCGAAGATTTCTTGAAGTGTTGGATAGAAGCCTACAGTTAGAAGAAGAACAGTATGGTTTTTAAGAGGTAAGAGGTCAAGAGATTCAATTGGAGTAAGAGATAGATTGAGAAATGAACGGAAGTTTATCGTATTTTTATAGATTTAGAGGTATAGTCTTCCTCTTTGCCGTCAAGCAATGAGCAGGTACTGGAGGGAAAAGGAGAAACAAGAAAATATTAAATACTATACTGCCATACATATAAGGATTAGAATGCAGTGGATGAGCCAACGAGGAAAGGAGTGGATGATTGATCAGGGGTCTACAGACAGATAGGGAATGAGGAAGAAAGGTGGCTGGCTCTCTCAATGTTTACGTTTACGTTTATTATTATATTTAATCTATGTGTGAGTTGCCATCAGGCTCTGTATTTTTTATTTAATTTCATATTTATTTTATCAGACTCCATAGGCCCCTCTTATTTTGTATTGTTGCGACCCCCAGCTGTTTGGTCCAGCTTTATCTCGTGATACCATTACTGCGGGCCTTTCGGAATGATGTGTCTGGGAGAATTCTGGTCTAGTTTGTGGAGACAGTGTTATGTGTAATACTCCTGCTGTCTGGTATGTTTTGAGTGGCGTATTTTACTGATACGTAGTTGTGAACAATGTGTCTTGTCGGCAATCAGTGGCCTGCTTTCGTGATTACTGGTAAAAGTAATATTACAACTTTGTCCCAATTTGGTTTAATTTCGATGCGGTTTTAGTGGCCCAATTATATGTTTGTTTATGGTTTTAACGGTGCAACAGCCCCGAAGGGCCTTGGCCTACAAAGCGTCCGCTACTCAGTCCGAAGGCCTGTAGATTACGAGGTGTCGTGTAGTCAGCACGACGGATCCTTTTGGACGTTATTCTTGGCTTTCTAACCCAGGGCCGCTATCTTACCATTAGGTAGGTCCTCAAGTGTAATCATGTAGGCTGAGTGAACCTCGTTTTGGTTTTAAATAAATGCCAATTATTTGAACGGTCTTTTGTCACTTAGTAGACTGGCCTTACGCAAGGTAGACTCTCCCATTTTAGGAAAAAGCCGGTTCAATTCCAGCTGGTTCTCAGGCTGGCCTTGAAACATGCTCGTTTAGCATGTTCATAACATGTAGGTTTATCTGTGATTGCTAAGAGCTTGCATTAGTTCTCGTTTGACTTCACTAAACTGACTATTAACTATTTCCCAAACTGTACCGCAGAGGTCAGCGCCCCTGCTTTGTAAACGGATGGTCCTTCCTTCTTCTTCTTCTTCTTCTTCTTGCGTTACGGCCTCTGTAGGACCACGGACAGCTCCTTCACGGATTGCATTTTCTTCTTCTCCTCCCAGAACCTCTTCATCCTTTCTCTTCTTCTATCCCGCTCTTCTTCCGAGATATTCAGTATCCTCTTCTCTTGTCTACTCCACTGGTGACTCTCAATCCTTTTCCTGTATCCATCCCTATCATTGATCTCTGGCATATTAGTCGGTATGTACTTGCTTTTCCAATTTTCCTTTTCTTCCACCTTGATCCCCAATTCTGACCAATCTTTCCGGAGTTCAACTACCCACTTGGTTCCTGTCTTTCCTCGTGTCCTCGCTGTTGTTTCCCATACTCTTTTCGTCATTCTATCCATATTCATCCTGATTACATGTCCCGCAAACCGTGCTCTTTTCAGTCTGATTTCTTCTGAGATTGTCCTCATGTTCCGGTATAGTTCTTCCCTGGGTCTCCTCATCCATCTCTCACCTCCTCTCTTAGGGCCTAGTATTTTCCTCAATATTTTTCTCTCTTCTTTCTCTAGTTGTTCCGCACCATTTCTTCCTAGTGCTATTGTCTCAGCAGCATATAATACAGCATTTCTCACCGTTGCCTTGTAATGTCTGATCTTTGCGTCTGTAGATATATTCTTTTTATTGTATATATCTCTGGTCATACAGAAGGCTGATCGCATCTTCTTTATCCTCTCTGTTATTCCCTCATTACTCCTATTCCTTCCTGTTATAAATTCTCCTAGGTACTTGAATTTGTCCACCTTTTGCACGGTGCCTTCCGGTGTTGTCCAATCCTCAGTGGTATTCAATGTCTTTGTCTTGTTGTAGGCGATCCTCAGTCCTACCCTTCCGGCTATATTGCTTAAGTTGTTGAGTTGTGTCTTTGCATCTTCTTCTGTCTCACTTACTATAGCTATATCGTCCGCAAAGGCTAGACAATCTACTTGGGCCCTATTGTCCTTTTTGTCCCCAACATGCGTCTTTGGTATTCCCATTGTCTCATTCATTGTTCTCCACTGCCTGATGACTTCATCCAGAGCTATGTTGAACAACATTGGTGATAATCCATCTCCTTGTTTGACACCAGTGTTGATATCAAATTCTTCAGAGAGTACTCCTCTGAATCTCACCCTTGCCTTTGTGTCTGATAGAATTTCCATTATGAGTTCATGTGTAGTGCCATCTAATCCTCTGTTCTTCAGGATTCTTCCAAGAGTTTGTCTGTCGATGGAGTCATATGCCTTAGTGAAATCTACAAAGGTTACCACCGTTTTTTTGTTCTTTAAGGCCCTATGTTCTATCAGTTGTTTCAGTATAAATATCTGTTCTATGCATCCTCTTCCCTTCCTAAATCCTGCTTGGTAGTCTCCAATTGTACTTTCTAACTGTTCTTCCAGTCTATTGAGCAGGACTTTCGACAACACCTTATAGCCAATCTCTAGTAGCGAAATTCCTCTATAGTTGTTTGCATCCCTCTTGTCCCCCTTCTTATGTATTGGTATTATGATCGCATTCTTCCATCCTTCTGGTAACTTCTTTGTTCTCCAAATCTGGCCGATGATGTTGGTCATGTTGTCTACTGCCTTGTCACCTCCCCACTTAATCATCTCAGCTGATATTCCATCTTCTCCGGTTGCTTTGTTATTCTTTAGATCGCTTATGGCCTGTGCGACCTCATCTCTAGTTGGAGGACATGACTCTCTCTCTTCTGTGTTTGTCCCCAGCTCCAGCTCTTCTTCAGGTGGTTCACAGTTTAACAGGTCATGAAAGTATTCTGCAAGTATCCTACAGGTCTCCTTCGCACTAACTGCCAGATCCCCATTCTTATCTCTTATAAAGAGTTCTCTGCCTTTATATCCACTCAGGCTCTTTTTGAATTTCCCAAAAAAGTCTCTACTATTGTTTTTCCTGAAGTTGTTTTCAATTTCATCCAATTCCTGCTTCATCCTCTGTCTTTTGGTCCATCTTATGGTTCTGGCTGTTTCCTTCCTTACTCGTAGGAAAACTTCCCATTTTTCCAGGTTCTTCTTAATGCTCCAGTCTCTCCAGGCTTTCCTGCGATTCTCAACCGCTTCCTCTCAGTCCGTATTCCACCACCAGTGTTTCTTTTTCTTTTCTTCCTTTCCCCATATTTCAGCCTGTTTCCTCATATTCAGTTTCATGTCATCCCATCCATTGCCAGTTTCTATTCCTTCCTCGTATTTGGATCGATTGTGCCGTAATTTGTCTCTGTCTATATTTATTTTTCCAGTTGGTCTACTTGTCTGTGGCAGTCTACCCCTGTGCGGAATCCAAAGGCACTTGATTTCTGTAAGATAGTGATCTGATTCTATTCTTGTGTTCTTTCTGACCTTTGTGTTCATAATCTCTTTAGTGTTTGTCCGATTGATTGCCACATGGTCAATCTGGAATTCCCCAATGTGGGTGCATGGGCTTGCCCATGTCTTTTTCTTATTCGGTTTGGCCCTGAAGTGAGTTGTCATAAGTCTCATTCTGTGTTCTCGACATAGTTCAATTAACCTTTCTCCGTTTTTGTTCGTCCTCTTGTGTGCTGGGTACTCGCCTACTATCCCCTTATGTTGCTTCTCCCTCCCTACCTGTGCATTATAATCACCTACAAGTATCTTTACTTGTCTGTGTGGTATGCTTTTCAGTGTATCATCCAGTTCTTCCCAGAAACTGTCTACAGCTTTCTTGTCTTTTCTGTTCTTGTCATTGGTAGGCGCGTGTCCATTTACTATGGTATATTTTTTGTTCCCTGCTCGAATTGATAACGTGGAAATCCTTTCAGACCTACTCTTCATTTCAATTATGCCATCCTCATACCTCTTGTCTATTATGAATCCTGTACCAAAGCATGTAGGTGTGTGTCTTCCTTTTCCCACTCTGATTCCTGGTTTCCCTTTCAGCACTATGAAGCCTTCTGACTCCACTGTGTCTTCATCACTATATCTTGTTTCTTGCATGGCTAGTATCCCAATGTTTCTTTCTCTCATCTCATCTATTACCTGTTTAAGTTTACCAGTCTTTGTCATTGTCTGTACATTTATGGTCCCCATCCTGAAAATCTTTTTCGTTTTGATCCTTTTGGAGGTTCTTGGGAGCTCCGACTCTTCCCATTCGCACATTCTGGCAGGTCCCCCAGAATCCGAATGCCTGCTTGCGTCAACTTTGGTTGACGGGGGATTGTCCCCCTGGGGTAATCTCAATTCTACAGTGCGATCCATTCCATGAGCTAAAAGGAATGTTTGTTGGGACAGCTCGGGACTGTCCAGTTATACGACTGAGGTTGTTAGCCCCAGAAGATGAAATAAGAGCTTGATGTTCAGCTCAGGCTGGCATTTCCTCCAAACCTCACGCTCCGGTTTTCCCGCCGGTACTCGGGTGGCTGACTGCAGTGGTTTCCCACTGGGCGATGGGTGCGCCACGTCCCTACGCCAATGGTCCTTCCTTCCGCGAGTCTTTAACTTTTATCTCCTTGACTTGATGTCTTTGTTGTTGTTATGACCTGAAGGAAAGAAGAAAAGATGGAGTCGCCTCTAATCGGAGTAGCATTTTTGAATTATCGATGGGTTTTTATAAGGTTTAAACTCTGCCTGTATTCATATTCAGATTTTTAATTGATCAGCTTTAACTACAGGTAATGTGAGCTGTGTTTTCACTTTTATTTTATGTTCATCTTGTGGCTGTTTCAAGTGCCTTGTAATCGCGACTGACTGATATACGTCTTTGCCCCGCGATATGAATGGGTGTGTGTTTGAGGGCATTATTGTGGTGGTGGTGACGAGGTAACTGGGTCTCTACGAGAATTGTCATTATGTGCACGACATTATACTTCTTTATTGCCACCAAATTTTAGTAGGCTCTGGGTGTCGACACGGAGATACGTCGTACCCAGTGCGTGTGTTGGTGGGCTTGTACGTGGGCCATGGGTCCGTATCGTCCTGCTTATGTGTACAGTGTGCAGGTTTCTACGTCGTGTGTGGGAACTTACTTATGGCCAGGTGAGTCATACTACATGTGTTTGCGATCTGTTTTGAAAAGAGGTTATTGACCCTATTGTTGCCCGATGTCGACAATACCTGAATGTTTGTGTGTATGTGTGAGAGCGACCGAGGGGCTAAATGGATGTCGTTTCGGTCAGTAAATTTATGTTCCTTCTCATTTATTCCTCGTACACTTGGTTTTCACTTCGAGTGCGGTGTTTATTATTTTGTCTTGGTCTGTTTTATGACCGTTTTGTTCGTTCTTATGGCCGCCATTTTTGTTTCATTTTAATTCGGGTGATGCGCACTCCCACTTTATTTTCTTTGCCTTTTGTGTGCTCTTTGGTACTGAGATGCTGCACTTCTGACCGTCTCGATACCTACATTGCCTTCATGTAACTGTTGTTCGCTCTACTCCGAGAGGCTGTGTGATCTATTAGACTTGTGATGGTCATTGTTGATGCTGTAATAATGATGGAGGCTTGAGTAATGTTTGGTAAATATAATGTGAACTACTTCGCGGAAAGAAATGACCAAAATAAGATGTTTCAATATGTTGTGAAAATATCAGTTAAGCAGTGAGCACGTCGTAAGGTATTGTTTATCCATATATTTATGGTATGTTGTGCTCGAACGGTTACGATGCTAGCTTCTACTAACCTGAAGGACAAAAGCACGTATGTAATAATGTTTCATTTTCTTTGGTGGCTTCTTTTCTTGCATTTACATTTTTATCTCAATAAACCCTCATTTAATTTTATTCGATTTTTATTGCTGGTAGTTAGTTTTGTTTCCTTGTCATGAATTATTATTGATCAACGCCTTCAGTTCGAGGCTGTTATCTGCCTCTCCTGATCGGAGTCCACGCCCTCGAATCTCCCGTCGTGTTATATGTGTGTATTTACGTCTCGGGTTCGGTGCAGCCTTTGTAAAACTCCGTGGCTCGGACCAATACTTAGTACCCAGTGGTCATTCATTTTCCTGACTGTTTTACTTTTGAGGTCGTTAATCTGAGGTACTTGGAGATTCCTCTTCCTGTTCCTTCTTCTTACTAGCCGAGAGGATTAAGGGCTCAGCAAACGTGTACTTTAGAATATCTATAATGGCACTGTATTAATGAATTTTATCTTTCTTGCGACTTAGCAAGAAAATTAAAGCTAAGGACATCAGTATTCTAAATGAGCTTGAAGAGGTCACCAGTAAACACAGCAGAAAAGTGTCACATACGGGGGTATAAAAATAATGTGAAAGCTCAAAAACTGTAGACCGTCAGTTTTACTTATAAACACATAAAATGATTCTACATACCCTCAGGTGTTCTGGGCGCCTCGACCTGGTGGAGAGAAAAGAAACTTTAATTACACACTATGCTTTGCTAAACAGTCAATTATTGACACAGTTCGGTATATACAGTAGATTGAAGCCCTAAAGGCCCGTAATTATAGAAATGACGATACAGTTTTTAGGGTTTTTGTGTATGAAAAAACACGATGAAATAATTTACGTTTTGCAAGAAGTTACTCCGCAGTCTCTGAAGATAAACTTGTCTGTTCATGAGGAAGAATTCTCTGTGAAACATAAATAGTTTCACCTTGTTTTCTTGACACGGCACTATATTACCATATCTACGATATGATATCATTAGTTCATTATTTCATTTGTGATTCATACGAGAGTGGCAATTCATGTTCTGCATACATGAAGGCCATCAGCTACACTAGTACCGCCTACAGGCTCACATCTCAGTGGCTGGCGTCAGGAAGAGCATCAGCTACACTTGTACCGCCTACAGGCTCACTTCTCAGTGGTTGGTGTCAGCAAGAGCATCAGCTACACTAGTACCGCCTACTGACGCACATCTCAGTGGCTGGCGTCAGGAAGAGCATCAGCTACACTAGTACCGCCTACTGACGCACATCTCAGTGGCTGGCGTCAGGAAGAGCATCAGCTACACTAGTACCGCCTACAGGCTCACATCTCAGTGGCTGGCGTCAGGAAGAGCATCAGCTACACTTGTACCGCCTACAGGCTCACTTCTCAGTGGTTGGTGTCAGCAAGAGCATCAGCTACACTAGTACCGCCTACTGACGCACATCTCAGTGGCTGGCGTCAGGAAGAGCATCAGCTACACTTGTACCGCCTACAGGCTCACTTCTCAGTGGTTGGTGTCAGCAAGAGCATCAGCTACACTAGTACCGCCTACAGGCTCACATCTCAGTGGCTGGCGTCAGGAAGAGCATCAGCTACACTAGTACCGCCTACTGACGCACATCTGAGTGGCTGGCGTGAGGAAGAGCATCAGCTACACTAGTACCGCCTACTGACGCACATCTGAGTGGCTGGCGTCAGGAAGAGCATCAGCTACACTAGTACCGCCTACTGACGCACATCTGAGTGGCTGGCGTGAGGAAGAGCATCAGCTACACTAGTACCGCCTACTGACGCACATCTGAGTGGCTGGCGTCAGGAAGAGCATCAGCTACACTAGTACCGCCTACAGGCTCACATCTCAGTGGCTGGTGTCAGGAAGAGCGTCAGCTACACTAGTACCGCCTACAGGCTCACATCTGAGTGGCTGGCGTCAGGAAGAGCATCAGCTACACTAGTACCGCCTACTGACGCACATCTGAGTGGCTGGCGTCAGGAAGAGCATCAGCTACACTAGTATCGCCTACAGGCTCACATCTCAGTGGCTGGTGTCAGGAAGAGCGTCAGCTACACTAGTACCGCCTACAGGCTCACATCTGAGTGGCTGGTGTCAGGAAGAGCGTCAGCTACACTAGTACCGCCTACTGACGCACATCTGAGTGGCTGGTGTCAGGAAGAGCGTCAGCTACACTAGTACCGCCTACTGACGCACATCTGAGTGGCTGGCGTGAGGAAGAGCATCAGCTACACTAGTACCGCCTACTGACGCACATCTGAGTGGCTGGCGTCAGGAAGAGCATCAGCTACACTAGTATCGCCTACAGGCTCACATCTCAGTGGCTGGTGTCAGGAAGAGCGTCAGCTACACTAGTACCGCCTACTGACGCACATCTGAGTGGCTGGCGTCAGGAAGAGCATCAGCTACACTAGTACCGCCTACTGACGCACATCTGAGTGGCTGGCGTCAGGAAGAGCATCAGCTACACTTGCACCGCCTACAGGCTCACATCTCAGTGGCTGGTGTCAGGAAGAGCGTCAGCTACACTAGTACCGCCTACAGGCTCACATCTGAGTGGCTGGTGTCAGGAAGAGCATCAGCTACACTAGTACCGCCTACTGACGCACATCTGAGTGGCTGGCGTGAGGAAGAGCATCAGCTACACTAGTACCGCCTACTGACGCACATCTGAGTGGCTGGCGTGAGGAAGAGCATCAGCTACACTAGTACCGCCTACTGACGCACATCTCAGTGGCTGGCGTCAGGAAGAGCATCAGCTACACTAGTACCGCCTACTGACGCACATCTGAGTGGCTGGCGTGAGGAAGAGCATCAGCTACACTAGTACCGCCTACTGACGCACATCTCAGTGGCTGGCGTCAGGAAGAGCATCAGCTACACTAGTACCGCCTACTGACGCACATCTGAGTGGCTGGCGTGAGGAAGAGCATCAGCTACACTTGCACCGCCTACAGGCTCACATCTCAGTGGCTGGCGTCAGGAAGAGCATCAGCTACACTAGTACCGCCTACAGGCTCACATCTCAGTGGCTGGCGTGAGGAAGAGCATCAGCTACACTAGTACCGCCTACAGGCTCACATCTCAGTGGCTGGCGTCAGGAAGAGCATCAGCTACACTAGTACCGCCTACAGGCTCACATCTCAGTGGCTGGCGTCAGGAAGAGCATCAGCTACACTAGTACCGCCTACAGGCTCACATCTCAGTGGCTGGCGTCAGGAACGATATCCGTCCTTAATCTCCTGAACAGAACAATAATAAGTCGGGGGCTCCAGTGACCCACGAGGAAAATGGGATGAGCTGAAGAATGAAGATATTTAATTATTTTTCCTTTCAAAAATATTTCTATTCCGAGGTTTTAGACATTTTATAGACTTAAATCGAGACTCATGCTATCAAAAGGAGCAACCTCACATTTTCGAAAATCTGTGTTACAGCCACCATTAGGTTTTACTTGTAGCCGTGTACTAAACTACGTTGTGTGTTGTTGTTTTTTTCTTGCAATAAAGAACAAAATCGCTTCGTTTCACGCCGTGGCGTTCAAACAGAACAACACCACCAATCAGCTCTTTCTTTTCCAGTTACATGAGTGGAGTTCTAAAGTAAGACTGTCCATTGTACTTATATTGGAGGTACTGTGAAACTATACGCAGGTGCAGTAACTTTCTTCATAATGTTTGACGATGCCACAATTCTTGGCACCTGTGTCTACCACAACAGTGAGCAAATTGGCCTGGGATAAAATGAACTGGAGATAATAATAACCTGTACAGAGGGAGTCCAACAAATGAAAAACAAATTGTAAGTCAGTATTAAAGCAGAACAGCAAAGGTTCGTGCACGGATGCTGAACTGAAGCCTACTGGACCATGGCACTTGGAATACGCTGGGTGGGGAGCCAGCATACTAACATGCACGTGTCTCAAACAAGGTACAGAACTTATAGAGCTAAACTGTGAGATGTTTCATCCCATTTCGGTGATGACTGGTAAACGCTCCCCGAGCTTCGATACTGTGTGGACGGAGAGAGCGAGTTCTGTGTGAAAATATTTACGATGGCGACTCATTTCTGATTGTTGAGTTTTGCCCGGTGTTCATCATTAGCTTTGCAACTAGAAACAAAATGTGTAGTTCTAAAATTATATATAAATTGTGTTAAGTGTGTTGTTGTTGAAGTAGGTACCAGGCACGTTACCAGGTGTGTGTACAAGTGGTAAAGGAAACACATCATTTTCAAGGGAAATTCAAACTCTCGGCTTCTGCGCACTTCGCCCATATTTACGATTACCACGCCAGAAAAACTGCTTGTCTTTTGCGACAAATCAATCGTACAGCCATTTTCAACTTCCTCGAATTTGCTGAAGTGCTGCTCTGCGAGCGCGTGCTGCATGGTGGTGATTTTTGTTTTAAGAGGAAGTACGAGGTAATCATCCTCTCTGAACAAATTAATGTAAATTAATATAAATATAATATAATATTAATATTAAATATTAATACAAAATTAATATAAAATATTTATATACCCTTGATAAGTCCACTGTCGAAGCTAAAGCGGATGACGAGATCAGCAGTTGTCGCGTCATCGGCTAGTATGCGTTCGAGTGTTTCCTGCAGGCCGAGGCTCCGTCTTAGGCCAGAGAGATCGGCGCACACTGTGAGGATATGGGCTACGGTGAAGTCGGCACCACAAGAACACACTGGGGGGGGGGTCTTCCCTCTTTAGGAGATAAGAATACGTAGATAGCAAATGACCTATCCTCAGCCTGCACAGTACTATGGCCTCTCTCCGGAAGGTCGGAAAGAGGACCGCCACACGATAGTTGTCTTCTTAATTGCTCTCAGCTTGTTGGGATTTCGGATAGCTAGCCACTTCGATTCCCAAGAGCCAAGATGACTCGATGTAACTGAGAACAAATATCTTTAGCTGGTACACTGACAGATCTTGGAGGTAAAAGTGCCGCTTCCTTTGCAGCTTAATCCGCAAGTTCGCTTCCCGCAATACCAACGTGGCTTGGATGCTACGCGAAAGTGTTTCTGGTGCCAGCATTCCTTAACCTGGCTAGAAGGTCATGTATCTGCTGTACCAGTGGGTGCTGCGAGAAACAGGTTTCAATAGACTGCAGAGAGCTTAACGAGTCGCTACACATAAGAAAGTGGCTTATTTCGTCATTTCGGGAGAGGACCGTCGCCTTGTAAATTCTTTGCAGCACCACACGTTCAGCTCCCCACTTAGTGCCACTGAGAAACTTAAGCATGTTAAATCTCTACATGCAGGCATACTTCAGTTGATGGATGTTGGGCTGAAGCGTTAGTCTCGTATCGAAATGGAGACCCAAGAACCTGCAGGAGTCTACCATTGGTAAGACACTGTTTCGCAAGCGGAGCTCTGATTCAGGATTCACAAGCCGACGTCGACAGAACTGTACAACTGAGGTTTTCGCTGCTGAAAATCGAAGCCATGTTGCAAGGCCCACCTGTCGAATCGGTTAATAGCTTGCTGTAGCTGTCTCTCAGCAAACGCCACCCTTCCGCAGCTGTAATGTAGAGCTAAATCGTCTACATACAGCGATGGAACGACTGCGGGCCCAGTAGCGGCCACTATGCCGTTGATGGCGATCGCGAACAGCGTGATACTCCGTACAGATCCCTGAGGTACTCCATTTTCCTGAACGTAATATTGAGAAAATGTATTCCCTACTCGGATTCGAAAGAGACGGAGGGACATGAAGTTCTCAATAAACGTTGGAAAATTTCCCCTAAATCGCCACTGGAGTAGATTGGAGAGAAATTCATATCGCCAGGTAGTATCGTATGCTTTCTCCAGGTCATAGAACACGGCAACTAGATGTTCGTTCCGGGGAAAGGCCTCCTGAATGCTGCTCTCCAGTCTGACCAGATGATCAGTGGCAGACTTATGAGAGCGAAACCCACACTGGTAGTTAGACAATAGACCCTCCTTTTCCATGGCCCACGCAAGGCGCCGGTTAACCAACCTTTTTAAATAGCTTACAAAGGACATGTTTAAGGCATATTGACCTATAACTATCCAGGAGTTTTGGATCTTTACCTGGCTCTGGAATTCGTATCACAATTCCCTCACGCCGTTGAGATGGAAACACTACCTCACTCCATAATCTGTTGAATAAGGTGAGGATATCCTTGAGACATCTGGCAGGGAAATGTGGGCGCATTCTGTACTGCGACAATACGGCGGAGTTCTGTACATACATGTGGTGGCGGATTATGTACCATCATTGAAGGCACATGCTTTTCCCACGTAGCATTTTTACTTTCTCGGATCAAAAACGGGCTTTCACGCGCATACACTTAAATGAGATATGATTGGCCATCGTAGGATTCCGACGATAGTAGTTAAAAGCCCGTCGGCTATCACATATGGCTGCCGCAATTTCGTCCGTCCACCATGGAACATGTTTCCGGCGACGATGGTATTGTTTCCTCCGAAGCAGTCAAAATTCCAGTAGTAATGGAAGAAACGTTGACCTCAACAGACTCCAGCATATCATCAGCCATCACTGCGCGTTTCTAAAATTCTGGCAATTTGCCCGCCGAAGTATCCAGCGTGTGAGTACTTCGGACTGAATTTGATTCAAGAGAGATAGAATTATCGAGAGGTGGTCACTATCAGAGAGGTCACCGTGTACTTGCCACCGTAGCGTGCACAAAGTGACATCGAGGTGTGAGAATGTGCCATGTGCGCTGCTGAAATGTGTCGGTTCCCCTGTATTAAGCATGCAAAGGTCAAGGAGGTTGATCAGTTGCTCGAACACGGGAAGACGGAGAACCCCATAGTGTGTTACGGGCTTTCATGTCCCCCAGCATGAGGAAAGGAGGAGGCAGCTGACTGATCAAATCTTGTAGTGCACGCATTTCTAAATCGTAGTCCGGTGGAATGTACACACTGTACACCGTTGTCATTACTGGCAACGGAGTGCGAACTGCAACTGCAGCCAGCTGAGTACTGAGCGGTAATTCTTCGCTGAAGATGTCGGAGCGAACTGGCGTACAAACGCGCCATCCGCAGCTGCTCTCTCCTTGGAATAAAGACGATATCTTCAAATAGTCGTATCGTGTCCTGGTCTCGAACGAGATTCCTTTAGACCGACTATGGAAGCCGCATAGACGGATATCAAATGGCGTAACTCAGCTAAGCGACAGTAATAACTACTGCAGTTCCACAGCAGTAGTGCCATTGTGTGGATAGGTAAAGCTTCAAATTCAGGGCAATTTCTTGCCATTTATTCGTTTCATTACCTGCCAGGTTCTGCCGTCTTTGTTGTCATCATCACCATCCATGCAATGAGTGGTTCACTCTCCATTATCTCCTTAGAAGGAGTAGATGCGGTGACTGGACCCTCCGCGGATGGTGATCTCATTGATCTGGAACAGTGGGCCTTTTTCCTGGGAGAACTAGTTTCTCCAGAAAGTGATCGAGTAAAATCGGGTCCTCTAGCTCTTGCCCACCGTTTCTATCTCTTTTGGAAGAGAGCCGGCAGATGTCTTGCCGAATTTCTTCTGGGATCCTGTGACCCCCGATTGGTTTGGAGGAGGTTTCTCCTACAGTTTCTTAAGGGAGCTCTGTGGCTTCACCTTCTCCTCCTTCATGATCTGGGCACTGAAAGGAGACTGGACTGTCCAGCCCTATTTGGGGAAGCCTTTCTCCCCCCCCGCCTTGTTAGGGGATGACTTCGCAGCCTAACTTTCCTAGGAAGGACTCTTCCCAGGCACGTCGGCAATAATGCACTTTTCGACATTTCTGATGGTAAAACCGCAGTTTCTTTAGTGATTACTTTTTGAATCCGGCTTTGAGTCATCGATGCATTTTCAGTACAGGTGTTCTGTACAAAACTCTGTGGAGAGATCCGCACGTTTGCGACCTTTTCAACGAAGGTGATGGAGAACTCCGGAGCAGCCATAGACTTGAACTTTCTCCAGGCATCTGGATAAGATAGCTTATCCAGCGTTTTAATCTCCTGCTTGAATGTTGGGCAGTCCTTGGAGATTGGAGCATGCGCACCCGGGCAGTTGACGCACAGAGGTGGTGGTGTGGTGTGCAGTCAACCCCAACATGCTCGCACTTCCCACATATTTTGCAGGTCGTCGTACCTGTACATCGCAGTGAGGTGTGGCCTAAATTTGACAGTTATAACACCTCATTGGTGCTGGAATATACAGACGAACAGTTAGACAATATATTGTCACTTTTATCCGTTCAGGTACGGTCTCGGCGTCGAAGGTAAGAATGAAAGCACCCGTATCGAGTAGCTTATCACCCACACGCCTCTTCAACCTCTTCACGTCGGTTACACCCCGACGTGCTAGGTACTGGATCATAGCATCGTCCGAAGACTTAACCAAATCCCTGTGGAATATAACTCTCTTGCAGAAGTTAAGCGTTTGGTGCTTCTCGATTTTCACCTCTGTCTTTCCGAATAACTCAGCTTCAAGTATCCGTATGGACTGTTCAGCCGTAGATGTCTTTATAAGTATTGATCCATCCCGGAGCTTCCGCATCTCGTCGACTTCACCAGCAACGATTTCTTCGATGTAACTTCTGATCTTGAAAGGACATTCATCAAGAAAACTCTAACAATCAGCCCTGGAAGCAACCATGATTCGAAGAAGACGTTCGTCACTTACACAATCCACTTGAACTGAAGTATACCGCTTGCGTTTCTTGCCAATCTTAGACGGAGATTTGAAGGGTGCCACTCTTTGAAAAAGAAGCAAGAGAAGAGAGAGGTTCCATTTTTGTTCCCACGAGTACTCCGGAAATATGATGTCGGCCTTCGGCAGAGCCCAGGAGTAGTCCCGAAGGCAAGGCTAGATACTCCAGAGGGCGCCCGGTGTCTGGAGGGTTTCGTTAGCAACTACTCTCCCGGTAGCCATGCATCAGTTCGCCACGACCCGAAACTTGTGATTGGAGGAGGATGAAACCTCCGTACTAACCTATTCTACGCGAGGCAGAGAGGGTGGTCAGACAGGAAGAAAAGTGAAATTTAAGAAGGTGAGAATAGAAGGGTCGAAATAGTTATGAAGAAGAAAGAGCACAGACACCTCTCAGACAACTCGGGAGACACCTTGTTAGTTTGGCCCTACGCCGATGCCAATCCAGCATGGGTAACCCTGAGATGGTACAGCCCTCGGGATCAGCCACACACACGACCCCACACCGATGTCAAGGCCATTGTGTCCCTAGAGGGGGTGATGCGAAGATGTGATAGATGGCGCCAGGTCGGGGAGTACAGCGGGTGCGGAAGGATGTCCCATCTTGTGCTGTGTGAGACGGCGCATTGCCGTGTAACAAAATTATTTTGCCAATTCCGGTCGTCTTTTGATCAATGCATGATTTAAGTTAATCATTTGTTGGTGATAGCGTTGTTCATTAACGGTTTCGCCGTGCTTCAAGAGTTCATAATACACAATACCGCACTGGTCCCACGAGACACCAAGCATGAACTTCTTCCCGAAGAGATTTGTCCTTGGTGTTGAAAGACTGGCTTCGCCAGGTGACTACGACGATTTTCTCAGCTTCGGGTTTTCAAAATACATCCATTTATCGTCACCCGTCACAATTCGGTACAGAAATGATTTTGTTTCGTGGCGTTGATGCTGCATTTCACAAGTGACTTTCCAAATTTCCATGTACCGTTCATTCAAATCGCGTGGGATCAATTTCCCGAGTTTATTGATCTTCTCCGTTGCTCGTCAACGTCTGCAGATTGTTTCTTGTCCCCCCCAAACCGCATGGCACTACAGCCCTTGAAGGGCCTTGGTCTACCAAGCGACCGCTGCTCAGCCCGAAGGTATCTCGACCGTTATTCTTGGCTTTCTAGACCGGGGCCGCTATCTCACCGTCAGATAGCTCCTCAATTCTAATCACGTAGGCTGAGTGGACCCCGAACCAGCCCGCAGGTCCAGGTAAAAATCCCTAACCTGGCCGGGAATCGAACCAGGGGTCTCCGGGTGAGAGGCAGGCACCCCACCCCGGCAGATTGTTTCTTAATGCTGCTGAGTTTGAGTATTGCAGCTTCACGGACCACCCACCCTCCACTACATACTTGATATACATATACTAAGAGTTGATTTATTCACATACAAAATACAGCTTTGATCTTTCATTATTTGTTCTTGTCTTGGTAGGTACCGTTTTTTGTCGTCTATATACAAACTTCAAACATTGAAACGCATTCGCATGAGCAAATGTTGTCAGAATTACTCTAAAGTCTAAGTTTTTGCAGTGTCATTTTCCATTGCTAGGATGGCGAGAGAGTTCAGCCTTTCCTGTGCCATGGAGGAGAGTAAATAAGTTTTTATAAGCTTAAGTTTACTAAAGCTTCGTTCGGCACTAGCAACTGACGGGTACTGTTAGTAACACTCCACAAGTTTGTAAACAAATCTTTACTGTTTGTGTTTTTGGTCATACGCAATACTTGTTTTGGTGTGACTGTGTTCTTTCCATGATCCAAATTCGAACTGACATGTAAAAGTTCAATGCCGTTGATATCAGACACTTTGGTTGTTTTGTCAGTTAAATGTCTTTCAAGGTCCAAACAACTTAGTTTTAGATATTTTCCAGGAATTTGAGCAACATTACCCAAAAATTCCCACACTTGTTGGAGTTCTTTCAACGCAGTTGACCTCCTCTTAAGTGAGTTAAAAACGTTATCCACTAATGGATAAAAATCTTCTCTCATAAAGATTTCTTCAGGTGACGACTGCACTTTCTCAGAAGACTCATACAAAAATGCGTTTTCGTTTACGAATCCTTTTCTCGGAAAATACAGGTTCGATACCAAGTTCAGCAGCTATTCCTTTAGCGGAGATTACTGCGTCCACATATCCATTCTCTCTAAATCTGTTTAAAAACTCCACTTATTTAAATTTTCGAAACAGTCATTGATGTCTACCTCTTTCCCTTGAATGCTTTTACTGATCAAATTAACTTCAAAGAGAATGTCATTCCACAAAATCAAAGTTACGGTGAAGGAAAAGTCTTCCATCTGATTAGTCAAAGATTGAGCTTCAGAGGCTGTTTGGAGGTCATCTATTTTGTCATCTAACTCAACCAATACGTACCTAACTTCCGCGTATTGGTATCTAACAGCCTGAACAGCACTTATGCAAGATTCCCAACGCGTTTCACACAGTTGCTTTAGTATGGTCGCTTATTACGCACTAGCGCTTCGTTGAACTACAGAAGATGGTAAAGAGGCGTTGTAAAATACTATGGCGCCCACAAGAAATGAACACAGCCAAAGGTAAGTTGGCCAGTATACCGGCTTGAACTCCTTTATGCACACCTGCCATGTTGGCCCCGACCACGACAGTCTGTCATGTTCAAACCACACTCTTCAATTTTTTTGAACAGAAAGTCAGCGAGAGATTCCCCAGTGGTTTCTTTGACAACTCGGTAGGCTATAAAGCTTTCTTCTACTTTGATCTTCCCATCATCATCTTCAGTGACGTAGCGTGCTCCTTGTGACTTATGTGTAGAGCACAATCAAGGATAACGGAAATATATCTGGCTTCCTTTATTCTCGTCAAGCTACTTTGCTTTACTGAGTCACCTAGTATAGTTATTAGCTCGTTTTGTATTGACACGCTTAATAAATGAAATTGTGTTCTTTGTTATTTATACGTCTTAAGTATTCCATTATTACATTATCAAATTTCCGTAAAAGTTGCAAAAGTCCAAGAAATGTTCCATTATTTTTTGTGAAAACTTTGAAATATGACCCACGGAAAGTCATATTGTGCTCTGCTAGATATAAAGAAATTTCCACTAACCGGCGCAATACTTCTTCTGATCGCTGTCCCTCAGTTTCAATTTGCTTCATGATGTGCTGGTTGATTGATGTGTCTCCTTTAATTATTTCTGCTTCAAACAATGTAGCCATACTTTTAAATGGTGTGGTGACTACTCATGGGATTTTAAACGGTCTGCCGAATATTTCCAGTTGTTAAAACCCATTGCTTGACCAAAATGTGACTTTGATGAGGGATTAAACAATCTACAACAGAAACAATAGATAGAATCTGATTTTTCTGAATAAATCAACGATGACCTTGATATTCTTCTCCATTTTCCAAAAACCGATACCGAAATTGGTTTGAAAAGTGGCTATTTTCGTAATTTTTGTGTAATCATGATATTCTGTAGAATATTCAGTCGGGCATTTCAAAACAAACTCATCACGCTGAATGCGCATAATATGCGCTGGCCACGTTGCAGGATCTAAAGTAATCACTGGCACCTGCTCCTATTTGGAAATAAATTCAATTTCAGTTTCATTGTCCGTTGACAGTTCTATCACTCTTTCATTGCCCTTATCACTATCACGATCATTGTGGTCACGATCGCTTTTAACGGTATCACCAGTAGCCTCTTGACTGCTACTTTGTGAGGAGGAACTACAGCTAGGTGCAGACGTACTGGTCTCAGCCGCGGCAACATTTTGTGTTGTATTAGTTTAAAACAAGTTTTGGCACTTTACTTAACAAAGCCTCATTCACTAACTCACTTTCCTTGTACAACTTTCTCCTTTGCGCCCCTGATAACTTTTTCGACATAATTCTTGAGTTTTCCACTAATCACTATGCACTTCACAACAACATCGTTCAGTATTCATAAAGCTCGTAACGCACGGATTAGCAATTGGCGTAAACAGCGACGGTGTGTCACTATAAAGCCAAGTAAACTGTAAACTGTGTCCGATCCTACACCTGCTACCACAGCGGACACAGTTACTACAGTGCATTATGCATAGAGAGAATTTGTGCGCACTCCATTGTACTATTGTATAACACACAGACCAATACAGTTGTCTATAGAATTAAACTACAAACACATAAAATATTATGTTTTACCCACGGCAGAGCCCCAACCAAGCGACGGCCCTGCCAGTCACTACGTATTACACTCGGATGTACGCGCTAGTTATCAGCTGGCGGTTTGACACGCCTTCTACAGCACGGCTTCATTCGGAAGGAGTGGCTTCTGCTACACATACACCAACTCGGCATATCAGGGACCATCTCCAGAAACGATTTGGGAACAGATTCACACTGTTTGGACTCTGTAGTTAGGAACGAAACTATTTTAGAAATGTTAAAAAGACGGGACCTTGAAGGCTCTCGATTGCAGTGCGTGGGGCAGTTAAGATGACGTCACTTGGCATAACGACATGCCGGTAGCAGGGAATACGATACTTCAAATGAAATCAGTGATCAGGTTTACTGTGTGGTAAGGCTCACTGTTCAACTGACAGAGACAAATGACTGGTCATTAAGTTATTTTGTATCAATATTGCATAATATGATAATGCGATACCCTTATACCTTTCCTCTACGGGGTCGAGTAAAAAGTGAGATGAATCTTCGTAGCGAGTTTTTACGACCCTTCCTGACGTCAACCTCATCGGAGGAATTAATGAGATGAAACGAATGACGTGATATGAGTAACTAAAACTGACTCTAATTCACTTTGTGTATAGGCCTGAAAGTAGTGTTGACCATTTATTGTCTTTTTTTTACATCTAGAAATACAGTACTGCCTTCCAACGAAAATAGCCAGTATAATTCAAATAAGTTTGTTAAAGAATAGTGCAGAATGTTTACATGTATAATTTATAGACTAAATGTCATGTGTTCGCTTCACAAAATTTGAGATTATCGCACGTTGGACCCTCCCTTAGTAGTTTTGGCTGTAAACGTCGGTCTAATAAGCGAGTAAACAGGTATTCGCTTACAACCCAATTACTGTACATGTAAATCAAATATCATTCAGAAAGAGAGAATAGGAATAAATTACTTCTACTGTAAAATGCAGGAAGGTGGAGATACAATAGCCTCAGTTAGTATCCGGAGTTGAACTAGTCTCTAACTTGGATTTCGTAAGAAGACGCAAAAAGTAATGAATTTTTCACAATAGGAAGATGGAATGTTTGATTCTTAAAAGACTGGAAAACTGGAAAATACGAAGAAAATGGATAGGCTCAAGATTGACGTGAGATGCCCAACGAGTGGAGATTTCTGTAGTGGTGACTAGATAATTATTTATTCAGGGGATGTAAAACGAACGGGAGGTGTTGCTTTCGTATTAAAATGAAAACTAGTTTATCAATTCCAGAGCATATGGGGATTTAGCGAAAGAATTATCGTGATCACACTAAAGGCAGAGTCTAAGGATACATGCCCACATCTGTGATGATGAAGTGGAACAACTGGAGGAGATATTAATGAAAGTTAAAGATGATGATAGCCTAGTCATCATGGAGGACTGGAATGCTGTGTTAGGTGACACCAGGTGACAGATACCAGATATATTATAAAATGATAAAAGCCCGCTATCGTAACCAAGCTAAATTGTGTAAGAGCTATCCAGGTCCAGATGTGCACATGGAACATATGACACTAATGAAGGGCCAACTGCGTTTTAGAAGAAATGTTTTAGAAAAGATGGAACATCAGTACGGTAGAAAGTGAAGAGCAAACTTTAAACGAGTTCAGAAACAATCTGGTAAAAAATTGACCTCAAGAAGACGTACAGAAGAAATGGGGAAATAACTGAAATGGCTGATCCATGCTATGGAAGATTATGTTCAAACATTCGATCACTGGAGATAATGGAATTGCAAGGAAGAATGGAAAAAGATAAACCGAGAAGCAAGGAGCATGGTACAAAAAGAACAGACAAAAATTTGATAAAAATAATAACGAGCATACGCCAAAATCCGAAATCAATTTGGAGCAAGAAAGGAAGTGTCGATCACCATATGGAGTCAGAATTGCGAAGCCCTAACTGAAGAAAGTGAAGTACCACTACGTTGGAAGGAAGAACTCTACCAAGGAATTATTGATACAGATGTCCTGGAAAAAGAGGACCACCAACACTTGGCGCTTCAGGACCAGTTTAAATCTCTGCAGAGTTCTTACAAGCCCTAGAAGACATTCTATATGAGTCAAAAGAAATCCCAAAAAAATTGAGTTAAACTATCCTTTTATTCCTATCCTGTGAAGATCGTGGAACGTCAAGCCTCCTCTCCTACGCCTCTAAACTCACAACCTATCACCAAATAGGGAGGAAGATCTTACAGAAGGACAGTTGGATTTAGAAAGGAAAGAGGCAGACGCGAAGCCATTCTTATTCTCCGAGTCATTATCTCTAGAAATAGGCAGACCAATGGTAATTACGTTCATTGATATCGAGAACGTAAACTGGAATGTGCTGTTTGATCAGATACAGTAGAGACAATACGCGAAACTCTGCGAGATATCGAGGGACAGCGATTAGAGATCTCTCTAGCTGAGTGACCTCAGAGATACTCATTCTATCATAAGAGCATGTGTATTTGTTTGTGTAGTTTTTGGCGTTATTTATGCGTTTGGATTAAGTTGACATAAGTAAATAGTAGCGTGTGTCATTCCTTTATATCTCCTCTCAATATGAGTGGAAAGATACGTGCTGAGTTTGGCTGCAATAACTATGATGTGCAGAAGGATTCGCGATCTTTCTTCATTTTCCCACGTGACAAGGAAATGTGAGTAAATGTTGTGTTTGTATATATATTCTTCCAATAACAAAGAGATTTTTATAGCACTTCCTAAACTTCTGACCTGCGCGACACACATTTTAACTGGCTTAAAATATAATAAGCTTATTTTATTGTATGATGCAGCAGTTAACCTTCAATACCGATATGTAGATGTAGGTGTGATCTATGGGTTTGATTTAATTCAGGAATATACATATACATATTTGTGTGAATGGTTGTGCTCCAAGTTACCCCATTTGGAATGCCGTAATATGTTGTCAAGCACTGAAAAAATATGGGTGATTTACGAAATGTACATATTTTGTTGAAACAATATGATGATGCAAATTTGCTTTACCCTAATGTAATGGCATTATGGCAAGTATTTCTTATAGGGAAAGTAAGAAGGTTTCTGAGGCTAAATTTATAGATTTTCTTTCTGTTATTAGGCTTCAAGTTAGAAGGAAAATTGTCCGGCTATTAAATGTAAATTCAATGAATCATGTGTGTAAGGAAAATGCCTATGTTTTGTTGACAAGTGTTTTAATGCGATGAAAGAATGCTTTTAAATAAGAAAAAGACAAATCTAGCCGTGAACGTTCAGGCAGGAATTCTAAAGCTAAGAAAGTAATTCATAAATGAAAGATCAAGCCCTTTCACAGCAGTTCATTTCACATCTTGATTCTAAGTCTAATTCAGCCCTTTTAAATAATAACCTGTTAAATAGTTCTTCATTCATTTATCCAGAACTTTGAAGTTCATATCTTAGGAACACTTTCTTTCTAGACGTAATTTATTTAGCCATTTCCGTATATACATTTCCACTGATATTTGAATTTAGCGAGATTTTTCAGGTCACGCCACTAGGAGCGCCACTTCCAACATATCTCCCATTTTAACAAGGCTAAATCCGGAAGTGTCGAGTATTGTCTCTACTGTATTTGGTTTGATATCCATAAAACCTACAACACATACTTTGCATATTTCCTGTTCATTTTCTTTAAGACACACCAAGGTTATGACTTAACTGTTTTCCTTGTATGTGTTCAAAACTTATTTCCTTTTTTTATTATTATTTTATTATTTTTCTGAACTGAAACCCATTTTTGTTTTCACCGGAAGGACACAAATTTATTCACTACGCCTACCACATGTGAAACACGACACACATATTGCTTTTTGAAACTGCGTGAAGGTTGGCGCTATCTGGTGGAAACAGTACGTATTACTTTCAAAACAAGTTAAAATTGAGTAGACAATTCAAAAATACATCACATACGGGTGGAGAATTTAGCACCTCTGTACTGACACGAGGTACGACAGCCATAAATAACACACATAAACCAGATACATTTCAAAACTACTAGGAATTTCCTATCAGAGAATTTAAAAATTGTGAAACAAGAAGAAATACCCAGCTGAAGAGACACAGAACGAAATAAATGTTTCTATTATTCTCAGAATAATTGGTAGGTACTTACACGCTCGGCTCCAGCGTGACCTGTTCGTAAACTGAAACAAACATAAAATATAAAAAATGATTTCATGATTCAACAAACGTTTCATTGTTTCATTTACTAACATGGCACTTCATCATTTGAACGACAGAGACAATGCAGAAGCTCTTAATAAGTTGTATTATGTCCCCTGCGACTTGTATAACATGGAGAGGTAAAGAATGTGACAGCAGCTCATTTAAGGAATTGCAAGCCCAAGAAGGACATGAGGTATCCCAACCAGATTTATTGCACAGAATTCCCATCATACACATGTGACGTGATTACCTTTGCAGCTCCTCACATTGTAGAGAACATGTGAAACTGACAAGAAGAGAATTTGGTTATTCATCTCTGTTTCTTGGCCCATGACCCTTCGGCGTGAAACCAGGGTGCCTGGTGTCCTGCAAACGACCAGTGTATCAAACGCTCACCACATGATTTCAATGGGCAAAAACTCCAGAGAACACACGGCTCAAGGGAGCAGCCTGATATGACAATCACACACAGTATATACCACAGTGTATTCTACTATCTCACACACAGTATATACCACAGTGTATTCTACTGTTCTACACACAGTATATACCACAGTGTATTCTACTGTTCTACACACAGTATACACCACAGTGTATTCTACTATCTCACACACAGTATATACCACAGTGTATTCTACTATCTCACACACAGTATATACCACAGTGTATTACTATCTCACACACAGTATATACCACAGTGTATTCTACTGTTCTACACACAGAATATACCACAGTGTATTCTACTATCTCACACACAGTATACACCACAGTGTATTCTACTATCTCACACACAGTATATACCACAGTGTATTCTACTGTTCTACACACAGAATATACCACAGTGTATTCTACTGTTCTACACACAGAATATACCACAGTGTATTCTACTGTTCTACACACAGAATATACCACAGTGTATTCTACTGTTCTACACACAGAATATACCACAGTGTATTCTACTATCTCACACACAGTATATACCACAGTGTATTCTACTGTTCTACACACAGAATATACCACAGTGCATTCTACTATCTAACACACAGTATATACCACAGTGTATTCTACTGTTCTACACACAGTATATACCACAGTGTATTCTACTATCTCACACACAGTATATACCACAGTTTATTCTACTGTTCTACACACAGTATATACCACAGTGTATTCTACTATCTCACACACAGTATATACCACAGTGTATTCTACTGTTCTACACACAGTATATACCACAGTGTATTCTATTTTCTTACACACAGTATATACCATAGTGTATTCTACTCCCTCACACACAGTGCATACCACAGTGTATTCTACTATCTCACACACAGTATATACCACGGTGTATTCTACTATCTCACACACAGTATGTACCACACTGTATTCTACTATCTCACACACAGCATGTAACACAGTGTATTTATTGTCTTACACACAGTATATACCACACTGTATTCTACTATCTCACACACAGTATATACTACAGTGTATTCTACTATCTCACACACAGTAGATACCACAGTGTATTCTACTGTTCTACACACAGTATATACCACAGTGTATTCTACTGTTCTACAGACAGTATATACCACAGTGTATTCTACTATCTCACACACAGTATATACCACAGTGTATTCTACTATCTCACACACAGTATATACCACAGTGTATTCTAGTATCTCACACTCAGTATATACCACAGTGTATTCTACTATCTCACACACAGTATATACTAGAGTGTATTCTACTATCTCACACACAGTATATACCACAGTGTATTCTACTGTTCTACACACAGCATATACTACAGTGTATTCTACTGTTCTACACACAGTATATACCACAGTGTATTCTACTGTTCTACACACAGTATATACCACAGTGTATTCTACTGTTCTACACACAGTATATACCACAGTGTATTCTACTATCTCACACACAGTATATACCACAGTGTATTCTACTGTTCTACACACAGTATATACCACAGTGTATTCTACTATCTCACACACAGTGTATACCACAGTGTATTCTACTAACTCACACACAGTGTATACCACAGTGTATTCTACTACCTCACACACAGTATATAACACAGTGTATTCTATTATTTTACTCACAGTATATACCACAGTGTATTCTACTATCTCACACACAGTACATACCACAGTGTATTCTACTATCTCACACACAGTATATACCACACTGTATTCTACTATCTCACACACAGCATGTAACACAGTGTATTCTATTGTCTTACACGCAGTATAGACCACACTGTATTCTACTATCTCACACACAGTATATACTACAGTGTATTCTACTATCTCACACACAGTATATACCACAGTGTATTCTACTGTTCTACACACAGTATATACCACAGAGTATTCTACTGTTCTACACACAGTATATACCACAGTGTATTCTACTATCTCACACACAGTATACACCACAGTGTACTCTACTGTTCTACACACAGTATATACCACAGTGTATTCTACTATCTCACACACAGTATATACCACATTTTATTCTACTGTTCTACACACAGTATATACCACAGTGTATTCTACTATCTCACGCACAGTATATACCACAGTGTATTCTACTGTTCTACACACAGTATAGACCACACTATATTCTACTATCTCACACACAGTATATACTACAGTGTATTCTACTATCTCACACACAGTATATACCACAGTGTATTCTACTATCTCACACACAGTATATACTACACTGTATTCTACTATCTCGCACACAGTATATACCACAGTGTATTCTACTGTTCTACAAACATTATATACTACAGTGTATTCTACTGTTCTACACACAGTATATACCACAGTGTATTCTACTGTTCTACACACAGTATATACCACAGTGTATTCTACTGTTCTACACACAGTATATACCACAGTGTATTCTACTATCTCACACACAGTATATACCACAGTGTATTCTACTGTTCTACACACAGTATATACCACGGTGTATTCTACGGTTCTACACACAGTATACACCACAGTGTATTCTACTATCTCACACACAGTATATACCACAGTGTATTCTACTGTTCTACACACAGTATATACCACAGTGTATTCTACTATCTCACACACAGTATATACCACAGTGTATTTTACTGTTCTACACACAGTATACACCACAGTGTATTCTACTATCTAACACACATTATATACCACAGTGTATTTTAATATCTCACACACAGTATATACCACAGTGTATTCTACTATCTCATACACAGTATATACCATGGCCTATTCTACTGTCCTACACACAGTATATACCACAGTGTATTCTACTATCTCACACACAGTATATACCACAGTGTAATCTACTATTCTACACACAGTATATACCACAGTGTATTCTACTATCTCACACAAAGTATATACCACAGTGTATTCCACTGTTCTACACACAGTATATACCACAGTGTATTCTACTGTTCTACACACAGTATATACCACATTGTATTCTACTGTTCTACACACAGTATATACCACAGTGTATTCTACTGTTCTACACACAGTATATACCACAGTGTATTCTACTATCTCACCCACAGTATGTACCACAGTGTATTCTAATGTTCTACACACAGTATATACCACAGTGTATTCTACTATCTCACACACAGCATATACCACAGTTTATTCTACTGTTCTACACACAGTATATACCACAGTGTATTCTACTATCTCTCACACAGTATATACCACAGTGTATTCTACTGTTCTACACACAGTATATACCACAGTGTATTCTACTATCTCACACACAGTATATACCACAGTGTATTCTACTGTTCTACACACAGTATATACCACAGTGTATTCTACTATCTCACACACAGTATATACCACAGTGTATTTTAGTATCGCACACACAGTATATACCACAGTGTATTCTATTTTCTTACACACAGTATATACCACAGTATATTCTACTATCTCACACACAGTGTATACCACAGTGTATTCTACTATCTCACACACAGTATAGACCACAGTGTATTCTACTATCTCACACACAGTATATACCACACTGTATTCTACTATCTCACACACACTATATAACACAGTGTATTCTATTGTTTTACACACAGTATATACCACACTGTATTCTACTATCTTACACACAGTATATACCACAGTGTATTCTACTATCTCACACACAGTGTGTACCACAGTGTATTCTACTATCTCACACACAGTATATAACACAGTGTATTTACTATCTCACACACAGTATATACCACAGTGTATTTACTATCTCACACACAGTGTATACCACAGTGTATTCTACTTTTCTACACACAGTATATACCACAGTGTATTCTACTATCTCACACACAATATATACCACAGTGTATTCTACTGTTCTACACACAATATATAGCACAGTGTATTCTACTATCTCACACACAGTATATACCACAGTGTATTCTACTGTTCTACACACAGTATATACCACAGTGTATTCTACTATCTCACACACAGTGTATACCACAGTGTATTCTATCTTACACACAGTATATACCACAGTGTATTCTACTATCTCACACACAGTATATACCACAGTGTATTCTACTATCTCACACACAGTATATAACACAGTGTATTCTATTGTCTTACACACAGTATATACCACATTGTATTCTACTATCTCACACACAGTATATACCACAGTGTATTCTACTATCTCACACACAGTATATACCACAGTGTATTCTACTATCTCACACACAGTGTATACCACAGTGTATTCTACTATCTCACACACATTATATACCACAGTGTATTCTACTATCTCACACACAGTGTATACCACAGTGTATTCTACTATCTCACACACAGTATATAACACAGCGTATTCTATTATCTTACGCAAAGTATATACCACAGTGTATTCTACTATCTCACACACAGTATATACCACACAGTATTCTACTATCTCACACACAGTATATACCGCAGTGTATTCTGCTATCTCACACTCAGTATATACCACAGTGTATTCTACTGTTCTACACACAATATATAGCACAGTGTATGCTACTATCTCACACACAGTATATACCACAGTGTATTCTACTGTTCTACACACAGTATATACCACAGTGTATTCTACTATCTCACACACAGTGTGTACCACAATGTATTCTATCTTACACACAGTATATACCAGAGTGTATTCTACTATCGCACACACAGTATATACCACAGTGTATTCTACTATCTCACACACAGTATATATATCACACTGTATTCTACTATCTCACACACAGTATATAACACAGTGTATTCTATTGTCTTACACACAGTATATACCACACTGTATTTCACTATCTCACACGTAGTATATACCACAGTGTATTCTACTATCTCACACACAGTATATACCACAGTGTATTTTACTGTCGCACACACAGTATATACCACAGTGTATTCTACTATCTCACACACAGTATATAACACAGTGTATTCTATTGTCTCACACACAGTATATACCACAGTGCATTCTACTATCTCACACACAGTATATACCACAGTGTATTCTACTATCTCACACACAGTGTATACCACAGTGTATTCTACTAACTCACACACAGTGTATACCACAGTGTATTCTACTATCTCACACACAGTATATAACACAGTGTATTCTATTATTTTACTCACAGTATATACCACAGTGTATTCTACTATCTCACACACAGTACATACCACAGTGTATTCTACTATCTCACACACAGTATATACCACAGTATATTCTACTATCTCACACACAGTATATAACACAGTGTATTCTATTGTCTTACACACAGTATATACCACACTGTATTCTACTATATTACACACAGTATATACCACAGTGTATTCTACTATCTCACACACAGTGTGTACCACAGTGTAATCTACTATCTCACACACAGTATATACCACAGTGTATTCTACACTCTCACACACAGTGTATACCACAGTGTATTCTATCTCACACACAGTATATAACGCAGTGTATTCTATTGTCTTACACACAGTATATACCACACTGTATTCTACTATCTTACACACAGTATATACCACAGTGTATTCTACTATCTCACACACAGTATATACCACAGTGTATTATACTATCTCACACACAGTATATAACACAGTGTATTCTATTGTCTTACTCACAGTATATACCACACTGTATTCTACTATCTCACACACAGTATATACCACAGTGTATTCTACTATCTCACACACAGTATATAACACAGTGTATTCTATTGTCTTACACACAGTATATACCACACTGTATTCTACTATCTTACACACAGTATATACCACAGTGTATTCTACTATCTCACACACAGTGTATACCACAGTGTATTCTACTATCTCACACACAGTATATACCACAGTGTATTCTACACTCTCACACACAGTGTATACCACAGTGTATTCTATCTCACACACAGTATATAACACACTGTATTCTATTGTCTTACGCACAGTATATACCACACTGTATTCTACTATCTTACACACAGTATATACCACAGTGTATTCTACTATCTCACACACAGTATATACCACAGTGTATTCTACTATCTCAGACACAGTATATACCACATTGTATTCTACTATCTCACACACAGTATATAACACAGTGTATTCTATTGTCTTACACACAGTATATACCACACTGTATTCTACTATCTCACGCACAGTGTATAACACAGTGTATTCTATTTTCTTACACACAGTATATACCACACTGTATTCTACTATCTCACACACAGTATATACCACAGTGTATTCTACTATCTCACACACAGTATATACCACAGTGTATTCTACTATCTCACACACAGTATATACCACACTGTATTCTACTATCTCACACACAGTATATACCACAGTGTATTCTACTATCTCACACACAGTGTGTACCACAATGTATTCTATCTTACACACAGTATATACCAGAGTGTATTCTACTATCGCACACACAGTATATACCACAGTGTATTCTACTATCTCACACACAGTATATATATCACACTGTATTCTACTATCTCGCACACAGTATATAACACAGTGTATTCTATTGTCTTACACACAGTATATACCACATTGTATTTGACTATCTCACACGCAGTATATACCACAGTGTATTCTACTATCTCACACACAGTATATACCACAGTGTATTTTACTGTCGCACACACAGTATATACCACAGTGTATTCTACTATCTCACACACAGTATATAACACAGTGTATTCTATTGTCTCACACACAGTATATACCACAGTGCATTCTACTATCTCACACACAGTATATACCACAGTGTATTCTACTATCTCACACACAGTGTATACCACAGTGTATTCTACTAACTCACACACAGTGTATACCACAGTGTATTCTACTATCTCACACACAGTATATAACACAGTGTATTCTATTATTTTACTCACAGTATATACCACAGTGTATTCTACTATCTCACACACAGTACATACCACAGTGTATTCTACTATCTCACACACAGTATATACCACAGTATATTCTACTATCTCACACACAGTATATAACACAGTGTATTCTATTGTCTTACACACAGTATATACCACACTGTATTCTACTATCTTACACACAGTATATACCACAGTGTATTCTACTATCTCACACACAGTGTGTACCACAGTGTAATCTACTATCTCACACACAGTATATACCACAGTGTATTCTACACTCTCACACACAGTGTATACCACAGTGTATTCTATCTCACACACAGTATATAACGCAGTGTATTCTATTGTCTTACACACAGTATATACCACACTGTATTCTACTATCTTACACACAGTATATACCACAGTGTATTCTACTATCTCACACACAGTATATACCACAGTGTATTATACTATCTCACACACAGTATATAACACAGTGTATTCTATTGTCTTACTCACAGTATATACCAC
This sequence comes from Anabrus simplex, assembly GCF_040414725.1. NCBI lineage: Eukaryota > Metazoa > Arthropoda > Insecta > Orthoptera > Tettigoniidae > Anabrus > Anabrus simplex. The sequence continues at coordinate 84,736,370 of NC_090276.1, read as the reverse complement.
ACTGTATTCTACTATCTCACACACAGTATATACCACAGTGTATTCTACTATCTCACACACAGTATATAACACAGTGTATTCTATTGTCTTACACACAGTATATACCACACTGTATTCTACTATCTTACACACAGTATATACCACAGTGTATTCTACTATCTCACACACAGTGTATACCACAGTGTATTCTACTATCTCACACACAGTATATACCACAGTGTATTCTACACTCTCACACACAGTGTATACCACAGTGTATTCTATCTCACACACAGTATATAACACAGTGTATTCTATTGTCTTACGCACAGTATATACCACACTGTATTCTACTATCTTACACACAGTATATACCACAGTGTATTCTACTATCTCACACACAGTATATACCACAGTGTATTCTACTATCTCAGACACAGTATATACCACATTGTATTCTACTATCTCACACACAGTATATAACACAGTGTATTCTATTGTCTTACACACAGTATATACCACACTGTATTCTACTATCTCACGCACAGTGTATAACACAGTGTATTCTATTTTCTTACACACAGTATATACCACACTGTATTCTACTATCTCACACACAGTATATACCACAGTGTATTCTACTATCTCACACACAGTATATACCACAGTGTATTCTACTATCTCACACACAGTATATACCACACTGTATTCTACTATCTCACACACAGTATATACCACAGTGTATTCTATTTTCTTACACACAGTATATACCACACTGTATTCTACTATCTCACACACAGTATATACCACAGTGTATTCTACTATGTCACACACAGTATATAGCACAGTGTATTCTATTGTCTTACACACAGTATATACCATACTGTATTGTGCTATCTTACACACAGTATATACCACAGTGTATTCTGCTATCTCACACACAGTGTATACCACAGTGTATTCTACTATCTCACACACAGTGTATACCACAGTGTGTTCTGCTATCTCACACACAGTATATAACACAGTGTATTCTATTGTCTTACACACAGTATATACCACACTGTATTCTACTATCTCACACACAGTATATTCCACAGTGTATTCTACTATCTCACACACAGTATATAACACAGTGTATTCTATTGTCTTACACACAGTATATACCACACTGTATTCTACCAGCTTACACACAGTATATACCGCAGTGTATTCTATCTCACACACAGTATATAACACAGTGTATTCTACTATCTCACACACAGTATATACCACACTGTATTCTACTATCTCACACATAGTATATACCACACTGTGTTCTACTATCTCACACACAGTATATACCACGGTGTATTCTACTGTCTCACAGACAATATATACCATTGTGTATTCCATCTACCCCTCTCCCATAAGAGTGCATTAATTTGTGAATTTATTTTTATACATACCGATCACGTCTGTAAATCCGAAGTCCACTCGGTTTCTCCTCCGTCGCTATAACAGAAGCGAAAGTAATGTTATACTGGAGACTGACATGATTCGGGTGGCAATAATCACTCTCTTCACAAATGTCTATTTCTACTCTTGCAAGAGGAATAATAATAAGTTAATTCTCTATAGGCAGCTCTCCTTGAATAAATGAAATCATAAACTGTATAATATGTTGCCTTCATGTTGCTTAAGTTCTTAAATCTTCCATATATGGTACATGTCTCTGAAGTATGTCCCTGATATATGTCCTTCGAGTCCTGGCATCCAATATTTTACATTATGTCACACTGATATTTATGATGATCTCCACCTCAATATCCTCAATTTCTACTGACCTCACCCGTCTGTCGCGTCGGGATATTGACTTATTGTTGTCACACGTGGACTGATGTGAGAAACAAGCTAGGGTTGCAGGACGAGCTGGAGAAGCCAGCTCATAAGAAGTCGAGAGAATTACAAACCAACATGCTCGATATTGGCAGCATCTCAATTGGACGCAGACATGTTTTGGTCAGAATTCTGCATTGCCAACATGTTGATGCTGCATGCCTTCAGGAGACCAAAGAGAAAGACCTGAAATGCAAGGAACCAGGAGATGGTTACACATTCATCTACAAACCTACAATAACTGTTTACCTTTCTACGCACCAGAGACACAATGATCGCCTGATGACTATCACAAATGACACTCCTCGCACTGATAACTTATGGTCTGTGCCTCCACTCCTCAAACAGGACTTGATGACAACATCAACGATGAGTTCTAGCATGTACTTCAGAAAATCTCTGTCTACTCTGGAGAAGACCTTTTATTTCTCTCCGGCGTTCTAAATGGTCATTTGGATAGAAGCAGTGATGTTGGAACCATGGTTAGCGGAACCATAATGACAATGGACTCAGAATATTAGCTCGAACACTTTGTTAAAACAGCATCAAAGCCAGCTATTAACTACAGCAGTAATGGCTGTAGTAGTCAACTAGGTTTCATTCTTGAGCAAAGATGCAATTTTTCCATCTTGCCAAAAGCCAATATTACACCATCTAATCATCTCACTCCATAACACAAACTGTTTGCTACGGAACTCACAAGCACGTGGTAGGCAACATAAGACTCCAAAAGAATATCACATTGCGGATGTTGTAGGACAAGAAGAAACAATTTGCAGTATATTTCACACTCTCATCCAATAACCCCTCCTGAAGGGATTGATTGATTGATTGATTGATTGATTGATTGATTGATTGATTGATTGATTGATTGATTGATTGATTGATTGATTGATTGATTGATTGATTGATTGATTGATTGATTGATTGATTGATTGATTGATTGATTGATTGATTGATTGATTGATTGATTGATTGATTGATTGTTTGATTGATTGATTGATTGATTGATTGATTGATTGATTGATTGATTGATTGATTGATTGATTGATTGATTGATTGATTGATTGATTGATTGATTGATTGATTGATTGATTGATTGATTGATTGATTGATTGATTGATTGATTGATTGATTGATTGAGATCTTGACATAGCACCAGCCAACCCAGGACACGGACCAATCCCACCTATAATTAGTCTAGAAGTAAGCAAGGCCCTTGTACTCGATGATTTTTTGGAAGCGGAGGGCACTGCAAGTTACGGTAATTCCTTGCCTGACTGAGTTCTTCTTTGGCAATATGGACAGCGAGCACGTATGCATAACAATCCCAGTTAACAAGACCAGACAATATAACAGCATTCTCGATCAGTGAATAAACAGCAACTTATTCTAATGCCATTTTCAGGCTACCGCCCAGTGAATCTGGAGAAGACATTTGACCACACCCCAGACCGGTGATATGCTGTGAATATTCTTTGCCCAAGAGACTGGTTGAAAATGCCCTATAAGAAGGCCTGTAACTGTGTGCAATGTTTGGGTGAGCTTTCTGACAGTTTCCGAGTGACAATTCGAGTACATCATATCGGACTTAAGACCTAGTTCGGCATTAATGATGTCTTGCTTGCTGCAAGTGCAAGAAATGAACTTCAGTGGCAAGTTAGATCTGGGAACAACCACCTCAGTAATTTCAAACTCCACCTGAACATGCAGGAAACTAAATTACTCATGGAACCGTTCAATTCTTAGGATAATTCTTCTGACACATGTGTATTCTCCAATATAATTGCTCCCATTGTAACATGCAAGCAAGAGTTAATGTGGCCTGGATATGGTGGCAGGAAATTAGTGATATGCTCTGCCACAGACGAATGCCAAGCGATGACATGTCAGTCATTCGGCTTGTTACATTCTTGCCACCAAGTATTGGGCAATAACGGCAGATGCTGACATCGAAAGAAGTGTGCAACTGAGGTTTTATCTCATGTCTTGTTAGAATTGTGACTTGCTCTAGCACAGGCTGGGGTCAAGTTACGACTGCGTGTTTCTCCTTTCTATTGACCTCAGGTTGTTTCAAGTTAGGATTGTGACTGCTGACACCAACCCTACTGTCTGTTTCTGTGGTGGTTGGTAGTGTCACAAATGTGTGCCCACTTACATAAAACTGTGGCCACTCAGCGAGGCATAGATTCAGTGACGTAGCAGAAGGTGTCCAGTGATATCTGGTACACTGCTGGGCGGTGCTGATGGAGCACGAATCCACATCTCCAAATCAAGCAACTAATGTTCAATAGATTCATACCCAGGCTATTTTGGGAACACGACATTAAAGCCAATTCAGTATCATGTTTCTCGAACCAGTCCTTCAAAATTCTGGCAGAGTGGCATTGTGCACTTTCCTGTTGGAAGAGGCTATCACCATCAGGGAAGACTGTGACACAAACGGATGGAGCCCAGATACCGGATTGCTGTCATGGATTGGTGAGTCCAGTGTGCCTCAAGGAAACGTCGCTCAGATCGTCACACTTCCTCGACCAGCCTGTAGCGCCGGACACGTATCTTTGGATGGAAATAAACACACACGCCATCTATAGTCCCTCTCCAATTGCGGAAACTAAGTGTGCATTTTCATTTATTTACATAATACATATCTTGAATGTAAGTCTGGCCAGGTATATCCTGCTACGGTAATTGAGTAGGCCGTACAGCCAGCGTGTTGGGCGGCCAACTGAGAGGACCAACGGCTTCGGGCGAAGGAGTCCTCTTAGTAGGGCGATGAACCCTCAGTGGAGGAAATGCCACTGGAATTCATAACTGCAAGCGTCTGACCAATAGTGGGCGGCTTGTGGTCAGCTTCTGTTCTCCAGGTTAGGGGCGGCTGTTAACCCGATGTGCAGAAGGCAACGAGAAACCACTGCACAAGAAAAATCCCAAGATTAGCAGTCATGGATAGAAGCTTGAGCGAAACTGTAAATACTGATCATGGGCTTCGGAGCCCAAGATCCGGCAGGAGAGGGGATGGGTGCAAGGCCTATCAGGTCGTCATCCAACGAAATCCTTGCAAGAAAGTGCGTAATAAATTCAATGTAGGGACTTGGAATGTGAAAACGTTGCTAAGAATAGGAAAACTAGAAGAAATCAAAATTGCAATGCAAGAAACAGCACTTGATACACTGACTGACAGAGCAAATGCAACACCAAGAAGGAGTGGTGAGAACTTTATGCCAGTTGCAGGGTAGACTGACGTCACTGAGGTATGCTCATGATGTGAAATGCGCCGCTGTGCTGCGCACGTAGCGAACGATAAATGGGACACGGCGTTGGCGAATGGCCCACTTCGTACCATGATTTCTCAGCCGACAGTCATTGTAGAACGTGTTGTCGTGTACCACAGGACACGTGTATAGCTAAGAATGTCAGGCCGCCGTCAACGGAGGCATTTCCAGCAGACAGACGACTTTACCAGAGGTATGGCGATCGGGCTGAGAAGGGCAGGTTGGTCGCTTCGTCAAATCGTAGCCGATACCCATAGGGATGTGTCCATGGTGCAGCGCCTGTGGCGAAGATGGTTGGCGCAGGGACATGTGGCACGTGCGAGGGGTCCAGGCGCAGCCCGAGTGACGTCAGCACGCGAGGATCGGCGCATCCGCCGCCAAGCGGTGGCAGCCCCGCACGCCACGTCAACCGCCATTCTTCAGCGTGTGCAAGACACCCTGGCTGTTCCAATATCGATCAGAACAATTTCCCGTCGATTGGTTGAAGGAGGCCTGCACTCCCGGCGTCCGCTCAGAAGACTACCATTGACTCCACAGCATAGACGTGCACGCCTGGCATGGTGCCGGGCTAGAGCGACTTGGATGAGGGAATGGCGGAACGTCGTGTTCTCCGATGAGTCACGTTTCTGTTCTGTCAGTGATAGTCACCGCAGACGAGTGTGGCGTCGGCGTGGAGAAAGGTCAAATCCGGCAGTAACTCTGGAGCACCCTACCGCTAGACAACGCGGCATCATGGTTTGGGGCGCTATTGTGTATGATTCCACGTCACCTCTAGTGCGTATTCAAGGCACGTTAAATGCCCACCGCTACGTGCAGCATGTGCTGCGGCCGGTGGCACTCCCGTACCTTCAGGGGCTGCCCAATGCTCTGTTTCAGCAGGATAATGCCCGCCCACGTACTGCTCGCATCTCCCAACAGGCTCTACGAGGTGTACAGATGCTTCCGTGGCCAGCGTACTCTCCGGATCTCTCACCAATCGAACACGTGTGGGATCTCATTGGACGCCGTTTGCAAACTCTGCCCCAGCCTCGTACGGACGACCAACTGTGGCAAATGGTTGACAGAGAATGGGGAACCATCCCTCAGGACACCATCCGCACTCTTATTGACTCTGTACCTCGACGTGTTTCTGCGTGCATCGCCGCTCGCGGTGGTCCTACATCCTACTGAGTCGATGCCGTGCGCATTGTGTAACCTGCATATCGGTTTGAAATAAACATCAATTATTCGTCCGTGCCGTCTCTGTTTTTTCCCCAACTTTCATCCCTTTCGAGCCACTCCTCCTTGGTGTTGCATTGTCACTGTCAGCCAGTGTATTTTAGGAATATGTGAAACAAGGTGGTCAGGAAAAGGGGACTTCTGTTCAGACGAATTTAGAATTATTTACAATGGAAGTGAAAAGTCGGGAGTGAATGGAGTGACAGATTGATGATGATCAAAGTGAAAGCCCCTCCAGTTGATCTGGCGATCATTCAGGTATACTGCCCAACTTCAAACAGTTCCGAAGAAGAGGTAGAGGTAGTCTACGAGAAAATTGAAAGCTTGTTGGAAATCATAGGAAATAAAGGTAATGGGGTCATAATGGGCAATTTCAATGCCTCTGTTGGTTCACATAGCAACTTGAAATATGCTGGTAAATTCGGACTAGGGAACATGAACAAAAGAAGTCAGAGACTTTTAGAATTTTGTGAAGAGCATGACATGATTATAACAAAGACATTCTTTGAAGTACCTGTCCGAAGAAGATACACGTGGAAAGCACCTGGAGATAATGCACGATATGAGATTGATTATATATTAGTCAGACAGCGACATCGAAAACAGATTAAATCCCACCACATCTATCCAGGACCTGATGTGGACAGTGACCATAATCTTGTAATAGCCAAAAGTGACATTAAGCTAAAGAAATTGACCCAGCACAAATGGAACACACAAAGTTTAAAGATTACTGGCGTACAAAATGAAAACTAATCAGTTAGCAGAGACTTTTCATGACAGTGCAAAATGGGAGGAAATAAGGAATGGTATAACTGAAGCTGCTGAGTAAGTGCTGGGAAGAAGAGAGTTACAGCCGAGGAAGCCATGGATCACTGATGAAATCATAAACCTTATTCGCGAAAGGAATAAGGAGAGGAGAGTCGGGAATAAAGAACGGTACAAAGAAATTAGAAATCAGATCACAACAAAGTGTCGCGAAGCAAAGGAGAACTGGATGAAGGAGACAAGCGAGATTATAGAAAAAGACATGATCAGAGGACATGTGGAAAATGCACATTTCAGTACTAGAACCCTACAACACAAACCAAAAACCAGAAGCTCCATAATGAGAGATAAAATGGGAAACCTCCTGTTCAACACCGAAGAAATCTGTGAACATTGGAAAGAATACAGGGAAGACTTGTACCAAGGAAACGATGTAACTAATACAACCAGCTACATGGTTTTCAATCACATCACAATAAAAGTATTTTAAAATTATTTTCACGTCTGAACACATTAAGTCAAAATGTCAGATTGGTATCTCTAATATAATTAACACCGTTTTGAGTAGCCATCAGGAACTCGGCTGGATCTCCTGAGAAGGCTGATAGAGGGCATTCTTGAATAATATGCTGAACAGTTTGTCTTTCGGCACCACAACTACACTTGGGAGATGGAATTTTCTTCCATTTATAAAGGGAGTCTGCATATCTACCACATTAGTTCTGATTCGGTTTAGACTACACCAATTTTTTCTGGCGAGCTCAAAACCTGGTGGCTTAGATGTGATGCATGGCATAGCTTGCTGTTCTGGTGTTGCAGAGGTCTTCCATAATTGCTTCCAGCTGTCAATCATGTTGAAATTACTTTCAGCAAGCTTCCTTGCAGTATTCAATGGAGGGTGGCGAGAGCGAAGTATCTTCCTGTTAATAACAGGGAGGTCATGATGTACAGGAAGAGAAGAATTGTTGCACATATTATTGTACACCTTGATAAGTGCTTGTTCTCTTCTCACGGATGGAGGTGGTATATGACTTATTGATGGCAGCCAGTGTGTTGGAGTACATCTGATTGTCCCTGATATTAAACACATGGTTTGGTTGAGCTGAGTATCAACAAGCTTAACATGAGCGCTGTTTATCCAGATTGGAGTACAATATTCAGCCACGGGGTAAACTAGTCCAAGGGCAGAAGTCCGAAGTGTAGAAGCTGTTGGCCCCCACGTAGTGCCGCACAATTTCTGCAGGATGTTATTTCTGGTTCTGAGTTTGGCGGCAGTTCTGCTAAGATGTTCTTTGAAACTAAGAGTCCTGTCTAGAATGACTCCTAGAAATCTGGCATCAAAGTGAACTTTCAGTTCTCTATTCGCTTGTTTATTGTTCAGATGGAACGAAGCAACTACTGTCTTTGCTGCGCTTGGCTGTAACCTCCAGTCACGAAAGTATCGTCCCATAGTAGATAGGTCTCTGGTTAGAATATCCTCGGCAACTTCGAAGTCTATTTGGTTAACAGTAAGGGCCCAGTCATCTGCGTACCCAAACTTCCTAGATGTAGTCTCTGGCATATCTGCTATATATAAACAGAACAAAAGAGGAGTCAGCGCAGAACCTTGTGGGAGACGAATACAAAAAGGGTCCCTCAATCACATCTTCAGAGTTTAATGGAGCACTACACAGTCTTCAGGAAAAGAAAGCACCCGGTCTAGATAACATTCCGGCAGAACTTCTGAAACACTTGGGTGACAATATGAAACGTTACCCTTTTCAGCCGGTGTCAGATTGCTATTAGAATGGCGTAGTTCCACCTGACTTTAGTAAAACTAGAACTGTTGCCATACCATAAAAAAGGAATGCCACAGACTGTTCAGATTATCGAACTGTCACTCTCCTGTCTCATGCTTCAAAAATACTGCTCAACATCATCAACAACAGAATTAAAGGAAAGTTAGAACACTATATTGGTAATGACCAGTTTGGCTTTCGATCAGGGAGGGGTACTAGGGAAGCAATTGCGTTACGTTTAATTCTGGAGAGAAGAATTGAAAAGTATAGGAAGGTATACGTGACCTTTGTCGACTTAGAGAAAGCTTTTCCTCACCATGAAAAAAGCAGGAATTGGTTGAAAGGATAGACGCCTCATACTAAATGTATACAGAATGCAGAACACAGATTTAGAAATCAGCGGGACAAAGAAAAATGCCAAAATAAGAAGAGAAGTTAGGCAAGGATGTCCACTGTCTCCTTATCTCTTCAGTATGTTCATCGAAGAAGCCATCGCAGTCACGAAGGAGAAAACGGGTATCAAAATTAATGGTAAACAAGTACATTCTATAAGACTTGCTGATGATATTGCCATACTAGCAGAAACAGGTACAAGTATACAGTAAATGATCAACATATTAGCAGAAACTTTAGGCAAATGGAACCTCAAAATCAATACAAGGAAAACAACAACCATAACAATATGTAAAGAAAAGAAAACACCTGTAACACACTTAAAAATTAGCCCTGATAAAATAGAACAAGTGAAACAGTTTTGCTACGTAGGACCCCTGATCACGAGTGATAATCGGAGCATATCAGAAGTCTCGAAGAGGATGGCCATGGCAAAGAGAACATTCCAAGATAAAAAGCATCTGCTGGCCAACGAACATATGGATATTCGAACTCGGAAGGAATTTGCAAAAACCTTTGTATGGAGCGTGCTTCCGTACGGTTGTGAAATCTGGACATTGGGAATGCAAGAAAAGAAAAACTAGAGGCAATTGAAATGTGGATCTGGAGAAGAATGCAAAGGATAAGTTGGACTGAAATGAAGAGCAATACCGAAGTCCTTAGAGAGATAGGAGAAGAACGGAATCTGATAACTTAAATTGAAAAAGGGAAAATAAAATTTATTGGTCACATTCTGCGGCATGAGGAGTTCCTTTGTAATATCACTGAAGGAAGAATTACTGAAAAAAGAGGAAGAGGTCGACCCAGAGTGTCTTACTTCAAGAACCTGCTCCTGAGGATGAAGTGCAAGACCTACGCTGAGTTGAAAAGACTGGCTCAAGATAGACAACTGTGGCTGCAGCAGCCTTTAGAATATGTCCTCCTTTGCATTTTATAAGCTTTTTATGTGAAGTGGCATTGATTCCACAAGCTTTAAGTACATATTTTTCAGTTCATCGTCTTGAAACCACACTTTAATTAGAGACTCTATCATGCATAATTTGGTGGAATAGTCAAGTGTCAATTTGTAAAAAGGGATTTATGTCAGGCCACAATAAAACATGAATATTGTTCTCACTGAAATTTTTTGACTTTCTTTGAAGCATGTCAAGCAGCCTCTTCTGCAGCTCAGGAACAGCATTTGGATGTACTGGTCATATCTCAAAATCCCTTCAATTGGTACCAAAAGATCTTCTGCACGGGTTGTTTTATAATGTGAAGTTGTTGTTGCCTGATTATTTTCTCGGTGCACATGTTGAACCCTCTGGCCCTGCCCTTTAAAATAACTCTCACCAGTGTTCCATTGCTCAATCCTGATGACTACGTGCCCACAACTTGCGCATTTCTCCTGTTAGCAGGTGTTTGCAAGCTTACCTTCCAGCTAACAGAAGTCTATGTCGAACATTAGAAACATGCAGATTCATTCTCCTTTCGCCCAATTCACGTGCCAAACCCACAGTAGTTAGCCCAGGGTTTCATTTACGTCTCCCGAGGACAAAATGGTCATCAGTTGGAGTTGTTTCCATTTTCTTACTACAGTGCCACGTTGTGTTCAGTGTGTTTGTATCGTTGAATAACTCCCATCCCGGGCATATCTGGGCAACAACTACATAATTCGGTTTCACAAACAGATGCATAAACGGAATTGTTGGGTGAGAACCTTCGCAAGTCATTTCCCGGGCTCGAAGTCTCGTCCTCCATACTTTCATTGCGTCAACGGCTAGAGCTCAAAAGCACACGGGCAATGTGATCTTCGCAAGAAAAAATAGGCACTACATAAAATATAACGAAAGTAGGGTTCTCTATAATGTGAGAAGAATACACTAATATTATTAAACGAGAAGAATCTTTGTTGAGAATATTTGCTAAACATTTTATTATACTGATAAAATCACTCGGTAAGTACACGAGATGATGCCATATTACAACACATAAACAAAGAAACAATCAAGACTGAAGCAATAATGATATGGTATAGTATGCCTTAACGTCCTTTTAGATTTCAGAGTTGTAGTTGTCGCTTGGCATACATTAAATCATTTGATTAATACGCACTGATATTATATACATATTTCACATACGTAGATTTATTCATCTATAACAGTGATACTCGATGGCATCTATTATTTAAATAGGCTGATCAAAGGTGGCACCTTCTTGTTGAATCATATCGTTAATTAACTATCATGGTTGTGGAATTTATGCACCTTATTAGTACATTTTTTTTGCACACGAGATTGCATCGCCGTATATCAAACACATGGTCTATTTGACCACAACTATTACATATTACACTGAACACAGATGCGTATCCTGGGTTTACCCATTCCTATTATATTCAAAGTAAAATCAACCAACGCTGGTATCAAACCCATCACCATGAAACACTTGGGAGTAATAAAACACTTAAACACATTACATAGAAAAATATCAAACACATAGCACACAATACATCTTGAAGATATGGCTTAATCAACCCATGGTATCAGGTTAAATCCATGGTTCCAACGTCAGTCGAACCCACGTACTTCAGCTTCCGAGGTAAAAATCTGAAACTCCTATCACGAGCTAATTTAGTACATAAAATTGGAAGGAATCCATCCTTCGCAAAATCATAAAATTATCAACGTTAATCATAACGTATCATTAGCATGGAATCGATACTGCACTGGCGAATGAAAGAAGGCTTGCAGGTAGATGTTAAGACTCTTAGGAACAACACAGTCTCCCTTCAGACCGTGCAAATCCTTACATCGTAAATCCGTGATTCTATGACAATGGTTGTGTGTCCAGCTCTGCGGCTACAAAGATACCTTATGTTCTTTCTTTCTTTCTTTTTTTTCTGTGATCTTGGCTCGTTCTCAAGTACGCATTCATTTGAGAACCACCACTTCTTAATATTTATTATCTGGCTATATATTCAGCCGAATTGAATACATCACGACAGCCATAATTATTATAATTCTTTATCAATCCAACATCTCAAACATTTCACAAGCCTCACCTTCCCACATCATACCACTGCATTTCAAATCCGTTCTATTAATTTACAGAGAAGACTCCATTCTCACAGGTTATTTAACTAATTCAGTTTCACTCGCGTATCTATATAATTCACATATCACCTCGGTTTGAACATCTTCAATGATCATTTATTGTTATATGGGATTTATAAATACCTGAATCACCTTGAAGCAAACATGTAGTCTATATTCAAATTACTATGAAAATCTTTACCAGATAGTAACGTTACGAAGAAATTATAAATTTAGCTAAAGCGCTATTCTTCTCAAAATATGTGTTTCATATGCACTAAGAATTTATGGGATCTATATACTAATTCATGCAAATAAGCACACTAAATATCAATGATTATTCTTGAATCACTAAGAAATCCTAATTAGAATAATAAATAATCTTTTCCCAGTCACAAGCGTATAGTGTTCCCTACATTTAATATTATTAATTATAACATTTTTATATTTATAAAATAAATATTACTACTGGCATGCAAATCTCGTGGTTTAATATATTCAAATTAAATGTACCCATCGAATGCCGGGTATGGTTTGCTGTCATCTCGAGGTACACTTGAGATTTTAAACCATCGTGATGACTGCTCCTCTCTTTGATAGTCCTTGGTTCCTCTTCATCCTAACACGATCCATGTCTCGAACTGTGGTCTTGTTAGTGGAGTCTCTAGACGTTCCCTGAAGAAATGACTGCAGGCACTTAGGCGCGTTTCTCGTAGGCTCCAGTTCTCGGGGTTCGATGATCACTCACGAACATACAGGCAAAATGGGAAGATCAGTTACTAAACACTGTTTATGTTCTTTCAAAGAATCTACTGGTGATTAGATCCAGTAATAACTTTTAAAAGATTAATCCAAATAGTGGCAAGTTCGTATAAATTACTATTCATTTCCCCATTAATCACACAGTCTAACTAATTATCACAACGAGTGTCGATGGAGTAGGCAAACGCTAATTTTATAGGAATACCGTTCTTTAATTTTACTGAACGTCACTCACTCTTAAAATGCTTTAGATCAGTCACTATTGATTACTGAACGTAATTAGCTGTCTCACTACTTCTAAACAACCTGATGCGTTTGCCCTTTCACTAATGATTGCATCATGAGCCGCGATTGACTGTCATTGATATTTAAAAGATTAAATGTTGAGATAAGACTTCTATTCATCACTACTGTACTTTATCTTGTACCATACGGCTTAGTTCGCGATATTTTACACCGCACTGGTGTGTTTTTCTTCCTCGACACAACACTTCATACACTGATATCCATAGTTCATTACTAACACGTGAGTACCGCGGCTACACAAATTACAATGGGATACTGCATCTAAGTCCAGATCTTATTTATAGTATCTGGACTGAGCGGTCGGGGAGGAGGTAGATCACGCGTCTGATCGAAATTAAGCTCCGGTAGACGGAATCTTCAGCGACGTGAAAGCAATCAAAGTATAGCTCGTGACCCCTATTTTCTACTGATCTCATTTAAAACCAATACGATCAGCGGGTCATTCACAATCTCAAAAGCGTCCTTTTAGAAATCCATGCATGATTCACCTCGCGAGACCTCCCACTTTTTTTCCTCATGTTGCCAGATCTTGGCAGTCAACTTTAGTCTGCGTACCATCATATGACATGCGTCATTACCGATCCACTATTAAAGTATTGCATTTATATGCATCAACAATTAGCATTAAATACATCGGTTCGAATGAGACCTGAATCATAAATTTCCATAGATTATCTCAGATGAAGGTGTTCTTCTTCTTCCTCCTTTTAGTTAATTATGGTGAAGTGGCACCAATGAATGCAATGTTGAATTATTGAAGGTATTTATTTCTTGGGGGTTAACACACCTTAAATCAGCCTACTCTCCGACAACCTACATTTCCACGCGTAGCGTCATCTCTCTTCCTCGCTCGCACAAGTGAGAGCGTGATTTCAAGGTTCTGGGGTAACACGTTATCCTTTTCTCGATACAGCGCAGGAAACTGCTCCCTTCGGGAAGACGTATCGCAACTCAATCCCGGTTCGGCATGTAGTTGCTAATTACGACATTACATGTCGCATAATGTTGCGGGAAACGGCATATATGATTGACTAAACCTCCTAACATGTCTGTGGCATGGTGATGAACGGTTACAGTAGCGCCTACACCGACATCAAAAGTAGTAGCTAACTCTCTTTGTATCATGGAAGTATTTTGAGATAATGCTATAATCGCACTTCGCTTCCTGGAAATCGCATCCATTGCAGAAGTAGGTATTGCTACCACCACAAAAATCCTCCAAAGTGACAGTTCGTACTCACAACACAAATTGAACATCACTGAATAACAGTGCAAATAACGAGTAACACTGTCGTTACCCTTTGGGAAAATAATCCATTTTTTCAATGAATTTGAACGGGACTGGAAGTGATCAACAGAAATGTGAATGCATTGGACCAGGCAAACTTTAACCAACATCCACCACAGAAAGTCGTGATGGCGATGATTGGGTGCTTTCAATGGAGTGCCGTTAGCATTGTGGCACACGTGGGTCATCGACTCCAATGACCTACGAACTGGGAGACATTGGCCTGGTCGTCTCCATTGCACCTCAAATTGAGGCCCCGCACTGATTCCGAAAAACGTATAACAGTCTCCAGTGGCCTCTACACACAGCCACTGTTTGCCCTTCCTTGCAGCACTTTTGATACGTGCCCACAAGCCGTGCTGCTACCAAGGCGCTGTGCCATCATAATTTGCCCTCGGTCAAAGCTGTGAAGATTGGCCCATTTCCCGATTCTAACGCCGGAGACACTAGTAACAGCAAGCCAGGAGACCTTGCTACCGGCAGGTCTCTGCTCCCTGTTATCACGTCACATCGCTCATCAGCTCGTGGGCTAGAGGAATCCAATCTAGGGACAACTACGCTGATTTTTCAGCCAAAAACTTCTCTCAAGCATGTTTCCCTTGCCCAGGGTTCTTCCATCTCTTACTAACAACCATTGCTGTCCTTATATAGGCTTTTATTATGCATAACAAATCATTGGAAAATGATACTCTCCTTAAATTGAAAACTCTGCAGGAACTCTCACTTCCAATTCGACAATAACTCATGGGCTTACAAGCAAGGCATGTAAAGTCAAGAATTTTACTCTTGAGGAAGAAAAGTTCGAAAGGTTTCAGTAATTTATTGCCAATATTTTCTCAGAGAATAAGAACAACTACACTTAAAATTATTCTAGGGGTTCTTTAGAATATCTTCAATGCCACTGAATTAATGGGATTTGGGGACAATTTTCTTTTTTCTGCTATATGATTTACGTCGCACCGACACAGATATGTCTTATGGTGACGATGGGATAGGAAAGGCGTAGGAAGTGGAAGGAAGCGGCTGTGGCCTTAATTAGGGCACAGCCCCGGCATTTGTCTGGTGTGAAAATGGGAAGTTACGGAAAACCATCTTCAGGGCTGCCGATAGTGGGGCTCGAACCCACTATCCCCCGATTACTAGATACTGACAGCACTTAAGCGACTGCAGCTATCGAGCTCGGTGGGAGAAAATTAAAGCTAAAAAATTCAGTGCCCTTAAAGAGATCACCAGTAAACACAACAGAAAAGAATCGCATATAGAGGTATAAAAATGTCAAAACTCAGAAAATGACAAGTCATTTTTATTCATAAACACATAAAATTATGATTCTACTTACCCTCCGCTGTCCTGGCTGTCCTGGCCGCCTCAATCTGGTGGAGAGAAAAGAAAGTTTAATTAGACACAATCCTTTGTTAAGCAGTCACAGTTCATGAAGACTTGACGATACAGGTGTGTAAAGAAAACGAGATGAAATTATTTACATTTTGCAGGAAGTTACTCTTCAGAACATAATCTTGTCTGTTCAAAAGAAAGACACATAATGAATATCACCTAGTTTCCATGACAAGGCAAAAGCCGAGAGACTACTGTATATTATCATGTCTCTGGTTTGTTCATTTGACAGTGAAAATGCATGTTCTGTAACAGCCACACTTGTACAGTCCGGCTCCATGGCTAAATGGTTAGCGTGCTGACCTTTGGTCACAGGGGTCCCGGGTTCGATTCTCGGCAGGGTCGGGAATTTTAGCCATCATTGGTTAATTTCCCAGGCACGGGAGTTGGGTGTATGTGTCGTCTTCGTCATCATTTCATCCTCATCACGACGCGCAGGTCGCCTACGGGTATCAAATCAAAGAGCTGCACCTGGCGAGTCGAACCCGTCCTGGGATCTCCCGGCACTAAAAGCCATACGCCAATTCATTTCTTTTACACTTTTACAGCCTCACATCTCATTTCATTAGATTTTAACTAAAGCAGTCTGCAATGTAGGCTGTGGGGAAATGAATGAATGAAAACCTACAACAGTCATTGACCGGGTCACATATAGGCTATTATTACAATGGGGTCACCACTCCCAACGTGATTTATGGATGACTGATAGATGCAATGAAATTATAATGGAGAGTGTCGCTGGAATGAAAATTGACCTCTCCCGCCTCCTCTTTATCCAGCACAAACCGGGATTTGAACCATGGTACCCAGCAGTGAGAGGCCGGCGAACTGCCGCCTAAGCCACGGAGGGAATGTTCCCTAATATTTGTGTTTTATTATGCTAAAAGTAAGAGGTTCAAAAAAGAAATTATATTCTAACGTCCTCCAAATTCAGGTTTAACAAATTATTAAAATGACCATTTTAAGAGTGTCCGAAGTTCTTGCAGTTTGGACGAGTGAAATTGCGTGCAAATCTCTAGGATCCCATCAGGAACGCAACTGGTTTGTTTTTCTTCATCTTCTTTCAGCCTCTCAGGAACCTCATGCTTCGTTTTACACCTGGACCAGATATTTTGGCAGCACTAAGGTTTAGACCCGTCAAGATGACAGCACTGAAGTTTGCCACACCTTGTTGTCTGTCAAAAAGTACGTGGATTTGTTTACCGATTCAAATCTCGTGCTAGTTAGATTAAGTTGGTACCACTAAGGTTTAGGCCTGTCAAGATGGCAGTACTGAAGTTAGCGATGCGTTGTTGTCTGTCAAAAAGCACGTGGCTGTGTTTACCAATTCAAATTTCCCGCGGGAGGAGGAGCAGGCCCCTGGGAAGGCCTCCCGGGTGGTGGTGGTGGTGGAGGAGGAGGCCCCTGGGAGCCCGGTGGCGGTGGTGGCCACCGAATCCCTGTATTATAGGCTACTACTTGCGTCTTACCATGCAAACACCTGGAAAGTATATCAGGTGCAGTCAGATGTTCACTGCTTGTACGATATCAAAAGGGAGACCTGCACATATTTCGCCTTTTGCCTTTGCCCGCTGATAACTGGCCCCCTTGAAAAATTAGGCCAATGGCAGGAATGCATCCAAATCAGACTCGAATTTCTTTTCAGTAGTCGGTGCGCACATGAGTGTGATTATTTGTCTTCTCGCCACAACGAGTGAACAGCGGACGAAGTTATTACAGCTGAAGCTGTTTCTTTTCTCATCTCTGCTGTCTGCATTCAACAGTCACTGTCGTACTGATAAGGAAATTATTGCTCTCCGATACATCACTTCTAACAATGCGCCCATAACAGAATGAGACGGTCCAGCCATTCTTCTGCGACTTATTAGCCTCTAGTCTGCGAAGGAAAAAATACCTGCGAAGTATTTGTTTTCGGTACTTCCCATTTATACATACATGCATTATCATTATAGACTGTTATGCCTTTCAGCGTTCAGTCTGCAAGCCTCTGAAAATTTACTAAACGTCGCCACAATCCTCGATTTGCAACTAGTGTTGTGGCCTCATTTAGTTCTATACCTCTTATCTTTAAATCGTTAGAAACAGAGTCTAACCATCGTCGTCTTGGTCTCCCTCTACTTCTCTTACCCTCCATAACAGAGTCCATTATTCTCCTAGGTAACCTATCCTCCTCCATTCGCCTCACATGCCCCCACCACCGAAGCCGGTTTATGCGTACAGCTTCATTCATCGAGTTCATTCCTAAATTAGCCTTTATCTCCTCATTCCGAGTTCCCTCCTGCCATTGTTCCCACCTGTTTGTACCAGCAATCATTCTTGCTACTTTCATGTCTGTTACTTCTAACTTATGAATAAGATATCCTGAGTCCACCCAGCTTTCGCTCCCATAAAGCAAAGTTGGTCTGAAAACAGACCGATGTAAAGATAGTTTCGTCTGGGAGCTGACTTCCTTCTTACAGAATACTGCTGATCGCAACTGCGAGCTCACTGCATTAGCTTTACTACACTTTGATTCAATCTCACTTACTATATTACCATCCTGGGAAAACACACAACCTAAATACTTGAAATTATCGACCTGTTCTAGCTTTGTATCGCCAATCTGACATTCAATTCCGTTGGATTTCTTACCTACTGACATCAATTTAGTCTTCGAGAGGCTAATTTTCATACCATACTCATTGCACCTATTTTCAAGTTCCAAGATGTTAGACTGCAGGCTTTCGGCACAGTTTGCCATTAAGACCAAGTCGTCAGCAAAGGCCAGGCTGCTTACTACATTTCCACCTAACTGAATCCCTCCCTGCCATTTTATACCTTTCAGCAGATGATCCATGTAAACTACAAACAGCAAAGGTGAAAGATTACAGCCTTGTCTAACTCCTGTAAGTACCCTAAACCAAGAACTCATTCTACCATCAATTCTCACTGAAGCCCAATTGTCAACATAAATGCCTTTGATTGATTTTAATAATCTACCTTTAATTCCATAGTCCCCCAGTATAGCGAACATCTTTTCCCTCAGTACCCTGTCATATGCTTTCTCTAGATCTACGACTGCCTATTCCTCTCGTAGCATTTTTCAATTACCTGGCGCATACTGAAAATCTGATCCTGACAGCCTCTCTGTGGTCTGAAACCACACTGGTTTTCATCCAACTTCCTCTCAACGACTGATCGCACCCTCCCTTCCAAGATGCCTGTGAATACTTTGCCTGGTATACTAATCAATGAGATACCTCGATAGTTGTTGCAATCCTTCCTGTTCCCTTGCTTATAGATAGGTGCAATTACTGCTTTTGTCCAATCTGAAGGTACCTTACCAACACTCCACGCTAATTTGACTACTCTATGAAGCCATTTCATCCCTGCCTTCCCACTATACTTCACCATTTCAGGTCTAATTTCATCTATTCCTGCTGCCTTATGACAATGGAGTTTGGTGCACCCTAGTGCGAAGTGAAAGAACTGTTTTTTTTTATTTAGAAATTTTGTGTTCAAAAGTTTGTTCTTTGTTAAATTTCTTTCAGTCATTGTTTAGGTTGGCTGTATAACCCTGCTCTTTCCCCTTGTTTTGAATTTACC
Organism: Anabrus simplex; assembly: GCF_040414725.1. Lineage (NCBI taxonomy): Eukaryota > Metazoa > Arthropoda > Insecta > Orthoptera > Tettigoniidae > Anabrus > Anabrus simplex. Next base: position 84,716,671 of record NC_090276.1, on the reverse strand, counting down.
AATCCCGAATTTCTCTAATTAATTTTCCACCAATAATGTGTTTCTTCTTCATCTGGTGAAGGGGTTTTTGTTAGTCAATAAAATGATTGTGGGCGGGTGTTATCATTCCTGAAAGGTCTCGAATGTTCCGCGAGGGTATATAAACTGCTGATTTTCGGGTCTCTGCGGCACTTCAGTAACACCTATCGTTGTGTAAATTATGTAGCAGGGGGCGGGAAGCGCCTCTTTCTTCGGGCAGCAGTTCAACCACCAGGTAATGGCCGTCTTATAACTTATTTTCTTGCCAGCTCAGCAGTTTAACCCTCGGGGCGGGTTCGAAACCTTCTACCATGTAACTTTCCTCTAAAATGTAAAAGACTCTTGATTTAAATTCTGCCTCTGTAACTACAAATTGGGATAGAGAGTGCCTTACCCTCTCGAGCTCCCCTTTCATATTGTTTTTGAGGTGACTACGTTTTCTCAACCATTTTCCTTCGTTTAGTAATGTAATAGTTTTCCTATCGTGTCACTTCTTTAGTATGGGATTAGCCCTTGCATAAGCGGCCTAAGGCCAAATTAGGTTTTAATAAAGTATATTCGGAGTGCCAGTTACGCCTCCACTCAAGTTTATATTTTGGGGCCTTGTAATTTTCCTGTTTATTTACCAAATCGGCCTCAGTAGGTTGGGTATTTTTACCCCTGTGTTTATGTCCTTAGAGGACAGCTTGAAGGTGGAATTTGGTGTGGCCTTTGATAGGCTGGAACTTTGGGAGCGGGTTGCTCTTCCAAAAAAAAATTGTTTCTGTGTGCCTCGAGGGGGCTTTTACTATGTAATTGGGAGCAAGTGCTCTTGAGCATGATTGGGGTCTTCTGCCCCTTGGTTGAATCTTGTATACGGGTAAAGTTGGGCTTATAGCTCAAGAATTGTGTGTCTGGCTCTCGGAGCCCAAATCCTGTAACTACTGTAATTGTACATTCTCGATTTGTTGCTAGCCTACTAAGTACCTGTTATTTTTGTTATTTCTTGATCTTGAAAAGAAAATATAACCTTGTTAAATTTTAAATTAACTTTAATTTCGTAGATTGAGACCTATTCATCCCAGCACCTTCTTTCACCTCTAACTACCACGGATAACTCCGTAACAATTATTATTATTATTATTATTATTATTATTATTATTATTATTATTATTATTATTATTATTATTATTATTATTATTATTATTATTATTATTATTATTCAGTTCCTTGGCTGAATGATCAGTGTAGTGGCATTCGGTTCAGAGAGCCTCGGATGCGATTCCCTTCCGGGTCATGGATTTTAATTTTGTTTCGTTCATTCCTCTGGCTCGGGGACTGGGTGTTTGTGTTCGTTCTAACACATTTCTTCATTTACATACAATACACCACACCATCAAGAGCAACAGAAACACGCAATAATATATACTGTACATCCCTCCATACAGGGTAATTGGGATAAGGCCATGAATAAGAAGAATCATGCAGTAGTTCCTTCTGTGGATCTATCGGGCTCCGGATCCCAAGGTTAGGGATTTACAAAATTATTATTAACTAGCTTCGCTCGCGAGGATTTGACAAGTTGATAAAAAATAGTTGTTCCTCGGTACTGCACGAATATATTATCTGAAAATCCCTAAAGTATAAAAACTCTCTGAAAAATTGCATTTCATTTGCCCCAGAACCTCTTTGTAAACCACGTTTGTGGCATTGCCTTTTGGGGCAACAACTTGTAAAAACAAAGGAACTGCCCCGGCATTCGCTTTAGTGCAGGAGAATGGAAAACCATTCTGAGGACAGTCGACAGTGAGGAGAGGTCTAGCCCTGTCACTCCTCCTCTGCTCGGTTGACCGGTCAGAGTGCAGAGCTGTCGGACCACTTATGGATAGAAACCCACTCTCCATCTACCGACCCATTGAGGGATATTGTCCTGTTGGTTAGCACTGGTGAGCTGTCAGTGTTAAGTAGCTCGCTGTGTTTGACTCTGTGGATGACTGGACTTTCCCTGGAGTCGAACCGAGGAACAGTCATCGTGTGTTGTGGGGGGTCAGCAGCCCCGTGGTCATACCTCTGCATGTAGCTGAGCGTGCGGGCGAAAGTGAAAGGCCTGTCAATAAAGATTATAGCCTTTTTTTTAAAGTGAAGACTGCTCAGCTGGAGTCCTGCTGTAGGAGACTTGTAAATAGACAGCGATTAGTGAGTGTGGTCATACATTTCATGGTTGAATAGAATTGCGCGCGCGGGCGTGCGTGTGTGTGTGTGTGTGTGTGCATTTATAGGGTCATCCTGAAATAAATAGGAGCGATAAAAGAGACCGTCTTTTATTCGTAATAATATTCTTTCTCTCTTTCTCATTCCGTTTACCCTCCAGGATTGGTTTTTGGCTCGGACTCAGCGAGGGATCCCACCTCTACAGCCTCAAGCGTCAGCCTTTGGGCCGGGGGATACAGCTCGCCCAGGCTGCCTTATCTGCTATGATGAACAAGGGCTTTGTGGGGGATGGGACGATTGATTGGGATAGACAAGGAAGAGGGAGAGAAAGCGGCCGCGGTAACATCCCGGCATTTGACTGGAGGAAAGTGGGAAACCACGGAAAACCACTTCAAGGATGGCTGAGGTAGAAATCGAACCCACCTCTACTCAGTTGACCTCCCGAGGCTGAGTGAACCCCGTAACACTTTTTCAAATTTCGTGGCAGAGCCGGTAATCGAACCGGGCCTCCGGTCGTGACAGCTAATCAAACTAACCACTACACCACAGAGGCGGCATAATCATAATAATAATACCGGGCGAGTTGGTCGTGCGGTTAGGGGCGCGCAGCTGTGAGCTTGTATCCGGAAAATAGTGGGTTCGAGCCCAACTGTCGGCAGCCTTGACGATGCTATCTTAATTAAGGCCATGGCCGCTTACTTCCCATTCCGAGGCCTTTCCTGTTCCATCGTCGCCATAAGTCCTATCTGTATCGGTGCGGCGTGTAGCCAATTCTAAAATAATAATAATAATAATAATAATAATAATAATAATAATAATAATAATAATAATAATAATAATAAAATCACCGAGAAAGTTGTCCGTGTCCTTAGGGTCACGTAGCTGTGAGCTTGCATTCGGGAGATGGTAGGTTCGAATCCCAACGTCGGCAGCCCTGAAGATGGTTTTCCGTGGTTTCCCATTTTCAGACCAAACAAATGCTGGAGCAGTACCTTAATTAAGGCCACAGTCGCTACCTTTCAAATCGTAGCAATTCCCCATCCTTGCGTCGACGAAAACTTGGATGTGTTAATGCGCCGTTAAAACCAATAACAAAAAGAAAGCCAGTAGCGTGATTCGGGAGGGGGAATGGTTACAAAATGATGATAGAAGGTGCTTATGGCTGTGTAGTGCGCGCATGCAAGAGTGTCATTAGAACATCCTACTACTACTAAGATGTTTTCATTAGACGGTAACTCCGTCTCTCAGGCCGGCAGATTTGTTACGGTGAAGGAGATGCACGGAGAAGGTGAGGCCTATACTAGGAATTGTCACGGCATTCACCTTAGTGCAGGAGAATGGAAAACCACGGAAATCCACTGTCAGGACAGCCGACGGTTGGGGCCAGCCATGAGGTCCAGTCCTGTCCCGTCTCCCGAATGCAGAGGCGTAGAGCCACGGTAGAGCCGTGGCCACCCCTCCTCTGCTCAGTTGGCCGGTCGGAGTGCAGAGCTGTAGACCACGGACCAACCGTGATCCCTTGTGGGCCGTATCCCTCTCTGCATCTACCGAGCCACAAGAACACTGATACAGGTAAATTACGTTTATATTCAGATTGCAGTAGGCCTACTGGCACATTACACAATCTTAAACTACATTAAAATACATAACAAGAGCAAAATAGTTTTACAGCGAATTGTATGTTCAGATTACAATCTAAAATCCAACTTTCGAGGCTTCTTAGAAAATAGATTCAAGAAACCTGTTGGTTTTACACTGTTTTCTCTATGAATATTCAAAAGAGCCAAACCCTTTGAGTCGACTTTCACTTGTTTATTGTCACTTCCCGTTTATTTTCTTTTGTAAAATTTACAACTGTGACTTGGATTGAAATTAATAAAGCCCAAAGTACCGGCTTACTTAAATGCAAAGGAGCGCAGCAAGGGATCCAATGGGCCGTGGGTAGTACTATCGCCCGGCGATGGTAGTACACAATACACTAAGAATTATGCCGAAAGTGTCAGGTTCCAAGTCGTCTTTAATTAAAAAGTGGTTACAGGAGTTTCCCCATTTTACATCGGATGGTAATATTATATTCTATGACGTTTACAGCAAAGAGGAGAATGAAACTTGTTTTATATTTCCCCCTAACGAGTTATTATCAATTTAGCAAAATAAACATCATTTTTAATTGATGCCTATTAAAATATGTACAATTGAAACTGAATAGAAATATTTTAGAACCTATTTGAGAGTATTTTAGGCAGCTAAAATAACATTTAAGCACCAAAAAATCCGAGGTCTAGTAATCATTATTACTTGTTTGCCTGGTGGTTGGAAATAGTGTGTTGTCTGAATATAAAGAGAAACGTGTTCGAACAAACACAAAACCCAGTCCCCGAGCCATAGTACACTGACTGACAGAGCAAATGCAACACCAGGAAGGAGTGGTCAGAACTTTATGCCAATTGCAGGGTAGACTGACGTCACTGAGGTATGCTCATGATGTGAAATGCGCCGCTGTGCTGCGCACGTAGCGAACGATAAATGGGACACGGCGTTGGCGAATGGCCCACTTCGTACCGTGATTTCTCAGCCGACAGTCATTGTAGAACGTATTGTCGTGTGCCACAGGACACGTGTATAGCTAAGAATGCCAGGCCGCCGTCAACGGAGGCATTTCCAGCAGACAGACGGCTTTACGAGGGGTATGGTGATCGGGCTGAGAAGGGCAGGTTGGTCGCTTCGTCAAATCGCAGCCGATACCCATAGGGATGTGTCCACGGTGCAGCGCCTGTGGCGAAGATGGTTGGCGCAGGGACATGTGGCACGTGCGAGGGGTCCAGGCGCAGCCCGAGTGACGTCAGCACGCGAGGATCGGCGCATCCGCCGCCAAGCGGTGGCAGCCCCGCACGCCACGTCAACCGCCATTCTTCAGCATGTGCAAGACACCCTGGCTGTTCCCATATCGACCAGAACAATTTCCCGTCGATTGGTTGAAGGAGGCCTGCACTCCCGGCGTCCGCTCAGAAGACTACCATTGACTCCACAGCATAGACGTGCACGCCTGGCATGGTGCCGGGCTAGAGCGACTTGGATGAGGGAATGGCGGAACGTCGTGTTCTCCGATGAGTCACGCTTCTGTTCTGTTAGTGATAGTCACCGCAGACGAGTGTGGCGTCGGCGTGGAGAAAGGTCAAATCCGGCAGTAACTGTGGAGCGCCCTACCGCTAGACAACGCGGCATCATGGTTTGGGGCGCTATTGCGTATGATTCCACGTCACCTCTAGTGCGTATTCAAGGCACGTTAAATGCCCACCGCTACGTGCAGCATGTGCTGCGGCCGGTGGCACTCCCGTACCTTCAGGGGCTGCCCAATGCTCTGTTTCAGCAGGATAATGCCCGCCCACACACTGCTCGCATCTCCCAACAGGCTCTACGAGGTGTACTGTACAGATGCTTCCGTGGCCAGCGTACTCTCCGGATCTCTCACCAATCGAACACGTGTGGGATCTCATTGGACGCCGTTTGTAAACTCTGCCCCAGCCTCGTACGGACGACCAACTGTGGCAAATGGTTGACAGAGAATGGAGAACCATCCCTCAGGACACCATCCGCACTCTTATTGACTCTGTACCTCGACGTGTTTCTGCGTGCATCGCCGCTCGCGGTGGTCCTACATCCTACTGAGTCGATGCCGTGCGCATTGTGTAACCTGCATATCGGTTTGAAATAAACATCAATTATTCATCCGTGCCGTCTCTGTTTTTTCCCCAACTTTCATCCCTTTCGAACCACTCCTCCTTGGTGTTGCATTGTCACTGTCAGTCAGTGTAATTAATTAGACGCGATTAAAATCCCCGATCCGGCCGGCAATCGAATCGGGACCTTCTGAACCGAAGGCCTCATCGCTGACCATTTAGCCAAGGATTCGGACAAAACGAAATCATTATTGAGCTTCATTATTTCTATGTCCGACTCGTTGGCTGAATGGTCAGCGTACTGGCCTTCGGTTCCGAGGGTCCCGGGTTCGATTCCCGGCCGGGTCGGGGATTTTAACCTTAATTGGTTAATTCCAGTGGCCCGGGGGCTGGGTGTTTGTGATGTCCCCAACATTCCTGCATCTCACACACCACACATAACACTATCCTCCACCACAATAACACGCAGTTACCTACACATGGCAGATGCCGCCCACCCTCATCGGAGGGTCTGCCTTACAAGGGCTGCACTCGGCTAGAAATAGCCACACGAAATTAAAAAATTAATTATTATTTCTATTAATTTTAACATGCAATTTTTGTAGTTTCAAACTTGCCGCCAGGTGTGCCACTGCAACATGTCTCTCAGTTTAGTACGCGAGAATACGGAAGTGTCCATTATTATCTATAGTGTATTTGCCATTATCGTTCTCATTTTTTTCGTGACATAACCCTCCTCATCGTCATTGTGACATAGGCTTCCATTATCGTTATCAATCTGTTGGTCGCCATTTTACTGGTCGATAGGGCTCAGACGAGTTATCGTGACATATGCTCTCACTTCATAGTGACTTATGCCCCAACGTTGGGAGACACGTTTACTGAACCCTTGAACCTACCGTTCCATCGTCAGTCGTCTGCCTCGGCTGAACCTATTGTTGTTGGGTCATCTGGCCTGAACTTTCACGCTTGTATTCTATGCGTTATGGTGATATAATTGGTCTACACGATATTACTTTGAGTTATTGGCTCCTTAGTTACTGCAGGACTTGGTAACAAGAGATACGTGCAGCGGTCATCTCAGCCGGCCAATTGCACAAAATGTCCGCCAGCGTGGGGTGGACATTGAGAACTGAGGCATGCAGAGTCCTGGGAGAGCAGCAACACATCACACTCGTAGTGTGTGAGTGGGTGGTTATAGAACACCTTACCGATATGGAGAGAGCACGTCTCAGTAAGGTTCTAAATTACCGTCGTGATCTAGCACCTGCTGGTTAAACTCTACGGTGACTACGAAATACCCGGCCACATTATCACGCACTAAGCTTTCAGAAATTTTCAGTAATCATGCAACGATGTCTTTCTGAAGATTCAGTCGAACAGAAAGTGAACTGTCCACGCATACGAGATGACCGCAGACCGTCACGGACTGGGGTAGTCCAAGAGAATGCGGACCAGTCAGGGCGAACTAGTGTGAAAGAAGTCGCAACCAAGTGCATTCAATGTCTTCTTTCTTGAACTCGTGTTTCTTAATGTCGAAAACATTCCTTAGCAGACAAAGTAGGGAATAAAAACGTAAAATTAAGAAATTTCCTCAATTGCGTCGAAAGTGTTTTTGCTAGTAGACCTAGCTTTACGTCGCACCGACACAGATAGATCTTATGTCGACTATGGGAGAGGAAAGGGATAGGAGTTGGAATGAAGTGGCCGTGGCCTTAATTAAGATACAGCCCCAGTATTTTACTGGTGTGAAAATGGGAAACCACGGAAAACCATCTTCAGGGCTGCCGCCAGTGGGATTCGAACCCACTATCTCCCGGATGTATGCTCACAGCTGCGCGCCCCTAACAGCACGGCCAACTCGCCCGGTATGTCGAAAGTTGAAGGGCCAAAAGGCCCGCGAAGGTTACAAATTGTGAGTCTTGGGTAGCTCTATCAAACCAAAAAATAAAATAAAAAAAATTTGAAAATCACTGCCGGCCTAAATGCAGTTCCGGAAAACCCGCCCAAAATCACATGCTTCTTTATTCGTTTTCTTTTTGATTAAAATCCTAACCGAATTAACTTATTTACATAATTATTTCTATAACGTGTTCCTTGGTTCAATACCCTCCGGTAGTTTTGACTTTTTGAAAAATGTCCACATCGAATGATATTATAAGGGCTGAAGTGAAACTCTGCATGACTCACACTAGAGCTCGTAGTGGTAGAAAAAGGAAAATTACTAATCTAATCGTCCAGATAACGATGATTAAGATGATTATTTCAGGAATAAATAAAGAATATATTCCCATACGTTATTATGTTTTATTTACCTAAAATTCGTAGCTCATATCCCTAGGATGCTTTTAACATTGAGCTGCTTGCCAATGTCCAACAGTTCCTCCGACGAATCCTCTGTTCGATTTGAGTAAGGTAAGGTAAGGATTATACTGCCCGAAGGCAGGTCCAAACCTCCGCAGAGATGTTCCTGAGCCGGAGTTTACGTGCGGTAGGATGGCCAGTTCCTTTCCGCTCCTCCATTCCCTTACCCACAACCAACAGCGCGTGGCAACCCATCCAACTCCTGACCACGCCCAATGTTGCTTAACTTCGGAGATCTCACGGGATTCGTTGTTTCAACACGGCTACGGCCGTTGGCGATTTGAGTAAAGCAAAACGAAAAAGGAAATGGGTGCATGAATAGGGTTGCCATAAGGTTGAGGATGAAATTCAGGACACCAACACCGACAAGTTCCAACCATAGGTGCCGACTCCACGGGAGCACTTGCCCCCATACATTGGGAAGCAATCGTGCTTTTGCTCCCGTAAGAATATTTGATATTTTCATCCTTGCCTCCATGCTCAAGACCAAAAGTCGGTGCCTATGGTTCCAACGAGTGTGGGTAATTCCAAATGAACTGTCCCGTCAGTTACCAAAAGACACACTTTCCAGACCACTCCAAAATTATCTAATATTCAATGACATTTGCATAGATTTTTAAGGAACAGACGGGACAGATCACGTGGAACTGCTCATTTCTCAATAACATGGATAAATGAAAACTAAAGACAGCATTTATTTACCCTTGCATAAAGGTATTTATAACAATTAAGTGCCCTGATGCTGATACCAATCCTACTTTTCCGAACTTGACACACTTTTTAGCAATTCAACATGACGTTTTAAATGTAATCATGAAATTCGTGCCAATATATTTCTTTAAAATTGTATTTCAGCAATAATACTGATTTAACAGATTCTACTTTCAGTTCCTTTCTTCCATCTGTCCATTGTGAATTCATTAAAGAAAAACTTCTTTCTACATATGTATTATGGCCAAGTAAACAGAAATAGAACTGAGCCGATTTAAGCAATTCAGAATATTGCTTACTGGATTTACATTGCTTTAAAAACTGAACCCATTTACTACTAGCTAACATGGATACAAAATAGTTTTCATCATTACATGCATGCCTTTGCTGGCAGGACCTAGTGTTTACAGTGCACTATGTCTTCTAATAATAATAATGTTATTTGTTTTACGTCCCACTAACTACTCTTTTACGGTTTTCGGAGACGCCGAGGTGCTGGAATTTAGTCCCGCAGGAGTTCTTTTACTTGCCAGTAAATCTACCGACACGAGGCTGACGTATTTGAGCACCTTCAAATACCACCGGACTGAGCCAGGATCGAACCTGCCAAGACTATGTCTTCTGGTATGGGCTAGAGCAATTTTGTTACTTTCATTGATCTGTCTCTGTCTTTGGCTTTGACAGTATTAAAGTGACTGAGGTATGAGCGATGCTAGTAATGCCATTCCTTCTGCAGCCAGTCCCTGCTATGAATGGTGTGAAAATGTTGCTCATAGGGTCGGATGGTGCATGCATTTCAGTGGGATTGGCAGACTGATATGTAATAGCAACTTCTGACTCGGCGAGGAAAGCAACGGGAAACTACCTCACTCCTCATTTCCCTAGTACGCCTCTTCAGTGATGCCTAGGCCATCTATGACAGCTGATTGCAGAGCTGTTGAGGACCCAACCAGCCTTAGGGCTGAAGACTGATCATACACTTACACATTCAACACGCTGCTCCCTGACGGTAATAGATGGCGTTAGCGTAGGTCAAGCCTGCTACCGTGACAACGTCAGGTAATGATGCCAGACTCTGCTTCAGTATGACCAACCAAAACGTTCCATTTACTTTCAAAAATATTTGAGCAAAATTTTAAATAATTTGCTCTGATTATTAAATTCAGGACATTTAGAGATTTTTTAAAATTCAGGACAATTCCACTTTTTCTGGACGAATGGCAACCCTATGTATGAAGTAAATAAAAAGCGAGATAAGTGTAATGTGAACTGATTTAATTCTGAAGACCCGTTTTTCACTTATTTTAGCTTTACAGCGTCACTTATTCATTTATTCAATTGAAATACGTATATAAATAAATAAATAAATAAATACATGAATGAATGCCTTCCACGTTTTCGTCTTCTCCGACATATCTTAGTAATAGGCCTGTCGTATGCCGTACAAGTGGCCATCACCACGCACTAGATCAATGAATTTCTCTGTGTCTTCTGGAGACAACTGTTGCCTGCGCGAAACCTGTAGAAACTTACAAGCGGAACGGTCTCGATCACGCCGCCACGTCAGATCGGTTCTGTTTGACCAGAACGATGCAAGATTGCAGGAGGCTTTTCAAGTACAGTGGACTAGATCCGTGGTCGGATAACGAAACGGCCTGTTAAAATGACAACATAATGATAAAGAGCCTGTCCAACAACGTATACTGATAAGGATGAACAATTGAATTAGAGATACCTGGTTAGTTAAGGAACGAAATTCGTCAGTCTACCCTTCTTTTATGAAGAGTGATAAATGATGCTCCTAACACGAGCATAATGTTACACTTGCCTGAGAACACGCAGGCTCATGACAGCTTTTTATAAAATACTAGCAAATGTACCCGTGCTTCGCTACGGCATTCTACAATGTATACGGATCGAAGTAAATTGCTTTACATGAAGTGAATAAAAAAAATTAATTGCATGTCTCTTGGCGTTATCCGAGAAAAAGCATAGGGAGGTCCGCAGACGTTGTTTCCAATGTAAAGTGCGAGTTGCAGAGTTGTGATGATAAGGACAGGTCCACTTGTCTGCCGCAATTCACTATGCGTAACGTCAGTCACATTTTGATGGGTAAATTTGTTTGTAATCGGGTGCACCTATACCTAATGATAAAGAGAATCAGGTAAAAGAGTTTTAAAATATGCACGCTCCCTTGCCTTCTGCTAGTCAAATCAAGAAGGGAATTATACATTACAACGGTACACAGGGATTGGAGAACTACCCCATTCCTATTGCTAGTTAAGGTCGATGTGGGGAGTACTGATTACAACAGCAGACGCCCTCCTGCTGAGAGTCACTTTTGATTTGTAAAGTATTAATTACAATGTAAGACACACCCCTTTCTAGACCGCTAAAAATCGACTTAAATTAATAAATGTAGATCGGCATACGGAAGTATATGCACGTTCACCTTCGTTTACAGAATAACTGCTGCTAAACGGTGCATTCATATTGAAAAACGGATTGTATTAAAAGACGACTCTGGCCTCATTTAGCTATCTAAATGGCTGGCCCTATGGTATTTCCTCGTATCTCATCTATTTAAAGGCAAGATTATTTTAGAACCGTTGAACAGGAAGAAATTTGTGTAAGGTTTTCACACAGTGAATTACTTTTCAGATACTTATGCGACAGCTTCAAACATAGAATTTGGCTGGGTGGACCAATATTCGTGTAGAATTTGATGATCCCATCTTTCCTATAAGTGAATCAAACCATCAATTTACGTGTACAAAGTGCAAAATTTAGGTAATTCCAGAAATAGAGCCAAATTTAACATAAGGGTAGACATACAAAAAAAGTTATATGATCAAAGTTGTAGATCACTCTAAATTGAACGCAGATTGTGCCATCCGTTTTGTGGTACGACTTACCGTCTAGCCACCAAACACCTCGAAAGGAAAGTCTGCACCGTCATTAAAATTGCCTCCGTATTTCGAAATTTTTGGGGGGTAAAAATTATTTTTTAAACATCTCGTAAATCTTCCATCGATTACAGGCAAAAAGCTTTAATTTTGCCAAATTTCTATTTTCTAACTCGTCTGGGAGATTGTGCTGCCATCTTGATATGGGGGAGGGGGCTAAAAATTAGGACTTTCAGGAAACTTTTAAGCCCATGAAACGTATAGGTCATCGTTCAGGATAAATATCACCGACTGTGTTCTTATGCAGATTTCAAAACTCCCAACGTGTCCCTCTTAGAGAATTTTGAGAATTTTAGAATTTTCTAGGGATCCTGAAGTCATCAGGTTGTTTGGTACCAAGTTTTAAGTTTCTAGGATGCCTAAAATGGTCTCATTAATTCACGTCTGTTTTCATTTTTATGCCTTAATTTATATATGTATAGTACAGTATATATAGATCGCGCCAAACTCTCTTCTATTTATTAATATGGATTTTATATTTCACCCGCTTCCGAAGTGGTTCTAGGGGCGTCTTACTCCCACAGTGTGTTTTCCAGGTAGTAAGTCATACTTGAAAGTCATACTGAAACATACACACGTCTATTACCTTGGGCATATTTGACACTTTATTTTTTGACCCTTTCTCACCCTCTATACCAATGGCGGGCATTTTTGACAATTTATTATTTCACCCTTTCTCACCCTCTATACCGAAGGGGGGTGAGACTGGACTTTAAAAATCCGGAATGTTACTATTCATCTCAGCGACCCGGAAAACTATGGATTAGGCAGTATATTCGATTATTATTATATCTCATTACCCTCCCCCATAAAGGGGGTCAAACTTTGAGTTTTAAAAAACCGGGAGTGTTACTATTCATCTCAGCGACCACGAAAACTATGGCTTCGACACTATTTTCGATTATTTTTAAATCTGAATCCCCCTCAACCCCACCAGAAAGGGGGATGAACTTGGACTTGTAAAATATCCGGGGTCTCACCATTCATCTCAGCGACCCCGACAACTATGACTTCAACATTATTTTCATTTATTTTTATATATCACTCTCCAATTGCCACCCACCACGAAGGAGGCTGAACTTTAAAAAATTCCGGAGTGCCATTATTCATCTCAGCGACCCCGAAAAGTATGGATTCTACACTACTTTCGATGATTTTTATATCTCAGCCCCCTCGCTCATCGGTGCCTAAGGGTTCCTGGGGTGTCCTACCCCCACGTGGTTTGTCCCCTGATACTAAAATTTCGAAGTGTACAATTCACCTCGGCGAAATCGAAAACTATGTATTCGACACTATTTTCGATTAATTTTATATATCAATACCCCCTCGCCCCCGATCCCAAAGGGGGATAAACTTGGACTTATAAAATAAACGGATTCTCACTATTCATATCAGCGACCCCGACAACTATGGATTCGACACTATTTTCCATTAATTTTATATAACATTCTCCCATCTCCCCCACCACGATGGGGGCTAAAATTGGACTTTAAAAATTCCGGAGTGTCACTATTCATCTCAGCGACCCCCAAAAATATGGAATCGACACTACATTCGATGATTTGTATATCTCAGCCACTTTCCCCCCACCCCTAAAGTTTCCTGGGGTTTATTGCCCCCACGTGGTTTGTTTCCTGATACTAAAATTCCGGAGTGTCACTATTCATCTCAGCGAACCCGAAGCCTACGTATTCGACAGTATTTTCTATTATTTCTATATATCAATCCCCCATCCCCCCCCCCCAACGAAGAGGGCTGAACTTGGACAATAAAAAATTCCGGAGTGTTGCTATTCATTTCAGGGAGCCCGAAAAGTATTGATTTGACACTACTTTCGATTATATATATGTCTCACCCCCTCGCCCCCCGCCCCTAAGCGTTCCTGGGGTGTCCTACCCTCACGTATTTTTGTCTCCTGATACTAAAAATGCGAAGCGTACCATTCACCTCGGCGACCCCGAAAACTATGTATTCGACACTATTTTCGATTAATTTTATATATCACTCCTCCCTCGCCCCCACACCAAAGGGGGATAAACTTAGACTTATAAAATATCCGGAGTCTCACTATTCATCTCAGCGAACCCGACAACTATGGATTCGACACTCTTTTCGATTATTTTTATATATCACTCTCCCATCGCCTCACACCACGAAGGGGGCTGAACTTGGACATTTGAAAATTCCGGAGTGTCACTATTCGTTTCAGCGAGCTCGAAAAGTATGTATTCGACACTGCTTCCGATTATTTTAATATCTCACCGCCCTCGCCCCCCCCCCCGCCCCTAAGGTTTCCTGGGCTGTCTAACCCCCACGTGGTTTTGTCTCCTGATACTAAAAACCCGGACTGTACAATTCCCATCGGCGACCCCGAAAACTATATATTCGGCACTATTTTCGTTTAATTTTATATATTACTCCCTCCTTGCCCCCACCCGAAAGGGGACTGAACTTGGACTTTAAAAAATCCAGAGTGTCACTATTCATCCCAGCGACCCCGAAAAGGATGGATTCTACACTATTTTCGTTAATTTGTGTACCTGACCCCCTCACCCCCCCTAAGGTTTCCTGTGCTGTCTTACCCCCACGTGGTTTATCTCCTGATACTAAAAATCCGAAGTGTACAATTCCCCTCGGCGACCCCGAAAACTATGTATTCGACACCATTTTCGTTTATTTTTATATATCACTCCCCCCTCGCCCCCACCCCAAAGGGGGCTCAACTCGGACTTTAAAAAATCCGGAGTGTCACTATTCATCTAAGCGACCCTGAAAAGTATGGATTCGACACTAGTTTCGTTAATTTTTATATCTGACCCCCTTGCCCCCCCGCCCCTAAGCTATCCTTGGCTGCCTTAACCCCACGTGGTTTGTCTCCTGATACTAAAAATCCGGAGTGTACAATTCACCTCGACAAACCCGAAAACTATGTATTCGACACTATTTTCGTTTAATTTTATATATCAGTCCCCCCTCGCCACCCACCCAAATGGGAGCAGAAATTTGACTTTTCAAAAATCGGGAGTGTCACTATTCACCTCAGTGACCTCAAAAACTAAAGATTCGACACTATTTTCGATTATGTTTTTACCTGAACCCCCTAACCCCCACCCCTGAGGGGGGTAGTGGTGGCTTACCCCCACAGTGCTCGTCTCCAGATAGCAAATAATATGTGTTCAAATTTTGATTGAAATTGCTCCAGTGGTTTAGGAGGAGAAGTGTCATTTACACACATACATTTATCATCAGTCTCCCCTCGCCCCCCACCCAAATGGGAGCAGAATTTTGACTTTTCAAAAATCGGGAGTGTCACTATTCACCTCAGTGACCCCTAAAACTATGGATTCGACACTATTTTATATTATGTTTTTACTTGACCCCCCTAACCCCCACCCCCTAAGGGGGGTAGTGGGGGCTTACCCCCACAGTGCTCGTCTCCAGATAGCAAATAATATGTGTTCAAAATTTGATTGAAATTTCTCCAGTGGTTTAGGAGGACATGTGTCATTTACACACATACATTAATCATCAGTCCCCCCTCACCCCCCCCCCCCCACCCAAATGGGAGCAGAAATTTGACTTTAAAAAAATCGGGAGTGTCACTATTCACCTCAGCGACCCCAAAAACTATGGATTCGACACCATTTTCGATTATTTTTTACCTGACCCCCCTAACCCCTCACTTCTAAGGGGGGATAGAGGTGGCTTACCCCCACAGTGCTCGTCTCCGGATAGCAAATAATAAGTGTTCAAAATTTGATTGAAATTGCTCCAGTGGTTTAGGAGGAGATGTGTCATTTACATACAAACATTCATTTTTATATTTATTTATTTATTTATTTATTTATTTATTTATTTATTTATTTATTTATTTATTTATTTATTTATTTATTTATTTATTTATTTATTTATTTATTAGATACAGCCTATGGAGGGCCATTTTACACGAATAATAATAATAATAATAATAATAATAATAATAATAATAATAATAATAATAATAATAATAAGTTTAAATAAGTATAAAAGATAACAAAGGTATAAACAACAATATTAAGTAGCAACGATAGTTAACAATTTTAACAGTAACAATGTAACAACAATGAAAACGGTAACTGGGAAGTGTCGGTTTCAGAAATTAGGAAGAAGAAAGGTCAAGGGTTGGAGGGACGGAAGAAAGTGAAAACCTGGAAGAGGACTTCAAAGGAATCTTTTAATTTTTTGTTTGAAGGATGCGAAAGGTGTGAATATGTCGATATCGGGTAGTGAATTACCAAGAGTAGGGAGACGGTGGAAGATAGAGCGTTGTTGTTAGGTTAGGCGCGGATGGGACACATGATGGGTGCGCCGGTTGCGTGTAGGGCGGGGAGGAACGTGTATAGGGAAGTACGCTGGAAGAGAATTACATTTGGTGTAGCCATTGATTATTTTATGGAGGTAACATAGATCAGAGAACTGTAAACGGCTTCTCAGATCAAGTATACCCAGGTAGTTCATGATGTCAGATTTAGTTTTGTTCTTAAAAACAGGATTGCGAGTCTTAACAATGAAAGTGAAAAAGTTAAAAATACTATTTAGTTGAGATATGTTTGTGATAGCAGATGAGGACCAAATAGTGGAACAAAATTCAATAATGGGGAGAACATACGAGACAAAGTATAATGTTAAGGCGTTAATATCATTAATTTCAGTAAACCTGTAAAGAATGCCTAGAGTACGCATAGCACGGGATTTTATGGAGTGAATGTGAGCAGAGAAGGTTAGTTTACAGTCTATTATAACACCTAGGTCTCTTACCTGAGAAGCCGATTGCAATGTATTTCCGTGGATGGTATATGCAGTGTTCATTCCTTGCTTTAGCAATGAAAAGGAGATTGTATTGCACTTCTTAAAATTGGGAGAAAGATTCCATTTCTTAAACCAATCACCACACGAATTGAGAACAGTCTGTAATTCGTCACAGTCATCAGGCATAGACACTTCCCTTAGGATTTTCAGGTCGTCGGCGTACAAGAGGAGGGAACACTGACTATTTCGGGTGCAAAAAATTATGCCATCGATATAGAGAACAAAGAGTAGGGGTCCCAGAATACTGCCCTGAGATACTCCTGATAACACAGATAACCATGATGAGGCAGATTCAGGGAGTACCACTCTTTGTTTTCTGCCGGAGAGGAAACTTGTTATCAATGACAAGACGGGGCCGTGGATATTAAATCTGGTAGCGAGCTTATGAAGAAGAAGTGCATGATCCACTGAGTCGAATGCCTTGGCCAGATCTATATAGATTGCATCTAACTGAGATTTATTTTCCATTGCTGAAATGATGTGGTGATTGAGAACAGTGAGGTTAGTGAGGCATGATTTTCCGGGAGTGAATCCGTGTTGTTCTTCAGATATGTACGGCTGTGTGAAAAAGAGGAGTCGGCGGTGGATTATTCTTTCGAGGACAGTGGATAGTATTGGAACGATAGATATTGGGCGGTATGATGATATATCATATTTGTTGCCAGATTTGAAAATAGGTGTGATATCAGCTTATTTCCAGCTGTCGGGGAATGTACCAGTAGCCATACACAGGTTTAAAATTGTAGATAACGGTGCACTGAGAGATGCAGAAGTATTTTTGAGGAATATAGGGCTAATATCATTGGGCCCGGTGGAGCGGTTTGTTGGGAGACTATTGAGAATATTTTGTACTTCGTTAGGGGTCGTTGATATTTGTGACAGTGAGTAACTGCAAACACTATTGATTTGTGGTAGTTCTGTGATAGGTGCAGGAGGGCTAAAGGTAGAGTGAAAATACTCATTGAATTTTTGAGACCTTAATTCAGTTGGGACATCATCACTATGTAGTTTAAGATTCAGTGCTATCCGAGGTGACTTTCTGCGTGACGAAATTAGGGTCCAGAACTTTTTAGGGTTGTTTTTAAGGTTTCCAGATATAGAAGTGATGTGCCGGTTGTCATTTTTAAGATGCGATTTTGAGATTTCAATGTTTTCAACATTTGCAGTCGGTTTACTTCTAGGAACCTTATTTTTGACAATAATTTTCAAGTTAGATTTAGTTCACAAAGCATTCTTGAGATGGCAGGAAAATCAACAGAGCTCATTTCATGTTCTCTCCCTGATCGATAAGAGTAAAAACCAATATATACCAATTAATTTCATTTTAGTTCTAATTGTTCCGAGGTATCTGTGGAACAGCAGAGGTGAAAGAAGGTGCTGGGATGAATAGGTCTCAACTTACGAAATTAAAGTTAATTTAAAATTTAACAAAGGTTATATTTTCTTTTCAAGATCAAGAAATAACAAGTATGACAGGTACTCAGTAGCATATCAACAAATTTAGAATGTACAATTGCAATTTGTTAATGGATTTGGGCTTGGAGCCCCCAGACACGCAATCCTTGAGCAATGAGCCCAACTTTACATATGAACAACGTTCAACAAAGGGGCAGAAAACCCCAACCATGCCAAGGAGCACTAGTTCCCAATTACCCAGTTAAGCCTGCTCGAGGCACACAGAAACCAAATTTAAGAAAGAGCAATCCGCTCTCAAAGTTCAAGCCTATTCAAAGGCCACACCAAACTCTACCTTCAAGCTGCCTTCCAGGCACACAAGAACAGGGGTACAAATACCCAACCTACTGAGGCCTATTCAGTAAAGAAACAGGATAATTACATGGCCCCAAAATACCAACATGAGTGGAGGCGTAACTTGCACTCCTAATACACCTTTTTAAAACCTATTTGGCTCTAGGCTGCTTATGCAAGGGCTAAAACCATACTACGGAGGTGACACGATAGGAAAACTTTATTACATTACAAAGAGAAGGGAAACTGTTATGAAAACGTAGTCACCTCAAAACACTATGAGTGGGAGCTCGAGAGGGTTAGGCATTCTCTATCCCAATTTGTAGTTAAAGAGATAGAATTTTATACCAAGTGACTTTTACATTTCAAAGGAAAGTTACATGATAAAAGTTTCGAACCTGCCCCGAGGTTTAAACTGCTGAGCTAGCGAGTAAAGAAGTTATTAAAAGGCCATTACCTTACGGAAGAACTGCTGCCCGAAGGAAGAGGCGCTTCCCGCCCCCTGCTACATAATCACACTAGGAAAGATGTTACTGAAGTGGCCCGGAGACCAGAAAATCAGCAGTTTAAATACCCTCGTGGAACATTCGACACCTTTCAAGAATGAGAACCAACACCCCCCTCAATTTTATTGGCTAGGATCAAGCAACATATCCACATCGGAGAAGACATACGTTATTGGTCAAAAATTAATTAGAGAAATTCGGGATTGGCTAAATTCAAAACAAGCGGAAAGAGAAGGGTTATACTGCCAACCCAAAAATGACTGAAAGAAATTTAACAAAGAACAAACTTATAAATACAAAATTTCTCAAAAAACAGTTCCTTCACTTCGCACCAAGGTGCACAATTGTAATTCTTCAGTAGTGCCATCTAGAAGAGAATGTTCACACTTCTCACTACAGCGAAAACAAATATAAATCGAAAAAGACACAGTTCAGAACTCTTCAAAATTTACAATAGCGACATCTTCTGAGAAACTTTAGAATTAACATGGTTGTTGAAGTTCAGGCTTCCTCCAGTAGAGGAGTTTCAACTGGCGCAATGTTTGAATTAGCGGCGCGGAGGTGTACCGCCCGGTACACTAATTATGAAACATAGATGGCAGGAAAGTACACAACTTCTCACTCATAAGATGAAAAAAGATCCCGGAAAACTGCAATGTGTAATCCGTGTGCACAGGCCGTTCATGGTACGTCGAACTGGCTGAACAAGTGTAGTCCGCTGGACGTACAATAAACGTCGAACCAACTTGAGTGGATAATTTTGTCTACACTTTCAGTATTTTTTCTAAGAGCTATTTAAAGTAATAGTGAATTATTCATATTTTTATTTTATTGTGTACCATGTTTTCTCAAGGCTGTATGTAAGCACTTTTGATGGTGACGGATATAGGTCTATTCCATTTTAGCTGTACCTGTATCTCCGTAACGGTCAGAGTCAACAACAGAGTTAGAGATTTTACTGTCACCATCACGATAACACTCAGTATAGGCCCTACTGGAGTTGGCTTGCCTGCTCAGAATGCACCGAAATCCTCCAGTTTAGGAGAACTACATTTGTACTGGACTATGTCCAGTGTGTTTTCTGCAACCAACACAACACTTGTCTGTGTCTAACATCGAGATGACAACCAAATGAGGAGAAGATCCATGGTTCATCCAGGTGACATCCACATTCAGCTTTACCAGTCAGTTCATCCGTTGCGGTTTTTATTGATTTTTCAGCAATTTTAATATCTACTCTACATTCTGTGTGGTTATGAAAAGCAGAGCTGTCCGTGCACCATTCTCGTGTTTACTTCAAAAAGTAGAGGTGTGGACCTGTCCACAAGCATGCTTTCAGACACGTTGAATTCAGACTAAGCTATAAGAGCCACATGACTGAAAATAATTTAATATAAATAATAACTACTATTGTTATGTTGGTCACAATAATTACACTAAATTTAGCACTAGTATCCCTATGTACTGCTCTTTTTCTTTTCTTGCTGTTTCTAGAACTGGAACCTATTTTCTTTTTATTTCACTGGAAGAAAACGAATTTATTCGGTAAGCCTAGCATGTGCTGAAAATGAAACATAAAATTTTGCTGGTATGAAACGCAGAGAATGTGGTGCCATCTGGTGGAAACTGAACATACTACATTCAAACAACTTACGAACAAGCTTCGAACTAAAATTTAACAGACAATACATCACTTACGAGCGGAAAATTTCATATTTTTGTAAATACATGAGGTTTGGCAGCTGTCAGTGAGAACAGTCACACCCCCAAGCAGTAAATAATGTATTTACGCATAGAATACTGATGCTACACACACAAACCAGATATGTTATAAATCTACAATGAATTTTAAAACCCGCGAAGAAGCTGAAGACAAGCAGAAGGAGTGAAATGTCTCTGTTATATTCAGCATACCGTGATAGGTACTTACATCGGCCGCAGCCACCTGGGAGCTGCAACAAACAAATACAAATAATCAATAAATGATTTCAACAAATATTTCATTATCTTAACACTCACTACATCATTTGAATCAGTTACGAGATGTATTCCCCTTGCAACCCGTGGACATGAAGGAGAGGTAAAGAAGAATACAGGATAATAATTTTATATTTTTTACGTCCCTCTACCTACTTTTGAAATTTTCGGCGACGCCGAGATGTTTTAATTTTGTTGCCCAGAGTTATTTTGCATACGACAAGAGGCTGACTTACTTCAGCACCTTCAAATACCAGCGGACTGAGCCAGAATTGAACCTGCCTAGCTGGGTCAGAAGGCCAGCACCTCAACCGTCTGAGCCACTCAGCCCAGAAGGAAGACCTCCCTTTTTCAACAAATTACAAGACGAAGGAAGACATGGCACGCCCCAGTCACATGTATTCAAAGAAACGTGGAAGTCATGACCGTACTATCTGTCCCGCTGTTCCATGGTGGTGTTCAGGTCTCCATGTATTTGATAACTTGAAGCCGTCTTCCCTGTTGCAGCTCCATCTCTATGGCCTCTCTTACCAGTCGAACATACAAGTCTTTTACAGGAGCGATGACCTTCGCCTGGTCAAAGAGAATGTCATGGTCTGTACTGTTATGGCAGACTGGCTGATGGCATTTACCGTGGGGGATGAAAGAGTAACGTTCTCTACCGACCTGATGTGTTCTTTCACCCTGGTGCTGACAAGCCTTTTCACATGAGCAACCAAAACCACATGGAACTTCATCCAAGCCCGATGTTTCAAGATGTGGTTTTTCTTCGAATGGTCGAAACAGGGATTTGAGCTTCCGGTCTGTGCTGAAAACTGGATTATTATTGTACTTCCTAAGAATGCGCCCTATTCTGTCAATTATACCTGCCACGTAAGGAACGAATACGTTCTTCTTTTTCGATTATTCATCTCAGTGTCTTGGCCCATGCTTCTTCAATGCGAACCCTAAGTTCTTCCATTGTGACCCTGTGTGTCCTGTAGCAGACCAGTCATCCAATGAATGACCACATGTCATGGGCTAGAAATCCAGTGAACTGACAGGTGAAGGGAGCAGCTTGACTTGCCGATCAGCCAGAAGGCATCAGACAATCAGCGCCACGTTGGTCACATCCACAATATTATGGTTGCTGATCAGTGCAACAGCGATATGGACTAGGAGAGAGAAGGATTGTAATTCGATGGCACCCAGTAGCACAACCCCAAGGACTGGACATATCCAGGAATGTGCCATGGCTCAGACAGACTCAGGTGTTGCTATCATGCTGCCGCAAGCATTTCCAGTGTCTGATGTTCCATGCTGCCGGTGCCTGTATTGAGCAGACAGTGCCAGTCTCCAGGGTCAGATGTGCCATGCTGCCGATTTATGTAGTGAGCAGACAGTTATCTACACCCTCTTGTTACACTCAAGGTTTTGCAGGAATTCCTGTGCCTGTCCTTCGTAGAATTTATTTGGATAAACTTGTGTTTGGTGTTGGAACTTCTGTTGTAACCTAACTTAATTTCCAAGACATGTCTTTATTCCACCTTCGTTTGTGGTCCAGACTGAGTGTCACAAATTTGTGTCGTAATTATATTTTCTCTTCCAGTGACTGTATACCTACCTCGCTGTTTGGGCTAAATATGTAAAATTGATTTACAATCTTGACCCATGATAACCCTCTCCTTTCATACTTATTTCTACCATTCTGCCTTGACCAGGTTACTAAGTGTCATGTATTATTATTGTGAGTTTTATTTAATGTGGTGAGTTCTCATGTTGTTGATAATTCTTGCTTGTGTATATTAGTTCATATCTGAGGTATGTGCTGTGGGAGTTTCTTCCTATTTTGCCTTATGGGGTCTTGTATATGTTCGCGTTCTTGATATGGTATTGTTATGGGTCTGTACTGAACTCGTGAATGAATATGTAATGTGAGTATGCTGTGTGGATGAGAGTCTCACTTGGATCTGTTTGTGTTTAATGCTATTAGTGTAACCTTGGGCAATGTTCTTGTCATCATGTACTCTGAAATGCGATTCCCGATTGAATAGTGATAGGCTATGGCTGTACGGCTCATCTGAGATTGTATTATCTTGTTAATTTGATGTGTCCTGTCAGGTAGTTCTGTCAGTTCTGTTTCTGTTGCTAATGTTAAACGTGTCTTGTTCTGTCTTGGTACTAGTTCCTCTCCTTTCATTCAGCTTCTTCTGCAGTGTGCACGTGCTTCACTCATGTGGTCTGGTTGTAATGAGGTGTGGTCTTAATTTTTTTGTGAATCAGAGATTTCCTTGTCCTGGCTAATTGTAGTCATTCTTGATTAGCCTCTTCCCCTTGCATATTTTCTGTTAGTTGTCATTCTTCCTCTGAGTTTCATTCTTTGCTGCTTATGATGTATGACTGGTGTGTCGCATGTGTGTAATCTTCTTGTGCTGGTAAATGATGTCACTTTTGGCCATGTGCTTGAGTGAATTTTTCATTCTTCCTGATTTTTCATTGCAATTCCTGGTTGATTGCTGCATGTGTTGATTCTCGGTCATCCTTGTCCCTTGCTATATGTTGTTGCTGGTGCTTCATGGTTGTTGTGTCGGAGTGCAGCTGGCTTATAGCTGAAACGACCCTTTGTTTTTACTTTGTCTTCATGTTGGGATTTTGGTTATAGGTCTCGCAATTGTCGTGTGGTTATCGATGCAGTTCTTTGCTTAATAATTGTGGAATCTGCTCTGAAGTTAATATTTTATGTTAAATCATTTTTTATGGGTTATGGGAGTGTATTTTGGTAAATGCTGTTATTTCATGAATGTACACTGGCTTGATCTTGTCTTCATTTGATGTCTTGTGATATGAGAGCTTATGTCTCTTTTGATGTGTATCTGTCGGTCAGATGTTGTATGTGATCTGATATTATTATGAGAACTTTGCACCCTATGGCTGTCTATGTGTAGTCTTATTTACATGGGCTATTCCTTAGTTCCTCATCTGGTTAATTCTGTTGCTTCTGGCTCTACCCTGCATGTATTTGCAATTTTACATTATGCCTCATTGTCATCTGAATGTTCTGGGTTCTGCTCCAGTGAGTACGGGATAATTTGGGATAGTTCCTGGTCAGTTGCTGAAATTCCTTTTCTATCATTGGGGTACGGGAACCAATTGATTGACTGAAGGTTCTTCCCCATCAACTCAAGAGCTTTGTCATCGTGTAATCTATCATTTCTACATCGTTTATGCCTTATTATATCCCGTGAATTCTTACTGGCCGGAAAGGTGTCTGTGTTGATTGGCATAATCTTGAAAAAACACCTGTGCTCATTATATTCAAAGATTATTTATATGGAAATGAAAATTTCCTTGAATTTTGGCCCTTATGTATGCTGTATTGAGCTGGTTCTGGTTGACTGTGTAATACTATTTTCATTTCTTGTCCGTTATCCCCTATAATACTTTCTGTAATTGTGGGCGATTATGTGGTTGTTGACCTCGTTAATGGTGGCATGGTATTTCTTGCAGACACACGTATGAGCTTCCCTCCACATATTATTATGTACCCTTGGAAATTTTTTAAAGACGTTACAAACGTGTCTTGGAAACCTGGCTGGAAATAGTATGTGGTCCCTAACATGTGTGGTTGAGACATTTTGGTTCATTGTGCTCTGTAAATGCGCACTTGGTCCCTTGCTTTCTGCTCGTATGTGTGGTGTTCCAGTTGTATTCACGCGGCGTTACACCCATGCATCTGCTGATTGGAGAACTAGTGTGTATGATAACTGCACTCTGTACTGGTATGATCACTGTACTGTCAGCTTGTGTGGTGTAATGCTGGCCACAGTGCATCTTCTTCTCACCACACTTAATGTGTTTATCTAATGGTACCGGTATATGGTGAAGATCTGCCATCCTTCAACCAAGTGTTTACTGTACTTAAAATGTTGGACTGTCACCTTCTGTAATCAACTTACGAAGATTTGGTTTGGAACTTGAAATTGTACCATACAACCTTGTATCCACCGTCTCAAGCTTTCGCCTCCCCGTGTTCTAGCTTCTGGAGGGAAGAATCTGTGACATGATTTAAAGCTATGGGCTTATGCCGTATAGTGAACTATACAAACACTCTCTATGCGTTTCAAAAGGAACCTTGCCGTTCTTCATCAGAAGACAACAGAGAAATGAGACGACGCATTAAAGGTTGCTAGGAGAAAGCAACAAGGAACTTAAAATGGTGTCCTAAGACGTAAAAGGTACGCCATTTAGCCCTCATGCTAGAAACAATGAATGGCGGCAGTCAAGCATCATTCGCTGATGGTTATGATAATAGGTAGCCATAATTCACTGAAGTAGCCTGTACCGCGCTAGAAATTGTCTGGATGTTTACATATTTCAACTGCCTCCCTGATGATTCTTGGGCGATATTGCTTTATACAGGCAAGAATATCCACTTCTTGGAACATGACATCATGACCAGGTGTTACGGCATGATCAGCAACAGCTGATTTATCAGGTTGGTCAAGTGTGATACACTTGGTACGTTCTTGTTTTGAGAGTACATACCGTTCTTGAAGTCTGAACAATATAAACCTTGCCATAAGTACAGGGAATTCTGTAGATACCAGGTTGTTGCATTTTAGGCAAACTGTCCGTAGTTGGTCGCAGGCGTTGCCTAATCTTCATTGATGGTCCAAAAACAGTTCGTACATGGTACCTACGTAAGATCGCAGCGGCAGATCCGTCGTGTTATGTATGTAAGATAGGTAAGCCGTTCCTTTTACATCTTTCTTCCTTAACAGACGTCAGATTATGCGTCGGTTTCAGAACCGTCGAGATCAAAGGTCTCCTGTAACACTTGCTCTCAAAGGCGGTTCTCAAGGTGTTAATGGCCTCTTGTAGAGGTGACATTTCATAAATTCTCCTGGCTCTGGTAGTTAGAGTTGTAAGGATACCATGATTCTGGGACGGGTAATGGTGATAATCTGCGAAGAGATATCTGTTGGTGTGTGCTGGCTTACAATAAACGCTGTGTCCTAAAGATCCATTATCTTTTTTGGTGACGAGATCATCTAAAATGGTATTTTGCCGTCATATTCCATTTCCATGGTGAAACAAATGGAAGGGTGCTGGCGAATAATGTGATCCAGGAAGTGACCAAGATTGTCTTCACCTTCTGTCCAAACGACGAATGTATCATTCACATATCTCCATCATATCTTCGGTTTGCACGGTGCCGACGACAAAGCTTTCTCTTCGAAGTATTCCATGAAGAAATTGAGCCACAACAGGAGAAAGAATACTTCCCACTGCCACACCATCTATCTGTTCATAATATATCCCATTCCTCAGAAAGTAGGGGAGGTCATGCAGTGATAGAAAAGCCTCGCGATCTCTTCAGTAAAAATATCATTATTGAGAGACATAACACCACCAATAGGTACTCTCGTAAACAGAGACACCACGTTGAGACTCACCAAAATATCACCTGGCTGAAGTGATATAGTTGTTAACTTCTCAACGAAGTGTACGGAATCCTTAAATAGGAAAGGGTGTTACCCAGGAGTGGTTGAAGTAGACTTCCTAAATGTTTAGAAAGGGCACATGTCGGGGAACCAATCGAACTAATGATAGGCCTAAGAGGAACATCTTCCTTATGAATTTGGGAAGCCCATACAGTCTCGGAGAAATAGAATCCCCTGGAAGGAGACTCTTCGCTGTATCTTCTGGGATAGAATATTTCCTTAATCAATTTGGGGGTCGCATTTGAGTAGCGAGTTGTACGATCATGACTGTTAATCCTGTATATAGGGTCAGCTAACAAGGACAAGATCTTGTGTTATAATCATCCTTATGCATCACCACCGACGCGTTGCCCTTGTCAGCGGAGAGAAAGATTTAAGACAAGGCAAAATCCGGGCGCTAAAATATCTAAGGGAGAATTCTGATATAATCGTTCCCTCCGCTGATAAGGGCAACGCGTCAGTGGTGATGGATAAGGATGATTATGACATCAATATCTTGTCCTTGTTTTAAGTTGGACTAAGGTGGATTAGCGGTCTTGAGAACTCTGGAACATTCTTATCTATCTTACTCAGCCTTTTCAGGTGTGAGGTAATGTGCTGAGGATTCTATAGATGTAATAAGTTCCTCAATTGTAATTCTTCTAGGCGCTACAGCAAAGTTGAGACCTTAAACGAAAAATGCCTGTTGGGTTTCATTCAGAGGCATACTGGACATATTTACAACAAAGTTGTACTTGTTAGTATAATTTCAAAAGAGCTTTTGTCAGAGCTGAGCACTCCTCAGTGTTTGCTTTGCCGCCCCCGATTACAGACTCCCGACGCTGCTGGTGTACAACCGCTGGGGGAAGAATTCCTACCAGGAGACGATCCGCTTAATCGATCTCCTTACGGCGATCGCGGAGTTCATCGGGGAGCCGACCATCGAGACCATCGGCGAGGTGATCACTGGCTGGGCGGTCATCATCCACCCCAAGGACGCAGACCGCTTCCGGGTCTACGAGGAGCTGGCGTTCCAGATATACCAGACTGCCCAGCTACCAGGACACAGGGAGCAGCTGGACGGCTCAGGCTACCAGGAGACAGCCACCGAGACGGAGCCGAAGACAGAGGACGACGGCGGCAGCCCCAAGCGCCGTGACGGCGCGACCCCAGTTGGACCACTGTACTTTACGAAGTACACGCAGACCAACCAGGAACGTGGACCACCTGCCAGGGCGAAGTGGACGCAGACTCAGGCCCACAAGGAAGGGCCTATCACCCGGGCTCAATCAAAGAACACCCCCTGGTATTCAGAGGCTGCTGTCCAGACCCAGGCCCACAAGGAAGGGCCTATCACCCGGGCTCAATCAAGGAAAACGCCTACCACATCAGTGTAGGAGGACACCCCATGGTATTCAGAGGCTGCTGTCCAGACCCAGGCCTACAAGGAAGGGCCTATCACCCGAGCTCAATCAAGGAACACCGCCTGGTATTCAGAGGCTGCTGTCCAGACCCAGGCCCTCAAGGAAGGGCCTATCACCCGGGCTCAATCAAGGAACACCCCCTGGTATTCAGAGGCTGCTGTCCAGACCCAGGCCCACAAGGAAGGGTCTATCACCCGGGCTCAATCAAGGAACACCCCCTGGTATTCAGAGGCTGCTGTCCAGACCCAGGCCCACAAGGAAGGGCCTATCACCTGAGCTCAATCAAGGAACACCCCCTGGTATTCAGAGGCTGCTGTCCAGACCCAGGCCCACAATGAAGGGCCTATCACCCGGGCTCAATCAAGGAAAGCGCCTACCACAGTAGTGTAGGAGGACACCCCCTGGTTTTCAGAGGCTGCTGTCCAGACCCAGGCCCTCAAGGAAGGGCCTATCACCCGGGCTCAATCAAGGAAAACGCCTACCACAGTAGTGTAGGAGGACACCCCCTGGTATTCAGAGGCTGCTGTCCAGACCCAGGCCTACAAGGAAGGGCCTATCACCCGGGCTCAATCAAGGAACACCCCCTGGTATTCAGAGGCTGCTGTCCAGACGCAGGCCTACAAGGAAGGGCCTATCACCTGGGCTCAATCAAGGAAAGCGCCTACCACAGCAGTGTAGGAGGACACACCCTGGTATTCAGAGGCTGCTGTCCAGACCCAGGCCTACAAGGAAGGGCCTATCACCCGGGCTCAATCAAGGAAAGCGCCTACCACAGCAGTGTAGGAGGACACCCCCTGGTATTCAGAGGCTGCTGTCCAGACCCAGACTGCCAGCTTGTCTGTCGAGCTGCAGACTTCGATGTGCGCCCCACAGGACAGGGAACGCAGTCAAGTGTTAGCACCGACCGATGCCACCACCGCCAGCCAGGCGGAGGAAGAAGACGGCGACGCAGCGGAGGGCACCAGCAGGAGGCCTCTTCCCCTGTCGAGAAGAGATACCCGGGAAGAAGACGCCATCCCCGGACCAGGAGGAAGAAGAAGACGCCGGCCCACCAGGACAGGGCCGCCCTGCCGCAACCCAGGACTGCTCCCAGGACAGCAGGTGACTGAGTAGCCAATCAGGAGAGGACCTCAGTGGGTAGCGGCAATCAGGTAAGATCAAAACGCCCCCCTGAACAGCTCTAAGAGTGTTTCCGCTGTCTGAGGTGGGGCCACCAGCAGGAGAGGTGTGGGCTCCAAGTGAGGTGCAACCGTTGTGGGGGTGATCACCATTACATGACCTGCGCAGCACTTAAGGAGGCACCGGTGTGCGCCAACTGCGTGGGGGGACACCCGGCCTCCCAACGCAGTTGCCCTGTTTACCGGGACATGGTGCGGGCAGACAGGAAGAAGGCCCAGTGCCATGACACACCCCCTTACAGGAGGCACCGCCCCAGCGAGTTTGGCCTCATTCTCCGGGATCGGAGACTGGGTACGAGCGATTCCAAGGAGGTGGCACTGTGCGGCGGGCCCTAGTGGTACTAGGCGCATGGCTCTGCAACCGGCAAGGCCCGCGTAGTCACGGCAGTGCCCAGACGAACTGATCCCCTGGCAAATGGAACGGCGAGTCTACGGTTCATAGCTGGCTCATGATACCTCTTCTCAACTAACACTACCTCTGGACCTTTCCAGCCCACATCCTTGCATGTGCTATCACAAGATGTCAGGTTTTACACGTAGGCTCTTTCTCTTTTCTGCCTGTGTGGTTTTTCCCTGACCCTTCAATACCACACCTTAACACCACCTTACCAACACAAACTCTAGCCGTGGTAGGGAGTCTAACTCGGAAACCGGCAGATACTCCTTGTATCACTTCCCGCTCTTCCCTGCGATCTCTTTTCTTCTTAGAAATGAATGGCATGTCGGAGGCCATGTAGATTGAGTCGATGGTCACACTGTGGGAGCGGGCGTCGGGGGGGCCCGAAACAAATAGCCAGATCAGCGTGTGTGTGGAGTGTGTGGGGCGAGCAACGGGTGAGAACGCGGATCGTCTATGCCACAGTCGAACCCATCGGTCGGCTCGTGGGGACCGCAACGCTATGCGAGTGATAGTCTCATTTCGCCGAGTTCAATACTTATACTCTGCAGTACCGAGTTCGAACTTAGAAATTTTTCTGCCATTCACAAGTGATAGTCTTATTTCGCCGAGTCTCAGACTTAAAATTTGTAACACTGTGTGTGGACTTGTAAATTTTTCGTGATTCACGAGTGATAGAATCTAGCCTCAATTAAGAGTGGGCTTTTCTGCCATAAATTTCCAAGTGATCTATTACTTGAACAAATGTTTCAAACTTACATTCTTTCAAGTGCATACAACTCAAGGTTGATGAAACAATGCGAAGGTTGATGGATTGTGAACGATATTCGCCTCGCCAAGTAATTGAAATATTTTTGAGGATTTCACGCTTCATACTTAGAATTTCCCAGACTCTGACAAGTGATTGATTAATGGATTCATTACAATTTGTGACTGTGTCACCGATCTTATAGAATTCATATGACATTGTGTAGAAATTCGTAGTGGACATTGGACTGTGAATTAACTTCAATCTGTGAACTACGTAATTGAACTGCGAATGATGTTTCAATTTATCAACTACGTATTAGGACAATGCGTTCTTCGTAGACATTGAACTGTGTGTTCTTAATAACTGAGAAACACTAATTTGAACTGTGCATTCGTTGTAGACATTAAACTGTAGACTGTGAAACACTAATTTGAACTGTGCATTCGTTGTAGACATTAAACTGTAGACTGAGAAACACTAATTTGAACTGTGCATTCGTTGTAGACATTAAACTATAGACTGTGAAACACTAATTTGAACTGTGCATTCGTTGTAGACATTAAACTGTAGACTGTGAAACACTAATTTGAACTGTGCATTCGTTGTAGACATTAAACTGTAGACTGTGAAACACTAATTTGAACTGTGCATTCGCTGTAGACTTTGAATTGCGTATACATGACAGAGTGTGGAATTACGTACTCTAACTGCGCAAGGTACTGGACTGTGTTTAAGACGTGTGTGCTTGCAATAGACAGTATGATCAAACTACGGACTGTCAAGGAATAGTATCCATTTCATTTATGACAAGCATTGACCTGTGTGTTTGCAATAGACAGTATGATCAAACTACGGACTGTCAAGGAATAGCATCCATTTCATTTATGACAAGCATTGACCTGTGTGCTTGCAATAGACAGTATGATCAAACTACGGACTGTCAAGGAATAGCATCCATTTCATTTATGACAAGCATTGACCTGTGTGTTTGCAATAGACAGTATGATCAAACTACGGACTGTCAAGGAATAGCATCCATTTCATTTATGACAAGCATTGACCTGTGTGCTTGCAATAGACAGTATGATCAAACTACGGACTGTGAAGGAATAGCATCCATTTCATTTATGACAAGCATTGACCTGTGTGTTTGCAATAGACAGTATGATCAAACTACGGACTGTCGAGGAATAGCATCCATTTCATTTAATTTTTAATTGACACTAATGAACCAAAATGGTTTACTTTTCAGTTTAAATTGCACAGAATGTCTTGTGTGTGATCATTTCAAACTGTTTCAAGTGTCGCATGTTTTTAGTCAATTTTATTGACATTTGACGACACTTAATTACTGGTGATTCTTTAGTTCAACATCCATATCTGATGATTTATATTCAGGAAACTCTTCCCGTGCTCCAGGTGCTAATGTGTACAGTCATAAGTCATTCTCCGTGCAACCAAATCACAACGTTCTCATTACTACGTCATCTCGATCTTCTAGATGTCGTACGGATATTCGAGAACTTCTACAATTTCTATCGTGGGAGGAATAGTGGTTCCACTGTGCAGAGAGGAGACGGATGGCAGTACGAGAAGACCAGTCGGATTTCGAGTACATCACTAGCCTTGATGAGGAGAGAACCTTTACCTGTATGGAGGCGATATTACTTTGAACTTTGTAAATAAATTCAGAATTTTAACAAACTTAAAAATCATTTCAAGAAACCCTCTCTTCCTCTGTAAGCACTTCAATCAGAAACGGTACACGCCCTGCATCTGGCCTCATGCTCGTCAAAGTACTGTATTTAGTGTTACAATATATCATGGTGTATTCTACTGTCCTCACACACATAGAGTATACTGCACCCGTTATGCAAATAGCCTATGGATAATTCATATTAATTCATCGAATTTTAAACATGAAAACTGCATAGTCATCATTTCGCAGTACAGACTTCCAGGCTTTGCAACAAAGAGACTTAAGCAGCCAGAGTAAATCTTCTCTACCTGCTTTTACACACGAACGGGATGGACCCATAGCCATAAAACGGTCAAATAAATCTAATTTCACCGCCCGGTGAAATTTCTGCGAAGACCTTCTCCCAGATAACGGAAACGTAGGACAATAGGCGACTGCGCGTTTATCTTGAGAGACAAGGACCGCAGAATATGTGAAGGAGTATGACAGAAGTGGTTTAGTCCTCGTTACTATAGCCTCAGGGAAAATTCAGCCAATCAGAGGGAGAAATAACCGCCATGACCAGTCGAAATTATTTTCTAGTCTTTTCGAGAGTGTGAGCTAAGTTACAGTGGAAGTCATGTGCCCGCATCTTGGATAAACTATTTAAAAATTTTGTGGTTATTTTGGAAATGAATGATCGTGTAATTAATTAATAATCAGCAACTACGTCGTAACTACAGCGGAGTGGACTAGTCTGGACAGTGAACTTGTGTACATCCGACGCCAATGACGCTTACGAAATTCGGGAAAAGTGTATGATTGTTTTCCATAATACAGTGAAGGAATGGAACCGTACAAATTTATGGAGTCACCACAGATAATTCAATAGGGAAATAAGTGACGGACATTTTAAATAATGCTCCAAGAAGTGGTAGAAATATTAGTCCGCCTCCTCTTCTCCAGGATAACTAGGGGCGTGGCGAAGGAAATGCCACCGAGCTCGATAGCTGCTGTCACTTAAGTGCGGCCAGTATCCAGTATTCGGGAGATAGTAGGCTCGAATTCCACTGTCGGCAGCCCTGAAAATGGTTTTCCGTGGTACCTCACACATAGGATATACCTTGGTGTATTCTACTGTCCGCACACACAGGATATACCATAGTGTATCCTACTGTCCTCACACACAGGATATATCATGGTGTATTCTACTGTCCTCACACATAGGATATATCATGGTGTATTCTACTGTCCTCACACATAGGATATACCGTGGTGTATTCTACTGTCCTCACACAGAGGATATATCATGGTGTATCCTACTGTCCTCACACATAGGATATACCATGGTGTATTCTACTATCCTCACACACAGGATATATCATGGTGTATTCTACTGTCCTCACACATAGGATATATCATGGTGTATTCTACTGTCCTCACACATAGGATATAACATGGTGTATTCTACTGTCCTCACACATAGGATATACCGTGGTGTATTCTACTGTCCTCACACATAGGATATACCATGGTGTATTCTACTGTCCTCACACATAGGATATACCGTGGTGTATTCTACTGTCCTCTCACACAGGATATATCATGGTGTATCCTACTGTCCTCACACACAGGATATATCATGGTGTATCCTACTGTCCTCACACATAGGATATATCATGGTGTATCCTACTGTCCTCACACACAGGATATATCATGGTGTATCCTACTGTCCTCACACACAGGATATACCGTGGTGTATTCTACTGTCCTCACACACAGGATATATCATGGTGTATCCTACTGTCCTCACACACAGGATATACCGTGGTGTATTCTACTGTCCTCACACACAGGATATATCATGGTGTATCCTACTGTCCTCACACATAGGATATACCGTGGTGTATTCTACTGTCCTCTCACACAGGATATACCGTGGTGTATTCTACTGTCCTCACACACAGGATATATCATGGTGTATCCTACTGTCCTCACACACAGGATATATCATGGTGTATTCTACTGTCCTCTCACACAGGATATACCATGGTGTATTCTACTGTCCTCACACATAGGATATATCATGGTGTATTCTGCTGTCCTCTCACACAGGATATATCATGGTGTATCCTACTGTCCTCACACATAGGATATATCATGGTGTATTCTACTGTCCTCACACATAGGATATACCGTGGTGTATTCTACTGTCCTCACACATACGATATACCGTGGTGTATTCTACTGTCCTCACACATAGGATATACCGTGGTGTATTCTACTGTCCTCACACATAGGATATACCATGGTGTATTCTACTGTCCTCTCACACAGGATATACCATGGTGTATTCTACTGTCCTCACACATAGGATATATCATGGTGTATTCTACTGTCCTCACACATAGGATATACCATGGTGTATTCTACTGTCCTCACACATAGGATATACCGTGGTGTATTCTACTGTCCTCACACATAGGATATACCATGGTGTATTCTACTGTCCTCACACATAGGATATATCATGGTGTATCTTACTGTCCTCTCACACAGGATATATCATGGTGCATTCTACTGTCCTCACACATAGGATATACCGTGGTGTATTCTACTGTCCTCACACATAGGATATACCGTGGTGTATTCTACTGTCCTCACACACAGGATATATCATGGTGTATTCTACTGTCCTCACACATAGGATATACCGTGGTGTATTCTACTGTCCTCACACATAGGATATATCATGGTGTATTCTACTGTCCTCACACATAGGATATACCGTGGTGTATTCTACTGTCCTCACACATAGGATATACCGTGGTGTATTCTACTGTCCTCACACATAGGATATACCATGGTGTATTCTACTGTCCTCACACATAGGATATATCATGGTGTATCTTACTGTCCTCTCACACAGGATATATCATGGTGCATTCTACTGTCCTCACACATAGGATATACCGTGGTGTATTCTACTGTCCTCACACACAGGATATATCATGGTGTATTCTACTGTCCTCACACACAGGATATATCATGGTGTATTCTACTGTCCTCACACATAGTATATATCATGGTGTATTCTACTGTCCTCACACATAGGATATACCGTGGTGTATTCTACTGTCCTCACACATAGGATATACCGTGGTGTATTCTACTGTCCTCTCACACAGTGTATATCATGGTGTATTCTACTGTCCCCACACATAGGATATATCATGGTGTATTCTACTGTCCTCACACAGGATATATCATGGCGCATTCTACTGTCCTCACACACAGGATATACCATGGTGTATTCTACTGTCCTCTCACACAGGATATATCATGGTGTATTCTACTGCCCTCACACACAACATGCACCATTGTGTTTATCACACACAAGATATATTCTGTGTTATATTCCACCTCCTCGCAGAGGAGTACTTAACTGCATGATGCATTATTTTGTGAAGTAGTTTTATACATACGTGGTGCCATGACCACCTCCACAGGCCGGTTTTCTTCCTCCTCCTCCGGATTCTATAATGAGGGAAAAAATAATGTTATACTTGAAAGTGATTAGGAGGTTTGAGAATTGTCAACAATCTCCCTCCCTTTACAAAATATTAATATATTATTTTGCCAACTGTTGAGGAATGAAACAAATTTGAAGAAAATATGTACGTAATATATTTCCTTGTTGTATTCTACGTTTATTGCTAAGTTAAAAATCTTCCAATTATGAAATGTACCACTGGTTATTAATGATCTGAAAATGGATAGCATATCCGTGATCTATTTTCTGCCAGGTTTTGACACCTAGTATTAAATAATTCACATTGTCAAACTGATATTAATTATGAATTCCATTTCCATATCATCATATGCTACTGAACTGAGTTCTCTTTAACTTATATAATATTGGGTTTGTGACTTAATGTTTAATTTATATTTTAGGATTGTGAATTACTTTTTAACTTTATTTTGTTAGGGTAGTGACTTACTCCTCTAGGATCGTGATTTAGAAGAAGTGTATTTTCCACAAGTGGCGCACGTTGGTCCCATTTGTTCGATTTGAGAGACAGGCAAGGTTATCATTTCAATAGCAGGAGCAGTTAGAGAACCTTCCGCAAAGGAACTCCATACAATTACAAACACAACGCTCAGTATTGGATCATTGACTGGATGCAGTCATCTTTTGGCCAAAATTCTGCAATGCCAACATGTTGGTGTTGCAGCCCTCAGGGGTCCAAATAGAAAGCCAGAAATCTCTGGAACCAGGAGAGAGTTACACGTTTATCTATGAAGGCACAGTTATCAATAACTGTTTGCCTTTCTATATACCAATGAATCTGAAGTCCAGAGGGACAATGATCTCCTGATGACTATCATAATCGACACTCCTCATGTTGGACTTGATGAAATCATCAAGGATGGATTTTGGAATGAACTTCAGACTTATATCTCTGCAAACCCTGAAGAAGACCTCTTATTTCTCTGCAGAGGTATGAATGGTCATTCGGATAAAACCCAGGATGGATACCAGCACAATGGGGACCATACTGATGGGTACCACAAAAACAACGGACTTAGAATACCAGAAATTTGCAGAACAAAATGATCATGTTATCACAAACACTTTTTTCAAGTGTTAGCAAAGAGGTCTGTTAAAAGGAAATGGCAAAAAGTAAGTTTGAAAGGAAAAGAAACAATGAAGGTTTCTGAAAAAAAAAAAACAATAAAATAGCTGACAGGAGTTATGAGCCCAAAATTGAAACAACAAGTCAGGTTTTAGGGAAAGGAAATTGGAACCCAAGAAACCTTGGATGAAAGAAGAAGAAGAAAACAAAAAGTTGAGGGAGGAAAGCAATATGGAGGAATATAAAGGAATTAATTACATCACAACCAAGGGATACATGGACAATGTTTGGGGAAGGAGAAATTGATGATGATAAGATATCTGTTTATACGAAGAAATACGAAGGGGATAGAAAGAGTATATGGAAGACTTACAGAGATAAAGAGAGAAACCATATCTAACAATTGAAAGGGTAGATGAGATAGACACAGAAGGAAGACGTCCCGCAGTTCTGAAGTGGAAAAAGTGATAATCGACGGGATTATATGATATTCCTATTGAACTAGTGGTTAAGTGTAAGAGAGGGCCGTGAGCCCTAACTTCGCCACAAATGTAAGTCAGGAATAAATAAAATAAATAATAAACTATTTCAGTTGTAATCTCTCATGCTGCCAAAAATCCTGTTGATGGTAGAAGAATGTGGGAGAAGAGCAATTAGGATGTAGAAAAGGAAGACGTACAAGAGATGATATTGGACTAATCGGAATGATAGGTGAAAGATAGATAGGAAAACGAATGAGTTTATGCTTCATAGATATATATCAAGCCTTTGACCAAGTGAAATGGGGCAACATGATGGACATCCTGAAATCAAAGATGCTGAATTGAAAATACAAAACAGGCAGGAAGCAACCATAACGTTAGCAAATGCTATGACAGAATTATTTGACATCAGAAGAGGAATAAGGCAAGGCTACTGAAGACCTAATGAGGAAGACTTCAGAAGTGGAGGAAAAGGAAAGATCAAGCATATGAAGCCACAAGATCACCTGAAGATATGGTACCG
Source organism: Anabrus simplex (assembly GCF_040414725.1). Taxonomy (NCBI): domain Eukaryota; kingdom Metazoa; phylum Arthropoda; class Insecta; order Orthoptera; family Tettigoniidae; genus Anabrus; species Anabrus simplex. The sequence goes on along the minus strand of NC_090276.1, from coordinate 84,679,130 downwards.
ACAATTCGAAAAATCTAGGTATCGGTCAAAGAAAGACAAGGCCATGAAGGGTATGAAAATGAAATACTACCTAGGCCTTAAATGCTCTAATACTGTCGGGGTCAGAAAACAAGAAATGTTGACCAAGGGAGGTAGGATAGGTTAGATGAAAATGAGGAGCCTGGCAATAGTAAGTGGAAGCAATGACAGGACTCAGCTATGGGTGTCGTGGTCAAAGACCCACGCTCCAAAGATGAGATTCCCTGTGGCCCGCTTTATTCAACATATATGAAAGGAAGTGGTAAAGAGAAGAACGATATTTTATTTATTTTACGATCCGCTTCACACTGCACGGACACACGCGTCTTAGGGCGGCAATGGGATAGATGTGGGTAGGAGGCGAGCTTGGCCTTAATTAAGGCACTGCCCTAAGCATTTGCCTGACATCTCCCGAGTGCGACCTGCGCAGCCACCCGCTCGCTCGAAACATAATCAGACATAACATTCTTGACGGGAAGACATCGAGAAGAAGTGAGGACTTACCTTTACGATATGAATGAATTATACTAACATTTATTGGACGTATAATCAGACACAACATTATTGATGGGAAGACCTCGAGAAGAGGTGAGGAATTGCCTTTACGATATAAATGAACTACACTAACATTTATTCGACGTGTAACCGGATAAAACATTCTTGATGGGAAGAGAAGAGGTGAGGACTTGCCTTTACTATATAAATGAACTATACTAACATTTATTCAGTTCAACTTAAGCCACGAAGGAGAGCGGACGCATGAGTAGAGAGCTCGGGAGTGGGAGTAAGGAGTGAGTGCTGAGTGCAGGAAGCTTGTGAGGAGTTTGACAACAATGATTGGAGTAGATCAATTGGAGGATGGCAGAGGAGAATCAAGAAAGAAGAAGTAAAATCAGGTGTGTGTAAAGTGGATTTGGTAATCAAAGGAGAAGTAGTGTTAACAGCGGCGGTGGTTATAATGTTGCTTCTTATTGGAGGTGTAGAGCCGAACCCAGGCCCGACATCTAGTGGAAATGAGGGATGGGAAGACATGGAAGAATTCAAAAAATGGGTAAAAGAGACGGTGGTAGAAGTGTGCCCCTTTGAGCAAATTAAGAATATGATCCAAGAACAAACCAGGGAGTTTGGAAAAATGAAGTTATGGCTGCGAGAAATGACGGATGATATAACATCACAAGTGAGAAAGAACGACGAGGAAGTGGCAATATTAAGAGAAAGAATAGGACGACTGGAAGAGGAGACATTTAAATTGAAAGCGGAAGTGAATGCCAATACATTGAATCGCAGGAAGAAGTGCTTATTTATTTATGGGGTGCCTGAGGAGGCGAGAGAAGATAAAGTACATACAATTTACAAAGTAGTCGACTTAATACAGGGGAAATTGAAACTTAACTTTAGCGAAGTGGACATAGATGACGTACAGAGAGTGGGAAGAACTAGGGGCAACAGGCCTATCAAAGTAGAACTGTTTTCTACGTTGATGGCTGATGCTGTGATAGGCAATGCGAGTAACATGCAGAGAGAAAAAATATGGATCAAGAGAGACGTGGGATGGGAGGCTATTAGGAATGAGAAAATACTCAGAAAACACAAGATACGTGCGATAAATCAAGGACTGAGAGCTACTATTAAAGGACAAGAGCTAGTGGTATCAGGCAGAAATTGGAAGAGGAACTGGTCTGTGAATAGACTGCTGGACTTAGAAATGAAGATTAAAAAAGATGAAAAAAATGAGCAGTGCAACGAGAGATGGGGAAGTGAGGAGAGATAACAGTAACAGGGTAATGCGTGAAGAGGGTCAGAGAGAGGCGCCAAGTGAAAATGTAACCATTAACAGTGAAGAAGTTCAGGAAGAGGCGACATGTGAAAGAGTGACCATAAGCAGTGAAGAAGAAAGGCAGGGGAGTGAAAGCAGTGAAGTAAGGAAAGTGACGGGTAAAAAGGTGACGTCAGAGGCAACCGGAGGATGTCTCAATAGGAGTTGGGAAAGAGGCAAGGGCAGAAGATTAACGGAGATGATGGTGGCTGAAGGTGGAGGCAAAAGAACACAACAGAGTGAAGATGGTGATGAAGTGGCGGACAAAAGAGGTGGCAGAGAAACAGGAAGGTATAGAAAACTGACAGACATGTGGGATTCAGGTAGAAATGAGAAGGGTGTAGTCACTAGAAGTAAAAAGAACAATAGTATAGGGAGTAGTGAAAATAAAGATTGTTAGGTGTAAGAATGTAGTGTTGAGGAATGAGTGTTTGGTATTTGTAGGTGAAGATGAAGTGATATTTTGAAGGTTGTGATGGTGTATGAGTGTGTGGTATTTGTAGATGGAGATTTATTTGATGGTAGACGAGTGTGTGCTAGGGCTGAAATGTGGTGTTGGAAAGGTATGGAGAAGTGGTGGTGCACTCATGAGTAAGTTGTATTTAATGTGATGGTATATGAGTGGGTGGTATTTGTAGATGTTGAAATGTGGTGAAGGAAAAGTATGAAGATATAGTAATGTAATTTGGCTATTTGTAAATGGTTTGGTGATGATGTATTGGTATTAAATTGCAGTAGAGATGGTAATTTATTGCTGAAATGTGGAGATGGAGAAATGGTGGTATATGTAATGGCAGAATTTAAGGCAGGTTTCGATTAGCGGCAATATGGTCGTGCATATGTTGTATGGTTTGTTATGATGGATAATAGGATGAGTATGAGTGTATGGTAAATTGAGTACGGTAGATGAGTGTGTGCTAGAGATGAAAGGTGGTGTTGCAAATAGAGGTGGTATATGTTGAAATGTGGTGTTGGAAAGGTATGAGAAGTAGTGGTGCACTCATGAGTAAGTTGTAAATGAAGGTGGTTTGGTATTCAATGTGATATGAAATTTGGAGATGGAGAAGTGATGGTACTTTTCAATGGCAGATTTTAAGTCTTGAGAGGGATGTGAATAGAGAATTGGTGTTTGTTTGTAAACTTTGGTTTGGTGGACGTGATGACAAATGGATGGTGGACGTTTAATTATTGCTATATTATGTGAGTGTTAAGTGATGATGTATTGGTATTAAATTGCAGTAGAGACGGTAATTTATTGCTGAAATGTGGAGATGGAGAAATGGTGGTATATGTAATGGCAGAATTTAAGGCAGGTTTCGATTAGCGGCAATATGGTCGTGCATATGTTGTAAGTGATCGCGGTTACGATTTTAAAGTAATAATTGTGAAATAATTATTTCGAGTCTGCTTGTGATTTTACTTCGTGATTTTCAATTCTGATTAAAACTATTTGAGTCACTAAGTGCTTTTACGTGGAAGCTCAAAAAGCTGGAGATTAATTATTTCGTGTTTGAGTGGTGTTGTTTTAGAATGTAGTTAGCATGAATTGGTGTTTGTTTGTAAACTTTGGTTTGGTGGACGTGATGACAAATTTCAGGTGGAGTATGGCTTGGTATTTAAATTGATTAAGCATGACTGACAAGGATAAAGTTGCAAAGTGAGCATACGTGACCATGAATACGCAATGGCAGAATGTAACGTAAGTCTGGACTCAGCAACCTAGAGTGGGTCAAGTAAAATAAGGTAGGAGGAATGGAATGTGCAAGAGTTTGCGTGTCTAGTTAAGAGAGGCATGAAGGTCTTTGACATTCTTAATACTGCTGACTTTATTTCAACTTTATTATGTCCTTTAATTATGTTTATTTAAACTACACATTCTGGGAAGACAACAGGAATATTCAGCAAAGACGTTGGACGTGGCATGAAAGGGCCGAGGATGACTACCGTGGTGACCCTCACTTTGGGGGTTACGTTTCCGGAGTATCTGAGGAATTTCATGGCATGTCCATGGAGTACGTTTGATTTTTTCTTTCTTATTAATATTGTTTTGTTTGCTCATTTTTGTTCTCTGCGTGTTTTATTTTTCTTTTCTTTTTTCTGTACAGTGTGTAGAGTTTGAAAGAGTGAATTTTGGGTTGAACATGTTATTTTTCTCATTTAAAGGATCAAATGGGTATTATTACTGTAGATCTAGAGAAAAATAATAATAAAGTATCTACTAACATTTATTGGATATATAATTAGACATAACATTCTTGATGGGAAGACATAGAGGAGGTGAGGACTTGCCTTTACGATATAAATGAACTATACTAACATTTATTGGACGTATAATTAGACATAACATTCTTGATGGGAAGACATCGAGAAGAGGCGAGGAGTTACCTTTACGATATAAATGAGCTATACTAATATTTATTGGACGTATAACCAGATACATCATTCTTGATGGGAAGACCTCGAGAAGAGGTGAGGACTTGCCTTTACGATATGAAAGAATTACACTAAAATTTATTGGACGTAAAATGAGACACACCATTCTTGATGGGAAGACCTCGAGAAGAGGTGAAGACTTGCCTTTACTATATAAATGAACTATACTAACATTTATTGGACGTATAACCAGAGACAACATTCTTGACGGGAAGACATCGAGAAGAGCTGAGGACTTGCCTTTACTATATAAATGAACTATACTAACATTTATTGGACGTATAATTAGACATAACATTCTTGACGGGAAGACATCGAGAAGAGCTGAGGACTTGCCTTTACGATATGAATGAACTATACTAACATTTATTGGACGTATAATCAGATATAACATTCTTGATTGGAAGACATCGAAAACGGATGAAGACTTGCCTTTACGATATGAATGAATTGTACTAACATTTACGGGACGTATAATCAGACACAACATTCTTGAAGGGAGGACGTACGATATGATATGAGGGAATCATTTTACCCGACCAAGGCGAGTGGAGTCCTGCAGAGCAGAGCACCACTTGTAACGAAAATGACGGCATTGCAGTACAGACAGTCAAGGAGAAAGACTGAACTGGTAGTGGTGGTGGTGGTGGTGGTGGTGGTAATTATTGTTTTAAGAGGAAGTACAATTGGGCAACCATCCTCTATATAACAATAATCAGAGAGAAAAATGGAAGGGGTCCGACACTTCGAAAACTGAATGTATCGGCCAAAGGAAGACTAGGGCCACAAAGGGCGTGAAAATGAAAGACTCCCTATGCCTCTATACGTGATATTGTCGGGGTCGGAGAAAAAACAAGAGTTGACCAAGTGAGGTCGGACAGGATAGATGAAAGTGAGGAGCCTGGCACAAGTAAATGGAAGCAATACCATGGCTCAGCTAAGAGCCCCGTGGTCGCCAATCCACGCTCCAACATTCAGAGTCCCGGGGGCCCCTTTCAGTCGCTTCTTACGACAGGCAGAGGATACCGTGGGTGTTTTTCTACCGTCCCCAACTACAGGGGGAAACGACTGGAGCACTAACCAAGACTACAATACTCATACCTTAAGGCAGGTTTCGATTAGCGGCAATATGGTCGTGCATATGTTGTAAGTGATCGCGGTTACGATTTTAAAGTAATAATTGTGAAATAATTATTTCGAGTCTGCTTGTGATTTTACTTCGTGATTTTCAATTCTGATTAAAACTATTTGAGTCACTAAGTGCTTTTACGTGGAAGCTCAAAAAGTTGGAGATTAATTATTTCGTGTTTGAGTGGTGTTGTTTTAGAATGTAGTTAGCATGAATTGGTGTTTGTTTGTAAACTTTGGTTTGGTGGACGTGATGACAAATGGATGGTGGACGTTTAATTATTGCTATATTATGTGAGTGTTAAGTGATGATGTATTGGTATTAAATTGCAGTAGAGACGGTAATTTATTGCTGAAATGTGGAGATGGAGAAATGGTGGTATATGTAATGGCAGAATTTAAGGCAGGTTTCGATTAGCGGCAATATGGTCGTGCATATGTTGTAAGTGATCGCGGTTACGATTTTAAAGTAATAATTGTGAAATAATTATTTCGAGTCTGCTTGTGATTTTACTTCGTGATTTTCAATTCTGATTAAAACTATTTGAGTCACTAAGTGCTTTTACGTGGAAGCTCAAAAAGTTGGAGATTAATTATTTCGTGTTTGAGTGGTGTTGTTTTAGAATGTAGTTAGCATGAATTGTCCGCAAATCTACTTTTCCCGTTGATAATAGTGAACCATTCCGCATTTCTAGGAATTAACTTAAATTGTCATCTGACAATTATTCAACCAGCTTTAGCATGGTTATGAGGTTATTTTGCGATTGTAGCAAGGATGTAAAGTGGTGGTGGTGATTATTGTTTTAAGAGGAAGTACAACTAGGCAACCATCCTCTATATAACACTAATCAGACGGAAAAAAGGAAGGGATCCGACACTTCGAAAAATGAAGATATCGGCCAAAGCAAGACAAGGGCCACAAAGGGCGTGAAAATGAAAGACTCCCTAGGCCTCGCAAAACTAATAGCGTCGCGGTCGGAAAAGAACAAGAGTTGACCAAGTGAGGTCGGATAGGATAGATGAAAGTGAGGAGCCTGGCACAAGTAAGTGGAAGCAATGCCAGGACTCAGCTGAGGGCCGCGTGGTCGCCAACCCACGCTCTAAAGTTCAGAGCCCCTGGGGCCCCTTTTAGTCGCCTCTTACGACAGGCAGGGGATACCGTGGATGTTATTTTACCACCCCCACCCACAGGGGGCAAGGATGTAAAGGAGAGGGCGTATAAATCTCTGGTAAGACCTCACGTGCATTACTTGATTGGAGAATTGGAAAAATTGAAAGAAAAGAAGCTCGATTTGTTCTGGGTAAAAATGAAGTGGCGTATGGCTGTTAGTGCCGGGAGTGTCCGCCAGGTGCTGGTCTTTTGATTTAACTCCCGTAGGCGATCTGCGTGTCGTGATGAGGATGAAATGATGATGAAGACGACGCATACAGCCAGTCCCCATGCTAGCGAAGTTAACCAACGATGGTTAAAATTCCCGACCCTGCCTGGAATCGAACCCGGGATCTCTGTGTCCAAAGGCCAGTATGCTAACCATTGACCCATAGAGCCTTGTTCTGCGTAAATTCCAACGAAAGAGTAGCGTTACAAAAATGTTACAAAGTTTGGGCTGGGAAGACTTGGGAGAAAGGAGGCGAGCTGTTCGACTAAGGGGTATGTTCCGAGCTGTCAGTGTACAGATGGCATGAAATGACTCTGGTAGACGAATAAGTTTGAGAAGTGTTTTCTCTTTAAGTAGGAAAGATCACAATATGAAGATGAATCTGGAATGCAAGAATACAAATCGGGGCAAATGATCCTTTATAGGAACAGGAATCAGTGATTGTAAAGTTATCGTATGATGAATGTAGGTACATATATATAGTTTCAGGATAATCCGTACAATACTACAACTCTAGGTCTAGCATTTTGACCCAATCAACTGCTTCATCCGCTGTGTCCATTAGCGTTCCTCTGAAAGCTCGAATTGGGCAGTCAGCAACAATGTGGTGGATTGACTGAGAAGAGGCACCAGAGATAGTCCAACCCTATCTGCCTTGTCCAGTTCCGTCGCCAATCCTTGTACGCTTGTCTGTTGCTGCGCTCGATCTCTTCTTCCCGTTTCCACTACATTTCTTCTATTTCTTTCACCTCTGTTTCCAGGCATCCACTGTTGTCTCTTGTAAATGCTTTAATCGCTGACAAAGAAACGTGCTAGACATTTTCATCCTGTTTCAGATTATTTCGATGGGATTTAGGTCCGGTAATCTTGGCGGCATGAAGACAACTTATCAGTACAGTATATTATGTTCGATCTGAATTGGGAACATGCATCATTTTCAAACATATTTTTTTTTGAAAAGTACACCAATGAAATAGTACGTAAACGTATTACATTGTGGTATGTTGCCTTGTTTTCTACCATTAAAAAAATATTTAATAGTGCCTTTCCGCAAGGCGAGTGAAACGGCCTCTGACGTAAGCGGCGCGCTGTGACGTCACGATCCAGTACCGCATGGAGCTCTATCAGCCGTTGTGCATCAGCCGTTGCTAAAAGCCGATTGTTTATTATTCACGATCGCGAATAACTTCGAAATGACAGAAGAAAGGTTCGAAACAGCACAGTCAGACAATCTACCATGTGTAGATGTCATCATTCTTGAAAAATGTGACTTTTGTGGCCGCAGAAATTCGCGGATAACAAGCAAGTTTGTAAGTGGCGTCTTTAATATACGTGCAATGTACTGTAACCCATAGTATTAGGATAACAACGAACCTGGATAAATATCACATCACTTTCAACATTTCCTTCTAGACTGATTCCCCTATTAAAGAAGAACATTACATTTTCGGGCTTTCAGCATTAGTAAAGTAAGAAATCGGATTTCAGCACTAACATAAACATATAGGTAGCATTATAGTACTAGTCCGCTTCTGTGGTGTAGTGGTTAATGTGTGCCACTCCCGGAGGCCCGGTTTCGATTCCCGGCTCTGCCATGAAAGTTGAAAACAAATAGTACGAGGACTGGAACGGGGTCTACTCAGCCTCGGGAGGTCAACTGAGTAGAAGGGTTTCGAATCCCACCTCAGCCATCCTCGAAGTGGTTTTTCGTATTTTCCTACTTCTCCTCCAGGCACCTAAGGCCACGGCCGTTTCCTTCCCTCTTCCTTGTCAATCCCTTCCGATCCTCCCATCCTCCAACAAGGCCCCTGTTGAGCATAACAGGTGAGGCCGCCTGGGCGAGGTAATGGCCCTCCGCACCAGTTTCATCCCATACTCAAAGTCTCACGTTCCAGGACACTGCCCTTGAAGTGGTAGACGTGAAATCCCTCGCTGAGTCCGAGAGAAAACCAACCCTGAAGGATACACTGATTAAGAAAGAAAGAAAGAAAGAAAGAAGGAAGGAAAGAAAGATCATAGTACTATAGGGCTATAATCTATCATTCCCAAAAAATATATATATTTATGGTTGGGACAACCGGCCTACCCACTTCCAGGGCCCATGAAAGAGAATTAAATATCTTTGCGGAGGGAAAAAGTTAAACATGATAAAGATAAATATGACTTCATCTAGTTTTCACAAGTCGGGCTGAGTGGTTCAGACTGTTGAGGTGCTGGCCTTCTGACTCCAACTTGGCAGGTTCGATCCCGGTTCAGTCCGGTGGTAGTTGAAGGTGCTCAAATACGCAGCCTCGTGTCGGTAGATTTACTGGCACGTAAAAGAACTCCTGCAGGACTAAATTCCTGCACATCGGCGTCTCCGAAAATCGTAGAAGTAGTTAGCGGGGCGTGAAGCCAATAACATTAATTACATTTGGCTTTTAACAAGCTGAGTATATCAGGAAAGAAAAGTGTCCCGGTGACATTTTAGTCGCTCAGTACAGGAATGTCTTTGGGTGCTGTGACTTTTTTTTTGCTTTACGTCACACCGTCACATATAGGTCTTATGGCGACGATGGGACAGGAAAGGCCTAGGAATGGGAACAAAGCGGCCGTGACCTTAGGTACAGCCTCAGCACTTGCCTGGTGTGAAAATGGGAAACCACGGAAAACCATCTTCAGGGCTGCCGGCAGTGGGGTTCAAAACCCACTATCTCCCGGATACGAGCTCACAGCTGCGCGCTCCTAACCGCACGGCCAACTCGCGCGGTATTTTTACCCTTCGGTTTATTGACTTGGCTTGTATAACCTAAAACTTAGGCTAAGTTGGATAATATTTTAAACACCTACATTACTATTTTCACCTGTGTGCAATTATGTTATTTATTTTATTAATATTATGATAATTATTATAATTGAGCATTGTTAACTTATAAGACCCCAACAGACAAGCATTGGTTTTGTGTAGAGTTATACATTTGTTAAATACACGTTGTTTCCTTTCATGATGTACACGCCTATTCTTTGTTACATTATAGAGTATTTAGATATAGCCTAAATTTCTTTACCAATTAAGCTCCTCAATAAAGACATACATAACTGTCCCATGCCAAGATATATTGGTAGAATTAGAGCTGTCAAAATGGTTCATAACCCCTTCGATTTATTATCTTGATATGGATCACCCAAAACATAGGTTAGGTTTGGAGAATACTTTAATAATCAGCATTATTTAATGCACTGTTTTTTACTTTCATATTCCAAGATGTAATTGAAGCATTTAAATAAAGCATCATACATTAAAATTTAAAGTTTTACCACTAGAACAGCTGACATGGAAAAGTGATTTGAAAATTCAAACAAATTCATCTTACGTTAAAATCTTCAAAAAAAAAAAATAAACTGTAGACTTTTCCGATATATCACCAGCATTTCTCCGGCTCGCCAAAATCCATTTCTCCCTAGTTTTAGCGTCTTTGGAACATTTATAAACAATTTGTTTGGTATGGTATGCGATGTGCTATGGACATCGGAACTCTACACCATTTATAAGTTTTCTGCCTCACTGTCTGCGCAGGATTCATTTTAAGTCTAAAATATACCACTCAGATTATTATCCAATGTATAGACCTCGAATTTAACCATACTAGACACTAACGTAAAGTAGAAATACGCGAGGTGTATCCTGCTTCTCACAGCACACTATGTGTTACTTCGTCTGCTAATTCAGTCAACCTGTACGATGACGTCAGACCAATGAGATCGCGTGCTTGCGTGACGTGACATTTTCGTAGATTTTTATCACGTTTGGAGTTATTATTTGTACATTCTGATCACATTTTTGAATTCTGCATGAAATTTTGAATCAGATTAGCATATTTTTAATTAAAACCCCGGATCATGCATGTTCCCTATTGCTTTGCGCGAATTAGAAGTTCTTGGTCAAATGGTATATTTTTATCTCGCAACCAGGTATGCACGTCTGAGTTTGAGTTGTAGGTTGAAGGCATTGTCTGTTGTGGTAGGAATCTTTGTTGAGGACAAGTATCAGTTGGGTTTCAACCCATTTACAATAGTTTTCATAGTTCATTTCTTTATGGTACTCAGATGTGTTCGATTATGAATCATAAATTAGCGAACAACCCGAAATAAACCCCATCTCTCCATCAGCACTGTCCAGGACTGTTATTTACATACACTCCTGGCACATCATCGATCTTGGAGACAGTATAATGCGTATGAACTCATGTATACAGCCAGTTTATCTTCTCCTTTTTCATTTCGTTTTAGTGTTCTAAGAAGAAAATGCCCTTTGAGCCAATGTAACGGCGCGTTCACACAATAAATATATTTTAATCTTACACTTTTTAAACCTAAACCCAGTTGACTTCGCTATATTTCTAAGCGTTTCTTTGCATCCTGTGAAATTAATTTCTTGCTCGCAGAATTTTAGTAATTTCCGTAATGCTGGAACTTCATTCTTTGTCTCAAAATATTCCTGAAATTTCCTGCGAATAAACACTTATCCATATTGTCCTGTCACAAGTGGTTTGCCCTTTTGACAAGATGACCTATTTTTGCTCGTCCCACTGTCTTCAAGATGGCCTTTTAGTACTTTACATACTGTTTTCTTACTAGAGCCAGTAGAGGCAATAACCGGTGTTTTCACACCTTCCTTCTTCTCTCAATTGGCCGAGGCTGTTAATGTATAACGTTACACAGTTCACGCTCCAGCACTGGCCCATAACTGACTGTTAGTCAGAAACAATACAACTCGGTTTATTCTTCTTCTTGGTTATTTATTCAAACACTACAGTACGCGAACCTGAGCTCCCTCGTGCTGCATCGGTAGACCTCAGTATTCTTCGAGATTCGTACTGGCAACGTTTGAATCGCCGTGAGACATCTGGTGTACACTTTACATACTAGTACTGTTGTTTACACAGCAAAGCCAAACTATACAATTCGTGCTATGAGCAAGATTCGCATCAAGGACGGTTGTATAATGTGTGTGTGACAGTTGTTGGCTTAAGATAATAAAGGTTTAGAAAATTTCTATCGATCGATCATACTATCGATTCAATTCAAATTTAATTTCCATTCAGTTGGCACTATAACCGGAACCGGGCGAGCTCCCTCCTTACTCCTCACCTCCGTAACAAGAAAAGGTTCGCGTATTGTACATATATATGATGCCTTCTCTTTCAGTTGAACAGATACACATGGGTTTAAAAGTTCTCTCAACAAATACAGCATGGCTAAGAACGTCGCAGCACACCATGTAACCGGACCAAGGAGCGAACTGTCTTTAATTTTGCACCAGTGACTCAGTAATGCGTATTTTAGTCATTCGAAAGCCACGCTCTCCCACTGGGAACATTAGCTTCCGCCTCTCCATGTTATTCCATCTCATTGAAGCTGACTATACGGCATTTGCGCGCGCTGCGCCGACGTCACAGCACAAATTCACATTCCTTCCGCGGATCCACTCGCCTTGGTCGGGTAATAGTAACATTTATTGTACTTACAATCAGACACAACATTCTTGAAGGGAAGACATCGAGAAGACTTGCCTTTACGATATGAATGTCAGTAAAGGTAGGAACAAGAATTATCCCTTATCAGAACGCAACATTGCACATGTACGAACAGCACATGTGTAGACTTGTAGAATGAAGTGATGATAATAACCTGAACATAACTAAAATGCAAAAGGAAGAATTGCATTTTAATAGTACCGGTATTAAAGAGCGTAGTGGTCGCACTAAGCTCTGCATTCGGAAAAGAAGTGGTTTCAAATCCTACCATTGGCTGTCATGAGAATGGTTTTGTGTGGTTTCACAGCACATTCACCCTCATTCAGCTTGGCAAAAGGACGAGCAACATGCCATCTCACTTCATCCCCGACCCAGGCCTAAGAGGTGGACATACAAACTCTGTTCGATTATAAACATCTAACTTTGCTGAAGTGATAAACTGATTTCAATGCATTCTCTCTTCGTTTCCCCCATAACTTTATTAATTAAACTAGTAAATTAATGAAATTCAGGTAGACTGGTTTGATGCAGCTGTGTGCCCCCCTCTCCTGTGCCATCCTTTCCATTTGTATGCAACTGATGCAGCCTCTATCAGGTTCTTCTCATCCTGCACTTCCCTCAAAAACTGCGCAAGTCCTGTGCACTATCATTCTATCTCTTATTGCGATCAAACTTTCTTCTCTCACCATCTCTTCTGTAACACGACATTTCAGAAGCTTCTCCGTGAGCTAGTTGTCGTCCAATAAGTTCCTATTTCCTCATGGCTGGTGTTTCAATCTTCAGGCAACGTTTTAAAATGTTCTCATGTCTTTGCCGCGCTGGAGGATTTTTCAAAAATGTACCAAACTTGTGAATATTTTACATAATTATATTGAAAAAGTATTTCACTTATTTCTATTTTTAAACACTGTGTCAGGATGCATGCATGCTGTGACATTTGCACATAACCCATGGCGTTGATTAGCCGCTCAAAAATGCTTGAAAAGTATTTTTTATTTTAGAACTTTATTATTTGCTCGTGTAATTTTGGTTTTAATAATCCTCCAAAAACGAAAACGAATCCTTTGTAAGTCCTTGCATAAGCCTAGATACGAGATTTAGAGGAAGGAAAGTAACTAAAATTACTAATAAGAGCAAGAGGTGTGAGGGGGACACTTTGCTACTTAATGGGAATACAGGAGGAAACAGTATACCAGTACCGTACCAAGACTGAGAAGACACAGGACAACAAGTCATTAGAGGAATGAGAGAAAGAGAGGCTAAGATGAAATTTGATGAAGTCTGTGATACAAGATCATTCCAGAATGGCAGGTATAAAATTCCTTAACCCTTGTCGAGCCAGTTACCTTTTTGCTTGCGAGCGTAATTAATTTTCGTGATTTTATTTTTTCACCCGAACACTCCAATAACGTAAGGAGTTAGCATAAATAAGTGTCATTCAAACCTACATGAATTTTATCAAAATAGATTGCAGGTTTTCATTTATTCTTGAAGAAATAAATACTCAACTGTCTGTTTTCGTACAACAGGGTAGTTTTGACTAACGTCACAAAACACTGTATTTATTTTACACACACAAAACTTGGTTGTAATTCACTTTCTTGCCTATGACTCAAACTACAGTATAATTATTGAAACTGAGGAATCAATTAGTCAATATGCACAGTACTACATACGTGTCGAAATGGGAAGCAAATTGAAAGTTTTATTTATGTTGTAAACTAGAATTGTTTATGGTTCTAAATGATGATTTTAACCTCGTACCATTCCTTGCTTTCTGTGACGTGTGATCTTGTTCAAATTTATTTTGGACCATTACATTTTATTGTCGAAATTTGTGGGACACCCTGTTTCACACGTGTCGATTTGTCTGAAACTTGCACAAGATACAAGCTTCGAGATGTTTCCTAACAAGCGTCCAATTATACATTTAAATTCGATTGGTTGAAATAAATCGAAAGGTAAATCCTGTGCAGCCATTGGTCATTAAATTTGCTGTCCCATTTCCGGTTACATCATCCAGCGCGGGCTACCTTCGGGAAGCGCGTCGCAGAGTGTCTGAATTTTATCTTCGGCATCGTTTAGAGCGGACGTATTGTCTGGGAGCTCTGCTTTCTCTTGGGGTAAACGAATCTTACATTTCCTAATGTAACTTAATTTTATTCTATTTCACGTTTTAATTTGTCACGGGAGTTTACCTTCAATCTTTCTATTAGAAATCAAGTATAATTTATGATGGAGTAAAAACTTCCTACATCCATCTTCACGTTGACATGAGGGAAGCCTTTTCTAACAGCTTTGTAATTCTGATTCATTCTAAAATGTGTTCGTATGACCTGTATTTTTATTTTTTGGTGAAGGTGGTCGCTTCACATTAGAAATATTTTACATGAAGATTAGTACCGGCAAGATTGTAAGACTGCAACCTAATTACGTCAGGGTTTGTTTTTCTTTTTCGTGTGTATGTTAGAGGTAGTGTTGCTTATTTCCTTTTCTTCAATGTTTTTACAATAAATAGGTATTAATTATGAGTAAGTATTAACTAAATTATTCTTTCGTCGAAATTTCAGCCACAAAAGTTCTTGGAACCACAACCTCGTGTGGTGTTTCTTCCCTTGTCCACATCCTGCCTTTCGATCCACAACCTCGTGTAGTGTTTCTTCCGTTGTCCACATCCTGCCCTTAGCTTTCGTGTATTTTACCTTGTTTAATTTGGATTTTATGGCATGGTTTTAACGATTCTAAATTTTAATTTCATGTACCAAATATATTTAATAATTGTTAATTAAACCCCAAGCGCCACTATCACTATCACTGATTTTCTCTCAAATTTTGATGATTAATCCCACCGATAATACCTAGGCACTTCATTGGCTGTTCTCACACTCTGTTGCATCAATTGTACTTTCTTCACTTTATCACTCATTATCATCAACTTTTTAGTATTCATCAACACTATTTAGTAATTAATACTCTACTTGACAATATTTTTGAATACCGAACGTTTCTTGGGGACATAATGACTACACGAGCTAAAACACGAATATTCATAACTCAACAAACTTCCGAAAAGAACATCAGCATAGAAATCGCGCTTAGCGGCAAAATCTTTCTTGTTTCTCATTCCAGATCCCTGTGTAAAGCCTAACTAAGGCCCTGACATCTATCAGCTAATATTACAAACATAATCTAAAAGCGGGAAATTTAAGATTCTGGATAAATACACATTTCGCTGTTGCGGGAGCGGACGAGCCTACAAGAGTGCTATTTACTATACACAGTAGCTTTCTTACCGGCTTCCTCCTCTTCCTGCTCCTGCCGGTGCTCCCACTTCTGCTCCTTTTCCTTCCGTCCGAAGGCCTAGATCATAAAAAACGGTATTTATTATCAATTGCCGTCCAGATATATTTCACAATTACTAGTAAGCGCTCTAGAATCTCAAAGCTTGGCACCAGAGAACGAGGGAGTTCAGAAGCAAAACAATCGGAAAGCTTGTCTCCGAAGTGATTACCTGTGCTCCTGGAAATTCAGATTAACGTTTAACATCAGACCTACGTTATCGAGAGCTATGATGTATAAAGGTACCGTGCACTTGGAGCCAGTAGGAACCAAGATCCCTAGAAAATCAAATACAGTAAAATCTCGCGAAGGCATTTCTGCAGGGTGCAAGGAAAGCGAATTGGTGAGACCTGAAACGTACTCTGTGAGTGGCAACCGTTACACAGGGAGTGTAAAGTAGATGTGGCTGTGTATTGCAAGGCAATGTTCAATTAATTTCTATAGGAAATTAAAAGTTAATGTACATACAATTAACACATTTTGCTTGTTTTCACTGATCATTGGAAAGGACCTCCCTCGCCTCATTATCAACAATGTTTTCTATCATAGCCCTTCAATTTGATATGTAAGGAAGAATTCCTTCATAATCCAGGACATTAGCTCCTTGACTTTGACTCACTACTGAAAGCCCTCTGCGACATCAACAAGTGCAGCTGCACTGGAGGGATGTCAAGTGGCAACAATCTGGGCACAAGACTGCCGTGGATGAGGGGTAAACACGGTTTTCTAAGGAGGAGAAGAACCTGTACATTGACATCACCTAAGACATGCTGTACAATGCAGCTTTACCAGTATCCTTGCTGAAGAAGAAGGATTTCCTAGAGTTACTGAAGTCTGTGTTGCCTATAGGCGCTCATTTCAAGTGCTACTGTCAAAGAAGTGTATCCAGACAGGTTTCAGACGACGAGTAACTTTGCGTGCAGACTACATGATTAGGCTACCTCAAGTAATCATACAGCACTGTAAATTAAGACAGCTCTGTAAAAACAGGAGCTTCATGGCACTGCCTTAAAGTGAACTCATTTAGGCCATTACTAAACACTTTTCGCCTCCTAAGTTACAGGTGTAATCAAATATGTCCAGTTTCTCTCCAAGTAACTTCAGCTGTTTTCTTTTTTTCTCCTAGAACCTAAGGAGTAAATATGTGTAATAAAATGTATTGTATCGCTCTGACTAACGTACAATTTGCCCCTTTATAAGTGACAGGTTTAATGTCACTTTAAGTACTTTAGAGTTGTTATTTTTCTTTTTTCCTGCATCATACGCGTTAAAAGTGTTTACTTTTTATAAATGTAATCTTATTGCTATTGTATTTTCAATGTAATGCAATGTATTTTAGAAGGAAAACACATAAAAATAATATGATACTGCTAATAACAGTACCCACATGAAAACTTGGGTGTGTAAAATGTTTTAAGTCAAATTATTCGCTGCAGCCTGTAAAACTGACAAGGGGGCATTCCCTACTCGTCACCACAGATTTCGCTCAAATTTATAGAACATGCAGGGCTTGGCTAGAAATGAAAGTACCCGACGTGGGAACTCCAGATGGCCAAGCGTATAGAAAATAAAAATAGAAATAGAAATGTTGACGCGGCTCTCGCACCGTATAAGCCACTTATACGTTAGTGCGCACGCCGTAGTGGTAAGAGCTTGCACTAGTAATTCGATGGTCCTGGGTTCAACTCCCCGTGTAGGGATTGGTTTTGTCACTTTTATATTATTCATTTTCCAATTAAGCAAAGGGGTGAATAATTCATTTCATTTATTTATTTATTTATTTATTTATTTATTTATTTATTTATTTATTTATAAGCAAAAGGCATATAAAAGGTAAAACATTGGGATTTAATTGTCAGACGTTTTTCTACCTGCGCCAAGAATCTATTGTTTGTGTACAGCCGCCAGGAGAAACCTTCACTTGTCACGTGAAAACGAATCTGACAGCGAAACGACTATTCACGTTTATGGACATCCTCCAAGGAGGGGAGATAGCCAATAAACGAGAAAAAAGAAGAATTTCTGTTTGAACACATCGGAGAAGTTCGCAACTCCTAATTTTCTACAATTGTGCGCTCATTAAAAAAAATAACGACCTATATGCCTTTTGCATACAAATAAAATAAAATAAAATAAAATAATATAAAATAAAATAAAATAAATGAATAATATAAAAATGGAAAAATATTATCCACACGTGGAGTCAAACCCACGACCATCGAATTACTAGTCCAAGCTCTTACCACTACGGCGTGCGCACTAACGTATAAGTGGCTTATACGGTGCGAGAGCCGCGTCAACATTTCTATTTTTATTTTTATTTTCTATACGCTTGGCCATCTGGAGTTCCCACTTCGGGTACTTTCATTTCTAGCCAAGCCCTGCATGTTCTATAAATTTGAGCGAAATCTGTGGTGACGAGTAGGGAATGCCCCCTTGTGAAACATATTTTAAGATTTTAACTGCAAATATTTTAATTCAAGGTTATTATTGCTGAAAAAAGCACCACAAAAGCACCAAAATGGAAATAGGGAACTCCTCAGACTTTCAAATTCATTCATCTCAAAAATAGCACACCTGGAGTTAACACACTCTAATCCCCTCCCCCCACCCGCACTTCATTTCTTTGAAGAGAGGGAAGAATGGCTGAGGGAGGAAGATGTAAGGACTGTGAGTGTGAGTGGGACTATGGAAGGTGAGTGAAGAGATGGGGAGTTTGAGGGAGATAATTAGACTTAGAACGGACGACAGGAATGAAGATATGTCTCCCTCATTCAATGTACAGGATACAGTAGGTAGGTAGGAGGGAGGGGAAGAGAGGGGACGACAGGTGGGCTAATCTTTTAAGGACAAGGAAAACAAGTCCTTATGGACTGGACTAGGACATATATCCATGTGAGTCACTTCAGGAAGATCAGCATAGATCAGACAAGTATAGAGAGGATGGTCAAGACAAGAGGAAAGGACAGGAAGAGAGAAGGGAGAAGAACACTCACATGTTGGACAGGGGATATAGTCAGGTTCCTGAAGACTATCAAACATGTAAGCATTTTGCCAACTTACGGGAAACAAATCATTAAAATAATGCCATCTGTTTTATAATAAATGGTCTTGTCAATAACTCTAATGTACTTAAAAGAAGGCGCCGGTACTAGAACCTTTCCGTACCGGCAGAAACAAGCACTGGGTTGAATGCATTGCCCTTTGCACCCTCTTGCTAATCTCCATATCCAGACTAATTCACTCCCTAGGTATTCGAAAGTGTCAACAATTCCAAGGCTTTGACACAATGCCTTTCCCTTGTCTTTCTCCTCTCGATATCACCGTGGTCTTGCTTTCCTCTGCGCTGATTTTCATACCACACTTTTCAATTATCTTGTTCAGTGCATCGAGTTGTTCTTGTATTTCTTTGTTGTTTGCTCCCCAGACCACAATATCGTCTACAAATCTCCCTTCCTTTGTTTATTTTATAATTTTGTCCATAACCACTAGAAGCTGACAGCTAAACCATTATCAGTCTGCACACTGCTGACACAGTTGTTGTACAGCGCAGTCCCTTCTTGACCATGGGAACAGTGTCGTATGCCTTTCTCAAATCTATGGATGTCATGACCAGATATTTTGTCCATACTGTGCCTCTTGCAATTCTCCTTCTTCTCATTCTCGTCTCTAATATTATTTCCAGTATTTTTGCCACTTCGGATAAGAGTGTGATTCCTCTATAGTTTTCACACACTTTCCTGTCCCACTTATTAAATAATGGTGTTATTATTCCCTTTCCCCAATCTTCAAGCACACATTTCTGTCTCCATTTGCACTTAAACAATCTGTATACCCATTGTAGTCCAATAGGTCCAGCAGCCCTTATCATTTCCACTAATTTCATCTACTCCTGGTGCCTTCCCTATTTTCATTTTACTGACTGCTAGTTCCACCTCTTACATGGTTATATCATCTTCTACTATTGAAACATCACTACCATTGCCTCAGCACAATTCCTCATATTCAGCAGTTTATCAAAATACTCCTTCCATTTTCTCTTTATTTCCTCTGGATGTGTTATCAACTCTCCACGCTCTTTTTTCATCATACTCTTCCTTTCCTAATAGTTCGTACAATTCCAAACAGCTTTCTTTTACTGCTAGTTCCATTTGTTTCCATCTTCTGTGTAAATTCTTCCTAGCTTTTCTTTTTTCTTCTCTTACTAATTTCTTACATTTCCTTTTATTATCAAGATACTTCCTTTTGCTTTCTTTTTATTTTTCTTCTTTATCTCTGTTCCATTCTTGCGATGCTTTCTTCTTCTCTTTCACTGCTTCTTTCACCTTCTCATCCCACCACGGCGTTTCCTTTTCTTTCGCTCTCGTCGATGTTCTGCCCCACTTTTGAATTTGGACCATTCACCTTCCACATTTCTCACTTCAATAACTGGAATTTGTTGTTTCAGTCTCTCCACAAATTCTTCCTGTACATTCTTATCTTTTAATTCCCTCACTTTCATTTTACTTCATTTTTACAACATTTTCTCTACTCTCAGTTTTCACATTCCAGCTCTATATTCTCCATCAAATGCTTCACCTGGTAAAGTTGTTATATCCATCAACTGTCTCTGATTTGTGCTTTCCACCAGAAAGTGATCAATTATTGATTTTATTCTTCTGGCGCCCCAGCGGCTTAAAGTTACAGATGGAAGTGGCGACCCCACCGCAGTAATAGCCAATACGTGAGCTGAGATTGAGGGAACCCACAACTAGGAAACTGAATTTAGCGAAAAAGTCGACTTCATAATTGGCAGCCATATGAATGTTAGTGAGCAATGGAAGGATTAGTTGAACATACAAAACTTGAAAGCTAGAAAAGCATTTGGGATCTTTGATTACTGTTTGCATGACGGATCGATACCAAATGAGAGGAGAGTTCCAATAGTAGCCCCAGTATACAAAGAAAAGGCTGATAAATATAAAGCAATAAAGTTTGGCAGATTTTTTTTTAAGCTCTGGGAAAGCATCCTTTCTCATAATATTAGACATGTTTGCAAAATTATTACCTGGTGTGATAGAAAGCATTTCGGGTATAGGAAAGTTTATTCCAGTGAGGCTTGACGGGTAGGATTCCAGCAAGATATAGCATATATTTTGGTTTCAAGAGGTCAAGTGGACTATATCGCTATTGACCTATCAATGGATTTTGATAGGGGAGATTACAGACGAAAATGAGGGCTATTGAACTAGGATTGAATGGGTGGCTACAGAAAAGAGAACTTGGATAATTAGAATATGTGATGTGTTATCTGATCTTGTAATCATTAAGAGGGGGTCCTATTAGTGGACCCTTATGTTTCTTTATAATATGAGTTGTACACTTTGTCCAGCTAGTTTAACTGCGCGCCAACTATGCAAACACTCTTGAACTGGTATACTACAAGATACTTTGAGTTTCAACTGTTAGATGTGTCTACCATTGGTTTTATAGCTTCCTCAAGAGGGACGAACTCTATTTACCCTATAAAGGTAAATTTACTTTTTCAGTTGGTAAACCTTAGGTATTAAGGATTGTTTTATTCTTGTGTCAAGTTGTCAAGACTTTTGTTGGTTCCTTCGTCAATAGTAATCAACCTATCAGAAATTTGTAAATATATTCTCTAGCCAAATATTATTGGATGTGTGTACTGGAACCCAGCCTATCAGTAAAAAGTTCTGGAAACTTCTCAAAAATACTATAAAAGCTGGTTGTTTTATGGTCGTATTGTCTGAATTGTTCTAGTGTGAGGAGGATGTATTGAGGCAGGGGCGCGGGCGGTGTTCGGAAGGCCCAGCAACTCAAGGTAATAGCGATGTGACAGCTCCAGTTTGAGGGGAAGCTTTCAACGTCTATGGTAGAGCAAGTCTGTGGACTATATTCTATTCTATAGGTAATGTAAGAGTGATTACATCTTTCACAACAACTACATTCACCCCGCTGTTGAGTAGGCTTAGCCTCCGTATCATGTGTTTCTCCTCCTAGCCTTTGGCCGATCATGAATAGCATTTTCCTTTTCACACTAAGGCCATATAGGATGGGCAGTTAGGCCCCTGTAAATGTATTATTGTGTGTAGAATTGTTTGTTGTGTGAGGTTCCGCTCGGGGGACTGTTGAGCAATAGACAAGCCCATATCGGAACAGTGAGCACAAAAGAACTTTAACTGAGGAAGGTAAGTGCGCCATAAGAAATTGGTGCCTCTGCGAAGCTTGGAACTTTTCTTGCTCTTCCAAAGTTTTGCACCGGAATAGAGCAATGTAGCTCTTTGATGTGTGAATCAAGTTTTGCACCTGACATTGGCACTATATTGCTAGAGCTGACGGGCTCATTCACATTTTCTATTTCTCCAATTTTAAACTAAAAAAAGAAAAACGAAAGAAATAACATCAATTTCTGCTCCACCCATTGAACCCTCGCGCTTCTTATCTCTCTGTGAGCTACGGACTGGACTCACAGATAAGGATGTAGTGTACAAGACCTCGACAATGTTGTCAGATGGACGGTGGACAATGGTATGATGAGTAGTCAGGTTATAAACTTCACCTTTCAGTTTTAATTTCTGTCTTGATGGGGTGGTAGTACTGTTCGTCATGGGGATCACAGTAAGAACTTAAGGAATGATCTTCATAGGGGTAATCACATTAACAAGGTTGCCGCGCAAATGGTCACCATCAACACTCCCTGGGGGGAACCAAATTCCCTGCACTGTCACATCGTTTCACAGGGTTTTAGCTGTAAAGGATGTAAAGTAATGAGCACCCCACTGCATCGGGCCCTCACCAGGACTGCTTTATACGAGATTAGCTCTTGGTGATTTCCAACAAAAGAGTAGTGTTACGAAAATATTGTGAATTTTGGGCTGAAAAGATTTGGGAGTAAGGAGAGAAACTGCCAGACATTCAGTGGAGAGATGCCATTGCAAGTACTCAACTTCGTGATCCGAATCGATGTGTATCGTATTTGACGGTAATTATCGTTCACAAATTACTAAATTACTAGGTAGTACTTTTTTTTTTTGCTATTGGCTTTACGTCGCACCGACACAGATATGTCTTATGGCAGGAAAAGGGCTGGGAGTGCGAAGGAAGCGGCCGTGGCCTTAATTAAGGTACAGCCCCAGCATTTGTCTGGTGTGAAAATGGGAAACCACAGAAAACCATCTTCAGGGCTGCCCACAGTGGGGTTCGAACCTAGGTAGTACTTGTCTGGCTGGTTGGTGTTCCTGGATACGAGTACCAATGGACCGGAATGTTTGGCCAATGTAAACCTGCTACAATTAATGGGAATTTTCTTTACCCCAGGGTATGGTAGAGGGGAAAATTTGTCCTTGCTTTTACCTAAATTATGAGCAATTTTTGTGACAGTGCCAAACATGGTTTTTATATTTTGCTTGCGGAGGGCCTTGGCAATTCTATCTGTGGTATTGTGAATGAAAGGAGGCAGTTCCTTTCACCTTTTAATTCTGTGAGTTCTCTGTGGTGCAGGGCTCTAGGAATCTGTACATCGCTGTATTGTAACCATTACCCATGTTCGAGACTTTGAGTGTATCTATCTCCTCCTGGACATGTGATGGCTCATTCTCCCTAGTGGTGAGTGTTGTGGGAATGCCCTGAAGATGTGGAACTGTAAAGGATTTTGCATTATTTTCTGACATGGCAAAAGCCCAGAAGCTTATTGTATTGTCTACAATTATGGGACATTAAATAATCAATCTAAAATTATAATTGTATCTTTTTTCATTACTAATACTAATTCCAGACTTCTATACAGGGATCATGGCTCTGAAGTTCTTATATACTGGTCCCCATTTTAGTACCATCCTGTGACATGCAGGGAATAACTGAAATGAATTCCACTATTAGCTGATAGTTTTATGAAAGTATATTTTCATGCGTAAGTTTACTTTTAGTCTAAACCTATCTGCAACATAACTGATTAAAGACCTATTTTGAAGGATTTTTATAACTTCCAGGCAACAATGTAGTGAAAATATAAACATAGTTTTACTTACATTTTTGTCTTAATCCCAGTTCTTCTGAAACAAATAATAAGATGATACATGTAAGTACATATCCTTACATAACAAACAAGAGTTTTTATACTAGACATGGTACAAGAACAATAAATATACTAAGTCGCACCCATCAACAAAGGAAATAGACCAAAAGCTTATTATCACGTCTACAATTACTTCATGTGAAATAATCACTCTAAAAAGTATTGTTTTGATTCATATTTATAACGTAGAAGCAACAATGAAGGGTACAATGGTGGTACTTACATATGTAGCTTAAGTTAGAAGCCTCTGAAACAAATAATAAGACGATACATGTAAATACAACAATAGGTTTTATACCAGAACAACTATACTAAAAGGAGGGGGTGGTGGCGGTGGCGATTATTGTTTTGAGAGGAAGTACAACTAGGCAATCATCCTCTATACAACACTAATCAGAGGGAAAATATGGAAGGGGTCCGACACTTCGAAAAATGAAGATATCGGCCAAAGGAAGACAAGGGCCACGAAGGGCGTGAAAATGAAAGACTCCCTAGCCCTCGCAAACCTAATAGCGTCGGGGTCGGAAAATAACAAGAGTTGACCAAGAGAGGTCAGAGAGGATAGATGAAAGTGAGGAGCCTGGCACAAGTAAGTGGAAGCAATGCCAGGACTCAGCTGAGGGCCCAGTGGTCGCCAACCCACGCTCCAAAGTTCAGTGCCCCTGAGGCCCCTATTAGTCGCCTCTTACTACAGGCAGGGGATACCGTGGGTGTTATTCTACTGCCTCCACCCACAGGGGGATAAAAGGAGGGGGCCACAAGGAGAGTCTCCCAAGCTTCACAAACCTAGCACTTGTACTGGGCTTGAGCCATCCTGCTCACATCATGTCTTGTCTTCAGCAGTAATGTTAAAATTCTAGATGCTACCTCCTCCGGTTTTTCACACTTTCACACACAACTGGTGTTTTGTGTCCATCGAACTTCCTACATGACCACTTGCTCACTCTTTAATCGTTGTGTAATTGTATTCAAAATTTCATAGTTTAAAAGATACTGGTTAAATAATAATACATATGAATTGCTCAGGGTCGTTAAGTATTTACAGTATTTGATTATGTAACCAATAAGAAAAATGACAGAAACTCAACTGAATCGGTGGAGCTCAAAATCATTATGTCAGTTTTCACTATTTTTCAGGAGAGATAAATGTCAATACTCGAACAGAACTTGATGAACATGCTATCGAAGGGGATCCTAAAATTAAAAAAAACAAAAAATATTTTAGAAAAACAAAGAAATTCTTTCTCGAGTTACAAATGTTAGCCCAAAGTACTCTTCATTAACACTAATACATTTGTTGAAACTTTTTTGCACTGCATAAAATACCTTTCGTACTCGTCCTTTCAGATGCCTTCGATTCTCTTTCCACCTCTGGAAAGTCTGCAAATCATTTCTCCTTAGGGGGAATCACAACATGCGAGTTCTGGTGAGATGAAGCGGTGTGAGTCCCATCACAGCCAACTGAACACCCTGAGTGAGCAATACCGCGAACAGATCAACGTTCTTTTCGCCTGCCGGGATCAGGATAGCTGCGTGGTGTTCACGATGCGTGCGTGGTGATTATTTTGTTGAAAAAGTTATCGTTCTCTTCCAGTTGATGGTCCAACAAGTCCAGACAAGCACCGACACGAGCCGCTTTTCATCAGGAGTCAACATGCGGGGGATGAATTTCGCCACAGTTCATCCTATTTGCAAATCTTCGGCTGCAGTACGTTGCATGAGTTCCAGGAAAGACCACGTAGTTCAGCAAGTACGCCTTTTATTCTTGTATAAAAACGTGTGAATTTTCTCCAAAGTTTTCATCAGTTCTCGACGTTAATAGATATTTATACCACTCCAGTATGACTGCTGTTTGAATGTCATGGATACCAATCGTTGTTTCTGGCTTCTGTAGAGTTTATCCATTTCCTTAGATATGAACAGGTATGGCCACATTTTTAACATTTATCACTCATCAAATTCCTTAGCACTAACGTCTATATCTTCACTAGTATAATCTCTACATAGTCTTTAGGATATATAATATGCCAACAGATTAAATTTCCTTCTTGAATGCACCAAAATATCTGCTAAATCTGAAAGTGGACGATCAGGAAACCCCATGAGTGAATGACTGAAATTGCCAATGCTGGTCAAACCAAGACACTTTATGAGCAAGGTGTGGCCAGGTTCAGATGTTAAACGTAGCGCATATCGATGTGATGTAGTTTCTAAAGGACCACAGTAGATATATAATACTGATACAAGCGCATTGTTGAAATCCCTATGGTTTTATGTGGGAAAAAGCTATAGTCATAGATTGTCGTACCGTATTTGCTTTTATATTTTCCCCCATATCGACGGAACGGGTAAAAATTATTTTCCCGGTAGAAGAAGAAGAAAAATCGTTTAAAAGTATATATTTAATTATATTTAATAAATGGAAAGCCTGCACAGTATGAAAACTGCTGAGTTGAGAGAAATAGCTAAACAGCGGACAAAGTTGAGTCGGGCCAAATTAATAAGTGTCATTTATTCTGGTTTTCCTTTTCATTTCGCTAACGAAATATGTGGTGAACCGGAGGAGGAAGAAGCTGAATTTTGTGAGAATTGTACGACTTGGAGTAAACTTGGCTACAGTTGCTATTTTTGTTCTCCAGCTGCGAAAATTCCACACAACTACTTTGCATACCGAGAGAAGAGAATGCACAATATTTTAGTTGCCTTATTTCACGCAAAGCAACTTCCAAGCCTCAGCAGTATAAATGAAATTGAAGGCAAGGCGCTTGTAGACGATAGTGGCGGTCTTTCCCATGACGTCGGCTCATAAATTATGGCGAGTACATGTACGTGCTGTCACGTCTTCACTTCAAGCTTGCGTCTTAGTGACATCGGGAAACATTGATGGCTGCGGCCATGGTTGCTTGAAGTACTCAAGTGGTCGTGACAAATTTAACATTTAAAAAGTTGTGCTCTTTTAAATCTATTTTAGAGGTATTAAATGCCAAAATACTGTAATTATAGTTACGTATAGTTATTGCTCATTTTTTCATCAAACCATCACAAATATATTTGTCTAGCTACTTTTAATAAATGCTTTTTTTGTGCTCTAAACATAATAGAAATGCGTAGGTATTTGCACTCACCGGAACTATACTAGACTTAACTAAAGTTGGCGTCTGACAGGTAAGGTTGGAGGGAGGAGCACTGCACGAGCCATTTCACGATGTTACCACATTCCAGCATTCCTTTCTACATGCTCTTACCCCTCACTTGCGGCTCACTTGTTCCCTCTGTGATCTGTTGTAGACTACCTCGCCAGGCGGTGTCGTCCCGTTTGCGATCACTCTTAGGCCATCTACACACGGAGCTACTCATTAGTGATTGATTGGTAACTGAAGTTTCCGGCCGATTACTTGAGTGTATTTCAATGGAAAGCCACACACGGCGCTACCAGTTAGTAATCTGTTAGTAACTAGTTTGTAATCAGTTCCAGGTGACTCGTGGAGCCCGTCACCAGCGGGTTTAGTTTCTCAGTTCCCAGTGATCAAGTGCCTTCAATGGCGAGCGAACAACATAAAGTTAGTGGGAGAAATTGAAAAACACTCCGTACTGCACAATTGTACGCTGAAATGAAAGGACATTACGAAGAGAGCATGGAATTATTTTCTGAGCTTTTAAATTTTTTGTAAAAATAAAGTTCACTTATCTTACCTGAGAGTTATTAGCACTCTTTCCTCAGCACTCACTCATTCCCTCATATTTGTATTTCGCTGTCGAATGGCAGGCGCACCAAGACCATATAACTGCGTTTGGTCATACGATAAAAATAAATAAATTTAGCATTCGTTTGTTCGAACTCCTTTACTGCTATGAATAATCTGCAGTGGATGTTCTTTTCAAGACATGGGTGAACCCAATACCTTCTTCTATTGTTTCTCATGAAATAATGAAACACAATCGTGTCCTCTTCGTCACTTGAGTCAGTGGTTGACAAGAAGCGATCTGGCGAGTCCGCACCAAGCTTTACAAATGGCTAATCAGGAACAATCCGCCACCGTACAGTAGTTCCGTGTGTGGAGCCGAGTCACTATTCAGTTTTACTAACCAGTTTGTGACCCCGGTTACAAACCAGTCACGTTTCTAATGAGTAGCTCCGTGTAGAGAGGGCTTATACAAACAATCAGGTTCTTATCAGTGACAGGTTTGGCAACTCCCAGCAAGACGAGCTGCCCTGAAGTTTTATCTCCATGGCAACCGCAGTCACCCCACCCTCGTTTCCATGGCAACCACACAGCCACTCCCTTTATCCCGCCTCGGCAGGCAGTAAACGGACCTCCCTCAAAGAAATGTCACACACCAACTCTTATTATTAGCAGTATAAGTATATATACGATTCAAGATGAAAACATCTATTGGAAATAAGCCGTAAAGAATGCTGACGTACTTCTCCGAGACTGAGTGGCCTTAGGTCTTGGGTTCAGAAGTATTGAAGTGCTTTGCGGTAGGTACCGTTTATTTCCCCTCTTGGGGATAAGGTCTCTTTCCTCCTATCACCGACTTACAGTAAGCCCGAATTAATGACCCAAGCTCTATAAACTGAGCAGGCGAGGTCGTGCTGGGATCTCACCAGAAAAATGCCCCCGACTATAAACGTCGGATATCAAGCGGCAGTGCATGGGTGAGTGCTGTAAGATAGTAGGATTGGTGAATGAGGTGCTCAAGAGGTTTTTGCATTTTTTATTTTACCTACTTGGATGGTTCATGGTGTGGGTTACTGTAGTCATGTCCTAGTTCGTGAACCATGGGCAACGGCTGAGTGGCCTAGTAAGTGGTCCTGAGAGTCGGAATACCAGTTGCTAGGGAATGGGAGTGGGCATCTCGGGCATATTCTGAGTCATGGCCATCCTTGTGCGTAGGCGGCTAGGACTATACAATTCACCGGTGGTCCACAACCCGTTAGAGGAGAGATCCTCACTTGGACTATGTGCAAGTAGGGTAGCATCGTGCTTCATGAATTTACCGAGCTCAGAACATTCTAAGCAAGCCTCGGACCTATGGGAGTAATGTAGTCCCACTCCCATTTGACAGGCAAGGGACTCCTTGGAAACAACTTGGCGGACGAAATGGAATTCTATGGGGATCTATCAGTATTAATGGGGTTTATGGAAGAAAGAAAGTAGAACTGGCTGAGTCAGCAAAGAGGATGCATCTGGATCTGCTAGGAGTAAGTGATATACGGGTAAGGGGAGATAATGAGGAAGAGATAGGAGATTAGGAGATTATAAAGTGTACTTGACGGGTGTTAGAAAGGGAAGTGCAGAGTCTGGGGTAGGGCTCTTTATCAGGAACACCATTGCACGCACCATAGTTTCTGTTAGGCACGTAAATAAGCGAATGATGTGGGTAGATTTGTCAGTTGGAGGAATTAGGACTAGAAATGTCTCCGTGTATTCACCGTGTAAGGGGGTAGATGAGGATGAAGTTGACAAGTTTTATGAAGCATTGAGTGGCATCGTGGTCAGGGTCAACAGCAAGGATAGAATAGTTCTAATGGGCGATTTCAATGCGAGAGTTGGAAATAGAATTGAAGGATACAAAAGGGTGATTGGTAAATGTGGGGAAGATATGGAAGCTAATGGGAATGGGAAGCGTTTGCTGGACTTCTGTGCTAGTATGGGGTTAGCAGTTACGAATATATTCTTCAAGCATAAGGCTATTCACCGTTACACATGAGAGGCTAGAGGTACCAGATCCATAATAGACTATATCTTAACCGACTTCGAATTCAAGAAATCTGTTACGAATGTACGAGATTTCCGGTGATTTTTCGATGATACAGACCACTATCTGATGTGTAGTGAACTAAGTATCTCTAGGCCTAGGGTAGAGAAAGTGAAATCTGTCTGCAAACGAATAAGGGTAGAAAATCTCCAGGACGAGGAAATTAGACAGAAGTACATGGATATGATTAGTGAGATATTTCGAACAGTGGACAGTACGCAGATTCAGGATATAGAAAGTGAATGGGTGGCATACAGGGATGCTGTAATAGAAACAGCAAGGGAATGCCTAGGAACAACTGTGTGTAAAGATGGGTAAAGGCGAACATCTTGGTGGAATGATGAAGTGAGAGCAGTTTGTAAACGTAAAAGGAAGGCTTATCAGAAATGGCTCCAAACAAGGGCCGAGGCAGACAGGGATTTGTACGTAGATGAAAGAAACAGAACGAAACAAATAGTTGTTGAATCCAAAAAGATTTCGTGGGAATATTTTGTTAATAACCTAGAAAGGGTAGGCCAAGCAGCAGGGAAACCTTTCTGGCCAGTAATAAAGAATCTTAGGAAGGGGGGGGGGAGGGGGTAAAGGAAATGAACAGTGTTTTGAGTAATTCAGGTGAACTCATAACAGATCCCAGAGAATCACTGGAGAGGTGGAGGGAATATTTTGAACATCTTCTCACTGTAAAAGGAAATCATCCTGGTAGTGTTGCGAACAGCCAAGCTCATGGTGGTGATGGTGGTGATTTTTGTTTTAAGAGGAAGTACAACGAGGTAATCATCCTCTCTGAACAAATAAGTTGAAAAGAAATTTAAAATATAAAACGAAATTACTTATTCAACAAAGGAATTTGGAAACGCAGTACAAAATAAAACTAAAAATAATTATAAAACTAGGCCGAAAGGATTACTAACGTATCAAAAGGGAACGTACGTTCCCTGAGTAACAATACACTTGTAATTTGCATACCCTTGATGAGTCCACTGTCGCACATAAAGCGGATGACGAGATCAGTAGTAGTCGCGCCATCGGCTAGTATGCGTTCGAGTGTTTCCTGCAGGCCGAGGCTCCGTCTTAGGCCAGAGAGATCGGCGCACTCTGTGAGGATGTGGGCCACGGTGAATTCGGCACCACAAGAACACACTGGGGGGTCTTCTCTCTTTAGGAGATAAGAGTGCGTGGATCGTAAATGACCTATCCTCAGCCTGCACAGTACTATGGCCTCTCTCCGTGAAGGTCGGAAAGAGGACCGCCACACGGTAGTTGTCTTCTTAATTGCTCTCAGCTTGTTGGGAGTTCGGATATCTAGCCACTCCGATTCCCAGGACGCCAAGATGGTTCGACGTAGCTGAGAACAAATATCCTTAGCAGGTACATTGATGGGTCTTGGAGGTAAAAGTGCAGCTTCCTTTGCTGCTTCATCCGCAAGTTCGTTTCCCGCAATCCCAACGTGGCTTGGAAGCCACGCGAAAGTAATTCTGGTGCTAGCATCGCTTAACCTGGCTAGAAGGTCATGTAACTGTAGCACCAGTGGGTGTTGCGAGGAACAGGTTTCAATAGACTGCAGAGAGCTTAACGAATCGGTACACAACAGAAAGTGGCTTCTTTCGTCACGAAGTGCAAACTGCAGAGCCTCTAAGATGGCGTAAAGCTCTGCAGTATACACGCTACATACTTTAGGGAGCGAGATCTTCGTACTCATATCATCAATGACAAAAGAGCAACCAACATTATCTCCGATTTTAGAACCATCCGTGAAGATAAGTCTCGCGGCCGGATATTGGTGAACAAAGTCCTGGAAATACCTCCGATGAACGGAGGAAGCCGTGTTCACCTTGGGTCCAAAGAGCAGATCTAGACGTATATCCGGTCGCGGAACCAACCACGGAGGTACCTCGCTAAGAGTTCGTTCAAGACAACCACCGATATCAATATTCAAATCATGACACAAGCTATCAATCCGAAACCCAACCGGCCGTGTGGCATTCGGCCGGTCTTGGCACCGCTGGTAGTATTGGGTGCGATAGATGCATTGATAGCTTGGATGTAGCGGCATTTCACGAATTTTGGCAGCGTACGTGAGGAGTAACTGCTGCCTCCTTATCCGTAAAGGTGGAACTCCCCCTTCAGCGAGCAGGCTGGGAATGGGGCTAGTACGGAAAGCACCCGTTGCCAGCCTTACTCCACTATGGTGAATACCGTCTAAAAGGCTCAGCGTAGATTTTGATGCTGAGCCATAAGCCGCACTTCCATAGTCAATTCGGGAGAGGACCGTCGCCGTGTAAAATCGTAGCAGTACCGCACGGTCAGCCCCCCACGAAGTGCCGCTGAGAAACTTAAGCATGTTAAGTTTCTTCATGCAGGCAACCTTTAACTGACGGATGTGGGGCTGCCACGTAAGTCTCTTTTCAAAATGGAGACCCAGGAATTTGCAGGTGTCAACCACTGGTAAGACACTGTTTCGCAAGCGGTTCTCTGGTTCGGGATGCACAGGCCGACGTCGACAGAAGTGTACAACTGAGGTTTTCGCTGCTGAAAATTGAAAACCATGTTGCAGGGCCCATCTGTCGACTCGGTTAATAGCTTGCTGTAGCTGTCTCTCTGCAAGCGCCACCCTTCAGGAGCTGTAATGTAGAGCTAAGTCGTCTACATACAGCGATGAAAGTGCGGGCCCAGCAGCGGCAACTATGCCGTTGATGGCGATTGCGAACAGCGTGACACTCAGTACCGATCCCTGAGGTACTCCATTTTCCTGATCGTAATGTATGTATGTTTAGTCCTCAGCCCGAAGGCTGGCTGGATCCTCAACAGTTCCACCATCAGCTGTCATAGATGGCCTAGGCATCACTGAAGAGGCGTACTAGGGAAATGAGGAGTGAGGTAGTTTCCCGTTGCTTTCCTCACCGAGCCAGAAGTTGCTATTACACATCAGTCTGCCAAGCCCACTGAAATGCATGCACCAACTGGCCCTATGAGCAATATTTTCACACCATTCATAGCAGGGACTGGCTGCAGAAGGAATGGCATTACTAGCATTACTCATACCTCAGTCACTTTCATTTTGTCAAAGCTAAGGATAAAGCTGAGACAGATCAATGAAAGTAACAAAATTGCTCTAGCCCATACCAGAAGACATAGTGCACTGTAAACACTAGGTCCTGCCAGCAAAGGCACCTGATCGTAATGCTGAGAAAATTCATTCCCTACTCGGACTCGAAAGAGACGGAGGGACATGAAGTTCTCAAAAAACGTTGGCAAATTTCCCCGAAATCCCTACTGGTGTAGAGTGGAGAGAATCCCATATCGCCAGGTAGTATCGTAAGCTTTTTCCAGGTCAAAAAATACGGCGACTAGGTGTTCCTTCCGGAGAAAGGCCTCCTGAATGGCGCTCTCCAGTCTGACCAGATGATCAGTGGCAGACCGATGAGAGCGAAAACCACACTGGTAGTTACACAAGAGGCCTTCCCTTTCCATGGCCCACACAAGACGCCGGTTAACCATCCTTTCAAGTAGCCTACAGAGGCCATTTGTAAGGCATATTGGCCTATAACTATCCGGAAGTTTTGGATCTTTACCTGGCTTGGGAATTGGTATCACAATTCCCTCACGCCATTGAGATGGAAACACTCCCTCACTCCATATTCTGTTGAATAGGGTGAGGATATCCTTGCGACATTAAGCATTTGATTATGAATTTTGTCCGGTCCAGGAGCCGTATCTCTGCATAGCGCAAGTGCACTTCGCAACTCCCACTCCGTGAAGGCCACGTTGTAGGGATGCGAAGCACTAGAGGCAAAAGAGAGATGGTGGGCCTCTGCTTCGCGCTTAATTGGAAGAAATGCGGGGTCGTATCTCCTAGAGCTGGACGTATCTGCGAAATGTGACGCGATGTGGTCTGCAATGACTGAAGGAATCGCAACTATATCTCCATTAATGGAGATTCCGGGTACTGAGGGCACATTCTGTATTCCGACAATACGGCGGAGTTTTGTCCACACTTGTGATGACGGAGTATGTGCCGTGTTGGATGACACATACTTTTCCCACGTAGCTTTCTTACTTTCTCGAATCAAAAAACGGGCCTTCGCGCGCAGACGCTTAAATACGATATGATTGGCCATTGTAGGATTCCGACGATAATGCTTAAAAGCCCGTCGGCGATCACGTATGGCTGCTGCAATTTCGTCCGTCCACCATGGGACCTGTTTCCGGCGACGAATACCGGACGAGGAAGGAATTGTTTCCTCTGCAGTAGCCAAAATTCCAGTAGTAATGGAAGAGACGTTGTCGTCAACAGACTCCAGCATATCATCAGCCATCACTGCGCGTTTTGTAAATTCTGGCCCATTTGCCCGCCGAAGTAACCAGCGCTTGGGTACTTCGGACTGTCTTTGATTCAAGAGAGACAGAATTATCGGGAAGTGGTCACTATCACAGAGGTCATCGTGAACTGGCCACCGTAGCAGGGGAACTAGCGCACGGCTACACAGAGTGACATCCAGGTGTGAGAATGTGCCATGCGCGCTACTGAAATGTGTCGGCTCCCCTGTATTGAGCACACAAAGATCAAATAGGTTGATCATTCGCTCGAGCTTCCTCCCCCTAGAACAGGAAGACGGAGAACCCCATAGTGTGTTACGGGCGTTCACATCCCCCAGCATGAGGAAAGGAGGAGGCAACTGAGCGATCAAATCTTGTAGTGCATGCATATCAAGGTTATAATCCGGTGGAAAGTACACCTTGCAAACCGTTGTCATTACTGGCAACGGAGTGCGAACTGCAACTGCATCTAGCTGAGTACGGAGCGGTACTCCTTCGCTGAAGATGTCGGAGCGAACTAGGGTACAAACGCCCCCGGATGCCGCGCCATCCACAGCTCCTCTGTCTTTGGAATAAAGACGATACCGGTATCCTCTCATAGTCGTGTTGTGTCCAGGTCTCAAACGAGATTCCTGTAGACAGACTACGGGGGCCGCATAGACGGATATCAGTTGACGTAACTCAGCTAGGCGACAGTGGTAACTACTGCAGTTCCACTGCAATAGTGCCATTGTGTGGATTGGTAGTGTTGCGAAATTAGGACAATTGCTTGTCCTTCTTTTTGTCAACTATCTGCCATTTTCCGCCGTTGTTGTCGGTATTGTCGTCACCATCCACGACAATGAGTGGTTCAGTCTCCATTGTCTCCTCAGAAGAAGGAGGCACGGAGACTGGACCCTCCGCGGACGGTGATCTCATTGATCGGGGACAGTGGGCCTTTTTCTTGGGAGAACTAGGTTCTCTAGAAAGAGATCGAACAAGAGGACGTCAGGGCCTCTCGCCCTTACCCACCGTTTTCGAACACTTCGGAGGAGGACTGGCAGATGACTTGCCAGGCTTTTTTGGAGATCCTGTGATCCCCAGTCTCGTTGGAGAAGGTTTCTTCTCCAAATGTGTAGGGGAGCATTTAGGCTTCCCTTTCTCCTCCTTTTTCGGGCCAGTTGAAGGATGGCTGGAAGGTGATTTTCCAGCCTTTGTTGGGGAAGTCTTTTCCCCCGCCCTTGTGGGGGAGGACTTCCCAGCCGAATGTGTCTGGGAAGAATTTTTCCCGGACGTCTTCGGCAATGACGTACTTGCTGTCTGTTTAACCTGTGGTTTGATGTTTACTTGCTGATTACTGGATGTTTGCAGAGTTGATGGTGGGACAGAGGGTACAAAACTTACGGGATTTATGCGCACACTAGAAGCCTCCTCTGCAAAGGAGACGGAGAATTCCGGAGGAGCCATTGATTTATACTTCTTCCGTGCCTCTGGATAAGAAAGTTTATCCAGAGTCTTAATCTCCTGGATCATTTTCTCCATTTTAAATGTAGGGCATTCCTTGGATCGAGGGGCGTGCTCGCCAGTGCAATTAACACACACTGGTGGTGGTGTGCAGTCCGTAACGGCATGCGCCCCGCATATTGCTGATCCCTGGCAGCGTGGTGAGGTGTGGCCAAAACGCTGGCAGTTGTAGCACCTCATAGGAGAAGGAAAATATGGTCGAACAGTGAGTGTATACATGGATACCTTAATACGTTCGGGCAGTTTCTCGAGATCGAATGTTAAGATGAAAGCCCCCGTGTCGTAGAGGTTATCACCGACACGCCTCTTAAGACGTTTAACGTCGGATACACCTCTACGAGCAAGGCTCCGGATAAGGTCATCATCGGAGGCCTTAATCAAGTCCCTATGAAAGATAACTCCTTTGCAGGAGTTAAGGGACTTGTGGCTCTCAATCTTAACTGGCACTGATCCAAACATTGTGGCTTCCAACAACTTTTTACTCTGTACGAGCGTACTGGTCTTAATGAGTACGCTACCATCCCGCAATTTCCTCATTTCATCTACTTCACCAACAAGACCTTCCACAGCATTGCTTATCAGGAACGGGTTCTCTTGAAGAAAGCTCTGTCCATCGACTCTGGTCGCAACCAGAAATCGTGGCAGACGCTCTTCAGAATCTTCCTTATTACACAGGTCAACACGATTGAAACGTTTACGTTTCCTAACTGAACAATTAAAGGACGCAGTTTTAAGGCCTGCAGCCTTCGAAGAAGAATCAAAACCAAACTCAAAAACCATCCATGTCCCACGAGTACCCGGGATATAAAAGGTCGACCTTCGGCAGAGCCCTGACGTACCGAAGGCAAGGCTATATACTCCAGAGGGCGCCCGGTATCTGGAGGTGGGTCGCTAGGAACTACTCTCCCAGTAGCCATGCATCACCTAGCCACGACCTGAAACTTGTGATTGGGGTGGGCCGCTAAGAACTACTCTCCCAGTAGCCATGCATCACCTCGCCACGACCCGAAACTTGCGATTGGTGGAGGATAAAACCTCCATACTAACCTATTTTACCTATTCTAATTTTTCTTATCGTTTATTCTAGCCGAGACAGAGAGGCTGGCTAGAGAGGAAGAGGAATGAAATTTAAGAAAGTGAGGACAGAAGGGTAGAAATAGTTATGAAATTTAAAGAGCACAGACACCTCTCAAGCAACTCGGGGGACACCTTGTTAGTCTGTCCCTACACCGAGGCCTATCCAGCATGGGTAACCCTGAGCTGGCACAGCCCTCGGGATCAACAAGCACACAAGCCCCCACACAGACTTCAAGGTCATGGTGTCCCTGGAGGGGGGTAGTGGAGGGAGAGGACTGAGAAGAGTGGAGGAAGTACATTCTGCAGGTGGTGGTGGTGGTGATTATTGTTTTAAGAGGAAGTACTACTTGGCAACCATTCTCTATATAACATTAATCAAAGAGGAAAATGGAAGGGATTCGACACTTCGAAAATGAAGTTATCGTCCAAAGAAAGACAAGGGCCACGAAGGGCGTGAAAATGAAAAACTCCCTAGCCCTCGCAAACGTAATAGCGTCGGGGTCGGAATAGAACAAGAGTTGACCAGGGAAAGTCGGATAGGATAGATGAAAGTGAGGAGCCTGGCACAAGTAAGTGGAAGCAAAGCTAGGACTCAGCTATGGGCCCTGTGGTCGCCAACGGACTCTCCGAAATTAAGAGCCCTTAGGGCTTCATTTAGTCGCGGTATTCTATAGCATGAATAATAGAGCCATCAACATACCATTAGAGACAAATGAATTCAATAAAGAGATGAATATCATATACGTATAGCCAAATTAAACCTTACTCCAAAAGCTACGTCAATAGGATCAACAATAAGATCATGAATAAACCAAAAACGTTCCTGATGAACAAGGAAGAAAAGAAGAAATTCGGGACTTTTACTTATATCAATAGGCAGTCATATAGTCTGGCCAAACAGTTCGCAAAACGTAATATTAATGTGTCTTTTTAGGACAAATAAAAAATAATAAAATCCTGCTCAGTTCTAATGGCATGAACACAAGGAGTATTTATAGTAAGTCGGGAGTGTATCGGTTGACAAGCCAAGAGTGCGGTAAAATGTATGTAGGGCAATCAGGTAGAAGTGTAGCAGTACGCTCTAAAGAGCATGTGAACGCAAGAAAATACGCGAGATACTCTGCAATGTGTGAACATATGCATGATAATAATCACCATAACATGGTTTTGCTACCCTTTAAATAAGGGTATACCGATGACCTTTCTCGAGGAATTGGAAATTTATAAATTACTGAAACTTTACAACGAAAATGGTTTAATGGAACACATGGCAGATGAGAATCAGTTATTTAAATTTGCTATCCAATAATGTAGAAAGAGAAAGGGAAAGGGCAATAATAATTCCCCCCCCCCTTCCAGTCGTTCAACTCCACAGCTAGTCAGTGTGCTGATTGAGCTCATAGTGCCCACACACCTGCAACACATCTGCATCTAATGTAAGTTACTTTCTATTTCAACGTTGGATACTCAGCCCGTCATGTTTGCCTTTAGTATCATTACATTTTAGGTTTTTTTTCTTACAGACAAATGAAAAAGTCCATTTCAACTTGGCAGGCTTGATCTAAGTAACATATTTACTTTAATGATAAGCAGACGGTCTCAACACCAAACGGTGGGATTATGAAAGACCATTAATAAGGTCACATTTAACCAGCTGTATTTTAATACATTACATACAGATATTTCAAGATGTGGGATATAACATGAAGGATTTTCATGTTTGAATTTTTAATATTGTTGCATTGTCATCTTGTCGGCAATCTGTTGACACATAGGTCATATAAATAAAGTCTTTGATACATGTGATTTTACCAAAAAGCTGAAGAAGAGAATTTGGTTTTCTTGAAATATGTGCCTATGTGTATGTAATAAATGATAGTTTAAATAATAAGATATTCTGAATTGTAGTGACCCGGCGGAACCTGGATAAATTAACTGTAATAATTAAGTCAGTATGGACCATTTGTGGCCATCATGATCAAGTTAATAGATATTAAATCAATAAATGTCATGACCGCATATTCGGTCCATACTGTTCCTCTTGCAACTCTCCTTCTTCTCAATCTCCTCTCTAATAATATTTTCAGTATTTTTACCACTTGGG
This sequence comes from Anabrus simplex, assembly GCF_040414725.1. Classification (NCBI taxonomy): domain Eukaryota; kingdom Metazoa; phylum Arthropoda; class Insecta; order Orthoptera; family Tettigoniidae; genus Anabrus; species Anabrus simplex. Next base: position 84,640,660 of record NC_090276.1, on the reverse strand, counting down.
ATAAGAGTCTGATTCCTGTACAGTTATCACACACTTCCCTGTCCCCCTTCTTAAATACTGGTATTATTATTCCCCTTCCTCAATCTTCTGGCGGACATTTCTGTCTCTATATACACTTTAACAATCTGTACACCCATTGCAGCCCTTATCATTTCATCCACTCCCTATTTTCATTTTGCTGACTGCTAGTTCCACCTGTGATATGGTTATATCATCTTCTCCTGTTGAAACATCACATCGCATTACTACAGTCCTCACTGAACAACGTTAGCACTTTATCAAAATACTCCTAACGACTTAAAAAGGCAACGGACTGAATATATAATGGGGGACACTTCTGATCTAGTGAACTCGACTAAGAAAAAGTTCCGAAGGCAAATGTTGTAATTAGTGGTATACTAAGGAGACCAGAGGTATCATGGAAGAAGATCGGCAGATTGAACGAAGAGATTCAGTGGGTTGCCGAAAGTTCCGGATCACTATTTGTAGACAGTGGAGGTGGTGGTGGTGGTGGTGATTTTTGTTTTAAGAGGAAGTACAACGAGGTAATCATCCTACCTGAACAAATTAGTGGAAAATAAATTTAAAATATAAAACAAAATTATTTATTCAACAAAGGAATTTGGAAACGCAGTACAAAATAAAACAAAAATCAATTATAGAATTAGGCCGAAAAGATTACTAACGTATCAAAAGTGAACGTGCGTTCCCTGAGTAACAGTACACTTGTAATTTATATACCATTGATAAGTCCGCTCTCGCACATAAAGCGGATGACGAGATCAGCAGTAGTCGCGACATCGGCTAGTATGCGTTCGAGTGTTCCCTACAGGCCGAGAGAGATTGGCGCACTCAGTGAGGATGTGGGCCACGGTGAAATCGGCACCACAAGAACACGCTGGGGGGTCTTCCCACTTTAGGAGATAAGAGTGCGTGGATCGTAAATGACCTATCCACAGCCTGCATAGTACTATGGTCTCTCTCCGTGAAGGTCGGAAAGAGGACCGCCACACGGTAGTTGTCTTCTTAATTGCTCTCAGCTTGTTCGGAGTTCGGATATCTAGCCACTCCGATTCCCAGGACGCCAAAATGGTTCAACGTAGCTGAGAACAAATATCCTAATCAGGTACACTAACTGGTTTGGGAGGTAAAAGTACAGCTTCCTTTGCTGCTTCATCCGCAAGTTCGTTTCCCGGAACCCCAACATGGCTTGGAAGCCACGCGAAAGTGATTCTGGAGCCAGCATCGCTTAACCTGGCTAGAAGGTCATGTATCTGCTGTACCAGTGGGTGTTGCGAGAAAGAGGTTTCGATAGACTGCAGAGAGCTTAACGAATCGGTACACAACAGAAAGTGGCTTCTTTCGTCACGCAGTGCAAACTGCAGAGCCTCTAAGATGGCGTACAGCTCTGCAGTATACACGCTACATACTTTAGGGAGCGAGACCTTCGTACTCATATCATCAATGACAAAAGAGCAACCAACATTATCTCCGAATTTAGAACCATCCGTGAAGATAAGTCTCGCGGCCGGATATTGGTGAACAAAGTCCTGGAAATACCTCCGATGAACGGAGGAATCCGTGTTCACCTTGGGTCCACGGAGCAGATCTAGACGTATATCCGGTCGCGGAACCAACCACGGAGGTACCTCGCTAAGAGTTCGTTCAAGACAACCACCGATATCAATATTCAAATCATGACACAAGCTATCAATCCGAAACCCAACCGGCCGTGTGGTATTCGGCCGGTCTTGGCACCGCTGGTGGTATTGGGTGCGATAGATGCATTGATAGCTTGGATGTAGCGGCATTTCACGAATTTTGGCAGCGTACGTTAGGAGTAACTGCTGCCTCCTTATCCGTAAAGGTGGAACTCCCCCTTCAGCGAGTAGGCTGGGAATGGGGCTAGTACGGAAAGCACCCGTTGCCAGCCTTACTCCACTGTGGTGAATACTGTCTAAAAGGCTCAGCGTAGATTTCGATGCTGAGCCATAAGCTGCACTTCCACAGTCAATCCGGGAGAGGACCGTAGACGTGTAAAATCGTAGCAGTACCGCACGGTCAGCCCCCCACGAAGTGCCGCTGAGAAACTCAAGCATGTCAAGTCTCTTCATGCAGGCAACCTTCAACTGACGGATATGGGGCTGCCACTTGAGTCTCTTATCAAAATGGAGACCCAGGAATCTGCAGGTGTCAACCACTGGTAAGACACTGTTTCGCAAGCGGAGCTCTAGTTCGGGATGCACTGGCCGACGTCGACAGAATTGTACAACTGTTTTCGCTGCTGAAATTCGAAAACCATTTTGCAGAGCCCATCTGTCGACACGGTTAATATCTAGCTGTAGTTGTCTCTCAGCGAACGCCACCCTTCCGGAGCTGTAAATGCAGAGCTAAGTCGTCTACATACAGCGAAGGAACTACTGCGGGCCCAGCAGCGGCAACTATGCCGTTGATGGCGATTACGAACAGCGTGACACTCAGTACAGATCCCTGAGGTACTACATTTTCCTGAACGTAATATTGAGAAAATGCATTCCCTACTCGGACTTGAAAGAGACGGAGAGACATGAAGTTCTCAATGAACGTTGGAATATTTCCCCGAAATGCCCACTGGTGTAGAGTTGAGAGAATCCCATATCGCCAGGTAGTGTCGTAAGCTTTCTCCAGGTCAGAAAACACGGCGACTAGGTGTTCCTTCCGGAGAAAGGCCTCCTGAATGGCGCTCTCCAGTCTGACGATTTGATCTGTGGCAGACCGATGAGAGCGAAAACCACACTGGTAGTTAGACAAGAAACCCTCCTTTTCCATAGCCCACACAAGACGCCGGTTAACCATCGTTTCAAATAGCTTACAGAGGCCATTCGTAAGGCATATTGGCCTATAACTATTCAGAGATTTTGGATCTTTACCTGGCTTGGGAATTGGTATCACAATTCCCTAGCGCCATTGAGATGGAAACACTCCCTCACTCCATATTCTGTTGAATAGGGTCAGGATATCCTTGAGACATCTGTCACTCAAGTGCTCAAGCATTTGATTATGGATTTTGTCCGGTCCAGGAGCCGTATCTCTGCATAGCGCGAGTGCACCCCGCACCTCCCACACCGTGAGGGGCACATTGTAGGCATGCGAAGCACTAGAGGCGAAAGAGAGATGTTGTGCCTCCGCTTCGCGCTTAATTGGAAGAAATGCAGAGTCGTATCTCCTAGAGCTGGACGTATCTAAGAAATGTGACGCGATGTGGTCTGCAATGACTGAAGGAATCGTAACTATATCTCCATTAATGGAGAATCCGTGTACTGAGGTAACATTGTGTACTGCGACAATACGACGGAGTTTTGTCCACACTTGTGATGACGGAGTATGTGACATATAATTTTCTAACGTAGCTTTCTTACTTTCTCGAAAAAACGGGCCTTCGCGTACAGACGCTTAAATGTGCTTTGATTGGCCATCGTAGATTTCCGACGATAATGCTAAAAAGCCTGTCGGCGATAACGTATGGCTGCTGTAATTTCGTCCGTCCACCATGGGACCTGTTTCTGGCGACGAATACCGGATGAGGAAGGAATTGTTTCCTCCGCAGCAGCCAAAATTCCTGTAGTAATGGAAGAAACGTGGTCGTCAACGGACTACAGCATATCATCAGCCATCACTGCGTGTTTCGAAAATTCTGGTCAATTTGCCAGCTGAAGTAACCAGTGCTTGGGTACTTCGGACTGTCTTTGATTCAAGAGAGATAGAATTATCGGGAAGTGGTCCCTATCACAGAGGTCGTCGTGTACTTGCCACCGTAGCAGGGGAACTAGCGCACGGCTACACAAAGTGACATCCAGGTGTGAGAATGTGCCATGCGCGCTACTGAAATGTGTCGGTTCCCCTGTATTAAGTACGCAAAGATCAAACAGGTTGATCACTCGCTCGAGCATCCGGAGAACCCCATAGTATGTTTCGGGAGTTCACATCTCCCAGCATGAGGAAAGGAGGAGGCAACTGGGTGATCAACTCTTGTAGTGCACGAATTTCAATGCCGTAATCCTGCGGAATGTACACGTTGCAATCCGTTGTCATTACGTGCAACGGAATACGAACTGGAACTGCGCCTAGATGAGTACGGAGTGGTACTTCTTCGCAGAAGATGTCGGAGCGAACTAGGGTACAAACGCCCCTAGTTGCCGCGCCATCCACAGCTACCCTATCTTTGGAATAAAGACGATATCCTCTCATACTCGTGTCATGTCCAGGTCTCAAACGAGATTCCTATAGACAGACTATGGAGGCCGCATAGACGGATATCAATTGACGTAACTCAGCAAGGTGACAGTGGTAACTACTGCAGTTCCACTGCAATAGTGCCATTGTGTGGATAGGTAATTCCTCGAATTCAGAGCAATTTCTTGCCCTTCGTTCGGTCCAATTACCTGTCAGGTTCCGCCGTCTTTGTCGGTATTTTTATTGTCACAATCACCATCCACGACAAAGAGTGGTTCAGTCTCCATTGTCTCCTCAGAAGAAGGAGGCGCGGGAATTGGACCATCCACGGACGGTGATCTCATTGATCGGGAACAGTGGGCGTTCTTCCTGGGAGAACTTGGTTCTCCAGAAAGTGATCGAACAAGAGGGCGTCAGGGCCTCTTGCTCTTGCCCCCCCGTTTCTCTCTTTCTTGGACGAGAGCCGGCAGATGGCTTTCCGGATTTCTTCGGAGATCCTGTGGACCCCGACTGAGTTGAACAATGCTTCATCTCCAATTTTTTAAGGGTGCCCTGTGGCTTCACCTTCTCCTCCTCAGCGAAGGAGATGGAGAACTCCGGAGCAGCCAAGTACTAGAACTTCCTCTGGACGTCTGGATAAGATAGCTTATCCAGCGTTTTTATCTCCTGGATCTTCTTCTCCCGCTTGAATGTGGGGCACTCCTTGGAGATTGGATCATGCGTACCCGGGCAGTTGACGCACACAGGTGGTGGTGTGCATTCAACCCCAGCATGCTCGCACTTCCCACACATTTTGCAGGTCGTCGAACCTGTACATCGCAATGAGGTGTGGCCAAACTTTTGACAGTTATAGCACCTCATTGGTGCTGGAATGTACGGACGAACAGTCAGACGATTCATTGCTACCTTTATCCGTTCAGGTGCGGTCTCGGCGTCGAAGGTAAGGATGAAAGCACCCGTATCAACCACACGCCTCTTCAACCTCTTCACGTCGGTTACACCTCGACGTGCTAGGTACTGGATCATCGTATCATCGAAGACTTAACCAACTCCCTGTGGAATATAACTCCCTTGCAGGAGTTAAGGGTTTGGTGCTTCTCGATTTTGACCTCTACCTTTCCGAATAACTTGGCTTTAAGTAGCCGTCTGGACTGTTCAGCCGTAGATGTCTTGATAAGTACGGATCCATCGCGGAGCTTGGGCATCTCGTCGACTTCACCAACAACAATTTCTTCGATGGAACTGCTGATCATCAAAGGACATTCATCAAGAAAACTCTTACCATCGACCCTGGAAGCATACAGGAACCGAGGAAGACGTTCGTCACTTATATAATCCACTGGAACTGGAGTATACCGCTAGCGTTTCTTACCAATCTTGGACGCCGTTTTTTGAAGGGTGCCACCCTTTGAAAGTGTTGAATGAGAAGAGTGAGGTTCCGTTTTTTTGGTCCAACGAGTACTCACGGAAATATGAGGTCGACCTCCGGCAGAGCCAAGGAGATTTACTGGAGGCAAGGCTATGTACTCCAGAGGGCGCCCGGTATCTGGAGGTGGCCGCTAGGAACTACTCACCCAGTAGCCATGCATCACCTCGCCACGACCCGAAACTTGTGATTGGGGGAGGATAAAACCTCCGTACTAACCTATTTTACCCGAGGCAGAGAAGGTGGCCAGACAGGAAAAGGTATGAAATTTAAGGCGGGAATAGAATGGTTCGTGGTTCGTAGGTTACTGTAGTCACGTCCTAGTTCGTGACCCATGGTCAACGGCTGAGTGGTCTAGTAAGTGGTCCTGAGAGTCGGGATACCAGTTGCTATGGAATGGGAGTGGGCATCTCGGACATATTCTAAGTCGTGGCCCTCCTTGTCCTCAGGCGGCTGGGACCATACAATCCACCGGTGGTCCATAACCCGTTAGAGGAGATATCCTCACTTGGACTATGTGTCAGTAGGGTAGCATCCTGCTTCATGAATTTACCGAGCTCAGAACATTTTAAGCAAGCCTCGGACCTATGGGAGTAACGGCTCCCACTCCCATTTGACAGGTGAGGGACTCCTTGGAATCAACTTGGCGAACGAAATGGAATACGATGGGGAGCTATTAATATTAATGGGGCTTATGGAAGAAAGCAAGTAGAACTGGCTGAGTCAGCAAAGAGGATGAATCTGGATGTGTTAGGAATAAGTGATATTCGGGTAAAGGGAGATAATGAGAAAGAGGTAGGAGATTAGGAGATTATAAAGTGTACTTGACGGGTGTTAGAAAGGGAGGGGCAGAATATGGGGTAGGGCTGCTTATCAGGAACACCATTGCACCAACATAGTTTCTGTTAGGCACGTAAATGAGCGAATGATGTGGGTAGATTTGGCAGTTGGAGGAATTAGGACGAGAATTATCTCAGTGTATTCACCATGTGAGGGTGCAGATGAGGATGAAGTTGACAAGTTTTATGAAGCATTGAGTGACATCGTGGTCAGGGTCAACAGCAAGGATAGAATAGTCCTAATGGGCGATTTCAATGCGAGAGCTGGAAATAGAACTGAAGGATACGAAAGGGTGATTGGTAAATGTGGGGAAGATATGGAAGCTAATAGGAATGGGAAGCGTTTGCTGGACTTCTGTGCTAGTATGGGTTTAGCGGTTACGAATACATTCTTCAAGCATAAGGCTATTCGTGGTGGTGGTGGTGGTGGTGATTATTGTTTTAAGAGGAAGTACAACTAGGCAACCATCCTCTATTTAACACTAATCAGAGAGAAGAAATGGAAGGGGTTGCGAACTTCGAAAAATGAAGATATCGGCCAAAGGAAGACAAGGGCCAGGAAGGGCGTGAAAATGGAAGACTCCCTAGCCCTCGCGAACCTAATAGCGTCGGGGTCGGAAAAGAACAAGATTTGACCATGAGAGGTCGTATAGGATATATGAAAGTGAGGAGCCTGGCACAAGTAAGTGGAAGCAATGCCAGGACTCAGCTAAGGAACCCATGATCGCCAACCCACGCTCCAAAGTTCAGGTTCAGGATATAGAAAGAGAATGGGTGGCATACAGGAATGCTGTAGTGGAAACAGCAAGGGAATGCCTGGGAACAACTGTGTGTAAAGATGGGAAAAGGCGAACATCTTGTTGGAATAATGAAGTGAGAGCAGCTTGTAAAAGTAAAAAGAATGCTTATCAGAAATGGCTCCAAACAAGGGCCGAGGGAGACAGGGATTTGTACGTAGATGAAAGGAACAGAGCGAAACAAATAGTTGTTGAATCCAAAAAGAAGTCCTGGGAAGATTTTGGTAATAACCTGGAAAGGCTAGGTCAAGCAGCAGGGAAACCTTTTTGGACTGTAATAAAGAATCTTAGGAAAGGAGGAAAAAGGAAATGAACAGTGCTTTGAGTAATTCAGGTGAACTCATAATAGATCCCAGTGAATCACTGGAGAGGTGGAGGGAGTATTTTGAACATCTTCTCAACGTAAAAGGAAATCTTCCTTGTGGTGTCGCGAACAGCCAAGCTCATGGGGAGGAGGAAAATGATGGTGAAATTACGCTTGAGGAAGTGGAAAGGCTGGTAAATAAACTCCATTGTCATAAAGCAGCAGGAATAGATGAAATTAGACCTGAAATGGTGAAGTATAGTGGGAAGGCAGGGATGAAATGGCTTCATAGAGTAGTAAAATTAGCATGGAGTGTTGGTAAGGTGCCTTCAGATTGGACAAAAGCAGTAATTGCACCTATCTGTAAGCAAGGCAACAGGAAGGATTGCAACAACTATCGAGGTATCTCATTGGTTATTATACCAGGCAAAGTATTCACTGGCATCTTGGAAGAGAGGGTGCGATCAGTCGTTGAGAGGAAGTTGGATGAAAACCTGTGTTTTTTCAGACCACAGAGGGGCTGTCAAGATCAGATTTTCAGTATGCGCCAGGTAATTGGAAAATGCTACGAGAGAAATAGGCAGTTGTGTTTATGTTTCGTAGATCTAGAGAAAGCATATGACAGAGTACCGAGGGAAAAGATGTTCGCCATACTGGGGGACTACGGAATTAAAGGTAGATTATTAGAATCAATCAAAGGCATTTATGTTGACAATTGGGCTTCAGTGAGAATTGATGGTAAAATGAGTTCTTGGTTCAGGGTACTAACAGGGGTTAGACAAGGCTGTAATCTTTCACCTTTGCTGTTCGTAGTTTACATGGATCATCTGCTGAAAGGTATAAAATGGCAGGGAGGGATTCAGTTAGGTGGAAATGTAGTAAGCAGTCTGGCCTATGCTGATGACTTGGTCTTAATGGCAGATTATGCCCAAAGCCTCCAGCCTAATATCTTGGAAAATGAAAATAGGTTCAATGAGTATGGTGTGAAAATTAGCCTTCCGAAGACTAAATTGATGTCAGTAGGTAAGAAATTCAACAGAATTGAATGTCAGATTGGAGATACAAAGCTGGAACAGGTCGATAATTTCAAGTATTTAGGGTGTGTGTTCTCCCAGGATGGTAATATAGCAAGTGAGATTGAATCAAGGTGTAGTAAAGCTAATGCAGTGAGCTCGCAGTTGTGATCAACAGTATTCTGTAGGAAGGAAATCAGCTCCCAGACGAAACTATATTTTCATCGGTCTGTTTTCAGGCCAACTTTGCTTTACGGGAGCGAAAGCTGGGTGGACTCACGATATCTTATGCATTAGTTAGAAGTAACAGACATGAAAGTAGCGAGAATGATTGCTGGTACAAACAGGTGGGAACAATGGCAGGATGGTACTCGGAATGAGGAGATAAAGGCTAATTTAGGACTGAACTCTATGGATGGAGCTGTACGCATAAACCGGCTTCGGTGGTGGGGTCATGTGAGGCGAATGGGGGATAGATTACCTGGGAGAATAATGGATTCTGTTATGGAGGGTAAGAGAAGTAGAGGGAGATCAAGACGACGATGGTTAGACTCGGTTTCTAACGATTTAAAGATAAGAGGTATAGAACGAAATGAGGCCACAACACTAGTTGCAAGTAGAGGATTGTGGCGACGTTTAATAATTCTCAGAGGCTTACAGACTGAACGTTGAAAGGCATAACAGTCTATAATGGTAATGTATGTATGTATGTATGTATGTATGTATGTATGTATGTATGTATGTATGTATGTATGCATGTATGTATGGGAATAGAAGAGTAGAAATAGTAATGAAGAATAAAGAGCGCAGACAGCTTGTTAGTCTGGCCCTACACCGAGGCCAATCCAGCATGGGAAACCCTGGGCTCTACTGGGGTCTCTTCACAGGAAGCAGTTAACTTATTAGTGTATAATAATGGCTTTTCCCAAGTCGTTACAAAGAATACACGTAAACGAGCACTCATAGATGTTTTTCTAGGCACAGCGGATGACACAGGGGATTAGTGACCACAGTGCAGTGGTATTCGATCTCTCTTGGGAAACTTGTAATACGACGCATGTGGGAATTTCTAAGACTATTTGGTGCTATGCGAGGGGAGACTCAGTAGGTTTTCAAAACTATCTGAGGTTGTGCTATACTAATTGGTTAAAGGAGGGCAAGGGGATGGACGACATTCCGGAGAACTTCAAAACCATTTTAAATACTGGACTGAATAAATTCATTCCCAAAAGGATAATTACGGAAGATTCAGATCCGCCGTACTACACCGCGACTATTAGGAAGCTTAAACGTAAGTCTAGGAGAGCGTTCAACAGAAGAAATAGTAGCGATACGTGGTGCAAAGAGGAGTATAGAACTTTGATGAAGCTTTTGCTAGCAGAAAAGAAAATGGCTGAATAGAAATACTGGACAATATCCTAAATGAAAATCGGAAATCCTGGAACCCTTTTTAAAAAATAAATACGAAGAATGAACGGAGAGAACAAGTTAATTCCTTCTCTTTGTATAGGAGGCGATTTATTGGCGACAACAGATATAGATAAAGCGCAAGCATTAAATAAGCACTACGGACAGTTTTTTTTAATCCGGCGGCACAGTTATTCAGGGACAATTTTCCGAAAACTAATAATGATTTCCAAATTAAAGCTTCACTATTGCGTGAAGGTCTTTCTAAACTCAGAAGAAGTAAATCATGTGGGCCAGATTCTATTTCCGGAGAGGCACTTAAACTCGGCGGTAAAGCGATCCTACTTTATTTAATAAGAATCTTTAATATATCACTGAACAGTACGAAGGTTCCAGAAGATTGCAGTTCATATTCACAAAGACTTGAATAACCACAGACCGGTAAGTTTGACGTCAGTCGTATGTAAACAAATGGAGCAATTAATAGTAGACCGGTAAGTTTGACGTCAATCGTATGCAAACAAATGGAGCAATTAATAGTAGACCGGTAAGTTTGACGTCAATCGTATGCAAACAAATGGAGCAATTAATAGTAGACCGGTAAGTTTGACGTCAATCGTATGCAAACAAATGGAGCAATTAATAGTAGACCGGTAAGTTTGACGTCGAACGTCTGCAAACAAATGGAGCAATTAATAGTAGACCGGTAAGTTTGGCGTCAATCGTATGCAAACAAATGGAGCAATTAATAGTAGACCGGTAAGTTTGACGTCAATCGTATGCAAACAAATGGAGCAATTAATAGTAGACCGGTAAGTTTGACGTCAATCGTATGCAAACAAATGGAGCAATTAATAGTAGACCGGTAAGTTTGACGTCAATCGTATGCAAACAAATGGAGCAATTAATAGTAGACCGGTAAGTTTGACGTCAATCGTATGCAAACAAATGGAGCAATTAATAGTAGACCGGTAAGTTTGACGTCAATCGTATGCAAACAAATGGAGCAATTAATAGTAGACCGGTAAGTTTCACGTCAATCGTATGTAAACAAATGGAGCAATTAATAGTAGACCGGTAAGTTTGACGTCAGTCGTATGTAAACAAATGGAGCCATTAATAATAGATCATTCGAGGTTAAAATGGGAAGCTTCTGGAATGATTTTTAAGGGGCAGCTTGATTTTAAGGAAGGCTTCTCCTCCGAAAGCCAGGTCTTTTCCGTATACCAAGATATATCGGATGAGCTCGAAAGTTGGTCAAGGATTCACGCAATAGTAATTGATTTTGCTAAGGCATTCGATCTTGTACCACATGACATCCTCCTTAACAATTCACGGGCATTGACATCAGAGTTGAGAAATGGGTACGAGAACTCCTCAATGAAGAACTCAGAGGATACGCGTGGAAGAAATGTTATCATCTCCAATAAGTGTTACGTCTGGTGTGGCTCAATGTAGCCTTATTGGGCCAATTCTTTTCATACTTTTCATGAATGATATGCCTGATTCGATAAAATCGTAAGTGCGCCTCTTTGCCGATGATTGCGTCATATATCGGGAGATAAGGACAGAGGCGGACGAACTATGGCTTCAGCAGGATTTAGATACGATTGAAATATGGCCGCGAGAAAATCGAATGGAAATCCACAGCAGAATAAGCAAGAAATTGTGTTTCAGTACAAAGAAAATGACAGGAAAGAGGGATTACGAAAATGGAGGAGAAAGTGTTGTTGAAGTTGTTAGCTGTAAGTACTTAGGTGTTACTATTAGAAAAGACTTAAACTGGTCATAGCAAGTGGAAATCCTGGAGATCGTTACATTTTGTATATGCGAAATCTCAAGAAAGCTAATTCTGGTGCCAAAAGTAAAGCTTATAAATTCTTGGTAAGACCGATTCTCGAATATGGATTTGCGTGCTGGGATCGGTACAGGGTGGGGTTGATAAATTCCATAAAAAGGAGCGATGCGTTTCGTAACCGGGAAAAGGAGGAATACCATTAATTGGGAAAGTCTTGAATCTAGAAGAACTGGAGCTCGCCTCTGTGGTACACGGTAAGGGCTGCCGGCAGTAGTATTAGCAATAGGTTGGAACCTTCCTCGTACTTATCGAGAAATGATCATAAGCATAAACTTAGGGCCAGAAACCAGCATACGGACGTGGGCAAGTTTTTCTTCGTTAACAGGACCATAAGGGATCGGAATAAATTACCTTCAGCAGTTTTTGATAGGTTCCATTCCGGTATCTAGTCTTTTAGGAAGACCATTAGTGCTAGTGTAAAGTCAAAAGTAAAATTTGTAAATTAAGGACACTGAATTTGTGATTTTCTGCTTGATTTAGATTGTGAAACTAGGAGTTTTTCTTGTGGTATTCACTTTCCAGGGAATCGCTTGTTGTACTCATGTTGTTATTACCAATGTTTAAAACTTTACTTTTTTTTATCACTTTTAATGAGCTAGTAGTAAGTTCAACCTATAGTGCTGTACGCCGTAGTGTTAAGCACTGGGAATACTTAAGTTGGGTGTGAATTTGTATATGATGATGCTGCATTTAGAATGTTAAACTAGTAGTAATTATTATCATAATATTTTCTTTCCATATATTTGCTTGTTGTACTCTTGTTTTTTGCTTGCTTGTTTATTTGTTCGTTCGTTTGTTTGTTTGTTTGTTTTTTGTTTGTTTGTTTGTTGTTGTTGGGTAATTATGTTAACTTTACTTTATTATTTCATTAGTGTAAGTTACAAGTGCCACCGGGATATTTCCCATTTGCAGTGTATTGGCTAATAATAATAATAATAATAATAATAATAATAATAATAATTGTACCGGGCGGTACACCTCCACGCCGCGAATTCAAATATTGCGCCAGTTGAAATCCCTCTACAGGAGGAAGCCTGAACTTTAACAATCTGTATTAAATCAAAGGTTTCTCGGAAGATGTCTCTACTGTAAATTTTGAAGTGTTCTGAACTATGTCTGTTTCGATTTGTATTTGTTTGCTCTGTAGCAAGAAGTGTGGACATTCTCTTCTAGATGGCACTACTTAAGAACTATAATTGTGCACCCTAGTGCGAAGTGAAGGAACTGTTGTTTTAAAGAAATTTGGTATTCACAAGTTTGTTCTTTGTTAAATTTCTTTCAGTCATTTTTTGGGTTGGCAGTATAACCCTTCTCTTTCCGCCAGTTTTGAATTTAACCAATCTGTAATTTCTGTAATTAATTTTCCTCCAATCATAGCTTTCTTCCTCAGGTTTCCATGTGTAATTCCTTGTCTACCAATAAAGTTGAAGGGGTGTGTCTTTTTCATTCTTGAAAGGTCTCGAATTTTCCACGAGGGTATAAAAACTGCTGATTTTTTGGTCTCGGGGCCACTTCACTAACATCTTTCGCAGTGTGTGAACATATATAGCAGGGGGCGGGAGGCGCCTCTTTCTCCAAGCAGCAGTTCATCTACAAGGTAATGGCCTGTTAACATCTTTATTTCTTGCTAGCTCAGCAGTTTTAACCCGCGGGGGAAGGTTCGAGTCCTTTTAATGTAAACCTTACTGTATTCATGTAATATTAGCCGCAATTTGGGATAGAGAGTGCTTAACCCTCTCGAACTCCCCTTCATTTTGAATTTGAGATGACTATGTTTTCGTAACCGTTTTTTCTTCCTTCTTGAAATCTTAAACTTATTTGCCAACTAGTCACCTCCCTAGTATGGGATTAGCCCCTGTATAACTGGCCGAGTGCCACCTAGGTTTTAAGAAGTTTCGTGTAGGAGTGCAAGCTACGCCTCCAGTCAATTTGTTTTTTTGGGCCATTTAATTAACCCAGTGTTTGTTTTCTTCATGTGAAGGCCCTGCAGGTTGGGTACAAGATACCCCTGTTTCACTGTATGTGTGCCTTAAGGGCAGTTAGGAATAAAGGTTGCTGTAGCCTTTGACAGGCTTGTAAAATTGAGAGCGGGTCTGCTCTTTTCATCTTAACATTGTAATTAGGAGCAAGTGCTCCTTGTACTTAGGGATTTTCTGCCCTTTAGCTATTGTGGTGGTGAGCTGAGAGCTCAGAAATTGATCTTGGGGCTCGAAGCCCAAAGTTTGTAACAATTGTAATTTCTTAAATTGTTTTCCTGCTAGTTGGTACCTGTTACTCTGTTGTCGTTATTTGTTGATTTTGAAAAGAAAATATAACCTTTGTTAAAGTTTTAAATTAACTTTAATTTCGTAAGTTGAGACCTATCCCCGCCCGCACCTTCTTTCACCTCTAACTACCACGGATAACTCCGTAACAATAATAATAATAATAATAATAATAATTTTCTCTTTATTTCCTCTGGATGTGTTATCAACTTTCCACGTTCCTCCTAAATCAGATTTGTATAAACTCTTTATTACCTAATACTTTGTTTAATTCCACACAGCATTCTTTTACTGATAGCCCCATCTGTTTCAGTCTTTTGTGTAAATTCTTCCCAACTTTTCTTTTTTCTTGTCTTACCAATTTCTTACATTGCCCTTTATTATCAAGATACTAACTTTTGTTTTCTCTTCTTCTTCTTTTTATCTATCTCCCATTCTTGCCATGCTTTCTTCTTTTATATAACAGCTTCTCTCACCTTCCCATTCCACCACGGTGTTTCCTTTTCTTTCACTCTCGTCATGTTCTACCAAAGGCCCTCTCTGCCATTTTCCACATTTATGCAGGATTCTAGGAATCTGTACATCGCTGTATTGTAACCATTATCCACGAACGTGAGTTTGAGTGTGTCCATCTCCTCCTGGATATTTGATGGCTCACACATTCGATTCGCCCTAGTGGTGAGTGTTGTGGGAATGCCCTGAAGATATGGAATTGTAAAGGATTTTGCATTATTTTCTGACATGGCAAAAGCCCAGATATTATGTTGTCTACAATTATGGAACATGAAAGAATCAATCTAAAAATTATAATTGTAACTTTTATGGTTACTAATACTATTAATTCCAGACTGATATACAGGAATCATGGCTCTAAGTTCTTATATACTGGTTCGCATGTTAGTACCATCCTGTGACAGGCAGGGGATAACTGAAATGAATTCCACTATTAACTGTTAGTTGTAAGTATATTTTCATACTAAAGTTTACTTTTAGTCTAAACCTATCTGCAACATTAAAGATCAGTTTTGAAGGATTTGTATAACTTCCAGACAACAATGTAGTGAAAATATAATCATGGTGGTACTTACATTTTCTTCTTAATCCTAGATCCTCTGAAACAAATAATAAGATGATACATGTAAGTACATGCCCTTGTAGAACAAACAAGAGGTTTTATGCTAGACATGGTACGAGAACAATAAATAGACCCATCAAAAAAGGCAACAGCCCAAAAGCTAATTATCTTGTCTACAATTACGGCATGTGAAAGAATCAATCTAAAAAGTATTGTCTTGATTGATATTTATAACTTAGAGGAACAATGTAGTGAAAACATGAACATGGTGGTACTTACATATCTAAACCTACAAGTAGCCTCTGAAACAAATAATAAGAAGATACATGTAAGTACATACTCTTACAAAACAAACAAATTTTTATACTAGACAGCTATACAAAGTCGCACCCAACAAAGAGGATGAGGACTACAAATGCAGTAATAAGGGAAGACTCCCAAGTACTGTTGTACTGGGCTTGAGCCATGCTGCTCCTATCATGTCCTGTCTTCAGCAGTACATGCTACATCCTCCGGCTTTTCACACTTTCACACACAACTGTTATTTTGTGCCCAAGACCACTTACTCACTCTTCAATTGCCGTGTAATTGTATTCGAAATTTCATAGTTTAAAAGGTACTAGTTAAAAAATAATGCATATAAAATGATCACGGTCGTTAAGTATTTAGAGTATTTGATTATGTAACCAATAAGACAAATTACAGGAACTCCATTGAATCGATGGAGCTAAAAAGCATTATGTCAGTTTTCACTATTTTGCAGGAGAGAGAATTGTCAATACTCGAACAGAACTTGATGAACACGCTATCGAGGGGGAACCCTAAAATAAAAATACACCATTTTAGAAAAATACAGAAATTATTTTCCGAGTTACAAATGTTGGTCCAAATACATTTGTTCAAACATGTTTCCACTGCACAAAATTCTTTTCGCACTCGTCCTTTCAGGTGCCTTGCACCCCTTCGATTCTCTTTCCACCTCTGGAATGTCTGCAAAACACCTCCCCTTCCGCTCTCTTTTTGTACGGGGAAATCACAACGTGCGACTTCTGGTGTGGAAGCGGTGTGAGTCCCCTCACAGGTCCACCGTACTTGGAGCGAACAGATAAACGTTCTTTCCACTTGCCGGGCCTTTTTTTGGTCAGGATAGTTCCATTTATTTGTCTCTGGATCCTCCCCATAACACCACGATTCGTGCCTAGTGATGATTTTGTTGAGAAAGTTCTCGTCCGCTTACAGTATGTTGATGGTCCAGCAAGTCTAGGCAAGCAGCGACACGAGCCGCTTTTCATCAGGAGTCAACATGCGGGGGATGAATTTCGCCACAATTCTGCCATTTGCAAATCTTCGGCTGCAGTACGTTGCATGAGTTCCACGGAAGCCACGTAGTTCAGCAAGTACGCCTTTCATCCTTGTGAATTTCTCCAAAGTTTTCATCAGTTCTGGACGTGAATAGATGTTTAAACCAGCCCAGTCTGGCTGCTGTTGTATTTGAACTGTTTGAATGTCATGGGTACAAGTCGATAGTTCTGGCTTCTGTAGAGTTTTTCACTTTCCACATTTTGTTGAAATGTATTACGTCATAAAAGTCCTTGGTATTAACTTCTATATATTTCCTTACATTTGCTATAATCTCTACGTGGGACTTCTGGTGTGGAAGCGGTGTGAGTCCCCACACTGCCAATTGAATACTCAGGTTTTATGTCAACAGTTTTGATATGCACCAAAGTGTCTGCTGGAAAGTGCACAATCAGGAAAACCTGTGATGGTGTGGTCAGGTGGTGGTGGTCGTGGTGATTACTGTTTTAATAGGAAGTACAAATAGGCATCCATCCTCCATATAACACTAATCAGAGAGGAAAAATACGGAAGGGATCCGACACTTCGAAGAATGAAGGTATCGGACAAAGAAAGATAAGGGCCACGAATGGCGTGAGAATGAAATACCGTCGGTGTCGGGAAAGAACACGTGTTGACCAAGGAAGGTCGGATAAGAGGAGCCCGGCACAAGTAAGTCAGGACTCAGCTAAGGGCCCCGTGGTCACCAACCCACGCTCCAAAGTTCAGAGCCCCTGAGGCCCCATTTAGTGGCCTCTTACGACAAGCAGGAGATGCCATCCCCACCCACAGGGGGAATGTGGCCAGGGCACTTTAAGATGTTAAACGTAGCGCATATCGTTGTGGTTTCTAAAGGACCACGACTTCATGATGAACGTTAGGCAGTTAGCTGGATCGAGCCAGGTAGGTTCAACACATTTTCATCAGATTGTTAGGATAGGTCGAGGTATACACTAGATTGCGTGCCAAAAGCCTCCGCAGTGCTCATATGGAGTGAGGGAATATGATGCGGTTGATGGTGATTGGTCCGTCAGATGGGGACGTAAAGCTTTCAGCAATCCCCTTGGCGCTATTTGACAGGAGTAGGCTACGTGTCGGTACCCTGACTCATTGTCATTATCGACCCACATCCAGACAGGCAGGTCGCCAATGGCGTCAAATAGAAAGACCTGCGCCAGGCGAGCCAAGGCCATACGATAGAATTCAGTGTGTACATTCAATCAATAATCCTAGTAAAATATTTCCTGAACTGGAATGAGGGGTGAATATCGAATTCTATGGCAAGCGTGTTCTCATTACCTTGGCGTAAAGTTATAATTTCTTGTACACATCTATAAAATTTATGCCCTCTACAGCCAGCATTGGGTAAGGCATACGAAGCTGAAAGGCAGCAACTCTTTGAGCTAATGCGTTCCTGTTGTGGTCAGATTAATACATAGGTAAACATATGCTATTTTGACTTAATGAATGAGATAAACTGTAACTACCAAGAACCCTTATCTTTTCTGCCAGTTTAATCATCAGTCCCCGAATCTTTTTTAACGCATATAAGAATCAGTTAACAAAGCTCAGAATGGAAATTTCTAATAACAGACAGACGGAGCTGAGCATTCAAAGGCAATTATCGTATTATTCTTGAGAAATGCGCACTCAAGAGAGCAAACGGTGGCCATCCCCCTCCGATCACCTGCTACCCTGGCCTGCCTCTGGGCGGGACCAGAGAAAACGAAATAAACAGCTCCTTATAGCAGCAAGACAAATGAATTGTAAATCAACATGTAAAATGGGACAAAAGAATATCAGTTACACTGCGTAGTTCATATTTGTTTAGTTTGCAGAAAATGATCTAATCAAGTCTACGGGTAAAGATTTTGGTGTCGAATCAAAATTAATGTTCTATTGGCGGGCTCAGGAAGGTGAAAGCTAAATCAGTCGTTTCGTGGCCCATAGTGCAGACGTTTCCTTTGTAGTGTAACTGAGAAAAGGCGGCGTTCCTGTATCGAATGAAATGATGCAGATGAAAGCGAAGGGCATAACAAAAATATGGTATTAAAGGTGAGCCACTTAAGACGAGCATGGAGACACTATTTCTTTTTCCGCCTTGTCCATACTTTACATGTACCGTACATGTTTCGAGATGTGGACATCTGTACGATACAGTCGTCAACAAAACAAATGTTGAAATCTTTAAAATATCTCTTTTGTGTCTAACTATGTCATTTAGCAAAAACTTTAAACATAGAATAATTTTCAAATTGTAACATGAATAAAACCTATTACGTTGTCAACTAAGTACTAAAATGTTAAACGCTGTCTGCTCTATTCTTGAACTTCTCCCTTCTTAAATATTTAGTATCCAGTATTCGGGAGATACTAGGTTCGAACGCCACTGTCGGTAGCCCTGAAAATGGTTTTCCGTGGCTTCCTATGTTCACACTTTCACACCAGGCAAAGCTGGGCCTGTACATTAATTAAGGCCACGGTCGCTTCCTTCCCACTCCTAGCCCTCCCCTGTTCCATCGTCTCCATAAGACCTATCTGTGTCGGTGCGACGTAAAGCAACTAGCAAAAAATAATCCTTAGTTACATCTAAAAAAGAAAAGTACTATTATAAGGAAGGACTCCAACCATCTAGGGCAGCAGAAGAAGGCAACATTTAACAGTCTGATAAGCAGGGCCCTTAAATTCCCCTTAGAAAGACAAGCTTTCGAAAAAGAATTGAATACGATACATGATATCGCGAATAGAAATGGATATTCGAAGAAATGTGTAGACACAATGAAGAGCAAGTTAGTAAATAAATACGGATCCACTTTGGGAAAACAAAAAACAAAACAAAAAAGAAAGAAAGGAATGATGTGGCGGTAATAATGTTCCACAACAGACACTCGTATGGAACACAAAAGATAGTTAACAAAAAGGGCATTGATATTGCGTTTAAGACAAACAACAATAATAAAATAATTTTATTCAGTTCAGATAAAGTTAATACGTCCAGTAAGTTCAACAAGTTGGGAGTGCCAAAGATGCGGAAAGCAGCATCAGGCAGGATACAAGGAACACGTGAATACAATACGACACAGCAATGCGTGAACACAGTCATGACTTTACGGAAATAGATAAAGATATGGAAATACTGCACACGGCAACGAAAGGAAAATTATTGGAGGCTCTAGAGACCAGAGAAGCATTAATGAGAATAATTTAAATGAACCGCAGAATGAAGAAAATGCGATGTACAAATTAGCGTACTGTCATATAAGGAAAAAATAGGAGAGAAAAAAAGAGCGAAAGAAATAGGTTACGTCGTTGACTCGCTCCACCTCCCCTCCCATACATTACGTAACTGGTAGCATAGCGACAAGTAAGCACAGGAGCAAGGACATGTTTGTTTGCTTCAGACAAGTATAATTTTGGTTTAATTTTGACAAATTTGATACCAGCTGAAAGTGAAGTAAATCGAAAATAAAATTCTCTAGTCATCTGAGTTGTCGTCCTTTTCGTAAAAACTGCCTCGAAAGTTCGTTTTGATGGTTGTTTATTCTAAGGGACTTGACGGTTAAAATGGCTCGCGTGGTCGGACGAGATTAGGAGGAGAACTATAGCAGTTGACACTTATTGGAATAAAATAGACAAATAAGATGTTTGAATTACGGATTAGAAATTGAAATATAATGCTTGTCTTTTTTAGGTGTAAATATCGATTTAACGTATAGTTGACTAACTTAATAGGTTTTATTCATGTTATGATTTGAAAGTTATTCTATTTTAAAAGTTTTTACTAAATGACATGTGTAAGTGAACAGTTTAGACACAAAAGAGGTATTTTAACGATTTCTAGATGTATGTATAATTTATTTTGTTGATGACTGTATTGTACAGATGTAAGTACACTAGTGTCCAAACGTTAAGCTTAATCACTGAACGAGGCCATGCCGCCTGATAGGAATGTCAGTGCTGTTAGTAGGCTAATGGCCACAGCAGCGTGGCAAGCTCTTTAGCTCTTGTGGCATTCGATCCCATTCCTCCGAAAGGGCAATATGAAGGTCTTGGAGGATCCTTGGTGGAGGCTGACTGGATGCAATTCGCCTCCCCAATGCATCCCAGGCATGTTCTGTAGGATTCAGATCCGCAGACCTCGCTAGCCAGTCCATGCGTTGAATGTCTTCCCCAGCCAGAAATTCATCGACCAGAGCAGCAGAGCGTGGTCGGGCATTATCGTCCATCAACAGGAAGTCTGGACCAACCGCACCTCTGAAGAGTAGAACATGTGGTCTCAGTACCTCATCCCTGTATCTCCGAATGTTAACAGTGTTCCTCGGACCAACCATGAAAATGTGCAGGTCCGTACGGCCATTCAAAATGATGCCGCTCCACACCATGACACCACCACAACCATACTGGCCCCGTTCCACGATGTTCCTGTGGTTGTATCGGCTACCTGGTTCTCTCCAGATTAATGTGCGACGGGAATCGTTCTGCAAACTGAAGCGGGATTCATCTGTTAAGAGTACATGCCTCCATTCATTCATAGTCCAGTTTCGATGTTGACGGCTCCACAGTAAACGGGCCCGTCTCTGTGCTAGAGTGAGCGGGAAGCACACCGCTGTTCTGAGTCCCCGGTACACAGTTTGCCGGGAAACGGCAACCCCTGACACGGCTGCACGCTCCGCCGACAATTGTCTTGCAATTGCACTCCGATTTCGTCGGGCGGTTAAGGCCAAATATCGGCCCTCCTGTGGGGTGGTTACCCTTGATCGACCTGGTACTGGCGTACGACTAACATCTCCTGTGTCTCGAAATCGTCTCCAAAGCCTGGAAATGACACTTTGTGGCACAGTCAAGGATATGGCGACTTCGGTCTGTGTCTGGCCTGCTTCCAGGCGGCCGAGTATTCTACCCTGCAAAACGGGGTCCAAATGGCGTCGTCGTACCATTGTTGTCACGTTCACCACGAGGCTACACTCCGCACACTATAACAGGGCAAACACGACTCATGGAATTTGGGGCGCAGACACTGGCTATGTTTACCTCGCGGTTACGCCGCTGGTCAAAGCAGGGAACACTCCTTTCCTATAGGTGCATATGTCGTACGATTCGCGGTCTATTTCCTGTTGCCCTGCTTATTCGTACCTTATGCTTAACTTTTGGACTCTAGTGTACTTATAATTATAATTGAAATATTCCTGACTACTTGTTCAACAAGTAATTTGTTGTTGTTGTACTTGACTGATATATTTATCAGGTAATTGAAATTCGGCGCAAACACACATGTTTTTACCCTTCCGGAACTCATGGTTGCCAACCCATGTCCCTAATTTCCTATATGCTGGCCTCATATGGCAGACAGGAGATAACTGCGGTGTATTTTACTGTCTGCACCCACAGGAGTAATATTTAAATTCTTTCCTCGTACCTTTTAATATGTTTTCACACTAAAAGTCACTTTCAGGATAAACATGTTCTCTGCTCAAATTACCATTATTAATTAAAATGGTGTAAAATTTGTCAGTGTTCCCTCTACTTCCGACATGACGTAAAAGATGGTACTAGCAGGAAACGATATAATTTCTTAAGACATCGTT
This sequence comes from Anabrus simplex, assembly GCF_040414725.1. NCBI lineage: Eukaryota > Metazoa > Arthropoda > Insecta > Orthoptera > Tettigoniidae > Anabrus > Anabrus simplex. The sequence goes on along the minus strand of NC_090276.1, from coordinate 84,618,542 downwards.
TTGAATGATCTGTGTAACTTGTAGGCAACAATGTAGTGAACATTTAAACATGGTAATAGTTACATAACCTAATGTTCTTGCTTAATCCTTTGAAACAAGAAATAAGATGACACATATAAGTACATAAACTTAAAGAACAAACGATCGTTTTTATGCTAGACATGGTACAAGAACTCGTGACAGAGCTACATAACATGAGGGTGGTGATTTCCTTTTCGAGGGGCAGTGCATCCTACCTTAACACCAAAGCCACTCTATGCACTGTTGTACAGGGGGTTCATCCTGGGCACCTTCCTCTACTTTCCATACAATCCATCACTGAGTCCATAGCGTTTGTAAAGTCACCAGACTCAATATTTCTGAAGGTTTATTATACAAACAAATCTAGAGGTTACACACAATAGTTCCGCATAGTTTCGAGTGAAGTATTCTGGAAGTGCTGAGAGTAATAAATGTTCAGGCATGACACTAACTTGTTTCCCGCACATTGCATTCCCACAGATGCAGTTCACAAGAGATGCTGAAAAGTTCAACTACTTTCTTCTTCTTCATCGTCATCATCATCATCCTATAGAAGAACTGTTACGGTTTATACAAAAGATTTTCATTTTCGCGCCATCTCTTCCTGGGGCGTCCCAGAGATGTCTTCCACCGGGGCAGTAGTTAATGATCGCTTAGTGGATCCTGTTTCTGTCCATCCTGTTTAGGTCAGGCAAAAATTTATAAGTTTAAACGTTTTGCGACACTTTTCTCAAATTCATTCTCCAATGCTTCAGATATCGTTTCTTTGATTTCATGTAATGAATGTAGATTATCACTGTAAAATGTTTCTTTTAAATACTCCCACAAAAAATAGTCTGAAGAGGTTAATTCTTGTAAACGGGGAGGCTACAACCTTCTTGAGATTACACGATCACCAAAAAATCTTGCAACATCGCCAAAGTAGGTTAGCAGTATGACAGAACCAGCAATAGCGCTCATCTTCTTCCAATAAAGCCACAAAGTGTTGGAGAGTGCCCTCTATGTGGCATCATCAACTGTTTTGTCAAAACACAGAGGTCTAAAGATCCTTTTGGTCGATATTGCGCACCATACACCGATCTTTTCAGAATGAATTGGTATTTTATGCAAGTGGTACTTGGGTTCTGGGAGTTAATGCAGTCACTGAGGTGGAACCATGCTCCCTAAAACATTGTTCAGGATGGCTACCTTTCGTATGAAGGTCCGGAACGGTGATGTTTCTCTTCAGCTCCTGCACGGCCTCGACACGATACAGGTAACGTTTGCCAGCTTCAGTGCTTAATTGGTGCTCCAAGTTCTTCTGACAAACATCTTACAGATTTTCCCAGAGATCTCGCAATGCCCTGCCGAACATCGTGAAGGAAAAAGTCAGTCTCCCATATCATTCTTAATCATCCACGGAGCTCATGTTATAAAACCTGCGCACAGGATCATAATCAGGAAATAAATGTCTCCATTTTTCTCAACACATCTCTCTTACTTTTGGCACTCAAAATTAGCCACCAGAAAAGCATATTGTTGTGCGCACCCTGACCTTGTACATCACACTCTGTGCCAGACAACACTACAGCAGGTTCTACCACGTGTGATAACATCTCATAACCCAGCTTGACAACTTATTCCGTCAGTTACGTGACCGCTATCTTATGAATAAAATACGCTGAGTCACCCACCTTTCACTCCTGTAAAACAAAGTTTGCCTGAAAACAGACCGACGTGAAGATAGAGTCTGATAACTTTACAGTAACCTATCCTCCTTCATTCGACACACATGAGCCCAACACTAAAGACAGTTATGGTGTACGACTTCATCAAATGAGTTCATTCCTCACATACACTTTATACCCTCCTGCAATTGTTCCCAGCTATTTGCACAACAACCATACTCGCTACCTTCATGTCCCTTACCGCTATCTTATGAATAAAGTGTCCTGCGTCCACCCAGCTTTTACTCCTGTAAAGCAAAGTTTGTCTGAGTGATGTGGTGATTATTGTTTTAAGAGGAAGTACAACTAGGCAACCATCCTCTATATAACACTATTCAGAGGGAAAAAATGGAAGGGATCCGACACTTCGAAAAATGAAGATATCGGCCAAAGGAAGACAAGGGCCACGAAGGGCGTGAAAACGAAAGACTCCCTAGCCCTCGCAAACCTAATAGCGTCGGAGTCGGAAAAGAACAAGGGTTGACCAAGGGAGGTCGGACAGGATAGATTAAAGTGAGGAGCCTGGCACAAGTAAGTGGAAGCAATGCCAGGACTCAGCTGAGGGCCCCGTGGTCGCCAACCCACGCTCCAATGTTCAGAGCCCCTGAGGTCCCTTTTAGTCGCCTCTTACGACAGGCAGGGGATACCGTGGGTGTTATTCTACCGCCCCCACCCACAGGGGAAAGTTTGTCTGAAAACAGACCAACGTAATGATAGTTTCTGCTGATTTCTTTCTTATAGAATACGGTGCTATTGGCTGCAGCTGCGAGCTCACTGTACTACCATCCAGGGAGAACACACTTCCTTGATATGATCTACCTGTTCCGGCATTGCATTCCAATCTGACGTTCAGTTCTCTTAGGTTTCTTTTTACCTACTCACATCTGTTTAGTCTTGGCAGGATTAATTTTTATTCCACATCCATTACACCTATTTTCAAGTTGTGCAGTCAATCCCATGTCCGAGTTCAGTGTGACGCTGCTCGTCACGTGCTCTTTCAGGTGGTGGATAATCTTACCATTAGTGAGTGACAGTGATGTGCCTGTGTCTTGTTTCCGTAGCTGCGTGCACAGAAATCTAAAGAAATCAGGAAGGATAATTGTATTTCAGAAATTATAGGGAATTATTATGAGGCTGTATAGTGAAGGCACAAGCTGTCAAGTTCAGTAGCTGTGTAAGCATGAAACATGGGTCATGCATAAGTCTGAAAAGAAGTTGGCAAAGCCTAGACTGATTATTACACCTTTACCTGGCTGAATTCCTTCCTTTCACTACATGGTCCATGTAAAAATGTGAAAGATAAGAGCCTCATCTAACACTTGAATCAAGAAATCATTCTACCAACAAATCTCATTGCAGCCCAACTATAAAGATAAATTCCCCTGATTAATTGTAATAATCTACCCCTAATCTCATAGTTCCCCAGTACGGCGAGCATCTTTTCCTGGCTTCCGCATCTCGTCGACTTCACCAGCAACAATTTCTTCGATAGAATTGCTGGTAATAGAGGGACATTCGCCAAGAAAATTTTTACCATTGACCCTGGAAGCAACCAGGATCGAGGAAGACTTTCGTCACTTATATAATCCGCTGGAACTGGAGTATACCGCTTACGTTTCTTAGCAATCTTGGACGCCGATTTGCGAAGGGTGTAATCTTTGAAATGGAAGGAAGAGAATGAGATGTTCCGTTTTTGGTCCCACGAGTACTCAGGGAATAAGAAGTTGACCTTCGTCAGAGCCGATATGGAGTACCAAAGGGCGCCCGGTATCTGGAGGGGATCAATAAGAACTAATCTCCCATTAGCCGTGCACCACCTCGCCATAACCTGGAACTTGTGATTGGGGGGATAAAGCGTCCGTACTAACCTATTCTACCCGAGGCAGAGAGGGTGGCTAGACAGAAAGATGAATGATTTAAGAAGGTGGGAATAGAAGGTTACAAATAGTGATGAAGAATAAAGAACACAGAAAACTATCGGGTAACTCGGGTGACACCTTATTATTCTGGCCCTACACCGTGGCCATGCCCAGCATGGGTAACCCTATGTTGGCACAGTACAGGGATGAAAAGGCACACAAGCCACTCACACCGACGTCAAGTTCGTGGTGTCCCTAAAGGGGGTCTCTGTCAGAGTTCTCGCTCCAAAGGGGTGCCTGGCGTGATGGGGGTAGAGTAAATTTTATTTTTGTTATTCATGAAGTATATTTTGGGCTTATGCCGTGTAATTATTTATAAACACACTCTACGCGTTTCAAAAGGAACCTTGCTTTTCTTCATCAGGAGACAACAGGAAAATGAAACGACACATTAAATGTTGTTGGAAGAAAGCACCAAGGAACTTAAAATGGTGCCCTAAGATGTAAAAAGGGACGCCATTTTAGCCCCATGCTAGAGACAACGAATGGCAACAGTAAAGCATTATTATCTAATGATTCTGATGATAGGTAGCCATGATTCACTGAGGTTGTAACCTGTATCGCGGTTGAAATTATCTGGGTGTTTACGTATTTCAACCGCCTCTGTGATGATTCTTATGCGATATTGCTTTATACGGGCAAGGACATCCACTTCTTGGAACATGACATCACGCCCAGGTGTTAAGGCATGATCAGCAACAGCTGATTTATCAGGTTGATTGAGTCTGATACATCTGGTATGTTCTTTGATGCGAGTACATACCGTTCTCGAAGTCTGCCGAATATAAATCTTGCCACAAGTACAGGGAACTCTGTAGATACCAGGTTGTTGAAATTTAGGCAAAATGTCCTTAGTTGGTCGCAGGAGTTACCTAATCTTAATTGCTGTTCCAAAAACAGTTCATACATGGTACCTACGTAAGATTTTAGCAATACGATCCGTCGTGTTACATATGTAAGGTAGGTAAGCAGTTCCTTTACATCTTTTTCCTTAACAGACGTCCGATTATGCGTCGATTTCAGAACCGTTGAGATCAAAGCTTTGCTGTAACCGTTGCTCGCAAAAGTGGTCCTCAAGGTGTTAATTTCCTCTTGTAGAGCTGACACTTCACAAATCCTCCTGGCCATGGTAGTCAGAGTTGTAAGGGTACCATGTTTCTGGGCAGGGTGTTGGAGAGATTCTGCGTGGAGATATCTACTGGTTTGTGTAGGCTTACGATAAACGCTGCGTCCTGAAGATCTATCCTCTTTCTTGGTGACGAGAACATCTAAAAAAGGTATTTTGCCGTCAGATTCCATTTCCATGGTGAAACAATTGAAAGGGTGCTGGCGATTAAGGTGATCCAGGAAGTGACCAAAATTGTCTTCACCTTCCGTCCATACGACAAACGTATCATCAACATATCGCCACCAGATCTTCGATTTGCAAGGTGCCGACGACAAAATTTTCTCTTCGAAGTTTTCCATGAAGAAATTAGCCACAACAGGAGAGAGAGGACTTCCCATGGCCACACCATCTGTTTAATCATAATATTTCCCATTCCATAGAAAGTAGGAGGAGGTCATGCAGTGATAGAAAAGCCTTGCGATCTCTTCAGTAAAAATATCATTAATGAGAGACATGACACCATCAAAGGGTACTCTCGTAAACAGAGACACCACGTCGAGACTCACCAAGATATCGCCTGGCTGAAGTGATACTGTTTTGAACTTCTCAATGATGTGTGCGGAATCCTTCATATAGGCACGGGTGTTACCAAGGAGTGGTTGAAGTAGACTAAAAGGGAAAAAGACGGGGAACCAATCGTACTAACAATAGGCCTAAGCAGAACACCGTCCTTATGTATATTGGGAAGCCCATACAGTCAACAAGGAAGGAGACTCTTCGCTGTATCTTCTGGAATAGAAGATTGCTCGACCAATTTGACGGTCGCATTTAAGTAGTAGTGAAAAATAAATTTAAATAAAAACTAAAATATATATTCAACAAAAGAATTTGGAAACGCAGCACAAAAAATATATTTGCCAGAAAAATTACTAACGAATGCGTTCAGTGAGTGTTAGTACACTTGTAATTTATATACCCAGGATAAGTCCACTGTCGCACACATAAAGTGGATGACGAGATCAGCAGTAGTCGCGTCATCGGCTAGTATGCGTTCGAGTGTTTCCTGCAGGCCGAGGCTCCATCTTAAGCCAGAAAGATCGGTGCACTCTGTGAGGATGTGGGCCACGGTGAAGTCGGCACCACAGGAACACACTGGGGGGTCTTCCCTCTTTAGGAGATAAGAGTGCGTGGATCGTAAATAACCTATCCTTAGCCTACACAGTACTATGGCCTCTCTCCGTGAAGGCCGGAAAGAGGACCGCCACACGGTGGTTGAGTTCTTAATTGCTCTCGGCCTGTTGGAAGTTCGGAAAGCTGGCCACTGCGATTCCCAGGACGGCAAGATCATCTTATTACGGGTAATCGCATTAACGAAGCTGGCACGTAAATTGTCATCTCTAACACTCCCTGGGGTAAACCAAATTCCCTGTAATCTCACATCTCTTCACAGGGTTTAGGGACATAAAGTATGTAAAGGAAAGGGCACATAGGTCTCTGGTAAGTGTATTGTTCCATCACCAGGACCACTTTATACGAGAACTGGAAAGTAAAGCAGCACGATTAGCTCAAACAAAAGTGTAGTGTTACGAAAATATTGTAAATTTTGGACTGAAAAGATTTGGGTGTAAAGAGATGGCGTGGAATGAAGTTAGCTTTTGCATGTAATCAGCTTCATGATCCGTATCGATGTGTAGCATAACTGACAGTAATTATTGTTCCACCTTATCGATACAAATAATTAGTGGTGAGTCAACATCTGTTTAGACACAAAGTTCACTCCTTTCTTTCCCTTATCATGGTTACAGCTCACAGTTGCAAAACATCAACTCCAATAGCTATCACAAGCCTTATGTTTATCTACGAGCCTCATCAATTTTGATATCTGATAATGAGTTGTTGGACGACAAGACAAACTTCATCCTCATTTTTATTGATCACGGTGTATTCGCGTGACCTACCCACTCTTGGCCACAGATGTGCGACAACGAATTACATGGCCAACGTACAAGAAAAAATCTCTTTCAATAAATCCTACACTTCAACATTACTGTTCCGTCATTAAACCTGAAGCGACTTATGCTTGTGAAACACTACTCAAATTGAACACCAGAGCAACAACTGATACACTGCAAAAGGTTGACAGAAGGATACTCAGAACAATCATTAATAAAAAACATCAGGTGGACGGACAATGGAGATTATTGCCTAATGCAGTGGTTTATAGGGAAAGTGAATCTATAATAGATACGATGAGAAAAAGAAGAATTGCCTCTTTCTGTCATCTTTCTAGATTAACTGATAATAGGATAACAAAACAACTATTTAATTACTTTTGGAAAAGTAAAACAAAAAATAATTGGTTGAAAGAAGTTCAGAATGATTTAGAAGAGCTGAATATTACAATGAGCAAATTGAAAATAGAGAAGAAAAACGGATTCTCAAGAACAAACAAATAAGATTGTCATTAAAAACTGTACAACACAAACAATATGTCATATCTGATGAAGAAAGGGCAGCCAGGTCAGCCAGAATGAAGAGGTTTTTGGAAAGGAAGAAGATGATGCAAGCTAAATCTTCAGTTAATTCTTTATCAACATAAATGTATTTGGGTTTGATTTAAGTGCTCCAATGTGGGCGTAAACTATGTAAATAATTAATAAATAAATACTTGCTCATATCCTTCCCCATAAGCAATATCCCATGGGCGACAGCATTCAGTCTTACGGCTTGAAGACGATAATTGATAATTAACAACAACAATAATAATAATAATAATAATAATAATAAAAATAGGTGATGAGACTCTAAATACTCCCAGAGGTGGGGTGACGGAACACTAACCATTAAGTACACACTAACTTGGAAATTTAGGATCGTTAATAAGAATTTCAGAAAATGCCAATTAAAATAACTATTTATTGAGATGAAAAATGTGACAGCATATTAGCGAAATCTGAACTTTCAGAAGCAAATGGAAAATTGAATGAAATACAATTTAATAAACTGAACTGTTGAGCGGAGACTTGCAGTAATTTATACCGTTAGCTCACTATTTTTAAACTCTGTTATCTGGTGGTGGTGATTATTGTTTTAAGAGGAAGTACAACTAGGCAACCATCCTCTATATAACACTAATCAGAGGGAAAATATGGAAGGGGTCCGACACTTCGAAAAATGAAGATATCGGCCAAAGGAAGACATGGGCCACGAAGGGCATGAAAATGAAAGACTCCCTAGCCCTCGCAAACCTAATAGCGTCGGGGTCGGAAAAGAACAAGAGTTGACCAAGAGAGATCGGATAGGATAGATGAAAGTGAGGAGCCTGGCACAAGTAAGTGGAAGCAATGCCAGGACTTAGCTAAGGGCCCCATGGTCACCAATCCACGCTCCAAATTTCAGAGCCCCTGGGGCCCCTTTTAGTCGCCTCTTACGACAGGCAGGGAATACCGTGGGTGTTATTCTACCGCCCCCACCCACAGGGGGATCTGTTATCTGGACACAATGTACGTAGCAGCTGATGTTTGATGGACCTCTCGTGCTGGCGTCATCATCTCTCGTTGTAGGTATCAGTCCTATTTCTGATTCGTGCATGTCTCACTAATTGAACAATGACTTTCCTGACTTATACACTTCCTACAATACTCCTTACATAAAATTGAGATGAGCCCTTAATTTCAATATAAAAAACCCAACTTTGGTTACGATCATATTACGGAATTGTAGCGTAAATAAATACATAAAAAAATTATCCTGTCCTATACCAGTCAAAACCGGTCTCTCGTTGTCTTTAGCTCTCTCCATTGAGATAATCAGGTCTCAATGATAGTAATTTTGAGTAGTTCTCTACTCAGATGCGAAGTGACCTAAGTTAAGATCTTCAGAAGTTAAGACCTTCTCCGATGTCAAGACGTACAGACCTCCCCCGATGTAATGATAGAATAGAATTCACCTCTCCAGCTCTTGTCGTCGATGTACATAGCCTCCAAATCTCCCTCCATGTAACATATCACATAGTCCATGTAATATCCCCTCTCCTATCAATCACCTTGTTCCATAACGTTAATTCAATTTCGCGCGCTCTCAAAGCCTCATGTAGCGAACTTCGAAAAGTAGGCGTTAACAAGTCTTTAACTGTTCCTTGAGAATACGGAAAGGGTAGGGACTCTTGCAAGCTTGATGATGTACATCTTCCTGGTAATGGGCTAAAGATAGCATGGTGAGTCCGGTCACCTGAACTCGGCTACTGGAAATATACTCCAAGCTATTAATACGAGTGATGTTGTAATACCTTACTCAAGAAGTCGTCCGTTCAGAATACGTTATAGCAGTGATACAAAGAAATGAAATGATGATGTGAAATGGATGATTAAAAACCCTATATATAAAGATAATAATTAAAAATGACCTACCACTAATTAAATATAGACATCTTTCCAATTAATACACAGTTCGATTAATTTGTAAATGCTGTGATGTTCCAAACATCACATAAATAACCCTGTGGTTGGGGCGCTAGAATAACAACCACGGTATTCCTTGCCTGTTATAAGAGGTGACTGACAGGAGCTTCAGGGGCTCTGAACTTTGGACAATGGATTGGCAACCGCGGGGCCCTTAGCTGAGTCCCAGTATTTCTTCCACTTACTTGTGCCAGGCTCCTCACTTTCATCTATCCTATCGGATCTCCCTTGGTCAACTCTTGTTCTTTCTGGTCTCCGACAGTATTAGAGCACTCGAGGCCTAGGGAGTCTTTCATTTTCACATCCTTCGTGGCTCTTGTTTTTCTTTGGCCGATACCTTCATTTTTAGAATTGTAGGATCCCTTCCATTTTTCCCTCTGATTGGTGTTATATAGAGGATGGTTTCCCAGTTGTTCTTCCTCTTAAAACAATAATCACCACCACCACCACCACGGTGTATACAAATTAACTGTTTTTAGCCCCTCTTTCACCTCCTTCCCCTTACCTTTCTCCAATGTTTTTAAGTAATCAAGTATGTTTGACAAAATTAAATCTTAGCTAAACAAACATGATGATGATCGTAATAAAACAAAACAATACCGTACACGACTACTAATCAGTGAACTTGTTTAAGGCACATAACATATTGCATCCACAATTACAGTCAATTTGTTAAATTAAGTGAGAAGTGAGGACTCCGTTAGGATATGTTCCAGATTTCAAGATTTTAAGGTTTTAAACAGATATTTACACATTTCTAAATATTTTTATTATGATTTGATTGAGTCTGATGGCGTTCTTTCAAGAACGGAACTTCTCATCCCATCTATATATATATAAAATAACTTGTCCTGACTGACTGACTGATTCATCATCGCCGAGCCAAAACTACTGGACATAAAGAAATGAAATTTTGGGTATATATTCATATTAAGATGTAGGTGCTCGCTAAGAGAGGATTTTTGGATATTTCGTCGCTAAGGGGGTGAAAAGGGGGGTGAAATTTTAAAAAGAGTGTATCTATATCTCAAAAATTTCAAAGTTTACAGATGTAAAAATTGGTATTTAGAATCTTCTTTTAAAATAAGGATACACGTATTTTTTTGTTTTCTGAAAACCCCAATAGGAGGGGTGAAAAAGGGTGAAAATGGGGAAAAATGGGTTGAATGCCTTCAATCAGGATACCGGTACTTATATCTCAGAAACTGAAGATATTACAGACCTGAAAATTGGTACTTTTGATCTCTTTTAAAAATAAAGAAACACGTATTTTTTTGTTTTTGGAAAATCCAATTAATGGGAGGGAGAAAAGGGGGTGAATTTTTAAAATGAGTGAATCTATATCTCCAAACTTTTAAAGTTTGCAGATGTAAAAACTGTTATTTAGAATCTTCATTAAAAATAAAGGAACACGTATTTTTTTGTTTTCGGAAAATCGCAATAGGAGGAGTGAAAAGGGGTGGAAAATGAGTTGAATGTCTTTAATGAGACTACTTATATCTCAGAAACTGAAGATATCACAGACCTGAAAATCAGTGTTTGGGATCTCCTTTAAAAATAAAGAAACACGTATATTTTGTTTTCGGAAAATCCTAATAGGAAGGGTGGAAAAGGTTGAAGAAAGGGTCGAATGCCTTTCATGAGTCTACTTATATTTCAGAACCTGAAGATATTACAGACCTGAAAATTGGTGTTTGGGATCTCCTTTAGAAAAGAAACACATATTTTTTTTGTTTTTGGAAAATCCAATTAATGGGGGGGGGGGTTGAAATGGGGGTGATTTTTTAAAATTTGTGTATCTATATCTCAAAACTTTTAAAGTTTATAGATGTAAAAATTGGTATTTAGAATCTCCTTTAAAAATAAAGAAACATGTATTCTTTTGTTTTCGGAAAATCCCAATAGGAAGGGTGTAAAAGGGTGAATAATGGGTTGAATGCCTTTAACGAGGCTACTTATATTTCAGAACCTGAAGAGATTACAGACCTGAAAATTGGTATTTGGAATCTACTTTAAAAGTAAAGAAGCACGTATTTTTTCGTTTTTGGAAAATCCAATTAATGGCGGTTAAACAGGAGTGACAAATTGGGGTGAATTTTTTGAAAGACTATATCTACAGAATATCTTGGAAACGGATAATGTTACAGACGTAAAAAGTGGGTGTTTGGAATCTCCTGTAAATGTAAAGAAATATAGGTGATTTGTTTTTGGAAACTCCACTTAAGGGGAACACAAAAGAGGTGAAATTTTAAAATGAGAATTTTTACAGTATATCTAAAAAAACTTAACATGTTACAGAAGTGAAAAATGGTATTTTTTTTCTCTATTAAACATAAAGAACGTGTATTTTTAGTTTTCGGAAATATCACTTGGGTGGAGGGGAGGGGGGTAAAAGTGACTGAAAATGGTGTTGAATTCTTTTAATTAGGCTACTGATATATCAAAAATGAAGATGTTAAGACGTGAAATTTGATATTTTCAATCTGCTTTAAAAGTAAATAAACACGTATTCTCGGAAAATCCAATGAATGGGGGGGGGGGTGAAAGAATTGAAAAATTAATTGGCTTAATTGTATGAGAATACATACATCTAATAAAAACTAAAGTTGTTACAGACGTGAAAATTCGTATTTTTATCTCCTTTAAAAACAAAAAACAAAAAAAAAAGCGTTTTGGGCGGGAAACCATCTTGGAGGGCGGGAGTGTAAAGGAGTTGAATTCCTTTCATGAGGACACATAAATCAAAAACTGAAGAAGTTAGAGTCGTGCTAATTGGTATTTAGAAGATCCTTTACTATTAAAGAAACGAGTATTTTTTGCGTGAAAGTTCACTTAGGGGGAGGGGGGGTAGTGTGAAATGAAGTGAAAAAAGTAAATTACTTTTATGGGGATACTTATATCTCAAAACTGAAGGTAATAGACGTGAACATTGGTGTTTGGAATCTCCCTTAAACATAAAGAAACAAGCCTTCTTTTAATTATTTTTGGGGGGGGGGGGGTGGCGGTAAATAAACATAACGGCGGTGGGGTGTAGAAGGAGGTGAGACCAATTGATTTTACTGTTATTATTGTACTTATAAGGATCCTCCGTTGCTCAGGCGGCAGCGCGCCGGCCTCTCACAGCTGGGTTCCGTGGTTCAAATCCCGGTCACTCCATGTGACATTCGTGGTGGACTAAACGGAGGCGGGACAGGTTTTCTCCGGATACTCCGGTTTTCCCTGTCATCAGCCATTCCAGCAACACATAATAATAATAATAATAATAATAATAATAATAATAATAATAATAATAATAATAATAATAATAATAATAATAATAATGTTCCGGACCGTCGTCAAATGTGCGGACCGCGCTGGTAACGGCTCCTGGACGGGTAATGACTAAGAATGCAGTCCGGCCGCGGGTTCAGTGCCGCCAAGGCACCCAATATGACACCACGCCGGATCCCCTGAAGGATTTTATCCATATTAAAAATGATTAAAGGAAAGGATAGCAAAGATTTACGGACCCAACTGACCAGGAGGAATACCTGAGCCTAGCCCGGGAAGTACGAAATCGATTGCTGGAAAGGAAGATTGAAAAATGGGAGGAAACGTGCTGTAAAATAATAGAAAACGAGTCAGATCGGGAATTTTGGTGGATTCTCGCAGAAAACGAGTCCGATCGCGAATTTCGGCGGATTATATATCTAAAACAATAAGCATTCAATTATAAATTTCAGTATAATACCGTAGCGAAGCACGGGTATCTTGCTAGTTTTATATATGTTGTTAAGTAGGTCATTAATTTATTTATTCAAAAATTAGTTTTGGTGGACTGAAGAACGTAACAGATATAAACTACCGCCCTTCGTTGTTTTCAAACGGAAAACCTATGTTGAAGTGTAATCTTTCAGCTGCATTCGAGTGCAGAGACAACGATGGATGTCGGATGGATGTGGGTGAACACTGTGTGGGATTGATGCCCAGGAGCTTCACCTCATAAGAAAATTCATGCTTGTTATGGACAATTTTTGTGCGCATTCAGCATAGCCCATTGGAAACGAGATGTCCAAACTCAACAACATTTCAGTCATAATGCCAATTTTACAGCGACCAGACTCTCAGATCATAACCGCCAATGGATGGCATCTGATTCTTTTGAAATGAAGCAGCATTAAGATCTCTGGCATCGAACAATTGCGCTTCTTCATTCTTCAAGCTTGGAATCGGATCACGAAAGACACTGTCGTGGAAAGCGTCAAGAATTTTCAAGAAATCAGCTTCATTTCCCGTATCCAATTTTATTTACATCAAATCAATAACAGCACTGGCGTATTTTGGATTCCCCACGGAAGCACGCAACAGTAGGACACCTTCATTACATGTATGTGAGCTCGACCCTGCAATTCGTCGGTGGCGTCACTCTAGAACTCCTCAACTCAACAAGGTGATCCTAATCTCCAGACATCATTCATAATGCAGAGAGATGGCCCTGACTTTGGGATTTGCGGAATAAAAATGTCATTCGCTGTGGGGAAGAGAAAGAGCGTTCTACAGATGATGATAATAGTTGTAACCAATATGCGCAATTTATAAAGCTCAGGAGGAACACTATGGAGACCATTGGCCAATAGGATCTTCTGGATTTGAGTGTTCAGAAGTGATCATTGCCCTCAATTCGGATTTACGTTGTACTATATCAACATATTTTCCATTTATTTGATGATATCACAATTTCCAGCTTATATGCCCTAACTTTTCTGTTAGATTAGCCTGTAAATTGTGTTCAGTCGAGTGGAATATTTTTCTCCATATTAACACTCTTAAAAGCAGAATATTATTAATTGTGTGTTATTTTCTTTTTGTTTTTTGTAAGTCAATACTATTGTAAATTGAATTGACCTGTTTGCTCAGTTTAAGTGTATGTTGGGTAGATATTTACTGGACTTGGGCAGCTGCTAGATTCAGTGCTGCCAACATTCATGAAGTCACTAAATGGGTTAAAAGTCACTATATGAAATGTTGTAAGCTAGGTATATATGGGCCATGGTGGGGTGTATTGAAGCACTAAATGGCTGAATAACTACAACGTACCTAATTAAAATGAGAACACTCGGGTTCCTATTCTAGTGTAGCTGCTGCGGTAGAGGACAGGGGTTCATCGTGTTGTTGCAATTGGAATGTCGATGCGCAAAACAACAGGTATAACAGATCTTCCTAACTCTTTTAAGAGCGTTTTTGGCGGGAAGTCTAAAGCAGTTCTGACGTTGAGTCTGTCCCGCATCTTTATTTTCACCAAGCTCAGCTGAATAAAAGCACCTCCTAACTCTGCATTAGAACAGGGTAGATGAATATTGTCAACTCTTTGAATGGTTTAACAGCAATAGAATGTAAATCCAGAAAATAACTCCGCACAGCATTGGGTTGGCTATCGTCCTAAGGCCAGTCCTGGAAAAGGGAGCACGCGTATGGAATCCTCACCGAAGAGAGCTTATCTCGCCAAGGGGGTACGCCGTGCTTTCCCCTCGACGTCATCCGACTTCCCCAAGCTGCTAACAGTTGTCAGAGGGTAGCACGTGAATGATGACAAAGATTCAAGTGCAGTGACATCATGCGGAGGATCTGCAACCGAATGCAGTTTTAAGATTGAATGCGTTACTTCCTTAACTTCACCATTTTGTCTCTCTTTCTTTCTACAGTGCATTAGACGGTGAGACGACACCAGCGCCACACGTAGTCAAGCAACGGAACTAGTGCACTTGTGCGAACATTTTGAACTTCTGAGAGATAAAATTAATAACAACAGACTTGAAATAACCTAAATTCATACTTCAGACAGCTCTTTGAGCTATTAGAACGCATGCAATGAATGCCTTGCATGCATGAAAAATACGCCCTGAATAAAAGTAAATATCCATCGTTTTGATACTTACATTTACTTTATGCAAATTAATAATTTATAACACATGTTTCGTTCTTTGGGAACATCTTCAGCTATGCTACATTGAATAGGTGATATTACAAAGCAAAATACATCAAAAATGTACCTTGATATTTTTAAAAAATGTATGAATTTACAAAAGGCAAAAATCTATGGGGGTAGTTGAATATGGCTGTGAAATGTGAATACAAATGGATCTACTTGTTCTAAAACAATTTATGTTCACTTGAACAAGTGTGAACATTTATTTGGGTTCCAGCACTTGTTGTTTGTTATTAAAAGTGGTGGTGATTGGTGGTGATTATTGTTTCAAGAGGAAGTACAACTAGGCAACCATCCTCTATATAACACTAATCAGAGGGAAAAATGGAAGGGGTCCGACACTTCGAAAAATGAAAATATCGGCCAAAGGAAGACAAGGGCCACGAAGGGCGTGAAAATGAAAGACTCCCTAGCCCTCGCAAACCTAATAGCGTCGGGGTCGGAAAAGAACAAGAGTTGACCAAGAGAGGTCGGATAGGATAGATGAAAGTGAGGAGTCTGGCACAAGTAAGTGGAAGCAATGCCAGGACTCAGCTGAGGGCCCGTTTGTTATTAAAATAAACTTCTGAAAAAATACTTTTCTTGTCAGTGTTACGTTTTTGTTACAAAACTCTTCTCTTCAGCTGCTCCCTCCCAAGGTCAATGTTTTCGTTAGTTTTTGTTTTGTTTTTAATAATAAACAACTTGGAAACATACACATCACAGCGAACAAATGTGCTGGAAACCAAAAAAAAGTGTAACACCTGTTCAAGATAATACAAATTGTTTTAAAATAGATTAGAACAAAGTAGATCCATTTCCCTTCCCATTTCACGACCTTATTCGAATCTCTTCATAAATTTTTATCAGTTTATCTTTCGTAAATTCATATAGATTTTAAACACAGCAAGGTAACCGGTACATTTCTGATGCTTTTGACAAGATAACATATGCTTTGTAATTTCATCCATGGAATGTAACATAGCCGAAGATGTTCCCAAGGAACGAAAAATGTACTATAAATAACTCATTAGCCTAAAGCAAGTACAAGTATCAAAACTGTGTGTATTCGCTTTTATTGGCTTAGTGTAAGCTTCAAGGAAACTGGGATACATAACGCGATGTAGTATTACGCTGCAGACATGGCAAAAACCCAATACCCTTTTATCATGTCTAGAATTACGGCATGTGAAAGGATCAGTATAAAAATGATAATTGTATTTTTATTTCTAATATTAAGAATTAACTTAAATCGATTCTCCTTCCAAATTATAAGAATAAATAACCATTGATTAAAAGTTTGTCATCGTTCACTCTACTTACATCACCTAAATTATTGTTCCAACAGAAAAAGGCATGATTCATTAAGAACTTATTTTCAACCATTTGAATATTCAGTAGGCAATTCTCTAGTGAAGATGTAAATATAACGGTACTTACATAATTATAATGTTCTATCTACTTCTTATATAACTTCTGGAACAGTAAACAAAAAGGTTATATAAGTAGGCATGCTTAAAGAACAAGTAAGAGTTTTCATACTTGACATGGTACAAGAACAAGAACTCGTAACTGAACTCAGTCACAGAGTAGTTATCACTATATCCACTCTTAATACATACATACATACATACATATATACACTTGCATGCATACATCATACATACATACATACATACATACATACATACATACATACATACATACATACATACATACATACATACATACATACATACATACATACATACATACATACATACATACATACATACATATATACACACATGCATGCATACATCATACATACATACATACATCATACATACATACATACATACATACATACATGCATACATACATATATACACACATGCATGCATACATCATACATACATACATACATACATACATGCATGCATGCATACATCATACGTACGTACATACATACATACATACATACATACATACATACATACATACATACATACATACATACATACATATATGCATGCATGCATGCATGCATGCATACATACATACATACATACATACATACATACATACATACATACATACATACATGCATACATACATACATACATACATACATACATACATAGATACATAAATAAATACATACATACATGCATCATACATACATACATAAATACATACATACATACATACATACATGCATACATACATATATACACACATGCATGCATACATACATACATACATACATACATACATACATACATACATACATATATACACACATGCATGCATACATCATACATAAATACATACATACATACATACAGAACCATTCCGTTCATGGTCTTATAGTCATGATTTTAGCCTGCGATATTTGGAATATTCGAGACCACCCTGAAGATCCTTGTATACTAATTTATTACATGAGAGAAGTGGAGTGTGAGCAGTTCTCGTGGGAAGAAAGCAGCTATGTAATTATGAAGTTTCTCGAATCTCATAAGATGAATTTATAACCCCGGCGAAGCTCTTTAATTTAGGCAGAGGACGCCAAACACTTCACCTATGTAGCGTGCCAACAAAGGATTTGGAGCGAAGAAAGAAATTAATTTATATCTTTGAGGACAGAATAGATGCATTTGATTTGATGAGAAAATTGCAACCTCCGTAATCGGCACAAGATTTTGATATGCGGCATGAGCATAGTGAGAAGTGCATTAGGGAGTTAAGTACTTGGCGCGCAGTATGCATTAAGGCCGCGAGCGGGAGAATGTTGCGGGTAACTCGTTAGCGTGGGTAAGCGATCCGTATTATATATATGGAGCCGCGGAGCGCTTGAGACTCATTCTTTGACTGTCTTGCTGTCGGGACTGCGTGATAAGACTCCGAGCTAACATCGACACTAGCATCTGAGCTGCGAGCCGCAAACACCAGGCACGATCTATTCGGGAGAGAAAGTAAGTAAGCAACCTGCATGACTAAGTTGAAATTTTCATACTACATGTGCTGGCTTGCCTGTCATGAGAAGATGTACTGCCTATGAATTAACTGCCTAGCTAGTAGCTTCATATGACTTTGAGGACCAATTGTTAGAAAGGAATAATAATAGCTCAGATTATTTCTGGTAGTTGAGAGTAATATTTCTATGAGAGGACAACAAGATATTGTCACCATGTGTGAATAAGTGAATTCTTGAATCTTAAGACTAAACTCTAGTAGAGAACCGAACTTAGAAGCGTGTGAGAGGGGGCGTTTGTGGAAACAGGCATCGAATTGGAACCCTCTGTAACACATGTCTCTTTACAGTTTTCCCTTCACTGACCCAGCGGGAGCAACGACACGCTGAGAACAAGAAAGAAGTACGGCGAGTTGGAGAAGGCAGGAGCTGTCAAGTCCCCGAGCATCGACACGGGGACACCAGGAAGGCGTGCTCATCACGACGCCGAAGGAGACACCTCACCACCTTCGAGGAAGCTACAGGAGAAGCCTTCATCAGCTAGCATGTATCCGATAATCCGCATACCTGTGCTGCCGGCGATGACAACTGCCAGCATGGAGTGAAATCCAGGGGTCCACAGAGGGGTTGCCTGACAATGCCATCGATACGTCCAGGTTAAATCGCTCCAATTGGTTCTAAGCATGTAAATTATTGCAGTTAGGTTCAGGGTGGCCGTCAGCCACAACAATAGCTGTCTGATGTAAATAACAATTTGTTTAGAGTAATCAAGTACAGACCTCGAACTCAGGATAGTAGGATAGGCAGTAGGTTGTATATTCCCACTTGTATAATTTTGTTTTTTTGATTTCTTTATTTTGTGGTATGTGTTCAGTCTTGGTCATGTTTGCTAGGTCTGTTAACCTGATACGGTAGTTAGAGTCGCGTAGCCTATATTTATTTGAGATAGTACGTAATTCAGAGGAGATCGAGACTTACTCCTTGACTCACATAAGCTAACGGGGCTGGGTGTATGTGCCATGTTGCTTGAGATATCTAGCTGATTGCACGTATTGTTATTGTGACGCCGAGCGCAAGTAAATGATGATCATTGTGATGTGAATATTATGCATTATTCTGGCCGTGGTAGCGCCAGGGAATTGAGTCCTTGTATACTTATGGATAAGCCCAGTGGAGGCAGATATAAGAGAACGTGATTTATGGATAAGCCCAGTGGAGGCAGAGATAAGATTATGATTGAATAATTTCGGCGCTAAGAATGTTATATCATGTGATTATAGAAGGGAATTGAGGTACACGGCAGGAATTCCTTTATGCGATCAGCTGAGCGCTCCCAAGGGGAGCTGGGCCGACACACATCCCGTTCTTTGTGGGGGTTAAGCAAGTCAAGTTTTACGTAACCGGCTAGGGAAAGTGATTAAGCTGTCTGCGCTAGCTCAAGTGTTCACAGGGAGAGTCTCCCCCGGCCTTGACATTGTGTAGCCAGCAGGGATCGCATTTTGTCTGCCTGACCTTTTTTTTCTTAGTCTTGCCATGTGTTTATTTAGCTACCTGATGACGGAGCTGTAATTTCCATGATTTTATGGATGAGTTTAGGTGCCTTATGTATGACGGACTTTGAACCTACATTCAGTCCAGGCCAAGTATATTGTAGTCCATTGTTTGAAGATCTTGGGTTCGAGGTACTGTGATGGTGGTGGTGAGTATTGTTTTAAGAGGAAGTACAACTAGGCAACCATCCTCTATATAACACTAATCAGAGGGAAAATTGGAAGGGGTCCAACACTTCGAAAAATGAAGATATCGGCCAAAGGAAGACAAGGGCCACGAAGGGCGTGAAAATTAAAGACCCCCTAGCCCTCGCAAACCTAATAACGTCGGGGTCTGAAAAGAACAAGAGTTGACCAAGGGAGGTCGGATAAGATAGATGAAAGTGAGGAGCCTGGCACAAGTAAGTGGAAGCAATGCCAGGAATCGGCTAAGGGCCCCGTGGTCGCCAACCCACGCTCCAAAGTTCAGAGCCCCTGAGGCCCCTTTTAGTCGTCTCTTACGACAGGCAGGGGATACCGTGGGTGTTATTCTACCGCCCCCACCCACAGGGGGACGAGGTACTGTGACACGATATTTTTCATGTAGAGGAGATGTTTTTGTACAGAAAATTGTCCTTTCTCGTTACTTTTGACTTATTCCGTGATTCATGCTTGTTCTAGCCTGGTAGTACGATAAGATTGTGACCTGGAAGTCATCTGCGACAAACTATTGACAAAAATTATTTGAGATTTTAACTTCTTGTAAATATTTGGATACTTTTTTGTTATTGTAATAAATCCATTTATGTTCACTGTGAATGCAGCGTTGTTTCCCGTATTTTTATTTTAAATTTTGGGTTGTTCTTATCTTGCTTTCGTGCATATCCACGTGTTTGATTGTATTTCGCCCTTTGTTATACCCTATATCCCTGAGACATGTGCGACTGAGTTGCTGAGCATGGATATGTAACGCAGGTAAGATATGTGCACGAGCCCACGCTGGGGGGGTCTGTTCACTATGGTGTTCTTGGTTCGAGCTCGGCATTCGCCTGATTGGAATCAAGAGCATTGTAGGGCACAATACATACATACATACATACATACATACATACATACATACATACATACATACATACATACATACATACATACATACATACATACATACATACATACATACATACATACTGTACCGAAAAATATATGGATTAAGGAATAAGGGCATAAGAGTCAACAAAGGAGTGAACGGTGCTTATGCAGTAGGTACAGAGAGAGGTATACGCTGGTCGAAATAATAGTTGATTTTTAAAACAAATTTATTCATTTCATTGAGTATGACTTGTATTTTCCCTATTATTTACTCGACCAAAAATACTTTCTTAAACGGACTCACTTTCATCTTGAAGTTTAATATCAAATTAATTACGTCGAATGTCTGTCATTTAAAAATGAATATCATTTGAAAGTACAATCTCTTCCTGTAAAAGTTCTTTAAGTTCTCTCTTGAACTCGTTTGAAAAATATTTAATTAAAATTAAGGTTCCTTCACTTGCAAATACGGAAATTTTCCTAGAGTCTTTTCTAAATTTGTAATACTTGAAAATACGGAACTTTTTCCTAAGAGCCTTTTCTAAATATGTAACACTTGAAAATATGGAAATTTTTCCTAGAGTCTTTTCTAGATGTTTAACACTTAAAACTTCACACAAAATATTGAAAAATAATTCGTCTTACGAAGTTTGGTCTTACTGATTCTTTGTGAATTGAAGTTTAAACATTGTGATAATACTGCTAGAATACGATTCCCAGTAAGAGTCAATTAATTGGTTGTTGAACTGCCATCCAGAATCACCACCATCTTCCACCAATGAAAAGTTAGTCTTGTGGAACTTTAAAAAGAGTTTGAAAAACACTCACATCGCCTGTAATCTGGAGCTCATGGCCGAATTTCATGTTAATAACTATTTTATTTAAGGAGATATCGCGATGTCAAAATATCAAGTAATTTCAATGACGTCAAGGTCAAGCATGGGTATATAAGACAAGCGAAAAAGCAGTGTGGGGCAGTACAGTAGAGACCTGTTTCCCGAGGTTGTGCCGGCAGTAAAGTTCAACTTTGTGCCGAGTGTCGAGTCCGAACGTCGAGGTACAGCCGAGAACTCCGACACCGGTATAAATCCTGCATTCTAACTTAAACATTTCGCGTGACTTATATACAGGTGTTAGACATCGGACACGTTAATACCGTGTACGATAGAACTGTTTATTAACTTATAAATTAATACGACGTGCCTACGTGTTAACTTCTACGAGTACATTAACCAGTTAGGACTTTGTTTGTGGAAACTACATGCCTAATAATTCTTGGTTAGAAGTAAAGGCAGTGTCATTAACTTTTTAATCTTTCGTAGTGATAGAGTGATAGTAGACTATTTCTCAACGCAATGGGAACCAAGACTGAATCCTACGCTAAGATCACGTGTGAAGTTGAATCAATAGACTTTATTTCAATTTCCTTGAACTGCATTAACCTGACAGTCACAAATTAGTGAAGTCAGGGTACTGTGAAGTTTCAATTATCTTAGCATAGACTTCGTTTAAAAATTACCGGTAGTGAATTGCATTAACTGGCAAGAGGAACTTTTTAAATTCAGTGTCTCATGACAAGTCAATCACCTTATACTATGCCCTCTCTCCGTGAAGGCCGGAAAGAGGACCGCCATACGGTGGTTGTCTTCTTTATTGATCTGAGCCTATTGGGAGTTCGGATAGCGACCTACTCGTTTTCCCAGGACGACAAGAATGTTCGACGTAGCTGATGGTGGTGGTGATTATTGTTTTAAGAGGAAGTACAACTAGGCAACCATCCTCTATATAACACTAATCAGAGGGAAGAAATGGTAGGGATCCGACACTTCGAAAAATGAAGATATCGACCAAAGTAAGAGAAGGGCCACGAAGGGCGTGAAAATGAAAGACTCCCTAGCCCTCGCAAACCTAATAGCGTCGGGGTCGGAAAAGAACAAGAGTTGACCAAGAGAGGTCGGATAGGATAGGATAGGTGAAAGTGAGGAGCCTGGCACAAGTAAGTGGAAGCAATGCCAGGTGATTAGTGGTGATTATTGTTTTAAGAGGAAGTACAACTAGGCAACCATCCTCTATATAACACTAATCAGAGGGAAAAAATGGAAGGGGTCCGATACTTCGAAAAATGAAAATATCGACCAAAATAAGAGAAGGGCCACGAAGGGCGTGAAAATGAAAGACTCCCTAGCCCTCGCAAACCTAATAGCGTCGGGGTCGGAAAAGAACAAGAGTTGACCAAGAGAGGTCGGATAGGATAGATGAAGGTGAGGAAGTAAGTGGAAGCAGTGCCAGGACTCAGCTGAGGGCCCCGTGGTCGCCAACCCACGCTCCAAAGTTCAGAGTAAAAATTCATCAGCGTTCACTCTACTTACATCACCTAAATTACTCTTCCAAAAGAAAATGGCATAATTGCTTAAGAACTTATTTTGAAGCATTCGAATATTCAGCAGTAAAGAAGTAAACATGGCGGTACTTACATAATAACAATGTACTATCGTCTACACTATGTTCTTCTTTATTATAACTATATAACTATTGAAACAATAATGTTACATAAGTAGAGAGGCTTAAGAACAAGTAAGAGTTTTTACACTAGACATGGTACAATAGTCTCACTGGCTTGTAACGCGGGAGTAGTAATTACTTCATCCTCCTTTAACACCAATCAGGGGAAGAATATATCAGTATATGCGGGTATCGGCAAAGAAGTGGAAGCATCACAAATGGCATAATACTGAAAGGCTCCACGGCCTCACAAATATAGCACTCCACCTGGAATGTCTGGTCTTCCAGCTTCGAATCTGATCTCGAAAGACATTATCGCAAAGAGCTTCCAGAACAAAATTAATGGATCGGAGGATGGCGTCTAAGCTGTGTCTTCCGAAGGGAACTATGGAGAGTGATGAACAGGTACGTGGACATTATTTACTTAATGAGCTAAATTTCATTCACGCCTCATACTTATTATACAACGTTAGTGTTGCTAAGGTTGGCCCCAAGAACAAGTTCACCTGTATTACCGCCGCTTTCGATTATGAAAAATGCACAGTTTTTGGAGGGAAGTCACAGAACAATTCAAATATTTGTTATTTTATTTAAATGATTTTAAATACTAATTGGATAAATAAAGTTGATGAAGTTGTACGTCTCAGTGTTACGTCATTACATAATAATCTCGTATTTCCCTCCCTCGAACTGTGCCCTCTAAATTTAAAGGAGAAAGGGAAATTTATGCGGGTAAATGCAGTAAAATTATTCCTTTGTTAGTAATTTTTGCATGTATTTGTCACTCTTCTAAAAATGTATACACAATTTTACAAAATTCTGTTGATTATCTACTTGTTGATTATACTACTAATTTTACATATACATCATTCGACCCGGCATAGGGTCATCTTCAGTAAGATAATATATAAGAAATTAAAAACATTCGACACACAATATGAAGTGTTGTTAAAAATCTTTTTCCTTAAAAGGGATGAAATGTTTAAAAAGTGTTAATCTTTAAAAGAGTATTTGAGTTGGAGGCCTTTTGTTTCAACATTGTCGTTGTCCGCTGATATAGTTCAACTGATATCTGTACACTGTTGACATAGTTATTATAATCAGTTATGCATAGGTTCATACTGAAATTGAACCGTCTGTTTTCTAGTCTGTAAAATGGATAATAATAATCGAATTAAGAATTTAAAATGGTGACTGACAGGAAACATTGAAGGCAATTTATCATGAACGACAAATCAAAAGTGGACGTGAGTTCCCTGTGTAACAGTGCACTTGTAATTTTCATACCCTTAATACCTCACACATAAAGCGAACGACGAGATCAGCAGTAGTCGGTCATCAGCTAGTAGGTGTTCGAGTGCTTCCCGCAGGCCGAGGCTCCGTCTTAGATCAGAAAGATCGGCGCACCACAAGAACACACTGGGGGGCTTACCTCTTTAAGGGATAAGAGTGCGTAGATCGTCCATGACCTGTCCTCAGCCTACACAATACTATGCCCTCTCTCCGTGAAGGCCGGAAAGAGGACCGCCATACGGTGGTTGTCTTCTTTATTGATCTGAGCTTGTTGGGAGTTCGGATAGCGACCTACTCGTTTTCCCAGGACGCCAAGAATGTTCGACGTAGCTGAGAACAGATATCTTTACCAGGTACACTGATACGTCTTCCTTTGCAGCTTCATCCGCAAGTTCGTTTCCCGCAATACCAACGTGGCTTGGAAGCTATGTAAAAGTGATTCCGGTGACAGCATTACTAGAAGGTGTTGAATCTGCTGCACCAGTGGATGTTGTGAGGAACATGTGTCAATGGACTGCAGAGAACTTAATGAGTCGGTACACATAAGAAAATAGCTTCTATCGTCACCAAGTGCAAACTGCAGAGCTTCTAAGATGACAAAACGTATAGTAGGTTATATGGTTATATCATCGATGAAGAAAAAGCAACCATTCCCAAATAATGAAGGTTTGAATTTAAGAATAATTTACCATTGGTCCATAGCACGCGGAACAGTGGATGGCTGACTGGGCAAAGACTGAACCCTCTCGTGATGAGCAGAGTAGGAATTTTGAAAACAACGAAAATTAATAACAATATTCAAAGTACAGGAAGAGGTGGTGAATATTGTTTCAAGATAAAGAACAACTAGGCAACCATCCTCTATATAAAACTAATCAGAGAGAAATAATGGAAGGGATCAGACACATCAAAAAATGAAGGCATCGGTCAAAGGAAGACACGGGCCACCAAGGGCATGAAAATGAGAGACTCCCTAGGTCTCCGTACGTATACCGTCGGGGTCAGAAAAGAACAAGAGTAGACCGAGTAAGGTCAGATAGGATACATGAAAGTGAGGAGACTGGCACAAGTAAGTGGGAGTAATGCCAGGACTCAGCTGAGGGACCCATGGACGCCAACTCACGCTCCCAAGCACAGAGCCCCTGGGGCCCCTTTTAGTCGCCTCTTACGACTGGCAGGGTATACCATGTGTCTTCTTCTACCAACCCCACCTACAGGGGGACCTCCTTTAGTCACCCATTTTACTATGGGATTAGCCTCCGTGACACTGGGCCGGTGGTGGTGGTGGTGGTGATTATTGTTATAAGAGGAAGTACAAATAGGCAACCATCCTCTATATAACGCTAATCAGAGAGAAAAAATTTATGGGGTCCGAAACTTCGAAAAATGAGGATATCGGCCAAAGGAAGTCAAGGGCCACGAAGGGCGTGAAAATGAAAGACTCCCTAGTCCTCGCAAACCTAATAGCGTCGGGGTCGGAAAAGAACAAGAGTTGACCAAGAGAGGTCGGATAGGATAGATGAAAGTGAGGAGCCTGGCAAAAGTAAGTGGAAGCAATGCCAGGACCCAGCTATGGGCCCCGTGGTCGCCAACCCACGCTCCAAACTTGAGAGTCCTTGGGGCCCCTTTTAGTCGCCTCTTACGACAGACAGGGGATACCGTGGGTGTTATTCTACCGCCCCCACCCACAGCGGGATGACATTGGGCCTTAAGCACAACTAGGTTTCTAGAAATTTCTCTGAGGAGTGGTGGGATTTCACCTCCTTGTCTTTTGTTGACGGCCGGTTATGTGTAATTGCTTCTTTACTTAAGGCCGTATAGTATGGTTAATTATGGCCCTGTTTGTTCTGAACTTTCATAGGGCAACTGTTTCTCCGTATTAGTTCCCTTTGGGAACAGTGACTAGTATTATTGTTGATTAACGGACAATCCCGCCATGGGACAACGGGTTGCCTAGTATAATTTTAAATGTGGCATAAGAAAATGATTGCTTTTTCGAGTCTAGACTCTTGTCTAGTCTCCTGTGAAGTGTACCTGCCTGGAACAAATCTTGCTTTTTCAAAATATTGTACCTTCCAGTAGCCATAATGCTCTTCGCTAGCTCATTTAACGACTAGGTGATTATCTCAAGTTTTGTACCTGATTTCAGGACTTCTAAGTCCACTGACGAACTCATTATTAACCTGTTCAATTGTATTGTTATTCAGATTTACAATCTCTCAATTTTAAGAAATGAAAGAAGTCAAATTTGCTATGTTAATCGCTCCTCTAAGTAATCCCTTGTGCAGGTACTTCCTATTCCTCCGCGAACACCAGAAACTCTGGAGCTTAAACTGGTTATCCTTCCAAATTATGAGAATAAATTGCCAGTGAGTAAAAGTGTGCCAGCGTTCACTCTACTTACATCATCTAAATTATTAGATTAAATCACTGTTCCGACATAAAATGGCATAATTGCTTAAGAACTTATTTTGAAGCAATTGAATATTCAGTAGGCAATTTTGTAGTGAAGAAATAAACAGTGCGGTACTTACATAATTAAAAAATATCTTCTATCTTCTTCTGAAACAATAAACAATAAGGTTACATAAGTAGAGAGGGTCAAGAACAAGTAAGAGTTTTTACACTAGACATGGTACAATAGCCTAACACGATAGTAGTAATTAATACATCCTCCTTTAACACCAATCAGGGGAAGAATGTCGTCTCGGTTAATAGCTTGCTGTAACTGTCTCTCAGCAAACGCCACCCTTCCAGCGATGGAACGACTACAGACGCAGCAGAGGCGATTATGCCGTTGAAAGCGATTGCGAACAACATGACACTCAATACTTATCCCTAGGGTACTGGTGGTGGGTGGTGATTATTGTTTTAAGAGGAAGTACAACTAGGCAACCATCCTCTATATAACACTAATCACAGGGAAAAATGGAAGGGGTCCGACACTTCGAAAAACGAAGATATCGGCCAAAGGAAGACAAGGGCCACGAAGGGCGTGAAAATGAAAGACTCCCTAGCCCTCGCAAACCTAATAGCGTCGGGGTCGGAAAAGAACAAGAGTTGACCAAGAGAGGTCGGATAGGATAGATGAAAGTGAGGGAGCCTGGCACAAGTAAGTGGAAGCAATGCCAGGACTCAGCTGAGGGCCCCGTGGTCACCAACCCACGCTCCAAAGTTCAGAGCCCCTGGGGCCTCTTTTAGTCGCCTCTTACGACAGGCAGGGGATACCGTGGGTGTTATTCTACCGCCCCCACCCACAGGGGGACCCTAGGGTACTCCATTTTCTTGAACGTAATATTGAGAAAATGCGTTCCATACTCGGGGACGGAAGAGCCGGAGGTACATGAAGTTCTCAATAAATATGGGCAAAACTTCCCCGAAATCCCCACTGGTGTAGAGTGGAGAGTCCCATAGTGGTGGTGGTGGTGGTAATTATTGTTTTAAGAGGAAGT
Organism: Anabrus simplex; assembly: GCF_040414725.1. NCBI lineage: Eukaryota > Metazoa > Arthropoda > Insecta > Orthoptera > Tettigoniidae > Anabrus > Anabrus simplex. The sequence goes on along the minus strand of NC_090276.1, from coordinate 84,590,566 downwards.
ACAACTAGGCAACCATCCTCTATATAACACTAATCAGAGGGAAAGATGGAAGTGATCCGACACTTCGAAAAATGAAGATATCGGTCAAAGGAAGACAAGGACCGCGATGGGCGTGAAAATGAAAGACCCCCTAGCCCTCGCAAACCCAAAACGGTCGGTGTCTGAACAGAACAAGAGTTGATCAAGAGAGGTCGGATAAGATATGTGGAAGTGAGGAGCCTGGCACAAGTAAGTGGAAGCAATGCCAGGACTCAGCTTAGGGCCACTTGGTTGCAACCCCACGCGAAAACTGAGGAAACTGGCACAAATACGCAGAAGTAAGGCAAGGACACCACTTAAGGCATCGTGGTCGCCAACGCACATTCCCAAGTTGATAGACCCTGGGGCCCATTTTAGTCGCCTCTCACAACAGGCAGGGAATACCGCGGATGTTATTCTACCGCCAGGGGATGAGTGCCTTAATGCAGCACCTCCTCTGAGGGTATCCCCCGTGATCAGCGTTCCTAAAGACAGAGGCTCTGTTTTAAGACTTCATAACAAACAAGTCTGTGGTTCATGGTGTGGGTTACTGCAGTCACGTCCTAGTCCTTGAACCATGTGGCCCAGTAAGAGGTCCTGAATTTCGGGAAACCATTTGCTACGGAATGGGAGTTGATATCTCGGACATATTCTTGTACTCAGGCGGCTATGACTATTATGCCCCGGTCGTCCCTAACCCATTAGAGGAGAAATCCTCACTTGGACCATGTGTAAGTAGTGTAGCATCCTGCTTCACGAATTTACTCAGCCTCGGACTTACGCGAGTAACAGAGTCCCAATCCATTTGAAAGGAGGGGGGACTCCTTTGAAAAACTTGGCGAACGAAATGGAATTCGATGGGGAGCTATTGATATTAATGGGGCGTATGGGAGAAAGAAAGTAGAATTGACTGAGTCAGCAAAGAGGATCCACCTAGATGTGCTAGGAGCAAGTGATATTCGGGTAAGGGGAGATAACGAGGAAGGAGGTTATAATGTGTACTTGACGGGTGTTAAAAAGGGAAGGGCAGAGTATGGGGTAGGGCTGTTTATCAGGAATACCATTGCACGCAATATAGTTTCTGTTAGGCACGTAAATGAGAGAACGATGTGGGTAGATTTGGCAGTTGGAGGAATTAGGACGAGAATTATCTCAGTGTATTCACCATGTGAGGGTGCAGATGAGGCTGAAATTAACAGGTTTTATGAAACATTGAGTGACATCGTAGTCAGGCTCAATATCTAGGATAAGAGTGTGCTAATGGGTGATTTCAATGCCAGAGTTGGAAATAGAACTGAAGGATACGAAGGGGTATTCGGTAAATGTGGGGAAGATATGGAAGCTCATAGGAAAGGGAAGGGTTATTTGGACATCTGTGCCAGTATTTGTTTAGCTGTTACGAATACATTCTTCAAGCATAAGGCTATTCACCGCTACACATGCGAGGCTAGGGGTACCAGATCCATCATAGACTATCTTAAACGACCTCTATTTCAGGAAATCTGTTAGAAATGTTCGGGTTTCCCTGGGATTTTTCGAAGATACAGACCACTACCTGATCCGCAGTGAACTACGTATCTTTAGGTCTAAGATAGAGAAAATGAAATCTGTCTGCAAACGAATAAGGGTAGAAAATCTCCAGGATGAGCAAATTAGACAGAAGTTCATGGATATGATAAGTGAGAAGTTCCGAACAGTGGACAGTAAGCAGGTTCAGGATATAGAAAGAGAAGGGGTGACATACAGGAAGGTGGTGGTGGTGGTGGTGATTATTGTTTTAAGAGGAAGTACAACTAGGCAACCATCCTCTATATAACACTAATAAGAGAGAAAATTGGAAGGGGTCCGACACTTCGAAAATTGAGGATATCGGCCAAAGGAAGGCAAGGGCCACGAAGGGCGTGAAAATGAAAGACTCCCTAGCCCTCACAAACCTAATAGCGTCGGGGTCAGAAAAGAACAAGAGTTGACCAAGGGAGGTCGGATAGGATAGATGAAAGTGAGGAGCCTGGCACAAGTAAGTGGAAGAAATGCCAGGACTCAGCTGAGGGCCCCGTGGTCGCCAACCCACGCTCCAAAGGTCAGAGCCCCTGAGGCCCCTTTTAGTCGCCTCTTACGACAGGCAGGGAATACCGTGGGTGTTATTCTACCGCCCCCACCCACAGGGGAATGACATACAGGAAAGCTGTAGTAGAAACAGCAAGGGAATGTCTAGGGACAACTGTATGTAAAGATGGGGAAAAACTAACATCTTGGTGGAATGATGAAGTGAGAGGTGGTGGTGATTATTGTTTTAAAAGGAAGTACAACTAGGCAGCCATCCTCTATATAACACTAATCAGAGGGAAAATATTGAAGGGGGCCGACACTTCAAAAAATGGAGATATCGGCCAAAGGAAGACAAGGGCCACGAAGGGCGTGAAAATGAAAGACTCCCTAGCCCTCGCAAACCTAATAGCGTCGGGGTCGGAAAAACAAGAGTTGACCAAGGGAGGTCGGATAGGAGTGGTGGTGGTGATTATTGTTTTAAGAGGAAGTACAACTAGGCAACCATCCTCTATATAACACTAATCAGAGAGGAAAATGGAAGGGATCCGACACATCGAAAAATGAAGATAGCAGTCAAAGAAAGACAAGGGCCACGAAGGGCGTGAAAATTAAAGACTCCCTAGCCCTCGCAAACCTAATAGCGTCGGGGTCGGAAAAGAAAAAGAGTTGACCAAGGGAGGTCGGATAGGATAGATGAAAGTGAGGAGCCTGGCAAAAGTAAGTGGAAGTAATGCGAGGACCCAGCTATGGGCTCCGTGGTCGCCAACCCACGCTCCAAACTTGAGAGCCCTTGGGGCCCCTTTTAGTCGCCTCTTACGACAGACAGGGGATACCGTGGGTGTTATTCTACCGCCCCCACCCACAGCGGGATGACATTGGGCCTTAAGCACAACTAGGTTTCTAGAAATTTCTCTGAGGAGTGGTGGGATTTCACCTCCTTGTCTTTTGTTGACGGCCGGTTATGTGTAACCTTTGCTTCTTTTCTTAAGGCCGTATAGTATGGTTAATTATGGCCCTGTTTGTTCTGAACTTTCATAGGGCAACTGTTTCTCCGTATTAGTTCCCTTTGGGAACAGTGACTAGTATTATTGTTGATTAACGGACAATCCCGCCATGGGACAACGGGTTGCCTAGTATAATTTTAAATGTGGCATAAGAAAATGATTGCTTTTTCGAGTCTAGACTCTTGTCTAGTCTCCTGTGAAGTGTACCTGCCTGGAACAAATCTTGCTTTTTCAAAATATTGTACCTTCCAGTAGCCATAATGCTCTTCGCTAGCTCATTTAACGACTAGGTGATTATCTCAAGTTTTGTACCTGATTTCAGGACTTCTAAGTCCACTGACGAACTCATTATTAACCTGTTCAATTGTATTGTTATTCAGATTTACAATCTCTCAATTTTAAGAAATGAAAGAAGTCAAATTTGCTATGTTAATCGCTCCTCTAAGTAATCCCTTGTGCAGGTACTTCCTATTCCTCCGCGAACACCAGAAACTCTGGAGCTTAAACTGGTTATCCTTCCAAATTATGAGAATAAATTGCCAGTGAGTAAAAGTGTGCCAGCGTTCACTCTACTTACATCATCTAAATTATTAGATTAAATCACTGTTCCGACATAAAATGGCATAATTGCTTAAGAACTTATTTTGAAGCAATTGAATATTCAGTAGGCAATTTTGTAGTGAAGAAATAAACAGTGCGGTACTTACATAATTAAAAAATATCTTCTATCTTCTTCTGAAACAATAAACAATAAGGTTACATAAGTAGAGAGGGTCAAGAACAAGTAAGAGTTTTTACACTAGACATGGTACAATAGCCTAACACGATAGTAGTAATTAATACATCCTCCTTTAACACCAATCAGGGGAAGAATGTCGTCTCGGTTAATAGCTTGCTGTAACTGTCTCTCAGCAAACGCCACCCTTCCAGCGATGGAACGACTACAGACGCAGCAGAGGCGATTATGCCGTTGAAAGCGATTGCGAACAACATGACACTCAATACTTATCCCTAGGGTACTGGTGGTGGGTGGTGATTATTGTTTTAAGAGGAAGTACAACTAGGCAACCATCCTCTATATAACACTAATCACAGGGAAAAATGGAAGGGGTCCGACACTTCGAAAAACGAAGATATCGGCCAAAGGAAGACAAGGGCCACGAAGGGCGTGAAAATGAAAGACTCCCTAGCCCTCGCAAACCTAATAGCGTCGGGGTCGGAAAAGAACAAGAGTTGACCAAGAGAGGTCGGATAGGATAGATGAAAGTGAGGGAGCCTGGCACAAGTAAGTGGAAGCAATGCCAGGACTCAGCTGAGGGCCCCGTGGTCACCAACCCACGCTCCAAAGTTCAGAGCCCCTGGGGCCTCTTTTAGTCGCCTCTTACGACAGGCAGGGGATACCGTGGGTGTTATTCTACCGCCCCCACCCACAGCGGGACCCTAGGGTACTCCATTTTCTTGAACGTAATATTGAGAAAATGCGTTCCCTACTCGGGGACGGAAGAGCCGGAGGTACATGAAGTTCTCAATAAATATGGGCAAAACTTCCCCGAAATCCCCACTGGTGTAGAGTGGAGAGTCCCATAGTGGTGGTGGTGGTGGTGGTAATTATTGTTTTAAGAGGAAGTACAACTAGGCAACCATCCTCTATATAACACTAATCAAAGGGAAAAAATGGAAGGGATCCGACACTTCGAAAAATGAAGATATCGGTCAAAGGAAGACAAGGACCACGAAGGGCATGAAAATGAAAGACCCCCTAGCCCTCGCAAACCCAAAACGGTCGGTGTCTGAACAGAACAAGAGTTGATCAAGAGAGGTCGGATAAGATATGTGGAAGTGAGGAGCCTGGCACAAGTAAGTGGAAGCAATGCCAGGACTCAGCTTAGGGCCACGTGGTTGCAACCCCACGCGAAAACTGAGGAAACTGGCACAAATACGCAGAAGTAAGGCAAGGACACCACTTAGGGCATCGTGGTCGCCAACGCACATTCCCAAGTTGATAGACCCTGCGGCCCATTTTAGTCGCCTCTCACAACAGGCAGGGAATACCGCGGATGTTATAATACCGCCAGGGGATGAGTGCCTTAATGCAGCACCTCCTCTGAGGGTATCCCCCGTGATCAGCGTTTCTAAAGACAGAGGCTCTGTTTTAAGACTTCATAACAAACAAGTCTGTGGTTCATGGTGTGGGTTACTGCAGTCACGTCCTAGTCCTTGAACCATGTGGCCCAGTAAGAGGTCCTGAATTTCGGGAAACCATTTGCTACGGAATGGGAGTTGATATCTCGGACATATTCTTGTACTCAGGCGGCTAGGACTATTAATCCACCGGTCGTCCCTAACCCATTAGAGGAGAAATCCTCACTTGGACCATGTGTAAGTAGTGTAGCATCCTGCTTCACGAATTTACTCAGCCTCGGACTTACGCGAGTAACAGAGTCCCAATCCATTTGAAAGGAGGGGGGACTCCTTTGAAAAACTTGGCGAACGAAATGGAATTCGATGGGGAGCTATTAATATTAATGGGGCGTATGGGAGAAAGAAAGTAGAATTGACTGAGTCAGCAAAGAGGATCCACCTAGATGTGCTAGGAGCAAGTGATATTCGGGTAAGGGGAGATAACGAGGAAGGAGGTTATAATGTGTACTTGACGGGTGTTAAAAAGGGAAGGGCAGAGTATGGGGTAGGGCTGTTTATCAGGAATACCATTGCACGCAATATAGTTTCTGTTAGGCACGTAAATGAGAGAACGATGTGGGTAGATTTGGCAGTTGGAGGAATTAGGACGAGAATTATCTCAGTGTATTCACCATGTGAGGGTGCAGATGAGGCTGAAATTAACAGGTTTTATGAAACATTGAGTGACATCGTAGTCAGGCTCAATATCTAGGATAAGAGTGCTAATGGGTGATTTCAGTGCCAGAGTTGGAAATAGAACTGAAGGATATGAAGGGGTATTCGGTAAATGTGGGGAAGATATGGAAGCTCATAGGAAAGGGAAGGGTTATTTGGACATCTGTGCCAGTATGGCTTTAGCTGTTACGAATACATTCTTCAAGCATAAGGCTATTCACCGCTACACATGGGAGGCTAGGGGTACCAGATCCATCATAGACTATCTTAAACGACCTCTATTTCAGGAAATCTGTTAGAAATGTTCGGGTTTCCCTGGGATTTTTCGAAGATACAGACCACTATCTGATCCGCAGTGAACTACGTATCTTTAGGTCTAAGATAGAGAAAATGAAATCTGTCTGCAAACAAATAAGGGTAGAAAATCTCCAGGATGAGCAAATTAGACAGAAGTTCATGGATATGATAAGTGAGAAGTTCCGAACAGTGGACAGTAAGCAGGTTCAGGATATAGAAAGAGAAGGGGTGACATACAGGAAAGCTGTAGTAGAAACAGCAAGGGAATGTCTAGGGACAACTGTATGTAAAGATGGGGAAAAACTAACATCTTGGTGGAATGATGAAGTGAGAGGTGGTGGTGATTATTGTTTTAAAAGGAAGTACAACTAGGCAACCATCCTCTATATATCACTAATCAGAGGGAAAATATTGAAGGGGGCCGACACTTCGAAAAATGAAGGTATCGGCCAAAGGAAGACAAGGGCCACGAAGGGCGTGAAAATGAAAGAGGTGGTGGTGGTGATTATTGTTTTAAGAGGAAGTACAACTAGGCAACCATCCTCTATATAACACTAATCAGAGAGAAAATATGGAAGGGATCCGACACTTCGAAAAATGAAGGTATCGGCCAAAGGAAGACAAGGGCCACGAAGGGCGTGAAAATGAAATACTCCCTAGCCCTCGCAAACCTAATAGCGTCGGGGTCGGAAAAGAACAAGAGTTGACCAAGGGAGGTCGGATAGGATAGGTGAAAGTGAGGAGCCTGGCACAAGTAAGTGGAAGCAATGCCAGGACTCAGCTAAGGGCCCCGTGGTCGCCAACCCACGCTCCAAAGTTCAGAGCCCCTCTGGGATGAAAATGAAAGACTCCCTAGCCCTCGCAAACCTAATAGCGTCGGGGTCGGAAAAGAACAAGAGTTGACTAAGAAAGGTCGGATAGGATAGATGAAAGTGAGGAGCCTGGCACAAGTAAGTGGAAGCAATGCCAAAACTCAGCTGAGGGCCCCGTGGTCGCCAACCCACGCTCCAAAGTTCAGAGCCCCTGAGGCCCCTTTTAGTCTCCTCTTACGACAGGCAGGGGATACCGTGGGTGTTATTCTACCGCCCCCACCCACAGGGGGATGACCAAGGGAGGTCGGATAGGATAGATGAAAGTGAGGAGCCTGGCAAAAGTAAGTGGAAGCAATGCCAGGACCCAGCTATGGGCCCCGTGGTCGCCAACCCGCGCTCCAAAGCTATGAGCCCCTGGGGCGTGGTGGTGATTATTGTTTTAAGAGGAAGTACAACTAGGCAACCATCCTCTATATAACACTAATCAGAGGGAAAAACGGAAGGGATCCGACACTTCGAAAAATGAAGATATCGGTCAAAAGAAAGACAAGGGCCACGAAGGGCGTGAAAATGAAAGACTCCCTAGCCCTCGCAAACCTAATAGCGTCGGGGTCAGAAAAGAACAAGAGTTGACCAAGTGAGGTCGGAGAGGTGGTGGTGATTATTGTTTTAAGAGGAAGTACAACTAGGCAACCATCCTCTATATAACACTATTCAGAGAGAAAAAATGGAAGTGTTCCGATACTTCGAAAAATGAAGGTATCGGCCAAAGGAAGACAAGGGCCGCGAAGGGCATGAAAATGAAGGACTCCCTAGCCCTCGCAAACCTAATAGCGTCGGGGTCGGAAAAGAACAAGAGTTGACTAAGGGAGGTCGGATAGAATAGATGAAGGTGAGGAGCCTGGCACAAGTAAGTGGAAGCAATGCCAGGACTCAGCTGAGGGCACCGTGGTCGCCAACCTACGCTCCAATGTTCAGAGCCCCTTGGGCCCCTTTTAGTCGCCTCTTACGACAGGCAGGGGATACCGTGGGTGTTATTCTACCGCCCCCACCCACAGGGGGAGCCCCTGGGGTCCCTTTTAGTCGCCTCTTACGACTGGCAGGGGATACCGTGGGTGTTATTCTACCGCCCCCACCCACAGGGGGGTGATGAAGTGAGAGCAGCTTGTAAACGTAAAATGAAGGCTTATCAGAAATGGCTCCAAACAAGTGTTGATGCGGATAGGAAATTGTACGTAGATGGAAGAGGTGGAGGAGGTGATTATTGTTTTAAGAGGAAGTACAACTGGGCAACCATCCTCTATATAACGCTAATCAGAGAGAAAAAATGGAAGGGGTCCGACACTTCGAAAAATGAAGGTATCGGCCAAAGAAAGACAGGGGCCACGAAGGGCGTGAAAATGAAAGACTCCCTAGCCCTCGCAAACCTAATAGCGTCGGGGTCGGAAAAGAACAAGAGTTGACCATGGGAAGTTGGATAGGATAGATGAAAGTGAGGAGCCTGGCACAAGTAAGTGGAAGCAATGCCAGGACTCAGCTAAGGGCCCCGTGGTCGCCAACCCACGCTCCAAGGTTCAGAGCCTCTGGGGGCCCATTTAGTCACCTCTTACGACAGGCAGGGGATACCGTGGGTGTTATTCTACCGCCCCCACTACAGGGGGACGTAGATGGAAGAAACAGGGTGAAACGAATAGATCATGTGGTGATATTGAAAAGGTTAGTTGAAGCAGCGGGGAAATCTTCGTGTACACTAGCAATTACCTTAGGAAGTATGTGAAAAAAGGAAAGAACATTATTTTGGGTAATACAGGTGAACTCATAATTCGTAGATCCCAAGGAGTCAATGGACAAGTGAAGGGAATATTTTGAAAATCTTCTCGAAGTAAAAGGAAATCATCCTGGTGGTGTCGCGAACAACCGAGCTTAAGGGGAGGAGGAGAATTATGTTGGTGGAATTACATTTGAAGAAGTGGATAGATGGTAAATAAACTCAATTTTCATAAAGCGGCAGGAATATGAAGCGAAGAAAAGAATGGCGTATGGCTTTTAGCGCCGGGACTGTCCGACGACACCCGTAAGCGACCTGTGCGTCATGATGAAGACGACACATACACTCAGCCCTCGCGCTAGCGAAATTAACCAATGATGGTTAAAATTCTCGACCCTGCCGAGATCCCTGTGATCAAACATCAACACGCTAACCATTTAGCCAACCTGAAATGGTGAAGTATAGTGGGAAGGCTTCATAGAGTAACAAAACTAGCAGGGAGTGTTCAGACTGGAGGAAGGTATCTCATACCGCTGGCGTCTTGGAAGGGAGAGTGCGATCACTGGTTGAGAGGATGTTGCATGGCTGTCATGATCAGATTTGCAGTATGCGCGAAGTTGATTGTTGTTTTAAGTGGAAGTACAACTGGGCAATCATCCTCTATATAACACTAATCAGAGAGAAAAATGGAAGGGATACGACACTTGGAAAAATGTAGGTATCGGCCAAAGGAAGACAAGGGCCACGAAGGGCGTGAAAATGAAAGACTCCCGAGGCCTCCGTACGTAATACCGTCGGGGTATTGATGGTAGAGTGAGTTTTTGGTTCAGGGTACTTAGAGGGATTAGACAGAACTGTAATCTTTCACCTTTTTTGCTCGTAGTTTACATTGGATAATCTGCTGAAAGGTACACAGTGGCAGGGAGGGATTGGGAATGTAGTAAGCCGTCTGGTCTATGCTGACGATTTGGTCTTAATGGCAGATTGTAACGAAAGACTGCAGTCTAATATCTTGGAACTTGGATATAGGTGCAATGAGCAAGGTGTGAAAATAAGGCTTTCGAAGACTAAATTGATGTCACTACGTAAGGTATTCAACAGAGTTGAATGTCAGATTGGTGATACAAACTGGAAAAGGTAGATAACTTCAAGTATTAGGATTTGTGTTCTCCCAGGATGGTAATATAGTAAGTGAGATTGAATCAATGTGCAGTAAAGCTAATGCAGTGAGCTCACAGTTGCGATCAACAGAGTGAAGTCAGCTCCCGGTCGAAATTATCTTTACATCGGTCTGTTTTTAGACCAACTTCGCTTTACAGGAGCGAAAGTTGGGTGGACTCAGGACATCTTCATCATAAGTTAGAAGTAGCAGACATTAAAGTAGCAAGAATGATTGCTGGTAAAAACAGGTGGGAACAATGGCAGAAGGGTACTCGGAATGAGGAGATAAAGGCTAATTTAGGAATGAACTCGATGGATGAAGCTGTACGCATAAACCGGCTTCGGTGGTGCGGTCCTGTGAGGCGAATGGAGGAGGATAGGTTACCTAGGAGAATAATGGGCTCTGTTGTGGAGGATATTAGAAGTAGAGGGAGAACTAGGCGACGATGACTAGACTTAGTTTCTAACGATTTAAATATAAGAGGTATTGAACTAAATGAGGCTACAGCACCAGTTGCAAATACAGGATTGTGGCGACGTTCAGTAAATTCACAGACTTGCAGACTGGACGCTGAAAGGCATAACGGTATATAATGATTGAACCCCAGGATCTGGAGAATCCAAATCAACTGCTGAACTCATTCTTGGATGGACACTTTTTCATCTTACTCTGCACACTGCAGACGAATGAATGACACTGGCAGTGCTTGATCTTTAGAGGGTTCTTGGAAATATGAAGTTCATAAATGGAGTCTGGAAAATATTGAAAAGCCAGTGTTGAAAAATAAAGACTTGGCCCCCATTTTTAAAGGTGTCCTCAATGATCTTCCACCAACTGCCAGGAAATGTGCCGTGGGGTCGCCATGCCATTGCCGATTGACGAAGAATGTGGTGGTGGTGGTGATTACTGTTTTAAGAGGAAGTACAGCTAAGCAACCATCCTCTATATGACACTAATCAGAAAGAAAAATGGAAGGGATCCGACACTTCGAAAAATGAAGGTATCGGCCAAAGAAAGACAAGGGCCACGAAGGGTGTGAAAATGAAAGACTCACTAGGCCTCCATACGTAATACCGTCGGGGTCTGAAAAGAACAAGTGTTGACCAAGGGAGGTCGGATAGGATAGATGAACGTGAGGAGCCTGGCACAAGTAAGTGGAAGCAATGCCAGGACTCAGCTAAGAGCCCCGTGCTTTCCAACCCACGCTCCAATGTTCAGAGCCCTTTGGGGCCCCTTTTAGTCGCCTCTTACGACAGGCAGGGGATACCGTGGGTGTTGTTATTCTACCGCCCCCACCCACAGGGGGATGATGGACGAAGGAAGATCATACGAAGGTAAATGACATAGGACTGAATGGAGTGGAGCCGCTGAAGGTACGTCTTTATACAAGATGTAGGCATTAAATGAGGAACTTGTGCAGGGAATTTGCATTTGATAGGAGTCAAAATTGTTCACTGGAGTCCTCAGCTGGTTTAATGAAAACCCTCAATAGCAACTTCGATATGGAAAACCAAGTTATGAAGGGAATTTCCAAAATAAATGTATATCTTCTACAAGTGGAGTGAACACCTAGTAGCATACCGAGCCTCCTTAAGAAAACCCTCTTTTGGCCGGAAAGTTATAACGCCCACAGCAAACAAAAAAATCATCCCTTCGGCTGTGGCATCAAAATAATGGCATAAATTTAAAGCATAGGACAAACTTGAATTAGAAGAAAGCAAAATACGATCAGCTGCTGAGAGACAGAGAGAAAAGTGCTTAAAGGAGAAGAGGGTTAAAAAGTTAAAGAGGGAAAGAAAACAGGGTGTTGGTGGTGGTGAAGTACGACTCGGCAACCATCATCTATTAAGGAAGAAAAGGGAAGGGAATAAACACTTTGAAAAATGAAGGTATCGGCCAAACGAAGACAAGGGCCATGAAGGGCGTGAAAATGAAAGACTCATTAGATCTCCAGTGCTCTAATAGCGCCGAGCTACGAAAAGAACAAGAGTTGACCAAGACAGATCGGATAGGACGGATGAAGGTGGTGGTGGTGATTATTGTTTTAAGAGGAAGTACAACTAGGCAACCATCCTCTATATAACACTAATCAGGCGGAAAAATGGAAGGGATCCGATACTTCGGAAAATGAAGATATCGGCCAAAGCAAGACAAGGGCCACGAAGGGCGTGAAAATTAAAGACTCCCTAGCCCTCGCAAACCTAATAGCGTCGGGGTCGGAAAAGAACAAGAGTTGACCAAGTGAGGTCGGATAGGATAGATGAAAGTGAGGAGCCTGGCACAAGTAAGTGGAAGCAATGTCAGGACTCAGCTGAGGGCCCCGTGGTCGCCAACCCATGCTCCAAAGTTCAGAGCCCTGGGGATGTGGGTGGGGGCTGTAGAATAACACCCAAGGAGTAAAAGGGATCTAAGGCTCTTAACTTGGGAGCATGTGCTGGCGACCACAGGACTCCAGCTGAGTTCTAGCTCCTCACTTTCATGTATCCTATCTGAGCTCTCTCGGTCAACTTTCGTTCTTTCCCGATCCGGACGGTACTAGAGCACTCGACGCTAAGGGAGTCTTTTATTTTCACGCCCTTCGTGCCCCCGCCTTTCTTTTGCCGATACCTTCATTTTTCGAAGTATCGGGCTCCTTCCAATATTTTTCATCTAATTACTGTTAATAGAGCATGGTTGCCTACTGTACTTCCTTTTAAAACAATAATCACCACCACCACCGCCTCCAACAACAACAACAACAACAACATGACCACAACATCATCACTTAACATAAGTGGTGGTGGTGGTGTTTTTTGTTTTAAGAGGAAGTACAACTTGGCAACCATCTTCTACTAACACTAAACATAGAAACAGAAATGGAATCGAACCAACACTGCGAAAAATGAAGGTATTGGCCAAGCAAATACAAGGGTAACGAACGGCGTGGAGATGAAAAGCTCCCTAGGCCTTGAGTTCTCTAATACCGTCGGGGTCTGAAAAGAACAAAAGTAGGTCAGATAGGATACATAAAAGTAAGGAGCCTGGTACACATAAGTGGAAGCAACGCCAGGACTCAGTTCAGGGCCCTGTGGTCGGTAACCTACTCAAACCCTTTGTCAGAGTTCCCTATTCTTTGTGAAATAGCTGTCCCTTATACTCCACTTACGAACAACACCACATGTGACATAACCTGTGCTATTAAACTCTCTTATTTTACAATCGTTCGTGGAGTACTCACCTTCCGCGTTCGCTTTCTTTAATCAATGAAAATTGACAAGTAACCTTGGTTACCGTCTCTGTTGTTGTAGCCCATTGTTGTTTAGAACTATCCTGTGCCGTAACTAGTGCATCGCACACTTCCTCACAACCCAACTGGTGAAGTACAGCTGGGTAATCTTCCCGTCTGAACAAAATAAGTGAAAAAATTTAAATTAACACAAAATTATTTATTCAGCGAAGGAACTGCGAAATGAAATACAAAATAAAAGTGGTGGTGGTGGTGGTGATTATTGTTTTAAGAGGAAGTACAACTAGAACAAGGCTTAACCAAGAGAGGTCGAACAGGAGAGATGAAAGTGAGGAGCCTGGCACAAGTAAGTGGAAGAAATGCCAGGACTCAGCTAAGGGCCCCGTGATCGCTAACCCACGCTCAGAGCCCCTGAGACCCCTTTTAGTCGCCTCTTACGACAGGCAGGGGATACCGTGGGTATTATTCTACCGCCCCCACCCACAGGGGGATTAAGCAGGAAAAGGTCACCAACGAATCAAAAGGGAGCCTGAACACTGTCGCTCATAAAGACATATGAACTAAGGGATTTTTAGTTATCATAAGATTATTACTAAATAATGTTTAATAGGTTTCGTTTGACCGCCTCCGTCATTTAACGGCTAAACTGCCAACCAGGCATTCTCAGATGTTCGTGCTTAATTTTGATTAGTCTCATTTTTCAACAACTACAGAACTGGAATCATGTGCTTAGGCGGCTTGGAGTATACAATCCACCGTTGGTCCCTAACCCGTTAGAGGAGAGATCCTCACTTGGACTATGTGTAAGTAGGGTAACATCACGCTTCAGCACATTCTAAGAAAGCCTCGGACCTATGGGAGAAACGGAGTCCCACTCCCATTTGACAGGAGAGGGACTCCTTGGAGACAAGTTGCCGAACGATATGGAATTGTATGGGGAGCTATCAATATGGGAGAAAGAACGTAGAACTAGCTAAGTAGCAATGAGGATGCAACTGAATGTGCTAGGAGTAAATGATATTCGGGTAAGGGAAGATAACGAAGAAGAGATAGGAGATTATAAAGTGTACTTGATGGGTGTTAAAAAGGGAAGGGCAGAGTATGGGTTAGTGCTTTTGCACGCAACATACTGTAGTTTCTGTTAGGAACGTAAATGAGCGAGTGTTGTGGGTAGATTTGGCAGTTGGAGGAATTAGGACGAGATCTCTCTCACCATGGGAGCGTGCAGATGAGGAGTTTTATCAAGCATTGAGTGACTTCGTAGTCTGCATAATGCTAATACTTACTTTTATTTTACAGCGCAATATCCCGGTGGTAATGCTCACTTACAGTCATGTAATCTATATATATATATAAAAGCAAGTCGGTCTTGAGCGATGTATATATAAAAATTTAAAAATAAAAATAGACGTGATTTTATGAGGCACGCCCAGAAATTTCAGAAATTTGAAACTTTGTACGGAAGAAGCTGATGACTTGAGGTGAGGATCCCTAGAAAAATCGAAAATTCTCAAATTTCCCTGAAGGGGGCAAGCTGGGGGGGGGGCTCAAATTTTGGACTCAGCATAAGAACACAGTCGTATAATCTATCCAAAGCGACAACCTATAGGTTTCGTGAGCTTAAAAAAAATTCAGGAATTTCCTCATTTTTATCCCCCGTCACCCCAAATCAAGATGGCGGCACAACCTGCCAGACGAGGTAGAACATTTAAATTTTGCGAAATTATAGCTTTTAGCCTGTAACCGACGGAAAAATTCCAAGATGTTCAAATTTTTCACTTTTTACCCCCCCAAAATATCGAAATATGGGGGCAATTTAAATGACTGCGCAGACATTTTTAAGGTAGTTGTTGGCTGAATGGTAAGTCGTGTCACAAAACGGATGGCACAATCTCTGTTCAATTTGAAGTGCTCTACAACTTTGGTCCTATGACAATTTTTCGTAACTCTCTCCCTTATACGTTAGATTTGGCCGTATTTCTGGATTGTTCGTAAATTTGGTGATTTATACAAGTATATTTCATTCTTTGACATACTTATAGGAAGGATAGGATCATAAAGTTTTTGTGCGCACATTGGCACGATCAAAGGCCATATGTGGGGCACTCCTTGGAGATTGGAGCATGTGTACCCGGGCAGTTGAGGTGTTATAACTGTCAAAAGTTTGGCCACACCTCAATGAGATGTACAGGTTCGACGACCTTCAATCTGTGTGGAATGTGCGAATATGCTGGGTTTGACTGCACACCACCACCTGTGTGCTCAACTGCCCGGGTACGCATGCTCCAATCTCCAATGAGTGCCCCACATTCAAGCAGGAGAAGAAGATCCAGGAGAAATAAAACGCTGGGAAACCTATCCAGACGCCCGGAGGAAGATCAGGACCATGGCTGCTCCGGAGTTCTCCATCTCCTTCGCTGAATAGGTCGCAAACGTGCGGATCACTCCGCAGAATTTTGTACAGAACAGCAGTATTGAAAACGCATCGATAAGTCAAAGACAGCACAAAAGATAATCGCTAAGGAAACTGGAGATTAAGAGCAAAAGAACCGAAAATTCGTTATTGCCGACTATGCCTGGGAAGGCTGTTTGCCAGGACGCTCGGCTGGAAAGTCCTTCCCCTACAGGGCGGGGGGAAAGACTTCCCCGAATAGGGCTGGAAAGTACAGCCCTCCTTCGAATGCCCAGGTTACTAAGGAGGGGAAAGGTAAGCCACAGAGCTCCCTTAAGAAATTGAAGAAGAAGCCTTCTCCAAACCAATCGGGGGTCACAGGATCCCCGAAGCAATCCGGTAAGCCATCGGCCGGCTCTCCTCCAAAAAGAGAGAAACGGTGGGTAAGAGCGAGAGGCCCCAAAGCCCTCTTCTTCGATCACTTTCTGGAGAACCTAATTCTCGCAGGAAGAAGGCCCACTGTAACCGATCAATGAGATCACCGTCCGCGGAGTGTCCAGTCACCGCGCCTCCTTCTTCTGAGGAGACAATGGAGAATGAACCACTCATTGTCGTGGATTGAGATAGTGACAAAAATGATGCCGATGTATTCGGCGGAACCTGGCAGGTAATGGACCGAACGAAGGGCAAGATATTGCTCTAAATTCGAAGTCTTACCGATCCACACAATGGCACTATTGCAGTGGAACTGCAGTAGTTACCCCTGTCGCCTAGCTGAGTTAAGTCAATTGATATCTGTCTATGCGGCCTCCATATTCTGTCTACAGGACCTGGACATCATCCCCCTGTGGGAGGAGGCGGTAGAATAACAACCACTGTATCCCCCGCCTGTGGTAAGAGGCGACTGTAAGTGGGCCCCAGGGGCTCTGAATTTGGAGCGTGGGTTGGCAACCATGGGGTCCTTAGCTGAGTCCTGGTATTGCTTCCACATACTTGTGCCAAGCTCCTCACTTTCGTCTATCCTATCCGACCTCTCTTGGTACACTCTTGTTCTTTTCCGACCCCGACGCTATTAGGTTTGCGAGGGCTAGGGAGTCTTTCATTTACACGCCCTTCGTGGCCCTTGTATTTCTTTGACCGATATCTTCATTTTTCGAAGTGTCGGACCCCTTCCATTATTTCACTCTGATTAGTGTTATATAGAGGATGATTGCCTAGTTGTACTTTCTCTTAAAACAATAATCACCACCACCACCATCCGACATCTTCAGCGAAGAAGTAGCGCTCCGTACTCAGCTAGATGCAGTTGCAGTTCACACTCCGTTGCCAGTAATGACAACGGTTTGCAACGTGCAACGTGCGCTATTTCGTTCTAATACGGTGGCAAGTGCACGACGACTTCTGTGATAGTGACCACTTCCCGATAATTCTATCTCTCTTGAATCAAAGACAGTCCGAAGATCCCAAGCGCTGTTTACTTCGGCGGGCAAATTGGGCAGAAATTTCAAAACGCGCAGTGATGGCTGATGATATGCTGGAGTCTGTTGATGACCACGTTTTTCCCATTACTATGCCCCACGGGTTCTGAAATTTGGAGAGTGGTTGGGCGACCACTGGTCCCTCAGCTGAGTCCTGGCATTGCTTCCACTTACTTGTGCCCAGACTCCTCACTTTCATCTGTCTGATCCGACCACCCTTGGTCAATTTTTTCTTTACCGACCCCGACGCCATTACGTTTGTGAGGACTAGGGAGCCTTTCATTTTCATGCCCTTTCGCTTCCCTTGTCTTCCTTTGGCCGATACCTCATTTTTCGAAGTGTAGGACCCGTTCCATTCTTTCTCCCTGATTACTGTTAGAAGATGGTTGACTAGTTGTACTTACTCTTGAAACAAAAATCATCACCACAATCTTCCATTACAACAGGAATTTTGGCTGCTGCGAAGGAGATAATACCTTACTCATCCGGTATTCGTCGCCGGAAACAGGTCCCATGTTGGACGGCCGAAATTGCAGCAGCCAGGATTTTAGCATTATCGTCGGAATCCTACGGTGGCCAGTCATATCGCTATTACGCGTCTGCGCACGAAGGCCCGTTTTCTTATTCGTAAATAAGAAATTAAGAAAGCTATGTGGCAAAAGTATGTGTCATCCATCAAGGCACATACTCCGTCATCACAAGTGTGGACTAAACTCCGCCGTATTGTCGGAGTACAGAATGTGCCCTCAGTACCCGGAATCTCCATTAATGGAGATATAGTTACGATTCCTTCAGTCATTGCAGACCTCATCGCGTCAAATTTCGCAGATACGTCCAGCTCTAGGAGATACGACCCTCATTTCTTCCTATTAAGCGCGAAGCAGAGGCACACCATTCCTCTTTTGCCTCTAGTGCTTCGCATCCCTACAACGTGGCCTTTACGGAGTGGGAGTTGCGTAGTGCACTCGCGCTATGCAGTGATACGGCTCCTGGACCGGACCAAGTGCTTAAGCATTTGAGTGACAGATGTCTCAAGGATATCCTCACCCTATTCAGGTGGTGGTGGTGGTGATTATTGTTTTAAGAGGAAGTACAACTAGGCAACCATCCTCCATATAACACTAATCAGAAAGAAGAAATGGAAGGGATCCGACACTTCGAAAAATGAAGATATCGGTCAAAGAAAGACAAGGGCCACGAAGGGCGTGAAAATGAAAGACTCCCTAGCCCTCGCAAACCTAATAGCGTCGGGGTCGGAAAAGAACAAGAGTTGACCAAGGGAGGTCGGATAGGATAGGTGAAAGTGAGGAGCCTGGCACAAGTAAGTGGAAGCAATTCACCCTATTCAACAGAATATGGAGTGAGGGAGTGTTTCCATCTCAATGGCGTGAGGGAATTGTGATACCAATTCACAAGCCAGATAAAGATCCAAAACTTCTGGATAGTTATAGGCCAGTATGCCTTAAAAATGGCCTCTGTATGCTATTTGAAAGGATGGTTAACCGGCGTCTTGTGTGGGCCATGGAAAAGGAGGGTCTCTTGCCTAACTACCAGTGTGGTTTTCGCTCTCATCGGTCTGCCACTGATCATCTGGTCAGACTGGAGAGCGCCATTCAGGAGGCCTTTCTCCGGAAGGAACACCTAGTCGCCGTGTTTTTGACCTGGAGAAAGCTTACGACACTACTTGGCGATATGGGATTCCCTCCACACTACACCAGTGGGGATTTCGGGGAAATTTGCCAACGTTTATTGAGAACTTCATGTCCCTCCATCTCTTTCGAGTCCGGGTAGGGAATGCATTTTCTCAATATTACGTTCAGGAAGATGCAGGCAACCTTCAACTGACGGATGTGGGGCTGCCACGTAAGTCTCTTATCAAAATGGAGACCCAGGAATCTGCAGGTGTCAACCACTGGTAAGACACTGTTTCGCAAGCGGAGCTCTGGTTCGGGATGCATTGGTCGACGTCGACAGAAGTGTACAACAGATGTTTTCGCTGCTGAAAATCGAAAACCGTGTTGCAGGGCCCATCTGTCGACTCGGTTAATAGCTTTCTGAAGCTGTCTCTCAGCAAACGCCACCCTTCCGGAGCTGTAATGTAGAGCTAAGTCGTCTACATACAGCGAAGGAACGACTGCAGGCCCAGCAGCGGCAACTATGCCGTTGATGGCGATTGCGAACAGCGTGACACTCAGTACCGATCCCTGAGGTACTCCATTTTCCTGAACGTAATATTGAGAAAAAACATTCCCTACACGGACTCGAAAGAGACGGAGGGACATGAAGTTCGCAATAAACGTTGGCAAATTTCCCCGAAATCCCCACTGATGTAGTGTGGAGAGAATTCAATATCGCCAGGTAGTGTCGTAAGCTTTCTCCAGGTCGAAAAACACGGCGACTAGGTGTTCCTTCCGGAGAAAGGCCTCCTGAATGGCGCTCTCCAGTCTGACCAGGTGATCAGTGGCAGACCGATGAGAGCGAAACCCACACTGGTGGTTAGACAAGAGACCCTCCTTTTCCATGACCCACACAAGACGCCGGTTAACCATCCTTTCAAATAGCTTACAGAGGCCATTTGTAAGGCATATTGGCCTATAACTATCCAGAAGTTTTGGATCTTTACCTGGCTTGGGAATTGGTATTACAATTCCCTCACGCCATTGAGATGGAAACACTCCCTCACTCCATATTCTGTTGAATAGGGTGAGGATATCCTTGAGACATCTGTCACTCAAATGCTTAAGCATTTGATTATGGATTTTGTCCGGTCTAGGAGCTGTATCTCTGCATAGCGCAAGTGCACTTCGCAACTCCCACTCCGTGAAGGGCACGTTGTAGGGATGCGAAGTACTAGAGGCAAAAGAGAGGTGGTGTGCCTCTGCTTCGCGCTAGATAGGAAGAAATGCAGGGTCGTATCTCCTAGAGCTGGACGTATCTGCGAAATGTGACGCGATGTGGTCTGCAATGACTGAAGGAATCGTAACTATATCTCCATTAATGGAGATTCCGGGTACCGGGGGCACATTCTGTACTCCGACAATACGGCGAAGTTTAGTCCACACTTGTGATGATGGAGTTTGTGCCGTGTTGGATGACACATACTTTTCCCACGTAGCTTTCTTACTTTCTCGAATCAAAAAACGGGCCTTCGCGCGCAGACGCTTAAACGCAATATGATTGGCCATCGTAGGATTCCGACGATAATGCTTAAAAGCCCGTCGGCGATCACGTATGGCTGCTGCAATTTCGTCCGTCCACCATGGGACCTGTTTCCGGCGACGAATACCGGACGAGGAAGGAATTGTTTCCTCTGCAGCAGCCAGAATTCCAGTAGTAATGGAAGAGAGGTGGTCGTCAACAGACTCCAGCATATCATCAGATAATCACTGCGCGTTTTGTAAATTCTGGCCAATTTGCCCGCCGAAGTAACCAGCGCTTGGGTACTTCGGACTGTCTTTGATTCAAGAGAGACAGAATTATCGGGAAGTGGTCACTATCACAGAGGTCGTCGTGAACTTGCCACCGTAGCAGGGGAACTAGCGCACGGCTTCACAAGGTGACATCCAGGTGTGAAAATGTGCCATGTGCGCTGCTGAAATGTGTCGGTTCCCCTGTATTAAGCACGCAAAGATCAAACAGGTTGATCATTCTCTCGAGCATCCTCCCCCTAGGACAGGAAGACGGAGAGCCCCATAGTATGTTACGGGCGTTCACGTCTCCCAGCATGAGGAAAGGAGTAGGCAACTGAGTGATCAAATCTTGTAGCGCACGAATTTCAAGATCGTAATCCGGTGGAATGTACACGTTGCAAACCGTTGTCATTACCTCAACGCAATGCGAACTGCAACTGCATCTAGCTGAGTACGGAGCGGTACTTCTTCGCTGAAGATGTCGGAGCGAACTAGGGTACAGACGCCCCCAGTTGCCGCGCCATCCACGGCTACTCTGTCTTTGGAATAAAGACAATATCCTCTCATAGTCGTGTCGTGTCCAGGCCTCAGGTGGTGGTGATTTTTGTTTTAAGAGGAAGTAAACCGAGGTAATCATCCTCTCTGAACAATAAGTGGAAAAGAAATTTAAAATATAAAACAAAATTATTTATTCAACAAAGGAATTTGGAAACGCAGTACAAAATAAAACAAAAAATAATGATAAAACTAGACCGAAAGGATTACTAACGTATCAAAAGGGAACGTACGTTCCCTAAGTAACAGTACACTTGTAATTTATATACCCTTGATAAGTCCACTGTCGCACATAAAGCGGATGACGAGATCAGCAGTAGTCGCGTCATCGGCTAGTATGCGTTCGAGTGTTTCCTGCAGGCCGAGGCTCCGTCTTAGGCCAGAGAGATCGGCGCACTCTGTGAGGATGTGGGCCACGGTGAATTCGGCACCACAAGAACACACTGGGGGGTCTTCCCTCTTTAGGAGATAAGAGTGCGTGGATCGTAAATGACCTATCCTCAGCCTGCACAGTACTATGGCCTCTCTCCGTGAAGGTCGGAAAGAGGACCGCCACACGGTAGTTGTCTTCTTAATTGCTCTCAGCTTGTTGGGAGTTCGGATATCTAGCCACTCCGATTCCCAGAACGCCAAGATGGTTCGACGTAGCTGAGAACAAATATCCTTAGCAGGTACATTGACGGGTCTTGGAGGTAAAAGTGCAGCTTCCTTTGCTGCTTCATCCGCAAGTTCGTTTCCCGCAATCCCAACGTGGCTTGGAAGCCACACGAAAGTAATTCTGGTGCTAGCATCGCTTAACCTGGCTAGAAGGTCATGTATCTGCTGCACCAGTGGGTGTTGCGAGAAACAGGTTCCAATAGACTGCAGAGAGCTTAACGAATCGGTACACAACAGAAAGTGGCTTCCTTCGTCACGCAGTGCAAACTGCAGAGCCTCTAAGATGGCGTAAAGCTCTGCAGTATACACGCTACATACTTTAGGGAGCGAGATCTTCGTACTCATATCATCAATGACAAAAGAGCAACCAACGTTATCTCCGATTTTAGAACCATCCGTGAAGATAAGTCTCGCGGCCGGATATTGGTGAACAAAGTCCTGGAAATACCTCCGATGAACGGAGGAATCCGTGTTCACCTTGGGTCCACGGAGCAGATCTAGACGTATATCTGGTCGCGGAACCAACCACGGAGGTACCTCGCTAAGAGTTCGTTCAAGACAACCACCGATATCAATATTCAAATCATGACACAAGCTATCAATCCGAAACCCAATCGGCCGTGTGGCATTCGGCCGGTCTTGGCACCGCTGGTGGTATTGGGTGCGATAGATGCATTGATAGCTTGGATGTAGCGGCATTTCACGAATTTTGGCAGCGTACGTTAGGAGTAATTGCTGCCTCCTTATCCGTAAAGGTGGAACTCCCGCTTCAGCGAGCAGGCTGGAAATGGGGCTAGTACGGAAAGCACCCGTTGCCAGCCTTACTCCACTATGGTGAATACTGTCTAAAAGGCTCAGCGTAGATTTTGATGCTGAGCCATAAGCCGCACTTCCATAGTCAATTCGGGAGAGGACCGTCGCCGTGTAAAATCGTAGCAGTACCGCACGGTCAGCCCCCCACGAAGTGCCGCTGAGAAACTTAAGCATGTTAAGTCTCTTCATGCAGGCAACCTTTAACTGACGGATGTGGGGCTGCCACGTAAGTCTCTTATCAAAATGGAGACCCAGGAATTTGCAGGTGTCAACCACTGGTAAGAAACTGTTTCGCAAGCGGAGCTCTGGTTCCGGATGCACAGGCCGAACTCGACAGAAGTGTACAACTGAGGTTGTCGCTGCTGAAAATCGAAAACCATGTTGCAGGGCCCATCTGTCGAATCGGTTAATAGCTTGCTGTAGCTGTCTCTCTGCAAACGCCACCCTTCCGGAGCTGTAATGTAGAGCTAAGTCGTCTACATACGGCGATGGAACGACTGCGGGCCCAGCAGCGGCAACTATGCCGTTGATGGCGTTTGCGAACAGCGTGACACTCAGTACCGATCCCTGAGGTACTCCATTTTCCTGAACGTAATATTGAGAAAATGCATTCCCTACTCGGACTCGAAAGAGACGGAGGGACATGAATTTCTCAATAAACATTGGCAAATTTCCCCGAAATCCCCACTGGTGTAGAGTGGAGAGAATCCCATATCGCCAGGTAGTATCGTAAGCTTTTTCCAGGTCAAAAAATACGGCGACTAGGTGTTCCTTCCGGAGAAAGGCCTCCTGAATGGCGCTCTCCAGTCTGACCAGATGATCAGTGGCAGACCGATGAGAGCGAAAACCACACTGGTAGTTAGACAGGAGGCCCTCCCTTTCCATGGCCCACACAAGACGCCGGTTAACCATCCTTTCAAATAGCTTGCAGAGGCCATTTGTAAGGCATATTGGCCTATAACTATCCAGAAGTTTTGGATCTTTACCTGGCTTGGGAATTGGTATTACAATTCCCTCACGCCATTGAGATGGAAACACTCCCTCACTCCATATTCTGTTGAATAGGGTGAGGATATCCTTGAGACATCTGTCACTCAAATGCTTAAGCATTTGATTATGGATTTTGTCCGGTCCAGGAGCCGTATCTCTGCATAGCGCAAGTGCACTTCGCAACTCCCACTCCGTGAAGGCCACGTTGTGGGGATGCGAAGCACTAGAGGCAAAAGAGAGATGGTGGGCCTCTGCTTCGCGCTTAATTGGAAGAAATGCAGGGTCGTATCTCCTGGAGCTGGACGTATCTGAGAAATGTGACGCGATGTGGTCTGCAATGACTGAAGGAATCGTAACTATATCTCCATTAATGGAGATTCCGGGTACTGAGGGCACATTCTGTACTCCGACAATTCGGCGGAGTTTTGTCCACACTTGTGATGACGGAGTATGTGCCGTGATGGATGACACATACTTTTCCCACGTAGCTTTCTTACTTTCTCGAATCAAAAAACGGGCCTTCCCGCGCAGACGCTTAAATGCGATATGATTGGCCATTGTAGGATTCCGACGATAATGCTTAAAAGCCCGTCGGCGATCACGTATGGCCGCTGCAATTTCGTCCGTCCACCATGGGACCTGTTTCCGGCGACGAATACCGGACGAGGAAGGAATTGTTTCCTCTGCAGCAGCCAAAATTCCAGTAGTAATGGAAGAGACGTGGTCGACAACAGACTCCAGCATATCATCGGCCATCACTGCGCGTTTTGTAAATTCTGGCCAATTTGCCCGCCGAAGTAACCAGCGCTTGGGTACTTCGGACTGTCTTTGATTCAAGAGAGACAGAATTATCGGGAAGTGGTCACTATCACAGAGGTCGTCGTGAACTTGCCACCGTAGCAGGGGAACTAGCGCACGGCTACACAAAGTGACATCCAGGTGTGAGAATGTGCCATGCGCGCTACTGAAATGTGTCGGTTCCCCTGTATTGAGCACACAAAGATCAAATAGGTTGATCATTCGCTCGAGCTTCCTCCCCCTAGAACAGGAAGACGGAGAACCCCATAGTGTGTTACGGGCGTTCACATCCCCCAGCATGAGGAAAGGAGGAGGCAACTGAGCGATCAAATCTTGTAGTGCATGCATATCAAGGTTATAATCCGGTGGAAAGTACACGTTGCAAACCGTTGTCATTACTGGCAACGGAGTGCGAACTGCAACTGCATCTAGCTGAGTACGGAGCGGTACTTCTTCGCTGAAGATGTCGGAGCTAACTAGGGTACAAACGCCCCCAGTTGCCGCGCCATCCACAGCTACTCTCTCTTTGGAATAAAGACGATATCCTCTCATAGTCGTGTCGTGTCCAGGTCTCAAACGAGATTCCTGTAGACAGACTATGGAGGCCGCATAGACGGATATCATTTGACGTAACTCAGCCAGGCGACAGTCGTAACTACTGCAGTTCCACTGCAATAGTGCTATTGTGTGGATTGGTAGTGTTGCGAAATTAGGACAATTGCTTGCCCTTCTTTTTGTCAACTACCTGCCATTTTCCGCCGTTGTTGTCGGTATTGTCGTCACCGTCCACGACAATGAGTGGTTCAGTCTCCATTGTCTCCTCAGAAGAAGGAGGCGCAGTGACTGGACCCTCCGCGGACGGTGATCTCATTGGTCTGGAACAGTGGGCCTTCTTTCTGGGAGAACTAGGTTCTCCAGAAAGTGATCGAACAAGAGGGCGTCGCGGCCTTTCGCTCTTGCCCACCGTTTCTCTCTTTTTGGGAGGAGAGCCGGCAGATGGCTTGCCGGATTTCTTCGGTGATCCTGTGGACACCGGCTGAGTTGGAGAAGGCTTCTTCTCCAATTTTTTAAGGGAGCTCTGTGGCTTCACCTTCTCCTCCTTTATGATCTGGGCATTGGAAGGAGGGCTGGACTTTCCAGCCCTATTTGGGGAAGTCTTTCCCCCCGCCCTGTTGGGGGAGGACTTCCCAGCCGAACGTTCCTGGGAAGGGCCCTTCCCAGGCAACGTCGACAGTAACGCTCTTTTCGGTGCTTCACATGGTGAAACTCCAGTTTCTTTACTTACTGAATTTTGTTGCTGGCTTTGACTTTTCAATGCATTTTCAGTACCGGTGTTCTGTACAAAACTCTGTGGAGTGATCCGTACGTTTGTGACCTTTTCCGCGAATGAGATGGAGAACTCCGGAGCAGCCATGGATTTGAACTTCCTCCGGGCGTCTGGATAAGATAGCTTATCCAGCGTTTTTATCTCCTGGATCTTCTTCTCCCGCTTGAATGTGGAGCACTCCTTGGAGATTGGAGCATGCGTACCCGGGCAGTTGACGCACACAGGTGGTGGTGTGCATTCAACCCCAGCATGCTCGCACTTCCCACACATTTTGCAGGTCGTCGAACCTGTACATCGCAATGAGGTGTGGCCAAACTTTTGACAGTTATAACACCTCATTGGTGCCGGAATGTACGGACGAACAGTCAGGTGATACATTGCTACCTTTATTCGTTCAGGTATGGTCTCAGCGTCGAAGGTAAGGATGAAAGCACCCGTATCGAGTAGCTTATCACCCACACGCCTCTTCAACCTCTTCACGTCGGTTACACCCCGACGTGCTAGGTACCGGATCATCGTATCATCGGAAGACTTAACCAAATCCCTGTGGAATATTACTCCCTTGCAGGAGTTAAGGGTTTGGTGCTTCTCGATTTTCACCTCTACGTTACCGAATAACTTGGCTTTAAGTAGCCGTCTGGACTGTTCAGCCGTAGATGACTTGATAAGTACGGATCCATCTCGGAGCTTGCGCATCTCGTCGACTTCACCAGCAACAATTTCTTCGATGGAATTGCTTATCATAAAAGGACATTCGTCAAGGAAACTTTTACCATTGACCCGGGAAGCAACCAGGAATCGAGGAAGACGTTCGTCACTCATGTAGTCTACAGGAACTGGAGTATACCGCTTACGTTTCTTAGCAATATTTGACGCTGTTTTTTGAAGGGTGCCACCCTTTGTAAAAGAAGGAAGAGAAAGAGGTTCCGTCTTTTGTCCCACGAGTACTCACGGAAATAAGAGGTCGACCTCTGGCAGAGCCAAGGAGATTTACCGGAGGCAAGGCTATATACTCCAGAGGGCGCCCGGTATCTGGAGGGGGTCGCTTGGAACTACTCTCCCAGTAGCCATGCATCACCTCGCCACGACCCGAAACTTGTGATTGGGGGAGGATAAAACCTCCGTACTAACCTATTTATTTTTTTAATTTAATTTTTTAAGTGTTTTATTTTTTTTTCTGTAATGTCTAACCTAATCTACCCGAGGCAGAGAGGGTGGCCAGACAGGAAGAGGAATGAAATTAAAGATGGTGAGAATAGAAGGGTAGAAATAGTGATGAAGAATAAAGAGCACAGACACCTCTCAAGCAACTCGGGGGACACCTTGTTAGTCTGGCCCTACACCGAGGCCTATCCAGCATGGGTAACCCTGAGCTGGCACAGCCCTCGGGATCAACAAGCACACAAGCCCCCACACCGACTTCAAGGTCATGGTGTCCCTAGAGGGGCGGTGTTGCGAGAAACAGGTTTCAATAGACTGCAGAGAGCTTAACGAATCGGTACACAACAGAAAGTGGCTTCCTTCGTCACGCAGTGCAAACTGCAGAGCCTCTAAGATGGCGTAAAGCTCTGCAGTATACACGCTACATACTTTAGGGAGCGAGATCTTCGTACTCATATCATCAATGACAAAAGAGCAACCAACATTATCTCCGATTTTAGAACCATCCGTGAAGATAAATCTCGCGGCCGGATATTGGTGAACAAAGTCCTGGAAATACCTCCGATGAACGGAGGAATCCGTGTTCACCTTGGGTCCACGGAGCAGATCTAGACGTATATCCGGTCGCGGAACCAACCACGGAGGTACCTCGCTAAGAGTTCGTTCAAGACAACCACCGATATCAATATTTAAATCATGACACAAGCTATCAATCCGAAACCCAATCGGCCGTGTGGCATTCGGCCGGTCTTGGCACCGCTGGTGGTATTGGGTGCGATAGATGCATTGATAGCTTGGATGTAGGGGCATTTCACGAATTTTGGCAGCGTACGTTAGGAGTAACTGCTGCCTCCTTATCCGTAAAGGTGGAACTCCCGCTTCAGCGAGCAGGCTGGGAATGGGGCTAGTACGGAAAGCACACGTTGCCAGCCTTACTCCACTATGGTGAATACTGTCTAAAAGGCTCAGCGTAGATTTTGATGCTGAGCCATAAGCCGCACTTCCATAGTCAATCCGGGAGAGGACCGTCGCCGTGTAAAATCGTAGCAGTACCGCACGGTCAGCCCCCCACGAAGTGCCGCTGAGAAACTTAAGCATGTTAAGTCTCTTCATGCAGGCAACCTTTAACTGACGGATGCGGGGCTGCCACGTAAGTCTCTTATCAAAATGGAGACCCAGGAATTTGCAGCTGTCAACCACTGGTAAGACACTGTTTCGCAAGCGGAGCTCTGGTTCGGGATGCACAGGCCGACGTCGACAGAAGTGTACAACTGAGGTTTTCGCTGCTGAAAATCGAAAACCATGTCGCAGGGCCCATCTGTCGACTCTGTTAATAGCTTGCTGTAGCTGTCTCTCTGCAAACGCCACCCTTCCGGAGCTGTAATGTAGAGCTAAGTCGTCTACATACAGCGAAGGAACGACTGCGGGCCCAGCAGCGGCAACTATGCCGTTGATGGCGATTGCGAACAGCGTGACACTCAGTACCGATCCCTGAGGTACTCCATTTTCCTGAACGTAATATTGAGAATATGCATTCCCTACTCGGACTCGAAAGAGACGGAGGGACATGAAGTTCTCAATAAACGTTGGCAAATTTCCCCGAAATCCCCACTGGTGTAGAGTGGAGAGAATCCCATATCGCCAGGTAGTATCGTAGGCTTTTTCCAGGTCAAGAAACACGGCGACTAGGTGTTCCTTCCGGAGAAAGGCCTCCTGAATGGCGCTCTCCAGTCTGACCAGATGATCAGTGGCAGACCGATGAGAGCGAAAACCACACTGGTAGTTAGTCAAGAGGCCTTCCCTTTCCATGGCCCACACAAAACGCCGGTTAACCATCCTTTCAAATAGCTTACAGAGGCCATTTGTAAGGCATATTGGCCTATAACTATCCAGAAGTTTTGGATCTTTACCTGGCTTGGGAATTGGTATTACAATTCCCTCACGCCATTGAGATGGAAACACTCCCTCACTCCATATTCTGTTGAATAGGGTGAGGATATCCTTGAGACATCTGTCACTCAAGCATTTGATTATGGATTTTGTCCGGTCCAGGAGCCGTATCTCTGCATAGCGCAAGTGCACTTCGCAACTCCCACTCCGTGAAGGGCACGTTGTAGGGATGCGAAGCACTAGAGGCAAAAGAGAGATGGTGGGCCTCTGCTTCGCGCTTAATTGGAAGAAATGCAGGGTCGTATCTCCTAGAGCTGGACGTATCTACGAAATGTGACGCGATGTGGTCTGCAATGACTGAAGGAATCGTAACTATATCTCCATTAATGGAGATTCCGGGTACTGAGGGCACATTCTGTATTCCGACAATACGGCGGAGTTTTGTCCACACTTGTGATGACGGAGTATGTGCCGTGATGGATGACACATACTTTTCCCACGTAGCTTTCTTACTTTCTCGAATCAAAAAACGGGCCTTCGTGCGCAGACGCTTAAATGCGATATGATTGGCCATTGTAGGATTCCGACGATAATGCTTAAAAGCCCGTCGGCGATCACGTATGGCCGCTGCAATTTCGTCCGTCCACCATGGGACCTGTTTCCGGCGACGAATACCGGACGAGGAAGGAATTGTTTCCTCTGCAGCAGCCAATATTCCAGTAGTAATGGAAGAGACGTGGTCGTCAACAGACTCCAGCATATCATCAGCCATCACTGCGCGTTTTGTAAATTCTGGCCAATTTGCCCGCCGAAGTAACCAGCGCTTGGGTACTTCGGACTGTCTTTGATTCAAGAGAGACAGAATTATCGGGAAGTGGTCACTATCACAGAGGTCGTCGTGAACTTGCCACCGTAGCAGGGGAACTAGCGCACGGCTACACAAAGTGACATCCAGGTGTGAGAATGTGCCATGCGCGCTACTGAAATGTGTCGGTTCCCCTGTATTGAGCACACAAAGATCAAATAGGTTGATCATTCGCTCGAGCTTCCTCCCCCTAGAACAGGAAGACGGAGAACCCCATAGTGTGTTACGGGCGTTCACATCCCCCAGTATGAGGAAAGGAGGAGGCAACTGAGCGATCAAATCTTATAGTGCATGCATATCAGTGTTCTTTAAACTCTGTGTGTTCCATTTGTGCTATTACAAGATTGTGGTCACTGTCCACATCAGGTCCTGGATAGCTGTGGCTGGATTTAATCTGGTTTCGATATCGCTGTCTGACTAATATATAATTAATCTGATATCGTGCATTATCTCCAGGTGCTTTCCACGTGTATCTTCTTCGGACATGTACTTCAAAGAATGTCTTTGTTATAACCATGTCATGCTGTTCACAAAATTCTGAAAGTCTCTGACCTCTTTTGTTCATGTTCCCTAGTCCGAATTTATCAGCATATTTCAAGTTGCTGTGGGAACCAACAGAGGCATTGAAATCACCCATTATGACCACATTATCTTTGTTTCCTAGGAGTTCCAACAAGCATTCAATTTTCTCTACCTCTTCTTCGGAATTGTTTGAAGTGTGGCAGTATACCTGAATGATCACTAAATCAACTGGAGTGGCTTTCACTTTGATCATCATCAATCTGTCACTTACATGATATGTGTTGATCACGTGACTGGACCATTTTCTTCGCAAGATAATAGTCACTCCACTCATTCCCGACTTTTCACTTCCACTGTAAATTATTCTAAATTCGTCTGAACAGAAGTCCCCTTTTCCTGACCACCTTGTTTCACATATTCCTAAAATATCAAGTGCTATTTCTTGCATTGCGATTTTGATTTCTTCTAGTTTTCCTATTCTTAGCAACGTTTTCACATTCCCCCAGCTGACTTTGCTCTGGCTCTGCTTATCACTCTCAGGATTTCCTCCCTTGTGATTTCTTTATCCAGGTCATAAATTGCCACTCTCTTATTCCTCCAAATTACTTCTTCTCCCGAACCTCTCCATCTTTCATCCCCCTTATTCCCTAGTAATTCGTCAAAGTGTCTGACCCATTGCACTTCCTCAATACTCGTTTTCTCTATATTCCTTCCACCCTTAATAATTTTATTAATCTTATCCCAAACTCTCTCAAAATTATTTGTCTTGCAGTCATTATTTATGGCTTCCATTTGTTCCTCTAACCACGTCTTTTTTGTCTCATAAATTTTCTTTTTATACTCCTTCCTCAATCTACAGAAAAACTCCCTTTCTTGGCTCCCACCTTTCCTTCTATATTCTCCTAACGCGTCCATCACCTTCCTCCGCATTCCTTCACACTCCCTATTAAACCATTCTTCTCCCTCTTTCTTATTTCCCTTTCTAGCTTTCGCCTTCTGCGCTATTATCTTTATTGGATGTAGCAACAATTCCAAGGCTTTATCAGTATTATTCTCTTCTAACGCCCCTTCCTACCCATATTTCAGGAGTTGTAACTCCTCTTTTACTACCCTATTCCAATCCCGGCCCACCTTCTCTGTCCATTTATACTTATTATAACCACTCCCTCGTTTATCATTTGTCTCATCTTCCTTCATTGTACACTTCTCTTCCCCCCTTTTCAGCATAACCCTCACCGGGAAATGGTGTGATTCAATCCAGTCTCTTATTTCCATTCTTACTACTTCCTCAATCATCCCTTCCGAACTTAAAACCATATCTATCACACTACCACCCTTCTCAGTAACATATGTCAATTTCCCCGTCCTGTCACCCTCTATCCACCCATTCAGAATATACAAATTTCCCACAGCACACATCTCTAGGAGCTTCTCTCCATAACTATTTGTAATTTTGTCCTCACTCCTTCTACTTTCCAACAAACACATTCCATCCTCCCTACTATAAACTGGGCTCTGTTCCCCTATTCTCGCGTTCCAATCCCCGAATAACAACATATCCTCCTCACCTGGAAACATTCCCCTTATCCTACCAATATCTACCAATAACTCTTCAAAAAAATATTTATTTGCATATGCTGAATTACTAGGGTGGCAGTAAACAAAAGCCAGATTTATTTTCTTCCTCCTTCCCTCACCCCCTCCCATATTCAATCTCAGCCATATGGTTTCCATCATATCGGTCTCTATATCCTCTACTCTCTCACTAATTTCTTCCCTAATTAGAACTATCATCCCTCCTGGTGCTCGTCCCTTATTCCTCTCTTTTCTTCTATATTTATATTTTATCACAAACCCCTTCCATGAAATCTCCCTCCCTGTTTCCAGCTACGTCTCCAAGAGTGCCACAACATCAAAACTTTCAATTACTTCCCGAACTTTCTTGTTTCCTAATTTGTTCCTTAGTCCCTCAATATTCACACATCCTATTTTCACATATAGTTATAACTTTCCCTCCCTCCCTTCTTGGTCTCCCCCTCTATTCTTACTTCTAGTAGTTATCGACCTCTCATCCCTCGTCTCCATTCCTCCTTCTTTAACCAACCTATACCGTTCCATGTCTTCTGTATCCTCCATCCCTTTACGTACTTTTCCCCATATATCTTTTAAGCTCCTACTTCTGACTTTACTCATAATTTTTTTACCTTCCTGTCGATCTGTCTCCTCTTGTCTTTTCTTGTTCACTACACCACTGCACTCTGCTCTCACCGATTCTTGCTGCTCACCCCCACTCACCCCCTCACTATTTTGGGCTTCTGAATCCACCTTCCCTTGTCCTTTCTTGCTCACTGCAACACTACACTCTACTCTCCCAGTTTCTTGCTGCTCACTCTCACCGTCCACTTCACTATCTTGATCTTCTGCCTCCCGGCTGCACTGCCCATTCTCTTCTGAGATGCTCTCCTCTCCTGCCACGTCTCTCCTCTTCTTTTCTTCTTTCTTCTTCCCATCTTGCCTTGTCATCTCACCACCCTCAACCCTCTCGTTTTCGTCCATCTCCTTTAGCTTCGTCACTGGATGTACTCTAACTCATCGCCCGTTTGTCACCTCCAACCTCAGACCTCTTACTCGGGCCTTTAGCCTCTGGTTCCTCGCTCTCCATAGGTGCCTATTCAAGATCCTCATATTTTCACTTCCTTCTCTTCCCATGTCTCTTTTCACCCTTATTTTCTGTCCCTGTAAATTCTTACTGTTACCTACCACAATTTCTGCCATTAGGGTAGAAATTTTTTTACCCTAATTGGCCTCCGCCCTTTAGCTTTACCAATTCTCTCTACATCGTCTATGTCACCACTACTGAAATCTATCTTCATTGTATCACGTATAACTTCGATCACCTTGCCTATCAGTTCCAACTTGCCCTCCCTCACATCTTCCTCAACTCCATATATAAATATGCCTTTCTTCCATCTCTCCTGCTTGTACTCCTCCCCTTCTTTCTTCAACCTCATCATCTCCTCTTTCAAATATTTCACTTCCCCTCTCAATAACTCGATTTCTTTCTCATTATTGTCAACTCTTCTGCTTGATTCCTCCGTCCTCGTTTCCAGCCATTTGTTCATGTTGCCTATCTCCTTCCTCTGCTCCTCCATCATGTCCTTTATTTCCTGCAGTTTCTCTCACTGGCATTTCTCCTGCATGACTTCACTCACAACCACCCTGAGTGCGGCCAAATCCTCTGTGTTATATTTTCCACTGGTATTTGGGCCTGGGTTTAATTCCACCCCCCCCCCCCCCCCCAATAACCAGTAGCACCGCTACCACTGCCACTACCAGCACCGTTTCACTTATTTTTAATCCGTCCTTACTTATCACCAATCCATTCTTGTTCTCCTTCTTCCGTTTCGCCTGCCATTTGCCAATAGCGGCCCGGTATTGCTCGATGCCAACCGTATTCACCGCACGCACTACTCTACACGACCTCTCTCCTCGACCGCTCGAGCTAGACTGGTTTTCACATTCCAAGTCCCTACATTGAATTTATTACGCACTTTCCTCCAAGGATTTCGTTGGATGACGACCTGAGAGGCCTTGCAGCCATCCGAAGCCCATGATCAGTATTTACAGTTTCGCTCAAGCTTCAATCCATGACTGCTAATCTTGGGATTTTTCTTGTGCAGTGGTGTCTCATTGCCTTCTGCACATCGGGTTAACAGCTGCCCCTAACCTGGAGAACAGACGCTGCCTATAAGCCGCCCACTATTGGTCAGACGCTTGCAGTTATGAATTCCAGTGGCATTTCCTCCACTGAGGGTTCATCGCCCTACTAAGAGGACTCCTCCGCCCGAAGCCGTTGGTCCCCTCAGTTGGCCGCCCAACACGCTGGCTGTACGGCCTACTCATTTACCGTAGCAGGATATACCTGGCCAGACTTACATTCAAGATATGTATTATGTAAATAAATGAAAATGCACACTTAGTTTCCGCAATTGGAGAGGGACTATAGATGGCGTGTGTGTTGAATTCCGGTGGTGGTGGTGGTGATTATTGTTTTAAGAGGAAGTACAACTAGGCAATCATCCTCTATATAACACTAATCATAGGGAAAAAATGGAAGGGATCCGACACTTCGAGAAATGAAGATATCGGTCAAAGAAAGACAAGGGCCACGAAGGGCGTGAAAATGAAAGACTCCCTAGCCCTCGCAAACCTAATAGCGTCGGGGTCGGAAAAGAACAAGAGTTGACCAAGGGAGGTCGGATAGGATAGATGAAAGTGAGGAGCCTGACACAAGTAAGTGGTGGTGGTGGTGATTATTGTTTTAAGAGGAAGTACAACTAGGCAACCATCCTCTATATAACACTAATCAGAGAGAAAATATGGAAGGGACCGACCCTTCGAAAAATGAAGATATCGGCCAAAGGAAGACAAGGGCCACGAAGGGCGTGAAAATGAAAGACTCCCTAGCCCTCGCAAACCTAATAGCGTCGGGGTCGGAAAAGAACAAGAGTTGACCAAGGGAGGTCGGATAGGATAGATGAAAGTGAGGAGCCTGGCACAAGTAAGTGGAAGCAATGCCAGGACTCAGCTGAGGGCCCCGTGGTTGCCAACCCACGCTCCAAATTTCAGAGCCCCTGAGGCCCCTTTTAGTCGCCTCTTACGACAGGCAGGGGATACCGTGGGTGTTATTCTACCGCCCCCACCCACAGGGGGAACACAAGTAAGTGGAAGCAATGCCAGGACTCAGCTAAGGGCCCCGTGGTTGCCAACCCACGCTCCAAAGTTCAGAGCCCCTGGGGCCCCTTTTAGTCGCCTCTTACGACAGGCAGGGGATACCGTGGGTGTTATTCTACCGCCCCCACCCACAGGGGGGTGACCAAGGGAGGTCGGATAGGATAGATGAAACTGAGGAGCGTGGCACAAGTAACTGGAAGAAATGCCAGGACTCAGCTGAGGACTAATCAGAGAGAAAAAATGGAAGGGGTCCGACACTTTGAAAAATGAAGATATCGGCCAAAGGAAGACAAGGGCCACGAAGGGCGTGAAAATGAAAGACTCCCTAGCCCTCGCAAACATAATAGCGTCGGCGTCGGAAAAGAACAAGACTTGACCAAGGGAGGTCAGATAGGATAGATGAAAGTGAGGAGCCTGGCACAAGTAAGTGGAAGAAATGCCAGGACACAGCTAAGGGAACCGTGGTCGCCAAGGTGGTGGTGGTGGTGGTGGTGATTAACGTTTTAAGAGGAAGTACAACTAGGCAACCATCCTCTATATAACACTAATCAGAGAGAACACTTCGAAAACTGAAGTTATCGGCCAAAGGTAGACAAGGGCCGCGAAGGGCATGAAAATGAAAGACTCCCTAGCCCTCGCAAACCTAATAGCTTCGGGGTCGGAAAAGAACAAGAGTTGACCAAGGGAGGTCGGATAGGATAGATGAAAGTGAGGAGCCTGTCACAAGTAAGTGGAAGCAATGCCAGGACTCACCTGAAGGCCCCGTGGTTGCCAACCCACGCTCCAAAGTTCAGAGCCCCTGGGGCTATCAGTGTGAGGAGTGTCATCAGGCGATCATTGTGTCTCTGGTGCGTAGAAAGGTGAATGTGTAACCATCTCCTGGTTCCTTGGACTTCAGGCCTTTCTCTTTGGTCTCTTGAAGGTATGCAGCATCAACATGTTGGCAATGCAGAATTTTGACAAAATCATGACTGCGTCCAATTGAGATGCCAATATTGAGCAAGATCGTTTGACTTCTCCAGCTCGTCCTGCTATCGAATGGAAAACCCTAGCTTGTTCATCACATCAGTCAAATGAGACGAACGTGTCACAATTAAGGGGATTATCCTTCCCCTTAACAACAATAACTCATTATCCCTACACGATAGACGTTATATAATAAGTCATAAAGTAAACTCAGGGTGTGGTCAGTAGAAATTGAGGATATCCAGGTGGAGATCTTCATAAATATCAGTGTGATATAACGTGAACTATTGGATGCTATGACTCGGAGGACATACGTTAGAGACATACTTCACAGATATGTACAATATATGGAAGATTTAAGAGCTTAAAGAACATAAAGGCAACATATTATAGGCTACAGTTTGTGATTTCATTTATTCAAGGAGAGCTGCCTATAGAGAATTAACTTATTATTATTTCTCTTGCAAGGGTAGAAAGAGACATTTGTGAAGAGGGTGATTATTGCCACCCGAATCATGTCAGTTTGCAGTATAACATTACTTTCTTTTCTGTTTTAGAGACGAAGGCGAAACCGGGTCGAGTTCGGATTTACGGACGTGACCGGTATGTATAAAATTAATTCACAAATTAATGCACTCTTATGGGAGAGGTGGTGGTGGTGATTATTATTTTAAGAGGAAGTACAACAAGGCAACCATCCTCTATTTAACACTAATCAGAGAGAAATGGAAGGGGCCGACACTTCGAAAAATTAAGATATCGGTCAAAGAGTGGCAAGGGCCACGAAGGGCGTGAAAATGAAAGACTCCCTAGCCCTCGCAAACCTAATAGCGTCGGGGTCTGAAAAGAACAAGAGTTGACCAAGGGTAGTCGGATAGGATAGATGAAAGTGAGGAGCCTGGCACAAGTAAGTGGAAGCAATGCCAGGACTCAGCTGATGGTGGTGGTGGTGGTGATTATTGTTTTAAGAGGAAGTACAACTAGGCAACCATCCTCTATTTAACACTAATCAGAGGGAAAATGGAAGGTATCCGACACTTCGAAATATGAAGATATCGGCCATAGGAAGATAAGGGCCTCGAAGGGCGTGAAAATGACAGACTCCCTACCCCTCGCAAACCTAATAGCGTCGGGGTCGGAAAAAACAAGAGTTGACCAAGGGAGGTCGGATAGGATAGATGAAAGTGAGGAGCCTGGCACAAGTAAGTGGAAGGAATGCCAGGACTCAGCTTAGGGCCCCGTGGTCGCCAACCCACGCTCCAAAGTTCAGAGCCTCTGGGGCCCCTTTTCGTCGCCTCTTACGACAGGCAGGGGATACCGTGGGTGTTATTCTACCGCCCCCACCCACAGGGGGAGGACTCAGCTGAGGGCCCCGTGGTCGCCAACCCACGCTCCAAAGTTCAGAGCCCCTGGGGTGGTGGTGGTGGTGATTATTGTTTTAAGGTGGTGGTGGTGGTGGTGATTACTGTTTTAAGAGGAAGTACAACTAGGCAACCATCCTCTATATAACACTAATCAGAGGAAAAAATGGAAGGGATCCGACACTTCGAAAAATGAAGATATCGGCCAAAGGAAGTCAAGGGCCACGAAGGGCGTGAAAATGAAAGACTCCCTAGCCCTCGCAAACCTAATAGCGTCGGGGTCGGAAAAGAACAAGAGTTGACCAAGAGAGGTCGGATAGGATAGATGAATGTGAGGAGCCTGGCACAAGTAAGTTGAAGCAATGCCAGGACTCAGCTGAGGTCCCCGTGGTCGCCAACCCACGCTCCAAAGTTTAGAGCCCCTGGGGCCCCTTTTAGTCACCTCTTACGACAGGCAGGGAAACCGTGGGTGTTATTCTACCGCCCCCAGATGGTGGTGGTGGTGATTATTGTTTTAAGAGGAAGTACAACTAGGCAACCATCCTCTATATAACACTAATCAGAGGGAAACATTGAAGGGATCCGATACTTCGAAAAATGGAGTTATCGGCCAAAGGAAGACAAGGGCCACGAAGGGCGTGAAAATGAAAGACTCCCTAGCCCTCGCAAGCCTAATAGCGTCGGGGTCGGAAAAGAACAAGAGTTGACCAAGAGAGGTCGGATAGGATAGATAAAAGTGAGGAACCTGGCACCAGTAAGTGGAAGCAATGTCAGGACTCAGCTGAGGGCCTCGTGGTCGCCAACCCACGCTCCAAAGTTCAGAGCCCCTGGGGCCCCTTTTAGTCGCCTCCTACGACAGGCAGGGGATACCGTGGGTGTTATTCTACCGCCCCCACCCACAGGGGGAAGTACACCATGGAATATACTGTGTGTGGGACAGTAGAGTACACCATGGTATATACTGTGTGTGGGACAGTAGAATACACAATGGTATATACTGTGTGTGGGACAGTAGATTACACCATGGTATATACTGTGTGTGGGACAGTAGAATACACAATGGTATATACTGTGTGAGGGACAGTAGAGTACACCTTGGTATATACTGTGTGTGAGAACAGTAGAGTACACCATGGTATATACTGTGTGTAGGACAGTAGAATACACCATGGTATATATTGTGTGTAGTGGTGGTGATTATTGTTTTAAGAGGAAGTAAAACTGGGCAACCATCCTCTATATAACACTAATCAGAGGGGAAGGGATCCGACACTTCGAAAAATGAAGATATCGGCCATAGGAAGACAAGGGCCACGAAGGGCGTGAAAATGAAAGACTCCCTAGCCCTCGCAAACCTAATAGCGTCGGGGTCGGAAAAGAACAAGAGTTGACCAAGCGAGGTCGGATAGGATAGATGAAGGTGAGGAGCCTGGCACAAGTAAGTGGATGCAATGCCAGGACTCAGCTGAGGGCCCCGTGGTCGGTGGTGGTGGTGATTATTGTTTTAAGAGGAAGTACAACTAGGCAACCATCCTCTATATAACACTAATCAGAGGGAAAAATGGAAGGGGTGAAAGTGAGGAGCCTGGCACAAGTAAGTGGAAGCAATGCCAGGACTCAGCTGAGGGCCCCGTGGCTGCCAACCCACGCTCCAAAGTTCAGAGCCCCTGGGGCCCCTTTTAGTCGCCTCTTACGACAGGCAGGAGATACCGTGGGTGTTATTCTACTGCCCCCACCCACAGGGGGACACTGTGTGTGAGATAGTAGAATACACCATGGTATATACTGTGTGTAGAACACTAGAATACTCTGTGGGGTATACTGTGTGTGAGGCAGTAGAATACACAATGGTATATACTGTGTGGGGGAACAGAAGAATACACAATGAAAAATACTGTGCGTGAGGCAGTAGAATACACAATGGTATATACTGTGTGTGGGACAGTAGAGTACACCTTGGTATATACTGTGTGTGAGAACAGTAGAGTACACCATGGTATATACTGTGTGTGGGACAGTAGAATACACTTTGGTATATATTGTGTGTAGAACAGAAGAATACACTGTGGGTTATACTGTGTGTGAGGCAGTAGATACACAATGGTATATACTGTGTGTGGCAACAGAAGAATACACAATGAAGAATACTGTATGTGGGACAGTAGAGTACACCATGGTATACACTGTGTGTGAGATAGTAGAATGCACCATGGTATATACTGTGTGTAGAACACTAGAATACTCTGTGGGGTATACTGTGTGTGAGGCAGTAGAATACACAATGGTATATACTGTGTTGGGGGAACAGAAGAATACACAATGAAAAATACTGTGTATGGGACAGTATGGGACTGTGTGTAGAACAGTAGAATACACACTGATAAATACTGTGTGTAGAACAGTGGAATACACTGTGGTATATACTGTGTGTGAGATAGTAGAATACGCCATGGTATATACTGTGTGTAGAACACTGGGATACACTGTGGGGTATCCTGTGTGTGAGGCAGTAGAATACACAATGGTATATACTGTGTGTGGGAACAGAAGAATACACAATGAAGAATACTGTGTGTGGGACAGTAGAATACACCATGGTATTTACTGTGTGTGAGACAGTAGAGTACACATTGGTATATACTGTGTGTGAAACAGTAGAATACACAATGATGTATGCTGTGTGTGGGACAGTAGAGTACACCATGGTATATACTGTGTGTAAGAGAGTAGAGTACACCTTGGTATATACTGTGTGGGAAACAGTAGAATACACCATGGTATATACTGTGTGTAGGACAGTAGAGTACACCATGGTGGTGGTGGTGGTGATTATGGTTTTAAGAGGAAGTACAACTAGGCAACCATCCTCTATATAACACTAATCAGAGAGAAAAAATGGAAGGAGTCCGACACTTCGAAAAACGAAGTTATCGGCCAAAGGAAGACAAGGGCCACGAAGGGCGTGAAAATGAAAGACTCCCTAGCCCTCGCAAACCTAATAGCGTCGGGGTCAGAAAAGAACAAGAGTTGACCAAGAGAGGTCGGATAGGATAGATGAAATTGAGGAGTCTGGCACAAGTAAGTGGAAGCAATGCCAACACACAGCTGAGGGCCCCGTGGTCGCCAACCCACGCTCCAAAGTTCAGAGCCCCTGAGGCCCTCTTTAGTCGCCTCTTACGACAGGCAGGGGATACCGTGGGTGTTATTCTACCTCCCCCACCCACAGGGGCGAAAATTCGAGGGGCAAATACGAGGTTATTACGTGATGACGTAACTTTCAGACATACAACTTAATAAACGTTATTTATCCAATTAATATTTAAAAGCTTTTAAATAAAATTGTTACGGTGTTATCAGTGGTAGTTAGAGGTGAAAGAAGGTGCTGGGATGAATAGGTCTCAATCTACGAAATTAAAGTTAATTTAAAATTTAACAAGGTTATATTTTCTTTTCAAGATTAAGAAATAACAAATATAACAGGTACTTAGTAGCCTAGCAACAAATCGAGAAAGTATAATTACAGTAGTTACAGGATTTGGGCTCCGAGATGGTGGTGGTGGTGATTATTGTTTTAAGAGGAAGTACAACTGGGCAACCATCCTCTATATAACACTAATCAGAGGGAAAATATGGAAGGGGTCCGACACTTCGAAAAATGAAGATATCGGCCATAGGAAGACAAGGGGCACGAAGGGCGTGAAAATGAAAGACTCCCTAGCCCTCGCAAACCTAATAGCGTCGGGGTCGGAAAAGAACAAGAGTTGACCAAGCGAGGTCGGATAGGATAGATGAAGGTGAGGAGCCTGGCACAAGTAAGTGGATGCAATGCCAGGACTCAGCTGAGGGCCCCGTGGTCGGTGGTGGTGGTGATTATTGTTTTAAGAGGAAGTACAACTAGGCAACCATCCTCTATATAACACTAATCAGAGGGAAAAATGGAAGGGGTCCGACACTTCGAAAAATGAAGATATCGGCCAATGGAAGACAAGGGCCACGAAGGGCGTGAAGATGAAAGACTCCCTAGCCCTCGCAAACCTAATAGCGTCGGGGTCTGAAAAGAACAAGAGTTGACCAAGGGAGGCCGGATAGGATAGATGAAAGTGAGGAGCCTGGCACAAGTAAGTGGAAGCAATGCCAGGACTCAGCTAAGGGCCCCGTGGTCGCCAACCCACGCTCCGAAGTTCAGAGCCCCTGTGTGTGAGGCAGTAGAATACACAATGGTATATACTGTGTGTGGGACAGTAGAGTACACCTTGGTATATACTGTGTGTGAGAACAGTAGAGTACACCATGGTATATACTGTGTGTGGGACAGTAGAATACACTTTGGTATATATTGTGTGTAGAACAGTAGAATACACTGTGGGGTATACTGTGTGTGAGGCAGTAGAATACACAATGGTATATACTGTGTGTGGCAACAGAAGAATACACAATGAAGAATACTGTATGTGGGACAGTAGAGTACACCATGGTATACACTGTGTGTGAGATAGTAGAGTACACCTTGGTATATACTGTGTGTGAAACAGTAGAATATACAATGATGTATGCTGTGTGTGGGACAGTAGAGTACACCATGGTATATACTGTGTGTGAGACAGTAGAGTACACCTTGGTATATACTGTGTGTGAAACAGAAGAATACACAATGAAGAATACTGTGTGTGGGACAGTAGAGTACACCATGGTATACACTGTGTGTGAGAGGTGGTGGTGATTATTGTTTTAAGAGGAAGTACAACTAGGCAACCATCCTCTATATAACACTAATCAGAGGGAAAAGTGGAAGGGATCCAACACTTCGAAAAATGAAGATATCGGTCAAAGAAAGACAAGGGCCACGAAGGGCGTGAAAATGAACGACTCCCTAGCCCTCGCAAACCTAATAGCGTCGGGGTCGGAAAAGAACAAGAGTTGACCAAGGGAGGTCGGATAGGATAGGTGAAAGTGAGGAGCCTGGCACAAGTAAGTGGAAGCAATGCCAGGACTCAGCTGAGGGCCCCGTGGCTGCCAACCCACGCTCCAAAGTTCAGAGCCCCTGGGGCCCCTTTTAGTCGCCTCTTACGACAGGCAGGAGATACCGTGGGTGTTATTCTACTGCCCCCACCCACAGGGGGACACTGTGTGTGAGATAGTAGAATACACCATGGTATATACTGTGTGTAGAACACTAGAATACTCTGTGGGGTATACTGTGTGTGAGGCAGTAGAATACACAATGGTATATACTGTGTGGGGGAACAGAAGAATACACAATGAAAAATACTGTGCGTGAGGCAGTAGAATACACAATGGTATATACTGTGTGTGGGACAGTAGAGTACACCTTGGTATATACTGTGTGTGAGAACAGTAGAGTACACCATGGTATATACTGTGTGTGGGACAGTAGAATACACTTTGGTATATATTGTGTGTAGAACAGAAGAATACACTGTGGGTTATACTGTGTGTGAGGCAGTAGATACACAATGGTATATACTGTGTGTGGCAACAGAAGAATACACAATGAAGAATACTGTATGTGGGACAGTAGAGTACACCATGGTATACACTGTGTGTGAGATAGTAGAATGCACCATGGTATATACTGTGTGTAGAACACTAGAATACTCTGTGGGGTATACTGTGTGTGAGGCAGTAGAATACACAATGGTATATACTGTGTTGGGGGAACAGAAGAATACACAATGAAAAATACTGTGTATGGGACAGTATGGGACTGTGTGTAGAACAGTAGAATACACACTGATAAATACTGTGTGTAGAACAGTGGAATACACTGTGGTATATACTGTGTGTGAGATAGTAGAATACGCCATGGTATATACTGTGTGTAGAACACTGGGATACACTGTGGGGTATCCTGTGTGTGAGGCAGTAGAATACACAATGGTATATACTGTGTGTGGGAACAGAAGAATACACAATGAAGAATACTGTGTGTGGGACAGTAGAATACACCATGGTATTTACTGTGTGTGAGACAGTAGAGTACACATTGGTATATACTGTGTGTGAAACAGTAGAATACACAATGATGTATGCTGTGTGTGGGACAGTAGAGTACACCATGGTATATACTGTGTGTAAGAGAGTAGAGTACACCTTGGTATATACTGTGTGGGAAACAGTAGAATACACC
The DNA here is from genome assembly GCF_040414725.1 of Anabrus simplex. Lineage (NCBI taxonomy): Eukaryota > Metazoa > Arthropoda > Insecta > Orthoptera > Tettigoniidae > Anabrus > Anabrus simplex. Next base: position 84,547,307 of record NC_090276.1, on the reverse strand, counting down.
ATGGTATATACTGTGTGTAGGACAGTAGAGTACACCATGGTGGTGGTGGTGGTGATTATGGTTTTAAGAGGAAGTACAACTAGGCAACCATCCTCTATATAACACTAATCAGAGAGAAAAAATGGAAGGAGTCCGACACTTCGAAAAACGAAGTTATCGGCCAAAGGAAGACAAGGGCCACGAAGGGCGTGAAAATGAAAGACTCCCTAGCCCTCGCAAACCTAATAGCGTCGGGGTCAGAAAAGAACAAGAGTTGACCAAGAGAGGTCGGATAGGATAGATGAAATTGAGGAGTCTGGCACAAGTAAGTGGAAGCAATGCCAACACACAGCTGAGGGCCCCGTGGTCGCCAACCCACGCTCCAAAGTTCAGAGCCCCTGAGGCCCTCTTTAGTCGCCTCTTACGACAGGCAGGGGATACCGTGGGTGTTATTCTACCTCCCCCACCCACAGGGGCGAAAATTCGAGGGGCAAATACGAGGTTATTACGTGATGACGTAACTTTCAGACATACAACTTAATAAACGTTATTTATCCAATTAATATTTAAAAGCTTTTAAATAAAATTGTTACGGTGTTATCAGTGGTAGTTAGAGGTGAAAGAAGGTGCTGGGATGAATAGGTCTCAATCTACGAAATTAAAGTTAATTTAAAATTTAACAAGGTTATATTTTCTTTTCAAGATTAAGAAATAACAAATATAACAGGTACTTAGTAGCCTAGCAACAAATCGAGAAAGTATAATTACAGTAGTTACAGGATTTGGGCTCCGAGATGGTGGTGGTGGTGATTATTGTTTTAAGAGGAAGTACAACTGGGCAACCATCCTCTATATAACACTAATCAGAGGGAAAATATGGAAGGGGTCCGACACTTCGAAAAATGAAGATATCGGCCAAAGGAAGGCAAGGGCCGCGAAGGGCGTGAAAATGAAAGACTCCCTAGCCCTCGCAAACCTAATAGCGTCGGGGTCGGAAAAGAACAAGAGTTGACCAAGAGAGGTCAGACAGGATAGATGAAAGTGAGGAGCCTGGCACAAGTAAGTGGAAGAAATGCCAGGACTCAGCTGAGGTGGTGGTGGTGATTATTGTTTTAAGAGGAAGTACAACTAGGCAACCATCCTCTATATAACACTAATCAGAGGGAAAATATGGAAGGGATCCAACACTTCGAAAAATGAAGATATCGGTCAAAGAAAGACAAGGGCCACGAAGGGCGTGAAAATGAAAGACTCCCTAGCCCTCGCAAACCTAATAGCGTCGGGGTCGGAAAAGAACAAGAGTTGACCAAGGGAGGTCGGATAGGATAGATGAAAGTGAGGAGCCCGGCACAAGTAAGTGGAAGCAATGTCAGGACTCAGCTGAGGCCCCGTGGTCGCCAACCCACGCTCCAAAATTCAGAACCCCTGGGGCCCCTTTTAGTCGCCTCTTACGACAGGCAGGGGATACTGTGGGTGTTACTCTACCGCCCCCACCCACAGGGGGAGGACTCAGCTGAGGGCCCCGTGGTCGCCAGCCCACGCTCCAAAGTTCAGAGCCCCTGGAGCCTCTTTTAGTCACCTCTTACGAAAGCAGAGGATACCGTGGGTGTTATTCTACCGCCCCCACCCACAGGGGGCTGATTCCAAAGTATATCTTTGAGGAACCATTTGAGATCGAGATAACAACAAATGAAGACTGGGACATTAACAGAAGGAAAACTCCTAGGGAGATATTGTGTGGTAGACAGATGGTTCATGGACTGAGAGAGGAACAGGAGGAGGGATGGTGGTGGTGGTGATTATTGTTTTAAGAGGAAGTACAACTAGTCAACCATCCTCTATATAACACTAATCAGAGAGAAAAAATGGAAGGGGGCCGACACTTCGAAAAATGAAGATGTCGGCCAAAGGAAGATAAGGGCCACGAAGGGCGTGAAAATGAAAGACTCCCTAGCCCTCGCAAACCTAATAGCGTCGGGGTCGGAAAAGAACAAGAGTTGACCAAGTGAGGTCGGATAGGATAGATGAAAGTGAGGAGCCTGGCACAAGTAAGTGGAAGCAATGCCAGGACTCAGCTGAGGGCCCCGTGGTCGCCAACCCACGCTCCAAAATTCAGAGCCCCTGGGGCCCCTTTTAGTCGCCTCTTACGACAGGCAGGGGATACCGTGGGTGTTATTCTACCGCCCCCACGCACAGGGGGAAGAGCCCCTGGGGCCCCTTTTAGTCGCCTCTTACGACAGGCAGGTGGTGGTGGTGATTATTGTTTTAAGAGGAAGTACAACTAGGCAACCATCCTCTATATAACACTAATCAGAGAGAAAATATGGAAGGGACCGACCCTTCGAAAAATGAAGATATCGGCCAAAGGAAGACAAGGGCCACGAAGGGCGTGAAAATGAAAGACTCCCTAGCCCTCGCAAACCTAATAGCGTCGGGGTCGGAAAAGAACAAGAGTTGACCAAGGGAGGTCGGATAGGATAGATGAAAGTGAGGAGCCTGGCACAAGTAAGTGGAAGCAATGCCAGGACTCAGCTGAGGGCCCCGTGGTCGCCAACCCACGCTCCAAAGTTCAGAGCCCCTGGGGCCGACAGGCAGGGGATACCGTGGGTGTTATTCTACCGCCCCCACCCACAGGGGGAGGAAAGAGCTGAGAGATCAATCAAAATGAACCTAGGCAGACACAAAAGAGTTTTCCAAGCTGAAATGATAGCCATCACAACATGCCTTGAGGAAAGTCTGAAAATGAACTACAGATATTTTCATATTTACAGATAGCCCACCAGCCATTAAGGCACCTGAAACTGTCCGATTTACATCCAAAATTGTTTGGTGTTGTCATACACTTCTCCTGAAGCTCTCAGAGTACAATGTTGTTAAATTAATACGGGTACCAGGGCATGCAGGTACTGTATTAGAAGGTAATGAAGAAGCAGACAAACTCTCAAGAAAAGGGTCTGAAACACCTTTCGTGGGCCCAGAACGAGAATGTGGAACCTCTCATTGACAAGCCCGACTTACCATATGCAAATGGGTGCAAAAGAAAGAAATAGAAAACTGGAAAAATGCTCCAGGTTGCAGGCTTGCGAAGGAAACAATAAGGAACCCAAACAAGAAGCATGCTAAGGAAATACTGCAACTCAGCAGATAAAATATAAGATGGGTAGTAGGACTGCTGACTGGACACTGTCATCTTAAAAAGCACCTACACAGAATTGGAGTAATAAGCACAAAGTATGTACGAAATTCAATCAGCTGAACACATACTCTGTGAATGTGAGGCACTGGGAAGAATCAGAACCTCCACAATGGGATTACTAGGTGAAGAGAGAAGAAATATCCGAGAAGACCCAATAAGGAGAACGTACAACTGTATGAAGGGAGCAAGTATAACTAGATGGGAATGAAGGAAAACACATGGTAGCAAAAGATCTTCAAGGTCGGCGCTAAAAGGAACTTGTAAAGAGACCCCATGAATGAAGGAAAAGGAATAAGAAGAAGAAGTAGATATTTCCCCTTCTTTGCAATACTCGCAAATACTGATGAGTACAACTTGATATATTCTTCCCCTGATTGGTGTTAAAGGAGGATGTAGTAATTACTACTCTCGCTTTAAAAACCAGTGAGGCTATGATGGAGTTCAGTTAGTAGTTCTTGTTCTTCTACCATGTCTAGTATAAAAAACCCTTACTTGTTCTTAAGCCTATCCACTTATGTAACCTAATTCTTTATTGTTTCAGAAGAAGATAGAAGATAGATCAGAAATTAGAATAGTAGGCTATAATTATGTAAGTACAGCCATGTTTATTTCTTCATTACAAAATTCCCTACTGAATAATCAAATGCTTCAAAATAAGTTCTTAAGAAATTATGCCATTTTCCTGTAGGAACAGTGATTTAATGTAGTAATTTAGATGATGTAACTAGAGTGAACGCTAGCAAAGTTTTGCTCATTGGTAATTTGTTCTCATAATTTGGAAGGAGAACCAGTTTAGGCTCCAGAGTTTTCGGAGTTCACAGGTGGTGGTGATTATTGTTTTAAGAGGAAGTACAACTAGGCAACCATCCTCTATATAACACTAATCAGAGAGAAAAATGGAAGGGGTCCGACACGTCGAAAAATGAAGGTATCGGCCAAAGGAAGAAAAGGGCCACGAAGGGCGTGAAAATGAAAGACTCCCTAGCCCTCGCGAACCTAATAGCGTCGGGGTCGGAAGAGAACAAGTGTTGACCAAGGGAGGTCGGATAGGATAGATGAAAGTGAGGAGCCTGGCACAAGTAATTGGAAGCAATGCCAGGACTCAGCTGAGGGCCCCGAGGTCGCCAACCCACGCTCCAAAGTTCAGAGCCCCTGAGGCCCCTTTTAGTCGCCTCTTACGAGAGGCAGGGAATACCGCGGGTGTTATTCTACCGCCCCCACCCACAGGGGGATCTCACCGTGAAGGTCGGAAAGAGGACCGCCACACGGTAGTTGTCTTCTTAATTGCTCTCAGCTTGTTGCGAGTTCGGATATCTAGCCACTCCGATTCTCAGAACGCCAAGATGGTTCGACGTAGCTGAGAACAAATATCCTTAGCAGGTACATTGACGGGTCTTGGAGGTTAAAGTGCAGCTTCCTTTGCTGCTTCACCCGCAAGTTCGTTTCCCGCAATCCCAACGTGGCTTGGAAGCCACACGAAAGTAATTCTGGTGCTAGCATCGCTTAACCTGGCTAGAAGGTCATGTATCTGCTGCACCAGTAGGTGTTGCGAGAAACAGGTTTCAATAGACTGCAGAGAGCATAACGAATCGGTACACAACAGAAAGTGGCTTCTTTCGTCACGCAGTGCAAACTGCAGAGCCTCTAAAATGGCGTAAAGCTCTGCAGTATGCACGCTACATACTTTAGGGAGCGAGATCTTCGTACTCATATCATCAATGACAAAAGAGCAACCAACATTATCTCCGATTTTAGAACCATCCGTGAAGATAAGTCTCGCGGCCGGATATTGGTGAACAAAGTCCTGGAAATACCTCCGATGAACGGAGGAATCCGTGTTCACCTTGGGTCCACGGAGCAGATCTAGACGTATATCCGGTCGCGGAACCAACCACGGAGGTACCTCGCTAAGAGTTCGTTCAAGACAACCACCGATATCTATATTCAAATCATGACACAAGCTATCAATCCGAAACCCAACCGGCAGTGTGGCATTCGGCCGGTCTTGGCACCGCTGGTGGTATTGGGTGCGATAGATGCATTGATAGCTTGGATGTAGCGGCATTTCACGAATTTTGGCAGCGTACGTTAGGAGTAACTGCTACCTCCTTATCCGTAAAGGTGGAACTCCCGCTTCAGCGAGCAGGCTGGGAATGGGGCTAGTACGGAAAGCACCCGTTGCCAGCCTTACTCCACTATGGTGAATACTTTCTAAAAGGCTCAGCGTAGATTTTGATGCTGAGCCATAAGCTGCACTTCCATAGTCAATTCGGGAGAGGACCGTAGCCGTGTAAAATCGTAGCAGTACCGCACGGTCAGCCCCCCACGAAGTGCCGCTGAGAAACTTAAGCATGTTAAGTCTCTTCATGCAGGCAACCTTCAGCTGACGGATGTGGGGCTGCCACGTAAGTCTCTTATCAAAATGGAGACCCAGGAATTTGCAGCTGTCAACCACTGGTAAGACACTGTTTCGCAAGCGGAGCTCTGGTTCGGGATGCACAGGTCGACGTCGACAGAAGTGTACAACTGAGGTTTTCGCTGCTGAAAATCGAAAACCATGTTGCAGGGCCCATCTGTCGACTCGGTTAATAGCTTGCTGTAGCTGTCTCTCTGCAAACGCCACCCTTCCGGAGCTGTAATGTAGAGCTAAGTCGTCTACATACAGCGATGGAACGACTGCGGGCCCAGCAGCGGCAACTATGCCGTTGATGGCGATTGCGAACAGCGTGACACTCAGTACCGATCCCTGAGGTACTCCATTTTCCTGAACGTAATATTGAGAAAATGCATTCCCTACTCGGACTCGAAAGAGACGGAGGGACATGGAGTTCTCAATAAACGTTGGCAAATTTCCCCGAAATCCCCACTGGTGTAGAGTGGAGAGAATCCCATATCGCCAGGTAGTATCGTAAGCTTTTTCCAAGTCAAAAAACACGGCGACTAGGTGTTCCTTCCGGAGAAAGGCCTCCTGAATGGCGTTCTCCAGTCTCAGTGGTGGTGGTGGTGATTATTGTTTTAAGAGGAAGTACAACTAGGCAACCATCCTCTATATAACACTAATCAGAGAGAAAAAATTTAAGGGGTCCGACACTTCGAAAAATGAAGATATCGGCCAAAGGAAGACAAGGGCCACGAAGGGCGTGAAAATGAAAGATTCCCTAGCCCTCGCAAACCTAATAGCATCGGGGTCGGAAAAGAACAAGAGTTGACCAAGGGAGATCGGATAGGATAGATGAAAGTAAGGAGCCTGGCACAAGTAAGTGGAAGCAATGCCAGGACTCAGCTGAGGGCCCCGTGGTCGCCAACCCACGCTCCAAAGTTCAGAGCCCCTGAAGCCCCTTTTAGTCGCCTCTTACGACAGGTAGGGGATACCGTGGGTGTTATTCTACCGCCCCCACCCACAGGGGGATTCTCCAGTCTGACAGATGATCAGTGGCAGACCGATGAGAGCGAAAGCCACACTGGTAGTTAGACAAGAGACCCTCCTTTTCCATGGCCCACACAAGACGCCGGTTAACCATCCTTTCAAATAGCTTACAGGTGGTGGTGGTGATTATTGTTTTAAGAGGAAGTACAACTAGGCAACCATCCTCTATATAACACTAATCAGAGAGAAAAAATGGAAGGGGTCCGACACTTCGAAAAATGAAGGTACCGGCCAAAGGCAGACAAGGGCCACGAAGGGCGTGAAAATGAAAGACTCCCTAGCCCTCGCAAACCTAATAGCGTCGGGGTCGGAAAAGAACAAGAGTTGACCAAGAGAGGTCGGATAGGATAGACGAATGTGAGGAGCCTGGCACAAGTAAGTGGAAGCAATGCCAGGACTCAGCTGAGGGCCCCGTGGTCGCCAACCCACGCTCCAAAGTTCAGAGCCCCTGGGGCCCCTTTTAGTCGCCTCTTACGACAGGCAGGGGATACCGTGGGTGTTATTCTACCGCCCCCACCCACAGGGGGAAAATAGCTTACAGAGGCCATTTGTAAGGCATATTGGCCTATAACTATCCAGAAGTTTTGGATCTTTACCTGGCTTGGGAATTGGTATTACAATTCCCTCACGCCATTGAGATGGAAACACTCCCTCACTCCATATTCTGTTGAATAGGGTGAGGATATCCTTGAGACATCTGTCACTCAAATGCTTAAGCATTTGATTATGGATTTTGTCCGGTCTAGGAGCCGTATCTCTGCATAGCGCAAGTGCACTTCGCAACTCCCACTCCGTGAAGGCCACGTTGTAGGGATGCGAAGCACTAGAGGCAAAAGAGCGATGGTGGGCCTCTGCTTCGCGCTTAATTGGAAGAAATGCAGGGTCGTATCTCCTAGAGCTGGACGTATCTGAGAAATGTGACGCGATGTGGTCTACAATGACTGAAGGAATCGTAACTATATCTCCATTAACGGAGATTCCGGGTACTGAGGGCACATTCTGTACTCCGACAATACGGCGGAGTTTAGTCCACACTTGTGATGACGGAGTATGTGCCGTGATGGATGACACATACTTTTCCCACGTAGCTTTCTTACTTTCTCGAATCAAAAAACGGGCCTTCGCGCGCAGACGCCTAAATGCGATATGATTGGCCATCGTAGGATTCCGACGATAATGCTTAAAAGCCCGTCGGCGATCACGTATGGCTGCTGCAATTTCGTCCGTCCACCATGGGACCTGTTTCCGGCGACGAATACCGGACGAGGAAGGTATTGTTTCCTCTGCAGCAGCCAAAATTCCAGTAGTAATGGAAGAGACGTGGTCGTCAACAGACTCCAGCATATCATCAGCCATCACTGCGCGTTTTGTAAATTCTGGCCAATTTGCCCGCCGAAGTAACCAGCGTTTGGGTACTTCGGACTGTCTTTGATTCAAGAGAGACAGAATTATCGGGAAGTGGTCACTATCACAGAGGTCGTCGTGAACTTGCCACCGTAGCAGGGGAACTAGCGCACGGCTACACAAAGTGACATCCAGGTGTGAGAATATGCCATGCGCGCTACTGAAATGTGTCGGTTCCCCTGTATTGAGCACACAAAGATCAAATAGGTTGATCATTCGCTCGAGCATCCTCCCCCTAGAACAGGAAGACGGAGAACCCCATAGTGTGTTACGGGCGTTCACATCCCCCAGCATGAGGAAAGGAGGAGGCAACTGAGTGATCAAATCTTGTAGTGCATGCATATCAAGGTTATAATCCGGTGGAAAGTACACGTTGCAAACCGTTGTCATTATTGGCAACGGAGTGCGAACTGCAACTGCATCTAGCTGAATACGGAGCGGTACTTCTTCGCTGAAGATGTCGGAGCGAACTAGGGTACAAACGCCCCCAGTTGCCGCGCCATCCACAGCTACTCTGTCTTTGGAATAAAGACGATATCCTCTCATAGTCGTGTCGTGTCCAGGTCTCAAACGAGATTCCTGTAGACAGACTATGGAGGCCGCATAGACGGATATCAGTTGACGTAACTCAGCTAGGCGACAGTGGTAACTACTGCAGTTCCACTGCAATAGTGCCATTGTGTGGATTGGTAGTGTTGCGAAATTAGGACAATTGCTTGCCCTTCTTTTTGTCTACTACCTGCCATTTTCCGCCGTTGTTGTCGGTATTGTCGTCACCATCCACGACAATGAATGGTTCAGTCTCCATTGTCTCCTCAGAAGAAGGAGGCGCAGTGACTGGACCCTCCGCGGACGGTGATCTCATTGGTCTGGAACAGTGGGCCTTCTTCCTGGGAGAACTAGGTTCTCCAGAAAGTGATCGAACAAGAGGGCGTCGGGGCCTCTCGCTCTTGCCCACCGTTTCTCTCTTTTTGGGAGGAGAGCCGGCAGATGGCTTGCCGGATTTCTTCGGTGATCCTGTGGACCCCGATTGAGTTGGAGAAGGCTTCTTCTCCACTTTTTTGAGGGAGCTCTGTGGCTTCACCTTCTCCTCCTTTATGATCTGGGCATTGGAAGGAGGGCTGGACTTTCCAGCCCTATTTGGGGAAGTCTTTCCCCCCGCCCTGTTGGGGGAGGACTTCCCAGCCGAACGTTCCTGGGAAGGGCCCTTCCCAGGCAACGTCGACAGTAACGCTCTTTTCGGTGCTTCGCTCGTTGAAACTCCAGTTTCTTTACTTATTGAATTTTGTTGCTGGCTTTGACTTTTTGATGTATTTTCGGTACTGGTGTTCTGTACAAAACTCTGTGGAGTGATCCGCACGTTTGCCACCTTTTCGGCAAAGGAGATGGAGAATTCCGGAGCAGCCAGGGATTTGAACTTCCTCCGGGCGTCTGGATAAGATAGCTTATCCAGCGTTTTTATCTCCTGGATCTTCTTCTCCCGCTTGAATGTGGGGCACTCCTTGGAGATTGGATCATGCGTACCCGGGCAGTTGACGCACACAGGTGGTGGTGTGCATTCAACCCCAGCATGCTCGCACTTCCCACACATTTTGCAGGTCGTCGAACCTGTACATCGCAATGAGGTGTGGCCAAACTTTTGACAGTTATAACACCTCATTGGTGCCGGAATGTACGGACGAACAGTCAGACGATACATTGCTACCTTTATTCGTTCAGGTATGGTCTCAGCGTCGAAGGTAAGGATGAAAGCACCCGTATCGAGTAGCTTATCACCCACACGCCTCTTCAACCTCTTCACGTCGGTTACGCCCCGACGTGCTAGGTACCGGATCATTGTATCATCGGAAGACTTAACCAAATCCCTGTGGAATATTACTCCCTTGCAGGAGTTAAGGGTTTGGTGCTTCTCGATTTTCACCTCTACCTTTCCGAATAACTTGGCCTTAAGTAGCCGTCTGGACTGTTCAGCCGTAGATGTCTTAATAAGTACGGATCCATCGCGGAGCTTGCGCATCTCGTCGACTTCACCAGCAACAATTTCTTCGATGGAATTGCTGATCATGAAAGGACATTCATCAAGAAAACTCTTACCATCGACCCTGGAAGCAACCAGGAATCGAGGAAGACGTTCGTCACTTACATAATCCACTGGAACTGGAGTATACCGCTTGCGTTTCTTGGCAATCTTGGACGCAGTTTTTTGAAGGGTGCCACCCTTTGAATTATTAGAAAGTAAAGAGAGAGGTTCCGTTTCTTGGTCCCACGAGTACTCACGGAAATATGACGTCGACCTCCGGCAGAGCCAAGGAGATTTACCGGAGGCAAGGCTATATACTCCAGAGGGCGCCCGGTATCTGGAGGGGGTCGCTTGGAACTACTCACCCAGTAGCCATGCATCACCTCGCCACGACCCGAAACTTGTGATTGGGGGAGGATAAAACCTCCGTGCTAATTTTTTTAAATTTAATTTTTCAAATTTTTTTAAAAAAATTGTTTTTCTGTAATATCTAACCTAATCTACCCGAGGCAGAGAGGGTGGCCAGACAGGAAGAGGAATTAAATTGAAGATGGTGAGAATAGAAGGGTGGAAATAGTGATGAAGAATAAAGAGCACAGACACCTCTCAAGCAACTCAGGGGACACCTTGTTAGTCTGGCCCTACACCGAGGCCTATCCAGCATGGGTAACCCTGAGCTGGCACAGTCCTCGGGATCAACAAGCACACAAGCCCCCACACCAACTTCAAGGTCATGGTGTCCCTAGAGGGGGTAATAGCTTAGGGGTCGGAAAAGAACAAGAGTTGACCAAGAGAGGTCGGATAGGATATGTGAAAGTGAGGAGCCTGGCACAAATAAGTGGATGCAATGCCAAGACATAGCTTAGGGACCCGTGGTCGCCAACCCACGCTCAAAGTTCAGAGCCCCTGTGGACCCTTTTAGTCGCCTCTTACGACAGGCAGGGGATACCGTGGGTGTTGTTCTACTACCCCCCACAGAGGGTAGATGAACGTGAGGAGCCTGGCACGTGTAATTGGAAGCAATGTCAGGACTCAGCTGAGGTGGTGGTGGTGGTGGTGGTGATTATTGTTTTAAGAGGAAGTACAACTAGGCAACCATCCTCTATATAACACTAATCATAGGAAAAAAAGGGAAGGGATCCGACACTTCGAAAAATGAAGATATCGGTCAAAGAAAGACAAGGGCCACGAAGGGCGTGAAAATGAAAGACTCCCTAGCCCTCGCAAACCTAATAGCGTCGGGGTCGGAAAAGAACAAGAGTTGACCAAGGTAGATCGGATAGGATAGATGAAAGTGAGGAGCCTGGCACAAGTAAGTGGAAGCAATGCCGGGACTCAGCTGAGGGCCCCGTGGTCGCCAGCCCACGCTCCAAAGTTCAGAGCCCCTGGGGCCCCTTTTAGTCGCCTCTTACGACAGGCAGGGGATACCGTGGGTGTTATTCTACCGCTCCCACCCACAGGGGGTGGCCAGCGTGGTACATATTATTCATGTATATGGAAAATTTGTTTAATTGTTTCCTAATAACGACATAATTAAAACCGTTAAGAAAGTTGGTTGACATCTGCATCCTTTAGTGTGTAGAGCTCGCATAAATGTTGAAACTCACATGTTCGAGTTTCAACTCGAGTAGGTTGAAGTTTTGCCGCATTCAGAATGACAGCCAAAGTCATTGTCTCCGACATGGCCAAGTGTAACCTACGAATAACTTTATGACCAGATAACTATGTTTAATAAGCCGCCGGTCCAAAATACAAGGCTTCAGCTAACATTTATTAGTATGTTGTTAATTTTATTCTGCGAATGTTTTCATATTTGTAGTCTGGTGTTCCCCACCCCTGTTACTGTATAAGGCCCAGTGGAAAAGCTTTCTGTATTTGTTCTCTCATGCAATTTCCTCTCATCTTTAGAAATTGCAGGATAGTTTTCACGGTACCCGCACATACACAGCGTAATATGAACTCATGTAGAAAAACAAAAGGAAAATCAATCCTTTACAATCCTGTTTGATGGTTTCTACTCATGTAGGTATTCACCAGAACGATTCTCTTTTCTTGTCCTCTGCAGAAATGTCTTGACGAGGTTTCGCAGTATTTGATTTTCTAGGGATCTTGGATGCTTGTTGCTCCAAGTTATATGTTTATAGAATACCTTGAGTTACCATCACAGCTCTCGACCGCGTACATCTGATGTTCAAAATTATTCTGAAATTCCACTTCATCAGTTCAAATGATAGCTTTCCGACTGTTTTACTTCTGAACTCCCCTTCTCACACCAGCTTCGAGAGGTGGTGATGGTGGTGATTATTGTTTTAAGAGGAAGTACAACTGGGCAACCATCCTCTATATAACACTAATCAGAGGGAAAATATGGAAGGGGTCCGACACTTCGAAAAATGAAGATATCGGCCACAGGAAGACAAGGGCCACGAAGGGCGTGAAAATGAAAGACTCCCTAGCCCTCGCAAACCTAATAGCGTCGGGGTCGGAAAAGAACAAGAGTTGACCAAGGGAGGTCGGATAGGATAGATGAAAGTGAGGAGCCTGGCACAAGTAAGTGGAAGCAATGCCAGGACTCAGCTAAGGGCCCCGTGGTCGCCAACCCACGCTCCAAAGTTCAGAGCCCGTGAGGCCCCTTTTAGTCGCCTCTTACGACAGGCAGGGAATACCGTGGGCGTTATTCTACCGCCCCCACCCACAGGGGGAGGACTCAGCTGAGGGCCCCGTGGTCGCCAACCCACGCTCCAAAGTTCAGAGCCCCTGGGGTGGTGGTGGTGGTGATTATTGTTTTAAGGTGGTGGTGGTGATTATTGTTTTAAGAGGAAGTACAACTAGGCAACCATCCTCTATATAACACTAATCAGAGGAAAAAATGGAAGGTGGTGGTGGTGGTGATTATTGTTTTAAGAGGAAGTACAACTGGGCAACCATCCTCTATATAACACTAATCAGAGGGAAAACTGGAAGGGATCCGACACTTCGAAAAATGAAGATATCGGCCATAGGAAGACAAGGGCCACGAAGGGCGTGAAAATGAAAGACTCCCTAGCCCTCGCAAACCTAATAGCGTCGGGGTCGGAAAAGAACAAGAGTTGACCAAGAGAGGTCGGATAGGATAGATGAATGTGAGGAGCCTGGCACAAGTAAGTTGAAGCAATGCCAGGACTCAGCTGAGGTCCCCGTGGTCGCCAACCCACGCTCCAAAGTTTAGAGCCCCTGGGGCCCCTTTTAGTCACCTCTTACGACAGGCAGGGAAACCGTGGGTGTTATTCTACCGCCCCCAGATGGTGGTGGTGGTGATTATTGTTTTAAGAGGAAGTACAACTAGGCAACCATCCTCTATATAACACTAATCGGAGGGAAAAGTGGAAGGGGTCCGACACTTCGAAAAATGAAGATATCGGACAAGGGAAGACAAGGGCCACGAAGGGCGTGAAAATGAAAGACTCCCTAGCCCTCGCAAACCTAATAGCGTCGGGGTCGGAAAAGAACAAGTGTTGACCAAGAGAGGTCGGATAGGATAGATGAAAGTGAGGAGGTGGTGGTGGTGATTATTGTTTTAAGAGGAAGTACAACTAGGCAACCATCCTCTATATAACACTAATCAGAGGGAAACATTGAAGGGATCCGATACTTCGAAAAATGAAGATATCGGCCAAAGGAAGACAAGGGCCACGAAGGGCGTGAAAATGAAAGACTCCCTAGCCCTCGCAAACCTAATAGCGTCGGGGTCGGAAAAGAACAAGAGTTGACCAAGTGAGGTCGGATAGGATAGATGAATGTGAGGAGCCTGGCACAAGTAAGTGGAAGCAATGCCAGGACACAGCTGAGGGCCCCGTGGTCGCCAACCCGCGCTCCAAAGTTTAGAGCCCCTGAGGCCCCTTTTAGTCGCCTCTTACGACAGGCAGGGGATACCGTGGGTGTTATTCTACCGCCCCCACCCACAGGGGAATGAAAGTGAGGAGTCGGGCACAAGTAAGTTGAAGCAATGCCAGGACTCAGCTGAGGGCCTCGTGGTGGTGGTGGTGATTATTGTTTTAAGAGGAAGTACAACTAGGCAACCATCCTCTATATAACACTAATCAGAGAGAAAAAATGGAAGGAGTCCGACACTTCGAAAAATGGAGTTATCGGCCAAAGGAAGACAAGGGCCACGAAGGGCGTGAAAATGAAAGACTCCCTAGCCCTCGCAAGCCTAATAGCGTCGGGGTCGGAAAAGAACAACAGTTGACCAAGAGAGGTCGGATAGGATAGATAAAAGTGAGGAACCTGGCACCAGTAAGTGGAAGCAATGTCAGGACTCAGCTGAGGGCCTCGTGGTCGCCAACCCACGCTCCAAAGTTCAGAGCCCCTGGGGCCCCTTTTAGTCGCCTCCTACGACAGGCAGGGGATACCGTGGGTGTTATTCTACCGCCCCCACCCACAGGGGGAAGTACACCATGGAATATACTGTGTGTGGGACAGTAGAGTACACCATGGTATATACTGTGTGTGGGACAGTAGAATACACAATGGTATATACTGTGTGTGGGACAGTAGATTACACCATGGTATATACTGTGTGTGGGACAGTAGAATACACAATGGTATATACTGTGTGAGGGACAGTAGAGTACACCTTGGTATATACTGTGTGTGAGAACAGTAGAGTACACCATGGTATATACTGTGTGTAGGACAGTAGAATACACCATGGTATATATTGTGTGTAGTGGCGGTGATTATTGTTTTAAGAGGAAGTACAACTGGGCAACCATCCTCTATATAACACTAATCAGAGGGGAAGGGATCCGACACTTCGAAAAATGAAGATATCGGCCATAGGAAGACAAGGGCCACGAAGGGCGTGAAAATGAAAGACTCCCTAGCCCTCGCAAACCTAATAGCGTCGGGGTCGGAAAAGAACAAGAGTTGACCAAGCGAGGTCGGATAGGATAGATGAAGGTGAGGAGCCTGGCACAAGTAAGTGGATGCAATGCCAGGACTCAGCTGAGGGCCCCGTGGTCGGTGGTGGTGGTGATTATTGTTTTAAGAGGAAGTACAACTAGGCAACCATCCTCTATATAACACTAATCAGAGGGAAAAATGGAAGGGGTCCGACACTTCGAAAAATGAAGATATCGGCCAATGGAAGACAAGGGCCACGAAGGGCGTGAAGATGAAAGACTCCCTAGCCCTCGCAAACCTAATAGCGTCGGGGTCTGAAAAGAACAAGAGTTGACCAAGGGAGGCCGGATAGGATAGATGAAAGTGAGGAGCCTGGCACAAGTAAGTGGAAGCAATGCCAGGACTCAGCTAAGGGCCCCGTGATCGCCAACCCACGCTCCGAAGTTCAGAGCCCCTGTGTGTGAGGCAGTAGAATACACAATGGTATATACTGTGTGTGGGACAGTAGAGTACACCTTGGTATATACTGTGTGTGAGAACAGTAGAGTACACCATGGTATATACTGTGTGTGGGACAGTAGAATACACTTTGGTATATATTGTGTGTAGAACAGTAGAATACACTGTGGGGTATACTGTGTGTGAGGCAGTAGAATACACAATGGTATATACTGTGTGTGGCAACAGAAGAATACACAATGAAGAATACTGTGTGTGGGACAGTAGAGTACACCATGGTATACACTGTGTGTGAGATAGTAGAGTACACCTTGGTATATACTGTGTGTGAAACAGTAGAATACACAATGATGTATGCTGCGTGTGGGACAGTAGAGTACACCATGGTATATACTGTGTGTGAGACAGTAGAGTACACCTTGGTATATACTGTGTGTGAAACAGAAGAATACACAATGAAGAATACTGTGTGTGGGACAGTAGAGTACACCATGGTATACACTGTGTGTGAGAGGTGGTGGTGATTATTGTTTTAAGAGGAAGTACAACTAGGCAACCATCCTCTATATAACACTAATCAGAGGGAAAAGTGGAAGGGATCCAACACTTCGAAAAATGAAGATATCGGTCAAAGAAAGACAAGGGCCACGAAGGGCGTGAAAATGAACGACTCCCTAGCCCTCGCAAACCTAAAAGCGTCGGGGTCGGAAAAGAACAAGAGTTGACCAAGGGAGGTCGGATAGGATAGGTGAAAGTGAGGAGCCTGGCTCAAGTAAGTGGAAGCAATGCCAGGACTCAGCTGAGGGCCCCGTGGCTGCCAACCCACGCTCCAAAGTTCAGAGCCCCTGGGGCCCCTTTTAGTCGCCTCTTACGACAGGCAGGAGATACCGTGGGTGTTATTCTACTGCCCCCACCCACAGGGGGACACTGTGTGTGAGATAGTAGAATACACCATGGTATATACTGTGTGTAGAACACTAGAATACTCTGTGGGGTATACTGTGTGTGAGGCAGTAGAATACACAATGGCATATACTGTGTGGGGGAACAGAAGAATACACAATGAAAAATACTGTGCGTGAGGCAGTAGAATACACAATGGTATATACTGTGTGTGGGACAGTAGAGTACACCTTGGTATATACTGTGTGTGAGAACAGTAGAGTACACCATGGTATATACTGTGTGTGGGACAGTAGAATACACTTTGGTATATATTGTGTGTAGAACAGAAGAATACACTGTGGGTTATACTGTGTGTGAGGCAGTAGATACACAATGGTATATACTGTGTGTGGCAACAGAAGAATACACAATGAAGAATACTGTATGTGGGACAGTAGATTACACCATGGTATACACTGTGTGTGAGATAGTAGAATGCACCATGGTATATACTGTGTGTAGAACACTAGAATACTCTGTGGGGTATACTGTGTGTGAGACAGTAGAGTACACCTTGGTATATACTGTGTGTGAAACAGAAGAATACACAATGAAGAATACTGTGTGTGGGACAGTAGAGTACACCATGGTATACACTGTGTGTGAGAGGTGGTGGTGATTATTGTTTTAAGAGGAAGTACAACTAGGCAACCATCCTCTATATAACACTAATCAGAGGGAAAAGTGGAAGGGATCCAACACTTCGAAAAATGAAGATATCGGTCAAAGAAAGACAAGGGCCACGAAGGGCGTGAAAATGAACGACTCCCTAGCCCTCGCAAACCTAATAGCGTCGGGGTCGGAAAAGAACAAGAGTTGACCAAGGGAGGTCGGATAGGATAGGTGAAAGTGAGGAGCCTGGCACAAGTAAGTGGAAGCAATGCCAGGACTCAGCTGAGGGCCCCCTGGCTGCCAACCCACGCTCCAAAGTTCAGAGCCCCTGGGGCCCCTTTTAGTCGCCTCTTACGACAGGCAGGAGATACCGTGGGTGTTATTCTACTGCCCCCACCCACAGGGGGACACTGTGTGTGAGATAGTAGAATACACCATGGTATATACTGTGTGTAGAACACTAGAATACTCTGTGGGGTATACTGTGTGTGAGGCAGTAGAATACACAATGGTATATACTGTGTGGGGGAACAGAGGCAGTAGAATACACAATGGTATATACTGTGTGTGGGACAGTAGAGTACACCTTGGTATATACTGTGTGTGAGAACAGTAGAGTACACCATGGTATATACTGTGTGTGGGACAGTAGAATACACTTTGGTATATATTGTGTGTAGAACAGAAGAATACACTGTGGGTTATACTGTGTGTGAGGCAGTAGATACACAATGGTATATTCTGTGTGTGGCAACAGAAGAATACACAATGAAGAATACTGTATGTAGGACAGTAGAGTACACCATGGTATACACTGTGTGTGAGATAGTAGAATGCACCATGGTATATACTGTGTGTAGAACACTAGAATACTCTGTGGGGTATACTGTGTGTGAGGCAGTAGAATACACAATGGTATACACTGTGTTGGGGGAACAGAAGAATACACAATGAAAAATACTGTGTATGGGACAGTATGGAACTGTGTGTAGAACAGTAGAATACACAATGATAAATACTGTGTGTAGAACAGTGGAATACACTGTGGTATATACTGTGTGTGAGATAGTAGAATACGCCATGGTATATACTGTGTGTAGAACACTGGGATACACTGTGGGGTATCCTGTGTGTGAGGCAGTAGAATACACAATGGTATATACTGTGTGTGGGAACAGAAGAATACACAATGAAGAATACTGTGTGTGGGACAGTAGAATACACCATGGTATTTATTGTGTGTGAGACAGTAGAGTACACCTTGGTATATACTGTGTGTGAAACAGTAGAATACACAATGATGTATGCTGTGTGTGGGACAGTAGAGTACACCATGGTATATACTGTGTGTGAGAGAGTAGAGTACACCTTGGTATATACTGTGTGGGAAACAGTAGAATACACCATGGTATATACTGTGTGTAGGACAGTAGAGTACACCATGGTGGTGGTGGTGGTGATTATGGTTTTAAGAGGAAGTACAACTAGGCAACCATCCTCTATATAACACTAATCAGAGAGAAAAAATGGAAGGAGTCCGACACTTCGAAAAACGAAGTTATCGGCCAAAGGAAGACAAGGGCCACGAAGGGCGTGAAAATGAAAGACTCCCTAGCCCTCGCAAACCTAATAGCGTCGGGGTCAGAAAAGAACAAGAGTTGACCAAGAGAGGTCGGATAGGATAGATGAAATTGAGGAGTCTGGCACAAGTAAGTGGAAGCAATGCCAACACAAAGCTGAGGGCCCCGTGGTCGCCAACCCACGCTCCAAAGTTCAGAGCCCCTGAGGCCCCATTTAGTCGCCTCTTACGGCAGGCAGGGGATACCGTGGGTGTTATTCTACCTCCCCCACCCACAGGGGCGAAAATTCGAGGGGCAAATACGAGGTTATTACGTGATGACGTAACTTTCAGACATACAACTTAATAAACGTTATTTATCCAATTAATATTTAAAAGCTTTTAAATAAAATTGTTACGGTGTTATCAGTGGTAGTTAGAGGTGAAAGAAGGTGCTGGGATGAATAGGTCTCAATCTACGAAATTAAAGTTAATTTAAAATTTAACAAGGTTATATTTTCTTTTCAAGATTAAGAAATAACAAATATAACAGGTACTTAGTAGCCTAGCAACAAATCGAGAAAGTACAATTACAGTAGTTACAGGATTTGGGCTCCGAGATGGTGGTGGTGGTGATTATTGTTTTAAGAGGAAGTACAACTGGGCAACCATCCTCTATATAACACTAATCAGAGGGAAAATATGGAAGGGGTCCGACACTTCGAAAAATGAAGATATCGGCCAAAGGAAGGCAAGGGCCGCGAAGGGCGTGAAAATGAAAGACTCCCTAGCCCTCGCAAACCTAATAGCGTCGGGGTCGGAAAAGAACAAGAGTTGACCAAGAGAGGTCAGACAGGATAGATGAAAGTGAGGAGCCTGGCACAAGTAAGTGGAAGAAATGCCAGGACTCAGCTGAGGTGGTGGTGGTGATTATTGTTTTAAGAGGAAGTACAACTAGGCAACCATCCTCTATATAACACTAATCAGAGGGAAAATATGGAAGGGATCCAACACTTCGAAAAATGAAGATATCGGTCAAAGAAAGACAAGGGCCACGAAGGGCGTGAAAATGAAAGACTCCCTAGCCCTCGCAAACCTAATAGCGTCGGGGTCGGAAAAGAACAAGAGTTGACCAAGGGAGGTCGGATAGGATAGATGAAAGTGAGGAGCCCGGCACAAGTAAGTGGAAGCAATGTCAGGACTCAGCTGAGGCTCCGTGGTCGCCAACCCACGCTCCAAAATTCAGAACCCCTGGGGCCCCTTTTAGTCGCCTCTTACGACAGGCAGGGGATACTGTGGGTGTTACTCTACCGCCCCCACCCACAGGGGGAGGACTCAGCTAAGGGCCCCGTGGTCGCCAGCCCACGCTCCAAATTTCAGAGCCCCTGGGGCTTTGGGCTCCGAGAGCCAGATGGTGGTGGTGATTATTGTTTTAAGAGGAAGTACAACTAGGGAACCATCCTCTATATAACACTAATCAGAGAGAAAAATGGAAGGGGTCCGACACTTCGAAAAATGAAGATATCGGCCAAAGAAAGACAAGGGCCACGAAGGGCGTGAAAATGAAAGACTCCCTAGCCCTCGCAAACCTAATAGCGTCGGGGTCGGAAAAGAACAAGAGTTGACCAAGGGAGGTCGGATAGGATAGATGAAAGTGAGGAGCCTGGCACAAGTAAGTGGAAGCAATGCCAGGACTCAGCTAAGGGCCCCGTGGTCGCCAACCCACGCTCCAAAGTTCAGAGCCCCTGGGGGTTCCGAGAGCCAGACACACAATTCTTGAGCTATAAGCCCAACTTTACCCGTATACAAGATTCAACCAACAGGCAGAAGACCCCAATCATGCTCAAGAGCACTTGCTCCCAATTACATAGTAAAAGCCTCCTCGAGGCACACAGAAACAAATTTTTTTTGGATGAGCAACCCGCTCTCAAAGTTCCAGCCTATCAAAGGCCACACCAAATTCCACCTTCAAGCTGTCCTCTAAGGACATAAACACAGGGGTAAAAAATATCCAACCTACTGAGGCCGATTTAGTAAATAAACAGGAAAATTACAAGGCCCCAAAGTACAAACTTGAGTGGAGGCGTAACTGGCACTCCGAATATACTTTATTAAAACCTATTCGGCTCTAGGCCGCTTATGCAAGGGCTAATCCCATACTACAGAGGTGACTTATAAAAAAAATTATATTACATTAGGAAGGGAAGAAACGGTTGTGAAAATAAGTTCACCTCAAAGCAATAGGAGTGGGAGCTCGAGAGGGTTAAGCACTCTCTATCCCAATATGTAGTTTAAAGAGATAGAATCTATACCAAGTGTCTTTTACATTCTAGAGGAAAGTTACATTGTAAAAGGTATCGAACCTGCCCCGAGAGTTAAACTGCTGAGCTAGCAAGAAAATAAGTTATTAAAAGGCCATTACCTTATTGAAGAACTGCTGCCCGACGAAAGAGGCGCTTCCCGCCCCCTGCTACATAATTTACACTATGATAGATGTTACTGAAGTGGCCCGGAGACCCAAAAATCAGCAGTTTATATACCCTCGTGGAACATTCGAGACCTTTCAAGAATAAGAACACCCGCCCACAAGCTTTTTATTGGACGGCCAAAAGATTACATGTCAAAACTGAAGAAGAAAACCAGGATTGGTGGGAAATTAATTACAGAAATTTATGATTGGCCAATTTCAAAACTGGCGGAAAGAAAGGGTTAACGTTGCCAACATAAACAATGGCAGAAACAAATTTAATAAAGAACAAACTTATAAATACTAAATTTCTTCAAAAAAAAGTTTCCTACACTTCGCACTAGAGTGCACAATTGTAGTTCATAAGGGGTGCCATCTAGAAGAGAATGTTCGCACTTCTTGCTACAGAGAAAACAAAAATGCATCGAAAACGACACAGTTCAGAACGCTTCAAAATTTACTAGTAGGGACATCTTCTGAGAAACTTGAGAATTAACCCGGTAGTTAAATTTCTGGCTTCCTCCAGTAGAGGAGTTTCAACTGGCGCAAAGTTCGAGTTAGCGGCGTGGAGGTGTACCACCCGGTACAAAAATAACACAATATTTGAATAGTTCTGTGACTTTCCTTCAAACATTGTGCGATTTTCACAAGAGAAAGCGGCGGTAATACAGGTGAACTTGATCTTGGGGCCAACCTTAGCAACACAGACATTGTATAATAAATATCAGGCATGAAGTAAATAATGTCAACGTACCTCTTCTTTACTCTCCATAGTTTTCTTCGGAAGACGCACTGCGGAGTTGTTCATACCCTTTGCTTCGTCTCACTTGACGCCATCCTCCGAGCTATTAATTTTGTTATATATCCCGGTCTTCTTGGAGCTCTTTGCGACAGTGTTTTTCGAAATCAGATTCAAAGCTGGAAGACAAGACATAGGCCTACCAGGTGGAGCCCGGCTGGAACGCTATGTTTGTGAAGCCTTGGAGCGGTGGTGGTGGTGGTGATTACTGTTTTAAGAGGAAGTACAACTAGGCAATCATCCTCTATATAATACTAATCAGAGGGAAAAAGCGAAGGGATCCGACACTTCGAAAAATGAAGATATCGGTCAAAGAAAGACAAGGGCCACGAAGGGCGTGAAATTGAAAGACTCCCTAGCCCTCGCAAACCTAATAGCGTCGAGGTCGGAAAAGAACAAGAATTGACCAAGAGAGGTCAGACAGGATAGATGAACGTGAGGAGCCTGGCACAAGTAAGTGGAAGCAATGCCAGGACTCGGCCAAGGGCCCCGTGGTCGCCAACCCACGCTCCAAAGTTCAGAGCCCCTGAGGCCCCTCTTAGTCGCCTCTTACGACAGGCAGGGGATACCGTGGGTGTTATTCTACTGCCCCCACCCACAGGGGTGTAGCCGGGGTCAACGAACAGATATTTTACACACAACGATCAAGAAATCCATATGGAAAAACAAGTGTTACACTTGGGTGTAGTTTTAGATAAGAAGTTAACCTGGAATCCACATGTAGAAAGAAACGTAACCCGATCCAAGAACCTATTGTATGCACGCAAGAGGGCAGTCGGGACAACATGAGGTCTAACCCCCAATGGTGATATGGATATACACAATGATCATTAGACCACTGATGACCTATGCAGCAATCATTTGGTGGATGAAGGTAAGTCAAGTCGAATAGCCTTCAGAGAATGTCATGTATAGCCATAACTGGGGCTTTGAAACTTACGCCAACAAAAGCCTTGATGGTGGTGGTGGTGATTATTGTTTTAAGAGGAAGTACAACTAGGCAACCATCCTCTATATAACACTAATCAGAGGGAAAAAATTGGAAGGGGTCCGACACTTCGAAAAATGAAGATATCGGCCAAAGGAAGGCAAGGGCCACGAAGGGCGTGAAAATGAAAGACTCCCTAGCCCTCGCAAACCTAATAGCGTCGGGGTCGGAAAAGAACAAGAGTTGACCAAGAGAGGTCGGATAGGTGGTGGTGGTGGTGATTATTGTTTTAAGAGGAAGTACAACTAGGCAACCATCCTCTATATGACACTAATCAGAGGGAAAATATGGAAGGGGTCCGACACTTCGAAAAATGAAGATATCGGCCAAAGGTAGACAAGGGCCACGAAGGGCGTGAAAATGAAAGACTCCCTAGCCCTCGTAAACCTAATAGCGTCGGGGTCGGAAAAGAATAAGAGTTGACCAAGAGAGGTCGGATAGGATAGATGAAAGTGAGGAGCCTGACACAAGTAAGTGGAAGCAATGCCAGGACTCAGCTAAGGGCCCCGTGGTCGCCAACCCACGCTCCAAAGTTCAGAGCCCCTGGAGCCTCTTTTAGTCACCTCTTACGAAAGCAGAGGATACCGTGGGTGTTATTCTACCGCCCCCACCCACAGGGGGCTGATTCCAAAGTATATCTTTGAGGAACCATTTGAGATCGAGATAACAACAAATGAAGACTGGGACATTAACAGAAGGAAAACTCCTAGGGAGATATTGTGTGGTAGACAGATGGTTCATGGACTGAGAGAGGAACAGGAGGAGGGATGGTGGTGGTGGTGATTATTGTTTTAAGAGGAAGTACAACTAGTCAACCATCCTCTATATAACACTAATCAGAGAGAAAAAATGGAAGGGGGCCGACACTTCGAAAAATGAAGATGTCGGCCAAAGGAAGATAAGGGCCACGAAGGGCGTGAAAATGAAAGACTCCCTAGCCCTCGCAAACCTAATAGCGTCGGGGTCGGAAAAGAACAAGAGTTGACCAAGTGAGGTCGGATAGGATAGATGAAAGTGAGGAGCCTGGCACAAGTAAGTGGAAGCAATGCCAGGACTCAGCTGAGGGCCCCGTGGTCGCCAACCCACGCTCCAAAATTCAGAGCCCCTGGGGCCCCTTTTAGTCGCCTCTTACGACAGGCAGGGGATACCGTGGGTGTTATTCTACCGCCCCCACGCACAGGGGGAAGAGCCCCTGGGGCCCCTTTTAGTCGCCTCTTACGACAGGCAGGGGATACCGTGGGTGTTATTCTACCGCCCCCACCTACAGGGGGAGGAAAGAGCTGAGAGATCAATCAAAATGAACCTAGGCAGACACAAAAGAGTTTTCCAAGCTGAAATGATAGCCATCACAACATGCCTTGAGGAAAGTCTGAAAATGAACTACAGATATTTTCATATTTACAGATAGCCCACCAGCCATTAAGGCACCTGAAACTGTCCGATTTACATCCAAAATTGTTTGGTGTTGTCATACACTTCTCCTGAAGCTCTCAGAGTACAATGTTGTTAAATTAATACGGGTACCAGGGCATGCAGGTACTGTATTAGAAGGTAATGAAGAAGCAGACAAACTCTCAAGAAAAGGGTCTGAAACACCTTTCGTGGGCCCAGAACGAGAATGTGGAACCTCTCATTGACAAGCCCGACTTACCATATGCAAATGGGTGCAAAAGAAAGAAATAGAAAACTGGAAAAATGCTCCAGGTTGCAGGCTTGCGAAGGAAACAATAAGGAACCCAAACAAGAAGCATGCTAAGGAAATACTGCAACTCAGCAGATAAAATATAAGATGGGTAGTAGGACTGCTGACTGGACACTGTCATCTTAAAAAGCACCTACACAGAATTGGAGAAATAAGCACAAAGTATGTACGAAATTCAATCAGCTGAACACATACTCTGTGAATGTGAGGCACTGGGAAGAATCAGAACCTCCACAATGGGATTACTAGGTGAAGAGAGAAGAAATATCCGAGAAGACCCAATAAGGAGAACGTACAACTGTATGAAGGGAGCAAGTATAACTAGATGGGAATGAAGGAAAACACATGGTAGCAAAAGATCTTCAAGGTCGGCGCTAAAAGGAACTTGTAAAGAGACCCCATGAATGAAGGAAAAGGAATAAGAAGAAGAAGTAGATATTTCCCCTTCTTTGCAATACTCGCAAATACTGATGAGTACAACTTGATATATTCTTCCCCTGATTGGTGTTAAAGGAGGATGTAGTAATTACTACTCTCGCTTTAAAAACCAGTGAGGCTATGATGGAGTTCAGTTAGTAGTTCTTGTTCTTCTACCATGTCTAGTATAAAAAACCCTTACTTGTTCTTAAGCCTATCCACTTATGTAACCTAATTCTTTATTGTTTCAGAAGAAGATAGAAGATAGATCAGAAATTAGAATAGTAGGCTATAATTATGTAAGTACAGCCATGTTTATTTCTTCATTACAAAATTCCCTACTGAATAATCAAATGCTTCAAAATAAGTTCTTAAGAAATTATGCCATTTTCCTGTAGGAACAGTGATTTAATGTAGTAATTTAGATGATGTAACTAGAGTGAACGCTAGCAAAGTTTTGCTCATTGGTAATTTGTTCTCATAATTTGGAAGGAGAACCAGTTTAGGCTCCAGAGTTTTCGGAGTTCACAGGTGGTGGTGATTATTGTTTTAAGAGGAAGTACAACTAGGCAACCATCCTCTATATAACACTAATCAGAGAGAAAAATGGAAGGGGTCCGACACGTCGAAAAAGTTCAGAGCCCCTGGGCCAATGAAAGTGAGGAGCCTAGCACAAGTAAGTGGAAGCAATGCCAGGACTTACCTAAGGCCCCCGTGGTCGCCAACCCACGCTCCAAAGTTCAGAGCCCCTTAGGTGGTGGTGGTGATTATTGTTTTAAGAGGAAGTACAACGAGGTAATCAGCCTCTCTGAACAACTAAGTGGAAAAGAAATTTAAAATATAAAACAAAATTTATTTATTCAACAAAGGATTTTGGAAACGCAGTACAAAATAAAACAAAAAATTATTATAAAGCTAGGCCGAAAGGATTACTAACGTATCTAAAGGGAACGTACGTTCCCTGAGTAACAGTACACTTGTAATTTACATACCCTTCATAAGTGGTGGTGGTGGTGGTGGTGATTTTTGTTTTAAGAGGAAGTACAACGAGGTAATCATCCTCTCTGAACGAATAAGTGGAAAATAAATTTAAAATATAAAACAAAATTATTTATTCAACAAAGGATTTTGGCAACGCAGTACAAATTAAAACAAAAAATAATTATAAAACTAGGCCGAAAGGATTACTAACGTATCAAAAGGGAACGTACGTTCCCTGAGTAACAGTACACTTGTAATTTACATACCTTTGATAAGTCCACTGTCGCACATAAAGCGGATGACGAGATCAGCAGTAGTCGCGTCATCGGCTAGTATGCGTTCGAGTGTTTCCTGCAGGCCGAGGCTCCGTCTTAGGCCAGAGAGATCGGCGCACTCTGTGAGGATGTGGGCCACGGTGAATTCGGCACCACAAGAACACACTGGGGGGTCTTCCCTCTTTAGGAGATAAGAGTGCGTGGATCGTAAATGACCTATCCTCAGCCTGCACAGTACTATGGCCTCTCTCCGTGAAGGTGGTGGTGGTGGTGATTATTGTTTTAAGAGGAAGTACAACTAGGCAACCATCCTCTATATAACATTAATCAGAGAGAAAAAAATTGAAGGGATCCGACACTTCGAAAAATGAAGGTATCGGCCAAAGGAAGACAAGGGCCACGAAGGGCGTGAAAATGAAAGACTCCCTAGCCCTCGCAAACCTAATAGCGTCGGGGTCGGAAAAGAACAAGTGTTGACCAAGAGAGGTCAGAGAGGATAGGTTAAAGTGAGGAGCCTGGCACAAGTAAGTGGAAGCAATGCCAGAACTCAGCTGAGGGCCCCGTGGTCGCCAACCCACGCTCCAAAGTTCAGAGCTCCTGGGGCCCCTTTTAGTCGCCTCTTACGACAGGCAGGGGATACCGTGGGTGTTATTCTACCGCCCCCACCCACAGGGGGATCTCCGTGAAGGTCGGAAAGAGGACCGCCACACGGTAGTTGTCGTCTTAATTGCTCTCAACTTGTTGGGAGTTCGGATATCTAGCCACTCCGATTCCCAGAACGCCAAGATGGTTCGACGTAGCTGAGAACAAATATCCTTAGCAGGTACATAGAGGGGTCTTGGAGGTAAAAGTGCAGCTTCCTTTGCTGCATCATCCGCAAGTTCGTTTCCCGCAATCCCCACGTGGCTTGGAAGCCACGCGAAAGTAATTCTGGTGCTAGCATCGCTTAACCTGGCTAGAAGGTCATGTATCTGCTGCACCAGTGGGTGTTGCGAGAAACAGGTTTCAATAGACTGCAGAGAGCTTAACGAATCGGTACACAACAGAAAGTGGCTTCCTTTGTCACGCAGTGCAAACTGCAGAGCCTCTAAGATGGCGTAAAGCTCTGCAGTATACACGCTACATACTTTAGGGAGCGAGAGCTTCGTACTCATATCATCAATGACAAAAGAGCAGCCAACATTATCTCCGATTTTAGAACCATCCGTGAAGATAAATCTCGCGGCCGGATATTGGTGAACAAAGTCCTGGAATTACCTCCGATGAACGGAGGAATCCGTGTTCACCTTGGGTCCACGGAGCAGATCTAGACGTATATCCGGTCGCGGAACCAACCACGGAGGTACCTCGCTAAGAGTTCGTTCAAGACAACCACCGATATCAATATTCAAATCATGACACAAGCTATCAATCCGAAACCCAACCGGCCTTGTGGCATTCGGCCGGTCTTGGCACCGCTGGTGGTATTGGGTGCGATAGATGCATTGATAGCTTGGATGTAGCGGCATTTCACGAATTTTGGCAGCGTACGTTAGGAGTAACTGCTGCCTCCTTATCCGTAAAGGTGGAACTCCCGCTTCAGCGAGCAGGCTGGGAATGGGGCTAGTACGGAAAGCACCCGTTGCCAGCCTTACTCCACTATGGTGAATATTGTCTAAAAGGCTCAGCGTAGATTTTGTTGCTGAGCCATAAGCCGCACTTCCATAGTCAATCCGGGAGAGGACCGTCGCCGTGTAAAATCGTAGCAGTACCGCACGGTCAGCCCCCCACGAAGTGCCGCTGAGAAACTTAAGCATGTTAAGTCTCTTCATGCAGGCAACCTTTAACTGACGGATGTGGGGCTGCCACGTAAGTCTCTTATCAAAATGGAGACCCAGGAATTTGCAGCTGTCAACCACTGGTAAGACACTGTTTCGCAAGCGGAGCTCTGGTTCGGGATGCACAGGCCGACGTCGACAGAAGTGTACAACTGAGGTTTTCGCTGCTGAAAATCGAAAACCATGTCGCAGGGCCCATCTGTCGACTCTGTTAATAGCTTGCTGTAGCTGTCTCTCTGCAAACGCCACCCTTCCGGAGCTGTAATGTAGAGCTAAGTCGTCTACATACAGCGATGGAACGACTGCGGGCCCAGCAGCGGCAACTATGCCGTTGATGGCGATTGCGAACAGCGTGACACTCAGTACCGATCCCTGAGGTACTCCATTTTCCTGAACGTAATATTGAGAAAATGCATTCCCTACTCGGACTCGAAAGAGACGGAGGGACATGAAGTTCTCAATAAACGTTGGCAAATTTCCCCGAAATCCCCACTGGTGTAGAGTGGAGAGAATCCCATATCGCCAGGTAGTATCGTAAGCTTTTTCCAGGTCAAAAAACACGGCGACTAGGTGTTCCTTCCGGAGAAAGGCCTCCTGAATGGCGCTCTCCAGTCTGACCAGATGATCAGTGGCAGACCGATGAGAGCGAAAACCACACTGGTTGTTAGACAAGAGGCCTTCCCTTTCCATGGCCCACACAAGACGCCGGTTAACCATCCTTTCAAATAGCTTACAGAGGCCATTTGTAAGGCATATTGGCCTATAACTATCCGGAAGTTTTGGATCTTTACCTGGCTTGGGAATTGGTATTACAATTCCCTCACGCCATTGAGATGGAAACACTCCCTCACTCCATATTCTGTTGAATAGGGTGAGGATATCCTTGAGACATCTGTCACTCAAATGCCAAGACATAGCTTAGGGACCCGTGGTCGCCAACCCACGCTCAAAGTTCAGAGCCCCTGTGGACCCTTTTAGTCGCCTCTTACGACAGGCAGGGGATACCGCGGGTGTTGTTCTACTACCCCCCCACAGAGGGTAGATGAACGTGAGGAGCCTGGCACGTGTAATTGGAAGCAATGTCAGGACTCAGCTGAGGTGGTGGTGGTGGTGGTGGTGATTGTTGTTTTAAGAGGAAGTACAACTAGGCAACCATCCTCTATATAACACTAATCATAGGGAAAATATTGAAGGGATCCGACACTTCGAAGAATGAAGATACCGGTCAAAGGAAGACAAGGGCCACGAAGGGCGTGAAAATGAAAGACTCCCTAGCCCTCGCAAACCTAATAGCGTCGGGGTCGGAAAAGAACAAGAGTTGACCAAGGTAGGTCGGATAGGATAGATGAAAGTGAGGAGACTGGCACAAGTAAGTGGAAGCAATGCCAGCACTCAGCTGAGGGCCCCGTGGTCGCCAACCCACGCTCCAAAGTTCAGAGCCCCTGAGGCTGACCAAGGGAGGTCGGATAGGAGGTGGTGGTGGTGGTGATTATTGTTTTAAGAGGAAGTACAACTAGGCAACCATCCTCTATATAACACTAATCAGACGGAAAAATGGAAGGGATCCGACACTTCGAAAAATGAAGATATCGGCCAAAGAAAGACAAGGGCCACGAAGGGCGTGAAAATGAAAGACTCCCTAGCCCTCGCAAACCTAAAAGCGTCGGGGTCGGAAAAGAACAAGAGTTGACCAAGTGAGGTCGGATAGGATAGATGAAAGTGAGGAGCCTGGCACAAGTAAGTGGAAGCAATGCCAGGACTCAGCTGAGGGCCCCGTAGTCGCCAACCCACACTCCAAAGTTCAGAGCCCCTGGGGCCCCTTTTGGTCGCCTCTTACGACAGGCAGGGGATACCGTGGGTGTTATTCTACAGCCCCCACCCACAGGGGGAAGGTCGGATAGGATAGATGAAAGTGAGGAGCCTGGCATATGTAAGTGGAAGCAATGCCAGGACTCAGCTGAGGTCCCCGTGGTCGCGAACTCACGCTCCAAATTTCAGAGCCCCTGGGGCCCCTTTTAGTCGCCTCTTACGTCAGGCAGGGGGTACCGTGGGTGTTATTCTACCGCCCCCACCCACAGGGGGAGGAAGACAAGGGCCACGAAGGGCGTGAAAATGAAAAACTCCCTAGCCCTCGCAAACCTAAGAGCGTCGGGGTCGGAAAAGAACAAGAGTTGACCAAGAGAGTGGTGGTGGTGGTGATTATTGTTTTAAGAGGAAGTACAACTAGGCAACCATCCTCTATATACAACTAATCAGAAGGAAAAATGGAAGGGGTCCGACACTTCGAAAAATGAAGATATCGGCCAAAGGGAGACAAGGGCCACGAAGGGCGTGAAAATGAAAGACTCCCTAGCCCTCGCAAACCTAATAGCGTCGGGGTCGGAAAAGAACAAGAGTTGACCAAGGGAGGTCGGACAGGATAGATTAAAGTGAGGAGCCTGCCACAAGTAAGTGGAAGCAATGCCAGGACTCAGCTGAGGGCCCCGTGGTCGCCAACCCACGCTCCAAAGTTCAGAGCCCCTGGGGCGTTGACCAAGAGAGGTGGTGGTGGTGGTGATTATTGTTTTAAGAGGAAGTACAACTAGGCAACCATCCTCTATGTAACACTAATCAGAGGGAAAAATGGAAGGGATCCGACACTTCGAAAAATGAAGATATCGGTCAGTGGTGGTGGTGGTGGTGATTATTGTTTTAAGAGGAAGTACAACTAGGCAACCATCCTCTATATAACACTAATCAGAGGGAAAAATGCAAGGGATCCGACACTTCGAAAAATGAAGATATCGGTCAAAGAAAGACAAGGGCCACGAAGGGCGTGAAAATGAAAGACTCCCTAGCCCTCGCAAACCTAATAGCGTCGGGGTCGGAAAACAACAAGTGTTGACCAAGGTAGGTCAGATAGGATAGATGAAAGTGAGGAGCCTGGTACAAGTAAGTGGAAGCAATGCCAGGACTCAGCTGAGGGCCCCGTGGTCGCCAACCCACGCTCAAAGTTCCGAGCCCCTTGGGCCCCTTTTAGTCGCCTCTTACGACAGGCAGGGGATACCGTGGGTGTTATTCTACCGCCCCCACCCACAGGGGGAAGATATCGGTCAAAGAAAGACAAGGTCCACGAAGGGCTTGAAAATGAAAGACTCCCCAGCCCTCGCAAACCTAATAGCGTCGGGGTCGGAAAAGAACAAGGGTTGACCAAGAGAGGTCGGATAGGATAGATGAAAGTGAGGACCCTGGCACAAGTAATTGGAAGCAATGCCGGGACTCAGCTGAGGGCCCCGTCGTCGCCAACCCACGCTCCATAGTTCAGAGCCCCTGGGGTCGACCAAGAGAGGTCGGATAGGATAGATGAAAGTGAGGAGCCTGGTACAAGTAAGTGGAAGCAATGCCAGGACTCAGCTGAGGGCCCCGATGTCGCCAGCCCACGCTCCAAAGTTCAGAGCCCCTGGGGCCCCTTTTAATCGCCTCTTACGACAGGCAGGGGATACCGTGGGTGTTATTCTACCGCCCCCACCCACAGGGGGGCAGCCTGTACTAGAGCAAGTCACAATTCTAACAGAACATAAGATGAAACCTCAGTTGCACACTTCTTTCGATGTCAGCATCTGCCGTTATTGCCCAATACTTGGTGGCAACAATGTAACAAGCCGAATGACTGACATGTCATCGCTTGGCATTCGTCTGTGGCAGAGCATATCACTAATTTCCTGCCACCATATCCAGGCCACATTAACTCTTGCTTGCATGTTACAATGGGAGCAATTATATTGGAGAATACACATGTGTCAGAAGAATTATCCTAAGAATTGAACGGTTCCATGAGTAATTTAGTTTCCTGGATGTTCAGGTGGAGTTTGAAATTACTGAGGTGGTTGTTCCCAGATCTAACTTGCCACTGCAGTTCATTTCTTGCACTTGCAGCAAGAATGACATCATTAATGCGGAACTAGGTCTTATGTTCGATATGATGTACTCGAATTGTCACTCGGAAACTGTCAGAAAGCTCACCCAAACATTGCACACAGTTACAGGCCTTCTTATAGGGCATTTTCAACCAGTCTCTTGGGCAAAGCATATTCACAGCATATCACCGGTCTGGGGTGTGGTCAAATGTCTTCTCCAGATTCACTGGGCGGTAGCCTGAAAATGGCATTAGAATAAGTTGCTGTTTATTCACTGATCGAGAATGCTGTTATATTGTCTGGTCTTGTTAACTGGGATTTTTATGCATACGTGCTCGCTGTCCATGATGCCAATGAAGAACTCAGTCAGGCAAGGAATTACCGTAACTTGCAGTGCCCTCAGCTTCCAAAAGGCATCGAGTCCAAGGGCCTTGCTGACTTCTAGACTAATTATAGGTGGGACTGGTCCGAGTCCTGGATTGGCTGGTGCTATGTGAAGATCTCGTTGAAATGGTCTTGCCATTGCTGTTCCTGTCACTGCTGTGCAGACTGGCACATTTGTCTTCTCTTCACTCGTTTCGAGATAATGATAATGGCGTGGTACAGGTCTTTCAAGTTGACGCCCTACCAATATGAATTCTAATGATGAAGACAACACAAACACGTGACCAGGAGTAGAAGCCGGGACCCCTTGAAACAAAGTCCAGCATGCTAACCATTTTGCCAATTTGGGATGATTATGTAGGTATTGATAGTGTTCAGCCCCTCTCTGAGCTGCATCATTACTGTCTTCCCTTTTGCCTGCCATATAAATCATTCAATTATCGTTGGTCTTATCTGAGTGCCATTGCTTCTCTTACGTTCAGTCGACAACCAAGCCAGCTGGTTTTCTCACGCCAAGGATATCTCTGGTGGCGGCAGAGTGTTGACCAGGTGGTGTGACTTCAGGAGGTGTTATTGGATGAGAGTGTGAATATACTGCAATTTGTTGCTTCTTGTCCTACAACATCCGCCATATGATATTCTTTTGGAGTCTTATGTTGCCTACCACGTGCTTGTGAGTTCCGTAGGAAACAGTTTGTGTTATGGAGTGAGATGATTAGATGGTGTAATATTGGCGTTTGGCAAGATGGAAAAATTGCATCTTTGCTCAAGAATGAAACCTAGTTGACTACTACAGCCATTACTGCTGTAGTTAATAGCTGGCTTTGATGCTGTTTTAACAAAGTGTTCGAGCTAACATTCTGAGTCCATTGTCATTATGGTTCCGCTAACCATGGTTCCAACATCACTGCTTCTATCCAAATGACCATTTACAATGCCGGAGAGAAATAAGAGGTCTTCTGCAGAGTAGACAGAGATTTTTCTAAAGTTCATGCTAGAACCCATCATTGATGTTGTCATCAAGTCCTGTTTGAGGAGTGGAGGCACAGATCACACGTTATCAGTGCGAGGAGTGTCATCAGGCGATCATTGTGTCTCTGGTGCGTAGAAAGGTGAATGTGTAACCATCTCCTGGTTCCTTGGACTTCAGGCCTTTCTCTTTGGTCTCTTGAAGGCATGCAGCATCAACATGTTGGCAATGCAGAATTTTGACAAAATCATGACTGCGTCCAATTGAGATGCCAATATTGAGCATGATCTATGAGCTAGTTTCTCCAGCTCGTCCTGCTATCGAATAGAAAACCCTAGCTTGTTCATCACATCAGTCAAATGGGACGAACGTGTGACACTTCCCCTTAACAACAATAACTCATTATCCCTACACGACAGACGTTAAATAATAAGTCATAAAGTAAACTCAGGGTGTGGGCAGTAGAAATTGAGGATATCCAAGTGGAGATCTTCATAAATATCAGTGTGTAATAACGTGAACTATTGGATGCTAGGACTCGAAGGACATACGTCAGAGACATACTGTGCCCGTCCCTACACCTAATGGCTCCGGCATGATGTCTACAGGGCGTTAACGGGTTGGAATAAAACAAATGGGCGCTTAACTCGACTAAGCTTAAGGGCATACAGGGTAGGAGACGGGTCATACCTAATTACAATGAGAACACATTCGGGTTAAAGTTTAGATTAATACACGTGGTTTATTAGGCCTTAATGATGATGATGGTAATGACGCATTTATATACAAATGAATTACATGGATTATTATCAATTGTTGTTGTTTGTTATCGACTTTCAGTCGTTTGTGATGGATCCGAGTATTATCTATCGCAGAGCGATCCATTATGACGAGATTCGAACGGGAAAACACTTATCATAGACACTGAGGCTATGTGATATCATTGACCAATAGGATTAACATGCATACAACGAATCTGAGCAATCCCTATACTAAACACACAGCTATTCCCCAACGAAGTACCACGAAGGAACTCATAAAAATGTGGAACAAACGCCCGGGTTTGAACCGACCCTCACTTGTAAAAATTTCACCACCCCGATGGTCAACACCATCGGTAACTCAATTATAATCACAACAAGATACATAAACCCTTAAAGAACACAAATTATATACAGTAAACACGTGAGACATCCAGCCTTCGGTTGAGCATTGGGGTACCAATGCCGCTGTCGGGAACTGAACTGACACCCGTTGGGATGGAAGTGGGACTCTGAAAACCCTAAACTACGTTATACTCAAGTGTGTAATGGCAGTAAACTAACAAGTACTGGTAACAATCGCCGTGTCATTTATTAGCGACTACATCAGTCTGGCGTGTTGAATATTTCATTATTAAGCGATTCTTTCGCCCTCATTCACTTCAACTCAAGGCTCCCTCTTACACGAGCGGACGAGAATACACAAAAAACCGACACTTCTCCTCAGTAGGTCAACTGCCCCCAGCCCCCACACGGCGGGTGGTCATTGGCCTCGGCCTTCACAGGCATAACGCCCTTTCTTAACAAAACATCCCATCTCGGGGATCGTTCACTAATAAACTGAGCCTCATTGTTCCTTAAACAAAATTACATCGGCTCTCAATACTTCACTTCAATTCAACACACATATTCGTTTACAACATCATGATCCCGCGACGCGACACCGGTTTCTATGATACCAATACTTGTTTGATTACCATAACTACAATTTATTATTATTATTATTATTATTATTATTATTATTATTATTATTATTATTATTATTATTATTGGGTTCATCATTACACCATCTCCCTACACGACTTACCTGGAAATTAGACCATACTGCGTGATCATAATTAACTTCCTCTTAATGACGGTGTAATTAATCCATATCTAAATCGTGATTTCTGATAAATCGTCACACGGTAATACAATTATGAATTAAATATTCCTCAATTTGCACTTAAATGGTGATAAGCCTGCCAATTAAAATCGTACACATCCTATCTAAATATATGTCATTGGAGGCCTGGGATGTCAGTTCCGAAGTCATATCTCGTAGCTCTGGGTGCTCACGGAATAAAATTACACTATTTACCAGCCATGCAATATCCTCGCTGGACTAACTACAACCTAACTTGAATTACTCTGAATTACTAAAAATTAGTCTCCTGACGCATCAATAATTACAAGTTTTCCCAAATAAAATGATTAAGTCAATCTATTACTGCATGCAAACTTATCGTGTTACCCCTTTATTTACAATTGATTGCTCAGACGTGTTACTAATTAAATAAAGTAAATAGAAGCTACATGTATCATGGTAGCACATCTACATTACTGAAGTTACAATCTTTAACATTATAGCGTCAGGTAATGATAACTGTTCCCCGCCCAATCTGATTACGTCATATTAATTATGATTTATACTCATCTCCATCTCGATGACCCGTTGTCAGCTCAGGGAGTCCATTGTGGGTTTAGTGCTGACCCATAAGCACCACAGCAGTTACTGGAGGCACCATTCTTCTTTCCAACTGGGAGTCCATTGTTCTAGGTTGACGAAACCGCTGGCAATATTCCTGAGGCACACAACACGTCACTATTTATTCCAAGATTTATTTAGTTACATTCGGTGTGAACGTCCAGCCACGATACCGGACCTCACTCCGCAATCCGCGATTCAGTATCGGATTCCGCGTACCTTTGTCACTACTCGACACAGTAGCGCCGTAGTAATAATAATAATAATAATATTATTACAAATTATATTTAATGTTCGCGACACGTCTCTGATCTTTAGAGTTTAGACCCTAGCATCACGTCTATCCAATCTCTGCAATATTTACGCACAGTACGCGATTTCACTTGTAAATTAAATTGAAATTCACTCAAACAAAAGATCACTGGAAGCTCGACAACACGTAGCTTCGCCGCCTGTAAGCCACAAATCCCGACTGACGCTTCTCCCTTTCTGCAGTAGTTTTTACTAGGGAGCGATACCCCTTCCACTAATTTGCGTATCGCCTATTCCCGGCGTACTCGAGGTAAAATAGTACGATTGGTCGATGACCAGTATCTAGTTGGTGCGATTGAGACATAACCACTCAATTATCCTTCGGTGAATCTCTTTAAATTAATTAAAATATGTTCTGCCTCCCCCACCACACGGGGTGAAGTCCCGGTCTCGAGGAGCTGTCATGACACAAACCAGATGGCCCCAGTACCTTTCCACGCAGAAACAACACAGTATTCTTTCTCCTGCTGAAAGTTATCACGGAAGAGGACATTAAACACTCTAAATAAATGTCCCAGTAGCATTCATCCCTTTTAAATCGGGAGATGATCCCCTAATTCGAGTTTTATTAATTTTCTACCTCGTCGGTAATTAAGTTGGCCAGTCCGATTCCAAGATGGCTCCTATATTCCGTTTCGAAAAAGTTAGTTTCCCCTCATTCTGTGAGCCTTGAGGAGGGATGTCTTCTCTCGAGTGATGTCATAGGGAATCCCCATTCGTAACCCCTCCCGGGTCTAAGTTGGCTTGGCTTCATCTGCGGGGCCCCCGCTACACAAAGGATAATACTGCGCAATAGGTTGCAGACAAAGAAATCTCGTAAAATAATTTTAAAATACACAATTTATCTATCTCAATGGTATGAGTATTAATTATTTTCGGTATGGCCTCTATTAATGATATGAATATTAATCATTTTCAGCGTTCTTTCCCTTTAATAGCATTGCGTGCGTAATTACTGAGATCGATATCAACCCAAGGTCCTTGGATCATGCCCCTGTCGGGTTCATATTCCCCTCTCCCCGAGAAGAAATGGGTACAGGCACTGGACACATTTCGTCGCTAAATATTCAATTGGCAATATCGATTCATAACTGTTTCCAAACCTTTGCTTTCTGGCGAAGTTCCTGGTTCTCTCTTTCCAAATAATATGCTATCTGACGCAATGCTTCTCTGTAGTTCTCCAGGTACTGACATTCTGGACATTCTTCATCCCCAAGATCTCTCTGTGAAAACAAATTCTCCAAATAATTGACTTCTTCGGCTTCCTCATTTGGTCCCGACTCTTCATCTGACACGTCACGTCGATCTTCTTCTCCGTCATCCTGATCCTCTTCTTCATCCGTTGCTCCAAGTTCTTCAGCGTTGTCTGCGTCTTCTTATATCCTGTCACGTTCGGGTAATTAATGTAACTCATCTGCTGCGCCTGGATGATAATATTTACAAATATTTACATACATAAGATGACCGCCGATAGGTTAGATCTGCCTTCGGTCGTCAGAACATCCTCCTGGATCCTCTGTACTCTCGTCAGTAACCTTCAGGTTCTTCCGGCTTGAGTCCCCACGTGCTACGAACTCAAGACTTCCACTTCTTCTTGTTACTTGTAATATTGCCAAGGGCTGGCCCTTCGTGCTTCCTCGCTTACGTTTCAATTGCTCTACGTAGCGTTTGGGTTTCAGAACTCGTTCATCTCTCATCTCGTCTCTCCAGTTCACATGCTGTAGCTTCGAACCTCTGGTATCCCGACGTCTTCTTCTTAAACATGTCCCTCTTTGACTGGGAAGCCATCCATACTTAATTCGGCGCTGCTTGTTGCGTTGTCGTCTCTTGTATCGACTTGACGATCTCTTCCTTTCTGCTCCGTCCTCAGCTTTCATCTCGTCTTCCATATTCTCCATTTTGAAATGTGGTTCATCCTGAATGTCTAATTTCTTCATTCCCTCTATTTCTTCGCGAAGCGCGTTAATTTGTTCTTCGTGGATCTCCAATTTCACCATCATTTTCGAGCCTTTCTCTTCGCTCCATTCGTGGATCTGTTTAGCAGTCTCTCCTACTATTTGTCCTGACACTTCCTTCCGTAACCTGGCAAAAGTTAGTTTCGTATCGGACTGCGCTGCTTGCGATACTGACGTAATCTTTTCGTCTAGGGCCTCAATTACCGCCAAGGCTTTCTCCGTCCTTTCTTCAACGATCCTGATATTTATCTGGTTGTCCTTGACCTGCTCCACTATCTCTTCGATCTTCGTGTCGCGGTCATCCGCTTTGGACCTGACCTGTTCCATCTCACCATTCAGCCGATCGATTTTCTCATTTACATCCACGATTTCGCCATTCACGCGAGTTATGTCTCTCTCGATACCGGTCTCAACCTGACCAAGCCGCTCAACTATTCCCTCGACCTTTATTTCAACAACGGCATTGAGCTGAGAAACCGCGTCTATTTTATCGCTTAGTTCCTTAGCCCCCTTTTCGCATTGTTGTTGGACCTCCTGAATTTTGTTCATTAAACTACTGCATTTCTCCTCGATCATCTTACTAGTCTCGGTTCGGTTTTCTTCCAATTTAACCTCAAAATGTGTTAATTTACCGTCAAAGTTCTCTAGTTGTTCTCTGACCTCCGCACGCCCCTGTTTGCATTCATTTTCAAGCGTCTTAATATCGTCCTTCATTTCCTCCCGATTCGCCTTTAAATCGTCCTTCACGCTGTCCCTAATCTGCGCACTATTCTCATCCATCTTATTTTCAAGTGCCCTACTCCGCGCACTGTTCTCTTCACTACTTTTCTTTAAATCGTCCTTCAACTCCCTAATCTGGTCCATCAAAGCCCGCATGGCTTCAATATCCATGTCGCTATCCTTTGAGATGACAGGACCCCCCTCGCTAACGTCGGCGTCAACAAACCACAACAATATATAATTATTATTTATTTTAAAAGAAAGGATTCCTCTATCCAAACTTTACGTTCTTCCAGCTTCAAATAATTTTTACTCTAATCATCATTGCAAATTAAGCCTCAAAAAACGGCTATTATTGAAGCTGCCTAACCGCCTAACATCATTAAGGTTCATGAAATTTATATAAGAAGGCAACGGGAAATTTCCGAAAATGATTATAATATTAGCCCTCAAATTCAGTTAATAAAGTTGCCGGTTTACCTGTGATTCTAAAATTGGGCTCGATTTTAAATGCCAACACATGTGGTATAGTGCCAGTAAATCAACCCATGCCCTCAGCATTGAGGTCCTTCAAACACACAAAGTCATCAGAATCTCAAACTGAACCCATGAAATCAACCTACTGCCACTGGAAAAAGAAAAGTAGGCGTGAGGTTACCTCTTCTCATCCACGGTTATACTAACGTAAAATATATTTCCTAATAGCAGGTTGTTTGGTGACGAAACACGCACCACTGGCTAATATCCGTGAATAGATATGCACTAAGAGAAAGCCACTATTCACTTCAAACCTCACTTATGGGAAATTCATTTCATTGTTTCCCGGGATTCGAACTAATCCCCTTAAATTTTGGATACGCCCCTGCTTACTCGAATGTCATGGCTCTGCCCATATCATTGGACCATGACTGTGTTCTCATTCATAAAACGATTTAATATTGACATCAAGGTATCACTTATTCAATCATAATGAACTGGGCCTCGCGTGGAAATGTCAGAAGCAGACATGGGTTACCAAAATAATCGTGCCCACTCCTGGAAGCCGCACAAGTATGCCTTGCCTAATACACAACACACCACGCCCCTATCTTTGCATTAATGGTATGCAATAGGTGGGATAATTATGCGCCTATTAAACATCAAAATACGCCTATTAAACCGTAGAATATGTCCCACCTTGGGCCGTATTTATATAGCCAGACATTGGATGTCATTCTATATGGCGCTAAATTTCCTAAATCTGGGTAGCCCTTATTTACGGACATATCGAGCCCCCACAGTTCACTTACGCCCTTTTATCTCGCCCCACTTTGGATGCGCCATCTTAAGTATGTGCCCGTCCCTACACCTAATGGCTCCGGCATGATGTCTACAGGGCGTTAACGGGTTGGAATAAAACAAATGGGCGCTTAACTCGACTAAGCTTAAGGGCATACAGGGTAGGAGACGGGTCATACCTAATTACAATGAGAACACATTCGGGTTAAAGTTTAGATTAATACACGTGGTTTATTAGGCCTTAATGATGATGATGGTAATGACGCATTTATATACAAATGAATTACATGGATTATTATCAATTGTTGTTGT
Source organism: Anabrus simplex (assembly GCF_040414725.1). Taxonomy (NCBI): domain Eukaryota; kingdom Metazoa; phylum Arthropoda; class Insecta; order Orthoptera; family Tettigoniidae; genus Anabrus; species Anabrus simplex. Next base: position 84,507,042 of record NC_090276.1, on the reverse strand, counting down.
TTGTTATCGACTTTCAGTCGTTTGTGATGGATCCGAGTATTATCTATCGCAGAGCGATCCATTATGACGAGATTCGAACGGGAAAACACTTATCATAGACACTGAGGCTATGTGATATCATTGACCAATAGGATTAACATGCATACAACGAATCTGAGCAATCCCTATACTAAACACACAGCTATTCCCCAACGAAGTACCACGAAGGAACTCATAAAAATGTGGAACAAACGCCCGGGTTTGAACCGACCCTCACTTGTAAAAATTTCACCACCCCGATGGTCAACACCATCGGTAACTCAATTATAATCACAACAAGATACATAAACCCTTAAAGAACACAAATTATATACAGTAAACACGTGAGACATCCAGCCTTCGGTTGAGCATTGGGGTACCAATGCCGCTGTCGGGAACTGAACTGACACCCGTTGGGATGGAAGTGGGACTCTGAAAACCCTAAACTACGTTATACTCAAGTGTGTAATGGCAGTAAACTAACAAGTACTGGTAACAATCGCCGTGTCATTTATTAGCGACTACATCAGTCTGGCGTGTTGAATATTTCATTATTAAGCGATTCTTTCGCCCTCATTCACTTCAACTCAAGGCTCCCTCTTACACGAGCGGACGAGAATACACAAAAAACCGACACTTCTCCTCAGTAGGTCAACTGCCCCCAGCCCCCACACGGCGGGTGGTCATTGGCCTCGGCCTTCACAGGCATAACGCCCTTTCTTAACAAAACATCCCATCTCGGGGATCGTTCACTAATAAACTGAGCCTCATTGTTCCTTAAACAAAATTACATCGGCTCTCAATACTTCACTTCAATTCAACACACATATTCGTTTACAACATCATGATCCCGCGACGCGACACCGGTTTCTATGATACCAATACTTGTTTGATTACCATAACTACAATTTATTATTATTATTATTATTATTATTATTATTATTATTATTATTATTATTATTATTATTATTATTATTATTATTATTATTGGGTTCATCATTACACCATCTCCCTACACGACTTACCTGGAAATTAGACCATACTGCGTGATCATAATTAACTTCCTCTTAATGACGGTGTAATTAATCCATATCTAAATCGTGATTTCTGATAAATCGTCACACGGTAATACAATTATGAATTAAATATTCCTCAATTTGCACTTAAATGGTGATAAGCCTGCCAATTAAAATCGTACACATCCTATCTAAATATATGTCATTGGAGGCCTGGGATGTCAGTTCCGAAGTCATATCTCGTAGCTCTGGGTGCTCACGGAATAAAATTACACTATTTACCAGCCATGCATTATCCTCGCTGGACTAACTACAACCTAACTTGAATTACTCTGAATTACTAAAAATTAGTCTCCTGACGCATCAATAATTACAAGTTTTCCCAAATAAAATGATTAAGTCAATCTATTACTGCATGCAAACTTATCGTGTTACCCCTTTATTTACAATTGATTGCTCAGACGTGTTACTAATTAAATAAAGTAAATAGAAGCTACATGTATCATGGTAGCACATCTACATTACTGAAGTTACAATCTTTAACATTATAGCGTCAGGTAATGATAACTGTTCCCCGCCCAATCTGATTACGTCATATTAATTATGATTTATACTCATCTCCATCTCGATGACCCGTTGTCAGCTCAGGGAGTCCATTGTGGGTTTAGTGCTGACCCATAAGCACCACAGCAGTTACTGGAGGCACCATTCTTCTTTCCAACTGGGAGTCCATTGTTCTAGGTTGACGAAACCGCTGGCAATATTCCTGAGGCACACAACACGTCACTATTTATTCCAAGATTTATTTAGTTACATTCGGTGTGAACGTCCAGCCACGATACCGGACCTCACTCCGCAATCCGCGATTCAGTATCGGATTCCGCGTACCTTTGTCACTACTCGACACAGTAGCGCCGTAGTAATAATAATAATAATAATAATATTACAAATTATATTTAATGTTCGCGACACGTCTCTGATCTTTAGAGTTTAGACCCTAGCATCACGTCTATCCAATCTCTGCAATATTTACGCACAGTACGCGATTTCACTTGTAAATTAAATTGAAATTCACTCAAACAAAAGATCACTGGAAGCTCGACAACACGTAGCTTCGCCGCCTGTAAGCCACAAATCCCGACTGACGCTTCTCCCTTTCTGCAGTAGTTTTTACTAGGGAGCGATACCCCTTCCACTAATTTGCGTATCGCCTATTCCCGGCGTACTCGAGGTAAAATAGTACGATTGGTCGGTGACCAGTATCTAGTTGGTGCGATTGAGACATAACCATTCAATTATCCTTCGGTGAATCTCTTTAAATTAATTAAAATATGTTCTGCCTCCCCCACCACACGGGGTGAAGTCCCGGTCTCGAGGAGCTGTCATGACACAAACCAGATGGCCCCAGTACCTTTCCACGCAGAAACAACACAGTATTCTTTCTCCTGCTGAAAGTTATCACGGAAGAGGACATTAAACACTCTAAATAAATGTCCCAGTAGCATTCATCCCTTTTAAATCGGGAGATGATCCCCTAATTCGAGTTTTATTAATTTTCTACCTCGTCGGTAATTAAGTTGGCCAGTCCGATTCCAAGATGGCTCCTATATTCCGTTTCGAAAAAGTTAGTTTCCCCTCATTCTGTGAGCCTTGAGGAGGGATGTCTTCTCTCGAGTGATGTCATAGGGAATCCCCATTCGTAACCCCTCCCGGGTCTAAGTTGGCTTGGCTTCATCTGCGGGGCCCCCGCTACACAAAGGATAATACTGCGCAATAGGTTGCAGACAAAGAAATCTCGTAAAATAATTTTAAAATACACAATTTATCTATCTCAATGGTATGAGTATTAATTATTTTCGGTATGGCCTCTATTAATGATATGAATATTAATCATTTTCAGCGTTCTTTCCCTTTAATAGCATTGCGTGCGTAATTACTGAGATCGATATCAACCCAAGGTCCTTGGATCATGCCCCTGTCGGGTTCAATACTTCACAGATATGTACAATATATGGAAGATTTAAGAGCTTAAAGAACATGAAGGCAACATATTATACAGTTTATGATTCCATTTTTCAAGGAGAGCAGCCTATAAAGAAAAACATATTATTATTTCTCTTGCAAGAGTAGAAAGAGATATTTGTGAAGAGGGTGATTATTGTCACCAGAATAAAGTTAGTCTCCAGTTTAACATAATTTCTTTTCTGTTTCAGCGCCGGAGGCGAAGAGTCGACTTCGGTTTTACAGAAGTCATTGGTATGTATAAAATTAATTCACAAATTAATGCACTCTTATGGGAGAGGTGGTGGTGGTGATTATTGTTTTAAGAGGAAGTACAACTAGGCAACCATCCTCTACATAACACTAATCAGAGGGAAAAAATGGAAGGGGTCCGACACTTCGAAAAATCAAGGTATCGGCCAAAGGAAGACAAGGGCCGTGAGGGGCATGAAAATGAAAGACTCCCTAGCCCTCGCAAACCTAATAGCGTCGGGGTCGGAAAAGAACAAGAGTTGACCAAGGGAGGTCGGATAGGAGAGATGAAGGTGAGGAGCCTGGCACAAGTAAGTGGAAGCAATGCCAGGACTCGGCTTAGGGCCCCGTGGTCGCCAACCCACGCTCCAAAGTTCAGAGCCCCTGGGGTGGTGGTGGTGGTGATCATTGTTTTAAGAGGAAGTACAACTAGGCAACCATCCTCTATTTAATACTAATCAGACGGAAAAATGGAAGGGATCCGACACTTCGAAAAATGAAGATATCGGCCAAAGCAAGACAAGGGCCACGAAGGGCGTGAAAATGAAAGACTCCCTAGCCCTCGAAAACCTAATAGCGTCGGGGTCGGAAAAGAACAAGAGTTGACCAAGAGAGGTCGGATAGGATAGATGAAAGTGAGGAGCCTGGCACAAGTAAGTGGAAGCAATGCCAGGACTCAGCTTAGGGCCTCGTGGACGCCATACCACGCTCCAAAGTTCAGAACCCCTGAGGCCCCTTTTAGTCGCCTCTTACGACAGGCAGGGGATACCGTGGGTGTTATTCTACCACCCCCACCCACAGGTGGTGGTGGTGATTATTGTTTTAAGAGGAAGTACAACTAGGCAACCATCCTCTATATAACACTAATCAGAGGGAAAAATGGAAGGGATCCGACACTTCGAAAAATGAAGATATCGGTCAAAGGAAGACAAGGGCCACACAGGGCATGAAAATGAAAGACTCCCTAGCCCTCGCAAACCTAATAGCGTCGGGGTCGGAAAAGAACAAGAGTTGACCAGGGGAGGTCGGATAGGATAGATAAAAGTGAGGAGCCTGGCACAAGTAAGTGGAAGCAATGCCAGGACTCAGCTGAGGGCCCCGTGGTCGCCAACCCACGCTCCAAAGTTCAGAGCCCCTGGGGCCCCTCTTAGTCGCCTCTTACGACAGGCAGGGAATACCGTGGGTGTTATTCTACCGCCCCCACCCACAGGGGGTTATCAGTGTGAGTGGTGGTGATTATTGTTTTAAGAGGAAGTACTACTAGGCAACCATCCTCTATATAACACTAATCAGAGAGAAAAATGGAAGGGGTCCGACACTTCGAAAAATGAAGGTATCGGCCAAAGGAAGACAAGGGCCACGAAGGGCATGAAAATGAAAGACTCCCTAGCCTTCGCAAACCTAATAGCGTCGGGGTCGGAAAAGAACAAGAGTTGACCAAGAGAGGTCGGATAGGATAGATGAAAGTGAGGAGCCTGGCACTAGTAAGTGGAAGAAATGCAAGGACTCGGCTAATGGCCCCGTGGTCGCCATCCCACGCTCCAAAGTTCAGAGCCCCTGGTGCCCCTTTTAGTCGCCTCTTACGACAGGCAGGGGATACCGTGGGTGTTATTCTACCGCCCCCACCCACAGGGGGAAAGCAATGCCAGGACTCAGCTGAGGGCCCCGTGGTCGCCAACCCACGGTGGTGGTGGTGGTGGTGGTGGTGGTGGTGGTGGTGGTGGTGGTGGTGATTATTGTTTTAAGAGGAAGTAAAACTTGGCAACCATCCTCTATATAACACTAATCAGAGGGGAAAAATGGAAGGGATCCGACACTTCGAAAAATGAAGATATCGGCCAAAGGAAGACAAGGGCCACGAAGGGCGTGAAAATGAAAGACTCCCTAGCCCTCGCAAACCTAATAGCGTCGGGGTCGGAAAAGAAAAAGAGATGACCAAGAGAGGTCGAATAGGATAGATGAAGGTGAGGAGCCTGGCACAAGTAAGTGGAAGGAATGCCAGGACTCAGCTGAGGGCCCCGTGGTTGCCAACCCACGCTCCAAAGTTCAGAGCCCCTGGGGCTATCAGTGTGAGGAGTGTCATCAGGCGATCATTGTGTCTCTGGTGCGTAGAAAGGTGAATGTGTAACCTTCTCCTGGTTCCTTGGACTTCAGGCCTTTCTCTTTGGTCTCCTGAAGGCATGCAGCATCAACATGTTGGCAATGCAGAATTTTGACCAAATCATGACTGCGTCCAATTGAGATGCCAATATTGAGCAAGATCGTTTGACTTCTCCAGCTCGTCCTGCTATCGAATAGAACACCCTAGCTTGTTCATCACATCAGTCAAATGGGACGAACGTGTGACACTTAACAACAATAACTCATTATCCCTACACGACAGACGTTAAAGAGGTAAGTCATAAAGTAAACTCAGGGTGTGGTCAGTAGAAATTGAGGATATCCAAGTGGAGATCTTCATAAATATCAGTGTGACATAACGTGAACTATTGGATGCTATCACTCGAAGGACATACGTCAGAGACATACTTCACAAGTATGTAAAATATATGGAAGATTTAAGAGCTTAAACAACATGAAGGCAACATATTATACAGTTTATGATTTCATTTTTCAAGGAGAGCTGCCTATAAAGAAAAACATGTATTTATTTCTCTTGCAAGAGTAGAAAGAGATATTTGTGAAGAGGGTGATTATTGTCACCAGAATAATGTTAGTCTCCAGTATAACGTTATTTTCTCTTCTGTTTCAGCGCCGGAGGCGAAGAGTAGACTTCGGGTTTACCGAAGTAATTGGTATGTATAAAATTAATTCACAAATTAATGCACTCTTATGGGAGAGGGGAAGGTGGAACACACAAAGGTATATACTGTGTGTAGGACAGTACAGTACACCATGGAATATACTGTGTGTGGGACAGTACAGTACACCATGGAATATACTGTGTGTAGGACAGTACAGTACACCATGGAATGTACTGTGTGTGGGACAGTAGAGTACACCATGGTATATACTGTGTGTGGGACAGTAGAATACACAATGGTATATACTGTGTGCGGGACAGTAGATTACACCATGGTATATATTGTGTGTGGGACAGTAGAATACACAATGCTATATATGCTGTGTATGGGACAGTAGATTACACCTTGGTATATGCTGTGTGTGAGAACAGCAGAGTACACCATGGTACATACTGTGTGTACGAACAGAAGAATACACAATGATATATACTGTGTGTGAGGTAGCAGAGTACACCTTGGTGTATACTGTGTGTGAGATACTAGAATTCACCATGGCATACACTTTGTGTGGGATGGTGGTGGTGGTGATTATTGTTTTAAGAGGAAGTACAACTAGGCAACCATCCTCTATATAACACTAATCAGACGGAAAATATAGAAGGGGTCCGACACTTCGAAAAATGAAGAGATCGGCCAAAGGAAGACAAGGGCCACGAAGGGCGTGAAAATGAAAAACTCCCTAGCCCTCGCAAACCTAATAGCGTCGGGGTCGGAAAAGAACAAGAGTTGACCAAGGGAGGTCGGATAGGATAGATGAAAGTGAGGAGCCTGGCACAAGTAAGTGGAAGCAATGCCAGGACTCAGCTGAGGGCCCCGTGGTCGCCAACCCACGCTCCAAAGTTCAGAGCCCCTGGGGCACTTTGTGTGGGACATGGTGGTGGTGGTGATTATTGTTTTAAGAGGAAGTACAACTAGGCAACCATCCTCTATTTAACACTAATCAGAGAGAAAAATGGAAGGGGTCCGACACTTCGAAAAATGAAGGTATCGGCCAAAGGAAGACAAGGGCCGCGAAGGGCGTGAAAATGAAAGACTCCCTAGCCCTCGCAAACCTAATAGCGTCGGGGTCGGAAAAGAACAAGAGTTGACCAAGGGAGGTCGGATAAGATAGATGAAAGTGAGGTGCCTGGTACAAGTAAGTGGAAGCAATGCCAGGACTCAGCTGAGGGCCCCGTGGTCGCCAACCCACGCTCCATAGTTCAGAGCCCCTGGGGCTATCAGTGTGAGGAGTGTCATCAGGCGATCATTGTGTCTCTGGTGCGTAGAAAGGTGAATGTGTAACCTTCTCCTGGTTCCTTGGACTTCAGGCCTTTCTCTTTGGTCTCCTGAAGGCATGCAGCATCAACATGTTGGCAATGCAGAATTTTGACCAAATCATGACTGCGTCCAATTGAGATGCCAATATTGAGCAAGATCGTTTGACTTCTCCAGCTCGTCCTGCTATCGAATAGAAAACCCTAGCTTGTTCATCACATCAGTCAAATGGGACGAACGTGTGACACTTAACAACAATAACTCATTATCCCTACACGACAGACGTTAAAGAGTAAGTCATAAAGTAAACTCAGGGTGTGGTCAGTAGAAATTGAGGATATCCAAGTGGAGATCTTCATAACTATCAGTGTGACATAACGTGAACTATTGGATGCTAGGACTCGAAGGACATACGTCAGAGACATACTTCACAGTTATGTACAATATATAGAAGATTTAAGAGCTTAAACAACATGAAGGCAACATATTATACAGTTTATGATTTCATTTTTCAAGGAGAGCTGCCTATAAAGAAAAACATGTTATTATTTCTCTTGCAAGAGTAGAGGTGGTGGTGGTGATTATTGTTTTAAGAGGAAGTACAACTAGGCAACCATCCTCTATATAACACTAATCAGAGGGAAAAAATGGAAGGGGTCCGATACTTCGAAAAATGAAGATATCGACCAAAATAAGAGAAGGGCCACGAAGGGCGTGAAAATGAAAGACTCCCTAGCCCTCGCAAACCTAATAGCGTCGGGGTCGGAAAAGAACAAGAGTTGACCAAGAGAGGTCTGATAGGATAGATGAAAGTGAGGAGCCTGGCACAAGTAAGTGGAAGCAATGCCAGGACTCAGCTGAGGGCCCCGTGGTCGCCAAGTGGGTGTTATTCTACCGCCCCCACCCACAGGGGGGTGCAAGAGTGGAAAGAGTTATTTGTGAAGAGGGTGATTATTGTCACCAGAATAATGTTAGTCTCCAGTATAACATTATTTTCTCTTCTGATTCAGCGCCGGAGGCGAAGAGTAGACTTCGGGTTAACCGAAGTAATTGGTATGTATAAAATTAATTCACAAATTAATGCACTCTTATGGGAGAGGTGGTGGTGGTGATTATTGTTTTAAGAGGAAGTACAACTAGGCAACCATCCTCTATATAACACTAATCAGAGGGAAAAAATGGAAGGGGTCCGACACTTCGAAAAATGAAGGTATCGGCCAAAGGAAGACAATGGCCGTGAGGGGCATGAAAATGAAAGACTCCCTAGCCCTCGCAAACCTAATAGCGTCGGGGTCGGAAAAGAACAAGAGTTGACCAAGGGAGGTCGGATAGGATAGATGAAGGTGAGGAGCCTGGCACAAGTAAGTGGAAGCAATGCCAGGACTCGGCTTAGGGCCCCGTGGTCGCCAACCCACGCTCCAAAGTTCAGAGCCCTTGGGGCCAGAGCCCCTGGGGCCCCTCTTAGTCGCCTCTTACGACAGGCAGGGAATACCCTGGGTGTTATACTACCGCCCCCACCCACAGGGGGATCGTATGGGAGAGGGGAAGGTGGAACACACAAAAGTATATACTGTGCGTAGGACAGTACAGTACACCATGGAATATATTGTGTGTGGGACAGTACAGTACACCATGGAATATACTGTGTGTAGGACAGTACAGTACAACATGGAATATACTGTGTGTGGGACAGTAGAGTACACCATGGTATATACTGTGTGTGGGACAGTAGAATACACAATGGTATATACTGTGTGCGGGACAGTAGATTACACCATGGTATATACTGTGTGTGGGACAGTGGTGGTGGTGGTGGTGATTATTGTTTTAAGAGGAAGTACACCTAGGCAACCATCCTCTATATAACACTAATCAGAGGGAAAAAATGGAAGGGATCCGACACTTCGAAAAATGAAGATATCGGCCATAGGAAGACAAGGGCCACGAAGGGCGTGAAAATGAAAGACTCCCTAGCCCTCGCAAACCTAATAGCGTTGGGGTCGGAAAAGAACAAGAGTTGACCAAGTGAGGTCGGAAAGGATAGATGAAAGTGAGGAGCCTGGCACAAGTAAGTGGAAGCAATGCCAGGACTCAGCTTAGGGCCTCGTGGACGCCAACCCACGCTCCAAAGTTCAGAGCCCCTGAGGCCCCTTTTAGTCGCCTCTTACGACAGGCAGGGGATACCGTGGGTGTTATTCTACCGCCCCCACCCACAGGGGGATTAGTGTTGTTAGCTGCCGTCCCCGGGGGCCCGGGTTAGATTTCGCTACTCTCAGAAATTTAGGTTTGTTTGTTGCAGCTGCCAGGTGGTTACGACCAATATTGAGGCGGCCAAACCAGCGGAGGCGACGGAGGAGAAACCGAGTCGACTTCGGGTTTACCGAAGTCATTGGTATGTATAAAATTAATTCACAAATTAATGCATTCTTGTGGGAGAGGGAAAGGTGGAATACACAAAGGAATATACTGTGCGTAGGACAGTACAGTACACAATGGAATATACTGTGTGTGGGTCAGTAGAGTACACCATTGTATATACTGTGTGTGGGACAGTAGAATACACCATGGTATATACTGTCTGTACAAACAGAAGAATACACAATGGTATATACTGTGTGTGGGACAGTAGAATACACCATGGTATACACTGTGTGTACAAAGAGAAGAATACACAATGGTATATACTGTGTGTGGGACAGTAGAATACACCATGGTATATACTGTGTGTACAAACAGAAGAATACACAATGGTATATACTGTGTGTGGGACAGTAGAATACACCATGGTATACACTGTGTGTACAAACAGAAGAATACACAATGGTATATACTGTGTGTGGGACAGTAGAATACACCATAGTATATACTGTGTGTACAAACAGAAGAATACACAATGGTATATACTGTGTGTGAGATACTAGAATACACCATGGTATACACTGTGTGTGGGACAGTAGAATACACCATGGTATATACTGTGTGTACAAACAGAAGAATACACAATGGTATACACTGTGTGTGGGACAGTAGAATACACCATGGTATATACTGTGTGTACAAACAGAAGAATACACAATGGTATACACTGTGTGTGGGACAGTAGAATACACCATGGTATATACTGTGTGTACAAACAGAAGAATACACAATGGTATATACTGTGTGTGGGACAGTAGAATACACCATGGTATATACTGTGTGTACAAACAGAAGAATACACAATGGTATATACTGTGTGGTGGTGGTGATTATTGTTTTAAGAGGAAGTACAACTAGGCAACCATCCTCTCTATAACACTAATCAGAGGGAAGAATGGAAGGGGTCCGACACTTCGAAAAATGAAGATATCAGCCAAAGGAAGACAAGGGCCACGAAGGGCGTGAAAATGAAAGACTCCCTAGCCCTCGCAAACCTAATAGCGTCGGGGTCGGAAAAGAACAAGAGTTGACCAAGAGAGGTCTGATAGGATAGATGAAAGTGAGGAGCCTGGCACAAGTAAGTGGAAGCAATGCCAGGACTCAGCTGAGGGCCCCGTGGTCGCCAAGTGGGTGTTATTCTACCGCCCCCACCCACAGGGGGGTGCAAGAGTAGAAAGAGATATTTGTGAAGAGGGTGATTATTGTCACCAGAATAATGTTAGTCTCCAGTATAACATTATTTTCTCTTCTGTTTCAGCGCCGGAGGCGAAGAGTAGACTTCGGGTTAACCGAAGTAATTGGTATGTATAAAATTAATTCACAAATTAATGCACTCTTATGGGAGAGGTGGTGGTGGTGATTATTGTTTTAAGAGGAAGTACAACTAGGCAACCATCCTCTATATAACACTAATCAGAGGGAAAAAATGGAAGGGGTCCGACACTTCGAAAAATGAAGGTATCGGCCAAAGGAAGACAATGGCCGTGAGGGGCATGAAAATGAAAGACTCCCTAGCCCTCGCAAACCTAATAGCGTCGGGGTCGGAAAAGAACAAGAGTTGACCAAGGGAGGTCGGATAGGATAGATGAAGGTGAGGAGCCTGGCACAAGTAAGTGGAAGCAATGCCAGGACTCGGCTTAGGGCCCCGTGGTCGCCAACCCACGCTCCAAAGTTCAGAGCCCCTGGGGTGGTGGTGGTGGTGATCATTGTTTTAAGTGGAAGTACAACTAGGCAACCATCCTCTATTTAATACTAATCAGAGAGAAAAATGGAAGGGGTCCGACACTTCGAAAAATGATGGTATCGGCCAAAGGAAGACAAGGGCCACGAAGGGCGTGAAAATGAAAGACTCCCTAGGCCTCGCAAACCTAATAGCGTCGGGGTCGGAAAAGAACAAGAGTTGACCAAGGGAGGTCGGATAGGATAGATGAAGGTGAGGAGCCTGGCACAAGTAAGTGGAAGCAATGCCAGGACTCGGCTTAGGGCCCCGTGGTCGCCAACCCACGCTCCAAAGTTCAGAGCCCTTGGGGCCAGAGCCCCTGGGGCCCCTCTTAGTCGCCTCTTACGACAGGCAGGGAATACCCTGGGTGTTATACTACCGCCCCCACCCACAGGGGGATCGTATGGGAGAGGGGAAGGTGGAACACACAAAAGTATATACTGTGTGTAGGACAGTACAGTACACCATGGAATATATTGTCTGTGGGACAGTACAGTACACCATGGAATATACTGTGTGTAGGACAGTACAGTACACCATGGAATATACTGTGTGTGGGACAGTAGAGTACACCATGGTATATACTGTGTGTGGGACAGTAGAATACACAATGGTATATACTGTGTGCGGGACAGTAGATTACACCATGGTATATACTGTGTGTGGGACAGTGGTGGTGGTGGTGGTGATTATTGTTTTAAGAGGAAGTACACCTAGGCAACCATCCTCTATATAACACTAATCAGAGGGAAAAAATGGAAGGGATCCGACACTTCGAAAAATGAAGATATCGGCCATAGGAAGACAAGGGCCACGAAGGGCGTGAAAATGAAAGACTCCCTAGCCCTCGCAAACCTAATAGCGTTGGGGTCGGAAAAGAACAAGAGTTGACCAAGTGAGGTCGGATAGGATAGATGAAAGTGAGGAGCCTGGCACAAGTAAGTGGAAGCAATGCCAGGACTCAGCTGAGTGCCCCGTGGTCGCCAACCCACTCTCCAAAGTTCAGAGCCCCTGGGGCTGTGTGTGGGACAGTAGAATACACAATGCTATATATACTCTGTATGGGACAGTAGAGTACAGGTGGTGGTGGTGATTATTGTTTTAAGAGGAAGTGCAACTAGGCAACCATCCTCTATATAACACTAATCAGAGGGAAAAAAAGGAAGGGATCCGACTCTTCGAAAAATGAAGATATCGGCCCAAGGAAGACAAGGGCCACGAAGGGCGTGAAAATGAAAGACTCCCTAGCCCTCGCAAACCTAATAGCGTCGGGGTCGAAAAAGAACAAGAGAGGTCGGATAGGATAGGTGAAGGTGAGGAGCACAAGTAAGTGGAAGCAATGCCAGGACTCAGCTTAGGGCCTCGTGGACGCCAACCCACGCTCCAAAGTTCAGAGCCCCTGAGGCCCCTTTTAGTCGCCTCTTACGACAGGCAGGGGATACCGTGGGTGTTATTCTACCGCCCCCACCCACAGGGGGATTAGTGTTGTTAGCTGCCGTCCCCGGGGGCCCGGGTTAGATTTCGCTACTCTCAGAAATTTAGGTTTGTTTGTTGCAGCTGCCAGGTGGTTACGACCAATATTGAGGCGGCCAAACCAGCGGAGGCGACGGAGGAGAAACCGAGTCGACTTCGGGTTTACCGAAGTCATTGGTATGTATAAAATTAATTCACAAATTAATGCATTCTTGTGGGAGAGGGAAAGGTGGAATACACAAAGGAATATACTGTGCGTAGGACAGTACAGTACACAATGGAATATACTGTGTGTGGGTCAGTAGAGTACACCATTGTATATACTGTGTGTGGGACAGTAGAATACACCATGGTATATACTGTCTGTACAAACAGAAGAATACACAATGGTATATACTGTGCGTGGGACAGTAGAATACACCATGGTATACACTGTGTGTACAAAGAGAAGAATACACAATGGTATATACTGTGTGTGGGACAGTAGAATACACCATGGTATATACTGTGTGTACAAACAGAAGAATACACAATGGTATATACTGTGTGTGGGACAGTAGAATACACCATGGTATACACTGTGTGTACAAACAGAAGAATACACAATGGTATATACTGTGTGTGGGACAGTAGAATACACCATGGTATATACTGTGTGTACAAACAGAAGAATACACAATGGTATATACTGTGTGTGGGACAGTAGAATACACCATGGTATATACTGTGTGTACAAACAGAAGAATACACAATGGTATATACTGTGTGTGGGACAGTAGAATACACCATGGTATATACTGTGTGTACAAACAGAAGAATACACAATGGTATATACTGTGTGTGGGACAGTAGAATACACCATGGTATACACTGTGTGTGGGACAGTAGAATACACCATGGTATATACTGTGTGTACAAACAGAAGAATACACAATGGTATATACTGTGTGTGGGACAGTAGAATACACCATGGTATATACTGTGTGTACAAACAGAAGAATACACAATGGTATATACTGTGTGTGGGACAGTAGAATACACCATGGTATATACTGTGTGTACAAACAGAAGAATACACAATGGTATATACTGTGTGTGAGATACTAGAATACACCATGGTATACACTGTGTGTGGGACAGTAGAATACACCATGGTATATACTGTGTGTACAAACAGAAGAATACACAATGGTATATACTGTGTGTGGGACAGTAGAATACACCATGGTATATACTGTGTGTACAAACAGAAGAATACACAATGGTATATACTGTGTGTGGGACAGTAGAATACACCATGGTATATACTGTGTGTACAAACAGAGGAATACACAATGGTATATACTGTGTGGTGGTGGTGATTATTGTTTTAAGAGGAAGTACAACTAGGCAACCATCCTCTATGTAACACTAATCAGAGTGAAAGTATGGAAGGGGTCCGACACTTCGAAAAATGAAGATATCGGCCAAAGGAAGACAAGGGCCACGAAGGGCATGAAAATGAAAGACTCCCTAGCCCTCGCAAACCTAATAGCGTCGGGGTCGAAAAAGAACAAGAGTTGACCAAGGGAGGTCGGATAGGATAGATGAAAGTGAGGAGCCTGGCACAAGTAAGTGGAAGTAATGCCAGGACTCGGCTAAAGGCCCCGTGGTCGCCAATCCACGCTCCAACGTTCAGAGCCCCTGGGGCCCCTTTTTGTCGCCTTTTACGACAAGCATGGGGTACCGTGGGTGTTATTCTACCACCCCCATCCACAGGGGGATCAGAGCCCCTAAAGCCCCTTTTTGTCGCCCCTTACGACAGGCAATGGATACCGTGGGTCTTATTCTACCGCCCTCACCCACAGGGGGATGAATTTCCAGGAACACAGGTCATCACTTCAGAGACAAGATTTCCGACTGTTTTGATAATGAACTCCTTCTTTCTCTAGTGCCAGGCTTTGAGATTCTAGAGCACCTACTAGTCATTGTGAAATATATCTGGCCCGAAATTGATAATAAATACCCTCGGCGGGAAGGAAGAGAAGGCGAAGCAGGAACGCGAGCAGGAGCAGGAGGAGGACGATGGTAAGAAAGGTACTGTGTGTAGTAAATAGCACTCTTGTACACGGCTGTAGGCCGAGCTTGTGGAACTCGTCCGCTCCCACGACATCGAAATGTGTATTTATCCAGAATCTTAGTGTTGGTGGTGGTGGTGATTATTGTTTTAAGAGGAAGTACAACTGGGCAACCATCCTCTATCACATACGAGTTAGAAATTTTATTTATGAACGTACAGTTAAGTTCCGATGCATGAACAGCTGTGTGAGAGGTGGTGGTGATTACTGTTTTAAGAGGAAGTACAACTAGGCAACGATCCGCTACATAACACTAATCAGAGTGAAAAGTGGAAGGGATCCGACCTTTCGAAAAAAGAAGGTATCGGCCAAAAGAAGACAAGGGCCACGAAGCGCGTGAAAATGAAAGACTCCCTAGCCCTCGCAAACTTAATAGCGTCGGGGTCGGAAAAGAACAAGAGTTGACCAAGAGAAGTCGGATAGGATAGATTAAAGTGAGGAGCCTAGCACAAGTAAGTGGAGGCAATATCAGGACTCAGCTGAGGGCCCCGTGGTCGCCAACCCACGCTCGAAAGATCAGAGCCCCTGGGGTGGTGGTGGTGGTGATTATTGTTTTAAGAGGAAGTACAACTAGGCAACCATCCTCTATATAACACTAATCAGAGGGAAAAATGGAAGGGGTCCGACACTTCGAAAAATGAAGATATCGGCCAATGGAAGGCAAGGGCCATGAAAGGCGTGAAAATGAAAGACTCCCTAGCCCTCGCAAACCTAATAGCGTCGGGGTCGGAAAAGAACAAGAGTTGACCAAGAGAGGTCGGATAGGATAGATGAAAGTGAGGAGCCTGACACAAGTAAGTGGAAACAATGCCAGGACTCAGCTAAGGGCCCCATGGTCGCCAACCCACGCTCCAAAGTTCCGAGCCCCTGGTGGTGATTATGGTGGTGATTATTGTTTTAAGAGGAAGTACAAGGTGGTGGTGGTGATTATTGTCCTAAGAGGAAGTACAACTAGGCAATCATCCTCTATAAAACACTAATCAGAGGGGAAAAAAAGGGATCCGACACTTCGAAAAATGAAGATATCGGTCAAAGTAAGACAAGGGCCCCGAAGGGCGTGAAAATGAAAGACTCCCTAGCCCTCGAAAAACCTAATAGCGTCGGGGTCGGAAAAGAACAAGAGTTGACCAAGGGAGGTCGGATAGGATAGATGAAAATGAGGAGCCTGGCACAAGTAAGTGGAAGCAATGCCAGGACTCAGCTGAGGGCCCCGTGGTCGCCAACCCACGCCCGAAAGATCAGAGCCCCTGGGGCCGAAAGTTCAGAGCACCTGGTGGTGATTGGTGGTGATTATTGTTTTAAGAGGAAGTACAACTATGCCACTATCCTCTATATAACACTAATCAGAGGGAAAAATAGAAGGGATCCGACACTTCGAAAAATGAAGATATCGGTCAAAGAAAGACAAGGGCCACGAAGGGCGTGAAAATGAAAGACTCCCTAGCCCTCGAAAAACCTAATAGCGTCGGGGTCGGAAAAGAACAAGAGTTGACCAAGGGAGGTCGGATAGGATAGATGAAAATGAGGAGCCTGGCACAAGTAAGTGGAAGCAATGCCAGGACTCAGCTAAGGGCCCCATGGTCGCCAACCCACGCTCCAAAGTTCCGAGCCCCTGGTGGTGATTATGGTGGTGATTATTGTTTTAAGAGGAAGTACAAGGTGGTGGTGGTGATTATTGTCCTAAGAGGAAGTACAACTAGGCAATCATCCTCTATAAAACACTAATCAGAGGGGAAAAAAAGGGATCCGACACTTCGAAAAATGAAGATATCTGTCAAAGTAAGACAAGGGCCACGAAGGGCGTGAAAATGAAAGACTCCCTAGCCCTCGCAAACCTAATAGCGTCGGGGTCGGAAAAGAACAGGAGTTGACCAAGAGAGGTCGGATAGGATAGATGAAAGTGAGGAGCCTGTCACCAGTAATTTGAGGCAATGCGAGGACTCAGCTAAATGCCCCGTGGTCGCCAACCCACGCTCCAAAGTTCAGAGCCCCCGATCCCCCTTTCAGTCACCTCTTACGACAGGCAGGGGATACCGTGATTGTTATTCTACCGCCCCCACCCACAGGGGGAGAGGAAGTACAACTGGGCAATCATCCTCTATATAACACTAATCAGAGGGAAAAAATGGAAGGGATCCGATACTTCGAAAAATGAAGGTATCGGGCAAAGGAAGACAAGGACCGCGAAGGGCATGAAAATGAAAGAAACTCTAGGCCTCCAAACGTAATAGCGTCAAGGTCGGAAAAGTACAAGAGTTGACCAAGAGAGGTCGGATAGGATAGATGAAAGAGAGGAGCCTGGCACACGTAATTGGAAGCAATGCCAGGATTCAGCTGAGGGTCCCGTGGTCGCCAAGCCACCCTCCAAAATCCAGAGCCCCTGAGGCCCCTTTTAGTCGCCTCTTACGACAGGCAGAGGATACCGTGTGTGATATTCTTCCGCCCCCACCCACAGGAAGAACTCTGCCATCAGCTGTCATAGATGGCCTAGGGATCACTAAAGAGGCGTACTAGGATAATGAGGAGTGAGTTTCCCGTTGCTTTCCTCACCGAGCCAGAGGTGCTATTACATATCAGTCTGCCAAGCCCACTGAAATTCATACACCACGACCCTATGAGCAACATTTTCACACCATTCATAGCAGGGACTTGCTGAATAAGGATTGACATTAGCATCGTTCATACCTCAGTCACTTTCATATTGTCAAAGCCAAGGATAAGACAGAGACCGTCCTATGAAGGTAACAAAATTGCTCTAGCCTATACCAGAAGACATAGTGCACAGTAAACTCTAGGTCCTGCCTGCAAAGGAACATAATATTTGTAGTGTACAATTATTAATAAACGGTGCAGTAATAGGACCGGGAATCAAGGATGGAGTACATTTTCCAAAACCAAATGCGGAAGTATAAAAGCGAATCTCCAAAGTTACAGACACAATGCGCAATAATGGGGCAGTTAGAAATTTACTCGCTGAATTTACACATTCTTAAAGTATAAAAGCACTAGATCAAATTGGTACAGACAGCATTAGGATCGCCAAATCTACTGGACTAATCACACTCACACGGTGTTTTGGAGATAATGAGAGGAAGTCTTACCGAGGCGTATGATCCCTGCAACGAAAACACACCCTTTCACTACGTATGGAGGAATACTGGGCTAAAAGGATAAGCCAACAAAAGTTCATTCAGCGTGGTCCTAGGTGAAGGACGAGGAAGAAGAAAATGACTATTGAACTTTAAGTGGGTTTTATGAAATGAATCTCAACATTGAGACTCAGTTACGAAATAGGTGAATGAGATTAACAATAAACCAAAGAGCATCACATACAGGTCCAAAGAGTTCTGGTACTGTATACAACCGTTGTCTCGCAAGGCCGTGAAATGCAGGTCTATTCAAGCCAAAACAGCGGGCACAGCCGCTAGGTGGCAGGATTTGGAGATAGCTCTTCAAAGCATTTGTGCGTCCTTCCTGCCTTGTGTAATGTAAAGACCTAGGAGTAGCTTATTCCTTCAGTTACCTTGCGATCACTATGCAAACCACAATAAACTCCTGACGTTTTTTGAAGAGATTCAAGCCAATGCACGCCAAATTCAATTATGAAATGTATTTATTGACAATAGGTATTCATTATATTTTAAGTAACCTCTCTGTCCTGCGAGACATTCTGGTGCGTTGGTCTCCGGGCGTTGATGTTGTCGTATTACCTGTCCTGCCGAGCGGCCCTGTAGGGAGGTAATTAGTAGGTGCGAACTCGGTCCCTGAACTCCCGAAATGACAGATGGAATAAAGCAGCTGTCCTTCATTACTCAGGACGACTATACACACTATTACAAGATGTTCAGACTATGCCGATGTGACGGGAGCTTGCTTCACGAGCCTACTGCTACACGTTAAGTCCTAATTCTGCCTTGCGCAACTCACGTACAACTTCACTGTCAAGTGAATACGACTGACTGATCATAAAAGAGCCCTTCGCCATCTTGGTTTCGGGTTTATATCTGCTCTCGCTCAAGCAAAGGTCAGTCCCTTCCTACTACCATAGGGGTTAGACCATAGACGTTACACAGCTATTCGCCCTGCTAGGTGGCGCTCTCAATTACTATTATGAGCTATTTGTCCCAGTAAGTGCTGTTCTCTGGGTACTAGTATCCCTTGCACTTTTGTCTCTCTGTCGATGCTAGCGGACAACTGCACTGGTGAAGCCGAGTACTTCCGTACTGACTATTAGACACTAACAAACATCGTCTCTCGTGTTGCAAGCTCTCTGCCTGACTAAGACTAACTTGCTGAAATGTTCCTTCATCATTCCGATTATTAAAATATCAATATAATTAATATACAAGTACACTGTCCCCTATTACTAGTTAATACTCTTACACTAGCTTATTTCCCTTTGATACCCTGAGATCGAGTTCCGACTGCCGTTTACCTAACAGTCCGCTGGTTCGAGCATTGGGGAGGTCGGTACATGACAACCTGAGTAATGACGACATTGAACATGGCTAAATGGTTAGCGTCCAGGCGTTTGGTCACAGGGGTCCCGGGTTCGATTCCTTGCAGGGTCGGGAATATTAGCCATCACTGGTTAATTTCCCTGGCATGGAGGCTGGGTGTATGTGTCGTCTTCATTATCATTTCATCACGGCGCGCAGGTCGCCAACGGGAGTCAAATCTAAAGGCCTGCATCTGGCGTGCCGAACCCGTCCTGAGATCTCCCGGCACTAAAAGCCATACGCCATTTCATTTCATTTAATTTCACTCTTTCTGAGTCATTTACGAAGGGAAGATGGATTTAATGCCATGATAGACTAAATAATTGACATAGAAGTAATACAGAAAGAAATAGGTTCCAAGACATCAGATGCCATCAAGCAGCAACGTGCCGAGGTAGAGATACAGAAAGTTAACTCAAATATTCCACCCAAGGCTATTTTTGAACTAGAACCACTACGAGGTATCAGCTAGAAATAATTTTATTTTTTCTTTGTATGAGACGTCTAAAGTAAACAGGCTATAACTTGTATTTTTAAGAATGCCCAGTCTCAACAGAACTGACATCGTTGGCTATGATAGGTGAAATGTTGGTTCGAATCGCTGAGGAGAATTCACAGTGATCGTTCTGTGTTGAGCAACTTTGCGGAATCAATACGAAAGGCTTTTGCTATGCATAATTAAGGCACAAGACCGAGGTGTATTGCGTTACCCATCGAGAAACTTTGTTTTCTTCTTAAGAAATGTTCCTAAATTAATTTCGTATGCCATACAGTATGTAAGAAATGCAAACGTATTTAATAAATGTAAAGTGTTTGTTGTTCCCAAATGCATACAAACATTTATATGTGAGGAATGTAATCAGAAGACTCTCCCTGACATTATTGCAACGAAGTTCCTCAAACCAATACTTGACAATCATGCAGGAAATGGAAGAAATTTCGTGAAGGGGCTCTACGTCGGAACTGCCAAAATAATTATTCTCATTATGCAAGTATTTAACGTTTATTATTTAAGAAGTTATTTAATAAAAGGTGACGTTAATATTTTCTTGTTCCCAAGAGAGTTTCATAACTATCAAATCAATTCAAATGTGATGAATTATTATGTCTGCGATCTAGCGGTACATTCTCGAACAAGCCGAGCCTCTTCTCACGGCCTTGTGAGCGTATAACGCAGGCAGCGATACGACACCCCATACGTTTTATGCTAATATATAAATTATTCTTTGCATCTTGTTTCAATCAATCAATCAATCAATCAATCAATCAATCAATCAATCAATCAATCAATCAATCAATCAATCTTGATCTGCATTTACGGCAGTCGCCCAAGTGGCAGATTCCCTATCCATTGTTTTCCTAGCCTATTCTTAAATGATTTCAAAGAAATTGGAAATTTATTGAACATCTCCCTTGGTAAGTTATTCCAATCCCTAACTCCCCTTCCTATAAATGAATATTTGCCCCAATTTGTCCTCTTGAATTCCAACTTTATCTTCATATTGTGATCATTCCTACATTTAAAGACGCCAGTCAAAATGAATCGTCTATTAATGTTATTCCACCCATCCCTCCGCTGACAGCTCGGAACATACCACTTAGTCGAGCAGCTCGTCTCCTTTCTTCCAAGTCTTCCCAGCCCAAAGTTTGCAACGCTACTCTTTTGCGGAAGTCACCCAGAACAAATCGAGCTGCTTTTCTTTGGACTTTTCCAGTTCATGAATCAAGTAATCCTGGTGAGGTTTCATTACACTGGAATCCTAAAAGTTGAGCTTCAGTGGAATAACCTTTCTTAAAACTGAACTACCTTCTATCGAACCAATTATTAATTTCGCATACATGTCGAATATAATCAGAAAGAATGTTTACCCAAAGCTTACATGCAACGCATGTCAAATTACTGGCCTGTAATTTTCATCTCTATGTCTATCACCCTTTCCTTTATACCAGTGGTCTTTTATAGCAACTCTTCGTTCATTTAGTATAGCTCCTTCACACAGACAATAATCAAATAAATACTTCAGATATGGTACTATATCCCAACCCATTATCTTTAGTATGTCCGCGGAAATCTTATCAATTTCAGCCGCTTTTCTAGTTTTCAACTTTTGCATCTTACTGTAAATGTCATTGTTATCATGTGTAAATTTTGATACTTCTTTAGAATTAGTCACATCCTCTATCTGGACGTTATCCTTGTAACTAAGAATCTTTACATACTGCTGACTGAATACTTCTGCCTTTTAAAGATCCTCGCATACACACTCCCTTGTTCATTAATTATTCCTGGAATGTCCTTCTTGGAACCTGTTTCTGCCTTTTTTCATTTTTCACTAAAGTTTGTATGACTGCCTGTTATGCTTGCCATCATGTTATCCTTATCTGCGTTCTTTGCTAGATTCAATTTCCTAGTAAGTTCCTTCAATTTCACCTTACTTCCACAGCAATTTCTAACTCTATTTCTTTCCAACCTGTACCTCCTTCTTAGTCTCTTTACTTCTCTGTTATAATAAGGTGGGTCTTTACCATTCCTTACCACCTTTACAGGTACAAACCTGTTTTCACATTCCTCAACAAAAGCTTTAAACATATCCCAGAGTCTGTTTATATTTTTATTTACCGTTTACTACCGATCATAGTTACTTTTTAAAAACTGCTTCATGCCTGCTTCATAAGCCATATGGTACGGCCTAATAGTCCTACTTTTAAGACCCTCCTTTCTATCACATTTTTTTAACTACGACAAAAACAGCTTCATGATCACTCATATCAACTATCATTTCGGTTTCTCTATAGAGCTCATCGGGTTTTACCAGAACTACGTCCAGGATATTTTTCCCTCTAGTTGGTTCCATCACTTTCTGAGTCAGATGCCCTTCCCATATTAACTTATTTGCCATTTGTTGGTCATGCTTCCTGTCGTTCATATTACCTTCACCCGCTACAATCACGTTTCTTTCCTTATCTTTTCAAATAATTCTGAATCAGCGCCTGCGCTACCCTTTCCGGGTCTGTACACTCCAAAGACGTCAAGTTGCCTATTACCTTTAGAGAGCCTTACACCAATAATTTCATGTTTGGCATCTTTAACATTTTCGTAGCTTACAAATTGTTCTTTCACCAGAATGAATACTTCCCCTCCTACCATTCCTTTCCTATCTCTACGATACACACTCCAGTTCCGTGAGTAAATTTCTGCATCCATTGTATCATTTCTTCGCCACGATTCAGCTCCTGTTACAATATCAGGTAAGTATATATCTATTAAATTACTTGATTCTATTCCTTTCCTTACAACACTTCCACAGTTCAACACTAACATTTTTATATCATCCCTATTTTAATTCCAGATCTCTGTACCCTTATCAACGCTCCCTAGACCACCCCGTTTCCCTGAATGTACCTCCCTATTACACTTCCAAACAAATTTCCTAACTTATACGTACCACTTCCGTTTAAGTGAAGGCCATCTGAGCGCATTTCCCGATCTCCTACCCACCCATTAGGATCTAGAAACTTCACTCCCAGTTTCCCACATACTCACTCCATAGTCTCATTTAAATCCCCAATCACTCTCCAGTCAGTATCCCTCCTACACAGTATTCCACTGATAACAATATCCGCTTCCTTAAACTTCAAACGTGCTGCATTTACCAGTACTTATACCAGCTTGCCTTACGTTGTTGGTACCTACGTGAAACACTACCTCCTTCTCCTTCCCCTCTTCCTTCTCTTCTACTTTTCTCAACATCTGCCTCAGCCTAACTCCTGAATAACACTCTACCCTGGTTCCCTTTCCTCCACACACTTTCCCCCACACGTCTAACCATGGAATCCCCCATGACCCGAGCCTCAACCCTGCCCACCTCATTCGAACCCCTCCCCTCCCGGTCAGCCCTATCTTTCCTGATAGCTGCAGAAGCTACTTTCTCCTCCCTTTTCTCCCTCCCATGGCCCTGTTCCACCTGTCTTTTCCTATCCTCTACTCTACATTTACCTTTCCTACATTTTCCCTCCCTCCTACTTCCACACATCTCAGCAACAGTTCATTGTTCCTCATCCTTCCACAGTTGTTCTACCTGGAGTGACTCGTACCGATTTCTAACAGTCACCTGTTCTGAATTCTGATCCTGAATAGAGCCCTTAGCCTGCAATCTCCTTCCCCTTAGAACATTAGACCACCTGTCTTCTACAATTCTCCCTTTCCTTCCCATCCCTCTTTTACACCCACTGTAACCTGTATGTAGATTGTTTGAGGGAGGCCTACCTTCATTCCTGTCTTCTGTGAGAATCCGAATTATCTCCCTCAAACTCTCCAACAACCACCGACCTCGATAGCTGCAGTCGCTTAAGTGCGGCCAGTATCCAGTAATCGGGATATAGTGGGTTCGAGCCCCACTGTCGGCAGCCCTGTAAATGGTTTTCCGTGGTTTCCCATTTTCACGCCAGACAAACGCCGGGGCTGTACCTTAATGAAGGCCACGGCCGCTTCCTTCCACTTCCTAGGCCTCTCCTATTCCATCGTCGCCAAAAGACCTATCTGTATCGGTGCGACGTAAAACAAATAGCAAAAAAAAATAATAAACCTCTCCAACTCCTCCCTCATACACCTCAATACCTCGCCACACCCACAGTTCCTTGCACTCCTTAGTATTTTTTTACGGAAAAATGAAAAGAAAAGAAAAAATAAAATACCTAACTTGTTATGTGCAAAAAAGAACGAAAAGAAATAATGTCTAGGTTAGTACTCAAAGTTCACACGACAATAAGGTAGTTAATATACTACTACACTACAATGCTACTTAGTCGTACTCTAATTCTTATCCTACAACACCTTAACAGGATAAAAACTGCTGTTAATTACTGAATACCGAAAGGAATACACAAGAATTACACAATTCTAGACTGCAGTTAAACCTATCTTAATTACAACAACAGAATTCTAGTAAGAGAGTTTCTACTGATACCTCTACTATACTACACAACTATTTTACAATAATGAAATAAGCACGCTAATTTCTAATAAGATATTACTCGTATACTACTGTACAGTACACTACAATAATTTTAAACTACGTTCAGACGTATGCTAATTACAATACCGGTACCGTATGTCACTACTAAGCGCAAATAGAAATGAAAATTGCAAGTTTGAAATTTGCAAGAACTACCGCACTGGAAGATTACGAACAAAACTAAATGCTTAGACAGATTATTATTAGTACTATGCTTAATAGATACACACAAATATAGCAGGCAAGATACGATACTATCTAAAATATACCGTATCTACACTACAATTCTCAACTGAAATGTGGTTATATGGTTTTACTGCTAGTGGATTACTTTTATTTTCATTACTTTGCGAGATGTTTTCGTTAAAATTCATTCACTGCTCTGATTATACGTCACCACTCCAAAGAACTAGTAAGAGAAATGTTCTTCTTAGATCTGTGAGAGTGAGTGCTACAACATTCTACATCTGCCTAAGGTAGTGTTCTACAAGAAATTAAGGCATGGCCACTTCCTTTCCACTCCTAGCCCTTTCCTGTGCCATCGTACCAAGAGACCTACCTGTGTCGGTGTGACATACAACAACTTGTACAAAAAAAATTAACTAGATACATGTGTAATAATGTGATAAATATTGATCAGAGCACATAGACAAGACCAGATACAAAGAATGTTTAGTGTATTTCAAAGTTAAATATACGTCCTTGTTCTCTTTTTCTTTTTACGAACTTTGACGACTGAAGATTTTCTCCAATGAGGACGAAACATGTACCATGATTTTATGTTATTCTGAAGGGATAAAGTGAATTTGATTTGTAACTGTGGAAAAATGCACTATTTCCCTACAATTTTCAAATGTAACTTTGTTATATCCGAAAAGAAAGGGCATTTAGAAATGTATTATTTCCCAGCAAAGTTGGAAAACCCTTAATCTCAATGGTACAGCTAACTCCTCAGCTTCTCCTCTTCTCCTCTTCTCCTCTTCTTTCTTCTTCCTCCTATGATTCACCGCATCCATAATGAATTACTAGATCTTCCACTTCAGGAACACCTCTCTCCACATTATTGTAGAAATCAACACTCTCCTTCTCAGTGTGTTTCACTTCATTTCTCCACATCTCTGCTGTTACCTGTAGGATATATTGAAGTATCACAACCTGACAAGTATACGATAAACTCCACTTGCATTTATCCAATAAAGAACATTTCCACTTGGCCTACCTGATCAAGAGATTCTTTCCACTATGACCGGGATACTGTATTTAAAAACTCTCCGTAAATATTTTAGTGCTGGCTGCATTGCCGTTGAAATTCGTGCCACTGGCATCGTTTGCCGCTGCGTTATTTATTATGCGATTCCTGGTCACATGTTTTCACTATCTTCTACTTACGAGCTGGAACTTCTGCTGGTGTGGAAGTTTCATTTGTCGCCATCTGTTGTGTATGTCAAGCAAGAGCCCGGTCCCGTATAGTGCTGCATTCTGGTACCGTCTGTGTAAACTAACTTGGCGCTAGCTCCCTCTTCCACCGGACCAATCAGCGCACTAGAACCAGGAGACTAGTCTTGATTTCGTTTTGGTGGTCAAGGATGGAGGAAGAACGTGATAGTTATCCGCTCTGCGTGATGGCTTGTGAGACTATCATGGATCTGGAGGAAACTTATTGGTTTGAGGGGTTTCCGCCCTCAAGGATTTTGTTTAAAAGTTTTATTTTCGTTTTTTCATCTTAGTTTGGTATTTATTCATGTGATTTATGTGCCCCCTGACGACTGGTTCTCTTGTAAGTAAGGATATGCTAATCAAGCACATTAACGACGCCTGCAAGTAAGTGTTATTCAAACTAATTATTCCTTCTACGTGTTCGAATTGAAAATTTAAGAACATGAGTGTGCGTGTGTCGGGTACATTGGTTCGAAACTGCATCGACTTAATTATATATTTTAATCTTGGCGTTTAACATATTTTTCGAGTCGTGGAAAGATAATTATGTAAAATCAATTGTAAACGGACTTGAGTCTATTATAAACCTAAATAACTTGTCTCTATTTTGGATCTTGTAATTTACTTCTCAATTTTGGGTAAATGCTTCTAGCCCTAACAAGTAGGTAGTTGTGTAATTGGGACAGGATTACTACAAGGGTGTGGATATCCCACTCTTATGTTACCCTCATTTTCCCTTTTTAAAATAAAATTTCTTTGATATTTGGTGGCCTTTCGGCGTCTTGATTTTATTTCGTCCTTAAAATGTATATGTCTATTGTTGTTTGGTGGCCCCTGATTGGCCCTTTTTTCTTAATGAGTTCAGCGTGTGTTCGTTGCCATGGTAATCCCGATATTGATGTGAGAAGAGATGTTGATTGTTAACGGATGTTAGTGGAAATGAAATGATGTCCTTGAAATGGATTTTGTTTCGATGGTGGTATTACACGTTTGATTCTCCTAATTATTTTTGGGTTGATTTTTCTCAACTCGTTTGCATTATTTTCCTACCTCGTTACGTTGACTTAACTGCATTTTTACCTTCATTTTGGAACCGTGATTCCAACATTCTTCCCTCGCTCGTGAGAACTTCTTGGATAATATTTACTTCCCAAAGGTATTACCGCACCGAAGAACGTTGAAATCTACGTTAAATCCATTTCAAATTTGAAAAAAGAAATTGAAGGATGAAAGTTTAAAGGAGGTAGATGACAACCGTAAAGGGTACGGTATCTCAGATCTGAGAAGGTAATTTAGAATTTTAGGAAGGTTTGTAATTTTATATGAATTCCTTAATTAATTCTTTTGAAACGGTCGACCGTAATCAGTTTCTTTGTTGATTGGGCACTAAGCTTTTCATTTTCTGTTTTGACATTTCCAACGAGGATGCTCCTTTCCTTAAGTTATAATTAATTTAATTTAATTAAAACCTCTTTGATTCTTTATGAAAAGGTGTTGTTTTAATAAGGATAAACAATTCAAAGCAGTGACCAGGATTTTATTTCATCCACCCCTCTGGTGTCACCGGATTTATTTATGGTGAGTACTCAGATGCTTCCATATCTCTGATCTGTACTACTTATTTCGGTATGGTAAGAGCAATTGTGCTGACACTTGTCGTGATGGTGATGTTTAAATGCGTTTGGTGTACAGTAAGTGGTAGCAGAGCGTGGTTTATTCATCTGTTTTACCTGCACTCGGAACTAACTGTGTGCTATATGCATTCGTATCCTTTTTTGTATACCCGTTCTTTGTTCTGTTAGTGCTAACTACCAGTAGGTTGATTGCATTGTCCCTTTAAAAACCTGGTAGTTGTGTAATGTTGAATTGTTTAGGGATTCGAAGACAGTAAAATAGGAATCAATTGTAAAATATATTCCTGTGAAAGAAGCGCTTTTATTTGGGTTAATATTTTAAATTTACTGTTTCCTGTTTCATGTACCACAACGATGTCGCGGGCAGTTTTGTTTCCACATGAGCTCAGGAAAGCAGAGTTAGTCTACGAACTAACCCTCCGGGGTATCTAACCTACTGGTAATGTCGCGAAGTGTGCTGCTTTACTGGCCTCCCACGTCCAGGTTTCTATTAATCTTGGTGTGGTCAAACCTACAAACTTGGTGCGTCATTAAATTTTATTTCTGACGCCTTAACTGGTATAAAAATAATCAGGGAATAGTTCGCTGACATACCCCCTACTAAAAGGCAAATTAACAGGCATAAGTCTATGGTTTGGCATTATCTAGTTCGCGTCCATGATCTAATAACTATGAGTCTTTAACCTAGTTTATTTTCGGAATGTACGAAACTGTTAATCATTGCTTCTAGTATCTCCGCGAAACTAGACATGTTGGCAAATAAGGTTATGGAGAATTTATCGATTGTCGAAAGTGGAAGCTGCTCTTGTGACTTCCCCTCTTGGAGAACAATTATTGAACGAGAAATGCAACCATGCAAGCTAAGGGCGCCAATCTTTAAGTTGATGACTTAAAGATAAAAATTTATAATCAAGCTTGGACGGACTCTTATCACAGGTGCACTAATCATTAAGCAGGAGAATTAGAAATCAAAAGGCTAATTAAGGCAGATTGATTAAAGTGAACTAGGAAAATACTATTTATTATATTGAATATAAATGACGACGGTTTAACGAGAACTGAATTTAAAATAGGAAATGAATTTAGCAAAAAGTTGAATGACTCTACTTCGCGAAAACTTGCAATATTTTTAACTCGCTTGCTCACTATGTAGTCTTGTTCTGCTGGTCCTTGGAAAGCTTCCATCCTTGTAGCTGGAACATCACCGGTCGTCTTTGAGATATCTTCATCTGCAGCTAAGTACCATTCCTGCCTTGCAAATTGCATCAACCACTAATTGGATGATGGCTTTGAAACTATCACTCCCTGTTATGCTCTATCCCATATGTTGGAGATGAGCCCTAAGTCATAGTTAGAAAAACCTCCTTGGGTTATGTGGAGAGGATACTCAATTAATAATCCTTCCAACTTTACTGAAAATGTGCACTGAAGTTTCATTTCTATCTAGTTTAATACTACCTATTGTCTTAGACTGGTATAAACTGGTCTAATACAGAGCTGTTCGTACTTCCTGATGAGAGTGGCTATACACCCATCATTCAGAAATTCCTAAGTACCACGTCGTGGTAACGAAGTAATGAATGTAGAAGTGATAAACTATCACACCAGTCCACTATGGTACAACAACCATAAGACAAGTTATCAGACCTAAAGCGAAATACAAGATAGAAGAATCAAGAAGAATGATGCCAAGAGCTCCAACACGCCCTTTTATAACCTTTTCTGGCTCTAATTACAGGTCGCTACACGTGGTCCAATCAGTTGACACGTCTCTCCCCACTCCAGATATTAAAGTTGATGGGTCCCAACCATGATATCAACTGTTCTTCTATTAGCCCTTTCACTCAGTATCCATGGCAACATGACGCTCCTTTGAAAATATAGGCGGTGATCAGTTTGAATTATTCTGGTCGAAATACAGTAGCTGTCGTTAAAACTCTTGAACACGTGCTCGCTTTTCCCAGAATTTGACGTCTAAATTTGTCCTTCCTTCTTCCTCGGTGATGTGGCAAGATAGAGGAAAATCTACTGCAAGTTAAATTTAAACGAATGTCGCAAGAATCTAAGTTAATATTAGTATATTCAGCTGTCGTTTACAAGTCGTAGTTACAAAGTAATGAAATGATAGTGAGCAAATGATCAACCATGAATTATAATAAAATTACATACCAAGATAAATATCATGACGTTAAATTCCTGAATTAATTATACATAATAAAATTAACATAATTACACTGTGACGTCTGGAACGTTACACTCTTTTCCTACCTCTAGTAATGCTACTAATCATGTTGATGCTTCTCCGAATGATCAGGGTTATGAGTGTAGTGGTGGTGGTGGTGATTATTGTTTTAAGAGGAAGTACAACTAGGCAACCATCCTCTATATAACACTAATCAGAGGGAAAAATGGAAGGGATCCGACACTTCGAAAAATGAAGGTATCGGTCAAAGAAAGACAAGGGCCACGAAGGGCGTGAAAATGAAAGACTCCCTAGGCCTCCATACGTAATACCGTCGGGGTCTGAAAAGAACAAGAGTTGACCAAGTGAAGTCGGATAGGATAGATGAAAGTGAGGAGCCTGGCACAAGTAAGTGGAAGCAATGCCAGAACTCAGCTAAGGGCCTCATGGTTGCCAACCCACGCTCCAAAGGTCAGAGCCCCTGGGGCCCCTTTTAGTCGCCTCTTACGACAGGCAGGGGATACCGTGGGTGTTATTCTACCGCCCCCACCCACAGGGGGAGGTTATGAGTGTACTACCATTGGCTATTTGTTCTGTGTTGTTTGTGTTGGTCATCAGCCTGGTATTTTTGCTACCTACCTGTATAAACTGTCTACTATTTTGGTGAGAATTTTATCTTTACTTGGTGAGCTTATCTGTCCATTTAATCTTTCGTGTGAAGTTCATTTGGTTTATTGTTTTAGGAGTGATAGTCTGTGCTCTCGGAACATCCTATTATATTATCTGTCCTGGCGTTATGTTTTGGTTCTCAGACTTAACGTTATAATAATAATAATTTCCTGCATGCTGCTTACGTGGTGTACGAGCTAAATATTACAATATTTTTTTTTTTTACATTTATATTTTCTACTGCATTGACTCTGGCGTGTGAAACTTGTGAATAACTTAACCTAATCTTTTGGCATACCCATCTCATGCGTAAGCGGTACCGTATTGAAGTATATGGCGATTCATTCATCTTCCCACTGTTACTGTCTGATACCTGGTCTTCTGACTTTTCATGGTTTTATGTGGTTGGTGTGTGTTCACTTTACCTGCGGTGTACGTGTATATTTATTTTCTGCTACTCACTTATGTCAGTACCGGTTCTTCTAAATTTACTAAAATCTAATGCTTGTGAATTATTTAAGGAGGTCATGAATTAAATGTGAACGGTGATGTTTTAGTAACCTTTGGCCTGTGGCTATTCCTGAATTGTTAAAGCTTATTATTTCCACTCCAGTAACTTGTGGCTCGATCATATTATTTCTTTCTTTGTCGTTTAGGCCTACTGAGGACCACTGGGCTCGTATCTGCGCTTCGATAAAGTTGTTGCTTTCTTCTTCTTCTTCTTCCAATACTGCTTCATTTGCTGACTATGAGCCAGCTTTCTCTCCTCTGTCCACTTAGTTCCTGCAGTCTTCTTACGTGTAAGGGACGTTGGGAAAACCCCGTGTCGGATGGCTTTTTTATTTTATTTTATTTATTTGGCTTTAGATCAGTTACAGACCAAACAGCCACCTGGATATTACAGTACGCTGGTTTGAACTTTACAGTTCATTACAAGTAATTGTCACAGTGTGAAATATATACATATACATATAAAAGACATAGACATTGCACATCATTACACTGAAATCACACAATTTCACAAAAAAATCAATCAAATTTGTAGACAAGTTGTTGTTAAATAGTTCCCAATAATAGTATACACTTTTCTGTTTTTGGTCGCCAGTAGTGTATTTACACAGGTTGGTAACTGTTGCTTAGCGTGAAGCAGAGCTGTAAGAAACACATTTTGTTGTCGGATGGCTTGACGGAACAGTAGTCGGTCATGAATTTGTCCCAGTGATGGTGGTGATAATTGTTTAAGAGGAAGTACAACTAGGCAACCATCCTCTATATAACACTAATCAAAGAGAAAAAATGGAAGGGGTCCGACACTTCGAAAAATGAAAATATCGGCCAAAGGAAGACAAGGGCCACGAAGGGCATGACAATGAAAGACTCCCTAGCCCTCGCAAACCTAATAGCGTGGGGGTCTGAAAAGAACAAGAGTTGACCAAGGGAGGTCGGATAGGATAGATGAAAGTGAAGAGCCTGGCACAAGTAAGTTGAACCTATGCCAGGACTCAGCTGAGGGCCCCGTGGTCGCACACCCACGCTTCAAAAGTTCAGAGCCCCTGAAGCCCCTTTTAGTCGCCTCTTACGACAGGCAGGGGATACCGTGTGTGTTATTCTACCACCCCCACCCACAGGGGGATGCTGAACGTCAGACCAGTCTTAATCGCTACACTATGAAGACTCTGTAAGTAGTCTCCTCTATATTGTTTGCCAGTAGAAGGAGCTCCTCGGCAATGGCTAAGCAGAGGACAATGAGGTTGTGTCTCTTGTACCCAAGCTTCAGTCCAGCTTCCGGTGGTAACATCGTTCTCCATTCCCTAAGGATCTTTTCCAGGACACAGTTGAAGAGAATGCAGGAGAGACCATCAACCTGTCTAACTCCTGTTCTGATTGGAAAGCTTTCGGATAGTTCACCTCTGAACCTGACCTTGGATGTCATGTTCCTGAGTGGCTTGAATAACTCGTATGGTCTTCCCATCCAGACCAATTTCCCATAGTATGGAGAAAAGGGTGTCTCTATCCATAGAGTTATAAGCTTTCTGAAAATCTACTGAGACCACCACCCTCGGCTTTTGTAATTGAGGGCTGTCTTAAGATTGTGTATCTATTCTGGACAAGATCTAGTCCCACGGAAACCAGCTTGGTATTCACCTAATTGTGAGTCTAGCTGTGTATTTATTGGTGTGAAAGCTTAACTAGGTGTTGAGCTTATATCAACCAGTAGGTGTTCTATGATCTATCGCTAGCAATATGACTCAATTTCTGCTGTGCGGTTGCTGCCTGTGCTGGTTGTGATGCAGTTATATGCGGATTATCATTTTAATGCTGTCTTCATAATTAGCGTTGGTTTGTGTACTGCTAGGCACTGGTTGGGCATGTGTCGCTTATGCATACCTTATGTGGGTGGTTATTGGTCATTGTGGGGCACTGTCGATTGATGTTGGATTTGGTAGCCTGTTTGCTTCGTGCATGGACTCCGAGTCTTTAACATGTCGCCTCCTCTCGCACCTGGTTGTATGGGCTCCTCGAGTTCTAGTGCCCTCTTCTTAGTTATATCTGTTACCTGGTTGTACGGTATTCATCTGGTGTGGGGCCTGTCTCAAGTTTTTCCTGCTCGTGAATTTTCTCTTGTGGATTAATTAACCTAACTTGTCGCTGGAATACTTCTTCTGGAAAATTCTGTTAACCTATCCTTTTGTCTACTTCCATTTTGAGTTGTAGATTCCATGTATTCCTACTTGATCTACTTGTTATTGTGGTGTTGCGTTATGCAAGAAGGGTCCTTAACCTGAGGAGTGCAGCTCCTTTTAAACCTAGCAGGTATGGTTCTGGTACTGTGTTGGGTGATGTTGTTACGGTACCGTGGGTTTGTTTTGGGGTTATATTTTGTGGTGGCATGATGACTTCATGGCATGTCGTTGAGAAAAGTGAATGGTCCTTTAATCCATTTTAGGCTGACGCACGTCCGTTGACGGCCATTATGGTTGTGTTGTTGTGTTGTTTAATGGGTTGGTTATGGCACTTCGGTAAATTAAATTGCCTTTAATTTACCTCTATGTCCCAGTAGATTTGGGAATAAATTCGCTTAAACGAAAGCCGGCTTAACCGAAATGTTCTTGCAAAATTTATTTTGATATTTTGTTTTAACCTCGCGGTCTTAGTCGTCGATATTAGTAATTCTCTTGCTATATGTGCTGAGAGCTATTTGACAAACCCTATTTTTATATTATGAATTATGCCAGAATGCACGTGTAGCATAAAAGAAAATAGTTTCATACCCTCTATTTCATTCAATGATACACATTTTCTTGAACAAGCAGGAATTATTATTTCTCTATTATTAGTATTACTGTATTATTCGTCATGAAGATTATGTAGAAGACTGAGAAGTAAGTTACAGCAGATGATATGCTTAATGCATTGGAGGTAAGATTGATTTCGAATTTTTATTAAAATACAGTACCATATTCTTTAATTACAGTACTGTAATAAAATTATTGTATACAGAATTCAGTTCAGTAATAACAAAAAATTGGTCCATTATCTCAGATTGCTTTGCGCTTTGTTGAACAAAGCAAGGATTTACACCAGCTGGTGTATTGTTGATTAAACGGTGGCGCGACAGCGCTTCACCAAGAAAATTCAGAAGAAAATCACTGAATTTATACAATGAGTGATATTATGCAAATATTTTAATGTTAATATTGTATTGTACCGGGAAATAGTTATGGGGCCAGAGCATGGGAAGGATCTCAGATAGTGTGCGGTTACGATTGGAGTCGGTACAGAGAAGGATGATTTCGCAGGGCGAATAAGAGATGGTAATTAACATTTTTGACAATATTTATTGACAATCTAAAGCAAGTCAACCCGCCTCTCCTTCATCAAAATTAAATTTTCACTTGATCTTTTCAGAATGCAATTACGTAAACTAAATATATGCGCTGTTATAATCCTCGGTGTCAATAATGTTCAGAGTAAATATCAGTTTTCCAAGATCTCAATACACCCTCAAATTCATCTAGGATCTCTCATATAAACTCAAATTCAAAATAACACTCTGGTCATAGAACTTCATTCAACCACTTGTTGATTTACCAATAATTTTAAATTGCAAATTAAGTCCATCACTTGAGGTGGAAACCTAAAGTATTTCTAGAATTATTAAACAAAATATTAACTGACACTTGCTTTAACAATCCTATAGTTCAAGATATTTTCAATGACTTGCTGAAGAAATCCTACAGTTCATCTAAACAATTATACAAGATTGTCAAATTGTGCACTTGTTATATGACAAGCCCTACAGTTCATCAACTTATTGTGGAATAGTGTCAGTTTACACAACTTCTTTTTTTTTTTTTTGCTAGGGGCTTTACGTCGCACCGACACAGATAGGTCTTATGGCGACGATGGGATAGGAAAGGCCTAGGAGTTGGAAGGAAGCGGCCGTGGCCTTAATTAAGGTACAGCCCCAGCATTTGCCTGGTGTGAAAATGGGAAACCACGGAAAACCATCTTCAGGGCTGCCGATAGTGGGATTCGAACCTACTATCTCCCGGATGCAAGCTCACAGCCGCGCGCCTCTACGCGCACGGCCAACTCGCCCGGTTTACACAACTTCGAAGACAAATCTAAAGTTCATTGAAATATGACTTGAAGTCTCCTACAATTTCTACAAGCAGAATTCACATTATTAAAAATTACTAAACACTTTTCATTTCATCAACGTAGCACTATTGAATGATTGAGTGCATTGTTGAAAGGTCAGTTATGGTCTAAGTGTAGTTACTTAAGAAAAGGTAAAATACACTTATATCACCTGTGTTCTGCTCATAAGAATGGGTTAAGTACAGATCTGCAGCTTGGTGACTGGAGCTTCTGCAGCGAACAATCTGAACTCGAACTCAGGACCTGCGGCGTACCACGTTCCAACCCACGACGACACCAAATTCAATCCCTCGTAGATACCACGATTAATCACTCGCTGGATACCACGAATGTCCCTCATTGACACCACGAACAATCCCACGCTGGATATGACGTTCTACGTAGTGTGATATTATGAAACTTCGCCAAGATTTCCGGTGTTTTAAAAGTAAATGTTGAAATACGGGAAAGTTCAATTGGCACTATACAGGGAGTTGTAGGACTATTAATTATCATAAATGATTTGTATTTCACACTGAAATAAGTCCGAATGCACAGTTTACACTCGCACTATTGGACTCGGGCATTAAGTGCTATATTTCTAGAAAACAGATTTCAGAGAATTAGAGTAGGTGAAGCTTTATCTGACCCTGTAATAATTAAGAGGGGAATTCCTCAAGGCAGTAATATTGGACCTTTATGTTTTCTTATATATAAATGATATGAGTAAAGGAGTGGAATCGGAGGTAAGGCTTTTTGCGGATGATGTTATTCTCTATAGAGTGATAAATAAGTTGCAAGATTGTGAGCAACTGCAACGTGACCTCGAAAATGTTGTGAGATGGACAGCAGGCAATGGTATGTTCATAAACGGGGTTAAAAGTCAGGTTGCGAGTTTCACAAATAGGAAAAGTCCTCTCAGTTTTAATTACTGCGTTGATGGGGTGCAAGTTCCTTTTGGGGATCATTGTAAGTATCTAGGTGTTAATATAAGGAGAGATCTTCATTGGGGTAATCACATAAATGGGATTGTAAATAAAGGGTACAGATCTCTACACATGGTTATGAGGGTGTTTACGGGTTGTAGTAAGGATGTAAAGGAGAGGGCATATAAGTCTCTGGTAAGACCCCAAATAGAGTATGGTTCAAGTGTATGGGACCCTCACCAGGATTGCCTGATTCAAGAACTGGAAAAAATCCAAATCCAAAGAAAAGCAGCTCGATTTGTTTTGAGTGATTTCCGACAAAAGAGTACCGTTACAAAAATGTTGCAAAGTTTGGGTTGGGAAGAACTGAGAGAAAGAAGCAGAGCTCCTCGACTAGGTGGTATGTTCCGAGTTGTCAGCGGAGAGATGGCGTGGAATGACATTAGTAGACGAATAAGTTTGAGTGGCGTTTATAAAAGTAGGGAAGATCACAATATGAAGATAAAGTTGGAATTCAAGAGGACAAACTGGGGCAAACATTCATTTATAGGAAGGGGAGTTAGGGATTGGAATAACTTACCAAGGTGGTGGTGGTGGTGGTGGTGGTGGTGATTATTGTTTTAAGAGGAAGTACAACTAGGCAACCATCCTCTATATAACACTAATCGGAGAGAAAAAAGGAAGAGATGCGACACTTCGAAAAATGAAGATATCGGCCAAAGGAAGACAAGGGTCACGAAGGGCGTGAAAATTAAAGACTCTCTAGCCCTCGCAAACCTAATAGCGTCGGGGTCGGAAAAGAACAAGCGTTGACCAAGAGAGGTCGGATAGGATAGATGAAAGTGAGGAGCCTGGCACAAGTAAGTGGAAGCAATACCAGGACTCAGCTGAGGGCCCCGTGATCGCCGACCCACGCTCCAAAGTTCAGAGCCCGTGGGGCCCCTTTTAGTCGCCTCTTACGACAGGCAGGAGATACCGTGGGTGTTATTCTACGGCCCCCACCCACAGAGGGAAACTTACCAAGGGAGACGTTGAATAAATTTCAAATTTCTTTGAAATCATTTAGGAAAAGGCTAGGAAACAACAGATAGGGAATCTGCCACCTGGGCGACTGCCCTAAATGCAGATCAAGATTGATTGATTGATTGATTGATTGATTGATTGATTGATTGATTGATTGATTGATTGATTGATTGATTGATTGATTGATTGATTGATACGTGACTTGGAATAGCACCGTCAATGTCACAGTTCGAGCTATAAGTAATAAAATAGTATCGTTTCTGAAGCTGAAAGTACAGTTTTCAGCACAAAGTTTATAAGACATGAAATGAGGCACTAGCACAGTTCATAATAATCACGGCTTACGTCGTAATTCAGTATAAGAATAACTATCACAATGCGTAAAATACTGAATAAAGGCAACTAGAACAGTCTCTTGAATCCTAATATTCACTGCTTAAGTGGTTTTTATGAATAAGTTCTCATAATAAGAGTTCGTATGACCTAATATCACCATAAAATGTCCTTAATTGTTTTTTTATGACTCTAATCGAATGCCACACTCAGTCCTATTAGTTACTGAATATTTGAGTAATTCAAATAGTACACTATCGTAATTGTATACGAGAAATGCGTCTCAAGACTAATGAAATTATCATTAATTGAAAGTTTAAATCATCACCCACAATTTCAGAATATGCCTGTCACTGTAAATTATCACGACAGAGTTCAAATATGTGAGGAATTAACAAAGTCCGTAATACCGTCGAATGATAATCATATTCACAGTCATGCCTAAATGTACAGTCATTATAGCAAGATCACTTGTTCAAGAAATCCGTAAATCTTATACGACGAAACTCGGTTTGATAGAATTTTATAACATCTCACACGTCCAAGACGTGGTTGAAACTTCACTTACTACGATCTCGCACAAATTCAAAGTTTTAGAACATGACTTACACACCTCACGGAGCAGTATGACTTCTAGCCATAGCCGAGTTGTAGATTGCAACTGAGAGTCGTTGACCTATTTATATTCTGCTGGGAGTGAACTCACTGGGTCAGGCGACAGAGGGGTGGTCATGCAATCCAAATTTCAACTCGTTATATCTTCTAAACTACTAGGTGGATTGATCTCAAATTTTGACCGTTGTACATTTGAAATGTGGGATACATGTTGGCTTTTGTCACGTTTTTATCCGTCGATCCGTTTAGAAGTTATAAAAATCAATTCTAGACGTTTCCATGGGGAGGTGAGATACATGTGTCGCTGACGTCACTTGACCTTTCTCCCCTCTCTTGCCGTCTCCCTCACACACACGGAGCAGTAGAGACGAGAACATTCCCTCGGACAGCTGTACCTTAAGTCACAACTCAGCCCTTCTTTCAATGTTAAAGATTTTATAACCTGATGTGCCAGGGCCTATGCCTTCCTGGTACAGTATGCACCTCTGCTTAACAGAGTTTATGCAATTTGAATTCCCCATTTAACTTTCGAAAATATTTACCATGTGTCATCCGAAAAACGCGTCAACCGAAGTGGCTCCGCCCCCTTTATTTCATATAAACGGGGGTCTACTGTATCTGCAACTCTTAGGAAATTATCTTGCCTTGTTGTAAGTAACTTATTGGTTTCGTGTGACCTGGTTTCTTCTCGCTGCATTACCTGCTGATGTGACGTCGTCTTGTGCTCAATTTCTACTACTGTATAGCTCATTTAATGTTTATCTGCCACTGTATGGTGTGTATCCTCAGTGGATCTCTTAGTGTCTGTTGACATGGTTGATTGGTCATTTTACCGTTCTGTGGGTTTACTAGATAAGTAAGGGATTGCCTAGTATTTTCAAAACGGTACTGAAATCGTCCAGCTGATTGATTATGGGGTCTCTTGGTTGCGTTCCTTCCTTCTTCATTGCCTTTGGAGCATTTTCGATCGTCCTACCTTATTATCTACCATTTACATTTTATTTACGTGGTCTCCTGGGGGATAGGAGGAGGTACCTGTTTAGCCGTGAAGCGACAGGGAGATGGGGATATCACTTATTTCTAGACCGGATAATGCCGAGGTTCTCATAGACAACCAGTAGATTGTGTTGTGTAGGTCATTGCTCCTAATTTACTGTAAATCATATGGTTTGAGGTGTATTCTATCGCCTTTTTTCCTAATTTGGTCAGATGTGCCGTTTTGGAATGTGTACCTTTGGTAATTCTGTAAAGTTGGTGGGTTATGTGACTTCAGATTGGTTCACCCCCCTGAGTCTCCTCTTAACCATTTTCCGTCCCGTTTTTCTTATGGTGCTAATGAAGGTGTTATTATGAATTTATTGTTCTCCATCCTTGTATTATTCCTGGCCTGGTATTGTTGATAGTTCGGTTGTTGATGACAAACTTAAACGTGTACCCACCATCTGATTGAACTAGAGGTCTCCAACACACGCTGAACTCATTAAGAAAAAGAAGGTCCAATCAGGGGCCACCCAACAACAATAGATATTTACATTTTAAGGACAAAAGAAAATCAAGACGCCGAAATACCACCAAATATCAAAATAAATAAATATTTAAAATAAAGTGAAAAGGAGGGTAAAGTAAGAGTGGGATAAGACCGTAATTTCCACACCCTTGTAGTGACTCGCTTGGTTAGTAACCTTGCCCCAATTACCCAACTACCTACTTATTAGGGCTAGAAGCGTTTACCCAAAATTGAGTAATAGATTACAATATCCAAATAGAGATAAGTTATTTAGATTTACAATAGACTCAAGTCCGTTTGTGTTAACAATTGATTTTACTTAATTACTTTTCTACGACTCGATAAATTTTTAAAACCCCAAGATTAAAGTATAGAATTTAGTTGATACAAATTCGAACCAACGTACCCGGCACCCGCACACTCATGTACTAAAATTTTCAATTTGAACACGTAGAAGAATAATTATCTTGGATAACACTTACAGTAGTAGCATCTTGCAAGCGTTGTTAATGTGCTTGATTAGCGTAACCTTACCAGTCGTCAGGAGGCACATAAATCACATGAAGAAATACCAAACGGGGATAAACTCGATAATAAAATTTTAAAACAAAATCCTTGAGGGCGGAAACCCCCTCAAACCAATAAGTTTCATCCAGATCCATGATCATCTCACAAGCCATCTCGTAGAGCGGATAAGTATCACGTTCTTCCTCCATCCTTGACCACCAAAACTCTAATGGCTGACTTTACCAAACCAAGAGTAACCACAGTCTCCAGGTTCTAGTGCGCTGATTGGCCTGGTGGAAAGGAGGAGCTAGCGCCAAGTTAGTTTACAAAGACGGTACCAGAATGCAGCACTATATGGGACCGGGCTCTTGCTTGACATACACAACAGATGGCGACAAATGAAACTTTCTCACCAGCAGAAGATCCAGCTCGTAAGTGGATAAGATTATGATAACATGTGACCAGGAATCACATAATAAATAACGCAGCGGCAAACGATGGCAGAGACACGAATTTCAACGAAAATACAGCCAGCACTAAAATATTTACAGAGAGGTTTTAAATACGTTACTTCGGTCATAGCCTCTTGCGACGAAGATCATCATATCTAACATAATTACTTTCATAGCGCGGTGGTCAGGAAGCAAGCAAAGTAGTCCAAATAAGATAATGACCTCCGATCCCAAGTCCCAGTTTTCACACCACCAGCAGGAGGAGTGCAGTAGTCATTTAAGAACCAAAACACATATAGAATTGAGTCCATTTAAACAAATGGTAGATGTCCAGTCACTTTCTATCGTTAAAAGGTTCCATGCACAATATTGTGCTAAACCACAAGTTGTGAGTAAATTGGTTACGTGTTTTAGATAAATGGTGTCCTTATCCTCCAGATCACTTGTTAAGTCCAGCAAGTTCATATGCATCAACTAGTGGGGATTTCATTACTTTAATGTACACACGTAACTAGAACACCTTCCCAAATGATCACTGATTGAACACTAAACCTTCTTAGTCTTAAATGCTGGTGATCACACATCCAACACGTTAAGCGTTCATTTTAATATTGTTTATTGGACTAGCTTTACGAAACGTCTTCATTTGGTTTCTTCTTTAAATGCCAACAACTGGTAGCATACCAAGAAAGTAAAAATAGACCAAAACGCCCAGGAGAGGGAAGAAAGGGAAACAAAACTAATAAAGAAAACAAAACTCGTGAGCAAAAAAACAATAGGATAACACGATCCACAAGTCAACACCCAACATAATTTTAAATTAAATAACCTTGGCTTAAGACTGCAGTATGGCATTGGTTAAAACTACCAGGAATAGAAATAAGGAGAACAAGATCACAATAGAACACAATAAGTACTTAAACGAATCTTGACCAGATTCTAGAACTCAGGATTTAATTCAGAGCTTAGAACATAACAGGCTCAGAACTACAACTCGGTGCGCAATTAATCTTCAAAACCTTCCAAAATTCACTATCAAAGTCATACATACATTTTTTACTTACACTGATTCAACTCTCCATACCAAGCCATACATAACCTAATTGAACAAGAATAAGGACGAGGAACAGTTACACTAATTAATCAACAACACACATCAGTTACAAGGTTTAGTAAAATGATGATATCCTAGGGTTAGACAAGGACAACATTGGCAGAGCAATTGTGCTGACACTTGACGTGATTGTGATGTTTAAATGCGTTGGGTGAACACCACACAGCTCTGTCTCCGTCCAATCCACGGTTTTCTTATAATACTGCTTCGCCACAGACCAAACTAATTCGGTGGCAGTGAAAAATGAGCTATATGGGGGAAGTAGGAGGGCAGTATGCCCTTCATTGTGAATATTATCATCAACAATACACCTGGTTTAAAAACATAGAAATATTGTTATGCATACAAGAAAGTAAAAAAAATACCTTAACGTATGTTTAGATGCTGCTGTAACTCTTTAAGCGACTTTTGATACATATGACAGAACCTCTGCAGCTCACCTTTTGTTGTGTGTTCTGGTGGATAAATAGGAAAAGTAAGAATTAAATTCTGTAACGCCATTAAATATAATTCAGTACCGGTAGTAGAAAATATTCAATCTATTACCACTAATTGAGCCTTCCTCCATTTCGTTGTCAGTTGATGCTCCACAAGCTTATAGTGATATGGTACATTATCCATCACAATACACAGGTCATGTATTTCTTATTCTTACGATTAATTGTGTTTCCACCCACATCTGAGATTTCTCACCGTTCACAGCACCGTGATAACCTTGATTTCTCTTCAAATTTGTGGCAAATATCAAATCAGTACCTATAAGAATTTTGAATTTTAGCATGAAGTTATTTCTTCTTTTCCCGAAATGTATGAGACCAACCTCTTCAGGGATATTCATGGACAAAAATTGTTATTTCTTTTGAATGATTGAAAAAGATGTCTGATTTTAAGTGAAAGGAATTACAATGCAACAGTCACCTGATGATGAAGCTAATGAATTACTACTTACACTACTCCGGGTACTAGAATTTTTCATGAATTAGTATATCTAGTATATTGATAGAGTGATTTAACATCAATATAGTACATCGAGTATATCTAGTACATCTAGACTAGAAGTCCATGATCACTTGTATTAAAGATATAACTATAAACACTAATGTTACTACCTTAAAACAAATGAAACTGCTACAAACACCGAACCTATATCAAGCACTAAGAAGTAAGAAGCTTAAAAGGTGTCCAACAGTCAGCTATACACTGATTCATGTGGAGATTGTCAATACAGAACGAACCTAATAAATAAGTCTACAGCACAAGTAAATTGCTGATACCAATACACTGGGTTAGTTTTAATTCAAGTGCATCTCTAAAGTTAATCGTTGGCTTAAAGTGCATAAATACAGGTCTTTTCAATAATCAACAGACCCCTTTAACAGTGGAGAAGTCAAAGTCAAGAACCGCTGGATAGAGCCCAGTGGAGCGGTAAGTTAAATTGGCACTTCCTATATCGTAC
The DNA here is from genome assembly GCF_040414725.1 of Anabrus simplex. Classification (NCBI taxonomy): domain Eukaryota; kingdom Metazoa; phylum Arthropoda; class Insecta; order Orthoptera; family Tettigoniidae; genus Anabrus; species Anabrus simplex. Next base: position 84,463,956 of record NC_090276.1, on the reverse strand, counting down.
CAGTCGATTTCAATCAATCAATCAATCAATCAATCAATCAATCAATCAATCAATCAATCAATCAATCAATCAATCAATCAATCAATCAATCAATCAATCAATCAATCAATCAATCAATCAATCAATCAATCAATCAATCAATCAATCAATCAATCAATCAATCAATCAATCAATCAATCAATCAAAAATGTAGTGGGAGAGGCCTAAACCCCGTCATCTTGGAGACAATTGAAGAAGCCATAAATATGTTTAAGGCAAATACCAAAGAAGTAAACGGAGATGGGCGCCATATCCAATGCATTCCATTTGCAGATGACATAGCAATTGTAGCCGACTCCGAGAAAGAGTTGTCTAAGATGCTGACAGTCTACTTCATGTCCGTTTCCCTTCTTTAGCTGGTACCTTCATTTCTCAAACGGTCAGAACTAGCGTATGCCTTTCTGGCATTCAGGTTCAAAGTGAATGATTCCGCATCTCATTATTTCGCAACAACCACTAGGTACTAGTTTGTTAATGTTATTCAAAACTCTTTTGCTTTCACGGTCGTAATTAGACCATGTTCGTAATTAATTTTTTTAACTCGGCAACCTCTATTAGTGTCTTGGCACGCTAGACGGCGATATCTACTCACGACATGTTTTAATCACTTCATGTAATTTGTACGTAGTTGTAACCATTAGTACCAGCACACTCAGCGGCAGGAGAACCACATCCCAAGGTTTGCTGTGAGTTTCAAGCTTATTATTATTATTATTATTATTATTATTATTATTATTATTTATTTATTTATTTATTTATTTATTTATTTATTTATTTATTTATTTATTTATTTATTTATTTATTTATTTATTTATTTATTTATTTATTTATTTATTCGTTATGCCCACTTAAAGAGCGCATTTGAACTCATTGGCTCGGTCTGACGGCTTCCCTTTCTTCTTCTCCTCCCCAAAACCTCTTTATGAATTCGCTGTGGTGCTTTTTCCATCCTTCTGCCCACTGATTTTGCAGTAGTCTTCTTCTGTTTTGTCCACGAATGCGCGATTTGCAATCAGAATTCCAAAGACTTTACGATTTTCGCAATATCGTCTGTAACGGGGACGAAACGTTAGGGCCTTTAAGGGGTTCCGCCCACTCCACATATACTTAGCCTGATGTTACTCTGAATGAGGTTTTGTAGAAATACAACGTAGTTTTTTTACAAGTTGTACGTAGAGGAATTCCCACTTGGTTGCATCTAGCAGCGGTTTAACATAGCGAGATGCTCCTCATAAAAGACCTACACGAAATTATTTAAAATAAATACAGCAATGAAAATATTATATTTTGGTTAGAAAATGGTACTTTCTTGGTGTATAGTGCGCCTGAGGTCACGTGTATTCAGGCCGAAGGCTCGTTTGATGCTGCACAGCTCCACCGTCAGCTGTCATAGATGGCGTAGGTGTCACTGAAGAGGCGTATTAGGGAAATTAGTGAGGTAGTTCCCCGTTGCTTTCCTCACCGAGCCAGAAGCTACTATTACATATCAGTCTGCCAAGCCCACTGAAGTGCATGCACCTATGAGTGATATTTTCACACCATCCATAACAGGGACTGGCTGTATGAGGAATGGTATTACTGGCATCGCTCATACCTCGGTCACTTTTATACTGTCAAAGTCAAGGATGAGATTGAGACACGTCAATGAAAGTAAGAAATTTGGTATAGCCCGTACCAGAACACATAGTGCACAGTAAACACTACATCTCGCCAGAAAAGGCAGACCTGAGGTCACATTATGCACAAATTATGCTAAACATTTCAATTGTTTCACACGTTAATTCGACGAGGGCTAGTCAATAAGTATCTGCAGTTTCGATCTAATTGTCTTTAGGTAGGCTTTATGGCGTTGTGTGCTCAACAGCCGCTAGACTGCACCGTCGTAGTAGGTTTCAGCGTTATCAAATCACTACAACTTGCGCTGTTGTGACGTAAAGATGCCACTCTTTTTGCACCAAGGGAGAGCAGCGTTCCGTAATCCTTTTTTTTTTTGTGTGTGTGGTATGAGGGTGTACGAGGAGACGAAATTCATAGACCAGTAATTTGTATGTTATTTAGGACCATATCCCGCATTTGTTCAATATTGGCACCAGTTTCGGCTGCAGATGAATGCCCGGAACTTTCCTCATCCTTCACGCTCGTGCGACCCATTTTCAACTGTTCAATCCACTGGTAAACACTTCGCTTTTGGGAAACATTGTCCCCGTATTGTGATAAGTCTTCTATGAATTTCTGCTCCTGGTTCACCCTCAGACCATGGAACTCTGTTCTTCCCCGGTGCAGACAGAGAGCGGCGCGGTGATCTCACCTGATCTGATAACGCTGTAACCTACCTCAGACGTAGAGAACGGTGCCATCTTGCGGCTGATGAGCACACAACGATATAGAGCCAACCTAAGGACAATTCGAACAAAATTTCACATACTTTTTGACTTGCCAGTAAGAAGTTTTTGTAGTAGCAATGAGTCGATTCAGTTTCGAACGGGCTCTTTTAGCGCCAGGTTAATAATAGGCTATCATTTGTGTGGTTTGATGATTTTCACACTTAATTTGAACGCTTTTTGATTTAATTTCGTTCGTATATTTTTCTTCGTTGTGATTGAATACATAATTATAATTCAGACTTCATTTATCGGTTACGGAGTATAATTCTGTAGTTACTGAACAATAAAACCAGTTAAAACATGTAAGTGGTGCGCCTCAGCCGCCAAACCACGAAGACAGTCAAATAAAACCAATTAGAATTATCTTTCAGTAATCTTGCAATAACGATTCATCCATTCGTTTATATTAGTTAACAATATACTGTATTACTTCTACCTGCTGAAATTAAATGTATATTAGTTATTTATAGGCTTCACATTTTATTTGAGGGGTCAGAAATTTTTATTTTGACAACGGGGTCGTGTCACATCCGTTAGCCTCTGGGTCTTGTAAATCTGCTTAATTTCTTACAACCAGTTGATCTTGACCTTCTTTGAATTGGTTATAGTTAACAGTTTTTAGTAAATTTCTCATTCTACAGACGCGACCATATAATGCTAAGCGTCTCCTACGTACGGCATTAGTAAACTTACCTGTTCTGTAGTTTTTCATTTAATCCGTATGCCATTCACATGATTGGGACCAAATATTTTCCTAACAATTTGTCGTATTTCATCAGTTTTAGTGTGGCCTCCTACAGATGTGGTTTCTGGGGCAAAACAACTCTCCTGTAATGACCAAGTTTCGCATTACGCGATGTCACTCTTTTATTGTAGTGTTTACACGTTACTCTATACGCTTTCTGGAGTTTGTTGCCTCTTTTTAACTGACTTTTCTGTCCAGTCCATATGGTAGTATGACTTTTCCGAGGTATTTGAAGGAAGACTCATTACGAAATTATCCCGTATTTCGTCTGTAGTGGGAATCTCCTGATATTTTTCTTTTGCATAAAATTAATATTTTCATACGACATTTGGAGGTCTATCTTTGCTGCTATCTCATGCCACTGCTCTGTGGCATATCTGGTTTCTTCACTAGTCTTAGTAATGATAGCTAGATCATCACCAAAAGCTAGGAATTGCACCTTGATTCTCTGTTCCGAAGTCCCTATGCTTACACCTTTCCGTTCTCTGCCGATTGAGCATTGAAATCGTCGAGAAATATCTTGACGTTATGTTGAGGAATCCTGAAGAGCGCCCGTTCGACTTGTGACCAGAACTTCTCGACTTAGTTTCTGTCAGGATCATTGTTAACCAGTGTGTATGCCTTATTTAACCGTGTTTAGGAAGAGCCGTTCCGATGGTGATATGAAGCCTATCATAGAGTTCTGGATACTGTTGTGTACAAGAAATGCAGTTCCTAGCATATGTAGGTTACTATTTTTTAGTTTGAAAGTTTTCCCTTGTAGATGCGATATCCACTTGATACGAAGTGTTCACAATCGCGAAATCGTATTTCCTGTACTGCAAGAAATCGAACTGCGAATATGTCGCAGATATCCTTCAGCATCTTGAGTTTCAGAGTTTGAACATTGTGCGTATACATGAATTGCGTCGTCTTGGATTTGAGGAGTTTTGGGAAGCTCCGACTCTTCCCGGCATGATGTCCTTGTGCTCCAGAATCCGAATGATCAGGTCTGCCTTCGCTATTCTCAGCTAAGCGCCTGAGGTAGTTGCATTGTCGCTAGTGTTTCCATCATACGAAGTTCCTGGGTGATTTTGGCTGGCGGGCATCAGCCCAGGGTGTGTGAGTCTCTGATTATCAAACAATTCACTCTCATCGTAAAGGTTGATAGTCCATACGGCAGCTGGTGTTTTTCTGAAGTCCAAGGGTGCTTTCAGATATCCTAAGTCGAATTCCCTTTCATCCTTCTCCTTTATCCCGGTTTGGGACCGGCAAGAGCAACTACTGAGCTGCACAATCCACCCAGTAATTGGTGAAGACGATTTTATTATTACGCAACGTTGTAATAGAACTGGCCATTGCGGTCTTCGGTCTTCACATTATCGAGGTTGTGTATAAAGGCTACAGATCTCTGGACATGATTATGAGGGTATTTAAGGATTACAGTAAGGATGTAAAAGAGAGGGCGCATAAGTCTCTGGCAAGATCTGTATTACAGTATGGTTGTACACCAGGCTTACTTCATTCGAGAACTGGAGAAAGTCCGAAGATAGGCAGGTCGATTTGTTCTCGGTGATTTGCAACAAAAGAGTAGCGTTGCAAGCTTTGGTCTGGGAAGACTTGGACGTAAGAGCACGAAGTGATCGAGTTAGCGGTATGTTCCGCGCTGTCAGTGCAGAGATGGCGTTAGCAGACGACTAAGACCATACAGTTAGTAAATAATACACTAGAGGTAGCATTGGCGCTGCAGCCGCGTGCGAAAGTGAACGAGCGCGCTGTTTGGCAAAAGCTGGATTGTTTGGCACTGTCACTACTGGAGTTTCTCGATAAATTAAAATATTATACTTCTCTAGGAAAATATCAGTCTCCTAGGCAGCTTATGGCTGCACAAGGAGGTTCATAAAGGGCAATGGCGAATCATTTCACAGGTATGTGTATTTGAAATTAATTTCCGTGCGAATAAAATAATAATTTGTGTGACACTTATAATGTGGATCTGCCTACTTGTGGTGACTTCACGGTTTCTTTCCTATTGGCGTGAATGCGATTCTTTGGACTTTTACCATGCAGACTGAACTTAATGTTTTACGAAATATAAGGGAAGACATTTTTCTTTCACTGGATGACAATGCATTTGAAAACGAATATCCAGAAAATCCTGTGAAAGAGTATACGAGTATAGACCTGTGTATACTGTACATCGTATTGTAAGATCATACATGCATGATCCCAATGTGAGAAGTAGGTTTACCGGGCGAGTGGGCCGTGTAATTTAGGGCGCGCAGCTTCGATCTTTCATCCGGGAGATAGTGGGTTCGAGCGCCACTGTCGGCAGCGCTGAAGATGCTTTTCCATGGTTTCCGATTTTCACAACAGCCAAATGCTGGGGCTGTACCCTAATTAAGTCCACGGCTGATTCCTTCCCACTACTACCCCTTTCCTATCCCATCGTCTGTATAAGACCTATCTAAGTCGGTGCGACGTAAAACAAATAGTAAACGAACAAAATATTATTGTAAAGATTTTTTCAGTTCTCTTCAGTCATATCATTTACAACTGTCACTGTCCATTAAAAGAAGTCATTTTGCAAATCAAACATTTCACGAAAAGCTAAATTAAAAAACTCCATAATAGACTGAAACCCCTACCGAGTGTCACATTTCCAATTGTAATCGCGTTTAGAAAACAGCGATGACAATCATGATGATAATAATAACGTCCCACTAATTATTTTTATGGTTTCCGGAGACGTCGAGGTGCCGAAATTTTGTGTCACGGAAGTTCTTATTTCCGACACGAGGCTAACATATTTGAGCAAATTACCACCAGACTGAGCTGGGATCGAACCTGCCAACTTGGGCTCAGAAAGCCTTAACCTTCGATGACGATATTTTGTCTACTTTGCTCCAAAATCTCACCAACGCTTTAGGACTAAAACTTCGCTCATTAGTTTCGTACAAGGGGGATGTTTTCGGTTGTTGAGCGGAATTATGCCGAAGTCCTGTCCATTTATTATATTTACACAGGAGATAGCGAAATATACGTATCCCCATTCTAAAAATATGCTGTTAGAAGACTTAGCATGAGCAGTAAACTGTTTTTGTTTACTTAATTGTAAAGTACCGTCCTCTCTTATCAAGCATTTGTCCTGTATTTCTTCTTTTGAAGCTTTCTTTCCACTGGAGAGAAACGTCAGAAGTACACTGTAGTATCTGAGAATGTTTACATGTAAGAATTTTAAACCATATCAACATCCACACAGTTTGAAAAGTCCCCTATTTACATTGATGAGTACAGCGGAGCGAGCCTTTTACCAAACAGCTGCTCCGCTCCCTGCAGTGGTTCTCTCACAGACGGTGGCGCCGCTGATACCTCTAGTGTATTATTTACTAACTCTATGACTAAGACTGAGAGGTGTTTTTAAAAGGCGGTCCCACGGTGTAGCTTCTTACTCGCAGGCCCCGGTTTCGATTCCCGGCCAGGTCAGTGGTTCAATCTAATCTTGGCGTGAGAGCTGGTTCGCGGTCCACTCAACCTGGATGTTTACCATTGGGAGCTAACTGACGGTGAGACAATGGTCCCGGTCCAGAAAGATAAGAATAATGGCAGAGAGTGCTCGTCGTGCTGACCATGCGCCACCTCGTAATATGCAGGTCTTCGGGCTGATCAGCGGTCACTTTTTAGTGGTGGTGGTGGTTATTGTTTTAAGAGGAAGTACAACTAGGCACACTAATCAGAGGGAAAATATGGAAGGGATCCGACACTTCGAAAAATGAAGGTATCGGCCAAAGAAAGACAAAGGCCACGAAGGGCTTGAAAATGAAAGACTCCCTAGCCCTCGCAAACCTAATAGCGTCGGGGTCGGAAAAAAACAAGAATTGACCAAGGGAGGTCGGATAGGATAGATGAAAGTGAGAAGCCCGGCACAAGTAAGTGGAAGCAATGTCAGGACTCAGCTGAAGGCCCCGTGGTCGCCAACCCACGCTCCAAAGTTCAGAGCCCCTGGGGCCCCTTTTAGTCGCCTCTTACGACAGGCAGGGAATACCGTGGGTGTTATTCTACCGCCCCCACCCACAGGGGGAGGTCACTTGTTAGGCCAAGGAACTTCTGATGTTTGGTTTGGTTTGATGTTTTAAAGGTACAAAACTAGGAAGATAAAATTGGAATTCAAGAGGAAAAATTGAGTCAAATATTCGTTTATAGTACGAGGAATTAAAGAAATGGAATTGTTCCATAAATTTCTGAATTCTTCGCAATTACTTTTAGCAAACACTCGGCAAAGAACAGATAGCGAGTCGCATTAGTAATTGATTGATGGCAGTGAAAGTGGTTATTATTGTACCACTGTATCACATGGCTTAACGCGCTTACTTGAACCTGTGACCTACAAACATTAATCAATAAGCATATTACCTAGATAAATGTTTAGCGTAAATTGCCTTCTTGGTGGTGGAATCTCATTTTCCACCAGTGTATATAAAAGATAAACTGATGTGTAAGGCTCGGATTTTTATTTAATATCAAAGTGCTAAATATGCACATAAGAATGCAGTAAATATCAGTGAAATATGTAATAATATTAATACACTGAATTTACAAAATTTTCGTATATTCCTTTTATTATGACTTATGGTTATGATATGAGACAAAATTGTTTTAAATACCTCCAGATTATATACTCTACTGTTTTCTAATTTTGGCAGTATCAATAACCAAGTTAAAGGCATACTCAAATATTTAAAAATAATATTATGCTCTGTAAATCGCGGAGTACAATACACAATGTATTGTTGTGGCTATAATGATACTATACACTATATGTAGGTATGCAATTCAGCACATTTTATTATATAGGTAGTAGGACGAATGCTACGTTTAATATATTATCTTTTATTTAGCGTATGATGAGTACAATAATATATACAATATGTACAACAACCATCGCAAGTTCATAACGAAAATTCCGCATCAATAGTTCAGAGCCAGAAGAGAGAGACAGTGTAAGTCCTCTATAGAGCCTCTATAAGCATGCAAAGACACTCAAATTCAATGTGATCCACTGTCTGCCCCTCTTTTCCGCAGTCACATTGCGGTGATACCTTCCATCCCCATTTGAAGAGAGTGACCTTGGCCAGTCCGAATTCACTTTACCATCCTCCACTGCCGCCTGGGAAGGAAAATTCATCTGGGTAATTGCAGGGGTTCTTAATGATGTGATGATGTGGTAACGAGGATTCTTATTGCCATTGTTCTTTCCAGGTCTGCGATAAATTACAGCAGGTGTCCTGTAGATTCATTGCTTGAAACTCTCCACATTACTCAGTAACATGCCGAGTAATAGGTACTGTCTGATTTTTTCAGAAGACTTCAGAAGTAAACTACATATGATAAATGGTGGGCTTCCTCAGGGCTCTGTATTGGCCCCTCTGCTATTCAATCTGTACTCATATGCCCTCCCAGTAACCAAATCCAGAAAATTCATCTACGCAGTTTAATATATTGTTTGCTTTTAACAAAGAGTAGAACAGAATCACAGAACATAAATAACACAGCAGAAAATAAAGCATGGACTAAGTAACTTCAGCTGGGTTCACACGGTGCGAGTAGACTCGGAGCGAGTGGACTAGCATTATGCGTGCGCATCTCCTGGTCAGCTACTCTCATTTAATGAGTGTTCACACGACTTTGTACTCGCGTCTCCAATATTTCGTGATCTTGAATCTGTAACTCGCTTGTAGAAAGTTGGGTACGGTCCGAGTTGACATGCTTCTCTCAAACTCAGGCAACTGGACTCGCATCAACTGTTCACATGATTTGAGTGGCAGGCCAAACATGCGCACGCATCGTGCGAGTCCACTCGCATCGTGTGAACTCAGCTTTCAACTAATGGCGAGTGCGGCGCTATCGACCGATACACTCTCCCTCTCCAGTGATGACGTCCAAACATCTACTGCGGAAGGTGACCACACTACCAGACGTCGTAATTCTTTGGGGTTGACATGGCTGGCCCACTGACGGTGCAACTGATGACGACGGGGGTGGTGATGAGTTATACCCATGAACGCTCGATGGTGGATTTGCTTCTTTTGAAGACAGGATAAAGGCACATTTCAGTCTATCAGTGCTGATAGTTTGTATCCCAACAGGTGTTATTACTTGGAAATGTTCCTCAGCTCGAGGCAAAGTCCATCATACGTTGGCCGAAGGGAAGTTCTGGTTGCATCAGGCCGTATGAAAACAAATTTACTGGTCTTCAGAGCAGGATGAATGAAAACTTTCTTGACACCTTGGTGCTCAGTTGTAATGGGTTTGAGAGATATCATATGCTCCTTTAACTTGAAGAGGAAGGAACGAACATATGCAGTAATCTTATGATTTTGTGGAAGATCTGCTGGGAGCTTGATGGCTTCACCGTAAGTCATTACAGCAGGGGTGTTTGTCACTTCTGGTATGAGATACGATCGAAGTCCGATCACAACAAGTGGTAACGTTGGTATCCAGTCTTCAGTAAGTTGTGCTTTACGTGCGTTCTTATGGCAATGCTACGGCTAGATCTGACCGTGAGATGCAGGCTGGTATGCGATGGTCTTTTTGTGATGGGTGCCTAAGGCTGAGGTAAGACACTTGAAAATATCACTCGCAAACGGCCTTCCACGATCTGTTGTGATTATCATTGGTACATCAAAGCAAAATTTCCAACCAGATGATATCGCTGATGAAACTGTGTATGCGGTAATATCAGCGACAGGCTCTCGCGAGAAACGATCAACAACCGTTAGAAGATAGCTAATTTCCTGTTGCTCTCTTGTCCGGAAAATATACGTTACTAAATAATTCTGTTTTTAAAACTCCAATATGTAACACAAATGGTACGGGAACATTTGCATCGTGATGCGCAGTGTGTCGCCAAGTGCTTCTAATTTACAAATGAAGTTGTAACCTTCAAAGACCTAATATTTCATTTGTATTTTGAACTCTCATAAATGACTGCTATAATGTACGGCATTATATGTTTTCCTCTTGTTATATTGAATACTCTCGTGAGAAATGCATCCGTGTACACAACGTTAAATTATTCTGTGAATTAAGTGATACTCGGATTATAGAAAAATGATTTAAAACCTAAACTTTCCAAATGCCACTAGCAGCACATCTCGTTGGACTGAAGTGAAAGCAGGCTGTAATAATACACACAACCAAATATATTACATGCCGTTACACAAAGGGCAACTCTGCAAACTGTACCGAAGTAGTCACAAGACAAGGTTAATTTAGGTTGTTTACGAAATTTCCCTCAGTTTCAACTGAACCTATCTTTATCGAGGAGGTAATTTTGCTGTCATTTTCGGAGGAGTTTTTGCAGATTTTTCTTGCTTCTTATACATCCTAATTGCCTTCTATACTTATGAACTGGACGAAATAAGACCGCGTTCGTCAATCAACATCACCAACGTCATTAAATGCCACAATGCTACTCACTGGTATTGCCCAAACAGGAAAATAATATATGCTTGTATTCAACACTAGCGATTTTGACAACACATAGGCTAAATCTCCCCATGACTACACAGCGCCAACGCGCAAGATTAGCATTGACTGTAAGACGTCGTATTGACAAGTAGGTTCCCTCTCTGTCTGGTTAGCGACACTGAATCGAACCCTACAGTTAGAAAATAACTATGAATCCCTACCTCCAGTATCAACAGGGAAGAAAATGTAAGGTTGTACCATTAGTGTATAAGTTACGTGACATGGAGTATAAAAAGTGTACGTAAATTGATACTATACATTTCTTCCCTTATCACTTCTGGAGATCTGCATGTGTGTATCGAAGCTAGAGATATTTTAAGGAAAGAGAAACTCACTCATGGTAATTTTCTACTTAGCTACTTACATTCCTTTCTAGCAGTCAGCCACTCCAACACACACGCTACCACAGCGAGACCAGCAGGAGATTAAGTGCTTCTCACAACGATTCCTTTTCCCTCTATTTCTTCCCAATCAACAACTTTTGTTGTAACTCCCCCGTTTCTGTTTTTCAGACTCCTTCTATAAGCATCCACTTGACTGCTTGACCTTCAAATTTTTTCTACGCTCATTACTAACGCAGCGCTTTACGAGATGATTCTTGTTCTCGTTTTCAGAAAAAAAGATTTCATTAACTTCAAGTAAAATTTAATATTCAACTGTCCGGCTCCATGGCTAAATGGTTAGCGTACTGGCCTTTGGTCCAGAGGGTCCCGGGTTCGATTCCCGGCTGGGTCAGAGATTTTTAACCTTAATTGGTTAATTCCAATGGCTCTGGGTCTGGGTGTGTGTAACGTATGCAGCATTAGAAATCATCCTAGGTAGGGCCCTCACCTTCACAGACATGCAGGTCGTCAAATAGGCCGTCTACGAGAAAAAGACCCGCACCAGGCCTCTCCGGAGGCCATTCGCCATAATTATTATCAACTGCTAAAGAAATCATTTCGCTTACGTCTCACCACGTTCAGAAGACCGCAAGATTAATTTTAATATGTTTTTATTCAGACATTTTAGTTTGGCCTATTTAATGATAATTTTCAATTATCTAAATACTACAGTAATTGCTCATTACAATTAGCTTTGACTAAAAGGACTCAGAAAACCGTACAGTGTTCCTGTTATTGTTCATGCCTCGTTTTTGTATACTTATTATGGCCAATTTTGACACAGGTCTTTGAATATTGGATGTCTTTTAATTTATCTTCGCCAGCTGATGTCCCTAACTAGTGAACGTAACTTGTGCTGAAATGTCAATATTTTATAACGGCGTCTGCGATGAATTACCATACTGACTGATATCTATCTATTTACACGTCTCTCTTCCTTACGGCACAGCAGGCGGTTCGGCCGGTTGCTATTACCTGAGGACGGCTATAATCCTTACTTTCGTTTCTCTAAGTTCAGTCACTTCATACAGCAGTTGTGTGTAGACCGATGGGTCTTAACACAGGGCTACAACACACGATGACTGTTCCTTGATTCCACTCCACAGACAATCCAATAATTCACACAGTCGAATGAAGTGATCAACTAAACAACAACAGCTCAACAGTACTTAACCGCAGGACGATACTCACAACAGCGAACATTAACACAGGTTCAATTACGCTCAGGTGGTGGTGATTATTGTTTTAAGAGGAAGTACAACTAGGCAACCATCCTCTATATAACACTAATCAGAGGGAAAAATGGAAGGGATCCGACACTTCGAAAAATGAAGATATCGGCCAAAGGAAGACAAGGGCCACGAAGGGCGTGAAAATGAAAGACTCCCTAGCCCTCGCAAACCTAATAGCGTCGGGGTCGGAAAAGAACAAGAGTTGACCAAGGGAGGTCGGACAGGATACATTAAAGTGAGGAGCCTGGCACAAGTAAGTGGAAGCAATGCCGGGACTCAGCTGAGGGCCCCGTGGTCGCCAACCCACGCTCCAAAGTTCAGAGTCCCTGAGGCCCCTTTTAGTCGCCTCTTACGACAGGCAGGGGATACCGTGGGTGTTATTCTACCGCCCCACCCACAGGGGGATCAATTACGCTCACAGTCACGATAAGTACTTCAATCGCTGACTCACAGTGGTCCTCACACACACAGTCTTCTGTCCGGTCATCTTCAGTTCGGCTACGCTCTGGACAGTCCGACAAAACAACAGCTCCTCGTTCAAACATCAGTGGGACACTAGCGATAGCCTACAGTCCAGCCAAAGAACCCCAACACACTGAGTCTCACACTGACTCCACCACAGAGCTCAACACTGACTCCGAGTCCATCAAGAACTGACCGTCCGCGGCTAGCCTCTCTTTTTACAGCTCGGGCGCTGTACACCAGAATATTCGCGATGTGGTCAGAGACGAAGTATTCTCGTTGCATGAACATGAAACTCATAGGTAAGCCAACCGGCGAGAACAATACAGGGAAATACCAGCCATGCCCTCCAGGCCGGCTGACTCCGAGAAGTACCGATAGGGGGTACCACAGAGTTAGCTCGTAACAATATATTCTGTTTGAATATCGGTTGTATTGAAAAGGTGGATTCCTCCTTCAAAAATGTAATTTTTTTCAATAAAGACAAAGAAATTAAATTTCTTTCCGGTAATGAAATGTAACTAGCTTCATTATGTGGAGAATCTGTGGAGTTAACCCAAAGATTCCAGGATACATGATATGGATACGGATGCTAGGTGTTAGTTTAGGGTTAGGACATTAATTTTTGGTTATATCTTTTGATGTAGACAGTAAAGGGAGGCCATCCTGTAGTAATGTGGTGTTGCCAGAGTGGGGGAGTGGGGAGGAGGCCTCGAAATCATTGTCCAAAAGTGTCTATACTAACACCTTACTTCACTAATGGCGAAGTTTCAGTTAGACGGCCAGTGTCATGGCGTCATGGAGATTGTAACGCCGTTGGCGGACTGTAACGAAATGACTTAGTAACTTTTCCTTTAGGAGAAGCCACCGCCGTCTCGATCCTCTTATACTGCCTGCTCTATGCCACTAGTTTAACACAGGAAGGCGCGACTACCAATAGTTCTCCAAATCGCCGTATGAGTGCAGCAGTAGACGCACAATCTTCGCTGTTAGTGTGGGTGTAGCACTGTATTATTGATGCATGAATGTGTGTGCAAACCTGAGTTATTTTGTATAATGAGTAAACGTGTCTGGTCACTTTCGTTCGTACAAAATATATTTTGAATAGAACTGTGAAATGAATTAATCATGTTATGTTTATAGATATTTCAAAAGTGATTTTAAGGTGTTGGTACTTGTTTCTTTCCGTTCGTGCAAGGTATATTTTTCGTAGAACTGAAACTTCAGATTCTTTCCCGAAATATTCAACTGTTGTATACCATGTTGCCAATCTCGGCAAGGTTGTTCGCAGCCAGAAAAATATACGACTCCATGAAATACCGTCTGGAAGAGAATTGAGAGAAAAGCGGCTGTCGGCTTTATCTAGGCAAGAACCTAATGAAGGAAGTAATTGGATATCCTCAGATTACTCTCGCATCTATGCCTTTACACATTATTTCAGAATTTGATGGAGCATCCGCGGCTCAGGCGGTAGACGCCGGCCTCTCACCGCTGCGTTCTGTGGTTCAAATCCCGGTTATTCCATGTGAGATTTGTGCTGGACAAAGCGGAGGCGGGACAGGTTTTTCTCCGGATACTCCAATTTTCCCTGTCATGTTTAATTCCAGAAACACTCTCGAATATCATTTCATTTCATCTGTCATTCATTAATCATTGCCCCGGAGGGGTGCGACAGGCTTCGGCAGCCGGCACAATTCCTATTCTCCCTGCTAGATGGAGGCTTCATTCATTCCATTCCTGGCCCGGTCGAATGACTGGAAAAAGGCTGCGGATTTTTTTCCAGAAGGTGATTAAAGCCGTGGAGGATAGTGGATTCCTTGTGATAAAAATTGTGACGGACAATCACAAAACGCCTTCATGTTTAGACATTTTGGACAACCTCAGATATCCAGACGATAATATTCCAATCAAACTAGAAACAGGAAATCAAATACTAACTTGCGGGTACTAGGTTCGTGTTGTTGAAGAGAGGATGGAGTGTGACATTTGTGTCAGCAACATCTCACTGCCTAGAGCTTCGACACCTCTAAATGGAACTAATTATACATCAGGACAGAGGAGGAGTTCGATACCCAAAACCTAGTTTTGTTGCTCTGGTGAAGCATCTCCAGGAGTTCGTTTAAACTGATGTGCCCTATTGTCGAAGTCCTTCAAGCGTATAAGCGTAATACGAGGACTTGCGACGTCTTCCCTTTCAAAATACCGGGCGAGTTGGCCGTGCGGTTAGGAGCGCGCAGCTATGAGCTTGCATCCGGGAGATAGTGGGTTCGAACCGCACGATCGGCAGCCCTGAAGTTGGTTTTCCGTGGTTTCCCATTTTCACACCAGGCAAATTCTGGGCTGTACCTTAATTAAGGCCACGGCCGCTTCCTTCCCATTCCTAGGCCTTTCCTATCCCATCATCGCCATAAGACCCATCTTATCGGTGCGACGTAAAACAAATATTTAAAAAAACTTTCCGAATGTGCTTTGTTACAGTGTGAGGTCAAAGAGCATCAGCTAAATGTTAGTGATATTATCCTAACCAAGTTCGTAAGACCTCTATTATTTGATATTGCGTTGGCAAGAACACAAAAAGTACAGTACCGGTACCACTCCAAGCCTTCGTCCAGGAAAATCTTTAAATTGTGCATGAAGAGGCCAACTGCGACTTCGTGCAGGTATAATTGCCGATATTTAATATTACTGATGTAATTTACGAGTTTCAGTGAACATATGACCATACTGCATAGTGTTTTGTAGGCTGTCGCCATTAGAATAAGTTTAGACCATTGTGCGTCTATGTCTGCCATCTAGCGGAGAAATTTTGTCGCAGCGTAGTCGCAAAAAGGCTCGCATAGAGCAGGCAGTATAGGAGGATCGAGACGGCAGTGGGAGAAGCACAATTGATGGCGGTCTCTTTGCTTATGTTGGATGGACAACAAATGACTGCTATTGGAACTTGACCAACACCTCCCAGATATAAGGCCTCACTACTGTGACGCCCAAGAATCTGGAGGCAAGCTTGAACCTTTTCAGTAATAACACAGCAATGAGTTTGGCCATGTAACGCTGAAATTAGAAGAGTTTTAATTCGTTTAATGGTGCCAATTGCTAATACCGTTGTTCGTAATGGTACTGATGTGTACTCATCTGTAAGGAGAAATGCGACAGTGATAACGAAGTGCATGCATTAACTTTCCGAAAGACGAGGTTATGCGGCAGATATGTTTACGTGCAATTTCAAGACAAGATTTACTAATAACTCAATGGTGAGTAACTATTATTATTACATTCTCACACAATCATAATGAGCATAGGCCTATAACGTATTTAATTACACGCAACAGCTTGTGATATGTAGGCATATTTAATCTCAATGATATCCGATCTGTTAATGTTATCATTGCTCCAGGGGTCATGCTATTTTTGTTGAAATACATGATTTAGTATTAGGTCTTGCAATTTTCGGAAAATACGCTCAATGTCCTCGTTGAAGAAGGACACTTTTCAATTCCGTTTTCGCGTTTGAACTGCCCGCGGTAGTCACGATCGGCGAAGCTATTGAGAATTCACAGAAATTAGGAGATGGGTGGGATTTAACGTAACAGTTAAGATAACAGTGTTCCAGCCTGCTAACATGTTACCAGAATAACACGTTACTCAATTAAACGTGTTATATTTGTAACATGGAGTAATTTTTCCTTAACCCTTTATTATTTCATTAGTCATTTCGTCATTCTACATTACTTGATAATTAATGAAGTTATTTTTCATTACGATATAGCATGGTTGTTGAACAGTGTTCCATCGCAATGAATGTTCTGTCGGGATAACAGCCTGAGCTCTGTGGAACAGTTTTCCATCGAAATGAATGTTCTGTCGAGATAACAACCTGAGCTCTGTGGAACAGTATTGCATCACAATGAATGTTCTGTCGAGATAACAACCTGAGCTCTGTGGAACAGTATTGCATCACAATGAATGTTCTGTCGGGATAACAACCTGAGCTCTGTGGAACAGTGTTCCATCGCAATGAATGTTCTGTCGGGATAACAGCCTGAGCTCTGTGGAACAGTTTTCCATCGAAATGAATGTTCTGTCGAGATAACAACCTGAGCTCTGTGGAACAGTATTCCATCACAATGAATGTTCTGTCGAGATAACAGCCTGAGCTCTGTGGAACAGTATTCCATCACAATGAATGTTCTGTCGGGATAACAACCTGAGCTCTGTGGAACAGTGTTCCATCGCAAAGAATGTTCTGTCGGGATAACAGCCTGAGCTCTGTGGAACAGTTTTCCATCGAAATGAATGTTCTGTCGAGATAACAACCTGAGCTCTGTGGAACAGTATTCCATCGCAATGAATGTTCTGTCGGGATAACAACCTGAGCTCTGTGGAACACTTTTCTCACACAACCGAGTATTACGGCCACGTAGCATCCACAGCACTGTAATTCTTGAAGCGTGTCGTTATTATGTGAAGCCTTAACGTTTGGAAATATCTCCGCTCAGATTTATAATGAATAAAAGATCGAACACAGGTTAGCCTATATAAAGAAATATTTTTCAGTGAATAAATTTACTTCGTATGATATTTGTGATCTAAGCCATTAATTTCAAAAATTCCAATCTGAGTATGAGAGCCCATTCAAACTCAACCTCTTCAATATCTACCGGTATTCACAATATAACGAATAGCAGTGGCAAGTGGGAATTAGAAGTGGGAGAGAGGGAGGCTTGGTGGCAAAAATAAGTTGTTAATAATTAAAAAATAAAGCAACGAATTAGCTGACAACAAGTCTTGAAAAATAGTTTTTTAATTATTCCTATAATTTCTAGTTTCAGGAGGTTAAAATGGAATAAAAATATAGTGTTTCTCTGCAAATTGTGGGGCGACTGCCCCCACAACCCTAACTGCCGCGACTGTTTATACGAAGATGACTCTAGATCACATAAGGTCTACTATGCCGTCAATTTGAAATGAAAATGCTGGAACAAACATTGGCATAATGCCCAGCACACCCACAGGTGAAACCCAGTCTTCTCAATCATCACAACCTATCACAGGGAAACAGATATCCGTTTTTCTTTGTAACATTCATACTGAAAGATGTTTTTCTAGAGTATATGGTCTTGTTCCAGTGTGTTATATTTTGTGAAGATTTACACGTAACCGAATTTGATTTTAATGTACGGTTGTCTAACGTAAAATAGTAGAAGTTAGTTACGCATATTGTGCGGGAAGTTCGTTAATTGTTTCAACTTATTTGTTTTGCGTATTATTTCGAAGCCTGACTTTTAAGATAAAAGGTATTTATAACAATTTGTAATCTATACCATATCCATTTTTTAAATTTTATTTTTGATTATACCCTTTTTTTAAATTGGCTTTAAGTAGTGGTGTGACGCCGGTTCTGATCCACTTTGGGGTGGGGGGTGGAGTGGGGGTGGGCGGGGGGCGTGGTCTGTGCTCTGATTGGTTGGGGGTGGGGGTGTGGGCGTGGCCTGTGCTCTGATTGGTGGGTGGGTGGGGGCGGGGCTTTGCTCTGATTGGTGGGTGGGGGTGGGTCTTTGCTCTGATTGGTGGAGGTGGGGGAGGGTGGGTGTGTTGGTCTGTCTCTGTGGGGGTTGGTGAGCGTGCGTGCGCGCGCGCGTGCAGGGTGGTGGGGGCGGGGTGTGGCCTCCACCCCCTTGGCGGAGGGGGAGGTTACGTTTCCCCCTTTGTGCAGCTGTGTGTGTGGCAGGTGCGCGCTCCCCTCCCGCTGAGTCAGCCTCGTTCATCCCCCTCGCTCCCCCAGCTGAGTCAGCCTTAACCGCGTTTCCCTTTGTGCAGCTGTGTGTGGCAGGTGCGCTCTCTTCCCGCTGAGTCAGCATGACGCGCAGATGTGCTCCCCTCCCGCTGAGCCAGCATCGTTCCCCCCTCGCTCCCCCGCTGTGTCAGGCTCGTTTCCCCCCTTCCTCTGTTCTTTTGTGTGTATGGCAGGTGCGCTCTCCCGCTAAGTCAGCTTCCCTTATCTCTTATTTTTTAAACATGCATGCAGGTGCGCTCTCCCGCTGAGTCAGCATTGTTCCCTTCGCAGGTGCACCCTCTTGCCGAGTCAGCATTTTTCTCTTTGTTATTTTTAAAGAAAATGTGTGCACGTGTGCTGTCCTGCTGAGTCAACATCGTTATCTCTTATTTTTAAATGCATGCGGGTGCAGCAGGAGTGCTTAAGAAAAAAGTGGGTGTTATAAAATTAGGAGCGTTGTTGGCTTGCACGTACGCTTTCAGGGGGAGCGCTCTCCCTCCCTAGCCTAACCACCTACAGTTTCATCACGTGCGCTCCCCTGCTAGTAAACAAGCGTGTAGTGCCTAAGAGTAGGGGTAAGAGATTGAGTATATATGCTGGAGGGTTTTGTAGACTGTATCAGAGATTCGTCTCAGTTATTGAAGGGAATACTTTTCAACAGAAAAATGGTACGAGTGAAGCAGACGTTGCCACGATGCTATAAACCTATGGACTTGAGGTTTAGCCTTCAGCAGCAGCAGCAGCAGCAGCAACAGCATCACCAGCAGGAGGAGAAGAAGGAGATGTTGCCTACACCACCGATGCAGAGCTTTCCTCAAGTCCAAACACTAGTGGACTTGAGCTGTGGTAGCCTTCAGCAGCGACAGCAACATTACCAGGAGGAGGAGATGTCGTTGGACTTGAGCTGTAACGGTAGCCCGCGACAGCAGGAGTTGCAGACCACACCACCAATTCGTAGTAGAGTTCAACCTCAGCAGCAGCAGCATCAACAACAGCAGTGGGAGGACAAGAAGGAGATGCTGCCTACACCACCACAGATGCAGTGCTTTCCTCAAGTCCAAACACTACTGGGCTTGAGCTGTGGTTGCCTTCAGCAGCGGCAGCAACATTACCAGGAGGCGGAGATGCTGTTGGACTTGAGCTGTAACGACAGCCTGCGACAGCAGGAGTTGCAGACCACACCACCACTTCGTAGTAGAGTTCAACTTCAGCAGCAGCAGCAGCAGCAGCAGCATCAGGAGAAGGAAGAGGAGGAGATGGACTGCAGTTTACAGCAGGAGGAGGAGGAGGAGGAGGAGCTGCACAATAGTTCCATTGTAAAATGGATTGAGGAAGTGGTGGTACTAATAAGAAAAGAAGAGGAAGAAGAGGAACGACAGAAAAAAAATCTTTTCCTCTTTAAGGAGGAGGAAGAGGAAGAAGAAGAAGAAGAAGACCTATATGATGAAGAAGATAGTGATGATGATAATGATGAAAAGACATTCATCAAAGAGATGAAAAAAATTTTCAGTTTTGATTCAGTTGCTCAAAGGGGGCTTGAGGAGCAAGGGTGTTGCGAAGCACCCAATTTGGAAAGAAGTAACAACGGAGAATTTTATAATTGTAAAAATTGTAAATGCATAAATATTTTTTAAATATTGTATTGTATTGTTTTGTTTTGTATTGTATTTTGTATTGTATTTTGTGCACTAGTTTTTTAAATATATAATTATTTTTATATCTTTTTTTATTTCTTAAACCTTTATATGTATCCTTTCATTATTACTAAGAGCAGAAGGAAGGAAAAAGGGAAACAAAAAAAAGCACAACATATTATATTTTTTTATTACAATCTATTCCTTACAATACATTAGTTTCTTTAATCCAAGAATTATGAGAATCATCATACCCTAACCATTTTACAAGCACTTTATTTCCTTTCCTTCGAAGTATGCGTTCTACTAGGTAGATGTCTGGATGTTTAGTCTTTTGCAATTCTTCTGTGTAGAAGGCACCAGCTATTAGATGTTGTTGACAGTCTTTTAAGAGGTATGTCACAGGGTTAGTAGGTTGCACCTTATAAATAGTGAAGAGCTCAGTAGTCCAGTTAGGTGTATACCCTTTTTCAAATTGATGTTTTTGCTTGCTGATGCGAACAATATCACCTACTTGAAATTTTCTCTTTCTAGTATCTACTGTTTTAATTGTGTTATACACTGTTGCAAGCAGTCGATTGTCTTTTACATCACAAGGTTTCATTTTAATAGTACGGTGATAGGTGTGATTATAATCATGGATAAGCTTTTGTAACCTATGTATCCATGAATGAGTTCCTTCTTTAGTAAACATTCTCCACATACGTTCACGAAGTGTTCGGTTGAAACGTTCTACAACACAAGCTTTCATATTGCTGTACGTTGAGTAATGATTAATGTTGTGTGATGTGGTCCATCGTTTGAACTCAGCATTGTAGAACTCTTTTCCTCTGTCTGTTTGAATATGTTTAGGAAATCGTTTGCTCTTATTGTATATCTTACGCAGCACTGCAGCAACTTCTTTTCCACTCTTACTTTTTAAAGGTTGTGCCCAAGCATATTTAGAATAAACATCTATAATGGTTAGCATATACTTAAAACCATTATTTTCTCGAGAATAGGGTATCATTTCTACTAAATCCATTTGGTGTAGATCATCTAATCCTTTAGTAATAACCCTCCGCCGCATGTAACATCTGCGAGCGGGGCGGTGTAACTCTCTAGCAATATTAGCTCTGATGTCAACACTCATTCTGATGTGGTGTAAAACGAAGACTGGTTATTTATGCAATAATTCGAGCTTCTCGAAGTTCTTCAATAATAGATAAAATTTCGTTTTCGTGTGCAGTATGACCTGCAGATTTAGAAGGCATTAACAGCTGTAGACGTTGTACAAGCTCATTAGGATCATCCCAGTGTACATAGTCAACAATAGGTTGTTGATGATTATATTTCCACTTTAAACCCATGCCTGTTCGCTTTCTTTTTCTACATGGCGAACTTTCTGTAGAGAAGAGTGGTTTAATAATGTTTGTATATTTATACCCTCGATTAGACATTAACTGTTTATCCGATCGATGCTGAACTCTGTGCGCGTTTGTAGATTCTAATATTTTTACATAATTTGAAAGATCTCTCTTTGTGTATATACTATTATTGGGGAAGGATTTAAAAATTAATTCATAAAGACCTCGCGTGCCTTTATAGCTTTTGTTATTTATGACTATGTCGTTACCGTGGAAACGTATTTCTGAATCACCAAGAAACCATCTAGCTTCTTCTTTTCGTACCCCATAAACTCGATCTAATACTTTGCGTACACTGTGTGGTTGTGTAAATAAATCCAAGTAAGAAGAAGCAATATTCCCTATTATTGGCTTCTGTGCTTTAAAAATGAATGGAACTTCTGCATTGGGTTGCTCTAGAAGAGTTCTTTCTTCGTTTTCTTTTGTTTCTTCTGCTTCTTCTGTTTCTTCTGTTTCTTCTTGTTTGATAGGAGGTGCTGTAGGAGAGTTGAATGAATTAGATTTTTCTGAGACGGTAGCCAGTAGAGATTTTAAGGGTTTGGATATAGGACTAAATGTTTTTTCAAGTTGATTTTCTTGTAAAAGCTCTCCTGATTTAAGCGCATCATATTTATATTTTACATTTTTAATAGCTTGCGCAAGATATTGATTGTCATATATGTCTTTCTTTATGTCAGATTGTACTTGGTTTCTCGAACGGATGCTGCTTTTCAAACGGGTGTTCGCTGAACGGGTGCTGTTTTTCGAACGGGTGTTCGTCGAACGGGTGCTGTTTTTCAAACGGGTGTTTGTCGAACGGGTGATGTTTTTCAAACGGGAGTTCTTGGAAGGGCTCCTGTTTTTCAAACGAGTGTTTTTCGGACAAGTATTCGTTGAACAATTCATGTTTTTTCAAAGAAGTTCTGTAGATCTTTAGCTTTTGTTCTGTATCTATGAGCAGACAAACCCATAATGGTATTGTAATACGTTTTTCAACGCTTTTTATTCTATCATAGAGAAATCCAGGTTTGTTGTGTAGTCAAACACAATATGTAAAGGTAAAGTAGTCGTTGAATGCTTACCATCGTCTCCAACCAATTTAAATTGCAGTTTGTCTTTTGCGTGAACAGTAATTATAGTTCCTTCTCCGATTGTTATAACATTTTCATTATGTTTACACTGAATCTTGTTAGCTGCAGGAACAATAGACAATACTTCAAGTGTTCCCGAGTGTGGTAACGTGTATGTAAGATGCCCATTATTGAGACGATAAAAGGGACTATCGTACATTGATGGTATGCTTGTTATTTGTAGAAGGAAATGAACAAGCAGCTTATTTTTTAAAGCCTGTACTATAGATAGAACGCGTTCATTTACAATGCTTAATATATTATCTTTTGTTTCAACGATGGATTTTTGGATCCATTCTATGTTCTTTTCGTTTAACAAATTAAGCGTTTTAGTCATGCTAGCTTTGAGTGTAGCGATGTCTTGCTTATAGGTAACCTCTATGTTATCGGTGTGCTGTTTGTTGTACGCATAATCTTCCAGGTGGTGCAGAGTGACAACATCTTGAGCTTCTTTGGGGTTTGAAACACCAGATAGTCGTTTGTCATTTATATCAATAGTCTCTTCGTTAATATGAAAATGAGCAAAGTGATTGCTAACGTTATTTTTAAGTTCGTTGATATCATAGATTACTACATCAGTTATGAAATTTTTAAGATTAGCTATGTCTTGCTTATGGTAGACCTTTATTTTATCAATATCTTGTTTGCCGCATGCATAATTTTCTAGATGCTGTAAAGTGACGACATCTTGAGCTTCTTTGGGGTTTGAAACATCAGATAAACGTTTGCCTTTTATGTTGATAGTATCTTCGTTTATATCAAAGTGCTCAACGTGATTGGTAACGTTATTTTTAAGTTCATCAAGATTATTGACTACTACATCAGTTATGTGAGTTTGAAGATTAGCGATGTCTTGCTTATAATTAGTCTCTATATTATCGGTGTGCTGTTTGTTGTACACATAATCTTCTAGGTGCTGCAAAGTGACAACATCTTGAGCTTCTTTAGGGTTTGAAACCCCAGATAGTCGTTTGTCTTTTATGTTAATGGTTTCTTCGTTTATATCAAACTGAGCAACATGATTGCAAACGTTATTTTTGAGTTCATTGATATCTTTGACCACCACATCTGATATACGGGTTTTAAGGTCAGCAATATCTTGCTTATAGACAATCTCTATGTTATCAGTATGTTGTTTGCTGCATGCATAACTTTCTAGATGCTGCAAAGTCACCACATCTTGAGCTTCTTTGGGGTTTGAAACCCCGGATAGACGTTTGCCTTTTATATTGATAGTATCTTCTTTTATATCAAAGTGAGCAACATGATTGGTAACGTTATTGTTAAGTTTATTGATATCATTGGTTACTACATCAGTTATATGAGTGAGATCAGTGATGTCTTGCTTATAGTTAGCCTCTATGCTATCGGTATGCTGTTTGTTGTATGCATAATTTTTTAAGTGGTGTAGAGTAATAGCATCTTGATCATTTTCAGGGTCTGAAACATCAGATAGACGTTTACCTTTTATGTTAATGGTTTCTTCTTTTATATCAAAGTGAGCAACGTTCTGTTTAAGTTCATTAATATCATTTTGATGGTTGGCTATCACACAGTCTGTGTATTGTTTGTTATATGCATAATTCTCAAGATGATGCAACGTAACAACATCTTGAGAATCAATTGGATTAGAAGCTTTAGATATGCGTTTATTGTGTATATTGAGGTTATCAGTGTTTACTTCTATAATGTCATTTTGCTTATTTAAGTTTGATTTGAGTTCGTTTACAGCTTGGTTTATGCTTTCTACAACAGCATTAACATCTTCCTGACTAGATGCATACAGTTCCAAATATTGTTTATTTACCGCATCAAGAGGTTTTCTCGGATCTTCTAAACCGGTTAGTCTTCTTTTCTTAACATCTATATCACTCTCTGTTTGAATATCAAAAATATCAGCGTAAGTGTCAACCTTACGTTTCAATTCATTAAGTTCTTTTACAACTGATTCGTCTAAATACTCTTTAGAATGTGTATAATTATGAAGATGTTCCAAGGTCACTGCATTAGGAGCTGTGTTTTGATTTACTATTCCGGTAACTGTAGTGGATCCTAATTCCAAACTTCCCACTCCAGAATTGTTAACAATTGTTTTCTTGAATTCGTTAAGAGAATCTACAACAATTTTTTTATTACATGCATCATTTTCAAGTATAGGGTCGGCTACACAACGTAGTCGCTTATTATTTAATGAATAATCTCCATCTTCAGTGCGGTATAAGTTATTGGCTACAGCTTCAAACAAAATACCATCCACATAAGCCTTAGTTGGTATATCATCTTCCAGTACTGGGTAAGATACAGCAACCTTAACATTTCCACATACCTCCATGATGTTTACACTCACTACTCAGTAGATCAAATGAACATGATCCATATTATATTCGCAGTATTTATACCTTCCGTGTATCGAAATACTTATCGAATCCATTACGATACCGTCCGTTATGTAATTCACTATCTTTATCGATAACAAGGAAACTATATCGATTTTCATTCCAACACTGAGCGCAGAGTTCCTTAAACTCATCGAAGCTCATATCCGTATTAACATGATCATCGTACACATGCTTTAGGTTTCCAACATCTTGTCTAAATAATATAATAAAATTTGCGTTATCTCGAAGTAAATGTTTGGGTAGACAGGTGTAAGTTTGACATAGATAAAACACATCAACACCAAAATGTCTAGCCATACTAAAATATGTTTTCATAATACTTTGTTTATCGCACGCTACATCATCGAAAATAATCACAGAGTGAGGTTTTGTTTCTTCAGGACGTATAACATCTTCGTTTTCAGAATAGCTGTAATAGGAGATACTTGGAATAGAAGCCAGCACCTTTTCTAAGCGAGCATATTTACTTTGCTGTAACGATTTCGAATAGACGTAGACGTTGGCGAAACGCAAACCATTTGGGTGTTCCAACAGATTAATCATAAGATTAGTTTTTCCACAATTCGATGGACCACATATGATACAACGCAAAGAGTTTGGAAGGAGAACACTGTGGCGTCGCACAGCATTTTGTTCTCCTCCTCCATCACCGTCTTCTATTACACGAACAGGTAGAGAGATGGTTTGTTTTACCGTTTTAACCATAGCGGACTGAATGATATGCATCACCTGCATGCTTATATATATATGCTTACCTTGAGGTGAAAGCTTTCACACGATGTTTGTCACTCGAACGAGTAACAACAACGTTACTAGTACAACAAAGAAGACGAAGAAAAATAAGAAGAAGAAGAAGAAGACTTGTTGTGGACGTGGGTTATTGAATAAAATTATAAACAAAGGTATTGACCACCTCCCATTTGAAGCACACATTCCAGGTTACCAGTATTGTGGACCAGGCACCCGACTCGAAAAACGGTTGAAACGTGGTGATCCAGGCATCAATCCTCTAGATAAAGCGTGCAAAGAGCACGATATTGCGTACCAAGAAACTGATGCAAATCATCGACGTGAAGCCGATCGAGTATTAGCTTCTAAGGCTTGGGCTCGAGTCAAGTCACGGGACGCAAGCGTACGAGAAAGGCTTGCGGCGTTAGCCGTGGCTGGAATTATGAAAGGCAAGGCAAAGCTAGGAGCTGGAAAACAAAGAAGACAAAAAAGAAAAAACCATTTATTGTTAGCTATTCAGAAAGCTCGCTCTGCGCTCGCACGTCTAGGACCAGGTGTCGGCATCAAGCAGGCAGCTTCCGCAGCACTCAGAGCTGCACGCAAAGCTGTAGGAAACAACAACAAGAACAACAACAGTGTAGGAAAAAGAAGAAGAGTTATCCCATTACCACAAAAAAAGTTGGGGGGGATTATTCCACTTATTCCACTATTCGCAGGCCTATCAGCCTTAGGAAGCCTAGCGGGAGGAGCGGCAGGTGTAGTGAACGCTATAAACAAAGCCAAAAAAGCAAGAGAGCAACTGTCCGAGATGCAACGTCACAACCATGTCATGGAAGCAGTAGCTTTACGGGGCGGAAAAGGTCTCTATTTAGCTCCTTACAAAAAAGGATTGGGTCTATACCTCTGAAACTACCATACAAACCGCTCTCTAACATTGAATTACATCAGTATGCCTTACAGTTAGGAATTCCTTATTTTCGTGGTGTTTACATGAGAGACACGTTGCCTAAGTACGCACACAAAAACGAGAGTTGTATTGTAAATCTAGAACCCTCTTCCCTTTCAGGTTCACACTGGGTAGCAATATATAAAAGAGGGAAGCATGCACACTATTTTGACAGTTTTGGTGATTTGAGACCACCTTGTGAAGTATCACGCTATTTGCGTGGTTGTAACCGTATTCTATATAACTACGAACGATACCAATCTTTTGATAGCGTTATTTGTGGACATTTATGTCTACAGTTTCTACTAACTATAAATACTGCTGATAAGTGTTGACAACACATCATTCATCATGAAGAGTAGAAAGGAGTCGGTGTACACGTTGACTGGAAATGGGTCGGAATTGAGCATGGAACTATCTCCAGCGCTTGTTTTAGATGACTATTCGTACGAAGTAGGCATGAAGAGTTTGTATACCTCATACACGATTCCTAACATAACTAAAAATAATAATCTTCTGAGAATTAGGTATGTAGGTAAACATAAAGATATCAATCATGATATAAAGATACCACCAGGAATGTATGAAATTCAGGATCTTATAGATGTTTTAAATAGAAAGTTTGCACGAATAGGAGATACTCCTGATCAAACACATGAATACGAAAAGAATGGTACAAACAGACCCAACAGTAATTTTACTTTAACCTTTGACAAACATACGTTAAAATCAAAACTTTACAGCAAGTATACAATCGATTTCACCGTTGACGATTCTTTGGCACCTATTCTTGGTTTCGGGCGAACTATTTTGAAACCAAACACAACTAATATCTCACCTTCCCCTATCTGCATTTCGAACATTAACGTTATCCGTGTAGAGTGCAATATTGCAAGCGGTGCATTTTTAAACGGAAAACGTACACATTCCATTTACGATTTTTATCCTAACGTTGCTCCAGGGTATAAAATAGTTGAGCAACCCTTACCTATCATTTATTATCCTATTGCCTTACAAAGTGTAAACAACATCACTGTGACTCTCAAAGATCAAACTGAAAATAAGGTTGATTTACTTGACGAAAACCTTTCGGTTACGCTTCACATACGACCTATCGAATGAACACATGGGAATCGTCTACAGAAATACAAGCGATAGAAGTGGTAGTGGAGAACGTAAAGCTTCGAACCACATCTATCTAAAACCATTGACATTAAGCAACAAACGATATCTGGAATCTTTAGGATACAAAGTTCTTTACCCTTATAAAGATATAAAACTAAACAGACACACCTCGTTCTCACCTACAGTCAGCTAAGCCTTTATAGAGTAAACAACATATTCATCATGTCTCAAGCGCCAAAAGAAGAAAAACCGTTTTTCAATCATTCTACTTCGGGTACTGCAGGATACAATGATGAAATACGAATCCCCTATTACGCGAGCAAGGATACTATCTCTTGTAATCCTCACGTTATAAGTTCAGTTACAGGCGGGATCATAAAGTTATTACAAACGGACACACGTACACCCAATATGTACAACAGTTACAAACGAAAGCTTTAAGTTTTAGTGCTATCAGTCCTTATAAAGGTAAAACACACTCCGTGTTTTGCTCATAGTGAGCTAAACTTTTGTATGGTAAACAACACCTCCACCATGTTTCGTACGCTAAACATAGAAGAAAAACCTGTTTTCAATCGTTCTATTACTGCTGTTAAGGAGCGAACCTATCGCCCTTACGCAGGTACAACATTCGGATACAATGATGAAATACGAATCCCAGCACGCAAGCAAGAATACCATCTGTTGCCTTCAAAAAGTTCTCTTCACGTTATAGGTAAAGTTACAAACGGAGCACTTCTGCTACCCTAGATAGCAATTTCGGTGCTTTTCTCTTCAGCGAATGTCGATATGAACTTAATGGTACAGAAATCGATCGAACAAGGAATTTGGGAATAGCAAGTACTATGAAGACTTTTGCATCAACGAAATCTACAACCAATCTCCAAAATACCGGTTGGTTCCCTGTCAGTCCAGGTTATGCCCTAGCTGACCCTACAACAGGTTACTTTCACATCGTTATGCCTCTTTCTAATATTTTAGGTTTTGCTGAAGATTATCAAAAGTGTATCACAGGTTGCTCCCACGAACTAGTATTAATTAGAAGTAGCAACGATAATTGCACCCTCAAATCTACAGAAGATAATGATAACTCTAATATAATTATTGAGGATATTTATTGGAAGGTGCCTTCACTCTCTCTCTCCCACCAAGAACAAGCACGCATGCTTAACATTGTAGAAAGAAATGAGAACTTGCAAATCGCATTTCGATCGTGGGAATTGTATGAACTTCCTTCTCTGCCTGCAACCAAACGAATGAATTGGACAATAAAAGCATCTTCACAACTAGAAAAACCACGTTTTATTATCTTCGGATTTCAAACTGACAGAAAGAAAAAAAGCACTAATGCTTGTGTGTTTGATCATTGTAATATTTCTAAACTAAAAGTCTTTCTCAATGAGGAATATTATCCAAATGAAGACATACGTGTTAAAATAAGTGCTGGAGACTTTTCCGAACTGTATGATATGTATACAAAATTTCAAGCTGTTTATTACTCATTAGAGGAAAATGAAATCGTTGGACCTATGCTTGGTAGACTAGAGTTTAAAACATTGGCACCTTTGATTATTATCGATTGTTCTCACCAAAATGACTCTATTCGCTCATCTCCAGTCGACATTCGTGTAGAATTTGAAACCGACACCGACATTCCTGCGAATACATCTCTTTACGCACTTCTTCTTCATGACCGAATTGTGGCTTATAAACCACTTAGCGGAGAAGTTACCATAAAACAGATGTAGACTTGAGAAGAAACACTCGCCATGCTTGCATACTTCTCTGTTATTATGGAACATACTATACTAGAACTTAAAAATAGGTATGACTGAAGAATAGGGTGGTGTCGTCATAAATCAACGCTTCCTTCACCGCGCTCGTGTCGCCATCTATAAAGTGTTTATTGATGGAGTTACTATAAAAGAGATGTGGGCTAAGAGGAAACCTTCACTCCATGTGCGTGTACTTCTCTTTCATCATGGAACAGTCTCCACTAGTTCTCATCGATCTGAAACCTTTGGAAAATGGGCGAGTTGAATGTGCTTTCTGTGAATACACCAAGGATGCTGACTTTAGTTGTGCAGCTTTAATTAAATTCGACAAACAAGATAAGTTAAAAAAATTTTTAAAAGACTTACAAAACAAATGTTTCGTTGTGGTGAACGGATTGGGTGAAGAGTTTAAAACTGTTTTTTCTAAACCTGTTGCTGATTTGTCAATGTACGGATGTTCGAAAGCAGCCTTGACAGCAGAAGAAACCAGTGATGATAAATACTTTCCGTGTGAACTACATCAAGAAGAAAAACAGAAATGTGCGTTATGGCATAATAAACACATGCATGATTGGCTCTCTAAAGAGAGTAATGTTATGCGTATGGTGAGTGCTTCTATAAACAAATATCGTCATAGTGGACTTAAATCATTCAACACTCTGGACTGGTGTTATATGCCCGATGAGATTCTGATTTCGCTTGCTGATCATCAACTTCCTTTTCTTTGGAACATACTGCCAGATGAATTCAAGGAAAAACATCCTGAATATGAATATTGTTATGAACATTACTTCAACAACGATCCAAACGCTACTACTCAAATAGATGGTACTCCCAGTATGAAGAAGGACTGTCGTATGTGTAAACAAAAAAAGGTGAAGGAGATGTATTATAATAGTTCTTGCTGTCCAAAGGAATAAATAATTAAAAAGATGGTGTAATTATGTTTATATATACACATTTTTTGTATATGTGTCTTGATTAAATAAATATCATATAACCTCTTTTGTGTATTATTTATTTCACCACCTTCCTTATTGTTAAAATAAAAACAAGCAATATATATAAATTTATTATTTTTTATTTTTACAAACTAGCTCTTTTACATTTAATTACATATATAATCACTTCATTTATACTTTAATAACAATCAAATAGGTACACAAATAATTTATTAGTTCCTGTACATACATTTTAATTAGTACATGAAACATCATACTTCTTATACTTCTTTACTATCACCATCAATGCGGTAATGACCCCACGCTAAAGTTGAAATACCATCTGATTGGATGTATCGTTTATCATCATCTGGTGTTAAAACTACTTTGTTTTGACACACAGTAAACACATGATGAAGATTTGATTGTATAGAATACTGATTTTTCATCATATGCTTATTTTCTCTGAAACACTCCTCATAATCATCTATTGTCAAATTCGCTGTAGATTTTACACCTTTGGCTTTTGTTACAGTTTTCTTTTCTGTTTTTATAGCATACATTTTTGCTCTAAGTCCAATAAATTTACAAAACAACACACCTGACAATTCATCCTTCATGTAGCCTATTTCACGTCTATTCATTCTAGGAATTCTGTAAGGATTATCCTCTGAATAGTCTCCTGTATCAAACCATTCAGCAATATCTTCCTTTATATCTGCGTAAACATCCTTAGTTTTTATATGATAAATAAGGCTATCTGTATCAGTATACACTAATGTAAGGTCCCCCTCCTTTGGATACTTTTGCTTCATGTACGCATAATGAAAATCAACTACCTTTGTTTTAGATAAGTCTAATATCGCCATTCCTACAAACATTGGTTTATCGCTCTTGACTATCACCCTTTCCATTTCAATAGCTGCACACGATTCATCAAAAATGACTCGTTTCTTAAAGGTAGGTTGCGCTATTAAACGCCCAGCACCAAAAGGTCCATCCCAACGTGTCGTCAATTTAACATCCCTAAACTTTCTCACATTCATTAGTGTGCGACCAAAAACGGAATTATTCATTAACTTGAAAAAGTTTTTATCAAGATCGTTTGTGCTTTGCTTACGTTTTTCTGTATTCAATTCAATGTAAGGTTTCATCCAAGGAGCTTGATTAAATTGTAGTATTCTGTAAATTTTTAAACATTGCAAACCATACTTTAAACATTGTTTCAAGTTTCGATAATGCAACACATACCGATGTTTATTATGTAGTGTTGTCATAAGTTTAGGAAGAGCCTTTTGTGCAGGAGATTTCCTCATTTCAGGACAAAGTGGAAAATCGTTATGCCAATCATGTATTTCTTTAGGATATGATAAATCCACTTCTAAAATATAACCTATTTCAGATTCATCATCTACATTTAGCACATCAAATTCATCTACATTTTCTACCCAAGAAAAATTGCCTACTGGGAGATACTGCATCATAGCCCACCCATATAGGTTATTTACATCCAAGTACAGTAAGTAAGAGTCGAGTATTTCTGGGTTGTAATCGCTCATGTATTTATTGTTAGCTTCAACATACCTATGAGCACAATATACTACTCCTCCTCGAATACCTCTTTCTACAAATTGCATCATATCCACATCGGTGATGAGTTCTATGTGAACTTTTGTTGTCTTTAGAAGCGAACTCCAAGCTAAACCAGGAGCAGTAAAATAATGAGCAGGATCCAACCCATAAGTCTCTCTGCACACCTTTCTAAAATTTTCAAAAATATCTGCTAAAAGTAGCACATCAGTTTTCAAATACAAATCTGAATAGTCACCCAAAGTAACACAATTAAAAGTTTTCCATACACGTTGTGCTCGTTCATATTCTATCTCAGAAATAGAACTACCAGTAAGCAAACTACCAAACATATCTTTTGGTGGTAAACTTCTTTCATCTAATACGCTTATTTCCTTTACATATTCGTAAGGAAAAACACCTTTTTGACACATCAATTCGAAATGAACAGCATCTGGAAAATATTTCCGCGTGATATGTTTAGCATCATTGTTCATGTACAAAGCACATTTCTCTAATGAACTGCCTAAGAAGTTGAATGAATCAAGAAATCGTAATTGCAACGACCTGAAAGCTTTACTATCAACAACAGGAACAACTTTAGTAAACGACTTATAGCGTTCTGTATTAGTAGGTATTAATGTCACCCTTCCTGGATTAAATACCTCACTCGCATTATCATCATTCTCCTCTACCTCTACAATCTTCTCACACAATTGTTTGATAATAAAATGACTATCGTATCCACTCAAATTATGAAAAAAGACTGGTATGTAATTCGGTAAGGTGTACTGTAGATTACAACACTGGTGACTAGCACCACGAAATTTTCCAGTTAAGTGGTCATGATCTTTAACTTTAACATCTGTTGCGACAAACTCTTTTTCGCAAATATGACAAGTAAATGCTCCTAAATATTCTTCTTCCTGATCTCTATTAAGTTCCTCTTTCGGAACTACTTGAGCATAATAATGTGCTATATCTTGAACAATACTAGATAATTCTCTAACAAACCATTCGCAACAATCGTCTCCGCGATATAAATTAAATCTACTGTATGTTTCATTGTAAGAACAATGCAAATAGTAAGCGATACTGTGCGCTCTGTGATAATTCAAGGGAGCTGTATAGGAAGTTTCATTGTTTGGCATAGCCGTGTCAATCGGGTTCAAAACGCATTCGATGTCAGCATAAATAGTAAAAGGAACTATTTCTTTATGTTTATAATGAATGAACTTGATTATTTTTTCATTCTCTTTCGGCATTTCTAACTTTACAGGATTAAATTGACTACACGTAACCATGTGGTTATCTAGTCTGAGTTGTGTACCAAAGTATGATAAACAGCGTTCACACACATAGATCTTATGATTATGTTTGTTAACTGTTGAAGACACTAACCGAGATAGAGATTTGATCCACGAAAAATGGTATACAACGTTATCTTGTTCCGTTTGGAGCAGCAATAGGTTTACATGCTTCCTTGCAGAACCCTCTAATTTCTTTGTAATGTAAATAGGTACAATTGTAAACGGTTGATTGCTATCTTGTCCTGCATACATCCACTTTCCATTTTCATACATTACTCCATACACATTTACTGATATATCGTTTTGGTTTTCAAATTTAGACAACTTTTGTATTTCCATAGGAAATGAAATTCCTTCTAAGTTTAAAACACTTCTATAGTCTGGATATGATGATCGACGCTCGGTATGCGTTCTTGCTGGGTTAAGAGCAGCTACAATTGACCATGCAAAACAGTCGTCATCGTTGCATTGTACATTAACAACAGCTTTCTTATCCCGTATGGCTTTAGGTAATTTCAAATGGTGACCCGCATGAAATCCTACATATGAATTTATGTTTATTCGCAGTTCCAACAGCGACTTAAGAGCCCACCCAGAATCTCTCTCTGGATAGCGACTCAATTTGGTTAAGGTCTCTTGCACAACATTTTCTTCATACCACTCTCGTAAATCTGTTGCAATAGTAATAATATGATTTTTGGTGTTGGTGTGAAGTTTAGTTGTCTGATCCGAACTAGGCAATATGTGTTCAGATATCAATGATGTGTTTACTTTAAGCGCACTGCTTTCTAACGCTTTTTGCACATACTTTTTAAACCATATGTAACACCTTTCCAAAAACAATTTAGGATCCTTCAACTCACAACTATTTCTAATTGACCCAGTAAACATACGCGTCCTGTAACTAGTTTCTAGTAATGTCCAAGCCATACAACATTTTTCTACTCTTACAGTTACTTTGCTTAAACAATTGTTTTGTATACAATTCTTTAGACTGTCAACTAGATTTACCCAATATGTATTCAATTCATTTGTATTTTCAATTAACGTGGGTTCATAGATTGAAAGATGAGTTGATGGAATAACGTCTACAGACACATTCAACCCTCTGTCCAAACCACATTGTTCTAACATACTCTCTACGGAGGTGTATGTGTCACTTAAAAATTCTTCAAATTTATGATTGTTTGTTACATTATCCAAAGAAAAGGAAAGTTCTTCTGATAACCTCAAACGTTTTGGTTCCATCATTGTTTACCTAATTTCTCTATGTTTTAATAAAAAACAACAATAACAGTTATGTACATCCGCATGAATCCACCATTGCGAAAGGAATGTATAATGCTACTAGAACAAGGAATTAGTTTCAAATCACATTTGTTCTCAAGACTTCATAACAAATGCTAATGATATACCTTACTGTACATATCAATAAACATTAATACATTTGACATAATTTCTTTACTTTAAATAGACAGTAATGACAGTTGCTGTACACAGTATGTACATCCGTATTGTAGTTCAATAACTGTTTTTGAATCCACGAATACGGGGAATGTATAACGTCACAAGAACAGTGAATTAGTTCGGAATCACACTCATCTTGAAGACTGCATAACAAATGCTGTTGATATATCTTACTGTACATATCAGTAAACACTATCACATTCGATTCAAACCTTAGAGTTTTGTAGTTATAACCAGAAATTATTAAAAAATGAGCATTTTTATCCAACCCTGGAGTCTGTAATATCACACGTAACACACACTCATCAACATTTTTCCTGTGCTCTTGATAGTATTCTTTCGAAGAATCTGATGTGTATACAGTAAACGTTAAGGGTGTAATATTGTTTAACCATTCTTCTACTTCTTCTGCCTTACAACCCTCAAGACATGAAGAAACTATAACTAACTGTTCGATTCCTTCTCTCTGTCTTACACTTATATGCCTATATTTCATATTTTAGGCACACATATAAACAAAAAACAGCTTAGGCACACATATAAACACAGCTAAAAACTATGGTAGATAAAACATAGGTAGGGAAGATTCTAGCGCCTTCTCCTCCTCAGCAGACTACCCTTCCCCCTATACATGCATGAACAATGTTAAAGCAAACACTTTAAACTTTCTATTTAACAAAATCTACCTCGTTACGTGAATTTATTTTGCCTTTATATATGAGCTTCAATCCTCTTTGATTTAATTCCTCCACGTCGTTGTCGGTTAGTTCTTGGTACTGAGCTGGTAAAAATACTGATGTTGCCACCTCTTCGTCACCAGATTTTTCTAAAATATCTGCAACAATTCGCCTCCCGTACCGAGTTTTAACAGCTCGGTACGAGAGCACATTGTAAACTTCATTGACCGCTAATTGATCTAGCGGTCTATACTCGCTTCCTCTTGATTTAGATAAAGTAGAAAGTTTCTTCAACAAGTCCATAACTTGATGGCAAACAGTTAAATCACACTCTGAAACCAAAAAAAGAAATCCTAATATTATCCTCTCTATTCAATCAAGTTATAACTTATTACATTGCGTTACAAAGAAACAGAGAGAAAAAAACTTACCAAAAGATTAGGTGTGAATCAAATCTCTGGTCAATCCTGAACAGCGCGAGCAGCAATCAAGGATATATGTAATAGATCACTGATGTACACAAGCAAGGTCGCAGAACCAGCGAATACGTTTCCACAAACGAATGCTGGCTATATATATACTAAACTCATCGCAGCAGGAGAGCGCACGTGCAAGCCAACTCAGCGGGAGGGTGCACGTGCATGCATGTTTAAAAATAGAAGATAAAGGATGCTGGCTCAGCGGGAGAGCGCACGTGCAAACCAACTCAGTGGGAGAGCGCACCTGCCACACACACACACAAAAG
Organism: Anabrus simplex; assembly: GCF_040414725.1. Taxonomy (NCBI): domain Eukaryota; kingdom Metazoa; phylum Arthropoda; class Insecta; order Orthoptera; family Tettigoniidae; genus Anabrus; species Anabrus simplex. The sequence continues at coordinate 84,427,597 of NC_090276.1, read as the reverse complement.
AACAAAGGAAGCGGGGGAAACGAGGCTGACTCAGCTGGGGGAGCGAGGGGGATGAACGAGGCTGACTCAGCGGGAGGGGAGCGCGCACCTGCCACACACACAGCTGCACAAAGGGGGAAACGTAACCTCCCCCTCCGCCAAGGGGGTGGAGGCCACACCCCGCCCCCACCACCCTGCACGCGCGCGCGCACGCACGCTCACCAACCCCCACAGAGACAGACCAACACACCCACCCTCCCCCACCTCCACCAATCAGAGCAAAGCCCCACCCCCACCCACCAATCAGAGCAAAGCCCCGCCCCCACCCACCCACCAATCAGAGCACAGGCCACGCCCACACCCCCACCCCCAACCAATCAGAGCACAGACCACGCCCCCCGCCCACCCCCCACTCCACCCCCCACCCCAAAGTGGATCAGAACCGGCGTCACACCACTACTGCTTTACGTCGCACCGACACAAATATGTCTCTTTGAGGCGATCGGATGGGAAAGGGTTAGGAGTGGGAAGGAAGCGGTCATGGCCTTAATTAAGATGCTGTCTCGCCATTTTTCTGATGTAGAAATGGGAAACCACGGAAGACTTTCTTCCGGGCTCTCGACAGTGGAGCTCAAAAGCCACGATCTCTCGAATGCAAACACACAACTACGTTCAAAGCCTATCATTGTTTACGTACGCCTACATTTTGTCTTTTCGAATCTACTACATTTATTATTTATTTACTACAATCCAGTACAGAAATATGGAAGGTCTAGTGAAAAGGTAGAACTCCGAGTTTCCTAGATTCAGTTTTGTCCTATTTCTGTTTGCTACACTATTATCGGTAGTGACTAATCGAAACCGTCACGTCGCGGCAATCAGTGGAGGCGCTTCCGGTCTTCTCCACACCCAATTTATACAGCTGTCGGCGTAGCATACTACACTTCTACGCAGATTGACTCACCCGTCAAAATATTTGGCGCCTTCGAGCAAAAACTTCGTTCAGTAACATGATGCTTTGTTAGTTTCGGAATATGTTATCTTTATGACATCTTACTGGAACATGTTTTCTCAGTGGAACTGGAATGTTGGAACATGTTATTGGAAAATAACAGATTAGCCCACCTCCCGTTCGTCGGACCTCAAGAAGCAACGTATGAATATTTCTCTAGTAGAACTGGTATTTACCGCTAATTTTACTGTTGAGTTTCGTAAAAGCAATTATCCTCCATTTAGGACAAAAATTGTAAAGAATTTTCACGGATACGATTCGTTTACATAACCTGAAGTCGTTTCTTCATTCTGGACATTATGTTGTGTTAAATCTTCATAAATCACACTTTTTATTGAAGCGTATTCAGAGTCTTCCCTCCATGGTCAGGAGGCGAAGTGACGACATTTTGCTAAACCACTGTTTCATAAGCGTAATTCTGAGGCAGCAAGGGGTGGCAGTTGCCATCCCACCCCCAAAGAATTGTCATTATATTACAGACATAGAAATACGTAATTTATAAGTATGTTTTTGTTACTCTGCTTAAGTTTTACTCAATGAACCAAATGGAAGATTAAAAAAAAATATATCCAAAAAAATCTGCCGTTCTTGCCCATAAATATTTGAAAAGTCTGTTCATTTTCAATTTTGAACTCCCCCATTTGCTTTTTACAGTTTCAATATATTCAGCGACCTGTGAGAGGAAAGTTTCAGGCTTACGGAGTTTCGTTTAAAAACACTGCAGGGACACGATCGCCCAGGAGAGGTTTTTGGCTGTCAAAAGAAGTATTGATGTTACCTTTTCAAAAGTGATTAATGGCTTTGGTTCAAATCGAAAGAGAAGACTTAGTTTTGTGTGAAAATACGATGTGATCAGATTTTGTAAAATAAAGGAAAGTTTAGCCTTTTGTCCATGTTTCCTGCTTGATCCTTACTTTTGGTATTAAAATAGCCCAAGTAGCAAATACATTTGAGTTAGGTCTACTTTTAATTCTGTGTGAATATTCTTTACTTTACAGATGTTTCGTTAATAAATTAAATTTATTAACATAGAATATTAAATGAAAGAGACAGAATATTAGGAATAATTTTATGGCCGCAAATTGCTCTCAAAAGCGAAGCCCATGGAGCCCCCTGTAATCCTTGCCTCCTCAATCAAAATGGTCAAATTACGCGCATGCAGATTAGGAACACAAATTCAACATTTACAGGAAAGTAGCAGGGATCACTACAACTGTACATTACTCGTCATGCCACCTAACCTCGCAAAAAATGACAACATTAGAGCTATGCTTCGTAGAGCATTAAAACTACCCTTACCTGAAGAATGTAGAACTAAAAGAAATCTCAAATCAAATGGCCACAATATATGGATGCAATCCACGCATGGCGGATAAAATGCATAGGAACATCAGGAAGAAAACAGCAGAAAAATCAGTGCAATAAAATGAATATCAAAAACAAGACGTTCAATATCATACCATTCATTGGAATATCATTTGTCTGTAGTAAATTGTTGGAAATATTCTTATAATTAACGGTGAAATCGCTACACATCTCAAGAACTGGTGACGGCCCTGCAGAAATACTTCTCACCAGGCTGCGTCGTGTGGCAACTGCTACCTGAGGAAGTCCGGTCTGTGTTAGAGGTTATATTTCACGAAGCATCTACTGGTGGCTTTAGTCCTCAATTTGACCCGAGCTCTGAGATCAGTCACCTCGACATGCCAGTTGGAAGATAGAAGTTGGCACTGTTTGTCTCTTTCAGATTCACGCGCTGAAGACGACAAGGTTTGTTTTTCATTATTAGGAGCACGAACTGACCTGTGTAATTATATAGCAATTAATATCAGTTAATACATCTTAGACTAAACACTACCAGTCGTGTATTTATTTACCTGTTACAAAATGTAACGGTATTTCACATATTGAATTACATTTCATATCTTGGAAATTGAACTTGATATTTTGGCAAAATATTCGTCATATTGTGTCTACCTCCAATGATGATACCTTGTTCTTCATTGACAGGTATGCTGCAGAGAAAACAGAATATAATTCAGCTGCAGATATTCCTATTAAGGGCAGAGGTCGATGCATAACATCTCAACACCACACTCCCCTGTCGGCGGAACAGAGCAATAACTAACAGAGGTAATGGACGATCAACACACACAAGGGACCTAACAACGTAAATGTCTGCGCTACAAGTGGTGAATACTGGTGTTAATGCAGACAGTGGTACGATGGGAAACGAGATAAAAAGTCAGGCTTAAGTTTCACCAGTTTTAATTGCTGTGTTTATGGGTTGGTAGTACCCCATCACTAGGAATAATCTTCATTGGAGTGATCATGTTAACGAGGTTGTTAAGAAAGGTTCCAGATCGCTTCAGACGGTTATGAGGGTATTTAGGGGTAGTAGTGAGGATGTAAAGGAGAGGTTGTTAGACCCTAATCAGAGTATGGGACCCTCACCAGGGATACTTGATACGAGAACTGGTAAAGGCGCAAATAAAAGCACCACGATTTGTCCTGTGTGACTTACGGAAAAAGAGTAGCGTTGCAAAGTTAGGGGTGTTCTAATCTTTCAGTAGAGAGATGGCGCGGAATTACATCAGAAGATGACTACGCTGAAGCGGAGGTTTTAAAACTAGGAAGTCATAATATGAGGATAAAATTGTAATTCGAGAAGATAAACTGGGGAAAATATTAATTTATAGGACGAGGAGGAAGGGAGTGGAGATGCTCCATAGGTAAACAATCTTCCACCTGACGAGTGACTGCGCAAGTTTTGCCCGATGTCGTCTAAGCCGAAGCCTGTAATAACATGAGAGATTATATTACATTAGTTTTAAATACGTTAGCGTCTCTAATAAGAATAATGATACGTATTATTCACTTTGTATCAGCATAATTGCTGCTGTAATTGGGATGAAAATCATGTTGCATGCAATAAATTAAATTAAAGTATTTCGATAATTTGCCTGATTTTCTCTCCTTTCTTGTTCCAGGTCAGAGCGTCAGAAGGAGTACAATGAAGATCATTTCACTGCCTTTCCTCAAGCATGAGTACGTAGTTCTTCTGGTGTTGTCACCCTTCACAGTCCTGAGCGCTGAGCCAACACTGGAAAGGAGATTAGAGCTGGTGACGGCTCTGCAGAAATACTTCTCATCAGGCTGCGTCGTGTGGCAACTTCTACCGGAGGAAGAGCGTAAGTCTGGCCTTCATATCTCACGACAGCATCTAGAAGAGGCTTTAGCCCTCGTTTTGTGAGCTCTGACATCAGTCATCTCGACACGCCAGTTGGAAGATGCAAGTTGACAGTTGGTTTGGCACACTAAAGAGAACATAATTAGCTTTTTATTAATATTCATGATAAAATAATAATATTTGTAACTTTCAAAAAAATGCTAATTGGAAAATGCTACGAGCTGAATAGACTGTTATGTTTATTTCGTAGCTCAAGAGAAGGCGTATGAGAGAGTACTGAGCGAAAAAATGTTCTCCGTACTGATGGACTGGGTTGAGTTATTAAATGCAATCAGATGTGTTCATGTTGACAATTGAGTTGTGGTGAGAACTGATGGTAGAATGTGCTCTTAGTTCAAGGGGTTTGACAAGCCTCTAATCTTTCAGTTCTGTTGTTCATAGTTTCCATGGTTCGTCTACTGATTTTTTTTATATTGGCGTGGTGTCAGTAGGTAAGAAACATAAGAGAATTGGATGTCAGTTTGGGAATACAAAACTGGAACAGGTGGATAATTACAAGTATTTAAAATGGGTGTTCTCCCAGGATGGTGGTATAAGGTGCAGCAAAGCTAATGTAGTAAGTCTAGACCAACTTTGCTAGACGGGAATGAAAGCTGCGCGGACTCGGGATATATTTCTCAAATGTTATACGTGACAGGCACGAAAGTAGTCGTCGTAACTTTTTCGATGGTGTTTGAAGGTTTCCTGGTGATGTTTTGTCACTTTGCGATACTTTGGACGAAACATTTTCCGATGAAGTTTTATCTTTTTTCAAGGTCTAAGTCTGCCACCTTGTCAGTGTTTTACGTTCCATAAAGGCACTCAAAACCTGCCTTTAACGGAGTCTTTACGAACCGTAAAACTGTTCATATCGGAAAATTTTCTTGATCCCGTAAATTATGCTTTAATAGTCACGTAAGTTTACCTTTATTTAATGGAACCTGCCTGACGTGGAAACGGAATAACTTCTTTGCTATTATAACGGAAAATATAATGCACCCGCCCCCTACCCAGAGAGCCACCGGCGTAAATCATCAGGGTCGCATTCTGGATTATAATCAAGTGGGCACCAAATATAAAATAACTTAGCGGCACAAAGGGTAGGAGAAGACGGGTGCCATAACTACACTAAATGAGAACAAGATTTTTAAAGGTTTGAAAACAAATCAAAGGTGTTTATTGAATCCTGACGATAATGAAGAATGATACACTTACACAAGGTGAGTACAAGAATCACTTTTCACATCGTTGAGGGTTGTTAAAAGAAATATGTTAGCGGGATAAGACCGAGTAATACCATGTTATATTGGACAATGTCATGACTTGACCTGTACGGAAACATTTAACATAAATCACTGAAGCTATTCCAAAATTACTGGGCAACAAAATTAAAACACTCAATGTACACAAATATGAGCGACACTTATCCTATCACGAATTGATTTCCCAATGTAATAACTTCACATGATATGATACAAACAATATAAGCATCTTGGCTCTTGGGTTTGGACCGAACCCTCACCTATATACAAAAATCCGCCGCACCAATGGGTCGTCGCTGAATAACATCACAAACAAGACAAACAAACAAAAATAACACATATGAGAAACACAAATATATATACACAAAGCATATGAGACGCACGTCATCTGTCCCAACACTGTGAGGTCGTTGTTCCTAAACCCAGAACCGAACACGGATACAGATGTCTCCAGGGAGCCTGAAAACCCTACTAGACTTTTAATATGCAAGAAAACAATAATAAAGAAAAATAAAAGTAAAGAGTACCGGGTCGCTCATTTCTGACCTTTATCTAAGTCAGCTGAGGCAATCAATCAATGGGCAAGTCCCACAAGAACAAAATGCCAGGCAGGTGAGGCCGAAGCACACAAAATCTCCACAAGAGTCTGGCACATAAATACGGTTCCTCTGCCCAGCCACCCTCGCGGCTTAGGTCGTGACAGAGAAACATCCTACCACTTGACAAAAGGAGAACAAATGTCGTCCCTTTAAAATTACATCACTTCCACATCAAATCACCACATAAAATAACTCCCTCGTCACAGTGAGGTGATTCCTAATTCGTCTCTTGATCACAAACATCCGCACGTACGCAAACACGTGAGTCCTACCTTCGAATCCTCCTAACCTCGTCGTCAATCAATCACTACTGATCTGCATTTAGGGCAGTCGCCCAGGTGGCAGATTCCCTATCTATTGTTTTCGTAGCCTTTTCTTAAATGATTGAAAATAAATTGGAAATTTATTGAACATCTTCCTTGGTAAGTTATTCCAATCTCTAACTCCCCTTCCTATAAACGAATATTTTCCCCAATTTTTCCTCTTGAGTTCCAACTTTATCTTCATATTGTGGTCTTTCCTACTTTTAAAGACACCATCCAAACTTATTCGTCTACTGATGTCCTCCCACGCCATCTCTCCACTGACAGCTCGGAACATACCACTTAGTCGAGCAGCTCGTCTCCGTTCTACCAAGTCTTCCCAGCCCAAACTTTGCAACATTTTTGTAACGCTACATTTTTGTCTGAAATCGCCCAGAACAAATCGAGCTGCTTTTCTTTGGATTTTTTCCAGTTCCTGAATCAAGTAATCCTGGTAAGGGTCCCATATACTGGAACCATACTCAAGTTGAGGTCTCACCAGGGACAAATATGCTCTCTCCTTTACATCCTTACTACATCCCCTAAATACTCTCATAACCATGTGCAGAGATCTGTACCCTTTATTTACAATCATATTTATGTGATTATCCCAATGAAGATCTTTCCTTATATTTATACCTAGGTATTTACAATGAGCCCCAAAGGGAACTTTCACCCCATCAACGCAGTAATTAAAACTGAGAGGACTTTTCCTATTTGTGAAACTCACAACCTGATTTTTATCCCCATTTATCATCATACCATTGCCTACTGTCCATCTGACAACATTATCGAGGTTGCGCAAATGTCCGCAAACGTACCCCACATCTCACAATCTTACAGACATGGTATTCAAACAAACGCATATATTCGAATACTTAAATACCAACTTCTAATTATTATTGTTGTTATTAATATTATTATTATTTTACTATTATTATCATGGATCCTTTAAAATCGGCCAACTTTATATCTGATGTGCTTACGTGACTTACATAAAACACACATGTTATATGGAAACAATAAAAATAGTTCCTAGTTAAGTATCTCATTTGGAGGTCACGGTTCGGTTGTCACAGTTACATTTCTTTTTCTACACCAGTACTACACAGCATGCATAACAACTCCGCTGGTTTATTACCAGCTTCCCCTACGCCATGAACCCTAGAATCTACCAAAACTACTCATTATAAAATAATTAGTGGAACGTAAAAACCCCAAATAAATTGAAAAATAAAAAACACATATCCCCACAAATAAATTTACCCATATTTACAATTTAAGCACTCAGACTTTTTGCAAAGAGAACTCTGTGCTCAGCCTAGGCACATTTACATTTAAATAAACTGAATTCCCTGTCACTTAATAGCTACAGCTTTAAAGAATTATCTGCATCCTGACATTAAGCATAATAATGGTATCACTCAGCCTTATGGTCTCTTGGTAACACCTTGGTCAGCTCGGGTGGTCCATCTTTTAGATTTAGCGCCGGCTCATGTCCATTGTGATGATCGCTGATTTCACTTACTGACTGCGGTGGTTAATCTCCATCGTTCTTTGCAATGGAAAATCTTCAGTTATCTAGGCACAGATAAGCACAATGTTAATACACGTTCCGCAGGTCTGCATAAACACACACAAACCGACGCGGCCTTTGATCGTCAAGTCCCCGGACAAAAGAATACTGATACAGGGCATTACTATACGACCCGAGAAAATTATTCATTATTCAACTCCGAGCTAACCCTAATAACGCATTTATTATTACGCGTCCCCTATATTATCTCGGGTATTTCTAAGACGTCTCCATCTAGACTAGCTTATGAGTTAGCTCAGGAGTCTTTTCTTATCGAGGATCTTAGATATCTTTCTGTAACATCGACACCTCAAGCCGCTGCTCACCTAAATTTGCGGTTAAGCAAAAGAGAAGAAATCTGGCCGGTGTTTTACGTGACGGATGCTATGACAAGTAGAGACTGGATGGGCCCAAATAAGAACATGCGCAGTGCTATCAACAGGCTGGCTGTACACGGATTTCATCATAAGCTATGTGTAAAAGAGATATATCACGAACCAAGCGACGAATGCGTGTGCAAATTATGTGGGAAAATATGTGAACGATACCACTTCAATAAATGTAGTAAAAGAAAAAAGACCTTACATGAATATAGTAAAGAGTAGAACAATTTATATATGGCAATTGGCTGCAGTAAAACTTTATTTAATATATTTTATCGGGTGAGCGATGGAGTAATAATAACAACAAGTTTACTAATTTAAATAATATGTTCAAAACTCGTCACAGTTTAATCATGCAGTTCATTAGATCTCGCGTATTAATTCAGCACACGTTTCACTTGAATCAAGCAGTTTTAACAGTTTTCTAATTTAACAGTTCTCAAGGCAAAAAAAAAAAAAAAAAAAAAAAAAAAACTCGGAGCTCATCTGGACATAGGTCTGTCCCTCGTGAGAAGAAAAAACGGTGTGCCTGCTGTGACACTTATGCATCCTTATAATCAGTGATTTAGTTGGAACAAAATATTTACAGGAACTCACATTATTAATTCAGCAATTTCCAAATGGACTCGTATTGGGTGTCGAAATCAGCTGCCTCATGTTTCCGACAAGTTGTTTAATCAACTGAAAGTCTCCCCTTTTGTAGCCATGCCTTGGCATATGGTTGTGGGTTAAATATATGCACAGCAGGCCCGACCCTGCTAATGAAAATAAGTCCGCTTGATCTTGCAACCAGCAGCCTATTTCTCTTTTCGGTGTGGATCTCATTCATGGTACTGAAAACTCTTTCAGCTTCTGCTGAAGAGATGGCAATGGTCGGTACAGTCTTGATTAAAGGCATCAGCTCCAATGGAATTTCCTTGGTCTCGACATACTTTCTAAAAGCATTAATGTACCTCCTCTTGCCTGACATGTGGAAAAAGTCACAAAGATTGCGAACACTCTCATCACCATAGCAGATATACAAAGTAGAAGTGGAGGGTCAATTATTTTTGTATAGTGCCTTTGAGTCACTGATAACTTTTGTCATTCTCTCATGTCTCTGCTGACTAGAGCTGGAACCAAAATGAGATGATGTGGACACATTTTCCATAAGCCTGTTACTTAAACTGTTCACCAGACTTCTGAAAAACTGTTCTCTGTAAATTTTTACAACTTTTTTAGAATCATGTAATCCTATGTTTCTAAACTTTTTGTTTTCTGCTGCTTTAAGAACTGTTCTGCAGTATTCTCCAGAAGCTGAGTTACACATGGATTCAAACACTGCGCTTCTTTTCTGCAACTCTAATGACAAATCAGCTAACTCAACAAGAGCATCATACATAATTGCAATATTTTCTAGAAATTCTACACATGTTAACATATTTTCTAGACCTTGGAATTTTGCCCTTTCTTTGGAGTCTCTCTGGTGGTCATTTTTGGCCTCACTAAAATGTTTGGTAGGGCACTATAGTTTTCCCAGGCAGCTTTTACAGTTCTCTGGCTTGATGCTACCCATATTATTGTAAATATTTTTCCAATCTTCTTACCTCTTTGTTCCAGTGAACAAATATTGAGTACCCTTTGATTTTTGGGAGACATGCTGTATAAAGAATACAATTTGTCAAAGAAAGAATGCAAATGGTTAACACATGTAACTTCATTTCTTGTATCAGAAACGGACTATTCCAAGCGATGGTTTAAGCAGTGCCAGATTACTATATCTAGAAATAACTTTAAAAACTGTGCTCCAACTTCATTTTTTCTACCTAACATTACAGAGGTCCTATCACATGCTAGACCAACTAAATGTTCTGCCAGAAAGTGTTCATTCATCCCATGTGAAGAAAGATTCTTCAATATCTCTCGAGTAATAACATCTGCTGTAGTATTCAAGATCTATCAAGGCCCAGAAAAAGGAAAACACTTCAGAATTATATGAAAGAGCACATCTCAAACATAATACCAAAACCGATTTTACACTAACTGTTGTTGAATCGTCACTCGTAATACTGGTTCTCCTCTGATTTTCTGTTATAGATTTTGCTATTTTATTTCTCATTGTCTTTGAAATGTGTTCAATAATATTAGCACAACTACAATTTGTATGAAGAACTCGTCCCATACTTAAACCATTTAATTGTTGAACTTCAACATAAGCCTGTAGGTCTACGAAGGGTCTATTTCTTTTCGCAATTGAGTATGCTGTTCGAAATACTCGAACGGTGGTTTTTAGGTGTTCGACATTCATAGTGACCAAGCAACTTTCAAATATCTTTTTGTTAGATTCTGATTTTTGTAACATAGCTTTTTTGTGAGATTCTGAATTTTTGTGCTCAAATATTTTTTTCCGAAGGCTTGCTTGTTGTTGATTAATATTATTTCCGTTGATATGAACATTGCATTCTACCCATACTTTCATTAGCTTAAGTCCTGCCCATTTAGAAACTCCTAATCCTAATTTACTTTCCTCTTTACATATATTGCAGCCTAAATTTGTTCTCTGACAAAAAATATCGGAACTGGGACTCGTTCCAACAGTCTGGAAAATCTTATCTTTGGTAGCTGGGTCTTTAATTTCACAGTCGATGGTAGATGGTGTAGAACCATAACCTAGAGTCTACCTTGAATCTGCATCACACGTTTCAGCAACATTTAACCCAGGCTCTGTCTTTATACTCACGTCTTTAATGAAACTAATGTTCTCGGGACTCCATGCAGTTTCGTTTTCACTTGAGCCATCACACACCTTTTTAGTTTTCTTTGATTCTTCATCTTCATCCCCAGCACGTTCTTTTTGAACCCAGCCACTTCAGTAAACTCATGGTCACACTCACAAATCACTTTCACAGCCACTGGAAAACTTGGAAGGTACTACGGGGCTACTGATGTTCATTAACTGTAAAGAGATTCCATAATATCTGCTTCACAGCAACACATTGAGCAAAACATAAAATAAAACTTGAATTCACACAAACATAACGAGTGGAAGAAAGTTGCTGTGCTCACTTCCCGCTCTCCGAATCCAATAGCAGTGTAGCCAACCTTAGAGAACCAGAAAACTGCCCAGGAGTGTAAAAGCGACCTATCTTATGAACATAAAACCGTAAGGTTCGATATTAGTCTGCTAGAGTACACCCATGACGTTTCAGCGCTATGTATAGATTATAAGATTTTCTCACTGAATGTAGAAAGTTTACGTCATCTTAATGCGGGAAAATATTTTCAGAAACGGCGTTCCGGCCCGTTCCGGTCCAACTAAACCACTGCTTATAATAACTACTAGACTTCCCCCTCTCAAATTTCGTGTACAGCCTGATCTCGGCGTATCAGAGGAAAAATAGTGCAACAATCAAAATATCCAGCTGGGTGATTCCCTGGCTCGACAACACCCGTAGCGCCACAGGCTTTAAGTTCCCGCGAGCTCGCAGCCAGATAAAGATATGCTTGCCCGACTTGATCATTATAAAGAGCGATTTTGGAAAATAATACATAGGATTATTTTTATTTCTTGCCAGGATGTTGAGAGTTATTCATTTTAAGTTTATGTTCCTAAATAGCTCATTCCATCTCAGTGACTTAGGTGATTAAACTTGACCATTAGTCCTCTGTTCACGACCCTATCGGGTACAATATGTAACTTTCAGTACATGTGTACTGTCTCGGATCGCAGGAGCAATGAAATGAGTGTCGCCAACTTTGTCCCACACCCTGAAGAAAGAACCATAATGAAGGAAAGTACTGATGGGCTACAACAAACCCTCGAACAGTGGCCATTGATCTAGAAGTCGAGACAGACACCCAGCAGCTCCAAGAAAAGGAAACAGAAATAATGAAGGCGATGATGACAAGAACGAAGATGTTTACGTAACGTGAAGTGCTACCGACATGCCATATCAGTCTCTTTCGCCAGTGAAAAGTAACGCAAAAATGTAAGGCATTATTTGCCATGGCCACATTTTAATTGAGAACCCTGCTACCAGGGATAATTGTGCCCAGAGTACACTTCTGGATTACTGAAGAGTAAATGACAGAACCGTAAGTGGTTTGTACTGTGACGAAGTTCTACGCAACAACTGATTTGTGTTAGTGCTGTTATATATTTTCGCCTTTATTTTTATATATGTACTACCTAAAGTCCCCGTGCTTCGCTACGGAATTTTAAGAAAGACTGACTTTGTGGTTTTCGTAACTGAAGTCAGCGTAAGTCATTACAAAAACGTCAGTAGGAAAGTAGTGATTAAAAGCAATGTTACCATATAAAATACTCGATCAAATGAAAAACCGCACATTTACTCAATTTTAACGAACAGTACTACGGTGCCGATCTAACAGTCCAAAGTTCCAATGCTGGAATGACCAGGCCGCAGACAGCCATGAACACTCCTCTGCTTTTATTCCGTTAAATATGCACACTGCTCATTCCAATCAGTGCCTCAGCGTAGGGATTAAACAGCTCGAATGCCATGACGAACCAGTGTGTTACGTATCAGTAGTATCAGAATTTTTATAAACCAGAGGAATGGCATGATATAGAAGAAAGTTTTCTAACTCCCCAGCTACTTCCCGCCAATATTCTGGCAGGCTGTTATACTCGGTACGATCGGGCGATTTAGTCGAGTGGTTAGGGGCGTTCAGCTGTGTGTTTGCATCCGGGAGATAGTGGATTCGAACCCCACTGTCGGCAGCCCTGAAGATGGTATTCCGTGGTTTCCCATTTTCACACCAGGCAAATGGGGCTGGGGCTGTACCTTAATTAAGGCCAAGGCCGCTTCCTTCACACTGCTAGCCCTTTCCTATCCCATCGTCGCCAGAAGACCTATCTGTGTCGGTGCGGCGTAAGTAAATGTTTTTAAAAATACTCGGTACGCAGAGTAATCTTATCTATCGGAGATGAGTGGCTACAGAAGACACAAAACACGTCACAACAATCAATGCTCAATGTAATGTTATTGTTGATCAATTTTATGAGCTTTCTGTATTGTAGGCCTTCACATTTAGTTTTCTTTCGATTCTGTGATATTAAGACGTCTATAAAATTATTTATATCGTAGACTTTAGTTCCTAATTCTCCGACTTTACATACCGATTTTCATTAAATTATGTTAACCCATTTTCTCGTGACTCCGCCTTTATATGCACGTAATAACAAAAATCCAAATTCGTGAATATCTCTGTGATCATAGTCGTAATTTGATACTATATAACTTTGGTTACGTAGTATTTATCGATACGACCACTAATAACATAAATATTTCAGAATTAAATTTTAGGCCTTTCCCTAAACTACCATTTCACTCAGAGTGAATAAAATTATTTATGGCCTAGATTGTAGCGACTTATTCCGTAACTTAACATGCCAGTTTTATACTATCCTTTTTAAATTATGAGCTCTGTACAGAAAAAGAACTCTTATTTTATATGTATAGATTGCTCTAACTGCATTCTTCACTGTTTGCCTGGTGTGAATAATTCTCTAAAACGACGCAGTAATAATACACACTAGCAAATGTATTACACGTAGATATTCAGAGTACACAAAGGCTAACCGTAACAAAGGCGTGACAAGAAAAGTTTAGGTTAGGATGATCATGAAATTTCCTTCTATTTCACTTGAACTTATTTTTATGCTGGAGGTACCGTTTTCGTTTTCGAAGAAGTACTTGCAGATTTTCTTGCTTCCCATACGTCCTAACTAAATTCTGTGCATACGAATTGGACGAAGTTATACCGTATTATTTATTTATTTATTTATTCGTATTAGAAGCATTAATACTATAAATACATATACATGTATACTCTTACTGAATTATATACCTTATAGACAAAGTCCCACTTATCAAAAAAAAAAAAAAAAAAAAAAGGTCTATACTACTTTTGCCCAGAAATTGGCGACATCCAGTGCATTTTCTGTTGCCTGCAGTAGATCATGTTTTAGGGCACCTACTACACCGCAACAAATGAGACGTCGTCTGGATTGCACCACACTTACACAATGAAGACTCGTTGTTGAAACCCGACTTCTGCAGGTTGCTTTTACATCTAGTCACGCCTGCTCGTAATCTGTTCAGTGATCTCCAGGTACTCCATTTCTCCATGTGACCAGGTGGTAATTCTTCACTTGGTGTCAACCATTCTTCGGAGCGAGTGCAGCTTGCGCGCTACATATCAATTCGGGATTGCTGAGGTGTCCCGTTAAGAGCCTCTGTTGTTCTGAGGAAGCTTTTCCTTGATTTGAGTCTTGGAGTAACTGGCCTGTATCCATACAGAGGGTGAGCTTCAGATGTTTCCGCCTTCTTCCTCTCGTTTTTTGCTACAACCTCTCGACGGATATCAGGAGGGGCAATACCAGCAAGGCTGTACAATTTTTTCAACGGAGTAGGTTTTAGACAGCCGGTAATGATGCGACAGGTATCTTTTAGAGCAACATCTACCTTCCTGGCGTGACTTCACTTGTACCATACTGAGGATGCATATTCCGCTGCAGAGTAACATAGAGCAATGGAAGAGGTTCTCACAGTATTGGGATGCACCCCCCAGGTAGTACTCGTTATCTTCCTTATAATATTATTTCTGGCTGCCACTTTTTGCTTGGTGTTCGAGCAATGTTTCTGGTAAGTGAGAGCACGGTCAAAGGTAAATCCAAGATATTTTGGTATGAAGCAATGTTCTAGTGTGGTTCCTTTCCAAGTGATTTTGAGAGTTCTGTTTGCCATTTCATTTTTGAGGTGGAAGGCACAAGTCTGAGTTTTACTGGGGTTCGGTCTCAGCTGATTCTCCTTCTAGTAAGCAGACAGCACTGAAAGTGCATTGCATAGATAAAGCTCTGTATTCTTTCAGGTAGCGGCTGGTGATTGGTGTAGATGTTGAACAATGACGGAGAGAGCACACTTCCCTGAGGTAATCCATTCCTCTGTGATCTCCACCTGCTCCTTTTCCCCTGAAATTCAACGAAAAATCTTCTATTTTCAAGGAGGTACCTAATGAAGCAGGTAAGCTGCTAGTAATTAGTAGTATTGCATAGTTTCATAAAGAGTCGTCTATGGTTGACGGTATCATATGCAGCTCTAAGGTCAACAATTACAGCTCCAGTGATCTGTTTCCTTTCGAAACCATCTTCGATATGTTGCGTTAACTTCAACACTTGAGATGTACAGCTCTTCCCAGTTCTGAAACCAGCTTGCTGTGGTATGAATATTGCCTCTAACTTCTCCATTACCCGATGAGGTATGAGTCTTTCAAGGATCTTGTACTGTTGGCAAAGGAGCGAGATGGGCCAATAACTCTTTGGATCATTTGGATCCTTGTCTGGCTTGCGAATAGCTATAACCCTGGCTTTCCTCCATAATTTCGGGATCGTGCATGATTGGATGTAGTTGTTCATCAGCTCTATTAACCAGTGCTTCGTGGCTGGACCAAAGTTCTTAATTTGCTCAACTCTTACGTCGTCAAGGCCAGCAGCTTTACCATTCTTGGCTTTGCTCAGTGCATAATCAAGCTCAGCCTGAGTTAATGGTTGATATAGAATGCTGGTTTCTTGATCAGGTTTTCTCTCAAATAACTTCTTACTAGTCTTGATGGTTCTAGTAGCCTGAAGCGAGTTTCTTGAGGTCTTATTACAGGAAGTAGCTGACACATTATTGGTCTATGTTGTGTTTTGGGGATCGGTAAGCACACAGATTTATGACAATGATGTGCTATACTCTCGCTTACGAAGAGGAGATCTGGATTAAATCCTCGTTGCCATCTTCCACAGTTGAAGGATGGAGATAGTTTGCTCTCCTGGATGAGAGAGAGGTGGTTACTTTCAGTCCAAAAAAGAACGACTTCTCCGTATTCATCTTCATGCGTGTATCCCCACACGGGGCTGTGCTATTGAAATCTCCTATTACTACAGATGTCTTCTCTGAATAGAAAGTTTTAGGTGAGGCAAAGGAGAATCTTTCTGGAGGAGGCTTATAGACGGAGGTGATTACACAATTACTGAGTTCTAGGGATATTATCTCGATGTTGTGGTTGACTGTAGAGTGGACACTCTCAACTTGGATCTCTGGTTTGACAAAAACGGCACTACCATGTTTAGGGTGTGGTATTTCTGCAACTAACTTCATACCTGGTATATATGGTCGATTCAGATGGTTATCTTTATGAGTTTCCTGAATGCATACAACATCGCATTTCTGTTCTTGGCATAG
The DNA here is from genome assembly GCF_040414725.1 of Anabrus simplex. NCBI lineage: Eukaryota > Metazoa > Arthropoda > Insecta > Orthoptera > Tettigoniidae > Anabrus > Anabrus simplex. Next base: position 84,411,024 of record NC_090276.1, on the reverse strand, counting down.
TTCATATAGCAATTGTTGTTTCGGTGAGAACAAGCCTTCGATGTTCGCTGAGATTACAGTCAGAGTAGAACCGTTTATTAGGTCCCATGATTGGATCTGTATATCTTTACTTTAGTGCTTCTGGAATGCTGACGTTCGGTTCAGTAATGGAAATTTAATTCCAACTACCTTAGCAGGGGCACCACGAGCAGGAATCAGCTTCACCCCCACCGTATTATTAAAATGCTGCGTTCGTCATTTAAAACCAGCTACGTTATTAAATACCACAATTCTTCTTACCTGGTATTGCCCAAACCGACGTTACACTAGTGATTTACATGGAAAAAATCGTGACTCCATATTGTCAAATTGCAGGATTGACGGTTAAGTGTAAGACGTTATATCGGTAAGTAGAGTCCTTGAACTGTATGGTTAACGACACTGAATCGAACCCTACAATGACAAAATAACTGTTAATTATTATTATTATTATGAATAGGGGAAAAATAGTAGGATTGTACCCTTAGTATATAAGCTTATATGGCAGGGTTTAATCGTGAACTGCCGTAGGATGCAAGTGATAGTTGCACAAGTGTAGCCTGTTACAATTAGTGTGATTGAACGGTGAGAACAGGGAAGGCGCCTACTGATCTCAACTCAAACTAAACGCTACCAGTCGTGTACCGGTATTTCATATTTAGCATTACTTTTCATACCTTGGAAATTGTTTTGGCAAAAGATTCTTCATATTGTGTCTGCCTCTAATGATGATACCTTGTTCTTCATTGACAGATATCCTGCAAAAATATCAGAACATAATTCAGCTGCAGAGATTGCAATCGAAGGCAGAAGTTTTCTCAACTGTTGTCGATGCAAAACGCCTCAACACCACACTCCCTTGTCAGCGGAACAGACCTCTTTACGTCCTCTGGTGCACTGCTGACACCAAAGAACGGCACTTGCGACAGGTAGGTGAAGGCATACGAGGTCTGAAAAACAATACGCCCGTAGTAATAAGAACATATTTATTTATTTACTTATTAAAATGTGCATTCATTTTTCGCTTTGAAAGTAGACGGACCGTAAGCACAATGCAGTACCTTCATAACACATCAAACCTTATAATAGTAAAACAAATACAAAATAAAAACAATGAAAATAAATAAAAGGAAGAACAAGGAAAAGTAAGTAGACATGCAGAGAAAATAACGATCTAAAGTAGATCAAGCACTTTTCCTTACAGGAATTATAACAAGAATATAAGCAAACTGAGTGCTGACTACAGTAGTAAATTCCTTAAAGAGGACCGATTATGAAAGAAAGAGTATAACATTTCAATTTATAAAACAGGAACAGAGGTTTTCAAAATTAAAGACAGCGTGTGATTCTGAAAATAAAACTAATCCTGCACCAAATGTGTTGTAAGAACATAGCATTTTAATACATTTTGAAATCAGGTGATTAGATATTCTGGATCTCTGAATGTAAAGGACTGCGTTCTGGAGAGCTCTAACGTGTGGAATGTGAAAGAAGATAAAATTCAACACTCCAATGGAATCAAATTTATTGTTTTGAACGAAATAATACATCTTGTGTTACACAGAGTTGTGAGGTTAAAATTATTTTTCAAATACTGTGTTGATGTATCAAAAGGACAAAATATGTTATTTGTTTTATAATACAGACACTGTAAAAAGCTCATTTTGAACAACTTCGATAGCATGTATTTGTTCCATTGAACGCGGGTCCCTTATAATTAGAGAGACATGTTCTAGTTTACTCCTAACATGGCGAGTGAATATCTGAACAACTATCGATGATTGAGTGAATAATTTAGAACACCTTATGGTTGGCATCGTTCCTTAGTTTTGTAATATGGGCGTTGAAATTTAGTTTATCATCAAATATTACTCCTAAATCCCGTATTGTCGAAACTCTTTCCAATTTAGTATATTTTATATAGTAAGACGCTATCACACATTTCTGTTTCCCGGTAAATGTTACAGCTTTACATTTCTTCACACCACAGCAAAACACGATCAAAATCCTACTGATGCGCATCCTTCTTGTTATTTATACGGTATTTTATACAGTTTTACATCATCAGCAAACAACTGGCATGATATACATTATCCGATAAGTCATTAATACGGAATTGGAACTAAAAGGGGAACTGAACTGTTTCCTTGAGGAACACCATAATATGGAATGAAGTGGTCTGACATTAGAAATCACAGAAAGATCTGTGCTATTGGTATGGAAGTACTGCAATTTATACACACGCTATTACGTTACATATTACACTTTTACTTTGAAAGCCTCAATCGAGCGCCTGTCATTCGGCTCCCATGGCTGTCGTCTAATTTTTAATTTAATTCTTTGCGCTACAATTATGTAAAACATTAAGTGTACTATTAATATTTTGTTCAGTTATTTTCTAGATTGGATCCAGCTGGAGCGGTCTGGCTTTTACTTCAGGGCAACCCCAACGCCACCATTACAGATTTATTCCAGAGCCTCTACATCCCCTTTCATTGCGAGTTCCTGGTGGCGGCTGAGTCTCAGGGGACCGTGGAGCTGACTGAGGTTTATCGCGTGCACCAAACATTTCCACTCGTGACGTCACACTGGGGCAGCTGGAGCTATCGGGACGGATTAAGACCTCCACATTTCCGTCTTGTTCGTCGGAGAAGTGATCTACAGGGTCTTACTTTCAACGTGGTCGCAATTCATGTAAGTTGCTACTAAATTTAAGAGTGTATTATGGCAAAGTACATAACTATGTTTTCTATGACAGAGTCTACAGTGGAAATAATAATAATAATAATAATAATAATAATAATAATAATTCCATATTAATAATTCCATATTAATAGACTGTGCACTAGAAAAATATACGTGAATGGCGGAGGACGCTGGAAAGGCAGAAAATCCAAAGCTGGATACAAAGAGGCAACACAAAACACAACCTGGTGACCAACAGCCGTGATTTGGTGTTGTGGTATTCACAAGAGACGTACAGTCACCTCACTGAAAGAGATAGCTGAAGAAACGGGACTGCTGGTTTCCTTCGAAAAGGCGAAATTCATAACGAAGTGCGAAAGCGCACCTGACCATGTCAACACAAATTATGGGAAAATTAGAAGAGTGGGCAGATTTAAGTATCTGGGAGAGATCACACAGCCCAATGGACTCGACAAAGATGCAAACGAAATGAGACCTGGAACATTGGAACAGACAGTACTGCACGGCGGTCAAACCATAGCAGTGGAATGTTTGATAATGAACAGGAAAAACGAACTTTAAGTTATCAGAAGGAAAGAAGGAAATTGAGAAAGAATCAAGAAAATTTTTAGATTTACGCAAGAAAGAGAAATAACGAAAAACTATAATAATAATAATAATAATAATAATAATAATAATAATAATAATAATAATAATAATAATAATAATAATAATAATAATAATAATGTTAAGTTTGTTCGCAGAACGAATCCGTGATCGTTGGATTTATCGTCCGCATTCGCATGCGCAGTTGGTAACCAGTTTGAAACGAGACGAGTTAATTTCCACTACGAACAGAAGTGGGTGGAGACGTCATCTGTTGAGAACCAACATGTTTTGTAACCTGTGAGCTCCAGAAATAAGTTTTATTCGTAACTTCAAGTTTAAAACTGGATGAACACGGCACGAGAGCGACTTGAATGACTAAACAGTATTGTATTCGTTGAAAGTCTGAAATGTGTCTACTTAGACATAAATACAGAAGCGGGGTTAAATGTTTATATTTGGTTGTAGGTTAGTTGAACAACTAATCACGGCCGTGAAGTAATTCTCAGGTCAGTTATGAAACGAACATGGATGGCACTGAGTAGCTGACTGAAAGAGTTTTCGGCCAGGATCAGAAACTGTTCGAATGGTTTACTGATGGTTTCCAACAGTTTGAAAACCTTGTACAAACGTACAAACCAAGTCAGATGATCGCTAGTACGAATGTGAATTTGGATGTGCGCATGCGTCTGATAGTTGGCAACAGTTTCGGACTGTACTACGAACAAAGTTTGTATGGCGTAACCCTGGAACGAGACCGAACACAGATAGGTAAAGTGATGTACACTTGTTGTATGCAAGCTGTAAGCCTCACACCATGGAACCTATCAGGTAAAGTGCTGTAAGCCCTTTCCTGTAATTCTAATAATGTAAACTGTTATTTCTTACCCTTCTTGAATCGTTGAAGAGGCCACAGTACCATCGTCTGTAGCAGAACGAAAGAAAGAAAGAAAGAAAGAAAGAAAGAAAGAAAGAAAGAAAGAAAGAAAGAAAGAAAGAAAGAAAGAAAGAAAGAAAGAATCGAGAGAATTCTTCGGTGCAGGCAGTGGCGAAGCTATTAGTTAATGAATGGGTAGGCAGGAAATCTCATCTTATTTTGTAGTGTAGTTCCATACGTCGAGTTTTCTTGCTTGCAAAATGGTCAATCATATGGTTCTTCAATAGTTGATCACACGTCAATCCCTCCACAAGCTTTTTCTCGATATAAATATTAATGAGACTGCAGATACTTCCATTGTTCATTGTATTACGCAAGTATGTTTTTATCCTTTTCAGAAGAAGCCATTGTCATAGGATATGTTAATATTAAGCGAATCAATTTTGGTACTTACACCCTCACTGGACCGAGGTCATTTAGGACAATATACTGTAAAGTGTCTTGAGGGAACAATGTTTTTTACATATAAATAAATACTTCCCTGCTATTAAACTGAATAGTCTTATGAAAATTTACACCTTTTTAACAGTATGACGTACCCACTCGGCCCACAGATGTTTGACAAAATTATAACGTGGCGGGTCACTTTAATATTAAAATAAATAAATGATATCTCATTTTTTCTCCATGAACAATATCCCATGGGCGCCAGCCTTCAAGCTTATAGCTTGAAAACGAAAGCTGATAATTAATCATAATACGTCATGAGACTCAAAAACTCCCAGGGGTGGGGTGACGGAACACATCATTAAGTATACTAACTTGGAATTTCAGGATCATTAATAATAATTTCAGAACATACAAATTAAAACAGCTATTTATTAGGATGAAAAACATGACGTAACGGCGTATTTACGAAATCTGAACTTACGGAAGCAAAAGAAAAATTGAATGAAATTAACTCTAAGAAAATGAACTGTTGCGCGAAGACTTGCAGTAACTTATGCCATAAGCTTACCATATGTAGACTCTGTTGTCTTGAAGCTGATGATGGGTGGATATCTCGTACCGGCTGCCTCATCTGTTGTTGGATTCCAGTCCTACTTATGCTTTTCCTGCCCTTAACACTTCCCACTTTACTCCTTACATCAAATCGTAATGAGTCCTAATTTTAAGTGCAAAACCACCATGGGTTATGTTCATGGAGAGAATAACACTTGTATTCTTCCGTATTATGGAACAGTAGCGTAGCTAAATTCATAATAAATAATAAATAATAGTCAAAACCGGTCTCCCGTTGACTACCTCTCGTCACTGAGATAACAAGTCCCAATGAGAGTAACTTTTGAGTAGTATATACTCAGATGCGAAGTGAACTAAGTTAAAATCTTCTCCGATGTGCAGACGTAGAATCGTAGTAAGAGTGTCTTCCAAGAGTGAGAATCAGAATGTCCTCTCCAGCTCTTGTCTTCGAAGTATATCCGTTCAAAAGTCTCCTTCCATCAGCCATATCACATGGTCCAGTAAGAATCGAGGTCTCATCCCTTCTCCTATGTATTGCTGTGAATCCATCACGTTGCTTCATTACGTTCATTCACATAGGCTGAACTTTCCCGCTGAAATAAAGCGTCAGGTAGCGAAGTTCGAAAAGTGGGCGTTTATAATTTATCAACTGTCTCTTCATGAGGTAGAGAGGGTGAGGTCTCTCGTAACCTAGATGACGTACTTTTCCTGGAAATGGGCTGAAATTTTGCCTGCTGACTCTGGTCACCTCACAACGGCTATTGGAAAATTTACTGCAAGTTATAAATGATGTTGAAATACTTTACCCAATAATTTGTTCGTTCGATACATAGAAATGAAATGATGATTGAAATGGATGATGAAAAACCCTATATATATTCTGTACCGGTTACGACCTGTACATGCATATTTTTTGAGAGTTGATCGTATTTTATCACCACGCGTATTACTCCGTGCATGCCTGGTTTGTTTACATTCAGCAAGACGAGCGAGCAAGCTGAGAACAGCTGTATGCGTGACGTAGCCGCAGGGGCCAGTTAGATCACCCGCCTGTCATGCCATGTGCAGCTATCCTGAACTCGTATGTTCCAGATTCAAGCGTCACACCTTCCGGAACATTCGATGGAGAAAAAATTTAAAACTCCTATAATAATTGGGGTAGCGACTTGATCAACATGTCATCTTTAAGGGAATTACATAAACGTCGCAATGCTTGAATTTCAAGAAAATCCGTCGAGGGATTCAAGAAATAACCACCTTCACGGCATATGTGATGTAATGTCCCCAAACCAAATATAAGGAGGGCTCAATATAGCCTGATATCTCAGTCAGTCAGTGACAGTCGAGTAGTCAACGTGGCCCTACTCGCTGCCATTATCGTCGGAAGCTATCTTCGTGTGGTTATAGTATCAATGAGGAACTCTGAATTCTTCTAAGTCTTTATAAACGAGACTCGTAATATTTACGTGTGTTGAGAAACTCTGAATTTTTTGTCTTTATAAATGTGACTTGCAATATTTACGAGTGTTGAGGACTCTAATTTTTCGCCAGTAAGACTTGTAATATTTACGAGTGTTGAACTCTAAATTTTCGCCAATAAGACTTGTAATATTTACCAGTGTTGGACTTTAACTTTTCGCCAGTGATTATTTAAAGACTTGTCATATTTACCAGTATTGGACTTTAATTTTTTCGCCCGTGATTATTCAAAGACTTGTCATATTTAGCAGTGATGGACTTTTCGCCAGTGATTATTCAAAGACTTTTAATATTCACGAGTGATGAACTCTAAATTTATTCGAAGTTTCCGTGAGCCTAGACTTGTGATCTTTGCCAGTGATTACTTAAAGACTTGTAATTTTTTTCATTGATGAACTACAACATTATTGAAAGTCTTCATGACCACGGACTTGTCACTTCCATGAGTGTTAAAGAGTGGATTCTTGAAAGTCTTTATGAACATTGTCTCGTGATTTTTACTAGTGGTGAGAAAACTCATTACTCAAGGTTTTCATGAACTTTGATTTATTCTGCGAGTGACGAAGAGCACACTTTCGGAGTTTGCATGGATTCTACCAACCTCATTGTACTTGGGTAATGTGACTACCCTCAACATCGTCAGGAACCAGCGGAGGTCATCACGAGCATCGGGAACTTGAGGCGTATTCCGTACAACCACCCTGGATGGTCCGTCCGCATCTTGACGGAGTACTTGGGCTTCTTCTGGAACGTGTTCCGGCCGGTGCGGCCTGGTGAGCTGGGGACCCGGGCCATTTAAAGGACAATGTGGAGGACAACCCCTATCTACCATGAGCTGATGTGCAATTTAACATGCATTACATTTATAAACTCTTATCAAATCAGATTCAAATTTTTCTTGTAGATAGGACCCTGCCTCTTGTACCAAGCCCTAGCTATTATTCATCCAGTTTAGCCCTGAGAACTATTCCATGCTTGCATTGAAAATAAATCTTAAAGTCGGGCTCTTTTACTGGTACAATACATATTAATTTAAACATGACCTATCAGTGATTAAATATATACATCTTATCAATTAATTATATAGTTCAATAATTGAAAATATGCATTGATGTCCCAAACATCACATTCGCTCCTCTGAGCCTGAAACAAGTAGCACTTCCGTTGATGGCTCACACCTACACTTTGCCACTTACGTTTCACTTGTTTTTCAAAACAACTGTACATTCCTTCATTGCTGTATACAACATAACAATATTTTACAAAATAACAACTTGATGATTCCACCTACAACTTAATAACAAATAATATATAACACTTCAAAATTTCCTTTAAAACACAATATTACAACTTAGCGAGTTTCTGATGTCTCACATACTCTCAAATGTTCATCATCTCTTCCTGATTTCATGAATCCAGTGTATGCAACACTTGACAATTCAATTTATATCTGTACAAAATTTACACAAACAAAATATATCGTATTACTCTTTCAAGTGTTTAATACGTTCTTGCTGTATGACTATCACTTCACACACGCCAACACATTCACGTGGTTTTGGCCTAGGGTAAAATTATTGCATGTCTTTATGATGACTTCATATAGTATACGGGGAATCTACAAATCTTAAACTGCTATATTAATGATCCTCGTTATATATAAATCAAATACTAGATTACCTATACATGGCATTACATAAAGAGAAGAGACGTAACCTTGGTAATGAATTCGTGTCAATCGTATACACACACATCGTGTAGCAAGCAAAACAAAACTTGGAAAACTCCACTTTCCAGAGAGCGGTCATTCCACGCTGCGACAGGTGTATATTATATAAGATATAAGCGTGGCCTGGCTCACTGTCCTATATTCCAGCTCTACGGAAAGTCCACCGGACTCGTAAAATATTTACGTAAACTCCTAATGTTGTACGAATCCAGTAAAATGCAATTGCCGTTAGATAATTTATAAGCACAAGGTCCTAGTTTCTTATGTATACGATAAGGTACTTGATATAAAAGGAAAAACGTTTTTGTGACTTTATCTTCACTGTTAGATAACATGGGAACTCTCAAAAGAACAAGGTCACCTACCTCTAATTCATCCAGTACCTTACGTTTTTGCTGCTTCCTTCGAAGGTTGCCAGCTTTTACTAGGTTTTCTCTGGAGAATCTAACATATAATTCAGCATTACGCTGTGGCACCTCAGTAATACCCAATACTCTCACCAATTCATTTTGTGGTCTAGTACCGAAATGAACTTGCAAAGGTGTCAATCTAGTGTTTTCGTGCTGTACAGCATTGATCGATGTCTCAATAAGGGATAATTGCGCTACCCAAGCGGAATGCCTCTCGTGTACTAGTGACCTAAACATGCGCGCCAGTTCCTTCATAACCCGTTCACACATGTTCCCTGAGGATTTCTGATGGATGAATAGACCTGAGTAATACCTAATTCACTAATTACGGCTTTCCACTTCTTCGATGTAAATTGTGGTCCACGGTCTGATAGTATTCTCTGAGGAGTACATAATTCAGGGACATACTTCTCTTGGATTATACGACTACAGGATTTTCCTGTTGCTTTCCTCATAGGGTATAATCTGACCAATTTAGAGAAAGCGTCTATCAAAACAAAAATATATTGAAAGCCATATTGCCCTTTAACAATGGGACCGAAAAGGTCGATACACACCAAGTCACCAGATGTTTCTGCAATTACTGCCTGGCGAGGTCCTCTAAATAACGGTTCGGTATCTTACTTCTCTGACATAAATCACAAGTGGCAAGAACCTTTCTGATTTCTCTTCCCATCTTGTCCCAGATAAAATTTTGTTGGATTTCAAACAGAACCTTATTAGCACCATAATGCCCTAATTCCCTGTGGATGAACCAAATTAATTCCACACGTAGCGATTTGGGTACACAAATAGCCCATTTATGTTCGCTATATTTTCTAGCTAGAAATCCGTCTAACAATTTAAAAACGTGTCTACCGCGAGTCACAGTAACCTGCTCACCTCCCTGAAGTACAGACAAAGGTTCCCTACATTTTTCGTCCACAGACTGTTCCATCAACAGGTTGCGTAATCTGTTTAGAGCAGGCTTATTGTCCTTACTAAGGCATGCACAAATTAAAATGCCTTCCTGTGTTTTCAGCAAACTTCCTTCATCACACAATTTCTGATCTCTGCACAACAGAAAAATCGTACTCCTGTAAGGCCAGTATCCACCTACTAACCCTATTTGATGATAGCATACATGTAGGTATAAATAAAAGAGCATGATGATCAGTCTTAATCTCAAATTTTACACCTAAAACATAGATCCTAAATTTACTTAAGGAATACACAATAGCTAAGAATTCAAGCTCGGTAATGGAATACCGTTTCTCCGGTTCACTTAAACCTCTAGACGCTAATGACACAATTCTTAAGTCTCCGTTGTCATCCTCTTGACGTAATACACCAGCCAGACCATAGTGAGATGGGTCAGTGAGTAACACATACTTCTTATTTGCAGCGGGGTACTTAAGAACAACCGCTTGCCTGAAACCTTCTTTTAAAGCATTAAAAGCTTTGTGGTAACCTTCTGTCCATTTCCACTTACTGCCGGCTTTTAACAAGGCTCTAAACGGCTCAAGTAAGTTTGCAAATCATAGTACAAAGCGTCTAAAGAAATTGCATACTCCAATATACGACCTAAATTCCTTGATATTTCTAGGTGTACTGGTATTCAATATCTTCTCAATCCTTGTACTCTCAGGCGTAACCCCTATCGCAGATATACGGTGTCCCAAAATGTTACCTCCTGTCTACCAAGAACACACTTATCTAACTTCAAAGTAAATCCAGCACGCTCTAACTTAGTAAACACCTTCTCTAAGTGACACAAGTGCTCTTCAAAGATCCTAGACGCAATCACCAGATCATCAATATAAACCGTGGCGAAATCACCTGTATCATCACCTAATGCAATATTTAATGCTCTTATTAAGGCTGCAGAACTTGTCTTCGTCCCGTATGGAACGCGCTGAAACTGATACAAGCTGTAATTATGACTAAATGCTGTTAAAGCCCTGTCCTCTACTCTTAATGAAATCTGCCGAACACTACTTCTTAAATCAACAGACGAAAACCACTTTTTACCCTCAAAGCCCTGAATTAACTCTTCAATTGTCTGCGATTTTAGCTGGTCAGCAAAAATACTTTTATTCATATTTCGCGCGTGAATGCAAAGTCTGACGCTCCCATCAGTCTTAGGCACAACGATTAAAGAATTTAAATACTGGCTATTTGACACTTCAATAATCCCATCGGCTAACATAGCTTGTATCTGATCGTCAACTGCCTTGATATATTTGTGTGGGATAGCATACCGTGGCCTGCTGAAAGGACTGTCATCCAGCACTGACAAAGAATGTTCATAAACCTGTGTTTTACCGGGTCTCTTAGAAAAAATCTCAGCGTGTTCACATAACACTGCGAACAATTCGTCCCTCTGGACTTCCTCTAATTTACTGTTACTCGCAGCTTCAAATAAGGCATCCTTCTGATCCTCTTTCAATCACAACTGGCATAAATTAAACCCTTCACTGGGTTTCTCCTCATATCTAGAAACCTCAATAACACTTCACATAGCACAAACATTCGTTTTCCTCTGAATTTCATTTTTCAGTTCGAGTTTGACATACTTATTATCCCACTTCAGATTTACCGTTGCATCATTGTAATCTAACTGAGCCGATTTCAAAGTCAACCAGTCACATCCCAAGATGAGATCAAATACCAGGTGAGGAATAACCAAACATACCTGTACTGAAATAAAACCCTCTATACAAATCGGCACCGCAACCTTCTTGCATATTTGTTTCGACTTTTTACCAACAGCTGTAATAATGAATGTAGACTTAACAGGCATCTCTTCCATCATAATACCCTGTTTAACTAAAGAGTCATACCATTCTGAACTAATACATGATATCTGACTTCCTGTATCAATAAAGCATTAACATACGCCCCCCAAACTTCTAATTGAACCACAGGATTAACCACTTCATCACCCGAATCTAAATAATTATGATCTGGTTCACACATAAGATCTTCCTTAACATCTAGGTCATACGGCAATAGTTTCATAACACAATTCCTAACTACTTCCTGGTAAGGCTGGAATTCTGACCCATCATTACAGCCTGCATTTAGTTTAAAGGTTGCGATCGTGTACCTACACTTGGCTCGTTAGTAACTTGTCCTCTGACTTGTTGGGCATTTCCCGTTCTATTCTCAGGTGCTCCACCCCTACCGTTATTTCTTGGCTGAAACTGATTACGATTCTCGTAGTTTAGCTGTCTCCTATTGTCCCTTGGTTCACTATGAGGAACAAAATTATGTGAGTTTCCTGTTCCATGCCCAATGTTTCCTAGTGCATCAAAACTCCCTAATAACTGCTCCATTTCCTGAATAGTTTTAATACTTTGCATACACGCTGCTTTGCGTACCCTGTCTGGAAAATGTCGTAACAGTAATCTGACTACATCTGAATCAGCCGTGATTCCGTCTAAATTCTGGAAAATCATAACATGTGACAAGAAATACTCAGTCATAGAGACGCCTTCATTATGTTTGTATTTCCCAAATACTACCCTTTCTCTTTCACGGCTTTGAACGTTTTCGTTCCAGTATTTGTCTGTGAACTTCGTCTTAAATTCCTTCAGACTTTTCATGTTACTTTTATAGACTGAAAACCAGGAACGCGTCTCTCCCACAAAAGCATGATCAATAATGTCGATCGCCTCTTCCCAGTCCATAAACCCTTCCTCAATCCGTTTCCCAAACCGTTTTTCTACTATTTTAAGAAATTATAGTGGGTTAGGTGGTTTCCAATTGAACTTCGGTAATTCTATTTCCTTACTGTAAATCCCTCCATAACTTTGCCTCTCAGTGTTACCTTGCCTTTCTCTTACTTCTCGTCGTATGCGAACTTCTGCCATCGCTATACGGTTCTCTACATCTTTATCTCTTCTTTCAATTTCATTCACTACAGTGTTCTGTTTTTCTTTCAATGTCCTAATTTCCACTGTATTGCCTTATACCATCGCAAACTTTTCTCTTTGTTCCCTAGTGTTGTCTTCTATTATACACTTAACGGTATCGATATTGTTTTGTACCTGTTCCTTAAATTCTCTTATTTCTTCCTTTTGGGTCTCAACTTTATTATTAATACTTGTCATCTGTGTCTCTAACTCCTTTCTGGTGTTGTTGCTTTCTTTTTCCATTAATCCTAACAGCTCACCCCTCTGCTCTACAAATTTCTTTTCTACCTCTTTTTTGTTTTGCTTAGTTGTCTCTTTCTGTTCCTCTATCTGCTTGTTAATTCTTTCATTTTGAAATAATTCTTGTAACTGTTTGCTATGTTTGTCCATCCTTTTAATACCTTCGACCTTGTGTTCATTCAATGCCTTACTTAATACTCGTTTAGTTTGTTCTACTTCCTTTCTGATTTAGTTTGTTCCAATTCCTTTTTTATTTCATTTTTATTTCAGATTTATTTTGTTCCATTTCATTTTTTATTTCAGATTTACTATCCTCTACCTTACTTAATATTAACTGCACCATTTCAAGTAACTGATTATTATTACTCTCAATGTTAGGGCTAACTTCCGCCTCGTCCCCCATCGTACTATCGTCTGAATCTAACGTAACTTCGTCATTCTTACTCTTATTTCCTTCGCTATCTTCGCTCCTATTACCAGTTTCCTCCTCTACACATTTATCTACCTTTTCCTTAGAATTACTTAAAGTATTGCCCTTCAGCACGTGCCCACTACGCATCGTCAAGTCTTTCTCCCCTTGCTCAGCCATGCTACCCCGAAAATCAAACACACATGAAAAATATAATGTGGATACACAACAGTTACCCCAAACTACTGATTTTATTCTTCTATACCAGTACTTAATGATTTACGAGCCCCACAGTTGCGGCGACAGTACGTGACGTACCCACTCGGCCCACAGATGTTTGACAAAATTATTAATATTAAAATAAATAAATGATATCTCATTGTTTCTCCATAAACAATATCCCATGGGCGCCAGCCTTCAAGCTTATGGCTTGAAAATGAAAGTTGATAATAAATAATAATAATAATAATAATAATAATAATAATACGTAATGAGACTCAAAAACTCCCAGGGGTGGGGTGATGGAACACATCATTAAGTATACTAACTTGGAATTTCAGGATCATTAATAATAATTTCAGAACATACAAATTAAAACAGCTATTTATTAGGATGAAAAACATGACGTAACGGCGTATTTACGAAATCTGAACTTACGGAAGCAAAAGAAAAATTGAATGAAATTAACTCTAGAGAAAATGAACTGTTGCGCGAAGACTTGCAGTAACTTATGCCATAAGCTTACCATATGTAGACTCTGTTGTCTTGAAGCTGATGATGGGTGGATCTCTCGTACCGGCTGCCTCATCTGTTGTTGGATTTCAGTCCTACTTATGCTTTTCCTGCCTTTAACACTTCCTACTTTACTCCTTACATCAAGTCGTAATGAGTCCTAATTTTAAGTGCAAACCCACCATGGATTTTGTTCATGGAGTGAATACACTTGTATTCTTCCGTATTATGGAACAGTAGCGTAGCTAAATTCATAATAAAAGCTCTCCTTCCCTATACTAGTCAAAACCGGTCTGCTGTTGACTACCTCTCGTCATTGAGATAACAAGTCCCAATGAGAGTAACTTTTGAGTAGTATATACTCAGATGCGAAGTGAACTATGTTAAAATCTTCTCCGATGTGCAGACGTAGAATCGTAGTAAGGCCCGGTTTCATCAACACATGTTAAATATATACTGTGCCGTTTCACAATTCTTTATAAGAGCTAGAGCAACAAAGATGGAGTCTCTGCGGTCAAAATCTCGAATAAAATACATTTAACGTCAGTACGGGCCAAATTATAAATCTTTTCGTCAGTCGGTTACAGTAATAGCCGCGTTTAGAAGGCGCAGAAAAAAATGACAGATGGACATTATTTGAAACCATTATTCAAGAAAAAAAAGATGCTCATCTTTTACTATCTAATCTGACTTCGGTGTATTAGCAGGACGAAAAACTCATTTTAAAGGAATTATTCAGCGGAGCGATATATTGGAGATTTGGAAACGAAGATTAGTTCCCGACTACACTCTATTTGGCAGAGATCAAGATTTAAACGCCGCGCGAGAGATTTAATACGAGAAACAATAAGAGATAAGATATACTACTGTGGAACTACGTCACGCAGTGACGCAAGCCCTTGATGAAATTTGCCCGACACCGGTTAACATTGAAAGACACTTACGGACCAGTAAATTAAATGCATTTAAGCTGATAAAAGACGGCGGAAAGAAATTTATTTTCGAATCAGAATATACTGAATATAAGTCTTAGACAATTCTGGACTATTTATTGATCTAACTGTTTTCCAGTAAAAACCTGTACAATCTGAGCAACGCAAGAACTATAGTACTTGGAAAATGTCAGCAATGAGTCAAACATTCTATCATTGTTCTGTTCCATACGCACGAGTCTTCATCATGGGTCTGTAAGGAAGCAAGGCGATGCTGCTTGGATTCTGACGAGGCGAGACGATGTTGGCTATCCCGGATGACCAGTGAGCGATGATGAGAAGCCACGATGTACCCAACCACTTGTGGAGGAACCAGATGACCAGTTCATAGTCTCAGATGACCGGAGAGGAGGAAACGCTGAGACCATCTTGAGCAAAGTTAAGTCCAATATCCAAGTCGTTTTCGTAAGTAAGAAGATATTGTTTTCTTTATTTTGCTTTGTAATATTTATTGGTGCGAACACAGTGCGTAAACAAACATCTAGCTAAATTGATTGGAAGTAGGTACTCATCCGTACGAAACGTCAATTCCATTTGTAGGCGTGGTCACCAAGTGATGTTTCGATCGTAATGTTTTCCAGAGACATGCGTGAAGAGATCGCTAAAATTATTATTATTATTATTATCAGTGATGTGTAAGAATGAAGTAGGCATTTATATCTGCGTGTCATAAACTTAAGCAACGTCAAATTGTACGAGATCATGCATAGGATTTGTGTTATGAAGGAATGGTAGTAGACTATTCCAAGTTACGTTAAATTTGGCACTATGACTGTAGCAAATAAAGTAGGCATTTTAGTAATGTCGCGGCACGTTCATGTGCAAGCCAAGGTAATGAATTACGTGATAAAGTGATAGTGTGGTTATATGAAATAAGAGTAATAATTATCGCGTCATGAATATGATATAGAGTTATTGATGATGTATAATGGTTGTAGTTATTGTTTCTTCGAGAGAGAGTCATAGTTGCATGAAATAAGGTCTCGTGATTTCAAATGTTATAATGGAGAAGATTACTGATTTCTCGCCAATTCCACGCAATGATTTTAAGCCTACGCATTTTATCTAGCTCAGGACATGATCTCAGGACGTCGAGTGCAATGTTTCTTTATCCATATTAAGTTACTTGGAGCAGCAAATGTTTACTCTGGATAGTTTGGAGCCTTCACTGATTCGCTTAGGGAGATCTCGAGAACTCACTGAATAATTACACTTCTGTATGAATTTCAATCTATAGGCCGATCGCTGGTGACCTAGGGTTTCGAAGGAGAATCAATTTCTTTTAGCTGGAGATATTGTCATCCGACTAAGTAGATTTTCCGTTGGTAGCATGTGGTGTTATAACCTTGTAGAACCAGAGTGATGACGTTTCTTGCCATTTCGCACGCACGTAGTTTATGTCAATAAGATAAGGTCATATTACCTTAAATTCATGAATTAAATCTTGCGAAGATGTTACTTATTGGATGATTACGACTTACAATGGACGTAGCTTAGCTCATGATGTGTAACATAAGGAAATATGAGTGTCTAAAAAAGCAACTAAATAGGCAGAGAGCAATATTTAAGACGTAAAACGTATATGTGTGTACTTGTCAGAACAACGCAAGAAGAGTTTAGAATATCCTCATTGATAGTCTTAAAGCTACGGACAGTCAATCAGACAGTTGAATTTTAAGTACTGTGATAGTTTTTTAGAATAAATATCAAGTGTTAGTTAACATAATCTAATGCGATTTCCAAGGATGATTAACTTAAACAAATAGAACTCCATTTCTTGACTGAAGAATGGCTCAGAAATCCCACATGTGTTTCTTTATTTCTCAAAATAATACAACTAGAAGGACTATAAATAGTAGTTGATAGGAGCTTTCTTTTCTTTTCTGTGGATGCATCCTACATTTTCAATGTAAATAATTTTCATGTTTTATTTTCTTGCCAAGAAGGCACGTGTAAATACTATTAGCTGTATCCCATTCAATTTATTTATTCATCACCCAACTCGCTAGGGGAATTGAAAGAGAAGGATAGGGCAGTTTATTTTTAAGAATCTTCCCACATGTGTCATGTCATTTACAATATTAATTGATGATTTCGGAGATGAATGAGTACTAAGAAAGGAAACTATTTAAGCCGAGAAGACATTCAATCACTTAGGGTGAAGTGAAAGGACGTGATTTTTCCAACGTTATCGACGGATATGGATTACTAGGTCGACGATGAGTCACTCAATACTAAGGCTACTTTATTAGTAAAATTTTGAACTAATTGCTTGAATATCTGATTTAATATTTAAATAAATTTTGAATGGTGAAACCTAAAAATTCTTTCTTTGTGTTCTTAGCATAAGGTTTAGTTGTAAGATTGTAGTAGTAACGATCGACGACGAATTTCTTAAGAATTAATGAGAATGGTACCTAGCTAAATACGAGTAAGAGACGTCTTTCTGCGTTAGTTAGGGAATACCGTTGTTTGACATGGTCGTTTTTCCGTTGCGGAACTCACACCCGTAGAACTCAGTCACCCGATTTATTGAAGTTAGAGCTAGTCTGGATCTCTTGTGTCCTTGCCTGGACGCGGGAACGGCGCAAGTAGAAAATGTCGCCCATACGTGTGGCAATTCGAGAAAGACACCGTGGTCAAGAACCGTTGGTCGCCATAGAAAATGGCGCCTCAACGTGATGCGAATGGAGGAAAACGCCATGGGAACTGTTGGTTGCAAACCAAACAGAATTTCTTTTTGAGATACTCATGTATGTGGAAATTCAAGAGAAAGTCGTCGTGGGAAGTCAAGAGAAAGAATACGACACAGAACTGTGAAGAGGTCGATTCCCATATGTAACAATAAGAATGAGGAAAACATCGGGAAACCTAGTAAGAAGATGACAGAGATGATAGTCGAAAGACGGGTCTTCAGTGCAATATTAGAGTAAAATGGGAGAATTTACTCAAGAGAATTGGGTGAGACGAAGGAGATATTTTAGAAACTAATGGATGAGGAATTATTGATGATAACAGCAGATTGATTGCATGGAAATGGAAATGTTGTACGGTAATTTCTTTACTGGACTGTTAGGCGTTATAATCTTATGGGATCGAAGTGGACACAGCAAGATATTAGACTGTGAGAACAAGTAGATGCCCAGTATAGATAATGGAACAGGAGAAAGAAGAAATGGATGGTTGCTCTGAAGAGGATGACAGAAAATAGTTGGTAGCAGTCAGAACTAGGAAAGAAGGATAAATTACTGCTAATATGTCAATTTAATTAGATGTAACTTAGATATAAGAGATAGATTGTAAGAGGTTATTTGAGTTATTTTCAGTTAAGAATTGGAGTCATAAGTACATGAACAAGTACCTCATATTTCCTAGTGTGATTGGGTCAACATCGTGAGCTGAATCAGATCCAAGTAGTGAAGCCTGCCTGTGTATTTGCTGAATATATATATTGTTGATTGGAGTAGTGGGAGAGACATTGTTGGAGAACTTGAGTTGTGGAGAATTTAGGTAAAACCATAGAGTTTATTAGGATTTTTAGAATTTAGAATACTAATTGAATATCGATATGACGACGTTAAGCCATTTGAAAGCTCAATTTGAGGAGTATCAAAGGGAACAACGAGAAGAACAAGAACAGTATCGGAAAGACCAAGAAGAGAAACAAGAGAAATATCAAAAAGAGCAGGAAGAGAAAGAAAGAAGACAGAAAGAAGAGCGCCAGGGATTGTTGCAGGCTATAAAGGAAATGATGGAAGAAAACAGAAAGCGCGATGAAGAAGCTAAAAAAGAGAGATTAGAAGAGAATAGAAAGCGTGATGAAGAAGCTAGAAAGCGCGATGAAGAAGCTAAAAAGAGAGATTAGAAGAGAATAGAAAGCGTGATGAAGAAGCTAGAAAGCGCGATGAAGAAGCTAGAAAGGAGAGGTTGGAAGAGAACAGGAAGCGCGATGAAGAAGCTAGAATGCGTGATGAAAAACGCGAGGAAGAAGCTAGAAGACGCGACGAAGAAGCTAAGAAAGAGAGGCAGGAAGAGATGAGAAAGCAGGAAGAGACGTTGAAGAAGATGATGGAAGAAATGAATAAGAAGCAGATGGAAGAAATGGCTAAGAAGCAGGAAGAAGAGAAGAATAAAGAGAGACAAGAACGAGAGGAGAAGGAGAAGAAGCAGGAAGAAGAGAGGAAGAAAGAGAAGCAAGAGCAAGAGGAACGATACCAAAGATTTAGGGAGAGACAGGAAGAAAGACATAGAGAAATGATGGAGGAAATAAGGAGAGGTCAGCAAGAACAAAAAGAAGAAATGAATAAATATCAGGAGAAGATGGAGGAGATGAAAGAAGAGATCAAGAACAATATAGATGAATGGAAAGCTGAAATTAGTGAAAGTATGGAGGAGAAGAACCGAGAGATACGAGAAGAAATAAACGAAATTAGGAGAGAGATGACAGGGAACAGTAACTATCTCCAATCTTTAAAAGAGAATGTAATAAAGGATCTATCAGATAATATGGAAAGGTTAAACCTAGATTCCCAAGAAAAGTGGAGATTATGTGAGGAAAGTATAGGAAAACTAGGTGAGGACGTGCTAACCACGAGTACAAGTCTGGAAAAGAAGTACGACCAGGCTGCAAACCAAATTGGAAGCAGAATAACGGAGATAAGAGAGGAAATAGAACAACATAAGGATGAATTAAACCAAAGAATAACGAAATCTGAAGAAGGGCTTAGACAAATGCAAGCTCAGTTACAAGAAATTCGAGAGGAAGGAACAGGAAAGACTGTTATGATGTCTAGTAGCGAGCGGAACAGAGGAGTTGAGTTTCAAATAAATGAGAGAGAAGTGACACCCATACCGGCCACACGTTCTAACCACAGTATGGGGGAGACAAATGTGGATAACGGAAACAGTGGTTATCCTACGATTATTAATGTCATAAAGACCTTCGATGATAGACCGAAGCACTTTAATAATTCCACCAGTATTTCGCCCAAACGTTTCCTTAGGGAAATGGAGGATTACTTCAAGGAACATGGCATCGCTGAGGAGAAGAAATTGAAAATAGTGGAAAAGCATTTAGATGCTAATCCAAGCTTATGGTTCCAAGCATTTAAATATACTTTCCATGAGTATAGTGACTTTAAAACGGCGTTCTTACAGAAATTTTGGAGTCCGGAGTTGCAGCAGAATTTACGCTTAGAGTTGTACTCTCGCAAGTATGCTACGAACGGTCAAACAGGGTTTAGTGATTATTTCGCTTTCCAGTTTCATCGTTTTCAAGACCTTGATTCGCCACCCAGTGAGCTTGAAGCGATCAAGACGATACAACGACAATTTCCTTCCGATATACAAAGGTTACTGGCTACTGCTAACCCAACTACGGCAGTGCAAATGGAAACGACACTCAGACAGATCGATATGACTACAGCACCACACCCTCAAAGAATGATTAGGAACGCTTACAGTGAAGAAACGGTTAATGTGCTCACACAAGAAAACGTCGATGGAAATACCCCTGAAGAAAGAGTAAAAATGAACAGGAAGAGACAATGGGGAAACCAGGAGAATGGAAGGAGAGATGAAGAAAGATGCTATTGCAGGAAAGGGTCCTACAACCAAGAAGCATATAGGGAAAATAGAGCATATAGACCCAACATGCGGTACAGGAACCCGTACAGAGAAAACAGAGGAAGAAATAATTTTAGAGGAAGATATGGTTACGGAAGAAGAAATACGAGAGATAACCAAGGAAGGGAAACTTATAATCGGAGACCTACACGCGATGTAAATGAGGACCGAAACGAAAAGATCAAGTGGGAAAAAGCAATTAGAGAACAGGACGTCAACGCTGATGTAGAGGGAGCGGAGAGTCTGGAATTGCAAAGGTACAAAAGGAAGAAACAGGAAGAACAGATCCTCGATCCGAACGCGAGAGAATTCGAATGTAGAAGAGAAAGTGAAAAGATAACAAGCAAAAAAAAAACGCCGATTTTGAATTAGAAGGTGAGGTTGAGAATATAAAGAACGCATTGGATTCCAAAATTTATAGTTATTTCATAACCCAGGTGGATTCGTGGGAAATCGATTCGGAAGAACTGATGAAGGATTTGACAGTACATCACATAAAGAGAAAGTATGAATTGCCTATTATCGTAGCAAGAGTTGGAGAGATGAAAGTACGTTGTTTAGTTGATTCTGGGGCTAGCATCAGTGTGCTTTCGAAGGAATTATTCCAAGATATGAGTAGAAGAATGAAATTATTAACCATCCCAGTTTCGAAAATTAAAATAAGAGGGATAATTCCAGATAAAACAGTGGAATGCAATATACAAACATATTTGGAAATAAATATTGGAAACCGGCATTTTGAGCATCCATTCATAGTCATGAACAAGATTAAATATAATATTATACTAGGAATAGACTTCATGACGGTAACTGGAATGACGATCGATATGGAGAAACAAGAAATAAGGTTCCCTATATCTGACGAACACACCAGGGAAAAACAAGAACGGATTAAGATCAATGACAACATTAGGATCATAGATAACAAGGAGGTATCGGGAGAAGAAAACGTACCATCGGAAGAGCATCCGAACTTTCACTTAGAGGAAGGAGAGATATCTCTAGCGGACGAAAACATTGTTGCGAGCATAGAAAGGGTAATGGCTATGGAGGAGGAAGAAGACATGCCGAACATAGCGGAAGCAGTGGCGAATGCTAAAACTTCCACAGTCGAAAAATCAAAACTTCATGGAATCTTACAGGAATACTCGGATTTATTTAAGAATAAACCAGGACAGATTCCAAATTTTAAATATAAATTAATAGTGAACGATTGGACACCCTATAAAGGCAAACTCTATGGAATTCCGGAGAAACACTTCCCAGAAGTGAAGAAGATCATAAAGGAAATGGAAGACGATGGCATTATAATGAAGACATCAAGTCCGTATTTGAATCCCTTGGTAATTGTCGTAAAAAGCAACGGGAAACTCCGTTTGTGCCTTGACGCTCGTTTTTTTGAACGGTCGATTGATTCCAGAGTATAATCAAACTCCAAAAATAAAGGATATTATTCAGAAATTCCGTGACATGAGGTATTTTTCAACCATGGATTTTACATCTTCATATCATCACATCATTCTGGAGGAAAAATCCCGATTATTAACAGGATTTATGTTTGATAATCAGACATATATCTACTGTCGTCTCCCATTCGGATTAAGAAATAGTTGTGCTGTTTTGGTGAGAGCATTAGACAGAAATTTAACGCCGGAAGTAAAGGAGTTTTTAACTTACTATGTGGACGATCTAATTCTCGCAACTAAAACATTTACGGAGCATTGTGACAAGCTCGAGAAGTTGTTTCGAAACTTAAGAGCCACGGGATTTAAGATCAACCTTTCGAAATCGAAATTCTGTCAAGAAGAGGTCCTATTCGTCGGTCACATGATAGACGGTACAGGAGTACGGCCTAACCCAGTTAAGATCCAAGCCATATGCGATTTTCCCCGACCGAAGCGTATAAAGCACGTCGGACAGTTTCTTGGGATGGCGCAGTTTTTCTCTAACCATTGTCAAGGATATACCCAGACCGCCGCGCCTTTGCAGGATTTGTTAAAGATCAACAACAGGTGGAAATGGGATGAAAAGGCAGAAAGAGCATTCCAAGAACTAAAGACCTTGTTAACAAAAAGCATTAAATTAGGCTATCCTAACTATGAAAAAGAATTTATAATACAGTCAGACGCATCTAATGTTGGCATCGGAGCTTGTTTATACCAAGAAGAAGAAGGAACACCTCCCAAAAGGATATATCTAGCATTCACTAGCCGAAAATTAAGGAGCCACGAGGTTAACTATACTACGACAGAACAGGAGCTATTAGCAATCGTTTACGCCTTACAGCAATGGAGAAAAACTATTTATGGATACCCAATAACGGTCAGATCAGACCATAAGGCATTAACATTTGGACTGAAAGCTGCAATGACTAATGAGCGGATAACAAGGTGGATGTTGTTCACGCAGCAGTTCCATATAAAAATAGAGTATTGTAAGGGAAAAGAAAACATCCTTGCTGACGCCCTAAGTCGTAACCCGGTGGAGAAAGAGGAAGTAATTCATAGAATTGAATTGGTCCCGGACGATGAAGAAACATTAGAGAAACTACAGAACCTAGTACACTTGCAGCGTCAAGACGAAAGGTTGAAACAAATCATAGATAAATTGGAAGATAGAAATTGTGAAAGTGAAACAAAATTGAGAATTACGAAAATCTACAGCTTAGAGCAAGGCATACTAATGGCTAGATCAGGTAAAGGTCATAAGAGGATACGTATAGTACTACCTTCGATGTTATACAAGGAAGTAATCTGGCACATACACAGAATTACAGGTCACGGTGGCGTGGAAAAGGTAACACAAGTAATACTCGAAAAATTTACTTGGAAAGGTATTCGAAGAACGGTGAGGAATACCGTGAGAACATGCGACATATGCCAAAAGGTTAAACATGGCAGTGGTACAGTAAGACACGAACCCAGAGCTATACTGCCTCATAAAGCTCGAGAACTATATGCTATAGATATCTTTGGTAGACTCCCAACTGCCAGAAGGGGACACAAGTACATAGTTGTAGTGATGGATGTGTTCTCTAAATATGTGTCGTTGCAACCAATTCAACGCGCCAACACAAAGCAGGTATTACAACGTCTAATCAAAAACACCTTACCTAACATGGGAAAGCCTGAGAAATTACTGTCAGACAGAGGGACACAATTTACGTCGCTTCAATTCAGAGAAACCATGGGAGAGTTAGGAATTAAACACATTCTTTGCTCGGTGAGACATCCAGCGTCCAATCCTGTTGAAAGATGCATGAAAGAAATAGCGAAATTCTGTCGAATCTATTGTCCAAACCAACACTGGAAGTGGTTAGAGGTAATAGGAATGATAGAAGACAGCATGAATAACACAATACATGAATCCAGCGGACAGATACCTAAAATCATTCATCATAGTATTAAACCTGAAAGACCTTGGGACGCAATTGTTCACCTACCTGCTGAACCTGACTTAGATATCGACGAAATTAACAAACTGGTTCGCGAGAGGCTGTACAGACAAGCACAGAGAAGGTTAAGGAGGGTACAGCATAAGAAATTCAAACCTGAGTTGAAGAAAGGCGACCTGGTGTTAATAAAGAAACCCGCAATTTCCAGTGTAACAAACAAAGTCTTTGCGAAATTCCTGCATTTATTTGAAGGACCATTTAGGATTAACCGTTCATTCAGAAATAATGCATACGAAATTCACGACTTAAATGGAAACAGTAAAGGAGTACATAACAGTGCAAACATCAAGTTATATTTCAAAGAATAGGAAAGGGGCAAACCATCTCAAGTGATGACGAGTCAAAGAAGTACAGATTGAAGCCACTTACAGCATGAATAAACAAATTGTTCCAAAGAAAGGAGTAATAATGCAAGAAGAGAATTCATAAAGAATAGTGAAAGGTCCCATTAGAAAAAGTAAGACGAATATAATAAATATATAGCAAGCCATATATTTCTTTCAACGTAGGGGAAGTTAATGTGCCGTTTCACAATTCTTTATAAGAGCTAGAGCAACAAAGATGGAGTCTCTGCGGTCAAAATCTCGAATAAAATACATTTAACGTCAGTACGGGCCAAATTATAAATCTTTTCGTCAGTCGGTTACAGTAATAGCCGCGTTTAGAAGGCGCAGAAAAAAATGACAGATGGACATTATTTGAAACCATTATTCAAGAAAAAAAAGATGCTCATCTTTTACTATCTAATCTGACTTCGGTGTATTAGCAGGACGAAAAACTCATTTTAAAGGAATTATTCAGCGGAGCGATATATTGGAGATTTGGAAACGAAGATTAGTTCCCGACTACACTCTATTTGGCAGAGATCAAGATTTAAACGCCGCGCGAGAGATTTAATACGAGAAACAATAAGAGATAAGATATACTACTGTGGAACTACGTCACGCAGTGACGCAAGCCCTTGATGAAATTTGCCCGACACCGGTTAACATTGAAAGACACTTACGGACCAGTAAATTAAATGCATTTAAGCTGATAAAAGACGGCGGAAAGAAATTTATTTTCGAATCAGAATATACTGAATATAAGTCTTAGACAATTCTGGACTATTTATTGATCTAACTGTTTTCCAGTAAAAACCTGTACAATCTGAGCAACGCAAGAACTATAGTACTTGGAAAATGTCAGCAATGAGTCAAACATTCTATCATTGTTCTGTTCCATACGCACGAGTCTTCATCATGGGTCTGTAAGGAAGCAAGGCGATGCTGCTTGGATTCTGACGAGGCGAGACGATGTTGGCTATCCCGGATGACCAGTGAGCGATGATGAGAAGCCACGATGTACCCAACCACTTGTGGAGGAACCAGATGACCAGTTCATAGTCTCAGATGACCGGAGAGGAGGAAACGCTGAGACCATCTTGAGCAAAGTTAAGTCCAATATCCAAGTCGTTTTCGTAAGTAAGAAGATATTGTTTTCTTTATTTTGCTTTGTAATATTTATTGGTGCGAACACAGTGCGTAAACAAACATCTAGCTAAATTGATTGGAAGTAGGTACTCATCCGTACGAAACGTCAATTCCATTTGTAGGCGTGGTCACCAAGTGATGTTTCGATCGTAATGTTTTCCAGAGACATGCGTGAAGAGATCGCTAAAATTATTATTATTATTATTATCAGTGATGTGTAAGAATGAAGTAGGCATTTATATCTGCGTGTCATAAACTTAAGCAACGTCAAATTGTACGAGATCATGCATAGGATTTGTGTTATGAAGGAATGGTAGTAGACTATTCCAAGTTACGTTAAATTTGGCACTATGACTGTAGCAAATAAAGTAGGCATTTTAGTAATGTCGCGGCACGTTCATGTGCAAGCCAAGGTAATGAATTACGTGATAAAGTGATAGTGTGGTTATATGAAATAAGAGTAATAATTATCGCGTCATGAATATGATATAGAGTTATTGATGATGTATAATGGTTGTAGTTATTGTTTCTTCGAGAGAGAGTCATAGTTGCATGAAATAAGGTCTCGTGATTTCAAATGTTATAATGGAGAAGATTACTGATTTCTCGCCAATTCCACGCAATGATTTTAAGCCTACGCATTTTATCTAGCTCAGGACATGATCTCAGGACGTCGAGTGCAATGTTTCTTTATCCATATTAAGTTACTTGGAGCAGCAAATGTTTACTCTGGATAGTTTGGAGCCTTCACTGATTCGCTTAGGGAGATCTCGAGAACTCACTGAATAATTACACTTCTGTATGAATTTCAATCTATAGGCCGATCGCTGGTGACCTAGGGTTTCGAAGGAGAATCAATTTCTTTTAGCTGGAGATATTGTCATCCGACTAAGTAGATTTTCCGTTGGTAGCATGTGGTGTTATAACCTTGTAGAACCAGAGTGATGACGTTTCTTGCCATTTCGCACGCACGTAGTTTATGTCAATAAGATAAGGTCATATTACCTTAAATTCATGAATTAAATCTTGCGAAGATGTTACTTATTGGATGATTACGACTTACAATGGACGTAGCTTAGCTCATGATGTGTAACATAAGGAAATATGAGTGT
Organism: Anabrus simplex; assembly: GCF_040414725.1. Lineage (NCBI taxonomy): Eukaryota > Metazoa > Arthropoda > Insecta > Orthoptera > Tettigoniidae > Anabrus > Anabrus simplex. The sequence continues at coordinate 84,384,265 of NC_090276.1, read as the reverse complement.
CTAAAAAAGCAACTAAATAGGCAGAGAGCAATATTTAAGACGTAAAACGTATATGTGTGTACTTGTCAGAACAACGCAAGAAGAGTTTAGAATATCCTCATTGATAGTCTTAAAGCTACGGACAGTCAATCAGACAGTTGAATTTTAAGTACTGTGATAGTTTTTTAGAATAAATATCAAGTGTTAGTTAACATAATCTAATGCGATTTCCAAGGATGATTAACTTAAACAAATAGAACTCCATTTCTTGACTGAAGAATGGCTCAGAAATCCCACATGTGTTTCTTTATTTCTCAAAATAATACAACTAGAAGGACTATAAATAGTAGTTGATAGGAGCTTTCTTTTCTTTTCTGTGGATGCATCCTACATTTTCAATGTAAATAATTTTCATGTTTTATTTTCTTGCCAAGAAGGCACGTGTAAATACTATTAGCTGTATCCCATTCAATTTATTTATTCATCACCCAACTCGCTAGGGGAATTGAAAGAGAAGGATAGGGCAGTTTATTTTTAAGAATCTTCCCACATGTGTCATGTCATTTACAATATTAATTGATGATTTCGGAGATGAATGAGTACTAAGAAAGGAAACTATTTAAGCCGAGAAGACATTCAATCACTTAGGGTGAAGTGAAAGGACGTGATTTTTCCAACGTTATCGACGGATATGGATTACTAGGTCGACGATGAGTCACTCAATACTAAGGCTACTTTATTAGTAAAATTTTGAACTAATTGCTTGAATATCTGATTTAATATTTAAATAAATTTTGAATGGTGAAACCTAAAAATTCTTTCTTTGTGTTCTTAGCATAAGGTTTAGTTGTAAGATTGTAGTAGTAACGATCGACGACGAATTTCTTAAGAATTAATGAGAATGGTACCTAGCTAAATACGAGTAAGAGACGTCTTTCTGCGTTAGTTAGGGAATACCGTTGTTTGACATGGTCGTTTTTCCGTTGCGGAACTCACACCCGTAGAACTCAGTCACCCGATTTATTGAAGTTAGAGCTAGTCTGGATCTCTTGTGTCCTTGCCTGGACGCGGGAACGGCGCAATACTAACAAGTAGTTAGTTAATACGGAGTTAGAAATTTAACATCTTGTTAGGTTTCTTGCGTTTCATCAAACTTTTCTTGTGAAATGTTAACTAATCGACTGTTAACTCTCCCAATATTGCGAACTGGTGCGAATCAAGGAGGCAGTGGTACGAACATGCTGTTTTACAGCGCGCTCCGATGCGCTTTTGTTTGAGCACAGCTGTAAAATATGGCGCGTGAAGAGAAACGCAATCGTAGTTCTAATTTTTCCTCCTTCGAAGAAGAGTTGTTAATTGAATTAGTTAGTAAATATATATATAAGTTATTGAGTGCAAGCGCACAGATGGCTTGACGATAAAAGAAAAGGACGAGGCGGGAGAAAAGTCCGCGAGGTTTTCAATGGGGTAAACAGATACTTTTTTAGCGGGTATCCGCTGTCACCTAACAAAATCACTTCGTTAATTGTCCCACTTCAAACTGTGCTCCGATATGGGAGTTATTAAGTATTGTATTGCTGTGTGCAGAACCAGACTACCTAGCAAGTATATCCCTGATTTGGAGGTTAGGCTCACTAATCACCTGAACATTAACATTAACAGAGAAATATCCCTTTCGATTACGATATATTTCGGCCCAATTGCCTCCAGGTGATTGGATTCTTACATGTGTGCAATCTATTGCACGTAGAACAAACACCAGGAAAACGGCTTATTTCATAGAAGTCGCGGATAATTTACTGACGCTGTTCTACTGAAGGGAATGTTATATACCTCCTTCTCATGGATGCTATGGCTGCAGGCACACGACAAGCAACTCTATTAACAGTGGCTTTAGAAATTCCAGCATTGTCTCCGGCCATTATGTGAAAATAACCAGTGGCAAAAACTCGTAATATTATCAGTACCTGCAACATTGGAGAAAGAGGTAAGTTTCTCTTCGTAGGATATTCTAACCTCACTTGAATTTCGTCAACAACCTTAGCAACGACTGTTTTCGATAACCTGTATCTATGAAGAAATTTCGGATCCGTCCAATTTTCAAAGTCATTACGTCGCTGAACTTTTCTTCGATCAGGACTGTTTTGTAAAAGATCTAAATAGAGCAATTCCGCCTCGAAAGCGAGATTCACAGCAGCCATTTTGGAACAGGTTGCTAAATCCTAATGTTAGCCATTTAACATTGGAAATGGCTGATGTTAACTTTAATACGCAGTTTAACATTTGTTAATGTTAACATTTGTTGATGAAACGCAAATTTTCTTAAATCGTATGTTAAAATGATTTAACACCTTGTTAAGTACTAACATGTGTTGATGAAACCGGGCCTAAGAGTGTCTTCCAAGAGTGAGAATCAGAATGTCTTCTCCAGCTCTTGTCTTCGAAGTATATCCGTTCAAAATTCTCCTTGCATCAGCCATATCACATGGTCCAGTAAGATTCGAGGTCTCATCCCTTCTCCTATGTATTGCTGTGAATCCATCACGTTGCTTCATTACGTTCATTCACATAGGCTGAACTTTCCCGCTGAAATAAAGCGTCAGGTAGCGAAGTTCGAAAAGTGGGCGTTTATAATGTATCAACTGTCTCTTCGTGAGGTAGAGATGGTGAGGTCTCTCGTAACCTAGATGACGTACTTTTCCTGGGAATGGGCTGAAATTAGCCTGCTGACTCTGGTCACTTCACAACGGCTATTGGAAAATTTACTGCAAGTTATAAATATGAATGATGTTGAAATACTTTACCCAATAATTTGTTCGTTCAGAATACGTTATAGCCGCGATACATAGAAATGAAATGATGATTGAAATGGATGAAAAAACCTATATATATATATATATAAATTTAAACATGACCTATCAGTGATTAAATATATACATCTTATCAATTAATTATATAGTTCAATAATTGAAAACATGCAGTGATGTCCCAAACATCACAACAGAGAAATATTGGGAAGTGAATTAATAAACAATTCCAGCTCCTGTTTCCCAAGAAATGACACAATGCCAACAAGTATCTCAACAAGCCGATTTTGTTTCACGACTTCGTTATATTTAACGGCCTAAGTTCTTGCACTTTCAAATAAAGAATGTTCTATCCTCCCGCCCCTCGGTAAACGGAATATCTTCATTCTGAATATGTTTATTTGAATACTGATGCAAGTCCGCTTTTCTAAGAAAGTTTTTGCAACAATAACCTCACTTCATGTCAATTCCTTTTCACCACCAAACAAAACATAGGTACTGTATAACAGGAAAGCTTCTTGCTTTAGGAACAGGCTGTTAACCACGAATAACGTGTATACCAGGAAAATTGAAATTTTCTCGTTACTTTATCATCAAAATAATTAATATCTAAATTAGGCATATATCTTTTGTTTCTGGCTTCACAATTCTCTTCGTAAACCCAAGAAAAAACGGATTACATGTTAAAGAGTTCAAAAGACTCGTTAAGTTCCCGAAGGGGCCTTCTTCACTCATTATTTGAACGCGAGATTCAAGCACATGATGTCAGTCTTATTTTTTACAACTAACAGAAACTCAGAATTTTACTTGGTTGTTTCCATGTCCGAATTGCCACAAATAATACCAATAATGCACTGATCACCTATAGCACACAATTAACAATACGGTAGTTCATTGTCACCTTCGAGCTGGGAGTTTCTACACAGTCAAATAGCAGAGGAGGCTTGCCTAAGTGGGGTCAAGACCTTGCGGAGAGAAGAGCGCGGGCGGTTGTTTAAGTTCCCTCCACCAGCCCGCTCCCAATACCCTAGTTCACTGAACACAAGCAAAACAAAAAACCTTAGTGAGTCAAGTTACGTCACGTCAGAAGGGGTAGTCTGCTGCTTGTGAGCTGTTTTATCACAACCTCGTTTTGAATTCTGAGTACTGTACAACAAAATTATAAAACTTATGTTACTGAGATGTACAACTTTGTTTAACGTCCAAATCCTAACTAAAGTTCGGCAACTGCTATTTCCGTAAAACTACTGCCTAACTGGAAGCAACGCTTCATTGAAACTCGCAGCTATGTTCTCCTCCAATAATATCGATTATCGACAACACTCGTATATGAGAATGGTCAAGTGCGTGCTAACTTATTTGTGTTAAGCGAAAACATAATGAAGTGGGTTAGGCCTTATCGGTGAAACGTGGTAATCATTTTTTGTTCGTTAGCAATTTTAGATGCTTCAATCGTGTTTCTTGTGGACAGAACAACATGCTATGTGTATGTGGCAGGATCGTAAGTAGCACAAGATACCTGGGAGGTTCTACAATTATCGTCGAGAAGTCCTTGGTAAGTTATTGTTCTGGAATAATGTTGAAAAAGTTCATTATGGCACATTCCCTCACAATATCTAAAATCACCTAGAGCTGCTATATACATCCTTGGTACGTCAAGATTCATTCTAGAGCTCACTTAATTCAAATCACATACAACTAGAAGTTTCCTCAACAACTTCGAGAACATCGACGGTTAATTAAAAGTTATAAACATAACCTAGCCTATAATAAATTTAAAAATGTTATAAGTTATACACACTTAACTTCCGTCACGACACAGACCAGGTCCCTGGTTTGGTCTGCAGTGGCAGTATCCTCTGAGAAAAGCTTCTCCTCGATCAAAGGCAAGTTGCTTGGGATTCTCGCCAAGTTTTCCCTCTCTACCTCTACTATTTGTATAAACTACAACCCTAACATACCGTATGGTAAAATAGGGTTCACAGCACTTTGGAGATTAAACAATGATACCTCTACTATCACAACCCTCCGCATTTCTCAAGAGCGTGGAAGCTGATCAAGAATCTGAGCAATGACCCTAAGAACCCTCTAGAAGACTTCGCTGAACTCACTCTGAATCATACAGCATATAATCTGCTTTACAGCAGGAAAACCACGATGAGGGCTTATTGTCGATATTTAGCTCATGTTTATACATCGCTGCTTACTGCCATACTTATTTGCCCGTTACTTATTATGCATTGTGTCCTGTAATTTGACTGGCTTATATTTTCACTTTGTATTTTACTTATTATTCTTAGACTTTTTTGCTCTTTCTCTTTTAGTTTTATGCTCCGGATTTATTTTTTCTGGTTTTGTTCGTTGAGCTTTGCTTTATTTAATCATTTTGTGTTCACTAAATCTGTTATTTAGCTTAATTATCTTTGACTTCATAATACAACTAGTAGTCTGCATCAGCAATAACTACGAACAAAGACTGAAAATGGAACTGATGATAAAAGAAACGTGAGAACAGTAAGCGAAAATGTACTAAACTCCATTTATTTGCCTTTAAACTTACTCTTCCGTTGTGATTACACATGAGGAATTTTTGAACTTTGCCAATTGCATTTGCCCTATCATAATCTTCTTTTGCATGCTTGTAACAGTCGCGTTTTAATCACTTTAATAATTCGAGCTCTGACATCTGACGTGTTTTGTAATACAGCACGCCCGCTTAGGCGTCCTTTCCAAGGAACAGAACTCACTTCACATGTCAAAGAAGAAAATCGAAAACCGTGTGTGTATATATGTGTGTGTGTGTTACAAATGACGAACAGAATAATAATTACCTTTCTACTAGGTAGTAAGATATTCAGTCAAGGAAAGAAAACGGAGATCATATAGGACAGAAACACAGAAAACCCAGCCGTTTCGCCATTTCATTCCCAAATTTAACGGAATGGATCTTTTGATACGAAGAAATAATAAATTGTGCCATAATGACGCCGTGGAATAAAACGTGCCAAAATGGTTTCTGATATGTTGCTATGTGCCTTTAAGGATGTTCCTATTAAGTAGCATGACATTACTGATCGTGTTATTGGACATAACATAACGTCTTACACTCCTTTGCCTTCCTTTTACAATACCAATGTAAAATTTTAGCATCAACAGCAAACGCAGAAACCATGTTATGTCCAAGAACACGATCGGAGAAATCAGTAATATCTCCATCTAAGGATTACTATAAACATATTATTTATTTTATTAAGTTTTTACTTGTGTAAAATAGTCATTTGTTCGACTAACACGATGTTTGGGTCGTTGCAGTTAACTGTATTCGCCCTTAGATGGCTCTATGAAAGTTGTCTATGCCAGCCCGATAAAGTGCTGTGTTGGTCCGACAGATGGTTCTGTGAAATCATTGCTTTACCTTTCTTTTGTACAACACATAGGCGTTAGTAATGCGGTTTTCTCACAATACTTTGTTACGTAACCAAACCGCATGGCACAACAGCCCCGAAGGGCCATGGCCTATCAAGCGACCGCTGCTCAGCCCGAAGGCCTGCAGATTACGAGGTGTCGTGTGGTCCTCTCGGTCGTTATTTTTGGCTTTCTAGACCGGGAATATTGTGTTACACGTTCAAATTATATAATAGAGAGACTATCCTTTTAGAAAGTTTAATTTTTGATTTGCGTTACCTGTTTAAAGTGAATGTTTTGTAGATTTATTTTTTGTGACGTTGATTGATATTTTAGGAACTCTTTGGTAGATTTACAGTTATTGGTTATTAAAGTTTATGTCTGAGATTATATATTAAATATTGTCCTTGCGGCTGCCCAAATTATGAAATAAATAATAAAGGTAACTTATAACTGTATGCACTTGAGATATGTACACAACTGGGAGTGTCACCAATCTGTTTCGTGACCCCGAAAACTGTTTATTAAGTTTTTACTTGTGTAAAATAGTCATTTGTTCGACTAACACGATGTTTGGGTCGTTGCACTTAACTGTATTCGCCCTTAAATGGCTCTAATTTAACATTAATGTCGGTCATTTTGGACACTCACTTTTTTCACCTCTTATCAACTTCTATGGTGATGGAGGCTGAGCTTGTACTTAAACGGCATCCAGAGCGTCACAATTCATCCCAGTCATCCCGGAAACTATGGATTCGATATTAATACTGGTCGTTTTCAATAATCTTTACATGTTACCTTTTCCTCTTCAGGTCTTATTCCCCACAGAACTTTTTCTCTACATAATACCATAGCTGTACCAAGATAAGCTCTACGCTGGAACATCCACACATACTATACATCCATAAACTCGCTTATTTTGTACATTTTCCTTTCAACCCATTCTTACCCTCCATACCGGAGGGGGCAGAACTTTCATTTAACGGCATCCGGAGTTTTCGTATTCATATCAGCGGCACATAAAACTATGGATTCGACAATATTTTCGATTATTTTTATACCTCACTCTCTCCCACACCCTCCCCTGTCGGTGTTAGGGATGGTATACCCTCTCAGTGTTTGTCTCCAGATATGTACCAAGTTTGGTTGAAACTGCTCCAGTGGTTGTGGAATATAAATAAACACATTCATACATCCATTTCCATGTATATAGATGGTATATATCTCCTATGTATGTAGTATCCTGAAATTTACTTGGTTAAGTGTAAGAGAGGGTCCTAACTTAGCCCGTGCTCTCGTCAAAAGTAAATAAGTACATAATTCGTTAAGTAATGAGATATTTAGTAAGCAAATATAAAATCGTCTGATTTACTGCCGATATTTAGTGAAATGAAATGATATATTAAATACTTTTACTGCCAGATAATTTGATTTACCACAACATTGTGATTTAATTTTCAAGGATCCGCCCATACAAAAGCTGGAGAGAATTCGTCACGGAGAACTGCAAGTGGAGGGATTTACATCAGATGTAATGCGAGAGATCTCAAGGAAGCTCAACTTCAGGTAAATACACACAGTTAATGGAAGATAAGTTTCTACGTGTTAAATATTATCTTTCTCACGTTTATATAAATTCAAAATGAAGGATCTAAAACAGTTTTGCACGTTCAGACCAGCCTGATGTGACCGGGCCGTTTATGTCACAGTCAAGCGAGAGAACGAACACACTCGGCACATGACAGGAGCAGTAACGTTCCATGAAATGTTGATTAGAGTACAGCAAAAAGATACTATATAATCGCAAGGAAAAACGTTCTTTTTAAAACAATTCGTGTTTGATTTATACTTCACTCGATATTGGTGGACATTGTTTTATTTTCATATATTTACACATCAAACAAACTGACACGTTACAATTTTTGTGTTACAGTGTACAGTCATCCAAGAAATAACGAGCCCTTGGTATTGTATGTTACTGGCACTTAATATTTTGTAAGATTTAATTTTAATTTTTATAACTACATCAGTCCGCCTCTGTGGTGTAATGGTTAGTGTGAATATCTGCCACCCCTCAAAACTCTGGTTCGATTCCCGATTCTGCCATGAAATTTGGAAAGTGGTACGAGGGCTGGAACGGGGTCACTCAGCCTCGGTAGGTCAGCAAATGAGTAGAGAGGGATTCTATTCCTACCTCAGCCATCCTCGAATTGGTTTTCCATGGTTTCTCGTTTCCCCTCCAGGCAAATACAGGGATGATGGACTTCATTTCTGGCCTCGAGTAATATATGTTTCAGTTCCTATATTTAGGCCCGAAGTGAAGTTGAAACCTGCCTGAGGAAGACTTGGAGTGGGACAGGGCCCGCCGCCTGCTCCAACGTCAACTTCTATCGCATGCTCACCCGAACTCAGCACTTGGAAAACTAACTGGGATCCTGCATTAACTCTACTCACTTGCTACCTGGGGCCATAAACGTGGGGCGTGAGTCCAACATCACCACTGCTTCAAGGCTCACGGGAGGCTCACGGGACTACGGGACTTGTATCTCAGGGTAATTTGGAGGTCCGAGAATCTACCCAGAACCTCGGTTGCCATGGCCATCCTTGCCGTTAACGCAAGGCGCCACTGCTCGGACTTGGGAACCTCTGGTGCGGTTCCCGAATATCTCGCGCGCAACATAAGTTCTAGTTCGTGTGCTTGAGGAAGATGGGAGGAACGTCCACTTCGTTGGTTGCTACGAAAGTGTTCACGTCAGCTCCCCGCCACTGTAACTGTACCGCAGGTTAAAATCTCAAGTGAGAGTGCAGCAGTAATTACTCCTCCACAAACTTCCTTCCCCTCCAAACTCATGGCACCACGTAGGTTTGTGACATCAGGCAGTAATCTGACATGAGAGACCGATTACTTCTCAGAAGAATATAAAGACAAAAACGGGTTTCCAGGAAAACCCATCATGAAAGAAGACAGGCGCTCTCTGGAGGAAGGAGAGAAAGCAACAACGAAGCCAGAGAATTTGAAATTACTGGTCACCTATCAATGACCCCCTCCAAACAGAAACGTTGAACATCGTCACCCATAATTTCTTAAATCGAATAATAATAATAATACTAATTTTCTCGAGAAATCTAAGTATATGCAGAATATTCAGCAAAAGTGCAAGAAAGATAAAACTGAAACGACATATGGGACTACTTCACACGTGTCTCTTTTTCATTTTTTTAAATTTTTCCTTTATTTTATTTGTATAAACACCTGAGCCAAGACTCTTCTTGGTGCAATACAAATAAATTACAATGGCGGCCATATTCACAATGTAAGTACGAAATAAAGTACGGTAAATAGGCCTATATATAATTTTACCGTGGAGAAATAATTCTTCCTTCAGGATAAGACAATTTGGCCAATACATCAAGGGCCTCAAAACTTCCGAGGCATTTAGACTAACACGGGTCACTACAGTAAATGAGTAATGTCAGGTCATTCTAAAATTGTAGATATTGACAAACAAGAACGTAAAATTCTCAGGAAAAGTTTCGACCCCATACAAGATAATGAAATCTGGAACAAGAGGCGAACAGGTGACCTCTATAGTTACACAGATTGTTTCATCAATACTGTACGGAGTTGTTCGAATGTTTAGGACACATTTTTAGGATGGATAATAATAGACCCAAGAAAAGGTTATTCAGTTAATCCCAGAACACTAGAATAAACTGGTTAGAGGAAACAAGAGGAGACCTTAATGAATTGAACATTGGGGAAGACATCATGACAAATCGCGACATCTTCAGAATCTCAGTAAATGAACATACATTTTTGGTGAAAACTAGCAGCAGAACTGGTACAAAGTGGTCAGAAGAACGGAAGAGGCAACGGTGTGAGTTCATGAAGAGATTTTGGAAGAATAGGAAGTTGAAAGTCATCAAGCCACTGAACAAGTTTCAATGTGCTCTATGAATGGGCATAACGAAATAACAACAACAACAACAACAATAATAATAATAATAATAATAATAATAATAATAATAATAATACACTCTTGTTCATAGAAACAGAAGACCTTGAAAAACTAGAGATAGGAAGTTCATATTCACAGGACATGTGCATTTGTTTGTTGCGCAGAAACGCTTAGCATTTCAAGTCACCTAGGTTCAGCATGTGTCCTGTTGCCTAGTAGGCACTGGGTCCTCCATGGGCAGGAATAACTTTTTCCATGAGTGATGGCATCGATGCGTATAACGCGTGAATGGCGTCCTGGGGTATAGCCACCCATGCTGTGTTCACCTGTTTCCACAGTTCATCTTTGGTGGTTGACATTGGGTCACAGCTCCGCACCCGTCGTTTCACCATATGCCACACATTTTCGATTGGCGACAAGTCCGGTGGTCGGGCGGGCCAGGGACAGTGTGACATCCTGTGACAACAAGAAGGCACGTGTTCGTGCAGCAACATCTGTCCTGCTGAAGTATGGCGTATGGGGTGTCGTTCAGAAAGGGTATGGCTACGGGTCGCAGGATGTCATTCACGCATGTCAAACCGGTCACAGTGTCCTGGACACGCATCAGCTGTGAGTTGTGTTTGTACCCAATAGCACCCTACACCATAAGGCCTTGTGTTGGAGCTGTATATCTCGTGCGAACGTAGTCAATGTTATGCCTCTCCCCCTGTCTGCGGCGAACCAAATGTCGCCCAGCATTTTCAAACAAACAGAACCTGGATTCTTCCGAAAACACTATCTGCTGTAACTGCTGTTCCCAGTGACGACCTTCCATACACCATTGCAGTCTGCCATGTTTATGCACATTTGCCAAAGGTAGGCGGAGAAGTGGACGACACGGCGGTAACCCAGACCGTAATAAACGGCGACGGACTGTCACTCCTGATACTGTACTGTTCCACTCTTGCGCCAGAGCCGAGGAGGACGCAGATCTGGTCTTCAATGTCATTCGGATGAGGTGTCGATCTTCTCAGGGCGTGGTCTGGGTAATGCGACCAGACCCATCTCATCGTGTTCTATGGCCTTCTGTGAACCATTCTGTGCACACCCGTCGCACAGCCGACACACTTCGTCCCACACGAGCAGCAATTTCTCGGGTGTATGCATCACGTTCTTATGCAAATAATCCGCGCTCTTTCAAACTCACTCATTTGACAGCACGGTTCTCGCAAACGTCTGCGAGGCATCCTGCATGTTTCCTCAAGTCACACGGATCTATTACATTAGGTTTACAGCGACAGCCAGAGCCGCAGGCAAATTTTTACCAGTCGGTGGTGCTACGCCGAGATATCGATATGGACCTTAAACCTGAGAGCCGATATGGTTTAAATGCTAATCAGAACATACTAATGCACATGTCCTGTAAATATGAACTTCCTATCTCTAGTCTTTCATGGCGTTCTGGTTTTTACGAACATGAGTTTAATAATAATAGTAATAATAATTGTTACGGGAATCTCGTGGTTTACAGAGGTGTAAGAAGATGCCTGGGCGAGTGGGTGGACAGAGAAAGGATCAAAGCATAAATTTTAAAAAATCTGAAATTATTTTTCTTTCCTTTTCTTCTGAGTTTAAAGTTTGATAGATAATATGAATGATGTAATAACGATGAGCTGGTCAGCTCTGACCACAACAATGAATTAAAGTAAAAAATATCTGGTACAATGGAGAAGGTTTTCGACACCATTGTTTACAAATGAACGAGCGTGGTAGCTTATTTCACTCACATCGTATAGCACAATGAGCACCAAAACAGTGTTTACGGTCAGACACTCGTCAATAACTAATGGCACTTTAAACAGAAGAAAGAAAGGTACTTTATAAAACATGGCGGCGTGTTCCCACCTTTCTTTAAAACAGACACGGTCATAAAACTAGTAGCAAGAAAGGTACTTTATAAAACATGGAGGCGTGTTCTCAACTTTCTTTAAAACAGACACGGTCATAAAACTCATAGCAAGAAAGGTACTTTATGAAACATGGCGGCGTGTTCCCACCTTTCTTTAAAACAGACACGGTCATAAAACTAGTAGCAAGAAAGGTTCTTTATAAAACATGGAGGCGTGTTCTCAACTTTCTTTAAAACAGACACGGTCATAAAACTCATAGCAAGAAAGGTACTTTATGAAACATGGCGGCGTGTTCCCACCTTTCTTTAAAACAGACATGGTCATAAAACTAGTAGCAAGAAAGGTACTTTATAAAACATGGAGGCGTGTTCCCATCCTCGTATGTACCGTATGTATCTTACTGGACTATCATGATATAGCGGAAGTTGCTGTCGCCTAGCGACAACCTGTCCATCAAGTCGGTGCAGTGGTGGTGGTGGTGGTGGTGGTGATTATTGTTTTAAGAGGAAGTACAACTAGGCAACCATCCTCTATATAACACTAATCAGAGGGAAAAGATGGAAGGGGTCCGACACTTCGAAAAATGAAGATATCGGCCAAAGGAAGTCAAGGGCCACGAAGGGCGTGAAAGTGAAGGACTCCCTAGCCCTCGCAAACCTAATAGCGTCGGGGTAGGAAAAGAACAAGAGTTGACCAAGAGAGGTCGGATAGGATAGATGAAAGTGAGGAGCCTGGCACAAGAAAGTGGAAGCAATGCCAGGACTCAGCTAAGGGCCCCGTGGTTGCCAACCCACGCTCCAAAGTTCAGAGTCCCTGGAGCCCCTTTTAGTCGCCTCTTATGACAGTCAGGGGATACCGTCGGTGTTATTCCACCGCCCCCACCCACAGGGGGACAAGTCGGTTCAATCTTGGTGTAGCTTTGCAATTAAATTAATTACATAAAATTACTAATCACAAAAAGCTACTCATCGGATTTCGTTCAAACCACTTCCTAAACCGTCTCAGTAGTAATAAGAACAAATTGTAAAATTTTCAGCGAGTTCGGTTCAGCAGTTTTGGAATCCGTGCGAGACAAACAGACGCACACACAGACATGTTAAGAAGGAGTGCAAGAAGGTACGAGTTCACTCGATAGGAAAATCTTATCACGCAAAGATGAATTTTTACGTCAAAAAGTTAGTGTCCGGGAATGTTAAATTATGACACTAAACTACCGTAATCCCTCTGGCAGCTTTATATACAAGAGAGTGTCGAGTACCTTAATAAGTAAAACAGGAAAATTATGGGACTTACTTAGGAGAACGACAAGAGCAATATTTCTACAAAACATCAGAAAAAATAGGAATATTAAGATTCTTTTTCACCTGAATTGGGGGGATAAAACAGATTAGCAGATTCTTCAAAGAATCCGAAGGAAGATTTGAGACTACTCAACATTAAAAAATAACTAATTGCAAATCGAAAAGAATTTAGGAGAGCAGTATTTGGTAATGAATTTCCACAGAAAGCGAAGAAGAAAGCAGGCATTAACTGGACGAGAGAAATAAAACAACAAGACCGAGAAAGGATGAAATTTTTGGGAAGTCAAGAAGAAGGAGGCTGCTTCATATGGGTCCAAGGCCGCCTTATCGAATAAAAAGTATTAATAACAAGTTATCTGAGAATGGCACAAAGATCTGAGTAATGAAGATGTTCAGAAGGCGGTCAGAGTAGGTTGTAAGAGCAAGAACCTAACAATTGATTGTTTAGCCTTCGCGGACGATTCTGATTCACTTGGGGCAGCCAAACACCAAACAAAGTAACTTCAGCTACAAGCCTGCGGAGTTCATAACAAACATGAAGACAGCTCCCAGGTCAGTTAGGGAAAAATAATGTTGTTGTTGCTAGTGGTTTTATGTCGCACCGACACAAATAGGTCTTATGGCGACGATGAGATAGGAAAGGTCTAGGAGTTGGAAGGAAGCGGCCGTGGCCTTAATTAAGATACAGCCCCAGCATTTGCCTGGTGCTAAAATGGGAAACCACGGAAAACCATCTTCAGGGCTGCCGACAATGGGATTTGAAACCACTATCTCCCGGATGGAAGCTCATAGCCACCCGCCTCTAACCGCACGGTTAACTCGTCCGGTAGGGGAAATAAAACGGGCAGAAAATTTCCAACGGGGCAGGATTATAGGACTCCGGGAGGTGGGTCTCTCGTTCTGTCCAGGGCACGCTGCTTCAACCAGTGGAAAGAAGAGGGCCGTACACAAGGTGACCACAACGCCATCTTGTACGCTTGGCCGCAACGGACAGAACAGCTTCGTTCACAGTGTTGCCTCGACGTTGGAACACTGTAACGGGTGTGGGCATGACTGCATCGACGATTCGACGCCATCTTCTGATGGGTGAACTGGTGGCACGCATGCCATTTGTCGGCTTCCAGTGACAAGCAACCAACAACGCTGCAGACTGCAATGGGAACGAGAGCGCCGACTCTGGCGTGCTGAGTGGTTTTCGGACAAGTCCTGCTTCAACTTGTTCTACAGTGTTGGCCACATACGCGTTCGACGCCGCCGTGCTGAACAATACTGTTGAGGGGCATAGCGAACAAATGTCAGGTGTGATGGTTTGGGGCGCCATTGCCTATAACATGCGATCTCGCCTCCTACGTCTTGTGGGCAATCTGAGTAGCTAACCGCTACATCAGGGAGGTTTCACAGGCCGTTCCACACGCCGTATTCTAGCAGACAATGCCCGGCCGCATGTGGCGAGGAATGTGCAAGTCTTCTTCGAAGTACGACGGGTACCTCTGCTTCCCTGGCCTGCCTGTTCGGCTGACATGTTGCCCATCAAACATGTCTGGGATATGGTCTGTCGGCAACTTGTTTGTTCACGTCCTCCTGCAGCCACTGTTGGTGATATGTGGACGCGCCTACAAACCGCATACCACGACGTCCAGTGGCTCTGATTGCGTCGCGTTGTGGCGCTACGCCGTACTGAAGTTCCACAGTCACCGTGCTTGTACAGGTCTGTGTCTTCCTGTCTTCCCGGTAGGTTCCGTCTTTCTTTCTCTTCACAGCAGTTACTGTTAGGGAAAGAAGGATTCCTTTCTATGGTCACTTAACCAGAAAGATTGTTCGACTCTACATTCTGAAGAATAAAATTAAAGGCGTCTGGTTGACCGAGGTGGAAAATGATTTACAAGAATTAGGGATCTTACGTGGTGACATCAAGCAGAAACTTGAAGGTCTACAGAGTTCTCGAACAAAAAGAGAGGCAAGACGTTGCCCGAAGAAGGATGCGCGTGTTCCGGGAAGACAGAAAACGGTTGAAATAGCGTGGTCCAGAGCTGGAAGAAACAAAAGAAGAAGAATATATCATAATTTATATTTTCACAAGGTTTTATGTTCACATGACCGCATAAGAATTGTCCGCAAGAAGATCGTACCACATGTAGCTGTTTGTTCACGTGTTCCTCCCAACTGATTCCAGTTTGAAGATCGTCCAGGCGGAGAACAACATGCACGGCATCAAACATGTGAACGGGAGGTGGGACGGAGCCATGGGGATGGTGGTGGACGGGAAGGTGAACATGTCTATGGCCATCTTGGACATCAACCCGGTCAGATACCGCGATGTGGGCTACACTGATCCAGTCTCCAAGTCAAGGTGTGTAAAACTCTGCTAGGGCATGCACATGATTGATTCTTGTCCTTCGCGGAAACTAAAGGGAGAGGCTGCGAAAACCGCGGACAAGCAGCGCAGCGAGCATGGTTAGCGGTGCTCTGGACCACGGGATTCATGATTTTCTTCCTCTTCTTTCCTTCCTCTCTTTTCGGTATTACTTCATTCTTTCAATTGATTTCCTCCTTCTTTTTCTTCTTCCCTTCCCGATTTTCCTGCATTTTTGCAATAATTTACTATGCTTCCCTCTTCTTCTTCCCTCTTCTTGTCTTCCTGTCTTCCCGGTATTTCTTCATTTACTATGCTTCCTTCTTCTTGTCTCTTCTGTCTCCCCCTCTAGGGACACCATGACCTTGACGTCGGTGTGGGGGCTTGTGTGCTTGTTGATCCCGGGGGCTGTGCCAGCTCAGGGTTACCCATGCTGGATAGGCCTCGGTGTAGGGCCAGACTAACAAGGTGTCCCCCGAGTTGCTTGAGAGGTGTCTGTGCTCTTTATTCTTCATCACTATTTCCACCCTTCTATTCTCACCATCTTCAATTTCATTCCTCTTCCTGTCTGGCCACCCTCTCTGCCTCGGGTAGATTAGGTTAGATATTACAGAAAGAAAAAAAAATTTTAAAAAAATTTTAAAAAATTAAATTAAAAAAAAATTAGGTTAGCACGGAGGTTTTATCATCCCCCAATCACAAGTTTCGGGTCGTGGCGAGGTGATGCATGGCTACTGGGTGAAGAGTTCCAAGCGAACCCCTCCAGATACCGGGCGCCCTCTGGAGTATATAGCCTTGCCTCCGGTAAATCTCCTTGGCTCTGCCGGAGGTCGAACTCATATTTCCGTGAGTACTCGTGGGACCAAGAAACGGAACCTCTCTCTTTACTTTCTAATAATTCAAAGGGTGGCACCCTTCAAAAAACTGCGTCCAAGATTGCCAAGAAACGCAAGCGGTATACTCCAGTTCCAGTGGATTATGTAAGTGACGAACGTCTTCCTCGATTCCTGGTTGCTTCCAGGGTCGATGGTAAGAGTTTTCTTGATGAATGTCCTTTCATGATCAGCAATTCCATCGAAGAAATTGTTGCTGGTGAAGTCGACGAGATGCGCAAGCTCCGCGATTTATTTATTTATTTATTTATTGTCTTGTTTTATATGGCGGGACTCAGGCTATGAAGCCTGCTATTCTGTCCGACCATACATACACCTACATGAAGAGTTAAATATACACTAAATTATCTACAGTTTAATATCTTAAGGTAGCAATTAAATGTTTTAATTAATCTAAAACTTAACTATGATCTAATCCTACTATGTTATAAGAAATCATTATTATTTATTAACCAGGTTTGACAGAGTTTCTTAAAGCGGAGGTGGTTTGACACGCTCCTAATTTCAGCAGGTAGGGAATTCCAAATTCGGCTGGCGGCGACTATAAATGATCTACTGTAGCCAGTTGAGCGGTGAATGGGAATGCTTAGTACTGCGGTGGATGATGATCTGGTAGGAATACTAGAAGGTGATGCTAGGTAATGGAATTGTGTGGCAAGGTATTCAGGTGTGTTAAGGTTCAGTATACGATGTAACAGGGAAAGAGTGTGTAAATTTCGTCGCTCTCTTAAGCGTAGCCATGAAAGCCTAGCAAATGCGGGAGAAATATGGCTAAACCTTGGTATATCTGAAATAAATCGAACGCATGCGTTATGTGCCTTTTGGAGCTTGATGGAAAGTGAGGCATTCAGGTTACTGTATACTACGTCACAGTAGTCGAATATTGGCATTACCATACTTTGGATAAGCAGTTTTCTTACATTTTGGGGGAGTAAATCTCTGAGTTTTTTAAGGGAATGTAAGGAATAAAACACTCGCTGACATATACCTGTTACATGATCGTTCCAACTAAGGTTTTTATCCATTATCATCCCTAAGTTTTTAACTGTGTCTTTGAATTGTAACTGAGTGCCTCTTAATGTTACTGAGTGGGTATGGATGTCTGTAAGTCGTGCGTGGGTTTTTTGGGTAGCTAAAAGAATACACTGTGATTTTTGGGCATTGATCTTTAGTGCATGGTCATCGGTCCACCTACATATTCTTCCTAGGTCGTCGTTCCGTACTTATTAAGACATCTACGGCTGAACAGTCCAGACGGCTACTTAAAGCCAAGTTATTCGGAAAGGTAGAGGTGAAAATCGAGAAGCACCAAACCCTTAACTCCTGCAAGGGAGTAATATTCCACAGGGATTTGGTTAAGTCTTCCGATGATACAATGATCCGGTACCTAGCACGTCGGGGCGTAACCGACGTGAAGAGGTTG
Source organism: Anabrus simplex (assembly GCF_040414725.1). Taxonomy (NCBI): domain Eukaryota; kingdom Metazoa; phylum Arthropoda; class Insecta; order Orthoptera; family Tettigoniidae; genus Anabrus; species Anabrus simplex. Next base: position 84,366,256 of record NC_090276.1, on the reverse strand, counting down.
AAGAGGCGTGTGGGTGATAAGCTACTCGATACGGGTGCTTTCATCCTTACCTTCGACGCTGAGACCATACCTGAACGAATAAAGGTAGCAATGTATCGTCTGACTGTTCGTCCGTACATTCCGGCACCAATGAGGTGTTATAACTGTCAAAAGTTTGGCCACACCTCATTGCGATGTACAGGTTCGACGACCTGCAAAATGTGTGGGAAGTGCGAGCATGCTGGGGTTGAATGCACACCACCACCTGTGTGTGTCAACTGCCCGGGTACGCATGCTCCAATCTCCAAGGAGTGCCCCACATTCAAGCGGGAGAAGAAGATCCAGGAGATAAAAACGCTGGATAAGCTATCTTATCCAGACGCCCGGAGGAAGTTCAAATCCATGGCTGCTCCGGAATTCTCCATCTCCTTTGCCGAAAAGGTCGCAAACGTGCGGATCACTCCACAGAGTTTTGTACAGAACACCAGTACCGAAAATGCATCAAAAAGTCAAAGCCAGCAACAAAATTCAATAAGTAAAGAAACTGGAGTTTCAACAAGCGAAGCACCGAAAAGAGCGTTACTGTCGACGTTGCCTGGAAAGGGCCCTTCCCAGGAACGTTCGGCTGGGAAGTCCTCCCCCAACAGGGCGGGGGGAAAGACTTCCCCAAATAGGGCTGGAAAGTCCAGCCCTCCTTCCAATGCCCAGATCATAAAGGAGGAGAAGGTGAAGCCACAGAGCTCCCTCAAAAAAGTGGAGAAGAAGCCTTCTCCAACTCAATCGGGGTCCACAGGATCACCGAAGAAATCCGGCAAGCCATCTGCCGGCTCTCCTCCCAAAAAGAGAGAAACGGTGGGCAAGAGCGAGAGGCCCCGACGCCCTCTTGTTCGATCACTTTCTGGAGAACCTAGTTCTCCCAGGAAGAAGGCCCACTGTTCCAGACCAATGAGATCACCGTCCGCGGAGGGTCCAGTCACTGCGCCTCCTTCTTCTGAGGAGACAATGGAGACTGAACCACTCATTGTCGTGGATGGTGACGACAATACCGACAACAACGGCGGAAAATGGCAGGTAGTAGACAAAAAGAAGGGCAAGCAATTGTCCTAATTTCGCAACACTACCAATCCACACAATGGCACTATTGCAGTGGAACTGCAGTAGTTACCACTGTCGCCTAGCTGAGTTACGTCAACTGATATCCGTCTATGCGGCCTCCATTGTCTGTCTACAGGAATCTCGTTTGAGACCTGGACACGACACGACTATGAGAGGATATCGTCTTTATTCCAAAGACAGACTAGCTGTGGATGGCGCGGCAACTGGGGGCGTTTGTACCCTAGTTCGCTCCGACGTCTTCAGCGAAGAAGTACCGCTCCGTACTCAGCTAGATGCAGTTGCAGTTCGCACTCCGTTGCCAATAATGACAACGGTTTGCAACGTGTACTTTCCACCGGATTATAACCTTGATATGCATGCACTACAAGATTTGATCACTCAGTTGCCTCCTCCTTTCCTCATGCTGGGGGATGTGAACGCCCGTAACACACTATGGGGTTCTCCGTCTTCCTGTTCTAGGGGGAGGAAGCTCGAGCGAATGATCAACCTATTTGATCTTTGTGTGCTCAATACAGGGGAACCGACACATTTCAGTAGCGCGCATGGCACATTCTCACACCTGGATGTCACTTTGTGTAGCCGTGCGCTGGTTCCCCTGCTACGGTGGCAAGTTCACGACGACCTCTGTGATAGTGACCACTTCCCGATAATTCTGTCTCTCTTGAATCAAAGACAGTCCGAAGTACCCAAACGCTGGTTACTTCGGCGGGCAAATTGGCCAGAATTTACAAAACGCGCAGTGATGGCTGATGATATGCTGGAGTCTGTTGACGACCACGTCTCTTCCATTACTACTGGAATTTTGGCTGCTGCAGAGGAAACAATACCTTCCTCGTCCGGTATTCGTCGCCGGAAACAGGTCCCATGGTGGACGGACGAAATTGCAGCAGCCATACGTGATCGCCGACGGGCTTTTAAGCATTATCGTCGGAATCCTACGATGGCCAATCATATCGCATTTAAGCGTCTGCGCGCGAAGGCCCGTTTTTTGATTCGAGAAAGTAAGAAAGCTACGTGGGAAAAGTATGTGTCATCCATCACGGCACATACTCCGTCATCACAAGTGTGGACTAAACTCCGCCGTATTGTCGGAGTACAGAATGTGCCCTCAGTACCCGGAATCTCCGTTAATGGAGATATAGTTACGATTCCTTCAGTCATTGCAGACCACATCGCGTCACATTTCTCAGATACGTCCAGCTCTACGAGATACGACCCTGCATTTCTTCCAATTAAGCGCGAAGCAGAGGCCCACCATCTCTCTTTTGCCTCTAGTGCTTCGCATCCCTACAACGTGGCCTTCACGGAGTGGGAGTTGCGAAGTGCACTTTCGCTATGCAGAGATACGGCTCCTGGACCGGACAAAATCCATAATCAAATGCTTAAGCATTTGAGTGACAGATGTCTCAAGGATATCCTCACCCTATTCAACAGAATATGGAGTGAGGGAGTGTTTCCATCTCAATGGCGTGAGGGAATTGTAATACCAATTCCCAAGCCAGGTAAAGATCCAAAACTTCTGGATAGTTATAGGCCAATATGCCTTACAAATGGCCTCTGTAAGCTATTTGAAAGGATGGTTAACCGGCGTCTTGTGTGGGCCATGGAAAAGGAGGGTCTCTTGTCTAACTACCAGTCTGGCTTTCGCTCTCATCGGTCTGCCACTGATCATCTGGTCAGACTGGAGAGCGCCATTCAGGAGGCCTTTATCCGGAAGGAACACCTAGTCGCCGTGTTTTTTGACTTGGAAAAAGCTTACGATACTACCTGGCGATATGGGATTCTCTCCACTCTACACCAGTGGGGATTTCGGGGAAATTTGCCAACGTTTATTGAGAACTTCATGTCCCTCCGTCTCTTTCGAGTCCGAGTAGGGAATGCATTTTCTCAATATTACGTTCAGGAAAATGGAGTACCTCAGGGATCGGTACTGAGTGTCACGCTGTTCGCAATCGCCATCAACGGCATAGTTGCCGCTGCTGGGCCCGCAGTCGTTCCATCGCTGTATGTAGACGACTTAGCTCTACATTACAGCTCCGGAAGGGTGGCGTTTGCAGAGAGACAGCTACAGCAAGCTATTAACCGAGTCGACAGATGGGCCCTGCAACATGGTTTTCGATTTTCAGCAGCGAAAACCTCAGTTGTACACTTCTGTCGACGTCGACCTGTGCATCCCGAACCAGAGCTCCGCTTGCGAAACAGTGTCTTACCAGTGGTTGACACCTGCAAATTCCTGGGTCTCCATTTTGATAAGAGACTTACGTGGCAGCCCCACATCCGTCAGTTAAAGGTTGCCTGCATGAAGAGACTTAACATGCTTAAGTTTCTCAGCGGCAGTTCGTGGGGGGCTGACCGTGCGGTACTGCTACGATTTTACACGGCGACTGTCCTCTCCCGAATTGACTATGGAAGTGCGGCTTATGGCTCAGCATCAAAATCTACGCTGAGCCTTTTAGACAGTATTCACCATAGTGGAGTAAGGCTGGCAACGGGTGCTTTCCGTACTAGCCCCATTCCCAGCCTGCTCGCTGAAGCGGGAGTTCCACCTTTACGGATAAGGAGGCAGCAGTTACTCCTAACGTACGCTGCCAAAATTCGTGAAATGCCGCCACATCCAAGCTATCAATGCATCTATCGCACCCAATACCATCAGCGGTGCCAAGACCGGCCGAATGCCACACGGCCGGTTGGGTTTCGGATTGATAGCTTGTGTCATGATTTGAATATTGATATGGGTAGTTGTCTTGAACGAACTGTTAGCGAGGTACCTCCGTGGTTGGTTCCGCGACCGGATATACGTCTAGATCTGCTCCGTGGACCCAAGGTGAACACGGATTCCTCCGTTCATCGGAGGTATTTCCAGGACTTTGTTCACCAATATCCGGCCGCGAGACTTATCTTCACGGATGGTTCTAAAATCGGAGATAATGTTGGTTGCTCTTTTGTCATTGATGATATGAGTACGAAGGTATCGCTCCCTAAAATATGTAGCGTGTATACTGCAGAGCTGTACGCCATCTTAGAGGCTCTGCAGTTTGCACTGCGTGACGAAAGAAGCCACTTTCTGTTGTGTACCGATTCGTTAAGCTCTCTGCAGTCTATTGATACCTGTTTCTCGCAACACCCACTGGTGCAGCAGATACATGACCTTCTAGCCAGGTTAAGCGATGCTGGCACCAGAATTACTTTCGCGTGGCTTCCAAGCCACGTTGGGATTGCGGGAAACGAACTTGCGGATGAAGCAGCAAAGGAAGCTGCACTTTTACCTCCAAGACCCGTCAATGTACCTGCTAAGGATATTTGTTCTCAGCTACGTCGAACCATCTTGGCGTTCTGGGAATCGGAGTGGCTAGATATCCGAACTCCCAACAAGCTGAGAGCAATTAAGAAGACAACTACCGTGTGACGGTCCTCTTTCCGACCTTCACGGAGAGAGGCCATAGTACTGTGCAGGCTGAGGATAGGTCATTTACGATCCACGCACTCTTATCTCCTAAAGAGGGAAGACCCCCCAGTGTGTTCTTGTGGTGCCGACTTCACCGTGGCCCACATCCTCACAGAGTGCGCCGATCTCTCTGGCCTAAGACGGAGCCTCGGCCTGCAGGAAACACTCGAACGCATATTAGCCGATGACGCGACTACTGCTGATCTCGTCATCCGCTTTATGTGCGACAGTGGACTTATCAAGGGTATGTAAATTACAAGTGTACTGTTACTCAGGGAACGTACGTTCCCTTTTGATACGTTAGTAATCCTTTCGGCCTAGTTTTATAATTATTTTTTTGTTTTATTTTGTACTGCGTTTCCAAATTCCTTTGTTGAATAAATAATTTTGTTTTATATTTTAAATTTCTTTTCCACTTATTTGTACAGAGAGGATGATTACCTCGTTGTACTTCCTCTTGAAACAAAAATCACCACCACCACCATCTCTTCTGTCTTCCTGTCTTCCCGGTATTTCTTCATTCATTTTCTGTGCTTCCTTATTCTTCTCTCTTCTAGTTTTCCTGTCTTCCCGATATTTCTTCATTCATTTACTATGCTTCCTTCTTCTCTCTTCTTGTTTTCCTGTCTTCCCGGTATTTCTTCGTTATTTCATTGTGTTCCCTCCTTCTTCCTCTTTTTGTCTTCCTGTCTTTCCGGTATTTCTTCATTCATTTACTATGCTTCCTTATTCTTGTCTTCCTGTCTTTCCGGTATTTCTTCATTCTTCCATTATGTTCCCTCCTTTTTCCTCTTCTCCTCTTCCTGTTTTTCCGGTATTTCTTCATTCATTTACTATGCTTCCTCCTTCTTCCTTGTCTTCCTGTGTTCCTGTCTTCCCGGTACTTTTTCATTCTTTCACAATATTCCTCCTCCTTTCCTCCATTCAGACAAATTTCCCTTGCCTCTTTTCCTTTTCGCAAAACCCTCCAAATTCCTAAATACATTGTTCTGAAAATATTGCTTTTTACCTTTGGCTTACAATAAAACAAGTAATAATTCGCACTCTTGGTCCGTACATGTTAAGTATTGTGGAATGAAATGTAAAGTACAACATGAGTAAAAAGTGTTCAATCGTTCATGAATCATATGCTGTCGCTCAGGTGCCAGAGTCCCTTCAATGCTTTCCAACAACCCGGAATTTTGTGAATATTTCCCTTATTTCTCTTCCTATAAAATAATATTTGACCCATTTTGTCTTCCTAAATTCTGACTTTATCTTAACTACTGTACTTTTAACATTTAAATTTATAATGCAGCCAATGGCCATGGGATTAGTTATATACATAAATACATGGAATAAATGTGCACTTAGAATACCATGTAGTTCTGTGTGTAAAAAAGCAAAAAGCAAAGTCGTCTCCCTACAGGCCATCAAGGCCCCTGAAGGGGTGGAAGGTAAAAGCTTCCACTATTCCTAACCTCGGCACTTTGTGGGCTAGAGTGGTTAGCTCTACGCCCGGCCGCCTTTGCCCCCAGGAATTAACGTGATACTCATTTTTGGTGTAGGCTGAGGGAACCTCAGGGCCATGTACACGTCCGGAAGTGGAAATCTCGTTTCTTAAATTTTGCGATTTCCTGATGGGGAATCGAACCCACGTCCTTCCGGGTGAGCCGAGCACGCCTTTACCGCCTCGGCCAGGCTGCCCCTGTGTATTAGTCACTACAAAATATGGTCACGGACATCACTCTTGTTTTCCACATCCCAACGATTCTTGCACAGCGGACGCATACAATCCTCCTGTTTCGTATTCTGACATATTCTGTGCTGGAGGCCATGTACCGCAAATCGTGTCGTGACACGTCGTAGCTCATAATTTGATCGTATAAATCTTGGGTCATGGTATAAAACGTGCTCCAAACTTCCTGTTGTAGGCAGGTGTCCACTCTCGCAGGTCCTCTACTTTCTCTTACTAGTCCGTGTACCAACATACATACATACATTATCATTATAGACTGTTATGCCTTTCAGCGTTTAGTCTGCAAGCCTCTGAGAATTCACTAAACGTCGCCACAATCCTCGATTTGCAACTAGTGTTGTGGCTTCATTTAGTTCTATACATCTTTAAATCGTTAGAAACCGAGTCTAACCATCGTTGTCTTGGTCTCCCTCTACTTCTCTTACCCTCCATAACAGAGTCCATTATTCTCCTAGGTAACCTATCCTCCTCCATTCGCCTCACATGACCCCACCACCGAAGCCGGTTTATGCGTACAGCTTCATCCATCGAGTTCATTCCTAAATTAGCCTTTATCTCCTCATTCCGAGTACCCTCCTGCCATTGTTCCCACCTGTTTGTACCAACAATCATTCTTGCTACTTTCATGTCTGTTACTTCCAACTTATGAATAAGATATCCTGAGTCCACCCAGCTTTCGCTCCCGTAAAGCAAAGTTGGTCTGAAAACAGACCGATGTAAAGATAGTTTCGTCTGGGAGCTGACTTCCTTCTTACAGAATACTGCTGATCGCAACTGCGAGCTCACTGCATTAGCTCTACTACACCTTGATTCAATCTCACTTTCTATATTACCATCCTGGGAGAACACCCAACCTAAATACTTGAAATTATCGACCTGTTCTAGCTTCGTATCACCAATCTGACATTCAATTCTGTTTAATTTCTTACCTACTGACATCAATTTAGTCTTTAAGAGGCTAATTTTCATACCATACTCATTGCACCTATTTTCAAGTTCCAAGATATTAGATTGCAGGCTTTCGGCACAGTCTGCCATTAAGACCAAGTCGTCAGCATAGGCCAAACTGCTTACTACATTTCCACCTAACTGAATCCCTCCCTGCCATTTTATACCTTTCAGCAGATGACCCATTAAACTACGAACAGCAAAGGTGAAATATTACAACCTTGTCTAACTCCTGTAAGTACCCTGAACCAAGAACTCATTCTGCCATCAATTCTCACTGAAGCCCAATTGTCAACATAAATGCCTTTGATTGATTTTAATAATCTACCTTTAATTCCATAGTCCCCCAGTATGGCGAACATCTTTTCCCTCGGTACTCTGTCATATGCTTTCTCTAGATCTACGAAACATAAACACAATTTCCTATTCCTCTCGTAGCATTTTTCAATTACCTGGTGCATACTGAAAATCTGATCCTGACAGCCACTCTGTGGTCTGAAACCACACTGGTTTTCATCCAACTTCCTCTCAACGACTGATCGCACCCTCCCTTCCAAGATGCCGGTGAATACTTTGCCTGGTATACTAATCAATGAGATACCTCGATAGTTGTTGCAATCCTTCCTGTTCCCTTGCTTATAGATAGGTGCAATTACTGCTTTTGTCCAACCTGAAGGTACCTTACCAACACTCCACGCTAATTTTACTACTCTATGAAGCCATTTCATCCCTGCCTTCCCACTATACTTAACCATTTAAGGTCTAATTTCATCTATTCCCGCTGCCTTATGACAGTGGAGTTTATTTACTATCCTTTCCACTTCCTCAAGCATAATTTCACCAACATCATTTTCCTCTTCCCCATGAGCTTGGCTGTTTGCAACACCACCAGGATGATTTCCTTTTACATTGAGAAGATGTTCAAAATATTCCCTCCACCTCTCCAGTGATTACCTAGGATCTACTATGAGTTCACCTGAATTACTCAAAACACTGTTCATTTCCTTTTTCCCTCCCTTCCTAAGATTCTTTATTACTGTCCAGAAAGGTTTTCCTGCTGCTTGACCTAGCCTTTCCAGGTTATTACCAAAATCTTCCCATGACTTCTTTTTGGATTCAACAACTATTTGTTTCGCTCTGTTTCTTTCATCTACGTACAAATCCCTGTCTGCCTCGGCCCTTGTTTGGAGCCATTTCTGATAAGCCTTCTTTTTACGTTTACAGGCTGCTCTCACTTCATCATTCCACCAAGATGTTCGCCTTTTCCCATCTTTACACACAGTTGTTCCTAGGCATTCCCTTGCTGTTTCTACTAAAGCATCCCTGTATACCACCCATTCACTTTCTATATCCTGAACCTGCTTACCGTCTACTGTTCGAAACTTCTCACTAATCATATCCATGTACTTCTGTCTAATTTCCTCGTCCTGGAGATTTTCTACTCTTATTCGTTTGCAGACAGATTTTACTTTCTCTACCCTAGGCCTAGAGATACTTAGTTCACTACAGATCAGATAGTGGTCTGTATCATCGAAAAATCCGCGAAAAACTCGTACATTCCTATGTGTAGCGGTGAATAGCCTTATGCTTGAAGAATGTATTCGTAACAGCTAAACCCATACTAGCACAGAAGTCCAGCAAACGCTTCCCATTCCCATTAGCTTCCATTTCTTCCCCACATTTACCAATCACCCTTTCGTATCCTTCAGTTCTATTCCCAACTCTCGCATTGAAATCGCCCATTAGCACTATTCTATCCTTGCTGCTCACCCTGACCACGATGTCACTCAATGCTTCATAAAACTTGTCAACTTCATCCTCATCTGCACCCTCACATGGTGAATACACGGACACAATTCTTGTCCTAATTCCTCCCACTGACAAATCTACCCACATCATTCGCTCATTTACATGCCTGACAGAAACTATGTTGCGTGCAATGGTATTCCTGATAAAGAGCCCTACCCCAGACTCTGGCCTTCCCTTTCTAACATCCGTCAAGTACACTTTATAATCTCCTATCTCTTCCTCATTATCTCCCCTTACCCGAATATCACTTACTCCTAGCACATCCAGATGCATCCTCTTTGCTGACTCAGCCAGTTCTACCTTCTTTCTTCCATAAGCCCCATTAATATTGATAGCTCCCCATCGAATTCCATTTCGTTCGCCAAGTTGTTTCCAAGGAGTCCCTCGCCTGTCAAATGGGAGTGGGACTCCATTACTCCCATAGGTCCGAGGCTTGCTTAAAATGTTCTGAGCTCGGTAAATTCATGAAGCAGGATGCTGCCCTACTTGCACATAGTCCAAGTGAGGATCTCTCCTCTAACGGGTTATGGACCACCGGTGGATTGTATAGTTCTAGCCGCCTGAGCACAAGGAGGGCCACGACTGAGAATATGTCCGAGATGCCCACTCCCATTCCATAGCAACTGGTATCCCGACTCTCAGGACCACTTACTAGGCCACTCAGCCGTTGCCCATGGTTCACGAACTAGGATGTGACTACAGTAACCCACAAACATGAACCAAACGTGTACCAATCGTGAGGGAAAAATTTCGATAGGTTTAGAACTTCCTTTCGATAAACAGCTCTCGTCTTCTCTAAATCTCTTCAATTACTCTTGGTAAGATGTAGTCCGTATGCTATGTTCACTTTAAAGAGCTTCATCGCTGTATCCACTGAGAGACATTCATGGCTCTTACCGCAGCAGCGGCCGTGTATCGTGAAAGTGTTACCCCATGTGGGCGTCGATAATCACTCACCCTTAAAATAAATGGTGCCTTCCCTCCTCGTCTAAATGTCAACACTACTGCCTTACTTGCATTCAGCTGTAAGTCGTTTCCACCTGCACATTCCACTAATCTGTCAAAATCTGTTTGTAGATCTTCACTGGACGAAGGTGCGATTTCCATATCAACCGCATAGAAATAGGTCGGTAAAGAATTCTCCGCACTTACTCTCCTGATTGCGTCCATGTTCGCTATGTTGAACAGGACTGGGCTCAACGGATCCCCCTAAAGCAATCCTGTTGTTTGTTTTATCAGTTTGTACGTAGTTCTCTGCAAGTATACTTCGTATCAGAACAAATAGAGCATTATCACTTCCAATAAGTGGCTCAAGATTTTCTATCAGTAATGTTCTGTTCACAGAGTCAAAGGCCTTTGAGCAGTCGGTGAAAGCAATATGTAGTTTCTGCTTCTGTCTCCTTGTTGTTTCTAGTATGGCATTTCGTAAGCACTGAACAGCGTGTAGAGCAGATCTGCCCCTTGGAAACCGAAATTGCTCCTTTGGTATCACACATTCCACAAGTTCTGTTAGTCTCTTTTCAAGGAGTTTAGTCAGTATTTTGAATAGAATGCATTGTACGCAATACTCCTGTAAGCGAGTGGGTCCTCGTGATTTTCTTTCCCCTTGTATATACCTTTAGTGTGGCGTATCTCCATGTGTTCGGAATGGATCCTCTAATGAGGCACTGATTCATGACGGATGTCCAAGCTGCTTTGAGCTCTGTAATGCTCTATTTCAAGTGTTCTTTGAATAGGTTATCTGGACCACAAACCTTGTGGTCTCTACTTTTCCGAATTCCTTCCTCTACCTGGTCTTCTGTGAACAGCCGGGTAATGGTAATGTTGTTATTGTAATTTTTCTTGGATGGTCTGGAGTCCTTGGCCTGTAGTGCCTTGATGTCCACGTTTCCATTGTCATGTGCCTTGGGAATTTTGGTTGCCTTGGTTGCAGAACCCTGTAGGGGTTTTGTTCCGCTCTTTGTATCAATTTAATTTCGGTTAAACCTTCTCGTAAAGTCTCCTTAGTGTTGAGTATGTTTGTACGTTTGTTTCTGTTTCAAATCTGGTCACTTTATGTAGAGCATCTAATGCATTCCTCCCAGCCTGGTAGCAAGCAGCGTTGAACCATGGTTTATCTCTACGTTTGTTTGATCGTTCTGTTAACTTTGAGTTTTCCAGCATATTTTCTATGAATGTACTGCTTTGTTCAGATTTCCCAAACGAATCCTCTCTAAGAGATCCGGTGTTCTTGCTAATTCCTCAGCTGGGAGGGCGTTATCACTCTTCCTCGAATTCGTCTCTGGCCGTGGGTGTGAAACCCCGTCGTATCCTCTGTCTGTGATGAAGGTCATCCCTACTGGTAAGTGCTCCTGACAATTACGTCTTTAGGAACTATCTGTTTCTTGAGGTTGAGTCCCCTCATGTTTGAGAAGACGAATTCGACTGTGCTGCTCCCATTGTATGAGAAGTATATTTACTTCTCTAGACCGTTAAGAAGGTTCAAACCCTCTGTTTCTAGTAAATCTAGAACGAGTAGCAGTCTGATAATCTATTCTACAGTTCAGATCACCAGTCATTGTAAAGGGCTCATTCTTGTTTATGTTACCGAAAGCTGTGCTACATTCCTCTATTATGATGCTTTCATGGGTGTCTGATTGGAAGTATACACCTATTATGGTGCACATTGTAGTTTTTACAACTAAAACGTTCTCATAGGTGGTAGACCTGAACTTATTAAACTTGAAATCCCTCATTTTGGGCGCCATTTCGGCCCCTGCTTTGCAAGTACATGGACCGCGTACTGATCTGGTGTCCATTCCTCTATTAAAAAGGTTTCTAATAATACTACAATATCATTGGTATCCAATCGATCTTCATTTAATGAGCTATAAGCCTTATTTAGTCCTTCTATTTTCCAAGTTAAGCACCAGAGTTCATATCAATCTTCTCTCTTAGTCCGTTACAGTCAATATTGGTGGAGTCGTGCACCGTCTTGTGTGTTCCTTCTAGTACAGTGGTTGGCTGCCAACATCTCAAATGCCTTGTAGTGAGCTCGTCACACTCGATCCTTCCTACATACAGCCATGCTGCTCGGTCACCTACTTTACCTCTCTCGTGTCCATTATAGTGGTGTTGCTTTTCCTGTGCCTTCGTCTTTCTACCTTCTCCAATGTGTGCTCTTCTTCTATCAACTGGTCGCCCAAAGTATGGCCATGTCCTTTATTCCGTATGCGCTGTGCTGTGTCGATTAGGTTTTTAGTCAGCATCATTCCGATAGTTTCCTCTTGGCGTTGTCTCCGTCCCAGTTGAGTGGGGAAGTGGCCTTCCAACTTTTAAAAACACCACTCACAGGTATTCATCTTCTATATCATTCCATGCCATCTCTCCAATGACATCTCGGAACATACCGCATAGTAGATCAGCTCCTCTCCTTACTTCCAAGTCCTCCCAGTCCAATGTTTGCAACATTTTAGTAACACTAAATATTTTGTCGGAAATCTCTAACAACAAATCGTTTGGGTCGTTTCCAGTTCTCGTTTCAAGTAGTCATGTTCTGGGTGCCAGACACTGGAACCACGCACTCTCCTTCCCACCCTCACCACAACCTTCATAACGATGTGAAGAGATCTGTAACCTTCATGTGGTTTGTCACTCTTTTTCCCGGGATTTTACTCCTCTGAATTGAACACGTTTTTAGTTCCTTTGTGAATTTTGCTGACCCAAGGGATACTTTTCTTTGGATATATTTCGCCATTTTGAACTAGTACGGGATTCTGCAGTGAGATGTTCCAGATGTTAGCAAGTTTTGCCTTACATCGGCTGAAATTACTGGTAAACGGTTGACCCTATCAAAATATAAAGTGCATCTTATTTATTTATTTATTTATTTATTTATTTATTTATTTATTTATTTATTTATTTATTTATTTATTTATTTATTTATTTATTACCGAGCTCGATAGCTGCAGTCGCTTAAGTGCGGCCAGTATCCAGTATTCGGGAGATAGTAGGTTCGAAACCCACTGTTGGCAACCCTGAAGATGGTTTTCCGTGGTTTCCCATTTTCACACAAGGCAAATGCTGGGGCTGTACCTTAATTAAGGCCACGGCCGCTTCCTTCCCAGTCCTAGTCCTTTCCTGTCCCATCGTCGCCGTAAGATATATCAGTGCCGGTGCGACGTAAAGCCAAGACCAAAAAAATATTTATTTATTTATTTATTTATTTATTTATTTATTTATTTTATTTATTTATTTATTTGGGATACCAGAACAACAACATGCCGGATTACAATGAAAAATACAAGTACAATGGAGTAGCACAATGCAAACATAAAGAAATAAATGAAAGAGCAATAAATAACAATCAAGTAATGACGAAAGTAGCGGAAGAAGATTAACAAAATAACTGTAGAGACACAACAATTGACTATAAAACATAAAGGCAAAAGGAAAGAAGAGAAAAATTAAAGATTTAAAGTAAAACGAAGAGAAGAATTTTTTGCTAGGCACAGTAAAATAAAGATATGACACAAGTAAAAGCCAGAAAAACATTACATTATGTAGAATAGCAATAAGAAGAGAAAAAAGGAATATGAAGGAAATGAGTCCAGTTCATGTCAGAAGATAAAGAGTTAAGGAGGGTTGGAATGCGGATAAATAAAGTGAGAGGCGGGAATACGGAATATGAAAGGAACGACTTTTCCAGGTGTTTCGAGTTGGGACATGTAGGGAAAAGAAGGATGCAGGTTGAGGAGTACGAAATGAACCGTTAACATCATCATATCTGCTACTTGCCTGCGAGTTGATAATGGGCGAAGGTATAACTTATCCAGTATCTGATTGCTGCTCATGTTTCGACAATCAGATACTCTGGCTCTAACAATAGCACAGGAGAATGACTCCTCGCGGCCAATGGGCCCTTAAGTTATCCAAGACAACTGGTAAAGCAACATCCCCCACTTGAAAGCAAAATTACGTGATCGTAGATTTTATACTGCCACAAGATCGGTCTGCCAATATATATTCAGCAGTGATACCAACAATTAGACTGCCTGACAAAAAAAACAAAAACACCCTAAAACGGTAGGAGGAAACGATGTGAAAGGGTAGGATAGGCGATGTTATTTCAAACTGGAGTCAAATTTACAAAGAAATTGGCTGTATGAGCCTACTTACCAGTATGACATTGCACACACTCTGAGCTGGATGCAGGTACTGATTCGGTTGGGAAGGTGTCTTAAAGCCCTGGTATCCTCTCCTGAGGCAAGCAGGCCCACTTACCAGTATGACATTGCACACACCCTGAGCTGGATGCATGTACCTATTCGGTTGGGAAGGTGTCTTAAAGCCGTGTTATCCTCTCCTGAGGCAAGGAGGCCCACTCACCAGTATGACATTGCATACACCCTGTGCTGGATGCATGTGCTGTTTCTGCTGGGAAGGTGTCGTAAAGCCGTGGTATCCCCTCCTGAGGGAAGCAGGCCCACTTACCAGTATGACATTGCACACACTCTGTGCTGGCTGCAAGTGCTGTTTCTGCTGGGAAGGTGTCGTAAAGCCGTGGTATCCCCTCCTGAGGGAAGCAGGCCCACTTACCAGTATGACATTGCACACACTCTGTGCTATATGCATGTGCTGTTTCTGCTGGGAAGGTGTCGTAAAGCCGTGGTATCCCCTTCTGAGGGAAGCAGGCCCACTTACCAGTTTGACATTGCATACACCCTGTGCTGGATGCATGTGCTGTTTCTGCTGGGAAGGTATCGTAAAGCCGTGTTATCCACTCCTGAGGCGAGCAGGTCCACTTACCAATATGACATTGCACACACACACTCTGTGCTGGAAGCATGTGCTGTTTCTGCTGGGAAGGTGTCGTAAAGCCGTGTTATCCCCTCCTGAGGGAAGCAGGCCCACTTACCACTATGACATTGCACACACTCTGTGCTGGAAGCATGTGCTGTTTCTGCTGGGAAGGTGTCGTAAAGCCGTGTTATCCCCTCCTGAGGGAAGCAGGCCCACTTACCACTATGACATTGCACACACTCTGTGCTGGATGCATGTGCTGTTTCTGCTGGGAAGGTGTCTTGAAGCCGTGGTATCCTCTCCTGAAGCAAGCAGGTCGACTTACCAGTATGACATTGCACACACTCTGTGCTGGATGCATTTGCTATTTCTGATGTGAAGGGTAGCTTAAAACCGTGGTATCCTCTCCTGAGACAAGATGGCACACTTACCAGTATGACATTGCACACACTCTGTGCTGGATGCATTTGCTGTTTCTGATGTGAAGGGTGTCTTAAAGCCGTGGTATCCTCTCCTGAGGCAAGTTGGCAAACTTACCAGTATGACATTGCGCACACCCTGTGCTGGATGCATTTGCTGTTTCTGATGTGAGGGGTGTCTTAAAGCCGTGGTATCCTCTCCTGAGGCAAGTTGGCAAACTTACCAGTATGACATTGCACACACTCTGTGCTGGATGCATTTGCTGTTTCTGATGTGAAGGGTGTCTTAAAGCCGTGGTATCCTCTCCTGAGGCAAGTTGGCAAACTTACCAGTATGACATTGCACACACTCTGTGCTGGATGCATTTGCTGTCTCTGATGTGAAGGGTGTCATAAAGCCGTGGTATCCTGTCCTGAGGCAAGTTTGCACACTTACCAGTATGACATTACACACACTCTGTGCTGGATACATGTGCTGTTTCTGCTGTGAAGGGTGTCTTAAAGTCGTGGTATCCTCTTCTGAAGCAAGCTGGCACACTTACCAGTATGACATTGTACACACACTGTGCTGGATGCATGTGCTGATTCCTTTGGGTAGGGAAGGTATTCTATCCTGAGGCAAACAGTAGTAAGTGGTCTTTGATAGCCTTGATACTGCTGCTGGGAATGGATTGACGCCCGAGCTGTTCCCACACATGTTCTATCGGGGACATAGCTGCCAACACGCGGTCAGTTCAGTGGATGAGCAATGGCACCATGAGCAGTAACACATGAGGACGAAGGATGCCCATGACTTCCCATCACTACCAGCAGTGACCTGGAGTCAAACCGATGGCTTCCCGCGCCATGACCGCAGAAGTAACACCGCTGTGATATCTCCCCAGGTCACCGCCATACTTGCAGACGATGGCCGTCCTAGATAGTGCGAGACCACGATTCATTGCACATGCTGGCACCATTCCAAATGCAGCCCTTTGTGTTGTAGTGTTGACGACAGCCTAGTCCAGATGCTGCCAGTCTCCGACCAATGACACACAATGTTGCAGGGAGTCCATTACTTGTTCTCGAATGGCAAGCGCGGATATAAATTTGTTACGATGTGCTTGGTGCACAGTACGGCGACCCCCCCTTGTGGTGGTCAGACGTGGCCGACCTGAACCTTGTCGAGGAGTATGCCTGCCCTCACATTCCCTTGCAGTCCAATATCGGGCCACTGTCACATCCGAATGCGCCACAAATATGCATACTGCACGATTCGACCAGCCGGCCAAATAGAGACCCAAAAAGAGGCCAGTTTTAAACTCTGTCAGGTACCGATAATGCTGTCTAGCGCGAATACGCCATTCACAGTGATCACACAACATCTGACGCTGTTCACGCCCTACCAGACCTGGTGACAACAATAAATCACTATGTGGCCGTTTATCCTGTCACAGAGAATTGGTGTGTTCGTGAATGAAGTTACATTGACATCCGACCATTTATTCTGGGTGCTTCCGTTTTTCCGCCAGCTAGTGAACATCAACGTTGACGGACGTGCAAAGTGACCAACGATGACTGTTTTCAGGAACGATGTGGAGCCATTCTCGTGGCCGCTACATTGCCTACACTGTAGGCGCCAGTGCACGAACTTACTGACTGTAGTGGGTAAATATGCAGAGTGCTGGCTACACTTTCGGTGCCAGTCGAATAGTATGTATAAGGTGTGTGCAAGAAGCTCGCTGAACTGGACCATATTAAGAAAGAACACAGAACTTACAAAATAAATGTTTAGCCACATTCAAAGTGCTCTCTTTTGGCCAAAATACACTTTTAACAACAAGTATACAGCTCCTGGGACCCGGAAATGAAAGAACCTCTCGAAGCACCGACGTCACACGTCTTTGATATCTGGTATTTCAGCACAATGTCTGCCTTTCAGGATTCCCTTTAAGCGGGCAAGCAAAAATAAGTCTGCCTTCGCCAGATCTTGAAAGTACAACGGATGTTCAAGAACAGTAACGCACCGCTTAGCCAAGAAGTTTCGCACAAGGATCGCAGTGTGTGGACGGGCGTTGTTCGCTTTCCAGTAGCAGAAACCGTTTTCATAAGCTCTCGTACAATGTGCCTTTCCAGGTTTCGCCTTCCGCTACGAATTTCTAGTAGATCATTCAACTGCTGTCAACATTGTCTTGAACTTAAACTTTTGGACGTCACTCTTTATGGGACGTGGGTAACCCGGTGAACACCATGCCATTGGTTGTCGCCTCCTCCCCGAATAGAACTGGTAGGACCAGCTCTCATCGCTTGTGATGGTTGTTTTCAGAAAAGGCAGGTCTCTGTCATCGCGTCAATGACACCTCCAGCAGTTTCTGTCAGTGTTGCTTTCTGCCCGTGTCAATATGCGCCACACAAATGAAGAACAGATCTTCAGCTTACCCAAATTGTTGTGAATTATGATGTTCATACTGCTTCTGATAATTCCTAATTCATCTGACATCCTTGTCAAAGACAGTCCCTGATTTTGTGCCAGCATCTGTCGCATTTTCTTGATGTTTTCTGAATTCCTGCTTGTTGACGATGGACCCAGACATGAAGCATACTGAAGAGTTTCCTGTCCATCCAGAAAGCGCTTGAACCAGTCGTAAAACCCTTTCCTACTTACTTGCAACATCATCGCATGCGTTTTCGTCACAAATTTTCTTAATATGTAAAAAATTTATGCGTTGCTCCATTGGACTATGACAGGACAATTCACGCTCGACCGGCCACAGCAGACAAAACTGCTTCAGCCACGTGTGTGCTCCTAGAGATGTCTGTATTCACATGAGCGTGGACGCAAGGTTACCACGCTTTACCATTGCGATATCGGTCCATCCACCGTACTTTATAGACACACGTGAAAGCAGCAGGTCAAATTCTATTAAAATCGGCACATTGGCCACAATTAGTTTAACTCAGATGCTCATGTAATATACATTACGATATTTACAGGAGGAATGGGGCTAAACTCTTCCTGAATTGGATTCTTGCCGATATTTTAAACACGGTCAGCTACATTTAGAAAATGTTTCAAGCAAATGTTACTTTGAATTTAAGTTTGAACATTTAGTATTATCACAGTGTTTCTTGTTAAGCTAACTCTGATTGATATAATTACGTATCACTTAGGAAATGGCTTTAGCTCATAATTTTAAAGCAGTCTATTTCATTTGGAAATTTAATTTGAATTATTTTTGTCATTACCACTTTTTCCATAATTTTGCACATATTGTTGATCATATTAACTCTGTGCGGCGGCTGTTCGGCAAAAAGGCAACAGGTGTTCAAGTGGTCATATTCCGTGATCTTCAGCGACTGACTACTCCAGCCTGGTATCTTGTAGAAAATAACAAATACGAGGGTTGGAACCTTAATAGCAACAACTATTTAATTACAGCTGATACAAAAGAGATATTTACTGTCCTTTAAAGCACTGTGTACAACCCGCTGCTAGCAATGTGGAAGTCGTAGGATATCTTTAGGAGCGCCTTCAAGCCGTCAACGAGGGACGCCGAAATGTGGCAGAAATTTGTCGGTCAGGTCATCCTAGTGTCAGTGCTCTTGGCGCGTTACTGGACGCTGATCGACGCCGTACGATTCGTGAGTTGGCCCGAGACACCGCATTAGTGCATACGACTGTGGTTCACATTCTAAAGGCACGCCTGGGCTCGAGAAAAATCGTTGAAGACTTTTACCCACCGTGCCACTGTTCAGTTCCCCCTGAGACTCTTTAAGGCCTTGATGACACTGTCGTGCTGTACGACCTCTGGCACTTTCAACTGCATTCGCTTCAGAACTGTTCCAGAGTTTCGTCCGTTCTAACTATCAACACAACAGGCGCTGCTATAGGCATCCTACGACTTCCACATCGCTGGCAACGGGTTGTACACAATGTTGGTGACTACTCTGAAGGAACTTGGTAACATGTATTTGGACCTTATCAGTTGTAACATTGGCACTATTAAAGTTCCAACCTTCGTATATCCTAAAGTTATCAGAGTTAGTAAAGTGTTATGGTTATTTGAATTGAAAAGAACTGAAAATTATGTTTCCTGTGTCCTATTCAGAGTAGCTGTCTACGTTCGGAGAGATTACGACACTGGTTCCAGCTGGAAAATATATATCTCCCCTTTTAATGCTCGTCTGTGGCTTTGTGTATCTGTCTGCATCGTGCTCAGCACCTTTTGTCTAGTGGTCACACAGACCTGGAGAAGGGAAGAGTACGCTGCGACCTTGAGCGAGATGGCGCTGTCTGCCTGGGGCATGTTCTGCTTGCAAGGTAAGTTGACTCGCATGCACTAGGCGCTCGCCGCTCACTAGACTGGGAGGTGTTCGTCCGTCATCTTCACTGCCTTCTATATACAGTACGTACAAATGGCGCCGTCTTTGACTAGACGATCCTCACCCCACAAGGCAGGTTTCGATTATAGGCAATATGGCCGTGGGTGAGGTCCAGGTGTAGGTTAAATGTGATCGTGGATATGAGTTTAGAGTAATAACTGTGAAATAGGTATTTCCAGTCGGCTTGCAATCGTACTTCGTGATTTTCAATTCTGGTAAGGAAGTATTTGTGACTCCACTTGATTTTACGTGGAAACATAAAATTATTTCGTGTTTGAACGTGGTATCGTACAGGTTATGTGTTTGTTTATCATTGTTTTGAGTGTTAATGTTACAATTATTGGTGTGTTCTTAGAATGTAGTGTTCATATATTAGGCTAACATGGATCGATCGTATTATGTACCTCTCTGTAGGTCAAATGCTGGATATTCTTCGGGTATGTCTGCACTCACCGAATGATAAAGTCTTCGAGAAAAATGGATTCGTTGCATTGATAGCGTGAATTTTGCTGTAAATAATAAAAGTTGTCGTGTGCATCAGACATTTTAGCTCTTACGTTTATTGTTCCCCTTGAGAATAGAAAATTGTCACGTGAGTTTTATCCGACCATATTCTACACTCAGCTTTATAATAACATTTATTTACCTCGAAAGAGAAAGTGCACAAACAGCAAAAGCCACTGAGAGACTAACAAGCGTTGGTGAGAAAAAGACAAACAATTTTCAGCCTTTTACGGCAAACATGTGAGTCCCTTCAACGTAATTGCGAAAGGTTGTAGTGTTCTCAATATCTGCTGTAGATATTCCATCGATATGAAAGTGACGAGCAACCTAGAAGGGCGAGCAAGAAATTGAAATTTGATACCAGGATGTTAAAGATAAGATGACCTGAAGTCTGACAAATAGAGGAAATGTGAAATTCTGGTAAGTCACCTTGGTTGCTATGAAGATTGGCATGAGTGGCAGAGTCTTTACTTTGGGGAAATTTCTGAAAAATAAAGCCCTCGTTTTAGCCTTGAAAGTAACGTCAAAAGGAGGGAAGCAAGAGGAATTATTTGTTGGATGTGAATCGTGGTAGTTTTAGTCAACTTAATTTTGGTGAATGATAGGATAATGGGCATGTTGTCATAGTGTTGTTAATAACTGGAAAACTAATTGTTTGTTTAGTGTTGTGTCGATTTTCCCTCAAGTCCGTATTCAAGTTTTAACCATCTTCAGGGCTGCCCAAGGTGGAATTCGAACCACTTCCATCGTCCGAATGCAAGTTCACAACTACTCAACTCAGACCGCGCGGTCAACTCACTCGGTATAATCATTATAAAGTGCGCTCAAAGCATCTTACTCTCCTAGATACTGAGTGAGTTAGTTACGAGCTGTGAGCTTGCACTCGGGAGAGTGAGTTCGAACCCCATTGTCGGCAGCCTTGGAGATGGTTTTCCGTGGTTTTCTTCCACCAGGCAAATCCCGGGGCTGTATCTTAATTAAGGCCACGGCCGCTACCTTTCCGCTCTTAGCCGTTTCCCATCCTTCCTTCGATGTGTTAGAGCGACGTTAAACAAGTTTCTAGGTAAGGAGCACTATTTCTCTTTTACGCACCAAATGCGTAAACTTCAATTAACTTTTTTTTTGTAGTGTAAGGCTCTCACGACAGTGGCTGCGATAAGGATTCCGTAGACCCCGCGGGGCAGGGGAGCCGATGAATGTTTCTTAATTCAGCAGCTGAAGAGTGAAGCTACAGCACACAATACAGTATTATTTTTAGGCCGTCGTAGTGCAGATCTTCTTACTTCAATAGGAGTACGGTAGTTATTTCTGAAAGAATGTGGGTTTCCCAACCTGTTCCAATAATAACCATCCCCTGCTGCCACTCACAACAATCAGCAAGTAATTAGCCAGTTCTGAGAACGCGGTAGTCAGCGAAGAAGCGCTATCACTCTAAATACTGAAGTCTCGAGCCTGTTTATAACTCTCGGCAGTCAGTGTAGCAGAATAGGCTTACGATGGACGGTTGACTTGTAAATTATTTGGTCGTACGAACAGGATTATTTCCTAATATTGTGACGGTCAGCGTGTTTTGTTTAATATAATATAATATTATTTTAATTCCTTCGGTTTTGAAAACTAAATTATGTAATTATAATATCCTTGCTTCGTTGTTGTTCATTGTAATAAAATACAACCCTGTAATAGGAAATAAATTTGTAACTTTCCTTACGAGGAAACCAGGCGCCCATTTTCAATTATTGCGAGCTTCTTAGCGCCGCTACTCGCCATATCAGCTTTGGCCCGGTACGGCAGCCATGTTTTTCCTATATTGTGGTCCGAATATTGTAATTTGTCTTGGTCACAGCACAGCGCCTTACACACAGTGACGTCACCGAAGGAACCAGAACTTATCTCATAATACGTATCTTGTAAATATTTATGGCCAAAAATTTGTGCCAAATCAGCGACCATTTTGTTGGACGTAGACCTTGATAAATGGGGCTATCTTGTGACGTGGCACGGGAATGTGTGCTGAATCAGTTGCCATATTGTTGGACGTAGAAAGGGGTGGTGTGGAGAAATTTCATTTTAGTTCAGAAGCAATAATAGCAAACAAGGAAATTCCATGTTTTTTCTCGCCCACTTCCAGCAACAACACCTTTCACCATAAAGAATTTCAACAGATTGGTCACACTTCCAGCACTACAGTGAGTTGTATCATATCTAAAGTGAAGTGCAGTGAAGATGTAAACTGCAGAAATTATATGAAAGACTTCGGTGAAGAGATCTTCAGGAGGCCTACTGAAGGAACAGTTCTCTTTCGTTAAGCGTCGGAAGCTAAGGTAGCGACATGAAAGGGATTTAATGTGAATGAATATTGAAATATTGTCAGGTTGCATTGTTTAATCAGACTGCTAAATTATCACTAATCACATTTTGGCAATACTCTCATATTTTCTACTTATCAATGAATGTCATCACCTGTTTAACTCACATTTATTTAGTTTTTAGGGCGTAATTGTTTGCATATTTTGTACTTATTTTCGTCATAAACTTCCGAAACCTTTTTACAACGAATGCTGCGGATCCTCTGCCATCTGCGTATTTTTCAGGTTGCAGCGTGCCTCTTGGTCGATCGTCAGTGCGGATGGTGATGTGGGTATCATTCCTCACTGCCGTGGTGTTGACCGCCTCCTACAACGCGCGAATCATCTCCTTCTTGACCTTGAGGAATCCCAAGATGCCCTTCAATGACCTGAAAGGTCTTCTTGAGGAGGAATCCTACGGCTTCGGCATGATGAAAAGTGTAGGTGATCTGCAAATCTTCCGAGTAAGTATCCTACACTGACCGAGATACGACCCATTTGAGGTATTATTTTAGATCGGGCGTCGGAGAATGTACACCTGCTCTTGAAACTGCTCACCAAATATGTCTACCGCATTTTGCGATACATCTTCAGTTCGAGCAGCGGTCGCTTAGCAGGCAATGCCATTTCGGGATTGTTGCACCATGCGGTTTGGTTTTGCGATACACGGTCAATTTTTAGATTTACAAATTTATTTAATACGAGGTATTTTGGAAGATAAGGCGCAATCAGAATCACGATAGCATTTACTTTAGGCTAAGTGTCATCAAAGTGCCTGTGACCCAACACTTGAGGCTACGGCCACACGCGTGCTTTTTCACTCGGAGTTTCAGCGTGAAAATACGCCAAACAGATGGGTCACAATAACTTAGACGAGACGAGCCAGAGACACAGCGTGATATCCCGCCGCAGAGTTGGAAGGGAGTGCCCGCTGGAGAACGCGCCCAGGTCCATTCGTTGGCTGGTTTTCACGCTTTACAGGGAAACACGGACTGTGTTTATATGTATCACACTTACCTTTGTTGAGTTAATTCACATATTTTAAATATTTTAAAACAGTTTACATCACTTTTCTAGTTCTGTTTGGAATACAGAATACTTTTTAGGCGGACACCCTTTGTATTCGTATATTTGAATGTGTTTTCTTTAAAATAGTAATTTGCATGATATGTTATTGAATTTTAAGGCAACGCCTTATTCTATCAAAATCTATCATCTATCATTTTACAGAAAATAAAGAAGGCGTTGCGAATTAGATCCTCTGAATATTTTAAATTCACGATCGTAGTTCACCTTCATTCGTTTTAAATTCAAGTCAGTGGATACTTTTTAAAATGTTAATTATCATATCACGTCGTCCATCTCGAACAATTAGACGCCGACGACCTTAGAAGTCGCGCATGAATGAAAGGAAAATTACTAATCAACTGACCACGGAGGTCAAAGAAGAAGAATTTTCTGGCCTCAGCTACCGTGTGCAGACATTTTTAATTGTCTGCACGTCAATTTCGGCGTTCCGTTTTACTTTACACCCACTAGATGGCAGAGGAAAGAGAATCTCTCTCGGGCGTCAATGGCTTAGTTTAATGAAATTTGTCGGGTAAACACCAAATGTAGCACCAGAGCCGATATCGTACAACAGAACCTCTGCCGGATTTGAACCCGCTATCTTGGAATCCGGAGGCCGACACTTTTCTACTGATCAACAGAGGGAGCCTAACAGTTGTCGGGACCAGATACCGAGAACGATCTACAATCTGTGTGTAGAGATAACAATCGAGGGCTTTGAAAAAGAAGCCGCAATCCGGAAAGGAGTGAGGCAAGGCTGCAGTTTGTCCCCCTCCTTTTCAATATTTTTATACAACAGGCAATAAAGCAAATCAAAGAGGAATTTGCAAATGGAATCGCAATCCAAGGAGAGGAAATCAAAGCCCTGAGGTTTGCTGATGGTATTGTTATTTTATCTGAGACTGAAGAAGAAATTGCTGAATGGTGTGGACAAGGTCTTGGGTAAGGAGCACAAGGTGAAAATAAACCAAGAGTAATGGAGTGCAGGCGAACAAAGTCAGGTATGTATGTTTAGTCATCAGCCCGAAGGCTGGTTGGATCCTCAACAGTTCCGCCATGAGCTGTCATAGATGGCCTAGGCATCACTGAAGAGGCGTACTAGGGAAATGAGGAGTGAGGTAGTTTCCCGTTGATGCGGGAAATATTAGATTAGGAAAGGAATTCATAGAGGAAGTTGATTTGTATTGGTACTTCAGTCGTGAAATAACTAAACAAAGGCAGAAGTAAGGACGATATAGAATGCAGACTATTAAAAGCAAGGAAGAGCTTTCTTAAGAAAAAAATTGCTCACTTCGAATATTGATATAGGGATTAGAAATATGTTTCTGAATACTTTAATCTGGGGTGTGGCATTCTATTGAAGTGAAGCATGGACAATAACTAGTTCAGAAAGAAAGAGAATAGTGGCTTTTGAAATGTGGTGCTACAGAAGAAATGCTGGAGGTGAGATGGATAGATCAAATCACTACAGAAAAGATACTGAATCGAATCCTTGAGAGGAGATCTATTTGGCTAAATTTGACGAGAAGGAGACATGGATTGATAGGACACATCTTAAGACACCCACAACTTGTGCAGATGGTTTTTGAGGAAAGTGAATGTGGTAGGAACGGTAGGGGTAGATCAAGGTACGAATGTTACAAGCAGATTAGGACAGATGTAGGACGCAGCAGTTACGTAGAAATGAAAAGTTTAGCACAGGATAGGGTGGCATGGAGGGCTGCGTCAAATCATTCTACGGACCGACGACTCAAACACCATCAACATCATTTTTGAAGTCTAGAATATCTTTCATTTTCTCACAATTCATTCACTTGTGGATACTCTCCTGTTTTCTTTCGAACTCTCTATCTCCCCTTTGAATGGAATCAAAGGATACCCGTGCATATCCTAAGAGGATACTAAGAGGGGAACTATACTCACTCTTTCGTCCTCTGAGCCAGAAACTGTATCTACGATTCTTTTCCGTGCAGAAATTTGCTATGAAGATGTATTTTCGCCGGTTCCTCTCCACCCATTTTGATACACGTTAGGTCACATCCATTTCTGGAGTGTTTTCAACTTGTTCTGTTCCCGTAGGAAGGTACCGGTGTCATGAGGCAGCTCTACGAACGTAAACTCGCTCCGACGCTTAATGAGCTACCGCCGGCGAAAATTGTGGGCTTCCAGCGGGCCTGCATGGAGAACTACGCCTACTTATGCAACGACATCTTCGTGGATTACAACGCGATCGGCTGTAATTTGTCCCTCTTCTACATCACGACTTCCTTTAAATCCTTGGCCTACATCCTGCCCAAGAGGAGCCCGTACATCAGGATCATAAATTACACGTGAGTATGAGCAGTGTTTTCCCCTTTTTTGGAAATAGGAAGCCCTTTTCTTGCAAGTATCGCCTTTCATTCGGGTGGTGCCTAGTCAAATGCAACACACTAGAATATACAGTGAGTGGCAAAAAGTCATGGGAAGACTCCGAATGTGATGTCAATTAATAACGAGTTGCTCCTCCGCGAGCCCCCAAATCAGCAGCAATATGGCGAGACATGGACTCTACAAGGTGTTGCAATCGTTCTGGAGGGATTTGGACTCACGCATCTTGCACTGCTACCCACAATATTGGTGCGGGATTCATGGAGCGTAGACAGCATGCCATAAATGCTCGACTGGATCAAGATCGGAGGATAGTCGTAACTTCATTCGAGTGCTCCTCGAACGTCCTTCGTGCTCGCACAGAGCGGTGATATCCTGTTTACACATGGCATCTCCATCAGGGTACTCTAGGGCCGGAAAGGGATGCAGATGGTATGAAAGAATGTCCACATAACGTGCACCTGTCAGCGCTCTCTGCAGCCGGACGATGGGGCCTAATTATGACCATGAGAACGCTGCCCAGGCCAGAACTGAGACACACTTGTTGACACGCAGGATCCATAGCTTCATGGTGTATACATCACACTCTCACGCGACCTTGAGCTCGATACAACTGGATCCGGGATACGCCGCCACAGCACCATGGTCCATCGCCGATGTTTGCGGACCCATGCACGTCGTTGACCTCTGTATCGTGGTGTCAGCAACGGGACACGAGTTGGTCGTCAGCTGTTGAAGCCTATGCGATGCAGTTGCCTCCTTACAGTGCTGGTAGAAATGGGTTCGTGGCTCCCAACGTTCAAATGGGCGGTGATCTGACTCACAGTAGCCCGTCGAGCACTCAGTATGGTACTGCGGATGGTGGTGGTGGTGATTATTGTTTTAAGAGGAAGTACAACTAGGCAATCATCCTCTATATAACACTAATCAGAGAGAAAAATGGAAGGGGTCCGACACTTCGAAAAATGAAGGTATCGGCCAAAGGAAGACAAGGGCCGCGAAGGGCATGAAAATGAAAGACTCCCTAGACCTCGCAAACCTAATAGCGTCGGGGTCGGAAAAGAACAAGACTTGACCAAGAGAGCTCGGATAGGATAGATGAAAGTGAGGAGCCTGGCACAAGTAAGTGGAAGCAATGCCAGGACTCAGCTGAGGGCCCCGTGGTCGCCAACCCACGCTCCAAAGATCAGAGCCCCTGGGGCTGCCGTGATGGATGACACATACTTTTCCCACGTAGCTTTCTTACTTTCTCAAATAAAAAAACGGGCCTTCGCACGCAGACGCTTAAATGTGATATGATTGGCCATCGTAGGATTCCGACGATAATGCTTAAAAGCCCGTCGGCGATCACGTATGGCTGCTGCAATTTCGTCCTTCCATCATGGGAGCTGTTTCCGGCGACGAATACCGGACGAGGAAGGAATTGTTTCCTCTGCAGCAGCCAAAATTCCAGTAGTAATGGAAGAGACGTGGTCGTCAACAGACTCCAGCATATCATCAGCCATCACTGCGCGTTTTGTAAATTCTGGCCTCTTACGACAGGAAGGGGATAGCGTGGGTGTTATTCTACCGCCCCCACCCACAGGGGGATGGTACTGCGGAGGCGACGTGATATCCGTTCGTTACACACCTGTGGTCTTACAGTGAGGCGGTTTACGCGGGTGGTAACATTTTCGTTGTGGCATTGAAGATCCACCCTCGACACAGCTGACCTCGGAAACGCGAATTCGCTTTTAATCTCCGCAGTGCTATGAACCATG
This sequence comes from Anabrus simplex, assembly GCF_040414725.1. Lineage (NCBI taxonomy): Eukaryota > Metazoa > Arthropoda > Insecta > Orthoptera > Tettigoniidae > Anabrus > Anabrus simplex. Next base: position 84,338,612 of record NC_090276.1, on the reverse strand, counting down.
CAACTTGCGCCGATTATCATCCCACGTTCGAAGTCAGTTAACTCGTGACATGTTGCTATCTACACGACTGCTCAGCTACGCCGCAGATAGCCGCTCAATGCCCTTCGCACGCAGGGAACCGCCTCGTAAAGCCCGAAGAAGCGATTTGATTGGCTAAATTCAGCAGCTGATAAAATGACCGGTCCACACCCTGCCATTTAGAGAATCTTCTCTCTAAACCCGTTAGTTTGTACACCGGGGAAAATACCCTATGTTCTGATCTTATGACCTTATTACTTAGGATATGAAGTAACTGAAGTGTCTGTCTCGTTTTCAGGCTGCGTCAGATGAAACTCTCAGGCGTTCTGCGCAGGCTGCGGGACATGACACGGTTAACAGCTCAAAAGCAGGATCGGCCGACGTTCAAAGTCGAGATGCATCACGTAATCTTCTTGCTGCTGTTGTGGGTGTCGGGAGTGGTGCTGAGCCTCACCGTGTTCCTCGTCGAAGTGTTCGTCGACTGCAGAGCCAGAGTTCGACACTCGGGCACTATATATCTGCAATAATAATATTAAAGGAAGAGAAAACTGTTTTCCATCTGCGAGAATCAAATGATCATATATATGGCTCTCGGTCATCAACGGCCTCTAATTTCACATGTCCATGTGCATAAAACACAGTTGTTAGGTAACATTGTCTGGTCATCCATCCATACCTTACATCACAGCCTGCACGGTGGCTAGGTAACCTTGTCTCGCCATCCATCTATACCTTACATCACAGCCTGCACGGTTTCTTGGTAACGTTGTCTGACCATCCATCCATACCTTAGATCACAGCCTGCACGGTTACTAGATAAAATTGTCTGGCCATCCATCCATACCTTACATCACAGCCTGTACGGTTGCTAGGTAACGTTGTCTGACCATCCATCGATACCTTTCATCACAGCCTGCACGTTTGCTAGGTAACATTGTCTGGCCATCCCTCCATACCTTAGATCACAGCCTGCAAGGTGGCTAGGTAATATTTTCTGGCCATCCATCCATACCTTACATCACAGCCTGCACCGTTGCTAGGTAACATTGTCTGGCCATCCATCTATACCTTAGATCACAGCCTGCACGGTTGCTAGGTAACATTGTCTGGCCATCCATCTATACCTTACATCACAGCCTGCACGGTTGCTAGGTAACATTGTCTGGCCATCCCTCCATACCTTAGATCACAACCTACATGGTTGCTAGATAAAATTGTCTGGCCATCCATCCATACCTTAGATCACAGCCTGCACGGTTGCTAGAAAAAACTGTCTGGCCATCCATCTATACCTTACATCACAGCCTGCACGGTTGCTAGGTAACATTTTCTGGCCATCCATCTATACCTTAGATCACAGCCTGCAAAATAACGCAGGCTAAACTGAAGCAGTATTTCGACAACAAATAAATACATAATAGCTAAAATTCAAACATGTTCCCTTGATTCCACAATATATTCATAAGAGTTGTTAGACACAATCAAGAGACGCTTTATACATATATCAAAGAGTGATCAGTTCACATATCAGCAGTTATGGTTTACTTACCACTACAAATCATTTAAGTGGAAGGTGCATTGTATGTTAAAAATCCTGAATAAATACGGTTCAGTATTGCATGGGAATACTTACCCTGTAAGGAACTGTACATAGTTTTATTTCAGAACAATGTCATCAACAGAGATATTCTGTACCGTTTTCATAGCTATAAAATATATTGCGTAGTTTTTATAAACCGAATATCCGAGGGTACAGCATTTAAACTTGGAATATTGAAAAATACCTGCAAGCTCGCTTCATCAGTATTACTGAATTTGGAGGAAAGGATTTTGGTGACGGTTATAGGTATAGTGAATAACAATCTTATACGTTTCAAACAATACTGTTACTTTTTACAGAGTAATTCTATGATTATGTCAACCAAATTGTTGTTTTCTCAAAATACGTGGTACAAAATGTGCATAAACAAATCAGACCGTCAAGTGCATTGCAACTACCTTTAAAGCAAGGTATCTGAAATCAAATCTACCATAAGCGAACTAAATATTGGTGTTAGGTTATCCACTCCATTACATTATAAGCTTATAATCTGCAAGCCTCTGTGAACTGACTAAACTATTTGTAACAAGCGCTGAGGCTTCGTTTAATTCCATACCTTCATTAGAGACTGGGACAAGACATCGCCGTTATCCTCCTCCATTTGTTTATGCGTTCATCTCCTCCAGCCATTGATCTCTCCTGCTACATTCATTCCCTTACTTCTAACTTATGAATGCAATATCCTGATCCCATACAGTTTTCTCTACCGTAAAGCAAAGTTAGTCTGAAACAGATCGATGTAGAGATAGTTTTGTGCGGGAACTGACTTCTTTCTTAGAGAATACTCTCAACTGCCGCAGCAAGTTCACTGTTGCATCTTGATTCAATCTCGTTTACCTGGGAGAACACACATCCTAAATACTCGAAATGGTCTTCTTATAATAAACTCGATCTGACTCCATACCTTCAACATATTTGCTGTTTAAACTCAATAACAACACATAATCGTGATAGAATACGGACTTGGTCAATAACTATTCATTACATTGGTCCAAGTGTCGCCATGATAAAGAACCAAAGAAAAAGAGCAAAAATACCACACAATTCAAAACAATTTAAATTCTCAACATTTCTCCCCCCCCCCCCCAGTGAAATTGCGGACATAATTTCACTCACTTTGATATCATTGGACCCTTTCCTCAGCACAGTTCCATAGTCCATAACTTAAGAGGAGTATTTTGGATTGGGGACCTCCCTGCGACCACTAAGGGTTCTGTACCCATGGGGAAATGTCAGGTGAAGAGGCTTTGGAAACTAAGGGGTCCTTACGAGTGTCTATCTCCAGAGGGTGCAGTCGTTCAATAGGTCTTATCAGTGTTATCTTGGCTACCCGAGGTACACCGTCCTTGCCAGGAAAGAGCGACACTACTCTTGCTAGTGGCCACTCCACAACTAAAGCGTTGTTTCAGTTCTTGCATCAGGTGTTGTCGGTAGCGCAGGCGTGCCTGGAACTTCTCCCTCTCGAGATGATCAATATCTTGCACAAAACCCTCTCCAACATCGTTAAGAAACATTGACGGTGTCAAAGGATTTAAATCCTCAGGATCCTCTGATATATATGTCAGTGGGCGTCCATTAATAACGGCCTCTACATCACAAAGCGAAGTCAGTAATTCTTCATAAGTGAGTACAGACCTTCCGAGCATTCGTCTCAACAATTCTTTAATGGAACGGACCAGACGTTCCCACCAACTTGCAGTAGGGGGATTGAACTTCCACTCTATTTCTTGAAACCTACATTGTTGCTGAAGTTCTTGGAGATCTAGGCATTTTAATGCATTGGAAGCCCCAACAAAATTAGTACCATTGTCAGAATAGATAATGGATGGACGACCCCTTCTAGCGATAAATCTTCTCAGTGAAAGAATGAAAGCTTCGGTACTTAATGACTAAACTAGTTCCAAATGGAGTGCCCGAAAGACGGCACAGGTGTAGAGAACAACCCATACCTTAGAATTACCTCTCAGAATTAATGGACCTGCCATGTCAATGCCAACCACTCCAAAAACATTGGCTTCCTTTACTCGGTCATTAGGTAGAGGGGCAGACTCTGTTCCAGCATTCTTTACTTTATGACGTTTACACTGCAGCCAACTTGCTATCACTTTCTTTACAGTCCTCCTAGTTTGTAGTATCCAACACCTTTTCCTCAAATAAGCCATTAAAACTGCAAACCGGCATGACAATGAAGTCGATGTTGCTCTATAATCAGTGCCTCATCTATTTTATGTTCCTTAGGTAGCAACAATGGGTATCTGAAGTTCATTAGATCCTCTCTCATCACAATCTTGGTTTTCACTCGGATGAGACCTTCCTCGTCCCTGACAACATTTATCCCATTGACCTTATCACCTTCAGCTGGAAATGAATCTGATTGAATACCTTTGATGACAATCAGCTCTGCTGCCTGTATTTCTGAAAAGTTTAGGGGACCTGCATGGCAGTTAATCTTCCTTGCATTACTACAAAATCTAAGAATCCATGCCACAACCCTAACTCGTTGAGAAAAACTCAAATTTATTGTCATTTCTAGACTTAACATTGTCATAGTGCAGTCCAACTTATTCCTTTCTGCTAGGATTGTGGTTTCATCCTCATTGTCTTCCAGCTGATTAAATGACCACTGTTCTTCTGTCGTTATAACCATTCCGGACCTTTTCACCACGACGATTCCTTCACCTGGGTCGGATAACATCCTCTTGATATGAGATCAGCCGGATTGTGTATTCCTGGAATATGTTTCCAGTTCTCTGGACTTGTTAAACTCCTGATCTCTTTTACTCTGTTGCCAACAAATGTAGCCCATGGTTCGTCTCTTCTTATCCAGGCTATTGCGGTTGAAGAATCACTCCAGAAATATTCTCTCACATTTTGTAGATGTAGAGCAGACTCAACTCATGGTGCGAGTCTACTTCCAACTAGGCTGCCTAATAATTCCAGCCTGGTAATAGTGATGGTTTTAAGTGGGGCTACCCTGGCTTTAGCTAACAGCAGCTGCACTGAAACGTCCTGGTCACTTTCAGTTCGTAAAATGATCACAGCAACATAAGCGTGTTGGCTAACGTCTACGAAAGTATGAAGCGACCATCATTTCCTTTCCTTCACACCACCCGCGATTAGTCGAGGAAATTCCACTTCCCTTAAGCAGTTTATTTCCTGATAACCTTACAAAATTCATCAGCGATACTCTCAGGTAATGGTATGTCCCACTTCTGTTTGCCATTCTTGGTTTCATTTTCTACGCACCATGCCTTCTGCAACAACAGCTTGAATGGGAGAAGTGCTGGAGTGAAAAACCCAATTATATCTAAAATCTTGTAAGAGGGGTGGATGTATTGTTCTCTACTGTAGAGATGATCTGAAGAGCCGTGTCATTTGTACCTCATCGACCGGTGAATTGCCGAGGACGGAGTTTATGTTCGTTGAAGTAGTTGCTAGTGGACTAAAATACTCATTGGAGTGGTTTACCTACCACCTAAAGTATCTTACGTGACCGAGTTTGAAACGCACCTACTTAACTTGCTACCAGCCTATCAACATATCGTTATGTTAGGGGACTTCAATACCAATCTACTTACGAAGAAATACGATACTAAGAAACTAGAAGACTTGTTTTCCTCATGTGAGGTGGTGGTGGTGATTATTGTTTTAAGAGGAAGTACAACTAGGCAACCATCCTCTATATAACACTAATCAGAGGGAAAAATGGAAGGGGCCTGACACTTCGGAAAATGAAGATGTCGGTCAAAGAAAGACAAGGGCCACGAAGGGCGTGAAAATGAAAGACTCCCTAGCCCTCGAAATCCTAATAGCGTCGGAGTCGGAAAAGAACAAGAGTTGACCAAGGGAGGTCGGATAGGATAGATGAAAGTGAGGAGCCTGTCACAAGTAAGTGGAAGCAATGCCAGGACTCAGCTGAGGGCCCCGTGGTCGCCAACCCACGCTCCAAAGTTCAGAGCCCCTGGGGCTTTTCCTCATGTGACTTGACTATCCTTCCCTCTGACCCTAGTAACCATGTACGTACTGCCAACAACATTTCCCACATCTTAATAGATCTCAAAGTAACAAACAACCCTCAGAAAGTGGTAATCCACGGACAAATTCCTGTACCGGCCGTGTCCACCCACGATTTTATATTTCTTGCGTACTCACTTCGCATTCCAAAATGTAAACCTAGGTATATAACGTGCAGGAATATGAAAAATATTGACATCTATGAATTAAAACACGATGCCTTCAATCTTCCGTGGAATAGTATTTTAAGTCTGACAGACATTGATGAAAAATAAATACATTTAATTCGTGAATACACAATCTATATAACAAACATGCACCGAAAAGACAGATCAGAATATCCCACAAACCTAATCCATGGCTAACCTCTGCAGTTAAAAGTATGATGCCTCAACGTGATGCTCTTTACCGACATTACAAACGTACTCAGGACCCAAATGACTATGAACAGTATAGAATAATTAGGAATACAACTAAACAAATCATCTGTAATCTTAAATTTAAATATGTTCGCGAATCAGTAAGTAACCTAAATAAGGCTAGTGCCTGGAGGCATCTCCGAGCCATGGGCATAGGAAAAACACATGAACAGATTCAGGTACCTGACATTCCACTCGACGATTTAAATGAGTATTTCACGGAAGAGAGAGCTCAGTCTAATCCGCTTAACAGACCACACGTAAATAACGTCCCAGCACCTGCCCCACAAAATCGCCCTGCTTTGCCTTTCGTATCGTCAGCACTAATGAAGTTAAGAAAGTCTTGTATTCTATCAAATCCAAAGCAAGCGGTCTTGATGAAATACTTATTACTTTCATACATAACATTATTAGCGTTATTCTACCAATTCGCACCCATATTTTTAATTACTGTCTCAAAAACGGCATATTACCGACAATTTGGAAGTACGCCAATGTAATTGCACTTCCTAAAAACCGAGGTTCGAAACTCCTATCCGATTATCGTTCCATTTCGATTCTCCCTGCTCTCTCCAAAGCGTTAGAACGGTTGGTACATGCGCAAATACTGGAATACCTTCAGGCTCACTCTCTTCTTGACCCCCTGCAATCTGGCTTCAAGAAGGATCATAGCACAGCCACTGCCTTACTCAAAGTGACTGAGGACATCAGACAAGCAATGGACGAAAGACAAGTGACAATACTCACACTCCTTGACTTCAGGAATGTTTTTGACACGATAAACATCCAGACATTACTGATGAAACTCAAATCGTTTTTCGGTAATGTTGCTTTAAAATTTTTCACCGCATATATTACAGATCGTATGAAACGTGTTACAGTACAAGATACTGCTTCTCAGTGGCGACTCCGGAAGGCAGGAACCTCCAAAAGTTCTGTTCTTGGTCCCCTTTTGTTTGTCTTCTATATAAATGACATATTCTCTAAAATAAAGTATAATAGATATCACCTCGTTGCCGACGACCTCTAAATTTACTGCCACGTTAATATAAATGATATATCGAATGCAATAAGGGATATTAACTCCGACCTTCAATAACTCAGTGTGTACGCCAGTAAAATCTCTCCTCCTCAACCCCAAAAAAACTCAATCAATCATTATCGGTTCTCAGAAATTATTAAACATCATGTATAAAAATTATGCTATTCCTCCGGTGACATTAAATGCCACCGTAATTCCGTTCAGTAAGGAAGTAAAGAACCAGGTATGACCCTGACTAAAACTCTTGACTGGTCTGGACACGTAAGAAATACATGTAGAAAGATGTACGCGACGCTACACCCTCTGAAGCGACATAAGGACATTTTTCCACAAGACGTAAAGATAAAAATACTCCAAACTTTGATACTACCAATACTTGACTACTGCGACATTGTCCTCATTGATGCGACCCGTGAATAAACTATGAAACTTCTACGAGCATTGAACTCTGGTCTTCTATTTGTTTTTAACTTGAGTTACGCTGCTCACATAACCCCTAGCTACAAATTTCTTTCCTGGCTGAAACCCGAGAGGCGATGGAATTTCCACGTACTTACGTTGATATATTGAACTCAGAAGGAAAATCTACCCGAATACATCTCTTCAAAATTTCATTAATTAACCTCATTCCATAATTGTAACACTAGATCTGGCACTTCCCTCGCTATTCCCGTCAACCACTCTTCAATATATAACAGATCCTTCGTTGTGGCTGGATCACGACTTTGGAATTCACTCCCAGCTGCTGTCAGGAACTCAAACGCAATATCGAAATTTAAGACTACATGTAGAGAATACCTGTTGAATACCGCTGATTGTTTCGTGTGTAGGATGACGTATGCTAGGTTGTGTGATTGTGGTTATTATTATTATTATTATTATTATTATTATTATTATTATTATTATTATTATTATTATTATTATAATATAATTCGCTGGGGCCATCAAGGACCACGTTAAGTCTTGACTGGTCCCTCATTCTTTGTGAGTGTGCCTGCTTACGCTCCTCTGTCCAAGGGGCACCGTGTCTTCTCTTCGGTTGCTCGTCTCGGTTTCGCCCGTTCGTCAATATCTTCTTGCGGAAGAGATCTCTGTTAAGGGCGTCTTCAGCTGAGATATGTAGCATTTGCAGATCTTCTTTGGTATTTCTAAACCAGGGAATCGTGGTTTTGGGGTTGGAATCAAAAAGTTAAAGATTTCTTTAGTTAACTTTCTTCCGTCCATTCTTTTCAGATGACCGTAAAATCGTGCCCGTCTTTTTCTGATTGTGTCAGTAATTTTCTCTATTTTGCTGTAGACTTCCTTGTTGGATCTCTTTTGATGGATTCCATTTCTGTACTTTGATCCCAAGATTCCTCTCACAATTTTGCGTTCTCTTTTCTCCAGTTCTTCAAGGAGTCCTTTGTTGGCATTTAGAGACAGGGTTTCGGCTGCATATAGAACTACTGGCTTCAGAACTGTTTCATAGTGATGTATCTTGGTGTTTTGGGAAAGGCATTTTTGTTGTAGATTGTGCCGGATGTTTGGTAGGCTATTTCCAGTTTGCGTACTCGCTCCTGAAGTGCTTCTTTATCCAGTCCATTTTTCATGATGATCTCACCCAGGTATTTGAATTTGTCTACTCGGGTGATGTCCCCGTATTTTGTATGGAGTTTTGGTGGAGCCTCTTTGATGTTAGTCATTACTTCTGTTTCCTCAAACGATATCTGCAAACCAGTTTGTTCGGCAATTTCCTTTAAAATTTCAACTTGAGCTCTAGCGGTTTCTATGTCGTTTGAGAGAACAGCAATATCATCGGCAAATGTTAAGCAGTCTGTTGCGATCCCCTTGGATTTGGTTCCTATTGTCAATGGACTGTAGTTGGTTTCCTGTAATCTCACACGCCAGGTTCTGATGATCTTTTCAAGAACACAGTTGAAGAGTATCGGGGATAGCCCATCACCTTGTCGGACTCCTGTTTTGATGTCAAAGGAATGCGAGAGACATCCGTGGAACTTCACCTTGGATTTTGTATCGGTCAGGGTGGCTCTAATTAATGCCAGCAGTTTCAAATCAACTCCAAATTCATTTAATATGTTTAGCAGGACTTCCCGGTCAATGGAGTCGTACGCTTTCTTAAAGTCCACAAAGACAGACACATACTGCTTGGACCTTAGTGTACAATATCTGATGATCGTTTTGAGATTTTGGATCTGTTCAGCTGTTGAGCGACCTTTTCTTAACCCTTCTTGGTATTCACCTATTTGATGTTCGACTTGTGCTTCCAAACGCTCCCGGATGGCAAGTGATAGAATTTTGTAAGTCACGGGTAGCAAAGATATTCCTCTGTAGTTGTTGATGTTCTTCATGCTGCCTTTTTTGTGTAATGAATGGATCAAAGCTATTTTCCAATCTTCGGGTAGGGTCTCCTCGTTCCAAATTTCTTCTATTTGCTTTTGCAAGATATCAAGTGATTCCTCTGGGGCATATTTCCATAGTTCTGCTACTACTGAGTCTTCCCCCCGGCGCTTTGTTATTTTTGAGACGGGCAATGTGGCGCTTGATTTCATCTCTGTCGGGTGGTCTGGAATCTGGGTACCTGAGTAAGGGTTCCTTGGTCTCAATGGCGCTTTGCGGTTTAGAGCAAATACGTAAATTCGTGAAGTAATCTGCCAGAATGCTGCAATTTTCTTCATTTGACGTCGCCAGTGTGCCGTCCTTTCGCTCAAAGCATAGAGATAGCCAGTGAGTTTGCATTTGAAGGCTCTGTAGTACTCTCTGCTTTCATTCTTCCTAAAGTTTTGTTATATCTTTTCATGAGAGATTTTTCGTATTTACCTTTCTCAGTTCTGAACACCCTAGCTGCTTGGGCACGTTGGGTTTTGTAGGTTTCTCAATCATTTTCTGATTTCGTAGAGTAGTACTGTTTCCACGCATTGAGTCTTTCTTGGGGGATTGATTCGCAGGTACTATTCCACCAGGCATGCTTTTTGCTTCTCTTGATTCCTGTAACGTCTTTGGCGGCCTCAACAAGGAGACTTTTGGCGTTGTTAAAGTCACAGTCATTTGGTCTAGCCTTCTCCTGGAACTCCTCGAACTTTTGCCGAAGTTTATCATTGTCGAAGCGCGTGATCTGTTTGGAACTCTCCGAGAGCTTGGACGGGAGAACGCCAAGTCATTTGCTTTCTGGGTAGATGGCGAAAGTGGGTCGACATGACCTGCAGGTTGTGATTTTCGAAAATGGACACTAGTCTTTTGCCGTTGGGATTGGTTCTTTTGTGAGCAGGGTGATTTCCTATAACTTTCTTGTACTTCTGTTCACGACCTAGTTGGGCATTGAAGTCACCCAAAAGAAGCTTGACATGGTGTTTGGGGATTTTGTTTAATTTTTCAACCAGTAGGTCCCAGAAATTATCAACTTCGTCTGGATCAGACTTGTTCTTATCGTTTGTAGGAGTATGTGCGTTAACTAGGGCGTAGGTTTTGTTCGCGCATTTAATTGTGAGTATAGACAATCTGTCATTCACAGGTTCAAAATTTGCAACCGATTTAAGGATCTTGGTTCTAACAGCAAACGCGGTTCCAAGCATCACAGCTCCATTGAGAATACCTCTTTGCGCTTTGCTCTTGAAAACTCGGTAGCCTTCGGATCCAAAAATCTCTTCATCTGGGTACCTGATTATGGATATCTGATTTTCGTGAAGAGCTTTGGTGAGGGTTTTCAGCTTGCCAGTTTGTGTAAGTGAATTTATGTTGAAAGTTGCTAGAAAGGTTTTAGATTTTGGCCTGAGTTTTTGACTCTTCGGGGTACACCGAGACGTTCCGACTCGTCTCTTGCATGATGTCGAGTCTCCCCCAGAATCCGAACGAGACTCGTGCGCCGTGGCGTTCACGACGAGGGATTCATCCGAAGATTTACCCCCTGGGGTGTTTCTTGAAATGTTGTGCCATCATGCTTTTTTACTTGACTTTGTTTTGGACGGGTACCCATCCTTTTACAACTAGGGTTGTTAGCCCTAGAGGTTGCCTCAAGATGTTTTCTGGCTTCTGGTCATTTACCAGTCTTCGCCGTAACCCTGGCAAGGGACCAGTTTTTTTCACGGTGGTATTTTATTTCCCCACTACTAGCTTCTTACTCATGTACATAGCTGAATTTTATGGTCATATTTATATTTCCATTTACTTTATTACTTATTGTGTTCCCTTTATGCATTGCTAATTTTTTCAGTTTGTATCTTACTTTTTCATGATGACTTTGTCTCTTTCTCATTATCTTTACGCTCCGACATTTTTTCTATTTTATTTGTTGAACTCTGCTTTCTTTCTTCATTATATGTTGTCCAAATCTGTAATTTTTAGCTTACCTTTGATTTTATGATAGAATAGTACATTTCTTTCATATATGTATTATCTGTAAATTAATTATGTGCTTAAGTGTAAGAGAGGGCCGCCAGCCTTACCTTCGCCACTGCTAAAGTCAATAAATAAATCGTGAGAGTCTGTAAACGTTGATTTTCTTCATATCGCAATTCTCCCACCGTAGGAAACGCAGGAAATCACGAACTTCTCTCACAACCTTAATCATTTGGAAGGCGTTTCGGATGTCTGAAGTAACTCCAATGATGTTGTCCCGAAATGTGAGGAGTACCTCTGGAATTAACTCAACATGAGTGGACACTTTCTCTAGGTAGTCATTCAGTGAAATACCTTCTTCTGTCTTGCAGGGTGCGTCGAAGATTGGACGAACAGAAGTTGTCAAGGTTTTTAATTTAATTACTGGCCGATGAGGAAGATAATGACTGCATCTTTCTAATTCTTCATTCCGTACCTCTTCTGTGCATCCTTCTTTCTTCCACTAGGTGAAAATCTGATCGTAACTGATGAAAAGGTTTGCCTTCATCAGCTTCAAGTCTCTTCTCTGCAACATGCTTATTGCAATCGATCTCGGGAGCGACCATTAACATCTCTTTCCGAAGTGCTAAGGAGATTCTGTTTGACCTCTTCAGTCGTTTCGTCTTCTACCTGATCACAGATACCAATAGTCTCCAGGTTCCACAGTTCAGATATGGTTCGTTGAGATGGTGAGGTTACTCAGGTTAACATCAACAGCTTGGTCTTGCCTCTCACCAGTCAAAGTCCATCCGTGTTTCGTTTCCACGGCTAGGAGTCCATTCTTCAATTGAAGTGTCTTTCCTGTGAGAATCTTGGCGTATACATCCATTCCTATGAGGAGCTCAATCTCGAGGAAATCATCACCCAGGTCACTGGTTCCATATCCTCTTTATTTTCAACTCTTGCAGCAAGTCCGAAAATCTTGACACTCGTGGAATCTGCTGACAAATTCTAGGATGATCCCGTAACTTTACTCACATTTGAATTGTCTATCGTTTCTTCCGATGTTGATTTTAGATCTTTTGTGTTTAATGCCAGAAGTTTGATCTCCACCAAACAAAACATGGGTTACTTTTTCTTCTGCACAAGGTTCTAGGTTCAACCCTTTAACTGTACTCTGAAGGAGGCAACTTCGTTTTGAGCCACAGTCTAAGATTGCTCACACTGCTTTCTGTTTACCATTCCCTTATGATTTGACCATCAGTGTTTGTAGGTCAACTTGATTGATACAAGTATGGTTAGCTAGGTCGGATGTAACTTGAGTTGGTTGCGTTTCCTTCTCAATCTTAGATTCACTCTTCTCAGCTCGTGATAAATCAGGACACATAAGAGTAATGTGCTCAATTCCACAAAGTAAGCAGTGAACGGACGACTTGAAGTTCTTAGCTAAGTGGTTAGGTTTTGTACAGAAATAGCAACGAACGTTTTCTTTCATTTATGACCTCCGGTCTTCTATACTAATTTTCCTAGTAAAAGAACATTTATCACTTTCATGAGATTTACTGCAGAAAATGCATGACACTGAAGGACTGTTGTTGTGAAGTGCAGAAACAGTAGGAACTGGTCTATCTACAGGGTCTTTATTATGTTTCTTCTCCGTCCTGGTAGAACCTAACCGCTTCTCATTCTTACTTTTCACAGCCAAATTACGAAATCCTGCTCGAGCCAATAGAAAATGCTGCTCGTTTTGGAGTTCAGTACGTGAAAATTCCATGAGGCACTCAAATCGAGACCCAGTTTCTCCATTTGTACTTCCTTCTTGTTTTGAGAACCGACTTCTTTGCCAGGCGCGTAATGTCTCTTTTGGGAGGCTAGATTCGACTAATGGAAGGAGCCACGTACTTGGGTCTGCAGATGCTAGATTCAGACTACTGAGGGATCGAAGGTGAGACTCTAGATTGATTAACAAGGTGGGTAATGGAAGCTTTTCCTCTTGTGTCGGATTTGAAATCACTAACTTCAGTAATTCCCTGACATACATTTGTGACAGAAGATCCGCTCTTCCAAACCGTTCTTGTAGAGTTTGAATGAATTTCGAGTAATTTTTCTGACGTCTCTGGATAACTAAGCACAATTTCATGAGGTTCAGTTCCTATTTCCATAACTTGCAATAAATACTGAAATTTGTCACTACCATGCGAACTATCATCTTCGTGCATCTTCCGAAATTGCGACCAAAAACTTAACCACTCCCTTAAATCACCATTAATTTTTTAAATTTCAGTCTTAGGAAATTTATAAGTTCTCCTCCTATCCTGACTATGACATGAGGCCTCTTCATGTGCCTCACTTAATGAACTGTCTGATCTACGGTGCGTCAAAACAATATTCACCTGTACACGTATAACCTCAAATTCGTCGTTATACATCTCGGAAGTTTCTTTTTCTGATACAATTACAGTAATATCATCACTGCTATCTAAAAGTGCATCCATTATTTTGCTGTCTAATTCACAAAGCTTGGACATTAATGCCTCTAAACTACTGAAATTTGAAGTAAGTGCATCATTAAAATAGGGAGACGTACCTGTTATGAGAATTCCCTTTATGTCGTTTATCTCCTTTGTGAAGCATTTACTCGCAGGCATCCTATCTTTCTTCAGTTTCTCCTTATTTATTTCTTCTCGACTTGGAAGAAATATTAACTCGGAACCACGTGCTATTGTACTTCAAATTTCTTCTCTTCTGGGACAGGAATGAATAAACTCACAGCATCTATCACGTCGGGGTCACCATTATGTTATAATGAACTCGATCTGACTCCATACATTCAACGTATTTACTGTTTAAACTCAATAACAACACATAATCGTGATAGAATACAGGCTTGGTCAACAATTATTCACTACACTGGTCCAAGAGTGGCCATGATACACAACTAGAAAAAGAGAAAAAATACCACACAATTCAAACCAATTTAAATTCTCGACAGATCTACTCGTTCCACTTTTGTATTCCTAACCTTAGGTTTCTTACCTACTGACATCAATTTAGTCCTGGAAAGGCTTATTTTCGTATCACAAGTTCCAAGTTCCAAGATATTAGACTCCAAGCTTTCAGCACAATCTGTCAATAAGACCAAGTCATTGGCAAAGGCTAACTTGCTTACTATATTTCCGCCTAACTGAATTCCTCCCTGCCCAGCAGGTGATATAAACTGCGAACAACAAAGATGAGACATTACAGCCTTGTCTAACCCCTGTAAGTGCCTTGAAGCAAGAACTCATTCTACCATCATTTCTCACCGCAGCCCAATTTTCAAAATACATGCCTTTGATTGCTTTTAATAATCTGGCCTTAATCGCACAATCCCCCAGTATGGTTAACCTCGTTTCCCTTGGTACTCTTTCATATGTCATCTCCAGATCTACGAAGAAACTTAACCGTATACTCTCCCATAGCAATATTCAATTACTTGACACGTACTGAAATTCCGATCCCGACAGCCCCTCCGTGGTCTGAAACCACACAAGTTTTCATCCAGCTTACTCTCAACCAATGATCGCACTTTCCATTCCGAAAGGTCAATGAACAATTTCTCTGATATGCTGATCAATGAAATAACTCGCTTACATACAATGAGAAGGCATTTTACCAATATTCCATGTTAATCTTATTACTCTATGAAACCATTTCATCCCTTCCTTCCCACAACATTTCACCAATTCAGCTCTAATTTCATATATTCCTGCCGCATTATGACAATGGAGCTTATTTACCATCCTGTCAACTTTCTCAAGTGTAATTTCACCAATATCATTTTCCTCCTCCACATGAGCTTCGTTGTGTGTGACGCCACCAGAAAGATGAGAAGATTATCAAAATGGTTTTTCCACCTGAGTTACTTGATGTACCCAAAACACAATTCATTTCGTTCTTCCCTCTATTTCTAACATTCTTCATTCCTGTCCAGAAAGGTTCAGGTTGGATTCAGATAAATTAATTTATCCAAACGTCATCTGAATATATGTCATTGAGTCTCCGCAATGCTAACTTATGATGCTGGTTACCATTGTTATTCTGTTTTAAGGATGCTAAAGTGCCAAAGGTGTTCTGAATACTTAGTACTGTGTGGTAAAGAGATATGGTAGGATTAAAATATCCTCAGGAATTGGCAGTAATGATTCTTATATAGAGACTACATGTTTGTTCGTGCAAGAGCTGTTAAGAGAATGTTGGAAAATTTCCGAAACTAAAAATTCTAAAGCCATCAGCCTTCAACTAAAAGTCTTTAACTTGCATTTCTTTCCTGAAGGAATATTTTCAGAACTGACACTCTCTTTTCAGTAATTATTTCACAAATTACTTACAGACAAACAATCATTTTGAGAATTGTTTCAAGTTCATGACCGTTTAGGCAACAGACATCTAAACCTATCTCTTCACTCTTTAACAAATTCATGACTAAAGAAGCTGCAATATTTTTTTACCTTTAGGCTTCCAAGACATTATGTTAAAATAAAAACACAGTTTAGAAACAGCATTGAAAGCATACATAACAATGTGCACTACCACTGAGGAAGGAATCAATAGTTGACCTCTATTGAGGTTCATTGTAAATCATATGGCATCATCATCTGCTTTATTGCAGATTTTAAATACAGATACAATCAACACAATTTAGTTTCTTCAAAACAGAATAAACTGTATAACCTCCAACATACACAATTACAGATATCTTCTCTTTGGCTTAATGGATATAGCACCATCAATGATGACCGGGAAATCATTACACAATTCTAAATTTTCTTTTACTAAAGTGAAGTCAGTATGAGTGATGTTTAAAGGTCCAGTCTTCGTTTGCAAGAAGAAACTAACAGTTGACTGCATTCCCAATTTCTATCAGTCTCATACATTTACCGAAGTGAAACATGATACTGTCCACCCGATAGCTGACTATATAAGCTAAATCTGCTTTAATTGATCCGTCTGAAATTTTCCTGGTAGAATATAACTGAGACAATTTCATTTTAACAGTAGAATACAATTATTTGCTTCAAAGCAGTTTGTGTTTCTTTTGAAAACCTGTCAGTATCACGGTTCATTTTCTCCCATGTACCTAGCCAGTTAAGCAACTTGTTCAAAAAACAAATTTGACATGATCTTCAGAATTAGTGAGAGACATCATTCAGACGAGCACCCTTCTACTTAAACTTAACATTCATGAAACTCCACCACGTACAAATGATCTTAGTGAAGGCAGCATTTCCTGTGGAGTTTGATATTTAGAACGAAGTTCCAAACGGGCCTCAGTAACAAAATTATTTAAAACTTTTAAAACTAGATTAACATTCTGTCTTCCTAAATTTGAGGGTAAAGTGATTTGAGCATTAAAGAACAGCTGAACTTCAGAAGACTACTGCCTTCATAATGAACAAGTTTTCTCAATGCTGACAGAGAAGCTATTTGAAACCTACTTGCACTTCTCTCACAAAGTCAGGGAAATACATGGATTTTTCATCATTATTTTGGTTTAGCCAGTTATTTATTATACTTTTCAGCAAGTGCACAGGGTCAATTACATAATATAATGGTCTAGTACTGTCGGCAGGATGTGGCTACAATATCTGGCAAGATTGTGGTGATCAAAATTGAGACATTGCTTTTATATTAATGGCATCGCTATCAGTAATAACAATGATAACTTTGAAATCCAGATATTCAAGCCCTTAAATTACCTTTTTGATTAAACAATGTAACTGAACATATGATATGCCTTTCACTGGTAAAATACTGATGTTACACTACTTATAAATATATCAGCACCTGAAGCCACTTTTTTCACTACCAAATGCCATTCCAAGTATGTCTCCACCTTTATAGTTAAAAAGAGTTACATCTAAAATCAAGTTTACTATTTTGTCCAGGTCTTTCACGAATTTTGTTTTACATATAACATACTTAAGAAAATACTTCCCCTGGACTGAGATTTTAAGACAAACATAGCTACTGGATGAGGTAACCTGCTATGACCATTTGACCTGACAAACCTGTACGCATGTGGAGATAAAGTGTAAAATAATGTTGAAAACACAAGCATACCACATGAATAACTGGATCGTACGCCCCCAGTTCCACTTTCCTAGATCAAATGCCAATGATTTTGTCACTAACCGGAATAAGCTACCCAGACCAATCGCTTTGTCACTAGATATTACTAAAGCACTACGCACAGCTAGAGCGAGAATTTCTCCTGAGAGTAAAGCAACCGTGCTGGAATTATTCCAGTACCGAAACGAGGCCGATTTCTTCCAGCCCTGTTTGCAAGGACACTCCGCTAGATGATGTCAGTGTTGTAGAAGAGGCGAAGCAGCAGTTGAAAGAAAGTCAGCGTCGTAAGAGGACGATGGAAGCAACTGCATTGCGACGTAAAGGTGTGCACATGAAGCTAGCGCCGTACATAAAAGGGCTTGGTGTGGACATATCGCCAGAAACGGCAACTGAATGCACTGCCACATCGAGCTCTAACCCACGAAGAAGTTGCTATGTATGCTAAACAACTAGGAATTAATTCAGGATTTTCACAGTGTGTTATCAACTGAGACGACAGTCGTGGACCTGGAACTTATTACGTTGCCTACGTAAAACATAATTCTAAGGTATGTTTTTTCTAGAGTTATGGAGACTTACTTTCTCCATCTGAGCTCATACAATATTTCGGAAACAGTGCAGACATTGTTTACAATAAAAACTGTATGTAAAAATTCAATACACGCATGTGTGGGCGATTATGTCTAATGTTCTTTTAAAAACCCAGACTGCAGACAAAAGGCATTAGTGTGCACGTGATGATGAGCGTTGCGAGAGCGCTTACTGTACGTGGACAAGAAGCTGAAACAACTGTCTACTTCAATCCACCGTTCGAACTCAATCATCTTCTACATAGTCTTGGGCTAGTAACATTTGAAAGTTACAAAAACATTTCTAACGTGCGAGATGGCAGAAAAAAGTTCTACTACGATGAGTATGTCCTAACCCTGCTGCCAGGCACTTATCCTGTAGACGATATTCAAGAATACATTGAAATTGTGTTGACTGAACAGTTTGGTGATGAGAGTTTTAGTAACAATAATTACAAGTTCTCTCTTTCAGTAACCAGCATTACATATACATGAGTTATTGAATCTCCTTTTAAGATTGACTTTAAATCACAACCTGGTTCGATCAGACCGTTGCTCGGATTTTCATCAAGAGAACTAACATCGAACGCACGTCATGAGTCTAATCAACCTATAACACTTTTCGATTATCATCCGTAAGCATCACATTACGGACTTGTACAGTAATCAACAAACTTCGCACGTCATGCCCGATTTTATCTTTGCAGAAGATGGTGGTTACAGTATTCCTGAGGAGCCTTTAGCTGTCTTCTATCATCCAGTGACTGTAAAACACATCAGAACCATTACCCTTAGGTGGTGGTGGTGGTGGTGATTTTTGTTTTAAGAGGAAGTACAACGAGGTAATCATCCTCTCTGAACAAATAAGTGGAAAAGAAATTTAAAATATAAAACAAAATTATTTATTCAACAAAGGAATTTGGAAACGCAGTACAAAATAAAACAAAACATAATTATAAAACTAGGCCGAAAGGATTACTAAAGTATCAAAAGGGAACGTACGTTCCCTGAGTAAGAGTACACTTGTAATTTACATACCTTTGATAAGTCCACTGTCGCACATAAAGCGGATGACGAGATCAGCAGTAGTTGCGTCATCGGCTAGTATGCGTTCGAGTGTTTCCTGCAGGCCGAGGCTCCGTCTTAGGCAAGAGAGATCGGCGCACTCTGTGAGGATGTGGGCCACGGTGAATTCGGCACCACAAGAACACACTGGGGGGTCTTCCCTCCTTAGGAGATAAGAGTGCGTGGATCGTAAATGACCTATCCTCAGCCTGCACAGTACTATGGCCTCTCTCCGTGAAGGTCGGAAAGAGGACCGCCACACGGTAGTTGTCTTCTTAATTGCTCTCAGCTTGTTGGGAGTTCGGATATCTAGCCACTCCGATTCCCAGAACGCCAAGATGGTTCGACGTAGCTGAGAACAAATATCCTTAGCAGGTACATTGACGGGTCTTAGAGGTAAAAGTGCAGCTTCCTTTGCTGCTTCATCCGCAAGATCGTTTCCCGCAATCCCAACGTGGCTTGGAAGCCACGCGAAAGTAATTCTGGCGCTAGCATCGCTTAACCTGGCTAGAAGGTCATGTATCTGCTGCACCAGTGGGTGTTGCGAGAAACAGGTTTCAATAGACTGCAGAGAGTTTAACGAATCGGTACACAACAGAAAGTGGCTTCCTTCGTCACGCAGTGCAAACTGCAGAGCCTCTAAGATGGTGTAAAGCTCTGCAGTATACACGCTACATACTTTAGGGAGCGAGATCTTCGTACTCATATCATCAATGACAAAAGAGCAACCAACATTATCTCCGATTTTAGAACCATCCGTGAAGATAAATCTCGCGGCCGGATATTGGTGAACAAAGTCCTGGAAATACCTCCGATGAACGGAGGAATCCGTGTTCACCTTGGGTCCACGGAGCAGATCTAGACGTATATCCGGTCGCGGAACCAACCACGGAGGTACCTCGCTATGAGTTCGTTCAAGACAACCACCGATATCAATATTCAAATCATGACACAAGCTATCAATCCGAAACCCAACCAGCCGTGTGGCATTCGGCCGGTCTTGGCACCGCTGGTGGTATTGGGTGCGATAGATGCATTGATAGCTTGGATGTAGCGGCATTTCACGAATTTCGGCAGCGTACGTTAGGAGTAACTGCTGCCTCCTTATCCGTAAAGGTGGAACTCCCGCTTCAGCGAGCAGGCTGGGAATGGGGCTAGTACGGAAAGCGCTCGTTGCCAGCCTTACTCCACTATGGTGAATACTGTCTAAAAGGCTCAGCGTAGATTTTGATGCTGAGCCATAAGCCGCACTTCCATAGTCAATCCGGGAGAGGACCGTCGCCGTGTAATGGTGGTGGTGGTGATTATTGTTTTAAGAGGAAGTACAACTAGGCAACCATCCTCTATATAACATTAATCAGAGAGAAGAAATGGAAGGGGCCCGACACTTCGAAAAATGAAGATATCGGCCAAATGAAGACAAGGACCACGAAGGGCATGAAGTTGAAAGACTCCCTAGCCCTCGCAAATCTAATAGCGTCGGGGTCGGAAAAGAACAAGAGTTGACCAAGTGAGGTCGGATAGGATAGATGAAAGTGAGGAGCCTGGCACAAGTAAGTGGAAGCAATGCCAGTACTCAGCTGAGGGCCTCGTGGACGCCAACCCACGCTCCAAAGCTCAGAGCCTCTGGGGCCCCTTTTAGTCGCCTCTTACGACAGGCAGGGGATACCGTGGGTGTTATTCTACCGCCCCCACCCACAGGGGGGAGAGACGGAGGGACATGAAGTTCTCAATAAACGTTGGCAAATTTCCCCGAAATCCCCACTGGTGTAGAGTGGAGAGAATCCCATATCGCCAGGTAGTATCGTAAGCTTTTTCCAGGTCAAAAATCACGGCGACTAGGTGTTCCTTCCGGAGAAAGGCCTCCTGAATGGCGCTCTCCAGTCTGACCAGATGATCAGTGGCAGACCGATGAGAGCGAAAACCACACTGGTAGTTAGACAGGAGGCCCTCCCTTTCCATGGCCCACACAAGACGCCGGTTGACCATCTTTTCAAATAGCTTACAGAGGCCATTTGTAAGGCATATTGGCCTATAACTATCCAGAAGTTTTGGATCCTTACCTGGCTTGGGAATTGGTATTACAATTCCCTCACGCCATTGAGATGGAAACACTCCCTCACTCCATATTCTGTTGAATAGGGTGAGGATATCCTTGAGACATCTGTCACTCAAATGCTTAAGCATTTGATTATTATGGATTTTGTCCGGTCCAGGAGCCGTATCTCTGCATAGCGCAAGTGCACTTCGCAACTCCCACTCCGTGAAGGGCACGTTGTAGGGATGCGAAGCACTAGAGGCAAAAGAGAGATGGTGGACCTGTGTTTCGCGCTTAATTGGAAGAAATGCAGGGTCGTATCTCCTAGAGCTGGACGTATCTGCGAAATGTGACGCGATGTGGTCTGCAATGACTGAAGGAATCGTAACTATATCTCCATTAATGGAGATTCTGGGTACTGAGGTGGTGGTGGTGGTGATTATTGTTTTAAGAGGAAGTACAACTAGGCAACCATCCTCTATATAACTCTAATCAGAGGGAAAATTGGAAGGGATCCGACACTTCGAAAAATGAAGATATCGGCCAAAGGAAGACAAGGGCCACGAAGGGCGTGAAAATGAAAGACTCCCTAGCCCTCGCAAACCTAATAGCATCGGGGTCGGAAAAGAACAAGGGTTGACCAAGAGAGGTCGGATAGAATAGATGAAAGTGAGGAGCCTGGCACAAGTAAGTTGAAGCAATGCCAGGACTCAGCTGAGGGCCCCGTGGTCGCCAACCCACGCTCCAAAGTTCAGAGCCCCTGGGGCCCCTTTTAGTCGCCTCTTACGACAGTCAGGGGATACCGTGGGTGTTATTCTACCGCCCCCACCCACAGGGGGACGGGTACTGAGGGCACATTCTGTACTCCGACAATACGGCGGAGTTTTGTCCACACTTGTGATGATGGAGTATGTGCCGTGATGGATGACACATACTTTTCCCACGTAGCTTTCTTACTTCCTCGAATCAAAAAACGGGCCTTCGCGCGCAGACGCTTAAATGCGATATGATTGGCCATCCTAGGATTCCGACGATAATGCTTAAAAGCCCGTCGGCGATCACGTATGGCTGCTGCAATTTCGTCCGACCACCATGGGACCTGTTTCCGGCGACGAATACCGGACGAGGAAGGAATTGTTTCCTCTGCAGCAGCCAAAATTCCAGTAGTAATGGAAGAGACGTGGTCGTCAACAGACTGCAGCATATCATCAGCCATCACTGCGCGTTTTGTAAATTCTGGCCAATTTGCCCGCCGAAGTAACCAGCGCTTGGGTACTTCGGACTGTCTTTGATTCAAGAGAGACAGAATTATCGGGAAGTGGTCACTATCACAGAGGTCGTCATGAACTTGCCACCGTAGCAGGGGAACTAGCGCACGGCTACACAAAGTGACATCCGGGTGTGAGAATGTGCCATGCGCGCTACTGAAATGTGTCGGTTCCCCTGTATTGAGCACACAAAGATCAAATAGGTTGATCATTCGCTCGAGCTTCCTCCCCCTAGAACAGGAAGACGGAGAACCCCATAGTGTGTTACGGGCGTTCACATCCCCCAGCATGAGGAAAGGAGGAGGCAACTGAGCGATCAAATCTTGTAGTGCATGCATATCAAGGTTATAATCCGGTGGAAAGTACACGTTGCAAACCGTTGTCATTACTGGCAACGGAGTGCGAACTGCAACTGCATCTAGCTGAGTACGGAGCGGTACTTCTTCGCTGAAGATGTCGGAGCGAACTAGGGTACAAACGCCCCCAGTTGCCGCGCCATCCACAGCTACTCTGTCTTTAGAATAAAGACGATATCCTCTCATAGTCGTGTAGTGTCCAGGTCTCAAACGAGATTCCTGTAGACAGACTATGGTTGCTCCATAGACGGATATCAGTTGACGTAACTCAGCTAGGCGACAGTGGTAACTACTGCAGTTCCACTGCAATAGTGCCATTGTGTGGATTGGTAGTCGAAATTAGGACAATTGCTTGCCCTTCTTTTTGTCAACTATTTGCCATTCTCCGCCGTTGTTGTCAGTATTGTCGTCACCATCCACGACAATGAGTGGTTCAGTCTCCATTGTCTCCGCAGAAGAAGGAGGCGCGGTGACTGGACCCTCCGCGGACGGTGATCTCATTGATCGGGGACAGTGGGCCTTTTTCTTGGGAGAACTAGGTTCTCTAGAAAGAGATCGAACAAGAGGACGTCGGGGCCTCTCGCTCTTACCCACCGTTTTCGAACACTTCGGAGGAGGACTGGCAGATGACTTGCCAGGCTTTTTTGGAGATCCTGGAATCCCCAGTCTCGTTGGAGAAGGTTTCTTCTCCAAACGTGTAGGGGAGCATTTAGGCTTCCCTTTCTCCTCCTTTTTCGGGCCAGTTGAAGGATGGCTGGAAGGTGATTTTCCAGCCTTTGTTGGGGAAGTCTTTTCCCCCGCCCTTGTGGGGGAGGACTTCCCAGCCGAATGTGTCTGGGAAGAATTTTTCCCGGACGTCTTCGGCAATGACGTACTTGCTGTCTGTTTAACCTGTGGTTTGATGTTTACTTGTTGATTACTGGATGTTTGCAGAGTTGATGGTGGGACAGAGGGTACAAAACTTACGGGATTTATGCGTACACTAGAAGCCTTCTCTGCAAAGGAGACGGAGAATTCCGGAGGAGGCATTGATTTATACTTCTTCCGTGCCTCTGGATAAGAAAGTTTATCCAGATTCTTAATCTCCTGGATCTTTTTCTCCTTTTTAAATGTAGGGCATTCCTTGGATCGAGGGGCGTGCTCGCCAGTGCAATTAACACACACTGGTGGTGGTGTGCAGTCCGCACCGGCAGGCGCCGCTTTTCCACATGCCCCGCATATTGCTGATCCCTGGCAGCGTGGTGAGTTGTGGCCAAAACGCTGGCAGTTGTAGCACCTCATAGGAGAAGGAAAATATGGTCGAACAGTGAGTGTATACATGGATACCTTAATACGTTCGGGCAGTTTCTCGATATCGAATGTTAAGATGAAAGCCCCCGTGTCGTAGAGGTTATCACCGACACGCCTCTTAAGACGTTTAACGTCGGATACACCTCTACGAGCAAGGCTCCGGATAAGGTCATCATCGGAGGCCTTAATCAAGTCCCTATGAAAGATAACTCCTTTGCAGGAGTTTAGGGACTTGTGGCTCTCAATTTTAACTGGCACTGATCCAAACATTGTGGCTTCCAATAACTTTTTACTCTGTACGAGCGTACTGGTCTTAATGAGTACGCTACCATCCCGCAATTTCCTCATTTCATCTACTTCACCAACAAGACCTTCCACAGCATTGCTTATCAGGAACGGGTTCTCTTGAAGAAAGCTCTGTCCATCAACTCTGGTCGCAACCAGAAATCGTGGCAGACGCTCTTCAGAATCTTCCTTATTACACAGGTCAACACGATTGAAACGTTTACGTTTCCTAACTGAACAATTAAAGGACGCAGTTTTAAGGCCTGCAGCCTTCGAAGAAGAATCACAACCAAACTCAAAAACCATCCATGTCCCACGAGTACCCGGGATATAAAAGGTCGACCTTCGGCAGAGCCCTGACGTACCGAAGGCAAGGCTATATACTCTAGAGGGCGCCCGGTATCTGGAGGTGGGTCGCTAGGAACTACTCTCCCAGTAGCCATGCATCACCTCGCCACGACCCGAAACTTGTGATTGGGGTGGGCCGCTAAGAACTACTCTCCCAGTAGCCATGCATCACCTCGGTGGTGGTGGTGGTGATTATTGTTTTACGAGGAAGTACAACTAGGCAACCATCCTCTATTTAACACTAATCAGAGGGAAACACGGAAGGGGTCCAACACTTCGAAAAATGAAGTTATCGGCCAAAGAAAGGCAAGGGCCACGAAGGGCGTGAAAATGAAAGACTCCCTAGCCCTCGCAAACCTAATAGCGTCGGGGTCGGAAATGGTGGTGATTATTGTTTTAAGAGGAAGTACAACTAGGCAACCATCCTCTATATAACACTAATCAGAGGGAAAAATGGAAGGGGTCCGACACTTCGAAAAATGAAGATATAGGCCAAAGGAAGACAAGGGCCACGAAGGGCGCGAAAATGAAAGACTCCCTAGCCCTCGCAAACCTAATAGCGTCGGGGTCGGAAAAGAACAAGAGTTGACCAAGCGCGGTCGGATAGGACAGATGAAAGTGAGGAGCCTGGCACAAGTAAGTGGAAGCAAAGCCAGGACTCAGCTAAGGGCCCCGTGGTCGCCAATCCACGCTCCAAAATTCAGAGCCCGTGGGGCCCCTTTTAGTCGACTCTTACGACAGGCAGGGAATACCGTGGGTGTTATTCTATCGCCTCCACCCACAGAGCTACACCGAATCGGAGCGAAACGTAAAGGCTTAGAATTGGTGGTGGTGGTGGTGGTGGTGATTATTGTTTTAGGAGGAAGTACAACTAGGCAACCATCCTCTATATAACACTAATCAGCGGGAAAAAGAGAAGGGATCCGACACTTCGAAAAATGAAGATATCGGTCAAAGAAATACAAGGGCCACGAAGGGCGTGAAAATGAATGACTCCCTAGCCCTCGCAAACCTAATAGCGTCGGGGTCGGAAAAGAGCAAGAATTGACCAAGGGAGGTCGGATAGGATAGATGAAAGTGAGGAGCCTGGCACAAGTAAGTGGAAGCAATGCCGGGACTCAGCTAAGGGCCCCGTGCTCCAGAACCCACGCTCCAAAGTTCAGAGCCCTGGGGCCTATTTTAGTCGCCTCTTACGACAGGTAGGGTATACCGTGGGTGTTATTCTACCGCCCCCACCCACAGGGGGAACTCAGCTGAGGGCCCCGTGGTCGCCAACCCACCCTCGAAAGTTCAGAACCCTCTGGGGCACCTTTTAGTCGCCTCTTACGACAGGCAGGGGATACCGTGGGTGTTATTCTACCGCCCCCACCCACAGGGGGAAGCGTGCGATGATCCAAGTCTTCTAACTGAGTACTGTATTCAGTTGGCAGTGCGGGGACTGGTTCTTCCACCAGCTCTTTGTGAGTATGATGACACCGCTTCATCCTCCAACCTACTCACCACACCTCGCACCTTGTGATTTCTTTGTTTCCCCGTACGAAAAGGGAGCGGAAAGGAAATTTTCTGCAGACATTCCATAGGTGGGAAGAGAATCGGGTGCGGTGCTGCAAGGCATCTGAAAGGAGGAGAACGAAAGAGGACCTAGGAGTAAATTAGAAATAGGAACTACAGTAGGTGTAAGTTTGAAAGATGCCTCCGGAGACATGAGCTATGAAACGGAGGAGGATGAATCAAGAAGGAGAACCCAATTACGAGGTGGTTATGGCACCTGCTCCCAGGTGGCTGAGGCCGATAAAAGTACCTATCACGGTATGCTGAGTATAATAGAGACATTTCACTCCTTCTGCCTGTCTTCAGCTTCTTCGCAGGTTTTAAAATTCATTGTAGATTTAATACATATCTGGTTCGTGTGTTTAACATCAACATTTTACGCGTAAATACTTTATTTACTGCTGGGGGGTATGACCGTTCTGACTGACAGCTGCCAAACCTTATGAATTTACAAAAATATGAAATTGTCCGCTCGTAAGTGGTGTATTGTCTGCTCAGTTTTAGTTCGAAGCTAGTTCCTAACTTGTTTGAATGTAGTATGTTCAGGTTCCACCAGAAGGCCCCACATTTACTGCGTTTCATAACAGGTGGTGGTGATTATTGTTTTAAGAGGAAGTTCAACTAGGCAACCATCCTCTATATAACACTAATCAGAGGGGAAAATGGAAGGGATCCAACACTACGAAAAATGAAAGTATCGGCCAAAGGAAGACAAGGGCCACGAAGGGCGTGAAAATGAAAGACTCCCTAGCCCTCGCAAACCTAATAGCGTCGGGGTCGGAAAAGAACAAGAGTTGACCAAGAGTGGTCGGATAAGATAGATGGAAGGGAGGAGCCTGGCACAAGTAAGTGGAAGCAATGCCAGGACTCAGCTTAGGTCCTCGTGGTCGCCAACCCACGCTCCAAACTTCAGAGCCCCTGAGGCCTTTACTCGCCTCTCACTGCATGTAAACTATACCGTGGATGTTATTCTATCGGTGGTGGTGGTGGTGATTATTGTTTTAAGAGGAAGTACAACTAGGCAACCATCCTCTATATAACATTAATCAGAGGGAAAAATGGAAGGGATCCGACACTTCGAAAAATGAAGATATCGGCCAAAGGAAGACAAGGGCCACGAAGGGCGTGAAAATGAAAGACTCCCTAGCCCTCGCAAACCTAATAGCGGCGGGGTCGGAAAAGAACAAGAGTTGACCAAGCGCGGTCGGATAGGACAGATGAAAGTGAGGAGCCTGGCACAAGTAAGTGGAAGCAAAGCCAGGACTCAGCTAAGGGCCCCGTGGTCGCCAATCCACGCTCCAAAGTTCAGAGCCCGTGGGGCCCCTTTTAGTCGACTCTTACGACAGGCAGGGAATACCGTGGGTGTTATTCTATCGCCTCCACCCACAGAGCTACACCGAATCGGAGCGAAACGTAAAGGCTTAGAATTGGTGGTGGTGGTGGTGGTGATTATTGTTTTAGGAGGAAGTACAACTAGGCAACCATCCTCTATATAACACTAATCAGCGGGAAAAAGAGAAGGGATCCGACACTTCGAAAAATGAAGATATCGGTCAAAGAAAGACAAGGGCCACGAAGGGCGTGAAAATGAAAGACTCCCTAGCCCTCGCAAACCTAATAGCGTCCGGGTCGGAAAAGTGGTGGTAGTGGTGGTGGTGATTATTGTTTTAAGAGGAAGTACAACTAGGCAACCATCCTCTATTTAACACTAATCAGAGGGAAAATATGGAAGGGGACCGACACTTCGAAAAATGAAGGTATCGGCCAAAGTAAGACAAGGGCCACGAAGGGCGTGAAAATGAAAGACTCCCTAGCCCTCGCAAACCTAATAGCATCGGGGTCGGAAAAGAACAAGAGTTGACCAAGGGAGGTCGGATAGGATAGATGAAAGTGAGGAGCCTGGCACAAGTAAGTGGAAGCAATGCCAGGACTCAGCTAAGGGCCCCGTGGTCGCCAACCCACGCTCCAAAGTTCAGAGCCCCTGGGGCAGCGGGTCGGAAAAGAGCAAGAATTGACCAAGGGAGGTCGGATAGGATAGATGAAAGTGAGGAGCCTGGCACAAGTAAGTGGAAGCAATGCCGGGACTCAGCTAAGGGCCCCGTGCTCGAGAATCCACGCTCCAAAGTTCAGAGCCCTGGGGCCTATTTTAGTCGCCTCTTACGACAGGTAGGGTATACCGTGGGTGTTATTCTACCGCCCCCACCCACAGGGGGAACTCTGCTGAGGGCCCCGTGGTCGCCAACCCACCCTCGAAAGTTCAGAACCCTCTGGGGCACCTTTTAGTCGCCTCTTACGACAGGCAGGGGATACCGTGGGTGTTATTCTACCGCCCCCACCCACAGGGGGAAGCGTGCGATGATCCAAGTCTTCTAACTGAGTACTGTATTCAGTTGGCAGTGCGGGGACTGGTTCTTCCACCAGCTCTTTGTGACTATGATGACACCGCTTCATCCTCCAACCTACTCACCACACCTCGCACCTTGTGATTTCTTTGTTTCCCCGTACGAAAAGGGAGCGGAAAGGAAATTTTCTGCAGACATTCCATAGGTGGGAAGAGAATCGGGTGCGGTGCTGCAAGGCATCTGAAAGGAGGAGAACGAAAGAGGACCTAGGAGTAAATTAGGTATAGGAACTACAGTAGGTGTAAGTTTGAAAGATGCCTCCGGAGACATGAGCTATGAAACGGAGGAGGATGAATCAAGAAGGAGAACCCAATTACGAGGTGGTTATGGCACCTGCTCCCAGGTGGCTGAGGCCGATAAAAGTACCTATCACGGTATGCTGAGTATAATAGAGACATTTCACTCCTTCTGCCTGTCTTCAGCTTCTTCGCAGGTTTTAAAATTCATTGTAGATTTAATACATATCTGGTTTGTGTGTTTAGCATCAATATTTTACGCGTGAATACATTATTTCCTGCTGGGGGGTGTGACCGTTCTGACTGACAGCTGCCAAACCTTATGTATTTACAAAAATATGAAATTGTCCGCTCGTAAGTGATCTATTGTCTGCTCAGTTTTAGTTCGAAGCTAGTTCCTAAGTTGTTTGAATGTAGTATGTTCAGGTTCCACCAGATGGCACCACATTTACTGCGTTTCATAACAGGTGGTGGTGATTATTGTTTTAAGAGGAAGTACAACTAGGCAACCATACTCTATATAACACTAATCAGAGGGGAAAATGGAAGGGATCCAACACTTCGAAATATGAAAGTATCGGCCAAAGGAAGACAAGGGCCACGAAGGGCGTGAATATGAATGACTTCCTAGCCTTCGCAAACCTAATAGCGTCGGGGTCGGAAAAGAACAAGAGTTGACCAAGAGAGGTCGGATAAGATAGATGAAAGTGAGGAGCCTGGCACAAGTAAGTGGAAGCAATGCCAGGACTCAGCTTAGGTCCTCGTGGTCGCCAACCCACGCTCCAAACTTCAGAGCCCCTGAGGCCTTTACTCGCCTCTTACTGCATGTAAACTATACCGTGGATGTTATTCTATCGCCTCCACCCACAGGGCTACACCGAATCGGAGCGAAACGTAAAGGCTTAGAATTGGTGGTGATGGTGGCGATTATTGTTTTAAGAGGAAGTACAACTAGGCAACAATCCTCTATATGACACTAATCAGAGGGAAAAAGAGAAGGGATCCGACACTTCGAAAAATGAAGATATCGGTCAAAGAAAGACAAGGGCCACGAAGGGCGTGAAAATGAAAGACTCCCTAGCCCTCGCAAACCTAATAGCGTCGGGGTCGGAAAAGAACAAGAGTTGACCAAGAGAGGTCGGATAGGATAGATGAAAGTGAGGAGCCTGGCACAAGTAAGTGGAAGCAATGCCAGGACTCAGCTTAGGTCCTCGTGGTCGCCGACCCACGCTCCAAACTTCAGAGCCCCTGAGGCCTTTACTCGCCTCTTACTGCATGTAAACTATACCGTGGATGTTATTCTATCGCCTCCACCCACAGGGCTACACCGAATCGGAGCGAAACGAAAGGTTTAGAATTGGTGGTGGTGGTGGTGATTATTGTTTTAAGAGGAAGTACAACTAGGCAACCATCCTCTATATAACACTAATCAGAGGGAAAAAGAGAAGGGATCCGACACTTCGAAAAATGAAGATATCGGTCAAAGAAAGACAAGGGCCACGAAGGGCGTGAAAATGAAAGACTCCCTAGCCCGCGCAAACCTAATAGCGTCGGGGTCGGAAAAGAACAAGAGTTGACCAAGGGAGGTTGGATAGGATAGATGAAAGTGAGGAGCCTGGCACAAGTAAGTGGAAGCAATGCCAGGACTCAGCTAAGGGCCCCGTGGTCGCCAACCCACGCTTCTAAGTTCAGAGGTGGTGGTGGTGATTAACGTTTTAAGGGGAAGTTCAACTAGGCAACCATCCTCTATATAACACTAATCAGAGAGAAAAATGGAAGGGGTCCGACTCTTCGAAAAATGAAGGTATCGGCCAAAGGAAGGCAAGGGCCGCGAAGGGCGTGAAAATGAAAGACTCCCTAGCCCTCGCAAACCTAATAGCGTCGGGGTCGGAAAAGAACAAGAGTTGACCAAGGGAGGTCGGATAGAATAGATGAAGGTGAGGAGCCTGGCACAAGTAAGTGGAAGCAATGCCAGGACTCAGCTGAGGGCCCCGAGGTCGCCAACCCACGCTACAAAGCTCAGAGCCCATGGGGCCCCTTTTAGTCGCCTCTTACGACAGGCAGGGGATACCGTGGGTGTTATTCTACCGCCCCCACCCACAGGGGGAAGCGTGCGATGATCCAAGTCTTCTAACTGAGTACTGTATTCAGTTGGCAGTGCGGGGACTGGTTCTTCCACCAGCTCTTTGTGACTATGATGACACCGCTTCATCCTCCAACCTACTCACCACACCTCGCACCTTGTGATTTCTTTGTTTCCCCGTACGAAAAGGGAGCGGAAAGGAAATGTTCTGCAGACATTCCATAGGTGGGAAGAGAATCGAGTGCGGTGCTGCAAGGCATCTGAAAGGAGGAGAACGAAAGAGGACCTAGGAGTAAATTAGAAATAGGAACTACAGTAGGTGTAAGTTTGAAAGATGCCTCCGGAGACATGAGCTATGAAACGGAGGAGGATGAATCAAGAAGGAGAACCCAATTACGAGGTGGTTATGGCACCTGCTCCCAGGTGGCTGAGGCCGATATAAGTACCTATCACGGTATGCTTAGTATAATAGAGACATTTCACTCCTTCTGCCTGTCTTCAGCTTCTTCGCAGGTTTTAAAATTCATTGTAGATTTAATACATATCTGGTTTGTGTGTTTAGCATCAATATTTTACGCCTGAATACATTATTTCCTGCTGGGGGGTGTGACCGTTCTGACTGACAGCTGCCAAACCTTATGTATTTACAAAAATATGAAATTGTCCGCTCGTAAGTGATGTAATGTCTGCTCAGTTTTAGTTCGAAGCTAGTTCCTAAGTTGTTTGAATGTAGTATGTTCAAGTTCCACCAGATGGCACCACATTTACTGCGTTTCATAACAGGTGGTGGTGATTATTGTTTTAAGAGGAAGTACAACTAGGCAACCATCCTCTATATAACACTAATCAGAGGGGAAAATGGAAGGGATCCGACACTTCGAAAAATGAAAGTATCGGCCAAAAGAAGACAAGGGCCACGAAGGGCGTGAATATGAAAGACTCCCTAGGCCTCGCAAACCTAATAGCGTCGGGGTCGGAAAAGAACAAGAGTTGACCAAGAGAGGTCGGACAAGATAGATGAAAGTGAGGAGCCTGGCACAAGTAAGTGGAAGCAATGCCAGGACTCAGCTTAGGGCCTCGTGTTCGCCAACCCACGCTCCAAACTTCAGAGCCCCTGAGGCCTTTACTCGCCTCTTACTGCATGTAAACTATACCGTGGATGTTATTCTATCGCCTCCACCCACCGGGCTACACCGAATCGGAGCGAAACGTAAAGGCTTAGAATTGGACTATTTAGCACTTGCAGACGACATGGCGCTAATTGCCCAAGACATCCCCGATGAATAAAACCAACATGAACTCCTGCAAGAACGACTATCGAAAATTGGGTTAAATCTTACATTTGAAAATAAATTAATGTACATCAAAACTGCCCCATCTGAACTCCAAATTGGTTCCAACGACCTCATCTCTTGTGGAGGAATTTAAATATTTAGGTGAATGAATTACTGAAAATTGTAATGAACGGAATGTGAATCCCGATTCCCGAAAATGGAGATTGCACTTCAGTTGACAAGAAATACAACAAAAACCCTCTCCTTGATCTGCAAAATTCGACACTACAGCCTGCTGCTGCTCTCTGCTCTCACCCTTGAACGCGAGACACAATTAGAAGTGAAGAAACGTAAAATAATGGTGAAAAATCATAGACTGTCGCGGTTTCATGGCCACACGGAGATTAAGCAAAGAAAATGACGATAAAAAAAGGCAAAGAGATTAGATAAGATTATATTTGCTCTGTTGCCGTGGGGACGTCAGAAAATAGGCGTGTGGTTGATTAAAATAATATGGAGTCAGTTCTAAAATACTTGTTGTGTACAATTATAAATAAATGATGCAGTAATAGGACCGGGAATCAAAGATGGAGTACATTTTCCAAAACCAAATGCGGAAATATGAAAACGAATCTCCAACATTACAGACACAATGCGCAATGATGGGGCAGTTAGAAACTGACTCACTGAATTTACTCATTCTTAAAGAATAAAAGCACTAGATCAAATTGGTACAGACAGCATTAGGATCACCAAATCTACTGGACTAATCACACTCACACGGGGTTCTGGAGATGATGAGAAGAAGTCTAACCGACACGTACGATCCTTGCAACGAAAACACACCCATTCACTACGTATGGAGGAATACTGGACTAAAAGTTGATTCAGCGTGGTCCTAAGTGATCGATTCGCGACGAAGAAGAAAACGATTGTTGACCTTTAGGTGGGTTTTATGAAATGAATCTCAACATTGAGACTCAGTTACGAAATTAACGAGATTAACAATAAACCAAAGAGCATCACATACAGGTCCAAAGAGTTCTACAACCGTTGTCTACGTTATACACTCGCAAGGCCGTGAAATGCAGGTCAAGACCGACTACAATCACTATTAGTCCGCACATCACAATGTTAAAAGTCCGCCAAGAACAGAACGGAAACCTGACATCTAGCGGCCAATTGCTTAATATTTCCCGGCCTTGTGTATCTCGTAGGCACTGCCTGCTCGATCTGCATCCGATGGCTTCTTACAAGACCGACTACAATATATCAGACCTTAATGTTACTATCGATTAGGAGGAAAATGGTGACTTCGTGGGCGAGCGTTTGAGACATGTGGTTGGTTCATATCTGTGTTTACATTCTGTTAAAGAGTGTTATTTTGATCGAATTATTAAAGTATAACGTATATGTTTGGTAAAATAGTAATCTATAACGGTTTATCAGTATGGTGTTTTGTTAGAAATTTATACGATGGTATTTTTGATGTATAATAGTGTTTATATTGTCGTGCTGTAACATAGCACAAAATGCGTTCCTGCTGCGTTCGTGGTTGTAGATCTAATTATACCGTTGCTGAAGCTTATAAATTCCCTAAAGATAGATCTCAGGAGAAATGGATAAGGAATATTCACCGGGAAAATTTGGAAGTCAAAGTCCAAACTATCGTAGGCTATGTGTGTAACCAAAATTTGTGGTTAGGGAAGATCTCTTCCCAACCGATAACGGTGAGCCTATTCGTTTTAGTTTTCTCATTCAGTTGGAGTAATTTCATGTAAGTTGACGATAAGTATTAGTTTCTATGTAGAATATAAGTGTGTGAGTGTATTTATATGGGTCACTAGTCACTAGGATCTGGAATTATACGCAGTCATGTGAGAATATGTTAGTTTTTATCGTGTTGTGAACCGGATTTAAATCGAACTATGACAATGTCTCTCATACATCTATTCTTAAGTTCTCTAAGGAATAAAACATTAAGAGAGAAGTGGATTAGGAACATATATCGTGAATATTTCTACAAAACAGTAGTGTGCATATGTCATCTGTGAGTAAGTCTGAGATTAGGGAAGACTATTTTTTCTAATTATAAATGGTTGAAATATTCGTATTCTTCGAAAAAACAATTAATTTAGATAGTGATAATTGATATGGTGATGTTCCTTCAGTGTCTATGTGCTTCAAAGTGTCGTGTGATTTAGATGTAATTGTATTTTGAAAGAATCTGTGCTTGCCTGCGGGACCATTTGGCTAGATCTTGGTGTATGACAAAACTTATAGTGTGACAGATGGAGCAATCTGAACACTGTTACACAGAAGAAATAGTGACTTGCAGGGATGGCGGTGGTGGTGATTATTGTTTTAAGAGGAAATACAACTAGGCAACCATCCTCTATATAACACTAATCACAGAGAAAGAATGGAAGGGGTCCGACAATTCGAAAAATGAAGGTATCGGCCGAAAGACTCCCTAGGCATCCATACGTAATACCATCGGAGTCTGAAAAGAACAAGTGTTGGCCAAGGGAGGTCGGATATGGTAGATGAAAGTGAGGAGCCTGGCACAAGTAAGTGGAAGCAATGCCAGGACTCAGCTGAGAGCCCCGTGGTCGCTCCAAAGTTCAGAGCACCTGGGGCCCCTTTTACGACAGGCAGGGGATACAGTGGGTGTTATTCTAACGCCCCCACCCACAAGGGGGATTTGCAGGGATTAGCTTTGTTTGTAACTCAGGGGTTTTATTGTACCAATACCTTCCGATTCATGCTGTGGGTATCTGTTATCAAGCAGTCTACACCAAATTGTAGCTCGTCCATGTAGGTGGTGGTGATTATTGTTTTAAGAGGAAGTACAACTAGGCAACCATCCTCTATATAACACTAATCAGAAGGAAAAAAGGAAGGGGTCCGACACTTCGAAAAATGAAAATATCGGCCAAAGGAGGACAAGGGCCACGAAAGGCGTGAAAATGAAAGACTCCCTAGCCCTCGCAAACCTAATAGCGTTGGGGTCGGAAAAGAACAAGAGTTGACCAAGGGAGGTCTGATAGGATAGATGAAAGTGAGGAGCCTGGCACAAGATGATGATGATGATGCTTGTTGTTGTAAGGGGCCTAACATCGAAGGTCATCGGCCCCTAATGGAACGAAATGAATGACATGAGATATGAAGTTAAAATTTTAAAAAGTATCCACTGACTAGAGTTAAAAAAGAATGGTGATGAAGAAAAATGAGGGTGAGATTAAAACAGTCAGTGGATCTAATACGCAATGCCTTATGTTCTATTAAAATAAGAGAAAGTACAGGAAATTGAAGGAATAAGGCATTGCCCAGTAATACAGATATTAACACATAATTTACATTAGACGTTCAAATAACACATTAAAATGCGCAACACAAACTAAAATGAAGTCAATGAAATAAAAGCGCAACTGACATAAACAACACTAGGACAAAGGACATAATCACACACGATAAAACAGACCGCTATCCCTCATAAAGCGGATGACGAGCTCTGCTGACTGCTCGTCATCGCGCAAGATAAGGGAGATAGTACTCGGAAGGTTAATACTACGGCGCAGATCGACCAGGTCCACGCACTCCGTAAGGATGTGTACCACGGTAAGATGGTCGCCGCAGGTACACACCGGAGGGGGTTCTCCTTTCAGTAGATGGGAGTGCGTCAAGATACCGTGGCCGATCCGAAGGCGACATAATACCACGGCTTCCCTCCGCGAAGCCCGAAGGGAAGTCCTCCATACCTTCGTTGTTCCTTTTATCGCTCTCAGCTTATTGGGAAGTGGGATGGCCTGCCACTCCATCTCCCAATGAGACATAACCAGATGTCTCAGCTGAGAGCGAATATCACTTGCTGGAACCTTGAAAGGCAACGGGGGCAGTGTAACTGCCTCCTTGGCAGCCTGATCTGCTAACTCGTTTCCCTCTATGCCCATGTGGCTGGGGAGCCACACAAACGTAATTCTGGTGCCGGCATCCGAACACCCGGCCAGCAGGTCCTGGATCCGCTGCACCAGAGGGTGTCGAGGGAAACAGGTATCAATAGACTGAAGCGAACTCAAGGAGTCAGTACACACAAGAAAGTGTCGGCGCTCATTGTCTAGTGCGTACCGCAGAGCCTCACAGATAGCATAGAGCTCTGCCGTGTACACACTACGTGTCCGGGAGAGCAAAAAGAAACCGATCATTGTCGACAACGAACGCACAGCCCACCTTCGTATCTGTCCTTGAACCATCCGTGTAAACGACGACTGAACCTGGATAGCGGCCAAGAACGGACAGGTAGATCCTCCGATAAATCGAAGGGTCCGTGTCTCCTTTCGGGCCAGTGTGCAAATCCAGGATGATTTCAGGTCGTCGCACAACCCACGGAGGTACCCCACTTGGTTGTCTGACAAGGCAAGGAATCGAAGGTACATCAAACAATTCATAACTGCTATCCAAGCGTATCCCAACCGGCCGCGTCGCACGTGGATGAGCAACGTACAACAAACGGTTGCCATTGTTGAACACGAAGGGATAGCTCGGATGAAGTGGCATCTGTCGCAAATTTGCAGCGTATGTAAGTAGTAGTTGCTGGCGCCTCAGGTGTAGAGGCGGCACACCAGACTCAGCGAGCAGGCTAGCGATGGGGCTAGTACGAAAAGCTCCCGTCGCCAACCTAACCCCGCTATGGTGGATACTGTTCAGCTTCGCAAGAACCCTTGGTCTTGCGGAGCCATATGCTGCACTGCCGTAGTCTAACCGGGATAAAATGTGTGCCCGATAGAATCGCAGGAGCACCACGCGGTCAGCCCCCCAATTAGTGCTGCTAAGAAACTTCAAGAGGTTAAGCCTCTTGGTGCATTGCACTTTTAGCTCCCGCACGTGTGGCTCCCACGATAATTTACTGTCAAAAAGGAGCCCAAGAAATCGGTAGGTGTCAACAACTGGAAGAACGACATTTCCTAGATAAAGCTCAGGATGAGGGTGAAGAGTACATTGACGACAAAAGTGGACAACGGAGGTCTTTGCGGCAGAAAACCGAAAGCCATGTTCTAAGGTCCACTTCTCCACCCTCCTAATAGCTTGCTGTAACTGTCGCTCTGCGACTGCCATACTGCACGAGCTATAGTGCAGAGCAAAATCATCCACATATAGGGACGGTATTACGGCTGGACCAGCAGCAGCGACAATACCGTTTATGGCAATCGCGAACAGAGTGACACTAAGAACCGATCCCTGTGGGACTCCGTTTTCTTGGACGTGGTATTGCGAATATGTCCTCCCTACTCGGACACGGAATAGACGAAGGGACAAAAAATTCGCAATAAATACCGGCAAGTTACCTCGGAATCTCCATTGATGCAGGACTGAAAGGATGCCATATCGCCAGGTGGTGTCGTAGGCCTTCTCCAAGTCAAAGAAGACAGCTACCAAGTGCTGTTTGCGGAGAAACGCATCCTGGATAGAGCTCTCCAGGCGTACCAAGTGGTCTGTGGTGGATCGAGCGGCTCGAAATCCACATTGGTACTCGGACAAAAGTCCTTGTTTCTCCAGACACCACACGAGTCTGCGATTTACCATTGTCTCAAATAGCTTACACAGGCAATTTGTAAGACAAATCGGTCTGTAACTTCCTGCATACTTAGGATCTTTGTCAGGCTTGAGGACAGGGATGACTATGCCCTCTCGCCACTGAGACGGAAAATCACCTTCTGTCCAGATTCGGTTGAACACACGAAGGAGATATAGTAAACTATCATCACTAAGGTGTTTCAACATCTGGTTATGGATGTTGTCCGGTCCAGGAGACGTGTCCTTGCAAAGCGCTAAGGCGCTGCGGAGTTCCCACTCCGTAAAGGGCACGTTGTAGTCCTCTGAAGCATGGGTGGCAAAACTAAGGTGATGACGTTCTGCCTCCCGCTTCAGAGGGAGGAAATCAGGATTGTAATTCCCGGAGCCAGAGACATCCGCGAAATGACTAGCGAGATGATTAGCAATCGCGAGGGGATCAGTGGCGACACTGCCTGCAATGGAAATTCCCGGTACAGCAGATGATCCTTGAATACCCGAAATTCGTCGAAGTTTCGTCCACACTTGAGATGATGGAGTATGTGACGTCATGGACGACACATATCTCTCCCATGAAGCCTTCTTACTTTGTCGAATAAGAACTCGCGCCTTAGCGCGGAGTTTCTTAAATGTTACCAAGTTGGCCACAGTAGGCTGTCGACGGTAACGTTTATGAGCGCGACGGCGTTCTTTGATGGCTGCTGCTATTTCATCGCTCCACCAAGGAACGAGTTTTCGGCGAGGAGCCCCCGAGAAAAACGGAATGGACTCCTCAGCAGCAGCAAGAATAACTTCGGTGACGTAAGTTATTTCCTCGCCGACGGTCCGCCTGACATCATCGTGAAAGACAGCTAGTGATGTGTACTTTGGCCAATCAGCATGTTTAAGAATCCATCGAGGGGGAGCCTCGACGGGTTTATGTTTCAACAAAGTAAGAATGATGGGAAAATGGTCACTGTCACAGAGATCATCGTGTGCATTCCACCGTAACAGTGGAACCAACGTTCGGCTGCATAGACTTACGTCTATGCGAGAGTATGTGCCGTAACGTACACTAAAGTGAGTTGGTTCCCCTGTGTTCAAAATACATAAATCCAGATCTGTTAGAAGTG
Source organism: Anabrus simplex (assembly GCF_040414725.1). Classification (NCBI taxonomy): domain Eukaryota; kingdom Metazoa; phylum Arthropoda; class Insecta; order Orthoptera; family Tettigoniidae; genus Anabrus; species Anabrus simplex. Next base: position 84,299,649 of record NC_090276.1, on the reverse strand, counting down.
TTCCCAGCTCTCTTCCTCGGGGGCAAGGTGTCTCAGAGCCCCATATGGGGTGATGGGCGTTAAAATCGCCCAATAAGAGGAAGGGCGGTGGAAGCTGATCTATAAGATCTGCGACATCATTGATGTTCAGATGCTGGCCAGGTGGAAGATAAACATTACACACTGTTGCTATGACAGGCAGCGAGACGCGAACAGCTACAGCCTCAAGAGGGGTTCTTAATGGAACCTCTTCGCTGTAGCTATCAGAACGTACAAAAATGCCAACGCCTCCGGAAGCCCGGTGAGCATAGTATCGTTCTGTCGAGTATAGTTTGAAATGCCTCAAGACCGTATGATGACCAGGTCTGAAATTGGTCTCCTGAAGACAGACTATACTCGCTGCGTACTCACTAATAAGCTGACGTAACTCAGCAAGATGCCTGTCATAACCGTTACAATTCCACTGTAACAGTGCCATAGTGTGGACTATAAAAGGAGTGTTAGGTTATGAGCGAAAAAAAACTCGTAAGCCTAAACACTATCTAGTTCTACATCCGTAGATGTAGAGGACAGTGCGACATCCATTCCGTCATCGAAAGATGGCAGGGGTGTCGCCCAGAACTTCGACGCTTTTCGGGCGCGAGGGGGTCCCCTACGAGGAGAGCGCGCCGGTTTTGGAGCAGGAGTGCCTCCTGGCGCAGACTCATATCCCCCAGATGGGGGGCATGACTTCTCCTTCGCAGGGGAAGTCCGAGAGCGCTCAGGACAGGCGCTCTTCTTCCCCTTCTTTTTTTCGAGTTTAGACCGGCTGGGAGATGGTTTCCCAGCCCTGGTCGACGATGCCGCCTCCGCCGGCTGGGGCACGACTTTCGTCGACCTCCTAGGGGGGGGAGACTTAGTCTTCCCCCCTTGCTGTGCTGGCTGGGAACTGCCAGCCGGCACAGACTTCTGGTTGGTCGAAGGTGGGGTGGTCCCCCCCTTCGAGCTTTGACTATTCGCGACGTTGCTGTGAGCAGCAACAGTCGCCTTGGGCGCAGCGGTCTGGACAGGTGTCGAGGTTGTGAATGACGAACCTGGAAGACTCTGAGCTATCAACCTATAGTCGAGTGTACGGGCAGGTGTATTCGTAGAATTAAACTTACGGCGCGCTTCCTGGTAGGAAAGACCATCCAGGGTCTTGATCTCCTGGATCTTCTTCTCACTCAGGTATGTCGGACAGTTCCGATCCCGAGGAGAATGAAAACCGGAGCAGTTAGTGCACTTGTATGGAGTTGTGCACTCCTCCGCGCCGTGAGCTACTCGTCCACATGTACCACATACAGACTGATTCGAACAGCGAGATACCATATGTCCGAATCGCTGACATTGATAGCATCGCATAGGAGGCGGGATGTACGGCCTCACATCGCAACGATAAGTTGTTACCTTGACTTTCTCTGGTAACACTGACAACTTGAAAGAGACAATGAAGGCACCGGTGGCAACGTCTTCACCGTTGACCTTGCGCGTAATGCGCCGGACGTGTGTCACGCCACGGTTCTTCATGTCTTCCATCAACTCGTCGTCAGTGTTCAAAATAAGGTCGCGGTGAAAGATGACTCCGCGAACCAGGTTCAAGGATTTATGCTCCTCCACTTTGACGGGGATTTCGCCAAAGTGCTCGCACTTAAGCAACTGATCAGCTTGCAATGCGGTACGAGTCTTTAGAAGCAAACTACCGTTGCGCATTTTCTTCAGTTCCTCCAGTTCGCCATAGACGCCTTCGATGTGTCTACTAAACAGGATCGACTTCACCAGCTTAAAATCCTGCCCATCGGTTCTGGTAGCGACCAGAAACCTAGGGAAGCTGGATCCCATTCCTTCACGCTGCGCATGTTCCCAGGGAGTTGAACCTCTCAGGGAAGCAAAAGTTAAAGACTTAGGTGGGCGACCACCTTGGGAGAGCCGACTTCGTTTGGAAGCCATGCCCGATAGCATCCTCCCCGAATGCCACCCACTCCGATCAGGGGTCTCTGTAGCCGAACCAAGCAGCCAAGGCAATACCCACCTGGTCGTAGCAGGTATTGCCCGGGGTCCGATGTTGAACGATGCCTAATACGGGATGACTGAGGCAATGAGCACTAGGACTCCCTTCCTCCAGTCACCCGCAATAGCATGTACCCCATAGCGTGTACAGAGCACTAACAATAGGAAAAATAAATTAAAATAATTAATAATAATATGTCCTTCTGGCATTCGGCTGTGCGGGGACCTGCGTTGTCAGGCGGATACCACTGCCCGGGTACATGATACTCCCACCCGCCGCGTCCTGGGTGGTTGCTGGCACGGGCTTTCGAGCGTAGTCGCACACATAGGAGCTCCATCGCCGGGCAGCACGCACATCAAATTTTGAATGGTCTACATCTGACCCTCGGAAAAATAATAAAAAATAAAGAGGGGACCATGGCCACATGACCCTTTAAGTCGCCTTCTACGACAGGCAGGGATTACCTATGGATGTATTCAGCCTCTCCCATCCACAGGAGGTCCATCACATTATACCAAACCGCAATCCATGTCCGCGCCAAGGTCGCCCCTTTTTGTCGCCTCTTACGACAGGCAGGGGATACCGCGGGTGTATTCTGCATGTGTGTCCCCCACCCGCAGGGGGTAGTGTGTTTGGTCCGCGAGAGGTATTTTATTTCCCTCAAGTCCGCCGGCAAGCCGGTTAGGACCCCCCTATCCGCCACCTGGGACGCGCCACGTGGGAGTATCACCTCTCCCCCTGCTACGCCATCGTAGTAGGTTCGTGGGCCTGGCACATGTAAGTGGAAGCAATGCCAGGACTCAGCTGAGGGCCCCGTGGTCGCCAATCCACGCTCCAAAGTTCAGAGCCCCTGGGGCCCCTTTTAGTCGCCTCTTACGACAGGCAGGGGATACCGTGGGTGTTATTCTACCGCCCCCAACCACAGGGGGACTCGTCCATGTAGGTTAAAGACATCATTGTTTAGAGTCAATAGGGTTGTTTTACTCATGTTCTTCAATGGGGAAAATCTATTATATATTTAGTGTCTGAACGCTTCATTGCTAAGTTTACCATCATGGTTGGAAGTGCTACTGTTAGGAATGTATCTTCGAACACCATATTTATTAACATTCAACTGTTTGATATATGTACCAACACAAATATTTACAAGAAAAGGTAAAAATTTCCCAAACATACCGGCCACCAAAAGGCACTGGCCTTTTAAGAAGGGAAGAAGAAAGATAATTCACTTCAGGAATAAACACATAACACAGATAGTCAGGGAGTTCATAAATGTATAAATCACATCACTGAGTAACTCGAAACTTTTAGTATTCTTTCTCATTCTCAGGCAAAACACACAACTTCTTGATGGGTCGTTTTATGATACCGGAGTTTGTTCTCACAGTGGCGACCCGTACGAGGTTGTCTTCACCAGGATGAACAGACTCTATTATGCCCATTCGCCATTGCAGAGGTTGTAGGTTGTCATCTTTGATGAACACGAGATCTCCAATTCGAAGATTAGGATGTTTCTCAGTCCACTTGTGGCGCTGCTGCAGAGTGTTAATATACTCCTTATGCCATGGTTTCCAGAAGTCCTGGGTCATCTTTTGAAGATGTTGCCATCTGGAAAGTCTGTTTATGGAACAGTGAACAAGGTCATGATCAGGAAGTGCAGTAATTTGTTCCCCAATTAGGAAATGAGATGGGGTTAAACAAGATAAGTCTGTAGGATCATCGCTGAGTCTTGTTAGAGGACGAGAATTCAAGCAGGCCTCTATTTGGGAAGAAAGGGTAGTTAGTTCTTCAAAGATAAGCACCGTGCTACCCATAGTTCTTCGCAGATGGTACTTGAAAGATTTCACCATGGACTCCCAAACTCCGCCGAAATGCGGTGCTGATGGAGGGATGAAATGCCAGGCGATCCCCTTTGTGGTTGCAGCTTCGACAATATTTCTGTTTTGATCAGAATCTTGGAGAAATTCTTGCAGTTCTTTCAGCTCCTTTGCAGCACCAACGAAGTTAGTGCCATTGTCGCTATAGATATTTGATGGACATCCTCTGCGTGACGTGAAACGTCGCAGTGCGGCCATGAATGCATCCGTTGTAAGGTGGTGGTGGTGATTATTGTTTTAAGAGGAAGTACAACTAGGCAACCATCCTCTATATAACATTAATCAGAGGAAAAAAGGAAGGGTTCCGACACTTCGAAAAATGAAGGTATCGGCCAAAGTAAGACAAGGGCCACGAAGGGCGTGAAAATGAAAGACTCCCTAGCCCTCGCAAACCTAATAGCGTCGGGGTCGGAAAAGATCAAGAGTTGACCAAGGAAGGTCGGATAGGATAGATGAAAGTGAGGAGCCTGGCACAAGTAAGTGGAAGAAATGCCAGGACTCAGCTGAGGGCCCCGTGGTCGCCAACCCACGCTCCAAAGTTCAGAGCCCCTGGGGCCCCGTTGTAAGGTCTGAGACAACTTCCAAATGTACAGCTCTTGTGGCAAGGCAAGTGAAGATGGCGACGTAGGCCTTGCCCGTTCGTTTGCTTCGCAGTGTTCCAATTCTTATAAGAAATGGACCAGCATAGTCTACCCCCACGTTCAGGAATGGTCTTGCAGGGGTGATTCTTTCTTTGGGAAGATTTCCCATCTTCTGTTGATTTGTTGTCAATTTTAATTTGTAGCATGGCAAGCATGAATGAATGCACCCTTTAACGACTTGTCGAATTCTTTAAATCCAATATCTCCCACGTAATGATGATATCAGGAGTTGGGGTCCAGCGTGGAGTAATCTTTGATGTTCACTTAAAATAATAAGTTTCGTGAGGTGATGCTTGGGAGGTAATATAAGTTGATGTTTAGCTTCGTAAGAGATGGATGATGCATTGTACAGTCTTCCACCAACACGAAGAAAGCCATGTTGGTCCAGAGTCGGGCTTAAATTCCTAATTTTGCTAGCTGAGTGAATGTTCTTTCCTTGCTCGAGGCAATGAATTTCTTCGCGATAGGATATTGCTTGAACAATCTTGATACATACATTGAGGGCATTACTTATTTCTTGAGGCCTTAACGGGGACATGTCGCGATCATCGGGGTTTCTCCCTGCAGTTTGAAGCAAATCTGAGGCAATAGCTAATCGTCCTGAGTAGTCGGTTTAACGAAGAGAATGTGTTTAGAAATGAGTCGTTATGTTGCACAATAACAAGTGAAGTTAATATTCTTTTGTCTGGTATCTTGTTAGGATCGGAGATAGTTTCTTGTTTCGGCCAAGCTGAGGGGTCTAAGCATAGCCAGGCTGGACCGTGCAACCACAGCATGTTGTTCTTCATGTCTGTTGGTTCAATGCCTCGCGAGACAAGATCTGCTGGGTTATCCTGTGAGTTAACATGAGACCAGTGATTCGAGGGAGCAATTTCTTGAATTTCTGCAACCCTATTTGCTACGAACGTCTTCCATTTAGTGGGGCACGCATTTAACCATGCTAGTACAATTGTCGAGTCAGTACAAAGCTGTATCTTAGTGAATGGCAGTTGTAGAGAGGCAAGTGTTTTCTTCAGGAGATGGGAGAGCAGTAAGGCACCACACAATTCTAGTCGGGGAATTGAGACTTGCTTTAAAGGTGCGACTCTCGATTTTGCGCATAACAATCTGATAAGAACGTCACCATTGTTGTTCACAGACCTCACGTAAATACAGGCGCCATAAGCGTGATGTGAAGCATCGCAGAAACCATGGATGTCTATGGACTTGATTTTCCCATCAGCGAGAACACACCTTGGGACCTTGATGCTATTAAGCGTGGGGATCTGATCATATAATTTCAACCAAATATCAAGTAAGTTTACTGGTAAAGGGTCATCCCATCCTGACCTTTCCTGCCAGAGACGTTGCATGAAAACCTTGAAGCTGATTACTACAGGGCTTATAAATCCAAGTGGGTCGAAAATTGAGGATATCGTTGAGAGCACCATTCTCTTTGTGAACGTCGTATCACCCATTAATTCTTGAAAATTTGCGTTACAGTTTATTTGAAACTTGTCCGTGGATGGATGCCAAGTCAACCCTAATGCCTTTACCATGTCACTAACGTTGTCAGTTAACGAGTGCTTAGTTTCTCGTAAGCTTTCTGGGATGGAGTTCAGTAATTCAGGGCTATTGGAACACCATTTTCGCAAAGGAAACCCTGCACTACTGAGAAGCTGTTGTAACTCGATTCTCAGCTCCAGGGCTTCTTCTAAGGTATCTGCTCCAGAAAGACAGTCATCAACATAGAAGTCACGTTTGAGGATCGCGGCCGCTCTCGGGAATTCGGACGCTTCTTCAAGTGCTAATTGCTGGAGACATCTTGTGGACAGGAACGATGCTGCAGACGTGCCATATGTGACAGTGTTAAGAGCATAAGGTTTTAGATTATCTTGAGGATGTTCTCTCCATAGGATGCACTGTAAGTGTCGATGTTTAGGATGAACCATTATCTGGCGGTACATATTTTCAATATCAGCGGTGAAAGCAATGTTGTGAGTGCGGAATCTCATAACTATTGAGCAAAGATCTTCTTGAATTGTAGGTCCTACCATTAAGATATCATTTAAGGCAGTACCGTTGTCAGTCCTTGCTGATCCATCAAATACGACTCTTGTTTTAGTAGTGCTGCTAGAATGCTTGACAACAGCGTGATAAGGCATATAATATCTTTCTCCTTCAACGGGTTCTGACGGAAGTTCCGTCATGTGTCCAAGGGTCTGGTACTCTCTCATGAAGGTGATGTAATTTTTACGAAGGTCGTCTTGAGTTTGTAGTTTCCGTTCTAATAGATGAAAACGTCGGCTGGCAGTCTGCATTGAGTTTCCAAGTTGCAACTCTCTCTTAAGGGGTAGCTCTACGATGAATCTCCCAGTTTCATCTCTTCTTGTGGTGTCCTTGAAATGGGCTTCACATTCCTTCTCTTCAGGTGAGTGTGTAACATGGTTCACTTCCTCAAGGCTCCAGAACTTCTGAATTTGTATTTCTAAGTTGAGGTCAGATCTGATAAAGAGCGATTTGGTTGGTGTCTCCTCTTCTCTTTCTCGATTGAGTTGTGAATATTCTCCGCTGAGAATCTATCCTAGCTGTGTGTTCTGTAGGCATGGGTACCCTTGTCGGCTTTTTCTTCCGGGTTGCAGGAGCTGTAAGAAAAATTGTGCGCCAATCAGTAAATTGGTAGCCCGAGGGATGTGAAAGTCAGGATCAGCGAGAGTGATGTCTTGTGGAATGTTCCAGTCCTTGCAATTGATATGTGAGACAGGTATATTGCCAGTTATTCTGGGAAGAACAATACATTCCATGTTGAAGTGATAATCGTTGATTGTTGAGTGAACCTCAATATTCACTGCTGTGTTTGCTTGGGATGTGAGTTCACCAAAAGCTTGCAGTGTTATGGCGCTGGTCTTTTTCTTTTTCAGTCTCAGTTGTTGCACCATGTGTTCGGATATAAAGTTACTCTGCGAAACATTGTCGAGTATGGCACGAATTAAATGGAATCTTCCCTGACCGTCCTTGATCTTTACTAAAGCCGTACTCAGAAGTATCTGATTCTTGGATGTGCTTCTCAGATAAGATGATTGTTGTGGATTGTTGTTTTGATTTGCAGGAGATGATATATGGTCAGTCTCATGATGCAACAACGTATGGTGATATTTGTTACATAATCTACATGATGTTTTTGATGTACATGCCTTCCAAGTGTGGGATGAGCTCACGCAATTGCTGCATAGATTTTTATCCTTTACTACTTTGAACCTTTCATCACAATCTAATTTAAGAAAATCTGGGCACCTATAAAGCTGATGTTCATCTGAACAGATGCAACATTGTCTTGACGTTGTAATGTATGACTGTTGAGCTGCGATTTTTGACCTTGAACTTGTCTGATGGTTTTGCGATAGACTGGGAGAGGGGTTGGAGGCACAAAGTTGCAATGTCTGACAACGTCTCTCCAAGAACTTAACAAGTTCTTTAAACTCTACAGCTTCGAGATGAGAATGTTTATTTTCGAACTCTAGTCTCAATTTCTTATCTACTCGCGATAGTAGGAGCTCATTTAGGAGAAGATCTAGAATGCTTATCTTAGCATCTAGTGCGTTCAGCGCATCAATGCTACCTCGGAATTTATTTACGAGTTGGCGTATCTCTGTTTCGGTTGAACATACACTGACTGACAGAGCAAATGCAACACCAAGAAGGAGTGGTCAGAACTTTATGCCAATTGCAGGGTAGACTGACGTCACTGAGGTATGCTCATGATATGAAATGCGCCGCTGTGCTGCGCACGTAGCGAACGATAAATGGGACACGGCGTTGGCGAATGGCCCACTTCGTACCGTGATTTCTCAGCCGACAGTCATTGTAGAACGTGTTGTCGTGTGCCACAGGACACGTGTATAGCAAAGAATGCCAGGCCGCCGTCAACGGAGGCATTTCCAGCAGACAGACGACTTTACGAGGGGTATGGTGATCGGGCTGAGAAGGGCAGGTTGGTCGCTTCGTCAAATCGCAGCCGATACCCATAGGGATGTGTCCATGGTGCAGCGCCTGTGGCGAAGATGGTTGGCGCAGGGACATGTGGCACGTGCGAGGGGTCCAGGCGCAGCCCGAGTGACGTCAGCACGCGAGGATCGGCGCATCCGCCGCCAAGCTGTGGCAGCCCCGCACGCCACGTCAACCGCCATTCTTCAGCATGTGCAAGACACCCTGGCTGTTCCAATATCGACCAGAACAATTTCCCGTCGATTGGTTGAAGGAGGCCTGCACTCCCGGCGTCCGCTCAGAAGACTACCATTGACTCCACAGCATAGACGTGCACGTCTGGCATGGTGCCGGGCTGGAGCGACTTGGATGAGGGAATGGCGGAACGTCGTGTTCTCCGATGAGTCACGCTTCTGTTCTGTCAGTGATAGTCACCGCAGACGAGTGTGGCGTCGGCGTGGAGAAAGGTCAAATCCGGCAGTAACTGTGGAGCGCCCTACCGCTAGACAACGCGGCATCATGGTTTGGGGCGCTATTGCGTATGATTCCACGTCACCTCTAGTGCGTATTCAAGGTACGTTAAATGCCCACCGCTACGTGCAGCATGTGCTGCGGCCGGTGGCACTCCCGTACCTTCAGGGGCTGCCCAATGCTCTGTTTCAGCAGGATAATGCCCGCCCACACACTGCTCGCATCTCCCAACAGCCTCTACGAGGTGTACAGATGCTTCCGTGGCCAGCGTACTCTCCGGATCTGTCACCAATCGAACACGTGTGGGATCTCATTGGACGCCGTTTGCAAACTCTGCCCCAGCCTCGTACGGACGACCAACTGTGGCAAATGGTTGACAGAGAATGTAGAACCATCCCTCAGGACACCATCCGCACTCTTATTGACTCTGTACCTCGACGTGTTTCTGCGTGCATCGCCGCTCGCGGTGGTCCTACATCCTACTGAGTCGATGCCGTGCGCATTGTGTAAGGTGGTGATTATTGTTTTAAGAGGAAGTACAACTAGGCAACCATCCTCTATTTAACACTAATCAGAGGGAAAATGGAAGGGATCCGACACTTCGAAATATGAAGATATCGGCCATAGGAAGAAAAGGGCCACGAAGGGCGTGAAAATGAAAGACTCCCTAGCCCTCGCAAACCTAATAGCGTCGGGGTCGGAAAAGAACAAGAGTTGACCAAGGGAGGTCGGATAGGATAGATGAAAGTGAGGAGCCTGGCACAAGTAAGTGGAAGCAATGCCAGGACTCAGCTAAGGGCCCCGTGGTCGCCAACCCACGCTCCAAAGTTCAAGTTCATTGTTATTAACTATCAGGTTCTGAAAGGTGTCCCTGAAGTGAAGCCAAGTTGTTAATGTACCGTCAAATGTAGGGAGCATTGTGTAACCTGCATATCGGTTTGAAATAAACATCAATTATTCGTCCGTGCCGTCTCTGTTTTTTCCCCAACTTTCATCCCTTTCGAACCACTCCTTTGTGGTGTTGCATTTGCTCTGTCAGTCAGTGTACTTTACCCGGTGATTCTAGGATCTGTTTAATATATTCAGCAGCTATTAATTTTGGCGAGTGATACCTGCTGACGAGAAGGTCATAAGCTACAGTAAAATTGGAGTCTGAAATGCCAATATTCCTAATAGCAATAATAGCATCCTTGGCTTCACCTTTAAGCGAGGATAACATGTAATGAAACTTCTCAACATTTGACAGATCATTGTTATTAACTATCAGGTTCTGAAAGGTGTCCCTGAAGTGAAGCCAAGTTGTTAATGTACCGTCAAATGTAGGGAGCTTGATTTCTGGCAATTTTATTTGCCTTGCTACATCATTGGTTGAAAGAGAACGTACTTCGTCAGCTAAATGTGAAGTCTGGGAAATGATAGCCTTTCTAAGCTTAGCTTCCAGAAGATCGCTATTATTTTCGGATTCCTGGTGGTAATCGATATGTGAATCGATATTTTCGTCATCATTTAGCTCGAGTTCAGTTTGAATGTATTTGAAATCTTCCTTAAGAGAAAGTAGCCTATTCAGTTTTACTTCGATTAAGGTTGCGTCTGCCGTATCAAGTTCTGAGCTCACAAAGCTTTGTATGCGTGTTAAACCGGCTTTAAGAACGGATCTTTTCTTCATTAGAGCTCTCTTTGTATCGGGATCCATGTTGCATTTGTAGAGATTAATACGAATGATTGGTGTCGTCTTTACGACGTATCAATTCCGTCTAATTTCCGCCTTCTAAATCATGTGGCACGAATGTAACCGTGTAGAATTTCCGTGCCATGGATATTAGTTCTCATATGTCACACTAGATGACGCTACTTGTCATTATAACGATGTGCAATCCGTTGTTCTGTACAGGTCGCTTATTCTCTTTGGCACAAGTTAGTTTGCAAACACTGCGGTAGATCAACACCTCCTAGATAATAAGGCCTAACAACAGCGTAGTGACGTCACGCTACGGAGGCGATGGCAATGCAGAGAAACGCGGAACATAGTTAAACACAGACATGAATTTAATATTTTTTGCCAATGGAATAATTTATTTACTAACAAATAGTGTTTCAAATTTGAAGGATATTGAATTATACTGTCGTTATTACCGTATTTTAGTGACTCTGCCATTAAAGATAAACAGCAGACAGTTGTAAAACACGACAGCATTTTGCAATGTTAACTCACTTAGGCCGAACTGCTAACATCACAACAGAATGTTACAAACATATTTCAATTTAAATAGATATTACGTGATCTTAAAAGAAAACTAGCACGTATAATATTAGCATAGGCCTAACATCTAAGCTGATGTAGCATCACTGGCAGTATTTGCACATGAGCCTACAATGTTTCCTCTCTTGAAGTTCATGTATGGTTTAATGAGAATTTCACCTACAATCGATGTTACTAATTTGTAATTCTGTTCGAAACCTTTATGTATTCCAGAAAGTATGTAAGTTTCTAACCTAATATTGGACTACCATTCGGACTGGAGCCTACTCTTTTAAAAGTATTGACATATTGTGGCAACATTAAATTGCTACTGTCTCATAAATTTGTAAAAATCGCACGGCGCAACAGCCCTGAAGGGCTTGGCCTTGATCCTGCTCAGCCCGAAGGCCTGCAGATTACGAGGTGTCTTGGGTTCCGCATGACGAATCCTTTCAGCCGTTATTCTTGGCTTTCTAGACCTGGGCCGCTATCTCACCGTCAGATAGCTCGCAAATGTAAACACGCAGGCTGAGTGGACCTCAAACCAGCCCTCAGATCTAGGTAAAAATCCCTGACTTGGTCTGGAATCGAACCGGGGCCTCCGGGTAAGAGGCAGGCATTATATCCCCTCACCACGGGGTCGGCCATAAATTTGTAAACATGAGGAGATATCAGACAGAAGGTTGAACAAATAACAAGAAAATCATGCACATACTCCTTTATGAACTAAGAAATGTTTTAACTATGGCTATTAAATTAACTGTGGGGACATCATCCTCGGTGTCCAATTCACCAAAAAGGACTAGAATTAACTTATTTATTGAATCTTTCTACACATTGTTACACTCATTCCTTGTGATGCAGCTATGATGTTTTGTAACTAAAGAATATACCGCATTTATATTAGAAATTTTGTCCACATATACATTAGAACTATTTTTACTTTAATAAAACCCGTTTATAATAAAGGCCATGTCTTATAAGATGATTACATATGCCATGCAGTATGGTTGCCGTGATGTATCGACGTACAGAAAAATTACATACGTTCCCTTCATCACAGTACAACAACCATCAGGTAACAACGTGTTTATTGTACTTTTCAGCTGTGTTGAAATTCTGTGTATGAGATATGTACTATCTTCAATGGCTCTGTTTATTGCTCCTTTCTATTCTACATTTTTGCCTGGTTCTTTTAACTACTCCTCTTCCAAGACCATGATTGTCAGAGACAGCAGTGGCTTATATCTTTTCCAACTGCCCATCATATTTATAGTCACATTCTGGCAGGATCAGTACCAGTTACTTCCCATAAAATATCACCGACTTTGAAATGTCTGTGGCATACCTGTAAAATAATGTATCACCGTGAGCGAAATTCGTGCATTTACAGAGTGAATCGGCCTACACCAGCAGCTCCTGTAGGTGGTATGTTTTAATGCGTATAATAATAATAATAATAATAATAATAATAATAATAATAATAATACCGTTGAAATAATGTATCCCATGATTGTGATATAACATAACCTTATATCATTAAAGAGTAAATATGCCTACATATCACCAGCTGTTGCGTGTAGTTAAATACGTCAAAGGCCTATACTCATTGTGATTGTGTGAGAATGTAATAATAATAGTTACTCACCATTGAGTTATTAGTAAATCTGTAGTCTTGTCTTGGAATTGCACGTAAACATATCTGCCGCATAACCTCGTCTTTCGTAAACTTAATGCATGCACTTCGTTATCACTGCCGGAATTCTCCTTAAAGTTGAGTACGCAACACATCAGTACCATTACGTACAACGGTATTAACAATTGGCACCATTAAACGAATTAAAACTCTTCTAATTTCAGCGTTACATGGCCAAACTCATTGCTGTGTTATTACTGAAAAGGTTCAAGCTTGCCTCCCGATTTTGACGTCACAGTATATTCCCAGAACAGTTGTGAGGCCTTATATATCTAGGAGGTGTTGGGTAGATGTCTTAATCGAAATGTCCAAGGCAATGCGTTAAAAACACACAAAAATCAACATGTTTCACGAAATTGATGCAGTAAGTAATAGTATTTCATTAGATTATATCCTTTGATACCTTATAAATACCAAAACTTGCCAGGTTCATGGAGTTTGCCGTTGAAATCCACATCCAGGCCGGAGGACCAATGTTAGGAATGTATCTTCGAACACCATATTTATTAACATTCAACTGTTTGATATATGTACCAACACAAATATTTACAAGAAAAGGTAAAAATTTCCCAAACAGCTACTATATCATACGTCAACATATGATGTAAGAGTTTCCAGTAAGGAAGGCTTAACATCACGGCGGCTGTTCATTGAGATAGCGTAATCATTTTGGATGTACTTCATTTTCATCGAGTGCTGAACATTATAAATTGTCCACCACTTCGAAACTAAGACAACACGTTATGTTTCATAGTTCTTATGAGAGTGAATAAATTGAGGAATTTCGCACCTTAAATTATTTTTAAACATTCAAAATGATGTTATAAATATAATTTTAACAGTTTTATAGTGTATTTCCATCTATCCAGCGAAGTGTAATCTAAGAGAAAACGTTATTTGACAAAGTGAAATTTCGAAATAATCAGCTTGTTGTTCTCTTTTCCTGTGGGGCTGTCCATCTATTCTAAAGAATATGCGTGATTCTAGTTGATTATATGTGATGAGCGAAGCGTTTTCTTAGGTGCAACAGTGATTTTCCTTATGGTGTTACATTTATCATGTTAAATTACCTACCACCGTTTGCAAAATATGTACGTGATCTTTCCTTAATTTCTGGCGGATTGAACTAGATATTGTGTAGCTCTTTCAGTGGTATCAACACAAGTAATTTAATGTGACGCCGGGCTGAGTAGCTCAGGCGGTTGAAGCTCTGGCCTTCTGACCCCAACTTGGAGGATTTGATTCCGGCTCAGTCCGGTGGTATATGAAGGTGCTCAAATAAGTCAGCCTCGTGTCGGTAAATTTACTGGCAGATAAAAGAACTCCTTTGGGACTAAATTCCGACATCTCCGAAAATCGTGAGTTGGTTTATCGTCGAAATGAAGTTATTGCGTGCTACCCTAACCTTCATCAGTCGGCAGCTACTGCGCCCACGACGTCCACCATCTTGGTTTTGAATTTGATATTACGGTCTGATATATTGTAGTCGGTCTTGTGCAGGTCTACTCAAGCCAAAACAGCGGGCACAGCCGCTAGGTGGCAGGATTTGGAGATAGTTCTTGAAAGCATTTGTGCGTCCTTCCTGCCTTGTATAATGTAAAGACCTAGGAGTAGCTTATTCCTTCAGTTACCTTGGGATCACTATGCAAACCACAATAAACTCCTTCAGAATACACGTACGGGATGGAGCAGGTGGTGGTGGTGGTGATTATTGTTTTAAGAGGAAGTACAACTGGGCAACCATCCTCTATATAACACTAATCAGAGGGAAAATATGGAAGGGGTCCGACACTTCGAAAAATGAAGATATCGGCCAAAGGAAGGCAAGGGCCGCGAAGGGCGTGAAAATGAAAGACTCCCTAGCCCTCGCAAACCTAATAGCGTCGGTGTCGGAAAAGAACAAGAGTTAACCAAGAGAGGTCAGACAGGATAGATGAAAGTGAGGAGCCTGGCACAAGTAAGTGGAAGAAATGCCAGGACTCAGCTGAGGGCCCCGTGGTCGCCAACCCACGCTCCAAAGTTCAGAGCCCCTGGGGCACGGGATGGAGCAACACTAAAAATATTTCATGCTGCAGTCAGCCGTGTTGCCACATTTGGTATCCAAATTGTTTGGGAAAAACGATCTTTAGCCGATCTACGGAAAACAATTACATTTTTAGACATAGTCCGAAAATGGCACGACATACACGACGCCTGTAACAGAAGACAGTCGTTGACTTCACGAAATTATTCTCCGCAGGAAGTTAACGGAGACCTTCCTGACGCTTATTGAATCAATCAATCAATCAATCAATCAATCAATCAATCACTCAATCAATCAATCAATCAATCAATCAATCAATCAATCAATCAATACTGATCTGCATTTAGGGCAGTCGCCCAGGTGGCAGATTCCCTATCCGTTGTTTTCCTAGCCTTTTCTTAAATGATTTCAAAGAAATTGTAAATTGATTGATCACCTCCCTTGGTAAGTTATTCCTGTCCTTAACTCCCCTTCCTATAAATAATTATTTGCCCCAATTTTTCCTCTTGAATTCCACTTTATCTTCATATTGTGATCTTTCCTACTTTTAAAGACGCCAGTCAAAATTAATCGCCTACTAATGTCATTCCACCCATCTCTCCACTGATCCCCCTGCGGGTGGGGGCAGTAGAATAACACCCACGATATCCCCTGCCTGTCGTAAGAGACGACTAAAAGGGGCCTCAGGGGCTCTGAACTTTGGAGCGTGGGTTGGCGACCATGGGGCCCTTAGCTGAGTCCTGGCATTGCTTCCACTTACTTGTGCCAGGCACCTCACTTTAATCTATCCTATCCAACCTCCCTTGGTCAACTCTTATTCTTTTCCGACCCCGACGCTATTAGGTTTGCAAGGGCTAGGGAGTCTTTCGTTTTCACGCCCTTCATGGCCCTTGTCTTCCTTTGGCCGATATCTTAATTTTCGAAGTGTCAGCCCCTTCCATTTTTTCACCCTGATTGGTGTTATATAGAGGATGGTTGCCTAGTTGTACTTCTTCTTAAAACAATAATCACCACTACCACCACCTCTTCCATCATCCACCCTACCAAATGCTTTAGACAGTCAAACGCAATACAGTCCATTTGACCTGAATCCAAGATATCTGCTATATCTTCTATCGAACCAGTTATTAATTTTGCATACTTGTCTAATGTAGTCAGAAAGAATGCATTACCAAAGCTTACATACAACGCATGTCAAACTTACTAGCCTGTAATTTTCATCTTTATGTCTATCACTCTTTCCTTTATACACATGGGCTACTATAGCAAATATTCATGCATTTGGTATAGCTCCTTCACCCAAACAATAATGAAATAAGTACTTCAGATATGGTACTATATCCCAACCCATTATCTTTAGTATATCCCCAGAAATCTTATCAATTCCAGCAGCTTTTCTAGTTTTCAACTTTTGTATCTTAGGTCATTGTTATCATATGTAAATGTTAATACTTCTTTAGCATTAGTCACCTCCTCTATCTGGACATTATCCTTGTATTCAACAATCTTTACATACTGCTGACTGAATACTTCTGCCTTTTGAAGATCCTCACATATGCATTCCCGTCGTTCATTAATTATTCCTGGAATATCCTTCTTGGAACCTGTTTCTGCCTTAACGTACCTATACATACCCTTCCATTTTTCACTAAAGTTTGTATGACTGCCAGTTATGCTTGCCATCATGTTATCCTTAGCTGCCTTCTTTGCTAGATTCAATTTCCTAGTAAGTTGCTTCAATTTCTCCTTATTTTCACAGCCATTTCTAACTCTATTTCTTTCCAACCTGCACCTCTTTCTTAGTCTTTTTACTTCTCTGTTACAATAAGGTGGGTCTTTACCATTCCTTACCACCCTTAAAGGTACAAACCTATTTTCGCATTCCTCAACAATTTCTTTAAACCCATCCCAGAGTCTGTTTACATTTTTAATTACCGTTTTCCACCGATCATAGTTACTTTTTAGAAACTGCCTCATGCCTGCTTTGTCAGCCATATGGTACTGCCTAATAGTCCTATTTTTAAGACCTTCCTTTACATCACATATTTTAAACTACGACAAAAACAGCTTCATGATCACTAATATCATCTATCATTTCGGTTTCTCTATAGAGCTCATCGGGTTTTACCAGAACCACGTCCAGGATATTTTTCCCTCTAGTTGGTTCCATCACTTTCAGAGCCAGATGTCCTTCCCACTTATTTGCCGTTTGTTGGCCATGCTTCCTATCGTTCGCGTTTCCTTCCCAATTGACATTTTTTAAATTGTGATCACCCGCTACAATCACGTTCCTTTCCTTATCGTTTCCCAGCTGATTATTTTGTCAAATAATTCTGAATCAGGGTCTGAGCTACCCTTTCCGGGTCTCTACACTCCAAAGACATCAAGTTGCCTATTACCTTAGAGATGAGTCTTACACCTAGAATTTCATGTTTGTCATCTTTAAGATTTTCGTAGCTTACAAATCGTTCTTTCACCAGAATAAATACTCCCTATCTCTACGATACACACTCCAGTTTCCTGAGAAAATTTCTGCATCCATGATATCATTTCTCAGCCACGATTCAACTCCTATTACAATATCAAGTAAGTATATATCTATTAAATTCTATTCCTTTCTTTACAACACTTCTACAGTTCAACACTAACATTTTTATGTCATCCCTACTTGACTTCCAGATCTCTGTACCCTTATCAACGCTCCCTAGACCACCCGTTTCCCTGAATGTGCCTCACTATTGCCCTTCCAAACAAATTACCTAACTTATACGTACCACTGCGGTTTAAGTGAAGGCCATCTGAGCACAGTTCCCTATCTCCTACACACCCATTAGGATCTAGAAACTTCACTACCAGTTTCCGACATACTCACTCCATAGTCTCTTTTAAATCCCCAATCACTCACCAGTCAGTATTCCTCCTACTTAAAATTCCACAGATAACAATCTCCGCTTCCTTAAACTTCAGACCTGCTGTATTTACCAGTACTTAGTACTTATACCAACTTGCCTTACGTTGTTGGTACCGACGTGAAACACTACCTCCTTCTCCTTCCCCTCTGCCTTCTCTTCTACTTTCCTCAGCATCTGCCTCAACCTAATTCCTGAATAACACTCTACCCTGGTTTCCTTTCCTCCGCACACCTTCTCCACATGCCTAACCATGGAATCACCAGAGCCTCAACCCTACCCACCTCATTTCATCCCCTACCCTCCTGGTCAGCCCTATCTTTCCTGATAGCTGCTGAAGCAACTTTCTCCTCCCTTTTCTACCTCCCATGGCCCTGTTCCACCTGTCTTTTCCTATCCTCTACTCTACATTTACCTCTCCTACATCTTCCCTCCCTCCTACTTCCACACATCTCAGTAACAGTTCCCTGTTCCTCATCCTCCCTTTGTTGTTCTACCTGCAGTGATTCATAAAGATTTATCACAGACACCTGTACATAATTCTGATCCTGAATAGAGCCCTTAGCCTGCAATCTCCTTCCCCTTAGAACATTAGACCACCTACAATTCCGCCCTTTCCTTCCCATCCCCCTTTTACACCTACTGTAACCTGTAAGTACATTGTTTGAGACAGGCCTACCTTCATTCCTTTTTTTTTTTTTTTTTGCTAGGGGTTTTACGTCGCACCGACACAAATAGGTCTTATGGCGACGATGGGATAGGAAAGGCCTAGGAGTTGGAAGGAAGCGGCCGTGGCCTTAATTAAGGTACAGCCCCAGCAATTGCCTGGTGTGAAAATGGGAAACCACGGAAAACCATTTTCAGGGCTGCCGATAGTGGGAGAGATTGGATATTGAAGCATGCGTACCCGGGGAAGTTGAAGCACACAGGTGGTGGTGTGCAGTCAACCCCAGCAAGCTCGTACTTCCCACACATCTTGCAGGTCGTCGAACCTGTACATCGCAATGAGGTGTGGCCAAACTTTTGACAGTTATAGCACCTCATTGGTGCCGGAATATATGGACGAACAGTCAGACGATACATCGCCACTTTTATCCGTTCAGGTACGGTCTCGGCTCGAAGGTAAGGATGAAAGCACCCGTATCGAGTAGCTCACCTCTTCACGTTAATGGTGGTGGTGATTTTTGTTTTAAGAGGAAGTACAACTAGGCAACCATCCTCTATATAACACTAATCAGAGAGAAAAATGGAAGGGGTCCGACACTTCGAAAAATGAAGATATCGGCCAAAGGAAGACAAGGGCCACGAAGGGCGTGAAAATGAAAGACTCCCTAGCCCTCGCAAACCTAATAGCGTCGGGGTCGGAAAAGAACAAGAGTTGACCAAGGGAGGTCGGATAGGATAGATGAAAGTGAGGAGCCTGGCACAAGTAAGTGGAAGAAATGCCAGGACTCAGCTGAGGGCCCCGTGGTCGCCAACCCACGCTCCATAGTTCAGAGCCCCTGGGGCCGTTCCCTGACGAACATTACACTTGTAATTTATATACCCTTGATAAGTGGTGGTGGTGGTGATTATTGTTTTAAGAGGAAGTACAACTAGGCAACCATCCACTATATAACGCTAATCAGAGAGAAAAAAGGAAGGAATCCGACACTTCGAAAAATGAAGGTATCGGCCAAAGGTACACAAGGGCCACGAAGGGCGTGAAAATGAAAGACTCCCTATTACTCCATACGTAATACCGTCGGGGTCGGAAAAGAACAAGAGTTGACCAAGGGAGGTCGGATGGGATAGATAAAAGTGAGGAGGTGGTGGTGGTGATTATTGTTTTAAGAGGAAGTACAACTAGGCAACCATCCTCTATATAACACTAATCAGAGGGAAAAAATGGAAGGGGTCCGATACTTCGAAAAATGAAGATATCGACCAAAATAAGAGAAGGGCCACGAAGGGCGTGAAAATGAAAGACTCCCTAGCCCTCGCAAACCTAATAGCGTTGGGGTCGGAAAAGAACAAGAGTTGACCAAGAGAGGTCGGATAGGATAGATGAAGGTGAGGAGCCTGGCACAAGTAAGTGGAAGCAATGCCAGGACTCAGCTTAGGGCCTCGTGGACACCAACCCACGCTCCAAAGTTCAGAGCCCCTGAGGCCCCTTTTAGTCGCCTCTTACGACAGGCAGGGGATACCGTGGGTGTTATTCTACCACCCCCACCCACAGGGGGTTAAAAGTGAGGAGCCTGGTACAAGTAAATGGAAGCAATGACAGGACTCAGCTAAGGGCCCCGTGGTCGCCAACCCACGCTCCTAAGTTCCGAACTCTTGGGGCCCCTTTTAGTCGCCTCTTACGACAGGCAGGGGATACCGTGTGTGTTACTCTACAGCCCCCACCCACAGGGGGATATACCCTTGATAAGTCCACTGTCGCACATAAAGCGGATGACGAGATCAGCAGTAGTTGCGTCATCGGCTAGTATGCGTTCGAGTGTTTCCTGCAGGCCGAGGCTCCGTCTTAGGCCAGAGAGATCGGCGCACTCTGTGAGGATGTGGGCCACGGTGAATTCGGCACCACAAGAACACACTGGGGGGTCTTCCGTCTTTAGGAGATAAGAGTGCGTGGATCGTAAATGACCTATCCTCAGTTTACACAAGGTCGGAAGGAGGACCGCCACACGGTAGTTGTCTTCTTAATTGCTCAGCTTGTTGGGAGTTCGAATAGCTAGCTACCCGATTCCCAGGACGCCAAGATGGTTCGACGTAGCTGAGAACAAATATCCTTAGCAGGTACATTGACAGGTCTTGGAGGTAACAGTACAGCTTCCTTTGCAGCTTCATCCGGAAGTTCGTTTCTCGCAATCCCAACGTGGCTTGGAAGCCACGCGAAAGTGATTCTGGTGCCAGCATCCCTTAACCTGGCTAGAAGGTCATGCGGTGGCGGTGCACATGAGCACGTGAACACCCAGTTTTAATACATCTTTACGCATTCATGGATAATTTAAAACTTTTCTTTCTTTCGACCTGATTTCGACAATCTATCGTGTTACGGAGTTTCCCGTGGAAGGGAGAGGTGAAAGAAGGTGCGGGCTGGAATGGGTCTAACTACAAGGCCGAAAGATGAATTAAAATTTCATTAAAGGTTATATTTTCGAACATAGAAAGATTTAACAATTTTTACATAGAATCTGAAAACTTAACAAGTATCAACAACTCAACAACTATCCACTAATCAGGTACAAGGTATAATTTTACAAATAAAAGTACGAGAGCACAACTTTTGTGTTCCCTACATGGACTGCGCTTCGAACCCAATTACACAATCCTTGAGCTACTAGCCCAACTTTACCAATGTCCACACCTTGTTTAAAGGGCAGAAAACCCCTTCATATAAGGAGCATTAGCTCCAAAAAATATATATCAGGCCTCCTAGAGGCACCTTTATCAAGTCAGAAAGAGCTGACCCGCTCTCAAACTTTGAAGACTATTCAATGCAATACCATCCTTTACAGTCACTTGCCATTAAGGAGCAACTTACAAGAATTAAACCGGGGTATCTCGTACCCAACCTAAAGGGCCTTAGTAGTAAAATAATAGGTTAAGTTAATGGCCCGCAACACCAAGTAGTATGGAGGCGTGTACTTGCACTCCTACATGAAATCTTTAAAAACCTAAGAGGCACAAGGCCGGTGAAGCAGGGGCTATTCCCACGCTAGGGAGGTGACTCGTATGAGAAAATGTAAGACATTACAGAAAGGAAGAGTAGAAATCAGGTACTAAAACGTAGTCACCTCAAGACCAAAATGAAGGGGAGTTCGAGAGGGTAAAGCACTCTCTATCCCCGAATTACAGTTAAAGATAAATGAAGTTTTACAAAGACTCAAAAAGGTTTACATGTTTCAAGAGATAGGTTACATATTAAAGGTTTCGGACCTGCCCCGCTGGTTAAACTGCTGAGCTAGCAAGAAAATAAAAATGTTAAACGGCCATTACCTTGTTGAAGAGCTGCTGCCCGAAGGAAGAGGCGCTACCCGCCCCCTGCTACACTTCAATACACTAGGCTAGATGTTGTTCGAGTGGCGAAGAGCCGAGAAAATCAGCAGTTTTTAAACCCTCGGGGAAGTTTCGAGACTTTTCATGAATAATTAAGACACACCCACAGTATTTTATTGGTTAACATAAAAGTTACATACAAATCGAAGAAGAAACACATGATTGGTGGGAAATTAGTTGCAGAAATTACTGATTGCCTGATTTCAAAACAGGCGGAAAGAAAGATTAGTATTGCCAACCCACAAATGAAAGAACGAAATTTAGTAACGAGAAAACTTATGAATACAAAATTTCTTCAAGAAGGTTCATTCACTTCGCACCAGGGTGCATGATAATAGTTTTTTTGCAGTGACATCTATAAGAGAATGTCCACACTTCTTGATAATTAGTAAACAAAAACAGTTCGAAATTAACACAGTGACATCTTCTGAGAAACTGTTGAGTTGATTCAGTTTTTAAAGTTCAGAGTTTCTCCTGTAGAGGAGGATTTATTGGAGCAAGATTTAAAATTGCGGCGTAGGGGGTGTACCGCCCGGTACATATCGAAAGCATTCGACTTATATCGAAGCTCCGTTACACGGACAGTTGTTCGTTTTGATTGACAGTGCAGCGAGCACACTGGATAATGCGCTATTGTGCTGAAGACTATACGCATGCGCAAAGCAGATGACGTCATGGTTTATGCAGTGATATTCCCATTAGCGAGGAGCACGGTAAGGTACGTGCCTTGTCGTCTAGAGCCACCTTCAAACCAGTGGCAATATTACAGTTGACCACAAGAGTCTGCCACCTCCCCTATTACGGTTAGCCACAGCCTCAGAGGAGCTACTATCGCTTTACATTACCGGCAGATTTCCCTAGTACCCTAATTCTGAATAGGCATTTTCTAGCTCGATGTGAACAGGTGTTCGTAGTCGCGGGAAGACGTTTGCTTTACCTTGTGATTGGAAAATCTTTTCAAGTGAAATTAATCTGAGTGTTGTGTTTTGCTTCTCTGTTTGTTTGGTTTGTAACCACGGTATTCTTTGTGTAAGAGGAATTCAGTTCAGGTAATTTTAAGCAGCGAAATATTAACCTATCAGGATAAGTTAGAAATTAAAAGGCTTGGACCGGACAGGCCAGATTTGATTATCGAAAAAGTTACAAACACTGACAAACGCGAGTATAGGCGTAAGTTTAAGAGAGAAATGTACGAGACACGCTAGTGGCTCTGTGGACGTAGATCTAGGAATGCCCCTTTTTTTTCCTCTTTATTTTTCAACAAGGAAAGACGTGTATGGAATTCAGCTGGGTGCACAGACTTTGCTCATTTGAGTGGAAAAATAACTAAACATGAAAATTCTCTTGCACACAAAAACGCGAGTATTGAGTTCTCTATGCTAGTGTTGTCTACACTTTCCGAGATGAGAATAATTAACATGTGATAGCGTAGAACCCTGATTAACATAGATAATGTGGAGACTATTGGGGTCAATTCGGAAACATTTTTTTTAAATCGACCGGTAAATGTGGTACACATTATTTCTATGCTTCTCGTCAAACCCAGGTGAATTCCATGTTATTTATAAGCCAAGAATAGTGCTCGCATCCTTCAATATACGCAGTGCAGTGAATTTTACTTTTGTTCTACATTAACACAGCCGGTCCCGCGGTGTAGGAGTACCTCGCCTGCCTCTTACCCGGATGCCCCGGGTTCGATTCCTGGCCAGGTCAGGGATTTTTACCTGGATTTGAGGACTGGTTCGAGGTCCACTCAACCTACGAGATTATAATTGAGGAGCTATCTGACGGCGACATGGCGTCCCCGGTCTAGAAAGCCAAGAATAACGGCGGAGAGGATTCGTCGTGCTGACCACAGGACACCTCATAATCTGCAGGCCACCGGGCAGACCAGCGGTCGCTTGGTAGGCCATGGGATATGGTTTAGTTCTACACTAACACCCAGGTGAACGTCTTGCTATTTAAAAACCAGGAATAGTGCTCGCATCCTTCAATATTCGCAGTATAGTAAAGTTATTATGAATTTTACCCTTTGTTCCCTCCTCTGCGAACCATGTGACCTTGCCGCGGTGGGGAGGCTTGCGTGTCCCAATGATGCAGATAGCCGAGCCGCAGGTGCAACCATATCGGATGGGTATCTGTTGAGAGACCAGACTAACGAATGGTTCATCGAAAGGGGGGTAGCAGCCTTTCGGTAGTTGCAAGGGCGGCAGTCTAGATGATTGACTGATACGGCCTTGTAATAATACTCAACATGGCTTAGCTGTGTTGATACTGCTACACGGCTGAAAGCAACGGGAAACTACAGCCGTAACCACCTCCCGAGGACATGCAGCTCTCTCTGTACGAATGATGTACTGATGATGGCTTCCTCCCGGGTAAAATATTCCGGAGGTAAACTAGTCCCCCATTCGGATCTCCGGGTGGGGACTACACGAGAGGGGGCGATCATCAGGAAGATGGATACTGACATTCTGCGAGTCGGAGCGTGGAATGTTAGAAGTTTGAATCGTTGTGGTAGGTTAGAGAATCTGAAAAGGGAGATGGATAGGCTAAAGTTAGATGTAGTTGGTATAAGTGAAGTACGTTGGCAGGAAGAACAGGATTTTTGGTCAGGCGACTACCGAATTATCAACACGAAATCAAACAGGGGTAATGCAGGAGTTGGTTTAATAATGAATAAGAAAATAGGGCAGCGGATAAGCTACTACGACCAGCATAGTGAAAGAATTATTGTCGCCAAGATAGACACCAAACCAATGCCCACCACAATAGTGCAGGTCTATATGCCTACTAGTTAAGCGGATGATGAAGAAATTGAAAGAATATATGAGGAGATAGAAGATTTGATACAATATGTCAAAGGTGACGAGAATCTAATTGTGATGGGAGACTGGAACGCAGTGGTAGGCCAAGGAAGAGAAGGTAGCACAGTAGAAGAATTTGGATTGGGACAAAGGAACGAAAGAGGAAGTCGGCTGGTTGAATTCTGCACTGACCATAATTTAGTCCTCGCCAATACTTGGTTCAAACACCACAAACGACGGCTGTATACGTAGACGAGACCTGGAGACACTGGAAGGTATCAAATAGACGTCATTATGATTAGGCAGAGATTCAGAAACCAGGTGTTGGATTGCAAAACTTTCCCAGGAGCAGACGTGGACTCTGACCACAACTTGTTGGTCATGAAATGCCATCTGAAGTTGAAGAAATTGAAGAAAGGAAAGAATGCAAAGAGATGGGATCTAGACAAGTTGAAAGAGAAGAGTGTGAGGGATTGTTTCAAGGAACATGTTGCACAAGGACTAAATGAAAAGGCTGAAGGAAACACAGTAGAGGAAGAGTGGAGAGTCATGAAAAATGAAGTCAGTAGGGCTGCTGAAGAAATGTTAGGAAGGAAGAAAAGATCAACTAAGAATCAGTGGATAACTCAGGAGATACTAAACCTGATTGATGAACGACGAAAATACAAGAATGCTAGAAATGAAGAGGGCAGAAAAGAATACAGGCGATTAAAGAATGAAGTGGATAGAAAGTGCAAGGTAGCTAAGGAAGAATGGCTGAAGGAGAAGTGCAAGGATGTCGAAGGCTGTATGGTCCTGGGAAAGGTAGATGCTGCATACAAGAAAATCAAGGAAACCTTTGGAGAAAGGAAATCTAGGTGCATGAATATTAAGAGCTCAGATGGAAAGCCAATTCTAGGGAAAGAAGACAAAGCAGAAAGATGGCAGGAGCATATCCAACAGTTGTATCAAGGTAACGATGTAGATAATTTCGTTCTGGAACATGAAGAGGCTGTTGATGCTGATGAAATGGGAGACCCAATTTTGAGGTCAGAGTTTGACAGAGCTGTGTGTGACCTAAATAGGAACAAGGCACCTGGAATTGATGATATTCCCTCTGAATTACTGACTGCCTTAGAAGAAACCAGCATGGTAACGTTATTTCATTTAGTGTGCAAGATGTATGAGACAGGAGAAGTCCCATCCGATTTTCGTCAGAATGTTGTTATACCTATTCCCAAGAAAGCCGGTGCTGACAGGTGTGAAAACTACCGCACCATTAGTTTAGTATCTCATGCCTGCAAAATTTTAACACGTATTATTTACAGAAGAATGGAAAAACAAGTTGAAGCTGAGTTGGGGGAAGATCAATTTGGCTTCAGAAGAAATGTAGGAACACGTGAAGCAATCCTGACTTTACGTCTAATCTTAGAGGATCGAACAAGAAGGACAAGCCCACGTACATGGCATTCGTAGATCTAGAAAAGGCATTCGATAATGTTGATTGGACCAGGCTATTTATGATTCTGAAGATGATAGAGATCAGATACCGAGAACGAAGAATTATCTACAACCTGTATAAAAATCAGTCTGCAGTGATAAGAATCGAGGGCTTTGAAAAAGAAGCAGCAATCCAGAAAGGAGTGAGGCAAGGCTGCAGTTTGTCCCCTCTCCTTTTCAATGTTTGCATAGAACAGGCAGTAAAGGAAATCAAAGAGAAATTTGGAAAGGGAATCACAGTCAAAGGAGAGGAAATCAAAACCTTGAGATTTTCCGATGATATTGTTATTTTATCTGAGACTGCAGAAGATCTCGAGAAGTTGCTGAGTGGTATGGATGAAGTCTTAGGTAAGGAGTACAAGATGAAAATGAATAAGTCCAAAACAAAAGTAATGGAGTGCAGTCGAACGAAGGCAGGTGATGTAGGAAAATTTAGATTAGGAAACGAAGTCTTAAAGGAAGTAGATGAATATTTTTACTTGGGTAGTAACATAACCAACGATGGCAGAAGTGAGGAGGACATAAAATGCAGACTAGCACAAGCAAGGAAGAGCTTTCTTATGAAAAGAAATTTGCTCACTTCAAACATTGATATCGGAATTAGAAAGATGTTTTTGAAGACTTTTGTGTGGAGCGTGGCATTGTATGGAAGTGAAACATGGACGATAACTAGTTCAGAAAGAAAGAGAATAGAAGCTTTTGAAATGTGGTGTTACAAAAGAATGCTGAAGGTGAGATGGATAGATCGAATCACGAATGAAGAGATACTGAATCGAATTGGTGAGAGGAGATCGATTTGGCTACATTTGACGAGAAGAAGAGATAGAATGATAGGACACATCTTAAGACACCCAGGACTTGTTCAGTTGGTTTTTGAAGGAAGTGTAGGTGGCAAGAACGGTAGGGGTAGACCAAGGTATGAATATGACAAACAGGTTAGAGCAGATGTAGGATGCAATAGTTACGTAGAAATGAAAAGGTTAGCACAGGATAGGGTGGCATGGAGAGCTGCATCAAACCAGTCTATGGACTGATGACTCAACAACAAACCCTTTGTTCTACACTAAGAGATTAGTCTAGTATAAAATTTATCCTCGGTTACAGGGGTTCCACCATACTATTTGTGAAAAGGGAACCACACAAGAAACTTTTAGTGAAATGATTTATGTACCTATATTACATTTTAGCTGGTTTGAGACATGAACAAAAATGTTGCTGTGAACCCCCTAAAAATTTTGTCACGAGCCGCCACTGTGGTCATCAATCTGCTGTACCAGCGCGTGTTGCGAGAAACAGGTTTCAATAGACTGCAGAGAGCTTAACGAACCGGTACACAACAGAAAGTGGCTTCTTTCGTCACGCAGTGCAAACTGCAGAGCCTCTAAGATGGCGTAAAGCTCTGCAGTATACACGCTACATGCTTTAGGGAGCGAGACCTTCGTACTCATATCATCAATGACAAAAGAGCAACCAACATTATCTCCGATTTTAGAACCATCCGTGAAGATAAATCTCGCGGCCGGATATTGGTGAACGAAGTCCCTAAAATACCTGCGATAAACGGAGGAATCCGTGTTCACCTTGGGTCCACGGAGCAGATCTAGACGTATATCCGGTCGCGGAACCAACCACGGAGGTACCTCGCTAAGAGTTCGTTCAAGACAACCACCGATATCAATATTCAAATCATGACACAAGCTATCAATCCGAAACCCAACCGGCCGTGTGGCATTCGGCCGGTCTTGGCACCGCTGGTGGTATTGGGTGCGATAGATGCATTGATAGCTTGGATGTAGCAGTGGTGGTGATTATTGTTTTAAGAGGAAGTACAACTAGGCAACCATCCTCTATATAACACTAATCAGAGTAAAAAATTGAAGGGATCCGACACTTCGAAAAATGAAGATATCGGTCAAAGAAAGACAAGGGCCACGAAGGGCGTGAACATGAAATACTCCCTAACCCTCGCAAACCTAATAGCGTCGGGGTCGGAAAAGAACAAGCGTTGACTAAAAGAGGTCGGATAGGATAGATGAAAGTGAGGAGCCTGGCACAAGTAAGTGGAAGAAATGCCAGGACTCAGCTAAGGGCCCCGTGGTCGCCAACCCACGCTCCAAAATTCAGAGCCCTTGGAGCTCCTTTTAGTCGCCTCTTACGACAGGCAGGGGATACCGTGGGTGTTATTCTACCGTCCCCATCCACAAGGGGGTGGATGTAGCGGCATTTTACGAATTTTGGCTCCGTACGTGAGGAGTAACTGCTGCCTCCTTATCCGTAAAGGTGGAACTCCCGCTTCAGCGAGCAGGCTGGGAATGGGGCTAGTACGGAAAGCACCCGTTGCCAGCCTTACTCCACTATGGTGAATACTGTCTAAAAGGCTCAGCGTAGATTTTGATGCTGAGCCGTAAGCCGCACTTCCGTAGTCAATCCGGGAGAGTACCGTAGCCGTGTAAAATCGCAGCAGTACCGCACGGTCAGCCCCCCACGAAGTGCCGCTGAGAAACTTAAGCATGTTAAGTCTCTTCATGCAGGCAACCTTCAACTGACGGATGTTGGGCTGCCACGTAAGTCTCTTATCAAAATGGGGACCCAGGAATCTGCAGGTGTCAACCACTGGTAAGACACAGTTTCGCAAGCGGAGCTCTGGTTCGGGACGCACAGGCCGACGTCGACAGAAGTTTACAACAGAGGTTTTCGCTGCGGAAAATCAAACACCATGCTGCAGGGCCCATCTGTCGACTCGGTTAATAGCTTGCTGTAGTTGTCTCTCAGCAAACGCCACCCTTCCGGAGCTGTAATGTAGAGCTAAGTCGTCTACATACAGCGAAGGAACGACTGCGGGCCCAGCAGCGGCAACTATGCCGTTGATGGCGATTGCGAACAGCGTGACACTCAGTACCGATCCCTGAGGTACTCCATTTTCCTGAACGTAATATTGAGAAAATGCATTCCCTACTCGGACTCGAAAGAGGCGGAGGGACATGAAGTTCTCAATAAACGTTGACAAATTTCCCCGAAATCCCCACTGGTGTAGTGTGAAGAGAATCCCATATCGCCAGGTAGTGTCGTAAGCTTTCTCCAGGTCGAAAAACACGGCGACTAGGTGTTCCTTCCGGAGAAAGTCCTCCTGAATGGCGCTCTCCAATCTGACCAGATGATCAGTGGCAGACCCATGAGAGCGAAAACCGCACTGGTAGTTACACAAGAGACCCTCGTTTTCCATGGCCCACACAAGACGCCGGTTAACCATCCTTTCAAATAGTTTACAGAGGCCATTCGTTAGGCATATTGGCCTATAACTATCCAGAAGTTTTGGATCTTTACCTAGCTTGGGAATTGGTATCACAATTCCCTCACGCCATTGAGTGGTGGTGGTGGTGATTATTGTTTCAAGAGAAAGTACAACGAGGCAACCACCTTCTATTAACACTAATCAGCGGGAAAAAATGGGAGGGGTCCGACACTTCGAAAAATGAAGGTATTGGCCAAGGAGGACAAGGGCCTCGATTGGCATGAAAATGAAAGGCTCCTTAGGCCTCCATACATAATACCGCCGGGGTCTGAAAAGAACGAGTGTTGACCCAGGGAGGTCGGATAGGATAGATGAAAGTGAGGAGCCTGGCGCAAGTAAGTGAAAGCACTGCCAGGACTCAGCCGAGGCTCCCGTAGTCACCAACCCACGCTCCAAATTTGAGAGCCCCTGAGGCCCACCATATAGATGGAAACATTCCCTCACTCCATATTCTGTTGAATAGGGAGAGGATATCCTAGAGATATCTACACTCAAATGCTTACACTCAAATGCTTAAGCATATGATTATGGATTTTGTCCGGTCCAGGAGCCGTATCTCTGCATAGCGCGAGTGCACTCCGCAACTCTCACTCCGTGAGGGACACGTAGTAGGAATGCGAAGTACTAGGGGCAAAAGAGAGATGGTGTGCCTCTGCCTCGCACTTAATTGGAAGAAATGCAGAGTCGTATCTCATAGAGCTGGACGTTTCTGCGAAATATGACGCAGTGTGGTCGGCAATGACTGAAGGAATCGTAACTATATATCCATTAACGGATATCCCGGGTACTAAAGGCACATTCTGTACTCCGACAATACGGCGGAGTTTTGTCCACACTTGTGATGACGTTGTATGTGCCGTGATGAACGACACATATTTTTCCCACGTAGCTTTCTTACTTTCTGGAATAAAAAAACGGGCCTTCGCGCGCAGACGCTTAAAAGTGACATGAATGGCCATCGTCGTATTCCGGCGATAATTCTTAAAAGCCCGTCGACGATCACGTATGGCTGCTGCAATTTCGTCCGTCCACCATGGGACCTGTTTCCGGCAACGAATATAGGACCAAGGAGGAATTGTTTTCTCTGCAGCAGAAAAATTCCAGTAGTATTGGATGTGGTGGCGGTGGTGATTATTGTTTTAAGAGGAAGTACAACTAGGCAACCAATCTCTATATAACACTAGTGAGAGGGAAAAATCGAAGGAGTCCGACACTTCGAAACATGAAGATATCGGGCAAAGTAACTCAAGGGCCACGAAGGGCGTGAAAATGAAAGACTCCCTAGCCCTCGCAAACCTAACAGCGTCGGGGCGGAAGAGAACAAGAGCTGACCAAGGGAGGTCGGATAGGATAGATTAAAGTGAGGTGTCTGTCACATGTAAATGGAAATAATGCCAGGACTCAGCTAAGGGCCCTGTTGGCGTCAACCCACGCTCCAAAGTTCAGAGGCCCTGGGTCGTAGTAATGGAAGAAACGTGGTCGTCAACAGACTCCAGCATATCATCAGCCATCACTGCACGTTTCGTAAATTCTGGCCAGTTTGTCCGGCAACGTAATCAGCGCTTGGGTACTTCGGACTGTCTTTCATTAAAGAGAGATAGAATTATCGGGATGTTGTCACTATCACAGAGGTCATCGTGTTCTTGCCATCGAAGCAGGGGAACTAGCGCACGTTTGCACAAAGTGACATCCAGATGTGAGAATTTGCCATTTGCGCTGCTGAAATATGTTGGTTCCCCTGCATTAAGCACGCAAAGATCGAACAGGTTGATCATTCTCTCGAGCATCCTGCACCTAGCACAGGAAGACGGAGAACCCCATAGTATGCTACGGGCGTTCACATCTCCCAGCATGAGGAAAGGAGGACGCATCCGAGTGGTCAAATGTGTTAGTGCACGCATTTCAGGGTCGTAATCCGGTGGAATGTACACGTTGCAAACCGTTGTCATTACTGGCAACGGATTGCGAACTGCAACTGCATCTAGCTGAGTACGGAGCGCTACTTCTTCGCTGAACAATTTGGAGTGAACTAGGGTACAAACGCCCCCAGATGCCGCGCCATCCACAGTGTGGTGATTATCGTTTTAAGAGAAAGTACAACTGGGCAGCCATCCTCTATATAACTCTAATCAGAGATAAAAAATGGAAGATGTCCGACACTTCGAAAAATGAAGGTATCGGTCAAAGTAAGACAAGGCCCGCGAAGGGCATGAAAATGAAAGACTCCCTAGGCCTCCATACGTAATACCGTCAGGGTCGGAAAAAAACAAGTGTTGACCAAAAATGGTCGCATATGATAGATGAAAGTGAGGAGCTTGGCTCAAGCAAGTGGTCGCCAACCCACACTCCAAAGTTCAGAGACACTGGGCCCCTTTTATCGCCTCTTATGACAGGCAGGGGATACCGTGTGTGATATACTACCGCTCCCACCCACAGGGGGCGCCATCACAGCTACTCTGTCTTTGGAATAAAGACGATATCCTCTCATAGTCGTGTCGTGTCCAGGTCTCAAACGAGATTCATGTAGACAGACTATGGAGGCCAAATAGACGTATATTTCTTGACGTAACTCAGCTAGGCGACAGTGCTAACTACTGCAGTTTCACTGCAATAGTGCCATTGTGTGGATAGGTAAAGCTTCGAATGCAGAGCAATTTCTTGCCCTTCGTTCGCCCCATTACCTGCCAGGTTCCGCCGTCTTTGTCGGTATCATTTTTGTCACAGTCACCATCCACGACAATGAGTGGTTCAGTCTCCATTGTCTCCTCAGAGGAAGGATGCGTGGTGACTGGACACTCCGTGGAGGGTGATCTCATTGATCGGGAACAGTGGGCGTTCTTCCTGGGAGAACTAGGTTCTCCAGGAAGTGATCTAACAAAAGGACGTCGGGGCCTCTCGCTCTTGCACACCGTTTCTGTCCTTCTTGTTGGAGAGCCGGCAGGGTGGCTTGTCGGTTTTCTTCGGGAATCCAGTGACCCCCGATTGAGTTGGAGAAGGCTTCTTCTCCAATTTCTCAAGGGAGCTCTGTGGCTTCACCTTCTCATCCTTTATGATCTGGGCAAAGGAAGGAGGGCTGGACTTTCCAGCCCCATTTGGAGAACTCTTTTCCCCCGCCCTGTTGGGGGAGGACATCCCAGCCGAAAGTTCCTGGGAAGGGCCCTTGCCAGGCAACGTCGACCGTAACGCTCTTTTCGCCGCTTCACGTATTGAATCTCCTGTTCCTTTAGTTATTGCATTTTGTTGCTGGCTTTAACTTTTCGATGCATTTTCAGTACTGGTGTTCTGTACAATTCTCTGTGGAGTGATCCGCACGTTTGCGACCTTTTCAGCAAAATAGATGGAGAACTCCCGAGCAGCCATTTACTTTAACTTTCGCCGGTCGTCTGGATAAGATATCTTATCTAGCGATTTTATCTCCTGGATCTTCTTCTCCCGCTTGAATGTGGGGCACTCGGCGCACACAGGTGGTGGTGTGCAGTTAACCCCAGCATGCTCGCACTTTCCACACATTTTGAATGTCGTCGAACCTGCACATCGCAATGAGGTGTGGCCAAGAGTTATAGCACCTCATGGGTGCCGGAATATATGGACGAACAGTCAGTCGATACATTGGCACTTTTATCCGTTCAGGTATAGTCTCGGCGTCGAAGGTAAGGATGAAAGCACCCGTATCGGGTAGCTTATCACCCACACGCCTCTTCAATCTCTTCACGTCGGTTACACCCCGACGTGCTAGGTACCGGATCATTGTATCATCGGAAGACTTAACCAAATCCCTGTGGAATATAACTCCCTTGCAGGAGTTAAGGGTTTGGTGCTTCTCGATTTTCACCTCTACCTTTCCGAATAACTTGGTTTTAAATAGCCGTCTGGACTGTTCAGCCGTAGATGTCTTGATAAGTACGGATCCATCGCGGAGCTTGCGCATCTCGTCGACTCCACCAGCAACAATTTCTTCGATGGAATTGCTGATCATGAAAGGACATTCATCAAGAAAACTCTTACCATCGACCCTGGAAGCAACCAGGAATCGAGGAAGACGTTCGTCACTTACATAATCCATTGGAACTGGAGTATACCGCTTTCGTTTCTTAGCAACCTTAGACGCTGTTTTTTGAAGGGTGCCACCCTTTGGAACAGAAGGAAGTGAAGAGAGAGGTTCCGTTTGTTGTCTCACTTGTACTCTGGAAATATGAGGTCGACCTTTGGCAGAGACAAGGAGATGTACCGAAGGCAAGGCTCTATAATCCACAGGGCGCCCGGTATCTGGAGGGGGTCGCTAGGAACTACTAACCCAGTAGCCATGCATCAGCTCGCCACGACGCGAAACTTTTGATTGGGGGAGGATAAAACCTCCGTACTAACCTCATCTACCCGAGGCAGAGAAGATGGCCACACAGGAAGAGGAATGAAATTTAAGGTGAGAATAGAAGGGTAGAAATAGTGATGAAGAATAAAGTGCACAGACACATCTCAAGCAACTCGGGGGACACCTTGTTAGTCTGGCCCTACACCGAGGCCAGTCCAACATGGGTAACCCTGAGCTGGCACAGTCCTCGGGATCAACAAGCACAAAAGCCCCCACACCAACAGCAGGTCATGGTGTCCCTAGAGGGGGTATTAAGCATTACACCATGTCCTTAGTCACATGTGCAGCCAGCATCTTGTTCCTAGTTCAGTTCTAAGCCCCTTAAGTCACCTTCCGATATTACGGCCGTATGAATAAAGCATACGTATTAAGCCTTAAGCATAACTTTAGGCCTGCAGTTAGCCCGGTTATTGAACTTGAAATCTTTTAGGTTAAGCTAGCACTCTTATGCGTTTAGTCCGAGTGTTGAACTTTGATTCTTTTAGGTTAAGCTAATACTCCTAGGCTTCGAAATAGGGTCTGTACGGTTAACGCCCTTAGGCCAGCGGTCAACTCCGAGGTCTGTAAGGTTAAGCCTGGACACGTAGTCAGGTGGTGGTGGTGATTACTGGTTTAGGAGGAAGTACAACTAGGCAACCATCCTCTATATAAAACTAATCAGAAAGAAAAAATGGAAGGGGTCCGAAACTTCGAAAAATGAAGGTATCGGCCAAAGGAAGATAAGAGCCACGAAGGGCGTGAAAATTAAAGACTCCCTAGGCCTCGGGAACCTAATACTGTCGGGGTCGGAAAAGAACAAGAATTGACCAAGGGAGGTCGGATATGATAGATGAAAGTGAGGAGCCTGGCACAAGTAAGTGGAAGCAATGCCAGAACTCCGCTAAGGGATCCGTGGTCGCCACCCACGCTCCAAATTTCAGAGCCTCTGGGGCCCTTTTAGTCGCCTCTTACGACAGGCAGGGGATACCGTGTGTGTTATTCTACCGCCCCCACCCACAGGGGGATGAACACGTAGTCAGCGTAAGGTCATGTGAGGTTAGGAGCACGCTCATAGCCAATAACCCGCACCGCGCGGTGACGTCACTAACCGGATTAGGCCTCGTCCAGGGGCCACCGGATTCCGGATGCCGCAGAACCCCTGACTTATAATACTTATATCAGATATGAACACAAACAAAATTTATTTCTCCAAAAATATAATTATATAAACTTAATCATTTATAACAGAAACAGAATAATATTATATTTTACTTTCATCAAAGTATCTTCCCTTGGATTTAATGACTGCCCCACAAACTCGAGGCAAGCCGTCAATCAGTTTTTGTAGGTATTTCGAGTCTGTGTGCATCCACACTTCCTTAACAACGTTCCAGAGATGTTCCTTGCCGAATATAGGAACCTCCTGATACGTCTGTCTACTTCATCCCAGATAATTAAAAGGGATTACAACCCATGCTTTGAGAGGCCAGACCATATATTTCAGTACTTTCTGTTTTTCCTTTGATGCAATGTATTTCTTAATGAACGCCGGCCGATGTTTTGGGTCATTATCCTGTTGTAAGGTGAACCCTTTCTCTTTCACATCGTATTGTATGATACTGAAGTATGCGGTCATAGTGCTTCTGATCTATACATGCCTCCAATTCTATCTCCTGCAAAACACACCCAAACCATAACAGAAACCTCACCGTGTTTAACTGTAGGTAGAACTGTTGCTGGGCCACCGTTTTTCCTTCACATCGGCGAACAAATATCCTTCTGGTTCCAAAAGTCTCCAACTTCGATTCGTCTGTGAATAACCCCTTCTTCCACCCTTTATATGTCCCATGTTTTCTAGTCCGTTCGAGTTCCTTCTTTTTATTTATCTGCTTCAGAGGGAATTTCCTTGCATCCTTTCAAGCCGACTTCAATTACCTTCTCTTTACTGTTGCATCACGTATTTGTTTCTTGTTCATTTTTACGAGGTTGCCCTGTTGTCGTTTGGCGGTGAAGGGTGTATTACACTCCCATTATAGAACGCTCCATTGTTTCGCAGTCTGACGAATTGATAAATCTGCTTCTCTGAGTGCAATAGCACGTTTTCCTATGGAAACCCCCCACGTATTCGTACATTTTTCTAAAGCCAATTTGATCCACTCCCAACCCACTTTCAACTGTATTTCCATTATTCTCACCCCCTGGGTGGGGGCGGTAGTATAACTACTACGGCAAAACCTGCCTCTCATAAGAGGCGACTAAAACGGGCCCCAGGGGCTCTCAGGTTTGTTGGTGATTATTGTTTTAAGATGAAGTACAACTGGGCAATCATCCTCTATAACAATAATCATGGAGAAAGAATGGAAGGGATACAACACTTCGAAAAATGAAGGTATCGGTCAAAAAGACAAGGGCTACGAAGGGCGTGAGATGAAAGACTCCCTAGCCCTCGGAAACCTAACAGCGTCGGGGTCGGAAAAGAACAAGAGTTGAACAACAGAGATCGGTTAGGATAAATGAAAGTGAGGAGCTTGGCACAAGTAATTGGAAGCAATGCCAGAACTCAGCTAAGTGTACCGTGGACGCCAACCCACGCTCCCAATTTGAGAGCTCCTGGGGCCCCATTTACTCGCCTCTTACGACAGGCACGGGATGCCGTCGGTGTTATTCTAGCGCCTCCACTCAGAGAGAGAGAGAGAGAGAGAGAGAGAGGGCGCATGTGTGTGTATTTGCGACCAAGGGGCCCTTACTTGGGTCCTGGCATTGCTTCCACTTACTTGTGTGACTCTCCTCACTTTCGTCTACCCTATCCCTCCTCCCTTAGTGTCAGACCCACCTGCGATTACTGTTAATAGAGGACGGCTGACCAGTTGTACTTCCTCTTAAAGTAATAATCACCACCATCACCACTGCTCCTTTAGTGCCCTCTTACGGCAGGCAGTGGATGGCTTTGAACGCTGCGGGAGTTTACACATTCCAACAATGAGAGGACGTTTCTTGGAGACTGAGTTGAGTTTGAAGAAGATGGCAGGAAAGCGACGACGTGATGGCGATGGTGAGCTTCAATATTATAGCGATATCCTGATATACGCAGATATCTAATGATGACTTACTCATGTCATGCTTCCTTCACATTCTCAAGAGATATCAGGAACTCCCCATTCAGTGAAGCCTGCCATCATCTGCGTTGAAACAGTGGACCTTGTCGGGGCAAACCTTAGCGTTGTTGTAACATCATGGATACTGAACCATTTCTGAGTCATTTTCATGAAGTATATGATCAGTGTGCAGTCTTGGAACGAGTGAGCTTTTGGATGTCCAGAATGTTTTTGGAAATATCCCAGAGCTCTTATTACCGGGTGTAGAAAATATGTCCTTCGCTCGTTTCAAATTTACTTTTTTAAGTTGCTAGGGCTTACATTTTTTCGATTCAGAAAGCAAACAGCTTTTACCATTTGATTTGTTTACAATTCATGAGATCCACTTATTGTGTTCTCTCCGTCCATCACGGTCTCCTCTAAACGTGTGTTGCCCCCATTCTTTAAAATATGGCATTGGGCAAATGGAAGAAACAAGAGTCGGTTCGGGTCATTTGGGTGAGTAATTTGAGGCTTCAAAATCTTGCTTTTGGAAGGTCGTCTCATTATATTAACGTTGGTCTTATGATCATCGGAAACTAGACGTACTACAAGAAATCCACAAGGCTCAATCTCCCTGGTTACAGACAGAATCTGCGATTCGTTTGGTAAAGAAGTACGATGCTGAGAGTCTGGAACCCGCTATCATAAAACAGAGCAAGTTACTGGCGAGAATTTCAGATTCGCTCACATTCCTGACGTTCTTAATTTCGGACTTAGTGTTAGTGTTGTTGTGACCAAAGAAAACACCTAGCTTTTTGTCATGTTGCAATTGTTGTTTCGTCAAGGCACATATTCGTTCAGATTCTACGGTTAAGGTTCGTGAAGCACCTGGACAGTGCAGTATATTTTCTTATCATACCTAAGCTTTGCGTTCCCACAATATACTGCCTTTTACAGCGGATCCTGTCCATCTGGGAAAGCAATTCTCAACATTCGCTATTTCTCAAGAACGAATGAAGACCTGGCATTTGAGGGGTGGTGCTCGGCTTTATGGTAATTATTGTTATAACACCTTAAGACTAGCTGATGTACCCGTGCTTCGCTACGGAATTCTACATTCTATACAGAATTCTACGACGGGGAAGTCACCAAACATCTTTTCTCATATGAAGACTGTGATAGGAAATTTTCACTGTAATGGTAGACCCGCTTGCATACCATCAGTCACAATTAGGTTGGAGAGCTTTATTATAATGGTAGACACTCACTCTCCACCTGCCTTTTTACATCCACAAAAAGACTGTCTTAGTGGTTTTCCCAACTGAAATGAACATTACAATGACGTCAGTAGGAACGGAGGGATTAAAAGCAATACTTTCATATGAAATACTCGATTAAATGAAAAACCACACATTTTCTCACTTTTAACGAACAGCACTAAACTGTCGAAAGTTCCAGAGCTGGAATGACCAAGCCGCAGACTGCCGTGAGCCGTGAACACTCTTCATCCCTTTTCGGCGGGGACGGGATCGAATAGTGGAGACTCCCAGGGTAAAAACTATGTCCTTTTACTACTCTGTTTCCTAGGAGTACCCGATGAGTCGGAAAGTATCAATTCACTACACAGGCGGCGGAAAAATCTATCTGACTTGGAGGCAAATTTTCCCTCAAGCCAGATGAGAAACCCCCTCTTTACTGCCAATTTGGAATTAAATGAAGGTAGAATTTAATAAAAATGAAGAGGAAGAATGTTTTCGTAGGAAACGGCTCTTTTCAGGATTGAATTTTGAGTTATTTAGTGAATTGTGGTGCTATAATTTGGAATAGCCCTAATTGTTATTCTAGACCAGGGCTACTACAACTCTACTAAGTGTGCCTCTGCCGTAAGTACGCTCACTGCTCATTCAAAACAACGCGACAGAGTAGGGATCGAATAGCTGAAATACTATGATGAACCAGTGTGTCACATACCAGCTGTATCAGGAAATGTATGAACCAGAGGAACGGCATGCTAAAGAAGAAAGTTTTCTAACTCCCCGGCTATTTACCGCCAATATTCAGGCAGGCTATTATACTGTACACGGTACGCAGCAGTAATCCCATCTATCGGAGTTGAGAGGCAGCATAAGAGACAAAGAACATCACAACAAACATTGGTCAATGTAATGTTATTATTGATCAATGTTATGCGCTTTCGATATTGTAGGCTTTCACATTTAGTTTCCTTCCGACTCTGAAATACCACTCTTATCATAATCGGTACGTTAAAACTGAAAATGACCGGAAATTGTATTCTCTATAATTTTTGTTATGTAGTACTTTTCGATAGGACCAATAACATAGATATTTAAAAATTACATTTTAGGCGCCTTCCCCTAAACTACAATTTCAGCCAGGGTGAATAAAATTGTTTATAGATTAGATTGTAGTTTCTTATTCTCCGACTCTGTATACCGATTTTCATTAAATTCTGTTAACCCATTTTCTCGTGGCTTGGCGTTGATATGGACTTAGCAACAAAAATACAATTTCTTGACTATCTATGTTATCATAGCCGGTACGATAAAAATGTATAAGACATAAATGGTCGGAAATTTAATTCTATATAACTTTGGTTATGTAGTATTTATCGATACGGCCACTAATAATATAAATATTTGAGAATTAAATTGTAGGCCTTCCACTAAACTACCATTTTATTCAGCGTGAATCAAATAATTTATAGCCTAGATTGTAGTGGCTCATTCTCCGACTTCGCATACCAATTTTCGATGAGATAGAACCACTAATCATGTAAATATTTAAGAATTAAATTTTAGGCCTTCCCATAAACTACCATTTCAATCACCGTGAATAAAATTATTTATAGCCTAGATTGTAGCGACTTATAACCCGACTTTGCATACCGATTTTGATTAAATTCTCTCTAGCCGTTTTCTAGTGATGCGTGTACAGACAGACAGACAGACAGACGATAGACAGACAGACAGAAATTACGGAAAAGTAAAAAGTGCATTTCCTTGTCACTGTGGACATGACCGATACAGAAATACCATTCTTTTCAAATTCTGAGCAATGTACGGACAAAACACTTATTTCATATATATAGACGTGAAAGTTTAGCCAACGATCTCCACAATTTCAGTAGGAAATTTCTTGTTTTCTATTTGGAGCAGATTCTCGTCTAAAATTTCGCACTGGATATCAACGGAACAATGTCAGTCATCATTTCCGGGATACTCGTGCAGGCAGACACCTGAGGTATTGCTTTCTTCATACCTTAGCTTAGTTTCTTACCTGTGGCATGGCCTGACTGTTTTATAATTGGTTTACGCTCTGGTTTGATCCGTTGGACCTTGTAAGATGGATAAGAAGGGGAAAAATGGGAACAGTATCATCCTGCACTTTCTTAATTTTCAATCCAGGTCGATAGTCGAAGTCACTTACCACAGAAGATATAAATGTAAATTGAGTCTGAAGCCTTCTGTTGATGTTGGTATAAGCCATTGTTCCCGGAGATCCCCTCACTTTACCATTCTGAATTGCTACTGTTAGACTGAAACCCGGAAGTTAATATGGCAATAACTAATTAAAGTAAATATGTCACGACAGCCTTGCGTGAAGTAGGAAATTAGTTGAACGAGGCATGTGAAACTCGAACGATGCGTGAGATTTAAACATGCCTTGTAATTACTTCTTTTAATAAATTACTGTCATTACACACGTTCTTATGGTGAAACAAATCTTCCGTACTTACGCTAGTATCACACTTGAAGACAATCCCAGTAAACTACTTCCCAGCACATTGTTTATCCCTAACGCCACAGCAACGTGATGGTCGCAAAGAAGCACGCAAGTCGAGCTGAGAGGCGCACACACACGATGTACACTACTCTACGTACGATGGTTTCACATTTGTTTCGTGCTCGGAGCGCACACAACACGCTAGTGGTCATCGTAGCGGACCATAACTCCCAAGGTGCCGATATTTCTCTTTCGTTTGTTGCATGTTTCCTTCTCTGTGAATACTGGAACCCTTTTCAAGGACGCTCTGTATAAATGTCAAGGGTTCTATTACTCAGGGAACTTGTCTTCCATTTTAATATGTTCGTCTCCATTTAAAAAAAAAAGTTATTTATGCATTTTCGTCCTAATTTCCCTAATTAAACGTTGAATAATTTATGGTTCTTCTTTGTATTAGAATTGTTGGCAAGTAAATAAAAATCGCCACAACTTTATATCATGAAATTCATCACGGTGTTTGTTTCAGATGGAGAGGAGGTGGAGGAGGACCGTCTGAGGAGGAAGAGGTGAGTCTGTTTGAACTTCTAACAAACCTGTGTTTATGAATACTGAACTTTCACGACCGCATCGCAATCAAAATCGACCCTAAACCTACTAGGTCGTGTTAAACATACACAGTACGTGTTGAAGAGATGCCAAGTACAGGACACGGGTCCGACAACCTCATAGCTCAATGGGTAGAGCAACCGACGTGAAATCGGGAGGTTGTAGGTTCAGATCCCTCTAGTGTCCGGTTGTCCGTTTGTGTTCTGTACTTGATATCTCTTCAACACGTACTGTATATGTATGACACGACCTAATATCTTGAAGGTCGATTTCGATAAACCTTAATGATGAGAATGAATGCGTTCTTTACAAATACAGCAGTAGTCGAAACGTCGTACATTACGACAGAGCGATTAAACTTTCTGTATTCCACAAACATCTCTTCCAAGTGCTGTAAATTCCGTTGTGTATTCTATTAAGTGTTGTTTTTGTCCTAGACAATGCTACTCATAGGCTATTATTTAACTTGGAGAAATGAAAGACTTCCCTCGTGTTATTTCAGACGTATAAAGAAATACGTTCGACACTTTCGCCGTTCAGCCGAGAAAATTAATTGAACATCAGTCATGAATCTCAGGACGAAGATACAGTAGAGTGCAATGTAACACAGGCAGCCAAAATGTCTCATCAAGCTACCTGAAGCCTTTTTGTTGCGACCACGCAACTGTGACCCGAATGACTGTTAGTCTCTTCTTTAACCGAAATATTCAGGCCGTCTGTAAGGCCTGACGCCGGGTTTAGCCGCTTAGTTGGAAACATTCTCCATCAGAATGTTGGCCATCAGGAATGATGAATACACGTGTCAGACATTTTCCTCTTTAGTGGTGATTGGTGGTGATTATTGTTTTAAGAGGAAGTACAATTAGGCAACCATCCTCTATAAGACACTAATCAGAGGGAAGAAACAATGGGTTCCGAAACTTCGAAGAATGAAGGTATCGGCCAAAGAAAGTCAAGGACCACGAAAGGCGTGCAAATGAAAGACTCCGTAGCCATCGGAAACCTAACAGCGCCGGGGTCGGAAAGAACAAGAGTTGACAAAGAGAGGTCGGATAGGATACATGAAAGTGAGGAGCCTGGAACAAGTAAGTGGAAGCGATGTCAGGACTCAGCTTAGGACCCCGTGGTCGCCAACCTACGCTCCAATATTCAGAGCCTAAGGGGGCCCTTTTGTCGCCACTTACAACAGGCAGGGGATACCGTGGTTGTTATTATACCACCCCCATCCACAGGGCGATCTTCTTATTTACCATCTGATTAATATTAATAGTCAATAATATAGACAATAATCACCTCGCTATTTAGAAGACTGGGCGTTTTCACGTATTTCTCTCTGTTACAGGGTGAAGTGTGCTGACGATCCAGGACCGTCGTCCCGGAAGGACGTAAGTTTCAATGCTTCTGATATTACAACATAGCGACATCGCATTGGGCTAGGCCTTACAAGGTCTCTACTTTCTGCTGTAGCTCAGTGCGGTGTTGTTAGCTCTCTGGGATATTTAATTAAACAATTCTGTGCCCAAGTCTGCTGTGCGGGCGGCATTTTACAAGGAGAACCCCAAGTCTACAAATGCATTGTTTGGACTCTAAGGTGTGTCAAATTTTGACAAAGCACCGAATATGGGAATGAAATTGCGTTCAAAATTTGACAGGAAACTTCTACTATCCTATCAAAAGCTTCGCTTCGTGAATTCATTTACAGCAGGTGTTCAACATCACTTTCGACCTGCTGCTTAATTACAGAGCCTGCAACGCCGATGCAGAGGGTGTCCCACATTGTCACAAGGTCACACGTATTGTTGTTACACTGAGTATAAAAGGCATTTGTTCTTTTACAATATTATAAATTTATTTTGATGAGAATTGCGTGATTTCTTATTGTTTGTAAATTTCAGGTTCATTCCTTAATTCAAATTATATCACAAATAATGGAAGTTCCGTTTTTACAGATAGGTGTGTAATGTCGCACACGTTTAATATTCGAATACAGGAGGTCGTTCGGAATCTCTGGGGAAGATATTTGAAGGGTAGTTAGCTCATTAAAATTCGTGTCTCCACCGACGATCATCCCTAATTGGAAAGCCAGAATTTCTAGCTATAGCCCGACAAAGTAATTTGCACTGCAGCAGACTTTTCCGCAGAGCTAACATTTCCACCTTCTTCCATTCCTCCCGATAGGCTTTCCAGGGACCATTGATAGTGCGTGGATGTCTATTTCCTAATGCCCTTTTTAGGAGTCCAAATACACAAAAATCCATGTGTAACAAATCGGGTGCCTTCACTGGAATACCAGTAAAAGGAATTG
This sequence comes from Anabrus simplex, assembly GCF_040414725.1. Taxonomy (NCBI): domain Eukaryota; kingdom Metazoa; phylum Arthropoda; class Insecta; order Orthoptera; family Tettigoniidae; genus Anabrus; species Anabrus simplex. The sequence continues at coordinate 84,256,123 of NC_090276.1, read as the reverse complement.
CAAGGATTCTCGTTTCCTTCTCCATTCTGTCTAAGAATTAGACGACTCGAACGAGAGATGTGGCTGGATGCACCCATACCTCCTCCCGTACAGTGCTACGATATCTGTTTTGTAGATGGGTGTTAAAACCTCTTGCTGATAGAATGCAGAGTTCACATTCACATTATTAGCGACACAGTGTATCATTGTCCCGTTAACGAGCGATAATCATCAAACCCCTTGGAAATCTTTCCTGACATACTTTATGCAATGTTTGATCGGGTCTTTTGCCTCTAGGGCGGTAGTAAATCGAGCGGAATCACTAAAGCTTTCTTGCGTTAGCGTGACGTTCCGAAATGTGACGAAGCTTCAGCTTGTGAACTCGGCCGCTGTTCTAATTGGAGGTCCTTGCTGATTATGATGTTAACCGTTGAAGTAGACCTCCTAAGCTGTCCTTTGTGTGGCAGGGTTACCATCTGAGACAAGGGCCGCTTCTGGTGCACGGGTAGTGGCTGGTTGTGGATTGCCCAGTCCACCGTTTCCTCTTGTAGTCAATACAGAACTGATCATGTTCTTCGACATTAAGATATCACGCTCCTTCGATTCCAGAATAGCTAACTATAGCATCAGAAAGGGCTGTTATGTAGCCCTCCCAGTAAGGCTCAATCCGCTCCGCCATCGTTGCGGGTAATTTCACGAAATTCTATTAAACACGTTCTCAGAACTGGCGTGAATCTTCACTCCCCGTGTTGACGTGCTCAAGTTGATAACAGCGCCACCGGTGGCTTTCAAACTCGTCACGAGAGACCTTCTGCACGTACACAAGTTTTCGGATTATAAATCCAAGAAATGAGTCTTCTTTTGCCTTGTATCTTCCCAAGAGGTGGTGGTGGTGGTGGTGATTATTGCTTTAAGAGGAGATAGAACTAGGCAACCATCCTCTATATAACACTAATCAGAGGGATAAATGAAGAGATCGGCCAAAGGAAGACAAGGGCCACGAAGGGCATGAAAATGAAAGACTCCCTAGGCCTCGCAATACCTAATAGCGTCGGGGTCGGAAAAGAACAAGAGTTGACCAAGGGAGGTCGGATAGGATAGATGGAAGTGAGGAGCCTGTCCAAGACTCAGCTAAGGTCCCCATGGTCGCCAACCCACACTCCAAAATTCAGAGTCCCTGGGGCCCCTTTTAGTCGCCTCTTACGACAGGCGGGGATTACCGTAGGTGTTATTCTACTACCCACACCCACAGGGGGTATCAGTCCAAGAAATGAGTCTTCTGTTGCCTTGTATCTTCCCTTGAATGACCAGCCGCAGTAGATGATATTCCTTTCCTGGCATCACATGACCGAGATACTGGAGCTTTAATATTTCCTTTCACTTTCACATTCGCCTATAATGTAATGGTCTATGCAGCGGTGAAAATCTATCAACATCCGTTGTTTGTTTGTTGAGATTATAAGTATAGATGGTAACACATCAAATGCCGCATAAAAATTATTTCTTTGGAACCTTCCAGAACACAAACTTGATCTCAGGAGCATTAGTGATCTTTACAAATGTTTCCTGTGTTGAGTCAATTTCTCCCAATACAGAGCTGAAATGACGGCCGTTTGCCTTTTGAACTGATATCGCTTCTAAATCAGTGGATGGAATTTCATCAATTTTGGCACAAGTATTTTCTTACGGAATAAGAGTAGGTACGTGTTATTTGACCTATAAATATATAATTTGCAAATACCACATTATAGATTAAAACTAGATCATGTATCTTTTATCTCACTTGAAGGAAACTCGTGTGTACATTTAACTGGTTTGGTGTTTCAACAATTACGCGTTTTCAAATTGTCATCATACCTGTGGGTGCAATGAACTAGCGCAGGTTTTCTGTATACATTGTGACGAGTTGGCGGGGTTAATAAATGGTTACAGAACCTGATAGCGTCTTATTTCTAAAAAGTATTAGCTAACCACTGAACTACACAGTTAAAACTAATCCACAGTAGTAATAGTGACTGTTGTTGTCTGTAGCCATTATTATTACTGTGTGGTGTATAATATCTCCTTGTGTTTCCTTACAGGAGGAGCCGGCCTGGAAACATCTTCAAGGTTAGTATCCTCTTCCTTACAGGGGCCTGGAAACATCTTCAAGGTTATACCTCTCTCTCCTCCTGTAGACAACTAGCGGCTCTTGGCTGAGTCAGGCTCCTCACTTTGACCTCTCTTGGTCAACTCTAATCCTCTTCCGTCCTAGATGATATTAGCTTTCCCAGACCCAAGCAGTCTTTCAATTTTACAACCTTTATGGCCCTTCTCTCTATATTACCGATACCTTCATTCTTGTTCCATTTTCCTTTTGATTAGTGTCAAGGGAGGATGGTTTCCACTCCACCACCACCTCAAGTCTGGAATGTGTCTTTTCTTACTGCAGAGCAAGAAGGCGAGGAAGCGGGAGAAGTTCACGATATAAAAGAAGAAGAAGAAGTCAATGGGAGAAAAGAAGATGAAGCAGGAATCGGAGGAGAACATGGAGAAAATAATGATGAAGATGATGGTGATGATGATGAGGACGACGAGGAGGAAGTGGTGGCAAGAATAGCAACCAATAAGAGAAAGAGAAACGAGGATGTTATTCAGGGCCCAGCAAATAAGAGGTAAATTCTAACCCTAGTTCCATCTCATTCTTTGTACTCATTGTCATCATGCTCTTTTCCAATTAACTGGAGTAGATTAACACCAGTTTTACGACCGGATTCCGTTCCTGAGGCCGAAATAATTTATTATCTCGTACGTATTCTTTGTAAGTGAAGGTGTCCTCGAGCTACAGGAATACCTGGCCCGGCCCAGAGTCAAACCCGGGGCCCTCTGGCCACGCAACTAAGGATCTGAACAATCACTGTCACCATCACTTCTGTCAGTTCTGATGACTGCCTCTTGTGTAGGCCTACTTTATTTATTTAATCGTGTCACAAACATTCAATATAACTTACAATAATATCAGGACAATAACAAATCTGGTACTACAACCATTAATTATTATTTATGATCACAGGTAACGATGTGATAAGGATCTACATAAATATAAATTTAATTAAATGTGGTGTGACCAATATGCGGCCAATTCACATGCTTCCTCGGCAGCGTCCATCACATTTTGGAGAGAGCAATTACTTGAGCGCAAGTTACAAACAAAAAGATGATTCATGTCTGTTCTTCACCACATTCACATAAAGTGGAGTCACAGACAAAACCCCACTTTCTAACGTTGGTCTTTGTTCTTCCAACTCCTGAACGCAACCTGTTGAGCGTCTTCCATGTTCACCAGCTTTCCTCCTGGCCTCAAGGAAGTCTTTCTGAAGGCGTCGTCCTGCGGCGTCGGCGTCGGTGTCATCCGACGTCGTCGGCATCGTCCTACGGCGGTTGTTAGCCCTTGATGTTGAAGGAGACTCGAACCTGGGGCGGTCGTCTGATGATAGCGCAGCGCGGAATAGTTGTTTAGCTTTGTATTCCTAAGTCCCATGAAGGGAGTAGAGAAATGTAAAACTTTCGCACAGAATGTCAATAGAATCTGATACGATGGTGGTGGTGGTGGTGATTTTTGTTTTAAGAGGAAGTACAACGAGGTAATCATCCTCTCTGAACAAATAAGTGGAAAAGAAATTTAAAATATAAAACAAAATTATTTATTCAACAAAGGAATTTGGAAACGCAGTACAAAATAAAACAAAACATAATTATAAAACTAGGCCGAAAGGATTACTAACGTATCAAAAGGGAACGTACGTTCCCTGAGTAACAGTACACTTGTAATTTACATACCTTTGATAAGTCCACTCTCGCACATAAAACGGATGACGAGATCAGCAGTAGTCGCGTCATCGGCTAGTATGCGTTCGAGTGTTTCCTGCAGGCCGAGGCTCCGTCTTAGGCCAGAGAGATCGGCGCACTCTGTGAGGATGTGGGCCACGGTGAATTCGGCACCACAAGAACACACTGGGGGGTCTTCCCTCTTTAGGAGATAAGAGTGCGTGGATCGTAAATGACCTATCCTCAGCCTGCACAGTACTATGGCCTCTCTCCGTGAAGGTCGGAAAGAGGACCGCCACACGGTAGTTGTCTTCTTAATTGCTCTCAGCTTGTTGGGAGTTCGGATATCTAGCCACTCCGATTCCCAGAACGCCAAGATGGTTCGACGTAGCTGAGAACAAATATCCTTAGCAGGTACATTGACGGGTCTTGGAGGTAAAAGTGCAGCTTCCTTTGCTGCTTCATCCGCAAGTTCGTTTCCCGCAATCCCAACGTGGCTTGGAAGCCACGCGAAAATAATTCTGGTGCTAGCATCGCTTAACCTGGCTAGAAGGTCATGTATCTGCTGCACCAGTGGGTGTTGCGAGAAACAGGTTTCAATAGACTGCAGAGAGCTTAACGAATCGGTACACAACAGAAAGTGGCTTCCTTCGTCACGGAGTGCAAACTGCAGAGCCTCTAAGATGGCGTAAAGCTCTGCAGTATACACGCTACATACTTTAGGGAGCGAGATCTTCGTACTCATATCATCAATGACAAAAGAGCAACCAACATTATCTCCGATTTTAGAACCATCCGTGAAGATAAGTCTCGCGGCCGGATATTGGTGAACAAAGTCCTGGAAATACCTCCGATGAACGGAGGAATCCGTGTTCACCTTGGGTCCACGGAGCAGATCTAGACGTATATCCGGTCGCGGAACCAACCACGGAGGTACCTCGCTATGAGTTCGTTCAAGACAACCACCGATATCAATATTCAAATCATGACACAAGCTATCAATCCGAAACCCAACCGGCCGTGTGGCATTCGGCCGGTCTTGGCACCGCTGGTGGTATTGGGTGCGATAGATGCATTGATAGCTTGGATGTAGCGGCATTTCACGAATTTTGGCAGCGTACGTTAGGAGTAACTGCTGCCTCCTTATCCGTAAAGGTGGAACTCCCGCTTCAGCGAGCAGGCTGGGAATGGGGCTAGTACGGAAAGCACCCGTTGCCAGTCTTACTCCACTATGGTGAATACTGTCTAAAAGGCTCAGCGTAGATTTTGATGCTGAGCCATAAGCCGCACTTCCATAGTCAATTCGGGAGAGGACGGTCGCCGTGTAAAATCGTAGCAGTACCGCACGGTCAGCCCCCCACGAAGTGCCGCTGAGAAACTTAAGCATGTTAAGTCTCTTCATGCAGGCAACCTTTAACTGACGGATGTGGGGCTGCCACGTAAGTCTCTTATCAAAATGGAGACCCAGGAATTTGCAGGTGTCAACCACTGGTAAGATACTGTTTCGCAAGCGGAGCTCTGGTTCGGGATGCACAGGCCGACGTCGACAGAAGTGTACAACTGAGGTTTTCGCTGCTGAAAATCGAAAACCATGTTGCAGGGCCCATCTGTCGACTCGGTTAATAGCTTGCTGTAGCTGTCTCTCTGCAAACGCCACCCTTCCGGAGCTGTAATGTAGAGCTAAGTCGTCTACATACAGCGATGGAACGACTGCGGGCCCAGCAGCGGCAACTATGCCGTTGATGGCGATTGCGAACAGCGTGACACTCAGTACCGATCCCTGAGGTACTCCATTTTCCTGAACGTAATATTGAGAAAATGCATTCCCTACTCGGACTCGGAAGAGACGGAGGGACATGAAGTTCTCAATAAACGTTGGCAAATTTCCCCGAAAACCCCACTGGTGTAGAGTGGAGAGAATCCCATATCGCCAGGTAGTATCGTAAGCTTTTTCCAGGTCAAAAAACACGGCGACTAGGTGTTCCTTCCGGAGAAAGGCCTCCTGAATGGCGCTCTCCAGTCTGACCAGATGATCAGTGGCAGACCGATGAGAGCGAAAGCCACACTGGTAGTTAGACAAGAGGCCCTCCCTTTCCATGGCCCACACAAGACGCCGGTTAACCATCCTTTCAAATAGCTTACAGAGGCCATTTTTAAGGCATATTGGCCTATAACTATCCAGAAGTTTTGGATCTTTACCTGGCTTGGGAATTGGTATTACAATTCCCTCACACCATTGAGATGGAAACACTCCCTCACTCCATATTCTGTTGAATAGGGTGAGGATATCCTTGAGACATCTGTCACTCAAATGCTTAAGCATTTGATTATGGATTTTGTCCGGTCCAGGAGCCGTATCTCTGCATAGCGCAAGTGCACTTCGCAACTCCCACTCCGTGAAGGCCACGTTGTAGGGATGCGAAGCACCAGAGGCAAAAGAGAGATGGTGGGCCTCTGCTTCGCGCTTAATTGGAAGAAATGCAGGGTCGTATCTCCTAGAGCTGGACGTATCTGCGAAATGTGACGCGATGTGGTCTGCAATGACTGAAGGAATCGTAACTATATCTCCATTCATGGAGATTCCGGGTACTGAGGGCACATTCTGTATTCCGACAATCCGGCGGAGTTTTGTCCACACTTGTGATGACGGAGTATGTGCCGTGATAGATGACACATACTTTTCCCACGTAGCTTTCTTACTTTCTCGAATCAAAAAACGGGCCCTCGCGCGCAGACGCTTAAATGCGATGTGATTGGCCATTGTAGGATTCCGACGATAATGCTTAAAAGCCCGTCGGCGATCACGTATGGCTGCTGCAATTTCGTCCGTCCACCATGGGACCTGTTTCCGGCGACGAATACCGGACGAGGAAGGAATTGTTTCTTCTGCAGCAGCCAAAATTCCAGTAGTAATGGAAGAGACGTGGTCGTCAACAGACTCCAGCATATCATCAGCCATCACTGCGCGTTTTGTAAATTCTGGCCAATTTGCCCGCCGAAGTAACCAGCGCTTGGGTACTTCGGACTGTCTTTGATTCAAGAGAGACAGAATTATCGGGAAGTGGTCACTATCACAGAGGTCGTCGTGAACTTGCCACCGTAGCAGGGGAACTAGCGCACGGCTACACAAAGTGACATCCAGGTGTGAGAATGTGCCATGCGCGCTACTGAAATGTGTCGGTTCCCCTGTATTGAGCACACAAAGATCAAATAGGTTGATCATTCGCTCGAGCTTCCTCCCCCTAGAACAGGAAGACGGAGAACCCCATAGTGTGTTACGGGCGTTCTCTACCGTACTGCACTGCAAATTGTGGCGAGACACTGTTTACTGGCCGAACAAGTTCAACTGTAAGTGGTGTTGGACGCACATTCATTTTTGGAAAAAGAGATGAATTCAAAATGACAGTTGTGTGAAAATAATTAATATTGTTCGTGCAATAGTCACTGTCGAACTCGAACTTCTGAGATACAACTGTTTACCACTTCACTTAATCTCAATGCGAAAAGAAATTAAGTGCTTCGGACACAGTCTTTGTACTGTTGGTAAGGAGCACATGTAGAAATAAATTAAAGTTTCTGCGAAGACAGAAAAGGAACAGTTTATGACACGGTCTCGTGAAAAAGAACCAGTCTTAACAAAAGATCACGTAGTTTCTCAGAGATAAATGTTCCACTGAGGCACAGTTTTACACGTAACTTAATACAACTCTTCGGCAATGAATGTAAACACAGTCTTTCTTAGGGGAATTAACATAGTAACTTGAAATAAAGGCACCGTATTTCACGAATCAGCACAGTCTTTGAAAGGGAATATCGGCACAATCTTATGAAAGAAAATGTTAGTACGGTTCTGCGAAGTGAATTAACACAGTCTTTTGAAAATGAAGGTTGGCACAATCTTACGATAGAAAATGTCGACACTGTTTTTTTCCCACGGAGTGAATTGACACAGTCCTTGAAAGAAAGGTTGGCACTGTCCTTTATCAAACAAATTTACACTGTCAGTAGTATAATTGGATGGTTCTGCGGCCTCCTCCTCCTCGCGCGGCGCGGGAAATTTGAATTCTGGCGGGAAATTTGAATTTTGGAGGGAGATTTGAATTTGTAAACAAAGCCACGTGCTTTTTGACAGCTGTCATCGACAACAACGCATCGCTAACCTCACTGCTGCCATCTTGACGGGCCTAAACCTCAGTGGTACCAACTTAACCTAACTAGCGTGAGGTAAACAAAGCCACGTGTTTTTTGACAGCCACGTGCTTTTTGACAGACAACAACGCATCGCTAACCTCAGTACTGCTATCTTGACGGGCCTAAACCTCAGTAGTGCCAACTTAACCTAACTAGCGCGTGGTAAACAAAGCCACGTGCTTTTTGACAGCCACGTGCTTTTTGACAGATTTGTAAACAAAGCCACGTGCTTTTTGACAGCTGTCACTTAACCTATCTAGCATGAGGTAAACAAAGCCACGTGTTTTTTGACAGCCACGTGCTTTCTGACAGACAACAACGCATCGCTAACCTCAGTACTGCCATCTTGACGGGCCTAAACCTTAGTGGTACCAACTTAACCTAACTAGCGCGAGGTAAACAAAGCCACGTGCAGCTGTCATCCGCCATCTTTAATCTATAGAGCACAGTGCTGCCCTCTTTAGATGTAAATTCATCACCTGTCATCGGCAGTGCTGCCATCTTGACGGGCCTAAACCTTAGTGGTACCAACTTAACCTCACTAGCGCGAGGTAAACAAAGCCACGTGCTTTTTTGACAGCTGTCATCCGCCATACTTAATCTATAGAGCACAGTGCTGCCCTCTTTAGATGTAAATTCATCACCTGTCATCGGCAGTGCTGCTATCTTGACGGACCTAAACCTTAGTGGTACCAACTTAACCTAACTAGCGCGAGATAAACAAAGCCACGTGCTTTTTGACAGCCACGTGCAGCTGTCATCCGCCATCTTTAAACACTGTGCTGCCCTCTTGCGTCACCTGTCATCGGCAGTGCTGCCATCTTGGCGGGCCTAAACCTTAGTGCTACCAACTTAACCTCACTAGCTCGAGATAAACAAATCCACGTGCTTTTTGACAGCCACGTGCAGCTGTCATCCGCCATCTTTGAGCATCGTGCTGCCCTCTTTAGCTACTTACCTTTGAAATGTGGTACGTCATCCGCCATCTTGCATCCGAAACCTCAGTGCTGCACTCTATGTAGTGACGGCAAATTCCACGTGCTCTTGTTTGGAAACAAAGCCACGTGCAGCTGTCATCCGCCATCTTTGAGCACCATGCTGCCCTCTTTAGCTACTTACCTTTGAAATGTGGTACGTCATCCGCCATCTTGCATCACAAACCTCAGTGCTGCACTCTATGTAGTGGCGATAAATTCCACGTGCTCTTGTTTGGAAACAAATTCACGTGCTATTTTCTGACAGCTGTCATCCGCCATCTTGCATCACAAACCTCAGTGCTACACTCTATGTGGTGGCGGCAAATTCTAAATGCTCTTGTTTGGAAACAAACCTATGCGCTTTTTTGACAGCTATCATCCGCCATCTTTAATCACCGTGCTGCCCGGTGGCGGTAAATTCCACGTGCTTTACAAACCCATGTGCTTTTCTGACAGCTGTCATCCGCCATCTTTAATCACCGTGCTGCCCGGTGGCGGCAAATTCCACGCGCTCTTGTTTGGAAACAAAGCTTTTAATCCAGAGAGAACAGTGCTGCCCGGTGGCGGTAAATTCCACGTGCTTTACAAACCTATATGCTTTTCTGACAGCTATCACCCACCACCAGAGAGAACAGTGCTGCCCGGTGGCGGCAAATTCCACGTGCTCTACAAAGCCACGTGCTTTTTTGACAAAATTTCTGCTCTCGAGATACTTACCGAACTAGACGATACTATACTTACGAATCTGCTCATCACCTTCTTTCTTCTATGAGTAATAAACAAAAACTCTATCTTGCAAATAAGGAGCGGGAGGAAGGTAATACCTAACCTAAAATAAAAGAATATGCCAATTCTACATTATTTATTTACATCTTGCATGTACAAGTTTTATCTTGAATCATTTTACCCTGGTGATGTTTGCGTACTTCTCGATGCAATTCTTGAATGTACAAGTTTAAACTTGCCGTACTACTCTCTCAGCGTACCTTTCCCTACAATATGTACAGTGAATTGTGATGTAAGACAGCGTAACGTAAGTACACACCTCTAGCATAATGTTTATGTAAAGTAGTACCTATCAATACTACTATGCCCCCAGGCTAGCGTGTTGGTAGAATTTGGAATGACAAACCGTTTACAATCATCGCTATTAAGGGCTACCTTACTAATTAAATGAGTGTACAACTGGTGCTTCTTGCTTCTAATGACAGACATTTGCTTATGCAAAACAGGCGGATTACTTTTAATGCAATTGTTATAGTTTTCAAAACTTAGCTGATTCTGAACGACATTCTTTTTAACCCCCTTCAATCTCTTTATTTGTAATTCATTTAAGAGTTTTATGCAATATGACTTGGATTTAGTACCTACAAATGAATCGATAATATTCCCAGCACATTCATCTTTCATTTTACCTAGAACCTTTTTGTTCACTAGCGGTAGATGATATTGATTATCTGCAGGATAGTTACTTGTATCAAACCTACCCAAGTCCGGCTTTATATCATTGTAATAGTCATCAGTTTTGATTTGACAAATAAACGAAACGGTATCTGTGTAGAGCAATTGCGCATTATGCGCGTACTTCTTCATCATATAATCGTAATGGAATTCATACATGAGTGTTTTAGCCAATTCAAGTACTGCAAAGCCGACGTAGGTAGGTTTGTCATACTTAACCTTAATACGATTCATCTGTATAATAACTAAATTCTCATGTATGATGGTGCAGCTGTGGAAATTTGGTTTACTTATTAAATAGTTAGCACCATACCTTTTCTTAATATTATCCCAGTTTGTAATCAATTTTACATCAACGCGTTTGTCAACATTTTCCATAGTCTTACCAAACACACTGTTATTCATGAGCTTGTAGAAATCTTTTTCAAACTCGTTAACCGCATTCGTTCTTAAATTATTGTTCAGATCGATATATGGCTTTAGCCACGGTGACTGATTAAATTCTAGTACGCGATGAATTTTGAATAACTTCAAACCATGCTGCAAACACTGTTTTAAATTTCGGTAATGAATGATATACTTAGATTTATCGCACAAATTAGCAATGAGCATTTTCGTCGTTGATGCGATGTACGGGGGCTTCATATTTTCAGGGTAGAACGGTAGGTCATTATGAGAAGTGTGTAACTCTTTAGGATACTGTAAGTCAACTTCGAGGAAATAGCCTTTATCAGCTTCATCACCTAGGGCGTGTAGCTGTAAAGCATCAATTTCGCACTGCGTCAGCCAGCGGAAACCACTCACCGGTAGATGCTGACTCATCGCCCACCCATACTGATTATTAGCATCGAGGTAAACGATATACCGAGATTCCTGACTAGAATCGAAACTCGGCATGTACTTATTATTCGCCTTCGAATACCGCCCGCTGCACTGACGTAGACCACCTCGAATAGATGATTTTATAAAGTGCACCATATCAATATCAGTTAGCAGTTCCAAATTCACCTGCGTGTGTTTTAACATGGCATCCCAACTTAACCCAGGTGCAGTAAAATACTGACATGGGTCAAGGCTGTAGGTGTTCATGCAAACACAGCGAAAATTTTCAAAAACATCAGCTAACAAAAGTACATCTGTCTTTAAATATAAATCGGATTATTCACCCAGCGTTTGAATGTGGAACTGCTCCCAGATATGTTGTGCATGTAAATAGTCATCATCACTAATATCTGCTGAATTCAGCGAGCTGTAAAAGGATTGTTTCGATGGTAAGGCACGTTCTTCGAGGCGGTCTAAGCAGTCGAGATATTCATAACAAAAAACACCCTTACGCCGAAGTAAATTAAACTGCGCTTCTTCGGGAAAACGCGTCGAATTTCCGTAAATTGTTCAGGCTGTAAATGACTAGAAAGTTTATCGAGGCTACTCGCCATAAAGCGAAACGAGTCAAGGAATCTCAGTTTTATAGAATGCTCAGCATCTACTTTTACAGACTTTGCAAACGCAATGTACCGCTCTTTATTCTGAGGGATTATATCTACTTTTTCATCTGAAGCTCCAAATTGTGAAATGATGAAATGAGAGTCGTAACCAGATAAGTTATGAAAAATTACAGGGATAAATTTAGGAACTCTATACTTAAGATTACAGCTATAATGAGCGGCACATCTGTAGAAACCAGTTAAATGATCATGATCAAAAACTTTAGGGTCATTTTCGGAAAATTCCCCATCACAAATGCTACACTTTGTAGCACGTTCATGATCATTTAACTGAATTTCGGTGAGTGGCTTCATAGGAATATTACTATTTAGAATACGACCAAGACGAACTGCATCACTTTCAAGTCTTTCTAAAAATACTTTAGCAGCATCATGTCCTCGATACAGCTCTAACTTGTTAAGCGTACTATCGTAACTACACTTGATGTAATACGCGAAGCTATACGGGACATGCATGTGCGTAGTATTAGTGAAAGAGTTGTCAGGATTAGGTGAGCATGTGTTGCATGGCGTGAGGATGGCTTCAAAGTCTGCATAAATCACGAACGGTACCCACATCTGCTTGTGAAAATTTGTAAATTTTAAAACATTATTGCCTGTAGTAGGTATCTCTGTACGTACATGATTGCAGTCATTCTTGGAATGCTTCGTTAACTGATCTTCAGTTCTAAAATACTGCCACTTTTTGTTACACCTGTTTGACAACTGACTGCCAACAAGTCTACTCAGATTTTTAATCCAGCAAAAGTGGCTATTTTCACTGTTTTCAATATAGAGTAAATTAACATGAGTACTCTTCGTATGACATGTATAATACAGAGGACCTACTACAGACTTTTTCTCTACACCATACACATTAATACTAATGTTATTTAGTTCCACAAAGCGCTTAATATCCTTTATCTGCACAGGAAATTCTATACTATCGAAATTTAGCTGCGTTGAATAGTGTGGATACGATGATGTTCTCTTAGCTACGTCTGATTTCGCAGGATTTAAAGCCGACATCACCGCCCATGCAAAACATGCTTCGTCATTGTTTTGGATGTTTACAACAGCTTTTCTTTGCTGAATCCATGTCGGCAGCTCGATGTGCGAAGATCCACGCATGGGATTGTACTTATTGATGTTAACTTCTAGATACATTATTTCAACTAAAGCCCACCCTGATTCCTTTTCCTGAAATTCCTCGCTCTTAGTTGAAATAATGTTCGAGACATCCCTAAGTACATCACCAAAATTAGTCGACTGACTTATGACAAAATTCTTCGTATTAAATGATTTAATGTCCGTTATTTCGGATTCATCCGTGCTTTTAATGTACAAGGCGAAAAGTTCAAAATTAACTTTAAATAAATTATGATTGGACAAAGATTTAGCAAGAAGCTGTTGTACATCCGGTTGAACGCAATTTAAAAAGTTTGAAGTGCTCTGAAACTTTTGACTGGTGCGAATTCTGTAACTAGCAATCCTACTTTTAAATGCTGTATTAATTTCCTCGATGTTTGCGTTACTACCACTTCTACACGAATTATTTTTATGTGCATTACTCCGTAAGTGTCCCTGAAAATGCGAAGATGGTACATCAGTGTTACAGTGCTCGCAGTGAATAGTTTGAAGTTCATGATTTTTTCTAGGTTTTTTACTACTAGTACTTTCTACAGCTACATCAGTAGCTGCACGCTTTTTCCCTACTACTACCTGAGGGCAAGTAGATATTTGATGTACCTCTGCTATGTGAGCCTCGTATCGCACTACGTTAGCGAAATACACACTACAAACTTTACATAAAGCAGATGTTATGCTAGGGTGTTTTGATTTCATATGGCGCATGAAGTTATCACGCCTTGTAAACGTTACATTACATTCCTCGCAGCAGGGGAACATCTGAAAAGAGAACGACCGATAGAGATTAGGTGAAAGTTACGGAAGAAACCAAGTTTCAACGTATAGAGGTTGGACATGGCTGTGAGTTAGGCCTATAGCATGAGGATTGAAGAGAACGACTATTTATCAATAGACTAAAGTTACGATGTTCGGAAGAAACCAAGTTTCAATGTAAAGAGGTCAGACATTGCTGTGAGTTTGAAATTATACCACGTCTATAGTATGAGGATTGAAGAGAACAACTATTTATGATTAGCTTAAAGTTACGATGTTTTAGAAGAAACCAATTTTCAGCCTGTTGAGGACAGACATAGCTATGTGCGCGTGTTTGAAATTATACCTCGTCTATAGTATGCGGGTTGAAGAGAATAACTATTTATCAAATAGCTTAAAGTTACGATGTTTTAGAAGAAACCAAGTTTCAGCCTGTTGAGGGCAGATATAGCTATGTACGCGTGTTTGAAATTATACCTCGTCTATAGCGTGAGGATTAAAGAGAACAACTATTTATCAATAGACTAAAGTTACGATGTTTTAGAAGAAACCAAGTTTCAGCCTGTTGAGGACAGACATAGCTATGTGCGCGTGTTTGAAATTAACCACGTCTATAGTATGCGGGTTGAAGAGAACAACTATTTATCAATAGCTTAAAGTTATGATGTTTTAGAAGAAACCAAGTTTCAGCCTGTTGAGGGCAGACATAGCTATGTGCGCGTGTTTGAAATTATACCTCGTCTATAGCGTGAGGATTAAAGAGAACAACTATTTATCAATAGACTAAAGTTACGATGTTCCGAAGAAACCAAGTTTCAACGAATAGAGGTCGGACATTGCTGTGAGTTTGAAATTATACCTCGTCTATAGCGTGAGGATTGAAGAGAACAACTATTTGTCAATAGCTTAAAGTTACGATGTTTTAGAAGAAACCAAGTTTCAGCCTGTTGAGGGCAGACATAGCTATGTGCGCACCTCGTCTATAGCGTGAGGATTAAAGAGAACAACTATTTATCAATAGACTAAAGTTATGATGTTTTAGAAGAAACCAATTTTTAGCCTGTTGAGGACAGACATAGCTATGTGCACGTGTTTGAAATTATACCTCGTCTATAGTATGCGGGTTGAAGAGAACAACTATTTATCAATAGCTTAAAGTTACGATGTTTTAGAAGAAATCAAGTTTCAGCCTGTTGAGGACAGACATAGCTATGTGCGCGTGTTTGAAATTAACCACGTCTATAGTATGAGGATTGAAGAGAACAACTATTTATGATTAGCTTAAAGTTACGATGTTCGGAAGAAACCAAGTTTCAACGAAGACTAAAGTTACGATGTTTTAGAAGAAACCAAGTTTCAACGAATAGAGGTCAGACATACCTTAAAATCTTCGCGCTGCAAACTGTTACTCGGATGAATAAAATGCGTGCGTTCAAGCCTGAAACTCGAATGATAATATTCTGGTCGTACCTAAAAAGAAGAAACATATATGAATGTAGTGTAGGGTACATCATCTAACCCAGTTATCTTTACAACTCAAAGTTCGAAAACATACCTTTAAAAAATGCACGTGCTACTCGGATGAATAAAATGCGTACTTTCGAACGGTACCTAAAAAGAACAAACATATATGAATGTAGATGTCTAGTGTAGAAGTTGCTTTGCAAAAAAGTAACTAACAGTTCTACCTTACCTTAAGATAAAGGCTGAAGAATAATATTCACAGCAGACGGGAGATGTGTGTACGTAATAAACGCATACAGAGAACTGTGAGCACTTCGCGCAGACTGCAGCGAGTAAATATGCTGCTTGTTACCAAGCGGATGTGAAAAATCGCTGACAACTGCAGTACAGTCGGAACGAAGTGTTTATGCAACAAGAGCTCTCCTGTAGTCCCGCAGGCTGATGTATTTAAGCCGGAATCGAACCTCCTGTTGATGCCGAGGTACAGAATTTAAGAGTTCTGCAGCGGATCGAGCCTTGGAAAGTTAGCGCGCGATCCTCGACTTCTCGAGGGTACTAAGCTACATACGCAGAAATTCCTTACCTGTAGGCACTTAAAGGTATTGAGCTAAAACTACATTTAGCTAGATCATGTAATGACGATCGCGCAGGCAACCTCGCCTAGCATTTGCTATTTTTCACGGCTTCTAGTTCGAACCCGTTATCTTCCGAAGTAGCGAGAATGATTGAAGAGTGTTGAGGGTGATTCATTTGTCGGATGGAGGCGTTAAGCTATGTGCAGGCTTCTTCGGTAGGAGTAGGCTATGTCGGGACATCTAGTTATCGATTTAAAATCCTAGTCAGGAAGGGTACGCGATTCAAATCCTGGCAACTTACGCCGTCGGGAAGGGCATCCGGCTAGATCATGTAATGACGATCGCTCAGGCCCCTCGCCTAGCATTTGCTATTTTTTACGGCTTCTAGTTCGAACCCGCTATCTTGCGAAGTAGCGAGAATGATTGAAGAGTGTTGAGTGTGATTCATTTGTCGGATGGAGGCGTTAAGCTATGTGCAGGCTTCTTCGGTAGGAGTAGGCTATGTCGGGATATCTAGTTATCGATTTAAAATCCTAGTCAGGAAGGGCAACCGGTCGTATAAAACTATGGTGTATGATCTAAGAGGCGGGGTGTGCAAAAAAAAGCCAGCATTAAGTAAGGGCTGTTGATAGGGGGTGTTAAACCTTGTGCAGACTCCTTCGAAAATGATTTTTGAGTACAAGACGTTGATGGTGATTCATCTGTCGGATGGAGGCAATAAGCCTTGTGCAGTCTTCTTCGGTAGGAGTAGGCTATGTTGCAATGTTCGGAAGAAACCAAGTTTCAGCCTACTGAGGTCGGACATTGTCGTGAGGGGTTTGAGTTCAGCTCGAGAAGCTGCTAATAATTTTAATGCGAACTGTACGCGTGTGGCAGACTTCGTTCCCTGCTGAGGCAAACACATTCCAGTGAGCCGGATGCAGCTTGCGTGCGCGCGTGTGTGTAGGCAGCTTCAAAAACACATCCCAGAATATTATTTCCTCGTTGTAGAGTCTGTTACCCTTCCTGATGTAACAAGACTAGGATTTATTTTTTAGACTGCACTTGGCTAGAAATAGCTACATGAAATTATTATATAGAAAGAGAATTGCTAGCTCCTACAGTTTGGTTTAGTGTACCTGCCTCTCACCCGGCAGTCTCGGGTTCGATTCTCTTGGGGATAAAAAGTATGTTTTACAGAGTTTAAATCGCAAGAATTTGTTGAGTTGCCCTTCCTGACGCAAAACTAGCAGTATCTAGCCTCTTACATCATACACTATTGTTTTCGAACGGTTGCCCTTCCTGACAACTCGGATTAAGAATCTGTTTTACAACTCGAGAATCGGGGATTTACTGCTAGATGCACTTCTTAGATTTTAAATCACGAACTATTGTTTTACAGCTGGATGCCCTTCCTGACTAAGATTTTAAATCGCAAGAATTTGTTGAGTCGCCCTTCCTGATGCAAAACTGACAGTATCTAGCCTCTCACATCATACACTATGGTTTTCGACCGGCTGCCCTTCCTGACGTCAAAGAACTCGGATTAAGAATCTGTCGAGAATCGTGGGATTTACAGCTAGATGTACTTCTTAGATTTTAAATCGCTGTATCGCGAACTATTGTTTTACAGCCGGATACCCTTCCTGACTAAGATTTTTAAATCACAAGAATTTGTTGAGTTGTCCTTCCTGATGCAAAACTGGTAGTATCTAGCCTCTTACATCATACACTATGGTTTTCGACCGGTTGCCCTTCCTAACGCTGAAAGACCAGGATTTGGCCAGTAACCCTTCCTGATGTAACAAGACTAGGACTGCACTTGGCTAGAAATAGCCACACGAAATTATTATATAGAAAGAGAATTGCTGGGCGGATGACAGCTGTCAGAAAAGCATATAAGTTTGTAAAGCACGTGGAATTTACCGCCACCGGGCAGCACTGTTCTCTCTGGATTAAAAGCTTTGTTTCCAAACAAGAGCGCGTGGAATTTGCCGCCACCGGGCAGCACGGTGATTAAAGATGGCGGATGACAGCTGTCAGAAAAGCACATGGGTTTGTAAAGCACGTGGAATTTACCGCCACCGGGAAGCACGGTGATTGAAGATGGCGGATATAGCTGTCAAAAATGCGCATAGGTTTGTTTCCAAACAAGAGCATTTAGAATTTGCCGCCACCACATAGAGTGTAGCACTGAGGTTTGTGATGCAAGATGGCGGATGACAGCTGTCAGAAAATAGCACGTGAATTTGTTTCCAAACAAGAGCACGTGGAATTTATCGCCACTACATAGAGTGCAGCACTGAGGTTTGTGATGCAAGATGGCGGATGACGTACCACATTTCAAAGGTAAGTAGCTAAAGAGGGCAGTATGGTGCTCAAAGATGGCGGATGACAGCTGCACGTGGCTTTGTTTCCAAACAAGAGCACGTGGAATTTGCCGTCACTACATAGAGTGCAGCACTGAGGTTTCGGATGCAAGATGGCGGATGACGTACCACATTTCAAAGGTAAGTAGCTAAAGAGGGCAGCACGATGCTCAAAGATGGCGGATGACAGCTGCACGTGGCTGTCAAAAAGCACGTGGATTTGTTTATCTCGAGCTAGTGAGGTTAAGTTGGTAGCACTAAGGTTTAGGCCCGCCAAGATGGCAGCACTGCCGATGACAGGTGACGCAAGAGGACAGCACAGTGTTTAAAGATGGCGGATGACAGCTGCACGTGGCTGTCAAAAAGCACGTGGCTTTGTTTATCTCGCGCTAGTTAGGTTAAGTTGGTACCACTAAGGTTTAGGTCCGTCAAGATAGCAGCACTGCCGATGACAGGTGATGAATTTACATCTAAAGAGGGCAGCACTGTGCTCTATAGATTAAATATGGCGGATGACAGCTGTCAAAAAAGCACGTGGCTTTGTTTACCTCGCGCTAGTGAGGTTAAGTTGGTACCACTAAGGTTTAGGCCCGTCAAGATGGCAGCACTGCCGATGACAGGTGATGAATTTACATCTAAAGAGGGCAGCACTGTGCTCTATAGATTAAAGATGGCGGATGACAGCTGCACGTGGCTTTGTTTACCTCGCGCTAGTTAGGTTAAGTTGGTACCACTAAGGTTTAGACCCATCAAGATGGCAGCACTGCCGATGAAAGGTGACGCAAGAGGGCAGCACAGTGTTTAAAGATGGCGGATGACAGCTGTCAAAAAAGCACGTGGCTTTTTTTATCTCGCGCTAGTTAGGTTAAGTTGGTACCACTAAGGTTTAGGCCCGTCAAGATGGCAGTACTGAGGTTAGCGATGCGTTGTTGTCTGTCAAAAAGCACGTGGCTGTCAAAAAACACGTGGCTTTGTTTACCTCATGCTAGTTAGGTTAAGTGACAGCTGGCAAAAAGCACGTGGCTTTGTTTACAAATCTGTCAAAAAGCACGTGGCTGTCAAAAAGCACGTGGCTTTGTTTACCACGCGCTAGTTAGGTTAAGTTGGCACTACTGAGGTTTAGGCCCGTCAAGATAGCAGTACTGAGGTTAGCAATGCGTTGTTGTCTGTCAAAAAGCGCGTGGCTGTCAAAAAACACGTGGCCTTGTTTACCTCGCGCTAGTTAGGTTAAGTTGGTACCACTGAGGTTTAGGCCCGTCAAGATGGCAGCAGTGAGGTTAGCGAAGCGTTGTTGTCGATGACAGCTGTCAAAAAGCACGTGGCTTTGTTTACAAATTCAAATCTCCCGCCAAAATTCAAATTTCCCGCCAGAATTCAAATTTCCCGCCAGAATTCAAATTTCCCGCGCCGCGCGAGGAGGAGGAGGTGGTGGTGGTGGTGGTGATTATTGTTTTAAGAGGAAGTACAACTAGGCAACCATCCTCTATATAACACTAATCAGAGGGAAAATATGGAAGGGATCCAACACTTCGAAAAATGAAGATATCGGTCAAAGAAAGACAAGGGCCACGAAGGGCGTGAAAATGAAAGACTCCCTAGCCCTCGCAAACCTAATAGCGTCGGGGTCGGAAAAGAACAAGAGTTGACCAAGGGAGGTCGGATAGGATAGTGGTGGTGGTGGTGATTATTGTTTTAAGAGGAAGTACAACTAGGCAACCATCCTCTATATAACACTAATCATAGAGAAAAAATGGAAGGGGTCCGACACTTCGAAGAATGAAGATATCGGCCAAAGGAAGACAAGGGCCACGAAGGGCGTGAAAATGAAAGACTCCCTAGCCCTCGCAAACCTAATAGCGTCGGGGTCGGAAAAAACAAGAGTTGACCAAGATAGGTCGGATAGAATAGATGAAAGTGAGGAGCCTGGCACAAGTAAGTGGAAGCAATGCCAAGACTCAGCTAGGGGCCCCGTGGTCGCCAACCCACGCTCCAAAGATCAGAGCCCCTGGGGCCCCTTTTAGTCGCCTCTTACGACAGGCAGAGGATACCGTGGGTGTTATTCTACCGCCCCCACCCACAGGGGCTTCGGATAGGATAGATGAAAGTGAGGAGCCTGGCATAAGTAAGTGGAAGCAATGCCAGAACTCAGCTGAGGTGGTGGTGGTGGTGATTATTGTTTTAAGAGGAAGTACAACTAGGCAACAATCCTCTATATAACACTAATCAGAGAGAAAAATGGAAGGGGTCCGACACTTCGAAAAATGAAGATATCGGCCAAAGGAAGACAAGGGCCACGAAGGGCTTGAAAATGAAAGACTCCCTAGCTCTCGCAAACCTAATAGCGTCGGGGTCGGAAAAGAACAAGAGTTGACCAAGGGAGGTCGGAAAGGATAGATGAAAGTGAGGAGCCTGGCACAAGTAAGTGGAAGCAATGCCAGGACTCAGCTATGGGCCCCGTGGTCGCCAACCCACGCTCCAAAGTTCAGAGCCCCTGGGGCCCCTTTTAGTCGCCTCTTACGACAGGCAGGGGATACCGTGGGTGTTATTCTACCGCCCCCACCCACAGGGGGAACTCAGCTGAGGGCCCCGTGATCGCCAACCCACGCTCCAAAGTTCAGAGCCCCTGGGGCCCCTTTTAGTCGCCTCTTACGACAGGCAGGGGAAACCGTGGGTGTTATTCTACCGCCCCCACCCACAGGGGGAGAGGAGGAGGAGGCCGCAGAACCGTCCAATTATACTACTACTGTCCATAAAAAAATTGTACTTTCACGAGGGCACAATTTCACGAAATAACCTAACGCAGTCTCTTGGAGAGGAAACAACTAAAGCACAGTCTTCATGCCCTAAGTCCTTTAAGCACAGTTTCAAAATATCTAGTGATTACTGTACAGTCCCTTCAAATACAAAATTCACTAAACGAAATAATGTTACTCGGCTCGACAGACCGATATTATTAGTGCAGAAGCTCTCCGCTTACACGCTAAATTAAAGTCCACTGAGAATGTTTTCAACACTCCTATCACGTACCTTCAACCACCGGTCATTAGCCGGACAGAGTAACGAACTGTATCACAACAGCGGGGCTAACAGCGAGGCGGCTGGTTCACGACGAAGTACTCACTCACACACCCCGACCACATCGGGGCTGGCGACCCCCTTATATTGCTCAGTTTGGACGGCGAGACTGGAAATTCATATCTCGGCCATCCTTCCACCGATTTTAATGAAATTTTGAGCAGAAGCCTTTCCAGTCCAGTTCTATAAGGCGACGTTCTCCAAATCGTGATCTGACCCTCAGTTCGTGATGAAATGCCATCGAATCAAATAGAACTTTCGGTGTGACGTCACTTGGCCTTGGCTGGCACTTCGTAGAGCGTTCGCTTGCATGTTGTCCTCCATGATGCCTGCGCGCTCGGCGCTCCTTTTGAATCCATACAGTCGGGTGTTAGCGCGTTACCCTCAAGAAATAAATGAACGGCGAATGCTGACAGGGCATTCCCGTTTCATCATGGAACGCCATAAATTCACTCTGAATTTCGAAAATGGTTCAGTGAGGCTTTCAGTTGCATGGAGAAAGTTTTCTCCTTGACTTGAGCCGTTGGGTTTCTGGTTGGTACCCATATAAAATATGGGTCGTCTGGTTCAGTGCTTTAGATTCCTCCAGTCTGGATGCACACTCACGGCGAATATCTGTAGGTGGTATACCTGCTAGACAATAAACTTTACCAAGTGGTGTAGATTTCGAGCATTCTGCAATGAGTATACAGGTCTCATTTAAGGCGACATCCATTTGATTAGCATGACTAGATCTACAACAGACAGGACGGGCTTATTCTGCTGCTGAATAACACAGGGCTATTGCTGAAGTTCTTAAAAGGAGAGGATTTGTCCCCCAGGTTGAACCCGATATTTTCCGGATAATATTGTTCCTTACAGATGCGTTCGTTTTGGTGCTCAGACAGTGTGTTCTATAGGTTAGTGCTCGGTCAAGAGTTACTCCTAGATATTTGGAGTGAAGCAGTGTTCCAATATTTTACCTTCCCAAATCACTTGCAATTTTCTCACTGCCTGTCGATTTTTTAGTTGGAAGGCACAGACTTGTGTTTTGGATGGATTTGGCTTTAGTTGGTTCTCTTGGTAATACCCACTTAGAATTTGTAGAGCATGGGAGAGCTTCTTTTCAGCAAGTTCAAACGTTTCCTCTTGAGCTGCCAAAGCGACATCATCTGCATTTATAAAGCTCTTTGTCCCTTCTGGGCGAGGTTGATCATAGGTGTAGATGTTCAAAAGTGTAGGAGCTAGCACACTCCCATGTGGAAGGCCGTTATTTAAGTTCCTCCAGCTACTCCTCAGGCCGTGGAATTCAACGAAAAACCTTCTGTTCTGTAGAAAGCACTCAATCATTTGGGTGAGTTTATAGTTCTTAGTTATACTGTGCACTCTACGAAGCAGTATATGGTGATTAAGTGTATCGTAGGCTGATGTCAGTCAACAAAAACTACTCCAGTGACTTTTCTTGTTGTAATAGCCGTTTTCTATAAATTGTGTGAGGTGCAGTACTTGGGAAGTACAACTTCTCCCTGGTCGAAAGCCAGCTTGTTCTGGTTTGAGTAATGGGTCTATCACTTTAGATAGTCTGTCGAGAATCATTCTTTCTAAGATTTTGTATAAATGGCACAACAAAGTGATTGGTCTGTAGTTCTTCGGATCGCTTGCGTTCTTGCCAGGTTTAAGTATTGCTATAACTCTTGCTTTTCTCCACAGTTTAGGAATTTTACAATATTTGATGCACTTGTTGAATAAGTCCAAGAGACATTGCTTACTGACAGGACAAAATCTTTTGAATTGTTCAAAACACATGTCATCAAGATCTGCTGCCTTACTATTTTTGCATTGATTCAGCGCTCTATGTAGAGAGAATGCTGCTTTCCTGATTAGTCGGCTTTTCTTATTTTTGTTTTGATCCTCTCCCAGCGTTAATTGATTTGCCGCTCTCCACGGACTGACAACCTATTTGATTTGCAGGGACTATTGCTATGTACTAAGGTCTTAGTTGTATCTAGTGATGGGCAGTCTGAGACAAGGTCTCGAGATTTCTCGAGACTAGCGCATGCACTATTTCTCGCGAGAAATTTCGAGAGATCTCGAGAGCGTATTCCCCGCATTGTGTGGCGAGCAGCGTGCCGTAGGCCCACAGGTAGTCGGAGCTGTATGCTGTTTGTGCCGAATATGCGAATAGCAAACCACGCGCCTTCTCCATTCCGTAAATGTGTGTCAACAAGCGACTAGGGTGTTCACTTCTACCGAGGTCTATTTTGACGCAATATAACATAATTATAAAGGATACGCATTCTGACATTGTATGCACTGGTAGGTACACGAATAAATAGGCTAAGTACAGAAACTGACGGCTACTGTAAGTACACGTACCTGGATACTAGAAGCGTGCATTATTCGAACTCGAGACGAGACAAGATGCGCCTTGCTGCATATGCAATCACCATTACGCATGAGTGGAATGTGTAATCTAATTCTCCATTTCTTTCGACAGGTAGGTGTATATCGTTATCAGACCCCACATTCAATATAATATGACCACTGCTTGTATTTACCGATATTTTAGTGACGAAGGAAATAATTCCTTGCAATGTTATGGATTGTTCGCGTCATAATTAGGTACATCGATATATGAAGGTGCAATGTGTAATTGTGTCTAGTTGCACGCGACAACTTGAAGACGATGTCCGAAACACAACGTAAGTCATGGATGCCGATTATTTTGAAGAGATGTCACATAGCACAGCGCGATGTGTTGCTTGTTCAAATAAGTAAAAATATGTCGGTAGAAATACCACTGGGATGATCCGGTGGTGGTGGTGATTATTGTTTTAAGAGGAAGTACAACTAGGTAACCATCCTCTATATAACACTAATCAGATGGAAAATACGGAAGGGGTCCGACGCTTCGAAAAATGAAGATATCGGCCAAAATAAGACAAGGGCCACGAAGGGCGTGAAAATGAAAGACTCCCTAGCCCTCGCAAACCTAATAGCGTCGGGGTCAGAAAAGAACAAGAGTTGACCAAGAGAGGTCGGATAGGATAGATAAAAGTGAGGAGCTTGGCACAAGTAAGTGGAAGCAATGCCAGGACTCAGCTGAGGGCCCCGTGGTCGCCAACCCACGCTCCAAAGTTCAGAGCCCCTGAGGCCCCTTCTAGTCGCCTCTTACGACAGGCAGGGGATACCGTGGGTGTTATTCTACCGCCCCCACCCACAGGGGGTTCTGGGATGATCCGGCACTTAAAAACGCATTTAAATGAAGAGGAATCGTCACAGAACACCACCGGCCATGCCTGCATTCAAAAGAAGATACCCTGTCGACAACGACTGCGAGGTATTCAGGTAGATGTACATCCTCTACAGTTATTAACAAATTATACGGGTTATTCAGCCAAGAATTCCACCTGAAATAACTTCTGAACAGTTATAATACTGACATTCTGTTTCCACATTCGTTAATGGTATTAAGGAGCTCATAGTTGAACATGAAGTCACATACGTTTCCATATGAGAACTGCTGATGGTATACTATCAAGTTTACACTCGTAGTTACTAGTACGTCGCACAGCTCGCACCACAGGAGAATCGGTCTCGAGATTCTCGCGAGAGTCTCGTTGTTTGCGACGTCAGTCTCGAGAGTCTCGAGCGAGAGCTTTGCCCATCACTAGTTGTATCATTACTGATGTGTATAAGTAACCTGTTCCGTCCCATATGCAGCTCTTCCATTAATTTACGTTACGTTTGGATTCTGAACTGGAGCTGTATGCTGTGGATAGTTTTGTCACTGAAAACATCGTTTTTTTAAATGTCTTGATATTCTTTCGGCAAAGTGGATATTTCAGAGGTAAAACCTTGAATGTAACAAGTCCTACATCATCTAGGAATAGGTTTCCTGGAACAATACTGGACGACTTCCAACAACTCTTCATATGCCTCTGGAACGGGATCGATTGTTGTAATACTCTCATTAAGCATTGTGGTGAATTTTTGCCAGTCTGCCTTCTTGAAATTGTACCTTCACCTCAAGTGCACGGTGTGTGGGCGGATTGCTGGTACCAACTGACATATAATTGGGCGGTGTTGTGTGTGAGAAATCGGTGTACAGATTGACTTTAAGCTTTGATTAGCTAATTTCTCGCTCACAGACATAATATCAGGGTTGTATCCACGTTGCCATCTACCACTATTAAAAGATGGAGGAAGTTTATTATCATGGATCAAGGTTAATCGATGCAAGTCTGCCAACTGTAGTATGGCGTTTCCAATTGAATCGTCTTGAGAATAGCCCCAAACAGTGCTATGACTATTGAAATCTCCAAAAATAACAAATGGTTTCCGACTGCTGAAATTAGCAGGAGAATTAAATGAAAATATCTCATTGGGGGCTTGTAGACAGAGAAAATTACAAGGCCAATAATTTCTACTTCTACGGTAATTGTCGCTATGTGTTACCTGAACACATAATAAATCATAATTGTGGGTGGAACAAAGGTTGTGTAATAGCTCTTCTTTACAAATTGAAAATCTTCTATGCTTACAGAAATAATTTAATGATTGGCTCTGATACGAGCCTTTCCCGATTGTTGGAAAACATCTTACTCATCTAATATGAATTGTATTGTTTCTGGAAAGCTGACCTTCAGTTAGGTAACGAAAATTCAATTCCGGCTACCTATGCAGGGGCACCACGAACAGGAATCAGCTTCACTCGCTACTGTAACAGACATAGAGCGAGCAAGATGGCTACGTGGTTCGAGGCGTGCAGATGATGGCTTTCATTTAATCATACGTGAGGTAACGGGTTCGAACGTCACTGTCAGCACCCAGAAAAGAGATTTTCATAGTTTCCCGGGCCTTTCTCTTGAGGCCCAGACGGAGGACTCCACCTGATCTAATAGCTGTCAAACACTAAAACACTAATATCTCACCACTCCCTAATTTATGCAAGGCACACGTGAGCGGAAATCCCGCTCCCCATGTGCCCCCTCCCTATTCCTCTTTCTCTGTTGCATTTAGGTCACTCTACATATTCGATTGGGATAGGCCCGTCCTATCCCGTCCCGCTTCGGTTATATCCTTACATAGGAGTATGAATTAATGAATGAATTAATTAGCTGTGATGGTGGTGATTGGTGGTGATTGGTGATTATTGTTTTAAGAGGAAGTACAACTAGGCAACCATCCTCTATATAACACTAATCAGAGAGAAAAATGGAAGGGGTCCGACACTTCGAAAAATGAAGGTATCGGCCAAAGGAAGACAAGGGCCACGAAGGGCATGAAAATGAAAGACTCCCTAGCCCTCGCAAACCTAATAGCGTCGGGGTCGGAAAAGAACAAGAGTTGACCAAGAGAGGTCGGATAGGATAGATGAAAGTGAGGAGCCTGGCACAAGTAAGTGGAAGAAATGCCAGGACTCGGCTAAGGGCCCCGTGGTCGCCATCCCACGCTCCGAAGTTCAGAGCCCCTGGGGCCTAATTAGCTGTGATTCCCTGCCTAAATTAGTGCCTCCTTGCACAGGCGGATCACCATTCCACATGCAAGGGCCACGCCTACGATTGTACCTACATGATTGGATGAATAAATGAATGAATTAATTAATTACTGATTCCATAACTGTATTGTGGAAACATGTATGGATGGATTTATGAATGGGTATATGAATAATCATGCATGCATGATAGGGGAGAAGACTCATCCCTCCCAGTACGGATAACCGGTAACTGGGGAGAGAGCCCCTATTTTGAATTAAATGAATGATTGAATGAATAATAAATGTGAAATGAGTAGTGAATGAATGAGTGAATGTTATCAACCTACAGCTACGGATCTCCAGCAGCTGAGGATGAAACATTATATCCATTGGGCCCTCTCTCATTATAAACAGTTTAACAGTTAATTACGTTATGGCTTACTAACATATCGACTTTACAGTGGTACTTATACTAATATTCCTTTTACTACATATCACTATTGGCAAATTCTTAACTAACAGGTTCGTAACACAATCATCCATCCGTAATATGTCCTACCCTCATATGTAGGCTCTTTCAACACTCTTCTACATGAATTTCTAATTACAATTAACAGTTTACTGAGATTACCAGGCTTATACCATTCTTTGCTTATCATCTTAATAATCCTATAGCCATTCTCATCCTCATTTATCATATATTGTTCCTTGCTATTCAAAAATTTCCTCACCGCAATGGTTTCTTTACATGATTTCAACATGTGAAATTCTTCTCTGTTTTCTCCACAGAGAAGGCACCTTGTTGCATCCTTCACCCTAATCCATCCCTTGTTTTTGTAAATGCCCATCATCCACCATATCAAACCCCGGATTTCTCTTCTATTTACACTCACAATATTTATGTTCATATCCTGCCTTATCCTATTAAAATCTGAGAGGGTCGCCTTGCTTCTACACTTGGATACCAACTTTGAATATCTCTGAGTCGTCTAATGATTAGTTTATTCGTCGATCTTTCCAACCTCTCCCAATAACTTCCGTATCCCAACCTGTCTAATATACTTCTGAATTTTGTTAACCAACACTCTCCCTGGATATTTTCTCTCTGATGTTGATATGCGATCTGCAGAAGCTCACCACCCTCTCTTCCTTTCAGTCTCAACAGATATTTCAAAATTCTCTTAAGAATATTTACTTGGCTATTTTCTTACTCCACAATTTGCTGTACAGTTTGGTTACCCCACTGGTTTCGCATCTCACACTCAGCTCCATATAGCATTCGATTTTTACTACGGCTTGCAGGACATTTCTCTGAATCTTATAGTCTATATTTGGGAATTTATTTTCAAGAATTTAATTACTGATAATGCTGCAAGATCCTTTCACTTAGCTTGTTTTATTTGATGGACCCACTTCCCGTTATTTGCTATATATATGCCCAGGTACTCTAATCTATTTGTGACATCATTCATTGTTCATTCTTCGCTCGCTTACAGCCTTTCGTACAGATCAGAACTTTCGTCTGGGAAATGTTAATTTTTATTGACCACGTTTTAGCAAACTCTGTCACAGCATTCATGCTCTTTTGCATGCTTCCGGCCGTTAACGTCATCAGCAGGACATCGTCCGCGAAAATTAGGCCTGGTATTTCTTGATTTACTAAATCTGGACTCATTCACTTATCACCTCCATGTCATTTTAATATATCGTTTATAAATAACAAAAATAAAATAGGAGATAGCTTACATCCTTGTTTCAAACCCAATAGAGATTCCATTTGACCACATGCTACCCCATCACCTACCTTTATACTGCATTGCACCCTTCGATAAACCGCCTCCAATGCTTGTACCATCTTACTAGATACCCCTAATAGGCGTAATTTCGCAAACAATGCGCCCCTGCTGACTGCGTCAAAAGGCTTTTCAAAATCTATAGCCGATATATATAGTCTTCCTGCTTTCGGTTTTATATACTTATCTATTATTGTTTTTACAATCATGACGTTATCTATTCTTCTTCTGCATTTCCTGAAACCACTTTGATATCTCGAGAGGATGGAGAATTCTTCCGCCCATTTCATCAGTCTATTTTCTAGAATTCCTGTATATAATTTACTTAGGGAGTCTATACTTAATTGGATTACTTCCCTCTCCACGCTTCTTGTAGATTGGACATATTATACCTGTCTGCCATGCCTTAGGAAACTCCAAAGAATCAGATATCCTATTGAACAATTTTACTAGTATTTCCAGCATTTGTTGACTTTTTACTGCTTCTTTCCAAAATTCATTAGTTATACTACTGAAGCCCCCGCTTCCCTACATTTGGCCTTTCTAATCATTTCTAAAACTTCTTCTTCTTCTTTTATAGGCTATTTCAATCCACTGCTGTATATAGGCCTCTTCCATGTGCTTCCATTGTCTTCAGCCTTGAGCCCCTTGGAACCAGCGTGTTCCAGCCAACAGCTTTATGTTGTCGAGCCATCTCTTCTGGGGTCTTCCAATGCCTCTCTTGTGTCCCCATGGTCTCCAGTGAACAATCCTAGAGGTCCACCTGTTGTAGACTTGTCGAGCTTCGTGTCCTACCCATTGCCATTTTAGTTTTGCTACTCTCTCTAGGATGTCTGTTACATTAGTTCTTCTCCTGATGTCCTCTGAACGGATCTTATCCCTAAGGCTGATCCCTAGCATCTGTCGCTCCATGGCTCGTTGTGTTCGCTGAAGCTTGCGAGCACTTTCCTTCGTCAGAGTCATCGTTTCCAGACCGTAAGTAGTAACTGACAGTACGCACGTATTATAAACCTTGGTCTTCAGGTTAATTGGAACATCCTTGTTGGTGAGGATGAATCTTAGTTTTCTTCCTCTAAGCAGGGGATACAAAGCTCTAAAACCCTCGAGATATCCATACATGTTCTATTATTTATCCAAGTATCCTGTCCTAGCAATTTATTAAAATAATCAATCCAGACTCCATTAGCAATTTTAACATTGGAATATCCTCTCTCACCTCTACTTACTTTGTTAATTCTATTCCATACCTTATCACTTTGATTATTCTTACAGTCTATGTTTATTAATTTTGCCTCCTCCTGTTGCCATATCCTCTTTTGCTCTACTAACAACACTTCATATTCTTTTCTTAGTTTACAATGGTGTGCCCGAACCTCAGGCTCTCCCTCTTTTCTATATGCCTTTAGGGCTCTAATCACCTCCATTTTCTTTGTTTTACACACATCATTATACCATCCTTTCCTTTTATCATTATTATTATTCTGCTTTCTTTTCACGTGAGCTACAGTTTTAAAGGGTTTCTCTACCAGTTCTACCTCTAAGTCCACCTTACTACTCAATAGCGCTACCTCTCTTCCACTCTTAATTATCTGGAATTCTTCTCCCTTTAAACATGACTCTACTCTTTTTGGGGTATTCTCGCACCACTTGTATTTATTAATTATCCTATTATTATCTTTTTCTGTTACAGGGTTACGTTCCTCCTGTTCTTTCTCATACACTTCTAGGGTAACAGATACCGGGGAATGATGTGTTTCGGCCCATTCTAATATCTCTATTTCCTTTACCATCTCTAAAATATCTTCCATACACACAACCAAATCATCTACACTACTTCCCTGCGCTGTGATATATGTTAGCTTTCCCGTTTCATCTCCCCGGCACCATCCATTTAAAATATATAAATTCTCTGCGGCACATAGTTCTAGTAGTTTATCCCCATATACATTACGTTCTTTATCCCGACTGTTTCTGCTACCTATCATTGGCTCTATTCCTGCTTTACTATATGCTGGAATAGACTCTCCAATTCGTGCGTCCCAATCTCCCAACATAATGATTCCTGCTTCTTCATAGTTACCTCTCATTAAGTTAATCTCCTCTATTAAATCCTCAAAAAAGTTCACATTCGTATATGGTGACCCCATCGGATGGTTGTATATAAAGGCTATGCATATATCTCTCTGTTTACTCCCTTCCAGTTTAAGTATGTTCCAAATTACATCTTGCATATCGTTAGGCAATTCTTCTATCTGACTACTAAACTCTTACTTTATCAGAAGTGATATTCCTCCCTGAATTCTCCCTCGAGTCCCTCGCTTTCTTTTTATTACACTTCTCGTAACATACCCCTTCCATGTTAAAATCTTTCCTTCGGGCATCCATGTTTCTAAAAAAGCAAATATCTCAAAATTTTCCACAAACTCAGACACTCCATCATTCCCCAGTTTATTTAATAAGCCTTCTATGTTAATAAAACCAATTCTCAATGCTAGTTATTTCACTTTCCTGTTATCAAAGACACTACCTGTTTTGCTACGTGTGTTTATTGTGTTATCAATTTGTACTATACTTCCATGAGGAGAACTATAAATTTCCCCTAGCTTCTTTCCTTCCCGTTTATTACCTTTTCCATCTGAGAGCATTCCCTTCTTAGCCCATAAGTCTTTCAAGCTCCGTCCCTGCTTATTTTTCTTATCCTCCTCTGTCTTGCTGCTACCGGAGTAGTACACGAGCTATTTCCCGGTTCCACGTCAGGTGTTAAACATTTACTAGCGGCAACGCACTTACTCTCAGTAGGTGTCAGCAACCTTGATGACACGAGCTCTGCTCCTGTTTCCTGCACGTCATCATTCCTTCTTCCGTGTTGTGCCGGTACCGTACTTCCTCCTCGCGTCAAGGCTTCCAGCTGGGATGGCGTGTAGTTCATTCTCCAACCATCGTCTGTGATGAATAGTTTCTTGCCTCTAATAAACGCTTCTTGCTCTCCCCATGTGAAATCGTAGGATTCTCATCTCCTTCCTTTCTTCAATTCCCAGGTCTCTCTGGATCCAGACTTCCGTCCCTGTTAAATTCCTGGCATTCCGAAGAATTTGGTAGGTTTCCATTCCAGATACCAATTGAACTTTAATCGGCTGTTCCCTTAGGCACTTCCTATTCTCTGCACGTCGTCCACATTGGATTCCGTGCAATTTACTTTCACTCCTAGCATGAACATTTCCAATACAGCATCTAGTAATGCCAGTTTGTCCTCGCTTCTATTGTCCTTGATCCCATGTATGACCAGACATCTGCTACGTTGGACAAACACTGATCTCCGGACCTGCATCTCCAGCTCCCGTGTGCGCTGCTCTAACACCAATAGGTGTTCCTTAGCAGTTAGTATTTCTTCCCGGTATTTATCAAGAGATTCTTTTATACCTGCCATATCACCCCGAAGGCTACCTTTCATATCTTGAATATCTTTATTCTGTGTCATAATGAGCTCCCTCGTTGTGTCTGTTTGGCTGACCTCTTTTATCACCTCCTTGATCTTTCCTATATCTTCCCAATTCAGTGGCCCAAGGTTGCTTTCCACTCCTCCAATTACTAATAACGCAGTAATCACTAACGCTGCCAGCACGATTTCAGAGTATTTTATATCACATTTTAAACCACATACCTGATATTTTATTCTATTGTTCCATCGACCGATGACCGCTCGGTAGAGTTCTATGCTTATTCCCATTTCGCTTACGCCACAACACTCAGCACTCCGCACACACGTCTACTCCGTTTGCAGGGCTCCAATCGACAGACGCTACTATGTACTTATGTCAATGCAAACGCATAAAGAACACCAAAAACTTCACAAACAAATAGACGTGTTCTTATGACAGAATCAGTAACTCCAAGTCACTCCACTAGACAGAGCTCTGATCGCTGTCACTCGATATCTCGCAGACTGTCGCGTATTGTCTCTACTGTATTTTGTTAGAGGGTGACTTTGAAAGCGAGGCCTCCGTAGATGGTGACCTCTATGACTTAGAACGGTTAACCCCTTTTCTAGGAGAACTGGGTTCTACGGAAAGTGATCTAAGTGGAGGCCGTTTGGGGCCTCTCTCTGTCTCCCACCGTTTCGTTGGCCTTTGAAGGAGAGCCGGCAGACGGTTTGCCAGTCTTGTTCGGGGATTCCGTATCCTCCAATCGGATTGGAGAAGGCTTCGTCGCCAAATTATTAGGGGAGTGCTGGAGAAACCCCTTCTCCTCCTTTTTTGTCTGGGCTACACTCTCGAGCCCTAGTTGGGGATATTTTTCTCCCCGCCCTGGCGGACGACGACAACCCAGCCGAAAGTTTCTGAAAATTGCCCATCCCAGATAATTCAGCAATGACACAGAAGGTACCATATTTGACCATCTCTATTTGTTGTGGTAACACTTTCTTTGCGGCTGGTTGATGGGGATTGTCTTTATAAACCAGTTATTGTGGGATTGGAGCTTTGTGGTGTGATCCATACATTCTTGACCTTCACAATGAAGGGCACGGAGAACTCCGGAGGAACCACAGTTTTCAACATTCTCCGGGCATCTGGATAGGAGAACGTATTCTGTGTTTTTATCTCCTGTATCTTCTTCTCCTCCCCAAACGTTCTTTGGATATGAGCACAGTTTTAAACACTCTCCGGGCATCTGGACAGGAGAACGTATTCTGTGTTTTATCTCCTGTATCTTCTTCTCCTCCTAAACGTTCTTTGGATATGAGCACAGTTTTTAACACTCTCCGGGCATCTGGACAGGAGAACGTATTCTGTGTTTTATCTCCTGTATCTTCTTCTGCTCCCCAAACGTTCTTTGGATATGAGCACGCATGCCCGTGCCAATGACGCACATTGGCGGTGGTGTAAACTCAACACCTGCATGCTCACACGTCGCACAACGCAATGAGGTGTGGCCAAACTTTTGATAGTTATTACACGTCATTGGAGATGGAATATATGGACGTGCGGTTAATACGTTCAGGCCGTGAGTCAAAGGGCAAGAGCAGCTTACCACCGACACCCTCTCTGATCTTCGCATGGCAGTAACACCACCAAGTGCTGAATTTGGAGTCATAACATCATCGGAAGCGTTGATCGACTCCCTGCAGCAGATCAGACAACCACACTGCTGAACATTTTAGCCTCAAGTAACCGACGAGTCTGTTCGCTCGTTGACGTCTTTATTATCACGAATGGACATTCTTCTAAGAAGCTCTGATCATAGATCCTGGAGGCGAGCCGACTGACATTCATTTACTTTTAGGGGATTGTAAGAGATTGTTCCGTTTCTTGGGAAATCAAAGACCATTTAACTGTATTTTGTTTGGCCACAATAAAGGTTATGTAGGTTCTAAATAGGTTTTAGCAGCAGTAAATTTTACTTATCAATTGGAACCACAGCCAATTATTTATATATTCAGTTATTTTCAGATCAGCCTACAGTCAGTTTGTGATGTGTTCTCTCTCTGTGGCTGAAGGTGGTAGAGGCAACTTAAAGCGGGCTCAGTGGCTCAACACGGGAGCGAGTGTTGGCGACCACTGTGTCATGAGTTGAGTCCTGGATTTTCTTCCAATTACTTGTGCGAGGCTCCTCATTTTCCACCTCCCTTGAGGGCAGATTTTTAAATAAAATAACAACAGCATCGGTAAATCTCAGAGTTTTGCTTTCTTCTGCATGTATTGTGATCCCCTTTGCAAATGTCTCTTTGAATGCCTTTTCCTTCCTGCTTTATATAATCACAGAAAAGCAGAGGGCTAACTACAGTCTTGCCTCACTCCTTTCTGGGTTGCTGCTTCATTTTCAAAGCCCCCGATTCTTATCTCTGCAGACAGATTTTGTACAGATTGTAGATAATCAATAATTCTCCGTAGCTGATACACATCATCATCAAAATCTCAAATAATTTGGTCCAATCAACGTTATCGAATGCCTAATTTAAGTTCCTTATTTTCCTTATTCTCGCATATACAGTTTTTAATGTTTATCAATTAATAAATGTTCTTCTAAAGTAGATATTTTCCTTCTCACGTCGCGATAAAAATACAATAGTAACCAGTCCCACCTGAAATCTGCAGAGCTAGTAAGTATCCATCTCCCCGACGGAACAGCAAGGCTACTAGCAAGTTTGAGCTCACCCACTGAACTCTGTACTTTCACTTCAAGAGCACACATGAACAATTCTAACTTCTCTTTTCTGAGTGGGGAGCGAAATCTCGGAGGAGTTTAAAGTTTAGTTCATTTCGTTGTACAGGTTTTGTTTCAGTGACCCATTTTTGTTCAATCTCCATGGCTAAATGCTTAGCGTAGTATCCACAGGGCTACCGGCAGGGTCGGATATTTTAACCATAATTGGTTTAATTTCGTTGGCACTAGGGCTCGGTGTATGTATCAAGACGCGCAGGTAGCCTACGGGCCGAACTTGTACACCTCCGTACTAGAAGCCACATGTCATTTCATTTCATTGTCATTTCTACTCATATTCTGGTTTACACCACAAATGTTGACAGTCAAATAACTAGTGTACTTTTTCTTCTGTTTCAGGAGCCGGAGAAGTGTTAATTGCACAGATATTTTTGTAATTTTCATCATGTTGTGTAATGTTTTTCTTTTTTTACTCGCATGTTATTATTCGATTCGGCGTCACAGTCAAAATTCTTAATAAAAGTTTCTAGTAATTTTGTGTTCGTTAAATTTCTTCGGATTATCAACATTATAAGGACTTATCTGGAAGGTGAGTTACAACCAATATAAGTGAGGTGGTGGTGGTGATTATTGTTTTAAGAAGAAGTACAACTAGGCAACCATCCTCTATATGTCACTAATCAGAAAGAAAATGGAAGGGGTCCAACACTTCGAAAAATGTAGTTATCAGCCAAAGGAAGACAAGGGGCACGAAGGGCGTGAAAATGAAAGAATCACTGGGTCTCCATACGTAGAGTAGAGGGCACAGCACAATGCATTTTTCCGATCCACGTGACAAGATTGGACCTGTACAGATTAACATTAGTGATGGGAAGTGATTTGCAAACCTGCTACTAAATCACTGCTAGTCTGAAATCACAGTTTAACCTGCTATCGGGTTGGCCAGACTAGCAGGTCTTAACTGCGATTGTGATGACTCGCAGGTGGCAGCGCTGCGCTGCGAGAAATCCTTAAACTAACGTGATCAACCAGCGTGACACGCACAGCAAGGCCAATAGTAGCAGCCAGTAGCAGTTAGCAGTTAACGAAGCAGTAGCAGATAACCCAATCAAGTACCGGCAGCGCTGCGCTGCGAGAAATCAATAAACTAACGTGATCAACCAACGTGAAACGCACAGCAAGGCCAATAGCAGCCAGTAGCAGTTAGCAGACTAGCAGTTAAGAAAGCAGTAGCAACTAATCTAATCAGTAATCACAGCATCACACTCAGAAGTCCAAGTCTAACTGTGACCCACACCACAGTCGCAGTTGCGGCTGCGCTGTGATTGTAAACACCTATCGTCGACATTGTCATACGATCACAGGAAGGGAAGGTGAATAGAATCTGCGGCCGTGAAAGCCATCTTGCCCATTTTTGAAAGGAGCTATTGTCGTGTTGTGGGATTTATAACCTCTCAACCTGAAATTTATTTTAGTCTTCTCATTATCTCATTTTGTTTATTGGGTTGTGGCTTGTAGTTGCAGGTCTAAAAGTGAAAAATTGTGATGGTAGCAGTTGAGTTGACTAAGTATTTTAATCAGTGATTTGTGACGTTGTAGGCATAATATTTTGCCTACCGTTTTTGTTTTTATACTATTGTACAGTAGTATAAGTATTCGGCACTAAAATTAGTGGTATTGCCAACAAGAGAATTGGCAGCAGGCGAACTCTGAGTGAGTTTTGGGCATTTTATCAGAATACTCTTTTCCTCCTCCTGTCCGACTCCTCGGCTGAGTGGTCAGCGTTGAGGCCTTCGGTTCAGAGGGGTCCCGGGTTCGATTCCCGGCCGGTCGAGGATTTTAATTAATTATTCTTGTATCCAGGAGATAGTGGGTTCGAACTCCACTGTCGGCAGCCCTGTACCTCAATTAAGGCCACGGCCGCTTCCTTCCCACTCCTAGTCCTTTCCTATCCCATTGTCGCCATAAGACCTATCTGTGTCGGTGTGACGTAAAGAAAATAGCAAAAAAAGATTAATTCTTCTGGTTCGGGGACTGGGTGTTTGTGTTTGTCCCAACACTTTCCTCTTCATATTCACACAACACGCTACACTACCAACCACCACAGAAACACGCAAATTTCATCCCTCCATATACGGTTGGCGTCAGGAAGGGCAGTCGGCCGTAAAACAGGTCAATATCCACATGTACAACACAGCTCGCACCCACGATCCCACAGGTGTGGGAAAAGTGTCAGAAGAAGAAGAAGTCATTTCCTCCTCACTCCCTGATTTTCTTCCTTAATGAGCAGCTCTATAATTCCAATATAATTATACCAATGATTTTGATAAAAGACAGCTGGTTAACCCTCAAATCTATAAGTTTTTTTCTGTACATTGCTCAGAATTAAAAAAGGATGGTATTTCTGTATTAGTCATGTCCACAGTAAGAAGGAAATGCACTTTTTAAATTTCCGTAATGTCTGTCTGTATCACAGCATCACATTCAAAGGTCTAACTGCGACCCACACCAAAGTCGTAGTTGCATGTATATACACGAATCACGAGAAAACCGCTGAAGAGAATTTAATGAAAATCGCTAAGCAAAGTCGGGGAATAAGTAGCTACAATCTAGGTCATAAATAATTTTATTCACGCTGAGTGAAATGGCTAGTTTGAGGGAAGGCCTAACATTTAATTCTCAAATATTTGTGTTATTACTGGTCGTATCTTAATGGAAATCGGTAAGAAAAGTCGGGCAATAAGTCGCTACAATCTAGGCTATAAATAATTGTATTCATGCTAAGAATAATGGCAGTTTAGGGGAAGGTCTAAAGCCTAATAAAATTCAATTCTCAAATATTTATTAGTGGTCCTATCTTAATGAAAATCGGTATGCGAAATCGGGGAATAAGTCGCTATAATTTAGCCCATAAATAATTTTACTCACACTGAGTGAAATGGTAGTTTAGGGGAAGGCCTACAACTTAATTCTCAAATATTTATGTTAATAGTGGTCGTATCGATAAATACAGCATAAGTAAAGTTATATAGTGTTAAATTTCCAATCATTTATGTCTTATATATTGTTACCGAACCGGCTAAGATCACAGATATATTCATGAATTCGGAATTTTGTTACTAAGTCCATATCAGCGCCCAGTCACGAAAAAATCGGTAAACAGAATTTAATGAAAATCGTTATGTAAATTGGGAGAATAAGGAAGTACAGTCTAGGCTATAAATAATTTTATAAGACGCCCTAATATAGCACAGTCTAAAAAAACCTAAATGTGAAGGGCTACAATATAGAAAGCTCATAAAATTGATCAACAATAACATTACGTTGACCATTGTTTGTTGTGACGTGCTTTGTGTCTTTTGTTGCCTCCCATCTGCGATAGATAGGATTGCTGCTGCGTACCGAGTATTTTTAAAAATTTGTTTTGCGTCGCAACGAAACAGATAGGTCTTATAGCGACGATGGGATATGAAAGAGCTAAGAGTGTGAAGGAAGCGTTCTTGGCCTTAATTAAGGTACAGCCCCAGCATTTGTCTGGTGTGAAAATGGGAGGTGGTGGTGGTGGTGGTGATTATTGTTTTAAGAGGAAGTACAACTAGGCAACCATCCTCTATATAACACTAATCAGAGGGAAAAATGGAAGGGGTCCGACACTTCGAAACATGAAGATATCGGCCAAAGGAAGACAAGGGCCACGAAGGGCGTGAAGATGAAAGACTCCCTAGCCCTCGCAAACCTAATAGCGTCGGGGTCGTAAAAGAACAAGGTTGACCATGGGAGGTCGGATAGCATAGATGAAAGTGAGGAGCCTGGCACAAGTAAGTGGAAGCAATGCCAGGACTCAGCTAAGGGCCCCGTGGTCGCCAACCCACGCTCCAAAGTTCAGAGCCCCTGGGGCCCCTTCTAGTCGCCTCTTACGACAGGCAGCGGATACCGTGGGTGTTATTCTACCGCCCCCACCCACAGGGGGATTGAAATTATAAGATTAACCTTTTCTACAACATGTGGATTGAAGAGAATAACTATTTATCAATAGACTAAAGATATGATGTTCGGGAGGTACAACATTTCAACGTATAGAGGTCGGACATTGCTGTGAGTTTGAAATTATAAGATTAACCTCTTCTATAGCATGAGGATTGAAGAGAATAACTATTTACCAATAGACTAAAGTTACGATGTTCGGAAGAAACCAAGTTTCACTTATAGAGGTCAGGCATACCTTAACATCTTCGCGCTGCAAACTGTTACTCGGATGAATAAAATGCGTGCGTTCAAGCCTGTAACTCGAGCGATAATATTCTAGTCGTGCCTAAAAAGATCAAACATATATGAATGTAGTGTAGGGTACGTCAGCTAGCCTAGCTATCTTTACAACTCAAAGTTCGAAACATACCTTAAAATGCACGGGCTGCAGACTGTTACTCGGATGAATAAAATGAGTGCGTTCAAGCCTGAAACTCGAATGATAATATTCTGGTCGTAACTAAAAAGAACAAACAAATATGAATGTAGTGTAGGAATATATAAAAGGGTACGTCAACTAGCCTGGCTATCTTTACAACTCAAGGTTCGAAACATACCTTAAAATGTTCGCGCTGCAGACTCTTACTCGGATGAATAAAATGCGTACTTTCAAGCCTGAAACTCGAATGATAATATTCTAGTTGTACATAGAAAAGAACAAACATATATTAATGTAGATGTTTATTACCTAGCGTAGAAGTTGCTTTGCAAACATTAACAGTTCAAGCTTACCTTATGTTGAAGGCTGAAGAATAATATTCACAGCAGACAGTACTTAGACGGGGAGGTGGTGGGTGGTGATCATTGTTTTAAGAGGAAGTACAACTAGGCAACCATCCTCTATATAACACTAATCAGAGGGAAAATACGGAAGGGGTCCGACACTTCGAAGAATGAAGATATCGGCCAAAGGAAGACAAGGGCCACGAAGGGCGTGAAATTGAAAGACTCCCTAGCCCTCGCAAACCTAATAGCGTCGGGGTCGGAAAAAACAAGAGTTGACCAAGATAGGTCGGATAGGATAGATGAAAGTGAGGAGCCTGGCACAAGTAAGTGGAAGCAATGCCAGGACTCAGCTGAGGGCCCCGTGGTCGCCACCCCACGCTCCAAAGTTCGGAGCCCCTGGGGCCCCTTTTAGTCGCCTCTTACGACAGGCAGGGGATACCGTGGGTGTTATTCTACCGCCCCCACCCACAGGGGGAACTTAGACGGGGAGGTGGTGGGTGGTGATCATTGTTTTAAGAGGAAGTACAACTAGGAAATCATCCTCTATATAACACTAATCAGAGGGAAAATATGGGAGGGGTCCGACACTTCGAAAAATGAAGTTATCGGCCAAAGGAAGACAAGGGCCACGAAGGGCGTGAAATTGAAAGACTCCCTAGCCCTCGCAAACCTAATAGCGTCGGGGTCGGAAAAGAACAAGAGTTGGTGGTGGTGGTGGTAATTATTGTTTTAAGAGGAAGTACAACTAGGCAACCATCCTCTATATAACACTAATCAGAGAGAAAAATGGAAGGGATCCGACACTTCGAAAAATGAAGATATCGGCCAGAGGAAGACAAGGGCCACGAAGGGCGTGAAAATGAAAGACTCCCTAGCCCTCGGAAACCTAACAGCGTCGGGGTCGGAAAAGAACAAGAGTTGACCAAGGGAGGTCGGATAGGATAGATGAAAGGGAGGAGCTTGGCACAAGTAAGTGGAAGCAATGTCAGGACTCAGCTAAGGACCCCGTGGTCGCCAACCCACGCTCCAAAATTCAGAGCCCCTGGGGCCCCTTTTAGTCGCCTCTTACGACAGGCAGGGGATACCGTGGGTGTTATACTACCGCCCCCACCCACAGGGGGAGAACAAGAGTTGACCAAGGGAGGTCGGATAGGATAGATGAACGTGAGGAGCCTGGCACAAGTACGTGGAAACAATGCCAGGACTCAGCTGAGGGCCCCGTGGTCGCCAAACCACGCTCCAAAGTTCAGAGCCCTTGGGGCCCCTTTCAGTCGCCTCTTACGACAGGCAGGGGATACCGTGGGTGTTATTCTACCGCCCCCACCCACAGGGGGAACTTAGACGGATATGTGCACACAATTAACGCACACAAAGGACTGTGAGCGCTTTACGCAGACTGCAGCGATTGAATATGCTGCTTGTTACCAAGCGGATGTGAAAGGTGGTGGTGATTATTGTTTTAAGAGGAAGTACAACTAGGCAACCATCCTCTATATAACACTAATCAGAGGGAAAATTGGAAGGGGTCCAACACTTCGAAAAATGAAGATATCGGCTAAAGTAAGGCAAGGGCCACGAAGGGCGTGAAAATGAAAGACTCCCTAGCCCTCGCAAACCTAATAGCGTCGGGGTCGGAAAAGAACAAGAGTTGACCAAGAAAGGTCGGATAGGATAGATGAAAGTGAGGAGCCTGGCACAAGTAAGTGGAAGCAATGCCAAAACTCAGCTGAGTGGTGGGGGTGGTGGTGATTATTGTTTAAGAGGAAGTACGACTACGCAACCATCCTCTATATAACACTAATCAGAGGGAAAACATGGAAGGGATCCGACACTTCGAAAAATGAAGATGCCGGCCAAAGGAAGACAAGGGCCACGAAGGGCGTGAAAATGAAAGACTCCCTAGCCCTCGCAAACCTAATAGCGTCGGGTTGGAAAAGAACAAGAGTTGACCAAGGGAGGTCGGATAGGATAGATGAAAGTGAGGAGCCTGGCACAAGTAAGTGGAAGCAATGCCAGGACTCAGCTGAGGGCCCCGTGGTCGCCAACCCACGCTCCGAAGTTCAGAGCCCTTGGGGTCGCCTCTTACGACAGGCAGGGGATACCGTGGGTGTTATTCTACCGCCCCCATCCACAGGGGGGAGCGGATGTGAAAGTTGCAGACGTTTGCAGTACAGGTGGAACTAAATGTTTATGGAACAAGAGCTCTCCTGAGTGGTGGTGGTGGTGGTGATTTTTGTTTTAAGAGGAAGTACAACGAGGTAATCATCCTCTCTGAACAAATAAGTGGAAAAGAAATTTAAAATATAAAACAAAATTATTTATTCAACAAAGGAATTTGGAAACGCAGTACAAAATAAAACAAAAAATAATGATAAAACTAGGCCGAAAGGATTACTAACGTATCAAAAGGGAACGTACATTCCCTGAGTAACAGTACACTTGTAATTTATATACCCTTTATAAGTCCACTGTCGCACATAAAGCGGATGACGAGATCAGCAGTAGTCGCGTCATCGGCTAGTATGCGTTCGAGTGTTTCCTGCAGGCCGAGGCTCCGTCTTAGGCCAGAGAGATCGGCGCACTCTGTGAGTGGTGGTGGTGGTGATTTTTGTTTTAAGAGGTAGTACAACGAGGTAATCATCCTCTCTGAACAAATAAGTGGCAAAGAAATTTAAAATATAAAACAAAATTATTTATTCAACAAAGGAATTTGGAAACGCAGTACAAAATAAAACAAAAAATAATGATAAAACTTGGCCGAAAGGATTACTAACGTATCAAAAGGGAACGTACGTTCCCCGAGTAAAAGTACACTTGTAATTTATATACCCTTTATAAGTTCACTGTCGCACATAAAGCGGATGACGAGATCAGCAGTAGTCGCGTCATCGGCTAGTATGCGTTCGAGTGTTTCCTGCAGGCCGATGCTCCGTCTTAGGCCAGAGAGATCGGCGCACTCTGTGAGGATGTGGGCCACGGTGAATTCGGCACCACAAGAACACACTGGGGGGTCTTCCCTCTTTAGGAGATAAGAGTGCGTGGATCGTAAATGACCTATCCTCAGCCTGCACAGTACTATGGCCTCTCTCCGTGAAGGTCGGAAAGAGGACCGCCACACGGTAGTTGTCTTCTTAATTGCTCTCAGCTTGTTGGGAGTTCGGATATCTAGCCACTCCGATTCCCAGAACGCCAAGATGGTTCGACGTAGCTGAGAACAAATATCCTTAGCAAGTACATTGACGGTTCTTGGAGGTAAAAGTGCAGCTTCCTTTGCTGCTTCATCCGCAAGTTCGTTTCCCGCAATCCCAACGTGGCTTGGAAGCCACGCGAAAGTAATTCTGGTGCTAGCATCACTTAACCTGGCTAGAAGGTCATGTATCTGCTGCACCAGTGGGTGTTGCGAGAAACAGGTTTCAATAGACTGCAGAGAGCTTAACGAATCGGTACACAACAGAAAGTGGCTTCTTTCGTCACGCAGTGCAAACTGCAGAGCCTCTAAGATGGCGTAAAGCTCTGCAGTATACACGCTACATACTTTAGGGAGCGAGATCTTCGTACTCATATCATCAATGACAAAAGAGCAACCAACATTATCTCCGATTTTAGAACCATCCGTGAAGATAAGTCTCGCGGCCGGATATTGGTGAACAAAGTCCTGGAAATACCTCCGATGAACGGAGGAATCCGTGTTCACCTTGGGTCCACGGAGCAGATCTAGACGTATATCTGGTCGCGGAACCAACCACGGAGGTACCTCGCTAAGAGTTCGTTCAAGACAACCACCGATATCAATATTCAAATCCTGACACAAGCTATCAATCCGAAACCCAACCGGCCGTGTGGCATTCGGCCGGTCTTGGCACCGCTGGTGGTATTGGGTGCGATAGATGCATTGATAGCTTGGATGTAGCGGCATTTCAAGAATTTTGGCAGCGTACGTTAGGAGTAACTGCTGCCTCCTTATCCGTAAATGTGGAACTCCCGCTTCAGCGAGCAGGCTGGGAATGGGGCTAGTACGGAAAGCACCCGTTGCCAGCCTTACTCCACTATGGTGAATACTGTCTAAAAGGCTCAGCGTAGATTTTGATGCTGAACCATAAGCCGCACTTCCATAGTCAATCCGGGAGAGGACCGTAGCCGTGTAAAATCGTAGTAGTACCGCACGGTCAGCCCCCCACGAAGTGCCGCTGAGAAACTTAAGCATGTTAAGTCTCTTCATGCAGGCAACCTTTAACTGACGGATGTGGGGCTGCCACGTAAGTCTCTTATCAAAATGGAGACCCAGGAATTTGCAGGTGTCAACCACTGGTAAGACACTGTTTCGCAAGCGGAGCTCTGGTTCGGGATGCACAGGTCGACGTCGACAGAAGTGTACAACTAAGGTTTTCGCTGCTGAAAATCGAAAACCATGTTGCAGGGCCCATCTGTCGACTCGGTTAATAGCTTGCTGTAGCTGTCTCTCTGCAAACGCCACCCTTCCGGAGCTGTAATGTAGAGCTAAGTCGTCTACATACAGCGATGGAACGACTGCGGGCCCAGCAGCGGCAGCTATGCCGTTGATGGCGATTGCGAACAGCGTGACACTCAGTACCGATCCCTGAGGTACTCCATTTTCCTGAACGTAATATTGAGAAAATGCATTCCCTACTCGGACTCGAAAGAGACGGAGGGACATGAAGTTCTCAGTAAACGTTGGCAAATTTCCCCGAAAACCCCACTGGTGTAGAGTGGAGAGAATCCCATATCGCCAGGTAGTATCGTAAGCTTTTTCCAGGTCAAAAAACACGGCGACGAGGTGTTCCTTCCGAAGAAAGGCCTCCTGAATGGCGCTCTCCAGTCTGACCAGATGATCAGTGGCAGACCGATGAGAGCGAAAACCACACTGGTAGTTAGACAAGAGGCCCTCCCTT
The DNA here is from genome assembly GCF_040414725.1 of Anabrus simplex. NCBI lineage: Eukaryota > Metazoa > Arthropoda > Insecta > Orthoptera > Tettigoniidae > Anabrus > Anabrus simplex. Next base: position 84,211,788 of record NC_090276.1, on the reverse strand, counting down.
TCCATGGCCCACACAAGACGCCGGTTAACCATCCTTTCAAATAGCTTACAGAGGCCATTTGTAAGGCATATTGGCCTATAACTATCCAGAAGTTTTGGATCTTTACCTGGCTTGGGAATTGGTATTACGATTCCCTCACGCCATTGAGATGGAAACACTCCCTCACTCCATATTCTGTTGAATAGGGTGAGGATATCCTTGAGACATCTGTCACTCAAATGCTTAAGCATTTGATTATGGATTTTGTCCGGTCCAGGAGCCGTATCTCTGCATAGCGCAAGTGCACTTCGCAACTCCCAGTGGTGGTGATTATTGTTTTAAGAGGAAGTACAACTAGGCAACCATCCTCTATTTAACACTAATCAGAGAGAAGAAATGGAAGGGGTCCGACACTTCGAAAAATGAAGATACCGGCCAAAGGAAGACAAGGGCCACGAAGGGCGTGAAAATGAAAAACTCCCTAGCCCTCGCAAACCTAATAGCGTCGGGGTCTGAAAAGAACAAGAGTTGACCAAGGGAGGTCGGATAGGATAGATGAAAGTGAGGAGCCTGGCACAAGTAAGTGGAAGCAATGCCAGGACTCAGCTGAGGGCCCCGTGGTCGCCAACCCACGCTCCAAAGTTCAGAGCCCCTGGGGATCGCAACTCCCACTCCGTGAAGGGCACGTTGTAGGGATGCGAAGCACTAGAGGCAAAAGAGAGATGGTGGGCCTCTGCTTCGCGCTTAATTGGAAGAAATGCAGGGTCGTATCTCCTAGAGCTGTACGTATCTACGAAATGTGACGCGATGTGGTCTGCAATGACTGAAGGAATCGTAACTATATCTCCATTAATGGAGATTCCGGGTACTGAGGGCACATTCTGTATTCCGACAATACGGCGGAGTTTTGTCCACACTTGTGATGACGGAGTATGTGCCGTGATGGATGACACATACTTTTCCCACGTAGCTTTCTTACTTTCTCGAATCAAAAAAACGGGCCTTCGCGCGCAGACGCTTAAATGCGATATGATTGGCCATTGTAGGATTCCGACGATAATGCTTAAAAGCCCGTCGGCGATCACGTATGGCTGCTGCAATTTCGTCCGTCCACCATGGGACCTGTTTCCGGCGACGAATACCGGACGAGGAAGGAATTGTTTCCTCTGTAGCAGCCAAAATTCCAGTAATAATGGAAGAGACTTGCTCGTCAACAGACTCCAGCATATCATCAGCCATCACTGCGCGTTTTGTAAATTCTGGCCAATTTGCCCGCCGAAGTAACCAGCGCTTGGGTACTTCGGACTGTCTTTGATTCAAGAGAGACAGAATTATCGGGAGAATGTGCCATGCGCGCTACTGAAATGTGTCGGTTTCCCTGTATTGAGCACACAAAGATCAAATAGGTTGATCATTCGCTCGAGCTTCCTCCCCCTAGAACAGGAAGACGGAGAACCCCATAGTGTGTTACGGGCGTTCACATCCCCCAGCATGAGGAAAGGAGGAGGCAACTGAGCGATCAAATCTTGTAGTGCATGCATATCAAGGTTATAATCCGGTGGAAAGTACACGTTGCAAACCGTTGTCATTACTGGCAACGGAGTGCGAACTGCAACTGCATCTAGCTGAGTACGGAGCGGTACTTCTTCGCTGAAGATGTCGGAGCGAACTAGGGTACAAACGCCCCCAGCTGCCGCGCCATCCACAGCTACTCTGTCTTTGGAATAAAGACGATATCCTCTCATAGTCGTGTCGTGTCCAGGTCTCAAACGAGATTCCTGTAGACAGACTATGGAGGCCGCATAGACGGATATCAGTTGACATAACTCAGCTAGGCGACAGTGGTAACTACTGCAGTTCCACTGCAATAGTGCCATTGTGTGGATTGGTAGTCGAAATTAGGACAATTGCTTGCCCTTCTTTTTGTCAACTACTTGCCATTCTCCGCCGTTGTTGTCAGTATTGTCGTCACCATCCACGACAATGAGTGGTTCAGTCTCCATTGTCTCCTCAGAAGAAGGAGGCGCGGTGACTGGACCCTCCGCGGACGGTGATCTCATTGATCGGGGACAGTGGGCCTTTTTCTTGGGAGAACTAGGTTCTCTAGAAAGAGATCGAACAAGAGGACGTCGGGGCCTCTCGCTCTTACCCACCGTTTTCGAACACTTCGGAGGTGGTGGTGGTGATTATTGTTTTAAGAGGAAGTACAACTAGGCAACCATCCTCTATATAACACTAATCAGAAAGAAAAATGGAAGGGAACCGATACTTCGAAAAATGAAGATATCGGACAAAGAAAGGCAAGGGCCACGAAGGGCGTGAAATTGAAAGACTCCCTAGCCCTCGCAAACCTAATAGCGTCGGGGTCGGAAAAGAACGAGAGTTGACCAAGGGAGGTCGGATAGGATAGATGAAAGTGAGGAGCCTGGCACGAGTAAGTGGAAGAAATGCCAGGACTTAGCTGTGGGCCCCGTGGTTGCCAACCCACGCTCCAAAGTTCAGAGCCCTTGGGGCCCCTTTTGGTCGCCTCTTACGACAGGCAGGGGATACCGTGGGTGTTATTCTACCGCCCCCACCCACAGGGGGAGAACACTTCGGAGGAGGACTGGCAGATGACTTGCCAGGCTTCTTTGGAGATCCTGGGATCCCCAGTCTCGTTGGAGAAGGTTTCTTCTCCAAACGTGTAGGGGAGCATTTAGGCTTCCCTTTCTCCTCCTTTTTCGGGCCAGTTGAAGGATGGCTGGAAGGTGATTTTCCAGCCTTTGTTGGGGAAGTCTTTTCCCCCGCCCTTGTGGGGGAGGACTTCCCAGCCGAATGTGTCTGGGAAGAATTTTTCCCGGACGTCTTCGGCAATGCCGTACTTGCTGTCTGTTTAACCTGTGGTTTGATGTTTACTTGTTGATTACTGGATGTTTGCAGAGTTGATGGTGGGACAGAGGGTACAAAACTTACGGGATTTATGCGTACACTAGAAGCCTTCTCTGCAAAGGAGACGGAGAATTCCGGAGGAGCCATTGATTTATACTTCTTCCGTGCCTCTGGATAAGAAAGTTTATCCAGAGTCTTAATCTCCTGGATCTTTTTCTCCTTTTTAAATGTAGGGCATTCCTTGGATCGAGGGGCGTGCTCGCCAGTGCAATTAACACACACTGGTGGTGGTGTGCTGTCCGCACCGGCATGCGCCGCTTTTCCACATGCCCCGCATATTGCTGATCCCTGGCAGCGTGGTGAGGTGTGGCCAAAACGCTGGCAGTTGTAGCACCTCATAGGAGAAGGAAAATATGGTCGAACAGTGAGTGTATACATGGATACCTTAATACGTTCGGGCAGTTTCTCGAGATCGAATGTTAAGATGAAAGCCCCCGTGTCGTAGAGGTTATCACCGACACGCCTCTTAAGACGTTTAACGTCGGATACACCTCTACGAGCAAGGCTCCGGATAAGGTCATCATCGGAGGCCTTAATCAAGTCCCTATGAAAGATAACTCCTTTGCAGGAGTTAAGGGACTTGTGGCTCTCAATCTTAACTGGCACTGATCCAAACATTGTGGCTTCCAATAACTTTTTACTCTGTACGAGCGTACTGGTCTTAATGAGTACGCTACCATCCCGCAATTTCCTCATTTCATCTACTTCACCAACAAGACCTTCCACAGCATTGCTTATCAGGAACGGGTTCTCTTGAAGAAAGCTCTGTCCATCGACTCTGGTCGCAACCAGAAATCGTGGCAGACGCTCTTCAGAATCTTCCTTATTACACAGGTCAACACGATTGAAAAGTTTACGTTTCCTAACTGAACAATTAAAGGACGCAGTTTTAAGGCCTGCAGCCTTCGAAGAAGAATCACAACCAAACTCAAAAACCATCCATGTCCCACGAGTACCCGGGATATAAAAGGTCGACCTTCGGCAGAGCCCTGACGTACCGAAGGCAAGGCTATATACTCCAGAGGGCGCCCGGTATCTGGAGGTGGGTCGCTAGGAACTACTCTCCCAGTAGCCATGCATCACCTCGCCACGACCCGAAACTTGTGATTGGGGTGGGCCGCTAAGAACTACTCTCCCAGTATCCATGCATCACCTCGCCACGACCCGAAACTTGCGATTGGGGGAGGATAAAACCTCCATACTAACCTATTTTACCTATTCTAATTTTTCTTATCGTTTATTCTACCCGAGGCACAGAGGCTGGCTAGAGAGGAAGAGGAATGAAATTTAAGAAGGTGAGGACAGAAGGGTAGAAATAGTTATGAAATTTAAAGAGCACAGACACCTCTCAAGCAACTCGGGGGACACCTTGTTAGTCTGGCCCTACACCGAGGCCTATCTAGCATGGGTAACCCTGAGCTGGCACAGCCCTCGGGATCAACAAGCACACAAGCCCCCACACCGACTTCAAGGTCATGGTGTCCCTAGAGGGGGGCTCTCCTGAGTACCTCACGCTGAGTTCTGCAGGCTGACCTATTTAAGCCGGAATCGAACCTGCTGCTGATGCCGAGGTGTGAAACCGAGGTTTCGTTTGTCTCCTTTCCACCAACGTTTTGAGTTTGCCTATTACGGTGTAGAAAACTGTATTGTAATTTTCTTCTGCTTTCAACGGTGTTCTCACAATATTTCATGTTTAACTCTGCGAGCGCATGTGAGCTCTGATTGTTACCGCCATCTACGGCTATGTTGGGAACTACTTATCCCCTTTCTCCTTGAAGCTGCTCCGGCCAATCAGCGCTTGGTGTCAGCCATCTTGATGTAGATACTCTCTCTGGCGCGAGAGAGAGGGAAGCGAAGCGAGCAGGCAGTTGCTGCTTGGGAATCATGGCTAAAGGTCGTTGGCGTTCTGTACTCAAAGTGATGCTTTGGGATAGCATCATGGACTGTGGATAGTAAATCGTAAGGATGTGGGGATGTGCTCCACACCCTCATAATATTTCTTTTTTCCTCAATTTGTAACCTCGTAGTGAGTGATTGTTTTTAATATGCTGCAAAGGAAGATCTCCAACTGGTAAAGTACACATGGCCGAGCCATGTATAAATCATACTACTGATTGAGCAAGCAACCATCCTGTAAGTCAACCTTTGTTATTTTGGTATTTTCATCAGCGGTGAACTGTTCGTGTGATTTCTTCGGTGGAAACTTATTAATTATCAAAGTAGTGCGTTTCGATTATAATGATGTGGACCTTTTCATTGTTGGGTAAAATTATTGTGCTCTTCCAAAACAAAGTATCGGGTTGAAAAGACCTTGTTAATTCAGATTACCTAGTGTATAACATTTCTCGTAATGGAATTTAAGTGTTACTTGGGGTAATTTAAAAAAAAAAAGCAGTGGTGTAAAATTTTTATTATTATTATTATTATTATCATCACACCGTTATGATGTTACTGCTGCTCTGAAATTTATTTTGGTTTTAAAAGTAGGGTAATACGTGGGAGATCCAGTAGGGATTACTTGTGCTATGCTGGGTTATTTTTATTTAATTTCCTTTATTTTTTGGGGGGGGGCTTTAATCGTGTTTTGCGTATGATCTTTGCCCTTCTGGCCTCCTTTGTTTTGGTGCCATTGTTGGTTCTTCCATCGGGATTGGTTCTCCCATGGTTTAACAATTGCTTTTGTTGCCGGGGTAATGGATGTTGATTTTGGAAGTGGAATGTTGTTGGTGATGATTTTTATGTTGGGAGACTACCCTGTCTGATGTGGTTTCTGTATTTTTGACACCCCGTTGCGCATTTACTGTTTCTTGGGCACCCCAGTTGCTCTCTTTCCCTTTTCCTTCTATGTTTGTTGTGGAGGGTTTCTTTCCCTTTGTAAATTATTATGAAAAGCACTTAGCATCCCATGACTGGAACTCCCACCGTATTAATGGTACCCGTTTGTTGATGTGAAACGGATAGAGAGTAGGAACCTCTCAAGGAATAACGGTGAACCAAGAAGGTTGTATTTTCTAATTTTTAACAAGGTATCCTTTCCGAATGGAATCCACTGATAAATGATTTGGTGGTTGTTACTAAGTAAACTGGTTGAGGTGATTGTAATACTTTCTGCAGCCTATATCTTTCTTGCCGACTGGCGTTTTGTGTTTTAATTCCTTAATTTTGGTCTTTTTCTAACTCAAGGTACCATTTAATTTACTTTCATTACTTTATTACCGTCCGGCGGTTTTTTTAAAATGATTTTTCTTTAATTTATCTTTTGGTGTTTCTTGAGTTTAATTGTGTTTTCCTGTGGTTTTAAGTGAGGTCTGCTTCCCTTACTTTACCTAATTTAAATTAATCTTGTTGAATTTTAAAGGCCTCCTTATTTTAATCCTATGTCATCTGATTTTATTTAGTTTCTGGTACCTAGTTTTTTTTAAATACTACTAACTACGAGGTTGTCCTTTTTTTTAAAATTTATTAACCTGAGTTTGATGAATTATATATCCTCTTAAAAAAAAGGAAGTTTTGTCTTTATTTCCACGCAACATTTATTTGATACACTGTCGGTTGGTAGCTTGATCCACCTGTTTTTTTTTCTACCACCTGGAGGTAAGTTTTTTTTTTCTATGTTCCTTTTGGTGTTTTCTGGGTGTGTAGTGTTTATCACGCTTCCGTTTCGTTCTTTTCAACTAGATTTTGTTCTGTGTTGTGTTTTTACTGCCAATCAGTTTAGTTGGCACCGGGTAACCTAACTGGTGGGGCAGTAAGTGGTAGTTTCAGAGCGTGGTTCCTAAGTTGACTACGCTCGTGCTAGTGTTAATTACCTGTAGGTCGGTCGTATCCCCCTTTCTTGAAAACTGTACAGTGTGTCAAATAGTTGAGTGGTGGAAAAAAGGCAAATGGTCTTAAAGGTTACTTACTTTTGTGAAAAGAAGCGCATTTATCTTGATTAATTTGTTGGAATTTTGTTTCATGTACCTCCACGATGTCTCGAGCGGTCCTGTTTCCCCACAAGCTCCGTAAGGCAGAGTTAACCTATGAGCTAGCGATACGTGGAGCTAGTCCTGCGGGTTCTGTTGCTGATTGTGCTAATCTTCTTTCCGAGCTTATTCAGGTGCCCATTAATCCATCCCGTGTTCGCCCCAGCAATGTTGGTGAGTCACTTCATTTTATCACTGAGGCCTTGACAGAGATAGAAGTAATAAGGGAAGAGTTCTTGGAATTGTCTCCTACTAAAGCACAAATTGACCGTTTAAAGGCCAGAGTATATCACTACTTGGGAAGGATCCATGATTTGTTGTCGCTTAAACCTGAACCCGAGTTTATCTCTCTGTGCACCAAATTGTTGGCTATTGCCTCTAGCATTTCCGCTGAGCTGGACCTGATGAGTGGTGGTGGTGGTGATTATTGTTTTAAGAGGAAGTACAACTAGGCAACCATCCTCTATATAACACTAATCAGAGAGAAAAACGGAAGGGACCAACACTTCGAAAAATGAAGATATCGGCCAAAGGAAGACAAGGGCCACGAAGGGCATGAAAATGAAAGACTCCCTAGCCCTCGCAAACCTAATAGCGTCGGGGTCGTAAAAGAACAAGAGTTGACCAAGAAAGGTCGGATAGGATAGATGAAAGTGAGGAGCCTGGCACAAGTAAGTGGAAGCAAAGCCAGGACTCAGCTGAGGGCCCCGTGGTCGCCAACCCACGCTCCAAAGTTCAGAGCCCCTGGGGCCTCTTTTAGTCGCCTCTTACGACAGGCAGAGGATACCGTGGGTCTGGACCTGATGATTGCCAACAGAGATATGGATAACCTAAAAATCAGTCAAAAATGTAATCCTTCTGACCCTATTCCTCTGTGTTCCTCAAACCATGTAGTTACCCCTCCTAATAACCAGGGCTTATGTTGTGCTGCCTCTCCCGTCCTGGAAAGTTTGTTCTCTAAAATGAGCCTTACTCCCACCTACAACCCTTTAAAGGAGCTTTTCCATGGGGTGAAAAATTTCTCAGTAGATTCGATTGAGGAAAGCATTCGTTTTCTGCGGTTTCTAGTAGAAATGAAGGATTCCGGTAAAGTTTATTCTATCGATGATTTGGGTATCCTTCGTGCTCTTTTCTCCCATTGTGAAGGTATTCTGAAACGGGAAGTCTCAGAGGCCATTTCATCAAAACTTAAGGTTGATGAATTTCATGAATCAGTGTTGAAAAAATTTATTCCCTCCTTGGCGTTACAGAGCTTAATTCCTCAACATTGTTTTCGGATGCAGTTCCTTCATGAAAATTTACTTTCTTATATCCTTGACCTCAGATTTTTCTGTAAAGTTTTCAAAATTACTGTTCCCGAGGAAGAAATGGTGGCAAGAATTTTAAAAGGGATCTCTCCTTCATACAGGTCCTACCTTTCCCTGAGTAAGTGCCCCACTAATTTTGATGAACTGGAGGTTGCATGCTCCTTCGCTGAAGACGTCAAGCATGGAGATGCCTCCAGAACTGTAAGTTTACCTCCACCCGCCAAACCTGTTCCTCCTGTCCACTCTTCTATGTATAATGATGCCAATGCCAAGAAGTGTTTTAACTGCGGTTCTAGGAATCACCTCAGGAAAGCTTGTACTGTAGTTAAGCGCCACTCTAGGGGTTGTTGCTATACTTGCGGATCTGCTCAGCATCTTAAGAATAATTGCCCCTTGTCTGCTCCTAAATCCGGTCAATGACTAGGAGTTTCCCAAATAAAGTATAAAAATTCTAATTTTGGAAGGTCTCCGGGTTCTGCTAAGGTTATCTGTCCCCAAAGGTGTAATAAGATTTCTACCTGTGGTGTTTCCCAGGGTACCTTTGCTGAAGTGGAAGTAAATAACGAACCCCTGTTAGCTTTGATTGATTCTGGCAGTATTGTCAACGTGATTAATTTTGGATGGTATTCCAAGCTGAAGAGTGCTTGTAAACTGGATGAATTATTACCTGTTGGTGTGAAGTGTGTGGCTGCTAATGGGAACAAGTTGGAAATTCTGGGGGCTGTAAAGGTAAAAGTAAGAATTGGGAATTTCACCTGGAAAATCACGTGCCTTGTGGCACCTAACCTGTCTTGCAACATGATTTTAGGGACAGGTTTCTTGTCGAAAACGGGACTAGTTATGGATCTTCAAGCTAGGATGTTTTTCTTTAAATTTTCTCCTGATTCTAAATTTAATTTTAGGGATCTTTCCTCGTGTGCAATCAAGGTTTCCTGTGTAGATGAGTCAGTGCCGGAAGGAGTTGGTGAAATTGATAAATTGGATCTCAGCCATTTAAGTGAGGAGGAAGCTGAACGTATTCGTGTTCTATGTAATGATTTCCCTGATGTGTTTACTAGCAAGCTAGGAGTTACTGATGTTCTCGAGTATCAGATTGAGTTATCAGATAACACTCCTGTCAGATCCCCTCCTTACCGCCTCTCACCTCCTCGTATGCTCGAGCTTAAAAAGATTATTGACCAAATGTTAGCTGACGGAGTGATCCGTCCATCTACCTCTCCCTATGCATCCCCGGTCTTCCTGGTACCTAAACCCTCTGGAGGTTTCAGGGCTGTTATCGATTACAGGGCTTTAAACCGCAAGGTCATCTTGCAATCCATCCCTTTACCCGATCTGCACACTTGTCTTGGGTGGTTCTCGGGTGCCAAGTTTTTCACCGTGTTAGATCTCAATCAGGCATATTACCAAGTCCCATTGTCTAAGTCTTCCATTCCACTGACCGCCTTCATCACTGATTGGAACCTCTATGAATTTCTGAGACTTCCGTTTGGCATCTCTTGTGGCGCGGCTGTTCTCACGAGGCTGTTAGACACTATTCTCTCTGATATTAAGTTTAGGTTCGTCTTTAATTACCTTGATGACCTGGTTATATTCTCAAAAACCTTCGAAGAACATGTCGAACATGTTAGAGAAGTCCTGGATCGCTTGAGGAAAGCTGGACTGACTGTCAAGTTGTCAAAGGTAGCGTTTGCTAAGCCGAGTATGTCTTTCCTTGGACATGTGGTTTCCTCCGATGGTATCTCCATCGACCACTCTAGGACTCAGGCTATTAGGGACTTTCGACCCCCTAAAGATGTTAAAAGCATCGCACGGTTCGTAGGCATGGTCAATTTTTTCAGGAAGTTCATTCCTAATTTTGCAGAGATAGCTGCTCCGTTAAATCATCTTAGACGTAAAGACGTGAAGTTCTTCTGGGGTCGTCCTCAGCAAGAAGCCTTTGAAGCTTTGAAATCCGCTCTGATGAATGCTCCCGTTTTGGCTATTCCAAATTTTAATAAAAGGTTCATAGTGCAAACTGACGCCTCTGGCAAAGCGATTGCTGGTGTTCTTCTACAAGAGTACGAGGATGGGCGTAGGCCCGTAGCTTACGTGTCCAGGACTCTTACCAACTTAGAAAACAAGTACTCCATTTATGAGTTGGAATCTCTGACCGTGTTGTTTGCCCTGGAAAAATTCAGACCCTTCATCGAGCATGTTAATTTTGATCTCGAGACAGACAACCAAGCTCTTTCTTGGGTATTGAACCGACCCAAGAGAACTGGTCGTATCACTAGATGGGCTTTGAGGATTTCATCTTTCAATTTCAATGTCAGGCATATCAGGGGTTCTGAGAACGTCATCGCCGACGGCCTAAGTAGGATGTTTGAAGATAATTTTGGCACCGATGTAAATCCTGATGATAAAAAAATTGTAACTAACGTCTTTGGAGTTAATGCCATTCTTTCGGATCTTCCTCTACTATATCATGAAATTGCAGATCATCAGAAAACTGATCCTGATTTGAAGGATATCATTGATAAGCTTAACGGAGGATCTGTAGTAAAGCCATACTCTCTTGTTAAGGGTGTTCTTTGTTGTAAAGGTCGAAAGAGTCGGAATTTCAAAATTGTTGTCCCTAGGGTCCTTGTCCCGGAAATTTTCAAATATTATCACTGCTCTCCCATTGGGGGACATTTGGGTACGTTCAAGACTAGGGAAAAGATTAGACAGATCTTCATTTGGAAAAAGATGGATAATGACATTAGAAACATGGTGAAATCTTGTCAAGCCTGTGCTATTAGCAAACCGAGTTTGAACAACCGTGTGGGATTTTTATCTTCTTCTCAAGCCTCTCGCCCAATGGAACGGCTCTTCATCGATTTCTTGGGTCCGCTCCCCCGTTCTACCTTAGGAAACACCCACATTTTCGTGTGCATTGATGCCTTTTCTCGATTCAGTTGGATTATCCCTACGAGATCTACTGACACTCGAACGACTATCAGTTGTTTGAACTCTATCTTTGCGTCCTTTGGTCCTCCCAAGTTTTTAGTCTCCGACAATGCCAGTACTTTCACCAGCCATTCATTCAGGAAATATTTGTTCGAGTTGTGCATCTCACATGTAACTACCACTCCATACTATCCTAACCCATCTTACGCTGAGAGAATGAACAGGAATCTAAAGTCCGCCTTGATTGCGTTTCATCATAACAATCAGTCCAAGTGGGATTCTTGCCTGCACTGGTTGGCCCATGCGTTCAACTCAGCCTTACACGAAACTCATGGTAAGACGCCTATGTCTCTGATGTTTGGTTATCCTCCGTATTCGCCCATGTCCAACCTACTTGGAATCGATGATCTTCTTCCTGACCTGTCCAAGCCCAATGATCTTCAGAAAATTTGGGATGAAGTGAGGAAAAATCTGTCTGTATCGTACGAGAAGGCTAAGAAACGGTACAACAAGGGTAGAAAATCAACAAGGTTGAAGGTTGGAGACCAAGTCTTCATTAAATGCTACCCAATTAGTAAAGCTATCAAAAAATTTACTGCTAAACTGGCTCCCAGGTACCAAGGACCTTGTACCATTTTGCAGTTCTTGTCCCCTGTATCTGTGTTAGTTAGTGATCCCATCGCTAAGAGAATTAGGCGAGTTCATCTGTCTCAAATCAAATCTGGTTAAGGTGTAGTTTCCCTTTGGTTTCCCTTTAATTTTGGTGTTTGGTGCAACCTTTGGTAGGATGTGGTGTACGGTTTAAAGATGCGCCTAAGAACTACCTTTAGTGGGCCAATTAGGGTTAATTCATTGGTGGTGTGTAAAACCATGGAATATTTTCTGATTTTTTTAAAATCTCTGTATCGATTCCCTGGCTTATGATAGGTTTCCCGTGCGAGCTTTTCCTTTGATAGGTCTGGAAAATTATCCTGTAATGTCTCTTGTTGATATTTCGTAGTGAATCGGACTTGGCATGTGAAGCTTAATTATCTTATGTAGACCTTGTAGCTCCGCTATTTGGTGAATTTCTAGTCAATCTACCTGTGTTAAGTTAAAACTTGGCTAAAATCGTCCTGCCTGTGCTATCCTTCCGTGCCCTGCTAGGTTCTATTTCTTGTTCCCATTCTAGGGTAGCTTGGGTTTGTCTACAACCCTGGATTGTTCTCCCAAAAAAAATTAAGTCTGCATAATCTGTAGCTATTGATTTTCATCGTGATTTGCGTATGCACTGTGGGGTTAGGGCTCCCTTTCGAGATGTTGTACATTATCATTATCTCTGGTTTCTCTGGTTCTTCTGTCTCTGGGCTGTTTGTTTCATTTCTACTGTAAGATTGCTCTCTCGTGCTGATAGTAAGGTGCCATTGCAGGATTTGGCTTCCCTTGTAATATCATTTGTTAATTGGGGTAGGTTGAAAAACTCTTCTAATGTCAGTGAAGCCTTCTTTATGTTAAATCTTTGGCGGATGTGATTAGTTGTGAAGGAGCTCTGTTGATTGGTGTTGAGAGTGGTAACCTGTTTGCCTTGTGCATGGACTTGAGTCTTCCTGGTTCTCCACTGCCTGACGGTTGGTAATAGGTGCTCCTCCCTTGCTAATTCATCTTATGTCCTGTTCCTTACTATTCCCATGTCTTTGGGGGTTGTGAGTTCCTTTTGAGATTGGCTGGTCGCTAGTTCGTTGTACCTAAAAGTTCTTCGTACTCTATTTGATAACTGTTGGAAATTTCCTTTTCATTATTGATTTCTGTAGCCCCACGATAATCTTTTAGTTCTCTGCTCCTCTGGAAGCTTTATTCGCCAGGTTCCTTGTTTCAAATTATTTGATCTGTTTCCTGTTCTGTGCTGTTCTATGCGAGTTGTGTGTTCTTGTAGTATATAGAGTATCCTACCTTATCTACCTGTTGTGTTTGGTTGTCAAGTAAGGTCCTTAACCTGAGAATTCTACTTCTTTAGCTGCGTTTGGTTTGGTGTTTGGCCTGTATCTGGTGGCGTCATCTCGGTACCGAAGTGTTGTTTGATGAGTAAATTTTGATGGTCGCATGATGACTTCTTTGCATGGTGTTGAAGATTGTGAAATCTTTTAAACCCTGATGGGCTGGCACATGTTTCTGGAAGTTATTGTGGTTTTGATGTTGTGTAGTCGTTATTGGGTAGTTATGACACTTGATAGAAGATTGTACGGCCTTCTGATTTCTCCTGTGTCCTGGTAGATTTGGGAATTGTTGTTTTTTGGTTGCACGCAACTCTTGTAGTATTGTATGAAGGTGGATTTAGGTAACTGGTTTCCTGTTGTATTTTTGTTTCTGCCATTCCCTTGTTTTCATGCATAACCTGTTTCTCTGATGTCATCATGTATTCCTTTATTATTGCTATAAGTTCATTTAATGTCGACCTACCGCTCTAGGTGTTTCTTGGCGGATTTCGATGCTTGTCGATATGGTCGTTTTAACGTCTATCGTTCTGTGTTTCTTAGAAAAAGTATGGGATTATTTGAGGAAACTCTGGATGTATGCTAGCGTCCTTCCGCTAAATGATCATGAGGTTTGTGGGTAGCCTTCCTTCCTTCTTCCTAGTCTTATGGAATATTTTTCCTATCGTCCTGCCTCGTCTCTGCCATTTATTCTTTTATTTACCTCATCTCCTTGGGAAATGGAGATAGGTACCTCTCTGCTGTTGAGCAACAGGGTGATGTCACTTATCTTTAGTCCGATTTGTGTTGAGGTCCTGACGGGCTACTGGTAGGTTATGTTGTGTAGGACATGGTTCCCCTTCTTCCTGCTGGTCAACTGATCTGAGGCGTATTTCACGTTCCTTTTAATTTGATTAGCTGTCCGGGTGGGAAATAACTGGAGTTAGCGGACGTTGGTTGGTCTTTGGGTTGTGCTTGTGTCTAAACTCATGAAATTTTATTTTCTCAAAACCTCTCCGGTTATGTTTTTCCCATGGTACTGCTATGGTCTTGTGAAATTTAATTCTGTCCATCCCGGTTACTCGTTACCTGATGCTGTTGATAGTTTGGTCGTTGATGACCAACTTGAACGCGTGCCCTCCATCTATTTGAGCTCTAGATGTCTCCGTCCGTTCTATCAATTTGCTCTTCCTGAGTAAACCTTTGCCCTGTAGCCATGGATTTGTTTTTTGCTAAACTTGTCTTTCTGGTGTACTTATTCTGATCGCTATACTGTGTCATATTTTCTTTCTACTGGGTTATGTATGTGATTTCTTGTGTGGCACTGTAAACCTGAGTATTACTAATTTTGGGAAGATTTCTGTAGTATATTTGGTAATCTAGCCTTTAGTTGGCTCCACTGTGGGTGGTTCTGCGGCGTTTCTGTGGCAGTTCTGTGGAATTGCATGGTCATGTTGCCTATTTCCTAAACTGTACTTTTTGAGGTACGTGGTATTTTTTTTTTTTGCAATCATGTATCTACCGTCTAGTCATCTTGTTGAAACTCCCTAAAGTGAGTATTTGGGGTTCGTTTAGTTTTCCTTTCCTAAGGTTAAGCTGTGTCTGTGCGTAGCCTAGCTACCGTGTTGTAGTTAATGTGTAAGTGTGCTCCTTCGTTGAGGGCATTAATTCTTCTTAATTAATTGGTGTAAATTTTAATTGACCTTATTTAAGGGGGTTTCTTTCTGATATCGGAAACCTTGATTGTGCTCCAATTGTATGCATGTGACTTATCTGTTATTGTAATTTTTGCTCCTTGCTATTTTTTTTTTGGAATTTTTCTGTTTAGTAAGGTTCCTTTCCTTTCCTTTACTTATTTTTTTCCTTTTCCTTGCTCTTGGTACCTTCTCAAGCCAAAGATATACACTAGTGCCAACCTAATTAATCACGTGACCTGGATATTTTGGATTTTATCACCTTATTTTTGATTACTCACCAACGTTGCATTTTCCTTCCCTCCCTTTTGGTCCTTCTTTTTTCTTTTGCGGGCCATTTCGCTGTAATTGAAACAATCTTGATGGTGCGTTTCTTTATTAGCAACCCGATTTAATAAAGAAAATTAGTTTAAAGGTTGGAAGGGTACTGTAAGAAATGTTAGGTGATCTACCCTGAACTGTAGTGGACTTAAAATACTGGTTTCTAATGGTCCATTGAACTTCTCTTGTAAACAAGGTGTGTTTGGTGATTGAAGTCTGCAAGCGAAGAACATTGGTTCTGGTTATGTGAAAATTTTTAAAACTTCCAGATTCCACATAAACTCAGGAATGGTTATGGTAAAGCGTTTGCTATGAAACTGTATGTGAAAGGTAATCTAAAGCGAACTTGGTGTAAAACATGTAGGAAAATTGAATCTTTAAACTGTTTGGAGATTGTGAATTTCAAAAGAAAAACTGTGTTGTGGCGCTGTGTAAGTTTATCGTAATCTATAACTTCCGGACCTTGAACTGTGTTCAATGAACTTAATGGTTGATTGGTGGTGAGCTATGTACATTGCCCGTTTTGGAATGCTTTAACTTCTGCATGCTATGACAATCTGAAGATGGACTTGGTACCAGTGACTTTTATTTGTTGTGGACTGAAACACTTAAAATCTAGCTTAATTTCATACACTGGACTACGTCTTGGAGTGATGTAAGAAGATATGTAACCCTTAAAGGGGGGGAGGCTGAAACCGAGGTTTCGTTTGTCTCCTTTCCACCAACGTTTTGAGTTTGCCTATTACGGTGTAGAAAACTGTATTGTAATTTTCTTCTGCTTTCAACGGTGTTCTCACAATATTTCATGTTTAACTCTGCGAGCGCATGTGAGCTCTGATTGTTACCGCCATCTACGGCTATGTTGGGAACTACTTATCCCCTTTCTCCTTGAGTGGTGGTGGTGATTTTTGTTTTAAGAGGAAGTACAACGAGGTAATCATCCTCTCTGAACAAATAAGTGGAAAAGAAATTTAAAATATAAAACAAAATTATTTATTCAACAAAGGAATTTGGAAACGCAGTACAAAATAAAACAAAACATAATTATAAAACTAGGCCGAAAGGATTACTAACGTATCAAAAGGGAACGTACGTTCCGTGGTGGTGGTGGTGATTATTGTTTTAAGAGGAAGTACAACTAGGCAACCATCCTCTATTTAACACTAATCAGAGAGAAGTAATGGAAGGGGTCCGACACTTCGAAAAATGAAGATATCGGCCAAAGGAAGACAAGGGCCACGAAGGGCGTGAAAATGAAAGACTCCCTAGCCCTCGCAAACCTAATAGCGTCGGGGTCGGAAAAGAACAAGAGTTGACCAAGGGAGGTCGGATAGGATAGATAAAAGTGAGGAGCCTGGCACGAGTAAGTGGAAGCAATGCCAGGACTCAGCTGAAGGCCCCGTGGTCGCCAACCCACGCTCCAAAGTTCAGAGCCCCTGGGGCCCCTTTTAGTCGCCTCTTACGACAGGCAGGGGATACCGTGGGTGTTATTCTACCGCCCCCACCCACAGGGGGAAACGTACGTTCCCTGAGTAACAGTACACTTGTAATTTACATACCTTTGATAAGTCCACTCTCGCACATAAAGCGGATGACGAGATCAGCAGTAGTCGCGTCATCGGCTAGTATGCGTTCGAGTGTTTCCTGCAGGCCGAGGCTCCGTCTTAGGCCAGAGAGATGCGCGCACTCTGTGAGGATGTGGGCCACGGTGAATTCGGCACCACAAGAACACACTGGGGGGTCTTCCCTCTTTAGGAGATAAGAGTGCGTGGATCGTAAATGACCTATCCTCAGCCTGCACAGTACTATGGCCTCTCTCCGTGAAGGTCGGAAAGAGGACCGCCACACGGTAGTTGTCTTCTTAATTGCTCTCAGCTTGTTGGGAGTTCGGATATCTAGCCACTCCGATTCCCAGAACGCCAAGATGGTTCGACGTAGCTGAGAACAAATATCCTTAGCAGGTACATTGACGGGTCTTGGAGGTAAAAGTGCAGCTTCCTTTGCTGCTTCATCCGCAAGTTCGTTTCCCGCAATCCCAACGTGGCTTGGAAGCCACGCGAAAGTAATTCTGGTGCTAGCATCGCTTAACCTGGCTAGAAGGTCATGTATCTGCTGCACCAGTGGGTGTTGCGAGAAACAGGTTTCAATAGACTGCAGAGAGCTTAACGAATCGGTACACATAAGAAAGTGGCTTCTTTCGTCACGCAGTGCAAACTGCAGAGCCTCTAAGATGGCGTAAAGCTCTGCAGTATACACGCTACATGCTTTAGGGAGGAGATCTTCGTACTAATATCATCAATGACGGAGGAGCAACCAACATTATCTCCGATTTTAGAACCGTCCGTGAAGATAAGTCTCGCAGCCGGATATTGGTGAACGAAGTCCTGGAAATACCTCCGATGAACGGAGGAATCCGTGTTCACCTTGGGTCCACGGAGCAGATCTAGACGTATATCCGGTCGCGGAACCGGCCAATCAGCGCTTGGTGTCAGCCATCTTGATGTAGATACTCTCTCTGGCGCGAGAGAGAGGGAAGCGAAGCGAGCAGGCAGTTGCTGCTTGGGAATCATGGCTAAAGGTCGTTGGCGTTCTGTACTCAAAGTGATGCTTTGGGATAGCATCATGGACGGTGGATAGTAAATCGTAAGGATGTGGGGATGTGCTCCACACCCTCATAATATTTCTTTTTTCCTCAATTTGTAACCTCGTAGTGAGTGATTGTTTTTAATATGCTGCAAAGGAAGATCTCCAACTGGTAAAGTACACATGGCCGAGCCATGTATAAGTCATACTACTGATTGAGCAAGCAACCATCCTGTAAGTCAACCTTTGTTATTTTGGTATTTTCATCAGCGGTGAACTGTTCGTGTGATTTCTTCGGTGGAAACTTATTAATTATCAAAGTAGTGCGTTTCGATTATAATGATGTGGACCTTTTCATTGTTGGGTAAAATTATTGTGCTCTTCCAAAACAAAGTATCGGGTTGAAAAGACCTTGTTAATTCAGATTACCTAGTGTATAACATTTCTCGTAATGGAATTTAAGTGTTACTTGGGGTAATTTTAAAAAAAAAAGCAGTGGTGTAAAATTTTTATTATTATTATTATTATTATTATTATTATTATTATCATCACACCGTTATGATGTTACTGCTGCTCTGAAATTTATTTTGGTTTTAAAAGTAGGGTAATACGTGGGAGATCCAGTAGGGATTACTTGTGCTATGCTGGGTTATTTTTATTTAATTTCCTTTATTTTTTGGGGGGGGGGCTTTAATCGTGTTTTGCGTATGATCTTTGCCCTTCTGGCCTCCTTTGTTTTGGTGCCATTGTTGGTTCTTCCATCGGGATTGGTTCTCCCATGGTTTAACAATTGCTTTTGTTGCCGGGGTAATGGATGTTGATTTTGGAAGTGGAATGTTGTTGGTGATGATTTTTATGTTGGGAGACTACCCTGTCTGATGTGGTTTCTGTATTTTTGACACCCCGTTGCGCATTTACTGTTTCTTGGGCACCCCAGTTGCTCTCTTTCCCTTTTCCTTCTATGTTTGTTGTGGAGGGTTTCTTTCCCTTTGTAAATTATTATGAAAAGCACTTAGCATCCCATGACTGGAACTCCCACCGTATTAATGGTACCCGTTTGTTGATGTGAAACGGATAGAGAGTAGGAACCTCTCAAGGAATAACGGTGAACCAAGAAGGTTGTATTTTCTAATTTTTAACAAGGTATCCTTTCCGAATGGAATCCACTGATAAATGATTTGGTGGTTGTTACTAAGTAAACTGGTTGAGGTGATTGTAATACTTTCTGCAGCCTATATCTTTCTTGCCGACTGGCGTTTTGTGTTTTAATTCCTTAATTTTGGTCTTTTTCTAACTCAAGGTACCATTTAATTTACTTTCATTACTTTCTTACCGTCCGGTGTTTTTTTAAAATGATTTTTCTTTAATTTATCTTTTGGTGTTTCTTGAGTTTAATTGTGTTTTCCTGTGGTTTTAAGTGAGGTCTGCTTCCCTTATTTTACCTAATTTAAATTAATCTTGTTGAATTTTAAAGGCCTCCTTACTTTAATCCTATGTCATCTGATTTTATTTAGTTTCTGGTACCTAGTTTTTTTAAATACTACTAACTACGAGGTTGTCCTTTTTTTAAAATTTATTAACCTGAGTTTGATGAATTATATATCCTCTTAAAAAAAAGGAAGTTTTGTCTTTATTTCCACGCAACATTTATTTGATACACTGTCGGTTGGTAGCTTGATCCACCTGTTTTTTTTTCTACCACCTGGAGGTGGTGGTGGTGATTATTGTTTTAAGAGGAAGTACAACTAGGCAACCATCCTCTATATAACACTAATCAGAGAGAAAATATGGAAGGGACCGACCCTTCGAAAAATGAAGATATCGGCCAAAGGAAGACAAGGGCCACGAAGGGCGTGAAAATGAAAGACTCCCTAGCCCTCGCAAACCTAATAGCGTCGGGGTCGGAAAAGAACAAGAGTTGACCAAGGGAGGTCGGATAGGATAGATGAAAGTGAGGAGCCTGACACAAGTAAGTGGAAGCAATGCCAGGACTCAGCTAAGGGCCCCGTGGTTGCCAACCCACGCTCCAAAGTTCAGAGCCCCTGGGGCCCCTTTTAGTCGCCTCTTACGACAGGCAGGGGATACCGTGGGTGTTATTCTACCGCCCCCACCCACAGGGGGAACCACCTGGAGGTAAGTTTTTTTTTTCTATGTTCCTTTTGGTGTTTTCTGGGTGTGTAGTGTTTATCACGCTTCCGTTTCGTTCCTTTCAACTAGATTTTGTTCTGTGTTGTGTTTTTACTGCCAATCAGTTTAGTTGGCACCGGGTAACCTAACTGGTGGGGCAGGTGTCAGAATTTAAGAGTTCTGCAGCGGATCGAGCCTTAGAATGTTAGCGCGCGATCCTCGTCCTCTGGACTTAAACGGGAGGGTACTAAGCTAAGCAAGAAGCCGACATCCGCGGTATTCCTTACCTGTAGGCACCTAAAGTTATTGAGCTAAGACCGCATCCGGCTAGATCATGTAATTACACGTTATGACGATCGCGCAGGTCCCTCGCCTAGCATTTGCTATTTTTACGGCTTCCAACAGTAAGGGTTCGAACCCGCTATCTCCCAAAGTAGCGAGAATGATTGAGGGTACAAGAGTGTTGCGGGTGTTTCATCTGTCGGATGGAGGCGATCCTACTGTTGCATATTACATTCTCAGGTAGTTTCGAATAACTAGAGGGCGTGCAAAAAGCTAGCATTAAGTAAGGGCATATAACGCTGTTGATGGGGACGTTAAACCTTGTGCAGACTCCTTCGAAAATGATTGTGAGTACAAGATGTTGATGGAGATTCATCTGTCGGATGGAGGCGATCCTACTGTTGCATATTACTTTCTCAGGTAGTTTCGAATAACCAGAGGGTGTGCAAAAAGCTAGCATTAAGTAAGGGCATATAACGCTGTTGATGGGGACGTTAAACCTTGTGCAGACTCCTTCGAAAATGATTGTGAGTACAAGATGTTGATGGTGATTCATCTGTCGGATGGAGGCTTAAAGCTGTGTGTAGGCTTCATCGGTAGGAGTAGGCTATGTACCGAAACCGGGTTTTACCCTCTCGCTACTATTGTATATTACATTCTTAGGCAGTTTCGAATAACCAGAGGGTGTGCAAAAAGCCAGCATTAAGTAAGGGTATATGACGCTGTTGATGGGGACGTCAAACCTTGTACAGGCTCCTTCAACAGGAGTAGCCTATATGCCGGTACCGTGCAGGCTCTTTCAATAGGAGTAGGCTATGTGCTTGCACTAGGTTATACCCTCTCCGTACAAACATGATATTTTATCTTAAGAACTTACACCAGAAGGAATTACTAACACGATTAAGAAAATGTTCCGTGAGTTACAAGTAGCTTATCATGCACGCACTGTCCTCGCTGAAGGTTACTACAGCCGGAAGACTAGCGTACAATTTCAGTCAACGCATGCATTCGGCACCTCACTCTGACTGACTGCGCTGATACAACTTCAAAGACAGTGTTCTAAGCAGTGGAACAAAAATCGAACAACGAATGATGTAACCCGGTGTGAGCACATAGCCTGTTCCTAAAGCTTAACATTGTAAATGTTAGGAGCTCCTTTTTTACAGCTAGATGCGGTTCCTAACGTAACAGGACCGGGATTAAAAATATAATTTACAGCCGAGTGCCCCCTCCTGACGCAAGATTTTAAATCGCAAGAATCTGTTTTACGGTTAGATGCCCTTCCTGACGCTGAAAGACCAGGATTTAGCCAGTTACCCTTCCTGATGTAACAAGGCTAGAATTTATTTTTAGGCTGCACTTGGCTAGAAATAGCCACACAAAATTATTACTATTATTATTATTATTATTATTATTATTATTATTATTATTATTATTATTATATAGAAAGAGAATTGCCGGCTCCTACGGTTTCGGTTGTAAGTTTGAAATTATAAGATTAACCTCTCCTATAGCATGCGGAGAGAAGAGAACAACTATTTATCAATAGAAATGAGCTAAATGTTACGATGTTCGGAAGAAACCCAGTTTCAACCTATAGAAATCGGACATGGTAGTAAGTTTGAAATTATAAGATTAACCTCTTCTATAGCATGAGCATTGAAGAGAACAACTATTTATCAATAGACTAAAGTTACAATGTTCGGAAGAAACCAAGTTTCAACCTACAGAGTTCAGACATTGTCGTGAGTTTTACTAAGCTAAGCCTATATCCACAGTACCCCCTACCTGTAAACAACAACACGAAACGCTGAGGTACCGAAATATACAAATTCTACAAACAGACGTATTTGTACTACGATTAAACGGGAATGTTTGAGCTCAGCTCGATAAGCTGCTAATAATTTTAATGCGAACTGTACGCGTGCAGTAGGCTTCGTACTCCGCTGAGGCAAACACATTCCAGGTAGGAGCTGGCTAGCCGGATGTAGCTTGTGTGTGTGTGTGTGTGTGTGTGTGTGTGTGTGTGTGTGTGTGTGTGTGTGTGTGTGTGTGGTGTGTGTGTGTGTGTGTGTGTAGGCTTGCTTCAAACTCCATCTAAAACACATATCCCAGATACTTTTCTTATTCAGGTACTCTAAAGTCTGCTTATTCGAAACCCGGTGCTAGTACATACCTACTCGCAAGGTATAACGCCTGAAATGCACTAGGAAGCAGCTAGCTGCTGCTCTCCTCCTGTTTTTACAACCGGTTGCCCCTTCCTAACATGAGATTTTATATTGTAAGAACCTATTTTACGGCCGGATGCTCTTCCTGACGGAAGAATCAGTTTTACAGCTAGAAATTTAAATCACAGTTTCTTGAACTATTGTTTTACCGCTAGATGCCCCTCCTAGCGCTGAAAAACCAGGATTTAGCCAGTTAACATTCCTGATGTAACAACAAGCATGTTAGGTACAAGTTATGCTAACCAAACAACCGCTATCATACGCAAGCCGTCCAAAACTGTACTCTTGTTTTCTCTTAGAATAAATCGATGTTCTGATCATATGTTGTATCGAGTACAGTGTTCTATTATATATATTCTTAATCGCTTCTTTCTAAATTGTCCGCTACTACTATCAAGAGCGCAGCACGGTGCTCTCAGATGGCGGATGTGGAATTTGCCGCCACCACATGTCAAAGGTGGTGGTGGTGGTGATTATTGTTTTAAGAGGAAGTACAACTAGGCAACCATCCTCTATATAACACTAATCAGAGGAAAAAAGGGAAGGGATCCGACACTTCGAAAAATGAAGATATCGGTCAAAGAAAGACAAGGGCCACGAAGGGCGTGAAAATGAAAGACTCCCTAGCCCTCGCAAACCTAATAGCGTCGGGTGGTGGTGGTGATTATTGTTTTAAGAGGAAGTACAACTAGACAACCATCCTCTATATAACGCTAATCAGAGAGAAAAATGGAAGGGGTCCGACACTTCGAAAAATGAAGGTATCGGCCAAAGAAAGACAAGGGCCACGAAGGTGGTGGTGGTGATTATTGTTTTAAGAGGAAGTACAACTAGGCAACCATCCTCTATATAACACTAATCAGATGGAAAATTGGAAGGGGTCCGACACTTCGAAAAATGAAGGTATCGGCCAAAGGAAGACAAGGTGGTGGTGATTATTGTTTTAAGAGGAAGTACAACTAGGCAACCATCCTCTATATAACACTAATCAGAGGGAAAAATGGAAGGGGTCCGACACTTCGAAAAATGAAGATATCGGCCAAAGGAAGGCAAGGGCCATGAAGGGCGTGAAAATGAAAGACTCCCTAGCCCTCGCAAATCTCATAGCGTCGGGGTCGGAAAAGAACAAGAGTTGACCAAGAGAGGTCGGATAGGATAGATGAAAGTGAGGAGACTGACACAAGTAAGTGGAAGCAATGCCAGGACTCAGCTAAGGGCCCCGTGGTCGCCAACCCACGCTCCAAAGTTCAGAGCCCCTGGGGCCTCTTTTAGTCGCCTCTTACGACAGGCAGAGGATACCGTGGGTGTTATTCTACCGCCCCCACCCACAGGGGGAGGGCCACGAAGGGCGTGAAAATGAAAGACTCCCTAGCCCTCGCAAACCTAATAGCGTCGGGTGGTGGTGGTGATTATTGTTTTAAGAGGAAGTACAACTAGGCAACCATCCTCTATATAACACTAATCAGAGGAAAAAATGGAAGGGATCCGACACTTCGAAAAATGAAGATATCGGTCAAAGAAAGACAAGGGCCACGAAGGGCGTGAAAATGAAAGACTCCCTAGCCCTCGCAAACCTAATAGCGTCGGGGTCGGAAAAGAACAAGAGTTGACCAAGGGAGGCCGGATAGGATAGATGAAAGTGAGGAGCCTGGCACAAGTAAGTGGAAGCAATGCCAGGACTCAGCTGAGGGCCCCGTGGTCGCCAACCCACGCTCCAAAGTTCAGAGCCCCTGGTGGTGGTGATTATTGTTTTAAGAGGAAGTACAACTAGGCAACCATCCTCTATATAACACTAATCAGAGGGAAAAAATGGAAGGGATCCGATACTTCGAAAAATGAAGATATCGACCAAAGTAAGAGAAGGGCCACGAAGGGCGTGAAAATGAAAGACTCCCTAGCCCTCGCAAACCTAATAGCGTCGGGGTCAGAAAAGAGCAAGAGTTGACCAAGAGAGGTCGGATAGGATAGATGAAAGTGAGGAGCCTGGCACAAGTAAGTGGAACAAATGCCAGGACTCAGCTGAGGGCCCCGTGGTCGCCAACCCACGCTCCAAAGTTCAGAGCCCCTGGGGCTAATAGCGTCGGGGTGGTGGTGGTGGTGATTATTGTTTTAAGAGGAAGTACATCTGGGCAACCATCCTCTATATAACACTAATCAGAGGGAAAATATGGAAGGGGTCCGACACTTCGAAAAATGAAGATATCGGCCAGAGGAAGACAAGGGCCACGAAGGGCGTGAAAATGAAAGACTCCCTAGCCCTCGCAAACCTAATAGCGTCGGGGTCGGAAAAGAACAAGAGTTGACCAAGGGAGGTCGGATAGGATAGGTGAAAGTGAGGAGCCTGACACAAGTAAGTGGAAGCAATGCCAGGACTCAGCTGAGGGCCCCGTGGTCGCCAACCCACGCTCCAAAGTTCAGAGGTGGTGGTGGTGGTGATTATTGTTTTAAGAGGAAGTACAACTAGGCAACCATCCTCTATATAACACTAATCAGAGAGAAAAATGGAAGGGGTCCGACACTTCGAAAAATGAAGATATCGGCCAAAGGAAGACAAGGGCCACGAAGGGCGTGAAAATGAAAGACTCCCTAGCCCTCGCAAACCTAATAGCGTCGGGGTGGGAAAAGATCAAGAGGTGACCAAGGGAGGTCGGATAGGATAGATGAAAGTGAGGAGCCTGGCACAAGTAAGTGGAAGCAATGCCAGAACTCAGCTTAGGGCCTCGTGTTCGCCAACCCACGCTCCAAAGTTCAGAGCCCCTGGGGCGATTATTGTTTTAAGAGGAAGTACAACTGGGCAACCATCCTATATATAACACTAATCAGAAAGAAAAATGGAAGGGGTCCGACACTTCGATATATGAAGGTATCAGCCAAAGAAAGACAAGGTGGTGGTGATTATTGTTTCAAGAGGAAGTACAACTAGGCAACCATACTCTATATAACACTGTGCTCGTTCGCACGTCCACGACAGATTACAAAATGGCGCCGACCTAAGGTATGGGCCTAGTAATCTAAAGCAAGCATGGAATAGTCGCCTGCTATGATGTCTCAGAGGGCCATATATTTCACGGAATGGTAATGTTTTCGAGTAAGATGGACAGTGGACGGTGCACAGTATTGTTTTCAAAAAAATAGAAAAAGTTTATTATTGAAAATCTTCATCTTGAAATTTGCACGGCATCGAGAGCGGACGCAATCACCGTAATCGTAATATTTGATTTGGAGAAGCAAAGGACTGCGCATATAAAAGAAAGGAAAGAATACAGCGATTAAATAAGAATAAAGTATCAGTCTTCACCAAAATTCAAACGGTTAAGACGAAAATAAAAGTACTGAAGTCGATACGTAAGAAATTGCGAAGACGACGAGGAGCTACGAAATAAATTAAAATTTAAGGATAAACGACGTCAATAGTAAAATGGCAACATATCGTAATATTACTAGCTTCGATTTTGAGATTGTCAAGAAGATGATCAAGATGATGCACTGAATTCACATGATGGACCGACCTGGGAACAATTCATCTTACCATACGACCAGGAAATGACGAGGAAGGCGACGGGTAACCATCCGACCGAGCCATGACGAAAAGAAGGCGACGGGTAACCAGATAATACTACCAGAGCGGAGGAGCGGATGACGTTCCAGATGTCTTACCCGTGACCGAACCGAAGACCCATCTACATCCAATGGGAATGGAACAGCTGGACCAGGGACAACTATGAGCGAGCTAAGTCATTCATAACATTTTATTGCATAATTTTTGGTTTGCTTACACATGTACCTTAGGTATGTGCTGATGGCTAATTGTAGGCCGATAAGAAGGCAATGCAAGTGATGATTATCATCTAAGTGTGAGATAATTAAGTCATAATTACGAGTTAATAACATAGCAGAAGTTATGCTATATCGACTAGAATACTTGTAGGAAGCGTGAGTTTTGAAGAGAAATATGAAACAGCTGATTGAATTGACATAATGAGAGATTATAGAGATTTCATTGATGTAATGAATTAAGTTGACGTCACGAATGGATGTGCGCGGTGTAGAAAGAAACATGGAATTACGCATTTGTTGGTTCATAGAAAGGGGCATTGAACTCGTCGATAGGTTATGAGGATCTGCGACTTGTGAATTTTATTAAGAAACAGTGTGGTATTTTTACGTAGTCGTCAAGTTTGGAACGCGATATATTATTATGGAGGCCACGGTGCTGATATTAGATTGATGTTATAATGAGAATATGAATATGATAATTGAGGAAAGTTACGAGTTATGGATAGTGATTTGAGATGTTTGTTACGCGATGCAGGACCATCGTGTACCTGCAAGTTAAGTTGTGCCACACTACTAGTGAAGTATATGTTTTATTTGCGTAAGAGTGCCCACACCGCAGGAGCTACTTAAGCCAAGGTACGAACTGCATGTATTACTATAGATGTATGCTCGTGACGTAATTGCATTTCAGTGTAAATGTTTTATAATGAATATTAGAATACTTCGACTTTGAATAGCTGTAGATAACCAAAAGCATTACGACACCGATATATATATAAGATGATGTTTGCCAAACCTCGCAGTTAAGCGCTTCCATGTTATTTGCAAGAGAGTAGTGTAGCTTGCATTGTGGTTGAATGTTATTGAAATATAACTATTCAATGGGACATAGAACCGACAAGGGCATGTGTGGGACAGCCAAAGATTATGCTGAAGTTAGATAGATAGCTAGATCAGTTAATATTCTCCGTTTGAACGTGCATTTTTATTTACGAACTTCAACTAGGGAAAGGCAAGAGTAGGAGCCGAATTTAACAGGCACTAGGAAGGAATGCCTTAGTTCATATGTAGTTTCAACGCACAACGAGAGCAGTGCAAAAAAATCATGACTTCAGATTTTATTAAAATTTAATTTTAAATATTCAGATTTATTTTCGATTTCTTATAATTCCATTAGAGCTACTTAAACGAATTCCAATTTATTTACACTTGACTTATCAGTGTATTAGAGATTCATTGCGGCTGGATATTGTATCCAGGTGAGAGTGCTTAAATAAGACTAAAGAAAGTGAACTTTCGGAACGAGTTTATTGTGTCGATGTTTTACTTATATTTAAAATGCGAAGTGGAACTCGGATAAGGTCCAGTGATCTGTTGTAAATGTGTAATTTTTGAATTTCAACTTCACAAAGGAACTGATCATTTCATTAATTTAAATACTGAATATTATTTTTTATTTATCATACGAGCCAGCGCTGACTCATACATATTTTCATACATATTATCAGTCAATTTGAATACTGCGTTACATAATATGGAAATTAGTAATTTAGTATTTTATTAATAAATATTTTGTTGTTTTTCTACAATTGCTGGTGTCATGAGTTCTTTAATTAAGGTCTAGATTGTAAGTTAATGTATAGTGAAGTAAGGAATCGTATAATTAAGTATTCATTTTACCATGGCAAGTTTCTCGAGATCAAAACTCTAATAAGGTAGTTGGCGGTGATTATTATAATGTCGTAAATAACGATAGGTGACATCCGTGGCTCGGATTTCTCATGGATCCACGTTAAGCGAATTCTACAGTAGGATTACAGGTCCTACTAGCCATAATTAAACGCTGAGGTATCCGCTGACCGACTCCATTTCGTCAAACTAGGCTGCCAAGCGTCGAGTTAGAGAATGGAGGTATCGGGCAAAGAATGTTTAACCCGTTGGTTGCATTAATCGGTCGCCTATCGTGGCGCAGCAACATAGATTGAGGCATCGGGAAAGGTTGCACTGACCAATGGGTTACAACACTAATCAGAGGGAAAAAATGGAAGGGATCCGACACTTCGAAAAATGAAGCTATCGGTCAAAGAAAGACTAGGGCCACGAAGGGCGTGTAAATGAAAGACTCCCTAGCCCTCGCAAACATAGGTGGTTGTGGTGATTATTGTTTTAAGAGGAAGTACATCTAGGCAACCATCCTCTATATATCACTAATCAGAGGGAAAAAATGGAAGGGATCCGACACTTCGAAAAATGAAGATATCGGTCAAAGAAAGACAAGGGCCACGAAGGGCGTGAAAGGTGGTGGTGATTTTTGTTCTAAGAGGAAGTACAACGAGGTAATCATCCTCTCTGAACAAATAAGTGGAAAAGAAATTTAAAATATAAAACAAAATTATTTATTCAACAAAGGATTTTGGAAACGCAGTACAAAATAAAACAAAAAATTATTATAAAACTAGGCCGAAAGGATTACTAACGTATCAAAAGGGAACGTACGTTCCCTGAGTAACAGTACACTTGTAATTTACATACCCTTGATCAGTCCACTGTCGCACATAAAGCGGATGACGAGATCAGCAGTAGTCGCGTCATCGGCTAGTATGCGTTCGAGTGTTTCCTGCAGGCCGAGGCTCCGTCTTAGGCCAGAGAGATCGGCGCACTCTGTGAGGATGTGGTGGTGGTGGTGGTGATTATTGTTTTAAGAGGAAGTACAACTAGGCAACCATCCTCTATATAACACTAATCAGAGAGAAAAAATGGAAGGGGTCCGACACTTCGAAAAATGAAGTTATCGGCCAAAGGAAGACAAGGGCCACGAAGGGCGTGAAAATGAAAGACTCCCTAGCCCTCGCAAGCCTAATAGCGTCGGGGTCGGAAAAGAACAAGAGTTGACCAAGAGAGGTCGGATAGGATAGATAAAAGTGAGGAGCCTGGCACAAGTAAGTGGAAGCAATGCCAGGACTCAGCTAAGGGCCCCGTGGTCGCCAACCCACACTCCCAAGTTGAGAGCCTCTGAGGCCCCTTTTAGTCGCCTCTTACGACAGGCAGGGGATACCGTGGGTGTTATTCTACTGCCCCCACCCACAGGGGGATGTGAGGATGTGGGCCACGGTGAATTCGGCACCACAAGAACACACTGGGGGGTCTTCCCTCTTTAGGAGATAAGAGTGCGTGGATCGTAAATGACCTATCCTCAGCCTGCACAGTACTATGGCCTCTCTCCGTGAAGGTCGGAAAGAGGACCGCCACACGGTAGTTGTCTTCTTAATTGCTCTCAGCTTGTTGGGAGTTCGGATATCTAGCCACTCCGATTCCCAGAACGCCAAGATGGTTCGACGTAGCTGAGAACAAATATCCTTAGCAGGTACATTGACAGGTCTTGGAGGTAAAAGTGCAGCTTCCTTTTGCTGCTTCATCCGCAAGTTCGTTTCCCGCAATCCCAACGTGGCTTGGAAGCCACGCGAAAGTAATTCTGGTGCCAGCATCCCCTAACCTGGCTAGAAGGTCATGTATCTGCTGCACCAGTGGGTGTTGCGAGAAACAGGTTCCAATAGACTGCAGAGAGCTTAACGAATCGGTACACAACAGAAAGTGGCTTCTTTCGTCACGCAGGGCAAACTGCAGAGCCTCTAAGTTGGTGGTGGTGATTATTGTTTTAAGAAGAAGTACAACTGGGCAACCATCCCCTATACAACACTAATCAGAGTGAAAAATGGAAGGGATACGACACTTCGAAAAATGAAGATATCGGCCAAAGGAAGACACGGGCCACGAAGGGCGTGAAAATGAAAGACTCCCTAGCCCTCGCAAACCTACTAGCGTCGGGGTCGGAAAAGACCAAGTATTGACCAAGGGAGGTCGGATAGGATAGATGAAAGTGAGGAGCCTGGCACAAGTAAGTGGAAGCAATGCCAGGACTCAGCTGAGGGCCCCGTGTTCCCCAACCCACGCTCCAAAGTTCAGAGGTGGTGGTGGTGATTATTGTTTTAAGAGGAAGTACAACTAGGCAACGGTGGTGGTGGTGATTATTGTTTTAAGAGGAAGTACAACTAGGCAACCATCCTCTATATAACACTAATCAGACGGAAAAAATGGAAGGGATCCGACACTTCGAAAATGAAGATATCGGCCAAAGAAAGACAAGGGCCACGAAGGGCGTGAAAATGAAAGACTCCCTAGCCCTCGCAAACCTAATAGCGTCGGGGTCGGAAAAGAACAAGAGTTGACCAAGGGAGGTCAGATAGGATAGATGAAAGTGAGGAGCCTGACACAAGTAAGTGGAAGCAATGCCAGGACTCAGCTGAGGGCCCCGTGGTCGCCAACCCACGCTTCAAAGTTCAGAGCCCCTGGGGCCCCTTTTAGTCGCCTCTTACGACAGGCAGGGGATACCGTGGGTGTTATTCTACCGCCCCACACCCACAGGGGGTGAGCTGGCACAGCCCTCGGGATCAACAAGCACACAAGCCCCCACACCGACGTCAAGGTCGTGGTGTCCCTAGAGGGGGAGTCCACGTGTGACACTTAACAACAATAAGTCACTATCCCGACACGACAGACGTTAAAGAATAAGTCATAAGGTAAACTAAGGGTGAAGTCAGTAGAAATTGAGGATATTGAGGTGGAGATCTTCATAAATATCAGTGCGACATAATGTGAAATATTGGATGGTGGTGGTGGTGATTATTGTTTTAAGAGGAAGTACAACTGGGCAACCATCCTCTATAAACACAAATCAGAGGGGGAAAATGGAAGGCATCCGACACTTCGAAAAATGAAGATATCGGCCAAAGGAAGACAAGGGCCACGAAGGGCATGAAAATGAATGACTCCCTAGCCCTCGCAAACCTAATAGCGTCGGGGTCGGAAAAGAACAAGAGTTGACCAAGGGTGGTGGTGGTGATTATTGTTTTAAGAGGAAGTACAACTAGGCAACCATCCTCTATATAACACTAATCAGAGGGAAAAATGGAAGGGGTCCGACACTTCGAAAAATGAAGATGTCGGCCAAAGTAGACAAGGGCCACGAAGGGCGTGAAAATGAAGGACTCCCTAGCCCTCGAAAACCTAATAGCGTCGGGGTCGGAAAAGAACAAGAGTTGACCAAGGGAGGTCGGATAGGATAGATGAAAGTGAGGAGCCTGGCACAAGTAAGTGGAAGCAATGCCAGCACTCAGCTAAGGGCCCCGTGGTCGCCAACCCACGCTCCAAAGTTCAGAGCCCCTGGGGCCTCTTTTAGTCGCCTCTTACGACAGGCAGAGGATACCGTGGGTGTTATTCTAACGCCCCCACCCACAGGGGGAAGAACAAGAGGTGGTGGTGGTGGTGGTGGTGATTATTGTTTTAAGAGGAAGTACAACTAGGCAACCATCCTCTATATAACACTAATCAGAGAGAAAAGTGGAAGGGGTCCGACACTTCGAAAAACGAAGGTATCGGCCAAAGGAAGACAAGGGCCGCGAAGGGCATGAAAATGAAAGACGCCCTAGCCCTCGCAAACCTAATAGCTTCGGGGTCGGAAAAGAACAAGAGTTGACCAATGGAGGTCGGATAGGATAGATAAAGGTGAGGAGCCTGGCATAAGTAAGTGGAAGCAATGCCAGGACTCAGCTAAGGGCCCCGTGGTCGCCAATCCACGCCCCAAATTTCAGAGCCTCTGGGGCCCCTTTTAGTCGCCTTTTACGACAGGCAGGGGATACCGTGGGTGTTATTCTACCGCCCAAACCCACAGGGGGAGGGGATACCGTGGGTGTTATTCTACCGCCCCCACCCACAGGGGGAAAATTTTGGATGCCGGGAGTGGTGGTGGTGGTGATAAATATTTTAAGAGGAAGTACAACTAGGCAACCAACCTCTATCTAACACTAATTAGAGGGAAAAAGGAAGGGATCCGACACTTCGAAGAATAAAGATATCGGCCAAAGGAAGACAAGGGCCACGAAGGGCATGAAAATGAAAGACTCCCTAGCCCTCGCAAACCTAATAGCGTCGGGGTCAGAAATGAACAAGAGTTGACCAAGGGAGCGGATGCCAGGACTCGAAGGACATACATCAGGGACATACTTCAGAGATATGTACCATATATGGAAGATTTAAGAACTTAAAGAACATGAAGGCAACATATTATACAGTTTATGATTTCATTTATTCATGGAGAGCTGCCTATAAAGAATTAACTTATTATTATTTCTCTTGCAAGAGTAGAAAGAGATATTTGTGAAGAGGGTGATTATTGCCACCCGAATCATGTCAGTCTGCAGTATAACATTACTTTCTCTTCTGTTTTAGAGAGGAAGGCGTAACCGGGTCGCGTTCGGATTTACGGACGTGATCGGTATGTATAAAATTAATTCACAAATTAATGCACTCTTATGGGAGAGGGGTAGATGGAATACCCAATGGTATATACTGTCTGTGAGACAGTAGTGTACACCGTGGTAAATACTGTGTGTGAGGTAGAAGAATACACTGTGGTATATACTGTGTGTAGATCAGTAGGATACACTGTGGTATAAACTGAGTGTGAGATAGTAGAATACACTGTGGTGTATACTGTGTGTAGATCAGTAGGATACACTGCGGTATATACTGTGTGTAGATCAGTAGGATACACTGTGGTATAAACTGAGTGTGAGACAGTAGAGGTGGTGGTGGTGGTGGTGATTATTGTTTTAAGAGGAAGTGCAACTGGGCAACCATCCTCTATATAACACTAATCAGAGGGGAAAAACGGAAGGGAGGTGGTTGGTGGTGGTGATTATTGTTTTAAGAGGAAGTACAACTAGGCAACCATCCTCTATATAACACTAATCAGAGGGAAAAATGGAAGGGATCCGACACTTCGAAAAATGAAGGTATCGGTCAAAGAAAGACAAGGGCCACGAAGGGCGTGAAAATGAAAGACTCCCTAGGCCTCCATACGTAATACCGTCGGGGTCTGAAAAGAACAAGAGTTGACCAAGTGAGGTCGGATAGGATAGATGAGAGGAGCCTGGCACAAGTAAGTGGAAGCAATGCCAGAACTCAGTTAAGGGCCCCATGGTTGCCAACCCACGCTTCAAAGGTCAGAGCCCCTGGGGCCCCTTTTAGTCGCCTCTTACGATGGTGGTGGTGGTGATTAATGTTTTAAGAGGACGTACAACTAGGCAACCATCCTCTATATAACACTAATTAGAGGGGGGAAAAAGGAAGGGATCCGACACTTCGAAAAATGAAGATATCGGTCAAAGAAAGACAAGGGCCACGAAGGGCGTGAAAATGAAAGACTCCCTAGCCCTCGCAAACCTAATAGCGTCGGGGTCGGAAAAGAACAAGAGTTGACCAAGGGAGGTCGGATAGGATAGATGAAAGTGAGGAGCCTGGCACAAGTAAGTGGAAGCAACGCCAGGACTCAGCTGAGGGCCCCGTGGTCGCAAACCCACGCTCCAAAGTTCAGAGTCCCTGGGGCCCCTTTTAGTCGCCTCTTACGACAGGCAGGGGATACCGTGGGTGTTATTCTACTGCCCCCACCCACAGGGGGATCGCCGCTTACGACAGGCAGGGGATACCGTGGGTGTTATTCTACCGCCCCCACCCACAGGGGGAAATGGAAGGTGGTGGTGGTGGTGATTATTGTTTTAAGAGGAAGTACAACTGGGCAACCATCCTCTATATAACACTAATCAGAGGGAAAATGGAAAGGGTCCGACACTTCGAAAAATGAAGGTATCGGCCAAAGGAAGACAAGGGCCACGAAGGGCGTGAAAATGAAAGACTCCCTAGCCCTCGCAAACCTTATAGCGTCGGGGTCTGAAAAGAACAAGAGTTGACCAAGGGAGGCCGGATAGGATAGATTAAAGTGAGGAGCCTGGCACAAGTAAGTGGAAGCAATGCCAGGACTCAGCTGAGGGCCCCGTGGTCGCCAACCCACGCTCCAAAGTTCAGAGCCCCTGAGGCCCCTTTTAGTCGCCTCTTACGACAGGCAGGGGATACCGTGGGTGTTATTCTACCGCCCCCACCCACAGGGGGATGTGTGAGACAGTAGAATACACTGTGGTATACAGTGTGTGAGGTAGAAGTATACACTGTGGTATATACTGTGTGTAGATCAGTAGAATACACTGTGGTATATACTCTGTGTGAGATAGTAGAATACACGGTGGTGTATAGTGTGTGTGCGACAGTAGATTGCACCATGGTATATACTGTGTATGAGAGAGTAGAATACACTGTGGTATATACTGAGTGTGAGATAGTAGAATACACTGTGGTATATTCTGTGTGCGAGATAGTAGAATACACTGTGGTATATACTGTGTGTGAGATAGTAGAATACACTGTGGTATATACTGTGTGTGAGATAGTAGAATACACTGTGGTATATACTCTGTTTGAGACAGTAGAACACAGGTGGTGGTGGTGATTATTGTTTTAAGAGGAAGTACAACTGGGCAACCATCCTCTATATAACACTAATCAGAGAGAAAAATGGAAGGGGTCCGACACTTCGAAAAATGAAGATATCGGCCAAAGGAAGACAAGGGCCACGAAGGGCGTGAAATGAAAGACTCCCTAGCCCTCGCAAACCTAATAGCGTCGGGGTCGGAAAAGAACAAGAGTTGACCAAGAGAGGTCGGATAGGATAGATAAAAGTGAGGAGCCTGGCACAAGTAAGTGGAAGGTATGCCAGGACTCAGCTAAGGGCCCCGTGGTGGTGGTAGTGGTGGTTATTATTGTTTTAAGAGGAAGTACAACTAGGCAACCATCCTCTATTTAACACTAATCAGAGGGAAAAACGGAAGGGGTCCAACACTTCGAAAAATGAAGTTATCGGCCAAAGAAAGGCAAGGGCCACGAAGGGCGTGAAAATGAAAGACTCCCTAGCCCTCGCAAACCTAATAGCGTCGGGGTCGGAAAAGAACAAGAGTTGACCAAGGGAGGTCGGATAGGATAGATGAAAGTGAGGAGCCTGGCACAAGTAAGTGGAAGCAATGCCAGGACTCAGCTGAGAGCCCCGTGGTCGCCACCCACGCTCCAAATTTCAGAGCCCCTGGGCCACCAAAGTTCAGAGCCCCTGGGGCCCCTTTTAGTCGCCTCTTACGACAGGCAGGGGATACCGTGTGTGTTATTCTACCACCCCCACCCACAGGGGGTCTTATGGGAGAGGTGCTGGTGGTGATTATTGTTTTAAGAAGAAGTACAACTAGGCAACCATTCTCTATATAACACTAATCAGAAGGAAAAATTGAAGGGGCTCGACACTTCCAAAAATGAAGATATCGGCCAAAGTAAGACAAGGGCCACGAAGGGCGTGAAAAAGAAAGACTCCCTAGCCCTCGTAAACCTAATAGCGTCGGGGTCGGAACAGAACAAGAGTTGACCAAGGGAGGTCGGATAGGATAGATAAAAGTGAGGTGTTGGTGGTGGTGATTATTGTTTTAAGAGGAAGTACAACTAGGCAACCATCCTCTATATAACACTAATCAGAGTGAAAAATGGAAGGGGTCCGACACTTCGAAAAATGAAGATATCGGCCAAAGGAAGACAAGGGCCACGAAGGGCATGAAAATGAAAGATTCCCTAGCCCTCGCAAACCTAATAGCGTCGGGGTCTGAAAAGAACAAGATTTGACCAAGAGAGGTCGGATAGGATAGGTGAAAGTGAGGAGCCTGGCACAAGTAAGTGGAAGCAATGCCAGGACTCAGCTATGGGCCACGTGGTGGTGGTGGTGGTGATTATTGTTTTAAGAGGAAGTACAACTAGGCAACCATCCTCTATATAACACTAATCAGAAGGAAAAATAGAAGGGATCCGACACTTCGAAAAATGAAGATATCGGTCAAAGAAAGAAAAGGGCCACGAAGGGCGTGAAAATGAAAGACTCCCTAGCCCTCGCAAACCTAATAGCGTCGGGGTCTGAAAAGAACAAGAGTTGACCAAGGGAGGTCGGATATTATAGATGAAAGTGAGGAGCCTGGCACAAGTAAGTGGAAGCAATGCCAGGACCCGGCTGAGGACCCCGTGGTCGCCAACCCACGCTCCAAAGTTCAGAGCCCCTGGGGCCCCTTTTAGTCGCATCTTACGACAGGCAGGGAATACCGTGGGTGTTATTCTACCGCCCCCACCCACAGGGGGATGGGCCCCGTGGTCGTCAACCAACGCTCCAAAGTTCAGAGCCCTTGGGGCCGCTTTTAGTCGCCTCTTAGGACAGGCAGGGGATACCGTGGGTGTTATTCTACCGCCCCCACCCACAGGGGGAGGGGATACCGTGGGTGTTATTCTACCGCCCCCACCCACAGGGGGAAAATTTTGGATGCCAGGAGTGGTGGTGGTGGTGATAAATGTTTTAAGAGGAAGTACAACTAGGCAACCAACCTCTATCTAACACTAATTAGAGGGAAAAAGGAAGGGATCCGACACTTCGAAGAATAAAGATATCGGCCAAAGGAAGACAAGGGCCACGAAGGGCATGAAAATGAAAGACTCCCTAGCCCTCGCAAACCTAATAGCGTCGGGGTCAGAAATGAACAAGAGTTGACCAAGGGAGCGGATGCCAGGACTCGAAGGACATACATCAGGGACATACTTCAGAGATATGTACCATATATGGAAGATTTAAGAACTTAAAGAACATGAAGGCAACATATTATACAGTTTATGATTTCATTTATTCATGGAGAGCTGCCTATAAAGAATTAACTTATTATTATTTCTCTTGCAAGAGTAGAAAGAGATATTTGTGAAGAGGGTGATTATTGCCACCCGAATCATGTCAGTCTGCAGTATAACATTACTTTCTCTTCTGTTTTAGAGAGGAAGGCGTAACCGGGTCGCGTTCGGATTTACGGACGTGATCGGTATGTATAAAATTAATTCACAAATTAATGCACTCTTATGGGAGAGGGATAGATGGAATACCCAATGGTATATACTGTCTGTGAGACAGTAGAGTACACCGTGGTAAATACTGTGTGTGAGGTAGAAGAATACACTGTGGTATATACAGTGTGTAGATCAGTAGGATACACTGTGGTATAAACTGAGTGTGAGATAGTAGAATACACTGTGGTGTATACTGTGTGTAGATCAGTAGAATACACTGCGGTATATACTGTGTGTAGATCAGTAGGATACACTGTGGTATAAACTGAGTGTGAGACAGTAGAGGTGGTGGTGGTGGTGGTGATTATTGTTTTAAGAGGAAGTGCAACTGGGCAACCATCCTCTATATAACACTAATCAGAGGGGAAAAACGGAAGGGAGGTGGTTGGTGGTGGTGATTATTGTTTTAAGAGGAAGTACAACTAGGCAACCATCCTCTATATAACACTAATCAGAGGGAAAAATGGAAGGGATCCGACACTTCGAAAAATGAAGGTATCGGTCAAAGAAAGACAAGGGCCACGAAGGGCGTGAAAATGAAAGACTCCCTAGGCCTCCATACGTAATACCGTCGGGGTCTGAAAAGAACAAGAGTTGACCAAGTGAGGTCGGATAGGATAGATGAAAGTGAGGAGCCTGGCACAAGTAAGTGGAAGCAATGCCAGAACTCAGTTAAGGGCCCCATGGTTGCCAACCCACGCTTCAAAGGTCAGAGCCCCTGGGGCCCCTTTTAGTCGCCTCTTACGATGGTGGTGATTAATGTTTTAAGAGGAAGTACAACTAGGCAACCATCCTCTATATAACACTAATTAGAGGGGGGAAAAAGGAAGGGATCCGACACTTCGAAAAATGAAGATATCGGTCAAAGAAAGACAAGGGCCACGAAGGGCGTGAAAATGAAAGACTCCCTAGCCCTCGCAAACCTAATAGCGTCGGGGTCGGAAAAGAACAAGAGTTGACCAAGGAAGGTAGGATAGGATAGATGAAAGTGAGGAGCCTGGCACAAGTAAGTGGAAGCAATGCCAGGACTCAGCTGAGGGCCCCATGGTCGCCAACCCACGCTCCAAAGTTCAGAGTCCCTGGGGCCCCTTTTAGTCGCCTCTTACGACAGGCAGGGGATACCGTGGGTGTTATTCTACTGCCCCCACCCACAGGGGGATCGCCGCTTACGACAGGCAGGGGATACCGTGGGTGTTATTCTACCGCCCCCACCCACAGGGGGAAATGGAAGGTGGTGGTGGTGGTGATTATTGTTTTAAGAGGAAGTACAACTGGGCAACCATCCTCTATATAACACTAATCAGAGGGAAAATGGAAGGGGTCCGACACTTCGAAAAATGAAGGTATCGGCCAAAGGAAGACAAGGGCCACGAAGGGCGTGAAAATGAAAGACTCCCTAGCCCTCGCAAACCTAATAGCGTCGGGGTCTGAAAAGAACAAGAGTTGACCAAGGGAGGCCGGATAGGATAGATTAAAGTGAGGAGCCTGGCACAAGTAAGTGGAAGCAATGCCAGGACTCAGCTGAGGGCCCCGTGGTCGCCAACCCACGCTCCAAAGTTCAGAGCCCCTGAGGCCCCTTTTAGTCGCCTCTTACGACAGGCAGGGGATAACGTGGGTGTTATTGTACCGCCCCCACCCACAGGGGGATGTGTGAGACAGTAGAATACACTGTGGTATACAGTGTGTGAGGTAGAAGTATACACTGTGGTATATACTGTGTGTAGATCAGTAGAATACACTGTGGTATATACTCTGTGTGAGATAGTAGAATACACGGTGGTGTATAGTGTGTGTGCGACAGTAGATTGCACCATGGTATATACTGTGTATGAGAGAGTAGAATACACTGTGGTATATACTGAGTGTGAGATAGTAGAATACACTGTGGTATATTCTGTGTGCGAGATAGTAGAATACACTGTGGTATATACTGTGTGTGAGATAGTAGAATACACTGTGGTATATACTGTGTGTGAGATAGTAGAATACACTGTGGTATATACTCTGTTTGAGACAGTAGAACACAGGTGGTGGTGGTGATTATTGTTTTAAGAGGAAGTACAACTGGGCAACCATCCTCTATATAACACTAATCAGAGAGAAAAATGGAAGGGGTCCGACACTTCGAAAAATGAAGATATCGGCCAAAGGAAGACAAGGGCCACGAAGGGCGTGAAATGAAAGACTCCCTAGCCCTCGCAAACCTAATAGCGTCGGGGTCGGAAAAGAACAAGAGTTGACCAAGAGAGGTCGGATAGGATAGATGAAAGTGAGGAGCCTGTCACAAGTAAGTGGAAGGAATGCCAGGACTCAGCTAAGGGCCCCGTGGTCGCCAACCCACACTCCAAAGTTCAGAGCCCCTGAGGCTCCTTTTAGTCGCCTCTTACGACAGGCAGGGGATACCGTGGGTGTTATTCTACAGCCCCCACCCACAGGGGGTTGTGTGAGACAGTAGAATACCCTGGGGTATACACTGTGTGTGAGGTGGAAGAATACACTGTGGTATATACTGTGTGTGAGGTGGAAGAATACACTGTGGTATATACTGTGTGTAGAAAAGTAGAACACACCATGGTATATAGTGTGTGTGAGACAGGTGGTGGTGGTGGTGATTATTGTTTTAAGAGGCAGTACAACTAGGCAACCATCCTCTATATATCACTAATCAGAGGGAAAAATGGAAGGGGTCCGACACTTCGAAAAATGAAGATATCGGTCAAAGAAAGACAAGGGCTACGAAGGGCGTGAAAATGAAAGACTCCCTAGCCCTCGCAAACCTAACAGCGTCGGGGTCGGAAAAGAACAAGAGTTGACCAAGAAAGGTCGAATAGGATAGATAAAAGTGAGGAGCCTGGCACAAGTAAGTGGAAGCAATGCCAGGACTCAGCTGAGGGCCCCGTGTTCGCCAACCCGCGCTCCAAAGTTCAGAGCCCCTGAGGCCCCTTTTAGTCGCCGCTTACGACAGGCAGGGGATACCCTGGGTGTTATTGTACCGCCCCCACCCGCAGGGGGTTGTGTGAGACAGTAGAATACCCTGTGGTATACACTGTGTTTGAGGTGGAAGAATACACTGTGGTATATACTGTGTGTGATGTGGAAGAATACACTGTGGTATATACTGTGTGTAGAAAAGTAGAATACACTGTGGTATACACTGTGTGTGAGGTAGAAGAATAGACCGTGGTATATACTGTGTGTAGAAAAGTAGAATACACTGTGGTATATACAGTGTGTAGAAAAGTAGAAAACACTGTGGTATATACTGTGTGTGAGACAGTAGAGTGCACAATGGTGTATACAGTGTGTATGACTGTATAATACACTGTGGTATATACTGTTTGTGAGACAGTAGAGTACACCGTGGGATATACTGTGTGTGAGACAGTAGAATACACTGTGGTATATACTGTTTGTGAGACAGTAGAATACACTGTGGTATATACTGTGTGTAGATCAGTAGAATACACCATGGTGTATCCTGTGTGTATGACAGTATAATACACTGTGGTATATACTGTTTGTGAGACAGTAGAGTACACCGTGGAATATACTGTGTGTGAGACAGTAGAGTACACCGTGGTATATACTGTATATGAGGTAGTAGAATACACTGTGGTATATACTGTGTGTAGATCAGTAGAATACACCATGGTGTATACTGTGTGTATGACAGTATAATGCACTGTGGTATATACTGTTTGTGAGACAGTAAAGTACACCGTGGTATATATTGTGTGTGAGACTGTAGAGTACACCATGGTATATACTGTGTGTGATGTGGTGGTGGTGGTGATTATTGTTTTAAGAGGAAGTACAACTAGGCAACCATCCTCTATATAACACTAATCAGAGGGGAAAAATGGAAGGGATCCGACACTTCGAAAAATGAAGTTATCGGCCAAAAGGAAGACAAGGGCCACGAAGGGCGTGAAAATGAAAGACTCCCTAGCCCTCGCAAACCTAATAGCGTCGGGGTCGGAAAAGAACAAGAGTTGACCAAGGGAGGTCAGATAGGATAGATGAAAGTGGTGATGGTGGTGGCGATTATTGTTTTAAGAGGAAGTACAACTATTCAACCATCCTCTATACAACACTAATCAGAGGGAAAAATGGAAGGGATCCGACACTTCGAAGAATGAAGATATCGGCCAAAGGAAGACAAGGGCTACGAAGGGCGTGAACACGAAAGACTCTCTAGCCCTCGCAAACCTAATAGCGTCGTGGTCGGAAAAGAACAAGAGTTTACCAAGGGAGGTCGGAGAGGATAGATATACAATTATACAATTATTTATTAATAAACAACACAGACGTTTAGCCCCAATACATGTTCACAATAGAGTTCTTCCTAAGCCACCCTGCAACTATCACGTCAATTAAATAAATAGCTGAATAAATAAACAAATAAATAACTAAATATAATAATAATAATAATAATAATAATAAAATAATGATAATAATCATCCTAATATAATAATAATATTAATAATACTATTAATAATCAGTTGGCCAACGGTTGATTCCTTCTATGAACCTTTTGCCTTACTTAAACATAAAATATCACATGCGCGATCCCGGAGCCAGACGACACCTTCTACCAAGTGTCCTTGTTGACTCTGCACATTCCAACACAGCCATTGTTTTTCTACCTGGCCTACTGTGCTGTCTCGCCAGCCATAACTATGTTTACCTCACACCTCACCTGTTGCAACTTTGTCCTTTAACAATGCATATCTCCTACACCCCTCCGTCTCCACAATTTCGCCACCAATAGATTTATATATTACCTTATACATCAATAACTCACCATTTGCCAACCCGTATTCACTCTTACAAACTCACATACATCTTACACATACTTACTCCCATACTCTTCAGCTGCCCTTATTCCACTCAACACTTACATCACTATACAACTAATCAATCATCATTTCAGCACTTGCATACCAAACACAAAGGCAATAATATCACCTCCCAACTCCAAAAATTTCAGCAATAAATAAAACCATCTCTACCAACCCGCATTAAAGTCACCTCACCGACTCCAAAAATTCAGCAATCAATAATCCATTTAACAATCAAACCATCTTCACTTGCAGATAACAAAACTCTCTCGTACCATCACTTCTTTTTCACCACATTTCAACCTCCACCTTCATAATTCTACTCCCTCTCAGCACTCACATATTATAGCAATAAATAAACATCCACCATCCACGTTTCATACCCCCAAATACCACTTCCGCTCCATCTCATATATCACCTCTCTATCACCAAATTTCACCAATCAAGCCTTCTTCAACTACAAATACCACACCCTCATATACCCTCGCATCCTTCAAAATACCACTTCATCTTCACCTACAAATACCACACACTCATACCTCCAACACCACCTTTCACATATTATAACAATAAATAAATTTCATACCACTCACAAATACTATTGCATCCACAATATATACCATCTCATCCTTCAAAATACCACTTCATCTTAATCTCCAGTATTCATAATTAAATGATCAGATTTACCTAACAAACTATCTTCCACATTACGCCACCAAACCAAAATTTCACCTATAAATACCAAACACTCGTATCTACCGCCTCTCCAACACCGCCTTTCACATATTATAACAATCAAGCCCTCTATAACTTCCAACACCACATTTCAGCAATATAACACCAACTCCACCTCATATACCACCTCTACTTCTTCTACCATTACACTCATCTTCTACCAACCACCATCTTAAACCACCACTTCTCCAACACCACATTTCAGCCCTATAACACATCATAACTTACATACCACTTCTCAATCCCCACATACCATCGCCTCTCCAACACCACCTTTCACATATTATAACAATAAATAAATTTCATATCACACACAAATACTATTGCATCCACACTATATACCATCGCATCCTTCAAAATACCACTTCATCTTAATCTCCACTATTCTTAATTAAATTATCAGATTTGCCTACCAAGCCATCTTCCACATTACGCCCACTACTGCCTTTTGCTTTGCTTCTTGTTACAATACCCTCATTACTTTTCGTAGCTGCCAACATGGCCCTTAAGTCTCTATCTCTCAATCTGCTCCGACTCTGATCGTAATTTTGCCAGTAACTCTGCCGGGTTACCTCTACCCTTACTTGTTTACCCTGATCTTGCCTTACTCCACTGTTTTCACTTCCCAGCCTTTGCGTTTCCCTTACTTCACTGCTTTCCTTCATTGCCTGTCCTCTTCACTGCTTATGGTCACATTTTCACTTGGCACCTCTTCCTGCCTCTCTTCACACCGTACAC
This sequence comes from Anabrus simplex, assembly GCF_040414725.1. Taxonomy (NCBI): domain Eukaryota; kingdom Metazoa; phylum Arthropoda; class Insecta; order Orthoptera; family Tettigoniidae; genus Anabrus; species Anabrus simplex. The sequence goes on along the minus strand of NC_090276.1, from coordinate 84,168,548 downwards.
TAATACTTTTGGTATTCACATTACTGCTTACCCCTCTTCCCCCATATCCCTGCCTTTCACTTGCCTATCTTTCCCACTGATCGCTGCACTTCTCTCTGCTTCTTCGTCTTGTTTTATCTTCATATCTAAGTCCATCAGTTGTTTCACAGACCAGAACCTCCTCCAGTTGTTGCTTGACACCACCAGCTGTTGTCCTCTGATAGTTGTTCTCAGCCCTTGCAGTTTCGCTCGTATCATGTGTTTTCTAAGAATTCGCTCGTTTCTGATCGCTTCCATTCCCACGTCCCTCTTGATCCATATTTTTTCCCCTGCATATTACTCGCATTGCCTACCACAATATCCGCCATCAACGTAAAAAACAGTTGTACTTTGATCGGCCTGTTACCTCTCCTTCTTCCCACTCTCTGCACGTCGTCTATATCCACTTGACTAAAATTAATTTTCATTTTTCCCTGTATTAGGTCCACCATCTTATAAATTGTAAGCACTTTGTCCTCTTTTTTCTCCTCAGGCACACCATAAATAAATAGACATTTCTTCCTACGATGTAGGGTGTTGGCTTCCACTTCTGCTTTCAGTTTCAGCGTCTCCTCTTCTAATCGTCCTATTTTCTATCTTAATGCTACAACTTCTTCGGCATTTTTCCTCACTTGCGATGTTGTATCCTCTGCCCTTTCTCGAAACAATATCTTCATTTTCTCAAACTCCCTTGTTTGCTCTTGTATCATATTTCTGATTTGCTCAAAGGCGCAGACTTCTACAATCACCTCTTTTACCACTCTTCTGAATTCTTCGAAGTCTTCCCTGCTCTCATTTCCACCGTAGGTCGGACCCGGGTTCAGGTCGACGGTGGGTGGTGGTGGTGATTATTGTTTTAAGAGGAAGTACAACTAGGCAACCATCCTCTATCTAACACTAATCAGAGAGAAAAATGGAAGGGATCCGACACTTCGAAAAATGAAGATATCGGCCAAAGGCAGACAAGGGCCACGAAGGGCGTGAAAATGAAAGACTCCCTAGCCCTCGCAAACCTAATAGCGTCGGGGTCGGAAAAGAACAAGTGTTGACCAAGGGAGGTCGGATAGGATAGATGAAAGTGAGGAGCCTGGCACAAGTAAGTGGAAGCAATGCCAGGAGTGGTGGTGGTGATTATTGTTTTAAGAGGAAGTACAACTAGGCAACCATCCTCTATTTAACACTAATCAGAGAGAAGTAATGGAAGGGGTCCGACACTTCGAAAAATGAAGATATCGGCCAAAGGAAGACAAGGGCCACGAAGGGCGTGAAAATGAAAGACTCCCTAGCCCTCGCAAACCTAATAGCGTCGGGGTCGGAAAAGAACAAGAGTTGACCAAGGGAGGTCGGATAGGATAGATAAAAGTGAGGAGCCTGGCACGAGTAAGTGGAAGCAATGCCAGGACTCAGCTGAAGGCCCCGTGGTCGCCAACCCACGCTCCAAAGTTCAGAGCCCCTGGGGCCCCTTTTAGTCGCCTCTTACGACAGGCAGGGGATACCGTGGGTGTTATTCTACTCCCCCACCCACAGGGGAGGCAATACCAGGCCTCGGCTGGAGGCCCCGTGGTCGCCAACCCACGCTCCGAAGTTGAAAGCCCCTGGGGTGAGCACCAGAGGCCGCTCTTAGTCGCCTCTTATGACAAGCTGGGAATTCCTTGATTGTCATTCTACCACTCCCACCCATAGGGGGATGAAATCATGTGGTCAGTCACTGGAACACTTGTCGACTGCAGGACGCCAGGCACTCGAGTTCACACCGAAGAGGCATTGGCCAAGACATGCAGATGAATAAACAAATCCTTTTCTTGTCAATTTCCCATGTTCTTTACAATGTGCCGAACTGCAAATGTAATCATGTCACATGTGCATAATGGGAATTCTGGGCAATAAATCTGTTTTGGGGATTGCAATTCCTTGAAAGAGCTCCAGTCTCATTCCTTACCTCTGCCTTTGTGCATGTCGTAGAATATGACGTTCACAAGTCGCAAGGGACACAATACAGCTTAGTAAGATATTCTTCATTATCTTGCTTATGTCTTTGTCAGTGGTGGTGGTGATTATTGTTTTAAGAGGAAGTACAACTAGGCAACCATCCTCTATATAACACTAATCAGAGAGAAAAATGGAAGGGGCCCGACACTTCGAAAAATGAAGATATCGGCCAAAGTAAGACAAGGGCCACGAAGGGCGTGAAAATGAAAGACTCCCTAGCCCTCGCAAACCTAATAGCGTCGGGGTCGGAAAAGAACAAGAGTTGACCAAGGGGGGTCGGATAGGGTAGATGAAAGTGAGGAGCCTGGCACAAGTAAGTGGAAACAATGTCAGGACTCAGCTGAGGGCCCCGTGGTCGCCAAACCACGCTCCAAAGTTTAGAGCCCCTGGGGCTGTCTTTGTCATTCAAATGATGAAGTGCTATGTTGTGTAATGAAGTAATGAAACGTTTGTTGAATTATTAATCATTTCTTATTATTTTTATATCTGTTTCAGTTTACGAGCAAGTGAGCCTCCCGAGCGTATACTGTAAGTACCTTCCAATTATCGTGAGTATAATAGAAACATTTAATTCGTCCTGTTACTCTTCAGCTGGGTATTCATTCTTGTTATACAGGTTATAATTTGTCTGAAAGGAATTTCTTTGTAGATTTGACATGCATATGGTTTGTGTAACAATAATATTTCGTAAATAAATACATTATTTCCTGCTTGGGGGTGTGGCCGTTCTGACTGGCAACTGTCGAACCTCATGATTGAAAGAGGTGCTAACTTTTTTCCAACCATGTGTGATGTATTTATGCATTGTCTGTTCAAGTTTTACTTGCTTGAATGTAGCACGTTCTGTTTCCACCAGATAGCGCGAACCCTTACACAAATTCAGAAAAGCAAAACATGTGTTATTTTTTTATATGTGGTATGCGTACTGAAGAAATTTGCGTCTTTCCCGTGAAAAGAGAAATGGTTTTAAGTACTAGAAAAAAAAAAAAATGAAAAAGACCAATCCATGGAAATAAGTTTTGAACATATACAGGTATAACCGTTCTATAGTCATAACCTAAGTGTGTGTTAAAGGTGGTGCTGATTATTGTTTTAAGAGGAAATACAATTGGGGAACCATGCTCTATATAACACTAAACAGAGGGAAAAATGGAAGTGGTCCGACACTTCGAAAAATGAAGGTATCGGCCAAAGGAAGACAAGGGCCACGAAGGGCGTGAAAATGAAAGACTCCCTAGCCCTCGCAAACCTAACAGCGTCGGGGTCGGAAAAGAACAAGAGTTGACCAAGGGAGGTCGGATAAGGTAGATAAAAGTGAGGAGCCTGGCACAAGTAAGTGGAAGCAATGCCAGAACTCAGCTGAGGGCCCCGTGGTCGCCAACCCACGCTCCAAAGTTCAGAGCCACTGGGGCTAGCCAAAGGAACACAAGGGCCACGAAGGGCGTGAAAAAGAAAGACTTCCTAGCCCTCGCAAACCTAATAGTGTCGGGTGGTGGTGGTGGTGGTGGTGGTGATTATTGTTTTAAGAGGAAGTACAACTAGGCAACCATCCTCTATATAACACTAATCAGAGAGAAAAATGGAAGGGAACCGAAACTTCGAAAAATGAAGATATCGGACAAAGGAAGACAAGGGCCACGAAGGGCGTGAAAATGAAAGACTCCCTAGCCCTCGCAAACCTAATAGCGTCGGGGTCGGAAAAGAACAAGAGTTGACCAAGAGAGGTCGGATAGGACAGATGAAAGTGAGGAGCCGGGCACAAGTAAGTGGAAGCAATGCCAGGACTCAGCTGAGGGCCCCGTGGTCGCCAACCCACGCTCCAAAGTCCAGAGCCCCTGGGGCCTCGTGGTGGTGGTGGTGGTGATTATTGTTTTAAGAGGAAGTACAACTAGGCAACCATCCTCTATTTAACACTAATCAGAGAGAAAAATGGAAGGGACCGACACTTCGAAAAATGAAGATATCGGCCAAAGGAAGACAAGGGCCACGAAGGGCGTGAAAATGAAAGACTCCCTAGCCCTCGCAAACCTAATAGAGTCCGGGTCGGAAAAGAACAAGAGTTGGCCAAGAGAGGTCGGATAGGACAGATGAAAGTGAGGAGCCTTACACAAGTAAGTGGAAGCAATGCCAGGACTCAGCTAAGGGCCCCGTGGTCGCCATCCCACGCTCCAAAGTTCAGAGCCCCTGAGGCCCCTTTTAGTCGCCTCTTACGACAGGCAGGGGATACCGTGGGTGTTATTCTACCGCCCCCACCCACAGGGGGCCAAAGTTCAGAGCGTGGTGGTGGTGGTGATTATTGTTTTAAGAGGAAGTACAACTAGGCAACCATCCTCTATATAACACTAATCAGAGAGAAAAATGGAAGGGGTCCGACACTTCGAAAAATGAAGATATCGGCCAAAGGAAGACAAGGGCCACGAAGGGCGTGAAAATGAAAGACTCCCTAGCCCTCGCAAACCTAATAGAGTCCGGGTCGGAAAAGAACAAGAGTTGGCCAAGAGAGGTCGAATAGGATAGATGAAAGTGAGGAGCCTGGCACAAGTAAGTGGAAGCAACGCCAGAACTCAGCTAAGGGCCCCGTGGTCGCGAACCCACGCTCCAAAGTTCGGAGCCCGTGGGGCCCCTTTTAGTCGCCTCTTCCGACAGGCAGGGTATACCGTGGGTGAGGGAGTGGTGGTGGTGATTATTGTTTTAAGAGGAAGTACAACTAGGCAACCATCCTCTATATAACACTAATCAGACGGAAAAATGGAAGGGATCCGACACTTCGAAAAATGAAAATATCGGCCAAAGGAAGACAAGGGCCACGAAGGGCGTGAAAATGAAAGACTCCCTAGCCCTCGCAAACCTAATAGCGTCGGGGTCGGAAAAGAACAAGAGTTGACCAAGAGAGGTCGGATAGAATAGATGAAAGTGAGGAGCCTGGCACAAGTAAGTGGAAGCAATGCCAGGACTCAGCTAAGGGCCCCGTGGTCGCCAATCCACGCTCCAAATTTGAGAGCCCCTGGGGCCCCTTTTAGTCGCCTCTTACGACAGGCAGGGAATACCGTGGGTGTTATTCTGCCGCCCCCACCCACAGGGGGAATGTGGGTGAGGGAGGTCGGAGAGAATAGATGAATGTGAGGAACCTGGCACAAGTAAATGGAAGCAATGCCAGGGCTCAGCTAAGGGTTCCTTGGTCGCCAACCCACGCTCCAATGTTCAGAGCCCCTAGGGCGCCTATTAGTCGACTCTTACGACGGGCAGGGTATACCGTGTGTGTTATTCTACCGCCCCCACCCACAGGGGGCCTGACCAAGGGAATTCGAATAAGATAGGTGAATTTGAGGAGTGTGGCTTTATTAAGCGAAAGCAATGCTAGGGCTCAGCTAAGGTGGTGGTGGTGATTATTGTTTTAAGTGGAAGTACAACTAGGCAACCATCCTCTATATAACACTAATCAGAGAGAAAAATGGAAGGGGTCCGACACTTCGAAAAATGAAGATATCCGCCAAAGGAAGACAAGGGTTACGAAGGGCGTGAAAATGAAAGACTCCCTAGCCCTCGAAAACCTAATAGCGTCGGTGTCGGAAAAGAACAAGAATTGACCAAGTGAGGTCGGATAGGATAGATGAAGGTTAGGAGCCTGGCACAAGTAAGTGGAAGCAATGCCAGGACTCAGCTTAGGGCCCCGTGGACGCCAACCCACGCTCCAAAGTTAAGAGCCCCTGGGGGCCCTTTCAGTCGCCTCTTACGACAGGCAGGCGATACCATGGGTGTTATTCTACTGCCGCCACCCTCAGGGGGACGTGTTACAGGATCAAGGAAGACGTCGCCGGACCGTCACGCAGACGTGATGAAGGTTCATAGTTTCTCTCATCACAAGTAGAATATATTTTTATATCTCTATACTTTTCCGACAACATATTTATGTACGATTATTATTAATGTGCAGGGATTGTGGTGGATCAAGCTAGAACTACGAACGTATCTCCTAAGTATATTTTATCTCACCCCTTCTGGGAACATCGGTGTTGTGGCAGCTCAGGTGGTGGTGATTATTGTTTTAAGAGGAAGTACAACTAGGCAACCATCCTCTGTATATCACTAATCAGATGGTGGTGGTGGTGATTATTGTTTTAAGAGGAAGTACAACTAGGCAACCATCCTCTGTATAACAGTAGGTGGTGGTGATTATTGTTTTAAGAGGAAGTACAACTAGGCAACCATCCTCTATATAACACTAATCAGAGAGAAAAATGGAAGGGGTCCGACACTTCGAAAAATGAAGGTATCGGCCAAAGGAAGTCATGGGCCGCGAAAGGCATGAAAATGAAAGACTCCCTAGCCCTCGCAAACCTAATAGCGTCGGGGTCGGACGAGAACAAGAGTTGACCAAGGGAGGTCGGATAGGATAGATGAAAGTGAGGAGCCTGGCACAAGTAAGTGGAAGCAATGCCAGGACTCAGCTGAGGGCCCCGTGGTCGCTAACCCACGCTCCAAAATTCAGAGCCCCTGAGGCCTGTATAACACTAATCAGAGAGAAAAATGGAAGGGGTCCAACACTTCGAAAAATGAAGATATCGGCCAAAGGAAGACAAGGGCCACGAAGGGCGTGAAATTGAAAGACTCCCTAGCCCTCACAAACCTAATAGCGTCGGAGTCGGAAAAGAACAAGAGTTGACCAAGAGAGGTCAGACAGGATAGATGACCGTGAGGAGCCTGGCGCAAGTAAGTGGAAGCAATGCCAGGACTCAGCTAAGGGTCCCGTGGTCGCCAATCCACGCTCCAAAGTTCAGATGGTGGTGGTGGTGATTATTGTTTTAAGAGGAAGTACAACTAGGCAACCATCCTCTATATAACACTAATCAGAGTGAAAGTATGGAAGGGGTCCGACACTTCGAAAAATGAAGATATCGGCCAAAGGAAGACAAGGGTGGTGGTGTGGTGATTATTGTTTTAAGAGGAAGTACAACTAGGCAACCATCCTCTATATAACACTAATCAGAGAGAAAAAATGGAAGGAACCGACACTTCGAAAAATGAAGATATCGGCCAAAGTAAGACAAGGGCCACGAAGGGCATGAAAATGAAAGACTCCCTAGCCCTCGCAAACCTAATAGCGTCGGGGTCTGAAAAGAACAAGAGTTGACCAAGAGAGGTCGGATAGGATAGATGAAAGTGAGGAACCTGGCACAAGTAAGTGGAAGCAATGCCAGGACTCAGCTAAGGGCCCCGTGGTCGCCAACCCACGCTCCAAAGTTCAGAGCCCCTGGGGTCACTAATAAGAGGGAAAAATGGAAGGGATCCGACACTTCGAAAAAGGAAGGTATCGGCCAAAAGAAGACAAGGGCCACGAAGGGCATGAAAATGAATGACTCCCTAGCCCTCGCAAACCTAATAGCGTCGGGGTCGGAAAAGAACAAGTGTTGACCAAGAGAGGTCGGAGAGGATAGATGAAAGTGAGGAGGTGGTAGTGATTATTGTTTTAAAGAGGAAGTACAACTATGCAACCATCCTCTATATAACACTAATCAGAGGGAAAATATGGAAGGGATCCGACACTTCGAAAAATGAAGATATCGGCCAAAGGAAGACAAGGGCCACGAAGGGCATGAAAATGAAAGACTCCCTAGCCCTCGCAAACCTAATAGCGTCGGGGTCGGAAAGAACAAGAGTTGACCAAGAGAGGTCGGATAGGATAGATGAAAGTGAGGAGCCTGGCACAAGTAAGTGGAAGCAATGCCAGGACTCAGCTAAGGGCACCGTGGTCGCCAACCCACGCTCCAAAGTTCAGAGCCCTTGGGGCCCAAAGTTCAGAGCCCCTGGGGTCACTAATAAGAGGGAAAAATGGAAGGGATCCGACACTTCGAAAAAGGAAGGTATCGGCCAAAGGAAGACAAGGGCCACGAAGGGCATGAAAATGAATGACTCCCTAGCCCTCGCAAACCTAATAGCGTCGGGGTCGGAAAAGAACAAGTGTTGACCAAGAGAGGTCGGAGAGGATAGATGAAAGTGAGGAGGTGGTGGTGATTATTGTTTTAAGAGGAAGTACAACTAGGCAACCATCCTCTATATAATACTAATCAGAGAGAAAAATGGAAGAGATCCGACACTTCGAAAAATGAAGATATCGGCCAAAGAAAGACAAGGGCCACGAATGGCGTAAAAATGAAAGACTCCCTAGCCCTCGCAAACCTAATAGCGTCGGGGTCGGAAAAGAACAAGAGTTGACCAAGAGAGGTCGGATAGGATAGATGAAAGTGAGGAGCCTGGCACGAGTAAGTGGAAGCAATGCCAGGACTCAGCTGAGGGCCCCGTGGTCGCCAACCCACGCTCCAAAGTTCAGAGCCCCTGAGGCCCCTTTTAGTCGCCTCTTACGACAGGCAGGGGATACCGTGGGTGTTATTCTACCGCCCCCACCCACAGGGGGAGGAGCATAGTCCAATGAAATGTCGTTCCCTTAATTCAATACAAGCCAGAAGTTATGACCAACTTACGCGATGGAAAGACCTATCTTGAAGTATGGCAGTGACATTTCATAGGGCAAATCTTCAGGTGATGGCAGAGTCCATTCGTGCCACCGCCAGTCACGATTATATAAGAACATGTTGAAATAGTTGAGACGTTTCAATGCAGTAATTACGATTCTAAACACTACAAACCATACAAAGAAAGAATTTTTTTCTAGCACTGGCATACCAACCACATTACCGACCCCCTTGTACTCGGCGACGACATGAAAAAACAACATAATTGAACTTCTCATTCACCAACAATTTAACGTCACGGCCACACCTTTCACATACTCTGCTATTTGAAATCAAATTGTGACGTACATACAACTGAACTAAATCATTAAAATTTGTTCTTGTAATTAGATGAAAAACTTGTAACATTAATAACGCATCCATCGCACGATGCCATGTCAACAGAATTAGATATGTTTTCTGTATCAACAATGGACAGATGCACTGCTGCCTAGATGTGGAGGCACTATGTACTACGAAGGAAGACATAGTAGGCTTTGTTGCTCTCAGGCCCGGTTTCTTCAACTCTACGTTGAATTTTGCTTAACAAATGTTAACTAACAATTGTTATTAATTTAACACTTCGTTTAAAAGTATCCTGTTTCACGAACTTATTTCCAACATTTGTTACGAAACAATTGTTAAAGACAAATTAACACATTTCCGTAAGATTTCTGAACGCGTTTGGCAGTGAGCGTCTTTTGTTTCTTTACATATAGCGCTCCTAGTGACGTGTTGAAATAGTATTTTGTCACACAGGTCACACAGTCACATGGTTGACATTATTATAGGTTATGGTTAGCGGAGACCGCTAAGAAGTAAACATGTCAAGTAAGAGGCAACAACAGCGTTATTATGATGAATGCGAGACAAATGTTATAGTTTTAATTTAAAATTATGCGAGTGTGCTTAAAATATGAAATAACGGACTGTTATATCACAACATTCTATATAGCCTATTCTTGTAGGAGTGCAAACTAAGGTTCCTACATCACCGGGAAAATGTGATAATTGATATGTTTTGAATGGTTTTCGGGCATTCTTATATTGCGGGGAAAATAATGTTGTGCCTTGTTAATGCTGCAATGGCAGCAAGAATTCTTTGTAGAATTCTACACATTCTTTTCTTGCCTTCGTGAACATAGTCGCCTACAATTAGGCCTTTTTTCTTTTGAAATAAATACTATTTGTTCGGGATGTCGACCTATGAAGATCTTTTGCCCCTACAATTAGGCCTACATGGAAAGTGTCTCGAGGTCAGATGTCATTACAAACCTCCGCTTCGGACGAAGTGGAGGTGATATAACACTAAAGGCGAACAAATTTTACTTATACATGTCAGGTCCGCAACCTAATAACTTCTGAAAAATTGATGAAACCTCGATTCCAATGCAAGACGTATATATTTAGGAGTTGTGGCATAGTGGTCATCGTACTTGTCTGCGAGCGACGTAGACGTGAGTTCGAGTCTCGTTTCAGGGAACGTTATTTAAAAATTGGAACAAAAATAGTACGCAAATTGCAGTACCGGTACACTTTGTTTTCTACCTGAAATTAATATAGGTCTAAACGTTTTCACAGTTACTGCTGGATCTCTTCTTAATCTGTTTATCCTCCAGGGTCGGTTTTTCCCTCGGACTCAACGAGGGATCCCACCTCTACCGTCTTAAGGGCAGTGCCCTGGAGCTTCAGACTTTGGGTCGGGGGATACAATTGGGGAGAATGATCAGTACCCCCCCAGGCGGCCTCACCTGCTATGCTGAACAGGGGCCTTGTGGAGGGATGGAAAGAAGATTGGATGGGACAGGGAAGGAAGCGGCCGTGGCCTTAAGTTAGGTACCATCCCGGCATTTGCCTGGAGGAGAAGTGGGAACCCACGGAAAACCACTTCGAGGATGGCTGAGGTGGGAATCGAACCTTCCTTTACTCAGTTGACCTCCCGAGGCTGAGTGGACCCCGTTCCAGCCCTCATACCACTTTTCAAATTTCGTGGCAGAGCCAGGAATCGAACCCGGACCTCTGGGGGGGTGGCAGCTAATCACGCTAACCACTACACCACAGAGGCGGACTATATTAATTAGAGGTAGGAAATAAAGTTCCACTGCAATTTGATCATTACTTTTATTCGCATTTTTACCTTCACATTCCCTGAAATAATTAATTACGGTATATTTGAATTTTAAAAAAAACTCTCCTCATCGTCGTGGCTCGTAGACAAGTACGATGACCACTCGGCCACTGCTACACCTGACTAGTGCGCAACTTTTAAAGTATATATGGGGTGCTTTACAATCGGGAATTCGTATTTTTTTCGGAAATTATTAGGTTACGGACCTAACAAGTACAAGTTAACTTTGTTCGCATTTTAGTGTTCTATCCCCTCCACGTGGTCCGAAGCGGATCATGCCTCATGACATTTGTCCTCATTTATTTCGAAAACGAAACTGTACGGTATTGACCCAAACCCTTCTACACGAGTTACTGTTGAGTGTCCCCCAGCAAGTACATTAAGCTAGTTGAAATCGATTGGACGCAGGGTCTAACCCATCCTTGTAAAGTCTATAAGCAACTGCTGCACTGGAGAGATTAGTAAGTTGCAATCTGTTGGAAACTCTAACCTATATCGTCTAGTAGGTACCTTGTTCATTACGGCTTCGGTAATTAGAAATCTTTCTTCTGACAACTCTAAAAGGTCGTTATTTCTTAGTATGGGTCGTCCTTTGCCGTCTTCAGTTTTTAAATAGTCCTCATACAGCAGTAAAGCTTCAAACTTACGTCTTCTACATGTCTCCATTTTGAAATTTTAGCAACTGTTAAGAGGTTTAACACAGGGGTGCTGCTAGGTTAATTTAACACAAGATTTAACAATTGTTAGAGTTAACAATTCTTGATGAGACGACCATTTTGTTAAATTGTGTGTTAAGTCTCCTTAACAGCAGTGTTAACGCTTAACATTCGTTGAAGAAACCGGGCCTCAGTGGTGGTGGTGGTGGTGATTATTGTTTTAAGAGGAAGTACAACTGGGCAACCATCCTCTATATAACACTAATCAGAGGGAAAAATAGAAGGGATCCGACTCTTCGAAAAATGAAGATATCGGTCAAAGAAAGACAAGGGCCACGAAGGGCGTGAAAATGAAAGACTCCCTAGCCCTCGCAAACCTAATAGCGTCGGGGTCAGAAAAGAACAAGAGTTGACCAAGGGAGGTCGGATAGGATAGATGAATGTGAGGAGCCTGGCACAAGTAAGTGGAAGCAATGCCAGGACTCAGCTGAGGGCCCCGTGGTCGCCAACCCACGCTCCAAAGTTCAGAGCCCCTGGGGCTTGCTGCTCTCAATCGTATCATTTCCTGACCAGTAACCCACATAAAATGCCGTGGTGTAGTAATGTGAAAAGAAAGGTGATTGTGGTCCAGGGCAAAGTGCCGTAACATGTGAAAAGAAAGGTGATTGTGGTCCAGGGCTAAGTGCCGTAACATGTGAAAAGAGACGTAATTTTGGTCCAGGCTAAATACCGTAACATGTGAAAAGAAAGGTGATTGTGGTCCAGGGCTAAGTGCCGTAACATGTGAAAAGAAAGGTGATTGTGGTCCATGGCTAAGTGCCGTAACATGTGAAAAGAAAGGTGATTGTGGTCCAGGGCTAAGAGCCGTAACATGTGAAAAGAAAGGTGATTGTGGTCCAGGGCCAAGTATCGTAACATGTGAAAAGAAAGGTGATTGTGGTCCAGGGCTAAGAGCCGTAACATGTGAAAAGAAAGGTGATTGTGGTCCAGGGCTAAGTGCCGTAACATGTGAAAAGAAAGGTGATTGTGGTCCAGGGCTAAATACCGTAACATGTGAAAAGAAAGGTGATTGTGGTCCAGGGCTAAGTGCCGTAACATGTGAAAAGACAGGTGATTGTGGTCCAGGGCTAAGTGCCGTAACATGTGAAAAGAGAAGTAATTTAGGTCCAGGGCTAAGTATCGTAACATGTGAAAAGAAAGGCTTACGCCTCCAAACCCCGTTTGCTAACAGATGGACTAGTTCCTAAGTAGAGTGGTTGGCAGCTTTGTGCTTCGTCATCGGCACTTGGTTCTACGGGCTGACAAAGAGCAGCCACTCGGGTCTGCTCGGGAGAGCAGTCAGCCCAGTCACTCGGGTCAGCTCGGGTCCTTCCGTGTATGCCCGGACCACCGCCGTCTCGATCCTCCTATAAGAGGATTAGGATGATCGAGACGGCGGTGGCCCGGACACATGCTTCGTATCTCCCTCATCAGAAGCGTAAGAGTTAATTCTTTGGTGATTTGTGATGTCTCAGTTTTAAAACGTGGTAATTGTTGGATTCCTTTTTGAATAGTTGGCATGCGTCTCTCGTATGTTTTCAGTACTGTTGTTGAATAATATGCGTTTAAGCTCTACTGCAAAGAGGTAGTACTTAAAGTGGCTCATTAATTAACAAGCATTTGGCCTGTTCTTTTGTGTTCGTCCGGACTCACATATACGGACACTCACTGTCCCCAGTCAGTCATCTTCCTCATGAGAAACGTGATAGATATTTCTTTTGGTGATATGTGCTGGACGTCTCAGTTTTAAAGCGTGACAATTGTCGGATTCTTTTTGCAATATTTGTTATGCATCTCTAATTCTGTGATGTTTTCAGTACTGTTATTGATTGTATTCTATTGCAAAGAGATAGCAGTTAAAGTGGCCTAACCTGTCATATCTATATTTCAGCTAGTAACTTCCACAATGGATAAGTTTACCTGCAGTGTATGCAACACGTCATTTAATTATAGGAAAAATTTAAATAATCATGTAAAAGTTAAACATTCAAATACTTATTCACAATTTGTATGTGATTTGTGCACTTTCAGCACTAACATGAAGTTCAATTTAATGCGTCATAAAAGTGCGAAACACAGGCCCACTACAAGACCTTCCAGTGAAGTGTATTCGGAGGTGAAGTGCCCGCTTTGTTTAGAGAAACGAGCAACAAAATCTGATATGGTTAAACATTTTGAAAATGAGCATGGAATTCCAATCAAAAATGAAACTTCAGAATTTTCGAGTGGTGAGGAATTCTATAACTGGAAGCGCACAATAGAAAAGAACCAGGTTTGTGAATTCGTTACATGGCGTTCGAAATATGTACGAAAAGTGGACGATGCCACTAAAATGACCTTCAGATGCCACAGGGATGGGGAATTTAAGCCAAGAGGAGAACACATGCGACACCAAAAGGTACTTGGTTCGAAGAAAATAAGTGGACACTGCCCAGCCAAGATTGACGTTACTTTCCATTCATCTGGAGAAGTCACTGTAAACTTCTGTTCTTCACATGTTGGTCACCGTGAAGAATTAGGTCGTCTGAGACTAACGCAATCTGAAAGAGATGACATTGCTAGAAAAATCACCATGAAAATTCCTTTCGATTGCATCTTGGATGACGTAAGATTTTCTCTCGGCGAATCAGACATAGAGCGTCTACATCTTCTTACAAGGAAGGATCTTCTGAATATAGAACACACGTACAATTTAAAATCTGAAGCTGTACGGCACAATAATGACTATACCAGTGTCGAATCATGGGTTCGTGTAATGCAAGATCGTGGCGATTTAGTGCGTTTTTATAAAGCTCAAGGTATATCTTCGGTGACATGTCCGCAACTGAATGAAGAAGATTTCGCCCTCGTTATCATGAATGAGGCGCAAAAGGAAACACTCGAACGATACGGAACTAATTACATTTCTCTCGATAGTACACTTGGTCTAAATAAGTATGGTTTTGAGCTGACGACCCTCCTAACTGTTGACGATAAATACCAAGGTTTTCCATGTGCGTTCATGTTTACAAATAGGTCTGATACAACAGTTATGGAAGTATTCTTGTCCCAAATTAGGGACGCTCTGTCAGTAGCACTGCAACCCAAGGTATTCATGTCGGACATGGCAGACACATTTTACAATGCCTGGTTAAGAATAATGATGCCAGCTAAATTCCGGCTGTTTTGCACATGGCATGTCGATCGGGCATGGAGGAAAAACCTCTGTAAAATCAAAGGTCGCGAAAAACAAGCGGAAGTATATAAAGAGTTAAGAGTCTTGTTGGAAGAAAGGGACGAAACTGCTTTTTCAAGAATGTTGGATCAAGAAGTCCATGACCTAAAAAGTGACCCTGACACACGGGAATTCGGAGTGTATTTTGAAGCCAATTACAAACACTGTACTGCTAGTTGGGCCTATTGCTATCGCCTGCATGCTGGTTTAAACACGAACATGCTTCTTGAGCGGATGCATGGGGTCATAAAGCATATATATATGGGAGGCAAAAAACCCAACAGATTAGACATAGCCATTCATACTCTGATGCGGTTCGTCCGAGACAAATTGTACGATCGCCTGATTTTCCTAAGTAAAGGAAAACTGACAAACAAGCTGTCATTCATTAGACAGAGACACGCGAAATCATTGTCTCTGACATCAGACGGAATCACTAATGAAGGAGACGTGTGGAGAATTCCTTCAGAGAAGAGGAATGAATTCTATGATGTAAGAAAAACGGATGAAAAAGACTGCAATTGCGAGTTACGGTGCACAGAATGCAAAATCTGCATTCATGCTTACACTTGCACCTGCCACGATTCCTCTATCAAATTCAATATGTGCAAACATATTCATTTAATAGGGATGAGTTCAAATAGATATACAGATAATTACAGGAACGATGGCACAGAAAATTTTCTTCTAATTCAAGAAGACCCAACATGCGAAGAAAAAGAAACTATCCTAAATCAATTAAGGAATCCACTGAAAAGAAAAACAAACGAGAACATTGAACAATACAGGTCAGTGCTTAGGGGAAAGTTTGAAAAAATTCTTGCAGCAATAGAATCGACAGAAGACGCTGAAATAGTTGAAGAACATCTTAAACCCATTATTCCAACTATTCAGGCTCGAAAAACTACAATTTTTGAGACACCTAATCCACCTAAAAACTTAAAAACAAAGTTCGAGCTTCAAAAAAGATTGTTTTGCACTAAGAAGCCACATGTTAAGACATCCATGTCCTTGTCGAGGCCAACCGATGATGAGCAAGAAGTAATTGCTGCGAATTTGCTGTTGCGCTAAGGACTTGTAAATTTGTGTAAACTATGTGTACATACAGTTGATTGGCTTAAGTTAACATTCACCATTATAGTAATCGTAAAGCGTGTGTAACTCTAGCACCAGTGAATATGTGTAAATTCTGTATAGTATCATTTACCGATAGACCTATTTAAAAATATGACATTTTGTGAAAAACACGAGTGTTGAAAACCATGTGTGTAAACAGTTATACTGTTCCATCATGTAACTGTGAAAGAGCCTGAAGTCTCTGCTGGAGATGAAAATATTAGGTTTGGTAAGTTTTACACTGTATAAAGTGCATGCTTTAATATAACATATTTATCTACGTACCGTACCGATAAGTTGTCCGGCTCCATGGCTAAATGGTTAGCGTGCTGGCCTTTAGTCACAGGAGTCTCGGGTTCGATTCCCGGCAGGGTCGGAAATTTTAACCATAATTGGTTAATTTCGCTGGCACGGGGACTGAGTGCATGTGTCGTCTTTATCATCATTTCATCATCACAACACGTAGGTCACCTACGGGCGTCAAATCGAAAGACCTGCATCTGGCGAGCCGAACTTGTCCTCGGACACTCCCGGCACTAAAAGCTACACGCCATTTAATTTTAACCGATGCCTACTTTATATGTAAAAAGACTGAAGTCTCTACCGGCAGAAATATTTTATTGTTTCATATAAAGTGCCTGCTTTATTATAATATACTGTATTTTATTATGCTCTTGTATTATTATGTAAGCATGTTGGGTATGAAAACAAGAATACTTCCTTTATTGTCGCGGTCGAGAGAATGTTTCGGGAGGGAGCCGCTAGCAGCTGAAAAAGCGAACCGAATGAGAACAAACATAGCCGGGCGAGCTGACCCGAGTGACTGGGCTGACTGCTCTCCCGAGCAGACCCGAATGGCTGCTCTTTGTCAGCCCCTAGAACCAAGTGTAGGCTATGGGAAGTTTGTTTCAACATTTCTGAGAGCCTGTGTCATAGTGCAGACTCGCCTTGTTGAAGAATAACACTCTTCTCTTCCTGGTAACTATTAGCGTCTGTGTTAATGCTCTCGCCTTTCCACTATTGTAAATAAGGGAGCGGACACTTCGTATACTTTCTGTCAATGTAACCATCTTAACTAGGCAGGCTTTGTGCCATGGGCATTCCCCACTGCTATTGAACGTTTAGTCTCCCTGGCTCCACGTCTGTCTGAATATTCTAGCAGGTGTGGTATTATTTCACCAACAAACACCAGGTTCCCCATATGTATTTCAGTATCCTATCAATTCATATCAGTTGTATCAAATCATGATGATATAGCCCTTTCCACACGGGTGAAATACGTCAACTGAATCCAGGATGTTTTAAATTTGAAACCTGACAGGGCTACCTTAAGCTTTGGTACTGAATTGCTGACCCGTTTTAGCGACTTTAGTTTGATGATACAATGTCTTAATTAGGATTTTTTTTCAATCGGGGATGATGTTCAACCTAAGGAAGGTGACGTGAATAATTGTGATGAAAGCCTTAAGCGCGAATTGAATTGTCTGTCCCGATATTCCTGCATCTAGTTCACCTGTATCTCACAAACCTGTTGATCTCCTTGGAAGTGGTGTATTACCCTGAGTTGATGTCGTTCCTAATCCTGTAAATGATATGCTCAAAAATGCCAACGATCTTTAAGTTCCATTGAAGAGACTCTTGGTTTTCTCGTATAACTGTTGAGTTGAAGGAAATTGGAAATTTTAGAGCACACTTCCCTCATTGTACACGAATTCTGAAAGATGAAAATTAATATGCTTATTCCCCAAATATGTCTGTTGATCAATTTCATGAGGCGATCATAATTAATTTTATGCTCTCAAGAACCTCACTACTAAACACTGCTACAGAGTCCAAATATTTTCAGAAAATGTTTTGGGATATGTGAGACATCAGAAATTTTATAGTGAAGTGTTTGCACTCCCTATCACTCATTTTGAAATGGTAAATAACTTTATGGGCGGTGTATCCCCAGAGTACCATTCATATTCGTCATTCAGAAAGTGCCCTGTAATAATCGCTGTACTGAAAGCAGCTTATATCAAAGATGAAGAGGTCAAATGTATGATTATGCTAGGCCTTTAAACGTATCTCCTCAGGGATATATTAACACTAACCAAGGTGCTACTATTAAAGAGTCTTGCTTGTGGTTACGAGGACCAACTCAAGTATAAGTGTCCGAGTGTCAAGAAAATGTAATTCCAATTTCGCCGTATTAGTGACCTTGGTGTTGAATGTTATCAGATAGATGACGTCTGTACCGAGCTCGATAGCTGCAGTCGCTTAAGCGCGACCAGTATCCAGTAATCGGGAGATAGTGGGTTCGAGCCCCACTATCGGCAGCCCTGAAGATGGTTTTCCGTGTTTCCCATTTTCATACCAGGCAAATGCTGGGGCTGTACCTTAATTAAGGCCAAGGCCGCTTTCTTCCACACTTCCTAGGCTTTTCCTATCCCATTGTCGCCATAAGACATATCTGTGTCGGTGCGACGTAAAGCAAAATAGCAAAAAAAAGATGATGTCTGTGGACACATTTGGTAAGAGAGCGCTCTTCCATATATTATAGTATTGTTAAGTCCCCAACTTAACTACTTATTCTAGGTTTACTCATACGGGCGATGTTGTGGTGTCAATCATCTACACTGGACTCAGTCATTTTAAACTAAGTATGGGATTAGTTTATTTGTTCCTTTCCATTGGATTTTCTGGTGCTATTCATGGTAGATTATGGAGTCTACTTGCTGGAGCAGATAGTTTCCCCTAGTTTGCTACAGACAGTCATTTCCATTACTGCGCTGTTGATGTGTATGGGGCTTAATGTAGGGTGTTCTCCTTTCGATGTATATTACTGGGCCCTGGGAGTCTCAGGGTATGAGAGATGAGTTATGTTGTTTCCGAGAATCATTTGTATGCTTTTCTTTTTCTGCATCTCTTGGTTACAGGTTAAGTTTGGCATATACCTTTAGTTCAAGTGAGTTGGATTATGTAACTCAAGGTGAGTTCATTTGTGAATACTAAACGGTGCTTAGCACTCTAATCTGTACAAGTCAGAGTGAGGATATGATCTATTCTATTGAACACCTATTGCGGCTGACGTCTTGTTAGGTTGTTTGGTCATAACATTTCATTGCTCTGTATTAATGTAGACTGAATGAGCACTGGAATTATTGACTGATAGCACTTCTGCTATTTCAGCTCGTTATTGTGTTGTTGACTAAGAACCTTGAACATTTCAAGCTCTAATGTTTTCTTATTACCGTTGTGGGTGTACAGCACAGTTAAGTGGTAGTTGTATTACGTCTTAGTTGGAATTGATGGACTGTTCTGATTTCATTTTGTCTAACTAAAACTTTCTTTTCAGGCATTGTGATGGAGCATGTTGATAGCTATAAAATGTAATTCAGTTCGCTCGTTAGATGCCAATGATCATCATGTAACTGCTTATCTGCTTTTGTTCCCATTACTGTAGAGGGATCAGGTTTTATTGTGTTATAGCATTATTTGTCTTGCAGTACTGTGATGGATAAGCACTCCCAAGAAAAAATGAAATCACAATATAAAATCAACCACAGAGAAACAAATATGAGCAACAACAAATACACTTACCTTGGTCACAGCAACTGGAATGAAATTGAGGATGTGGAACAGGCCCATTAAATAAAGGTAACAGTAGTGTCCAAAAGATGTTTACACAACACTTGACAAGTCATGGTTAGTCAGTAAAGCATTAAATAAACAAGACCAATGACTGATTAATGGAAAATATTTAATGAAATAAAAAGAAAAGTATACAATAATCTCCAAGAGAGTAACCATAAGGAGGGAATGCAGATCATAATTATATCAGTACTTTATTTAGAAACATCAAATAATTTTTCAATCGACTCAAGAATTGATTAATAAATTAATGATGATCATCATTATTAAAGAAATATGTAATAAAATTGAAAACAATCATGAACTTGGTCAAATATAACTTAAACTATTCTTAATCGCTAAATAAGAAGGTTGAATATAATTCTCAACTACTTGTCCCAAAATTAATTAAATTAATATTTAAGAGTGCACAAGAGTTAAGTGTACACCATCATACAAACTTAATGCAGATGAGAAGATCCAAATAGTTGATTAAATCATTAATAAAATGTAACCAAAAAGAGCAGGTGATGCTACACAAGCATAAGCCACCTCAACAAACCACAGAAGAAACAAAAAGTAAGATAATGGGTTTGATAAACCAAGCAACAACCAAGAAACAATCAGGCAAAGTACCTGAAGCAGAAGGAGAACAAATGAGTAAAGATGTAACATTCAACCCTATTTTATGGCCTCGAATAATCATAAAATAGTTGAAAATGTATACGCTTGTTATTGTTGTATGTTTGTGAAAGAATATGTTTTCCAGAATGGCCTTGAAGTGTACATCTCACATGATCTTGAGTCATGTTATTTGTTGTGGACTGGAAAACCTAAAAATTCCAAGCTCCAACATTGCTTGCTTATTCTTGTTGTGGGTGTATGGAACAGTTCAGTGATAGCTGTATTAAATCTTATTTAGATATTTTGAATTGTTTTGGTTTTGCTTGTTCTATTGAAAACATTTTCAGGCATTATGAACGTATGTGTTGATAATTGTAAAATTTATTTTTGTTTATCCTACCACCTGTTGGATGTCAATGAACATCATGTGACTATTTACCTGTTTTTCTCCTATAGTGATCACATTATGTGGTGTTGTTGCATTATTTGTACTGTGATAGATCTTTTCTGTGTTTATGCATGAAAGACTCATTTAATTATTTTATTTTCCAGACTTATCTTGTAGAGCCTGCCTCACAGTATCTTGTGTCTTGTTCCTATGTATGGCACCTCAAATTACTTATGTGCTGTAGTGTTATGATTAAAGTCTACAATGTGACATCTTTCCTGCTTCTGGAAAGGAATACTGTTAGAGATATGCGAGGAGGATTTTCTC
Organism: Anabrus simplex; assembly: GCF_040414725.1. Taxonomy (NCBI): domain Eukaryota; kingdom Metazoa; phylum Arthropoda; class Insecta; order Orthoptera; family Tettigoniidae; genus Anabrus; species Anabrus simplex. The sequence continues at coordinate 84,147,925 of NC_090276.1, read as the reverse complement.
ACATTACCTTCCTCTACTGGTCTTATCATGAGGGGCTTTTGTATAATAACATCAGTATTTTCCCCAACATCCAGCCTGATCAGGTGTGAGAATGCAAGTGCTGTTGACATTCCTCATGAGTTATAGGTATATACCTCTAGGTTTTGAATATTGTAATTAGATTTAAACTTATTTTGATGTTATGCTTGTTGCAAACATAATCCTAATCTTGATGAAGTTCACGAAGTGTGAGAACGAGCTGGGACTAAATTACTTGTTTCTTATGAAATATGCTTTCTGCATATTGGAGGCTTGACATTGCGGTCCTTATATTGCTTTGCAATTTCTGACACCTGTGTCATTATTAATTAATAATTAAATAATTAGCAATAGATGTGTATATCTGAGTCAAATCAAACCTACACTATCACTGAAAAATTAATTGTAAACCCGGAAAATTATCCTTATTTGAATAAGTAGATCACTATAATTTCCACGAAACTGTTTTATTCATTTATCTCGAAAATGAGATCTTATATGTTTTTTGACACTACCCTTACTGGAAAACGTACGGCTGCACAGTGTACATTTACGCGGCCAGTCTCCGCTGTGAATTTTCCGATGTTGCCTTAGATAAATCATAGATCCGAAAGACTTACTACAAATATCACACTGGTGTAGCCTTTCCTTGGAGTGGGTTGCAATGTGTGTTATCAGATGACCCCTTTGAGCAAACATCTTCTTACATGTATCACATTCAAACCGTTTAACACCAGAATGCATCAACATATGTGCTAAAAGACATTTCCGATTAGCAAACGCACTACCACATACATCACAGGAATACGGTCGTTCTCCGGAGTGCACTAACAGGTGCTGTCTCAGTGAAGAACGCAGAGTATACGCACTATTGCATATCGCACACACAAATGGTTTATCCACAGTATGAGTAAGTTTATGTTTTAAAAGATAAGATTCACGAGCGAATGAACGACTACATCTATTACATTGATACGGCATGTCGGTAGAGTGAATTAATTCGTGGGATTTCAAATGACCTCTCCGGTAAAATGCCTTACTGCAGACGTCACAAACGTATGACTTTTGTCCGGAGTGAAGCAAGATGTGCATCGTCAATATAGATTTCCTAGAGAACTTCTTACTGCATTCATGACAGGAAAACGGTTTCTCTGTCGAGTGAGAGATCATGTGCGACTTCAGTCCACCTAGAGTGCTGAACGAACTAGTGCACTCACTACATTGGTGAGGTTTTGCATTAGAGTGAGCAAACACATGTTTTCTGAGATTACCGTTGGAGTTGAAGCCCTTGTTGCAAATTTTACAAACGTGTGATCTTTCCCCTGAGTGAATTGAGAGGTGATCTCTAAGATGATCTTTACGAGAGAATGACCGACTGCACACGGTACAATGGTGCGGCTTTTGTGGATCCTTTACTGCCATTCCCAATTTTTCCATACTGAAACATACACACAAAACTAGTTACAATTCGCGAGTAATAAAACAAATTCAAATATGGGAACTAGAAACAAAATTAAAATAATTACCAATTCTTTAGACAGACAAGCTAAACCACTTATAAGATAGTTGACTAGTACTATTTCAGAAGGTACCAATGTAAACATTTTTTCCACTCTAAACAGATTAATTCCCTAGGTGATGGAAGCATTGAACTGAGATTTTTTTGTTTCTAGTGTCGATGCTTATTAGCAGGAGTCAAGTTAAAATTTCGCACATTGAAGGTAAATTCCAAATTAAATGTTGTCTAACATTCAAGTTTTTTATCTGTTCTTCCTTTTCACCTCTCATTGCCTTTGTACGTATCTCAAAATCATAAATAAATGTTACATGAGTTTTATATTCGCTTACTGTGGTAAGAGACCTATGTCTAATTCCCGTTTTCTTAAAAAATATTAAGTCACTGTAAGAAATAATAAATCAGGCATTTAAGAGTAAGAGAATTTTCATGCAGCATTTGCAAATAGCCATTCAGACAAAGGGTGCACAAAGGAATGCAGTTAGTTAATGGCTAAAACATTAACTTGTACCTAGGACAGCGATATTTCCACGATCTGAGTGAAAACACATGTGAAAGTAACTAAAAAACTTTCCACTTAGTGGAACACGCATACAGGTATGTTATAATGTAATATTTATGTTCAATTTGCGTGTTCGACAGACTGGAAGGAATTTCAGTTACATTCAACTGAGTCGACACTAGAAAGTGTGGCTTCTATCTTAAAAAATGAAAAACCCCACAAGTATGGTCATAAATATGCAAATAGAAAATTCAGCACATTATGGCACGTATGTTCACTAACAATTTTATAAATCCATATCAAATATGATAGTAGTTAGAAAGGCACAGATGGCCTGTCCAGTAACAATTATTCAGACATTTACTGTCTTTGATTTAACATGGAGAAAGAAGAGAATAGAAGCTTTTGAAATGTGGTGTTACAGAAAAATGCTGAAGGCGAGATGGATAGATCGAATCATGAATGAAGAGATACTGAATCGAATTGGTGAGAGGAGATCGATTTGGCTAAATTTGACGAAAAGAAGAGCTAGAATGATAAGACATATTTTAAGACACCCAGGACTTCTTCAGTTGGTTTTTGAAGGAAGTGTAGGTGGTAAGAACGGTAGGGGTACACCAAGGTATGAATATGACAAGCAGATTAGAGCAGATGTAGGATGCAATAGTTACGTAGAAATGAAAAGGTTAGCGCAGGATAGAGTGGCATGGACAGCTGCATCAAACGAGTCTATGGACTGATGACTCAAACAACAACACTTTATTTTTTAAACTTTTTTATTATACACTTACACATAAATTTACAATATGCACATAAGCACTTAACAAGGGACATGATGTATTGAAAACGAAACGTTATATCGTTATCTATCATCATTAACACTTTTCTTGCACCTCAGTGTCCTGTGCTTACTTTTTACGCCAATGCACTTACATCAAAAAGCATTACGCAACATGCTACATGCAATTCACTAAGGAACACGTCTATTCAATGCTATGTGTCGTTAGCCACGATCTTCACTGTAACACCGCGCGTCGGCGACACTCGCACCGCTTACCAGCACGTTTATGACAAGGATTAAATAAAGAAACTACGAACACACTCGAGATAATGGTGGAAAGTTTAGACACTGCTGAGACAACAAACCTGAAAATATCACAGTATACTTTGGAGGTCTTTGATGAGTAGGCTAGCGGCGGGACTACCACATCTTGCTATTTTCCATTTACATTCTAGTAAGCAGCTTCTGAAGTAAGTCAGGGATACCTTGTCGTCGGTTCGAAGGTAACAGAGATACCCCATACTAAGCCAAGTCAGAGCATGTCTATGATGATGTCTACTACTGTCCAAAGTCAATACTGCACGATACACGTCGTTCGGGTTTCTAGATCCCGTCAACCTGTGGAACGCTACTCTGAGCCACTGCCAAATGTCCTTGATGGCTCCACAACTAGTCAGTCAATGAAACTGAGTGTCAATTACCGAGCATTTCTTGCATAGCGGCGATTGTGTCATCCTGTGGCGGAATTTCTTTTCTTCTGTCGGAAGTAACTCGTTTATAACCTCATAGCTAGCTACTTTCCATTCTAGGGGGATGCAAGACATTTGGAAAGTTGTCCAAATAGTACTTCAATTGTAATTGGCATATTTGACCATAATGTGTGGAAGATGATCATGCTTCTGTAGCAATTTCTTATAAAGTAGTTTAACAGTGAGGATATTGTGGTCAGGAAGTTGCAAGCTGTGCAAAGCCTGCGGAAACGATTTAAAACAAGACGAGCGAAGGTAATGATTATTTTCCATAAGGGGGAAACAGGAGTGCTCCATCGTGGTCGGAGGACGAATACTGCACCATTTCTCTGATCAGGAGAGCTTTGCATTTTTCGGAGACTGCTATGAGGCCTAATCCCCCTTGGTCAATTAGTTTCCTCAGTTGTGGCCTGCCTATACGAAAAGGATATCCTCTCCATAAGTAATATCCGACACAAAGTTCTAACCATTGGGCAATTATTTCGGGCGTCAGTAAAATTTGTGCTACGTACCATAGTTTTGACAGGGCAAACAAGTTGATATGCCATACTTTTTGTATTATGTTGAGGTTCATGCTGAGGTGCATCGATAGGGTGAAGCGCACCATTTGAGTAATATTATTCCAGCTTAAATCGACTATTTCTTCAATGTTTGGGGTAAAGATGATCCTTAGTATTTTAACACGCTCTGTGGTTGGTACTTCGGCTAACGTTACTGCCTGCGGCCATCCACCAAGAGGAAGAAGTTCCGATTTCTGATAACTTACAAGGGCGTTGGAGGCCATTTCGTACGTAGATATTATTCCTGTTAGCTGTTGAGCGACTTCAGGGGTCCGAAGATGAATAATGACGTCATCTGCGTAGGCTCTAACGGTAAACAGATTATTTGGATTAGGTATTGAGTTAAGGACGTGGTGAACAGCACGTACGAATGGTTCTATGCCCAAAGAATATCATAGACAAGGGGCATCCTTGTCGTACTGACGCCTGAATAGGAATCGGACGAGAAAAGAAACCATTAAGTAGAATTCTAGAGTGGGCGGATTGATAAACATTACGTATAAAATTACATAGAGCGTCGGGGAACCCATGTGTCTCAGAACACCCAGCAAGTATCCGTGATGAACTCGATCAAAAGCGTTCTGAAAGTCCAGACTTAAAAAGGCACCAGCCATATCTGTATTCCTTGCATAAAATAGCACCGTGTTCCTAATGTCTTTAAGATTGTGTGTTGTTTTTCTAGTTGGAATACCACACGTTTGACCTTGTTTGATGACTCTTCGCATGAAAGGCATTATACGACTGTCAAGAATTTTCATAAATATCTTATAATCTGTGTTGAGCAATGTTATTGGATGGAAGTCTGATACTGTTTTGGGCATTTTAACCTTGGCTATGAGTATTATAATACCATCAGAGAACCCGGTACAATCAGGCAGTTCTTCGATTAGTACATTCATTAGCTCCACAAAAGTATTTTTGATGATAGGCCAGTAAGTCTTGTAAAAAGATAGCCAAGGCCATCGGGGCCTGGTGGGGACTTGGGACTAGCTGCGAATATTGCCTCAAATACTTCCTCTTCAGTGATGGGACGGGTCAGATGCTGTTTGTCTTCTTCACCCAAGTGCTGCTCTACAAATGATAGAATTTTTTGTTGCTCGGATACGGAGTTCCCGTTATCTTGAAATATTTCTTTGAAGTATTTCTCTGCTTCCTCTATGCATTCTTCTGTACCATTGAACTGTCTACCATCTTCCGAGTGTAGCTATCGTACAAATTTCCTCTGAGCCTTTCTTTTCTCCATGGCTATATGGTAGAGTTGAGCTTTCTCGTCCGCCAGGAGGGATGAAGGGCAGGACCGCACAAGGGAACCTTGAAGAATGTGGTCCTGGATAGATGTTATTCGATGTTTGAGAGCTGCTATACGGTTTGAGGCATCAAAGCCTGCTTATTGGCGAATCAATAAATCATTGAGGATTACATAGTTGGAATGTAGGGTTTGTCTCCTGTTATTTGCCATTTCCACCCCATGTCTTTAAAAAAGGATTGAATAGCAGGCTTCAATCTGTACAACCATGTTGATATGTTGAGAGGCCTCTGCCTTTGTAGTCGGTTAATTAAGTCTGTCCATATCTGATTAAATTCTTCTTTTATTCCCTCCGTACTTAACAGGGAGTCATTTAATTTCCAGTATCCCCTCCCTATTCGGGGTGAAGAATAGTCAGATCGCATTTTCAGGACAACTGCATGATGGTTACTGAACGGTACGATATTAACTGTTATGTCATGAACACTAGGAGTAGTGTCTTTATTAACATAGAATCTATCAAGACGGGATGCCGCTGATCCTTGGAAATATGTAAACTGACAAGCGGGCCATATTTGAATTCCCACACATCACGAAGTTGGAGAGCCGTATCTAGTCGTTCAAGCGCTGGTGACGAACTGAAGTGACCTTTTTTTATCTTTGGAATGCAACACGCAATTAAAATTACCTCCAATGACTAGTCTGTGACAGTTGTGTCGCAAATAGTATGGTAGCTGTGTGGTAACAAATTCCTCCCTTTGATGTCTTCTATGTGTCCCTGAGTGCAAGTAAATGTTCACGTAAAATGTGTTGTCTGTTGGTACAGATGTAATCCTTCCATTGGGATGACATTGGGTTAACTTGATGGGTTTACTGGCTCTAAACAGTATAGCGGTACCTCTGGACTCCTCTCCGGGGTTTGCAATGTAATCATATAATGGACCAAGAAAAGATAGATTACTGATATTTATCTCTTGCAGAAAAATGATGTCAATGTCGTGATCTCGAATAAATTCTCGGAGAAGAACTTGTTTCCTTCTACTTCGCAGGCTGTTCACATTAAGGGTGGCGTAAGTGCGAAGGAGTATTATAAACAAAAGGAGAAATACTTTACTTTTCTGATCTGGCCTCGAATTTTGTCTTCGGAATGTTTTTAAGAATTTTCGGTCCTCGCTTATTACTAAAGTCGTCAATCGGGCATTTTAATCTGGGGTCTCTCGAACTGGTGCCCGGAGGTTTGATTATTCGGACATCCATTTCGTATTATCATGTGAGCTGGTTGGTAATGAAAGTGTTTGTAGTTGACCTGGACCATTATCTAAGACCTGCTCCGGCACTAGAACATCTGGAGTAGAAAGGTGTTCCGCTTGGTCAGCTATCATGGGTTCTTCGTCTTCCTCTATATGTTGTTGGTCGCTTATGGACTCAAGTTCATGGGGATGTTGTTGTTGTTGTGCTGGGATATCTAACGCCGGGGAGAAGAATCCTGTTCCGTAGACTCATTAACTGATGTTGAGGAGAGGTTCGGTACAACAGTCATCTTGTCTGCACTTGTCATATCTAATTTATATGTCTCAATGTTTGTATCAACATCCATGAGTGGTTGTAGTGGAACTTGTTTGGAGTTCTGTGGATCCTCATTCTCTCGTGGTGTGCACTCAGGTAGTGTCAACTGTGTGTGTGTTGTTGATTTGTCCTCTAATGTGAGTTGGGCAGCTGATAAGGGAACTAGTTTGGTTGGGAATTTGCCACTCGCTAGTGCTGCCCAGGTAGGGGCATCCACCGCGGCCGGCGTTTGAACTGGATGTTTTCGTTTGGGGCATTGACCTCGCCGATGACCTGTTTCACTGCATATCAAGCATGTTATGGGTTGGCTTTAGTAGCTGATTAATGCTCTGAAACCACCGATATCAAGGTAGGAAGGGATATGCTGTTTTAACAAGATTTTAACTGCACGGACACCATTATTTACTTGATGTCGAAAGCTTGAAGCCCAGGTCTCATCAGTAATAGAAAGCACTGTACCAAATTTACCTATCCGATCGGAAATTAGTGTGTGTGGCACTTCTATCGGTAAGTTGAAAATCCTAACCAATTTGGTGCCTAGGCCGGCAGAGTCTACTGTCACTTTACTTCGGAAACCATTACTATGAAGAAAGGTGTGCTCACCTGAGTAATCTTGGAGTAATCGGTCCGATATTTCAGAATTCTTGCATTTAACGAAGAATTGTCTTGATATGCCGTTGAGCTGTAGCATTTCGATGTCATTTTGCTCAAGTTTCAGGGTGTCGAATATTAAATCGTGAACTCCATACGGTGCAGGTCAGGGAATATCACGATCAATAAAACGAATCACAATTGTGGTTTTTTCGTTCGATTGCTGTCATGCTGATTTGTCTAATAACCCTTGCCAATATGCAGAAACACCTTGTCTGGAATTGGTAACAAAGTCACTGTTTGCAAAATTTCGAACACGACCAATACAACGGTACTCGTAACTTCCTCACCACACTAGTACTAAACACGTCCGACGCGCTCGCAAGCACAGCGAGAACTATTCACAACGAAGCCTCTGTGGCTCAGGCGACAGCGCACCGGCCTATGACCACTGTGTCCCATGGTTCAAATATCAATTACTCCATGTAAGATTTCTACTGGACCATGCAAAGCTGGGGAAAAGTTTTTCTGTGGATACTCTGGCTTTCCGCGCCATTTTCACTCCACTTCACTTCAATCCAATATTATTTCAACTTTCAAACAATGGTCATTGCCCCAGAGTGCGAATGTCTTCGGTAGAGTGCACAGTACACAGTTCCTATCCTCGCCGCTAGATGGGGCGTCATTCATTTCGTTCCTGGTCCAGTTGAATGACTATAAACAAGTTGTGGATTTTCATTTCCACTTTACTCGCAAAATCTAGTGAATCGTTAATGAAATTTTTGGATGCATCAACATCTCCAGACTGGCTTGCAAATGTGTCATTTTACTACTTTCTTTGACGTCAGAGACATTTTGCTGTCCACCTAATAAAATGAATATACAAGACAGCTATAATAGCCAATAACGTCCGTGTTTTCTGGTAAAATAAACAGAATACCCAAGTCTACAAGCAATCAGTCTAAAGAGAATCATGTCATAAATGCCTCCATCTGAAAGGGAAATTCTCTGAGTGATGTGCGCGGTATTCATGCACATTCAAGATGCTGTAATTTTATTAGTATGTAAGAGAAATTCCTTCCAGTCAGATTAGAACCTTATTATTCAGTTGTTTACTAATATTTACGAAAAATAAAGATTCAGACGGCATTTTTTCAAATATATAAAAAACGTCGTTGTGATGCACAGGACATACATATTATTTTTAGTAACAGTGACCATTTGATCCACTTTTACTGTGACTTCTAAAATGCTATGGAAATTATTTTCACAGCATGATTTTGTGCATTAAATTTAATTATCATTACAGTGAATATCTCTGTTAATCTCAAGTAATAAGGCCCTTAATGTGCTTTATTTCGCCTGTGATACACGGGTCATTTGTGAAGTGAAACACAGGACACATTCATTCTTCCTTCACATATAATCTGGATGCATATTACTGAATTATTTGAAGCATTTAGTTACAAATTTAAGAAGATATTTATGTGGAAGTACCTGGAGACTTCGCTAGCTGATGGAGAACGCATACAAGCTAAAATCCTTGTCTGGTCTCAGGTTATAAGTAAATCAATGTCAGCACCAACGTCCCCATATTATTAAGATGGCAGTGCGTAAAAGCATTGTTCAGCTATCAAATGGAGCAGACATCCCTAGAGAAACTACAAATAAGGAATATTCATAGACCATGGAGTTTAAAGAAAAGTCTTATTTTCCTCAACGTAGAGAGGCTAGATGTTAAGTATATAAGTTTATGATGGACAACATGGAATAAATGAGGTATTTCACAGTGACTATAGTACCTTATGAGACTTTACTTACAAGCTTTATTTTTTTTCCCTGTTTAATAATGTGCTTTTTACAGGTATGCCATATGTATATTTAACTTGTGTGTTCAACAGACTAGAAAGCTTTTACATTACATTTTACTTAGTCGACACTTGAAAGTATGGCTTTCTTCTTAACAAAATATTATAGAGACTGATTATATTTCCCTTAACAGTCCCTACTGCCTATATTCCAGCACAGATGACAACCCCTCCCCCTTCCCACCTTTGGAAAGTGCAGTACTGAGCAACACAAAGGACAAGTTCCTGGACCCCACCCATTTATTTTTTGAAGCATGAGATTCCTTCCATTTTGCCTTCTGATCACTGTTTAATAGACTATGGCTCCAAGTTATACATCCTTTTAAATCAGTAATCACCACCACCACCACCTCAATCACTCCTAAAATTCCAGCTTTTGCCGAAAGAGCAATGGCACATCTCCCCTACAAAAAACCAGTTTATCACTTGATTTACAAGTATTCAGGATCACTTGTACACATGTCTTGAAGTCTGTAATATTGAAAATTTAATGTTGAGAAGCTTTGTTAATTTTGAAGTAGCTAAATTAATTACCATATTACTTACGAAGTATAGCATACACCTTCTTTCAAATCTGATTTGTTAAACTTTGTCCAGTATCTCACTCTTGACAAAAATTAATGTCATCTTTCTAAAAGAATAAAATTACACAAAAATGGTATCGTTATTTTATTTTCAGAAGTCTAGTGAAGAAAAGCAACAAATCACACACAAGTGACAAGCAAATATAGACAGGAATAATACAGTGATGCACATGCAGATAGCACAGACTTCCGAAGTGAGTATAAAGCCGATTTATATCTCACCATTACAGCAGCAAACTCTGCACAACACCCATTTCAGAAATTTTCTGAAAAACTCCTGTCACCAGTTGGTCTCACCACAGCATCACTTCGTCACTTATTTGGACACAGCCTACAAAGAAGGTATCTGCAGAAGTAAAGAGCATTTTTATTAATGGATCTCTATTGATGAACAACAGGCAGCCTTTGGCGTTTTGTAACAAACATGCTTATTGGGAAGCTTAATTCTGACTTTGCATGCAGAACTTTATTATTCTACAGCAAGCTGTTCATTAAACTAACCAGGACACACTGGTTGACTGCGTGAATAGTGTGCTAATGCCGAATGACACTAATAAAGATAAAGCCCTGAAAGCCTGGTGGGATGCTGCTTCATACATCGCCGATGACTCGTACAGAGTAACACGACAGAGCACTAGTTAGTAGAGAAGCAAGCATATTTCTGTACGAAGACATCTTTATTGCGGAGACTTTTGTTGGCTTATTGAGGTATCGTCATATGTCTCTTATGAATAACATCATGGATCATCAGCGAGTGTGATTCAGTGGAACTTGAAGTCTCTGACTTGGGGATTCCCTGGTTCATATGACTAGTTTCGTCATTAGTAGGACACAGAAACTTTACCAGTAGAATGCTTTTATTATGGGAACTAGCAAATGTAGCCGTGCTTCGCTACAGTATTCTACATTGTATTCGAATATAGAAGTAAATACTGTACATGCAGTAAATAAGATTGTTTAAAATGGCATGTCTCTTAGCGTTATCCGAGAAACACCATGGGGAGGTTCCCAATACGGTGTTTCCAATGTAAAGTGCTTGTTACAGATTTGTGATGATAACGGCAGGCTCACTTGCCTACTGCCATTCACAATCGAGATGGAAAGTTTTCATTATAATTGCAGGCCTCATCGTCTACTGCGCGGTCACAATCGATTTGGGGAGTTTTCGTTACAATGGCAGGCCCCCTTTCCTACTTCCATACAGATTACAGTTGGGGAGTTTTCATTAGAATGGCAGGCAACTTCCCTGCTACCAGTCGAAACTGAGTTGTGCAGTTATCATTATAACGACAGGCCCCTTTTCCTACAGCCAGCCAGCTTACTACCAGTCACACCAAGTTGGTGAGTTTCCATCAAAATAGCAGGCCACTATGCCTAATGCCAGTCACATTTGAGATGGATACATTTTTCTTTATAAGGGCCAGCACCCTTGCCTAGAGCCAAACACAATCGGGTAGGGGAGTTTTAAACAACACTGCATGCTCCCTTGCCTTCTGCAAGTCAAATCGAGAAGTGAATTATTCATTACAATGGTAGGCCTTCTTTACTAATGCCAGTTACACAGGTGTTGGAGAAGGACCGCATTCCTACTGCCAGTCAAAGTCGGTGTGGGGAGTACTGATTACATTAGCAGACACACCTTTTCTCGATCGCTACAAAATGACATCAGTGAATATATATAGATCGACATACGAAAGTATATGCATGCTTACAATATGTAGACCTTAATTTACAGATTAACTGCTGCTAAACGGTATGTCATATCAACAAAGGATTGTACCACATGACGCCGGATTTAGCGGCCTAAATCGCTGGCCCTATGATATCTCATCTATTCATAGGTCAGAATGAATTAGAAACGATTTGTAAGATCATCTCACATTGCATTACTTTTCAGATAATTATGTGACAGCTACATACATAGCATTTGGCTCACATATTGCTACTGGGTGGGCCAATTTTCGTGTAGAGTTTGATGATTCTATCTTTCTTATAAGTGATTGAAAGTATGCAGTGTGCATGTAAAAAGTCCAAATTTACTTAACATCGAGAAATAGACAAAAATCAAACATAAAAGGGATACAGATGCGACAAATAGTCATAAGACCAAGGTTATAGATCACTCCAAATTGAACGGAGATTGTGCCATCCGTTATGTGATAGGACTTCCCGAAGGTATGCACCATAATTAAAATTGCCCCCATATTTCGATATTCTTTGGGGATAAAAAGTGAAAAATTTAAAGATCTTGGAAATGTTCTGTCCGTTACAGCCTAAAACGTATAGTTTTGCCAAATTTCAGTTTTCTTGTTCATCTGGCAGATCCGCAATGTGGATTTTGGGTGAGGAGGGTTAAAATCACGACTTTCAGGAAACTAAACGAAAAAATATGCAGATGGTCATTGTTACCCCTTAAACGCGTAGCTGTACGAAAATTTCGGCAAAATAGTCAATGTAGAGGCACATAGTCGTTACGATTTTATTTATATAGATAGATAAGGAATCTGCTCCACGTACAACACCTTCTGGTCTATGTCTGCTGGACTTAACCTGCAAAACCGACCATTCATGATATCCCCCTTTTAATCTTCCTGTTGAAAAATGCACATGAAAAAAGTTTTAGAAATGGATTTCCAACAAATTTGGTCGATTTCCAGTCAGATTGGTCTTGTACTGTATATATTGTGGAAGAGTAAATTCACCATTTCGGTTCACTATAAACCGCCAGTCCATTCCGGAAACAGGGAATGTTATTGACCTTTAAAATCTACCTCTGGAAAGGTGGATGCTAAGTATACAGTTTGGTTCAAATATCTTCAACAGTTTTCAAGTTGTAAGAAATACGCTCAACACGCAACCCTTCTTAAGTTAAGTCCGGTGGGACTTGTATCGAAAAACGGTCTATGACTATGACATCTCCCTTATGAATCCTCTTATCGAAATGATGCACAAAGGTTTAGAAATGAATTTCCATTAAGGCAGGTAGGTTTCTATTAAGTATGGTTGTGTATATTTTGTAGGAGTGCAAAATCATGGTTTCGGTTTCGTATAAACCCCCAGTCAGTTCATGGATTTAGAAACAATATTTGCCCTAAAACCTACCCAAGGACAAGTGGATTCTAAATATGAAGTTTTAGTGGAAAAATATCCAGTAGTTTCAAAGTTATAGACAAACAGACACCAAAGCTAAAAATATGCAGCTGGTCATTATTACACCTGAAACGGATAACTGTACAGAAATGTCGCCCAAATAGTCAATGTACAGACACACTCTAGAAGTGCTGACCTTTATTTCAAGAGTTACTGCTTTGAAACTCTACGAAATATCTACAAATAGACTTCACCATCAGACGCCTTTTTCAGTGTTCTACATGGTTGGTCCCATGACATCTTCTCGCACCTCCTATATTTATGGGTTAGATTGAGTTAGAATCATTGAATGGTGTGAAATTTTGTACAGTTTTTGCATACTACTTTATATTTGCGATACAGCTAGAATCATCAAATTTGGCTATCACATGGCTACTGGTCATGGCAATGTGCGTGCCGAATGTCATGATTCTATCTCTCCTATAAGTGTGCCAAATGATAACATATACATGTAAAAGTACAAAATCAACTTGAAATCAAGAAATACAGCTCTGTTTAACATATAAGGGATAGAAATACGACAAAAAGTCATAGGACCAAAGTTGTAGATCTCTCCAAAATGAAATGCGATTATGCTTTCTGTTTTGTGATTAGCCACCAATTATCCCGAAACGAAGGTCTGCACAACTTTATTTATATAGATGATGGAACATTTGACTTTGGAACTCTAAATATAAATACGGGAGACAGAACTATGACTTTATTTCCAGTCAGGGCACAGTTAATGCACACAGTAGTAAGAGACCGATAATTCGTGGAGGGTAACCACTCAGGACTTTACTTAGCAGGTTTTGACAGTGCAGAGCTATGTAGGATTCGATAAATTTCACGAGGAGGCTGGGACATTTCAAATATTGAGGTTATGTGGTGCATTCATTTAGAGTTGCAATGCAAATTTTCTAATTACTTGGAGGAAAGGAATGCAGAATGAGGAACTTGCTTGGGGAGATAAGAAGAAACTTGGTTAGTAGGTCAAGAGATCATGGAACAGTAGCCAATGAACAAATCTGGTATGACAAACTGGTTGTGGAGTATAATATAACAGTGCCGCGAGGTTGAGGCAGTTCCACTAAATACCTCCGTGTAGCTAGGAATGACCACGAGGCCAAAGAAAGAAACCATCAGAACGAGAGTCGCAGATATGGAGCAGTGGGACAGATCATTCTTCTTGTTTGCTGATACTACTGTAGTGATGTGTGATCACTAAAACCATGCGGCAGCCCGGCTAGTGGTGAATGAGCCCTCCATTTCATATTGCTTTACAATGTATGCTTACGAAATCGCCCAGGGGACAGGTTAATTTCCTAAAATTTTGTTTTATTAAGATGCAAAATATTTTCTGATTAGCTGCAAATACTGTAAAGTAACCAATGACCAGTGTATGAGGTCATAAGGTGTGTATGTTTTTAAAAGCCAAGCAGGTTCATTTGATTATATTTAGTTGCTCAAATTTGCTCTTTCCTATTTTTACTTTGTTTTCTTTTGGACATTGTCTTGGAATTTAAAGTAAATAATATGGAAATAAATTCAAGTAAAGTGAAAATATTAAAGTCAATATCATTCTTATCAGGGTATTTTCCGTGTGAGTGGAAGGTTACGTCATACCAGTGTTCAAGAAAGGAGACAAAATGGTGTTCGATAACTATAGGCCTGTTGTGTTATTGTCCCTAATTTCAAAGGTAGCAGAGAAGATCATGTATAAGAGACTGTGCAGTTCAGATTCACAGTATTTTAATATAGCGCAGCACGGTTTTGTACAGAAAAGTTCTACCTTGTCCAATATGGTGGTATATATCAATTTCATATCAGAATCTCTCGATAGGAGGCAACATGTGGATGTTGTTTATACGGACTTCTCCAAAGCCTTTGATTCAGTTCAACATGATGCTCTACTCACCAAATTGTCAGCATATGGGATAGGAGAAAGTGCTTTGGAGTGGATTAGAAGCTATCTCACTAATAGAGTTTGCGTAGTAAAAGCTGATGGTATTATGTCAAAGCTGTACCACCTACTTCAGGTATCCCCCAAGGCTCTTTACTGGGCCTTTTTCTTTTTCATATTCATAAATGATATAACACCAGTTATACAACACAGTAATTGCCTTCTCTATGCTGATGATCTAAAGATCTTTAAGGTAATCAATAGTGAGTTGGACTGTAAGTTGTTACAGTCTGATTTAAACCTACTAAGTAACTAGTGTAAAAAGTGGCTGCTTGGTTTGAATGCTTCAAAATGCAACGCAATTACATTTTCACGCAAGTTGGAACCAGTAAATTACCCTTACTATTTATGCAATTTCAAAATAGCTCGTGTGAATGAAATAAATGACCTTTGTGTGACACTTTCAAACTGCTACGGTCCTTCCTTCGAGAAACATTTAGACAAGATTTTTATGAAAGGGTTTGAATTAATTGGCTTTCTGAAAAGAAATTGTGTCGAATTTGTTCCTCCTAGAACTCTAATAACTTTGTTTTGCACTCTAATCAGACTATCGTTAGAATATTGTTGCGAGGTGTGGCTGCCTTCTCAGCAGTATTTAATACAAAACTTGGAAAGAGTCCAATGAAATGGATCAGGTAAAGGGTTTGGGTATTTCTCTCCCTTCGTCCGATTGTGAGTCTTTTTGTGAGACTATGAGCATGAGGACATTGCACTCACGCCGCAGATGTTCCAATGCCCTCTTTCTTTACAAGTGTCCGACGAACAGAGTGGATTGCTCAACATTACTGGAGCTGATTCCATTACATGTTCCTCGTTGAAATACTAGGCAAAGGTATATTTTTCATCTGCCTAAAGTGAGAACTGTGTTCTTTATGATTCTTATTCATTCCAATTCAGTTATAATTCAAGTGTAAGATTGAGTTACCAGTCTCATGACAGTTATATCAGGAAACAATGTTAAATCGAACCTGAAAATGTACCCAATAAACGGAATTCGTCTACTGGTAACACAGGTGTTGGCCTTTATTATTTCCCACAATCATAAAAACTCAATTCACTTTGTCCTATTTTCAAAACAATCTCAGATCAAAGAGTACCATACTGGAGGGTGCATTCCATTAATTCTCACTCCTTTTGGTTTTCTTCATCCCCCTGTTAACAGAAAACCAAAATAACCACACAAAAAACCAATAATAATCTGACAATCATTTCACCTACACAGTTTAAGAAGACAAGATCTTATCACAAAACTTTTGTCTTACATGGTGCAGAGAGTTTCACCAAACGTCCACTTATCGTTTTCTCTTTGTTTTCTTACAGCAGAAACAACACTTTCATCCTCATTATCTCCATTATTTACCACTGGTAAAGTATCCTGCGATGAAGTCATCTCCAGTGGGTACAAACATGAATGGGCCTGGAATTTACTACAGATTCCACATCGCATAGGACAGTCAAAGCATCTTCATAGGTGAGAGAGGCTGTTCTCAATATCCTCTTCAACAACTTATTGACCATTTGAATGATCTTCTCCCACCATCCAAGAACAGGAGAAATCTTTTCAAACATACTCTCTTTTCCCCTTGAGGTGCATTCCCAGCCACATAGTTCAAATCTGGCTCTTGAAAGTAGTTTCACAGACTTATCCACAAAATGGGCGTTTCCTCCTCTAAATCAAGGGATGTTACGCAGTTGTGCTGTTTCTTGCAATTCAGGTGGGCTGATTTCTAAATGGAGATCAAGAACTGCACTCAACAAGAAAGGACTGCACTTGAGCCCAAATACAACTGGTCGATGTCGGAATATCTTTAATTTCTTTATGGAGGAATCCTCCCACCATAGGAAACTCAAAAAATCTCTGTATGAAGGAGCAACATAATTTTGTACGAAGGACTCCAATTTCACGACGGCGAAACCTGACCAGAACAGATGGAATTTATTCCAGCAGATTTGGTTGTTTCTCTAGGCATTCATTCAGAGATGGGCTTTCCTTTCCCCCAGCAAGAGGTATCAAACATGGGTCCTAACGGTGTGATTGAAATTTCTTTGAATACACCTCTGTTAGTTAAATAGTGACATTTATTTCCAATGTCTTGAAAGGGTACCTCTTCAATCACCCCTTCTTTAAACCAATCCTGAAACACAACATTGTATTCCTGACCCTTGTTGCCACTCAATAGTTTGTTAGTCGTCGTCCTGCAGCTTTTCTCAGCAATTTCTAAATTGTCGTGGAGCTCCTGTGACACATCATTTCATGGTAAACGGACTTCATAATGGCCATCCTTATCGATGATCCAAGGCAGCCATTTTGATTTCTTTCTTTGATGTTTTCTCAGCAGAATCCCTAATTCCCAGGGTATCCCACTTCCATAAATCAGTAACCACAGTGTTTGACGTCAACACTGAAGTTACCACCATGCTGGATGAGTCGGAGAGACTGTTAGAAGATAGCCTCCCCATAACAACCCACACAAGTCGAATCTCAACAGCCACTGATCCACATCCCATGTGTTTTATTCTTCCAGTGAGAAGTGTTCCGTAGGTGTCCGCTCATAAAAGAAGTTCAATTTCAGACGTCCCTTCTCCAGAATCAGAGAGAAAAATTCTATTTTTTCGAGATTTTTCAATCCAAGGACCACTTTGGATTGTAGGGATAGTACCACAAACAATTGGCTGATCCAGTACAGGGATCTTACATGTGTACCTGCCATCTAAACTACTCAACTGTATTTGATAATTAAAATGTAGATGCCCTTTTGATTCAGTTCCACCAAACAGAGCATGAATCATGTTTTCAGATCCTAACGGTTACAGTCCGATGGTATTTACTAGTTTCTTTAATATATATGATCGTTGTGATCCACTATTTATGAGTGCTTTTACTACCCGATCCCCTTTCCTTCCTGTGATCTTCAACAACAAGGTCTGCAGAAGAACAGCCTGGTTATAGTTTTGGTTACCCAAGGTAGCACTGGCATCTTTCTTTTCATCGTATGTTTCTCCCGCATTTTCATTGGAAGTTGTTGAAGGTAAAGTTGGGCACATGAGAATAACATGTTTCTTTCCACAGAGTGACACAGTACGTTACCCTTGCTACATGACTAGGTCTCAAGCACTGAAAACAATACCCCGTTTCCATCAAAATATTCTTTCTTTCCACTAGTCATTTTCTGTGCCTTGAAGCACTCTTTGCTCTCATGAGATTTTCCGCATAACACACATACATTTCCAGGATTTTTAATGTCTCCTGTGAATTAAGTACTAGGATTGATCGTGTTTTCCACTTCGTTTAACTTAAGTTTCTGCTTTGTAGGTTTCTGATTTGCTGTATTAAATCCTCCTTGGGCAAGTGCTACCATCTGTTCACTTTCCACTTCATTTTTGAGGAATAAAGTCAGTCGTGAGAGTTTGCCACAGTATACATCCTCGGTAGAGTCATTTATACGGTGATGGACAGAATTTCTGAGCCATATTCTCCGCAAGTCTTCAGGCAGAGGAACAAGAATGCTGCGTACTTGCCAGTAGGCATGCCCAGAGATTCAAGGGATCGAAGGCGGGACTCTAAGCGAACGTACAGCTGTAGGTGAGTCAGTCTTTGTGTTGAAGAAACATTTTGAATCACAAGTCCAAGTATTTCATGAACATAAAATTCTACGAGTAATTCTTCTTTTCCGAACCTACTTTTAACCCTAGAACTGCCAAACGTTGCGCTTGCGACTGAATATAATGCCACTAGAATGCCAACATCGCACGCACAACGCATAGTTCATGCAGTCGCTTAATGAGTCATAACACCACTTATCGTTCACTTACGCTATGTTTATAAGTAACGCATTGAAGAGGAAGCTTCAAGTCTTTCACCACATATTCCTTACTAGCCGGAAATGACTCATTAAAGGTCAAGGTAGGTATAAATTCAGCTACTATTTCTTCATCCCCCTGTCATCTCAGTTGCTATGTAACTTTGCACTCACTTGCTGTTCCTGTTAGTTTCTGTGAATATCTTTCGTTATCTTTCAACAGGTTGAGTTTATTTTTAAACTGTTCCTTTTGAAGTGTAAACTTTCTTTATGTATGATGAGCTACGTGATTCAAGTAATATTCGCAAAGTTCTTGAAGATGATTGGGATGCTTCCTCTTCCAGCCACATATTTTCTTTACCTGATGATTCTTCTGACAGCGGAGAAGAATATATTCCAGAATCTGAAGCTGAAAGCGATTCCGATGAAGAGAGAAGGCCTGCCGACCTTCCATTGGATGATACTGTTTCCGTAACACCAAAGTGATGCAGGGTTTATCCACCCGAACAGGAGTTCGGTGTTTCCAAGGAGTTCTGCGTAAGGGATCCTGGCATTAGGATCTGTCCGCCCCGAAACAGTACACCTATAATGTATTTCTACTTTTCTTTATGGATTTGATTTGGAAGCACTTGCTGAAAGAAAGTAATGACTACGCGGCGAAAAAAATTAAACCTAAAAGAAATTCTGGAGAAATTAAGGCCCTTTCTTGTATGCGATTCTGGTTCGAGATAACTGTCTCCGAAATGAAAAGTTAAATTGTCATTCTAATAAATAAGGGGTGCACCACGAATGTTTTCATAAATTGCAGCATTTCTGGAGGCCTATGAGGCATGGCGGGAAAAGAAAACTCTCCAAGAAGGACTCCCAGTAGTGCTCGGCGGCTGACGGGACTGTGTGCAGCTCGGAATTTTTATTCTTTTGTGATTTTATTTCTGCGTTTACTTTTGAGAACGTAATATTTTTTTAAACTAGAAGAAATTTCGCGTGCTTTGATTATGGTGATTTTTTAAAATGAATGTTTTTTATTAATGGTGAACTAGAAAATATGAAAATCATTTTTCTTTTTAGTTTTCCGAACATCTGATCACCTGATATGCATCAGATAAGCAAGTAAATTATCAAATACTTATATAAGCACCGTAAATAAAGCTTCCTGAGTAATATGGTGTGCTGCATGCTTAACTTTTCTGCATGTAAACATGCTTAAATTTGTTAAAAATATAAAAGTGTAATGCGTGCAAAAGTGGCCTGGCATAGAGGGAAAAACACTCGGCACTTCTAGGGTTAAGACACTGAACTGCACTATCATAATTTTTAGCTGTTGGAGGGAAACTTGTTTTCACCTCCCTAGCTCTACTTCCCTCAACAGTACATTGGATCAAATATTGAAATTTATCTTCCTTTTCTATGTCTGAGTCGTCTCGAATTCGATGGAACTGGCTCCAAAAACCTAACCAGTCCCTAACCTTGCTGGAAAATTTTCGAAGTTCAATTTTTGGCAGTTGAGTTTTATCTGTGAGAAACATATGAAACCATCACTCAATATTTCCAGGGATAGACGCTGGAACAATGGCATAACATGATATAGTGGAATGAATCACAATTTCAACAACACCATGCCGATGGGTGGCACCGTGTATGGGGCAGACCACATGAAGCAATGGATCCCGCCTGCCTCGAAGGTGTGGTCCAGGGCACTGGTGTTTCTGTTATTGTCTGGGGTGCATTTTCCTGGTATGGAATGGCCCCCTAGTTGTTCTGGAAGAGCCTCTGAATGGTATGCGGTATGTTGAGCTGCTCGGAGAACATCTTCACCCATTTTTGGCCTTCCAGCGCCCAGACGGTTCTGTGGTGTTTCAAGATGATTATTATTATTATTATTATTAGCGTATGGGAACGTACACAAAACAATACAAAGATTAAATATAGAGCACAAAATATTACATACATAATTACAAGATAAACACATAGCATTGAAAACAATTGTGCAAGCAAAAGGGTTCAAAGAGTTAGATCTAAGTTCTCTAGCCATTGTATGGCCTCAGAAGAAGCCACCACAAAGTCCTGGCTGGATCCAGCGAATGACCTTCCAATGCATTCGGTGACAATATGGTTGATGGTCTGCTTAACTGAACCACAGTCACAGGCTGGAGATGACCTCATACCCCATTTAAACAACATTGATCCACATCTCCCATGGTTAGTACGTACTCTGTTGAGGGCTACCCATGTCTTGCGAGGCAAATCAAAGCCAGCTGGAAGATTCATATAATTGAACAGTGTCTGCCATTGAATCGGAGCTACGCTGTTCCACTCTTGTTGCCAATCAGTTTTTGGATTGAAATCCCTCCTAACAAGTTCCTGTGCTGTTTGAATAGGAGGAGATCTTGATATGTGGCGACTGAATCTGACGTTAACATCTTTATGGATAGGGAGATCAGGACTGGTTAATATCTTATTGTATTCTCTATACAAGTTCTTCAATCTTCTAATTCTAGGAGGTTCTATGTGGCTGAGCACTGGCAACCAAAAGAGAGGAGTAGATTTTTCTGTGTCACTTATGACACGCATAGTTTCATTCAAGACCGAGTCCACCTTTTTAGTATGAGAGCTGTTGATCCAAACTGAAGAACAGTACTCAGCTGTGGAAAGCACCAACGCCATAGCTGAAGTACGCAAAGTAGATGCAGAAGCTCCCCATGTGGAGCCAGCAAGCTTGTGGATGATGATGTTGCGTGACCTTAATTTGGCTGCTAGGTTGGTTAGATGTTTCCTGTATGATAGCGTTCGGTCGAGAGCAACTCCAAGATATTTGGGGTTGGCATTGTGAGGGAGAAGACTTCCATTAAGTGACTCTTTCAAGGTGATAACGTGCCACCACATCGCTCCCACGTCGCCCGGGAATGGTTCCAGGAACATTCAGCGGAGGTCCAACGACTGCCATGGCCACCCAGGAGCCCCGATATGAACCCTATCGAACACATCTGGGATGCCCTGGAACGCAGACTCCGTGACATGGATCCTGCACCCATGAACAGACCAGCATTGGCAGCTGCTCTGCAAATGATTTGGTGTCAGCTGCATCCAGAGGACTACCAGGGACTTGTTGACTCACTTCCACGGCGTCCCACGGCAGTTCCCAGGGCCAGCGGAGGCCTCACACGCTATTAGGTGACTATCTCTTGACATTTGCTAAGTCAGTGTATTTAATATTTTATAATTATATTTATTATTGTTATATATATATATAAGACAACATAAAGCACCAATCATATTGCCCTGTGAAACACTATCTTCATCATTACATGATCAGTTAACATTTCCCCTACTCCAATTCTCTCAGTTCTATTTTCTACGAACTTAGCCATCAGTTGAAGGAAATGGTGAATCAGTATATTTGCGTAGGTTGTTGTGTAGATTTATTTTTAGGATTTCCTCTGAGGCGATTACGTAGGTTTAAAGCTAACAATGCACTACCATTTAATGGACAGATATCCAACCTGAGTATTAATTCCTAATGCTTAAAATCAATAAGTGCCAGGAATAACAGCAGGGTGTCCACCAAATCCAGATTTTAAAATTCCCTGACATTTCCCTGTTTTCCAGACATAAAAACCAGTTTTTTCCCTGACACATGATGACAAAAAACATAATTATAAGGGAAGTGTCAGTAATATTAAAATACATTTTTAAAACTTAACATCCAAAAAAATAAATGAGCAATTAATGTGCATATTAAAATTTGGAAGTTTAATTTAGTCTGATTAAATTCACTTTAAGATTTTTTTACATGTATTACCATCACTGCTTCAGCGAAGAAACTTCTTTGTAGCCACCAACGACTCGAGCTTCTGCCATCACCCTCCACTTATTTTCTTCTAATTCCTTCAGCAACAAAACGGCCTTTCTCTTATTTTTTTGCAAAGAAGCTTCTACTTAAAATATTTCAAGTTTCTCCTTTAGATTTTGAATGTACAAAGCATGAGCACTCCTTGCAGCATGGAGCATGTTCTTATTAATGGAGACCTTTTCAATTCCACCAGGGTTTGGGATAGCATCATATATTATTCTTTGTGCTACAAAGGATACTTGTAGCAAGTTCTCCACTATAATTTCTTTATTAACAGGAAAACCACATTCAAGTGAAGCATTTCCATGAAACAACATTAGTATCATTTTGAGAAATGAAGCCAACTTTTCTGTTTTCAAATTTACTATTGGAAGAACAGTGCGAAGCCAAAAGTGATCTAACCTCTCGTCTTTAGAATACAAAGAATTCACTTCTTTCAAAGTATCATTCTCACAAACAGAAGTGAACTCCCTTTGTACATGAACGGCTTCATTACCCGAGATCCATTTTTTTTCAACAAAGGCATTTAAAGCTATCCTTAGCAGTCTGCTGCTTAGAGGCTACTTGGCTACACTTGGATCGAAACAAGAAATTAATTTAGTCAGTTTATATGCTAGCGGTGAGCAGATGCGGCCAACAGCTGGAAACTGCAGATGATGACGATATGCCAGCGGTGACCTTTCCAGTAACTATTTGCACAAAGCTACCATTCCTCTTAGACAAATTGTGCAAAACACTAATATATCTCTATCATTTAATCGAGGATTGCCACGAAGTGCTGCTTTAGCAGCATAACCTATGTCAATTTTAGATGCAGGCAGAAGATTTTCTTTACTGTCTAAATACGTTTTAGGAGATCTTCTGAAGACTGCAGTGACTCAGACTTAATAAACCTTGTCATGATATTTATCATCAATGAAAGATTCATAAAGGAGTGACGCAAATGGGAGACCTGTCTGAAACTTTTAGGAATGGTTCCAAATCTCTTACAAGTGATAGTAAAAATGACAACTTGGCCTTAAGAACCTTATCTTTAAGTGAAGTTGATACTATTTTGAAGCTGTTACAGCTTGGGATTTTCTTGTCTCTGTTTGTTCCTTCCACATATTTTTTGACATTAGGTAGGATATCTATAGCATGTTCAATGACTTGAAAATTTTCAAGCCATCTTATAGCACAATATTTTGAAGGAAATACGTTTGAACCTGAATAATATATATAATCAGCACGACTTGCAGGAGCGTAGCAAAACAAGAAGTGAAAAGCACAAATAAATTCTGCAATATTCCACTGGGTTTCTTTAACTGCCATTTTATATGAATTGTGCACAGTATGCAAGCCACAAGATCCAATGTTCAACAAAATAGGAGCATCTAGATCATCTAATAAATTACCAAAATCCTGAAAGAACATTTTATTAACATTTGGACCATCCACTGAAATTTATAATATTTTTAGATACGGTCCTTGCTGTGCTTGCATGAAACCATTAACAAATCTGAGGAGGTAGAGTGACCAAGAAACATGGAATCAAAATAAGAAGCGCATACTTCATTAGTATCAGGATTGAAACAATGAACTACAAGTTCCATTTGGCCTACCTGAGAAACTTTATTCAGTGACTCGTCAAACCCAATGGTGAAATGTGTGCACTTACTACCCATCTCAAGAACTTGTTCATGGAAATAGAGAGCCAAACCATGAGTGATTATATATGCAACTTTTGTTCTGTGCAGTTGAACTTTCAAAGCTGTTTCAGAGTCTGGAAACATTACTGGAGGAAACTGAGAATGCAATATAGGTCTAATTCATCGAGCTCACCATTCCCCACCAACACAGAATATTCAATAGTAAGCAGATCAAAACACTGAAAATTTGCTGTTGTTTATAAGTTTCATTTCCGTATTGATAGATATTACTTTACAAAAAACAATATAAATATAAGTCACCACCTTATCAATACAAAGTTTATTCACATTCAGCTAGTAAATAGGGTCAAGACCGGTTTCGACCCCTAGGGGGTTATCTTCAGTTGACATGCATAAAAGATATATTTTACAAAAACATCACATATAATGATTAAAACTTAAATTAAATCGAACTGATCATAAATGTTGGTATGTATGTCTTGGTACATTTGAGCTATTGTATGTGTCAATCCTAAGTTTCCCAGCATACAGTGTCAAGGTAAGTAGTTAGCTAATATACATCATCCATGAAATTACATGCTATTTTTCATGTTATCACTATCTAATTTGGTTGTACAATGTGGAATGAGATATACATACATTTGTGTAAATTAATAGTAGTAAGTTCAGTAATATACATTAAAAATTGGTTCTTAAATTACATAAATTGATTATTGATCAGTCATATGAAAATGTAGAATTATTGGTTTCGACACTTGTGATTAAAATATTAGTATGCAATACCTTGTTGGCATATATCTTAAATACTAAAGTATCAGTTTATAAAGCCTATTATTCTTATTTTATGTCTTGGAATAGGGTTAAACTTTTAAAAAACTATTTGTTTTGTTGAGCACAGGTATTGGATAATCTTGTTAAATTGGACACATAACATATACCTTGTTAAAAATACATTGCATTAACGTTATTAATATGTGGTGCTATATATACATTGTTTGGGGTAAAATGGGGTTAACGAGGTTTTCACAACAGTATTTGATTAGTTATAATGTTCCGATATAATGGGTCCGTAAAAATATATAACCATATACAAAATTGCGGTTAGATAAGTATTTGTATAATCTGCTTGCAATTCAGGTAATATTTGGTTGTAATGTCCGGCGATATTTTAGGCAGCTACTGTTGTTAGAGCTATTAAGAGTCTTGAATATATTGATGGAGCATGTTCTTCTTTTCGTGTGCCGTAATATGTTGAGTTGGCGACATTTGTAAGAACGCGTTGAATGTTATGCGTCCTGGTAGGGTGCACGTTGATTTTATCGTAGAAGCATATATGTTGTGAAAACGAAGTATCTGGAAGTAGAAATAATTAGTGTGAAAATGGTGTGGTATGAAAGTGTAATAGTAAATCGTATGTCATTTCACTTACGTTAGGTGTTGGAACCGTGCACTCTGTGTAGCTGCCTGTAGAGATCTGATGCGTGTTGCTCTGAGATTGTAGTTGGCGACGGTAGAGGGGAGGTTTGGGGGGATGGGTGGAGTGTTAGTAACGGGAGTGGGGTTGGAGGGGAGGAAGTCTTGGGGCGGTTGATTTGAACGTATGGATTTTTGTTTATTAATTCTTTTAAGGTAGAAATCTTTTAGTAAGGGAATTACTGCATGAAAAAGAATATTGTTTCTGTCTATGCTTTCATTTAAGTTGGAGTTCGGATTGACGTATTTGTCTAAATTTATGTAAAATTCTTCTATTATACTGAGCAAGGGACTTTTTGGATTCATATTGAGGATTTGCATGTCACTATTAATGTCCGTGAAATTGTGTTTTTGATCATCAATGTGCTGACCCATAGCTGAGAAGTGTCTGTGTTTGACAGCATTTACATGTTCATTATATCGTATTAAAAAACTCCTACCAGTAAGCCCTACATAGCTGGCTCGGCAGTCGTTGCATTTGAGGCGATAGACAATAGACATACTAATGAAAACATAATCTTAGAACAACTAAATAAAATAGATCCCCATATTAAATTTACCATGGACACTGAATATAACAACACCATAAACTACTTGGATATATCCATAACCACACATAACAACCACCTAACATACAACATATATAGAAAACCTACCCATACATCAAATACAATAAAGATAGACTCCACCCACCCACATACTCACAAGAGAGCTGCATACTATAGTATGATTCACAGAGCATATAACATTCCACTTTCAAAGGAAAATCTAAATAAAGAATTAAACACAATCCACAAAATAGCAAAACAAAACGGATATAAAAGAGAAATGATAAACCGGATCATCAACAAAGTCAAAAACCAACCGAAAACCAAGCTAACCAGAATCACCAAAGATAAAAAAGAATATGCACTGTTTACTTACAACGATAACCATATACATCCCATAACAAATATCTTCAAAAAACAAGGTCTAAAAATAGCATACAAAACTACACGCAATAACACCAACATACTATACAATTCCAAATCAGTTAATAACATAAATAAATACAATCACTCAGGAGTCTATCGCCTCAAATGCAACGACTGCCGAGCCAGCTATGTAGGGCTTACTGGTAGGAGTTTTTTAATACGATATAATGAACATGTAAATGCCGTCAAACACAGACACTTCTCAGCTATGGGTCAGCACATTGACGATCAAAAACACAATTTCACGGACATTAATAGTGACATGCAAATCCTCAATATGAATCCAAAAGTCCCTTGCTCAGTATAATAGAAGAATTTTACATAAATTTAGACAAATACAATCCGAACTCCAACTTAAATGGAAGCATAGACAGAAACAATATTCTTTTTCATGCAGTAATTCCCTTACTAAAAGATTTCTACCTTAAAAGAATTAATAAACAAAAATCCATACGTTCAAATCAACCGCCCCAAGACCTCCTCCCCTCCAACCCCACTCCCGTTACTAACACTCCACCCATCCCCCCAAACCTCCCGTCTACCGTCGCCAACTACAATCTCAGAGCAACGCGCATCAGATCTCAACAGGCAGCTACACAGAGTGCACGGTTCCAACACCTAACGTAAGTGAAACGACATACGATTTACTATTACACTTTCATACCATACCATTTTCACACTCATTATTTCTACTTCCAGATACTTTGTTTTCACAACATATATGCTTCTACGATAAAATCAACGTGCACCCTACCAGGACGCATAACATTCAACGCGTTCTTACAAATGTCGCCAACTCAACATATTACGGCACACGAAAAGAAGAACATGCTCCATCAATATATTCAAGACTCTTAATAGCTCTAACAACAGTAGCTGCCTAAAATATCGCCAGACATTACAACCAAATATTACCTGAATTGCAAGCAGATTATACAAATACTTATCTAACCGCAATTTTGTATATGGTTATATATTTTTACGGACCCATTATATCGGAACATTATAACTAATCAAATACTGTTGTGAAAACCTCGTTAACCCCATTTTACCCCAAACAATGTATATATAGCACCACATATTAATAACGTTAATGCAATGTATTTTTTTTTTTTTTTTTTTTTTTTGCTAGGGGCTTTACGTCGCGCCGACACAGATAGGTCTTATGGCGACGATGGGATTGGAAAGGCCTAGGAGTTGGAAGGAAGCGGCCGTGGCCTTAATTAAGGTACAGCCCCAGCATTTGCCTGGTGTGAAAATGGGAAACCACGGAAAACCATTTTCAGGGCTGCCGATAGTGGGATTCGAACCTACTATCTCCCGGATGCGAGTTCACAGCCGCGCGCCTCTACGCGCACGGCCAACTCGCCCGGTCAATGTATTTTTAACAAGGTATATGTTATGTGTCCAATTTAACAAGATTATCCAATACCTATGCTCAACAAAACAAATAGTTTTTTAAAAGTTTAACCCTATTCCAAGACATAAAATAAGAATAATAGGCTTTATAAACTGATACTTTAGTATTTAAGATATATGCCAACAAGGTATTGCATACTAATATTTTAATCACAAGTGTCGAAACCAATAATTCTACATTTTCATATGACTGATCAATAATCAATTTATGTAATTTAAGAACCAATTTTTAATGTATATTACTGAACTTACTACTATTAATTTACACAAATGTATGTATATCTCATTCCACATTGTACAACCCAAATTAGATAGTGATAACATGAAAAATAGCATGTAATTTCATGGATGATGTATATTAGCTAACTACTTACCTTGACACTGTATGCTGGGAAACTTAGGATTGACACATACAATAGCTCAAATGTACCAAGACATACATACCAACATTTATGATCAGTTCGATTTAATTTAAGTTTTAATCATTATATGTGATGTTTTTGTAAAATATATCTTTTATGCATGTCAACTGAAGATAACCCCCTAGGGGTCGAAACCGGTCTTGACCATATTTACTAGCTGAATGTGAATAAATTTTGTATTGATAAGGTGGTGACTTATATTTATATTGTTTTTTGTAAAAAAAAAAAAAAAAAAACTGAAAATTTGATCGATCAATCATATAGCTATTGATATTATTGATTACTTCACATTCAAGATCACACTTTTTCATTAAAATTTATTCCTGGCACAAAAGACATGCCCTACATTAATGTTATAAAAACTGAAAAATGTGTTTGTATTACACGGATAAATACGGTATGTCAATTTTATCTGGCAGAAGAATGAATTTCCAGATTTTTTCCTGAATTCCCTGACATTTCCAGGTTTTCCCATTAATTATCTAATTCCCTGACATTTCCCTGTTTCCCAGGTTTTCCATACGGGTGGACACCCTGAACAGTGGCATGTAAAAATTTCAGCCCAATTGAATAATGATTAAATTCATGTGTCAGCGCACAGAGCTTGCATTAAGATGAACTCTATCACGAGGTACATTTTGAGTGTCATTGTTCTCATGTTATTTTGTTTGATCTGATCAGTTATTAGTTCATGTCTTAGACCAGTAAACATTTTCTATCAGTCTCGCATCATGGTCAGCTTATCATCAAGGTGTAATTTATTTACATGTATTTTTAGCCACAGACAGAGCGTGTCTTGCGATCTGCTCAGTAGCTTGGAGCCTTGCCAATGTGTACATTTCAGGGGACCTTGCACTGATCCAAACGAAGTACTAAAACCTTATAAACATCATAATTAAAACTAAATGGACATTTTGACATGGAAAATCTTACAACCTGAATCCCATTCAGCATCATGCCGTTGTCTGCTGTCTGAATGATTAGTTAACACTTCCCCTACTCCAATTCTCTCTGCTCTATTTCCCATGAACTTAGCCATCAGTTCAACCACACTTTCATATAACCAGTAGCCCCGATTTTTGTGAGTAATCTCCTATGATCCACCCTGTCAATTATGTTTGTCATCATATTAACCTGTTATTTTTGCTAAATTTAATTCCTTAGTAAGTTCCTGCAATCTTTCCCTACTTCTGCAATCATTCCTCACACTATTTCCTTCTAATTGGCACTTCCTTCTTAGTCTCCTTATTTCCCTGTTATAATATAATGGGTCCTTAACTTTCCATACCATTTTTGAAGGTACTAACCTTTATCCATACTCATCAACAATTGCTTGGAACAGATCCCATAGGCTGCTTACACTTTCATTCAAAATTTTCCATTGATCATAATTACGTTTTTAACAATTTCCCCATGCCTCTCTTATTAATCGTGTCATATTGACAAACAGTCCTACTTTTACAACCTTCCCTTCAATCATGTTCGTTTTTAACTATGTCAAAAACAGCTTCATGAACTCTTATACCATTTATCACTTCAGTTTCTCTATAGAGCTCATCTGGTTTCATCATCATTACATCTAGAATATCTTTCCCTCTAGTTAGTTCCATCACTTTCTGAATCAACTGTAATTCCCATATTACCTTATTCATCATCTGTTGTTCATGTTTTCTGTCATTCACATTCCCTTCCCAGTTAATATTTTGTAAACTGAGATTACATGCTACAATAGCATTCCTTTCTGTGCCGTACCCCACACAGCTGATTACCATATCAAATAATTGTGCATCAGCATCAGAGCCAGCCTCATCAGGTCTCTGTGACCCATAAATATCCAGCTGTCTACTAAATTTAGAGATAAGTCTTGCACATAGAATTTTATGTTTCCCATCCTTAAATTGTCAATGTTATTTGCTTTACGTCCCACTAACTACTTTTACTGTATTCAGAAACGTGGAGGTGCCGGAATTTAGTCCTGCAGAAGTTCATTTATACGCCAGTAAATTTACCGACATGAAGCTGACGTATTCGAGCACTTTCAAATACCACCAAACTCAGTCAGGATCAAACATGCCACGTTGGGGTCAGAAGGCCAGTGCCTCAACCAACAGCCACTCAGCCTGGCCTTAAAATTTTTTATCTTACAAATTCCTCTTTCTCCAGTATGAATGCTCCCCTGATACTGTTTATAATTGGTCTTTATGATAAAGACTCTAGTTTCATGAGAAAATGTCTGCACCCATAACATCACTTCCCAGCCAAGATTCAATACCTATTAGAATATCTCGTAAATATATATATCAATTAAATTACTTAATTCTATTATTTTCTAGTTCAAATTTACGTGACTTTACTAGCATGACCCCCAACTCTATATACCGTCATAGTCACTCCCTTGTCCACACACTTTCCCTGAATCTCTCTCCTAAACAAACCCCCTAAATTATATGTACCACTGTGATTCAAGTGAAGCCCATCTGAGCACTGATCCCTGTCTCACTCGCAGAGTCCAATTCCATAGTATTATTTAAATTTCACAATCGCTATTCAGTCAGTACACCATTAATACAAATCCCTGCTTCCTGCTGTCATATCAGATCCCACACATAACCAACTATGTTAGTATGTAATCCTGCGTGCCTTATGATGTTGTCACCAATGTGGAAAATTACCAACATTTCTTTACCTTCCTCCTTCACTACTGTATTCTTTGACATGTTCCTGGAATTTTTTCCTGGATAATCCTAGACCCTGGTTCCTTTTCCTCCACACACATTCTCCACATGACTAACAATTGAATCACACATGATCAGTAACTCAACCCCACCCTCCTCATTACATCCCCTCCTCTCTTGTCTCCCGTACACCACTGCACAAAACAAAGGTCTTCCTACACCTACCCAGACTTTGGCATCTGCTGAAATACTTCTGACAGAAACTTCTCCACACCATACAACTCAAAGTCAACCAAGTGCTGGATATTTGGAAGAATACGGTTACTGAATTTGTAGTAAAGTGCGTTCCGCTCCCCCAGCAGAGCCTACAGTGGACATGCATGCTTCGAGCATTGGAGCACTGTAAAACTAAATGATCCTCTCAAGTATCAAACAGCCTCACTGACTTATAGCATTGTATGATGGAAAGAAGTATCAACCACAAGTTGTGGGAGAATCCATGTTAAGGTATAAGTAGGGGGAACATTACTTTGAGTCTGGCATGAGAAAATATACAAGGTACTGCATTCGGCTAACTAAATTCACACAAAAATAACATTTCTCATTCAGTTTGGGGACATTTCAATACAAATACTTTTATACATGTTTTAAATGAAGTAAAAAATAACACTTCATTAATTCATTATGAAAATCTTTTTTAGTGTCTTGCATAGACTGGTAAAGAATTATTTTTCCACTGTAAAACTACTCATCTAACTGGGCTGTTTCAGGAGATCTTGATCTCTCCTCCTAGTAGTTCATGATAAAACTACTCATCTAACTGGGCTCTTTCAGGAGATCTTGATCTCTCCTCCTAGTAGCGCACAATTAACACGTTGAGTGCCAGACCGATTTTCAAAGGATTGCCGTCTAGTGCCGTGAGCTAATAACATCTAGTTACTCTCTGGTGCCAAAACATTCACAGGCTTAACCAAGCAAATGATCGCTGAAATGAGGATGTGTTTATGATATATTAGGCTAACATTATATATATTAGGTAAAATATAGCGACCCCATATGGGGTCGTAGTGGTCATTACGAACTGTACACGTACACGCGCACCCATATGGGGTCGTACTTATACAGTAGTTACTGTCCCGATGCTCGGTCATACTTACCTTTTCCTTTGCAGGGACGCGTTATCTGCTGTTGATTATGAGAGATGTGTTAGGTTGTTCATATTGGAGCCCTAAAAATGTAAGATCCCCCATTTTAGGCCATGAAATGTTTGTAAATGACGATCTTCCGATTTTAGGTTAGGAAATTTTCGTATAGAATGTAGTTATTTTAATAAACTACCTTTAATTTCATAGTCCCCCAGTATGGCGAACATCTTTTCCCTTGGTACCCTGTCATATGCTTTCTCTAGATCTACGAAACATAAACACAACTGCCTATTCCTCTCATAGCATTTTTCAATTACCTGGTTCATACTGAAAATCTGATCCTGACAGCCCCTCTGCAGTCTGAAACCACACTGGTTTTCATCCAACTTCCTCTCAACAACTGATCGCACCCTCCCTCGCCAGTGAATACTTTGCCTGGAATACTAATCAAAGAGATACCTCCATAGCTGTTGCTGTCCTTCCTGTTCTCTTGCTTATAGATAGGTGCAACTGCTGCTTTTGACCAATCCGAAGGTACCTTACCAATGCTCCATGCTAATCTTGCTACTCTATGAAGCCATTTCATCCCTGCCTTCCCACTATACTTCACCATTTCAGGTCTAATTTCATCTATTCCTGCTGCTTTATGACAATGGAGTTTATCCTTAATTCAAAAAGGCACAAAAATTCAATTCATGAAGAACAAACCTATAATTGTAACAAAATTACCTCAGCTACCAATTTAACATTGATAATGAAAAGAAAACCCATCATTACTGGTATTGTGAGGGAAGGAAACCTCATACAACAAAATGTATTACTGCTATGAGTCTTGCCAACATAGAAATATTCACAGATAGAACAGGGTACCACAGCCAGCATGAAAGAATGAAAGCACAAGTTCAATGAGTATGCAATGCTGTCAAACAACCTGTACAAGTTCATAATGACTTGCGATATTGTTTGAAGGGATACATTGCTTGGATTTCCATTGTCTGTACCTGTTATTAGAGTAAGGGCTGTCTGTTCAGACTTTGTAATACAATCACACTATTTGACTGGACCCATATTGTGATGTTGCAGGAGTAAGGGCTGTCTGTTCAGACCATGTAGCACAATCACACCATTTTA
Source organism: Anabrus simplex (assembly GCF_040414725.1). Classification (NCBI taxonomy): domain Eukaryota; kingdom Metazoa; phylum Arthropoda; class Insecta; order Orthoptera; family Tettigoniidae; genus Anabrus; species Anabrus simplex. The sequence goes on along the minus strand of NC_090276.1, from coordinate 84,114,314 downwards.
ATGAACCCATATTATGATGTTGCAGGAGTAAGGACTGTCTGTTCAGACCATGTAGCACAATCACACCATTTTAATGGACCCATATTATGATGTTGCTAGAGAAAGGATTGTCAGTTCAGACCTTGTAGCAAAATCACACCATTTGACTGGACCCATACTGTGATGTTGCAAGAGTAAGGGCTTTCTGTTCAGACCTTGTAGCACAATCACACCATTTGACTGGGCACATATTATGATGCTGCTAGAGAAAGGACTGTCAGTTCAGACCTTGTAGCACAATCACACCATTTGACTGGACCCATACTGCAATGTTGCAGGAGTAAGGGCTGTCTGTTCAGACCGTGTAGAATTATCATACCATTTGATTGAACCCATATTGCAATGTTAGGTTCCCTATGGGAATCAACATCTACATCATTTGATGGCCAGGCAGGCATCTATTTTTGGAAATGAGACTTAGCTCTCATAGTGCATTGGCACTGCTGGTGGCTTCAAATAGCCTATGCAGTGGCCTCCACGGTATGCACTAGCCTTGCGTCTTGGGTGGTGTGCTAAGACCCAACTAACGAGCCTAACTTACCACACGAGGGCGAAACGCAGGCAACCAAGAATGAGTTAGCTGGAAAATTTATAATGTCCAATAACAGACCATTATATTGGTATTATAAATTTACTCATTCAGGACAAATATTTCAGGTTCCCTATGGGAATCAACATCTACATCATTTTGGAGGCTGTTACACCACAAACCATCCACATCATAATGTGAATCTGCATGCCAAATGTCTTGTGATCATCCGTAACTATACCACAGGTACATACAGGAGAGGATTTTCACAAATGAATGTAGGATCACGCTTACCCCTGTCAATCTGCATGCTAGGCGTATGTAGTCATTCGTAACTATACTGCCGTTATATGTAGGAGGGGATACTCTTAACAGATGAGTGTACAATCATGCGTACCCATGTCAATCTGCATGCCAGGGGTATGTGGCTATCATCTTTCACCAGTACATATAAGAGAGGATCCTCTTAACAGACGAGTGTAGGATCACGCTCAACCCTGTCAATCTGCATGCTAGGTGCATGTGACAATCATCCTTCACCAGTACATATAGGAGAGGATCCTCTTAACAGATCAGTGTAGGATCATGCTCAAGCCTGTCAATCTACATGCTACGTGTAGGTGGCAATCGTCCTACACCGGCACATGTAGGAGAGGATATTCTTGACAGATGAGTGTAGGATCACTCCAAACCCCATCATGTATGGAAACACCATCGCCTTGTTCTGTGGGTCCAATAGAGGGGAGGGTCCATTGTGATTGGGGCCGTAATCACGTATTGCCACCAGAAGCCACTCATTAATATTGAAGGCAACAACAACAACAACAACAACAACAACAATAATAATAATAATAATAATAATAATAATAATAATAATAATAATAATAATAATAATAATAACAATAATAATAATAATACAGCCTCAGCTACCGTATGCAAGCACTTTAATTTGATGCCTCCTGGTTGCTTGCTCATCAATTTTGATGTTCCATTCTACTCTACGCTTATGAGATTACAGAGAAAACTGAATCTCCCTAGGGCAATGAGAGGCTGCAAAAACTTGTGGAACATTTAGAGCAGTCATTCAATTCAGGCATACCAGACAATGACCACACCCACGAATGTTTCCTCCAGAAACATAGAATAGTTCCAATGCATGTACCACTGGTGAGCTGAGAATAAACAGTTCTTCAAAGGCTGGCACAATCAGTTTCATAAAGCAGTTTCTGCATGCCACAATCTGGAAAATTGCAGATAAGCTCAGCAGCAAACTACATGGCTATTTCTTTCCATTTATCTGTAAAGGTGAGGATATTGAGAGTTCCAATTCTGAGCTGTTTCTTCCTATGTAATGTCAGTCTGTTCCTTCAACTCCAATGAGCTTTGGGTTGTTGGCTGTCGTAAGTTTGTGGGCTGCATTTTCAGCTGCCTTGCTAGACCTAACACTATAGACAATTTTCTGTTGGGGTAATCTCCCTTAGCTTTTGGCAGCCCCTGCCACTCCTGCAAGGGAGCAGCATTTTGTGTCATTTCCTACACAAAAGCTTCCTAAGGGATAATTCCACTGCCCTTAGCCAATGGTTCTTCCTTAGTTTGTCAAGTTTGGTACTGGCTGCCCAACCCTCAGCCAGGAAGTCACAGGTTGTCAATACTAGAGTACCTATCCTCACACAACAGTTGTTGATACGTTGCAGTGACATATCCTGAGGGCTACCAAGGCTATCGATGAAGCCCAAACCTCAAAATCTGTGAATGATTGAAAGGTAAAGCACATTATTATGTAAACATCTGATGCACTGTTCTATTTATAAAACTTGAAAGCAATGAGGAAAAACATCGCTCATATTTCTGAGTGTAAGGCATCGGAGATTGACATTGCAGCCCAGCCTCTACCTCCCTCTCTCCTCCAACCTTGTCATGCAGCTTGCTGGTATATGTCCGATGTGTGCGGGGAATGGGGTGATAGGTGTGCTAGGCTTTGGCCCATCAGTTCGCCATTGCTAATCAGGGAGAGAGAGCAATCCTGCGTTCCTTATCGTACATACTTCCTCACCTCATCTTTCTGACTCAATTATACAGATAATGGAGTGCTGGTAATCCACTCCCATTTGCTTTTAAATCCTTGTAGAAAGACATTGCACGCTACTGTTATAGGAGTAATACAGTTTTCTTTTTATAGGTTGTTCTGCTGAAATGAAATGCAATCTTTCAAATTTAGTGTTCTCCTTGGTTGGTTGGAATCAAACCTGTTATCATGGGTCGGACACCACCACAGACCTCTCGAGGAACCTAATTACAGTATGGAATATTTCACCATACGAGCAAGAACCCAAAACATGTAGAACAGTTTCATACGCCGAGTGGGACATGCAAGATACAGTTCTAACAGCACTGACGTTTTCTCATCTCAATGGCTTAAGAGAACACCAGGAATGAAATGCTCATCCAAAATTATGGATTAAGAGGATTCTAATGAACTCAATTATACAGTAAATAAGAAAACCATACACGTTAATGGATGATGCGGAACACTGGTTCAAATCGTTCCTTATATTTTCTGTTAATGACGTACAAACACGGGGAAACTTGCTGTACTGATCAACGCTATCTCTATTGTTAGTTATGACAGTTTGAAGTATTTAAATCATTTTCAATATATTCTAAAATTGAACAAAATGGAACCAGTAGATCAAGTGAAAATGGCTTCCTCTGTGTGCTACTAGTGGTACATAACACTCAAAACTGATAATACATTGGAGGAAATAGTTGGGACATTTCAGATGATGCCAAATGATGCAGTGACAGTGAAAGAATGAAGACACTTTTGTATTTGCTAACAGGTACAGTGATACAAACCCTGTTTTGAAATCTCAGACATACTTGGACACATATCTTATAAAATTATATCCAGAAACAGATTTGACCTGTTCTTAAAGAACTGAACATTGCACTTAGTCTTACCCTCAGATTATTAAGAAATTAAAAGTAATAAACTGACAAAAATAGCTACTTACAGAGATCAAGCCCCACCCTGAGGATGTTGGGGAACATGATGATGATCATCATCATGTATGGTGTCAAACACCATGTGGATGCTATCTGGCTGCCTGCTCCTCAATTAAAATGTTACACATTGTGCTAACATTGATGCCTTCATGGCCCGTACTCGTAGACATGGTATCGGATTTTGGATTTATGCCATGTTAAGAAAACAAGGTGAAACTCTACGCTCCGCAGAGACTTCTCCACAAATAGAAAGGAAAGTTTTAACAGCAGGACTATAAGGCAGAACCGTATGGCTGATAAAGGAGGCATGAGGGAGTTTTTAAAAGTAAGTCTAATCGGTGGAAAAAGGTAAATAAAAATGTAAACAGACTCTGAGATGGAATGTGAAAATAGGTTTGTACCTTTAAAGGTGGTAAGGAATGGCAAACACCCACTATATTATAATAAAGAAATAAAGACACTAAGAAGAATGTGCAGATTGGAAAGAAATAAACAAAAGAAATGATTTGGCAGTAAAGAGAAAATGAAGGAACTTACTACAAAATTGAACGTAGCAAAGAAGTCAGCTAAGGATAACATGATGGCAAACGTAATTGGCGGTCATACAAATTTAACTGAAAAATGGAAGAGTATGTATAGGTACTTTAAGGCAGAAACAAGTTCCAAGAAAGAAATTCCAGGAATAATTAATGAACAAGGGGAGTGTATGTGAGGAGCTTCAAAAGGCAGAAGTATTCAGTCAGAAGTATGTAAAGATTGTCGGTTACAAGAATAATGTTCAGATAGAGGATGAGACTAATAGTACAGAAGTATTAACATTTACTTATGATAACAATGAAATTCACAATAAAATAAAAAAGTTGATAACTAGAAAAGCAGCTGGAATTGAAAAGATTTCTGGGGATATACTAAAGACAATGGGTTGGTATAAAGTACCATTATCTGAAGTACTTATTTGATTATTGTTTGCATGAAGGAGTTATACCAAATGAATAGAGAGCTGCTATACTAGCCCCTGTGTATAAAGGGAAGGGTGATAGACATAGAGCTGAAAATTACAGGCCAGTCACGTTTGACATGCGTTGCATGTAAGCTTTGGGAAAGCATCCTTTCTCAAATTACACATGTTTGCAAAATTAATAACTGGTTTGATAGAAGGCAGTTCGTGTTTAGGAAAGGTTATTCCACTGAAGTTCAACTTGTAGGATTCCAGCAAGATAGAGCAGATATCTTGCACTCAGGAGGTCAAATGGACAGTATCGCAACTGATCTGTCTAAGGCATTTGCTAGGGTGGATCATGGGAGACTACTGACAAAAATAAGTGCAATGGGACTTGACAAAAGAGTGACTGAATGGGTGGCTATATTTCTAGAAAAGAGATCTCTGAGAATTAGAGTAGGATAAGCTTTATCTGATTCTGTAATAACTAAGGTGGTAATTCCTCAAAGTAGTATTATTGGACTGTTGTGTTTTACTATATATTTAAATGATACAAGTAAAGAAGTGGAATTAGAGATAAGGTTTCTTGCAGATGATGTTATTCTGCACAGAGTAATAAATAAGTTACAAGTTTGTGAGCAACTGCAAAATGACCTTGATAATGTTGTGAGATGGACAGCAGGCAATGGTACAATGATAAACGGGGTTAAAAGTTGGGTTGTGATTTTCACAAATAGGAAAAGTCCTCTCAGTTTTAATTACTGCATTGATAGGGTGAAAGTTCCTTAGGGGAATCACTGTAAGTACCTAGGTGTTAATATAAGGAAAGGTCTTCATTGGGGTATTCACATAAACAGGATTGTAAATAAAGGGTACTGATCTTTGCACATGGTTTATTTGAATACCAGGATTACTTAATTCAAGAATAGGAAAAAATCCAAAGAGAAGCATCTTGATTTGTTCTGGGTGATTTCTGTAAAATGAGTAGCTTTACAAAAATATTGCAAAGTTTGGGCTGAGAAGACTTGGGAGAAAGGAGACGAGCTGCTCGACTAAGTGGAGGACACCTGTTTTTTGGTTTCAACCTATTTAAAGGAAATCTGGATGTTTGCCTCTAGATATATATGCAGCTTTAGGCATGATTCAATTCTGTGATGTGAACTACTCTATTTGTCAACTAACTATTGAATGATTTTCCATGCCTGACTGATTTCTATGCAATAGAATGAGAATTAACTAGTGACTATTCCAGTCTACTTCATACTGCATTTCAACAACAATAATAATAATAATAATAATAATAATAATAATAATAATAATAATAATAATAATAATAATCTTTAGAAGTATTGTAAACATTTTTAGTGATTGACTGATAACAATGGGACATTTAATAAGATTTTATTCACTTTAAGCCAACAGCCATAGCCGTGTTGAAACACCGGATCCCGTGAGATCTCCGAAGTTAAGCAACATTGGGCGTGGTCAGGAGTTGGATGGGTTGCCACGCGCTGTTGGTGGGGGTAAGGGAATGGAGGAGCGGAAAGGAACTGGCCACCCTACCGCACGTAAACTCCGGCTCAGGAACACCTCTGCGGAGGTTCGGATCTGCCTTCGGGCAGAATAACCCTTACCTACCTTATTCACTTTTTTATCAGCTCATACAATTTGATATATATTTTAATCTCCATCAAATACCAATGTAGTATTTTTAGTTTATTACCTTAATTATGTGCAATTGTTAGAAGCTTACACTCTAGTTTTTATGGTTATTGATTTTCACTTATGTGAATACGAGGACGGTTTGAAAAGTTCTCAGAATCACCGCTAGATGTCAGTGCTAGAGCAACGAGGTTCCCGCTCAACAATCACACATCCTTTGTGAGTGAACACGTGGCGCGTCAGTGCTCTAGCTGCAGGAGTGTGGTAGTGACGACTCTTTGTTGTTGTTCCCGCGTAGTGATTTGTGACAATGGAAAAAACTGAGATTCGAGCAGTGATTAAATACTTTGTAACGAAAGGTATGAAAGAAAAGGAAATTCATGCCGACTTTCAGAACACACTGGAGGACTCTGCTCCTTCATTTTCAACTGTTGCCAAGTGGACCAGCAAGTTTAAATTTGGTCGGGAGAGCTTGGATGATGATCCGCGTAGTGGACGGCCAAAAAGTGTTACGACCCCAGAATTTATTGCAAAAGTGCATAAAATGGTCATGGAGGATCGTCGACTGAAAGTGCGGTAGATTGCTGAAGCTGTAGGCATGTCTTCTGAACAGGTATATTATATTTTAACCAAAGAATTGGGTATGAAAAAATTATCCGCAATATGGGTGCCGCGGCTCTTGACACTGGACAATAAACGCACCAGATTGGAAATGTCCGAACAAAGTCTGGCCCGTTTTCAGTGCAACCAACAAGACTTTTTGCGCCGGTTTGTGACTACTGATGAAACTTGGGTCCACTACTATACCACAGAGACAAAACAGCAGTCAAAGCAGTGGAAACATGCTGATTCACCACCACCAAAGAAAGCAAAGGCAGTGAAGATATGCAAAACAAGGCCTGGTTTAGCAAGGAAAAAGGTCATCTTTCATCAGGACAATGCTCCGCCGCACACAAGTGTTATTGCCATGGCAAAATTTCATGAACTGGGGTACGAATTGTTGCCACATCCACCTTATTAACCTGATTTGGCACCATCAGTCTTTCATCTATGACCCAAGCTGAAGATTTTCCTCGGTGGATGGAGATTTTCTACAAGGGAAGAACTGACAGCCAAATTGGAGAGGTATTTTGCAGGCCTGGAGGAATCTCTTTTTTTGAGATGGAATCAAGGCATTGGAACATCGCCGGAGACTATGTTGAAGAATAAAAGAAGTTCCACCGAGGTAAGATACTTAATTCCAGTACATTCCGAGAACTTTTCAAACCACCTATGTATTAGATCTTAGAGAACTATTATACTTGGAGGTCACTAGGTTTAGGGCCCTGACCAAACCTTTAAGTGTGTTGTGGCTGATGATGCTTATGACAGTTAAGCAAAACATGTCCCAGTTGTAATGTTTGTATCCTAAATGTAATGATTGATAAGAATTGGAAAGGTGCTTTTATCTTATTGTTTATAAGTGGTATGTTCCAAGCTGTCAGTGAAAAGATGCTGTGGAATATGATGTCTTTAAAAATAGGAAAGATCACATATGAACATGAAGTTGGAATTCAAGAGGACACACTGGGGAAAATATTTTATAGGGAGAGGAGTTAGGGATTGGAATAACTTACCAAAGTAGATGTTCAATAAATTTCCAAAATTTTTGAAATTATTTTATAACAGTTCATGTAAGAAAAGGCCAAGAAAGCAACAGATAGGGAATCTGCCACCTGAGCGAATGCCCTAAATGTAGATGAATAGTGATTGGTTGATTGATTGAGACTTCTACTCAAAAGTTTTCTGCAAGACATAAAGCGTTTCACCTTGTTTTCTTGGCACGTAATAAAGCCGAAAGCCCACATCATGTCTAAATGTTCCCTTTTGCTCTTCGCCTACTACATGCTAAAGTGACCTGAATATCCTTTTTGCCTTCTTCTGCTGAGTATTAATACGCAGTGACTCACATGGTGAGCGCAGTGCTCACCTTTGTAGTATACTGCTTGTTGTTGGAATGTTAAAACACCTACACTTTTAAAAGTCCATATTCCTCTCAAACAGATTGTTAGGAAAGAGAGATATCATTTATTTCTGTACCAGAGGTACACCCGCTCTGTGCATTTAAAATAAGCACCCTTTAGAAGCCTTCACAAATATAATCAGTGAAACTCATTTTGGAAGAAGTGTGGATGTTTATCTCCAGAGGTCATTACTGTATAACTAGGGGCTCCCTCTGGAGAGAAGGCGGACTATTAATTTTCAAGAGAAAATTTATAATCATTAGTTGGTAAAACTGAATTATTTTTAGATTGCTTTTGGTGTTCTAAAGTCAACAGCACTTCTATCTCTTCCTGCCGGCTTCAAATTGCAGCCAACAGGGAATTTTGTACATTTATTTAATCAACCAATCACAAATTTTTGATGTGTATTTGATTATCCAATGGTAACTGTGGGTGAGTTCAGGGCTTTGGCCGAGAGAATTCTGGAAACTTCCTCTGCGCAATAAATGCTGGAATGTCGTGGGCCATGTTCTCTTTGGATCGCTCCAGTCCAGCAGTAGAGTGTGTCCATAGAGGAGGCACGAGACATGCCTCGCCCATTTCCAGAAGGCCCTTCAGCTCAAGGTAATGGCAGACATCTTGTAATCATGTAATATTCTCTGAAATCTAACTTGAGGCAAAGGTTTCAAAATCTTTCCTGTCCTCTTCATTCGTACCCTGGCACTCACACCTGGTTTATCTGAATGGCTGAGAAGGATGGACTAAAGTTTGATTTTGCCTTGTGCATACCTGCCAACATTACAAAACCCAAAATCAGGAGATTTTGATGTGAAAATCAGGAGAAATCAGGAGCTACAATTGGTCAAAACTGCTTATTCTACATGACTTGTGCAATAAAGTACTATAATATATTTATAACACTTGTAGACTCAAAGCCCAACTGCTGCTATACAAGGCTACAAGGCTAAAAATTACACATCTCTATTACCTCACAGAAAGTGAGTGAGATGATTGGCCTCCGATAAGCCTTCCGAAAATAGTATGAACTCATGTTCCACACGTGTCAATCGGTCATGCACTCAGATGCCATTACTTAGTAAATGCATAGATTACAGTAATATCTTACATCAAGCGTCTGCACGATTATGTGAAGTTCAATGCTATTTGTATCAAATAACTAGCTGTTGTACCCATGCTTCGCTACAGAATTCTCAGAAAGACTGTCCTTTTAGTTTTCCCAACTGACGTCAACATAGGTCATTACAATAACGTCAGTATGAATGTCACGATTAAAAGTAATGCTGTCATATGAAATATTTGATAAAATGGAAAACAGCACATTTTCTCATTTTTAACGAAAAGTACTATGGTAAAGTCAAACAAATATTAAAAATAGATTTTAATATTTATTAATATTTTATTTTTATTTATTATTTTATTTTATTTATTAATATTTTAATATTTGACTTCATTGTACATTTCAATACGGAACAAATATGAGAATTATAACATGTAAAGTACTACGGTGTCGATCTAACAGTTGAAAGTTCCAGAGCTAGAACGACCAGACCACAGACAGCTGTAAAACACTCCTGTGTCATTATTCCATTGAAGTGTGCACAACCAATGCCTCACAGAAGGGATCAAAAAACTGGAATACTATGACGATCCAGTGTGTTACGTACCAGCAGTCTCAGAAAATTTATGAACAAAACAAGAGGAATAGCATGCTTAAGAAGAGGGAGATCTAACTCCCCAGCTACTTCCCGCCAATATTCAGGCAGGCTGTTACTCGATACGCAGCAGTAATCCCATCTACCGGAGATAAATGCCAGCAGAATACACAAAACACATTATAACAAACAATGGTCAATGCAATGTTATTGTTGATCAATTTTATGAGCTTTCTGTATCGCAGGCCTTCAGATTTAGTTTTCTTCCAACTCCGCGATATTACAGCATCTTATGTAAAGTGACTCCTTTCTTCATGACTCCCTCTTGTGTTATTATTTAAGTAATCGTTCCTTCATGACTTTTTTCTCATTCTTATAATCATCTTCACAATGTAATCACCATCATCACCAATATTGTTATAGGTGGTGCAGTAAAACTGAATAAGACATAAATAACCAGACATTGTACTTTCTATAACTTTCGTTATTTAGTAGTTTTCGATATGGCCAATAAGATAGGTAATTGAAAATTAAATTTCTGGCTCCTTTCCCTAAACTACCATTTCAAACAGGGTGAACAAAATGATTTATAGCTTAGACTGTAGTTCCCTACTTCCCAACTTCACATACCGATTTTCATTAAATTCTGTTTACCCATTTTCTCGTACTTAGGCGCTGATATGGACTTGGCAACAAAAATCCAAATTCATAAATATATCTGTTATCATAGCCAGTACGGTAAAAATGTATAAAACGTAAATGATAGGATTTTTCATAACTTTAATTATGTAGTATTTACTGATAAGGCCAATAATAACAATAATTGAGAATGAAATTTTAGGCCTTCCCCTAAACTACCACTTCATTCAGCGTGAATACTATTATTTATGGCCTAGATTGTAGCGACTTATTCCCCGACTTTATGTACTGATTTTTGTTAAATACTCCTCAGCCATTTTCTCGTGATGGATGTACATACATACATACAGACAGACATCACGGAAAATAAAAACGTGCATTTCTCCTTGTTACTGTGGTCACAACCGGTACAGAAATATCATTCTTTTTAAATTCTGAGCAATGTATAGACACTCTTTTTATATTGAAATAAATTAAAATTAGTCAGAAATGTCTCCAAATGGCTCCTAAAATCTCTAGAAAAGTAACTAGTCGTTATCATTGAAATTCTGTCACTAAATTGCTAAAAAAGAATCCATATCTAGTGACCAGAATCTGAATATCTAGAACCGACTAGACTGATGTGAACAAACATGAACATAGCACGCGAGAACGAGAGATTGACAATCAATACACGCATCGCGATATACAGGTTGCAATAATCATCGCACATTCACTCACATTTCTCGATTTAATAAACGTCGATATTTCGTTTGAAAGCGGCCAATGAGCGGAGGACTTCCGGTCACTGGCGTAAAAAAACTGAGATGGCAGGATTTGCAAACAAATGTTTCAAGTTCACCACAAAAATAAGCAAAAATTGGGAGAAATAATAGAATAATCGGGAGGCGAGAAAAACTGTGGAAAATCGGGAGTCTGCCGCCTAAATAGGGAAAGTTGGTAGGTATGCTTGTGTATACATATTTATATTGTATAAAATCACCATACGATTAAATTAAATTAAATATAACTCTGTAAAAGTTTAAGCCATGTCTAAGACCTTAGTCAAACTTAGGGAATAAAGAGTGTGTACCCTCATTGGCATTGTGGTGACTACGACTACCTTTAAAATCTATCTCTTAATTTTGTAACTTAATACTTTCTCTCCATCTAGCCTCTGTAACATCGGGCCATGAGCCAACATAGGGTTTTAATGATGTTCTGGTGAATTTCAAAGGAGTGCAAATGTTTGCCTCCTAACATCTTGACTTTTGGCCAATGATATTAATCTTTTATTTTTTCACTGAGGCCATGTAGAATGGGTACTTATTACCCCTGTTAAAGTTAACTACTATTATTCAATTTCCTATGTAAAATCGACTGCTTAGCAAATAACACAATGAATACTGTTTGTGATTTGTAAAACATAGACTGTGCTTTAAGAGGCCTGGATCTTGTAAATTTTGGAGAATAGTCTCCCACAGAGTAATTGTGTGGAGCAATGACGATGGAGCTCAGTCTCTTTGAGGGTTTAGTGGAGCTCTTGTAAAACTGTAACTTGGGAGCTTCAAGCTCATTTCTTAAATCTTAGTTGTTCCAGGCTTTTCTAATATTGTTTTTCGAACTCACAAGTTAACCTTTGTACTATTACTACTTGTTATTCACCTCCATGCTCCACGGTATTTCCGTAACAATTTCCATTATTTTGACAATCAAGACCCTCAGTCCATTATTGGACATGGCACTGCTGTGCTCACCAGCGAGTAACTCAGGGTTCAAACTGTAGTGTTAATCCACCCTATAAAAATCACACTACCTCAGGCAGGTTTGCACCAGTGATCTTGGAATCCACTGACTGACATTCTACCACTGATCTACAGAGAGAGCTAGTGAACAGGGTTAGGGGTGTACAATCTAATTAAGCTACTTACTTGTTTTCTACTTTGACACATGGGACCAGTTGATCAACTGTTCTTTCTTCTACTTTTATTTCATGCTTGATGTCTGCAGTAGGCTATAAACAAGAGAAGTAATTTAAGAAAAGTAAAGAGGTAACATGAAATTAATATATAAACAGGAAACAGCTGATAAAGTAAAAATCACAATTCCACAATAGAAATACCATTATCTTCCAATGTGTAAAAATTGTCACAGCCCCCTTTTGTTACTCCATACACATTACCAAACAACAGAGATAACACAGAGAAAAATGCAAATGAGAGTTCATGATAACACAAGGTGATAAAATACAAGATAGCAGAGTCTAGAACAAAAGGAGCAATCATCATCATCATCCTCCTAAACCATCTCCAGTTTCCCGGGTGTGGTATATGAGCCTCCTCCATCTCATCCTGTCCTTGTACCATTCTTCCTCCACCAACTTGTCCCAATCATGACCTCTCACCAGTACATCGCTCTTAACTAAATCTATCCATTTCCTTCGTGGCCTTCTCACGGGTCATCTTCCTCCTACCTTTCTATCAAATTCCTTCCTTGCAGTTCTGTTTACTGGCATCCTCTTCAATGTGGTGGAAAATTATTCAGGACTGATAAATCGTCGATCGGAGCAAACAAGAAACTGTTCGAAGTTGGACTCCTTCTGTCCTAGGTAATATACAAATCCAACTAACCTAACCTTACTACCGGCAAAGGAAAGAAGGAGATAAGACTTAAACATGGTAAGATAAGGGTGCATTCTGCCCAAAGGCAGGTCTGAACCTCCACAGAGGTATGCCTAAGCTGGTGTTTATGTGCACTTAAACATGAGTTTATTAAAAACAAAAGGTTCTAATGAAAGATAACTAAATTCATAACAAAAGAACACAGATCATAAATTCTTTTGGAGAGTACTCACAAATGACTGCATGTGAAGGGTGTCAATATATCACCTTCCTAGCAACCCTCATGAGATAATAGAATTGGTGTACTTCAGTGCCAGGGAGGAAACTTCACGCACAACATCCCATTTACCTCAGAGATGATATATTTCAATATTAATAACTGATTTAGAAGTAATATATAATGCACCGCAGAGAAGATACAGACCCTAGAAAAAAAAGCTCCTCAATAAAGACTAGAGACAGGAATTTGCCTATTTAATTCCTGTGTTCAGAAATGTAGGCTTTTGAGATATAAATCAGTTTTAGTTTCTTTTTAGCTATATTTTGTTGGTTTTATTGTGCCTATAAATGCATATTTCAGGGGTTTGTGCCTATTTGGAGTATAATTGCCTATTTGATGACTTTTGATTCTATTTAGAAAAGCCGATTTCTTTCCAATGCATTATATTGTACCTAGTGTGCTCGACAGAATTATCTTCTCTTTTCTCAATATCTGTTTATCCCACAAACAAAAATGGGAATTCTCAGAAGTCACCAGAAATAGTTATGGGGAAATTTCCATCAGGAGAAACATGGAACAATTTGACCTCAAAGCCTTTAACCCCTCCAACCTCCTGAGAACCAGCCAACGTCGAACTATGTTGCACAACCCATATGCCCTGTACCTCCCTTTCGATGCGAACTGTTTTACACGTACGCTTTATGTTCAGAACGTGTTGTGATTTATTGTGAAGTGGAAGCACAGGGAATCCCAATTTCATTCCAGGTGGAAAGGTAGTCTGTCAAGCTTGCTGTAAGGAGGTAAAAGTAAAAGTAAACTCGTGTCCTCATCCCGAGGTGGTGCAGCTCTTTTCAGGCACACCCCCATTGGAGGTGAGCTGCATGTACCATTTGGACCACATACCAGCCCTCCTGCCAGTCTTAAATTTCTGGCAGTACCGGGAATCGAACCCAGGCCTCCGAGGACGGCAGCTAATAACACTAACCGTTACGCTACGAAGGCGGACGCTGTAAGGAGGTAATTTCATGTGTTCCTTTTGTCTTTTTCGTGATTGAGAACTATGATTGCATTTCATTGCAGCTTATATAGGCTTATTAATTTATGTATTATAGCAAGTAGTTTTGTTGCTATGCTGTATTAGTTGTGAACTTTCAATAATTTATATTGCTAAAATGTAAATAATCATTAAATTATTAGCGAGGAATTAGAACGCCGGTGGTCTCTTGTCACAGAATAGATGAAAAGTAAATCAGTATTTTGAACTGTGAATCATTTCCTATGAACTGAAATGCTATTTTTAAAACTCCCTTTAAAAAATAGTGAATTCTATTTTATTCTGTTAAGCCTTCGCGATCCAAATAGCCCAGCTAGGATGATGCCACAGCGTTTTAAAAGGTTGGCAAGACTATCTTTACAAGACCAGGCCAGCGGAAAGATCGTTGGTCTGGATCGGTGAGGTCTTGTTAGAAACCGTTTTGCTTGGCGGGGAGGAGGAAGCAAAGAGAGTCTGAGGGGCGTAAGCTCCCAGGTTAACAAGCCTCTAGAGTCTTGCTAAATTGTGACATAAATAAGGTTATGCGCACATGTCACGACAATTTCAAATAACGTGGTTTTTTAATTTTCAACGTGGGTGGCAGCCTTGAGGGCACACATGATGTATGATCCATTGTAGGCAACAGAAAATAGTCTTCATGACAGCTGACCTGCCTGACCAATGCCAGCAAACAGAAACAAATAAAATGTTCACAAATCTGAAACGATACAGCCAAATTATAACTGAAAATCCTTGAGGACATATTTCCATCTAAATGACTAATTACCTTGTTCCTACTTTAAAGTTTTGTACTTCCAAAAAGATCATCTCGAAGTCTTCTTTTTATGAAATAAATGCTTGATATATACTAAGCATTATTGCCAATTATCCCAACTGTAGAAATTTAAGATATAGGGAGAATGTAATTTATGTCAGTTTTATTATTTTTCAGATCAAATGTGAGAATAATACCTCAAAGATCAACTTAGAAATACTGTGATGCATCTGATACAAGTACAGAAATCTATATCAACCCAGCCTTTCTACCAATCCACTTTAGGCAGCGACCAACAACCATTTTCTTCAGACCTATTCACTGCAATGTTGGGAGCTAATATGACCCTGCATAAAACGGAGCATCTTCAAATTTCAACAAGCTGCCGGGAGCAATCACCAAGTTGGAGAAGAGTGGCATGCCCCTGGTAGTCATTTAGGATTGTGGAATAAGTCAGGGGAAGTTTTGATAGAACCTCTGGGAAAGCAGCCGCTGTTAGCGAAATAAAACCAGATGAAGTGAGTTCATTGAAGTTTTGTCCAATCACTCCATATGATGTTGAGAGATCTTTCTCCCAGTACAAAAACATTATGCATGAGAGGAGAACAAGATTGTTACTGGAAAACATTGAAACGCTTGTAAATTCCTTTTGTAGCAATTGAAAGTGTTATTAAATTATCAGTAATTTTTTCATGCCTATTTTACACGTTAGTGCCTATTTAAATCCCTATTTTGGCTCATTTAAGAGCCTATATGCCTGCCTATTTTAACTGTTTTTAGTGCCTATAATTCTTGTCTCTAATAATGATTTAAGGCAAAAAAGAAAAAGAAAATATGACAAAACTGCATCACATGTGGACGGGTGTTACATGAAAGGACAAAAGGTAAGGATTCGTGCAGAAAAATAAAATGGCTATCTCCAAAAGAGCCCAAAAGTAAAAGGATAAAGTTACCACTATGCCGCACAATGGCAGGACATAAATGGGATGTAAGGATGGGTCAGTAGAATAAAAAATTTAACCCGAGTAAAATAAAAACTAAAGGTGAAATAATTTGTTTTTCTTCATTGTGTACCAAAATAAGATCCATTCCACTCAACCGCACAATAAACATGCAAAATCGGGCATCTTACAGATTCAAAGCGCCATGTAGAAATGCATGAAAAGGCAAAGTGAACTGGTATAACAATACCGGGAAAGTACCATAGATTGGCCCAAATTACCAGAATAGATATGTACAAAATCATGATGTATAAAAACACCACAACGTCTCAAGAAAACAGCTTTGTTGATAAATGACACGTAGGCATTTAAAAGCAGACTTAGAGACCTTAAGACAGGCCGAGCATAAAACATCGATGAAATCCCCGACAAGATATCCAAAATACCAAGCATGTATAAACGGAGTTGTCAATCACACCAACAAAATTGGAATAGACCGTATTGTGCCACAACATTGAAGTGATACATACAAATAAGGTGGAAATAAAGGTAAGAAACACATACATGTGACGAGACATCAAAAATAGACAAAACCCAAGCAAAGGGTGAAATAATATGGCAACACCTTCAAAGCGTAACATTCGGCCGAACGGTAACCAAACTGCAACCGATAAGGCAGGGGAAAAAAGCATAGAATTAATAATCAAGGTAAATTGGACATAGTCACAAACTTAGCGAGTAAAGATAAGGATTCTGTGCGAATCTCCAACATAATATCTGCTAAATCTTTTATAAATATTATAATACGGTAAGAAGCCATGCAATGTGTTTCTGGACTCAATTTTGCTTTTCTCCAAATTCAAACAAAAAATCACTATGGGACTTAGAATGAAGGCGGTAGAAAAGCCAAAGGTATGAGAGGGGATCCTATTGCCATCTTGTAACAATATGATAAACCATGAAGTGCAAGACTGCCAGTACAGAAACACAGTAAAGGATTTCATAACATAAATTAAACATACGTGAAACTGAAGGTAAACACAGACAGAGAAGCAGGAACATCTCAAGATAGAAGAATGAAAAGGGAGAAATATATGCCATAATTATATCGAGAGATGGAAACATGAAAAGGAACACATCACAAGATAAAGATAACAAGGAAGAGAGATCAATAGAAAAGGGAGAACAAGAGAGGACAATCTCCACACCTCTCTTTCTGTTCATTTCATTCCCTTGACTGTCCCATCACTGTGTTCATGCGTTCCCTTCCATTACTCAAGTCCCCAAAGAGGATTCTTATAGGTGAGCAGACATAAGTTGGTTCTCATCCCAATGAAACTCTCCATGTCAAGTTCAGTTTAGAAATGGTCAATCATTTGACTGTATCTTACAAATCATTATCAATTATTCACCTTGTCCAGCTGCAACTGAGTGCAGATGTCATTGGTACCTTTCCATTCTCCTGCATCCAACCACCATTGTTTGTCCTGAGCTGTGTTCCAATCCAGGTTTCTTCAAATTATACTATTCTTAGTTTTTTTAACCACCTTAGACAAGGTCTCGCTCTAACCTTTGTTTCATTTGAGTCTCCATCATCTGCTTTGGTATCCATACCTCCTCCATCCTCTTAATATGTTCAAACCTTCTAAGTTTATCCTCCTCACTCTCTGATGACTTCACTGGTAGTTCCTTCTTTCACATCAGGGTTCTCACACTCTGGTGGAATGCATTTTCTTTTTGAATCCCTTTACTGATCTCCATGTCCAGCCCTGCCTCAGTTTGCTTTCCACATACCTGAAGCTCTCCATGATTTCCGTGTCCCTTTAAATTTATAATTCTTTTGCCTTCACTCTAACTCTTATCAACAGCATTGCCTTACTCCTTTCCACAATGATTTTCATTCCATCTTCTTCTTCTTTTCCTACCGCTTTTCTCACACCTGTGGGGTTGCGGGTGTGAACTGCGTAGCACATGTGGATTTGGCCCTGTTTTACGGCCGAATGCCCTTCCTGATGCCAACCCTATATGGAGGGATGTAATCACTATTGCATGTTTTTGTGGTGGTTGGTAGCGAAGTGTGTTGTGTGAATATGAAGAGGAGATTGTTGGGACAGACACCAACACCCAGTCCCCGAGCCAGAATTAATCAGAAGCGATTAAAATCCCCGACCCGGCCGGAAATAGAACCCGGGACCCTCTGAACCGTAGGCAGTACGCTGACCATTCAGTCAACGAGTCGGACAATGATTTTCATTCCATAATTTTCAATAATCTCACTTAATATGTCGAGTTGTCTGTCTTCAAACACCTTCAGGCCCCCTGTCACAGTATTTTCACTTTGTCTTCTTAACAATTTCGTCCATAAACATTATGATTAAAAGATGTGAAAGTACACTTCCTTGTTTCATTACAAAAGCACTTTGTTCTCCCCACATGTGTCTGGATACTGCTGGAACAATTTTTCTACATTGCTTGCACACATTCTATCAGTTGTTTTCCAAATCCTTTCCATGATCATACTTAACATATCTTTGCTCTGATTACATTATCATGGGGATTTTTCAAACAAGGAATGTCATCAGCATATCTCCCCCATATTCTCACTGATTTTCTATTACTGCTTCAAACTGAAGATGGAGTCTAGTGTTGATATTCTATTCCAAAAACCATATACGTACACAGCTGTTCTTGTAATTGTCCATTCACCTCTCTTCTTATTCTCTTTTCTAGTACCAACTCAAATATTTTTGCTGCTTGATATACGATTGTGACACATCAATAACTATTCCATATCTTCTTGTTCCCCTTCTTACATTTTAGGTGTTGCTACTCCTTTACTCCAGTTACTTGAAACCAATTTTTCTTTCCCAATTCATCTCAATAACCAATTGTCACTGTAGACCAACAGGTCCTACCGCATTTATAATTTTCACAGACTTCAATTCCCAATATCCCACACAGCCACTGTTGATCAACAAGTCATACTGCTTTTATAATTCCCCAGACGTTTCCCTCTTTCATTCACTTGACCGCAGATTCTTCTTCTTCACTTTTGGATTTTGTCTCCTCACACTTTGCATCTATCACCTTGTCACATAGAGGAGGATTTATTCCATCTAGTCCTGTTCTCCTCTTACTGTGTTATTATCCTTTCTTCCTCCTTTTCCACCTGCTTTCTATAGACCCTTTCTTCTCTCTTCCTTGTTACAAGTCCACAAAGAATCCTTTCGTCACTATCCACATTCCGTTTCAGCTTTCCGGCTTTTCTCTACTTACTACTTTGTTATTCCTTCTTCTCATTTCCTGAACCTTTCTTCTCCTTCCAGTTTATCCCAGTTTCACAACTGCCATGCTTTCTTATTTCTCCATTACTGTATAATTTAAATATGGGGTCTCTTTATCTTTCATTCTATCAACTACTCTGCCATAGGCTCTCTCTGCATGGCCTACAAATTCCTTCTTGAACATGTCCCATTCGACTTCCACACCCTCCAGCTCAATTCTGGGTATGTGTTGTTTCAGTTCATTTTGGAATTCTTTCACTTCCATCTATATACTAAGAGTTTACTAAAATGAGCTCTGTGAAGTCCATTCACTTGTTCTACTGGACTGATTTGCTTTATTCTCTAAAGAATGACATGCTGGTGAATCAACAGGCATTGAGTTGAGTCAGCTTTTAGTCATCATAAAATAAATCACTGATTGACCACTCTAATAACAGCAGTTCAGTGTTTACCCTAGCAAGCAACACGTTCTGTACTTAGCAGGTTGCATACAGTTAAGGAGCAATATCTTCACGTAAAGGAACTGGTGCAGCTAAACAATTAAAAATGATGGCGACTACAAGCAATCCGGCACTTTAAACTAACCTTGGTACGCATATTACTTAATAATATCTGGAGAGAAATACTGTAAGTTGCTTTACGTCGCACCAACACAGATAGGTCTTATGGCAACAATGGGATAGGAAAGGGCAAGGAGTGGGAAGGAAGCGGCCATGGCCTTAAGGTACAGCCCCAGCATTTGCCTGGTGTGAAAATGAGAAACCATGGAAAACCATCTTCAGGGCTGCCAACAGTGGGGTTCGAACCCACTATCTCCCAAATACTGGATACTGGCTGCAATAAAGCGACTGCCGCTATCGAGCTCAGTAATCCATAGTTTTCAGGTTTGCTGAAATAAACAGTGGCATTGTGGATGACAGGTCTGAGTTCAGCCATTATCTCTATGGGAGGTGAGAAGGGGTGAAAAAGAAAATGTCCTAAATGACCAAGGTATGTTCCGCTGGCCCTGCGGTGTAGGGATAGCATGTCTGCCTCCAACCTGGAGTCCCTGAGTTCTATGGAACAGTACCATGTGAGTCAATCAGCAAGCTGTTACAGTGTACGGCGATGGTGTTATTCATTACAACATGGTTCAGAGACAACGTCTGGATGACTTCACATGGGGAAGAATCATCGGGAAATTAGAAGAAAGATGAAGTGTGACTAGTGTAGCCCAGGAGTTTGGTATTGCTCACAGCATTGGTTCACGTGCATGGAGAGTGTTCTGAACCACAGGCAGTGCTGCCTGAAGGAGGGGAAGGT
The DNA here is from genome assembly GCF_040414725.1 of Anabrus simplex. Lineage (NCBI taxonomy): Eukaryota > Metazoa > Arthropoda > Insecta > Orthoptera > Tettigoniidae > Anabrus > Anabrus simplex. Next base: position 84,093,689 of record NC_090276.1, on the reverse strand, counting down.
GTTGACCACAGTCAACTACAGCAGCAGATGACCGCTACAGTGTGCAACAGGCAAGAAGAGACTCACTTCAAACAGCAGGTGCAATTGCAACCATATTTAACAGGACTACAAGGAACCCAATTTCGCACTCCACAGAAGCACGGCGACTGCTCTGTTATCTCGACGACCCTTATGTTGTGTTCCATTGACACCCGCACATCAGCGGCACCGTTTGCAATGGTGCCAAGACATCAGGAGCACACCGACGAAGAGTGGGGTCGCGTGATCTTCTCAGATGAGAGCAGATTCAATTGAAGTAGTAACTGCAGATGTACCCTAATTTCGTGAGAGGTGTAAACATGTAGTGCACCAGGAATATTGCCGAACGTGATAATTTTGGTGATCCGAGTGTTATGGCGTGCGGAGGCATAATGTTGCGTGGGCGTATCGACATCCGAATTTCTGAACGGGGTATACTCACCAGTTATTGTGACAGTGTACTCCTGCCCTACGTGAGTCTTTTCAGGGGTACATCCAGCTCTGATTTCAGTTTTATGCATGACAATGCATGAGTGCATCGAACAGAGCAGGTGGAGGAGCTCTTGGAACGAGAGGATATTCAGCCAATGAGCTGGTCTGACCACTGCCCCAACTCAAATCCCAACCAGCACGTGTGGGACATGTTGGGCAGACATATTGCAACATGTCCACATTCACCAACGACCATCCAGCAGTTGTCAACTGCGCCGGTTGAGAAATGGAATGCCCTACCAAAAAACTGCTTACCAATCTTGTGGCCAGCATGAAACACATTGCAGAGCATGTATCCCTGTCTGTGGTGACCACACACCCGTTTAAGAAAAATGTACCTTCTTTTGTGATGTCCAGGGGACCATCATGAGCCGCAGTGACTTACGTGCAATTTACTGTCTGTCTACAAAAGTGCCATTTCTGTTCGTCTCATTGCATATTCTTTTCAGTTGCCTACTGTAGCGGTTCTACATATGTTTCATCGAGCTATGTTACTTGGCAGTGAAAGTTACTTTCGTCCTTAAGTTTTGCACAGCAGTCTTATTATTATTAGCGTATGACAAGGACATTATATACATAGTACAAAATATGTACACAATAACAAGAAACACTGATTCACTTCAGGTATTAGTGTTATCTGTTATCGTATCTGAATGTCCAACTTCTGAATCCAAAAGTAGTGCTTCCACTGTTGAAGATAGGAAGTCTTCCAATCTACCTAGATAAGCCCGTAGTTGACACTCACTTATAATGTGGGGTATGGTCTGGTGATCCACATTCTGGAGATGGTACAGATTTCCACTTGTAGAGAGAATCCCTGCACCTTCCACAACCTGTCCTGATCCTGTTCGGTCTGGACCAAGTTGCACAGCAGTGTATGTACAATACTAAGCTTTTAGCAACTCTTGAAATATATCAGACCTACAAAGTAACAGGTCAGAATTTTTGGGGTATATTTTAAATGTCAAGTTGTCATTATTAATAGTTTTATGGTTTTCAAAATACCAAGATATCAGAATTTAGTGCAACAAGAGGCCACTTACTTGCTAGTAAATCTACTGATATGAGGCTGGTATATCTGAACACCACCAGGATGATTAGGGACTGAATGTGCCAAATTGAAATCAGAATATAATCCTCCTACTATCTGAACTACTCAGACTGGTACTTTTTCTGTCAAGCTACTTAACTACTCAGAGGATTACAAAGGACAGTGCTGAATGCACCAACAGAACAAAGAAGGATGAAGAGAGCCCATTTCTTCTTCAAAATCTTACCAGTGTATTCAGCATTCAGACATGATATGTATAATAAGAGATGCAGAAATTCCACATTTCCACCATTAATGTAATCATATAAATAATTTTATATCAATTTGAGAAGAGTATTTTAGAAAATATGCTACTCCATTTTATGAAGAACAGATACACAAGTAGAGTTATGCAACTAGTCAAACTCTAACGGTTAAATTCTAATCAATATAAAATTATCTGGAATGATACTTACAAGTGAAGTATTTCCTGTTTCCTCAAGGCCAACTGGTTCCTCTTTGACAGTTACTTGCAAGTCCATTTCACAAAGCGTATGTAGTTCTAGATGGAGCAGGCGATGAAAACTATTTCCTCTGAAACAAGACCCAGAAACATATTATTTTTAATGGTTCTGTTTGTGTCATCAGTCAACGCTGTAGGCTCAGATGACTGTTGATATTGTGCTCATAGCAAGAGGACACCCAGATCTGCATGGAAACTGAATCCCATGGATGTACACATTCATTGGGTAACATCCCATATCCGTTAGCTGGGATTGATTTGCAGCCCCATAGTAAAGAGCCAACAACTACGCCGCTTACTTCATGCTTGATACACCTGGCTATAAAGTGTCTCCACATCACCATATCAAGTACTCTAATCTAGACTATGCTGCTTTCCTATTGCTAGATACACTTGGGTGTGCATCTCTCCACATCACCATATAATGTACTACACTATACTCTAATCTTATCTAATTTTTGTGCACTTGAAGACGGGCACCCACCTCAAGAAACAAAAGCAGGATTGGAAGAGAAAGCCTCTTTCAGACAGACTCCACAAAATATACCTTGACTCCTTACCATGGGAATGCTATCAGAGAAGACTGCCATTGTATGATTAAGATCAGGAAGGCTATCTGAGCTGTAACATGTCAAGAAATAACCTCAGATGGTGGGCCATATCATTATTTATGCCAAAAGGACCTAATTCTTGGTGCTCATGCCAACGAACCATAGTGGAAGGGAAGGTTCAGGCTTTCAAACACCAGAATAACACACCCCTTGTACTGCAGGCATACCACCTCGCACATTTAAAATAAGCACCCTTTTGAAGGCTATCTATAACATAAACTCTGAAACTGATAGTGGAAGGAATATGTATGTTTCTTGACAGAGGTCTCTAATGCAGAAAATTAAGGTTTCCAAGGGTCCAACTCAATACAATAATATTTTATTGTGAGTCAATCACATGTCATAAGGGTACTAGTTTCGGCATCGTCAGCCCTAGATGTAAAGTAAACAATTCTATACACACACACCTAAAGCAACCTAAAACACATTTTAAAACGCATTATAAAACACATCACTAGCAACTACAATGAAGCATGAAATGAGTTTAAATTATGGTACTATTGAAATGCTGCGGTATAAAACTTAATAAAATGTTGACAATTCCGTTGTAAGGTTATTATGTAATGTCGTCTATATGAGTTGGCACTTGTTCACTTGAATTAGGTGGTTCCAAAGAAGTTTAATGGGTCATATGAAGATCGAAGTAAGACTTGAGATTGAGATTCCCACTTCAATTTGAAACCTGAGGAAGAAAATATTCATTACATTTGAGTCTGTATGTCCCAGATTTGGAGTAAATGTTGGGAGTATTAATTGAAGCAGAGTTGTGTAAAATTTCAAAGGTTCTGATCTTAGTTCCGAATAAAATTCATACAGTGTTTCCGGAAAATGTTTGTGATTTTATGGACGTCATTATCAGTAAAAGTAGATGAAATGCAAGCTTTTGATTTTTCTTTCATGAGAGTGGACTTGGGCCGGTGCCTGCATTTGTTGATATTTGTTCTATGAGTGGTCTGTTGTACCCATTGAACTTGGCAATTGCCCTTATGGTATCACGTTCATTATTAAGGTCTTTCTTTGTCATGAGTATCACGAAAGCCTGTTAGACCATACTATTAGATGCTGCACGTTTATGCATTAAGGAATGTTCCAAGTCATCCATAATACAAATTCAGTAACTCCATATTCATCGTACCGTACCCCGTCTGAACTCACATAAAACTACACCACCGTTACATTCCAAACCTGATTAAGAATTTATATACCGATTTATTGCACGCGGTAATGGGTAGGAATATATATATATTTTCAATATAAATAAATATGTATGTATGTTTAGTCATCAGCCCAAAGGCTGGTTCGATCCTCAACAGCTCTGCCATGAGCTGTCATAAATAGCCTAGACATCACTGAAGAGGTGTACTAGGGAAATGAAGAGTGAGGTATTTCCCGTTGCTTTCCTCATCGAGCCAGAAGTTGCTATTACATATCAGTCTGCCAAGCCCACTGAAATGTATGCACCAACTGATCCTATGAGCAACAGTTTCGCACCATTCATAGGAGGGACTGGCTGCATAAGGAATGGCATTACTAGCATCACTCATACCTCGGTCACTTTCATCTTGTCAAAGCCAATTATAAGACAGAGACAGACAGATCAATGAAAGTAACAAAATTGCTCTAGCCTATACCAGAAGACACAGAGCACTGTAAACACTAGGTCCCGCCAGCAAAGGCACTATGTACAATATTAATTAGGTGGGAATATCCAATTTTATTGTAGACTACTCATGATGGACAAAGACATTGAGAATTCACAGACACAGCAGGCTCATTCGTTAGTGCTCAAGAAGGAAACAAACATGATGAAGCGGACAACACAATACTTGGCAGTCACTGAGAGCCCCATAACTGCATTAACATGAATATCTTCCCTAGTTCTAATTTTGAATAGCACTCCCATTCGTTGGTGCTAGCCCTGGACCTCAGGAAGGAAACATAAGATAGCATGAAGAAGCGGAGTGCCACAGAATAGAGTCGTGTCTAAAATGAAAGAGTCCCCGTAGGTACATATGCATATTTCTCTAGTAATAATGGTATTTATTAATTTACTACTAATTTTACTGTTGATTTGTGTGAAAGCAAGTGATTTCCTCCATTTAGGACAATAATTACAACCAGGCGAGCTGCCCGATCGGTTAGAGGCGCGTGGATTGCATCCAGGAGATAGTGGGTTCGAATTTCACTGTCGGCAGCCCTGAAGATGGTTTTCCGTGGTTTCCCATTTTCACACCAGGCAAATGCTGGGGCTGCACCTTAATTAAGGCCATGGCTGCTTACTTACAACTCCTAGGCCTTTCCCATTACAATGTCGCCATAAGACCTATCTGTGTCCGTGCAACTAGGGGACCCGGTAGGGTCTATATTATTCTATAATGTTAAATTTACTGTTTTTAGGTACATTTATCTCAGAAATGGTTCATACTAAAGGCTTCATTTTTTTCTCATGCTTTCTTTATACCTTCTTGCGTGTTTTAACACACGGGTTTATTCATTAGAGATATTCACCCAATTTTTAATTTTTTTATTCAGTGCAACATTTTTTGGAAAGGAATTGCTCACTTTTTAGCCCTTCGTTTCTGTACTAAACACTTCTCTCCAAAAACGTTGTGTTAAAGTGTGCATATTATGACTTTATGTAATATCTGAAAGTTTCAAGATTGTATACTAAATAGTTTGAGAAAATGTTCCTTTTGTTCAGAAAAAAAGTGAACATGCAGAAACAAGCTTTCAAAGTTTTTCAATGTAATCCTGCCCCATCATCAGGGTTGTCTTGCATCTCATCCTCTAGTCTTCTTCTCACAGCTCTCTTAGTTTGTCTTGACAGTTTTTTACAGTCCTTTTCTTCACCTTCAGCCTTCCTTTTCTGTTCACAATCAATTTTCTTCATCCTTGTTATCATGTGATACCCTGGAGGGATACCCAATTTTTCTAAGGTTTTACACTTTATGATGTTACCTTCATTATATGTAGCCACAGTATCGTACACTCCAAAATGCAAGGTATTGACCTCTACAAAAACTCTCTTGGGAGTTTGGGTCCAAATCAAATTATTAAAACACTCGTTGGGGTTCTGGGTTCGTCCATGAAGGCACTTTTCAAGAATCTGTGGCTCTACTAGATCTCAAAACACTGGTCTTATTGCTTCCAATACAGCATAAGGAAGACTATGCTTGTGATCGTATGGTTTACCTGCAACGCCACTGGGCAGGAATATGAGGAGGGAGCCAAGGAAACATGTATTGTCGTTGTCAACGAGATCTCCCGGCAGATAAAGTTACCGCGCCCATGCAGTGTTGTCTTGGAAATGCAATACAAAGCACTTATAATTAAGATATGACCATGAATGATAGCTCTAATAAAAGAAGAAAGTCTCTAGATTTTTATGGAATGAAAAAGTAAAAATTCCATTTTTTGCCAAATTTCACCCACAAAGCCACTAGCAAAAAAGCAAAATAACAATGAAACTTCACTGTTCATTCATAGGACAAAATTACAAGGAAAATTCATTAATACGATTTGTCCACATAAGTGAAAAACTACCAAGAGCACTTCATTCACATTTTCTGTCAATACTTCACCCAGTGATAGCAATTAACCTGTGAGTTGACCAAATGCTTGCCTATTTCGAGCTCCATCAGTCAAATGTATTAACTTTGATATTAATTATTGCTGTCATTTTATCTTTAAAGTACGGCTCTTGAGAGAACCTTTTCTAATTCCAGGATGATACATAGCCTATGTTACCTGAAATTATTCTATCTTTCAAATCGCGAAACTGGTCCCATAGTTTCTGAGGTTACCTGTTACATATAAGCAAACTCACATTCTCTCTTCATATAATCAATCAATCAATACTGATCTCCATTTACAGCAGTCGCCCAGCTGGCACATTCCCTATCTGTTCTTCTCGTAGCCTTTTCTTATATGTTTGCAAAGAAATTTGAAATTTATTGAACATCTCCCATGGTAAGTTTTTCCAATTCCTAACTGCCCTTCCTGTGAACGAATATTTACCCTAATTTGTCCTCTTGAATTCCAACTTTATTTTCATATTGTGATCTCTCTTACTTTTAAAGACACCACTTAAACCTATTTGTTCTCTGATGTCATTCCATGCCATCTCTCGACTGACAGCTCAGAACATACCGCTCACTGCAAGAAATTAGCTTCATTTCCCGTATCAGATCTTATTTACACTAAATCAATTAAAAGTAAATATCCACCTTTTTGATACTTATATTTGCTTCAAGCAAATTAGTTATGGTTTGTTTCTTGGGAACATCATCTGCTATGATACAATGCATAGGTGAAATTACGAAGCATATTTTTTTTCTTAAAAACATCATAAAAATAACTTGTTATGCTTAAAAATTATATGGATATAAAAAAACGAAAATAATTAAAATTAGTGACAAGGGTAAAATGGAGCAATGAAAGGGGAAGGGAAATGGATCTACTTTCTTCGAACATATTATTAAACAATTTCTATTCACTTGAACAGATGTTAAAATTTTTTTGGTTTCCAACACTTTTGTTCACTGTGATGTGTATGTTTCCTAATTGTTTATTATTTAAAAAGTTTATAAAAAATACTTTTTGCTTGTCAATTGTCCATTTTTATTAAAAAACTGCTACCTTCAGCTGCTCTTCTCCGAGGTGAATGTTGTCGTTTGTTTTAACAATCCCCATATATATGCAGTAATGAATCTGTTCAGAAAATATAACTATAATATTGCGTACTCAAGTCGTAATAATACTTGTTGCCGAGGTTGGTGGACCAGCAGAGGTGAAAGAAGGTGCCAAAGTTAATTTAAAACTGTAACAAAGGTTATACTTTTTTCTTTTTAAAAATGTCACAATCAGCGAATAACAATGTAACAGGTACCAGTAGCAATAAACAGGTCTAGTAAAGACAAGATTGGTGGTATAAACAAAACTTGGGCTTCAAGTCCTCACTTAACAATTCCTGAGCTACACACTTAGCTTTACAAAGATCACCACTTCATGGAAGGGCACAACATCCCTCAATATATGGAGCACTTGCTTCCAATTTTCTAACGTCAGGCCTCCCACAGGCACTTTACAACACTAGAAAAGAACTGACACGCTCTCAGTTTTTCAAGCCTATTCAAGGCAATATCAGACCTTACAATTACTTGCCATCAAGGCACAACTTAAAAATGAAACAGGGGTATCTCGTACCCAACCTACATGGCCTTCATGTAAAAGAAATAACAGTTAAATAAATGGCCCAAAAACAAAATGAAAGGAGGCGAATACTTGCACTCCTCGATGTGACTTCTTAAAACCTAACGGGCACTAGGCGATGAAACAGGGGCTATTCCCAAACTATGGAGGTGACACGTATGAGGAAATTTAAAATATTATGGAAGGGAGAAAATCAGTTACAAAACATAGTCACCTCAAACCAAAACGAAGGGGAGCTCAAGAGGGAAAATCACTCCCTATCCCTGAATTACAGTTACAGATTTTATGAAATTTTCACATTAGCCGGCAGAACTTACATTTTAGAGAAGAAGTTTCGGACTTATCCCTCGGGTTAAACTGCGGAGCTAGCAAGAAATAAAAATGTTACCTTGCTGAAGAACTGCTGCGTGATGAAAGAGGCACCTCCCGCCTCCTGTTTCACATACACACACTTAGTTAGATGTTGATCCAATGGCCAAGAGACGTGAAAATCCGCAGTTTATAAACCCTTGGGGAAAGTTCGAGACCTTTCATGAATAATTAAGCCACACCTCTCAATTTTAATGGTAGATGAAAAAGTTACACACAAAATCGAAGAATAAGCCTGTGATAGGCTGAAAATTAATTACAGAAATTAGGGATTGGCTGAATTTAAAACTGGCAGAAAGAAAACATCAATATTGCCAACCCAAAATTGAATGAACATAATTTAGTAAAGAACAAACTTATGCATACAAACCTTCTCAAAAAGGTTCTTTCACTTTGCACCAGGGTGCATGATCATAGTTTTTGTAGTCAGATCTGTTGCAGAAAGTCCAAACTTCTTAATAAATGGTAAACAAAACATGTAGAATTTTATACAGTACTGGGAACTTCACAATCACAAAATTAAGGTAGTGGCATCTTCTGAGTAAAAGCTTAAATAGGTCTTGTTTCAAGTTCAGTGCTTCTCCTGTAGAGGAGGTTTTATTGGCGCAAGATTTAAATGTGCGGCATTGAGGTGTAACTCCCGGTACAATACTCATTAAAATATTTCAACTACCATAGCATTAATTCCATAGGTAAGGACAATCATTCAGATTCAGGGGTATACAAATTAAACTGTCACCAATGCAAAAAAATCTTACGTAGGACAGACTAGACACAGTTTTACAGTGAGTTAACTTGAGGAGAACAATAAAACTTTGATTTACACCTATTCAATACATTAAAATCAATTATAAAATTAGGATCTCATCCTTATTTTATTGCTTAATTGTTAAAACATAGGACACGTTTCGTTCATACTTTGAACATCTTCAGCTATAAATATTCTTATAAGGTTAAATCAGTAACATTTTTCTAGAACTTACACTTATGGTTTGCCGTTAACAAACTTATCCAAAATAAAATTTAAAAAACCCATTAAATATAAAGTTTTTATATATTACGTCGTCTTACTGAAATTAATATGACGGTATAAGTCCAGGATCCGCTGGCACGGGCGAGCATGGGCTCTGCGGCCACTGCTTGTCCGTCTATATGACGCCATATATGACGTGTTCGGCGAGTTGATGTTTGCAAACATGGCGGATAATTCGAAGGGACCTGTAGTGGCCGCTAAATACATGAATGAATGGTCTGATATATTTGGGTTTTTGAGACTGTGCAACACAATTGACAGGCATGGGGTTGCACTTGTTGGTTTGTGAAACAGATATTAACAGCCCGATATGATAGGGCTGGCTTGAATTCGCGAAAACTTTACGAGTATTAAGCAGGTCGGGGTAGTGGCAAAACCATTGGTCTGTGGACAAGCAAAGGGGGTCTGGGGGCGTAAGCCCCCATGTTAGGGCCGCGAAGCGGCCAACAGGCCTCTGGCATCCCTTACGAAAGCAATTGTGATCCATCGAAAAACCACTGGTAGTGACAGGTTAGGTTGTGATCCACCGAAAAGCACTGGTAGTGACAGGTAAGGTTAGGTTAGGTTTGGTTAGGTGCGACAGCATTACTAAATGAGCGGAGTGATCCACCAAAAACCACTGATAGTGACAGGTTAGGTTAGGTGGCATTTATTTATGAACAACACAGGCGATTAGCCCCAATACATGTTCACAATAGAGCACAATACTAACTAACTACTACTATCCGGCCATGTCATCACCCTTGATGAGAGAAAGGCCACCCTCCCGTCGAAGACATGGCCGGCCCTCTCCCTGGGGTCTAACTATGGACCCCCATAATCCTCACAGATGACAATGTGATTCCCTCTCACCAATCCAATGTGGCCCATCCACTTCACTGGCGCCGCTCCCTTCTCCTATTCCTCTATTCCCATCTTATCTTCTTAACTCTAATCTGCGTGGGCCCCTCCCACCCCTTCTTCATTTGGAATGGGCCCACCCCCACTCCGTCTTTATACATGACTAGGGAGAGAAAACCACATGCCATCCTGCACTCCTTTGGGCGCGCCATGGAGTCTATCAGATGCTCCGGAAACGTGCCTTCAAATATAGGTCACCACGGCAGCCATCCTTTTTTCCCCATGGCACGTCCATACTTCCCTCCTAAAAAAATACTCAATTCCTAAGCCACCCTACACTATCACGTCAAATAAATAATTAGATGAATAAATAAATAAATAACTAAATATAAAATACCCCCTACCCACATATAAAATAATAATAGTGATGTCAATAATAATAATAATAATAATAATAATAATAATAAAATAATGGTAATAATTATAATAATAAAGTAATAATAATAATAATATTAATAATCAACTGGCCAATGGTAGATTCCCTCTATGAACCGTTTGCCTTACTTACAGTAAATAATAAACTTAAAATATCACATATGCGATCTCGGAGCAAGACTACACCTTCCACCAACTGTCCTTGTTTACTCAGCACATTCCCACACCGCCAATGTTTTTCTGCTTGACCTACTCTGCTTAGGTGTGCTCAGGCCAACCATGCCTATGTTTACCTTACACCTCACCTGTCGCAACTTATTCTTGCTTAACCATGCTTGAACCACTTCAGGACCGCAAAACCACAATTTGCTTACTCTCACACATACACATAGACCGCTATGCACTACTTCTCTAATTACAATCTAATTAACAGACATACTTCTACTCTCTCCACATTTTAACAATGAATACCCCATAATACCTATTCCACTCTCACATATACATATAGGTCCCTATGCACTACTTCTCTGAAATACACTATAATTAAAAGACATACCTCTATCATTTCTCCCTCTCCACATTTTAGCAATAAATACCTCATACACCCCTCCGTCTCCACAATTTCGCCACAAATAGATTTATATATTACAACAATACATATTCAGCACTTATGTCTCCTACAATGTAATCTAAACCAAAACAGACAAAATATCACTACTTCTCAGCACTGAATAATCCTCATACCCTACACAAATGCTACATCAATAATAACTAAATTTAACTACCCAGCCAACTTTTCTTACCCTACACAAGTACTCTATATACCAATGTCCAAACCCTACCAACCATTCTCGCTTCTCATCTCTACTTTCAGTAACCAAACCACCTACTACTGTTTTTTTACTTCTAGTAACTACCCCCCCTCTCATATCCACTTGTACCCCACATTTCTGTCAGATCTCTGTTCCTGTATCTGGCCCTACTCTGGTCGAGGCTCCCCAAGTTTAACCTTGCCGTTACCTTTTTACCTTGCGCTTCCCTTACTTCACTGCATACACTTCCTTTACTTCCCTCTTCACTGCAAATAGCCATATTCTCACTTTGCCTCTCTACCAGCACTTCTTCACTCCGAACACTGTTATTGGTCACTTTAGCACTTGGCACTTCTCCCTGCCTCTCTTCACACGGTACACTGTTACTTCTGGTATTTTGCCTATCATCTCCACTAATCGCTGCACAACTCTCTTTTTCTTCGGCCTGCTTTGACTTCATCCCTACGTCCATCCTCAGCACACTGTTATTTGTATTTCGCCTCACTTGCCTACAGTTTATTGCACTACTCTCCTTTTCCTCATCTTGTTTTAACTTCAATTCTAAATCCATCAATCTATCCACAGACCAGATCCTCTTCCAGCTTCTGTCTGACACCACTAGATTTTGACCTCTAATAGTTGCCTTCAGCCCCTGTTTTACAGCCAGTATCTTGTGTTTTCTGAGTATCCTCTCGTTTCTGATCGCGCCACTTCCCACGTCTCTCTTTATCCATATTTTCTCCCTCTGTACGTTTCCCGCATTTGTTAACACAACATCCGCCATCAACGTTGAAAACAATTGTAGCTTTATAGGCCTGTTGCCTCTAGTTCTCCCCACTCTCTGCACATCGTCAATATCTACTTCACTAAAATTTATTTTCATTTTCCCCTGTATTAGATCCACTACTTTATAAGTTGTAAGTACTTTGCCTTCTCTCGACTCCTCAGGCACTCCATAAATAAACAAGCACTTCTTCCTTCTGTATAAAGTATTTGCTTCCACTTCTGCTTTCAGCTTGTAATTCTCCTCTTCAAGTCGTCCTACTTTTTCCCTTAATGCTACCACTTCCTCGGTGTTATTTCTCGCCTGTGCAGCCATGTCGTCCGTTTTTTCTCTTATCCATACTTCCATTTTTTCAATCTTACTGGTTTGTTCTTCAATCATCTCTTTTATTTGCCCGAAAGGGCAAACTTCTGTCAACACCTCTCTTACAGCTCTTTTGATTGCATCCATATTTTCCCTTTCCTCATTTCTACTAGATGACGGGCCTGGGTTCAACTCGACCCCCCCAATACATAGTAAAATTATAATCACTGCTGCCGATAACAATAGTTCTCCTTTCCTCTCCATATCCATTTTACACCCACCTGGCTTCTTTTCTTCTTTCTTCATTTTCCTCTGCCATCTTCCTATCGTCACTCTGTACTGGTTAGGTTAGGTGCAACAGCATTGCTAATTGAGCGACTGTTGTTGAAAGTACAGTTCTGGTCAGTATGTCACTAATTCGAAAACAACAATACTATACATTGGAAGTATATGGAAATCACTAAGAGAGGATATGAATTTATGAGTACTCACCATAAGTGTAGGAACTGTTGCGACAGGAGTGGCACAAGATGGAATTGTTGTCCTGCGTAGTAGTACTCTCTGAAGTGCAAATACAGGTGGAGTACCGAACAGGAGATTGAATTGTTTTCAGTAGTTGTACTTCCTGTTGAAAACAATAATTGGTATGATGAGCCAGGACTGGGTAGAATGTTGAGTTCTTTCTTGGTAGTTGTACTTCCTCTTAAAACAGTAATCAGCACCATCACAGAGCTGGACAGACGACAGGAGTGCTTGTTTCTAGTTGTACTTCCTCTTAAAACAGTAATCAGCACCATCACAGAGCTGGACAGACGACAGGAGTGCTTGTTTCTGGTTGTACTTCCTCTTAAAACAATAATCACCACCAGCACAGAGCTGGACAGATGACAGGAGTGTTTGTTTCTAGTTATACTTCCTCTTAAAACAATAATCACCAATATCAGAGAGCTGAACGCATGAGTGGAATGTTTTAGTGTAGATGTACTTGCTGTTAAAACATCACTGAATCACACATATATTCCATAATTTAACACGTTTCAAGCTTATTGATTCATTTCACAATCATAGGAAAGTGCTGTTATTTTACAAATGGAACCTATAAAGACCAACATTCGACATATATAAAAAATAGGCAAATTATGGAAATATAACGCAAGAATCAAGGCCAACATGTTTCTGTGTCACCAAACACACTGACTATATTACTAGACATTCATGTGCTTTTAGTAAATGATAAGCATTCAATTTATTAGATATTTATGTTTTATACAATACATAATCAACATAATATGAAACTTGTAATTTTATGCAAGAAGGAAATGACATTTAATCATTAGATTTAAAAGCCAACTATACAAGGCATATTTATATGTTATCAATATCTGATGTTATATAAGACAAATTGTTATAATATTTTACCACATAACAACGCAAGATCCAAAGCATAAGTATTTTAGACTTTAAAGTACAATGATTAGACTTTAAAATATATTAGTGTGTTTATGTAAAATATTTTATAGAGATCAACCCGCATTTATATTTTGCCTAAAATAATATCACTCCAGCAATAAGGTATAAAGATGTAACATGATATTTTTATTATAATTATCACGCAAGTTTTATTTATCAAATTTTACTGATAGTCTATTCACGATTGTACATAAGTATAAAAGGGATTCGATTCAACAGAATAAGCAACAATACCTAAGATAAATGCTTAATCAACCCAAGGATGCATTCTGTCAGCCCAAGGGCATGTATATAATAGACAAAGTTTTGTAATTTTAATTTTTAATTTTAACACAACGCTTAGAAATTTGTAAGTTTTTAAGATAAGTTTTCACTGAAAATTATGAAACAATATATCATGAAGGTTTTTCAGAGGTATAAGATAGAAATGCAAAGGTGATTCTGATATAGCTGAAGATGACCTATGAAGGGTCGAAACCGGTCCTAGATTGTAATACTTTACAAGAAAATAAATGTATTGATTAGGTGGAATTTTTCTTTCCTTTTATGAAGATTGGTAAATGTCAATACGGAAAATGAAATTCATAAATCAAGCTGAGTTTAGGCGTGACTAGTATTCTTTTCGTCCATAAAATGACAAATTTGATGCACACTGTTGATTGTAGGGTAGTAATTTTATCCTATTTTAAATATTTAACATCAAATTTTTCGAATTCACAAATTTCACGAAATTACCACTTGCACATCACTAATGTTTGACTGTCACCATTTGACTGAGTTCCAGCTTATGTCTGTAAGTTTGCACTACACTGGTTAAGGCACATGATGAAGCGGAGAACTCAGTACATGGCAGTCACTGAGATGTGAGATTTAGAGCCCCATATATCTTCCTTCGATGTTCGGCCCCTTAAAACAACAAGCAAGCAGAAGCCATTGAAACCGTGACAGGAAGCGACATGCCTCCTCCCCACTCCACAGCCTTGCCTCCCCCAAAGTAGGAGCAAACTTCAGAACGTATGCATTGCTATTTCACAAGACGTAAAGCTGCATCGGTTGCCGCTAGACTCCTCCAAGGCCACAGTATCTTGTCGTAACAACAAGGTATGATACCATTCTTTTAAATACTAGGTTCTCTTGTGCAGATTTTAATACACGCTAATACAAAAGCAATTCACCATTTTATTTCATTGCAGATTTTGGGAAAGTTCTTTTCATAATAATAACAATAAGACAGCAATCAGCTTCAGAGATCCTGCATTAAACAGAGTCCAAGAGAATCATTTTTATAAAACAAATAAAGAGACAACATTCACCTTGAAAGAGAGAAGCTGAAGAGAACAGTTTTTTAATATAAATGGAACATCAACAAGAATTTTTTTTTTAAACTTATTAAATAATAAACAAGTAGGAAACATACACATCACAGTGAACAGAAGTGCTGGAAACCAAACAAGTTTTAACATCTGTTCAAGTCAATAGAATTTGTTTTAAAATAGATTAGAACAAAATAGATCCGTTTCCCTTCCCATTTCATTGTTCCACTCAAACCTCCTTACAGACTTTCATTATTTTCATCTTTTCTTAAAATTCATATAGTTTTTAAGCATAGCAAGTTACTTTCAATGATGTTTCTTAAGATGCTAAAATATGCTTTGTAATTTCACCTATGCTCTCTAACATAGCTGAATTTGTTCCCAAGCAATGATCCATAACTAATTTGCATAAAGCAAATATAAGCATCAAAAAGGTGGAGATTCAATTTTACTGATTTAACATACAACTTAGTTAAAAGCTCGTCTTCTTTCTGCCAAGTTATCCCAGCCATAACTTTGCAACATTTCTGTAACACCAGTATTTTACAAGTTACAAATCTCATACTATGGTCTGCATTGAACTGTACTTAAAGTCAAAGAAGAATACTAGATTATAAATTCCACCTATTCAATATATAAGAGATTTTTATTTAAATTTAAGAAATAGATCTTCACATATGAGATACAGGGACATGTTTCGCCCATAATGAAGGCATCATCAGCCTAAAAATCTCATACCTGAAAGAATGAAAAATCAGGATCCTGACTGTTCTTATTCGTAGATTTTAATGAAAGTCTAAAATATAACTAAGGGAATACTGTTGTAGGTACAAATGTCTAAAAAAGTAAGACTAGCAAGTGAAAGACAGTATTTGGAAGTACTCTTATGACAAAGTCGTATAATCAATCCTTATTACAGAATTTTTACTAATGTCCTGTTTTTGAAATATGGTAGCAAATAGCGAATTTAGAAAGTTCAAAATAAATACGTAAATTGCTGCGTTGAAATGAAATCTGGCAAATATGGTGCCTTATTCTGGAGAAAGGACCTTATAATAGCTTAATATTTAAGATAAAAGTCACTCTTAGTGGTGGTTAAATTAAAATTTAAAGTTGTTTGCCTGCTGAAGTTGTTAATCTTATGTGAAAAGCTAAGATGGCAAACTTCTTAAAGCAATTACGAGCGAGGAGGTGGGACAGGTTTTTCTCCGGGTACTCTGGCTTTCTCTGTCACACTTCATTCGAGCAACACTCTCCAGTATAATTTCATTTCATCTATCATTCATTAATCATCGCCCTTGAGGAGTGCGACAGGCTTCAGCAGCCGGCACAATTCCTATCCTCGCCACTAGATGGGGGGTTCATTTATTTCATTCCTGACCTGGTCGAATGACTGGAAACAGGCTGTAGAAAACAATATTGCTCTTCAGTAGTTTCATTAATTCCAATATAGACCTAGGCTAATTCTGAATATCTGCAGTGACTCTTACCTGAACTGTCTTTTTTTTTACCCCCTCTTGATTATATACTTTTTAAACTGAATGGAAAATCTGGAAACAGCACTCTTCACCATTAACTCGGTAGCACTCCAAAGATAAACCAATATAGATGCCTTTCAGCATGAAAACAGAGTAGCCAACTATGCAAATACAAAATAACAGGAAAAGTTTGGCAAGCACATTTGAAAGTTTTCCTGCCAAAATTTTCATGCAAACAAAGTTTAATTCGATGTAAATTTATTAAATCTATTTTATATGATTCCACTGTAAGATATGCTTCTATGTATATTAAAGAATGCTGTGAATCAAATACATTTTTTTTCCCAGTAAATAGCACTCATAATAAGCTTGTCTTTTATTTGCCCCACCTTCTGTGTGTCTCATATTTACCCCTCCCTACCCTATTTATAATAGCAGGTAGATGTGGTTGTAGCTTCTTATTTTAAAAGTCAAAAGGAAAATGTGCGAGGTTGAGTAGAGCTTGTGATGTTATATCTGAAACAAGAGGAGAGTGAAATGTTTAGGAAAATAATTAAAGGAGGAGAGAACGAAGAAAAAACGATGTGTGTAAAATTACTTACCCCTTCGACAGTAGTGATGTTAAATTGGTTAAAGATGTGGTGAGCTGAAGAAAATATGTTGTGTGTAATTTCATTTATCTTCTCAACTGTTGTAATGTTAATTAGTTGCCATGGTAGCATCTGAATGACTGATATTTGTGCTTCTAGCGTTATATCGATGTGAGACTGGTGGGGGCAGGGTGTGGAGGAGGGGGTGGGTTGGACAGGGCATTAAGTTTATGTGCTATTGGATGCAGTTGGCTTGTGGGGGTGGATGAGGAGGGATTTGTGTTTCTAAAAGTGGGAGGGGTCTTGGAAGATGATAATTCAAGATTGTTTATTATGTTATTATGATTATGGTTTAGTGATTGTAACAATTTTGGTAAAATCTCGTATAATGGGTTTTTGACTTCAACAATGTCATTAAAGTTTAAATTTTTGTTGTAATGTTGGTCTAAAAATAGACAGATGTTTTCCAATTCGTTCATTAATTTCCCTTTACTTACTTTTTTAATAATAGTGAGGCCTTGATCAATAGTAATGAAATAATGACCTGCTTCTTTCATGTGAGAGCTCGTAGCTGAAAATTTGTTTTGTCTGGAGGTATTGTAATGTTGTAAGTATCTAGTGTGAAAGCTGCAACCGAGACGCCACATTGGGTGCAAGCGAGTCTGTAAATGCCTGAACATAAGTAAATGTTATTGTTTGATTTGACTGTGTTGTGACTGAAAAATAATGTTTGATTGGTGTTATTTGTTCTAAAGGCTATGCAAATGGTTTTTTTTCCTTTTTCTTTAGGGGGTTCAAAACCTGGTAAATATCTGGATTGTCATAAGTGAAAGTAATAAAATTGGATTTTTTGGGTCTGTCAGGCATGAGGTTTGTTCTTAATTTGAGTTTTATCTTGTTGATTAAATGGTTAATTGTTCCTGGTTTATATCCATTAATTTCTCCCAAATCTTTTATGTAACTGTGTTCATCTTTCAGGTTCTTTAAGAACCTAATGGGTTCTCCAATCAAGTAATCCTGGTTAAGGTCCCATGCACAGGAACCATACTCTAGTTGGAGTCTTACCAGAGATGATGGTGGTGGTGATTATTGTTTTAAGAGGAAGTACAACTAGACAAGCATCCTCTATATAACACTAATCAGAGAGAAAAATGAAGATATCGGCCAAAGTAAGACAAGGGCCACGAAGGGCGTGAAAATGAAAGACTCCCTAGGCCTCGGTAACCTAATACTGTCTGGGTCGAAAAAACAAGAGTTGACCAAGGGAGGTCGAATAGGATAGATGAAAGTGAGGAGCCTGTCACAAGTAAGTAGAAGCAATGCTAGGACTCAGCTGAGGGCTCCGTGGTCGCCAACCCATGCTCCAAAGTTCAAAGCCCCTGAGGCCCCTTTCAGTCGCCTCTTACGACAGGCAGGGGATACCTGGGTGTTATTCTACCGCCCCCACCCACAGGGGAACTTACCAGAGACTTGTATGCCCTCTCCTTTACACAATTACTACAACTCCCTAAACACCCTCATAACCATGTGCAGAGATCTGTACCCTTTATTTAAAATCCCACTTATTATGATTACCTAAAAGAAAATCTTTCCTTATTTTAACACCTAGGTAGGTACTTACAGTCAGCAACTTTCACACCATACCCCTCTATATAGAATTACGTCATCCGCAAAAACCTTACCTGATTCCACTTGTTTACACATATTATTGATATATATAAGAAAACATAAATGTCCAATAATACTGCCTTGAGGGATGCGCTCTTAATTACTACAGTATCAGGTAAAGCTTCGCAGATTTCCATTCAGTCACTCATTTATCCCACTAGTCTCCCGTGATCCACCCTATCAAATGCTTTAGACAAGTCAATCGTGATACAGTCCATTTGACCTCCTGAATCCAGGATATCTGCTATATCTTGCTGGAATCCTACACATTGAGCTTCAGTGGAATAACCTTACATAAACCCGAACTGCCTTCTATCGAACAAAAACATGTCTAATATAATCAGAAAGAATGTTTTCCCAAAGCAGTAGCATAGATAAAAATTGCCCAACGATTATCCAAGTTCTGTTTGTAAACAAGAAACTCGCCTGATTTCGAAAGTACAGTACTACCGTACGATGTTAAATTCTGTGTTGAGATCTAGAAGAAAGTTACTTGAAGGAGATCGAAGAGAAATGCACAATCTGCGAAATGAAACGGGGAAAGCGATTACGATACAATTGAATTTAAACCACTGCCTGCTCGATCTGCATCCGATGGCTGCTTAAACTGCCTGCTCATTCCATACTCAAACGTGTAACACGCCTTACAAACAATCTGCCGCTAGATGGCAGCACCAAACGTACCCATTTACCGCGTGAATACAACTAGATAAGCATACCAGCAAAATTTAAAATCTGAAAGTAAGAGAAATATTAAAGAATTTTACGTATAAAGTGATGCTCTAGAGAGTTATAGCTTCAGCACTTTTTCGAGAAAGATGTTTCGACGAACAAGGAAACCTGGAAACTTTGTCTGTATGGTACTTCCCTACATTACTAAGTAGAGGTTTCACGACTTTGGCCACCACAGTTTCTGACACAAGTTCCTGGTGCTTATTGTTACTAAAACACCTTAAAAACTTACATTGGCAGAAAGAAGGTAGAACATAGTTTTTTATCGTCTGGAGCAGACTTGCAGATTTCTTGCAGTACGGTAGAGCCGCCTCAACAAATTTCTGAAGCCTCATAATTAGGCCAATAAATCGTTGCTAGGGCTAGCGCAGCTATCAATGGGGATGAATTAAATGAGGTAGAAACGTTATTCAAGCACGTGCTGCTTTCTGTTTTTTCTTCGATTACACGCACTAAATAACCACACACTAATCCCTGGTAAGCAGTTTCCGAAGTGACACACACTGACTCAGGGGGCTCACGAAAATCTTCCAGTAAATCAAGTACATACTCAGGGAATAATAATAATAGACGGCCTATTAGGCGACTTGCATATTTTGAAGATGAAAGCCCTACCTAGGATGATTTCTAATGCTGAAGATGCCACACACACCCCAGCCCCCGAGCCACTGGAATTAACAAATTAACTAAATAGGCCCTACTTGCGTAAATAATAATAGCAATAAAAAGAGCAGTATATTGACACGATTTTATACTGCTAGCAAAAGACTCGTAATGGAATCTTAATCTGCTTACCCTCCAGGGTTGGCTTTTCCCTCGGACTCAGCGAAGGATCCCACCTCTACCGCCTCAAGGCCAGTGTCCTGGAGCTTCAGACTCTGGGTCGGGGGGATGGAACTGGGGAGAATGACCAGTACCTCGCCCAGGCGGCCTCACCTGCTATGCTGAACAGGGGCCTTGGAAGGGATAGACAAGGAAGGGTGAAGGAAGCTCCCGGCATTTGCCTGGAGGAGAAGTGGGAAACCACGGAAAACCACTTCCAGGATGGCTGAGGTGGGAATCGAACCCACCTCTACTCAGTTGACCTCCCGAGGCTGAGTGGACCCCGTTCCAGCCCTCGTACCACTTTACAAATTTCGTAGCAGAGTCGGGAATCGAACCCGGGCGTCCGGCGTTAGCAGCTAATCACACTAACCAATACACCACAGAGGCGGACAATGGAATCTATGACAGCATATTATTCTGTTCTGTACCTTCACATTAACAGTTTAGTGTCCCCAGATATTATATTACTTAGTATGTAATACTTCAAACCTTACGCTTACCATTTTCTGCAATGGTGTTTGAAGAGCTCTTGTTAGACGTCTCTGTGCTTGAATCCCTTCTCTTAATCATCGCTGAAATTAGCGGTTGTTTATAAGCTGGATAATCAGGGAAAGGGCTGGGTACAGATCCTGTTTTTAATTTTCGCGTTTTGCTGGTCACTTTGAAATCGTCATTTACGAAATGTAGACTGCAAACCACGGAATAATCATAAGGAATCCATTTACTTCCCTTGCTGTTTCCTTCCCTGGATATAATACTTAACCACTTTCGACGCAATTGTGTACTTGAAGGTATATCATGGAATGAAATATCACGGCATTCTGGTTTCCCTTTCTTTGATTTGCAGAAAGGCACGCAGCAGTACACCATTTTCACCGAAAACAAGTATAGTCTATCCTATTTCCCCCTATTTCATTCCGACAGGTCTGGAGCCGGTTGGTGCTGCCACCTGCTGTGGGTATTTGTAAACGGAGTGTTTCATATAGTGCCATGTTAAAATGATGTAATGAGCAGGCAGTATAAGCAGCCATCGGATGCAGATCGAGCAGGCAGTGATTTAAACATTAAACAACAACCCAACCTTTTCGAACGCAAAGCAGAAATAGTGTATAGCTTTTCTCACTACCGGTACAAATTAAATCTCAAAAAGAAAATGTTTTCTTTTTCAAGTATTTTTTCAATTTTATGCAATCACAAATTACTTTCCAGAGACTGAATATTATAATTTTACCTTGCGCAGCCCAGGCAAGCGCTACATTCAGCTGCTATCAAACCCTTGAGCGGAACGACTGTCGTTTGTATACGCGCGCGGGAAGGATGTTTTCAAGAGGCGCTCAGTGCTGCCAACCTCTGCCGAGGGTCCCTCCTCTCTTTAACACCAAGGTCCTTCAATTCTGTAATAAGCGCGCCCATTCACGAAACATATACGAAAATAACCCTGTAAGACTTCCCTTTGATAGAATGATTTTTGAATTATTTACCTTCATGTGTTGTGGTGATTATTGTTTTAAGAGGAAGTACAACTAGGCAACCGTTCTCTATATAACACTAATCAGAGAGGAAGAAAGGGAAGAGGTCTGACACTTCGAAAAATGAAGATATCGGCCAAAGGAGGACAAGGGCCACGAAGGCCGTGAAAATGAAAGACTCCCTAGGCCTCCATACGTAGGCCGAATACCGTCGGGGTCGGAAAAGAACAAGAGTTGACCAAGAGAGGTCAGTTAGGATAGATGAAAGTGAGGAGCCTGGCATAAGTAAGTGGAAGCATTGCCAGGACTCAGCCAAGGACCCCGTGGTCGCCAACCCACGCTCCAAAGTTTATACCTTCGTGCGTCATGTGTGTATTCAAAGAAGCTGGTTAACACACTATCCCATGGCTATACGATTTAGCATGCCGCCTTTTGATCACAGGGGCCCGGGGTTGGATTCACGGCAGGGTCGGGAAATTCAGCCATCATTGGTTAATTTCGTTGGCTTGGGGGCTGGGTGTATGCGTCGTCTTCATCATCACGACGCTCAGGTCACCTACGTGTGTCAATTGAAGAGACCTGCACCTGGCAAGCCGAACTAAAAGCCATACGCCATTTCAACACACTAATGTTATCTTGTGAAAAGGTTCGAACATCAGTAATTCTGAAATGACTAAAAAATGTATTAAGTTATAGTTGAAATTATTATGAATCTCACATTAAAGACGTGCACTAAACATCACTCACGAGCATTAGTTGTCCGAAACATTGGAGAGACGCCGCGACGATTCAAAAAATCAATCAATCAATCAATCAAGCAATCAATCAATCAATGGTCTACATTTAGGGCTATAGCCAAGGTGGCAGATTCCCTGCCAGTTCAACGTTTTCAAAGAACTTGAAAATCAATCGAACAATTCCCTTGATAATTTATTTCAGTCCGACAAAAGAATATTTGCACCAGTTTGGCATTTTGAATTACAACTACGTCTTCATATTATGATCGTACCTACTTTTAAAATGCTGCGCTCTAGCTTAGTCATTCCAAGACGTCTCTCGGAACATACCTCGAGCATCGCGTTTCCTTACCCCCAAGTCTTCCCAGCCTAAAGATTGCGACATTTCCGTAACTCTACTCCTTTGTCAGAAATCACCGAGAAAAAATCGAGCCGCATTCCGTTGGATCTTCTCTAGTTCTAGTAGCAAGGAGTCCTGGTGAGGATGCTGCGGTCATACGCCCCATCCTTTACAACCTTACTACAACGCTTACATACTCTCGTAACCATTTGAAGAGATCTGTAAACTTTCTTCACAAACTCATCAAAATTCCCCCCGCCACCCGTGAAGATCATTACTTATATTAACACCAAAGTAATTAAAGAATGTCATGGCAGGAGGAAGTAAGAACTTCACAAGATAAACTATTATGAGTATGTGTAAATATGTAGCTAAGTTTGTATTTTGTATTTCTTATTATATTTCATCCTTTAAAATACCCCATTTGCAAAATAAATGTTCCGATTCTGATTCCTACAATGTAACCGACGAGGTGCTTTCACCCAATCAACAGAGTAATAAAACTGAGAGGACTCTCCACCTCGGTGACACTTACAAACTCAACCTTCATCCCATTTACCATCAAACCTTGTCGGCTATTCCATCTCAGACCATTGTCTAGATCCCTGTGCAGTCGCTCACTATCTCGTAACTCATTTACTACTCCATAGAGTATAACATCATCTCAGACCATTGTCCAGGTCCCTCTGCAGTCGCTCACTATATTGAAACTCATTTACTACTCAGGTAACTCCGCAGTCGCTCACAATCTCGTAACTCATTTACTACTCCATAGAGTATAACAATAGAATTCAGTGTTTGATGATGATCGCATTGATTACTCCGTTTTAATTTTCCAGTTTGACACAGTGAGTTAATATTATTTGTCGAGAAGAATGAGATTTATTTAGATTTAACTTTTTCTAGTTATTGTGTAGGTTTTCGGGCGCTCCGATCCGTCATAATCTTCTGAATAACAGCCTACGGAATCCAAATGCTGTCTTCTCTGCACTTTATGGTTGCAAATGGTGGAATTATTTCTCAAAAGAACATTCGTGGTCGGCTGTAGGAGACAATTCTGAATGATATTCAGAAAGGTGAATTATAAAAGGCTGCTCATAACGTACAGCCCATCACTCCGCCCAAAGGAGCTCATCCGCCCGAATGTATTGATGGTGGTGATTGTTGCTTTAAGAGGAAGTACAGCCAGGCAACCATCTGCTATATAACACTAATCAGAGAGAAAAATGGAAGAGTCCCGACACTTCGAAAAATGAAGGTATCGGCCAAAGGAAGACTAGGGCCACGAAGGGTGTGAAAAAAAACTCCCTAGGGTTCGAGTGCTCCAGTACCGTCGGACTCGGAAATGAACGAGAGTTGACCTAGGCAGGTCGGATAGCATAGATGAAAGTGAGGAGCCTGGTACAAATAACTGGAAGCAATGTCAGGACTCAGCTACGGGCCCCGTGGCCACCAACCCACGCTCCCCAATTGAGAGCCCTTGTGCTCCTTTTGGCTGCCTCTTACGCAGGCAGGGGATACCGTGGGTGTTTTTGTACCGCTCCACGCACAGGGGCAATATAATCTTAGGCTAATATCAGATATGTTTGCTAGGTTCCCTTAACTATCATGAAGATGTGATAGCAGGTTTCGAACTCATAAAATTACAAAATGAAGTAGCTTTATTGAGCAAAGTTATCTTGGTACCTACAAGTACCGTCAGAACTGTAGGAATGTACTCTATCTACCAACACATTTTTGTTACTGGCTTTCTCAACCCACGTTGACAGTCCGGTGGTATTTAAAGGTGCTCGCAATTACGCCAGCCCCGTGTCGATAGATTTATCGGCGAGTGAAAGAACTCCTGGGCTACAAAATTCCGGCAAACCGTCGTCTCCAAAATCATAAAAGTAGTTAGTGGGACGTAAACCGGTATTTTTATTTAGCACCGAGCAAGTTGGCTACACATTTCGGGCCCGGTAACTGTGAGTTTGTTTTCAGGAGATAATAGATTCGTCCAATATTCACACCAGCCCGACCAAGGCGAGTGCTGTTATGTTGGCGCAGCGCACGGATATTCTGTATAGTCGTGTTCAACGAGTTAGAATGACACAGAGAGGCGGAAGCGCTGCCTGACTAAAAATAATTAAACGAACGTCCGCCATGTTTCCAGTGGTCACATAAGCTGTCGATTGACTTAAAGTGTTGAAAATCGCATTTTACTCGTAGAATCACTGGTACAAAATTAAAGACCGTTAGCTCGTTGGTCCGGTTAGATGATATGCTGCCTCAACACTTACATTGTGACGTTCTTTGACATGCTGTGTTTGTTCGGAAACTGATTTAGCTAAACCCCTGCGTACCTATTTACCTGAATGAGCAGACATACGATGATGTCTAGATGCTAGTGTTTGAATAAGTAACCAAGAAGAAGAATAAATGTGTAGATTTGCTTCTGTCCTAGCAACCGGTTAAGTTCAGTTATCGGCTAGTGATGCAGCGTAAGCCGAGTCGGCATCGACGTGTCAATTACAATGTCGTTAAATATTGTGATCGAAAGAAGAAGGAAGATTACGAATGCTACTAAACTACCGGCTGTAGTAAGAAAACAATATGTAAAATACGAAAAGAGGGCAAACGACAAAAGAAAGTGGAACGAGCAAGATTTGGTCACTTTGTAAAAAAAGCAATCCGCCTGTAAATAAAATGATACTGAACGATATCAGGAAATTTCAAGGTTATTTTGAGATGGTGGTAGTGAATTTTGTTCAAGAGGAAGTGCAACTAGGTAACTAGTTAGTGCAAAAGAAATTTAAGATAAAATAAAAGTATTTATTCAACGAAGGAATTTGTAAACGCAATACAAAATAAACAAAAAAAAATATCGAATTACTCCGAAAAGTAATAACGAATCATAAGGGAATGTGCGTTCCTTGAGTAACAGTACACTTGTAATTTACATACCAGTAGTATGAGCTAAGGGGATTCCAGGACAAAGGGTGGTGGTGGTGGTGGTGATTATTGTTTTAAGAGAAAGTACAACTGGGCAACCATCCTCTATATAACACTAACCAGAGAGAGAAAATGGAAGGGGTCCGACACTTCGAAAAATGAAGGTATCGGCCAAAGGAAGACAAGGGCCACGAAGGGGTGGGTGTTATTCTACCGCCCCCTCTCACAGGGGTCCAAAGTTATTGACCCAATGACGTCATAGCCACGTGCTATTGTTTACAAACAATGCCACGTGCTCTTGACGATGACAGCTGTCATCTTGACGTACCCCAATCTCACTTTTTTGAACAAGAGAACGTCGCTAACCTCACATCTGCCATCTTAACTACTTAGAGACGGCGCCGGTCTGAGTGGCTCAGAGGGTTGAGGCGCTGGCCTTCTGACCCCTACGTGACAGGTTCGATCCTGGCTCAGTCCGGTGGTATTTGAAGGTGCTCAAATACGTCAGCCTCGTGTCGGTAGATTTACTGGCACGCAAAAGAACTCCTGCGGGACAAAATTCCGGCACCTCGGCGTCTCCGAAAACCGTAAGAGTAGTTAGTGAGACGTAAAGCAAATAACATTATTATTATTATTATTTAATTAGGGCGCGGAATTTTCAACAAGTGAACTTCGCTAATCTCACTGCTAGCATCTAAACAGGGCCTAACTTCACTGCTATCTTAACCACGTAGGGGGCGCCGAATTTTAACAGCTGCCATCTTGACAGGTCCTAACCTCACTGCTACCATCATAACCACGTGGGCGCGGAATTTTAAATAAGTAACAGCTGACAAGACGACAGCTGCCATCTTGACAGGTCCTAAACACGTGCACTTGTTGAACAAGTGAACGCGGGTAACCTCACTGCTACCACCTTGACAGGTCCTAACCTCACTGCGTGCATCATAATCACGTGGGGAGCGGAATTTTAAAAATAAGTGACAGCTGTTAAGATGACAGCTGCCATCTTGACAGCTCCTAACTACGTGCACTTGTTTGGGGTGTTGTGCATAGCAGGTGAGAACCACCTAGGGAGCGAGGTACTGGACATTCTCTCTACTTGTATTCCGTGCGGTTAGGAATAGCTGCTGTCTTGTCCCCGGGGCCCTAGCACTAGGAATTTACAAACGGCGGCTATGTTGCACATTACTCCCTAGGCCGCCAAAGTAGAAAAATTATTATTATTATGAATATGTTCCAAAGTTCTGAGTTTCTAACCCCTGCTTTATTCATTTAATTTCGTTTTATAGTGTAGTCAATAGAGAAAAGGCGTACATGTGATTGTGTAACCCCTAGAATTTGCCTGCAGTGAACATGTCACACCATAGAAAGCCGTAAAGCACAGCCGAGACGGTTGCTTTAGAACACATCGTATCTCCTCGCTACTAGATGGGGGCTTCATACTGTCTATCCGTGACACAGTCGAATAACTGAAGAACAGGCTGCAGTTCGGTATTCGCTGTGAACACGATAATGCAAATGTTAAGTAGCTTACAAACATTATCTTAAACATGTACATTCAAGAAACATAACATTGCCATTCACTAACACAAGTAGCAGGACAATGTGCATGCATATAAACGCTGACTCGACTTCCTGATTCCGCTGCAGAAGAAGACTTTGGTGAACGTCCAGATCTCAGCACAACACAACGCAACAGACCAAACACAAGATTTCGTTATTTTTTTACGTAAGATGAGGAACATTGTTTCCTGACATAGAAGGGAATATTCATTTCTGGAGGTTTGCTTTGATGCTGCTATTCGTGTTTTTGTTTCAGTGTGATACTGAAGGGTTTCTGTTATGACATGGCCTAGGTATTTGAACTGTGCTACTTGTTGTACTCGCTCACCGCTGATCACAACGGGATGTGGACGTGGGTTCCTACTAAACATCATGACTTTTGATTTATTAATATTAATTTTCATACCAAATTTTTTAGCCTTTTAGTTCAAATTTAGCAACATTTTGGATAATGTTGTTGGACTATCCACAAGTATAGGACGATCAAAGGCAAATTTGATGGTCTGTATTAGTCTCCCTCCTATTTTCACCCCAAACTTGTTTTTTTAGAGATTCATTCATGATTTTCTCATCAAAAACATTATCCAGAAATGGTGAGAGCAGACAGCCTTGTCTTACTCATTCCAGTATCTGTACAGGGGCTGTTAGTTCGTTGCGAAACCTGATAACTGCATTCTGATGTTTGTATAAATTGTATAACAACTGCATCATGCAATGTGGGCAATTAATATCAACGAGAAGTAGAAACATTTTTTTCCATGCCACTTTATCAGACCGTTTCTGGTAATCAATGAAGTATACACACTAATTCCCTCCGCAGCCCAACAATCTTTCTCCCATACAGCGCAGTGTAACTATAGCATCACATGTAGACAAATCTCTGCGGAAACGAAACTTAGTGTCGCCAAGGTTCTTTTCAATGTAAGTCCCCATTCTGCATTTTATAATATGGAGGAGTACCCTAGATGTGTGAGTGGCTGAGCTTATCGTCCTTTTTTTTTGCTAGGGGCTTTACGTCGCACCGACACAGATAGGTCTTATGGCGACGATGGGATAGGGAAGGCCTAGGAGTTGGAAGGAAGCGGCCGTGGCCTTAATTAAGGTACAGCCCCAGCATTTGCCTGGTATGAAAATGGGAAACCACGGAAAACCATTTTCAGGGCTGCCGATAGTGGGATTCGAACCTACGATCTCCCGGATGCAAGCTCACAGCCGCGCGCCTCTGCGCGTACGGCCAACTCGCCCTGTGCTTATCGTCCTATAGTCATTAGAATTAGTAGGAGTTGTTTTCTTTCGAAAAGGCATGATGATTGAAGAATAAAAGTCCTCTGGCCATTCGGCTTGTTCGTAAACTTTTGCAGTTAATTCAAAATCTTTTCCTTTGTTATTTCGCCACTGTTCTTCGCAGGAATCTTACCAATCCCTGGACACTTTCCGTCACGTAGCTGTTTAAGGGAAACTTTAAATTCTTGCCTAGCTTTATCATCCTCTTCCAGTGTTCTGTCACGTGCTACTACTGTCCAAGAAAGTGGAACATTTGCGGTGTACAGATCCTTCACAAATATTCTCTACAACTCTTCATTTTTGTTTACTGCCAGAAACACTACACCATTTATCAACATTGTGCAAAATCCTTTTTGTTTCCTTCACGTTGTCGTTATTTGTTCGTAAACTAAATTTGATTTGCATTCTTGTTCGAGATGTTCAATTTCTTGGTACTTCAAGTTCCACCACTCTCCTTTCAGTTAGCTAGGCACTGGCGGCCGGTCAATACGTGCTACCGGAACTGTAAGAAATTAATTATATTCAGTACAATTATCCTGGTGCCTTTTCTTTGTTTTGAGTACGGTATGAATTCGTGTTTTGTGAAAATCAGGGCGAGATCTGTCGAACACCTAGCGCCGTTCTCCCGGGGAACCTGGTTCGTGCTCACGTGAAATGAGGTCTGGCGTGTAGCCTGAAGGAAGCAGTACGCAGGCGCAGCCAAGCTTGGAACACTTTAAGGTCCGCTCCCACCTAGTGGAATCGAATCGAACCGAACAGCCGAAATTTCCGCTCGGCCGCTCACATCTAGCAGCCAGCAGCGGAATAGAATCGAACGGGATTCTACGCGGGAAATATAAGGCACGCAATGGACAGTTTAATAGCGCTAGCACTTTTGTGTGAAGAGGCGGAAAATGAAGATAATGAGAGGAAAAGAGATCGGAGAAGATTCTGGGTACATGAAATTAATTTAACAAGAGAGCCGAAAGGAGAATATGCAACTTTATTTGAATATTTATTGCGCGATGAAGCTAAGTTTCGGCAGTACTTCAGAATGAGTGTGTTGAAATTTCAACAACTATTTCAGATGGCAGAACCACATTTAACGAAACAGTTTACAAGATTTCGTGCACCAGTACCTCCTCTTCTGAGAATGATCGTCTGCTTGAGGTAAGTTGTAAAATTTTTAAGCCAAAACCGAATATATATATATATATATATCATAATATATGATAATGACAATTATGTGGGTAGGCCTATGTTTAGACACTTCGTTATCAATCCTGTTGAGTGTTTCCGGCAAGTGAGCTTGTTGTGGGCAAGTTTTATTACAAATTATTGACGAAATTCTAGCGAGCTGTTACGGAGAATGTTAATTTCTCCATAGCAGTACCGATATTATTTTAACGTCAACTCGAACGTGAGGCCTAACCAGTCGTCAGCTGACTGGGAAATTTGATAGCAATAGAAGTAAATAAAAGCAATAATTGTTATATAATTACTGCAGTAGAAATGCAAACTAGCTCCATCACTTCACCGTGAAATAATCATCGCATGCATCTCTACCGGTACCTACCTTGTAGAAATTTACTGGAAAGAGCAAGTTGGCGTAATCCCGCCGTGATCTTCTAATTTTACTTATTTGTTCTATTCCCTGTCGAATAAGAGTTTTGTGAAGTTCGAGAGCTACTCGGTGTGAACTTATAAGATAAATGACTTATCCTTATTCATATATTCGTTATTAATGGCTATAAATAGGTTTTTCTGCTGCATTCAAACTTTGAGTTTTAGGCCTAAATTCTAATAACAGCCTATATCGAAATAAAATCTTGATCATGACCTTTTAGAGCATTATAAAACTTTGCATTTGTTATTCTGGCTACTGACAACCTATAGCTATTCTGTTCTACTTTTTTGAATTCCTACAAGACAGCAAATTTAAATTAGTGTGGTGCTTTCCAAGTATTAGTGGGCTATTATGTTCTGTAAAATTAGGACTATAGATTGTAAGAGTGGAACTTGAACTCACATAAAAATATCAAAGGAAATATGTTCAAACTTAAAAAAAGAATAAGGAACGTAAAATACTTTCAACACCAACAACTGAATTACCCCCAGAATATCAGAAAAAGTTGAATGAGAGAAAATTGTTCATTTCATACTAGGCCTATTGGTAGACAGATAGGAATAGTCCTGCATAGAATCCTCATTAGAATAATAATTTAAATCCTCTAAGTTTATAGCATTAGGCTTGACAGCAGCTTTATTAAACATTATTAAATTTAAATTTGCTGTCCTGTGGAAAATCAAAAGTCAAACAGTATAGCTGTAGGGTGTCAGTAGCCAGAATAACAAATGAAAGGTTTTATAATGCTTTAAAAGGTCATGATCAAGATTTTATTATAATATAGGCTGTAGGCCTAATTAGAATTTAGGCATAAAACTCAAAGCTTGAATTACTTAAATTTAAATTTTCACTGAATAACTAGGGCTACTAATTTTTAATTGCACTCTGGTTGTACCTGATAATGAAGGTGCCCCAAGTTCTTATTGGAACTAAAACTAATTTTATTTTGTTTTTAGTTCTTGTTTGAGGTTGTTCCCAATAAGTTGGCCTACTAATTGTTAACCTAATTTGAATGATATTTGTACCAGTAGTATTAACATGGTTGATGAAAGTAGATTTGTCTCCAGTACCTATGTTAAAACATTATTAATGGGAGACCTTGTAATAAATATACAGGCAGGTCTCTTAGCAAACTTTTTACAACCTGTCAGTAAGATATTTTCTAATTTCTTGATTCATTGGGACCAGATCATATGAGTTATAGGAAGCAGTTGATATTAATTTTGAATAACCCGTAACAGGTCGAAGGTAGATACCACTACAGAGAGATTAAAAGTAGCATTCATTGATAACACATGTGATATACAGGAAGGTTTCTTGGAATACACCATAATATGAGGGACTAATGTATATTTTAAGAAAAAGTTTACCCAGTTTTGAAGTTTCTGAGAATAATTACTTGAGGTAAGCTGCAATAATTTTAAATTTAATAAAAACAGTAATTGAATCTTAAAATAATCTATTTTATTACAACTTATAGCAGTGAACAGAACAACAACAAAATAATGTACTTTTTGTACTCTTCATTGATAACCCTGTCGGTTGACTGCTTCCATCTCAGCATCTGTCACAGCTTCTAATACCCTTCTCTTCGTAGCAATTTGAAGGTCCAGAGGCAAAGATTTTACAGTCTCTGCCATACTTAAAAAGAAGTGTGTTATCGCATCAGTTTTGTTTGTTTCAAGAGGGTTCACCTTTTCCAGATAATTAGACAAAACTGTAGCTACAGATGTGGATGGAGGTGTCTGGGATCGTTTCCTTTTAAAACCAGAATGCACCGTTTTTGTTGATGGTGAGATTGTTGCCTGTGAAGTAGATGGTTTTTCTTGTGTGAACTGGTTAGGATCTGCAGCACAAGTTCCTTCAGTGGTTTCTGGCTCAATATACACTACAGACTCAGGTGTTACAGGTTCGGTTGATATAATGGTGTCATTGTCATTCAAAAGAAAATATTGAGTTGGTTCTATTATTAAATTCTGGGATGTATTTTCTGTGGAAATATTGGATAACTGTGGGGAAATTGGTGCAAGGTATGGCTTCAAGAATGACAGCTCATTCTGAAATCTCCAGTCTTTTTTTACTCCTCCCTGACTTCCACTTTTTTCTTTCTTGATCAGAGATTTCCTGTAGCATTCTCTCAAACGCTTCCAGGATTCTTTACATTCAGTTGCTGGAAAAGAAAACAGGCCCATAAGTACCATAATTTAAATTTGTAACATAAATACTATATAAGGCAAAATATAGTAAACTGTTCTCTATTTTGTTTCAGGTTCCTTGCTACAGGGGATAGCTTGCGAACAATTTCGTTCAGCTACAGGTTAGGACATTCCACAGTCGTCAAAATTGTTAATGAAACATGTGAAATTTTATCGAACATTCTTCATCCTATATACATGCCAAAACCGACTGAAGAAAAATGGAAAAGTGTTGAGAAGGGATTTCAAGAACGATGGCACTTCCCAAACTGTATAGGTTCCATTGATGGGAAACATGTCATCATACAAGCACCAAATAAAAGTGGTTCTTTGTTTTATAATTACAAGGGCACATTTTCTATTGTTCTTTTGGCATTGGTGGACTCGAACTATAAATTCATAGCCGTGGATATTGGAGCATTTGGTTCTAATAGTGATGGAGGAATTTTTCAAAATTCAAATTTAGGAAAAGCGCTGGAAACAAAAAACTTGAATATTCCGGAAAAGAAAAATCTACCTGGTACGGATATCCATTTACCCCATGTTATTGTAGGGGATGAAGCATTCCCCTTAAAGACTTATTTGATGCGACCTTACTCCAAAGCTCAACAAAGAAAAGAAAATATTTAATTACAGACTCAGTAGAGCGCGAAATGTAGTAGAGAACACATTCGGAATAATGGCTCAAAAGTTTAGACTGTATCAAAGACGTTTGCAGCAAACTCCTCAACATGTAAAGAACATAGTTTTCACAACTTGTGTACTGCACAATTTCTTGAGAGACGATGTAATTTCGTTCGTTGAAGAGGAATCGTTAAATTCAACTTCAGCAGCTCTGCAGCGGTTGCATTTTACAGGAGGAAATGCTACTTCTGTTGCAATGGGAGTACGTGATGAATTTAAAACTTATTTTAATGCAGTAGGTTGCGTACCATGGCAAAACGACATCATTAATAGAGGTAGACTGAACACAAATTAAAATCTGTGAAGTGTTTGTTGTCCGCAGCAAAGTGTAGCACTTATGAAATTGTTCAATGTAAATATATATTTTTTATTGTAAATACTGTAAATATAATAAATATAGGCCTAAGTGATGTCAATTATCGTACTAGTATACTATATGTGTACTTCAACATGATACAATTTTATAGTAAGGTCAACAACAATTATGAAATAACTTGTATATAATCTTTCTAACCTGTTTGATTTTTTATTTCCTTGCTTATTTCCTCCCAGGCATTGTCTCTTACGTTGTTGTTACAGTAGTGCTTGTGGGACTTGTCATAAAGAAAACTGTATTTCTGAACTAAACTGATCAGCTTTTCTGTGTCCATTATTATAAATAAAGCAAATTAACTATCGCAAATTAAAACGTCTCTTCAATCTGTAGGAAACAGCTGACTTCAACCTGATACACATTTGCCGCCAAATCCCCGACCGAAAGATGCCGATCGTTTACGAAGTTACACGAATGTTGATAATTCTGTTCGATTCCGCTCCGCTAGTCGAAAAATATTCTTGGCAGAGAATCCTGTTCCGTTCGGTTCGATTCGATTCGACTCGTGGCGATCGCCATCTCTATCTCCCATTTAAACACATGTTAAAAAAAAATTCTGTTCGGTTCGATTCGATTCCATTCCACTAGGTGGGAGCGGGCCCCGTCTATAGTTACTTTTTCTCCCGCAAGGGGATGGAAATGCTCGATGCCTCTTGCTACCCTGATGATGAACGTGATAAGCGAATCTGCCACTAGAGAGTAGCATCGTCTGGGCTCAAAGGTAAAGCGTAAGGGGGCTATCTATCGCAAACATAACGTTGTTATTAAGGTAACCAACCAATGCTTATTTAAATATCCATCTTCCTTTTGTGTAAAAAAATAAGGAATTCGCACGTGAGTGAAAGAATCTTGGACTGACCCTAAATGTTATCCCGCATTAGAATATAATTTATGCTGGTAATAGAAGAAGTCTCAATGATTCAGTTGGCAGCACTTTCAGTTGCTTTGTGCGGTGTTTGATCTCGCAGTTGTATTGTAGGTGCGTGTTTTTCTATCTCTGTGTCAGTTCATACGGAGATTTATCCAATTATTTATCCACTACAGTGTATACGTACCAAGTGAAATTAAACTAGTGTTCTTAATGAGGATCTATATTTCCACGATCCTATCTGGGAAGTCCCCCTGTGGGTGGGGGCGGTAGAATAACACCCACGGTATCCCCTGCCTGTCGTAAGAGGCGACTAAAAGGGGCCCCAGGGGCCCTGAACTTTGGAGCGTGGGTTGGCGTCCACGGGGCCCTCAGCTTAGTCCTGGCATTGCTTCCACTTACTTGTGCCAGGCTCCTCACTTTCATCTATCCTATATCGCCTCCCTTGGTCAACTCTTGTTCTTTTCCGACCCCGACGCTATTAGGTTTGCGAGGGCTAGGGAGTCTTTCATTTTCAAGCCCTTCGTGGCCCTTGTCTTCTTTTGGCCGATATCTTCATTTTTCGAAGTGGCGGATCCCTTCCATTTTTTCCCTCTGATTAGTGTTATATAGAGGATGGTTGCCTAGTTGTACTTCCTCTTCAAACAATAATCACCACCACCACCACCACTATTTGGGAAGTGAGTATACAGCATGAATAGTGTGGACAGTCTGATGAAAGAACCATTTTCTAGGAGAACATTAGAAGAAAAAGTAAACATAAAAATTATAGGTCGTCCCAATCCAGTCTTAAATTTAACTCAGAAGGCTTCGAGAGGGCAAAATTCCAGTTACATCAGGCATTTCAGCTGTACTTTTTTTCACGAGCCACCACTGTAGCTAGGTACACGATCTGTCAGTATCATTTTTCAGCGTTCGATATTCCTTTCTGCCTCCCTCTGAAGGATCATTCTTGTGTTTCCTCCTTTCATCCATTTTATGAAGTACCGTACCCTTTTAACTGATCCCATGAATTCGCCTGAAGCGTTTTCTATTGCAACCTTGAACCTTGTCAACAATTGGTTTACATCACTTGGGTGAGAGTTTGCACTTAATATTTCCTTATTAGTGGCCATTTTATATTCCAATGAGAGACGATTTCTAACAAAACATCGTGGATTTTCATAACACTACGATAAAGAGTTATTTTCTGTATTCATTTGAGAACGAAAAGAATAATTACTCCATGGTATGCAAAATTCATATAAATCTATTGGTTTCTTCAGCAAAAAAAACTCCTTCAAACTGTAAATCTTATTCCTAAGTACAGCTACTCGGTAACTTACGACTCCTAGAAATTCACCTTCCTCAACATATTCCCCTCCAAGTTTCCGATTGTTCACCTTACAAATCTCCTTCCCTAAGCCTGTAAATTGAAACATGTCAGATAGCTACTATACAACCTACGAAGAAGAAGTGCGTGTATGCTATAAACATCAGTAGAACATGGGATGACAAAAAATGAGGTGCAATGATATATCAATTACATCAAATAACTTGAAACATTCACACATCCTGGCGATGTTGTCAAATCTATTACTTGAATACAGTTAGTTCTCTGTGTCCTAACCACACAAAATATAACAACATTCTTTCTAAAACGGGATGTTCCTGGATGTCTTCTCATTTACTTACTTAATTACATACTGCCATTATTATGAAGTCATCAGCCTACGACACTTCTTAGTAATTTCTCTACTAATTTAACTTTAAAGTTTGTCAGTCAGACTGTAATATACCTGCAATAAACACACTATTGAGCAATGAATGACATGTTTCCTTGTACAAAAACATCCTCAGATTCTATCCGACCACTTTAAATCATGCTAAGTTTAGCAAGAAAATTCGGCCATTAATACAATTTAGAATCGTTAAAACCGTATGATAAAATCAAAATTAAACAAGGTAAAATACACTGTAGATAACGGCAGGATGTGGACAGTGGAAGGAACCTTGAGAGATGGTAGATCGAAGAAATTTTGTGGCCGAAACTTCAAACAAAGTATAATTTAGTTAATATCTAATTACAGTAAATACTTATTTAATATACAAACATCTAAAAAGGAAATAATGAACACTACCGCTAATATAAAACCAAAAACTATTTTAATAAATCCTGATGTAATCAAGTTGCAGTCTTAAAATCTTGCATGTAGTAATCTTTATGTAAAATACTTTCAATGTGAAGTGACCGCCTTCACCAAGGAAATAAAATACAGGTAATGGGAAAACATGTTAACCCTTTCGTCTCCCAGGCTACGCACCCCTGCAGTTTCCGCGGGAATGATAATGAACTGTGCCTTCCCCCTCCATCTATATCAACAATCAGTGCTGGCGTTGGTCCAGTTGTTTGTTCGCTGCGATATGACCGTCGCCTGAGAGACGAAAGTTTATGATTTGTGAAAGTCTTCGTGATTTGTACATAGCTGTAATGGTTTATTACAGTAATGTTTTTTGTACGTAATACGTAAGCTTAATAGGATACTGAAATGGAAAATCTAGCGCACGATGATGAATTGATAGCGCCAGTTCTTTCTGAATTAGACAGAGAACCACTCTCTTCAGGAGACATTAGTGGTAATGCAAGTGACTGTGATGCCGACCCTACCTCATTGCTCAACAGCTCAGAAGATGAAAGCGACCAATCGGCAAGTGAAGAACTTCAAACTTCATCTCCGGGCGCTCATCAGGCAAGTAATAGTAATCAACATTCTGAATCTGACAGTGATGACGATAATGATAGAAACAACAGTAGCCACCCAAATATAATTCTCCAAGGAAAACGATTCTCAGAGGAGGAAACGGTCATAAGTGGTCCGCAAAAAAAGCCACAAAGGGCTGGAAGTCGAACACCAGCTCGAAATATTATTTATACGAAACAAAGGCCAGTAAATGATGGAGCAAAAGTGGAAAGTCCAATAGATGCTTTCATTTTATTGTTTTCAGATGACATGCTAAACCAAATAGTTACTCATACTAATACTGAAATCACTGATAAAAATAAAAAATACCGAAATATAACCTCAACCAATTGCACAACTAATTTAGTAGAAATTAAATCTCTCATGGGTCTGTTAGTACTGTCAGCTGCTCAGAAAAGTAACCATGTGAACTCTAAAAAATGATTTGACTCTAGTTTCAGTGGATCACGCTATGTATCTTGCATGTCAAAAGACCGTTCTAAGCAGTCAAGATATTCATAACAGAAGACACCCTTAAGCCGAAGTAAATTAAACTGTTCTTCTTCAGGAAAAACACGTCGAATTTCTGTAAATTGTTCTGGCTGCAAATTACTAGAAAGTTTATCGAGGCTACCCGCCACAAAGCCAAACGAGTCAAGAAATCTCAGTTTTATAGAATGCTCCTCATATACTTTTACACACTTTGTAAATGCAATGTACCGCTCTTTGTTCTGAGGGATTATATCTACTTTTCCATCCGAAGCTCCAAATTGTGATACGATGAAATGTGTGTCGTAACCAGATAAGTCATAAAAAATTACAGGAATAAATTTTGGAACTCTGTACTTAAGATTACAGCTATTATGAGCAGGACATCTGTACAAGCCAGTTAAATGATCATGATCGAAAACTTTAGGGTCATTTTCGGAAAATTCGCCATCACAAATACTACATTTTGTAGCACGTTCATGTTCTTGTAACTGAATTTCGGTGAGCGGTTTCGTGGGAATATTAGTATTTAGAATACTGCTAAGACGTACTGCATCACTTTCAAGTCTTTCTAAAAATATTTTAGCAGCATCAGGTTCTCGATGCAGCTCTAACGTGTTAAGCGCACTATCATAACTACACCTGATGTAATACGCGAAGCTATACGGGACATGCATGTGCGTAGTATTAGTGAAAAAGTTGTCAGGATTAGGCGAGCATGTGCTGCGTGACTTGAGGATGGCTTCAAAGTCTGCGTAAATGACGAAAGGCACCCACATCTGCTTGTCATAATTCGTAAATTTTAAAACATTAATGCCTGTGGTAGATATCTCTGTACATACATGATTGCAGTCATTCTTGGAATAGTTTGTTAACTGATCTTCAGTTCTAAAATACTGCAAGCATCCATCGCATAGCCACTTTTTGCCATCACGTTTTGACAACTGACTACCAACAAGTCTACTCAAATGTTTAATCCAACACAAGTGGCTATTCTCACTGTTAACATGAGTACTCTTCTTAAGACATGTATAATACAGAGGACCTACTACAGACTTTTTGTCTACACCATACACATTAATGCTAATATTATTTAGTTCTTCAAAGCGCTTAATGTCCTTTAACTGCATAGAAAATTCTATACTATCTAAATTTAGTTGTGTTGAATAGTGGGGATACGATGATGTTCTATTCGCTACATTCGATTTCGCAGGATTTAAAGCCGACAACACAGCCAATGCAAAACACGCCTCGTAATTGTTTTGGATGTTTACAAGAGCTTCTTTTCGCTGAATCCATGTCGGCAGCTCGATGTACGAAGATCCTCGCAAAGGATTGTACTTATTGATGTTAACTTCTAGGTACAAAATTTCAACTAAAGCCCACCCTGATTCCTTTTCCTGAAATTCCTCGCTCTTAGTTGAAATAATGTTCAAGATATCCCTAAATACATCACTAAAATTAGTCGACACTACAAAATTCTTCGTATTAAATGATTTAATTTCAGTTATTTCGGATTCATCTGTGCTCTTAATATACAACGCAAAAGTACGAAATTAACTTTAAATAAATTATGATTAGACAAAGTTTTGTCAAGAAGCTGTTGTACATACGGTTGAACGCAATTTAAAAAGTTTTCAGTACTTTGAAACTTCTGAATAGTAAGAATTCTGCAAGTAAAAATCCTACTTTTAAATGCAATATTAATTTCCTCGGTGTTTGTATTTCTACCACTTCTACGCGCATTACTCTGTAAGTGACCCTGAAAATGTGAAGATGGTACATTAGTGTTACAGTGTTCGCAGTGTATAGTTTGAAGTTCTTGATTTTTGCTTGGTTTTTTACTACTACTACTACTACAACTTTCTACATCTACATCAGTATTTACACTGAGCTAAGCCAACTTCTACGGTACCCCCCTGCCTGTACTTAGCAGGGTGCTGAGCTGAGCAAAAAGAGAGGAAGAGAGTCATCATCTACGGTATCCCTTGGCTGTAAGTAGACAGGGGGCGCTGAGCTGAGTTGCGATCCTCGGGCACTGATCTAAGACCACATCTACGGTATCCCCTGCCTGTTAGCGACCTTTGAGCTGGGGTAAGAACAACACAAGACGCCGAGGTGCTGAAATATAGAAGTTCTGCTGGCAGACGTATTTGTGGCACGATTGAACCAGAAGGCCTGCGCCTCTGAGCTACTTAACTCAGTCCGACAAGCTGCCGCTGTTAATTTTGATACGGACTGTACGTGAGCAGTGAACTTCGTACTTGGCGAAACTAGCTGAAGCATCACATTCCAGCAGTGTCTATGTGCTCGCCGGCCTGATGTAGCTTGTGTGTGGGCTTGCTTTCAAGATTACTTTAATACAACGTTTTAGTAAAACACACCCCTGATAGATTTTCTTGTTCGGGAACTCTAGAGTCTGCTTATTCGAAAGCCGGTGCTAGTACTACCTACTCACAAGGCATAACGCCCGAACTACACTAGGAAGCAGCTAGCTGCTTCCCCCGCTCCTAGTCCTGTTTTACAGCTGGATGCCCTTCCTGACACAAGATTTTAAGTTGCAAAAGTCTGTTTTACAGCTGGATGCCCTTCCTGACGCAAGATTTTAAATCACAAGAATCTGTTTTACGGCCGGTTGCCCTTCTTGATGCAAAGATTTTAAATCGCAAGAATCTGTTTTACAGCCGGATACCCTTCTAGGATTTTAAATCACAGTATCTAATGTCTTACATCATGAACCATTGTTTTACGGCTGGATGCCC
Organism: Anabrus simplex; assembly: GCF_040414725.1. Classification (NCBI taxonomy): domain Eukaryota; kingdom Metazoa; phylum Arthropoda; class Insecta; order Orthoptera; family Tettigoniidae; genus Anabrus; species Anabrus simplex. The sequence goes on along the minus strand of NC_090276.1, from coordinate 84,053,128 downwards.
TTCCTGACGCTGAAGGACCGGGATTCGACCGGTTACCATTCATGACATAACAGAACCAGTATTTATTTTCTGCTAAGTCACTTCCGTTTTGCTTGCACAAGAACATGTCAGATGCTAGTCATGCTGAGTAGCATTCGCCTATGGCTGTAGTTGCTTCTGCATTCTTTAACTCGCATCCTAAAACAGATCCGTTGGATAGGGACCGTCAACCAAAAAGTAGCGCCTAACAAATTGCCTGCGTAAAGTTGCAAACATGTGGATTTAGCTAGCACTTTGTTGATGGTCGCTGTAAAATTATCCACCACCACATGTCAAAGGTATTAAAGATGGCTGCTGTCAAAAAAGCACATTACCTACCACCACATGCCGAAGAATAAAGTTTAGTGTCATAAAGATGGCAGCACGATGCTCTGTTCATTAAAGATAGCTGCTTGTCAGAAAAGCACATGGAAGTTACCGCTACCACATTTCAAAGGCAGTACCGTAAAGAGTGCAGCACTAAGATTAGCGATGAAAGATGGCGGATAACAATTACTACCACCGCCACATTTCCAAAGTATAGCAGCACGGTGCTCTGTAGATTAAAAATGGCTGCTGTCAAAATTTTTTTTAATTATCCGCCCCAAGGTAAGTAGCTAAAGAGGGCAGCACAACGCTCAGTCGATTAAAGATGGCAGCTTGTCAATAAAGCACATTGCCCTCCACCACATGTTAAAGGTTAGCTAAAGAGGGCAGCACGGCACTATGTTGATTAAAGATGGCGGGTGACAGCTGACGGAATTGTCCAGCAGTACGATAAAGATAGGAGCACGGTGCTCTCTTGATTAAAGATGGCTGCTGTAAAAAAAGCACATTACCCACTACCACATGTCAAAGGTAAGTAGCTAAAGAGGGCAGCACGATGCTCTGTTGATTAAAGATGGCGGATGACAGCTGACGGAATTGCCCACTACTACGTGCTTAAGGTAGTAGCCATAAAGATAGCAGCACGCTGTTCTGTTGATTAAAGATGGCGGATGACAGCTGACGGAATTGCCCACTACTATGATAAAGAAAGCAGCACGGTGCTCTGTTGATTCAAGATGGCAGCTTGTCAAATAGATTTTTCTTAATTGCCCGCCTCAAAGGTAAGTAGCTAAAGAGTGCAGCACGGTGCTCTGTTGATTAAAGATGGCTGCTGTCAAAAAGCATTTTTCAAATTATCCGCCACCACATTTCAAAGATATGTAGCTAAAGAGGGCAGGACGGTGCTCTCTTGATAAAAGATGGAGGATGACAGCTGTCAAAAACCACGTGGCTTTGTTTACTGATTCAAATCTCGCGCAAGTGCCGTTAAGTTGGCAGCACTGAGATTTAGGCCCGTTAAGATGACAGCAGTGAGGTTAGCGATGCGTTGTTGTCGATGACAGCTGTCAAAAAGCACGTGGCTTTGTTTACCCATTCAAATCTCGCATTAGCGAGGTTTAGTTGGCAGCACTGAGGTATAGGTCCGTCAAGATGGCAGCAGTGAGGTTAGCGATGCATTGTTTTCGATGACAGCTGTCAAAAAGCACGTGGCTTTGTTTACGAATTCAAATTTCCCGCGGGAGGAGGAGCGGGCCCCTGGAAAGGGCTCTCGGGTGGCGGCGGAGGAGCGGGCCCGTGGGAAGGCCCCCGGGTTGCGGCAGAGGAGCGGGCCCCTGGGAGACTGCGGAGGCGGAGGCGGCCGAACTGTCCAATATATCTACTTTCATCTAATGATTTACCTTGGACAAAAGACTGTGTATTGAGGTAAAAATAAAAAGAAGAATCTGGACGCTGTTTATAAACACGAAAACAGCGTAATTCTTTCTCACTGTGTGCAGCAGGATGATATGTGTAAGAAACAGGTTCTATTCTCCGGACCACCTTTTGAGCAGACTAAAGCGGAAGTGACGTCATTGTCTCGACACACTCGCCGCGGTTGCCAAAGAGCCGGCGCGCGATTCAAAGATGTACTCCACCACTATAATATAGCACAGCTCACGGATTGAACCTCGAATGAATTTAAAATAATTAATACATTAACGTATGCGTGTTAGAATCCCATACAGTTTTTTAACGGCTTACATATTTAAACAATTAATTTACTGAATTACATTTTAAATGTGAAAATCTACAATCTGTTTTCCAGTCAATAACCGGGTCAGGGATGGAATAAATGAAGCCCCATCTTGCGGCGAGGACACGAATTGAGCCGGCTGCTGAAGCCTGTTTCACTCCTCTGGGGCAATGATTAATGACTGGCAGATGAAATTAAATGATACTGGAGTGTGTTGCTGGAATGAAAGATGACAGGGAAAACCGGAGTACTCGGAGAAAAACCTGCCCCGCCTCCGTTTTGTCCAGCACAATTTCAATTAATTAGTTATTACGAATATATTTTTATAAAAATATTATTACATATTATTATTATTATTATTATTATTATTATTATTATTATTATTATTATTATTATTATTATTATTATTATTATTATTATTATTATTATTATTATTATTATTATTATTATTGGAGCCTCCGTGGCTCAGACGGCAGCGCGTCGGCCTCTCACCGCTGGATACCGTGGTTCAAATCCCGGTCAGTCCATGTGAGATTTGTGCTGGACAAAGCGGAGGCGAGACAGGTTTTTCTCCGGGTACTCCGGTTTTCCCTGTCATCTTTCATTCCAGCAACACTCTCCATTCTCATTTCATAGCATTTTTCAGTCATTAATATATCACTTTGGGAGTGGCGACCCCATCGTACTAATAGCCTATATCTGCTTCATTCATCACATCCCTGACCCGGTCAATGACTGGAAAACAGGTTGTAGGTTTTAATTTTCATTATTATTATTATTATTATTATTATTATTATTATTATTATTACTATTATTATTATGCAGGAGGTTTCAGCGTCAGCTTACCTTGTGCCGCAGTAATTAATCTGTGTCACTATCGAGTGGCTGCACACCCAAGTCGGAATCAGAACCAGGGTCAGCACAAGAGGTAAACTAATCCCGCCGTCAATACTATTCGCTCGGAAATGCTTATAAACAGACAGAATCATATTTCTCTCCCCGGAAGTAAGAATCTTGCGTTTCTTCTTCAACTGATAACAGTCTGGTGAATTTTTGTTCGGATCCATTGCACAATAATATCCAATAGCGAGTAAGAAGAAACCTACAAACGTACAAGAGACTACAAGAATTATGAATTAGCACACAATACGCACATACACTGTTTTTGTAAAAGCGAAGCACACTGATAAAAGTTTCTCACTGCTGTTTTAAACAGTGTTCAGATCATCCACTGAGTGAGTAAGTATGGCAGCTCCGCATTGACTGCACCATTGCCAAAACTCGCTCTGAGTAGCGCACCCCCCTTGCCCCCTCACCTACCGTGTGACAACACCGTAGCCGCTGCCCCTGTCGCCCGCGCCATCCCCTGGTCTATACACTCACTTCCGCTTTAGTCTGCTCAAAAGGTGGTCCGGAGAATAGAAGCGTGTGTAGCGAGAGTTCGTTATTTGTTTATAAAAAGTCGAAAGGAGAAGTTAGTTACAACTGTTAAAGTGTTAAGGTCAGTTTATGTACCAGCGAAAAGAGAGTGGAGTTTCCGTGATCATCCGGAGGTTGTAAATTACAGATCGCAAATGCCTTACACATGAGGACACATCTCAATACAGACAAGACTGCGGCGGCAATGACCAATTTTATTGCGGAACAATTACGTTAAAAATTAGTGAATTTTATCAAAGTGACTGACTGTTTTTCAATTTCTGTGGACGACTCTACGGATAGGTATTCTGAAAAACATTTGATTTTGTACATTACGTACGTTGACGAACAGAATGACACTTGCTGATGTTAAGTCGCTGGAAGAGCAAATTGTCCAAGCCTTTTCAGAAGATTTAGAAATGCTCAAAAATAAACTTGTGGGGATTGGTTGGGACGGAGCTGCAGTGTTTACTGGCCGAAATGAAGGTGTTGCTGCTAGAATCAGGAGGAACATATCTCCGCACTTGATCAGCGTGCCCATAGAATGGACCTTGTTTCAGAACAAGCTTTTCGTGTTGTGAATGCTGTTCATAATTTTGAATGCGTACCAGATGGACTTAGCGGACCTTCTGCAGCTGCTGCCACATTCACAGGTGTGTCAGGGTTCTTGAAAGTAAATGAACTCTTCCCAGTTCGTTTGATTTCTAGTGAGAAGGATTGCTTATTGGCAGTTTTCAAAGACTCCCCTTGCATCATGGAATACCTAATCCGTGAATCTGAAAACCGTGAAGTGTTGAGTAAAGATCGTTGTAAATTTGCAGGGCTGTACGGAAAGTTGTCGCAGGGAAAAAATATTATATTGCTTGGTTTTCTGTTAGATGTATCGTGTGTCCTGTCCCTTCTAATGACAGCAATGCAAAAGGAATCGGTTTCGTATGGTGAAATCGAAAACAAGCTTAATTCTACAATGCAGACCCTTAAAGAAATGCCATGTTTATTTGACTCTCTCCAAGGAAAAATACCTAGCATATTGCAGGTGCGATTCTGAGGAGGATGAAAAGAGAGAGTTTGACTCTGTAATAGGACAAGTAATTTAGGGTTTAGTAGATGAAGTAGAATGAAGTGTTCCTTCAAGTGAAGTACTAAAGTGCTTTGCAGTGATTGAAAAAGAAACAAGTAGTGATATGAGTGGTTTGTACGGCAAAGCAGCTGAGTTGTTTGGTTAGGATGGTGATACTGTGGTGTCGCAATGGAGGGAAGTAGTGGGAGACTGAGGTTCGAAATCAAATTCAAGGTCATTGTCTTGGGCGTTGGCTGTCGTTCCCCGCGCAGATGCTAGTGCGTTGACGGTGGCCTACCCGGCAGGCGTTGGTGGGACGAGCACTAATTTTACGCCTGGATGCCCTTCTTTACGTGTTAGACGAGTACTAGTTCTACGCCCGGATAGCCTTCCTACGTCCTGTCCGTCATGATAGTGGTGTGTTGGCAGTGGCCTACCCGGCAAACGTTGAAGGTGGCCGACCCTGCAGACGTTGGTGAAACGAGCACTAGTTTTACGCCTGGATGCCCTTCCCAATTTGTTTTTCTTAGTTTCCGCTATGAAGTTGGCTGACGTGACAGACGTTGACGTTTGGTGTGGTTACCGTGCAAGGCGCCACGGTAGGGGGTTGGCCCCCGGGTGTGCAAGATGGCGGCTGAGCGGGAAGCTGATTTTGGTGGTCTCTAGCATAGGTGCTGGTAACTCAGATGGCAGCACAGTGCAGATGTTGCTATAATGGGAGTAGTATAATTGGACAGTTCGGCGGACGCCTCCGCCTCCGGGCTCCCAGGGGCCCCTCCGCCTCCCGCGGGAAATTTGAAATTTTGCCAGGAAATTTGAATTTTGGCGCGAGATTTGAATTTGTAAACAAAGCCATGTGCTTTTTGACAGCTGTCATCGACAACAACGCAACGCTAACCTAACTTCTGCCATCTTAACGGGCCTAAACCTCAGTGGTACCAACTTAACCTAACTTGCGCAAGATTTGAATCGGTAAACAAAGCCACGTGTTTTTTGACAGCCACGTGCTTTTTGACAGACAACAACGCATCGCTAACCTCAGTACTGCCATCTTGACGGCCTAAACCGCAGTAGTACCAACTTAACCTAACTAGCGCGAGATTTGAATCGGTAAACAAATCCACGTGCTTTTTGACAGCCACGTGCTTTTTGACAGACAACAACGTATCGCTAACCTCAGTGCTGCCATCTTGACGGCCCTAAACCTTAGTGCTGCCAACTTAACCTAACTAGCACGAGATTTGAATCGGTAAACAAAGCCACGTGCTGCTGTCATCCGTCATCTTTAATCAAGAGAGCACCGTACTGCCCTCTTTGGTTAGCTGTCATCCGCCATCTTTAATCTACAGAGCACCGTGCTGCCCTCTTTAGTTGAAATGTGGTGGCGGCAAATTCTACATTCTCTTGTTTGGAAACAAACCCATGGGATTTTTTGACAGCTATCATCCGCCATCTTTAATCTAGAGAGCACCGTGCTGCCCTTTGAAATGTGGTGGCGGCAAATTCTACGTGTTCTTGTTTGGAAACAAACCCATGCGCTTTTTTGACAGCTATCATCCGCCATCTTTAATCCAGAGAGCACCGTGCTGCCCTCTTTAGCTACTTACCTTTGAAATGTGGTGGCGGCAAATTCCACGTGCTCTTGTTTGGAAACAAACCTATGTACGTTTCTGACAGCTTTCAACCGCCATCTTTAATCCAGAGAGAACAGTGCTGCACTCTTTAGTTGAAATGTGGTGGCAGCAAATTCCACGTGCTCTTGTTTGGAAACAAATCATCAACGTGCTTTTTTGACAGCTGTCATCCACCATCTTTAATCAACAGAGCACCGTGCTGCACTCTTTAGTTGAAATGTGGTGGCGGCAAATTCTACGTGATCTTGTTTGGAAACAAATTCTACGTGCTCTTCAGCTGTCATCCACCATCTTTAATCCAGAGAGCACCGTGCTGCCCTCTTTGTGGTGGCGGATAATTTGAAAAATTCTTTTTGACAAGCAGCCATCTTTAATCGACAGAGCATCGTGCTGCCCTCTTTAGCTACTTACCTTTGAGGCGGTTAATTTGAAAAAATTCTATTTGACAAGCTGCCACCTTTAATGAACAGAGCGTCGTGCTGCTATCTTGCGGGTAATTTTTACGTCACAGCTGTGATCCACCATCTTGCATTGCTAACCTTAGTGCTGCCCTCTTTAGCTACTTACCTTTGAGGCGGACTATTTGAAAAAATCTATTTGACAAGCTGTCATCCGCCATCTTACATCGCAAACCTCAGTGCTGTACTCTTTAGTCGAAATGTGGTAGCGGATAATATGAAAACATTCTTTTTTGACAAGCAGCCATCTTTAAACTACAGAACACCGTGCTGCTATCTTTATCGTAGTAGCGAGCAATTTAAAATCTAGATGCTTTTTTCTAACAGCTGTCATCCGCCATCTTTAATCTAGAGAGCACCGTGCTGCCCTCTTTGTAGTGGTAGTAAATTCCACGTGCTTTACAAACCCATGTGCTTTTTTGACAGCTGTCATCCGCCATCTTTAATCAAGAGAGCGCAGTGCCGCACTGTATGTGGCGGCGGATAATTTGAAAAATTGTTTTTGACAATCAGCCATCTTTATTCAACACAGTTACCGCTATCTTACATCGCTTACCTCGGTGTTGCATTCTTTAGTTGAAATGTGGTGGCGGTAAATTCGAACAAGTTTAACCATACATCGGGGGGAGCTAGAGTAAGCACGTGCTGCAGTGATGACGTCATCATGTATGTTTAGACTTGTCCGTTTTCTTAAGAGTAAGTCTCTGTAAAGGAATGTGGTGGCGGTAAATTCGAACAAGTTTAAACATGCATCGGGAAAGCTAGAGTAAGCACGTGCTGCAGTGATGACGTCATTGTGCATGTTTAGACCTCATCGTTTTCTTAAGAGTAAGTCGGTGTAAAGCAATGCAATAAGTACAACATTTTTGAATGCGATCAAATATTTTTTTACAAATGTACTACAACAGTGTTCGTTTTTGCTGCTAATAAGGTTGGTATGCTTCCTAACAACGTATGCTTCTGAAATGCCTCCTGCAACATTCAAATTAAACAAAACATTTAGAAATATATTATACTAAGTATGTCATGCTTTACAGAGAAGACCATATAATTCTTACCTTGTTGTGGTTGGCCCCTGGGTGTGCAAGATGGCGGCTGAGCGGGAAGCTGTTTTTGGTGGTCTCTAGCATAGGTGCTAGGTAACTCAGATGGCAGCACAGTGCAGATGTTGCCATGATAGCTAACGGTTAAAAAGGAAAACAGTAACTAATACTTGATAAAAAAATGTGTTACAGAGCGCGCTTCTGTTACAAGAGGTGTATGTAACGAATAAGTTATCGAGAGACGGTGTTTGAGAATATATTGTGAGTGGTAGATGTGATTGTGAAAGCGGCTACGAGTCTAAATAAAGTATGGCGAGAACATTGATTGTAGATGTACAAGGGTTTAAGGTGAGTGGGAACATGTTTGTACTGAAGGAAGTTGCTGTTATAGATTGTACAAGGCTGTGGTGGCCAAGTATAAGCGGCGTTTCTTTTGAACCACCCTATCCACTGCATGTGCAGTCTGAAGAAGATAGAAAACCGCATGTCTAAGAAAACATTTAGGATGGAAATGGGAAGACGGAGATATTCCCTATAAGGTTGTGTCTGTGATTATGAAGGCTTATTTTGTTGGTGCTCATGTAATATTTGTGAAAAGTGGTGAGAAATAGGAATGGCTACGTCCTTATCTACCGGCATCGTGTCTGCTGGTTGATTTACATGATGTCCTTCGCTACAAACGCTTAGTCATGACAGTGACGGTAATAAAAAAACGGTCATTACTACATTTATGGAAGTTATCTGATTGGCTATGTTACAATGCATGCCGGGAAGTAAGTGAAGCGGTTAAAAGACGGTGCGAGAGCGCAGAACAATGTATTGAGGAAGAACGTGTTGTTGTGTAAAGACAAGTCTTTGTTTGTGTGAGGAAAAAGAATTATGTGTACTGCATGTTTGTCTGATGGTTTCGACAGCATAGAGGTTAGTGATTCCCCGTCATGAAATCGTAAAATTTATGAAACGAGATTTCCACTTCCGGATTTGCATATGGCCCTGAGGTTCACTCAGCTTACACCAAAAATAGTACCAGGTTAATTCCTGGGGGCAAAGGTGGCCAGGCGTAGAGCTAACCACTCTACCCCATCACGTGCCGAGGTTAACAATGGTGGAAGCCTTTACCTTCCACACCTCCAAGGGCCTTCATGGCCTATACGGAAGTGACTTTGCTTTGCTAGAGGTTAGTGATACTGAGAAAGCTATCGTGAAATTTTTTGCTTGCAAGAAAAAGCTGCATACGTTTACAGAAAAAGAGTTAAAGTGTTTACCGAAAGCATTTCTTGTGTACGTAGCTGCTAATGCAGTAAAGGACATTTGGGACCGAGTACCGCAAGAGTGGAAAGAAGATCGCGTACTTTCGGAACTACAACCCTGCACTCAACATCAACACCATCATGAAGTAACATCGGTAAAGCAGCCTTCTTGAGACAGTGTCGTACTTGCCAGCTTATTAAATTTTACCACAGAGGTAATAAAAGCGAGTGTAAAGACTATGTGGCATCATACCATGACTGCGAAGCTAAACAGGACAGCAAGGCGACGTGCAGCGAGGAGGACTTTTGCTGGTCGTGGAATCATTAATAAAGTGATTAACAGGCTTCCTATTGAACAACATTTGCCAAACTATCAGTACTGTGGGCCTGATACAAAGCTCGACCTCCGATTGACACGAGGTGATCCAGGTATTAATGCTTTAGATGGAGCCTGCAAACAACACGATTTAGCTTATCGTGTAAGTAAACGGAACAACAACCCAGAACTGCATCGTGTTGCCGACCAACAACTGTTGAGAAAAGCACTACAACGTGTGGCATCGAAGGACGCGTCTGCTTTGGAAAAACTGCGGCTTTAGTGGTATCGGGTGCAATAAAGGGAAAGCTGATGCTAGGAGCTGGAATAAAACATGGACGTAAGAATAGAAAAAAAATATAGACTTACCTGATGGTGTGTTTATAATTCTTTTGTATGACCTCGATAACATTGTAAAAAGTAAAATTAAAAATTGACTTGAGATAAATGTTTTTTTTATCCTGAAACTAGTTTAACTCAGGTAGGAGTGCTGGGAAATAGATTAGGACGGGAAAATGTAAAGTAGAAAACGTAAACACAGTATAGATAGTTATGATGTATTTAAATATATAGATTTTAGTGTACAGAATGTATAAAAATTATACAAAAATAATAAATATCATTTCATATACACCTATGTTTTCATGCTAGGAAAATAGAAATAGCTATCAGAATGTACAAAGCTTGTGACTGTTAGAAGCTACTTGTTGTAGCCCCATGGTAAACTAGTGAGACCGTCAGCGGACCACTGTTGTTTATCATCCAACATACTAAGAGAATATTTTACTTGTTCTACAAGAACCACTTCATTTGAACGGGAAAGTATTCGCATCTGAATATGCTGAGTAGCTTTACCTTTATGTAAAACATCGAGGTAGTCATCAAATCGTAATGCTTCTACTACGTTTGACTGCACACCTTTCGCTTTAGCCTTTCATTATGCTGTTCTGTTCGATAAGCATACATTTTGGTGCCGAGCTTACGAACACAATCATAATATCAACACCACATTCATCTTTCATGAGACCCATGACTTTTTTGTTGAGAGGTTGAACCTGATAAACATTATCTGATGGATAGGAAGATGTATCAAACTGGTTTGAGTGCTGGCGCATGACGTCATACATGTTGCAATTAGAAATGAAATAGATAAATGAATCTGTATCCATGTAGAGCAAGGAAATCTTTCCAAAGTGTGCTTTACAAAACCGTAGTGAAAGTCATAGGTGACTAAGTCATGCCTAAGTAGATGGGTTTATTGTACAGGATTTCTACCTTGCTCATCTCTACAGTCACAAGATTATTTGCAATAACCCGTAGAGATTTAAAATTTGGCTTTGCAATGTACTTCGGATATAGAGTTCCTAATAATTTACCATGTTTTGATGTTGATGAAGGAGGAACTTTTAACTCAACACGAAACGGCTAGTCAGCATGAGCATCATGAAGGGTAGTTGGATAGTCCAGATCTACTTCGAGAATATAACCCTGTTCATGATCACTAGCTGTTTTATGGGCACCAAAGTGAACTACGTCTTTTTCTGACAGCCAACGATAATCTTTGTAGGGGAGAGACTGACTCAAAGAATGGTCATATGAATTATTCACATCGCAGTAGGCAAGAAAAGAAACGGGTTTTTCAGGATCATAACTCTCCATTTAGACGTTATTACTTTTGGCATGCCTTTGGTTGAGTGAAACAAAACCTCCTCTTACATCCTTTTCAAAAAACAAAAGCATGTCTACATCAGTGAAGAGATCTAATTCAACTCTAGTCATCCGTAACAAGGCATCCCATGATGATGCTGGGTTTGTAAAGTAATGGGCAGGATCGGGATGGTAGATAGATAAACACGTGTTTCGAAATTTTTCGAAAACATCGGTGAGTAAGAGGACATCTTTTTTCAAATATAAATCTGCATAAGCACCCAGTGACTTTATATCAAACATTTCCCACATGCGACTGGCATGCTGGTAGTCCTCGTTTGATACTGTACTGTGATTTCACAATAGAAAAGAATTTAGACTGATCAGGTAACTTGGTGTTTTCTAAAACTTCCCAGTTATTAACAAAGTCATAGGGGAAAACCCCTTTTCGGGCACATAGCTGAAACTGCTCTGGATTAGGAAAATACTGCTTTGTGTAGATGAGGTCATCAGCATGGAGACTGTTTACAAGTGTATCGAGTGAAGAAGCCATAAACTTGTAAGAATCTAGAATGCGAATGCATATTTTTGCTACCCAATACGAGAAAGAAATAAACCGTTCATGGTTTTGTGGTATAAGAGAGAGTTTGTTCTTATCCAAGTTAGCAACTCTTGAACAATAAAGTGACTATCATAGCCTGAAAGGTTATGGAAGAAACGGGGGGCTGAAGTTGGGTTCTCGAAATTGCAAGTTACACTCCTGATGGGCTGCTCCTAGGTAACGTCCTGAGAAATAACAGTGATTTCGTAATTTAACATCTGTAAGCATAAAAAGTTTTTCACAAATGTGACAGATGGTAGCAAGGTCGAAGTTGTGCAAATCAACTTCGGTAAACACCATAGGTGTTGGTGTTGGTTTCAACATGCCGTGCTAATGTTTCAAGCTCATTGAGTAGCCATGCTGTGCAATTAGGTCCAAGAAAAGTTCGAAAATAGGATTGCTTACTATCAAAAGGACAAACAACGTGATAGGCAACATCAGTATACGAACAAGATGGATTTATAGTAAAGCATTCGAAATTCGCATAGACGACAAATGGAACGGGAATTTGGTTGTGAATGTTCACAAACTTCATAGTTGACTTTTCAGCTTCCGGAAGAACAAGTTTTACCGCGGGGTGAGTAGCACAATTATCAATGTGTTTGTCTGACTGCTCATAAGAGTTTAAACATCGATCACTTTTATGTGCAGAAAGTTGTGAACCTACAAGTCTTGAAAGGTTAGTTATTAAACAATAGTGGTTTACGTCGTTGTTCGAGAGATATAACAGGTGAATATGATAACGCTTCTGTTGTTTTGTTGCATACAAGGGGCCTACAACAGTATTACCTTTAATCCTGTAAACCATAAAAGAAAACTCTCAAAGGGAGAAATATCTGTCAGTTTCATAGGAAAAGTTACACCGACAAAATTAAGTGTTTCTAATAAGTGGTTAAAGGTGACCTCATACTGTTTTGGACGGTTCTTATTTATATGAAACGGTAGCAAAAAGTCAGCTATACACCACAGAAATCAAAACATCTCTGTGTTTTGAATATTTACTACTGAACCACGCTTGCTGATGTTAGCAGGTAAAGGAATATAACTTGATCCCAAATTGAGTGGATCATACCTACAAATGTTGATAGATAAGAAATCGATGTTTTCAAGGGCAAGTCCACTCGGCCACTCTTGGAAGTTATTAAATTTAGTAAGCAGTGCTTCTAGGATATAGAGGCAATACCATTCATAGATATTATCAGAACGATAAAGTGCAGTCATTTTGTTATTCAGGTAAAAAGTATCACGTACTTCAACATTCTCTTTGTAATACACAAAGGTACAAGCTAATTCAGCATTTATTTTTAACGCTGTGTGGTGGGATACGTATTCATTAATTTTGGAAAAAACACTGGGTAACATGAAGTTAAAAATATCCTTGGATCTAATAGGCTAGTTGGATTCGTAATACGGCCACTACACACGCGTGTGTTGAAACAGGTGCGAATAGCCTCCCAGGTAGGTGTTGACATAGTTGGCTATACTTTTAACTTAAGATATATACTAAAAATAACAGTTCTATGTATAGGTATAAAAACTATTTTTGTGTGAGGAATAACCAAGCCTGTAAAATATATGCTGAACAGATGTTTATAACAACAAATGAAGGAATGTCAATAACAACTTAAATAAGTATAATGTTAGGAGCAAACATAATGTTTAATGTAACAACAATTTATGCTTTACACAAAAAGAAAAATGAACACCAGACTAAGTGTCTACAGAGCAACTTTAAGTAGCACAAAAATTAGGTTCTATTTAAGAAATAACGAAGTCTGAAACATAAAAACAACATATGCTTATGTAAAAACAAATAAATAGCGTGCTCAGCGTGACAACAGTATCATGTCTTACACAACAAGAAATGTTTACATAATATTTGATTAAGATTAACTGTCTATACACCAACTTTAGCTAATAACATTTTCTGTAAGTCGAACCAAGTAGGCTCCATTCTGAATACCTAAGTATGAAGATTATTAAGCAGCAACACACTGCCAGTCACTAACCATGTTTCCTTCTCTTCCCTCAATCGAGTACCAAACGTCATCACGGTCCACTCTTTCCATCTACTATTCGCTGCATTATTGCAGGCCGCTCAGGATGTGGAAAAACTAATCTTTTATTAACGCTAATTACCTCTCTAAATGGGGTGCGGTCTCAGAACATTTACATTTCTGCCAAGTCGCTGTATATATTTCTCCAGAGGGTAATGGAGAACCTTTCTCATGTTAACATTGGTTATTTTTCATTTCACACTCATGAAGAGGTAATTTCTCCAGACTCTGTTCCACTCTGTTGCTACAGAACAGCAAGCTACTATTCAAGCCTATTTTAGCATGGGACGACGTAAGTATGTCGGTTGTTTTTATTTATGTCAAACGTATTCTCGTATACCCAAGCAGTTGACTCGTGACATGCTAACATGATCGTTCTCTTGCGTCGCGTGTACTTTGATCATGTAATGAATTTAAACGTCCCAGTGCCAAGTGTTGGTCATCACAGCGACATGGCTTTTTAGCTATCGATAAACAGAGTGGTATTAAACATGTACACTGCCGCACAGGTTTTGATCACAAGAACACACTTACTCGGTAACACAACAAATTATACGTGCACAAAACAACATCCGGCGTAAATTTAAAGAGTTGAAGCGTGTCCAAGCAGACACAGATTTCTTTTTAAAAACACAACTTGGTGCACCACTGCAAGAGCTTCTTCAATCTATATCCTCGTGTAAGCCCACTACAAGTTCGGTTACTACAGAAAAATCCTACGTTAAAACTATGCAGGTTGAAGAAGAACAATAAGAAGAAGACGAGGAGGATGAAGTCTTTACACCACCAAAACAGGTTAAGCGAGTTCAGTTTCCGCTTACAGATGTTATTGCAGAAACACCTACACAACAACAGCCCTCTTTGTCCGAGGTCTTGTCTACACCAGAGTATCATGCACAGTTAAAGCAATTCCTTAAAAGTACCTACGGTCCACTTACCGCTCCCTGCTTAGAGAAGCTCTTTACACGGAAAACTGACACTACTTGTGGCATTCGTTACGAAAAAGATCTTTTTCGCATAGGTAATGCAAACATTAAAATTGATGATCACAGTCTAGTCGTAAAAAAATATCACTTACAAACCTACCAAGGGTCACCTCGACCTCCTGTTTTCACGAATACCTGACCTGGAGAACATATCTAATGCAGATCTTCAGAAATATAGATCTTTTCTTATTGCTACAGAAGCCTTCCGGCGTAATTACGAGCCTTCAGAAGCTGTAAATGCTAATAAGAGCTTCAAGTATTGTGAAATTATTTCTAAACTGTTTCCTACACGTCACGTATCAGCACGTGGTTACCATGTTGCTTACAAGCCTCTGTTACTCTATGTAGATGTAACGTATTGGAATGATCCTAACGAACTTGTAAGCCGTCTGCCTCACAACACGCTGGTCATACACAACATGAAGCAGAGATTCTAGAAATAGAAGAAGAATTGCCTCATGCAGGTATTATCGTGTAATGGCTCCTCAAAGCAAGATACCTTCACGCGTGACAATAGCGATTGCCCACGAATTGCATAAACCTGCTCGGCGCACTTACCTTCGTAGACGAGTAATTACACGTGGTAAAGATGAACTCTGGCAAGCGGATCTTGTTGAAATGATTCCTTACGCTGGCTACACCGTTATTGATGTGTATTCTAAGTATGCCTTTGCAGTTCGTTCAAAGACTGCCTCTATAGTAACAGAGAGCGTTGTCCAGCAGGCAAAGCGTCATTCCCGTCTTCTTCAAACAGATCAAGGTAAGGAGTTCTACAACCAGGTGTTTTCCTTCTATCTCAGAACGCTTGGCATTCATCATTATTCTACCTACAGTAATCTTAACGCATTCCTCGCAAAATAGGTATGAGTTGGGCTGCATTCCGAAAACTAAGATTCATCCTCACCAACAAGGATGTTCCAATTAACCTAAAGACCAAGGTTTATATTACGTGCGTGCTGCCAGTTACTGCTTACGGTCTGGAAACGATGACTATGAGGAAGGAAAGTGCTCGCAAGCTTCAGCGAACACAACGAGCCATGGAGCGACAGATGCTAGGGATCAGCCTTAGGGATAAGATCCGTTCAGAGGCCATCAGGAGAGGAACTAATGTAACAGACATCCTAGAGAGAGTAGCAAGACTAAAATGGCAATGGGTAGGACACGTAGCTCGACAAGACTACAACAGGTGGACCTCTAGGATTGTTCACTGGAGACCATGGGAACACAAGGGAGGCACTGGAAGACCTCAGAAGAGTTGGCTCGACGACATAAAGCTGTTGGCTGGAACACGCTGGTTCCAAGTGGCTCAAGACCGAAGACGATGGAAGCACATGGAAGAGGCCTATATAGACTAGAAAAGAAGAAGAAGAAGAATCTTAAAGCAAGTGCAGTAGAACGCTTTAATCGCACACTCAAAACACTCATGTGGCGAGAATTTACAGCTCGAGGCTCTTATCTGTGGATTGAACTTCTACCTCAACTTGTTTCTACTTACAACGATACACTTCGTCGCACTATTGGCACCAAACCTCGTCTTGTTATCAAGAATACACCACGCTTAGATGCTATTCATCACGTGATTAAAACAGCCGATCCACAACGTCATCGCTTTCAAAAAGGTGAATTTTTCCGCATCAGCAAACACAAGTCTGTCTTCGCTAAAGGATACACACCGAACTGGAGTACCGAAACAAGGTTAATCTTACCTATCCAGTGACTTATTTACTCCATGATCTTTCGGGACAGCCTATCGAGGGAGGATTCTAAACCAAGTGTCCTAACCATTATTTAGTGGAGCACCGCCGTGGTGATAAACATGGCTTGGTTTCAATAATATCTTCAATTCTTGGATCAATGCAAAAGATGTTGTGTAGCCTAAACGTTTCGACTAAATAGTCTATCTATATAGCGTGTTGTCTCTATAACTTTCATATCAGTCGAAACGTGGACTCTTTCACCCGAACACAACGCGCTAGAAAAAGAGCGATGCCATCTCAGCATGTAGATGATCCACGTCAATAAACTCTGTGTTGATACGGGGGCTATAGAGCGCACAACAGACGGACATTATGACTTCAAGAAGAAACGATTAACGAACATACAAGACCCAGTAAACCCTTCTGATGTCACTTCTAAAAAAATATGTGTTTTTATCGTTTAAGACGAATAAAAGGAGAGTCTGACGCACAAAATAAACGAATCATGAACGTACCTGATCCTATAAATCCTCAAGATGCATGAACAAAAGCATATCTAGTATCAAACGCCGTAGTAACAACAAAAGACAATAACTATGACGCACAGGATCGTCGAGTAATACGATTAGCTCCTCCAAAAAACGACACGGATGCAGCTAGAAAGGACGATGTAGATAAAAGAGTGAACAGTTTACAGCGTTTAGTGCCAAACCTAACTGAAAAAGGATATTCAGCAAACGGCAACCGGTTAGTACAAGTTGCCGATTCTGTAAATGAAAAAGACGACTGCACAAAACGCTAGCTTGCTTTAGAATTAAGTAAACTTGGAACTATTCAATATGGGATGGTTTATATGAACAAGCTGAGACTGACAGATGCAGCTGATGCAAAAAATCCTTTTGATGTTGTTACTAATCAATACTTAAGACAACACGCTTACTTTATACAAGGAAAACGGATGTGTTAGCGATTCTGACCATGTTGAATTTAGACCAAGAAGGTAATTTAAGAGTATGAGTATTTAAAACATGTTCAATTAAATTCTTTAGAGAGAGTTTGGCTGTAATAACATAGATAAACCAATAATATAATTATACAACACTCAGTTGTTTATTGTGTTGACGAGAGGAGTTGTGTGCAGGATGGTAAAAAAGGTTATCCTGACATTGTAAAGAAGAAAACGAAGGCAGTAGGATGGCAAGCAGCTATAAAAGCAGCACGGCAGGCTTTTCGAGGAGAAAAAGATCATCAGATACCCATTATTAAGGCACTGCGAACAGCAAAAGCACGAGTTAGTCCTACAAGTAGTGTGTTGTTTTGCAAGCGTGCGTGGATTATTCCACTACCAAAACGTGGTGGATTATTACCTGCATTATTTGCTGGGCTAGCTGCCCTTGGCTCCCTCCTTGGTGGAGCTAGTGCTGTAGCAAGAACGGTTAAAATAGTAGAAGAGGCAAAGCAGCAGTTGAGAGAGAGTGAACGGCATAATAAAACTATGGAGGCAATTGCATTGCGTGGTAAAGGAGTACACATGAAGCTGATGCCATACGGAAAAGGACTGGGTATATACATGTCACCAAAAAAGCGCGTACTGAATGCACTGCCACGGCGAGCCCTGACGCATGAAGAAGTGACTAAGTATGCCAAACAACTTGGAATTCGTGACTCCCGCGGTGTGTTTATGCGAAATCAGCTACCAGCACATCCACGTTACAACGAGAGTGCCGTCATCAGCTTAGATGACAGTCACGGTCCAGGAACGAATTACATTGCTTACGCCATACGTGGTCAACATGTATGGTGTTTCGACAGTTGCGGAAACTTATCCCCTCCAGCAGAGCTCGTACTCTATTTCGGAAGCAGTGCAGTTAATGTTTACAATAAAAACCGTGTACAAAAGTTTCATACACACACGTGTGGTCGATTATGTTTAAAGTTCCTATAAGAGACCAAGTGCATCAGTGTTCACGTGATGTGTAACGTTGCAAGAATGTTTACTGTACACGGGCAAGGACCTGAAACAACCGTCTACTTCAACCCGCCGATTGAACTTGGACATCGACCTTACACTCTTGGACTAGTATCGTTTGAAGGTTATAATAAAATCTATAACGTGCGAGGAGGATCAAACAAATAGCATTATGATGAATACGTGCTAGCCTTGCCGCAGGGTACGTATTCAGTAGATGATATTTACGAATATATTGAAAACAAATTAATTCAACTGTTTAGTCTTGAGGGCTTTCTTACAAAAAAAATACAAGTCCTCCCTTACAGCAAGCAACGCAACTCATTTCAAATCGATTTTGAAACACAACCTGACTCGATTGGACCTTTGCTCGGATGTTCTCCAAGAGAACTAGCACCGAACGTACCTCACGAGTCTGACCGCCTTACAACATTCTTAGAAGATCATCACGTGACTATCACCTGTAATATTATTACAGACGTGTACAGCAATCAACAACCCTCGCACGCCCTGCACGACTTTATTGTTGAGAAAGAAGGTGGCTCTAGCATACGTCAGAAACCATCAGCAGCGCTCTATCACCTTGTAACTGTGACACGCATCAGTGACATTACCCTTCAGCTTGTCAATAAGAGCAATCAACTTCCTCATTTAGACCCTCACACACACGTCACGTACAAACTTCATCTCAAGCCAACATGAAACGTATTTACACGTCTCGATACAAAACAAGGAGTTCACCAAAGAAACGTCTCACTTGTTCACAACGACTCATGAGGCTAACACGTGCTTATCAACAGGTGTTAAAAGGTCTAGGTTACACTTCACAGCACCATGGAAAACATTCTAGACATCGTGACCTCAACGGAAACGCAAGAGGGCGTAGTAAGAAGTGAGCTTCATTCCTATCAACCCTTTACGTTTGAATTGAACAACAACGATGAAAATCGCACGGTCATTCGTCAACAAGATGTGTACAACTTACCACACGACAGTTACATTTACATTGAAGGACAGATATTAAAATGTGATGGAACTAGTGGAAGCACCTCAACCCTAAACAATAATGCACTTGCATTCCTCTTTCCGGAGGCCCGCCTTGAAATTAACGGGTTAGAGGTAGACCGTACAAGAAATGTGGGTATTTCCAGTGCTATAAAACAGTATCCATCGTACGGAAGTGAAGAAAGTAAACCATTACACGCGGCAGGATGGTGTCCGGGAGCTACTAATGAGTGGAAGGTTAATACAGACGGAACTTTTACCGGAATGTTACGATTAAAACACATTCTCGGATTTGCTGAAGATCATAAGCGTATTATAGCTGCCTCTGTGGATCAGCGGTAGAGTGTCGGCCTCCGGATCCCAAGATAGCGGGTTCAAACCCGGCAGAGGTAGTCGGATTTTTGAAGGGCGGAAAAAAGTCCATTCGACACTCCATGTCGTACAATGTCGGCATGTAAAAGATCTCTGGTGACACATTTGGTGTTTACCCGACAAAATTCATTAAATCTCAGCCATAGACGCCCAAGAGAGTTTCGGTTTACTCGGTCTGCCATCTAGTGGGGGCCTAGAGTAAAACGGAACGTCGAAATTGACGAGCAGACAGCCAGATGGCGTCAAATTGAAATGTCTGCACACGGTAGCTGAGGCCATACGATTATTATTATTATTATTATTATAAGCGTATTATACTCATTGCAAAGCAAGAGCTCATTCTTGTTCGCGATCGCACTGATTACAATGTGCTCAAAGCAGCATCAACACCTATCGATTCAAAAATTATCCTACAACGTACTCTATGGCGAGTGCTCCATGTTACCTTATCCGACAGAGCAAAACTACGTATTCTGAAGATGATAGAGACTGACATGGCAATACCGATTCTCTTCCGAAGCTGGGAACTGCACGAGTATCCGGTACTACAACCTACAGATAAACATAGTTGGTCTGTAAAAACATCTCGCTTCACAGAAAGACCTCTTTACATCCTGTTCGGTTTTTAAAATTAATCGTAAATTTGTACACAGTGCTGATGCTTCACAATTTGATCATTGTCAATTACGAAACTTTCGGCTCTATCTGTATGGAATTATCTATGCTTACGAAAACATGGAACTAATTTTTTTAAAAAGCAAATTTGGACCCCTATACGCCATGTTCTGCAATTTTTAGTTTTCGTATTATCAGAAAGAAAATCATCCTCTGTTTTCTCCAGAGGAGTTTAAAAACAAAGCGCCTTTGGTTGTCATAGACTGTTCCTACTTACAAGAAGCCATGGAGGAGTCACCTGTCGACATTCGTCTTGAATTTGAAACAGCTGAAAACATTCCTGCAAACACAACAGCCTACTGCCCTATTATTCACGAAACTGCAATAACCTATTATCCTGTATCGGCTGTATATACATAGATATACACCATGCAGAAATCAGTCCTTAAAGAGACATGAACTGCACCGATTGTATGGCCATGGAAGAAGAAAGTCAAAGTCTACCTACCGACTCGTCTTCCACATGTAAGTGTGAGGCCAGCGTCTTTCGACAAGCAAACAACACATTAGTGTGTGAGGCTATAAATGCCTATAATAAACATCAGTTTTTATGATATACGCTAAAGCATTTAATACTCTATCTACCGTCTAGTTTCGTAGCAAAGAATGCCTCTAAGGAGGTAGAATATTCATGGAACCTGCTACCACTTCACCTTAAAATGGCACCAGAAGTTGCCGCTTGCCGGTACTGTAATCGACATTACAATTGGAGAGGTAAAGGCAGTTCTAACGGACCAAACCCTATAATTAAAGATTGTTAAAAATGTACTTTTCGGTAATGTAATCTATTCCTGTTGTGTATACCTATAGTTATTGTTCACTGAATGATCTACAAGGTTTAATGTTTTGTTATACTCCTACTGTAAGCTGCTTACCATTTTAAACGTCTCGCATCTTTTATTTTCTGTTAAATTTAGGAATTACCTTATTTTAGCAAACACGTCGCTTCCACTCTCTCTGCCAACTCAGTACTATTTCCTAATATTCAGCATGTTATCTTGCGTCAAGGGCACAAACAATGTCCTAGCATTACTATTCAGAACAATGTAGAAAAGTAAACACAGCAGGTAGTAATCTAAGTATTGTTTGGCATTAGTCATTTACTTTTCCTGTACGTGACAGCAGGTGATAAGAAAATTGAGTTTGTGTCTATTATTGCTTCTCTCACATTAGCACAATAGCCGAGCAGTTATCAGACCTTTGAATAAGCAGGAAAAGCAGATAAATGGTAACCTTAGTTGCACACTGCACTAACTCAGTAATAATAGGTACTGAAGAATACACTTCCATTGTTCTTCCACTACAACAGATTATAAAATAGAATGAAATATAATACAATATTCCTTTATACAATAATTTCCACACATTCAAAGAGAAAAAGTACCTATCCGTGTATAAAACGGGTAATTCACCGCCAACACACCACTATCATAGTGGACACGACGTAGGAAGAGCATCCCAGCGTAAAACTAGTACCTCTATAACACGTAGGAAGGGCATCCACGCGTAAAACTAGTACTAGTCTCACAACGCCTGCCGTGTAGGCCACCGCTAACGCACACACATCCATAGCGGAACTAAGAAAAAATAAAGTGGGAATGGGATCCAGGCGTAAAACCTGTACTCGTTTCACCAACTCCTGCCGGGTAGGCCACTGCCAACACACCACTATCATGGCGGACATGACGTAGGAAGGCTATCCGGGCGTAAAACTAGTAATCGTCTAACACGTAGAGAAGTGCATCCAGGCGTAAATCTAGTACTCTTCCCACCAATGCCTGCCGGGTAGGCCACCGTCAACGCACTAACATCTGCGCGGGAAACGACCGCCAACACCCAAGAGAATGACCTTGAATTTCATTTCGAACCCCCAATCTCCCACTACTATTTTCCTACAACGTATTCTATGGCGAGTGCCCCATGTTACCTTATCCGACAGAGCAAAATTCTCAAGATGGTAGAGCTGACATGGCAATACCGATTCGCTTCCGAAGCCGGGAACTGCACGAGTATCCGGTACTACCAACTACAGATAAACATAGTTGGTCTGTAAAAACATCTCGCTTCACAGAAAGACCTCTTTACATCCTGTTCGGTTTTCAAACCAATCGTAAATTTGTACACAGTGCTGATGCTTCACAATTTGATCATTGTCAATTAAGAAACCTTCGGCTCTATCTGAATGGAATTATCTATCCTTTCGGAAACATGGAACTAAATTTTGAGAAAACAAATTTGGACCCCTATACGCCATGTTCTGCAATTTTCAGTTTTCGTATTATGAGAAAGAAAATCATCCTTTGTTTCCTCTAGACGAGTTTAAAAACAAAGCGCCTTTGGTTGTCATAGACTGTTCCTACTTAGAAGAAGCCATGAAGGAGTCACCAGTCGACATTCGTCTTGACTTTCAAACAGCTGAAAACATTCCTGCAAACACAACAGCCTACTGCCTTATTAATCACGAAACTACAATAAGCTATTATCATCTACGGGCTGTAAATACATAGGTATACACCATGCAGAAATCAGTCCTTAAAGAGACATGAACTGCACCGATTGTATGGCCATGGAAGGAGACATTCAAAGTCTACCTACCGACTCGTCTCCCACATGTAAGTGTGAGACCTGCGTCTTTCAACAAGCAAACAACACATTAGTGTGTGAGGCTGTAGGTGCCTATAATAAACATAAGTTTTATGGTATATGCCAAAGCATTATTAATACGCTATCTACCATCTAGTTTTGTATCAAAATATGCCTCTATGGATCTAGAATAATCATGGAACCTGCTACCACTTCACCTTAAAATGGTACCAGAAGTTGCCGCTTGCCGGTACTGTAATCGACATTACAATTGGAGAGGTAAAGACAGTTCTAACGGACCAAACCCTATAATTAAAGGTTGTTCAGAATGTACTTTTCGGTAATGTAATCTATTCCTGTCGTGTATACCTATAGTTATTGTTCATTGAATGATCTACCAGGCTTAATTTTTTGTTATACTCCTTATACTATGAGCTGCTTACCATTTTAAACGTCTCACATCTTTTATGTTAAATTTAGGAATTACCTTATTTTAGCAAACATGTCGCTTCCACTCTCTCTGCCAACTCAGTACTATTTCCTAATATTCAGCATGTTATCTTACGGCAAGGGCACAAACAATGTCCTAGCATTACTATTCAGAACAATGTAGAAAAGTAAACACAGCAGGTAGTAATCTAAGTATTGTTTGGCATTATTCATTTACTTTTCCTGTTCGTGACAGCAGGTGATAAGGAAATTGAGTTTGTGTCTTTTATTGTTTCTCTCACATTAGCACAACAGCAGACCTTTGAATAACCAGGAAAAGCAGATAAAGAATAACCTTAGTTGCACACTGCACTAACTCAGTAATAATAGGTACTGAAGAATACACTACCAATGTTCTTCCACTACAACAGATTATAAAATTAAATACAATACAATATCCCTTTACAATAATTTCCACACATTCAAAGAGAAAAAATACCTATCCGTGTATAAAACGAGTAGGTCACTGCCAACACACCACTATCATAGTGGACGTCGTAGGAAGAGCATCCGAGCGTAAAACTAGTACCTGTCTATCAAGTACTCGTCTCACCAACGCCTGCCGGGTAGGCCACCGTCAACGCACTAGCATCTGTGCGGGAAACGACAGCCACCTCATAAGAGCAACCGCCATCTTGCGCAACCATCCCAAGGGCGTCAGATAAGAACCTATGTATAGCGGCCATCTTGCGTAAGCACCCTTAAGGAATCATGTATAGCCACCATCTTGTGCAATTAGCGTCGAGAGATGGCTGCCGTTGAATTTTTCTTTTTAAATTATCCGCCACCATATTTCAAAGGTATGTATCTAAAGAGTGTAGCACTGAGGTTTGCCATGTAAGATGGCGGATGACAGCTGACAAAAAGCGCGTGAGTTTATTTACTAAACAAGAGCACGTGGAATTTTTCAATTTGCCGCCACCACATTTCAAAGGTATCTACCTAAAGATGGCAGCACGGTGCTCTCTTGATTAAAGATGGCGAATGACAGCTAACAGAGCTTTTCAAATTGCCCGCTGCTACATATCATAAAGAGGGCAGCACGGTGCTCTGTGGATTAAAGATGGCGGATGACAGCTGACGAAATTGCCCGCATGATAGCAGCACAGTGCTCTATTGATTAAAGATGGCGGATGACAGCTGTCCAAAAAGCACGTGGCTTTGTTTCCAAACAAGAGCACATAGAATTTTTCAAATTGCCGCCACCACATTTCAAAGGTATCTAGCTAAAGAGTGCAGCACTGAGGTTTGTGACGCAAGATGGCGGATGACAGCTGTCAGAAAAAAGCACGTGAATTTGTTTCCAAACAAGAGCACGTGGAATTTCCCGCCACCACGAAGAGGGCAGCACTGTGCTCAAAGATGGCTGCTGTCACGTAGAATTGTCTGCCACCACAGGTATCTAGCTAAAGAGGGCAGCACGGTGCTCAAAGATGACTGCTGCCAAAAAGTATTTTTCAAATTATCCGCCACCACATTTCAAAGGTAAGTAGCTAAAGAGGGCAGCACTGTGTTCTATAGATTAAAGATGGCGGATGACAGCTGTCAAAAAAGCACGTGGATTTGTTTATCTCGCGCTAGTGAGGTTAAGTTGGTAGCACTAAGGTTTAGGTCCGCCAAGATGGCAGCACTGCGGATGACAGGTGGCGAATTTACAGCTACTGCGATAAAGGGGGCAGCACTGTGCCCTGTAGTTTAAAGATGGCGGATGACAGCTGTCAAAAAGCACGTGGATTCGTTTACAAATTCGACAGCTGTCAAAAAAGCACGTGGATTTGTTTATCTCGCGCTAGTGAGGTTAAGTTGGTAGCACTAAGGTTTAGGAACGCCAAGATGGCAGCACTGCCGATGACAGGTGACGAATTTGCAGCTACTGCGATAAAGAGGGCAGCACGGTGCTCTGTAGTTTAAGGATGGCGGATGACAGCTGTCAAAAAAGCACGTGGCTTTGTTTATCTCGCGCTAGTTAGGTTAAGTTGGTACCACTGAGGTTTAAGCCCGTCAAGATGGCAGTACTGAGGTTAGCGATGCGTTGTTGTCTGTCAAAAAGCACGTGGCTGTCAAAAAACACGTGGCTTGGTTTATCTCGCGCTAGTTAGGTTAAGTTGGTACCACTGAGGTTTAGGCCCGTCAAGATGGCAGTACTGAGGTTAGCGATGCGTTGTTGTCTGTCAAAAAGCACGTGGCTGTCAAAAAACACGTGGCTTTGTTTACCTCGCGCTAGTTAGGTTAAGTTGGTACCACTGAGGTTTAGGCCCGTCAAGATGGCAGCAGTGAGGTTAGCAATGCATTGTTGTCGATGACAGCTGTCAAAAAGCACGTGGCTTTGTTTACAAATTCAAATCTCCCGCCAAAATTCAAATTTCCCGCCAAAAATTCAAATTTCCCGCCTGAATTCAAATTTCCCGCCAAAATTCAAATTTCCCGCGGGAGGAGGCCGCAGAATCCCTGTATTATACTACTGATGAGTGCTTAGACTTCCGAAATTCACATGACTTTTTCCATCGAATACGTGTAGGGATTCAGTGAAACTGCACCAATTTCGAAGTACCTACTTGTTACTAGTATTTTTATTGAACTGTGTACTGACTAACGGAAAAATGTAATTGCCTACCATCTTCAGTCCTGAGCCTGTTGATGCATTCAATGCGTTATATTTTGCTCAAATTATGTTTAAAAATTCACCATAGAAAATTAGTGTGTTTCTCTAAGTTGTTTTATTCGTTTTATTCCTACCATTATTACTTTTCCCTTAAATCATTTTTTTTATTGTAAGTAGACAAAACCACATGTAGAGCATATGCTACGTACGGACTGAGGAGGCTACAAGGAACAACTTTGCAATAATTATCATAGCAACAGCATTCAATTAAAAAAGATCTAAAATGTACATTTTCCTGTGAGAGGGGGAATTTACTTAGAGAGAATTTAATCCCCTGCAATAAACACTAGTAGTTAAGCCCTATGATCCTTCTCCCCCACACCGTTTTCCTGATTTCGCACTCTGGATGAGGCAAAAGATCAGAGTAACTTCAATAAATCTAGAAACTTTACCCAAAATCGACAAGGAAAAGTAATATCTATCACCAAAGAATGCAAATATCTAGGGATAACACTTGAGCCGTCTGCAAAATGCTTCACTAATAATTCGATAGAGAAAGCGACACAAGCTTCATCAGATCACTACAGCAATGGCGCTCTTCAAATCGAAAATACTTACATATGGTACCGAAATTATATCGACACACCTGAATGAAAAGAACTTAGCAAATCTGGAAACAGTTAAAGCAACATACATTAAAAGAGCAATCGGAGGGGCAAAAACAATAAGATCCAGATTAGTCTACCTTTTCGCGTGGGAAACGTTCCTCATAGAGGATCTAAGGACAACGTATCCCCCACCCAACACTTGCTAAGAACACTAACTAGGAAAAGAGAAGAAGTACCCACGGAATTCTATGGAACTGGGGCTATGATCGATCGTACATGGACAGACGAGGCACGTGTTTACAAAACTTCCAGTCCATGGATTCCACCATGCCATTTGCGAAAACCCAACATACCACGAACCGTCAAACTCATGCAAGTATACATTATGTGGACAGTTGTGTGAACGATATCACTTAGAATTATGCAACAAGAGGACTAGATAAATCAGAGGCTATGAGACCAATGGCGCAAGTGTTATAACACTTTCAGTGATGTATGGCTATTTAGCTGCAAAAATCTTTTATTTATTTTACACAACTGAGAACGTGCACTATTTGTTATGACCTTGCAGCAAACTGAACTGAAAAAAGTGATTAAAGCACTATAATTAACCTGCGCTGGAATTCAAAATTAGAGGGAACAGATAGACTCACATTTCCTGACATATAAATTATAATATATAAGTAATAATAATAACAACGTAAACGTTTCCACCTTTTCAATACTAAAATATATTCACGAAATTATAAATTACACGGTACTAGTTTCGACCCATCTAGGGGTCATTATCAGCCGTAATTTATAATTTTGTGAATATATTTTAGTATTGAAAAGGTGGAAACGTTTACGTTGTTATTATTATTACTTATATATTATTCTCAGTTCAATACGGACCAAAAACATGAAATTCATAACCATTAATATAAATTATAGACAGTCCGGAATATTATCGTTGGTAATGCGTTTTCTACTACTTAACGCGATACGAAGTATGTGGCGCGATTCACGAAGATAATACATTTTCTGTACGGACTCACAAATGCACTTAAAGTGAAAACAACATTGAGCATCATTGTTTATTATTTAGTTTTAGAGGACAATTGAAAAGTATTATCGCCCTGCTGAACCGTTGTAAGTAGCTACATTTGGAGGACCAAAAGAGATCGGCCATGACGTGTGTGTGATCGACTAAATATTAAACACAGATTGTTTTTTGTTACCTTTCTAGAGTTATCCTATATTTTGCAAACTCTAAATTCTTCTTTGTTTGTACAGCAGCCAAGACTTGGGTAAATTAGAGGTACGGTAAACCGGTATGACTGATATCACATTCTGTTTCAAATAGTTATTAACGCGCACGAAATTGGATCATCTCGAGCATCATTGATGATTATGGGCAACCATATTTTATTATCACTAATCAGAAGGAAAATGAAAGAGGGCTGAAAATTATTCGAAGAATGAACGTATCAGGAAGAGCGTGAAAATGAAAGAGTCGCGGTCGGAAGACATCAAGAGTTGACCAAGGGAGGTAGGACAGGACTCGGGTAAGGGAACTGTGGTCGCCAAACTGAGAGCACCTGGTTCGCCTCTTACGAGAATACCGGCCCCACAATTAGATTATTTCTGTGGCTGTGACTAGCACGAGCGTCACCTCAGCTGATTTCTCTCCACCTTGTGAGTGGTCACCACTCTTGTATATTTACAGCTTTCGCTGACGTCCTCATCAGTCGTCTAACTATTATTTCCGTAAGGCTTTCAGAAAACTTCGGAAATATCCGTTGGTAAATTATTCCAATCCCTCATTCATCTCCTTCCTATTTCTCCCTCTAGAATTCCTACTTTATCCTCAGCTTATGATTTCTGAAACGTAAGACGGAAGTGAGCGGAAAATGGCATGTTTCCTCCATCCAGACAGAGGACCCTAGCTTCCTGAAGTCAAATGTGTATGTCTGGGAATGACACGACAAGAACTGCACACGTACCACAAGATCATTTAAACTGACTCAATGACTACTCCACTGCTCCAGTCAGATATCCACACATACACGTCGTACTGCCTCGTTCTTATCTTCATCGCCTGCCTGTCGAATAGTACCATGTGGCTTGTGACTGACAACCAATTTTCTCCCACTTGTATTACACTTTCCTGTCCGACCTCCTTTGGTCTACGTTTGCTATTTTCCTACCTCGACGATATTATACTTCCAAGGCTCCTGGAGTTATTCATTTTCATACCTTCTTTCCTCTTCCTTTTTATTTGTTTTTGTGAATACCTTCAAGCAGTAGTCGTGATTTTCTCAGTCCATGTGAGCGCAGGTATTTCTTACAGGTCAGGTTTATCCATATCCTCTCTTGGAAGAATCTACCTTATATGACCAGTCTTTGGATGGTAAGGCTGCTGTCACACAATTTGGTTTGTGTCAATAAGAATGATAGCGCACGGAATATCGGAACAATCAAAGTTTACGTGTAATATTTCACAGCTTATCACGTACAAACGTTCGTCGTATTTCACAACAGAGAGCAACATTCAACTCTTCTCGCAGTTCTAAGACAGATCCTCAGGATTCAACTCCTCCTTCACAGTTTACAACTAGCCAGCAAAGGCAAATTCTTCCTCAGGATGTCAGAGGGATATAAGAGGTAAACAATTTCAAACGGACTTGTACAAAATATCCCTGCAAGAAAAATACTTTTTAAAAAGCAATAAATTGTTCTCACTCTGCTTCTTCTACTGTGACTACTCCTAGACTTGAAAAATGTAAACTTCACTCCCAGCATTACGTCGTTCTGATCAATGTATTCATCTATAATGGAATTGTTTTCTTCTCTGTGGAAGTGTTAATCATCAATCGACTGTAGGATCAACATCATCCTCAATTAGGGTCATTATTATTATTGCAGCCTAGAGCCGCAGTCTCGATTAATGAACTGCTAAACACAAATTACTTGTGAGCATTAACGTTTAGCAGACTGAATGCGCTCGCTTGCATTTCGTGGTTAAGACCAAGGGCAAGTGTTAAGGGAGGTGAAGTTGTCGCCACCATGTTGTGGTAGGATAGAAAAGGCGAGCCGTGTTTAGAAATTTTTAATGCACGCGTATCAAATATTTTGTGATTTATCAGTGGCGGCTGGTTGTATCTGAAGCTGTTTGTTGCACCAACATTTTCAGTACCATATTTTTATAGCTTACAGAAACAACAAGACTATCGTTTAGTAATGAACTAAATTCCTACTAAAATTGAAATTGCAAGCCAGGAAATAAGAGGCTAATTATGCACTGTAACTACACTTACTCTTAATAATAATGTTATTGCCTTCACATCCCACTAACTACATTTTACGGTTTTTGGAAACGCCGAGGTACCGGAATTTCGTCCTGTAGGAGTTCTTTTACATGCCATTAAATCTACTGACACGAGGCACCTTCAAATACCCCCCGGACTGGGTCAGGATCACACCTGCCTAGTTGGGGTCACCGTAGAGCCACTCAGCCTGGCACAGTTACTTTTGCCTCACTTGAAGGGAAAATTTGCTGTCCTGTTTTTCATTGAAGCAAGATGTTGGTAATATTGTGGTTGGTCTGGTATGGCGTGGGAAAAATTACCCAGCAGGTTGGCCGCGCGGTTAGGGTCGTATAGCTGTGAGCTTCCATTCGGGGGATAGTGGGTTCGAACACCACTGTCGGAAGCCCTGAAGATGGTTTTCTGCGGTTTCCCATTTTCACACCAGGAAAATGCCGTGACTGTTCCTTAATTAAAGCCAGGGTCGCTTCCATCCAACTTCTAGCCCTTTCCTATCCCATCGTCACCGTAAGACCTATCTGCGTCGGTGCGACGTAAAGCAAAATTTGTAAATTTAAAAAATGGAAATGAAATTACCTTTGCGAGAGGAGAAAAAGTATAGTGGCGCAATCTAACGGGGATATTTGGAACTGTTTCTCGGTAGGGGACTTGCTAGTCTCGTGCAACTCCCTGCTCTTGTTGGTAAACAAAGCCACGGGCGTTTTTGACAGCTGTCTTCTTGATGGACCCTAAACTCACTTTGAAGGACAATAGAGCATCGCTAACCTCACTGCTGCCATCCTTACGGCACTAAACCTCAAGGCTGCCACCTTAAGCATGTCATAGCGCGGTATTCAAAATCCAACAACAGAACATCGCTAACTGCTATCTTGACTGCTGCTATCTTGACGGGCTTAAACCTTACTGTTGCTACCTTAGTTTTACGCTTTTGTGTTAGTTTACTGTTAATCGCTAAGCTGTTTGCATCATCGAAGTAGAGAGTAACAAGTGTCTAGCAGATTTAAAGGAGAATATGTTAGCAGAATGTAAAAGTCCGTCATGGAAAACCTATTTCTAGGTATATTTGCATAGAGTGAGGAAAAGCATTTTATTTTTCAATGCAAATATTGTAGGAGAATGTTCAAGAACGCATACAACGCTCAACGCCATGAGGCCGCGTGTAATGTAGCTTCATCGAGAACAAAATACAAACAGCTCAACCGTATTCAAGCGAACACTGATTTATTTTTAAAAAGTACACCTCTGCGAGAGATTTTTAATTCTCCCTTGTTGTCTAGGCCTGCTACAAGTTCTGTTACTAAGCACAAACTTCAAGATAAAGAGAGGCAAGATCATGATTTTGACAATAAGGATAATGATGTTGATCCAAACAGTTGTAAAGGGAAAGTAGAAGAAGAAGGAAATCTTACTGTTTCATTGCCATTACAGCTTGATGACTTTACTTCATTTCCTAAGCCTACAACACGTTCTGTCGCAGTGCAAACATCTCAAGAAGAGATGCAAGATAAAGAAGAAGAAAATTTCAACGCTTCATTGCTATCGAAACAAGTTAAGTTTGTACCTAGAAACGCTACTGCTGAAGCACGTATTACATCAAACCAAGTCCCTACACATCAACTGTCTGTATATAGTCTCAAACTTCACAACAAGCCTCTGTTACCCTATGTAGATATAAGATACTGTAAAGACCCCAACGTACTCGTAAAACGTTTACAACTGCTAAGAGCCTATCATGATGCTGGTTACACACAGTATAAAGCAGATATTTTTGAAATAGAGCATGAATTACGTCGTGTAGGTATTATTAAGTAATAGCTCTCCCTCGAGAGTACAACAGCTTAAACACCTCCCTACAATCCCAGCGCTTACCCTCACCTAAGCCATCCTTCAGTAGTCGATGGAGTAGTAATAATCGTATAGATTATTTTCCAACATTCTTCTCCCTTCCTTACGGTGTTAACTCCGCCTCTAGTTGTAGAGACGGCCTCAAGCCCGGATAAAGAGAGGAGAGGTACACTAGCCCGTTAGACCATTAGCCCTTTAGCCCTTTAGCGGTTTATCCTTTTTGTCCATTAGCCCTTTAGCCCATTAGCCCTTTAGCCTATTAGCCTTTTAGCCTTACAAGGAATGTGCGGTAATCTAATCTTCTTAGAACGAAGGTATCCCCTGACATGTTATGAACACATGTTGTATCGGGAACAGTGTTCTATTTTAGTCTTGATCACTTATTTAGTGTTCTGAACACTTCAATCAATGTTCCGATCACATGATGAAGTTAACGACATCGAGTGCAATGTTCGATTCTAGTCATGTTATGTCCAATTAATTCTTTTGTGATTTACAAGTCTAAACATGCATAATAATGTTATCGCTGCACACTCTTGCCTTCGTGATGCAGGTTTAAACTTGTTCGATAGAGCTATGCTTTGACATAAGAGGAGGCCTTAACAGCTTGTGTATAACCGCTATTGATTAAAGATAGTTGCTGTCAAGAAAAATCACGTAGAATTTTTCAAATTACCCGCCACCACATTTGAAAGGTATGAGGTTTAGTGCTGTAAAGATAACTGCACGATGCTTTGTTGATTAAAGATGAGGGCTGTAAAAAGTAGCACGTAGAATTTTACTAACAAGAGCACGTGGAATTTCAAATTGCCCTCTACCGTATGCATAACAGCAGCCGCCATCTTTCGCAATAGCCTCTAACCTAGCTTTCTTCATCAGAGCAGCCACTATCTTATGCGAGCACCCCTAGGCCGTATCATAAGGAGCTATGTATTGTCACCGTCTTGTCGCTGCTACCTTGCGCAAGCACCCCTAGGGCGTCTCATAAGAGCAGCAGCCATCTTGCGCAAGCGCTCTTAAGCCGTCTCATAAGAAGCTATGTATAGTCACCATCTTGTAGAATTAGATAGCCGTCAATGCCAAAGGACCTAAGTAGGAACCGAACCGTTCATCTCATCATTAAACCTCTTTTTTCTTATGCTATCATGTTCCTGATACCGCGAACCTACGTAATAGGACGAAAAATGTTGTCTATTTTGCTCCACGACGCACCGTTTTTGAGATATTTAACATTTTGAATTTAAGCCCCAAATTTAATTAATCGAACTAGCACGGCACGTTAGCCTCTAAGCTAGCTTTCTTGACAAGAGCAGCAACCATCTTGCGCAAACACCCTTAAAGCTTCTCATAAGGAGTCGTGTAAAGCCGCCATCTTGTGTCAGCCATCTTGCGCAAGCATCCTTAGGGCGTCTCACGCCATCTTGTGCAAGCACCCTTAAGCCGTCTCATAAGAGCAGTCACCATCTTGCGCAAGCATCCCTAGGGTGTCTCATAAGGAGTCATATATAGCCGCCATCTTGCACAAGCACCCCAAGGGAGTCTCATAAGAACCTATGTATAACAGCCATCTTGCGTATGCACCCTTAAGGAGTCATGCATAGCCACCATCTTGTGCAATTAGCGTCGAGAAAATGCTGCTGTAGAATTTTTTAAATTATCCGCCACCATATTTCAAAGGTATATACCTAAAGAGTGCAGCACTAAGGTTTGTGATGCAAGATGGCGTATGACAGCTGACGGATTTTTTTTAAAATTTGCCCGCAAGATAGCAGCACGGTGCTCTGTTGATTAAAGATGGCGGATGCAGCTGTTGAAAAAGCACGTGGATTTGTTTCCAAACAAGAGAATGTGGAATTTTTCAAATTGCCGCCACCACATTTCAAAGGTATGTAGCTAAAGAGTGCAGCACGGTGCTCTCTTGATTAAAGATGGTGGATGACAGCTGTCGTAAAAGCACGTGAGTTTGTTTCCAAACAAGAACACGTAGAATTTTTCAAATTGCCGCCACCACATTTCAAAGGTATGTAGCTAAAGAGTGCAGCACGGTGCTTTGTTGATTAAAGATGGCGGATGAAAGCTGTCAAAAAAGCACGTGGCGTTGTTTCTAAACAAGAGCACGTGGAATTTTCCGCCACCACATTTCAAAGCTAAGTAGCTAAAGAGTGCAGCACTGAGGTTAGCGATGCAAGATGGCTGATGGCAACTGTCAAAAAAGCACGTGGATTTGTTTCCAAACAAGAGCACGTAGAATTTTTATAATTGCCGCCACCACATTTCAAAGGTATGTAGCTAAAGAGTGCAGCACTGTGCTCTCTTGATTAAAGATGGCGGATGACAGCTAACGGAACTTTTCAAATTGCCCGCTACTACGTGCTTAAGTAGGTAGCCATAAAGAGGGCAGCACGGTGATCTGTTGATTAAAGATGGTGGATGACAGCTGACGAAATTGCTCGCTACTACGATAAAGATAGGAGTACGGTGCTCTGTTGATTAAAGATGGCGGATGACTGCTATCAAAAAAGCACGTGGCTTTGTTTACCGATTCAAATCTCGCGCTAGTAAGTTTAAGTTGGCACACTTTATCGTCGGATCAAGATGCATTGCAAGCTGTTCGAGCTCAAAGCGCTACAGCAAAGCGATATAAATACATAATAATCAGTGTGTTACTCGCCACTCCTTCACTCTCCTCACGACACGATGGTTCACTCCAGGCTTCCGTAATTTGTGTGCACCGGTTACTGTAGTAATTATTAATTTGTGTCTTCATTTCTTTAACTTTATTGGAGTTTGTCCGTCTTTCTCCCACCCGGGAGCCACACACACATATTTTTCCTTCCTTTTCCGTTTTTACTCACATTAGTCTTCATCTTAATCTCCATGTTTCGTTTTTCTGAGTCAGGCTTTCGTTGTTTTTATTTAATGTATCATATTCGTCCCGACCGTCTTTGTTCATTCCGATATCACAACACGCAGACCTACGTTCAAGCCGTCATTGTTAGAGAAGTCAAAGACTCCGCGAAACGTGAAGAATTTTACTTTTATTCCCGAAAGATAATCTTGTCCGGTACAAACGTCACTTTAATGTAACTGGTAACATCTCGCCTTCCTGTAATGATTCTATTGTATTTGTTTTTTATGTACTGTGAGTTTAAACTTAATTCATTTTGAGTGCTACGGTTACCTCCGTAATGTAATGCTTGTGCTAATAATAAAATAATAATAATAATAATAATAATAATAATAACAATAATAATAACAATTCAGCCTTTGACCCTCCTCACAGCCAAACACGTCGCCCGTAGTCGTCAAATCGAACGACATATTCCAGACCATTCTGGTCATACACCATTAAAATTACGCTTTCCATTTAACGTAACTGTTTAAAGAAAGGCACTCTGACACAACATAAGGACTGACTGGACAGAGGTACTAAATGAAAATCTTGTGCTGTCATTGGTTCTTAGGAAGCAACTTATGCATCGAAGCTTAAAACAATTACGTGAAAGGGGTTTCTTGACGTGGTTATCATTTATTTGTCCCCGAAAAAATGTTGCGAGGATTAGTGACAAACATTTCAGTATCATAAAACCTCCATTCAGAGAAGATTAAGGCCAATAATTTCAATACATTCACTTGAAGATACGACAAAATTGCCTCAGTCCGAATAGTCATAACTGAAGTAGCTTCATGAAGTTTATCTTTACAGCACTCGATGTAACGTCGAAATCGGGTAGGCAAGTACATAAATCAAGAGTTTACGAACTCGATAACGATTGAACCGTGCAGCACGCTCAGCTGTCCACGTACACAACAATAAATACATTACTGGAACGTCTTACGGTATATAAAGCGTAGGTTTCTGTCAAGAATCACCAGATTCACCATGAAGACCTTACTACTACTGCTACTTCCAGCTGTACTGGGTAAGTAAGACAACGGGACAAGAACAGTACATTTTAAATTCAAGAAAGTTTTGTATTCGCACCCATTCGCTCATTAACTAATGTCTAAAGATCAGATACCGAAAGATTCGTTCGGATCGAAAATTGGTAGAGAAGCTACTAAGAACTGCCGAACCGTGATGACCTTAGTACAATCTTAAGTCGGGATCCTGAGAAGACATCGAGAGCATTCAGTTCCATATAGGAAACTAACTACACCCAAATAGAAGTAGCAGATGAGAAGATCACCGGTATGAGCGATCTCCCTACACCTGATTATATTTCATCTTACTTACCATTGTTGTGAATCAAATCTCACAAAATATACCGTATTTTACAACGGGCTGTATTGTAACTGCATACATTTTCATTACAGAATGTTATTCCTTTCAGAGTTTAGCCAGCTATTCTCTGTAAATTTACTAAACGCTCCCAAAATCCTCTAAATATTTGTAACTAGCTCTGTGGCGTCTCTTAGACCCTTACATCTTATCTAAAAATCATTAGAAAGTAAGTCTACCCGTCATCGTCTTGGTCTGCCTCTACTTCTCTTACTCTCCATGATCGAATTCAATTCCGCAAATAGTGAAAGGTACAGGTGAGAATATTAGTCTTTACAAATGTAAATTTAAAGTATTTTAATATTAATTTTATCTACAGTTGCATACACGCTTAAGGACGTCATGGTTTCACACCATTATTTTTCTTGTTTATTTTACGCCCACATTGGAGCACTGAATTCAATCTATATACAGCCAAGTCTTATGAATATTGGTTACAAATTTGGTTGATGTCTCTTCTTTTGTTCCCAGAAATGTTTCATTCTCTCTGACCTGGCTGCCCGTTCTTCGTCAGTTATGTTGTACTGTTTGCGTCTTCAGTTTAAGTTATTTCTCAGGATCCTCTTCTCTTCTCTGTTTTCAATTTGTTGAATTGTCAAGCCTAAATCTTCTTGGACTTCTTTGAACCAGTGATTTTTAGATTTACTTTTCCAAAAGTAGTTGAATAAATGTTTGAGTATCCTAGTCTCTGGTAGTCGTGCTATGTGACAGAAAAAAGCAGATCTTCTTTTCCGCATTGTATCTATTATAGACTCAGTCTCCTGGTATACAACTTCATTAGGCAGTAATCGCCATTGTCCATCTACTTGGTGTTTTTTGTTTAGAATTGTTCTAATGATTCGTGTATTTTCTGTCATTTATCTGTAGTTGATTTCGTATTCAAATTGAATTAGGTTCCACTAGCATAGGTTGCTTCAGGCTTAATATCGGAGTTGTAGTGTTTAAATTTTGCATTTATCGAGAGAGATTTTTTTGTAGGTTGGCCAAGTAATGTGTTGTGCTTGTTTAAATTTGGTAATTCTATTTTCCACTGATATTTTCTCTTTTTAGTTTCAAGTTATAATCTCTCCAAGATATTTAAATGTATTAACAACCTTAATTTGTTTGTTACTAGTCAGTGTAATAGGTGATGTTTCCACTTTGAAGGATGGCATCATTTCCGTCTTTTCAAAGGAGATTTGTAATCCATTTTTTGCTGCTATTCGTTCCAATTCTTCAATTTGGAATTTAGCCTCTTCCACACTACTTGCAAGTAGCGCAAGGTCATCTGCAAATGCTAGACAATTGAGTTTGATATTTTTGCCAATCTTGATGTTTGGCTGACATTTCTTAGACCATTCTCGCACGACTTTCTCCAATGCACAGTTAAATATTACCGGTATTGGTGAGAGACCATTCCCCTGTCGAAGTCCAGTCCGGATTTCAAATGATTCAGACAACTCTCCTCGGAATTTAACTTTTGATCTAGTGTTCTTGAGGGTAACACCAACGAGATTAATGAGTTTGTGGTATAACCCAAATTCGTTAAGGATTTTAAGTAATGACTCATGATGAATACTGTCATATGCTTTCCTGAAGTCAACAAAAGTGATAACTAGCTTTTTGTTTCTCGTTCTTTTATGTTTCATAATCCACTTAAGACTAATGATTTGATCAGGACAACTCCTTCCAGGTCGAAATCCCCCTTGATACTCTCCAAGTTCTTGGTCGAGCTGTTCTTGAATTCTCGTGAGGATAATTCTAGACAGGATCTTATATGTGATATCAAGTAGAGTGATCCCTCGGTAATTATTTGCATCCAGTCTATCATCCATTTTGGTATTGGATGAATTATAGCTGTATTCCATTCTGCAGGCAGTTTTTCAGAGTTCCATATGTCTATGATGTGTTTGTGTAGGTTCTGAAGTGTTTAGTTATTTGCATTCTTCCACAGATCTGCAACCACTTTATTTTCTCCTGCAGCTTTATAATTCTTGAGCCAATTAATCTCTTGAAATACCTCATGGAAATCTTGTGAAATAACCTTGTCTAAGCGTGTTTTTTTTTTGATCAGGTGAAAATTCTAGGTATTCTTTTGGGTCTTCAGCATTTAGTAATTCTTTGAAGTGATCAGCTAGAATTTTGGCATTCTCCTGATTATTGAGTGCTAGTTGTCCTTGTCTATTTCTCATCATAAGTGTAGGTGGAGTATACCCTGCTTGATATTGTTTAAATGTCCTGTAATAGTCTCGTGTCTTATGTTGTTTGAATGATTCATCTATGTTAGCTAGGTTTTCTTTTTGATGGTCTCTTTCGATTTTTCTAAGTTCTTTGGCCGTTTGTCTTCTAGCAATAGTTAGTTCATCTCGAGATTGTGCCGTTTCCTTTTGTTGGTCATTTAGCCACGCTTTGTGTCTTTCACACCATTATTATTCTAATTGAATTAAGACCCAGCCATATTTTATTCATTTAATA
Organism: Anabrus simplex; assembly: GCF_040414725.1. Lineage (NCBI taxonomy): Eukaryota > Metazoa > Arthropoda > Insecta > Orthoptera > Tettigoniidae > Anabrus > Anabrus simplex. The sequence goes on along the minus strand of NC_090276.1, from coordinate 84,014,688 downwards.
CCTACTTATACAATGCAATCTAATTAAATTATACATATTACTTCTTGGTAGCGGTACCGACATATTATTTACACAATGGTTTATTGCAAACACCAGAGCGGGAAAATCAAAGGCAACTCGTTTCAAGAATTCCCATGTGATGCAGACCCAGGACAGAAATGGTTGAAAAACGTGTCACGGGACAATTTCTTTCCAAGTTTCGAATCCAAAACATCCCTTGTTTGTAGTCTGCATTTTGCTGAAGCAGATTACTGTCCCGGACTAAGAACAAGAAAATTGAAAGACAGAGTTGTTCCTTCCGTATTTAAAGATTATGCCCAATTCAAATCAAAACTAGAAAAGTAGACAATAAAGAAACTTGAACTAGGGCAAAAGACTGGAAAGAATAGGAAGAGAGAAGAGAATTTTGATTATGAATCAGCTGTTTACGATAACCATAAGTCAGCTGGCAGTCTATTGGAGTGCAGACAACCAACAGTGTTTAGGAGCCAGCAAAGCAAAAACTGTTTGAGAATGAAATTGTGGCTCGGCTATCAGAAAATAAAGGAGCTGATTTGAAAATAGAGAAAGCGACGATGGATGAGTTCAGAAATTAGTACTATTTTCATAAAAAACAATAAAGGACGCAATCCTGAAGAACTCATTCATGCTGGACCAAGAAGCTGGTCAGAAACCTGCATAAAACAGTACGCAATCTGACAATTTGTAAACGCACGAAACCTTTTATCCAAGTTAGGAGCACATGGAGTCGTTATCTAGGCGACACATAGTGCCAAATACGAGTGACTGATCTCCTCAAAGAAAGGCTTAGTATAGAAAATGAGAGAATGAATGAGGGTGAAAAAATAGTGCTCCCTCATTATTGATGAAATAGCAATAAAGGAGCAATTGTTATATATGACAAGAAGGTGGTCATGAGGATAGTCTAGCGTTATGTCCATTTCCATAGAGAGCCAATAGTTTGTTATGCTTGTAGCATGTCAACCTCTTTCAAACTTACCCTTGCCTATTTCTTTTTGAAGAGGCTGTCAGGTGTTGTAGTGTACAATGTGACACCGCCAGTCAAACAGGTTGAAACTATTGGTTTCGTAATGTTCAGATTGGTTACGTCACTGCCTTCGTGATGTACAAGCCGTACTGTAGCTCCGATGACGTCACGAAAAGAGGCGAACTGTTTCCTCCGTCCGACCCGTGCAATGCAAGGAAGTGATACGTCTGTACCTTGTGATTATGAAATATTCACAAATATTGTATTAATACAACAGGTGAGATCATTGACACCTGAAATCGCATCATAACTCGTAAGTCAGGTCCATGTAATTTTAGGAGAAGTAGGTTTGAAGTGAGATCTACGCGGTCAAAGCTTAAGGGGTTTACTCTTCAGTGTAACCAACAAATAATTATTAACTATTAATACAAATATGGAGACAACAAACGTACAGAAATAATAATAATAATAATAATAATAATAATAATAATAATAATAATAATAATAATAATAATAATAATAATAATAACAATAATTGTACCGGGTGGTACACCCCCATGCCGCTAATTCAAACTTTGCGCCAGTTGAAACTCCCCTACTGGCGGAAGCCTGAACTTTATCTACGGCGTACATTTTTCAAGTTTCTCAGAAGATGTCACTACTTGTAAATTTTGAAGTTTCTGAACTGGGTCGTTTTCGATGTATTTTTTTTTTTGCCTGTAGTAAGAAGTGTGGACATTCTCTTCCAGATGGCACTACTGAAGAAATACAATTATGCACCCTAGTGCGAAGTGAAAGAACTATGTTTTTGAAGAAATTTTGTGTTTATAAGTTTGTTCTTTGTTAAATTTCTTTCAGTTATTGTTTATGTTGGCAATATTAACCCCTACCTTCCGCCAGGTTTTTATTTAGCCAATCTCGAATTTCTTTAATTAATTTATGACCAATCAGGTGTATCTTCTTCAACTTGGATATGTTGCTTAACCCTAACCAATAAAATTCGTGTGGGAGGGTGTTCTCATTCCTGAAACGCCTCGAACGTTCCGCGAGAGTATATAAACTGCTGATTTTCGGGTCTCCGCGCCACTTCAGTAACATCTTTCAGTGTGTAAAGTACGTAGCAGGGGGCGGGAAGCGCCTCTTTCTTCGGGCAGCAGTTCAACCACAAGGTAATGGCCTTTTAATAACTTCTTTTCTTGCTAGCTCAGCAGTTTAACTCTCGGGGCAGGTCCGAAGCCTTTTCCATGTAACTTTCCTTTAAAATGTAAAGACACTCGGTATCTATTTTTTCTGTTTTAACTACAAATTGGGATAGAGAGTGCTTAACCCTCTCGAGCTCCCACTCATTTTGCTTCGAGGTGAACTTATTTTCTCAACCGTTTCTTCCTGTCTAGCGTAATGTAAATTGTCTTCTCATATAAGTCACCTCTTTAGTATGGGATTAGCCCTTGCATTAACGGCCTAGTGCCAAGTAGGTTTTGAACAAAATGTATTAGGAGTGCAGCTTCGCCTCCTCTCAAATTAGTATTGTCGAGGCCATGTAATATTTCTGTTTCTTCACTTAATAGGCCTCAGTAGGTTGGGTATCTTTTTACCCCTGTGTCTATGTCCTTGGAGGACAGCTTGAAAGTTGAGTTTGGTGTGGCCTTTGTTAGGCTTAAACTTTGAGAGCGGATCGCTCTTTTGAAATTGATTTTGGGTGCCTCGAGGAGGCTTTACCTTGTAATTGGGAGCAAGTGCTTCTGAACATGATTGGGGTCTTCTGCCCCTTTGTCGAATCTTGTTTTTTGGGTAAAGTTGGGCTAATTGCTTAAGAATTGTGAGTCCGGGGCTCGAAGCCCAAATCCTGTGAATACTGTAATTGTACATTTGTTACCTTGCTACTCTGTACCTGCCATTCTTGTTATTTCCTGATTTTGCTAAGAAAATATAACCTTGTTAAATTTTATCTTAACTTTAATTTCGTATTCTGAGACCTGTTCACCCCCGCACCTTCTTCCACCTCTGCTGTTCCACAGATACCTCGGAACAACAACAATAATAATAATAATAATAATAATAATAATAATAATAATAACAATTGGAAGACAATGCTCTGCACTAAGACAGAAAATAAATGTATCATGTCCGACACAATTAAAATTGAACGTGGTATATTTCAAGGAGATTCATTAAGTCCTCTGTGGTTTTGCCTTGCAATGAATCCCCTATCCAATCTTCTAAAAGCTACTGGTTTTGGATTTGATATTAAATATAACAATGGGAAACACAGAATATCTCATTTGTTTTATATGGATGATCTGAAAGTGTATGCCCACAACGAGACACAAATGAACGCCCTGCTGAATATAATAGACTCTTACTCATCTGATGTGGGAATGACGTTGGGAGTAAAGAAATGCAAGCTGCTAACAATTGAACGTGGTCGGTACACAAACTCCCAACCATATGAACTCCATACCGGATCTTTAATTGAGGGAATGACACAAACAGAAACATACAAGTACCTTGGATTTGCTCAGAATACAACTCTGGAACACAAGAAAATCAAACAGGAACTCACTGATAAATATACATCGAGGTTGCATCAGATTTTGCGCAGCTACCTAAATGCCAAGAACAAAATTAAAGCAATAAACACGTACGCTATTCCAACCCTTGTTTATTCATTCGGAATTCTGAAATGGTCTGCTACAGAAATAGACAGCATACAAAGAAAAACGAGAACTTTGCTCACCACCTATAGATTACATCATCCCAATTCATGCATGGAAAGGGTCACTCTCCCACGAAAATCGGGAGGCCGAGGAGTACTGGATCTTCAAGTCATGCTCCTGAATCAGATAAAGAACCTACGGAGATACTTCCATAAAAAGCAAGAAAACAGCCTTCTCCATAAAGCTGTAGTACTTACTGACAAGTACACTGTTCTGTATCCATACAATGCCTCTGACCCACATACAAATCACCAAGTATCCCTGCAGAAGAAAGAAAGGACATGGCGAGAGAAGACCCTCCACGGAAAATACTACAGCAATCTAAACCAACAGAGCATAGACAAGAATGCGTCATGTATGTGGTTACAAAGTGGGCGTTTATTTGGGGAGACAGAGGGATTTGCAGTTGCTATACAAGACCAAGTAATAGCTACAAACAATTACAAAAAGTACATCATCAAAGACACCAGTGTACTCTCCGACAAATGCAGACGATGCTCCATTCATCTCGAGACCATCGACCATATCACTGCGGGCTGCCCAGTACTTGCCCCCGTAGAATACACGAGACGACACAATCATGTCTCGGGAATCATACATCAGGCACTTGCTCAGGAAAACCAATTAATTCAGGAGTGTATCCCTTATTACAAGTACCATCCAAGACCATTCCTGGAGAACGAGTCGATTAAGCTTTATTGGGACACTGCTGTAGTGACAGATAAAACAGTCAACCATAACAGGCCAGACATCATACTGGTAAACAAGAAAACTGGGACGACTTTCATTATTGACATCGCTATCCCCAATGACACCAACATTGACAGGAAGTACAGTGAAAAAATCTCCAAGTACAAAGAACTTGCAGAAGAGATAAAGAGGATCTGGAAGATGAAACTGGTACGAATAGTTCCTGTGATTCTGTCAGTCAACGGCCTCATTCCACACACACTTCACAAGAGTCTGCGAGAACTGGGTCTTCCACCGAACATCTACAAAATTATGCAACATTCTGTCCTCCTGTCAACATGCAACATTGTGCGATCATTCCTCTCGCAAGAATGAAGATCCCGTGATCTACAGTTTTGTATATACCTGTACATCAACATTTGTATTATAATGTGTAAATAGTTTAATTATGTAAGGCACTTGGTGCATCCCGTGCCCCATTACTACCCATATTTCCTGTGGAGAAGTGTATGAATAATAATAATAAATACCTCCATACCTATAGATGATCATAAATACAGTACCTTCTTGTTTTCTTTTCTTGACACTTCTGGCATTATCCTTAATTCCACACAAACATTTGTATCAATATTCTTTTTAGTAATAGCCCATGTTTTTCCAAATATTAATACACTGACCAGCAAGATCTGTGATTACTTCCCACATGAACGGAAATTGCCGAGGAAAAATTTCTTAATTATTACTTAAGTATTCATTACTTAATCATTGCGTTGCATTGCTTCTAACTTCTAAATATAATCTACCAGCAATATTTTAATTTTAACATTTTAAAATGTATGCATCAAAATGTGAAAATCATACAACAGAAAATGAGGTTACATAAATATAATCTACCAGCAATATTTTGATTTTAACATTTTAAAATGTATGCATCAAAATGTGAAAATCATACAACAGAAAATGAGGTTACATAAATGGCATTTAGTTCTACATTTTTAGACTGCGTTTTCCTTTTACTCGCATTAATTTTGGAGAGAAAGAGCAGCGCGTACTCAAGAAATAACCATGTGTACGATCAATTCGTTACTGTCCAGTTCCGTATCAACAATAAAATGCCCTGCTGTAAAGAAAGTCAAAGCAGAACTCGGGAAAATGAGTGAGACATACTCCTTTACTCTTCGTAACAGGCAGCTTACATTTCCGGTTGGGATTGTCGTTATTCATAAAGGCATCCTGTCCTCATATGAAGAAAATAAAAACAATAGAGTATATTTACTTGAATAGTTGTATTTTCGCCGCAGTATGCACACGTTCTTATCATTGTGGCACTTGCGAACTTTCACACACTGTGTTTAAATTCGCAAGTAGTATAATTGGACGGTTCTGCGGCCGTCTCCGCCTCCGGGCTCCCAGGGGCCCCTCCGCATCCCGCGGGAAATTTGAATTTTGGCGGGAAATTTGAATTTTGGCGCGAGATTTGAATAGGTAAACAAAGCCAAGTGCTTTTTGACAGCTACGTGCTTTTTGACAGACAACAACGCATCGCTAACCTCAGTACTGCCATCTTGACCGGCCTAAACCTCAGTAGTACCAACTTAACCTAACTAGCGCGAGATAAACAAATACACGTGTTTTTTGACAGCCACGTGCTTTTGACAGACAACAACGCATCGCTAACCTCAGTACTGCCATCCTGACGGGCCTAAACCTTAGTGGTACCAACTTAACCTCACTAGCGCGAGATAAACAAATCCACGTGTTTTTTGACAGCCACGTGCTTTTTTGAGAGCTGTCATCTGCCATCTTTAAACTACAGAGCACCGTGCTGCCCTCTTTATCGCAGTAGCTAGAAATTCATCACCTGTCATCGGCAGTGCTGCCATCTTGGCGGGCCTAAACCTTAGTGCTACAAACATAACCTCATTAGCGCGAGATAAACAAATCCACGTGGTTTTTTGACAGCTGTCATCCGCCATCTTTAATCTATAGAGCACAGTGCTGCCCTCTTTAGCTACTTACCTTTGAAATGTGGTACGTCACAGCTGTCATCCGCCATCTTGCATCGCAAACCTCAGTGCTGCACTCTTTAGCTAGATACCTTTGAAATCTAGTGGCGGCAATTTGAAAAATTCTTTATGCTCTTGTTTGGCAACAAACCTATGCGCTTTTTTGTCAGCTTGTAATGGAGTTTGTATTACTCCATTACCTTAGAACTACATATATTGGATTCCATTTATATAGTTTAGTATTATGGTGTGCGTGTCCACGAATTAAGAGTTCGAGATTCCATGGTCCCTTCTCGGATTTGCGCATGGGGAGCCATCTTGCGGTGGACTTGGTTATGGAAACACGAGGTGGCTAGTGTGTGCTGCGATCTGTCTGCGAAACGTGAAGTTTACCTGGCGAGGGACGTGCTCGACAATGATGTCTGAGGGTTTTTGTTTTTTTTGAATCCTTGGGACTGAATTGAAGAGACGCTCTGAAGCTAAGCTCTTGGTTGTGGTTTAATGACAAGTTCATTGTTCAAGAAAAGAAGATGTTGGTGAATTTCGATCCGGGTTAATGGATTTCCACCTGAGCGTTAGGCTCGAAGTTTGGTTTGTTCCTTTTGAAAAGATTTTTCACTTCTAACTATCCGACCTCGTAAGTAGATTCATATGTACTTCTGAGCTGGGTTGATATCGCCGAAGAAACTACTATTTATAACGTTTGAAGACATCGAGAAAATTTATGGCTATGATATCTGAAAAATGGAATATTTGATGTTTCGGACATTTGTTTTGAGCATTTAAAGTGAAGGACTTTTCCTACTGGTCTTGTTATGAACTTGTAAAATTCAATCTAGGTTTGGGGTTTCAAGGTTCGATTGTAACTATGATATTAATTTTAACTTTGGGTTCTGTTACTTAAGGTTTCATGCGCATGAAACAAGATTTTATATTTGGGGAGCTCCTCACTATGGTAAATATGTATGTAGTATCGGTGCAACCTAATTCATTTTTCTTATTTCCCTTTAAATAATAATTATTATTTGATTACTAAATTTTTCAAACCTATTCGAGGGTGTTAGGTAATGTTGGAATTTGTTAAGATGAAAACCTTTCTGTGGTTAACTCGGTACTGGTGTAGCCATTTTGAATTACGGTGACTCTGTTTTGTTTCTGTACGATGTAATAGAATGCACACGTGGGTGGGGGTTGTCCTATTGGATGTGACAGCCGAGGATCTGAGATGATTATTGACGGCTAGAACCGTGTGCTCTGATGGTCTTGATTTTGCCGCCTAGTGGTGGACCGGTTGCTGTTTGGTGATATTCAAGTGATTTAAGTTTCGGTCACTGGTGTAATGTTCTGTTAGTTAATCCTTCTTGTGGATCATGTACCTTCATTTGGATTATTTCTTGAAGATTACTGATGTAATATGGGTTGGTAGGGTATGACCGAGATTGTCATTGGAGAAGTTTTCATCTTCAAGATTGTAACTGTGAATTTATAGATTTTAATTGTCATTAGATTCTCTTTAATTAATGCATCGACCTTGATGGTTTAATTTTCAGTTAATTTTCGCTTTTAATTGATCCAGTTGCAACATTTAAATTTTATATCAATTGTAGTTAGAGAGGTCGGTTATTTTTTATTTAGAAGATTTTGTTAATTAAAGTTTTCTTTTCCTTCAAATTTATTCAGTAGTTATTATTCCAGCCTTTAGCTAATTTAATTTGTTTTATTGATTCGCCTGGCCTCTTGGCCCTGTTGCTTCTACAAATTGCGACGACCTTCTTTTGGGATTGCACCGTAAGTGATGTGGTAACTATTATTCTTGTTTTCTTGGTACAATCCCTGGTCGTGCTATACGCTCTACCTTCGTATTTCATGTAGTAAGAGTGTACCGTGCTGCCCTCTTTGTGCCGGTGGCAAATTCCACGTGCTCTTGTTTGGAAACAAACTCACGTGCTTTTTTCTGACAGCTGTCATCCACCATCTTACATCACAAACCTCAGTGCTGTACTCTTTAGCTAGATACCTTTGAAATGTGGTGGCGGCAAATTCCACGTGCTCTTGTTTGGAAACAAAGCCACGTGCTTTTTTGACAGCTGTCATCCGCCATCTTTAATCAATAGAGTACTGTGCTGCTATCATGCGGGTAATTTCGTCAGCTGTCATCCGCCATCTTTAATCCACAGAGCACCGTGCTGCTCTCTGTAGTAGCGGGCAATTTGAAAAGTTCTGTTAGCTGTCATCCGCCATCTTTAATCAAGAGAGCACCGTGCTGCCATCTTTAGCTAGATACCTTTGAAATGTGGTGGCGGCAAATTGAAAAATTCCACGTGCTCTTGTTTAGTAAACAAACTCACGCGCTTTTCGTCAGCTGTCATCCGCCATCTTACATCGCAAACCTCAGTGCTACACTCTTTAGTTGAAATATCGTGGCGGATAATTTTAAAAGAAAAATTCTACAGCAGCCATCTCTCGACGCTAATTGCACAAGATGGTGGCTATACATTTTATTTATTTATTTATTTATCATGCCTTTGTAGGTGGCGAAGTTAGGGCTCTTGGCCCTCTCTTACACTTAACCACTGTACACATCATTGAGAGCAGAGTTTGAGTACATATTATATAATAAATGATAACCTACACAAAAATACCTTACACTTTTCTAACTCACATTCATACGATCATTCATTCTTTCCAGTCATACAAGTTAGTCAGCTGCATTCAGCAGGTAGTCTCGGCAAGCAGTCTTAAATTTAAGTAATGAAGTGGAATTTCTGACGCTGACAGGCAGGGAATTCCAAAGTCTAGAACCCGCCACAACAAAGGAATTGTTGTACATGGAGGAGCGGTGAACAGGAATAGAAAGGGAGGAACCAGAGCGGGTATTACTGCAGTGAAAGGAGGACAAATACTTAAGCTGGGATGAAATGTATAGTGGTCTGTCTTCAGAGAGCAGTCTGTATATCTGTATCAGTATGTGATACATCCGTCGTTTGTCAGGGTTTAGCCATGAAATTGTGTGATAGTATGGGGTAACATGTGCGTCATAACTCAGACTGTATATAAATCTAAGGCAACAATTAAGCGCTCGCTGAAGTTTCGAAGTCTGCTCTTTTGTTGCGTCTACCAGTATGACGTCACAGTAGTCGAGGACGGGAAGCACTAGCGTTTGTATGAGTTTGACTCTCACAATACAAGGTAAAATATCGCTGTTTCTTTTAACCGAATGAAGTATCGAAAATATTTTTTTACACACATTCTTAATATATTCAGACCAATTTAAAGTTTCGTTCATTGTCACTCCTAGATTTCTCACAGTTTGGCTGAATGGGATAACTCTACCATTCAGTATAACTGAAGGAATAGTTTCGTATCTTAGTGTGGCCAACAATTTTTGAGAGCCAATAATGATTGCTTGCGTCTTGGAGGGATTAAGGAGGAGGGAATTTTTCAAGGAGTAAGCGTTAAGTCGCTGAAGGTCAGCATTGATGCCTGCTATGGCATGCGGCAAATCAGAGGTCTTACAGTGACAGTAAATTTGTAAGTCGTCCGCATAAAGATGGTAGCTACAATTATTTAAATTAGATGAAATGTCGTTTATATACAAAATAAAGAGCAATGGGCCTAAAACATTACCCTGCGGCGTGTCTTCCTTCCTGGTTCGCCAGTGAGAGGTTTGATCAAGGGTTATAATTCGTTGCGCGCGATTTTTTAGGTACGATGAAAAGAAATTAATAGTTCGTTGATCGAAGTAGTAAGATCGCATCTTGCTTAATAGAGTCTGGATGCTTATAGTGTCAAATGCGCTACTGAAATCGAGGAGAGTAAGTATTGTCACTAGTCTTTGGTCCATTGCGTGCCGTATGTCATCAGTCACTTTGAGCAGGGCAGTTGCTGTGCTGTGTCCCTTCTTGAAGCCAGATTGCAATGGGTCTAGGAGAGAATGGTTATTTAAGTATTCCAACACCTGCTCGTGAACCAGACGCTCGAGTGCTTTGGAAATCGCTGGTAAGATAGAAATTAGTCTGTAGTCGGATGGTAGGGAGGGGTCAGGTTTCTTAGGCACAGGGATAACATTAGCTAGTTTCCATAGTGAAGGAAAGGTTCCGTTTTTAAGGCAGTAGTTGAAAGTGTGGGTAATAATTGGTAAAACAGCACCAATAATGTTGTGTAAGAAAGTTATAGGGATATCATCCACTCCTCTGGCTTTTGATTTGATAGAATATAATACTTTTTTAACTTTATTAGCAGTAACAGGGTGGAATGTGAAATGTTGTTTGTCAGGTAAAGGGTTCATAACGGGGTTGGGTACTGAGTTTGGGGAATTTAGTACATTAGGTGGTGTTCTTTCTTCAGTAAAAAACTCATTTAAATTATCGAGTGGTATGTCTGGCACATGGGGTTGTTGTCGAGGTTTCCCTATGCCTAAGGAACGAAGCGCGTTCCAAGCACTGCCAGAATTCATGTTTGCAGTCATGTTTTTCAAATATGTAAATTTACGGTTTCTAACGAACTGTTTAACTCTATTTCTAAGGACCCGATAATTTTCGAAGTCACTTTGGTCACGAGTTCGTTTTAAGCGTCGGTAAAGTGCATCGCGGTGGGCCATCATGTTTTTTATTTCACTATTTAGCCAGGGACAAGATGGGCGTGTAACTTTTATCTGTCGTTTAGGGGCGTGTTTATCGTACAGAGTGATTACAAGGGAGTTGAACTTGTCTACTTTCGCGTCTATATCGTCCAATAGGAGTATGTCATTCCAGGGTAGATTGTAAGCGTCATGTCTTAACTCGTCCATATCCATGTCTTTTGTGTTTCTGGAAATAACATACTTAGGTTTATATTTTGGCATTCGGAGGGAGTAGGATAGGTAGATAAGGTCATGAGTGGAGATGGCTGGGACTGGAATCTGGCCGTGAGTTATGACTTTGTTTGGGTTATTTGTCACAATGTGGTCAATAAGCGTGTGTGTTTCGTAGTTTTCTGTGTAAGTATGATTAGTGGGCTCTAAACGGAGGATGGTCATATCACAGGAAGAAAACATGTCAATAAAGTGTTTAGTTTCGTGCGTTTTAGTAAGCAGGTTAATGTTGAAGTCACCTACGGCAATAATATGCTCGTAGCTAGGCAGTAGGTCAAGTAAGCGAAATTCGAATTCAGTCATATTTGTTATTTTGGGCGGCTTGTATACAACAACTATAAGGAGTTTCTGTTGGTTAATAATGACTTCAACAAACATGAATTCTGGCCCTAGCTGTGCATTGTTAGATGATACACATATCACCCGGCTTTTTAAATCGTTTCTGCAGTACAAGGCCACCCCACCACCTCTTCTGCCATCGGATCTATCATGACGTAAGAGAGAATACCGGTCAAGTTGTACCATACCAGAGGGTATGCTCGGAGTAAGCCAGCTTTCGCTAATAGCAAAAATATGGATATTATTTTCCCTCATTATGGCTTGAATTTCGTCGACGTGCGCTACCAAGGAGAGTGCGTTGACATGGCAACACTGTAAACAGTTGGTGGAGGGAGATAATGCCTGTTTGAGGAGCAAGCCGGTGGTGAGAGGTGACGGGGTGAGAGGGGGAATGTTGCCAAGGTCAGTGTCAGGTACAGAGCTCTGGATCAGCTGAATAACGGAATGTTAACGAAATAGTAGAACAGAAATAGCATGCAACTTACCTCGACATCCTGATAAATGTTTACACTGACTACCACTAACACACACATAATACACTTACAAAAACACTTATGAATAACAAGCAGATGCACTATCGAGCTGTGCTGTTCCATTTTAATTGTCACAGTTATCTCGCAGATTTTTTATGTTATCCAGTTCCGCGACAGTGGTGATGGATCTTTTCGTCCCATTAGGCAGGTGAATTACGATGCGTCCGTCTTGGGTCCATACACGGGATGGCCCGAAGTGATCCCTAGCCAGGTTTAATATGCACTTTCGGGTTTTGGTGAGGGACTCTGTGATGAGTACCTTTGTGCCCTTCAGGAGCCGCTTCGCCTTCCACACTCGGTCACGTTCGTGGTAACGGGTAAATTTAACTATTATTGGGCGCCTGCCTGTAGATACCACGTCAGCTGCTGAGCGCTGAGGCTGTCCAATCCTGTGGCACCGGTCGAAGCTCTCCATCGTGAAGTCAACGTTCAAGTTCGTTCGGAAGGTTTCCCTCACTTTTCCGTAAATGTCCTCCCGCGGTTCCTCGGAGACTCCATGGATTAGGAGGCAGTTTCTACGGCTGTACTGCTCTCCTTCATCAGTGAGTGCTTCTTGATGGTCGAGCTGCTATGCTAACTTGCACAACTCTTCTTTCAGCACGGCAAGTTCGAAGGAGATGGCGCCTCGGAAGTCTCGAAAATCCTGACTCAGCGAGTCTAGGGACTCTTCCCTGGGGTTGGCAGAGCTGGTTAACAACTGAAGGCGCGTCTCAAAGTCCTTCATCGTTGCTTCAAAAGCATTAATCCGCTTATTAACTTTCTGGAAGGACATATCTGTTGTTATTTATGTCCAACTCGAACCACACTTTACAAGATCGCTTAGTACACACTTGCAGGACAAATATGCTACCAGTTATGCGGCTTCTGCGAGATATAGACAGAGCACTCCTACGCGTACGTTACAGTAGACGCTATTTTGAACATGACTCCTTAAAGGTGCTTATGCAAGATGGCCGCTATACATAGGTTCTTATGGGACGCCCTTGGGATGCTTGCGCAAGATGGCGGTTATACAAGGCTCCTTATGAGACACCCTAGGGATGCTTGCGCAAGATGGCGGTTGCTCTTATGAGGCGGCTTAAGGGTCCTTGCACAAGATGGCTAGAGATGCCCCTAAGGATGCATGCGCAAGATGGCGGACGCAAGATGGTGGCTATACACGACTTCTTATGAGACGCTTTAAGGGTGATTGCGCAAGATGGCTGCCGCTCGTAGCTTAGAGGCTAACGTACCATGCTAATTCGATTCATTAAATTTGGGGCTTAAATGCAAAATGTTAAATATCTCGAAAACGGTGCATCGTAGAGCAAAACGGACAAAATTTTTCCGCCTAATACCCAGGTTTGCAGTATCAGGAACAAGAAAAACATAGTCTAATGATGAGATCAACGATTCGATTCCTACTTAAGCCCTGTGGCATTGGCAGCTATCTAAATCTACAAGATGGTGGCTGCTCTTATGAGACACAAGATGGCTTGAGACGTCCTAGGGATGCTTACGCAAGATGGCGGACAAAAAATGGTGACTATACATAGCTCCTTATGAGACAGCCTAGGGGTGCTCGCACAAGATAGCGGCTACTCTTATGAAGAAAGCTAGCTTAGAGGCTACTGCGCAAGATAACGGTTGCTGTTATGCATGCGGTGGAGAAAAAATTGAAATTCTATGTGCTTAATCAACAGAGCACCCTGCTGCCCTCTTTGGCTGAAATGTGGTGGTGGATAATTTGAAAAATTATTTTGACAGGTGTCATCTTTAAACAATGGCGACTATACATAGGCTGTTAAGACCTTATCATTCTCCTCCTCCTCCTTCTCTACCTCCTCCTTCTCTACCTCCTCCTTCTCCTCCTCCGCCTATCATGTCAAGGCATAGCTTTATATCGAACAAGTTTAAACCTGCATCGCGAAGGCAAGCATGTGCAGCGATAACATTATTGTACATGTTTAGACTTGCGAAACATAAGAAGAGTAGAATCAAACGCTGTACTCGATACAACATGTGATCAGAACATTGATTGATGTGTTCAGAACACAAAATAAGTGATCAAGACTAGAATCGAACACTGTACTGGATGTCGTTAACTTCAACATGTGATTAAAACATTGTTTGGTGTGTTCATAACACGACATAAGTAGAATCGAACGTTGTACTTAATACAACATGTTAGGGGATACCTTTGTTCTAAGAAGATCAGATTGAAACATAACAAGACTAGAATTGAACACTGTACTCAATACAATACGTCAGTGGATAACTTTGTTCTGAGAAGATCAAATTGAAACATAACAAGACTAGAATCGATCACTGCACTCGATATCGTTAACCTTAACATGTGATCAGAACATTGATTGATGTGTTCAGATCACTAAACAACTAGAATCGAACACTGTTCTCGATGTTGTTAACTTCAACATGTGATTAGAACATTGTCTGATGTGTTCAGATCACTAAACAACTAGAATTGAACACTGTACTCAATACAACACGTCAGGGGATAACTTTGTACTAAGAAGATCAAATTGAAACATAACAAGACTAGAATCGAACACTGCACTCGATACAACATGTGATCAGAACATTGATTGATGTGTTCAGATCACTAAACAAGTAGAACCGAACACTGTACTCGATACAACATGTCAGAGGATACCTTTGTTCTAAGAAAATTAGATTGAAACATAACAAGACTAGAATCGAACACTACACTCGATGTCGTTAACCTTAACATGTGATCCGATACAACATGTTAGGGGATACCTTTGTTCTGAGAACATTAGATTGAAACATAGCAAGACTAGAATCGAACACTGTACTCGATACAACATGTGATTAGAACATTGATTGATATGTTCAGATCACTAAACAAGTAGAACCGAACACTGTACTCGATACAACATGTCAGGGGATACCTTTGTTCTAAGAAAATTAGATTGAAACATAACAAGACTAGAATCGAACACTACACTCGATGTCGTTAACCTTAACACGTGATCCGATACAACATGTTAGGGGATACCTTTGTTCTGAGAATATTAGATTGAAATATAGCAAGACTAGAATCGAACACTGTATTCGATACAACATGTGATTAAAACATTGTTTGGCGTGTTCAGAGCAAAAGTACAACTTCAATTATTTACCTAGTGTAAAAATCAAAAACACACTGTGCACATATCGCATAGCTAACTCGGCAACACTTCAAATGATTTGCTTAGTACGAAAATAAAAAATCTATACCGCGTAGCTAACTCGTTCACCGCACTGCTAAGGCGCTTAGTAATTGCAAATACACTGATATATGTCATACTAAAATCAAGAAAGCACACTGCGTAGCCAACTCGCTCGGTCACTCGCTTAGTAATTGCTACACGACTAGAACACTGATACACGTTACTCTTTTTTTCTCGAAACACACACACACACACACATGGATAAGAATGTTGCGAGATACTACATACTTACATGTTTTAAAAAAATAGGGGGGTGAAAAATCATAAATTATATGTACACATGTTGTCTCCTCCAAGTTGTAAGACGAAATAGACGCAGTACTGCGAGTTTCCGCTATAGCTGTCGAACGGAAGTAGCATGATATCTCAGCAAGAAAATACGCGTGAGCTTGCATACACGCAAGTCAGACACAATGATGGATACCGCGATTCAAATCCTGGCACCTTATGCCGTCAGGAAGGGCATCCGGCTAGATCATGTAATTACACGTTATGACGATCGCACATGTCCCTCGCCTAGCATTTGCTATTGTTTACGGCTGCCGACAGTAGGAGTTCGAACCCGCTATCTCCCGAAGTAGCGAGAATAATTGCGGGTACAAGAGTGTTGATGGTGATTCATTTATCGGATGGAGGTGATAAGCCTTGTGCAGGCTTCTTCGGTAGGAGTAGGCTATGCGCCGGTACCGGGACATCTAGTTATAAAACACGCTACAACAGATTTGTCGCGTATACTGCGATTTAAAATCCTAGTCCTTTAACGCCAGGAAGGGTAACCGGTCGTAAAACTATGGTGTATGATGTAAGAGGCGGGGTGTGCAAAAAGCCAGCATTAAGTAAGGGCTGTTGATGGGGACGTTAAACCTTGTCCAGGTTCCTTCGAAAATGATTGTGAGTACAAGATGTTGATGGCGATTCATCTGTCGGATGGAGGCGTTAAGCCTTGTGCAGGCTTCATCGGTAGGAGTAGGCTATGTACCGGCACCGGGTTTTACCCTCTCCCTACTGTAGTATATTACATTCTTAGGCAGTTTCGATTATTATCTTCAGCATTATTATTGTGTATTTATCTTTACTTACATGTATGCATTATAAGTACTGTTGACTGTTGTGTTAAGAAGGTACAGTATTGGGCTTACAGCCTGTGTACTTTCAAAAAGTCAAATAAATAAATAAATAACCAGAGGGTGTGCAAAAAGCCAGCATGAAGTAAGGGCTGTTGATGGGGGGTGTTAAACCTTGTACAGGCTCCTTCAACAGGAGTAGCCTATATGCCGGCGCCGTGTAAGCTCTTTCGATAGGAGTAGGCTATGTGCTGGTACTGGGTTTTAACCTCTCCGTACAATCATAATATTTTATGTTAGGAACTTACACCAGCTAAATGCTACACGGCTAAGAAAACGTTCCGTGAGTTACAAGTGGCTTATCAGCACGCTGTGTCCTCGTTCAAGGTTACTACAGCCGGAAGATGAGTGTACAATTTCAGTCAACGCATGCATTCCGCACCTCGCTCTGACTGACTGCGCCGATACAACTTCAAAGATAGTGTTCTATGCGGTGGAACAAAAAATGTAACCCATAGCCTGTTCCTTAACACTTTTTTACAGCTAGATGCGGTTCCTAACGTAACAGGACCGGGATTAAAAATAAATTTTACAGCCGAGTGCCCCTTGCTAGCAAGAGATTTTAAATTGCAAGAATCTGTTTTACGGCCGGTTGCCCTTCCTGACGCGATATTTTAAATCACAAGAATCTGTTTTACATCTGGTTGCCCTTCTAGGATTTTAAAAAGCAGTAGCTAGCCTCTTACATCATATACCATTGTTTTACGGTCGGTTGCCCATCCTGACGTCAAAGAACTAGGATTAAGAAACTGTTTTAAAACTAGATGCTCTTTTTAACACGAGAATCGGGGTTTTACAGCTAGATGCTCTTCTTAGATTTTAAATCACAGTATCTAGTGTTACACTTCACGAACTATTGTTTTACGACTGGTTACCCTTCCTGACCCAAAACTAGCAGTATCTAGCCTCTTACATCATACACTGTTGTTTTCGAGCGGTTACCCTTCCTGACGTCAAAGAACTGGGAATAAGAATCTGTTTTACAACTAGTTGCCCTTTCTAACACGAGAATCGGGGTTTTACAGCTAGATACTCTTCTTGGTGCAGGAACTAAGATTTTAAATCGCTGTATCACGAACTATTGTTTACGGTCGGATGCCCTTCCTGACGCAAAACTAATATTTTAAATCGCAAGAATTTGTTTTAAGACTAGTTACCCTTCGTGATGCAAAAATAAGATTTTAAATTACAGTACCTAGCCTCTTACATCATGCACCATGGGTTTACGTCTATTTACCCTCCTTGACGCGAGGACTAAGATTTTAACTCGCGAGAATCTGTTTTACTGCTAGATACTCTTCTTAACGCGAGAACTAAGATTTTAAATCGCAAGAATTAATTTTACAGCCGGGTGTTATTTTTGATGAGAGAAACAAGATTTTAAATTGCAGTATCTTGTGTCCCACACCACAAACTATTGTTTAATAGCTACATACCCTTCTTGACGCATAAACTATTAGTATCTAGCCTCTTACACCATACACCATAGTTTTACGACCGGTTACCCTTCCTGACGTTAAAGGACTAGGATTTTAAATCGCAGTATACGCGACAAATCTGTTGTAGCGTGTTTTATAACTAGATGTCCCGGTACCGGCACATAGCCTACTCCTACCGAAGAAGCCTGCACAAGGCTTACCACCTCCATCCGATAAATGAATCACCATCAACACTCTTGTACCCGCAATTATTCTCGCTACTTCGGGAGATAGCGGGTTCGAACTCCTACTGTCGGCAGCCGTAAAAAATAGCAAATGCTAGGCGAGGGACATGCGCGATCGTCATAACGTGTAATTACATGATCTAGCCGGATGCCCTTCCTGACGGCATAAGTTACCAGGATTTGAATTGCGGTATCCATCATTGTGTCTGACTTGCGTGTATGCAAGCTCACGCGTATTTTCTTGCTGAGATATCATGCTACTTCCGTTCGCCAGCTATAGCGGAAACACGCAGTACTGCGTCTATTTCGTCTTACAACTTGGAGGAGACAACATGTGTACATATAATTTATGATTTTTCACCCCCCCCCCCCCAATTTTTTTAACTTGTAAGTATGTAGTATCTCGCAACATTCTTATCCATGTGTGTGTGTGTGTGTGTGTTTCGAGAAAAAAAAAGTAACGTGTATCAGTGTTCTAGTCGTGTAGCAATTACTAAGCGAGTGACCGAGCGAGTTGGCTACGCAGTGTGCTTTCTTGATTTTAGTATGACACATACCAGTGTATCTGCAATTACTAAGCGTCTTAGCAGTGCGGTGAACGAGTTAGCTACGCGGTATAGATTTTTTTTATTTTCGTACTAAGCAAATCATATGAAGTGTTGCCGAGTTAGCTATGCGATATGTGCACAGTGTGTTTTTGATTTTTACACTAGGTAAATAATTGAAGTTGTACTTTTGCTCTGAACACGCCAAACAATGTTTTAATCACATGTTGTATCGAGTACAGTGTTCGATTCTAGCCTTGCTATGTTTCAATCTAATGTTCTCAGAACAAAGGTATCCCCTAACATGTTGTATCGGATCACATGTTAACAGTGGCGGCTCGTGAAAAAATCGTCCTACGTGCTACAAAAAACAAGCTAAATATGCTGTTTTAAATCTGCATATTGCCATGATGAACAACGCATACTTCAAACTTGGTAGTAATAATAATAATAATAATAATAATAATAATAATAATAATAATAATAATAATAATAATAATAATAATAATAACAATACAACTTTTCTCACAATTTATAACTCAGAACAAACAAAAACAACATTAATTTGGAAGCAGATGAATTCTTCGACAACTGTCTACGAGATAAATAATTCATTCGAGAAATATTGTTTTTACTAACCTAATGGCGCAACTTACATCAGTGCAAATAGAATCGTGGGAATATAGATCCCCACTAAGAACACTAATTTAATTTCACTTTATATACACTTCAGTGGATAAATAATTTGATAAATCTCCGTATAAACTTGAGCACTAACACAATGACAGAAAAAACACGCACCAGTAATATAACCGCGAGATTAAAAACCGCACAAAGCAACTGAAAGAGCTGCCAACTGATTCATTGAGACCTCCCCTATTACCAGAGTAAATGTCCAGCTCCATGGCTAAATGGTTAGCGCGCTGGCCTTTGGTCACAGGGATCCCGGGTTCAATTCCCGGCTGGGTCTGGAATTTTAACCATCATTGGGTGTATGTGTTGTCTTCATCATCATTTCATCCTCATCACGACTCGCAGGTCGCCTACGGGAGAAATCAAAAGACCTGCATCTGGCGAGTCGAACATGTCCTCGGATACTTCCGGCACTAAAAGCCATACGCTATTTCATTTCACCAGAGTAAATTACATTGTAATGCGGGATCACATTTAGGGTCACTCAAAGATTCTTTGACTCACCTACGAATTCCTTATTTTTGACACAAAAGGAAGATGGATATTTTAATAAGCATGTGTGAGATAGATTGCCTCCGCTTACGCTTTACTTTCGAGCCCAGACGATCCTACTCTCTAGTGGCAGACTCGCTTACCACGTTCAACATCACACGGCCGACTTGATGCGTCGCTCTAGCTAGCTAAGGAGCGCAGCGAGGGATCCAGTCGGCCGTGAGCATCAAGGAAGCAGGAGACATCGAGTACTTCTACCCCCTTGCGGGAGAGGAAGTAACTATAGACGGGATCAGTGAAAGTTGATCCCGGTTTACGGTATACTCCGCCGGCTAGGGGGAGTGTTGCAAGCTTGGCTGCGCCTGCGTATTGCTTCCTCCAGGCTACAGGCAAGGGCTCACTTCACATGAGCACGAGCTTTGTTCCCCGGGAGAACGGCGCTAGGTGTTCGACAGATCTCGTCCTGATTTTCACAAAACACAAATTCATATCGTACTCAAAAAACGAAAAGGCACCAGGATAATTTTACTGTACATAAATAATATTCCTTACAGTTTCAAGCTACGTGCTGGAGCCCGGTAGCACGTACTGACCGGCCGCCACTGCATGTTAAGGTTAACGACATCGAGTGTAGTGTTCGATTCTAGTCTTGTTATGTTTCAATCTAATTTTCTTAGAACAAAGGTATCCCCTGACATGTTGTATCGAGTACAGTGTTCAGTTCTACTTGTTTAGTGATCTGAACACATCAATCAATGTTCTGATCACATGTTGTATCGAGTGCAGTGTTCGATTCTAGTCTTGTTATGTTTCAATTTGATCTTCTTAGTACAAAGTTATCCCCTGACGTGTTGTATTGAGTACAGTGTTCAATTCTAGTTGTTTAGTGATCTGAACACATCAGACAATGTTCTAATCACATGTTGAAGTTAACAACATCGAGAACAGTGTTCGATTCTAGTTGTTTAGTGATCTGAACACATCAATCAATGTTCTGATCACATGTTAAGGTTAACGATATCGAGTGCAGTGATCGATTCTAGTCTTGTTATGTTTCAATTTGATCTTCTCAGAACAAAGTTATCCACTGACGTATTGTATTGAGTACAGTGTTCAATTCTAGTCTTGTTATGTTTCAATCTGATCTTCTTAGAACAAAGGTATCCCCTAACATGTTGTATTAAGTACAACGTTCGATTCTACTTATGTCGTGTTACGAACACACCAAACAATGTTCTAATCACATGTTGAAGTTAACGACATCCAGTACAGTGTTCGATTCTAGTCTTGATCACTTATTTTGTGTTCTGAACACATCAATCAATGTTCTGATCACATGTTGTATCGAGTACAGCGTTTGATTCTACTCTTCTTATGTTTCGCAAGTCTAAACATGTACAATAATGTTATCGCTGCACACGCTTGCCTTCGCGATGCAGGTTTAAACTTGTTCGATATAAAGCTATGCCTTGACATAAGAGGCAGAGGAGGAGGAGGAGGTAGAGAAGGAGGAGGAGGAGAATGATAAGGTCTTAACAGCCTATGTATAGTCGCCATTGTTTAAAGATGACACCTGTCAAAATAATTTTTCAAATTATCCACCACCACATTTCAGCTAAAGAGTGCAGCAGGGTGCTCTGTTGATTAAGCACATAGAATTTCAATTTTCTCTCCAACGCATGCATAACAGCAACCGTTATCTTGCGCAGTAGCCTCTAAGCTAGCTTTCTACATAAGAGTAGCCGCTATCTTGTGCGAGCACCCCTAGGCTGTCTCATAAGGAGCTATGTATAGTCACCATTTTGTGTCCGCCATCTTGCGTAAGCATCCCTAGCACGTCTCAAGCCATCTTGTGTCTCATAAGAGCAGCCACCATCTTGTAGATTTAGATAGCTGCCAATGCCAAAGGGCTTAAGTAGGAATCGAATCGTTGATCTCATCATTAGACAATGTTTTTCTTGTTCCTGATACTGCGAACCCGGGTATTAAGCGGAAAAATTTTGTCCGTTTTGCTCTACGATGCACCGTTTTCGAGATATTTAACATTTTGCATTTAAGCCCCAAATTTAATGAATCGAATTCGCTTGGTACGTTAGAGTCTAAGCTACGAGCGGCAGCCATCTTGCGCAATCACCCTTAAAGCGTCTCATAAGAAGTCGTGTATAGCCACCATCTTGCGTCCGCCATCTTGCGCAAGCATCCTTAGGGGCGTCTCTAGCCATCTTGTGCAAGGACCCTTAAGCCGCCTCATAAGAGCAACCACCATCTTGCGCAAGCATCTCTAGGTTGTCTCACAAGGAGCCTTGAATAACCGCCATCTTGCGCAAGCATCCCAAGGGCGTCTCATAAGAACCTATGTATAGCGGCCATCTTGCATAAGCACCTTTAAGCAGTCATGTATAGCCACCATCTTGTGCAATTAGCGTCGAGAGATGGCTGCTGTAGAATTTTTCTTTTTAAATTATCCGCCACCATATTTCAACTAAAGAGTGTAGCACTGAGGTTTGCGATGTAAGATGGCGGATGACAGTTGACAAAAAGCGCGTGAGTTTGTTTACTAAACAAGAGCACGTGGAATTTTTCAATTTGCCGCCACCATATTTCATAGGTATCTAGCTAAACATGGCAGCACGGTGCTCTCTTGATTAAAGATGGCGGATGACAGCTAACAGAACTTTTCAAATTGCCCGCTACTACAGAGAGCAGCACGGTGCTCTGTGGATTAAAGATGGCGGATGACAGCTGACGAAATTACCCGCATGATAGCAGCACAGTACTCTATTGATTAAAGATGGCGGATGACAGCTGTCAAAAAAGCACGTGGCTTTGTTTCCAAACAAGAGCACGTGGAATTTGCCGCCACCACATTTCAAAGGTATCTAGCTAAAGAGTACAGCACTGAGGTTTGTGATGTAAGATAGTGGATGACAGCTGTCAGAAAAATGCACGTGAGTTTGTTTCCAAACAAGAGCACGTGGAATTTGCCACCGGCACAAAGAGGGCAGCACGGTGCTCTCTGGATTAAAGATGGCGGTTGACAGCTGTCAGAAAAGTACATGGGTTTGTTTCCAAATAAGAGCGCGTAGAATTTGCCACCACCACATTTCAAAGGTAAGTAGCTAAAGAGGGCGGCACGGTGCTCTCTGGATTAAAGATGGCGGATGATAGCTGTCAAAAAAAGCGCATAAGTTTTTTTCCAAACAAGAGCATAAAGAATTTTTCAAATTGCCGCCACTAGATTTCAAAGGTATCTAGCTAAATAGTGCAGCACTGAGGTTTGCGATGCAAGATGGCAGATGGCAGCTGTGACGTACCAAATTTCAAAGGTAAGTAGCTAAAGAGGGCAGCACTGTGCTCTATAGATTAAAGATGGCGGATGACAGCTGTCAAAAAAGCACGTGGATTTGTTTATCTCGCGCTGGTGAGGATAAGTTGGTAGCACTAAGGTTTAGGCCCGCCAAGATGGCAGCACTGCCGATGACAGGTGATGAATTTGCAGCTACTGCGATAAAGAGGACAGCACGGTGCTTTGTAGTTTAAAGATGGCGGATGACAGCTGTCAAAAAAGCACGTGGCTGTCAAAAAACACGTGGATTTGTTTATCTCGCGCTAGTGAGGTTAAGTTGGTACCACTAAGGTTTAGGCCCGTCAGGATGGCAGTACTGAGGTTAGCGATGCGTTGTTGTCTGTCAAAAGCACGTGGCTGTCAAAAAACACGTGTATTTGTTTATCTCGCGCTAGTTAGGTTAAGTTGGTACTACTGAGGTTTAGACCGGTCAAGATGGCAGTACTGAGGTTAGCGATGCGTTGTTGTCTGTCAAAAAGCACGTAGCTGTCAAAAAGCACGTGGCTTTGTTTACCTATTCAAATCTCGCGCTAGTTAGGTTAAGTTGGTACCACTGAGGTTTAGGCCCTTCAAGATTGCAGCAGTGAGGTTAGAGATGCGTTGTTGTCGATGACAGCTGTCAAAATGCACGTGGCTTTGTTTACAAATTCAAATCTCGCGCCAAAATTCAAATTTCCCGCCAAAATTCTATTTTCCCGCGGGAGGCGGAGGGGCCCCTGGGAGCCCGGAGGAGGAGGCGGCGCCCGATCTGTCCTATTATACTACTTTCGCAACATATTATATTTCCACAAAAACGTGCTATACAATAACAATTAAATGAATAACTTCCAAAAGAAGTATTACGCCCTTGAATTTATATTACTCAACACGTGAAGACACCATACCTAACCTAAATTATAAGGTTTCATTATCTAAATAACAGATGTTTACATAAATCGTGATGTGATAAATTGGAAGAACAAACATGCAATAGGGCTAAAGTTCTGTCTTACAGCAGTGACAGTTATCCACAGAGTACTTAGACTATGAATTACATTCACAAGCAACATTCGCTTAGCTCGCCTCACCTGATGGGCTTGGCGCGCTTTCTACAGTACGGTCTGTATATTACGAAGGCAGTGGTTACGTGAGACGACTATCCAGAGGAAACGTATCGAAGTCTCAGATTCCTCATCCTACCAATCAAGATCGACTTCTCTTCCTAGCCTTCGACCAGTGTTACATTCCTAAAAACGTCAAGACGTAACTTTTAGTAAAGACCGTAGGGAGGAAGAAATTAATGCCTGCCAGCGCGCCGGCCGGCCGACCGACCGCCATCCTGGTAGTGCTGAGACGTGGTTGAATTGTATACTATAGTTCATTGTTCGCGCTTTCAGCCAGAGTGGAAAGGCGTGGAGTTCATAGCAGAAGGTGATTTACAGACAAACACTTCCTGTTATCACGGACTGAATATGGCTCCTCGTGTCGGGGACGACAATGGCTTCCTACGCCATAAACTTAACCTGGCTCCTAGACTTGCATTACCTACCTTATAAGTCCGGTTCCATGGCTAAATGGTTAGCGTGCTGGCCTTTGGTCACAGGGGTCCCGGGTTAGATTCCCGGCAGGGATGTGAACTTTAACCATCATTGGTTAATTTCTCTGGCACGAGGACTGGGTGTATGTGTTGTCTTCATCATCATTTCTTCTTCATCATGACGCGCAGTTCGCCTAAGGGCGTCAAATCGAAAGACCTGCACCTGGCGAGCCGAACATGTTCTCGGACACTCCCGGCACTAAAAGCCATACCCCATTTCATTTTCACCTACCTTATATACGTAGCCTAGCGACAGTGAATCTAAACATATTATCCTAGTGACGGCCCGTGGATTGTCATATTCCAACACAGGATTTCCGGTGGTTTTTCGTTCATAACTCCCCAACGAAAGTCAACATGAAAAATCTGGGTTCCAGGTGCATTACCCCGTTCCATCCATCTGTGTTGAAAACTTCAGATACACTTTATTTCACCATTTCTGCTCTTATTTCATCTATTTCTGCTGCTTTTTTGACAATGGATTTTATTTACCATACTTTCCACTTTCCGAAGCATAATTTCACCAACATCATTGTCCTCCTCCTCATGAGCTCGGTTGTTCGCGACGTAAACAGAAATATTTCCGAGAAAAGTTTCAAAATAAGCGTATTACTATTTATCCTAAACACTATTCACTTCCTTATTTTCCTTTCGTTCCAAGATTCTTTATTACTCTAAAGAAAGTTCTTCCCGCCACTTGGCCGACCCTTGCCCAGTTGTTACCAAAGTTTTCTCATGATTTCTTCTTGAATTCAACAATTATTTATTTTTCTCTGTTTCTTTCATCTACGTACAGTTCGCTGTCTGAATCAGTCCTTGTTTGAAGCCATATCTGACACGCCTTCCTTTTAAGTTTGACTTTATCATGTCACCAAGATGTTAGCTTTTCCCATCTTTCCTCACAGACGTTCCCAGGCATTCCTATTATTTTTCTATACATTGAATCTGCTTACTGTCTATTTTTAGGAAATTTTCACTAATCATATCCATATTTCTGTCTAATTTTCTTGTCCTGGAGAATTTTCACACTTGCTCGTCTGATGAGAGATTTCACTCTCTCTATCCTGGGCCAAGCGGTATTAGCTCACTACAGATCATCGAATACCCGAACTTTCCTAGCGGATTTCTTTGTTTCAATGTCGGTTATGATATAAGTATAGTGTATTAAGAATCTGGTGCCTCCCATGTGTAGCTTATGCTTGAAGAATGTATTCGTCACTGATTATCCCGTACTATCACAGAAGTCCTGTGAACGTTTCCCATTCATATTAGCTTCCATATCTTTCCTACATTTACATTTCGATAGCTTTCAGTTCTATTTCAAACTCGCGCATTAAAATCGCTCATTAGCACTAGCGTATACTAGATGTTGACCCTGAGTACGATATCATTCAGAGCTTCATAAATCGTTGTCAATTTCATCCTCTTTTCTACCCTCACATGGTGAGTAGACTAAGGTTGTTTCTTGTCCTAATTCCTATATCCATCCTCTTCGTTTGCTCTACTACGTACCTAACAGAAAATATGTTGCGTGCAATAGTATTCCTCATGAACAGTACTACCCCACACTCTGCGCTTCCCACTTAAACACTTTACAATCTCCTACCTCTTCCTCGTTATTTCAACTTACCCTCCCCCTGTGGGTGGGGTCGGTAAATAACACCCACGGTATCCCCTGCCTGTCGTAAGAGGCGACTAACAGGGACTCAGTGGCTCAACTTTGGAGCGTGGGTTGGTGACCACGGGGCTCTTGGCGAGTTCTGGCATTGCTTCCACTTACTTGTGCCAGGCTCCTCACTTTCATCTATCCTATCCGACCTTCCTCGGTCAACTCTTGTTCTTTTCCGACCCCGACGATATTACGTATGGAGACTTAGGAAGTCATTAATTTTCACGCCTTGCGTGGCCCTTGTCTTCCTTTGGCCGATACCTTCATTTTTCGAGATGTCGGATCCCTTCAACTTTTATCTCTGATTAGTGTTATGTAGAGGATGGTTGCCTAGTTATACTTCCTCCTAAAACAATAATCACCACCACCACCACCATCATCAACTTACCCGCACAACTGCCAGCACACTGTTATGCAACATATTTCTGTTCGCAGGTAACAGTGCAGTAAAATGGTGTTTCGTGAATGAACGCATTCTTGGAGGGGAGCGCGCTGACAAAAGTGAATTTCCAGGAGTGGTAAGTGGGATATGATCTTCAATCCGCAGTTGTATCATTGGTAGACGCCAGAGAGTTACATAGATTTTGTTGACATAACCACATATAAGTAGACAATAAGTAATGAATAGGTGGATTAATAAATACCTTGTGTTGAGTTTGTAACATATTTGAAATTAAATTTAATATGATAGGGTTGGCAGTAGAGAGAGATGTCTGGGTTAGAGAGTGTGTGGGTGTTGAAAAACAATGTGAATGGCTGACATATAGAAGTGCTTGCTTTTTCTTCTGAATAAATAGTAAAAATGTATGATTTCAGCGGGGTGTTTTCTGATTTTTAATTGGTGAACCTAACATTTACTTGGCGACCGTGGCAGGTCATCATTAATGAAGGAAGACTCCCGTGAGAAAAAAGATGGAAAACCTCACGAAAAGAAGGACCGTAAAGCGGCGGTTATTTACACGAGTATACAACGAGGTTATGTCATCGTTACAAGACGGTGAACCAGACACAGAAGAAATTCAGGTACAACTAGAAATCCTTCAAGAAAGGTATGATACTATCGCTAATTTAGATGGATTGGTATTTCAACAGATGATAGATGATAATTGTGAGGTTGATCAAATAGCAGATGAGGAAGAATCAACTGATGAATATAGACGTAAATTCTTGAGCTGTAGGGCTAAAGCAACAAGATTTTTGAATACCACTGTGCCGGCTTCCTCTACCCAAAGTGTAGTAAATGAAAATATAGCTGAAAGAAAGAAATACAGGCTTCAAAAATAGAATTGAAGAAGTTTTCTGGGGAAATAATTGACTGGTTATACTTTTGGAGTCAGTTCCGTAAAATACACGAAGATGAGGACATGGGGGAGGAAGATAAATTCCAGTATCTCATTCAAGCTATGATAGAAGGTTCTAGAGCGTGCGAGTTAGTCACAAGTTTCCCTCCGATTGCCGACAATTATCATAAAGCGATAGACAGTCTTCAAGCTCGATTTGGTAGGGAGGACTTACAGGTAGAAGTTTACGTTCGTGAACTACTGAAGCTAGTTTTAACCAATGCAGTAAATTCTACAGAAAAACCAACACTTAGTAGCTTATATGATAAATTAGAATCACATCTCAGATTTCTGGAAAGTTTAGGAGTTACTACAGAAAAGTGCACTGCAATGCTATACCCCTTAATTGAATCATCCTTGCCAGAAGACTTACTGAGGGCCTGGCAAAGGAATACTTCTTTCATATGTGATTCTGTCTCCAAAGATCGTTCAGCTCATGAAACAGCTCATGGCTTTTCTCCCAAGTGAAGTTGTTAGTGAGGAAGGAATTTCATTAGCAATGAAAGGGATCAACATTAATACATCCCAAGGGCTCAAGATTAAGGGAGGCAAAAAACCAAGGGAAGCCTCTGAACCAAATGTCCCTACCGCTTCTGCCTTGTTACTGATATTTCTAAAAGACAGGAGTGTGTATTTTGTCTTAAACCTCATTCAAGTTCAGAATCCATTAAAGCTCAACAAATGACTGTGGAGGAAAGAAGGAAAATCTTGAGTAACAAGCACTGTTGTTTTAATTGTTTAAAGAGAGGTCATCAAAGTAAAGCTTGTAAATCCATTATTAGATGTATTGTTTGTGGTGGGAAGCATGTGGTACTAATGTGTTATAAACTTGGTAGCAAAGACAAAGAAAGTGTTTCAAAAAATAATTTTGAGGGAGAAAGAAAGTCGATTAGTGAGGATGCCACTCATGTAGATAAGTCTATGGCTAACGTATCTTGTTCTCCTGAGGTATATTTGCAAACTCTGGCAGTTGTTGTTATGGGTAAGAGTAAACAAAAAACAGTGCGAGCGATCATTGATACCGGGTCCACTAAATCTTACATTGTGCGTGGCCTAGCTGAACAAATGGGGTACCAGTCAGTCGGAAAGGAAACTCAAATACACTCACTGTTTGGTGGAGTACGTTCCCAAGAGGTAAAGCATGATTGTTACAACATAAGTTTAAGGAGATTAGAGGGAAACTATTCCAAGGAACTGCAAGTTTTGAGCCAAGAAATAATTTGTGAAGATGTCCCATATGTTAGGAATGGTACTTGGAGTGATGAGATAAAGGATCTGAAGATTTGTTTAACAGACGTACAAGACCGAGGCCCCATAAAGATCCTACTGGGGGCAGATGTCGCAGGTGAATTGCTTACTGGGAGGACACATCAACTAAAATGTGGTCTAGTCGAGACTGTTCTAGGGTGGACACTAATGGGAAAAATTATAATAAACCTAGAAGGGATGCAGCGTCACTATTGGTGACATCATTGTTTTGAAAACAAACAAAAATTTGTGATCTCTGGGACTTAGAAATTCTTGGAATTACTGATCCTACAGAAAAGGAATCTACCATCGAGAAGAATGAACGAGTTAGGAAGAATTTCCTTGAGACTGTGAGGCTGAATGAAGACAACAGATATGAAGTGTGTCTCCCTTGGAGCGAGCAAGATCCACCTCTTCCGGACAATAGCGAAATAGCTCAGCGCAGATTGGAGATAGTCACCATGAAACTACAAGCTGAACAACATTATGGGGGATACGATGGCATCTTACGAGATTGGATGGGGCAAAGAATTATTGCTATGGTATCCGAAGAAGAGCTAGCGAATGGCGGACACTATTTACCACATCGACCTGTCTTGAAAGAGAACAGCACCACCAAGATAAGACCTGTATTTGACGCGAAACAGAGGAACGCTCCTTCTCTAAATGATTGTATTGAAAAAGGACCTAACCTTATAGAGTTGATTCCTAATTCATTACTGAAGTTCAGAGAAAATGATATTGGAGTCATCGCAGACATAGAAAAGGCATTTCTCCAAATAATCGTCCATCCTAGAGACCGTGACTTTCTAAGATGTTTTTGGTGGGATAAGGAAAGTACAGAAAAGATGAAAGTGTTTCGTCATAATAGAGTTGTTTTCGGTCTTGCATGTTCTCCTTTCTTGTAGAGATGGGTAGTTCGTGAACGAGTAGTTCAAATAGAACTAGTCGTTAAAGTGAACTATTGAACTAGGTCACAATTATATTTGGCAGCAGTTCGAAATGAACTAAATTTCCTGCCGACTGCTCGTTCTCTCGCAAGGTACGTAGAATACAAGGTAGGGATCACGAGAGAGGTGCGCAGTAGCAAGCAGAGCTGTGACGTCACGCAGGACCCTCGCGTTGAATCTGCTCTGAATGAGGTAGAGGTAGTTCGAATAAGAATCGCTGTACACGCAGAAGCTAGGTGCTAATTATACACGATAGTAACATATCTGTGGTGTATAAGAAACCGCGTGTGTTTATTTTATGTGATAAAACGTAAAAAGCAGTAATAGGGTACACTTTTCAATATACTTTATCATGCCATTGCAGGCTGCACACATCATAACAGGCACGCGAAGGAACGAAACATACACTTTCATGTATTCCCTAAAGCCACTGACCTAAATGAATGGTGACAGAAGTAATCAAGACATTAGCGAAACCTATCTTTCTCAGCTTCTAAGGTTCGGAAGGCTTTATGACCATCCTCTTCCGACAGCTGTGGCGCGAAAGGTGAGATCATTGCTTCTTAGCCTCAATGCTTCCGAGGCGATAAGAAATTCCATCTGTTCTCCGGAAGATTATGAAACATTACGCCCAAATATGTTACATGCTACTGATGAACTCGATCAAAACTCGGATATCGTGTGCCAGTCTAAGGCCAGCGTTGAGCCCACAACATCCTATTATTTACCGGAGGATGAGCAAGGGTTCGTTAAAGCCCTTGAAGAGCAGGTAAAACAGCCCGAAGACAGTCGCGAAACCAAGGATCGTGATGAGCTGCTTGAAAACTTCACAGGCTATATTGTAGCTTTTAGGGTAAAGAAAAAAAACCTCGAAATAGAAAACAATTACGGAGATAAAACAGGTCAAACTACAAGGGGTGGAAATCAGATTTCAAAAAGAGGTCCACTTTTCTTTTCTTTTTTGCAAGATGCTTTACGTCGCACCGACAAAGATAGGTCTTATGGCGACGATTGGACAGGAAAGGGCTAGGAGTGGGAAGAAAGCGTCCGTGGCCTTAATTAAGGTACAGCCCCAGCATTTGCTTGGTGTGAAAATGGGAAAACACGGAAAACCATCTTCAGGGCTGCCGACAGTGGGGTTCGAACCCACTATCTCCCGAATACTGAATACTGGCCGCACTTAAGCGACTGCAGTTATCAAGCTCGGTAGTTTCAATTTTACCACGGGAAAGTACTGAAAGAGGTTTCAAACATCATCACAAACCTTACGGATATCCTGAAGAAGGAATTCCCCGAAATTTATGAGTTTGCAAGTTGCTTCGTGAGAAGCCGTTCTTTTATTCGAATGGGCGCTTTAAACAAAAGTAAGACATTCAAGAGACCGGCTTTCAGTTAATAAAATACCGATATAGAAAGAAGAAAAGCAAAGAAATTCCATTGATGCTAGGGATAAGTGTGTTTGGTATTCTTCTTTTTTTAATATCAGCATTACACTTTGTGTATAAAGTACCTGTTATTTTTTTATTAAAGGCAATTTATTATGTTTTATATGAAACCAGTGCTAAGAATGTTAATATGCAGGCTCATTAATTTATATGGCCTATCTAATGTTAACGTGGAATTTGTCAGTGCCTGGTACTTGGAGGAGAACATTTACTGTACTGCTTGTGTTGTGGACAGTTTCCTAACATTTGCTGTTTGTATTGTTGATAGTGTATATAGTTTCCCAATATTGCTTGTAACAACGGACATATTTCTTGCAGTCATCAAGCTTTAATGTTCGCGTCTGTAACTGTAACAATTAGAGCCCTTTGTTATTGTTATCATAGGTGTTGAGAACATGAACATATGGAATGGTCATTCCACTGCGATCACAGTCTTAGCAGTGTTACAACCTTTTATACAGATCGAAATACTTCAGAAACGCAGCTGGATTCGCACTGTATTTGATCTCCTATTATTACTCTACTGTAATAGTGAAGTGCAATGCCTTTTGCGAGGTGATGTTAAAATATCATTGAAGTTCTCTTATCTCTAACTTGTGGCTAAAACAGGATAGCTTACAGCTGTATATTAGCCTACCTCATGCAGAACACAAGGCGCTGAGGGTTCACGTGACGTCATCGACGGCCAAGCGTGGTGGGAAACCTGCGCTTGATCCCTACCTCTTACTCAAACTACCTTGGTTCTCTCGAACGTAAATAATAAACGAACGAGATTCCACGTTGCGACTGCAGCGCCTAATAGCGGCTGAATGTCGGGACTTGGTCTCCATAATAACGGCCAACTGGATCCCTCGCTTTGCTCGAGGAGCTAGCTAGAGCGACGCATCAAGTCGGCCGTGACATAATTTGTTCCTAAAAACAAGAGAATAACAGATGGTACAATTCTGTATTACATCTTATTTTGTATATGGCGTCTACAACTACAGCCTGACAAGAGGAAATAAAGCCAGAATCCACGAATTATGTTTGCTACATACAAAGAAACTCATATATTTTCTAAAGACCTGCAATACATGTGGATGCTCTGCAGTCGGTACTTTCCATGAGTTGAGACCTATACGAACTGTAAAGAAACAGTTCGTAAAGAATTATTTTGTCTGCAGTTTAGGTCGTTCATTCCGTGAGTTGAGACATAATCGAACTGTAAAGATACAGTTCGTAAAGAACTATTTTGTCTGCAGTTTAGGTCTTTCATTGCGTGAGTTGAGACATAATCGAACTGTAAAAATACAGTTCGTAAAGAACTTGTTTGCAGTTCAGGTCTTTCAAGAAATATGTGGATGCTTCTGTAGAGTAAACGAACTGTAATGAGAATTCATAAAGAACTATTTTGTTTGCAGTTTAGGTCGTTCAACCTGTTTCCTAAATTATTTACTTCGGCTCATAAAATAAAATAATGCAGTACAATTAACATGCGGATAGGTTTCCATAAAATAAAACAGGATGCTTATTTAAATACTTGGAAAAGTATATTAAGCTCACTTTGTAAGAGTTTTTAAAAATTACATACCGTACAGAAAATATTTACAAAATTAAGCCTAAGTATTAAAATATGACTAAATTTATGATAAACATGGCAAAGAAATATTAAAACACATACGTATAGTACAATTAATACGTTGGTATGTTTCTATAAGACAAAACAGCATGCTTACTTCAGTATGTAGAACACAATATTATAAGACACTTTTTGGTACATTTTATATAACAAAAATTATAGTTAAAAAATAAGTCAAACATATAAAGCCCAAGTGTGCAAAATATGAATAAACTTAAGAAAATTTGATAAAGAAATATACAATATACACATTTATTTAAAGTTAAGCGATTAGAAACTTCAATTATTTAAAAATACTCATAAAAAGAATTGAAATTACCGGAACCATTAATTTGGAAAATATTGACTGCATTCTAAAAGTTACCAATTATGGTGCAAAAATACAATCTGGGATGCCTTTGCTGTAGTAAGTCTATTTCTTTTCTCCGTAATTATCTGCCCTATCTTGGAGAAGATCCTTTCACAGGGGACAGATGTTGCCACTACGCACAGTCTTCTTTTTACAAGCTCGTACAAGCGGGGATAGACGGCTCTCCTTTCCTTCCACCACTTCAACGGATCTTCCCTTCTGTCCAGTAGAGGTTCCTGCAAGTATTTATTTAATTCGACAATTCCTGCTGAAGTCGGGTTTTGAGGGGCGATCACTTCTTTTACCTCGCGGTCAAAATCTTCCCAAAGTGACGACGTGAGGCTAGAAGATGCAGGTCCTGCCACAGATAACGTAATGGCTGGCTCGTGATCCAGCCGCAGATTTACTGCACAAACTTTCTTCTTCAACGAATCGTTAGCTGCGGTGAATTTAGACACATTGCTGAAGCCATACTTTTTGAATCTTGGATCCAGTAATGTCGCATGTGCAGTCAATTCGTTGTCTTCAACGTCTTTGAAACGCTTCAACAATTGTTCTTTTAAAGTCTTTACCAAATAAACTACTTCAACAGGAAATCTCTTATCCTGTTCGTACGCAATAAGTCTTCGGTTCATTGCCCGAACAAACAGTATCACCTTAGCTCTGGATACAGACTTTTCCGAGCTTACCTCAACTCTTATTTTGTTCAAATACCTGAAGTACTTCAGTTGCATATTCCACTCATGTTGGGTCAACACTTCCACACTGCTTTGTAAAACAGCTAATGTGGAAAGTACAGCATCTTTTGCTTGAACAATCCGCTTCAACATATCATGCGTAGACTTCCACCTGGTCACTATGTCTTGCTCCAATTTGAGCTCGGGTAGTCCCATTTGTTTTTGAACAGACTGCATTTTAGCGAGGGCATGCGAGCTCCTTTTGAAATATTCTACTATTGCCTTCACTTTTTGTATGACAACATTTATTTCACCACTGCGCAGTCCTGTCTGCACCACAAGGTTTACTGAGTGCGCGAAACATGACAAGTGCCGCCAGTTACATAATCTTATTGCAGCAACAATGTTATTGGCGTTGTCACTGACGACAGCAACTACTTTATTCTCTAACCCCCACTCACGCACTGTCCCTTTCAAGCGCCCTGACGAATTTTCAGCAGTGTGTCCGTCCCGAAATTCAACACATCCTAATTAAACGGTACTCAGCTGGCAATCAGCATTGATATAATGGGCTGTGACGGCCAAGAAACTTTGATAATTAATGGATGTCCAAGAATCGGTTTAAGACAAACAGCTTGTACATCTTCTAGGAGTTTCTGCACCTTTTCAACAGTGTTGCGGTAATATTGTGGTAATAAACTGGTGGAAATAGTTTTTCTAGTTGGGAGATTATATCCTGGGCACAGTAAATTTACAAAATCTTTAAATTCGGGCTCCTCCACCATACTGAAAGGATGGTAGCCTTTAACTACCAGTTTCATTAATTGTTCGTCAATTACTTTTGATTTATGTACAGTAACCGGTTTCTTTACTCTAATATAGTCACCCATACTTGTCTGAGTAGCATTTCCGCTTGAGGAAGGCTTATCAGGAGGTCGCATTTCGGTGATATTGTCTGTAAATACATCTGATGCTTCAGAACTAACTTGTTGTTGTGGGTATGGTTCATAACTTGAGGTACAAACGGTCGGGTGCTTTATTTTTATGTGTCTCTGTAAATTACCTAAAGAACCACAGACAATGCTTATAATTTGTGAACAATAAACACACTTCGCTCTTTTACCCTCTGAAATGGTTCCACACTTGGCTTCTTCTCCGTGGCGGCATAATTATAAATGTTATAATATCACTTGAAACATATACTCGCACAAACTCGGAAATACACCAACTAGTTGAACTAAATGAACTGTAGGAACTTGTTTATGAAATGAACTATTATAAAATTGACAACTGCACAAGCGCAAGAATAGTCGACCTGTACATCCGTGTTGCCAACTCCAGCGACAGCGACAAGTCTCTTTGAAGTCATTTAGCGACAGAATTTCAAAGTTAGAGACAAACGACTTTTCTGGAGATTTTAGGAACATTTAGAGACAATTCTGACGAATTATGATTTATGGTTTGATAAATTTGGTGAGTGAAGTAGGTTAGTTAACACTATGAAAAATACAAGTGGTAAAGTCGCATTCTGATTGACTGCCGGCATCTTTTAACTTAAATGCAGTGAAGAATATTACCGAATATTTTTATTGTAAACTTAATTATCATATTTTGTTATGAGAAATCGTTTCGTATGGCAATTATTGCACGCGACTCTAACTGAGCATAGAGTCATTTTTCTTTTATTACGAATAGCGCCTGGGGCAGTCAAAGTCGAACTTATTCAAATAGCCAAATTACTGAAAAACGATGACAAATGTGTTATAGATGACTTAGCAGAGAAGACTAAACATTATGTCCTAAGATTGCAGCCTTATCACTGCGAGTTGAATCCCATAGAACCAGTTTGGGGCCTTGTTAAAGGTTAAGTAGGAAAACACACACAACTTTTAGGTTAAGGGACTTGCATGCCTTAGCTAAAGGACTTGCTTATGAAACAGCTGAGAAAAGGCACCGCAGGCGTATTTCAATCATGTGGTGAAGGGAAAGGAAAACTATGGGATTACGGACTCTGTAAATGCATCATCATCAAGTGAAAGCGACGACTCTTACACGGATATGGAGGGAATCGAGCCACTGCCAGAAGACGACTAATGAGACTGCGTAAGTTATGTACAAATTACTTCGATTGTATTGTTTATTTATGAGTCATATCTGTCTGTCTATTCTTGTAAGTTACGGTAGTAAAATTGGTACATATCAGCGTATACACGGCCCGGTGCAGATCTTGTGCAGCCTTCGTCGCCTAATTTGAGGGAGCTGTAAAAGTAAGATTTTTTTTTTTTTTTTTTGCTAGGCACGTGAATACATATTTTTAAATTATTACATATCAAACAAATAAACTGTAACTGGATTATGGAGGTTAATTCGACTTACCGACTTTTAATTTAGAATTTGCTGAAGTTTGTCTAACATTAGTTGGCAACCCTGAGTGCAACTCTCTGGCAAGAAAGCTAGGAAATAGAGAAATAAGAAGTGACTGGACGTAGTGCGCTGCGCAGTGTCCAAGAACAAACGACGACGAAGAAGAAGAGAAATAAGATTATGCCGACATGGTTGTTGGAAAAAACGTGATGGACATGTTCACCTTATTATGTGCATTGAAAGCCATCGATGTGTATTGTGAAATAACAATTATGTATTTAGACCTAATCAGTGATTTCGTGTTAAATTTTAACTGCTGTATATATAAAGATGCACAGTCGAACAAATTATATACATGACACGGCATAAGCCCAAAAGCCTATAATTATCATGTCTATATATACATGCGTATGCGCGAAGTTGGAGGAAATGGAGATGTGAACTAGTGAACTAAACGAACTAGTCTTTCGAACTGTTCGTGGCAGTGAACTAGATCACATTGAACTGATCGCAAGAAAGAACTATTTTTCCCATCACTACTTTCTTGCTGTCGGCAACAATAGAATTCCATTTGAACGAGATGAAGAGAGAAGCAGTTGATAACAATCCCTACTTGGTTCCGACAATAGAAAGGCTGAGAGAATGTTTCTATGTAGATAATTGTACTACAAGTGTTAACAATGAAACTGAGCTCAATTCATTCATGAAAGAGGCAAAAATAATTATGGAGAAGGCATCTTTCAACCTGCGAGGGTGGGAGTATTCTCACAAAAAAACAACTGAAAACCTGTCACAAGTGTTAGGACTCGTTTGGAATAAAGAAAACGATACTATTGAGTTGAATCTGGCACATGTCATTGATATCATACCTGATGTAATAACAAAGAGGACAATACTAAGAGCTGCTCATAGAGTATTTGATCCTATTGGTTTATCATGTCCTGTATCTCTCTGCCCTAAATTAATTCTGCAGGAACTTTGGGCTTCTGGGCTGGACTGGAACACTGAGGTAAATGAATCGACAAAGAAAAGGTTTCTGAAATGTTTGGCAGAACTACCTCTCCTGGCTGAGATTAAGATTCACAGATGTCTGATTGGAAGGCTGCAATCGGTTGAAGATATCTCTATACATATATTCTGCGATGCTAGTCAAACCGCATATGCAGCAGTTATATTCTTGCGAGTACAGAGGATTGATAACGTGGATCTACGGCTTGTACAAGCAAAGGCACGAGTGGCACCCAAGAAGAAGATCACCATACCACGTCTGGAATTATTAGCAGCTACCATAGGTGTTAGACTTACCACATCAGTGTTACCATCATTAAGGTCAAAATAAATTATTGTTAATTATTGGAGTGACTCATCGACAGTGTTATCCTGGATAAAATTAGACGAACCTTGTGGAACTTACGTATGGAATAGAGTTCAAAAAATCCGAAGATTATCCAGAATTGAACAGTGACGACATGTTCCAGAAACCATGAATCCAGCTGACCTGGCATCAAGAGGATGTGATCCAAAACATTTACTGGAACAGAGATGGTGGGAGGGTCCGAAATGGCTGAAACAACCCCCTACTCAATGGCCCTGCTCCGAAGTTACAAGAAACGACGAAGAAGTGTTCGAAGAAAAAAGAAGAAAAGTCAACACTATGACCGCAATAGAAAATAAGTCAAATACGCAAGAGTGGCACCTCGACTATTTCTCGAGTTTTCGGAAAACAGTTCGCATGATGGGGTGGATCTTGAGATTTCTGCACAATTGTCGACAGCAAAAAATTAACTAGGATATACGCAGAACTATCAGTTGAGGAGACGACCAGAGCGGAGAAAATTGTGATGAAGTTCATACAAAAAGAGTGTTTTGTAGATGTAAAGGACGAGAGATTTAGCACACTCTATGTTTTCACTGATGACGAGGGAGTGATGAGACTGAAAACAAAGATAATAGCACATCGGGATGATTACGCTTTCCGCTGTCCTATTATCCTTCCTGCAAAACATGCTTTAGTTCGTGCTCTCATTAGGGAAAAAGACAAAGAATTATGTCATGCTGGTACACAGATTCTGCTCAGCGGGCTCCGACAGAAATACTGGATCCTCGGTGGAAGAAGAACTGTGAAGAGTGCAATCGCATCATGTGTTGTCTGCCGAAGATATCATGGAAAACATCTTGAAGCGGAACAGGCTCATCTACCCGTTGACAGAGTGAGAGAGGCTTCGGTTTTTGAGATATCAGGGGTAGACTTTGCAGGACCTTTGATTTTGAGAGGAGGAGAGAAAGCCTGGGTCTGTTTGTTCACATGTGCTGCTTTTCGTGCGGTCTATCTGGAGCTTGTGACATCTTTGG
Organism: Anabrus simplex; assembly: GCF_040414725.1. Taxonomy (NCBI): domain Eukaryota; kingdom Metazoa; phylum Arthropoda; class Insecta; order Orthoptera; family Tettigoniidae; genus Anabrus; species Anabrus simplex. The sequence continues at coordinate 83,975,879 of NC_090276.1, read as the reverse complement.
CTACCTCAACATTCCTAGAAGCTTTTCGACGCTTTGTATCCAGACGTGGAAGGCCAGCAATAGTCTACAGTGATAATGGGACGAATTTTCTTGGCGGCTGTAATGCTTTGGAGACGATTCAGTGGGATAAAATTGTTGAATATAGTTCTGCAAATGAAATTGAACGGAAATTTAATCCTCCCGCTGCACCATGGTGGGGAGGTTGGTGGGAGAGGTTGATTGGTGTTATCAAACAAATGCTCAGGAAAGTTCTGGGAAATTCGTGCTTGTCGTACTAAGAAATGATGACAGTCTTGTGTGACATCGAAGCTGTGATGAATTCTCGGCCGCTTACCTACCTGTCCAATGATGGGAGTGACCTGATGGCAATAACCCCTGCAATGTTTCTGCAAGATGTCAAGGAGGTTGGAATGCCCGATATCGACATGATAGAAAATGTAAGTTTCGACAAAAGATACAGATATAGACAGAAAATAAAAGAAACTTTAAGGTTGAGGTATAGGAATGAATATCTTGGACAACTAATTCAGAAGAACCACCCTAAAAAAATTCAGTACAAACCCTTCGTGGATGAAGTAGTACTAGTAGACAATAACAACCCCAAGAGACTGAATTGGCCGTTGGCAAGAGTGATGGAAGTTATCCCTGGCAAAGGTGGTGTTGTGAGACTTGTTCGTCTGAAGACTGAAAGAGGGGTACTCGTGAGACCGGTGCAGAAGGTATACCCACTCGAAGTGACATCTGCAGAAGACCATGCCTTCAGACAATTTAAGCTGTGTGAAAAGAAAGAAGGTGACCGAAGGACAATTAAATCATCGACCGATAGCTCCAAACTGAAAACTAGTAGTGGGAGACTGCTGATTAAACCCAAAAGATTTGAGGATTGAGTGATATTTTTTCATAAGTGTTAATTTATTCTATGTGATATTTATCTCAAGTGGGTTTTTTTTAGTTCCAAAAGAGACGAGAAAGGGGAGAGGTGATCATGCTGTTTTGTATTGTGTATAGTAAATTCAGTTTTGTATTGTAATGTGGATAAATGATGTGTTGAGTTGTTCCCACAACTCAAGGTGGGAGAATGTTGAGTTTGTAACATATTTGAAATTAAATTTAATATGATAGGGTTGGCAGTAGAGAGGGATGTCTGGGTTAGAGAGTGTGTGTGGGTGTTGAAAAACAATGTGAATGGCTGGCATATAGAAGTGCTTGTTTTTTCTTCTGAATAAATAGTAAAAATGTATGATTTCAGCGGGGTGTTTTCTGATTTTTAATTGGTGAACCTAACACCTTGATTGGTTTTTAACTCATAACAACTTATCATCATGTAATAGATTTTGCAGGTGATTAAGCACAGGCGGACACAAAACAACAGGAACGTTTACTTGCAGACAACACGCTGAAACACGGAAAGTGTAAATTACGGTCATGAAGAACATTATATATACTTTATACTGAGCTTCTGTGGCTCAGGCGGCAGCGCGCCGGCCTCTCACCACTGGGTTCCCTGGTTCAAATCCGGTCTCTCCATGTGAGATTTGTGCTGGACAAAGCGGAGGCGGGACAGGTTTATCTTCTGGTACTCCGGTTTTACCTGTCATATTTAATTCCAGCAACACTCTCCAATATCATTTCATTTCATCTGTCATTCATTAATCATTGCCCCAGAGGAGTGCGAGAAGCTTCCGCAGCCGGCACAATTTCTATCCTCGCCGCTAGATGGGGGTTCATTAATTCCATTCCTGACCCGGTCGATGACTGGAAACAGTCTGTGGATTTTCATTTTCATATATATGTTATACTCCGATATTCCGTAAATAACAGTTGTTAATCACTAACAGACACTGGCGTAGCCAAGGGAGGGGGCCCAGAGGGGGCGAGCCCCCCCAAAAATGTTTCCCGAAACTAGAGCGAGGATCAGCCGTTGTTTTACGTACGGTACGAACAACTTAAAAACTTACGCAGAGATATTAAATTAACGTAGCGACAAAGAATCTACTAGCAAGGCTCAATAGGGCCATACCTAATTCTCCATATTTGTACTGCTTGAATGCCACGAACCTACTACGCAGGCGGAGCAGGGGGAGAGATGATACCCCCACGTGGCGCATCCCAGGTGGCGTGTAGGGGGGTCCTAACCGGCTTGCCGGCGGACTTGAGGGAAATAAAATACCTCTTGCGGACCAAACACACTACCCCCTGCGGGTGGGGGACGCACATGTAGAATACACCCGCGGTATCCCCTGCCTGTCGTAAGAGGCGACTAAAAGCGGCCCAAGGGGATCTCAACGTGGGAGTGTGGATAGGCGACTACGGGACCCTTAGATGAGTCTTGCCATTGCTTCCACTTACTTGTGCCAGGCTCCTCACTTTCGTCTATCCTGTCCGACCTCCCTTGGTCAACTCTTGTTCTTTTCCCACCCCGACGGTATTAGAGCATTCGAGGCCTAGGGAGTCTTTTATTTTCACGCCCTTCGTGGCCCTTGCCTTTCTTCGTCCGTTACTTCACTTTTCGAAGTGACGGGTCCCTTCTTTCTTCTTTTTTTCTCACTCTCTACCCCCTATGGGTGGGAGACGCAGACGAAAAATACACCCACGGTATCCCCTGCCTGTCGTGAGAGGCGACTAAAAGGGGCGACCAAGGAATGATTGAATTAGAACCATGAAACTACTTTTGATTAGTACCATAACGCGGAGAAAACCATGGGTCGCATTTATTTGCGAGTAGTGGCACTATATTAGGTACGAAATAGGTTTGTGATTAGTATAAGCAGTGAGTTGGTTCTGCGGTGGGTTTCCAGTACCCGTGAGTCGTACCCATGTGAGCAACACCGCGGGTCTGGGCGTTGCCTGTGAGTTGTACCACTATATGAGCGACACCGTGGGTCTGCGTTGCCTGTGATTAGTACCCACTATGTGAGGAACACCACGGGAATACCGGCACCCGTGACTAGTACACCCAGGTGAGGAACCTCATCGGTTTGCGTTGGCTATGAGTGGCGCCATTATGTGAGAAACACCATAGGTCTGCGTTACCTGTGAGTAGTACCATCATGTGTGGAACACCGTGAGTCCTCGCTACTTTTGATTAGTACCCCAACATGGCAAATAGCATGGTTCAACTTTACTAGCGATAAGTACCATTTTGAGGGGCCTTAGACCTGGATTTTGGACCCCTTTAGACATCAAACATCCTCGATTCAGGATTGTGCTTTAAAAGTGTCCCTTGGTCAGTAATACTACTATTTATGACCTTTTTGAGTCGGATCCAGTGCTTTTTTGTTTGTTTGTTTTTTGTTTTTTGGATTCATGTCCATCCATTCATTATTCATGCCTTTTTTTATTTTGGTCAGTGGATGATTTTGAACTTTTTGTTGTCATTTCATTTCGTAGCATTAGGGGCCGATGACCTCGATGTTAGGCCCCTTTAAACAACAAGCATCATCATCATCATCGTACTGCTTGAATGAAAGGAAAACACTTAGGATTGTGATGCGCGGAGATATTTCCTTGTAGAGCAGGGGCGTAGCCAGGGGGGGGGGGGTTACTGGGGGTTAGAACCCCCCCCCCCCATTGAACTTTCACAAAAATAAAATAAATAGAAACTGACAGTAAACAATAAACTTCTTTTATGTGATCAAGATAAACTCCCTGCAATCTACTGCTTGTTGAGAGTGTTTGCCACCCTACCTGTCACCACTGCAGCCAGTGAGAGATCATTTTCAACATTAAGACGCCTTAAAACCTACCTCAGAAATACCACAAGTGAAAGTCGACTCAACGGGTTGGCTCCCTTGAACATTCACAGAGACACAGTTGTAAAACCAACAGATGTGTTAAATTTATTTTCTAGGAAGCCTCGAAAATTAGATTTTAGATTGTAAACTGAACATACCGTTTGAGATAAAACTGCTGACCTCGATCATATTGTTCTTGTTCTGTATTTTAAAGTAAGAATTTTGTAGTGTATTGCAATCTGAATATCACATACAGTAATTCACTCTTGTATCAGTATCCTTATGACAGTCATGCATGCGCGTACCAGACACGCACAAGCACAAGCATTTTCATTATGTTATATCTTAATTTTGTAACTGTAACCCCCCCCCATTGGCCGATCCTGGCTACGCTACTGTTGTAGAGGCCTCTGTATTAGGAATGTAACCGTGTGTTGACAAATGTCAAGATATGAGGAAAAGGGCAATTAGCAAGGGATCACTCAGTAGGGGACCGGAACGTGATTACCGAGATAACGGGGTCTACGGCCAGAAACAGTTGCAAGCTTACAACATCCTGTCAGCTTTTGCACATCGGTTCCCGGAAACAACAACGTCCTAAGGATCCCCGGGTTGTACCGTGGCTGAGAGATGTGCTGTGTTTAAGTTGCAGAGTTGGGAAGACTGTGTCAGGATTGTGACCTGCACTTAGTTCCTCATTTTGTGCCATATAAGTAACTGTTTTAAGAGGGACCGTTTTGTCGCTGAGAAGCCAAAACTATGTGCAGCCTCGGTAAGTTATGATTATTTTTTTTAATCTAACAGTAGCAAGTCAATCGCGGGTGCGTGCCTAAGTTCGATAGGTAGGCCTATAGGTAGGTTAGGGAACTGATTGGAACCTCAAAACTATTTTGTAATTGGCGGGCGTTATAACTCAGTTCCAATGCTTCTATCTTCTCATCAGGACGGTCCAGGCTTGAGTCGCAGTCGATGCATGAAACATTTTTAAAATGGAAAGTCACGTTCTATTGATACGGATTCTACTTAAAACACCTTAAATGGTGAGTGGATGCAGTGGCGTACCCACAAAATAATGTCAGTGGGTTGTGAAAAGGTTTATTTCATTTTTATTTAGATTTTGCAACGATGGGACAGGAAAGGCCTAGGAATGGGAAGGAAGCGGCCGTGACCACGGGAAATCACGGAAAAAGTAGAATCTTCATTTAATCTGTCTTCTTATAAAACGGAACCACTTTGGTACTACACTCCGTGAAGGTGACTACCTTCCAGGTCGTAGATATTTCGCTTACGGGAGACTCAAGGCCAACTCTACTGCACCCTAAAGCAAGGCTGTATCTTCCCCATCCCATGCCTTTCTTAACTCTGTCAGTGCCTGGAATCGAATGCAGGATGTCTTAATTCAAATTCTAAAATAAGGAGACCTAAAAGAAACCACCCGGCCCCGCAGTGTGCGGGTAGCGTGCCTGCCTCTTACCGGAGGCCCCGGGTTCCATTCCCAACCAGGTCAGGGATTTCTCCCTGGATCTGAGGGCTAGTTCGAGGTACACTCAGCCCACGTGTTTATAACTGAGGAGCTATTTGACTGTGAGATGGTGGCCCCGGTGTAGAAAGCCAAGAATAACGGCGGAGATGATTCGTCGTGATGACCACATGGCACCTCGTAATATGCAGGCCTCCGGACTGAACAGCGGTCGCTTGGCAGGCGATGGCCCTTCGGGGCTGTTACGCCATGGAGTTTGGTTTGGAAAAGTGAACAGAGAAGGAAGCGACGCCGCTGCAAGGCTCTTTAGCTTCCAGCTAGTTCTTCTGTCCGGCCTCGTGCATTTAGGACAGTTGGAAAACGTACGCCTTAATATATGCTCCTCATAAAACCTTTGTAAAAATACTAACTGCATCAATTTTTAACAATAACCACAAACTCCTCCTTTTCGTGTGGCTCAGTTGGTTGAGTCGCTGTCCTTCTGATTACGAGTTCGCAGGTTCAAATCCCGGCTTGGGTCGGTGGCCCTTAAAACGGTGTTGAAATGGCAACAGCTCCGTGTCGTTGGTTTCTGGCACGTTAATAAAAATTATCCATACGCATATTAGCGTCACAAAACTCTAACTTTATACTACGGTACTATATTCTGTATCCCAGGCTTGCGAGGGAAAGTAATTAATTTGCTTGACGTCGCACCGACGTAGATAGGTCTTATGGCGACGATGGGATAGGAAAGGCCTAGGAGTGGGAAGGGAGCGGCCGTGGCCTTAATAATTAGGATACAGCCCCAGCATTTGCTTCGTGTGAAAATGGGAAACCACGGGAAACCATTTTCAGGGCTGTCAACAGTGGGGTTCGAATCCACTATCTCCCGGATGCAAGCTCACAGCTGCGTGGCCCTAACCGCGAGGGAAACTAATAGGACAAGGTAAACCCTACCTAACATATGTTGTGACGTGTATTTTTCTTTACCAACTAACAAAATATCTATACCCATACGCTACTTTCTATATTTATTTATTTATTTATTTATTTATTTATTTATTTATTTATTTATTTATTTATTTATTTATTTATTTATTTATTTATTTATTAGTGCCTTCTGTACAGTGGCGAAGTTAGGGCTCCAGGTCCCCTCGTACACTTAACCACATATCAATCAGAATCTAAAATAAAATACTGAGATACTTATAATAGTTAAAACTACATACATTAATAGAATTGAAAATAAATTTAAATAAATTACTAATTAATATTAAAAACTCCTAAAATGACTAATCCACAGGCACGCACACATTCATACTTCAACCATTCACTCAGCTATCCTCAGCAGGTAGTCTCGGCGGGTGACCGTAAATCGTGATTTTTAAAATCTAGATTCTCTGACCTGAGCTAGCAGCGTATTCCATAATCTGGCGACAGTCACCACAAATGATCTATTAATTTTATCTGTGCGGTGCAGTGGAATAGAAAGAGTGAATCTAGAACGTGTATTTAAGTTGTGAAATGATGATAAAAAGATGAATTTACTTGAAATATGCAGTGGCTGACTTTCAGCTACCACTCTAAACACCATCGTTAAAGTGTGTATCTGCCGACGTTTATCAGACATCAGCCCTGAGACAGCCTGATAGTATGGGGTGATAGGAACATCGTACCCGATATTGTAAATAAATCGCAGGCAGGAATTCAGTGCTCGTTGAAGTTTAAGTGTTTGTTGTCTCGTCATGTCAACTAAAACAACGTCACAATAATCAACAATAGGGAGAATGAGTGTCTGTATTAGTTTGGCCTGTAGCTCAATTGGAAATACATCCCTCTGCCGTTCAAGAGGATGAAGAACTCCAAAAATCTTTTTACGTATTTCTTTCGTGTGATCAGACCAATCAACTGTTTCATTCATCATTACGCCGAGATTTTTAACCGTTTTACTGTAGGGAATAATGTTACCATTCAGTAGAATAGGCGGGATTGCGACAATGTTTGAGCAGCTCACTAGTTTTCATGATCCAATTATGATTGTCTGAGATTTTGTGCAGTTTAGTATAAGAGAGTTTCGTTGTGCATATACACCGAGTCGTCGGAGGGCATTGTTAATATCTTGTCTTGCAGTATCGATATATTTGAAGATCGTCAGCATAGAGGTGGTGTGTGTTATTTCCTGTCACAGATGGTATGTCACTGATATAAATACAGAAAAGTAAGGGCCCTAGAATACTGCCCTGTGGGGCACCACTAAGTTTCATTTTCCATTTAGAGGCCTTGTCGTTTACTGTTACACGCTGTTGACGGTTACTCAAATAAGAACTAAAAACCTTAAGCGCAGCCAGGTCGAAATTTAGCAGTTCCATTTTCTTTATCATAGTCGGAATTACAATAGTGCCAAAGGCGCTACTGAAGTCAAGAAGGATAATTAGAGTGAGAAGTCGTTTGTCCATAGCGTTTCTAATGTCTTCAGTAGCCTTCAAAAGTGCTGTCGCGGTACTATGACCCTTCTTAAATCCAGATTGCAAAGGGTCCAAAGGAGCAGGGGCGAAGCGTCAGTGGAGACAGGTTAGACAGCGTGTACCCTTAAAATTTTGTGTAAGAAATATTGTCTAGTTAAATCAATTACTTTTTAGAACATTAATTATTTCCAGATTCGTGACATTATTATATTCCCCGCTTTACTTATTTTCGTCTCACTTCGGCAATGCTAAGGCTCGCGTCAGTAACACGAAGCACGTAGGCGAAAGTAGACGCTGGCCATTCTGTGTATTTTCCCTTTGATTTTCAAAGCTTTCAGATAGAGCAACACTAACGCTATCTGTAGGTGCTGACTGTGGAACTAGTATTTGGATCTCTCTTATAAAGGTGCTCTTATTGGCTACCATCTTACACATGCTTTTAATGTTATTAATTTGAATTTACTTTATTCTAAGACACGTCTAAAAATAAATTAATAATATTTAAATACGAAGTATAGTAAACTTACACCGAATAAATGAATGATAGCATCAAAACCCTTCAAGTACGTGCATTTTCTTGCCCGCCAATATTAGTTGCGGTATTATAACTCCAACAACTATTGTCTTCCAGTCTTAATAAGGTACTTCAGAATACGCATACGGAAAAAAATTGCTTAACTTGATGCTGTATATTCCGTTAAAGTCAGTTTCTAGTGAACGCGCTATGAGTGCTTTCAAACGAATTAAAACGTACCTATTTAAGGAATTGGATGACCAGCCAGAGACTGTCTAACTTGGGAACTCTAGCTATAGAAAAGAAATTTCTGTGGAATCTTAGCAAGACGTCTGACTTCAAGACGAGAGTAATAGATATATTTGCCGAAATGAAGGACAGGCGGATTAAACTCATTTACAAGAATATTGTTTAAGGTGACTTGTACGAAAAACTATTTATTTCTTATTTCTCTTATTAAATCTATATACTGCTAACAATGAAATATATTGCTATTTTTATTCTAAAAGTATGTTGTTATTTGAGAATTCCCGCGGCCTATTTCGTCTATATTTAAAAATGAAGCAAGTACACGTAGGGTTAAAGGTTGTTATAGGGTTTGTCTTATTTTCAGATTCATAAATATAATACTGAATACAGATGTATGCATCGAAAACAAAATTCCATATAATAATATGATTAAAACAATTTAAATAAAATAAATCTCTGTCTACCCCCTTACTTAGTTCACGCTTCGCCACTGCAAAGGAGCATGTTTATTTAGGTATTCCAGAACTTGTTCGTATACTAAACGTTCAAAGGCTTTAGAAAGCGCAATGAGTATGAACATAGGACGAGAGTCAGAGGGAGATTGTGGGTCTAAACTCTTAGGTACCGGTATAATATTGGATGTTTTCCAAACAGAAGGGAAAGTTCCGTTTAGTAAACAGTAGTTCAGTATGTGCGTCAGTATAGGCAGGACAGCACCCATAATGGTATGTATAAAAGTAATAGGAATATCATCTACACCTGTAGTCTTTGAATTAATCGAGTACAGAGCCTTTATAACCTGATTTTGTGCGACACTGTGAAATGTGAATGGTGGATTGGCTGGAGGAGAGTGCGGTGAGTCGGTGCAGTTAATTAGGGTAGGTTGAATATTTATTCTATTAAAGTAATCGTTCAGTTCATCAAGTGGAATGTCAGGAGTTGTCTGCCTCTGCTGATGTTTTCCTATTCCCAGAGCTCTATGTTGGTCCCATGCGTGACTGGTATTTATGTTGTTAGCTAACTTCCGGAAATATATACATTTTTTATTTGGGATTACCTGCTTTAGGCGATTTCTTAAGATGCGGTAAGATTCGAAGTTTGTGTCATCTAGGGTTTGTTTATAATGTCAAAATAACGAGTCACGGTTGGCCATAATTCTCTTGGCTTCATCATCTAGCCATGGACAAGAAGAGCGAGAAACCTGCATTCGACTTACGTGTGTGTATCTCTTTGCCGCATTATTTGTAGAAAATGCCACTTCTTTATTGCTTATCACATGCCCATTATTATAATAACATTACCGTATTTATTCTAAACAAGAATATTGCATCTTTATTCAAACTGTTTATTCTCGCATTCATTGCACTTGTATCGGAATATATGAAATGCTGCAGTTATGTTGGGATGGGCGTAACAGAGGTAGCCGGGGGCGGGGGGGGGCAGCGATGTGGGAGGCCAGACACCCCATGAGTTTTAACTAATGTACATTAATTAAGCATTTTATATATAATGTACTGGATATTAATATTAGCTTCCGGAGTCGACTCATTGGCTGATGGTGGTGGTGGTGGTGATTATTGTTTTAAGAGGAAGTACAACTGGGCAACCATACTCTATATAACACCAATCAAAGGGAAACAATGGAAGGGATCCGACACTTCGAAAAATGAAGATATCGGCCAAAGGAAGACAAGGGCCACGAAGGGCGGCAAAATGGAAGACTCCCTAGCCCTCGCAAACCTAATAGCGTCGGGGTCAGAAAAGAACAAGAGTTGACCAAGGGAGGTCGGATAGGATAGATGAAAATGAGAAGCCTGGCACAAGTAAGTGGAAACAATACCAGGACTCAGCTAAGGGCCCCGTGGTCACCAACCCACGCTCCAATGTTCAGAGCCCCTGGGTACCCTTTTATTCACCTCTTACGACAGGCAGGGGATACCGTGGGTGTTATTCTACTGCCCCTACCCACAGGGGATCTTTGGCTGGATGATCAGTGTTGAGGCCTTCAGTTCAGAGGGTCCCGGGTTCGATTCCCGCCCGGGTCGGGGATTGTAATCGCGTCTGATTAATTCTTCTGGCTCTGGAACTGGGTGTGGTCCCAATACTCTCCTCTTCATATTCAAACAACATACTACACTACCAACCACCAGAGAGATACACAACAGTGATTACATCCCTACATATAGGGTTGGCGTTGGCGTCGGTAAGGACATCCGGCTGTAAAACAGGGCCAAATACACATGTGCGGTAGAGTTCACACCCGCGATCCCACAGATGTAGGAAAAGTGGGGGAGAAGAAGAAGATTACTATTACCTTCTGGAATCCGCACGAATCCGCCACTTTTACTTGGATCCAAGGGTACTCACTTCCTTTTTAGGTATTCTACACCAACTACATTCTGGAAGTATGGACACCTATCAAAAAAAAAAAATCTGGATGATTGCCCCCCCCAAACTGAAATCCTGGCTACGCTAAGAGAGCAGATGTCAGGTTGTAACGTTGTATTTTTTTTTCTTTTGCCTTTTAACCTTTAGTATAAGAGAAATCTAACCCCAACATTCGTAGACCTTCAGAATTGCACTGCTAATGGCACCCTGTGGAGATACTCTGATATCTCTCATCGTTTGCTGTAACGGTCAAAGGTAGAGATCGTTTAGATTACGCGTGGTATGAGCAGAGAAAACTTAAAGCAGATAACTTCAAGGAGACATATGGGGACTAATCAGAATTGGAATAAATAAAATCAGCTTCCTAGAAAAGAAGGCAAGAGGCTGCCAGGCATCGTCCACGTATTGCTGGAGGCTAGCTTCAATTGCGCTATTGCGCTGTTGGATGCATCTATGAACAATCCCAATGCTGCTTGTGGATCGGGATGCGTTAAGAGCGTAGCTCGAGCGAGGCTATCTTTACAAGCGGCAAAGATGCGTTCCATTTCAGGTGTCCAGTAGTAGTATAAGTCAGGGGTTCTGCAGCCGCCACCGCCGCAGGTCCTCTGCGGAGACCTCCGCCGCATTGATTTAAGGCAAGGTTATTGCTATGCTGGTTAAGAGCGCGAGCCTCACCTCACATCCGCCATATTGAAAGGGCTTAACCTAACTTTTGACGCGTAAGAGAGCAAGCCTAACCTCATGGAGGGGCCAACCTCAGTTTTACAACCGGATGTCCTTCCTGACGCCTCAGAGTGCGAGGCAAACCCCACATCCGCTATCTTGGGGGGCTTACCTTACTTTTACGCACAAGACAAGAAGCCTAACCTCATGGAGGAGCCTAACCTCAGTTTTACGGCCGGATGATCTTCCTGACGCTTAAGAGAGCGAGCTTAACCCTACATCCGCCATTTTGGAGGGGCTTAACCCGACATTTTACACGCAAGACAGCGAGCCTAAACTCATGGAAGGGCATAACCTCAGTTTTACGGCGGGATGCCTTCCTCGACGCCAATTGCACAAGATGGCAGCTATACACGCACCTTATGAGACGCCTTAAGGGCGATTGCGCAAAATGGCAGCTATACATAGGCTCTTATGAGACGCCCGAAGGACGCTTGCGCAAGATGGCGACGACTACCTAATTCCACAAGATTGGGGGAATACATAGGCTCTTATGAGACTCCCTAGGGATGGTTGCGCACGGTGGCAGCTATACATAGGCTCTTATGACGCGGCCATAGGTGATTGACAAGATGGCGACTATACACGGGCTATACTGGAGAAAGGTGATGGCTATGGACGCTTGTGTAAGATGGCGGCTATACACAGGCTCTTACGAGGCTAACTGCTAGAACGTGGGTCACAGCAAGATAGCGGCTACACAAAGAATCTTATGGAGAAACCTTGCACAGGGTTGACATAGGAATTAAGGTGACGCCCTAAGGCTGATTGCGCAAGATGGCGGCCGCGAACAACTTCCTAGTGCTAGGGATCCCCAAGAAAGATCGTCGCTATACATTGGTTATAGGAGACTAACTTTGGACTAGGAGCTAATGACGATACATTGTTTTTATAGGCCTAACTCTACAGAGCTGCCTCAGGGTCTCACAACTTATAACTTATGAACTATTAGTTTGATCAGCTTAACATTCGAGAAATGAGACAAGGGCTACTATGCAAGATGACTGCTACATTCTATTCGTATAGGCCTTAACGAGGGCTGCCTCAGGGTCTCACAACTTATAACTTATGAACTATTAGTTTGATCAGCCTGAAATTCGAGAACTGAGGCAAGGGTTATTATGAAAGTTATATTTTATTCGTCTCCAGATGGCGACTGCTCTTATGGACAAAGCTGGCTGAGGAGGCCTACTGCACAAGATGGTGTCTATACACAGGCTCTTTTGAAGAAACCCAGTTTAGAGGCTACAGCACAAGATGGTTGCTATACATAGGCTGTTTTGACATACTCATCCTCTTCCTCCGTTGTCAAGGCATAGCTTTATGTCTCTATGAAACAAGTTTAAACATGCATTCTACTGCGCAAGATGGCGAGCCGCCCTCTTTTTCCTCTTCATCCATATAGCAAAAGGGGAAAAGGGCGCCTCCTCCTAGCAAGAGGGAAAATGGGCAAAAGAACACCTCCTCATCTGTAGGGTACCTCCTGCTCCTCCTCCTGGCAAAGAAATCCTCCTTACAGTTACCGAGGTTAGCTCTCGCCCTCCTCTTACAGACAGATGCTTTCCTCAATTAAACGTTACATTACAAAAAAATGTACTTACGTTATCCTCGTCGCATAAGTTTTTCGAATGAGAAGAAAGCCGTAGGAGGAGGAGGAGGTAAGGAGAACGTAATACATTTTTTGCATGCAAAAATATTGTAGGATAAGCAAATGCTTTATCCGACAAGACAAAAGAGGTTCAATTTAGTTACAGAATGCAAATGTAAAAAATATAGAATTGACATGCTGTATGTATGACAAAACATGTTGAATATATAACAGAGAACTTTCATCGCTACTGTACTTCGTCGAGGGAAACACACACTAGAATTGATTGTAGAACAAGACGAACCTTGTTAGTTATCAGTTTTCAGAACAGAAAACCTTATAACGCAAAAAATTACAAGATTAATCTCTCTGTTGATATAATCGCACTCTTATCCAAACAGTGGGCACACATATAATTGCAAATGTTGTATATCTCCATCAGACATACTCCTTCTTAATCTCCGCAGATCAAATGAGTTTACTACTTTGCAGGGGATACCTTTGCCGTAAGGAGTTAATTTTGCGGGATTCGAGCCCATGCATCAGAAAAAATCTGTATATATTTCGAACTCTGATTTAGTTACAATAGAAAAACGTAGATTCAAACCTGTTCTCTTATCGGAAACATGGAAAGTAAAATAAACGCCTAGTGCTATAAGAAACACATTGGTTATATTTAAGCTCGTAGCAGTCGAACAAATTATTAGATAAACATGTAACTTGAAATTTCCATTAGGAAACATATTATTTCAATCTGTTGGCATTGGTTACAAGCATGTAGCTTGTGCAGGAGAGGGCTACTATTCAAGATGATTGTAAAATGCTGAACCGAAACAATAACCATGCTGCATACATGATAGGGAATGAAACCGACGGGTTACTTCTTATCAAAAGGGCAAAAGATGAATGATCTCCTCCTCGTCCTAGGGTAAAGGGCTAATGGGCTAAAGGGCTTAAGTGATAATGGGCCAAAGGACTAATGGGCTAATGGATTAAGGGGCAAACGGGCAAAAGGTCTCCTCCTCCTCCTAGAAAGAGTAAGAAGTTGGTACATGTTTAACAGCAGCAACACCCTCATCAATTGTTATCAGCAAGACCGCCTCTACTTTGTTAGGTGTAGCAAAATCATCTCTATTGGTAAATGGTTTTGTGTTGAGAACCGAAGAAATTCATGCTACACATAACAGGGAATGGACCCCCCAGGTCACGTCTTATCAGAATTACCTAATAAAGAATAAAATCCCCGACCTATTAGTGGTGCACCAGTTGCGTTTTTTCTAACAGATATCAGTATCTGCTTGATAGTTTTTAGTGTTTGGAACACCGAACTTCTGATTTTAATATTTCATGCTTATAGATTTGAACTCTAGAGACTTTCAATTAGCAACTGTAATGTTGACTTTCCTTAGAGATTAAAACTTCGTGTTCAGAACCAAAACGATTCATGCTACGCAAAATATTGAAAGGGAAAATAGCAGATCTGCATTTAACACACACACAGAACATTCAAAGTAAATATTTGCATGCAGCGAGCTGGCTGGCTCGTGACCGGAGCCAGGCACCTCACTTTCATCTATCCTATCCGACCTCCCTTGGTCAACTCTTGTTCTTTTCCGACCCCGACGCTATTAGGTTTGCGAGGGCTAGGGAGTCTTTCATTTTCACGCCCTTCGCGGCCCTTATCTTCCTATGGCCGATATCTTCATATTTCGAAGTGTCGGATCCCTTCCATTTTTCCCTCTGATTAGTGTTAAATAGAGGATGGTTGCCTAGTTGTACTTCCTCTTAAAACAATAATCACCTCCACCACCATCGCGACCGGAAATAAGCGTTAATTTATTAATGACACAGCAGTGTGCGTCGACTGCATGTCGTGGCTTACATAGGAATATAGTACCGTGTTAAGATTACGCGGAATTTTTCAAATTGCCCTCTACTACGTGCCTAAGGTGGCAACCGTGAGGTTTAGCCCCGACAAGATGGCAGCAGTGAGATTAGCGATGTTCGGTTTAAAATTCCATGCCACGGCGTGCATAAGGTTGCAGTAATGAGGTTTAGCGCGGTGAAGATGGCAACAGTGAAGTTAGCGATGCTCTATTTTCCTGAAAAGTAAGGTTAGGGTCCGTTAAGATGACAGCTGACAAAAAAGCGCGTGGCTTTGTTTGCAAACAAAGTCACGTGGTCGTGACGAAGGGTCACGTGGTATGCCACGTCAGCACCCGAAGTTTAAAATCCACTCCTGCGTAGTTAGAACTCGTCAAAAAGCACGTAGATTTTGAATTCAGCGCTCGATGTCATTAAGAGCCGCATTAAGAATTACCATGTTTAAAATATTGTGAACAAAGCAGCAGTAAGAATAGCGGTATTTAAAAGCGTGTACGCATTACCTATCGATTTTGCATGCATCAACTTCATACTAAACTTCTTCCGCTAGAGCGTGCAACAATCGCATGTGTATATGCTGCTATCTTAGCATGACCTATGTGCACAGTAACTTAAAGCAGAAAGAATAGCTATGTTTAAAAATCTTGTGAACATAGCAGCAGTAAGAATAGCAATGTTTAAAAGCGTGTACACATCACCTATCGGTTATGCATACATCGACTATCGTACTAAACTTTGTGCCCTGCTAAAATGGCACGTTCATAAATACGATGTTTCCCATATTGCAAAGAGCTTGTATCGACCTCACCTCGATTGAGTTAAGTGTTTCCATAATTGTACCAGAAAGGGCAGCTCCCTCGGTCATGAGCACGGAAGATCATTCTTTCGGCAAGACTGTTTTTTACCTCTTTGGAGCGACTCTTTGCATTGTTACGTGTGTGAAATATAAACATGGACCCCACGCAGATTGCAGTCTCGTTTTTATGCCATAAATGTTTTTTAATAGATTTAAACTTGACCCATACTACCATCATTCTTGTTACTTTGGTAATTGGTATCACAGGTATGGTAATCCTTACATTAATATTATTTCTACGGTTCTGTTTTGCCATTCTCCTCTTTTAATTATGGCCGATTGATATGCATCCTTCTGCTCTACAGCAAGAATGGGCTGAGTGTCCGTTGTTGACGTGATTGTGATGTGTTCATACCTGGGTCTCTGATTGATTTATTTACGTGCACTTCATTGTAAAGTATTTTGCTATCAAATGAATGTTTGCCCTGCGTGTCGACGTGGATGTCTATTCGCGTCGTACGAAGTGCGTAAGCTGATGGGTTTATGCGTGACCACTGGGTCCCTTTTATCCTACTGTTAATTGTCTGCACCGTGCACGCTATCTCTGACGTATGTGAGACCTTTGATTGTGACCATGAAAGTCATACTATATGAGTTGGTGCTCAACTCATTAACTGGAGTAATTACTCGTATTGTTTGCCGATACTGGCAATGTCTGTATGTTTGAGCGTGTGTGGGTGAGTGGAAGGAGAGAATGGATGACGTATCGGCCAGCTCGTTTTATATTTTGACTTTGTTTCTGGGCCTCATGCTTGCTGTCGGTACGGTGATATTTATTTTGCCTTGGTCTCAGTCATGGCTTTCGCTTGCCCACAAGGCCGCCATGTTGTTTTCTTATATTCAGGCTATGTGAATGCCTGTGCTTATCTTTGGGTTTGAATTTTGTTTCTTTGGTCCAGAGATGTTCCTTTCCATGCTATGTCTGTGATCCTTCACATTTATTTTAGCTTCTCTGGGTTTTCTTTTTTCTTTTCTGCTCCTCGCTGCGTGGTAAATTTGATCTGCGTGGTAATTGTTGAGACGATGTGGAAGTTAAATAGACGCGTATATAATTAATTTTATTAATCTCGCGGAAAGAAAGGCCGACTTGATCCGTGTGGATTGTATTCATATTACCACATTATGTAGCGAGATTGGAATTGAGACGGTGAGCCCGTCTTATGAATAATTTAAGCTTGGTGTTTGAAAAAGCTGTGCTCACGCATTTGTGTTATGACTCCAATTAGATGAACTGTGCACATGTACGTATCCTTTGCTTGAATTGCTGGCTTCATTTCTTGTTTCCTTTTTATTTCTTTATTTCAATAAACTCTCATTTAAATTTAGTTTGGGTTTTATTGCTAGTAGCTTTAGCCTCATTCCTGTTCTGCTTTTGAAATGAGGACCGTTTCCAGTTCAGGGCTGTGTTTGGATTTTCCTAGTCGCGGTCCACGCCTCGAAACTTCCGACGCGTGTGTTGTATTGGTGATGTGGGCTGTCGGTAAGGGAGGGGTGCGGTGCATCTTTTTCCGCAAGAATGTACAACGATCGCATGTATATGTGCTGCTATCTTAGCATGACCTATGTGCACAGTAACTTAAAGCAAAAATAATAGCAATGTTTAACAATATTGTGAACATAACAGCAGTAAGAATAGCGATGTTTAAAAGCGTGTACGCATCACCTATCGATTTTGCATGCATCGGCTGCTTACCTCATGACCCTGACATCACGACCACGTGCACTTGTTTGTAAGCATAGCCACGCGCCTTTTTGACAGATGTCATCTTGACGGACACTGACCTCACTTTTATGGACCATAGAGCACCGCTAATCTCACTGATGCCATCTTCACCGCGCTAAACCTCATTACTGCAACCTTATGCACGTCGTGGCATGGAATTTTAAACAAAACATCGCTAACCTCACTGCTGCCATCTTGACGGGGTTAAACCTCGCTGTTGCCACCTTAGGCACGTAGTAGAGGGCAATTTGAAAAGTTCCACGTAATCATAACTCTGAACTATTTTCCTATGTAAGCCACGACATGCAGTCGACGCACGCTGCTGTGTTATTAGTAAATTAACGCTTATTTCCGGTCGCGAACCAGCCAGCTCGCTGCGTGCAAATATTTACTTTGAATGTTCTGTGTGTGTGTTAAATGCAGATCTGCTATTTTCCCTTTCAATATTTTGCGTAGCATGAATCGTTTTGGTTCTGAACCCAAAGATTTAATCTCTAAGGGAAGTCAACATTACAGTTGGTAATTGAAAGTCTCTAGAGTTCAAATCTATAAGCATGAAATGTAAAAATCAAGAGTTCGGTGTTCTAAGCACTAAAAACTATCAAGCAGATACTGATTTCTATTAGAAAAAACGCAACTAGCGCACCACTAATAGGTCGGGGATTTTATTCTTTATTAGGTAATTCTGATAAAAGGAAACCCGGGGGTTCCATTCCCTGTTATGTGTAGCATGAATTTCTTCGGTTCTCAACACAAAACCATTTACCAATAGAGATTATTTTGCTACACCTAACAAAGTAGAGGCTTCTTGCTGATAACAATCGATGAGGGTGTTGCTGCTGTTAAACATGGACCAACTCCTTACTCTTTCTAGGAGGAGGAGGGCGTGATGAGATGGTGGAGGAGGAGGAGGAGGAGACCTTTTGCCATTTTGCCCCTTAATCCATTAGCCCATTAGTCCTTTGGCCCATTAGCACTTAAGCCCTTTAGCCCATTAGCCCTTTACCCTAGGACGAGGAGGAGATCATTCATCTTTTGCCCTTTTGATAAGAAGTAACCCGTCGGTTTCATTCCCTATCATGTATGCAGCATGGTTATTGTTTCGGTTCAGCATTTTACAATCATCTTGAATAGTAGCCCTCTCCTTCACAAGCTACATGCTCGTAACCCATGCCAACAGATTGAAATAAAAATTTTCCGAACTGAAATTTCAAATTACATGTTTATCCAATAATTTCTTCGTCTGCTAGGAGCTTAAATGTAACTAATGCATTTCTTATACCACTAAGCTTTCTGTTTAAATTTACTTTCCGCATAAGCAATATGCTTGTAATCCATGCCAACAGATTGAAACGATATGTTTCCAAAACGATATTTCATATTACATGCTTATGTGATAACTTGTTCAACTGCTAGGGACTTGGATCTAAGCAGTGTATTTCTTATAGCACTAACGTTCTGTTTAATTTTACTTTCCGCATGAGGTACATGCTTATTACCCATGTCAACAGATTGAAACAATATGTTTCCGAACAGATATTTCATGTTACATGTTTATCCGATAAGTTGTTCGACTGCTAGGATCTTAAACGTAACCAATGTATTTCTTATAGCACTAGGCGTTGTGTTTAATTTCACTTTCCATGTTTGCGATAAGAGAACAGGGTTTGAATCTATGTTTTTACCTATTGTAACTAAATCCGATTTCGAAATCTACACAGATTTTTCTGTTGCATGGCTTCGAATCCCGCAAAATGTATCTACTTAGGACAAAGGCATCCCCTGCAAAGTAGTAAAATCATTTGATCTGCAGTGATTAAGAAGAAGTATGTCGGATGGAGATATACAACATTTGCAATTCTATGTGTGCGCGCTGATTACATAACAGTGCGATTGTACCAACAGAGAGATTAATCTTGTAATGTTTTGCCATACATACAGTATGTCAGTTTTATATTTTATATTTTTTACAATTGCATTATGTATCCAGTTTGAACCTGTTTTGTTCTTACTTCCTCCTCCTACCGCTTTCTCTTCAATCGAAAAACTTACGCGACGAGGATAACGTAAGTACATTTGTTTGTAATGTAACATTTAATTGAGGAAAGCATATGTCTGTAAGAGGAGGGATAGAGCTAACCTCAGTAACAGTAAGGAGGATTTCTTTGCCAGGAGGAGGAGCAGGTCATTTGCTCTTTTCTAGTAGGGGGATAGTTTTTGCCCTTTTGCCGGGATGAGTAGCCCTTTTACCCTACAGATGAAAAGGTGATGTTTTGCCCTTTTTCCCTTTTGCTAGGAGGAAGCGCCCTTTTTCCCTTTTGCTATACGGATGAAGAGGAAAAAGGAGGCCGGCTCGTCACCTTACGCAGTAGAATGCATGTTTAAACTTGTTTGATAGAGACATAAAGCTATGCCTTTACAGAGGAGGAAGAGGATGAGTATGTTATTACAGCCTATGTATAGCAGCCATCTTGTGCAGTAGCCTCTAAGCTGGGTTTCCTCATAAGAGCCTGTGTATAGCCGCCATCTTGTGTAGTAGGCCTCCTCAGCCAGCTTTGACCATAAGAGCAGTCGCCATCTGGTCCTTTACGAATAGAGTAAAGCAGTTATCTTGCATAGTAGCCCTTGTCTCATTTCGCGAATGTTAGGCTGGTAAAACTAATAGATCATAAGGTACATGCTGTGAGCCCCTGAGGCAGCCCTCTAATTAAGGCCTATAGGAATAGAGTATAGCAGTCATCTTGCATAGTAGGCCTTGTCTCATTTCTTGAATGTTAAGTTGATCAAACTAATAGGTCATAAGTAATAGGTTGTGAGACCCTGAGGCAGCTCTGTAGAGTTAGACCTATAAGAAAAATTTATCGTCATTAGCTCCTAGCCAAAGATAGTCTCCTATATCCAATGTATAGCGACGATCTTGCTTGGGGGTCCCTAGCACTAGGAAGTTGTACGCGGCCGCCATCTTGCGCAATCAGCCTTAGGCCCTCACCTTAATTCCTATGTCACCCCTGTGCTAGGTTTCTCCATAAGAGCCTATGTGTAGCCGCGATCTTGCTCTGACCCACGTTCTAGGAGTTAGCCTCATAAGAGCCTGTGTATAGCCGCCATCTTGTGCAGTAGCCTCTAAGCTAGCTTTCTCCATATAAGCCTGTGTATAGCCGCCATATTACACAAGCGTCGATAGCCATCATCTTCCTCCATAAGAGCCAATGTATAGTCGCCATCTTGTCAATCACCTATGGCCGTCTCATAAGAGCCTATGTGTAGCTGCCATCTTGCGCAACCATCTCTAGGGAGTCTCATAAGAGCCTATGCATAGCAGCCATCTTGCGCAAGCATCCGTAGTCCGTCTCATTAGAGCCCATGTATAGCTGCCATCTTGTAGAGTTAGATAGTCGCCATCTTGCGCAAGCACCCCTGGGGAATCTCATAAAGGCCTATGTATTGCAGCCATCTTGCGCAAGCACCCCTTGGCCGTCTCATAGAAAGCTATTTATAGTCGCCTTCCTGTAGAATTAGATAGCCGCCATTTTGCGCAAGTGTCCCTAGGGAGTCTCCTAAGAGCAGCAGCCATATTGCGCAAGCGCCCTTAAGATGTCTCATAAGGTGCTGTGTATAGCCGTCATCTTATGCAATTGGCGTCGAGATGGGCATCCGTCCGTAAAACTGAGGTGAGACTCCTCCATGAGATTAGCCTTGCTGTCTTGTGCATAAAAGTAAGATTAAACCCTTCCAAGATACTGGGTGTAAGGTTAGGCTGGCACTCTTAGGCGTCAGGAAGGGCATCCGGCTGTAAAACTGAGGTTAGGCCCCTCCATGAGTTTAGGCTTTATCTCTTACGCGTCAAAAGTTAAGTTAAGCCGCTACAAAATTGCGGATGTCAGGTTAGGCTCGCTCTCTTAAGCGTTAGGAAGGGCATCTGGCCGTAAAACGTAGATAAGGCACTTCTATAAGGTTATGCTTGCTGTCTTGCGCGTAAAATGTTAGGTTAAACCTCTCCAAGATGGCGGATGTAAAGTTTAGATCGCTCTCTTAGGCGTCAGAAAGGGCATCCGCCTGTAAAACTGAGGTTAGGCCCTTCCATGAGGTTAGGCTTGCTGTATTGCGCGTAAAAAGGTAGGTTAAGCTCCTCCAAGTTGGCGGATGTGAGGTTTTTCTCGCTCTCTTAACCAGTATGGCGATAACCTTGCCAGAGGCCGATGTTGTGGAGGACCTGCGGCAGTGGCGGCTGCAGAACCGCTGACTTATAGTACTTCCAGTGTACCTGTTGAGGGCCGCGTAAATTGGGTACATCTGCGAGGAGTGGAGCCAGGTACTGCGAAGCCTAGGGAAGGAAACGGCGATAGAAGTTGGTCATTCGCAGGAAATGCCTGTGATCTCGTGCAGTTTTCGGGAGAGGAAAATGCTGCAGAGCTGTGATGCGTTCCGGCTGGGTCGTGTCCCTGCGGCGTAGACTTCGTATCCGAGAGAGGTGACTCTTGGAGATGCTAAGACACTCCTGGTAGCGTTAATCAGGATGCCATACTCAGAGAGGCGGTGGAAGAGATCTCGTAGGTGGCGCTTGTATTCTTCGGGACTCTTAGAGAAGACCAAGATGTCGTCGACGTACGCGAAAGTGAAATCCAGACCTGATAATACTTCGTCTATGAATCTTTGAAAGGTTTGACCAGCATTGCGCAGTCCGATGGTCATGAAAGGAAACTCAAAGGGTCCGAACGGCGTTATGATTGCGGTCTTCGGAATGTCACTTGTGTTCACGGAAATCTGAGTTTAGGCCTTCACTAGGTCGATAACGGAGAAAATAGTGCATCCGCAGAGCTGATGGCTGAAATCATGGAGATGCCGAGGTGGATACATGTCAGGAATGGTCCGTGAGTTTAAGGCACGATAATCTCCGCAGGGCCGCCAGCCTTCGTCCTTCTTCGGTACCAAATGGAGCGGTGACGACCAAGGACCCTCAGAGCGTTGTGCTGTACCTTCCAGAAGCAAGTCATAAAACTCCTTCTTAGCGATCTGGAGACGATCCTGGGCGAGACGACGAGCTCAGCAAGAGACAGGTGGTCCTGGTGTGGTGCGGATGAAATGTACCGTAGAATGGCGTACTTTTCGCCGGGCTCCAGATGGACGAGTGAAGTCGGAATATTCCTTTAAAATTTCATGAAACGTAGTCGGTACATTGAGAGCCTTCACACTGGGCTGTAGAGAGTTAGCAGTTTGGACGTTTACTGATAAGCCTGTGATGCCGTAGACCAAGCGTTTGTTACGACAGTCTGGCAGAAGATGGTAATAGGCGAGGAAGTCTGATCCTATGATAGAAAGTGTGACGGCGGCAAAAACAGATTTCCATGAAATGTCTCGTCGGAGTCTGAGATTGAGTTTCATGTGGAGAGTCCCGTATGTATGGATTGTGGAACTATTGGCAGTTGCGAGTTCATAACTGGTCTGATGGCGACGCCCCTTCAGAAATTTATGCGGGAAGCAACGCAAATCCGACCCAGTGCCGATCAGAAATTGATGTTTACTGCTCTTCTCCGTGATAAAGAGGCGGTTTCCGTGTGTTGGGCAACCATTTACCACCGTCACTGATTGCTGCTGGTGTTTGACGGGAATCTGAAAGGTGATTCGAATTTCTGTGCCTTTTCGCGGAAGCGGCGAAAGTAACAGCAGACACGTTGTGCACCGGCTGGCGGAGAAGACCTGCGGCTGTTGCTAGGACGGCTTGGCCGATCACGGGAATGAGAGTCGAGAGCGTGCGCGGAAGGAAGTTTGCAGTGCTGCCGTCTGGTGTGAGAGTTCATCTATCCTCTTCGCGAGCTGGCTCACCTCACTAACTGGTGGTGTACTTACGGCGTGAACAGTGGCGGGAAATGACACGGGTGAAACCTCAAGAACTTTTTCAGCCAGGACGGCAACTTTATCTAGCGGCATCTCACTCTGTGTTTGTAAAATGGCCTGTACTTGTGATGGCAGGCGCTGTATCCATAACTGTCTTATGATCTTATCTTGTACTTGTGTGCAGCCGGCGAGAGACCTAAGGTGTCGTAAGAACTTTGATGGCTTTCGGTCACCGAGCTCCTCCTCCATGAGCTGTTGAAGAACGCGTTGCTCTTCCGATAGGAAAAGACGCCGAATGAGTTCGGTACGCAGATACGCTTATGTATTTTGCGCCGGAGGGTTGGTAAAAATATCTTCAACTTCCGCGGCATAGCGACTGTCCAGCTGGGAAACAATGTACGCGTATTTTGTAGCGTCTTGCGTGATACCGGATACATTGAACTGCGCTTCTGTCTGAGCGAATCACAACGCCGGCTTGTCTGAGGGTGATGATTGCGGCGTTTGCTGTTGAAGTTCCTGTTGTAGGCGGCGATTTTGCTGTTGTAATTGCTGTAGGTGCTGTTGTAATTGCTCCATAGCGACGGCGGTAACTAGCGTGTGAATAACACCGACTTTATGTAGAAAACAGTATCACTGTATCAAATGTGGGGAACATTACGCTTCCTGACTTGCCAGCTACAGTAAACACAACATTTGAATAGAACTGTGCGGAACTACTGTTGTTTCCTACAATACCGTCCATAGATAACAATGTGTAGAAAGGCACTCGATGTATTTGTTTACTATATCTTGTTTTGATTATGCTGCCATGGAAATCATAAAGGAGATGGGCAGTCTACACGCTTTCACTGGCGCTGCCTAGTGTGCCGAGGTCCAGCTGCTGCGCTCTAGGTTCCTGTGGCGGAGGGATGACGTAGTTTCGCCACAAAACATCTCATGTGTGAATTAATATGAGGGTGAAGATTCGCTGGAGCACGAACAGAATAAACAAGTACTAAGCAAATAAATGATGAGGAACTATAAAGAGAAATAGTATTCGAAACGTACTTCCAACCTATTAGGTCATCTTACGTACATTTAGTACGTGTTGAAGAGGTGTTAAGTACAGAACAAAAATGGCCAAGCAGACACCAGTGGGATCCGAACCCACAACCTCCCGATTTCGCGTGATGACAGTTGTGCCAGATCTGTAGCTTAGATCCTTTCCAAAAGAACGAAGATGGCCTAGGCCACCGTAGCTCAATTGGTAGAGCGACCGACGCGAAATCGGGAGGTTGTGGGCTCGGATCCCACTGGTGTCTGGTTGGCCATTTTTGTTCTGTACTTAACATCTCTTCAACATGTACTAAATATACGTAACACGACCTAATACGTTGAAAGTCGGTTTCGATTACAATGCGGTCGTGAAAATTCAATATTCACAGAAATAGTATTATACAGCAAATGGAAAGACGGGGAACCAGTTTACAGAATGCAATAATGTATGATGGAATATCTTCGATAAATTTCGGAGTTACTCGAAATCATTTTTAAAAATTCCAGGTAAACAACTGATCAGAAATCTGACACCAGAGCAACAGTACTATATTCAGATCAATTATGATTGATTGATTGATCGATTGATTGATTGATTGATTGATTGATTGATTGATTGATTGATTGATTGATTGATTGATTGATTGATTGATTGATTGATTGATTGATTGATTGATTGATTGATTGATTGATTGATTGATTGATTGATTGATTGATTGATTGATTGATTGATTGATTGATTGATTGATTGATTGATTGATTGATTGATTGATTGATTGATTGATTGATTGATTGATTGATTGATTGATTGATTGCCGTCATTAAATGTTCTGTTTTAGACGTTCTGTAATACCGTCACGCAGCTCAGCGGGACTGTGTGAAATGAGAAACTATTTGCAGGCATCCGTACGAGGCATCTTAAATGTCTCTAGTGAGAAATTGGTGGGCGGCCCCGCTTCAGACGATCTGCACTACAGAAGCTGATGCCACGCGGTATACAAAGACTAGGATTGAATACATTATCAAGGGTACCGGTAATGTTGGAAAAAATCAACTTCTTTGAAAACGTTTAAGAAAGTTGCAGATAGGGACAGATCATTGATGGCTGATGATTGGGAAACTGCATGGTAACTCCAGTTAGCAGAATATTGTGAAACTAATGTGAGTTAGCAGATAAACTACTTTTATATACCTTCATGGCCTAAGTGTTCACACATATAGGTGAAGAGCTCGGAGTCTATACCTACAGATTCTTCAATGAAGTTCCCTACTAGAAACAAACAACGAATTTAGAGCGTTCTGGCCAAGGCGCGCGGCAATTCAAAGCAAACAACGTTAAAACAAAACTTCCATCCTTGACGTGGCGAATGCGATTTGACCAAGGTCACGAATTGTGTTTCGCGAGTTTGTTTGAGTATGGAACTTCTGGAAGAAGAAGTTTATTTTATATTCCAGTAATGTTTATCTTCTATCATGACCTTACTTACGGCATGTGTTTGTTTCCTCTACATATTGTGACCGTTCACAACGTATATCATGATACTCAGGAGATGTATTATGCCGTTTTCCGGGTCATTCTACGATGAAAATTGTCCAAGTTAGGATTTTTCCACCCGTTCCGGGACACGAATGACAGTACGCTGACTCGCACGACCCAACTCTAGTTGTTAGTAATTAGCAGCGGGGCATTGCAGGAGCGCTGGTACTTGAAGTTTTCTCACTCCAACCGCGAGCGAGATGAAAAGAGACGCATTATCATGTGACTGAGTATCTAGGTCACTAGCAGAGCTCATGGAGGATATCCAACGTAAGAATTAACATTATACCGTATTTCCCTCATCCATTCACCACTGCCAACTCACCGAGTTCAATTGTTTTTCACAAGACAATTAATACAAATCCAACAGTACTCAACGGATAGTCACGTGCAAACATTCATTTGAATCAGAGAATTTTACAAATAATTATGAAGCTGAGAAGTGCTCTACATAATTGAAAGAACGGTAATTACGCCGTAACAAGCGTGCGTATTAATGATTACCAGATGTTGGGTCTTGACCATGGTAACGAGCTCAAGGATTCCGCTAGCACTCGTCACCATCCATCGACAGAGTCCAAAAGACGCTTTTAAGATCGCTCGAGAATCCACGAAGCTATTTTACTAAGATTCACTCAGTGAAAATGGGAGTACAGCTGCTACAACTTGATACTGTACGACACGTGTTACCGGAGCGCATTTTGAGAAAGAGGCGTGTTTTCCCCCCTCTGCCGGCTTCAGGGTGTCTTGCCTATATCTTACGGAGCTGCGAAACAGACACCAGCAGTTCATTTTCAGTTCGTTATCAGTTCGTTACCAGTTCGTCGAGACTTGTGTGTGATTTCTTTGTGAAGTGCGAACAGTACATTACACTGATGTATTAAAGTCTGTGATTTATGTGGAAGTAACCACAATCTGATTAAGCTATTTACGTTTACAGTGTAAGGCACAGTGTTTAGTAGAAACGGTACGAAAACGTGATGATCGTTGTCCGTGTGACGAGGAGGTCGTGCATCGAGCCTCATATATAGCTATACTAGTACGGCTCAATTAACATAAATAGGCAAGTACTTAGCTAAGTGCGTGGAGAAAACGTGTCAGAAACGGACGTGAAATATTTAGGGAAGAGAATGAACGGCCCATTGTTGGCAGTGTATAAGGGTAGTGCCTCGTCAAATAAATCCCTAACGCAGTGAAGAGCTCGACCTACATATGACTAAGTGCAGTGGAGTATGCCTGAATTATTGTTATGTAGTACGAAAGTGTTAACATATTAGTAGCGTGTCCAGCGACATTTCCAAGTGAACCAGTGAAACTTCAGGGCCTAGAGTAACTATCAATAAGAAGGATAGGTAGATGAGGAGGAAATAGTGTCGGGCTTCAGAGACATAACCGTCAATAGGCTGGGGTGCTCGTGTCATTGAGCAGATCCAACTTCATATTTAATCTGTGATATGTGATATAAACCAACGCATTCACATGAAATAACTTCCCCTCATTTACATAAGGAGTCCACAAGAACGTCGGAGTGAACTAGATGTCTAGTTGTCTGCCGGAATTTCACCTTGTATAGCAGAGAGAACGAGACATCTAGCTGCCCGCCGAAATTTCGCATTGTATAGCAGAGATCGTCCGGAACTTCGCATGAGATCAAGCCGTCATGTTCGTGACTCATCATTTGGTCATCAGAGGACTTCACATCGCTGAGGGCATCATGAAGACCGAGTAAATATATGGGTGTGCCCCCCTGTAAAGCTGTGTTCGTGGTTGCTGAAGGTTGAGTACTCAGATCATCACCGATTCACTAGCTGACAGCAGTCATCACAAGTTTTTTCCATTTGTTGATTGGACACTCCACATAATGAGATAGGAAACCCCCGTTTAGAATTTAAGACGTCGGAGACAACGAACGAGACATGCAATTGGAATATACATTTCATACGTATTTAGCTCGGGAGTGCTTGGAATAACTTGACCCATGCAATAGATTCATCTTCAAGGTGGCTTGTTTCCGGCGTATCGAGGGGAAGGCGACAGGCTCTAGCTTGGCCGTGGTATTGTGAAATGTAGATGAAGCTCCTTTCTAGTTAAATAGATTAGCGCGAAGTGCATGCCGCGCCATAGATAAGTGAACCACGTCACAGCTGGCGTGATTTATGTTACCTGGTTAAGGAACGAGACGGGACGAGCGCTCGCTCTGTTTGTGAAGGGTAAAGGAGTAATATCTGTCGTATTTCCCTCGAAACAATGATTCCAAGCTACCATTTATTAATAATACCGTTAATTATGCTCCAGTGTTCTGAGATGAGCGATCCCACCAATTTCTTCTTTAACCATTCAGAACGCATAGGGTTATAGGTTAACATATTCCATGTCTCAGGAGACCCAGGTTCATTCCTGGGAAACAGTGAAAGTTGGTGCTCGCTGTTACTACCGACAGATGGAGTGAATACTCTGCAACTATATCTAGTGTATTTAAAGTGCATATGTTTTGTCTATTTATTACAGGAAGTGCAAATTTTATATTCATGAGATATTGGATGTTTGAAGTCGCTCTATTGTTCGTACACAGAAGTGCAGCGTAGTATATAATGTCATGTTAGGTATTTGCTTGAATACCAATGAAACAAGCCTGTGTTACATTGCATATTCAGCATTGATTAATTTAGGGAAATGACGTGATACGGCCTTCAAATATTTGGAAATGTAGTCATAGAAACATACAATTTACTTCAGTTCATCCGATGTTAGGGTATCGTAACTCGGTATAATTTGAATATATTAATTCTCGACAGATAAAGAGAATTATAGCAGAGTATGCCCATACTAATTAAATATGTATAATCGTGATAGGCAATGCGCACTGTGCTAGATGCAAGTGCAAATGGTAACTAATTCAAGAGGAAACGCCTCTTTAAGTTTGAAATAATTGAACGTACAATGAAGTGTAGAAAGAGACTACCAAACATTTAAAACGTCAAGATCACTCTAAATATTATTTGTAAAGTGTATTGTATGGCATATCCATGCGAATAAGATGTGTTTCACTAGTGTAGTAAAATTGTTATATAAGATATAGTTTCTCTTCTCATTAGTAATGAGCTAGTATTCCTTTCATAATTATTATTCCCCTACTATAGAGATAATTAGAAGATTATCGCCCCATCGGACGGTCCATTCAGACCCGTAATGTTGTACCGACTTAGCTAGCGTACCATTCTAGTAGGGGAGATGAGACTTCGATACCGGGCTGAGTTCGAAGCTCATCGGAGGTGCTTCATTGTAATATCATGTTTACGAGCTACGGCATTTTGTTTATGTACTGAGGCCTTGGACAGGTAAAATATCGAGGGTAACACGCATTGTTTCTTCTTTTCAGGTATTCCTTCGGGAAACATTTTGGAACGGGTCTGCGAATATTATGAACTTCTGTGCGGGATCAGTGATCAACAAACACTGGGTGCTAACAGCAGCACACTGTCTCGTTCTTAGGTATGTTTATGCATTCATTTTATCAATACAACTGTCATTATCGAGAGTTTGTATTTAAGATTAATTCTAATAATAATTCTCATTATTTTAGAGGTCCTTCTGATGAATTCCGTTCTCTTTGGGTTTATCCTGCCAAAGGATCTTCTTACCACATTTCGTCTAATGATTTTATTATACATGAGAAATATGACGTCAAGCACCATCATAATGACATCGCACTGATTAGGGTAAGTACAAAATAGGAGCTCTCTGACCACTTGTAATTACAAGAGTCCTCCATAGCTTCTGAGTAATATATATTATCATCGTCATCATAGTTTACTAAAGCCTGTGATTTGTTATTACAGCCAACTTTCTATACAAATTGACAGCATTTTATCCCCTCTTACGAGCTGAATTTAATTTGCGTGATTAAGTTGAGCTTATTGATGTACGGAAGTCTCGGTCTTCTTTTCCCCTTTTTACCAAGAACGTTCCTTCCGTGATGTTGCAAATGAAACTGTTTCGTATCATTAGGTACGCAAGGAGTTTTACATTTCTTTTCTTTATTTCTCTGATGAGGATTATATTTTCATTCACCTCACTTGACACTATGGTGTTACTTTCCTTTCAGTCCATCTTGTTCGGTTAAATGGTCTCCAAAACCACATCTCAGCTGCATCTAGCCTGTCCTTTACTTGTTTCTCACAGGGTCCAAGTTTCACTCCTTTTACACTCAGACTATTAACACAAAACTTATTAATTTCAAGGTGTTCCTACGCTGAATAAAAGGGATACTTAATTCACCTCCTTTAAGCTTACACCTGAATATGTTGTGAATTGTCTTCGCCGATTAGCCTGGACTGCGAGGGTGCTCGATGTGATCTATATTTACTCATGTTACTCGGTTCAGGTCGTGTTCTCCATTCCGTACTTTGATTCAGGTCACGGTTTCACATAATAGCCTTCTTAATACGTAGACTTTCACGACCGCTAAATGGCATTATAATAATTATTTCGGGATATTATATCGTGTAATATTAATTATTAGCTGACGCGTTTCGATCCTGCGACCAGGATCGTCTTCAGAGCAGTAAAAAAGCATAAATGTCAACTGTCACTCCATAGTAACCAGTCTCAAGATAGAGAGATCCAGTTAGAAATATGGTTCATTCCAGAGCCCCCCGAGTCACGGAGAAAGACGTTGACGAGTTAATTATGGAGGGTAGCCATGATCTACTCAGCATATAGCCATCACCTTTGTTAAAATTATTCGGGCGTTTAGTGATTTCTATCGAGAGTTGAATACCGACCATCAAACAAGAGCACTGAACGTCTATGTCAAGCCAAGGATTCGTAAACGAGCCACTGGTCAATGGGCATATTCTTGTTCCAGGAGTTCGGCAGCAATTACTGAGAGACTTCATAGAATTTCCATAATCTAGATTTCCCAGTGACCAACCTCGACTTCCATTTTGACGTAAACTGTGAACGGTCACCTGGAGCAAACCGCTGATTTGATGCGGGAACCACAGACTAAAGGCCAGCGACCTTAAGGATCCAGAGGACGAAACTAAGAAAATGAATAAAGGTCATAAAGGTCACATGTTCAAGGACCCCTTAGCCACTGCACTCATTAAACAAAACAAAAACAGATTTTTGTAATGATATCCTGTTTGATTTTATTCGTATAATTTAGGACTAACACTTACTGTTTAGAAATTAACTTCATTCACAAGAAGAAAGTGTATAAATGCACTGAAATTATAAAACAATGTCAAACTTGGCTTGGATCTAAGGGACTGATGGTGTAGTCACTCGCAGTCTCTACACTTCGTTTTCATGTGTATGAGTGCACACAGAGGTGTGTTGTCATGAAAGACATTAAACTGATTATTTCCGTCCTAGAAATTATTATCGATCAGAGACGCAGAGTTGTGGTACATTCATGGAAATTCCTGGAGCTGAACATGCCACCTCATCTGATTCTCCACCCATATCATACTTCAATTGCTTTTTCACTTTCTCTCTGCCAAGGTACTGTAGTTCGGCTAGCTGATCTTCCTCAACCGAGGGCATTTCGTGTTCAGTTTCAAAGAAGGAATTTCTGATCCACGGGATTTTTTCAACCAGTGGCGTAAAATATGGCTTGACTGTGGATACTAGCAATTCCAAGAGTCTCACAATTACATCACTTACACTGTCTTGTAATAACTTGTACCGTCTATTGGCCAAGTACAGCAGTGAAGACATAGTTACAATATTTAGTACAAAGGTCTATAAAGTGTGTGTGTACAATAACAATACATTATTATAACGGGCCACTTTAAGATACGTAGGGGTCCGCCTAGGGATGGTTGTCGTAGAGGATCAAGTGACTCTCCCAACTACTCTGGTCAGGTCTCGTGGATATCAGGAGGATTGATAATAGTGAACAAAGATTCTTGTTAGTGATCTGCAGATAGATCTCCAAGTCATTATTACAAAGAGTGCACTGTAGTAACACATGACGAAGCGTGGACACTTGGAATACGCTGTTCTCGGCTCCTACGTCACAGCACAGTACTTATTTACAGTCTTCCATCAATGTCAGTCCACGGCCTTCAGTCATTTTAATATAGCTTATGCTATAGGAAGTGGAAAGAATGGTCAATAAACTCCATTGTCATAAAGCAGCAGGAATAGATGAAATTAGACCTGAAATGGTGAAGTATAGTGGGAAGGCAGGGATGAAATGGCTTCATAGAGTAGTAAAATTAGCATGGAGTGTTGGTAAGGTGCCTTCAGATTGGACAAAAGCAGTAGTTGCACCTATCTATAAGCAAGGGAACAGGAAGGATTGCAACAACTATCGAGGTATCTCATTGATTAGTATACCAGGCAAAGTATTCACTGGCATCTTGGAAGGGAGGGTGCGATCAGTGGTTGAGAGGAAGTTGGATGAAACCCAGTGTGGTTTCAGACCACAGAGAGGCTGTCAGGATCAGATTTTCAGTATGCGCCAGGTAACTGAAAAATGCTACGAGAGGAATAGGCAGTTGTGTTTATGTTTCGTAGATCTAGAGAAAGCATACGACAGGGTACCGAGGGAGAAGGTCTTCGCTATACTGGGGGACTATGGAATTAAAGGTAGATTATTAAAATCAATCAACGGTATTTATGTTGACAATTGGGCTTCAGTAAGAATTGATGGTGGAATGAGTTCTTGGTTCAGGGTACTTACAGGGGTTGGACAAGGCTGTAATCTTTCACCTTTGCTGTTCGTAGTTTACATGGATCATCTGCTGAAAGGTATAAAATGGCAGGGAGGGATTCAGTTAGGTGGAGATGTAATAAGCAGTCTGGCCTATGCTGACGACTTGGTCCTAATGGCAGATTGTGACGAAAGCCTGCAGTGTAATATCTTGGAACTTGAAAATGAGTATGGTATGAAAATTAGTCTCTCGAAGACTAAATTGATGTTCGTAGGTAAGAAATTCAACAGAATTGAATGTTAGATTGGTGATACAAAGCTAGAACAGGTCGATAATTTCAAGTATTTAGGTTGTGCATTCTCCCAGGATGGTAATATAGTGAGTGAGATTGAATCAAGGTGTCGTAAAGCTAATGCAGTGAGCTCTCAGTTGCGACCAACAGTATTCTGAAAGAAGGAAGTCAGCTCCCAGACGAAACTATCGTTACATCGGTCTGTTTTCAGACCAACTTTGCTTTACGGTAGCGAAAGCTGGGTGGACTCAGGATATCTTATTCATAAGTTAGAAGTAACAGACATGAAAGTAGCAAGAATGATTGCTGGTACAAACAGGTGGGAACAATGGCAGGATGGTACTCGGAATGATGAGATAAAGGCTAATTTAGGAATGAACTTGATGGATGAAGCTGTACGCATAAACCGGCTTCGGTGGTGGGGTCATGTGAGGCGAAAGGAGGAGGATAGGTTACCTAGGAGAATAATGGACTCTGCTATGGAGGGTAAGAGAAGTAGAGGTAGACCAAGACGACGATGGTTAGACTCGGTTTCTAACGATTTAAAGATAAGAGGTATAGAACTAAATGAAGCCAGAACACTAGTTGCAAGTAGAGGATTGTGGCGACGTTTAATAAATTCACAGAGGCTTGCAGACTGAACGCTGAAAGGCATAACAGTCTATAGTGATAATGTATGTATGTATGTATGTATGTATGTATGTATGTTGTTTCAGAACGTTCCAAGTGAGGTTGTCTACTTTCTGATTTGTTCTTGAGAAATGATAAATGTAGATTTTGCTCCTATCGAAAAAATTGCTTGTAAATTTCTCCATAATACAACTTCATAAAATGTTATTTCCCCATTTTAGTGGTGAATTTCTTGTTCGCTGTAGGACAATCATTCGAGAATTAATCTTCCCTCTTTGAACATATTATCGTAGCGTGATGGCGGGGTATTAAATTGGGCAAATGAAAACACGGCTGGTAGCTTCTACACTAATGTATGTTAATCATATCTACACACACAGAGCACGGCACAGTACAAAAAGTTCTGTCACTGTCTGCTCTCTTGGCTAACACGTAGAGACTCACTCAGTTCACAGCCCACACACAACAGTCTCCTACTTCACCGCGAACAGTCCCTTACCGATACAGCGTCGAACTCCCTCCCGTTGCTCCACACGACCACCCGCTCATAGCAGCTGAACACGAGAGACAGACCACTCAGTTCCATTCTCCACACTTCGTCCGCAGCTCACTCACACAGAGATCACTACGGGTTGTTTTAAATTGGCAGGCCAGTGATTCTAGAACAATCCGGAAGCTCGATAGCGGCTACAGAGGGACACTACATCCCGGTACAAGCTCCTCCTCTTTGAGCGACCGCCAATAGCCCTTCTGCAGTGGACTACACTCGGTTTGCAATTGGCATGGCGGACCCCTGCACCTTTGACACTGCTGTGTTGATAAGCCTCATAATGTTTATGCTTATTATTAATAAAACAATCACAGCGTGGAGATCATATACCCAAGATATGAAGTCAGTCAACAGCGTCTATCACATATGAGGTCCGGTGACCTCACGTACTACTGTTCTCGACACAAAGAAATGCTCTCTTCTTTACAACGACGGAGCTTGTGCTCTAACATGAAATGTCTGACAACATGTAAAGAATATCTCACTCAGCTTATCGTTACACAATGTTCATGTTCCACAAGAATTAAGCACCATCATAATATCAGCCGTCCTTGCATTGATTTACATGTATTGTGCTCCTTTTCCACCCCGTCCAGCAGATTTTAGAGATCTTCCACAGACTCAGATAAAATGAAAAAATCACCGCCATACCTCAGAGTTTCATTGCTTCTCCTTGGATTGTGATTCTCTTTCCATATTCCTCTTTGATTTCTTTGACCACCCTCTATGAAAACACTGAAGAGTAGAGAGAACAAACTGCAGCCTTTCCTCACTCCTTTCTCTATTGCTGCTTACCCGAGTCCTAGATGCGTATCACTGCAGAGTGATCATTCTCCTTTCTCTATTGCTGCTTACCCGAGTCCTAGATGCGTATCACTGCAGAGTGATCATTCTCCTTTCTCTATTGCTGCTTACCCGAGTCCTAGATGCGTATCACTGCAGAGTGATCATTCTCCTTTCTCTATTGCTGCTTACCCGAGTCCTAGATGCGTATCACTGCAGAGTGATCATTCTCCTTTCTCTATTGCTGCTTACCCGAGTCCTAGATGCGTATCACTGCAGAGTGATCATTCTTCTTTCTCTATTGCTGCTTACCCGAGTCCTAGATGCGTATCACTGCAGAGTGATCATTCTCCTTTCTCTATTGCTGCTTACACGAGTCCTAGATGCGTATCACTGCAGAGTGATCATTCTCCTTTCTCTATTGCTGCTTACACGAGCTCTAGATGCGTATCACTGCAGAGTGATCATACTCCTTTCTTGGTATCGATCCCGATCACCTTTAAAACCTGTAACATTATGGAATGTCTTTTGTAGATGTACGAAGGCATGTACGTGTGCTTGTCCTTCTTAGTTCGATCCTCTAAGGTCAATTTTAACGTCAGGATTGCTGCACGTGTTGGTAAATTTGTTCTGAAGCGAAATGGATCTTCTCCCAACTCTGTTTCAACTTCTATGCCCAACCGTCTGTAAATAACACGTGTTAAAATTTTGCAGGCGTGAGGCATAATAAACTAAGAGTGCGGTAGTTTTCACAGCATCTGATTTCTTGGGAATAGGTATAACAACATTCTATCTAATATCGGTTGCCATTTCTCCTGTGTCATACATCTTACACCCTAAATGCAATAAAATTGCCATCCCGGTTTCGCTTCAGGCTGTCAGTAATTACGGCGGTATTCATCAATTCCGGGTACCTTGTATCTGTTTAGGACTTTCTTAAGAACTGTTCGTTATTCTCAACTGTAGCAATGTTCCTCAGTATTCTGGTGGCTTGATAGGTTATCTTATAGCAATCTCTGCCTTTGAGCGTTTCCTCTTCGTTTTCTGGGCGCAAGCTTGTTCAGAATTTCAGATGACTCTCCACGGTTACCGGTGAATGTTGCAATGTTGACTGCAGAGGATCACACAAGGTCTAAATTGTTGAGCCTGAGCGCATATTAAGGGGTAGCTCTTGCGTATTCTTCACGTCATGCGGGCGAACGCGTTGCACATATTTGGTGGGTATCACTCTAGCCTTGATCCATATTCCAACAGCTACGACAATAGAATACCTTGACCGAAGTGTCGCAGCATCTGTCGCTAATACAAAGATGAAGCTACTCGTCCGGAGTACGGATGCGTTTTGCAGCTACTTCACTTAAGTGCAGAAGCTGCTAAATAAAGGCCTGTGTTACACATAGTCCTCTTCCGCCTTTACGGAAGTGACCATGTTTTCCCGTAAACCCGGATGGGGAACTTTTAACGGGGAGCCACTTCGTTTAAAGCGACACAGGGAGTGTTATCACAGTTATCATAAACCAGTGTTAAGCGTAGCCTTCTTTTCATGTGCTGCAGGTTTTTTATATTTGTGCAATTTAAACACAGCTAGGTAAAATAATAATTGCTCATTATATTAAAATAGTAGAAGTAATAACGACTATGAATGATCTTCATTGGGGTCATCATATTAACGAGGTTGTTAAGGAAGGTTACATGGTTATGAAGGTATGTAGGGTTTGTAATAAGGATGAAAGGGACAGACGTATAAGTTACTGGTAAGCCCTAAATCAGGACTACTTGTTACGAGAACTGGAAAAGTGCCTAAGGAAAGCAGCACGATCTGTTCTGGGTGATTTCCGACGAACGAGTAGTGTTACGAAAATACTATAAACTATAGGCTGAGAAGACTTGGAAGAAAGGAGACGAGCTCCACGACTAAGTGGTATGTTTTGAGCTGTTAGTGAAGAGATGGCATGGAATGACATCATTAGATGAAAAAGGTTACATGGAATTTTAAAAAGGATGATGTTAAAGTTGGAATTCAACAGGAAAACTGGGACAAATATTAACTTACAGAACGAGGAATTAGTGATTAGGCTACATTATCAAGGGTAATCTCCAAGTTCATTGAAATCATGTAAGAGAAGTGTCTAAGTAAACACCCTGTTCGACAATCATGAATGCAGATATTTTACCGATGAAGATGATTGAGTTCATTGTAAAGACTCAAGTAATGAGAGTTAAATAAGTTTTGGAAAGAGGTTATACCTGTACAGACCATGAAGGCCCTTGGAGTGGCTGAAGGTAAATGCTTGCCAGTTTATGGGGTAGAGCTTCTCCTCTTTTGCCGGAAGGAATTAACATGGCATTCATATTTGGTGTAGCCTGAGAGAAACTCAGGACAATATGAACCTCCGGAAGTGAGAAACTCATCCTAACTATGGTTCGAACCCAGGTCGCTGCGGGTGAATCGAGCACGACGTTATATCATATATCATATATCATATATCATATATCATATATCATACTTCCCTTTTCTGCTCATGATAGTCGGAGTCTGATTTCCTACCTGTAGTGTCCAGGTTGGTTAATGGTCTCTGTTTTGTCTAGTGTTGTTTATCTCCACAAGATTGCAGTACAATGTATGCATGTAAGCTCACCGGATAAAAATGACTCACCTACGTGAGCATAAGGCAGTAGTGAGACATTGATGTTGCAGTGTACGTCAAAATAAGGATGTCACAGAGTGTTTAGCCGTGCCCATGGCAATACGCTGTGTGAAGGTGCTGAAGGAACTGCATGCAATGAACATTTGGCGTCGGTCACCTCGCAAGAGGCCGTTGCTCACACACGCAAAGGAAGCTGCGCGTCTTCAATGTGCTACCAATCATCGAACATGGACAGAAGCTGACTGGCCGAACGTAATGTGGTCTGAGGAATCACTTTTTGCCTGTGTTCCAATGACACACGTCATCCATTGCACGGAAGTCCAAATGAATTATTTCATCCTGGATGTGTGTAAGGTCAGGTTCAAGCCAGAAGTGAGTCTGTGATGTTTTGTGGGTGTTTTTCGTATCATGGATTGGGCCCGCTCACTGAGTTGACAACTAACATGAACATTCTGGACGATCATGTCTTCCTTTCAGGCATGATGAGTATGCAATTGGTACTCCGATTTTTCAAGGTGACAACAGCATAATTCATTGGGCTGGAAGCATTTGTGACTAGTTTCATCGACACTCCTCCGCCCCACTACATCTCGACTGGACTGCAGAGTCACCTGACTTGAACCCCAGTTGTATCAGCGGATAAAACGCTGACATGAACAACCCGCAAATTGGTGGAATTACGCGAGTGGCTTAACCTGAATGCGAAATTCCTGCACAACGTTGTGGGCTCACTTCCTAACCGTATCCAGGCGATTGTCAAGTTTAGAGGCGGAGTTGCACGGTATTAAAGTAATGATGCTTGTAATGATAATGATTTCTCCAGGGGTGACCAACATTTTGTCCGCTGAGATTGTGTATGTATGTATGTATGTATGTATGTATGTATGTATGTATGTATGTATTGTACCAGAAAAATTTCGGAGTGTAGGGCATGAGAAGGATCTCAGGTAGTGGAAGTTGATTTTGGAGCCGGTACAGAGCAGGATAGAATCGCAGGGCGAATAATAGATGGTTATACATTTTTCAAACAATTTATTAATAATGTTAAATGATTCAGCACCCTGCAATATCAATATAGGACTCAGATATTTTGTTGAAATCAAAAATGTTAACGTAAATCTTCTTGAATTCACTTTGTGAAAATAAATAAATCTCACAGATCCTATAGTCTTTTGTGAAAACACGAAGTGTCAGTTCTTCACCTAAAGTCTTTCTAAGTATTAATTCATGAAATGAACACACACTTATAATTGAAAATTGAAATGAGAATTTGAATTTCTGTTGAAAGTTTCTCAGTTTGTTAGTCTTGAAATATAGAACACTTGAAAATCCTAGAGTTCTTCTATGTGATATGAATATTAGATTTTGAAAAAAATAAATTTATCATTAAAGATGAATTTCTGAGAAATGATGAAAACTACGAAATATCGTCACACGCAGCACTGAGTAAATCACTGTTCAAGATTGATAAGAAGAAGTCAGTCAGTTTGTGACTACTCACTTAATAAAGAAAATTTGGCTTACAAATGTTGATGGGAATCTGGAACATTCCGCGGGATGCGGACGAATACTCGAACTCGATATTCCACGAAGAGACCACGTTGACGTCCCTCGATGGGTACCATAGATGAGACGATGTTGAAGGTAGCTGGATCTTGTAGAATTTCATCAAGATTTCCGCTGCTCGTGGAGGTGATTTTTGCACACGGAAAGTTCGTTTGGTGCAAGTAGTATTTACAGATACTATCATTCACTGTTAAACACAGTTCAGTTCGTGTGTTAATTTTATGACGTTAAATGAATGATTACAGTCCTTGCTGCATAAAACACTATTTTAAATCGTCACTGAGAACGTCCATAAATACACAGTTCAATCACTTAAAAAGTTACGTGTAATATTTCTCATTACAGTCTCTGACCACAGTCTTTGAATCGTTATCCTAGCAGATAACACTGACTTCCTGGTGGTGAAAAAATTATATTTTTTTAGGAAAAGTTCTTAATATTCACCAAGTTAATCACTGTAGTAAGTCATGTCCTAATATGGCACGTAAATAAAGAGACACAATTCAAGGATGTACTGTATTAGAAAAATGAGTCTTAGAGTAGTTAGTGTTATTGTACACGACAGTTTCTGTTTATTGTGGTAATTTAATATTATGTGAAATTAATTAAGTCCACACGTCATGTTCTAGTTTGTGAGTGTCCAGTATTTAACTTCGTACTTCAATGATTTCACACGTGTTATACTTCGAAATGTCTGTGAATTACATCGTAGTCGCGGCACAATAAACTAGATACGGTGCGACGTCTTTTACAAGTGCGACGGCGATTGATTATCCCATATTTTTTTCTCCGCGAAACACGACGGAAAGTACTGTCTTCGAGACTGCACGGACATACTGTACGAGGGTCAGTCTCCCCTCTGTCTCACTCACACACACATACTGCACTGCTCTGCACTGCACTGCTAGACTGTACTGCTATACTGAACTGCTTATTAGCCTTGACCTAGTGGCATATATATCTGCGCCAGGAGGGGTGGTGTTCTAAGTCATGTGACCGAGAGTGCTCGATCTTCTTAAACTTTATATTGTTATAACTCAGAAACTACTGGACAGATTGCTTTGAAATTTACAGGATTTTACTTTTACGATGTCAGCTACAATTTAGCGTTGGTCCTGTTCAAATCGGTTGAGGCGTTAAAAAGTTCATGAGAGAAAAATTATTTCGAGGAATGTCTCTAGGGGAGGCAAGTTTCAAGCGGTAGGTGACGTCACTTGGCCTCGCCTGGTCGCTCGTGGAGTCTGGCACGTACTGGAATGTTCCTTCGCTCCGCTGTTCGCATGTCGGACGGAAATCGTATGCTGAAATAAAGTTTTTTCAATTGATATGTGCCAGGACCTAGGCCTTCCTGGTACATATTCCCCTTGGTCTGACGAAAAGAAAATTCGCAGGATTTTCTTTTCCAGGCTTTATTCTTCCTGTGGCACATAATTACTGCTTTAAATTGGCTCTCTGGAATGGGATATGGCTTTTTCCGGTAAGGGGACAAGTCATTTGCATTAAGATGATGTCCGTAGCCAGCTATTTCTCCAGGTTTGTCATCGAACACACATGCAAATTTTTGTAGAACTTCATTTTTAGCCTCCTCCAATTTTTTCTAATATCCGGGTCTTCAGCCACACTGGTTATTGACACTACATAATTCGGACCCATCATGGAGTTCTCATTGAATAGGGACTCAGCATCGTCCTCACTTTGGTCACCCCTTCTACTTTCTGCTTCGGCTGGCGCTACCTCGCTCGCAGCGGGCTCAATCATGTCACCACCGGCTTCTTCGAAACGGGCTCCATTCTCTTGAACTTCCAGGTCGCTTCGTCTTACCAGCTGTAGTCCTACGGAATTATTCTTTAATTTTACGAGGTTGGCATCATAGTCAATGGTTCATAAAATCTGATCCAAGTATTAAGTTGAAGTTAAGACGTGAAACTACCAAAAATATGTGTTCGAATGACTGGTTATTTATTTCAAATTCCAAAAATGCCTGGGATTTACACTTAATTACTTTATCAGGAACTATCCCTCTTACTTTAATCTGAGCTGCAGGTAATAGTAAAATATTGTTCTGATTTTTAAGTGAGTCCACAAGCCTATCAGAAATTAAAGAAGCTTACGCTCCAGAGTCAATGAGCGTAGTCACCTGTAAATTGCCTGTGCGTACCGTTATGACAGGTAATGAACGAGTAATTATTGGCCTTGGTGTTTGTGCGTCTTCGAACAGTAATTCAGAATCGTCAATGTGCCAGTAATTGATGACAGCAATACAATAATCTGACATCTCGTTCTCATCGTGTCTTGTAGCCAACCTCCCTACTGTGTGA
Source organism: Anabrus simplex (assembly GCF_040414725.1). NCBI lineage: Eukaryota > Metazoa > Arthropoda > Insecta > Orthoptera > Tettigoniidae > Anabrus > Anabrus simplex. Next base: position 83,934,434 of record NC_090276.1, on the reverse strand, counting down.
TCGGCGTTTTTTATAGCGCCTGTTGATTCAGGATCAGGCGATCGTTGTTCTCTTGGTCCGAACTGACGTTGGTATTCCAGGGACGTGGCTCCAGGTTCGTCAAGATTGCGGTTTCTTTCCCTGACGTATTCCCGTGTATCCCTCCATCTTCTTTCGAGTTCCTGTCGTCTGGACTCGCGATTTCCTTCAGGAGTGCTTTCACGCTGTCTCCATGAATTCCTTTGACGGTAAGGATGTCTGTCCTGATTCTTCTGACGTCTAAAATCTCGGAATCTTGTTGGGTTGGTAGGGCTAATTCTGCCTTCTTCACGTGTTCTAGGTTCCTCTCTCTCCGGCGGTTTTATCTCCGTGGAGTTCGTATTTATTTCTCGATTCCTGTTAGTCTTAGGATTAGATTGGGTATTAGCCGTGTCTAGCCTGCGCAAAGTAGCGTCGAAGTGCTCCAATGTTTTAATGTTGGCAGCGACTAATATCTCCTGGACATGAGGCGGATATTGAAGTGTCAAGATCTGAATGAGTTCAATATCTGGCAAAGGCGGATCTAAAAACGGTAGCTTCTTTAATTGCATTAGGCAATAATCGGAATATCGAGAAGTATTGATTGAAGTATTGTATTTTCTAGCGTATAATTGCATCTTGACGAGGTGTTGCGTCTCAGAATCCCAAAAACGTTTAAGAAGAGCCAGTTTAAAGTCGTCATAGTTTTTAAAGTTGCTCTTAAAAGCTATGAACCATGATAAGGCTCGTCCTTCTAGAAGCTTGGATACGATTCTAAGGTTTCTGTCGTCTTCTACCCTATTCTCTTGCAGGTAATCGTCGACATTTAACAAAAATTCTCGGGCAGTATACGCGTCACGTCCTGAAAATTTGACTGGCTTGTCATCCGGTACTTTAATGAGGGTTGTTGTGCTGTGTACTTCCCTCGATGAACCAGGAATTGTGACGTCAGTCGTACGGTCTCTGAGTTTAATTTGATTACATTCTTCAGATAAGTTCTCAATTTAGGAATTAACTGAGGTTCTCAAGTCAGTTTTAATGGCTTGTACGTCTTTACAGAAAGCAGCTATCTGGGTATGAGTGCTGTCTAGCTGTCCTGTAATACGCTTGTCGAGTTCTCCTTGCGTGCTTTTAATTAATCCTATCTCGCTTTATAATTTGCCCACATCATTCATGCATCACGGAGGTTTTCTTGAACCTGAGCTAGCTTTACTTGAGCCTGCGAGATGTTACCATGGGATTCTTGAAATTCAGTTCGTAAATCTTTGAGTTCGGTGGAAAATGCTTAAACAGAAGGAAGAACATTTCTAAGAACTTTGTCTAAAGACTTGACGACCTCTGTCTTTATTTCTTCCTTAATAGACTCCAAGTTTTCAACAAACTGGTCCCGTATGTTTTTTGAAGTGGCTTCGAATTGTGCACTAGGAGTCAGTAAGTTTCTTTTCGAGGCGAGTTCCAGCTTCACGGAATCGTTGCTCGATCAGGGCACTGGATTCAGTGAGCCTTTTATTAATGACTTTATCGGCCTCTGCAAACTTAGTGTCCAAGGTCCTGTCAATTTTAGAAGTTAAGTCTTCGACCTTGCTGTTTGACTCATTTAACTGCACTTGCAGCTGAGTATTTTGAGCCTGCAATTGATTATTAGACTGTAGTTGTGACTGCAATTGAGAATTAGAGTCAACTATCTGTGCTTGTAATTGATTATTAGACTCTACTATTTGCGCTTGTAATTGGTTATGGAACTCTACCATTTGCGTATTAATTCGATCTATCTGGCTATTAGACCTATCGATCTTAGCATTCTGATCGTTAATACTAAGCCTGAGAGCTTCGATTGCTGCAAGTAAATTATCCATGCTTCCAGAATATTCGACCAAGTCAAATACAACAAGCTCTTCGTGTTCGTAGTAGTTACAGTCTAACCCTGTACTAAAATTGAAATTTAATATGACGCAAATCGAACCCTGAATGTTGCGGCAATTTATTGTATCTGGTATCGTGACTCCAGTCGAGACCTAATCAAGTGCAGCGCCTTCTATTATTTTTGGCATGGCTCCAAATCGAGCCCCACGTAGGGTGCCATCTATTATTATTACTATCCTCTCTGTACCACGAAAAGTTCGGGGTGTAGGGCATGAGAAGGATCTCAGGTAGTGGAAGTTGATTTTGGAGCCGGTACAGAGCAGGATAGAATCGCAGGGCGAATAATAGATGGTTATACATTTTTCAAACAATTTATTAATAATGTTAAATGATTCAGCACCCTGCAATATCAATATAGGACTCAGATATTTTGTTGAAATCAAAAATGTTAACGTAAATCTTCTTGAATTCACTTTGTGAAAATAAATAAATCTCACAGATCCTATAGTCTTTTGTGAAAACACGAAGTGTCAGTTCTTCACCTAAAGTCTTTCTAAGTACTAATTCATAAAATGAACACACACTTATAATTGAACATTGAAATAAGAATTTGAATTTCTGTTGAAAGTTTCTCAGTTTGTTAGCCTTGAAATATAGAACACTTGAAAATCCTAGAGTTCTTCTGTGTGATATGAATATTAGATTTTGAAAAAAATAAATTTATCATTAAAGATGAATTTCTGAGAAATGATGAAAACTACGAAATATCGTCACACGCAGCACTGAGTAAATCACTGTTCAAGATTGATAAGAAGAAGTCAGTCAGTTTGTGACTACTCACTTAATAAAGAAAATTTGGCTTACAAATGTTGATGGGAATCTGGAACATTCCGCGGGATGCGGACGAAGACTCGAACTCGATGTTCCACGAAGAAACCACGTTGACGTCCCTCGATGGGTACCATAGATGAGATAATGTTGAACGTAGCTGGATCTTGTAGAATTTCATGAAGATTTCCGCTGCTCGTGGAGGTGATTTTTGCACACGGAAAGTTCGTTTGGTGCAAGTAGTATTTACAGATACTATCATTCACTGTTAAACACAGTTCAGTTCGTGTGTTAATTTTATGACGTTAAATGAATGATTACAGTCCTTGCTGCATAAAACACTATTTTAAATCGTCACTGAGAACGTCCATAAATACACAGTCTTTGAATCGTTATCCTAGCAGATAACACTGACTTCCTGGTGGTGAAAAAATTATATTTTTTTAGAAAAAGTTCTTAATATTCACGAAGTTTATCACTGTAGTAAGTCATGTCCTAATATGGCACGTCAATAAAGAGACACAATTCAAGGATGTACTGTATTAGAAAAATGAGTCTTAGAGTAGTTAGAGTTATTGTACACGACAGTTTCTGTTTATTGTGGTAATTTAATATTATGTGAAATTAATTAAGTCCACACGTCATGTTCTAGTTTGTGAATGTCCAATATTTAACTTCGTACTTCAATGATTTCACACGTGTTATACTTCGAAATGTCTGTGAATTACATCGTAGTCGCGGCACGGTAAACTAGGTACGGTGCGACGTCTTTCTGTTCAAATCGGTTGAGGCGTTAAAAAGTTCACGAGAGAAAAATTCTTTCGAGAAATATCTCTAGGGGAGGCAAGTTTCAAGCGGTAGATGACATCACTTGGCCTCGCCTGGTCGCTCGTGGAGTCTGGTACGTACAGGAATATTCCTTCGCTCCGCTGTTTGCATGTCGGACGGAAATCGTATGCTGAAATAAAGTTTTTTCAATTGATATGTGCCAGGACCTAGGCCTCCCTGGTACAGTATGTATGTATGTATGTATGTATGTATGTATGTATGTATGTATGTATGTATGTATGTATGTATGTATGTATGTATGTATGTATGTATGTATGTAAATTTTACCTTTGTTAAATGAATATACAGTTCTAAGACGTCACTTTTTCAGAGAAACTAACGTCCAATATACTTTACAGCTACCTGTCCCGATGTCCACCATTGACCCTCGGAGCAAGATCACACCAATACCTAAACAAAATCAGGGCTTGACAAGCAATGAAGTCACTCTGGTTGGATGGGGAGGAACGTCTGTAAGTATTGTTGATTTGAGCCTTCTAATACCGACTACTCGTTGCTTGGTTTGATGGCGACTACAGGTCCAGTGAGGAACTAACACTTTGCACGAACCACTTCAAAAGGGGACATATTGATATCCAAGCATTGAAAAGTCTTCTTCATATCATACGTATCATACATATAATAGTTGTGTAATTGTTATTCCTGAGTAACTCGACCAAAAATATGTTCAGAAAGCATACGACTGTATGCATACCGTGCTGTATGTCGGTCAATCAGAATTTTTCTAGCTATTGCACGAAGCTAATGAGCTAATGAAGTTCCTTCTTCATGAGACTGAGATGTGTGGGTCAGACAAGAGGAGTATCTTGGACAGTTCTGCCGCAAAGTGTAATCCATCCACTTTGTCTGTGTGTGATATAGTGACCTGTCCAGCAGAGGTACCTCCAAATCATATGGCCCCGATGACGTACCGGCAGTAGTTTGGAAATAATGTGGATGTTGCTTACACGGACTTCTCCAAAGCCTTTGATTCAGTTCAACATGATGATCTACTTATCAAATTATCAGCATGTGGGATAGGAGAAAGTGATTTGGAGTGGATAATAATCTAACTCACTACTTAGCGCAGTAAATGCTGATGGTATTTTGTCAAAGCCGTACCACCCTACTTCAGGTGTCCCCCTCAAGCCCAAGGGCTCTTTTGATGGCTGCAGTTGCTACAGTCTAATTTAAACCTCCTAAGTAACTGGTGTAAAAAGTGATTGCTTGGTTTGAATACTTCATAATGCAATGCAATTATATTTTCACGGAAGTTGGAACCACTAAATTGCCCTTACCATTTATGCAATTTCCAAATAGTTCGTGTGATGAAATAAATGATCTTGGTGTGGCACTTCCAAACCGTTATGGTCTTCCCTTCGAGAAACATTTAGGCAAGATTTCTAGTAAATGGTTTAAATTAGTTGGCTTTCTGAAAAGAAATTGTGCCGAATTTGTTTCTCCTAGAACTCTTAATCTTTGTTTTGCACTCTAATCAGGCCATCGTTAGAATATTGTTGTGAGGTGTGGCTACCTTCTCAGCAGCAATTAATACAAAACTTGGAAGGAGTCCAAATAAGGTTCATGAAATGGATCAGCTACAAAGGTTTGGATATTTATCTCTCTTCGTTCGATTACAAGTCTTTCTTGTGAGACTATGAGCATTAAGACATTGCAATTGTAGCGCAGATGTGCCAATGCCCTCTTTCTTTACAAGTGTCTGACGAACAGAGTGGATTGCTCAAAATGTTTGGAGATGATTGCATTACATGTTCCTCGTCGCAATACTAGGCAAAGGTATATTTTTTATCTGCCTAAAGTGAGAACTGTAGCTCGGACTAACTCATGGCTTGTGAGGGAACTAACAGCACAGAATTAAGTGGTTGAACCAGTGGACTTTTCTCACTCATCCCCGTCTAAAATCAGACGTGCCCTAATGACCTCATGAATGTAAGGCCCTATCTGTAAAATATATAAATATGTAAATATTACTAGATGTAGTTTCATAATGTCAATTATTTACGGAGATTTAGGTTTATTTATTTATTTATTTTTTTTTATTTATTTATTTATTTATTTATTTATTTATTTATTTATTTATTTATGTATTTATTTATTTATTTATTTATTTATTTATTTATTTATTTATTTAAGGTGTTGTAAATATGCATATATAAAGGTCTCTAGATTTAGTTTGAACTTGGTTATTAATTTAGGAAATTAGGGTTAGGTGTATTTGTTGTATATAATGTTTCATTGAATCATCTTTAATTGGAAAAATAATCTGTTGATGATAAATCTATCTATCTATCTATCTATCTATCTATCTATCTATCTATCCATCCATCCATCTATTGTGTGTAGCTGCTGCTGCAGTTCCTCCTGGCTTAGCGGAACGTAGTTGTTTTTTTTGGATCCGTCAAGTTCCTGTTGTCGCCCAATCTCTTGGACCTTGTAGTTCTTCGTACCCCGGATAGGAAATGCTGAAGCGCTCTTTTGGTGGCATAGATTTCATTCTGTTCTTTCACTTTACTGCACCATCATACCCGCTCACGCTGAACCTCCTCCACGACGGTGTCCCAAAAATAAAACTTCCCTCAGATGCACTGATTCCAGATCTGTTGTTTCTTAGAAACTCCTGATGTCATCTTAACTGGCACACTGATATCGAAAAACACACACTTCAGCCAGCCTTACACTGGCCATGTCAATTACATCCTCATAACACCCTACTTATTTTTCTACCATGGACCCAAGGTATTCGATGCTGCTAGGGTTTAGCAGTGGTTGGGAGTCCGGAAAAATGTCTGGAGCACTTGGATTTTCGAAAGAGCAATGGCGATGTTCGCTCTTAGAGTCGTTTGTGTTCGAGAATGTTTTTTTCACCATTTTTTAACTGGCAATGTAGTCACTAATCAATGCAACACTATCAGCTAACCGCAATGACTCAAGAAGGGCATTTGTGATTTTCCATGACGGGAAAGCCACGACAATAATTTAAGGGAGCGCACTAATAACACTGCCCTGGAGGAATCCATCATCGCGAGCAGTGTATCTCACACGATAGTTAACATCATTGTGCGTATCTTGCATCGAATCCACATATGATTCTAGAACAGCGTGATCTTATAATACATACAACCTACCGGGAATCATAATTTTTGGCCAGGCTGAATGGCACAGACGGTCTTCTGACCCCAACTTGGCAGGCTGGATCCTGGTCCACCCAGTGGTACTTGAAGGTGCTCAATTACGTCAGCTTCGTGTCGGTAGTCATGTTAAGGAACTCCTGCTCAGTCTGCAGAAGAACCAGAACTGTAGTACACGCCGTATTGGAAGCAGCGCCTTCCACGACCTCGTTACGCCCTCCACTCGTCGCCCATGACTGAGGTTATACCCACAGAAAGCTGATACGTGAGATTTATCGATAAATGATTACAACACCACATCCAAATTTTGAATGAGAAAGGTACATGAAGTAACGCAATCTATCCGCTGAAAACTGTCAGTACGTCCAACTTGTTGTTCTATTACTTTGTTTTCAGACTACCTGGCTGTCACCACATCTTAACAAACTGGAGCACGTTCCACTCAGCCAAGAACTGTGCCTGAAAGTTGGATTCAGTCCAGATAAAGCTCTGTGCCGCTATCCCACTCATGCTACAGGAACTGCATGCAAAGTAAGTACCCTTAGAGAAACTGAGCACTCTTGAAGTAGTTTCAGTGAAAACACTTATTTTGCGTTAGTTGTACTACACTTCCATTTAAATTTTATTTTATCTACCTTCACTGTGGTTTGCTACAATCCGACAAGTCTTGCAATATTGATATATCAGTACTCTGACGTGATGTTCCAAGATGTAACATTACGGACTTAGTCGCAATCCATCCTGAAGTATAAGTTATCGACACAATTTAAGGTGCTCACCCCGTTTAGTGAAAGCGTACAGTCCTTTCCTACTTCAATAAGCATAACAGGAAATTATCAGTATAGATATAGAATTTTGCCTTGTCCCTGTCATCCGACTACCTTAAAGATCTTACAGATTCAACTCTCATGATTTTCGTCGCCATAAGACCTATCTGTGTCGGTGCGACGTAAAGCAAGTAGCAAAAAAAAAAAAAAAACAAACCTCTCAATATAAATTTGACGTCGACATAACTGTGTCCACTAATACCACACTGAACACTCTAGTATCAGAACTTGGGATGTATTTCCTTTCAGAAAGAACACACATCGCTAACTACTTCCGACCATCAATAACACAAGTTCACAATATGCTTGTGGACAACTCACATAGATCATGAACTTTTTGTTGAGTCTTCAACATGAGGACCCTAGGTGGATCCCAGGCTTGTAGTTACTGTCAGAAGCCATAATAGCTGACTACTCTTGTTTTCAAGAGCAGATTCGCCACTCAGCCCATACCTGAGACATGCTTACAGAAAACCAGAAACAAGATATATCGCCTCTTGGGAATTAGGAAAACGTTCGTGGCCGCATATAAACCTCCGAATACAATCGTCTCGATTTTAAGTCAGGTTTTCTTAGGGGACAACGAAATTGGGGTACCTTCATTATACTAAAAAATCGAGTTTTGAGATGTGTAAGTAATTAAGAATTTGCTGCATATTAGAGTTGTGGGAATAAAAATGAAAACATTTTCCGTTCAACGTGTTGACCACTAGTGTTTTATGCCTTCCCTTTACGCCTAAATTTGCCGTCATAAGCGGTATTTTGAGAAGCTCTTGGAGTGAGTGTCTGAATAACATCTGTCATGTTAACGACATGATTGTGCTTGTCAATCTCTTGGACGATGTACGACAAACAGAGGACTAGATATTAGAAGTAGGCCTAAGCGATTACATATTATTGCAAAGAAGACAAATTTCAGCCTATCAGGAAGCAGCAACTCACATCCGGGAGTTTATACCTGGAAGGAGCGGAGGTTACCAGTTAAGTAGTTATATATTTCTGGGCAGTACTGTTAACACTGGCTTGGACAACACACATATAAAAGGGGCATGAATATCCTTTATAAAACTGATTTCCGAACTTGAACAGCCACCGCAAAAACTAAATTTGGTTTAGTAATGCGTGGAGACGTTGGATGAGTCAACCTCAAGGGAACGAGAAGCCTTTGAGATGTGAGTCTAAAGTATGTGCTGAGGTGACGAAGGAAGTGACTGCAAATTATAAAAAGAATTAAAGGAAAACACTGGATTATGTGCAACATGTAGCGGTAGATACGGACTATTTCAGTTATTTCCAAGAAGAAGAAATATATCCCGATTTAACAATTACGGAAAGTGGTTTCAGTATCCATTCTGTTAAATTTCTGGCTACAGTCACGAAAGGCAAAATCGTCTAGTGAATAGCCGACACCATAGAATGGATTAACCCCTAAGTGATTAGTATAGAAAAGAAGTTCACCTGAATTCCGACATTCCACAAGGGCAGCAACTTTGTATTCGATTTTAGGAATGGATAGGAGAGACGGTGTGGTGTTGTGATATAAACTAGGAAGCTCCACTCATCACCAGCAGAATACATCCGCCACTGACCATCGGCTGTTTCGTATTCATTAATGACTACCTTAGTTTTCGGTACCGAAGTTTAAACAGCACGACAAACACCAGGCTGACGGGCAGCAGCCAAAAAATGAACAATGTAACCTGCAACTGGAGCACAGGTTTACCTATACCAGAGCAACAAGTGGTAATCCTGACGTCATCTGCTTAGTCACTCTACAATATGAATCTACAACACCACTTAGGCAGTACAATCATGTAAAAGTGAAATCACCAGTTTTCTGGCCCGATAAATCGACAAAGGGCATCAGTTAAGCAGAAGTGTTCTCTGTATGATTTTAATTGTTCTCCTCTGATGGCAGAATTGTACCTGTGCGCAGAAGTCTAAGACATCATAACTTTAATCTTCCAGCATAAGTTGTTTAAACTTATTTGACCGAGCTCGATAGCTGCAGTCCCTTAACTGCGGCCAGTGTCCAGTGTTCGGGAGATAGTCGGTTCGAAACCCAATGTCGGTAGCCCTGAAGATGGTTTTCCATTTTCACACTAGGCAAATGCTGGGGCTGTACCTTAATTAAGGCCACGGCCGCTTCCTTCCCACTCCTAGCCCTTTCCTGTCCCGTCGTCGCCATAAGACCTATCTGTGTCAGTGCGACGTAAAGCAACTTGCAAAGAAAAACTTATTTGCGTACCAAGTTGTATTTTCTACTTGGAATATAATTAAAGCTACCGCGCTTGGGAACATAAACTGTAACTGTAAGCACTATTGAAGTTCAAGCTGAAGTTCAATGCATCCTACACGAAGACAATGTTGCCACCCTACAGGATACAATCCAAATCTCGTTTTCATCACTTGACACCGCCACTCATCTCACCAACCAGCCAGCTCTCTCAGCAGATACCAACACTGCAGATACGCGGTCTCATAGGAGGGACCACCGATATGGAGATATCACCGCCTTTTCAGCAATGGCAAATGTTAAAGTGGATGGTTTCCATTAACGTAGGAACTTCCCTTTTATGTAAGAGACGGTATATATTTCTCTTCCGAAATGGCTCGTACTAATGCTGCATTCTTTTCATCTTCCTTAACAGACGTAGGAATCAGCTTGGCATTGAACTCATCCTCGCCAACACTCTTATAGCAATGAGATTACAAGTTGACTTCAAATTTTCGATGGAAAATTTCCATGTGATTTGTCGCTAGACTTCAACACTTTCTTGTAAACTGGTACAATATGTTTACAGTTGATGTTGTTATGAGCCCACGCTTGCAACACAACCTATTGTGAAAGTTGTTAACTCTCAGTCGGAACACCAAGACATTCTGAGATAAGTTTCTGAACTGGCCCATCTGTCCGGAACGGCATTCAATGTTGCACTTCGTCAACTCCGCATCAGGATCAAGCTCCAGACCACTTTCAGGTGGCCAAGGAGTAGTTCGAAAATGTATTCCAGAAGACAACGTTCATCTCTCTGTACGGCTTGTTTCCGCTTGTTTGCTAGAAAGCCGAAGATGGCAACCCTTTGAGAACGCTCCTGCTACTCGTGACATGTGATCACCTTGTCAGCCCTGTGACGTTGGTGACGAGTATTAGCTCTCCCCAACCATATTTCGAATACTGCATTTGTGTTTTTTTTTAAATTGTGTCATTCAGAATTATTTCAGTCTTGTATTCTACAAGTACCTTCTACGTGGCCTTGCCCACTTTATTTAATTGATACCATCTTCGTCATTGTCACCATGAGATTATATTGCTGTAATGTTTTCTCTTGCAATCCTTAATCTTGGTCTGGTAAAATTACGTGCCCTAAGTTGGTGGGCGAGTCTATGACTTTCGCTTTCCGTTCTGTGGGGCCATGCTCATTATCGGTGTGGTCCGTCATGAATCTTGCCTTGAGTATGATGGAGGAAGGGCGTGTGATTACTCCGCTCCGGCATTTGGTTTCTAAATGCGACATGAAGCCTGGATAGATGGCATTTGTATGAGGGCTTGCCCTCAAAAATCTTCTCAAACACTTCAACTGAACGTCCTCTGAGCTATTTAGTTTTCTTATGATGTGTAAAGTACTTGAACCTCTACGTAAGTAACGTGTTTCTGCAGCTTCAACCTACATGTAAGTCTCTTCATAAATTATATTCCTTTGGCCTCTGGATTCTATTGAAGGTGGTGTACAAACGGTGTGTCTCAAGATTCCTGGTGTGAGAAACTTCTAAAAGCGTCCATCCTCATCTTCTTTGATTTTAGTTAGGGCATTCTTTAATTCGGGTTCCCTATTGTATTTTGGTAATATCGCCTAACTGTTTCTGAAAGGCGTGGGTAGTGAAATTTAAGGTAACTTCCAAAAAGAATTATGATTTCATATTTCTTCTAATTTGAAAAGGCAAATTGGTTTATATCTATCTAACGTTTTCGGAAAGTTATGTGTAATTGGAAAAGTAACTACGCTGTTTATAAACTATGGAGCACGAGAGGTTTCACCTGAATTTCAGTGAAATGTTTTTCTGCCACATTCTAATTCTGGTTAATTTTATTTATTCTGCTAGGCTTCATTTTAATTATGTTTTTGGGGTTTCTTTCCCTCCGGTATTTGTACCATTGTTGCTCTTGTTTGATTTTGGTGGTTGCTATGGACGCACGGGATGTTTACGTTTCCATAGTAACCGGTTGGGTTGATCTCTGCTACTATTTTATTATTATTATTTCCATGGGTGGGTTTCTGTCTTTACGTCGTTTTCTAATTATACGTCTTGGGCTGGCTCTTCATCCTGGTGGCGTATTAACTTGTTTTTCTTGCCTTTTCCTTCCTTATTTCCCTTCTTATTTTTCTCTGGGAATTGTTTTATTCTATACTCTGCCTGGGTGGTATGATTTATTACCTTTTTCTGGCAGTGAGATACGTACTGAATTCTGGTGGAATCTCTGGATTGTAGCTGGTACTGTTCAAATTAATAATTATTATAATAATGAAAGTAAGTTAAATTGTGTGAAACTATTAAGAGAATAATTTAAGTAAAGAAATGGTCTCTGCTGAAGTGTAAACAGGTTACTAAGTCCTCAATTTCTGGGAGGTTTTTAAGAAATATTGGGAGTATATTATTTTCTTTTCGTTCGGCCGAACAATTTATATTCTTGCATCACCTTTGCATTTTATGTAGATTGTAGTTTCTTTTCGAGGGCGTTCATTAATTCATTTTATACTGATTATGTCTACTTTTACCCTTTATTTATTAAATAAAATAATATGTACCTTGTTCTCAAAGAACATCTTGTTTTCCTTAGTAGTGTTGAAACAACTTATTGCCATACCAAGGGTAATTTTGGGTTCATGGTCTCTGGGTAACTGTTGGGTAAACCTATGTAACGGTAAGTGTTTAACATTAATGATTTTGTGTCTATTGACTTTATTTTCTTGTGTATGTTTAACTTCTACTGCTGACAGTCGGTAAGGCGGTAGAGCCCATTGACTGATGGGGAGGCCTGCGCTATTTGCTACGTACTCACGAATCCCACTAATATTCCTAAGTTAGAAATTGTGTGAACATTCAATTGTGAAACGCTCGCCAGATATGGTGCTATCGAGCCAGTTCTTCCCGTTTACTCTCGTGTCTTCTCCAAGACATCTGAGTAACATCAGTTCCATCTGTTGGAACTATTCCGTCGACTCGTGCGTATGGTCTTGTGACCAGCCTTTACAAAACAGTCACTTTCGTGAGAAACTAAATTTCTAATGCAGAACTCGACTTCTACTTGTTTACGTCACTGTTTACAGCAGAACTTTCTCGTTGAACGTTGAAAGAGATCTTCGTGCGGGGTGGGGGAGATGAATAGATTTCTGCTGTCATCTTTAGGGAACTGAGGAGCTGCATTCGGCGACGCTTTCAAGAAAGCCATTGGAGCCACCGTACAGTAGTAGGTGGTAGCCAGCTGGCAAACATTTGCCTTCTCTTACAAGAAACTGCCACCAAACCAAACCGAATGGATATCGAGATTTACCGGCGATTTACAAAGGCTCCAACATTTCAGAAACCACTTGGAGCCTCACAGGAGGGCGATTCGCACATACAAAAAGCGATTGCTTTACGCTTTCTGACAAGCTCATGGCTGTACAAATCAACTACCGTATTCGAAGTGTGTCTGATCGAAAGGTGCTATTTCCAATTCAATATTTTTAATTTAATATTTTAAGTATTTCGTCCATATGCTTTGGCAGTGGTTAACTTACTATCCTCTGCTATGGGAAATCCAGACCAGGTAGCTGTAAACCCTTAAAAGTAGTACCATACCAAGTCTCTTATATTATTTGTTTTCTTACGTTTTACCATAATTTTGGGGTGGAAATAGCGCCTTTTGAATAGACACGTCTCATTTATCCCTTATCGTGCATTTCGCAACAGATATCCTGGTCACCAGCGTGGTCGCAGGTACACTCTATCAAGTCCCCGGAATGCTCTACAGCTCAGTGCACGTTTCCACTTTGGGAAATTCACAGGAGGTGCCTTATATTATAAACGGAACAAATCAGAATCGGTACCACCTTGTTCTGCAATAGCTGAACCAGACCGAACATATAACCTCACCATTGTTTACCATTACCAGAGCCTCCATTGTAATAGTACATGATAGTTATGTGTAAATATTTGTTACAATTAAGTTAGATTTAAGTGTAGAATTGGTAAGTAATGTCGTGTTTCAAGTATTTAATGTATCATCTTTCCTTACCTTTTTCGTAAGATTCTTTTTCTTTCCTCAGGGCGATTCTGGAGGACCCATCTTCATGGACGGACTGCAGGTTGGAATTGTGAGCCGAAAACGTGGAAGGCGTTCCTCTGGTATTGTATCGATCGACACACGTGTTTCGGGCTACAGAAACTGGATTGATACGAAAATACGCTCACAGAAGTTTTAGAGACATGGTCAGAATACCGTTATTATACCTGAATTGTTAATACCATAGAAGTGCTGTAATGTGTCTTAGTTTAAAATTATAATACGAGCATCTCTCAATATTGTTCTTACTGTTGTAACTAGCGCCTTCCCCTAGTCCCTACAGGAATGATAAACGGCCATGTCCTGCAGTAGGTACTGTAATTTCTGATTTAGATATTTAGATATTATCCTTCACTGTCAGTGGGGTACCTCAATAGGCCTACCGGAAGAGGGGATGGTCTTCACTCTTGTCTACGCAGTGCAACTCTTTATAGCACTCAAGGAATCAGTGTGTCTCTGGCAAATCTCATTAAATTTCTCGGAATGTTGAGTACCAGACCCTTATAAATGAAAATGCCGGTGAATTGTTTGATTTCTCGGTTGTTTAAGAAATTTCCTGGCTCTTATCCTGATCTTTATTTCCTTTCAACTAAATGGAACAGTTTTAGCGTTGTTGCTTCTCCCAATGCAGATAATAACCATCAATTACTTGAGATATGTTCCTACTAAGGACTGGCACTGCCATACCTTATTCTGACCTTCCACTTTTTCCTACCTCATTCTTTACACGAACGTAATTATTTACTCTCACCATAGTCCATGTTAATACGAAAACCGCATTTTCTGTTGGTCTATGGGAGGACTGTGGAAGGGTAGCCATTTGAATCAGGTTCAGTTATTAAGAGTGGTGGTTTGTAGCAGATGTTCAAAGAAGAGAGAACTCTTAACAGGAAATTAATATCGTTTCCCTGGAATTGGGAGAGATACTTGAAGAGTTGACATGGGAAATTTTGTAAGTGCCAAATTGGTCAAAATTCCAATATTTCATGGAGAACAATCTATGTTCCATTGCCAATAGCTTGGAGAGAGACCTAAGTGCCGAGTATCTGCATATCTGTTTGTAGTTCCCATTGATGCCGTTAGATGGCATCGGATGCAACTCCAGGGTTCTTGGCATTTCGTGCTCCGTTTGAGCGGAGGTGACGCTAATTGACCGCTGCTTGTTGACTTGCTTTTACTGTTTCTGGAGGAGCTTTGTTATATTTACCGTTGAATAGTGTGGGGTAAAGATGTCAAGTAACATCACGAAAGCAAGGGAGGTATATAAACCTTCCGACAAGGTACGTTTTAAGCCGGTACTTCGTGATGTGTTCAAACCACAGCGAACATAACCTACTCAGTCTTTACATTACGACAACCCCTTCATTATTATTGCTGATTTCACTTTGTTCATTCTATTTGCTAATGTCATTCAGCAGGAGTGACTGTATGAGGATTTCTGACGTTTGACAAAGGAAGCCCAAGGCACGTGGCCTATTTAATGAGCGAACACTGCAAGAAGGCGAAGCTCCAGCGGACAGCAGTTCGCTCCAGAAGAGAGCCACTATTCCAGGCAGAAGTCAGCAAAGCAATACCTTAGTCCTGACTTAAATATTACTCGGCTTTATCATGCACTCAAAGAGAAATTTCCTGAGACAGATATTGATGGTCGAATTTACCGTAGAGTTTTCAACAGGGAATTTCCCAACCTCCATTTCAGACGGCTGACAACAGATACCTGCGGCACATGACCTGTGAAATAAACACCAGTAGTGGCCCGCCCAGATTCTCGGCGATCGCTACAAAATTAGTTCACCTCAGGAAATCTGAGAAAGCTGTAAGACTTCTCCATGATTCCCTGGTATCTAGTCAATATGCTTCAAGAACTGTAGTGATAGTGGCTATTGATATGCAACAAGTTATGTTCACGCTCACTTTGACACACAATAACATGCTCTACTGTGTATTCACGTGGGAAACTCTGTTTTCATGTGTATGTGGCACGAAGGAGTTGGAGGACGTGAAGGCAACGCTACTGCATCATGTCTCTTAAAGGTTTTGTCTACTCAGTTTACACCTAAACGCCAGCTGGAAATATGGAGCGACAATTGAGCTCGACAGAAGAAGAACAGGATGGTCCTGCTCGTTCTAATGTATCTGGTGGTCAGAGGATACTACGATTCCATTGAATTGAAATTTACTGGTCTCCGGACATTCTTATACGCACGATATTAAAATCCATTTCGGGTGGTGACAATGAAAAATCTGATATTTTTTATTTCTCCCGTGCATCTAATATGTTTATAAAAACATCATTGCAGGTCACTAAAAATCATGGATTAAAATTTCAGCGACAGATTTGACACAAATTAAAACAAAGAAAACCTTCAGTGAAATAGAAAAATGGGAGGATCATATTCTTTTCAAGAAGGAAAACACACAGAATTCAGTAACACGGAGGCCTTCAACAATGACACAGAGATAATGCCCATCAGTGAAGGGAAGAGAAAGGATTTATTGGCGATGTTTGATTACCTGCATCCTAACTATCGTGCGTAAGTAAGTAGGTCCGTTCTTCCTAACTTCGTATTGTTGTGGATAACAATGTTTCAAACAATGTATTGATAACATTACTGGTGACACTAGCTCAGAACATAAAACAACATTGATTGTACATGAAAAATACACGAATAAAACATTTTGAGATTCCAAGTACGTGTTTTCTTTCTCCTGAAAAGTATACTTTTTCGCACTCACATCCTTTTCCATGTCACCTCTTCAATTCGCCTGACAGCCTACCCTAATAGGGATCGAAAGATCGAACTCCTACTCAGTACTTTTATCTGATGTTTGGATGTAAGTATACTTTGAGTTAAAAAACTAAAATTGTCAACCATCTGCTGAATTTTCTCTTTCGGATTTTATTGTGAAAATAAAATCCATTACTTAGCATTTCATGTCAGGTAGGTAGCACAATTTGTGTCTAACTAAACATTTTGATTGCTGATCTACGGTAGCCTGTCGTCATTATACGTTCCATATAATACATAACAAACATGTGTCGGCTTCAGTGTACGTGGAAGTCTTATCTTTATTTTGTTCGTGCCAACGGCCGTAGCCGTGTTGAAACACCGGATCCCGTAAGATCTCCGAAGTTAAGCAACATTGGGCGTGGTCAGGAGTTGGATGGGTTGCCATGCGCTTTTGGTGGGGGTAAGGGAATGGAGGAGCGGAAAGGAACTGGTCACCATACCGCACGTAAACTCCGGCTCAGGAACACCTCTGCGGAGGTTCGGACCTGCCTTCGGGCAGAATAACCCTTACCTTACCTACTTTGTGCGTCGTTGAAAAGTCCTGTCTATATCTATATCTGTGTGTCAACATGTTCTTAAACAGTTCGGTAATATTAATGTTTCTGTAATATTTCTACATTATCGGTTGACGATCTTCAGACCAGAAGGTGCAGTATTTACTGCTACAGTGCAGGCGAAGGGGCGGACGAGCTTCATAGAGCTGTCAGTGACTGACCGGGTAACTGCAGCTTTCAGTGCAAGAAATGAAGGAAATGGGTAAGTAATCGGTGAAGACAGACTAAGGGAAAAGGGAAGCTTCCCTTGCACGTATTAGCAGTTGCCTCAAGCATATAAGAGGGTAGTGGTAGCAGCTTCATAACAAATTTGAAGTTTGAATTCACGAGATTTATTACGAACCAGCATATGTACCCGTTCTTTGCACGGGAATTGGTAATCGATTTCACGAATCCTTAATTAATTTATTTGAAGTCACATGCCTGTAGAACGGAATATTAAACTAGGAAAACACATGGCAGAAACGTGAAGTACGATAAAGCTAAACAAAGTGGAGACAGACCGATACAGTTCCTGGTTCTCCTTATTTCTCGGTTACATATTGTTTATCTGAGTGGCGCTGTGACTGAACAATCACGAAACTAATCTTGACGATAACATCTGTTATGTCGAAAAGAGTAAAATGGCTCTTTAGATAAACTACATATTTATCATAACTTGAACTGACATGACAGCCTGTAAAACAGTCCATTAATGATAACTCCCTTGTTTTCCTCCTATCGAAAAGATGCACATGAGATTCTTTTAATTTTTAGGAATTGATTTCCTTTAAGGCTGGTAGTTCTCCATTAAAGTTAGTCGTGTATGTTTTGTGGGAGAGTAAAATCACTGTTTCGACTTCCGATAAACCCCCAAAGCAATCCAGAATTTAGAAAAAAATATATTGACCCTAATACCTCCCCAAGGACAGATATAAAGTTTAGTAGAAATATATACAGCAGTTCCCAGTTATAAGAACTCAACAAACGGATGAACAGACGAATCCACAAAAAAGCTAAAAGAAAAGTCCTCTCGAAGTTAGGCTCAAAAACGGTTCGTTAATGATATCTCCCTTATTAATCCCCGTCTTGAAATGATGAACATGAGAAAAAAGTTTTGTAAATTGATTTCCAAAGGCAGGAAGATTTTCATTAATTTTGGTTGTCTTTATTTCGAGGGAGTGCAAAATCACGTATTCGGCTTCGTATAAACCCCAGATAATTCAGGGATTTAGAAACAATATTGGCCCTAAAACCTACCCAAGGACACCAAGCTCGATAGCTGCAATCGCTTAAGTGCGGCCAGTATCCGGTATTCGGGAGACAGTAGGTTCGAACCCCACTGTCGGCAGCCCTGAAAATAGTTTTCCGTGGTTTCCCATTTTCACACCAGGCAAATGCTGGGGCTGTACCTTAATTAAGGCCACGGCTGCTTCCTTCCCACTCCCAGCTCTTTCCTATCTCATCGTCGCCATAAGACCTATCTGTGTCGGTGCGACGTAAAGCAACTAGCAAAAAAAAAAAAAAAAAAAAAAAAAACTACCCAAGGACAGGTGGATTCTACAGTAAATATGAAGTTTGGTAGAAATATATCCAGTAGCTTTCAAGTTAGAAGAACTCAATCAAACAAACAGACAAACAGATACCAAAGCTAAAAGAATGCAGGTCATTATTACACCTGAAACGGAAAACTGAATGAATATTTCGCCAAAATAGTCAATGCACAGACTCACGGATGTTACGGTTTTATTTACACTAATGTCCAAAAGTTAAGCCTAATCACTAAACGAGGCCATACCACCTGATAGGAATGTCAGACGGATTGCTGAACAAACGGCAGCTGACTCACATATAATATGTCACACAACTTGTCCAAAAAACAGTGTCAGTAAGGTTCTGATAGCTAAAGTACACCTTTGACAACAACTAACAAAACTTGGCAATGTCTTCCACAACAAAATATGCTGTGAATTGGGTGTAGGTTACCCCTAACGGCCACATATGCTTCGCAGCGACGTGGCATGCTCTCTATCAGATTGCCCAAGAGCTCTTGTGGCAGTCGATCCCATTTCTCCAAAGGGCAATGCGAAGGTCTTGGAGGGTTCTTGGTGGAGACTGACGGGATGCAATTCACCTCCCCAATGCACCCCAGGCATGCTCTATAGGATTCAGATCCGCAGACCTTGCTGGCCAGCCCATGCTATGAATGTCTTCCCCAGCCAGGAATTCATCCACTAGAGCAGCGCGGTGCGGTCGGGCATTATCGTCCATTAAGAGGAATTGTGGACCAACCGCACCTCTGAAGAGTCGAACATGTGGCCTCAGTACCTCATCTCTGTATCTCCGAGCGTTAACAGTGTTCCTCGGACCACCCATGAAGATGTGCAGGTCCGTACGGCCATTCAAAATGATGCCGCTCCACACCATGACACCAGCACAACCATACTGGCCCCGTTCCACGATGTTCCTGTGGTTGTATCGGCTACCCAGTCCTATCGCAATTGATGTGCGACGGGAATCGTTCTGCAAACTGAAGCGGGATTCATCTGTGAAGAGCACACGCCTCCATTTATTCATGGTCCAATTTCGATGTTGTCTGCTCCACAGTAAACGGGCCTGTCTCTGTGCTAGATTGAGCGGGAAGCACACCGCTGTTCTGAGCCCACGGTACACAGTTTGCCGGGGATTGTCTGGCAGGTGCACTCCGATTTCGACGGGCGGTTAAGGCCAGATATCGATCCTGCTGTGGGGTGGTTACCCTTGGTCGACCTGGATTTGGCCTACGACATATCTCCTGTGTATCGAACTCGTCTACGAAGCCTAGAAATGACACTTTGTGGCACATTCAAGGTTACGGCGACTTCGGTCTGTGTCTGGCCTGATTACAGGCGGCCGAGTATTCTACCCTGCAAAACGGGGTCCAAATGGCGTTGTTGTGCTATTATGTTGTCACGTTCACCACCAAGCTACACTCCGCACACGATAACATGCCAAACACGACTGAGGGAATATGGGACTCAGGCACTGGCTGTGTTTACCTTGGGGTTACGCCGCTAGTCAAAGCAGGGAACACTCTTTTCCTACACAGAGCAAACACGTAAGGTTGGTAGGTGCATATGTTGGCCTGCTTACTCGTAACTTATGCTTAACTTTGGACACTAGTGTATATAGATTAAACGTTAGGCCTTCCCCTGAAGTACCTTTTCACTTAGCGTGAATAACATTATTTATAGCCTGGATTGTAGTGCCTCAATCACCGACTTAAGATATCGATTTTCATTCAGTCTAGTGGTACAAGTTAGGGATTCTGCAGCCTCCATCTCCACCGGCCCTCCGCAGAGCCCTCCTCCACCTCCTCCTCCACACGCTCTCGGGAGAGGCCTCCTCCACACGCTGTCTAAGAGCGCGACCCTAACCTCACATCCGCCATCTTGGAGGGCTTAACCTAACTTTTTATACTTAAGACAGCTTGCCTAACCTCATTGAAGGGCCTAACATCAGTTTTACGGCCAGATGCCCTTCCTGACGCCCAAGAGCGCGAACCTGACCTCACATCCGCTATCTTAGAGGGGCTTAACCTAACGTTTTAAACCTAAGAGAGCTAGCCTAACCTCATGAAAGGGCCTAGGGCCTAACCTCAGTTGTATGGCCGGATGCCCTTCCTGACGCATAAGAGAATGAGCCTAACCTCACATCTGCTATCTTGGAGGGGCTTAACCTAACTTTTAACGCACAAGACAGCAAGCCTAACCTTATGGAAGGGCCTAACCTCAGTTTACGGCCGAATGCCCTTCCTGACACCAATTACACAAGATGGCAGCTATACCCGGCTCCTTATGAGACGCCTTAATGGTGCTTGCGCAAGATGGCTGCTGCTCTTATCAAGAAAGCTAGCTTAGAGGCTAACGTGGCGTGCTAGAAACAACGGTTCGATTTATTAAATTTGGGGCTTAAATGCAAAATGTTAAATATCTCGAAAACGGTGTGTCATAGTGCAAAACGGACAAAATTTTTCTGCATAATACCTAGGTTAGCAGTATCAGGAACATGATAGCATAAGAAAAATGTAGTCTAATGATGAGATCAACGGTTCGGTTCCTACTTAGGCACTTTGGCCTTTGCGGCTATCAAATTCTACAAGATGGCGGTTATACATAGCTTCTTATGAGACGGCTTAAGGGTGTTTTGCACAAGATGGCTGCTGCCCTTATGAGACTCCCCAGGGATGATTGCGCAAGATGGCAGTCGCAAGATGGCGGCTATACACAGCTCCTTATGAGACGGACTATGGGTGCTGGCACAAGATGGCGGCGGCTATTATGAAGACAGCTAGCTTAGAGGCTATTGCGCAAGATGGCGGCTGATGTTATGCATGCAATTTGAAATGCCACGTGCTCTTGTTTGTAAACAATGCTACATTCCTTTTAACAGCTGCCATCTTTAATCACCAAAGCATCGTGCTTCCATCTTTAGCTACTACATTTGAAATGTGGTAGCGGCAATGTCTACATGTTTTCTCGACAGCTGCCATGTTTAATTAACAGAGCACCGTGCCGCCATCTTTAGCTACTACCTCAGGTACGAGGTAGCGGGTAATTTAAAAAATTCCACGTGCTTTTTTGACAGGGGACATTTTTAATCAACACAGCATCATGCTGCCATCTTTAGCTACTACATTTCAAATGTGCTGGTAGGCAATTTGAAAAATCCACGTGGCTTGTCAGCTGTCAACCGCCATCTTTAAAAAACAACGTGGTGAAGGGTAAGTTAAAAAATTCCACATGCGTTTTGACAGCTCTCATCTTTAATCAAAAGGGCATCGTGCTGCTATCTTTACAGCATTAAACCTTATACCTTTTAAATATGGTGGCGGGTAATTTGAAAAATTTTACGTGCATTATGATAGCTGTCAGCGGCCATCTTTAAACAATAGGGGCTAAACATAGGCCTCCGGCCCCTCCTCCTCCTATGTCAAGGCATAGCATTATCGAACAAACATGCATCGCGAAGGCAAGGGTGTGCAGCGATAATATCATTATGCATGTTTAGACTTGTGGATTACAAAAGAAGTGATTGAAACATAACTAGACTAGAATGAAACGCTGTATTCGGTACAACATGGGTTCAGAACATTGTCTGATGTGTTCAGATCACTACAAAGTGATTGAGACTAGAATCGAACACTGTACTCGACAACACATGAGTTTAGAACATGTCAGGGATACCTTTATTGTAAGAAGATCAGATTACCGCACATTCCTTGTAGGGCTAAAGGGCTAACGGGCAAAAAGGCTAAAGGACAAAAGGGCTAAAGGGGTAAAGGGCTAATGGGCTAGGGTGGCTCTCCTGTCTTTATCCGGGCTTGAGACCGGCTCTACAACTAGAGTCGGAGTTAACACCCTAAGGAAGGGAGAATGTTGGAATATAATGTATACGAATATAGCTACTCGATCGACTATATACTACAGAAGGATGACTTAGGTGAGGGTAAGCGCTGGGATTGTAGGAAGGCGTTTAAGCTGTTGTACAGTCGAGAGAGAGCCATTACTTAATAATACCTACACGACGTAATTCATGCTCTATTTAAAAAAATCTGCTTTGTACTGTATGTAACCAGCATCATAATAGGCTCTGAGCAGTTGTAAACGTTTTACGAGTACGTTGGGGTCTTTACAGTATCTTATATCTACATAGGGTAACAGAGGCGTGTTGTGAACTTTGAGCTTATATGCAGACAGTTGATGTGTAGGGACTTGTTTTGATGTAATACGTGCTTCAGCAGTACCGTTTCCAGGTACAAACTTAACTTGTTTCGATAGCAATGAAGCGTTGAAATTTTCTCCTCCTTCTTTATCTTGCATCTCTTCTTGAGATGTTTGCACTGCGACAGAACGTGCAGTAGGCTTAGAAAATTAAGTAAAATCATCAAGCTCTAATGGCAATGAAACATTGAGATCTTCTTTTACTTCTTCTTCTACTTTTCGTTTACTACTGTTTGATGAACATCATTATCCTTACTATCAGAATCATGATCTTGCCTCTCTTTATCTTGAAGTTTGTGCTTCGTAACAGAACTTGTAGCGGGCCTAGACAACAAGGGAGAATGAAAGATCTCTCGCAGAGTTGTACTTTTTTAAATATATAAGTGTTCGCTTGACTACGGTTGAGCTCTTTGTATTTTCTTCCCGATGAAACTACATTACACGCAGCTTCATGAAGTTGAGCGTTGTATGCGTTCTTGAACTCTATTCTACAATGTTGGCATTGAAAAATTGTCCTGCATAATATCTCATGACGTCTCCTGTGATAGCTTCGGGAAAATGCTTTTCCACACTCTTTGCAAATATACCTAGAAATAGGTTTTTCTATGACGGACTTTCATCTTCTGCTAACAGATTCTTCTTTAAATCTACTAGACACTTGTTACTCGCTACTTCGATGATGCGAACAGCTTAGCGATTAACAGTAAACTAACACAAAAGCGTATTACCAAGATAGCAACACTGAGGTTTAACCCCCTCAAGATGGCAGCAGTGAGGTTAGCGATGTTCTGTTGTTGGATTTTAAATTCCGCGTACGACATGTATAATGTGGCAGCCTTGAGGTTCAGCGCCGTGAAAATGGCAGCAGTGAGGTTAGCGATGCTCTATTGTCCTTAAAAGTGAGGTTAGGGTCCGTCAAGATGACAGCTGTCAAAAAAGCACGCGGCATTGTTTACAAACATGAGCACGTGGTCGTGAGGTTACGGTCACGTGGTTTGCTGCGTCAGGACGCGAAGTGCTTCGCGATGCATGTTCTATAGAGCTATGCCTTGACATAGGAGGAGGAGGCCTATGTATAGCCGTTATTGTTTGAAGATGGACGCTGACAGCTGTCAAAAAACGTAAAATTTTTCAAATTAACCGCCACCACATTTCAAATGTATAAGGTTTAGTGCTTTAAAAATACCAGCACGATGCTCTGTTGATTAAAGATGAGAGCTGTCAAAAATCATGTGGAATTTTTTAAATTACCCTCCACCACGATGAGGTTTGGTGTCGTAAATATAGCAGCACAATGCGTTGTTGTTTAAAGATGGCGGCTGACAGCTGAAAAACCACGTGGATTTTTTCGAATACCCTGCCAGCACATTTCAAAGGTAGTTAGAGATGGCAGCATGATGCTGTGTTGATCAAAGATGGCCGCTCTCAAAAAAGCATGTGGAATTTTTTAATTACCCGCTACCACGTACCTAAGGTAGTAGCTGAAGATGGTGCACGGTGCTCTGCTAATTAAACATGGCAGCTGTCAAAAACATGTAGACATTGCCGCCACCACATTTCAAAGGTAGTAGCTAAAGATGGCAGCACGATGTTTTGTTGATTAAAGATGGCCGCTGTCAAAAAGAACGTAGCTTTGCTTACAAACAAGAGCACGTGGAATTTCAAATTTCATGCGTAACATCAGCCGCCATCTTGCGCAGTAATCTCTAAGCTAGCTTTCTTCATAAGAGCCGCCGCCATCTTGTGCGAGCACCCCTAGGCCGTCTCATAAGGATCTTGTATATCCGCCATCTTCTCGCTGCCATCTTGCGCAAGCATACCTAGGGAGTCTCATGAGAGTCTATGTATAGCAGTCATCTTGCGCATGCGCCATTAAGCAGTTTCATAAGAAGCTATGTACAGCCGCCATCTTGCGACTGCCATCTTGCGCAATCATACCTAGGGCGTCTCATAAGAGAAGCAGCCACCTTGTGCAAGCACCCTTAAGCCGTCTCATAAGAAGCTATGTATAGCCGCCATCTTGTAGAATTAGATAGCCGCCAATGCCAAAGGGCCTAAGTAGGAACCGAACCGTTGATCTCATCATTAAACTACATTTTTATTATGCTATCATGTTCCTGATACTGCGAACCTACGTATTGGGCAGAAACATTTTTCTAGATATTTAACATTTCGCATTTAATCCCCAAATTTAATAAATCGAACCGTTGTTTCTAGCACGGCACGTTATACTCTCTACCATAGCAAGACCTAATCAAGTTACGAAAACTTGCTTCAAGACACGACATAACAAGCTAAAACAGACCAAATGCCAAAGGGCCTAAGTAGGAACCGAACCGTTAATATCATCATTAGACTACTTTTCTCTTATGCTATCATGTTCCTCATTCTGCGAACCTAGGTATTTAGCAGAAAAAAGTTGTCCGTTTTGCTCTACGACACACCGTTTTCGAGATATTTAACATTTCGCATTTAAGCCCCAAATTTAATTAATCAAGCCGTTGTTTCTAGCACGGCACGTTAGCCTCTAAGCTAGCTTTCTTGACAAGAGCAGCAGCCATCTTGCACAAGCAACCTTAAGGAGTCTCATAAGGAGCCGTATATAGCCGCCATCTTGTGTCTACCATCTTGCGCAAGCATCCCTAGGGAGTCTCATAAGAGCCAATGTATAGCACCCATCTTGCGACCGCCATCTTGCGCAAGCGCCCTTAAGGCGTCTCATGAGGAGCCATGTATAGCCGCCATCTTGTGTAATTTGCGTCAGGAAGGGCATCCAGCAGTAAAACTGAATTTAGACCCTTCCATGAGGTTAGGCTTGCTGTCTTGTGCGTTAAAAGTTAGGTTAAGCCCCTCTAAGATAGCGGATGTGAGGTTAGGCGGCGTCTCATAAACAGCCATGTATAGCCGCCATCTGGTGCAATTGGCGTCTGGAAGGACATCCGGCCGTAAAACTGAGGCTAGGCCCTACCATAAAGTCAGGCTTGCTGTTTTGTGCGTCAAAAGCTAGGTTAAGCCCCTCCAAGATAGCCGATGTGAGATTAGGCTCACTCTCTTAGGCGTCAGGAGGGGCATCTGGCCGTAAAACTGATGTTAGGCCCTTCCATGAGGTCATGGTAGCTCTCTTACGCATAAAATGTTAGGTTAAGCCCCTCCAAGATGGCGGATGTGAGGTTAGGGTCGCGCTCTTAGCCAGCGTGTGGAGGAGGCCTCTGCCGCGTGCCGGTGCCGGTGGGGGTGGAGGCTGCAGAAACCCTGACTTAAACTACTAATTCTCTTCACTCCCTCTTGTCTTATTCTTGAAGAGATCATTCCTTTACGATTCCTTTAATTTTTAAACGTCATATTTACAATTTTCCTTGTCGATATGGACCGATGCCCATGCAGTTTTTACACCTTAAAACAATCATGCCGAAAACCATTGCCAGTGAACACTACTGAACCCTATTTCCATGTTAGCGATGCTCGGCATTGAAATGAACTAAGCAACAGAAGTCCAAAATCATGAATCGTATTATCATGGTCGGAACCGTAGAACTGCGTAAATCATAAATGATCGGAAATTATTTTCCCCCTTTGTTATAGCGTACTTTTCGACAGGACCAATACCCATTATTTGCATGTCATCTCCTCCCCAGAGGGTAAGTAGAGTAAGTCGCATGCGCACCAGGTTTGGCTGACAGCTATGCTTATGCATACACGCATATATCCATAATCTTGGTCATATTGGACATTCCGACTGGGGCTGAACTACGACTTAAACGGCATCCAGATTGTCACAGTTCCTCTCGGGGGCCTTGAAAGCTATGGATTCGATATTAACATCTGGGTGCTAGGGGTGTCTTTCACCCACAGTCGTTATTTTGTTCAGATAGTAAGTCGTATGTGTACTAAGTTTGGTCAAGAGCTCTGCTGGAACATGCATACTTTCATCCGCAATCTCGATCATTTTGGACATAGGTATTATTTTCCACCCCTTCTCTCCGCCGTGCCAATGGGGCAGATCAGGAGTGTGACTATTAACCTCAGTGACCCCCTAAACTATGGATTCTACATTAATATAGGTCGTTTCCTGTTATTTTTATAGTTCGCCTCCTTTCCATCCCCGCCCAAAGGAGTCCTATGAGTGTCGTGCACAAAAGTATATTTTTTCCATATAGTAGGTCATATGTGTACAAATATTTTTGGCAGCCATGCCCAAACTTACATGCTTAATCTCGCTGCTGTAGAATCCTGGAGCTGACGTTGCCTTGGTTACGGCAGGTCATTTCTTTATCAGATTCCTAGAGCAGGGGTACTCTGGTGCCAATATCTCCCTAACGGTTGGTTTCAGGTCCTTAAAAAATGGTTTTCGGGCCGTAGGGCTTATCGAGTTTTGTTCTTTGAGTCAAAGGCCTTAAATTGAGCTTTGTCTCGTCCTTGTATCCCAAAATGAATATTTCGCCTATATTAACCTATGTTAATGAGCAAAGGGGCCTAAATCTAGGGAATGGAGAGGGATGTTAAAAATGCTTGTAGATAGGGTTACCCGCAGGGTCCTAAGAGTTAAGTATATAAAATTTGGTTCAAATTGGTGAAATTGTATGGGTTTGTATAAGGTACAGACACACAGACAGACATTCTGGCATATATATGAACGGGTTCTGAGAAGATCAAGAACCACTTTCTATAAGGAGAGAAATAGCACTAGGCCTAGGATAAAGTAAACTCTGCTGGACAGACATTCTGACATATATATATGAACGGGTTCTGAGAAGATCAAGAACCACTTTCTATAAGGAGAGAAATAGCACTAGGCCTAGGATAAAGTAAACTCTGCTGGTGAATAATGGCAGGACAAAGAAATGAAACAGAATACCGAGGAATATATCCGAGCAATGAGTAGTACGCAAGTCAAGGATAAAAAAGGGCATGTGTAAATGACCTCCAAAAAATCCTGGTGCAGGCCCTTTCCTAATAGACAGCCTACAGACGACCCTACCTGATATGATTTCTAATGTTGAAGTCATCACCCAGCCCCCCGATCCAGACGAATTAAGCTATAAAGGTTCAAATGCTCAACTCGGCCGGGAATCGAATTTGGGACCCATTCGACCGAAGGTGAGAATGGTAGCCATTTAGCCGTGTAGTTTCTACCGCATTCGACCCTGATTCGTGTGGTGACCTTGCTTTTACTTCGTACGCGCATACCATAGAACAGGAAACATCATAATTGGAGCTAGGAAGGCTAGCGTGCAGTGAAACTTCTAGTGGCGAGAAGTCGCGCTCCTGAACGGATGATATTTCCTTGTGAAGACGCAGAGCAAACTTCTCTGTGAAACGTAATGAATTTCACCTTGTTTTCTGACACGGCAAAAGCCGGCAAGCAAGTTACCAATAAAATACTATACTACACACAATATTATAGGAAATTTCCCCTGAAGACGTTACATAAGTCAAATTATTTTGTTAGCGACAGTACATGATTCTTTAAATTGTTAACGACCCTCCTTTATTTTCATAATTCCATACAAAGCATTTAAAATCTTTGAGGATTATTATTTTAGGTGATACTCAGGGCTATGTAGGTATTTCGTCTTCATGGATGACCATTTCGAATGTATTAAAAATAGTACTGTGGTTATTGACGATGTTTATGTGTTTAATGAACACTCAAAGAATCGTGGAGACAAATGTACAACAACATGAATAAATATCAGAGAGATAACAGTAAAAGTCTTCAAAACACAAAAAAAGTTCAAGGAGTTTATATACATATAATAATACTCGAGTCCGCCACACACTCCCTCCGCAGTGACAGCGTCCATGTATTTTCGAGGGAAGGTGGCCCTTCGACGTGATCTGGCGATCCGTGGTGCAGGTGTATTGGGTTGATTGCTGCCTGTCGTCTTCTGAATGTTGACAGTCTTCGGAATGGAATTCGACAGAATGTCCAAAGTGGTTTCTCCAGATGGGTCTTCCATGTTGTGCGATGATTGGTCTGTCAGAAGGACGGCAGGTTTCAATCTGTCAATGCTAATAGTTTGTTTCCCTGTTGGCATATCCACCTCGAAGTGTTTGTCACTGCGAGGCAGGACTGGGTATGACCCGTCATATGGTGATTGAGCAGGTGTTCTGACCGCATCATGTCGAACGAAAACGAACTTGCTCGTCATCAGCCGTGGTTGAATAAAAATATTTTTGTGGTCGTGATGTTCTGTTGGGACTGGTATTAGGCTCCTCAACTGTTCCTTCAATTTGAAAACGAAGTTTGGGATGTCAGTTACTAATTTCTGTTCGTTGAGAAATGCTCCTGGTAACCTAATTGCTGAGCCATAAGTCATTTCCACTGGCGAAGTATTGACTTGCAGAATTATGTAGGAACGAAGTCCTAACAAGACCAAAGGAAGCACCGAAACCCAATCATCATACATCTGTGGCTTCAAAGCAGGGTTTAATTGACGGTGCCAGCGTTCAATTTTTCCATTTGCTGCCGGATGATATGCTGTCGTTTTAATGTGGACAATGCCCAGTGTGCTTCTGAGGCATTTGAAAAGTTGACATTCAAACTGCCTTCTGCGATCAGTAGTTATGATATGAGGTACGCCAAAACGAGATATCCATGTTGAGACTATGGAAAATGAAACTACTTCTGCTGTGATGTCAGCTAATGGAACTGCTTCTGGCCATCGGGAGAAACGATGAATAATTGTTAGTAAATAGCGATATTCTTGTGATGGAGGTAAGGGTACAACTATGTCCACGTTAATGTGACTGAATCTTGCTGCCGTTGGAGGATAATGTCCCACTGCACTGTTGGTGTGTCTCCAGACTTTACTTCGTTGGCAAGTAATACATGCGGATGTCCAGATCTTTATTTCCTTTTTTAATGATGGCCAAATTAAGTGTTTTTTTACTAAATTAATGGTTGCTTGAACTCCACGGTGAGCTAGATTGTGTAGCGAGTTGAACATTGCTTGTCGTAGTTGTTGAGGTACATATGGGCGAATCATATCTTCAGTCATGTCGCAAACAAGTTCTTTACTATTGGCCAACATTATTATTCGAAGTGCAAGTGACGTATTCATATGTGTGAAAGTTCTTCGTCACATTGTTGGCTTTCTGCTATTTCTTCCATGGTAACAGTTGGAGGTATAGCGATTGAAGCAATGCGTGAGCAAGCATCAGCTGCGATATTCTCCTTCCCAGTAGTGTAACGTATGTCTGTGGTGAACTTTCCGATGAAACTACAGTCATGGCCAAATTATTATGGATTACAAGTAAATTTTGTTAATTTCGGTTTCTAAGTTATTCTAGTAAAAATGCAGAATGGTTTCTTCAAATTTATTGTTAGAATATGAATGCTTACAACTTAAGTGTGTAATAAATGTGTCCTGAACATTATCTAATACTTAGTTTGGCCACCTGTGGCTTTCATCTAAGCCTCAACTCTCCTCGGCATGCTTTCAGTGAAGTGAAGGCAATGGTCCTGCAGCTCCTTATCTTGCTGCCAAATCTCTGTTAGCCCCTCTTTGAGAACTGAAGGGTTTGAAAAATCTTTCTCATGTATTTTAGTGAAAACCTATTGAAATAGCTAAATTTTGTGTATATCTGATTCATTTAGTGCTGTTTATATAGTGGTGTTTAGTGCTTGTTGGTAGAAATTGGGAGTAGTGACATTTATTTAAATTTTGTAACAAGTAATTCAGCTGGTCTTCAGTAAATTACGTTTTCTAGGTTAAGTAGGCTAGCTAGGTGTACCTTGTTTCGATTTTAGGTTTAGGAAATACTTTAGGTAATAATATTAACTTTAAAAATATTTGTAAATATCTGTAGGTTCGTTGGTTATACTTACAAAGGTAGGTTATCATAAGGAATAGTACCGTAACTTCTGCAGCAACTTCTCCGGTATTTCGTATAGATATCCGTTCAAACTATCGCGAAGGTAATAATTTACTACATTAAAAAAAACCACGATACGCCTGTAAACCTCCATTTAAAAAGAAGTTAAAGAGATTACACGGTGTAGTTAACAGTCGTTGTATTGTTATTGATTATTGTCGGTCCTCATATTCAAATATTGCATTGTTGGCTAAGTTGTGAACAAAGGGTGTAGTGTAGTCAAGTAAATATCAATAAAAATCAGCTGATCTTGTATTCCATGCATTGGTACTTCTAAGTAGGTAGTTAAAGTATCCGTAATTTATATTTCGCTCCCTCGATCTTTCAGTATTTATGAGCGGTTAGCTAATAATAATAAAGTTCATATATCCCAGTAATTGCAGTTCAAGTCCCTGGAGTAGTAGTAGTAGTTTTGATAGAAATATTTGAGAAATTACTGTAGACAACCTCGTATTTTTCAGTAGGCCTAATTAAGGACACTTTTATTCTCCGTCCCCGTCCCGTGGAGTAGGGAAAATAATAGTAATCCACCAGCTGTAATAATCACATAACCACATTTCAGTAGAATTGTAGTGAAGATAAGGTATAATATATTAGATAGTATCTTGCCAGTTATATTCGTGTTTTTCTTCGTGTACGGCAATCTTTTCGATACTTAAGCATTTAACCAAACGCAGTGTAGTGTAGTGTAGATACATTGTAGTATAGATACAGTACATTTAGATAGTGCCGTATCTTGCCTGCTATATTCGTGTGTTATTTTTCGTGTGTATCTATTAGACCGTAATACTAATAATAATTTGTCTAAGCATTTAGCTTCGTTGGTAATCTTTGAGTACAGTAGTTCTTGCAAATTTCATTTCTGTTGTGCTTAGTTTAGTGACATACGGTACGGTTCCGTAATTAGGATACGTCTGAAAGTAGTTTAACATTACTGTAGTGTACTGTACAGTAGTATACGAGTAATATCCTATTAGAATTTAGTGTGATTATTTTATTATTGTAAAATATTTGTGTAGTACTGGTGTAGTAGAGGTATCCGTAGAAACTCGTACTAAAATACTGTTGTTGTAATTAGAATAGGCTTAATTGCAGTTTGGAATTGTGTAGTTCTTGTGTAGGCTATTACTTTCGATATTCAGTAATTAACAGCAGTTTTTATCCTGTCAGGGGTTGTAGGATAAAAAAATAGAGCACGACTAAGTAGTATTGTAGTGTAGTCGTATATTAATTACCTTATTGTTGTGTACTATCCCAGACAATATATCCCTCCATTCATTTATTTTTTGCAAATAAGTTATTTTATTTTTAATTTCATTTCCCCCCCCCCCCCGTAAAGAATGGCTAAGGAGCGCGAGTGTAGTTTCTGTGGGTGTGGCGAGGCATTGAGGGGTATGAGGGAGGAGTTGGAAAGTTTGAGGGAGATAATTAGGATTTTCACAGAAGACAGGAAGGAAGATAGGACTCCCTCAAACAACGTACAGGTTATAGTAGGTGTACAAGAGGGAGGGGAAGGAAAGGGAGGAGTTGTAGAAGACAGGTGGTCTAATGTTCTAAGGGGAAGGAGATTGCAGGCTAAGAGCTCTATTCAGGATCAGAATTCAGGACAGGTGTCTGTGCAAAATCGGTACGAGTCACTCCAGGTAGAACAACAGAGGGAAGATGAGGGACAGGGAACTGTTGCTGAGATGTGTGGGAGTAGGAGGAAGGGAAAAGGTAGGAAAGGAAAATGTAGAGTAGGTGATAGGAAAAGACAGGTGGAACAGGGTCATGGGAAGGAGAAAAGGGAGGAGGAAGTAGCTTCTGCAGTTATCAGCAAAGATAGGGCTGACCAGGAGGGGAGGGAATCAAACGAGGTGGGTAGGGTTGAGGCTCTGGTCATGGGAGATTCCATCGTTAGACACGTGGGGAAAGTGTGTGGAGGAAAGGGTACCAGGGTAGAGTGTTATCCAGGAATTAGGTTGAGGCAGATGTTAAGGAAAGTAGAAGAGAGAGAGGAGGGGAAGGAGAAGGTGGTAGTGTTTCACGTTGGTACCAACAACGTAAGGCAAGCTGATATAAGTACCAACATAGTTGGAGATGTGTGGGATCTGGTAAATGCAGCACAGGTGAAGTTTAAGAAAGCGGAGATTGTTATTAATGGAATACTGTGTAGAAGGGATACTGACTGGAGGGTGATTGGGGATTTAAATGAGACTATGGAGTGGGTATGTGGGAAACTGGGAGTGAAATTTCTAGATCCAAATGGATGGGTAGGAGATAGGGATCTGCGCTCAGATGGCCTTCATTTAAACCGCAGTGGTACGTATAAGTTAGGAAATTTGTTTGGAAGGGTAATAGGGAGGTACATTCAGGGAAACGGGATGGCCTAGGGAGCGGTGATAAGGGAACAGGGAACTGGAAATCAAGTAGGGATGACATAAAATTGTTAGTGTTGAACTGTAGAAGTATTGTAAGGAAAGGAATAGAATTAAGTAATTTAATAGATATATATTCACCAGATATTGTAATAGGAGTTGAATCATGGCTGAGAAATGATATAATGGATGCAGAAATTTTCTCACGGCACTGGAGTGTGTATCGTAGAGATAGGATAGGAAGGGTGGGAGGCGGAGTGTTCATTCTGGTGAAAGAAGAATTTGTAAGCTACGAAAAAGTTAAAGATGAGACACATGAAATTCTAGGTGTAAGGCTCATTTCTAAAGATAATAGGCAACTTGATATATTTGGAGTGTACAGATCGGGAAAGGGTAGCACTGAC
Source organism: Anabrus simplex (assembly GCF_040414725.1). NCBI lineage: Eukaryota > Metazoa > Arthropoda > Insecta > Orthoptera > Tettigoniidae > Anabrus > Anabrus simplex. The sequence goes on along the minus strand of NC_090276.1, from coordinate 83,900,888 downwards.
GCGGATTCAGAATTATTTGATAGGATAGTCAGCTATGTGGGAAACGACATGGAAAGAAATGTGATTGTAGCGGGAGATCTGAATTTGCCAGATGTCAAATGGGAAGGAAATGCGAACGACAGAAAGCATGACCAACAAATGGCAAATAAGTTAATATGGGAAGGACATCTGATTCAGAAAGTGATGGAACCAACCAGAGGGAAAAATATCCTGGATGTCGTGCTGATAAAACCAGATGAGCTCTATAGGGAAACTGAAGTAATAGATGGTATTAGTGATCATGAAGCTGTTTTTGTGGTAGTTAAAAATAAATGTGATAGAAAGGAAGGTCTTAAAAGTAGGACTGTTAGGCAGTACCACATGGCTGATAAAGCAGGCATGAGGCAGTTTCTAAAAAGTAGCTATGATCGGTGGAAAACGGTAAATATAAATGTAAACAGACTCTGGGATGGGTTTAAAGAAATTGTTGAGGAATGCGAAAACAGGTTTGTACCATTAAGGGTGGTAAGGAATCGTAAAGACCCACCTTATTATAATAGAGAAATAAAGAGACTAAGAAGGAGGTGCAGACTGGAAAGAAATAGAGTTAGAAATGGCTGTGGAAGTAAGGAGAAATTGAAGGAACTTACTAGAAAATTGAATCTAGCAAAGAAGGCAGCTAAGGATAATATGATGGCAAGCATAATTGGCAGTCATACAAATTTTAGTGAAAAATGGAAGGGTATGTATAGGTATTTTAAGGCAGAAACAGGTTCCAAGAAGGACATTCCAGGAATAATTAATGAACAAGGGGAGTGTGTATGTGAGGATCTTCAAAAGGCAGAAGTATTCAGTCAGCAGTATGTAAAGATTGTTGGTTACAAGGATAATGTCGAGATAGAGGAGGAGACTAAGGCCAAAGAAGTAATAAAATTTACATATGATAACAATGACATTTACAATAAGATACAAAAGTTAAAAACTAGAAAAGCGACTGGAATTGATCAGATTTCTGGGGATATACTAAAGACAATGGGTTGGGATATAGTACCATATCTGAAGTACTTATTTGATTATTGTTTGGTCAGAGGAGCTATACCAGATGAATGGAGAGTTGCTATAGTTGCCCCTGTGTATAAAGGAAAGGGTGATAGACATAAAGCTGAAAATTACAGGCCAGTAAGTTTGACATGCATTGTATGTAAGCTTTGGGAAGGCATTCTTTCTGATTATATTAGACATGTTTGTGAAATTAATAACTGGTTCGATAGAAGGCAATTCGGTTTTAGGAAAGGTTATTCCACTGAAGCTCAACTTGTAGGATTCCAGCAAGATATAGCAGATATCTTGGATTCAGGAGGTCAAATGGACTGTATCGCGATTGACCTGTCTAAAGCATTTGATAGGGTGGATCATGGGAGACTACTGGCAAAAATGAGTGCAATTGGACTAGACAAAAGAGTGACTGAATGGGTTGCTATATTTCTAGAAAATAGATCTCAGAGAATTAGAGTAGGTGAAGCTTTATCTGACCCTGTAATGATTAAGAGGGGAATTCCTCAAGGCAGTATTATCGGACCTTTATGTTTTCTTATATATATAAATGATATGAGTAAAGGAGTGGAATCGGAGGTAAGGCTTTTTGCGGATGATGTTATTCTCTATAGAGTGATAAATAAGTTACAAGATTGTGAGCAACTGCAATGTGACCTCGAAAATGTTGTGAGATGGACAGCAGGCAATGGTATGTTGATAAACGGGGTTAAAAGTCAGGTTGTGAGTTTTACAAGTAGGAAAAGTCCTCTCAGTTTTAATTACTGCATTGATGGGCTGAAAGTTCCTTTTGGGGATCATTGTAAGTATCTAGGTGTTAATATAAGGGAAGATCTTCATTGGGGTAATCACATAAATGGGATTGTAAATAAAGGGTACCGATCTCTGCACATGGTTATGAGGGTGTTTAGGGGTTGTAGTAAGGATGTAAAGGAGAGGGCATATAAGTCTCTGGTAAGACCCCAACTAGAGTATGGTTCCAGTGTATGGGACCCTCACCAGGATTACCTGATTCAAGAACTGGAAAAAATCCAAAGAAAAGCAGCTCGATTTGTTCTGGGCGATTTCCGACAAAAGAGTAGCGTTACAAAAATGTTGCAATGTTTGGGTTGGGAAGAATTGAGAGAAAGAAGAAGAGCTGCTCGACTAAGTAGTATGTTCCGGGCTGTCAGCGGAGAGATGGCGTGGAATGACATTAGTAGACGAATAAGTTTGAATGGCGTTTATAAAAGTAGGAAAGATCACAATATGAAGATAAAGTTGGAATTCAAGAGGACAAACTGGGGCAAATATTCATTTATAGGAAGGGGAGTTAGGGATTGGAATAACTTACCAAGAGAGATGTTCAATAAATTTCCAATTTCTTTGAAATCATTTAGGAAAAGGCTAGGAAAACAACAAATAGGGAATCTGCCACCTGGGCGACTGCCCTAAATGCAGATCAGTATTGATTGATTGATTGATTGATTGATTGATTTTTCAAAATGCCCCAAATACCCTCAATGGGGTTCATTTCGGGGCTGTTTCCAGGCCATGGAAGGACTTTCAAAATTTCATGTCCAAAAATGCCTTAACCACTTTAGCTGTATGGCAAGGAGCATTGTCCTGCTGGAAAAATATATCACCATTAGGAAACCACTCTGCAAGCTGTGGTTTAAGACATCATTGAAGGACATCAATATATTTCTTGCCATTCATCATACCGTCTACAATTTCACGGTGACCCGTTCCAGCAGCCGAAATACAGCTCCATACCATGAATGATTTTGGATGTTTAACAGTTGAGACGATGCATTCCTTCTTGAATTCTTCTCCAGGTCGTCTACACACGTTGCACACGTTCTGCCAGAATATTGAAAGTAGATTCGTCTGAAAACACCACCTGTAGAAATAGACAAAATATTTGAAAATTTTCATTAAACTAAAAAAAACAAATAATATTGAATAAATTAGACTGAGAATAATATTGTACCCGCTCAAAGCCTGAGTCCCAACCAGCATTTATCTCAGGGAGTGTTACGGTCCGAATCTATCGCACTAATAAACAATAAATTTATATTTTGAGGTATAAGATCTCAAACTAAATGTAAGGGCGCCATCCAATCAGTACTACAGGGTTAAACGGGACACTCTAATCTTTAACTTTAAGGCTCATCATAAAACACACAAATTATATATATATTCAGATCAAAGGGAAATTATGAAGGCTCCATCCTAGGGATGGGGACGGATATTTAAACGGTCACCAAGGGTTTACTATTCTACAAGAACAAGAACCTGGAACTGTTTCCTTGCAAATGCTAAAGGAGCATTTTATTTAAGTAAACAAATTAATTTTTACACACAATCAAAATCTGTTTACCCTTGATTTGCCGGTAATTTGGCAAATTATTCCTGAAAAATGATTACATGATATTTATCACTTTTGACCACCCTTCCATTTGGGTGGTGGAACCGTTGATATCTGAAGGTATCAGATTTACCTTCGTTAACACCATGACCATATTTGGTCGTGGACCAATTACCTGTTGGCTAAGTGGGCGCGATCACATGGACTATGTTATCGCCTCCACTTTGATTGAGATGAGACCAACCCGGGAAACTACAAACTCTCCCCGGGTTCCTAACCAAGATATGCTAATCGTTAGTTGAAGGAAACGACAAAGCGACTCTAACCTAATGGTCCAGATGTAGGGATTTGCCTTCATTTTACAACTATTAACTTAACTTATTATTCACAACACTTGACATTATTACGTTAATTCGCCAGCTGACTTCCCTTGTATCATTCGTCATCAGCATCCAAAATAATAAAACAAAAAATAAAAATATTAAAAAATATTATTATTATTATTATTATTATTATTATTATTATTATTATTATTATTATTATTATCAACATTATTATTAATAGCGGAAATCGTGATTATCGTAACCCGTAATCATCCTCGCTATAATACTTCAACTTCTCGCTCTTATTATTCTCATCAAAAATTAAAAAAGTAGCTTCCTTTTTATTCTTCTTCTCCTCCTTCAGATATTCTCATTATTATTATTATTATTATTAGTTAAAAATCTCAAATTTTTCATTTCAACTCCCAACATCATTATTATATCCGAAATATAAAAAAAGTAAATTCTTCTTTTTCAAAAAAAAGTAGCTTCTTTTTTTTATACTTCAAATATTATCATTATTAAAGTGGTTTGAAAATGTCAATATTTTCAATTCCATCCATCATTATTGTGTTCATAAATAAAAATTTTAAAAATCTTCTTCTTCTTCTTCAAATATTATTATTATTATTATTATTATTATTAATTTTAAAAAAATAATTTCGCTTGTTAGACGGTAGTCCACTCTTTAATATGTTTAACGCATAAACTCTTTTACAATTCCGATTTATTTTGGCACTAATCAATCCAGATATGATTTACTTGGAATATTATTATTATTTTTATGCTTTCGAGAATCTTTATTTTTATTCCCCATCTTTATAATTTAGTCACATACGTTCTCTCCCAAACAGAAATCACCAAGATCCGAATTCACATCGGTCGGGACATAATAATGTTCGAACCCGCAAGCTCATTTTCGTACTGTCGTTAATTCATGGAGACCATATGCTCCTAAGACAATTCTCAAATCCCATAAACACCTCGCAGTTGGGCAAATACCTCCAATCTCTGCAAGTGTTAAATTAATCCTTCCTTTTCCATTTTGAAGTCCATTTATCCATCGGAACTCTTCAAAACATTTTCATTAATTAACCCTCGGTGTGTGGACTCTCTTCTGCCACTCATATCACCGGTATAGAAATACAACCTCTATGTAGGCCTTAAGATCCATCTATTTCTTCATCAACATCAGTACAATTCACTTTCATTTCGGGCCGGATTTCTGTCCCACAAACTCCAAATCTCAACTTTTGGCTCAAATCACTCTGGGCCTCAAACATAGCGTGACCATATTATCAAAATGCCTATCTCGTTTCTACCAAAATTATTTATGATATTATGGAGTCCAAAAACGTTAAATCAACAATTAGTGTTAAAATCGGATTCACTGCCCAAATAAAATATTCATGCCACATAATATCTCCCCATTTAAATGACTTTGATTTGCAATTATTCTATCCAACTAGGCCCGTGCCTTTATTCTCAAAGATTATTATTAAACACGCCTTTACACATTACCCAATATTAATGTAACTACTGTTACGGTGTAACGCAATTTACCCTACCCTGTGAACCTATTTTGAACTGGCAACATTGCCGTAGAAAAAACTTAATTATTCTATACGACTAAGCGTATGGTTTCCCTCGTACACTAAGAGTTTCAGTGATACTCATTGAACATTATCTATATGCCTTATTGTGGACTAATGACTACGTCAATACATTCTCGCAATTATGTATGGTGTGGACTGTTTCATTCCTCGTCTAATATGTGCTGCTACCTTCTGTCTATCACCCACAATAGAGTTCCCCTCCCCGCGCACTCTTCTACCTATCGGAGCGCGGCTACGGCCTGAGGGAGCAAGCCTCGCCATTTGGTACTATCAACAGTTCGTTGTTGAGAGTCATGGAGTGCAGTTGCGTTAATGGGATTCTCAAGATGTTGGCGTGTTGTTGGAAAATAGACCCCGGCTGAGGGACTTGAGATATGGGTTTGAAACCCATTTTACTTCTTCTTCTGCATCGTCCTATTTAAAAAAAGGTTTTAACTAATTCTGTCCTGGGAAACCAAACTCTTCAGTAAGCGTCTGTAAGTATGTGAGGATCTAACTCATCTTCGCTGAGCGTCTGCTTCACTCAAGTAAGTGGTTCATCATTTGGCAAGTTATATCCTGTGATTATGAAACTGCGAGGAAATTCATGTGATCCGTGTTTCGAAATTAACTATTCCATGGTGAAGTTTGTGAAATTAATATTTTTTTGGGAAACTACAAACCGGACGGACGTGTGGTTATTTCTACTAAAATATCAAGCTTATAGGCATGTAAAGACTATGAAAATAAGGAGATTTATTTATTAACCATCATTTTCACCCGTTAATTAATCATGTAAATTCAAATTGTGTTGCGGCACTCGGTTGCCTTTATTCTGTGCGAGGTTTTGCAGTAGCATATAATTCTAGTTTCCTTGTTCTTTTTAAGGGAATCTTGTTTTTTCCTGTTGATTCGGTATTTTAAGTTTAGTGTATTTCTAGCTTTTTGTTGGGTTTCTCGCCTTGGTTATGCCTTGTACCTTATTGGGGGACGCGGCGTGTTTTTTGGGTTGCCATGGCAACGCTTTTTTTTTGGGCGAGATTGTTGATTGTTGCCAGTGGGTTTTGCGTGTTGGTTGTGAGACCTAAGACTACTGATGTATTTTCGACTGATGTGAAAGATTTCCCTATCCTCGCTTGGTCTCTTCTTGTTTTCCTCCTGTTTTTCTGTGTGATTATCGCTCGTGGCTTGAATTTTGCCCTTGTAGTTTATTAATTGGGCTAGAGTTTTATGTTTCTGCGAAGCCTCATTTTGCTAACTATTTCAATTAAACTGATCAAATGAGTGGGTTTTCCCAAGGTTTAAACTTTAGTTTTAATTTCATTTTAGTTACGTTAACAAACGGGCCCGTGTACACTTTCTGTAGTCAATTTAAGTTTTTATTCGTATAATTATCTATAATAGTAAGGTTATCAATCCGAACCTTTTCTTGTAATGAATTTGGTGTTATGAATTAGAGGCATTACTTTTTAGCTAATGAGTTCCATCAGTGTTATTACCTGATAGGTCTACGTTTTCAGTCTGTGTTATTCTCCTTTTTTTTACTGTGCATTTTCAAACTAAACAATTTTATTCTCTCAGATGGGACGATGTTAGTTTTGGTTAAATGATAAGATTTCATTCCTTGATTAAAATTTTTGAAAAGTTAATCAAGAGTTTTCTTTCATTATCCAATGGTTCAGCGCCGAAACAAGGAATTTTATCCATTTCCTCTGGGTGGTTTTATGGGCCCCATGGTAAGTACCTGATTGGTGTAATTTTCCTATCTTTGTTTCTGACTTTCGTCTTGCTTTTGGTAACTGTCTATTTCACACCGATTCATAGGTTGTACCGACCGGTGTTTGTTTGCTAACCGCTAGTGTAGTGACTTACTGCGCTGGTGGCTTAGTAAAGTGGTAGCAGAGAGCTCTGGTTGTCTTTTTTTTCTTGAGGGCGCTGCTAACCATGTCCTCCTTTCCCCTTTTTTTCCCCTGGGTAATTGTACTTGTGACGGCGTTGAATGGCTGGATTATGAGGGAGGACTATGTATGATAACTATATACATAATTGTGAAAAGAAGTGCAAGTATCTTTCCTAATTCTTTTGAACTCTGTTTCATGTTCATTCATCATGTCCCGAGCGGTGTTGTTTCCATATCATTTGCGGAAAGCCGAACTCCTGTATGAGCTCCAGGTTCGTGGCTTGGAGACTGACGGCACTGCTACTGAATGTGCAGCTCGTTTGTCATCCCATCTCCAGGTTCCGATTGATCTATCTAAGGTAGAAGTTAACAACTCCGGTGAGTCCATTCTTGAGATTAAAAGTAACGTAGAGGAGATTCAATCCTTCAGAAATGAATTTATTGAGGTGACGCCTACCAAGGCCCAAGTAGATCGGCTCAAGGCTAGATCATTCCACTATTGTGGGCGGATTCAAGACCTTTTAACCATTAAACCTGCTGCAGAAAACGTTAGTGAGTTAACACGTTTGTTATGTCTCGCCTCTAGTATCTCAACTGAGTTAGACCTGATGTTAGCGTGTAGAGAGGTAGAAAAGTTATCTGAGGTTGACAGGCAAGGTCCTTTGTGTCCTAACCCTAATAACCATCCTAACCGAGTCGCCTCCAATACTAATGAACAAGAGTCTACCTGTGTTCCTACTTCTGTGTTAGAAAGCCTTATCTCTAGGTTAAACGTTACCCCTTCTCATAATTCCCTTAAGGAACTGTTTAACGGAGTTAAGAATTTTACTGTGAATTCGATCGAAGAAACTTTAAGATTCCTAAGATTCCTTGTAGAAATCAAGGAATCCGCTTGTGTATACTCTGTTGACGATCTGGGCATGTATAGAGCCTTATTTTCCCATTGCGAGGGTATTTTAAGGAGAGAAATTTCTGAGGCTATTTCTCAGAGGTGTAAAATTGATAATTTTCATGAACTAATTCTTGATAAATTTATTCCCTCCTTAGCCCTTCAGAGTCTCATTCCACAGCATTGCTTCAGGACTCAGTACCTTCATGAAAATTTGCTAACATACATTGTTGATGTGAAATTCTTTTGTAAGGTGTTCCGAATTACGGTCCCTGAAGAAGAAATGGTGACTCGTATACTAAAAGGGATATCTCCTGCCTATCGGTCTTACCTTTCCCTTACGAGGTGTCCTACTAATTTCAGTGAACTTGAGGCCGCGTGTTCCTTTGCAGAAGATGTAAAGCACGGAGACGCGTCCCCCCCTATTTATCCCAGTTATCCAGTGGGTCCTAAAACTGGTAATGGTTCTAATCTTAAAGCATGTTTTGTATGTGGTTCTGTCGAGCATCTCAGGAATTCTTGCCCTTCCAAGAACAGAAAACTGGATATTTGTTGCTATTTGTGTGGTTCTCGGCAACATTCCAAAAATTCCTGCCCTAACTCCTTCCATAGACGTAGCAAATGACAAAAGGGTAATGGTAAACTATCTGCATTTCAAAATTCTGAGAATTCAAACAATGTGAATGAAGTTCTCTGTCCCCCCGAATGTAATAAAATATATGGGCTCGTTTCTTCCCATGGTGCTTTCACTAAGGTGGAAGTAAGTAATGAAGCTGTCCTTGCATTGGTGGATTCGGGTAGTATGGTGAATTTGATTGATTTTGATTGGTATAATTGCCTGAAGAGTGCCTGTAAATTTTCTGAATTGCAACCCGTTGGCATTAAATGTGTTGCAGCTAATGGTAACAAATTGGATATTTTAGGAACTGTGAGAGTAAAACTAAGAATAGGAAATTTCACTTGGAAAATTACCTTCCTAGTGGCATCCCAACTACCCTGCAATGTAATTTTAGGATCTGGATTCTTGTCAAAAACGGGATTAGTTCTTGATCTTCAGGACAAAATGTTCTTTTTTAAATTTTCCCCCACCTGTAAATTTAAATTGATTGAGAGTTCTAGGGGTACCCTTAATGTCTCTTGTGTATCTGGGTCTGTACCAGATGAAAGTAGTGGTATTGAAAACTTAAAACTTGATCATTTAAGTAAAGAAAAGGCTGAGGTAATCCGTGTTCTCTGTAGTGAATTTCCTGAAGTATTCACCAGTAAATTAGGGCTAACTGATGTTCTTGAATATGATATCGAACTAACTGATACCAAACCTGTGAGGTCTCCCCCGTATAGACTCTCTCCTCCACGTATGTTGGAATTAAAAAAGATTATTGAGAAAATGCTCGCGGAAGGGGTTATCCGTCCTTCTACCTCTCCATATGCCTCTCCTGTTTTCCTTGTACCCAAGCCCTCTGGTGGCTTCCGTGCTGTTTTGGACTATAGGAAATTAAACCAGAAAGTGGTTCTTCAGTCTATTCCGTTACCTGACCTGCACACCTGCTTTGGGTGGTTTTCTGGGGCAAAGTTTTTCACAGTACTGGACCTTAACCAGGCCTACTATCAGATTCCTTTATCTAAGCGGTCGATACCTCTTACTGCCTTCATTACTGACTGGAATTTGTATGAATTTCTCCGGCTCCCGTTCGGTTTGAATTCTGGTGCTGGTGTTCTCACTCGTTTGCTTGATTCTATCTTCTCTGATATCAAATTTAAATGCGTTTTTAACTATCTTGATGATGTCGTTATATATTCTAAAACCTTTGAGGAACATGTGACCCATGTTCGGGAAGTTCTTGAGCGCTTGAGGAAAGCTGGCCTCACCGTTAAGCTATCTAAGGTAGCCTTTGCCCAACCGAGTATGTCCTTTCTTGGACACGTTGTCTCTTTAAATGGAGTTTCCATTGACCAATCCAGGACACAGGCCATTCGTGAGTTCCAGCCTCCTAAAGATGTCAAAGGCATTGCCCGTTTTGTGGGAATGGTTAACTTTTTCAGAAAATTTATTCCCAATTTCGCTGAGGTAGCTGCTCCTCTCAATCATTTAAGGCGGAAAGATGTGAAGTTCTTCTGGGGTCCTCTTCAACAAGAAGCTTTTGGGAAATTGAAACTTGCTCTGTCGAACGCCCCTGTTTTGGCCATACCTGATTTTTCTAAACGCTTTATTGTTCAGACCGACGCATCTGGAAAGGCTATTGCTGGTGTTCTCCTGCAAGAGTACGAGGATGGACGCAGACCTGTTGCATATGCCTCCCGTGTCCTAACTGATCTTGAGAGTAAATACTCTGTTTACGAGCTGGAGTGTCTTGCAGTCCTGTTTGCCCTCGAAAAGTTTCGGCCATTTGTTGAACATGTAAATTTTGACCTGGAGACAGATAATCAGGCTTTGTCGTGGGTTTTGAACCGGCCCAAAAGAACTGGGAGGATCACTCGATGGGCACTTAGGATTTCTGCCTTTAATTTTCAAGTTAAGCATATCAGAGGTACAGATAATGTCATCGCCGATAGTCTAAGCAGAATGTTTGATGGGGAACCTTGTCCTAAGGAAAAATCTGATGTTGTAAATTTTGATGAAAGTAATGTCGTTGGAGTTAGTGCCATCCTTACTAATCTACCTTTACTTTACCATGAATTTGAAGATCATCAGAAATCTGACCCTGAATTAAGTGAGATCATCGACAAAATTAATAATGGAACTCTTGTGAAGCCTTACTCTCTTGTCAAGGGTGTCCTGTGTTGTAAGGGTCGAGGAGACCATAGTTTCAAAATTGTTGTGCCCAAGGTGCTAATAACGATTATCTTCAAGTATTATCACTACTGTCCAATCGGAGGTCATTTAGGTGTGTTCAAGACAAGGCAGAAAATTAGGCAGTTTTTCATTTGGAAAAGGATGGACTGTGACATCAGAAACATGATTAAGTCATGTAAAATTTGTGCCATCAGTAAACCTAGTTTGAACAACCGTGTAGGTTTGTTATCATCCTCACAAGCCTCTCGCCCGATGGAGCGACTATTCATCGACTACGGGGGACCAATGGTTCGATCTTCTCAGGGGAACACTCATATCTTTGTGTGTGTCGATGCGTTCTCACGGTTCACTTGGATCTTGCCTACTAGGTCTACCACTTCTCGGACTACTATTAACTGTCTAAATTATATCTTTGCTTCTTTCGGCCCTCCCAAGTTCCTTGTTTCTGATAATGCCAGTGCTTTCACTAGTCATCTGTTTAAAAGATACCTTTTCGAGTTGTGTATCTCACATGTCACAACCACTCCTTATTATCCAAACCCATCTTATGCTGAAAGAGTAAATAGAAATTTGAAGTCTGCGTTGATAGCCTATCATCACCATAATCAATCTAAGTGGGACTCCTGTTTGCATTGGTTAGCTCATGCTTTCAACTCTGCAATCCATGAGTCTCATGGAAAAACGCCCATGTCCCTTATGTTTTCTTACATTCCATATTCCCCAATGTCAAATGTGCTTGCCATTGATGATCTTTTGCCTGATCTCTCTAAACCACATGATGTTCGGAAGGTTTGGGACGAAGCAAAGAAAAACCTGTCCGTGTCATATGAGAAAGCCAAGAAAAGGTACAATTTGGGTAGGAAATCAACTAGAGTGAAGGTTGGCGATTCAGTCTTCATTAAATGTTATCCCATCAGTAAAGCTGTTAATAAATTTTCTGCCAAGCTGGCGCCTAGGTATCAAGGTCCTTGCACCGTATTACAATTTCTGTCCCCGGTATCTATGTTAGTGAGTGACCCGGTTGCTAAAAGAATTAGGCGTGTCCATCTGTCTCAAATTAAACCTGGTTGATGTACAGTACTGTTCTACTATTTCCCTTCCTTTGGGGTTTCTGTTTTGTCAAGCACCTGGGGTGCTGGAATCAACATACAACTGAGAACTGCATTTCAGTGAGCTAATTAAACAATTAACACGTTACGGTTTATTGTAAGTGTACTTGTCAGTTTCATTTAGGTACATGTTTCTGTGACTTTGGAACCTAAGGTTGTTATGCTTCTATTTGTTTTGGGACTGCTGATGTTTCAGGTGTGAACATGGTGGTTTGGTGGTGTGTGGAATTTATCACATGTCTGTTTCTTGGGGTTTGTTACCAATAAGTTTCCTGAGCTGTACACCTAATATCTTACCTTTTCTGGGTTTAAATTTTTATTTATCGTGTCAATTCTGCCTTGGCTGTGAGTAGGATTTGATAATGAATTCTTCGAGTCTGCCTTTTGTCATCCTTGATACTCATACTGTGGTATTGCAAAAATGTTATGACCGTGTCCTGTTGATATGTATTTAACCTCCTGTGCAGGGTATGTAGTTGGTAGCCTTCTGAACTATTGGTTGCTTGTTTTAATTTTGTCACCTGGGTGATCGTTCTAAAATATATATATTTTTTTAAAATTGGTCGAGTTTTAACTATCTGGTGGTTGATTTAATCATGGAATATTTTGTTCATATCCTTGACTTGTTTCTGGTGTTGGTGATCTTATCATAATTTATCTCTTTGAGATTAGGTTTAATATCTTATTCTGTATCTTATTTGTGGGCTACTATCGACTTTCAATAATAACTGTGCCTGAGTGCCATTTGTTTAAGCTTCGAAGATTAACACAGTTACTTACCGCTGATCAGTTTCTGCAATCCTTTTGTTTTGGTGAAATCCTTTGGGGTGGTCTGTTAACCTGTGTCGGAGTTGGTAGACCGTTTGCTTCGTGCATGGATCTTGGATCTTTATGGTTTTTCCATCTCTAGCTATTGGTTTCAGTCCCTCTTCATATCAAATGATGCGTTGCCCTTTGATAATTATTCTAAGAACTGACAGTAGTACCTCTATTCTTAGTAATCTCAATTTATTCCTTATTTGGCTTATGGTTTTCCTTTGGTTGAATGTATTATCCCATCGTTTTGAAATTTGGTCCTGTTTTAAAGCTACTCTTCCTCTATGGGTGGTATTAGGTTGTCCTTTATAACGTTTATGAATCTTGTTGTATTTTAATTCACGCATTACCGTTATCGCCACACTACTGAAATATTTTCTTGAATTTACTATCTTCTTGTTGATCTTATCGTTCTGTGCGAGTTGTGGAGTGTATGTTGGGGTGTTATCTGTACCATCTTCCATCTATTGATATTATGTTGAGTAGAGAAGTCAATACATGGACTTAAAGCCTGAGAAGTTATCTTCTTTTACCTTTGTGCTTGGTTTCCTGGTCCTGAATTTGGTGGTGGTGTGGTTTTGCACCATGAATTGGTTAAGATGTTGTGTGGCATGTCGTGGTAGAGGGACCCTGTTATATTGTCTCTTAGTGCTGGTTACCATTGCTCCTGTGAGGATTCTGTGAGTCAATATTAGTTGTGTTATTGCACTCTGGGGGGTGTTTAAGCACCTTTGATTGAACCATTGTGTCTTTGTGAAGATGGAAATTAATTAAGCAGTTTGTGCCTGCAACCCGTATGGTATGTTATGGACTTGGTGAGTGAAAATTGTAATTACCCGCATAACCTATTGCCCTGATGTCATCCTTTTTTCCACTTATTATATTGTAAAGTTCAATTTTGTTAATCCTACCTTCTATGGTTGTTTTTCCTTTGGTTAATTTGCTAACATTAGTAGTTATCGTTGATTTGTCTGCTTACCGTTCTGCATTCTGGATTGTTGAGCGTGTTATTGCTTACCTAGGTGCTATCTCCTTTTTGGAGTCATCCTGCCTATTAATTTGATGATCCCTTAGTGGAATTCATCCTTTCTTCTGTATGTTGTCTAGTAAATTATTATCACCAACATCGTTACCTACTATATATATATGTAATATTTCCACTCTCCTGTTGGTGGGGAAGAGGTCCTGCTTACTCATGGGCAGCAGTGTGTATCTACGGATATAACCTATTTTTAAATAACCGCGTAGTGGCGAGGTTCCTTGGGCTATCAGTTATGTGCGATGTTGGGTTATTGCCCATCACGTCCCCAGTAGTCATCTAATTGAGGTATCTCATTACCTTTTCTGTTTTAATTGGGTGTACTATTGTGGAAGGTGCTCTAGTTTTTCCTCTTCCAATGTGGGTTGGTTATGTGACTCCGTGTTATATCCTCCTGAAGCCTTATCCATCAATTCTTGAATGGTACTTTCATCTGTGCTAGTTTGTTCCTTGCTTAGTGTACCCCCGCGGAATGATTGTCGATGACAAACTGTTGCGCTCCCTACACCTGATAGTACTAGAGGTCTCCAACTCATTATACCTAGGGTTTCCTTTGCTTGGAAAGGCAGTTACCATTAACTCAGTTATGGCTTCACAATGTTTGTGCCCTGGTCGGTAGTTGCTCAGCTTGATGTGTCCTTTTTGAATAATCTCTTCTTCTGGGTTATGCGAGGTCAATTGCTTATGAGTTAAAATCTGCCATCCTTTATGATCTAATTAGTTATTTGGGTTGAGTCATGATGGGTTCTTCACAATTAATGAACCAGTGGCTCACTGATCTGTAGATCTCAGTCTGTTTAAAAAAAAATAGAAAAAGGAAGGGGTTCTTACTCATCTTATCCGTCTGTGGGTGTTTAAGTAAAGCTGTGTTTTGGGGGATTGTATCTTAGTATATTGCTGGTTTTGGGGATTTTTCTTATAGTGGTAAGGGTTCTCCGGTGGAGCACGTGGATTGATTGTTCTCCTTGTGGCTCCCTGTATAGGTAGAAAACCTTAGTGGATGTCACGTCCATTGTTCTCATTCACCTCCTACGTTTAAGTTTAGTGTACTGAACCATTTGGTACTTTGAGGTAAGTACTGTAAGCTTGACATTTATGTTCCACCCTTGGAGTAGGGTGGGTTAAAATTACCCTTGCCTGTGACTATCTATTATGTGTAGTAATCTTGTGATTTTTGGGGTGCTGGTAGATTATTAGGTTCGTACCTACTTAGTTAAACCTAATTTGTGTTCTTGTGTAATTTTGTTTGGTGGGTCAATTGGTACGATTTAGTCTTGAGTCCGCCTTCTACTAAGTTAAGCTATGTGTGATTTATTATTGATTTTATAAATTTTCTTTACTGTATGTATCACCGGACTTGTTTCTTCCTTGTGATTTTTCCTTTTCTTTTGCTTGTATGATTGACTACTATGTCAAAAGGAAATGGGTGAGATATTGCATTTCTTGATAATCTAGAGAATATTTATTTCCTAACCTGTAATAAAGTACTTAATCTTAATATTCTTTAAACGGGTGAATTGTAATATGTAACAGGCTTTACTAGAAGCGCGCTGCCTAAAGAGTGTAAATTCGGCTAAACCTAGCTGTTTTAAACGTTAGGTAAATGGAATCCTGTTTGAGGGAAGCGTGATCTCTTTACTAAACTCTTGCCACCACAAACTTGAACTGAAGTGAGGATTGTGATATTAATATGACTCAAGGTCGGTGTGTTATTGTTATGCATACATGAAGTCGTCATTTGTGGTCTCTATCTAATGTGGACTTGATTTGAAAATTAGCTTACTTCTTGACCACTAAACTGAACTGGAAGCTATATCAGTGAATACACTAGGCTTCGGGGGGAGAGGGCAGTTACGGTGTAACGCAATTTACCCTACCCTGTGAACCTATTTTGAACTGGCAACATCGCCGTAGAAAAAACTTAATTATTCTATACGACTAAGCGTATGGTTTCCCTCGTACACTAAGAGTTTCAGTGATACTCATTGAACATTATCTATATGCCTTATTGTGGACTAATGACTACGTCAATACATTCTCGCAATTATGTATGGTGTGGACTGTTTCATTCCTCGTCTAATATGTGCTGCTACCTTCTGTCTATCACCCACAATAGAGTTCCCCTCCCCGCGCGCTCTTCTACCTATCGGAGCGCGGCTACGGCCTGAGGGAGCAAGCCTCGCCATTTGGTACTATCAACAGTTCGTTGTTGAGAGTCATGGAGTGCAGTTGCGTTAATGGGATTCTCAAGATGTTGGCGTGTTGTTGGAAAATAGACCCCGGCTGAGGGACTTGAGATATGGGTTTGAAACCCATTTTACTTCTTCTTCTGCATCGTCCTATTTAAAAAAAGGTTTTAACTAATTCTGTCCTGGGAAACCAAACTCTTCAGTAAGCGTCTGTAAGTATATGAGGATCTAACTCATCTTCGCTGAGCGTCTGCTTCACTCAAGTAAGTGGTTCATCATTTGGCAAGTTATATCCTGTGATTATGAAACTGCGAGGAAATTCATGTGATCCGTGTTTCGAAATTAACTATTCCATGGTGAAGTTTGTGAAATTAATATTTTTTTTGGGAAACTACAAACCGGACGGACGTGTGGTTATTTCTACTAAAATATCAAGCTTATAGGCATGTAAAGACTATGAAAATAAGGAGATTTATTTATTAACCATCATTTTCACCCGTTAATTAATCATGTAAATTCAAATTGTGTTGCGGCACTCGGTTGCCTTTATTCTGTGCGAGGTTTTGCAGTAGCATATAATTCTAGTTTCCTTGTTCTTTTTAAGGGAATCTTGTTTTTTCCTGTTGTTTCGGTATTTTAAGTTTAGTGTATTTCTAGCTTTTTGTTGGGTTTCTCGCCTTGGTTATGCCTTGTACCTTATTGGGGGACGCGGCGTGTTTTTTGGGTTGCCATGGCAAAGCTTTTTTTTTGGGCGAGATTGTTGATTGTTGCCGGTGGGTTTTGCGTGTTGGTTGTGAGACCTAAGATTACTGATGTATTTTCGACTGATGTGAAAGATTTCCCTATCCTCGCTTGGTCTCTTCTTGTTTTCCTCCTGTTTTTCTGTGTGATTATCGCTCGTGGCTTGAATTTTGCCCTTGTAGTTTATTAATTGGGCTAGAGTTTTATGTTTCTGCGAAGCCTCATTTTGCTAACTATTTCAATTAAACTGATCAAATGAGTGGGTTTTCCCAATGTTTAAACTTTAGTTTTAATTTCATTTTAGTTACGTTAACAAACGGGCCCGTGTACACTTTCTGTAGTCAATTTAAGTTTTTATTCGTATAATTATCTATAATAGTAAGGTTATCAATCCGAACCTTTTCTTGTAATGAATTTGGTGTTATGAATTAGAGGCATTACTTTTTAGCTAATGAGTTCCATCAGTGTTATTACCTGATAGGTCTACGTTTTCAGTCTGTGTTATTCTCCTTTTTTTTACTGTTCATTTTCAAACTAAACAATTTTATTCTCTCAGATGGGACGATGTTAGTTTTGGTTAAATGATAAGATTTCATTCCTTGATTAAAATTTTTGAAAAGTTAATCAAGAGTTTTCTTTCATTATCCAATGGTTCAGCGCCGAAACAAGGAATTTTATCCATTTCCTCTGGGTGATTTTATGGGCCCCATGGTAAGTACCTGATTGGTGTAATTTTCCTATCTTTGTTTCTGACTTTCGTCTTGCTTTTGGTAACTGTCTATTTCACACCGATTCATAGGTTGTACCGACCGGTGTTTGTTTGCTAACCGCTAGTGTAGTGACTTACTGCGCTGGTGGCTTAGTAAACTACTTCGACACTTGTACAGATTATTATTATTTTGTCCACTGGCGAACTTCGCGATATTTACAAACAAATCAATGGACTTCATTCCGTCCCACAATAATTTAAATCACCTGGCAACCCTACCTCTGGATTATCTTAACAACATGCCTTAATATCTATAAAAGTTCCGATAACGGAAAAACACTTTGGAAGCACTTCTAAATGAATATTAACATTATCTTTAAGTGAAACGTGCTCCATATCATATCAAACAACTCAAGCACTTGAATGAACAACTCAACCCTACAATACTCTATTTAATAATCAAAATTATGATGAGTGCTCGATCTAATCATGTACATATTAATTTGTCCCTTTGTCTATCTATCTTTGAATTTATACGAGCCGGAAACGGCTCGTTTCACAATCAAGTTACCATGATAAAATAATATGATTTCCTCCCCCTAACGATAGCAATCTACAAATATTTGAAAAGGTTACTCATCTCTTTTTTGTAGTCTGCTAAGCCGGACGAGAAGCACAGGCCCCGTCCAGTCTTAGCCCTGCATTCCACTGGTATTCATGCCAGCTTGAAGAATTAATCCTTGACCCTTTTCAACTTTACACATTTTGAATAAAAACAAATAAAATAACTGTTGCACTCTGGAATAATTTCCACCCTAAATTCTACTCACAAATTTTACACTTTCGGCCTTGTATCTAGCCCACTTAATGTAGATATACATTCTTCATTCCTTTCCCGGACACTAGGAACTTGGGATACCTCGGGATCCCCTTTACAACGGCCCGTGCGCGCACTTGAATTTCCCGTCTCACGTTCGTGTAGCTGACCAGGTATCAGTTTAGAATCGACTGTTTACTAGGTGACATAAACACTCGTGACCGTTCTCACGTAACGCACTTCCTAATCTGTTGGTAGAATCTCACACTCCGTAAGTTATGCTTTACTGAGTCCTGTCTATTTGAAACACTTCATACTAGTATACTGCTCAAGACTGTAATATGAGCTACATCACGTCATGAATCACTGTACTATGTAACAATAATTATAATACTTCGAACCCTACTCCACGAGTAAGTACACACACGCACCCCTGGCGTAATTACGGCTCGAACAAAATATCAGAAGTTGTCACGCACCCCAGGCGTAGTATCCGCTCGAACGCTTTGTCAAAAGTAGTTGTCAGTCCTTGTCCACGACCTCATATTTATACTCGTATCCCTTCTCTTCCGAGTTCACCGGAGTTCACCTTAGGACGCGCAGTCCCGATATCCTCATATGACTATTTGCGCCTCTGCCAGTGGCTTAAATATGATATCCAATGATGTCATTATGTTCTCAAAGGCTCTATACCAATTCTCAACTATTATCGTTCGCTGGTAATGGATATATTTGCGAATTTAGCTGCCGTATCCCGGCCTGAGATTTCGCGCTCTATTGTGGCGTCCTTTGCCTCCAGCCAATCAACGAATAGCGTCCATGAATTCTCAGAATTACACCATGCAATCTCCCGCAATTATTAACTTTTTATAAGTTTTATAATATAGTAAGGCTCCTAAATTCCACCTTATTCTGAATTGATAACTCATTCCCTTCTATCAGTTTAATCCGCGGAGTTAGCCTCGCTAGTGCATCTGACAATACGAAGTTGGCGTACCTGCGACTGGTCGATGAAATTTTCTATTGGTTCACATAAACCACGGGATCGGGAAGGCTCATATTTTTTTCTTCCAGTGCCAACCCCGCGTTCAACTCCCGCTAGTACATGGAGATACCCTGCCATCATTTCTCAGAAATTTGCACCCGGCTCCCTGCGCTGTTGTCACTACCTATACTGCCCGGGGCTATGAAAACCTTCCGCAACTTGTCAACAACTCGTGCCTTTCTCTTTCCCCCTTCGTCACAATTTCTGAGAATTCTAATTCTGCCGTTCATTGTGTTTGCTAATCTCAGTGGAGACAATAGTCTGTGCATGTTTCACCATACCATCTCGGCCTGGCCTGCTCTTACTGTATGTACAGTAAGATCTTCTCGCTTCTGAAAATGAAATATATGTTCCTCCATAACTAATTATAATTGCATGACGCTTATCACACCCCCACCAGGGCGCATTATTTCCCACGCTACGTTTACAAATTTTGTGCATACATAAAATTTTTAATAACTTTGGAATCACTATAGCGTCATCAATTGTTTTCTGACATCCTTCTAAACTCAATCAGTTCCTTGGCTTCAACAATCTCGTTCCGTCGTTGATGATTCTCCTTTCGAAGTGCCTCGTTCTCTTGTTCTATCTGATGAATCATTGCTATGAACACCAGGACGTCGCTGTCTGGGTATCCACATTCTGAACATGGTCTGGCTATTGATGTAGGCCGGATCATTTGGACATCTACTTCCATGGCTTCTTCTTCTCCTATGGCATCTTCTTCATCTCCTTCCCCCTCTTCTTCTGCCTCGTCATCTTCGTCTTCTTCGCCTTCTTCTCAATCCGCCTCGTCTCCTACTCAAAATCTCTTGTTTTTCTTCTGGCCCCTAGTTGACGTTCGTTGATGACCCTAGGGTCATTTGGATTCAGCGAGCAACCACCTTCATTTTGAAGCATCGGTGATTTGTCCGTGCAGGACGCGTTCCTATCCCCTTTGCGAACGCCATTAGCCTCTTTACTCCAATAATCTTCAAGATATCGCTTCGATTCCTGCTCCAGCTCCTCCATGTTCTGTATGGACGCCTCTATGTAGGGTTTCTCTTTATCACGATCCCACACACTACATGGCCTGTCTTCCTTTCCGCCTTGATTCCTTATGGCATTCTTCCATTTTCTGTTCATTTCATCAATATCTCTCCTACTGTTCTGCTGTCGATTTTCTGATTCATTATATGCGTTCTGACGATCTCTGTACTGGGCTGGGTTCCGTCCTGGGTACGGGTAAGGCCGACTGTCATTCCTACTTCCCTCATATCCACGGTATCCCCTACCTCTCTGGAAGTTTCCTCGGTACTGCGGTCTTCCTTTCTCCTGAAATGTCCCTGGGTTGTTCCATGGTCTATGTTGCCAATTTTGCTCGTACGTTCTCCCCTTAGGAGTTGTTAGATCACGACTGGTGTTTGTGCTCTGGTCTCTAGTGGACTCTGTTTTCGGGCTTGTACCCATTTCAATATTATTGACCTGCGGTTCTGACGATCTTTGGTGCCTACCATTTCCGTGATGGGTCGTCTGGTCAAGCTGTCTGAACAGACTTTCCGCCTGTACCGCAGTGCGTACATTAGAAGCAATCAGCATTCGCTGAATTTCGAACGGCAACTGCTTCACAATGGCACTTATGAGCTCGATCTCACAGACCGGATTGCGGTGAAGTACTCGGAGTACTTTGTTGGCGCAGAAGTAGAGTATCGTCTCGAGTATAACTCTAACCTGAGATTCTGCTGCGATTCCATACTCCAATACTTCTGTAAAAAGGCTTGGCGGAACCCCATGAAGTCATCAAAGGTGTAAAGAAACGCCCTGAACCAAATCGCTGGTGCTCCGTCCAGAAATTTTTCCACTGTCCGCAGTTGTTCTTCGGCAGGTATTCTGTGCTCTTGTATGTAATTCGTGATCTCCCTGATGAACCATTTTGGCGTGATTTGCCCCCGAGAATCGAACTTGGGAGGTTTGTCATCTGACATCCTAATAAAATGAACTATAGGAGACGTCGCAAGGTTCGCAGAGGCCGACGATGATCCGTCTCCAATGTGGAGTTTCGAACCTGTCGTATCAGCTGCCAAGTTTCCCTCCTACATCCTGTTCAACCCTCTGTTCTCTGGGGTCTCGAACTCCCTATACTCTAGGTTAAAATCTCGAGTACCGGACCTGTCCTCGTGCGTCTTTAAAAGTTCAACTTTCTTCCTTAGTTCATCTATTTTATCCGCGTTGACATCCGCAATGAACTTAGTCTTAAACTGTCTCTCCACGCACTCTTCCAGTTTACTGCCTAATTTTCGTTCCAACTCTTCGGTTTCCTGCTCCCGTATTTCAAGTGCTTCGGTCGCTTTGATCAGCTTATCATTTATATCTTCACAAGCCTCCAACGTGTGATCTAAACTTTCGATCCGGACTCCTCCATCCTCTAATTTGGTTGAAACCTCACGATTATTTTTGAGGGATTCAACTTCTGACTCCAGAACCGAAACCTTCGCTTCCGTACGTTGGTGGTCAGTACGTAACGTTTCCACGTTTTTCACTATCTCGTCAGTTTTCCGTGTGGCTTGAATGATATGGCCTTGGATCTGAGACCTAATCTCCTCCCGTCCTAGCCGACACTCCTCTCGCATTTTGTCATTCTGTGCCTTTGACTCATCACGATCAGCTGACATCTGGGTCGTAATTTCATTGAGTCCTGCCACTAGCCTTTCCCTGATTTCGTTACGATCCTCCAATGCTTCGGACCTAACTCGCTCTACCCTCTCGGTCACTCGGATAAGACTTGAATCGAAATGTTCTTTCATTTCCTCCTTCGTCTTATGACACGCTTCGCCTACCTGGTCTAGCCCTCGGGTAAACTCCCGTTCGTAATTTTGACACGCGGTCCGCACTTCACTTATTTGCTCCACTAACTCCATCTTACTATTATCACAAGTAATCCGCATTTCTTCAAATTTCTGCTCCATAGACTTATTACTTTGTTCTGTAGACCTATTAGTTTGTTCGATAGACTGTTTTATGGAATTATTATTTTGCTCCATAGACTGTTTCAAGGAATTATTAGACTGTTCATTAGACTTTTCTAACGACTTAAATTGAAGAGCCATAGCCCTCATCATATCCACCATCGTAAGCGATTCATCCTCTCCTACCTGTCCATCCTGGGATATCTCCCCCTCTACAGCAGACATTATGTATTTATATAATAACAAATTAGGGCCAAACGGCTCCTCGCCCTGCAGCACTACATTTTAACAGTTGGTCAAGGTCCTATCATCTAACTGTTCAATACTCGAATTAAATTTCTATTTTCTTACCACAATTTATATTCAATCACTCGTATCAAACAACGAGTAGCATAAGGACAACAAATCTTGCTTGGTTCCATCCAGAATAAATACGTGTCAGACACATATAGAAAATAATTATAAAACTGTTATGTCAAACACCACCTAGAAATTTTGACATAACACAGCCGTCTCGTAGCTTTAAATCTGAAATTAATAAATTCTCTTCGACACAGTTCCAGTTCTCATTCCTGTATTAACTTGGAGTTTGGTACTCAGTATAAATTTTACCATATTCTCCTTGTTCCTACAATACACTCCTACTGCCCTTTGGTGACCAAAGTGTGGAGCCTACACATTCGCAGATATAAAATCGCATCAGAAAATTTACAAAAAGTATTATTTACTAACTGATGAGCCCAACAACCTACTTCCATCATCCTATAAAATGAGCCCCGTTCGGAAATTACTACTAGCCTATGCTATGTTAATAAATTTCTGAACACAATGACAGAATAAATAAATTAAAAACAAGTGAAATGTAAACATCAAATTTAATAAACACAGTATTATAATAATGGGGTCATCTCATACACCAGATGATGCCATCATTATTTAGATGTACCTTCCTAGATCTGAATAAATGCTTCCCAACAACGCATAACCGTGATGCGGTATATAATTAATTGAAATACCCCAGTTGGGTTTAATCATGATGTAATCAGCCTAAATGTTTAAGTCCCACGATTCGGTCTAACTATTATGCAATCCGTCCCTTAGTTGTGTGACATAATGTCGGCGCTAATGCAACAAAGTTTCGTTTTTTTTTTGTTTTTTTTTGCAAAATTAAAGTCACACGTTGCTCAAGTATGATGCAATCAGCCCTTCACGTTGGCCAACCAGCATTTATCTCAGGGAGTGTTACGGTCCGAATCTATCGCAACTAATAAACAATAAATTTATATTTTGAGATATAAGATCTCAAACTAAATGTAAGGGCGCCATCCAGTCAGTACTACAGGGTTGAACGGGACACTCTAATCTTTAACTTTAAGGCTCATCATAAAACACACAAATTATATATATATATTCAGATCAAAGAGAAATTATGAAGGCTCCATCCTAGGGATAGGGACGGATATTTAAACGGTCGCCAAGGGTTTACTATTCTACAAGAACAAGAACCTGGAACTGTTTCCTTGCAAATGCTAAAGGAGCATTTTATTTAAGTAAACAAATTAATTTTTACACACAATCAAAATCTGTTGACCTTTGATTTGCCGGTAATTTGGCAAATTATTCCTGAAAAATGATTACATGATATTTATCACTTTTGACCACCCTTCCATTTGGGTGGTGGAACCGTTGATATCTGAAGGTATCAGATTTACCTTCGTTAACACCATGACCATATTTGGTCGTGGACCAATTACCTGTTGGCTAAGTGGGCGCGATCACATGGACTATGTTATCGCCTCCACTTTGATTGAGATGAGACCAACCCGGGAAACTACAAACTCTCCCCGGGTTCTTAACCAAGATATGCTAATCGTTAGTTGAAGGAAACGACAAAGCGACTCTAACCTAATGGTCCAGATGTAGGGATTTGCCTTCATTTTACAACTATTAACTTAACTTATTATTCGCAACACTTGACATTATTACGTTAATTCGCCAGCTGACTTCCCTTGTATCATTCGTCAACAGCATCCAAAATAATAAAATAAAATAAAAATATTAAAAAATATTATTATTATTATTATTATTATTATTATTATTATTATTATTATTAGTATTATTATTATTATTATTATCAACATTATTATTAATAGCGGAAATCGTGATATCGTAACCCGTAATCATCCTCGCTATAATACTTCAACTTCTCGCTCTTATTATTCTCATCAAAAATTAAAAAAGTAGCTTCCTTTTTATTCTTCTTCTCCTCCTTCAGATATTCTCATTATTATTATTATTATTATTAGTTAAAAATCTCAAATTTTTCATTTCAACTCCCAACATCATTATTATATCCGAAATATAAAAAAAGTAAATTCTTCTTTTTCAAAAAAAAGTAGCTTCTTTTTTTTATACTTCAAATATTATCATTATTAAAGTGGTTTGAAAATGTCAGTATTTTCAATTCCATCCATCATTATTGTGTTCATAAATAAAAATTTTAAAAATCTTCTTCTTCTTCTTCTTCAAATATTATTATTATTATTATTATTATTAATTTTAAAAAAATAATTTCGCTTGTTAGACGGTAGTCCACTCTTTAATATGTTTAACGCATAAACTCTTTTACAATTCCGATTTATTTTGGCACTAATCAATCCAGATATGATTTACTTGGAATATTATTATTATTTTTATGCTTTCGAGAATCTTTATTTTTATTCCCCATCTTTATAATTTAGTCACATACGTTCTCTCCCAAACAGAAATCACCAAGATCCGAATTCACATCGGTCGGGACATAATAATGTTCGAACCCGCAAGCTCATTTTCGTACTGTCGTTAATTCATGGAGACCATATGCTCCTAAGACAATTCTCAAATCCCATAAACACCTCGCAGTTGGGCAAATACCTCCAATCTCTGCAAGTGTTAAATTAATCCTTCCTTTTCCATTTTGAAGTCCATTTATCCATCGGAACTCTTCAAAACATTTTCATTAATTAACCCTCGGTGTGTGGACTCTCTTCTGCCACTCATATCACCGGTATAGAAATACAACCTCTATGTAGGCCTTAAGATCCATCTATTTCTTCATCAACATCAGTACAATTCACTTTCATTTCGGGCCGGATTTCTGTCCCACAAACTCCAAATCTCAACTTTTGGCTCAAATCACTCTGGGCCTCAAACATAGCGTGACCATATTATCAAAATGCCTATCTCGTTTCTACCAAAATTATTTATGTTTATTATGGAGTCCAAAAACGTTAAATCAACAATTAGTGTTAAAATCGGATTCACTGCCCAAATAAAATATTCATGCCACATAATATCTCCCCATTTAAATGACTTTGATTTGCAATCATTCTATCCAACTAGGCCCGTGCCTTTATTCTCAAAGATTATTATTAAACACGCCTTTACACATTACCCAATATTAATGTAACTACTTCGACACTCACAAGGAGCCTAACGCCAACAAATATATATCGGAAGGAAGTGATCTCTGCCTCCTACATAATTAGGCTTCTTTAATAGTAAATTTAATTGCATTAATAAGTAGACAACAAGTCTACATGAGCATATGTAAGCCACTTACCGGTGTACTGAAACTCCTATTCCTTCCTTCTTCTTTCGTCGTGGATAGAAAAAAATCACACCCAAACGCTACGCAGATATTGAACAATCTGCCACACAGTAGTTTAACGAAAAATTAATGTGAAATGTGCATGAAAACTACATAAACCAAAACTGCACATAACACAGTAAAATACATGTTTGGAGTGAATCTGTAGTAACGTCAGATTGCGGCGGCCGCAAGTTCCCGTCTTCACTTGCACCAGTGCTACTAGATAGGGCGCTGCCTGTGGATGAGGGATATAAAAAGTTCTAGCAGACAACCACAAGTGACGTCAATACGCATAACCCAAAAACATTGTCTCCCGCGAACAGCATCGAGTAGCACAAACAAGCTGAGCCCGTTGCCTACGCTATAATACAAGGCCTTGAAATGCACTCATGGAAACGGGTAGCATCCTAGTTCACCATTCAGCCGCTAGGATCGCGTTCTTGCCCCCTTGTGTTCGCATGGCCGTAAATTATAATGAATTTACAGTACTTTATTTATAGAGCGGTGCTGCATTGGCTTGGATATGTCATTGAAGTTTCAAAACTTTCCTTTTGAGGGTCTTCTTATCAAGTTTCAAAACTTTCCCTCTTCTACTTGAGTGGCTCGAAGCAATGTTGTCTAACAGAGGTCTCAGAAATTTTCATTGTAGAAAAACAGCTGGTTGTCGTGTTAACACTTTCCACAATTAATTTCACTGTTGAAAATGTCTTTCGAAATAAAACGTACAGTTTTTAGTAACTCTCTTCGGGGCAAGTACTGCGTAGCGGAGGTGACAAATTCCGTCGTTCACTGCAGAAGTGCCACAGACGATGATTTTCGGTATCTGAGGACTCCTCGATCTTGAAAACGAATAAGACCCAATGATGGACCTTGAATAGCTGGAGAAGAGATATGTTCTAAACAGCCTTTACAGTCTGGTTGTTCTTTCGCCACACGAACCATAATGTCATTGTATTCCGCTTGGCGTCTTAGGTAGCTGAAGAAGAGCTCGATGTCATAGCTCGCTAGGTTCCTCGTCAATGCATAATGCAAATGTATACCGGTACTTACACATATGAGGTATTTTAGGCAGGCCACGGTGGATTGGGTAGTCAAGATCTATGTCTGATACATTTCCCTCATGAATATTTTTTACTTTCTCTGAATGCATTTGAATTTTCTTAATATAATGACAAACCAAAAACCAAACCCCATGGCACTACAGTCCTTGAAGGGCCTTGGCCTACCAAGTGACCGCTGCTCACCCCGAAGGCCTGCAGATTACGAGGTGTCGCGTGGTCAACACGACGAATCCTCTCTGCCGTTATTCTGGGCTTTCTAGACGGGGGCCGCCATCTCACCGTCAGATAGCTCCTCAATTCATATCACGTAGGATGAGTGGACCTCGAACCAGCCCTCACGTCCAAGTAAAGATCCCTGACCTGGCCGGGAATCGAACCCGGAGCCTTCGGGTACGAGGCAGGCACGCTATCCCTACACCACGGGGCCGGCTCCTTAATATATGACAGGAAATCGTTAATTAACCAACTGAGGCGTTCATCTTCAGTACTAAAAGATGCTCGTTTGTTCTCATTACTGGAATATGTCCCATGTGAGGTGTTGCAGACGTCATGCGCATCGAACAATTTCATAAAATGTTCCATAAAACAAATGATTTATTTTAAACTGTATTTAATGCTCTCGGGACAAACCACCTCCATACTTTTCAAACCAGAGATTGTTCCGGGGGGAAATAAAATACGGTATTTTTAGCTCTTGCTACATTCATTTACTCCAAATTTGTTGGGCAAATTATTTTTCTGGTTGGTTTCCAAATTTATAATTTCTCAGTTTGAAGAGGCCTCTCAAATGATCGCCGGTCACGGTAGCAATGTTTACAAAGAAGTCCAGTGACAAATTTTGGGATCGCCCGATTCTTATGACGTAACTCGGATCAAAACTTAGGAACCTAATTTCATCAGGTGGAAATCGTATCTCATGCGTAATACTTCCTCTGTATAATCTTTCGAATATTGAAGATTCACTGGAAACTTGTGAAACGAAATTCCACTACCTTTAATTTCTCGTGAATAAACCATGACTAGAACTGCGAATGCTTAACATCAGACAAATACATAATACATTCACAACCAACTTAGTTAATAAACACGTTTAAAGGCACGAACCCTAGCGGCCCAGCAATGAACTTCAGTGTGACCACTTCGATAGCGTATTACGGGCTCTATATCCAGGCCCTGTATTATAACGTAGGTAACGGCTGAGCCATAGACACGTTCATGTACAGGGGTCACCGACGGAGAGAAGGGACACACCATCTCAAAGGGCATGCATACAAACACACCAAGCGCTATGGGGTCAAAGAAGGAAACATTTGAACTGAGCAGAAAAACATAATCATAAATAGGAACAAAATCAGCTCGAAGTTAAAGCATAACATAAGGAATCATAAGCAGGCTTGCGAGATGCCACGGCAACCAAACAAAATCGACACTGATTACGCACGGAATATCATAAGAGCAAAAGGGAAACATATTACTGTTACCTGTATGTGCCACCTATCTCCGGAGAGAAGTACGGATACCGAGCTCCTCTATTGGTCTGTAATAATTATGTTAAATTATGATTGTAAGAATTATGAAAAGAGAATTAATTTTTGTTGAGTGAGATTTAATTTTCCGGTCTAGAAAACCAAGAATAACGACCGAGAGGTTTCGTCGTGCTGACCACACGACACCTCATAATCTGCAGGCCTTCGGGCTGAGCAGCGGTCGCTTGGTAGGCCATGGTCCTTCGGGGGTGTTGCGCCGTGCGGTTTTATTTGGTTTAGGGGGTTAATTTTTTGTGTAGTAAATTTAAATTTATGTTCTGTATGTGTATGTGTGACCAGAAGTGTCAATGTTGGCTGTGTGTTGGTGTTTCGCTAGTCCTGGTTTGTCGCCCGTCCAGGTACTGATCGCACCCTTAATGATGCTTATCGTTTGGCAACGGGACTGTACCGGTGGTATTGCGCAGTGACTCACATATTTGTAAAAAATCAGCATTTGTGTGAATTTCCAGCTTGTGCCCTCCGCCTCGGCCGAAACCTAAGATTCCAGTGCTTCTATGCTTTAGATTGGAAGTGAGAACTTTTCATGTTTTTCGCGGCGGGATCATTTTACTTGGTGTGGGGTGGGGTGGGGTTTAATGTAGGATGAGTGATCTGCTTTGCACGGTGGGTAATGGGGGCGGGTTTTGGGACGAGAGTAACTTTAGGAGAAGTTTGTGTAGGAGGGTGGATGTGACTTGGCTGGGCTGGTGCGTATGCACGTTGGTGAGATGACCAGGGATCGAGGGTAGTTGGATTTTAAGGCTTAATCGTGGCGGAGGTTTTATGCGCGTTTAGATATTTGCATGCCTGTAGTGGGCTATAATTGCCTTTTTAAGAAAAGGACAGCCAGGGAATGAGGCGGCGTGACTGCTGTGCCAGTTCCCGCACCTCGCCTGGTCCCTTGGTACCTTACAACCAACGTAGCGGTTCTGTTGCAGCAGGTGGGTTCTGAGTAAACTGCTGCAGAATGATTCAATTTAAGGGAATAATAGCATTGTGTGATGAGTGTGCGTCTGGTGGGTGTGCGGGTTTGAGTTGCTGTTGTGGGAGTGTTGCGTGTTGGTAGTTCTTGTGAGTTAGGGGCAGGTACTTTACGCCTGCTCTTAGTCTGTGTGCACTTGGTTTGTGTTTTCCTTTCTGGTCGCGAGAGTGGTAAGGTCTCGGTGGCGGGTTCGATTGGTAGTTGTGGAGTGAGGAGGGAAGTGTCTGTGTCTGGTGGTAATGTAACGCCTGTCTGTGTCGTTTGGTGTCTGCCTTGCCTGTCTGTTGTTATGATAATTCTATGATATTTGTTTGTGTTGCTGAGTGTTCGATGGGAAATATATTACTACTTACGATATTACCAGCTCAAGGATTTGTAGCTCGTGGCAGAAAGGCGAAAAATATGGAAATAAAGGCAGAATCAGCTCATCTTATCAGAGTTAGGCACAACAACCTCCCCGGAGAAAGGACAAGGCAAATAAAGTAATGTCAAAGACCGGAGCCTTGCTGTCCCTCTAGTGAACAGGAAGAGTATTACAAGAAGGAGCATAGAAATGCCAAAGAGAGAAAATAGGTAGCAGATATGAACAAAATCTCCACAGAAAATGAGGCTAGGGTGTGTAAAATAGTGAACCGAGGTTTGTTTCAAATTTCCTATGTGTAAGCCACCCACACAGCGACAATAATTAACACAGAGAAACTCCAATGAGGATAGGGTAGAGTGACGTAAACTGAGATCCATACCACAAGAAGGAAAGTCTATGGCCGGCGCAGAAAATGCAAATAGGTTTATTGAGAGATGTATTATTTACTTACTTTGTTTCTGATAAACCCCGTACAGTGCGGGCTTATGATAATACAAGATGGGGTTCTCGTGTCGGCTGTATTCTCAGAGACGACTCTTATATGGTTTTGATGAGCCTTGATACATATTACGGCAAGCCCTTTGTTACTGCACAAGAGTACTTTCTGAGTATTTTTGCCTTATCCATTACTTGATTTCTGTTGACCTGCTGTATTATCATATCCCCCGGTTTCGTATAATAATCTCTGTGTTTCCCTTTAGCTTCCCTTCTTTTCACTATGGTAGTATAGTAGATACTACCCTCCGGTTGTTGTTTCCGACATCGGCTCCAAATTATAACAGTTTCCACGTTTGTTCCGGGGAATTACAGGTACATCAGCATTTTCTGCTGGTTATTATCGTTAGGTGTGTGTTGAGGTCATATACTCCGCCATTCAACCTCCACCGGTCCTGGTGACTCCTTTCTTTCCAGATACAGCGTGTTCCTTGTTTTCTAAAACCCTCTCCATTTCTCAACTTTTTCCTCATTTTCGTCCCCAAGGAACCCATCACTCGCCATCTGTTACTCGTCCCCAATACCAGGATACATCTCGTAAGTTGGACCGCAGTAGGGTTGTCTGTTGGAAATCGTTCTGCTTTATCCTGTACTCGATGTGACTTACACGGCGTCAACCTCAATCAGTGTGTAAGGGAAGCTAAGTGAGCACCGGCGGGATGACCCGACACTTATGTCCGAACAAAGAAGGTTTGGAGTTTTCCTTCGTTGTCGCCATGGGTCAAGGTTAATTGTGGCTCTAGGAGCTTTTATGCTATGTTGGATATAGTCGCTACTTCTTCCTTTCCTCTGGATGATTTGGCATTCAAAACTCTCAACATGCTTGACGAATTTCCTAGTTTGGTTACTGCTTATCACCAGGGTTTCTGCGCCCCATGATTCTGGGGTCACATTTCATGCATTTGGCTGGTGTATCCCTGGATTTTATCACCCGAACCTTTTAAATCCGACAAGAGTTACCCTTTCGAAACATGTTTCCAAAAGGCTGCTATTTGTACCATTTCAAACTTTAAATCAGCAGCGCTTCCGGTGATTTGGCGGAAAATCAGAATCTGATGTCCAACAATTTGTTGGAGGATTTCTGCGATGTTATGACTGCCGATTTATGTTGGGCAAAGAATTTCTCGCGTTCCATCGAGTTGAAAGATGACGTTCCAGTTAGATCCTATCCTTTCGGTTGTTCACGACCCAAACTGTCTGCCATGATGGATTATGCCAACGATCTCCTGGAAAAGAAGGTAGTGAGTCCTTCAAAGTCTCGCTACAGTACCGGGCGAGTTGGCAGTGCGGTTAGTGGCGCGAAGCTATGAGCCTGCATCGGGGTGATAGTGGGTTCGAACCCCACTGTTGGCAGCCCTGAAGATGGTTTCCCGTTGTTTCGCATTTTCATACCAGGCAAATGCTGGGGCTGTACCTTAATTAAGGCCACGGCCTCTTTGTTACTAGTCTTTCCTATCCCATCGTCGCCATAAGACCTATCTGTATCGGTGGGGCGTAAAGCAAAAAAATATCTCCCAAGAGTAGCCCTGCCTTCATCATTCCCAAAATGAACGGTAATATCAGACTCATTGTGGATTATAGAAAGTCAAAGGCGAAAAGGTAAAGGTGAACGCAACGACCCACACTCATACCGTGGTATTGGCCTGGAGAATACCATTTTCTAAGTCTTTACAAGCCTAATCCTCAAGAGAATCACCCCGGCACTAGACCCATGATCCCTGAACAGCAATTCGGGTTCAGGAAAGGAAGGTCCACCTTGCATGCCGTAAGGAATCTATTAAATGACAGAGAGGAAGCTCTTAGACATCCCAACGGAATATTTCACACAGTGTTCGTAGACTTCACAAAAGCTTTCGACTGACTGACCAGATCAAAGCTTGTTCAGAAACTAGAACGTATGCTAACGGAGGACCACGGATTCACACGGGTAACAAGGAACATTTTGGCCTAAAGTGGAGGTATATGATGGAATATCGACCTCAAAACAAATAATCCAGACAAATGGAGTTCTGCAAGGGGACCCACTGAGTCCCATCCTGTTTAATGTCGCGACAGTAGCCATCACAATGATTTTAGAGGAAACAACTTCAGTTTCTCTCTATGTTTACGCAGACGACATGGTCCTGGGTTCCCCAAACCGGCAAGAGCTACAGAAAATCCTAAACAACCTTCACAATTGGGCAGTTGATAACGATTTCAACATAAACCAGAGAAAGACAGTGTACGTGGCTTTCCGAAAAGGGGGAAAACTAGCAGCGGAAAACAAAATGATTCTCAACGAAGAAGAACTCACGTCGGTAAATACCTACAAATACCTCGGCGTCACCCATTAAACAACGTGCCACTCTTTCAGACACCACATAAAGGAACGAGCAACAGCTGCCATCAGAGGAACATACGATTTGAAAAACATAACCAAACTCTCACTACGAACAGCAATGACACTCTTCCACGCCAAAATAACTCCCACTATCTCAAACGGCCTAGAGATAATATGAGAAAGGCTAACCACAACAGACCTCACCACGATAGAAAAAGTGAAAGCACGATTCCTTAAGAGAGCACTGGACCTGGCAAGATCGTCACCGTCCACACTAATCTATGAATTAGCAAGGGAACCTTTCTATATAGAAGACCTCCGATTCAAACTACACCTGCCATCTACCCTGCAAATGGAGAAGGTACTTGAGCAGAAGCATCTGAAGCAACAGTACATACCACTGGATTTTTACGCAGCGGAAGCAATGACCGATAGACGATGGACACAAGAAAATCAGGAACTCAGAAACGTAATCACTAGACTCGACGTACACGGCTTCCATGACAAAATTTGCAAAAACATAAAATATCATGAACCGAACAAAGAATGTATATGTTCTCTGGGTGAGAATCCATGCGACAAATACCACATAACACTATGTAGTAAAAGGGAAAAGAGCATAGTTGACTATATCAAAGACTAAACCGCCTCGAGCATCTGTAAATCGCAGTATATTTGTGACAATATTTCATGATTACTTTGTAACCTTGAAACCTATTGTTGTATCCCATTATATGGCCATCTGGCTGCAATAAAGTCTTATTATTAATAGAAATACTTTGTTGACAATTTCTTATTGCCCACCATTTAAAGCGCGTTCCAACACTTACATGGCGCAGAATTGTCCACCATTTTTTTACTTCAATTCCGCCTACCAGCAAGTACCCTTACATCCTAAATATCGGCCCCATACTGCCTTTGTCACCCCGTTTAGGCTTTTTGAATTCAGCAAAATACCGATGGGCAAAACGATAGGTGGACAGGCGCTCAGCCACATTCTGGATTCCATCTTTGGGGATTTGAAGTTTTCCTACGTGTTCAACTTTCTTGAGACTTGTTTATTTTTCTCCGACCTCTGACAAGTACCTTTTTCATATTCGCGAGGTCCTTTGTCGTTTACGCAAGCATGGGTTTACTCTAAATCCATAAAACTTGTCTCTATGTTCCAGACGTCTACAATTTCGGGGTGATGTTATATTAGATTCTGGTATTAGTGTGAACTCCGACACGGTTAAGTGTAGCCTATCGAAGATTTTTCGCAACCCAAATACTGAACCATACAGTTCATGGACCAATAGTATGGATTTTAGTATTAGATATTGGGATTACCTGAGACCACCAAGGAAGTCATTGTCTTACAATTTATGTCATAAAAGATTCCAGAAGAAGCGTTCTCGTGGGAAGAGAGCTAGAGCATCATTATGAAAAATTCCAGAGACTCATTAAAGGGATTTATAGCCCAAGCGAAGCCTCTTAATGGAGACCGGGGACGCTCCCAAGATCGCGGCAAACAAACCTTTGGAGGGAAGAAGGAATTAATTTAATATCCCTGGCTACGGAAGAGATGCATTGGATCTGATACAAGAATTGCAACCTGCATAATTTATGCTAAATTTGGATATGCAACATGGCTCTAATCATAAATGCATTCGTTAAGTAGGGTACTTGACGTGCTTTGTGCGGGAGAACTTCGAGTCGCGGGCGCGCGTATCCTACACGCGATCAAGCGGCGTGGTTACGCTAACCTGATTATAAATGCAGGTCCGCCTGGCACGTTAGCCTCATTCTCTGACCGTAAGGCTGCTTGAACGAAGTCGTCACGCTGCGAGTCGGCACCGAGAACAACGTCTTATCTTCAAGCTGCACATTCAACTAGCACTACTGAATCTGGAAGAAATTACCCCTGCATCAAGCCAGTACGAGCTTTTACATAATCATTGCGAGGAAGCCACAACGGGAGCTGAAGCCGGCACGACATCGGTAATCGATCCAGGAACGTTGGGCGTACCTGATCAGCGCGACGTCGAAGGAGACATCTTCTAACCATCTAAGGAGCTGCAAGAAGGATTCACGCCAGATAGAATGTCTCCAGTTGTCCGCTAGTATCTGCTGCAAGCGTCGCAGTTTATCATGATGTGGTAAATTCAGTGGTCCACAGGAAGGGCCACTCCGTCATGTCATCAATCATATAAGGTCAGAGCTTTCCAATTCTGTTTCAAGCATGTCATTTAAATTTAGATAGGAACAGGGTGGGCCGTCAGCCAACAGGTTAGTTTATGGTAGGAAAATTCTTGGTAATATATAGCTATGCCTCAAGCTCGAACCCAGTACATTAGTGTAGGTAGTAGGTTGTATGTTCCTTGTTGGTGTGATTATATTTCATTTCGATAGTATTATATTAGTGTACGTGTAATCTTCATGGGTCAGGTAGAACTCCCTTGGTCATGTTAGGTAAGTCTGACAGACAGGCACTGTTTATAGTGTAGCGTTTAGGCATATGTCTTTGCAGACGTAGGTTGTGTGTTTGAGATCAGGATTTACTCCGTAACTGACCTAGCTTATCTGACAGGGTGGGCGTGTCCGTATGTTTGAGAGATTTGGGCATTATGCATGTAGCTGACTGTATGAATTGATATGAGAGAGCCCCAGCACAGATTAAGAGTGTATTAGATGCATATGAGATGCCTTATTATGGCTATGTGATGATAGCACACTGGATTGTGCCTTTGTATTATTAAGGATGAGCCCATTGGAGGCGGAAATGAGATTTGTTGTATTGCTTGTGGCGTTGAGAAGAGGGCGTGTAGCCCATATGTATTTAAAAGAGCGCTTTAGCAGCCAGATTATGTGAGGTACTTTGAAAAGCGAAGTTTCTTTGCACTCAGCCTACAAGTCAGTCAGCTGAGCTCATAATTTGTGTGGGCAGCCGCCTGTCTAGTGAACCGCTGGTGAGAGTTGTTGTGTTTGACGTCACAGTCTTGAAACTCGGTTATATTGCTGTCTGCAGCTTGTCGAGTGTGTAGAGGGGAAGGACGACCTTGATGTTTTGACGCAGGGAGAGATTATAGTTCTGTTTGTTCTGCTCTACTTTAACGTTTTGCCCGTTTTATGTTGACCCTTGGACAAGGTAGTTGTGTTCCTTTTAAATTGTTTTTGTATATGATTATTTAACGCCTTGCTCTTCATTGGACCAGGGATCGATACCGGGTCAGGGCACTGTACATTATGTGTTTATATTTGTTTGCACCGGGGTTCGATGTTCCCAGGCATAGTAAATTTTTATGATGAGGAGATTACTGTTAGATGTGTATTTCAGCAGATATCCATTTTCTCTTTATTTCATTACTTACACCATTGTCCCATGCTTGTTACAGCATAGCTGTTTCGTGAAGGCAGTGAACTGGTAATCATCGGCTCAACATTATATTTACCCCAGTCACATTTGAAAGTTCTTATATTTGTAAATAGTATTTTTATGTAATAAATCCCTGGTTGTAAAACTTTGAATGCAGCGATGTTTTCTGTTAGATTTTTTTTTGTAGGATTTTTCTCTTACCCTGCATTATTTCGTATCGACCTAAGTTACCTTATTTAGCCCTCATTTCTACCCTGATACCCTGATTCATGTTCTACTGAGCTGCAGATTGTGGATACGCCCCGCAAAGTAAGACATGTGCCGTATATACATCTTTTCTTGGGTGTATTGGTCACTATAATGTTCTTTGTTCGAATTCGGCATTTGCCTGACGGGAATCAAAAGCATTATAGGGCACAATATGTCCATGGTGCAAGGAGGTTCCTGGCTATGGCGGAGTTCTAGTGGCTTCATCAAAAAATGTTCCCAGATTTTGGACCTTTAAAACAGTTAAGAAGGTAAAAAACACCCGTTTTATTTGGGGTGAAAATCAAGATAATGCCTTCTCCAGTTTAAAGAATACCTTACGTAAAACCTCTGTATTGCACATCCAGGATTTCTCCGAAACGTTAATATTGCAGAGTTACGGTAGTGACTTTGCTATCTCTGTCGTTTTAAACCAGAGGATAGATGATTAAAATTTAGCACGAGTCGTATATTTTAGTAAGTTGCTACACGGGGCAGAACATAGGTACTTGGTGTATGGAAAGGAATGTTTGGTTGTTGT
The DNA here is from genome assembly GCF_040414725.1 of Anabrus simplex. Lineage (NCBI taxonomy): Eukaryota > Metazoa > Arthropoda > Insecta > Orthoptera > Tettigoniidae > Anabrus > Anabrus simplex. The sequence continues at coordinate 83,864,074 of NC_090276.1, read as the reverse complement.
GGTAGGGATAGATAAAGTCCATTCTGACTTAGAGCACAGTCTTTTTTATTCACACCGACAATCAGGCTCTGTCGTGGATGAACCTATTGTTAAAAGTTTGGGAAGGACGGCGAGGTGGATATTGCGTCTATCTGCTTACAGATTCACTGTCGTGCATATTAGGGGACAGAACAACGTTGTTGCTGATTGCCTCTCCTGTATGTTCGATGGAGTTGAGTCTCCTGTCAGCGATTCTGATGGTAATCCTTGTCATGATGGGAAAATTCACTTTCTTCAATATTACCCGTGAACTTTTACGGATATCTCGAAACACCTGAGGGATGACCCAGAGTGTACCAACCCGGTCAAAGGAGCTTTAGGAGACAAGTTATTTCAGATCAAACGAGGAGGAACAAGTCTGCCCAAACTTTTGTCCCAAGCAACTTGAGGCTTATGATATTACATTATTTTCACGAGTCCTATTTGGGTGTCCATTTGGGTCAGTACAAACCTTTACACAAAATTTTTATTGGGCCAAAATGAAAAAAGAGGTTTTAAGATACGTGAAGAGTTGCGACACTTGTCAGAAGTGTAAACCAGCTCAAAACTCCCAGACTAGTTTTCATTCAGCTGACGTGGCTACGTACCACAGAGAGAAGTCTTTTATCGATTTCTTCGATCCCTTCGTAAGATCTAAATTAAACAATATCGGGATTTTGTCCGTGATTGATGGATTGCCCAATTTCGTGCGGTTATTTCCTGTCATGAGCATTAATTCTAAGTTTGCCATTGACTGTAAATCCAGACATACTTTTGGAGTATCCGGCTCCAGGGCTAAATGGTTAGTGTGCTGGCCACTGGTCACAGGGGTCCGGGTTCGATTTTTGGCAGGTTTGCGAATTTTCACTGGCACGGGCGTTGAGGTGTGCGTTGTCTTCGTCATTTCATCCTCATTACTGGTGTCAAATCAAAAGACCTGCGGAACATGTCTTCGGAAACTCCCGCCACTAGAAGTCACACGCCAAATCATTTCATATTTTTGGAGTTTACGGTCCGCCAATTTCTTGGTCTCTGGCAACGCTTCCACCGTTACCTAATGTAAATTCCGAGACTTCTTCTTCTCGTGCAGTGTTAGTCATATATTATTGAGTCCCTACCATCCCTAGGCCTCACACGTAAAAAGAAACTATAATAATATAAGAGCCTGTTTGAGTACTCATGACAACGTTGATCAACACTGTTGGGATAGCAATCTCTCTGATTTTAACCCCCTGTGGGTGGGGGAGGTAGTGTAACACCCATGGTATCCCCTGTCTGTCGTAAGAGGCCACTAAAAGGGGCTTCAGGGGCTCTGAACTTTGGAGCGTGGGTTGGCGACCACGGGGCCTCAGCTGAGTCCTGGTATTGCTTCGATTTACTTGTGCCAGGCTCCTCACTTTTATTTATCCTATCCGACATCCCTTGGTCAACTCTTGTTCTTTTCCGACCCAACGTTATTACGTATGGAGGCCTAGGAAGTCTTTCATTTCCACGCCCTTCGTGGCCCTTGACCTCCTTTGACCGACACCTTCATTTTTCGAAGTGTCGGATCCCTTCCATTTTCCCTTCTGATTAGTGTTATATTGAGGATGGTTGCTTAGTTGTACTTCCTCTTAAAACAATAATCACTACCACCACCACCTCTCTGATTTTACCCTTCGTTTTAATAGTGAATCAAATCGGCGTACTACTGCTTAACTATCCATGGGTAGAAGTGTTACTGATCCACTGTAATTATATTGGAAACTTGATTACTTGTCACAGCCGTCAAACCACCGGAACGTGCGAGAGAAGTGGGAAGAAGCTGTACAGTATAGGAAGGCCCTAGCCCAGGTAGCCAAGGGGAGACCTGCTCCTGCTTTCAAGGTCGGCGACCCTGTTGTTGTAAGGAGGTTCCCAACTAGTTCGGCCGTAAGATATGCCAGCGCCAAACTGTGTCACAGGTGGACCAATCCCAAGCGAGTTATTGTAGCCTGGGATAGTGGTAACCTCAAGATATCCAAAGCTTTTATTTCTCATTTGAAATAGAATCATTTCAGAGGAGAGTAATTTCTCTGGTGATTTAGATATTTCACTTAGTTTGTTCTTCTGTTGGTGTAATAACTTATTGAAATTGCGTTTGGTAACTAACTAGTTTGGCGCGGATTTTAAACATAGCTATTTTTATAGATGATACCTTGGCAGAACCTAACCTCCATCCTGCCATCATAAATACGTGGGCGCGTAATTTAAACAGCTCTCAATATAGAAGCGGTTAACTTGTCGAACCCTAACCTCACATTTTTGGACAAGAGAACGTCGCTAACCTCACTGCTGGCATCCTGGCAGTGTCTAACCTCCCTGCTTCCCTCTTCCTTGACTATCTCTTCTAACCTCCACACCTACCCTGTATCAGGTATATGAGGGAGGTTATATGCTTTTTGGTTAGTTTACTGTTAATCGTCAAGCTATTCACATCGTGGTAAGTCCACTGGTCCTAAAGCATCAATGGCAACATTAGAAAACTCTATGGGGAGGACACTTTCAAGAAGGCTTCAAAATTCAGCAAATTAAGGAAAAAGAAGTCTATTCTTTTTTCTTCTTTGTGCTTTCTACTGAGAAGCAGGGACCATAACATCATTCCCGACTGTGTGAAGCCCGGAGAATATATCAACGCGCTAGCGAGGTTTTTGTGATCGAGAGAGTGCATAACACTCGTAGGGAACTGGATTCAGTCTCACGAAAGTTGTTTTGTTTACACCTGCTCTTAAGCAACACGCTCTCGCGGGAATTGTGGTTGACTTTCGATCGCATTACTGCTATACAGGCTGAACGAAAATTAAACCAGGTGTCGTTCAGGCAAAAAGTAAAAGTTCCTCCGTCTAGCTCAGAAACAGGCGGTCTGTCGCACGAACCCGGATGCTAGTAAAACTGTCGTCAATCTTTCGAAGAAATCCTTTTACGAGAACCAAACGGCAGTTCTAGCTAGGGGTCTTAATTTTGCTGTCGCTCAATCTAAAATTCCCACTGAGGAGTTAATTACTTCCGTTGAGGCAGCCATCCACAAACTACCTACGGATGAGGCTGAGGAGTTGAGACAGGAATGTGTGAGACTCATAAGGTCCGCTGTTGTACACGCGCCCATTTTAACAATAGGCGAAGGGAGAGCTCTGAAGGAACTTGGAGGTGATTCTGAACTGATTCCTCTCTCAGTTGATAAGGGTAATGCGACAATGTTTATGGACACTGACGGGTATAAGAATAAGATCTCGGCTATATTGTCAGAGCCAGTTTACAGACTGAGCTTATGTGACTCCAACACTCGTGTGTCCAACGCTACAGTGAAACTCTTAAGACAATCTTCAATTCCAAAAGAGGAGGCTAAACATCTGTCCCCGCGGAATGCAGTGTCACCTAGATTACATGGACTGCCTAAGATTCATAAAAAAAGGTGTTCCCCTCAGACCTATTGCTAGTGCGATAGGTTCCTACGTATGCTCTGGCTAAATACCTAAGCAAATTGCTTCAGCTACACATAGGATTATATAATGATACAACGGTACATAAACTGCCTAAAGAATGCTAAATGTTACCCAGGAGCAGACATTTATTCTGACCATATATTAGTTGTAGCAGAGGTAATGATTAAATTGAAAATAGTATGGAAAGGAAAGAAGAGAGAAGAAATTAATATTGAGAAACTGAAAGATAAAGACAAGTGTAGAGAACTAGAGGATGGGTATTGTAACTGTTACCGTGTTTTAGTGGTAGTAGAGGTGAAAGAAGGTGCGGGCGTGAACGGGTCTCAAACTACGGAATCAAAGTTAATGTAAAATTTAACAAGGTTATATTTTCTTTTTAAAATAAAGAAATAACAAACATGGCAGGTACAGAGTAGCAAGTCAAAAGGGTAATTACAATATTTACAGAATTTGGGCTTCGAGCCCTGACTTCACAATGCTTGGGCAATCAGCCCAACCTTACTTCAAAATGAGTATTAACAGAGGGGCAGAAAACCCCATTCATGCTCAGGAGCACTTGCTCCAAATTACACCGAAAAGCCTCCACGAGGCATCCAACACTCAATTTTCGAAAAAGAGCCACATGCTCTCAACTTTAAGCCTCTCAAAGGCCACACCAAACTCCACCTTCAAGTTGTCCTCACTGGACATAGACGCAGGGGTAAAATACCCAACCTACTGAGGTCTATTAAATGAAAAGGGGTAATTACATGACCTCCAAAATAACAATTTGAGAGGAGGCGATCTGCACTCCTAATACACTTTGTTTTTAAAACCTAATCTGGCTCTAGGCCACTAATGCAAGGGCTAATCCCATACTACAGAGGTGACTTTAGAAAAGAACAAATTTACATAATGTTAAGGAAGAATAGGTTGAGAAAATAAGTTCACCTCAAAACAATATGAGTGGGAGCTCGAGAGGGTTACGCACTCTCTATCCCAATACGTAGTTTAAAAGATAGAATAGATACAAGTTTCTTTACATTTTTAAGGAAGGTTACATAATGGAAAAACTTCGGACCCGTCCCGAGAGTTAAACTGCTGAGCTAGCAAAGAAAGAAGTTATTAATTGGCCATTACCTTGTTGTTGACCGCTGCCGAAGAAAGAGGCGCTTCCCGCCCCCTGCTATGTACTTTACACACTGAAAGATGGAACAGAAGTGGCCCGGAGACCCTAACATCAGCAGTTTATATCCTCTCGCGGAAGGTTCGAGGCGTTAGGGGAATGAAAACACCCTCCCACAAACTCTTTAATGGGTAGGATACAGCAACATATTCAAGTTGGGGGAAGATACCTCTGATTGGTCAGAAATTAATAAAAGAAATTCGGGATTGGTTAAATACAAAACAAGGGGAAAGAGAGGGGTATACAGCCAACTTAAACAATAACAGAAAGAAATTTAACAAGAAACAAACTTTTGAAATAAAAATTTTCTCCAAAAAAACCCAGTTCTTTCACTCCGCACTAGGGTGCACTATTGTTGATCTTCAGTAGTGTCCTCTAGAAGAGAAAGTTCACACTTCTTTCTACAAGCGAAACAAAAATACGTCGAAAATGACACAGTTCAAAAACTCTAAAATGTCCAGGTAGTGACATCTTCTGAGAAACTTGAAAATTAATACCGTCAATAAAGTTCAGACTTCCTCCAGCAGAGGAGTTTCAACTGGCGCACATTTTAAATTAGCGGCGTGGAGGTGTACCGCCCGGTACAGACCTCCCCCCCCAAATGTTCCTCCAGGGGTGACACATGAAATTTGTTTGAAAACAAGGTCCAAGTTTTGATATAGATATGGAGATTAATTGCCGAAGAATTTATAAGATTTCCTTAATGTGGTTTGATTCAGTTTCAAAATTTTTGTTGTAACTGGAGAAGTAAAGTTTTTATGTTTGTAGAAGTTGAATTCAGAAGGAAAACTTTAGTTTTTAAAGTTGAGGAAAATTTTCTAAGTCCACCAGAAACTGCAGTAGAATACCCAAGAAAAGGTAGTAAAGTTGATCTGGAATGTCCATATAATTGATGTTGATTAAGTTGGATGGCCAGACCGGCCATTGCAGCTTGCGTCCAGAGGAGGCCGCTCGGACCCCTCAAGTACCCTGAGATACCGCTCGCCCGCACTATGAGGGGAGGAGTGGTGTAGAAGCACGCCGCGCCCGCGGTGAACATATACAGGCTGCGGGCAAGTAACAGGTCGTGCGCCGCACATCAGCCTTGGCCGGGAGGAGAGCTCCGGCTCGCCATGCACATATCGTCCTCGCTGGGGTCGAGGGGGCCCTTCCTCTAGCCCAGTCGCGGCACGGCGCCACGCGGCTGCGGGGGCACTGAAACATTAAAACTAGGCGGCAGAATTGTTGGACCATCATCATTTTTTGAGGGCACAGGCTTGGTGGAGAGGTTGAGGGGCCAGTGGCGTGCAGATATCCATGGCATTTAATATAAGCAAGCCACAGTGTGTATAGCAGGAGACGGGAGCGTGGTAATGGCCGTGGTAAGGACAGAATGGCAGTTTAACGGTGCGGGGAGGGTTTACAAAAATACTTACATATGAAACTAAATTTTATAGAAGGGGCAGAAAGCCTTAAAAGTGAAACTCAAAAAAAAAAATAACCTTCATATTCCTTTCAAATTATATGAAGCAAGTTGACACAAAATTTACACTGGTTTCACCTGTGACAGGTGAACCCTAAATATCCTCTCGGTGGCTGGATTACTTAATAACAACGTAACCGGCGTAAGAAAATCGAGAATGATACAAGGCCCATGAAATCTGGGGGCAAGCTTGCCCGCGGGAACAAAGTTCTTGACCATAACTTGGTCACCTACCTTCAAAGGGGTGGGTCTCCGTCCACGATCATACCTTTCCCTAACCTTTTCATGAGACACTTTAAGATTGGCTTTAGCTTTCTTCCAAAGATCTTTAATGTTGTCCGGATCTATTGTCTCGGGTAGAATGTCACTCAGAGACCAGAGGTTAGAGAGCGGCGTGTTGGGAACAAACTTGAACATCAAAGAGGCTGGAGTAAATTTATGTGATTCATGAACCGCCGAATTCAAAGCAAAAGCTAACCAATGCAGGGACGTATCCCACCTGGAATGATCTTCATGATGATAGGCAATAAGCGCGGACCTGAGATTACGGTTAACCCGTTCAGCCAGAGATGGTTGAGGGTAATAAGCAGAAGTTGTCACATGAGTGATGGACTGGTCAAAGCAGAATTTACGAAATAAATTAGATGTAAAAGCCTTAGCATTATCAGATACAATATATTGGCACGGACTAAAAGAGGCAAAAATAGAATTTAGGCAAGTAATGGTGGACTGAGCGGTAGCCAGCTTAGTCGGAAATAACCAGGAAAATCTTGTAAAACCATCTACGCATACAAAGATGAACTTGTTGGCATTTCCCTTTGACTGGGGGAAGGGTCCTACATAATCAATATACAGGCGTTCCATGGGGCGCGACGCTTGATGCGAAGACAAAAGGCCTACCTTGGTGGACATGGTGGGTTTACTGATTAAACAGGGTTTGCAAGCCTTCACTAGTTCACGGATTTCACCGTCCATACCTTTCCAGATGAACATTTCACGAATCTTTTCACGAGTTTTAAAGATACCAAGATGCCCTCCTAATGGGGTTTCATGATAATACTTGAAGATCATAGGTACAAGAACAGCTGGAACGACAACTTTCATCATCTTATCATGCCTCGATGGGCAACATAAAACACCATTCCTCAGAACATAAGGGACAACATGTTCCCCAGAAGAAAGGGTTTCCATTATCGGAGCCAGCGTCCGATCTTCACGTTGGTATTTCTCGATATCCCTAAAGAGCATGGGAGCATCAGTTAAGATGGCATTAACATCAGATAGTATGGACTCGGGAGGTGATGAACTGTCGACCGGTTCATGGGTCTCGACGTCGTTGGAAAACATACGGCTGAGTCCACCAGCAACAGCATTTTCAGTACCTCTGATATGCCTGACATCGAATTGGAAGGCAGAAATACGGATGGCCCAACGGGCTATACGACCAGTACGACGCGGCCTACCTAAGACCCAGCTTAAAGCTTGATTATCTGTCTCCAGGTCGAATTTGACGTGTTCCAGATAGAGACGGAACTTTTCTAAGGCGAATAAGACTGCCAAACCTTCGAGCTCATAGATGGAATACTTGGCTTCTTGAGCCGATAGAGTCCTAGATGCATAGGCGATGGGTCGCCTCCCTAGTTCAGTCTCTTGAAGAAGGACTTCCGCTACTGCTGACGACGACGCGTCGGTTTGGACGATGAATTTCTTCGAGAAATCAGGCATAGCAAGTACAGGGGCATTACAGAGAGCTAATTTAAGATCTTCAAAAGCGGCTTGTTGAGAAGGTCCCCACTCGAATTTGATGCCTTTCCTACGAAGAAGGTTTAAGGGCGCCGCTCTATTAGCGAAGTTAGGAATAAACTTCCTGAAGAAATTCACCATACCAATGAACCTGGCGATACCTTTAATGTCCTTGGGAGGTTTAAAATCACGGATGGCCTGTGTTCTAGAATGATCGACTGCTACACCATCAGGTGACACAATATGCCCTAGGAATGACATAGAGGGCTTAGCAAAGGCAACCTTGGACAACTTGACAGTTAACCCAGCCTTACGAAGGCGATCGAGAACTTCTCGCAGATGATCTAGATGTTCTTCAAAAGTCTCTGAAAATACGACGACATCATCCAAGTAGTGATATAAGTACTCAAATTTGATGTCGGAGAAGACCCTATCTAGTAGCCTAGTGAGTACAGCTGCTCCCGTGGGGAGCCCGAAAGGCACGCGGTTGTATTCGTATAAGTTCCAGTCCGTGGCAAACGCTGTAAGGTGTTTAGACTCTTCGGCAAGGGGAATTTGATTATAGGCCTGATTCAAGTCCAAGATAGTATAGAACTTGGCCTTACGAAACCATGAAAAACAAGAATGAAGGTCAGGAAGGGGCACAGATTGTAACACCACCTTCCGATTGAGAGCCCTATAATCAATGACAGGCCTGAAGCCTCCTTGGGGTTTCGGGACTAGAAAAATAGGCGAAGAATACGCCGACTTAGAGGGCCTAATAATACCATCCTTCAACATTTGATCGATGATTTCTTTCAATGCCTTCATTTTAGGTGGAGATAACCTATATGGTGGAAAACGGACAGGAATCGAATCCGTGACCTCAATTTTGTATTCAATAAGGTCAGTAACACCAAGAGTATCAGAGAACACCTCTGGAAATGACTGACATAATTTACGAATACTATCAGCCTGCTCCTCAGGTAGATGTCTAAGGTCTAACAACATCTCATCCTGGGTAGGCGAAATAGATGAACATGATACAGAATTACACTTTAACAAGGGAATTTAACAATTGGACGCAAACAAGAATGTGCACGACTTACTCTGGAGATCGAGCACAAGACCAGTGTGAGAAATGAAGTCCGCTCCCAGTATGATGGGGCAAGACAAGTGCTTAGCCACAAACAGTTTGATTTTCCATGTAAATTTAAAAATACGAATTTTGGCATTTACAGAACCTAGAATTTCTAATGGGGATGAATTAGCCGAAACATATTGAACAGGAGATGAATCATAGTCAGGTAATTTACAAACAGACTTAAATTTTGAATACCATTGGTCCGAAATAATTGAACAAACACTGCCTGAATCTAATAGAGCGGTTATAGGCTCGTTATTTAACTCAATCTTAAGAAAAGGAACAGGTGCGGGGGTATCCGCCGCAATCCTAAGACATTCTTTAGGGCATTCAAAAGATGAATTTGAAGACTGATTGTTCCCTGAATTCACGACCTTTTTGCCAGGGGCTGAGCCTTGGGAAGCAGGATTAGTCGACTCAGCCGAAGTCACTAGTCATTTTTATTATTGGCATTGGTGGAATTTGCACCAGAAGATGAGCAGGAGGGGGTGCTATTTGAGTTTGGGCAATTCTTGGCGATATGTGAGAAAGCCCCACATTTAAAACAGCCTTGTGATGAACCAGCTCCATTATTTGCCCTACTAGACTTGATCAGTGGACACTAATTGCGCAGATGGTCGGGCGACCCGCAAGCAAAACATTAACGGGGTGTGACTGGTCGGCGAGGTGGAGGCCGAGTATTACTAAAGGAAGGTGGGGGTTCTTTCGCGACACGCAAGGAATCGGCGTATCTAACTCCTTCCGCTGAGACGGCCAATGCTTCAAGTTCAGAGAAAGTTTGCGGGCACGCCGCGAAACACAAATATGACCTATAGGATGGTGAGATACCTTCCACAATGGCTTGTACAATCTGATCCTCAGGGAAGTGAGGAGCAAACACCCTAGTATAAAACTTAATGTCCTGTATGAAATCAGCCAAGTTTTCATCCAAGCGTTGTACACGGTAATAGTACTTCTGAATCAGAGATGACCTCGCGCGGGCGGGAATAAAATTTGCAAGCAAGTGTGCATGAAAATCTTCAATAGATGACTGTTCAGCTATGGCTCTTACTATTTTGTCAGAGAGAATACCAATTGCATAAGGATAGATAATTTGCAAAATTTGACATGGAGAAAGAGAAAACACAAGGGCATGATCCTGAAATTCAACTAGAAATCTTAAAAATGAAATTACGTCACTGGTGGTATTAACGGAAAACTTAGAGATACCTCTGAGCAACATTGCCAATGGATGAGGCAAGCTACTAAACCCGGGTGACATAGTAAGTAAAGGTTTCAATGGCAAGGAAGTTAATTCAGAACGTACATTATTTAATGAGTTACGGCGTTCAGACTCGTCCAATGGGGCAGAGGTTGTTTGAGCAGCGATGGTTTTCCTATTTGCTTCTCCCTTAGGAGACTCTTCCTCACTACCTACATTCACTGTGGTGGGTAGATCGCTTTTGGGAGGAACCACCCCCGTTAACAATTGAGTGACCTTGCTAGACAATTCAGAAATATTTTCAAGCAGCGTACTAGCTTCCTTCCTCTGAACGTCATTCAACTTCAGAGACAACAGATCGTAAACTCTATTTGAAAAGTGATGTAGCCTGGCTTGCACACGCTTAATTTGATTAGGAGAAGGATCATTTTCATCAAAAAAACTAACTACAGAAGCTAGCCCAGTAATATTCTCGACGATCGTGGAAAGAGAGTCGTCAACTTCTTTCTCTCCCAAGGTGGGGATGGAAATGGGCAAATCAAGGGACTCTCTAAGCTTATTTGTGTCTACTGCAACCGTGCCTCCAGATTGCACATTTCTAATAGTTAATTCATAGATTAACTCCTCCTTGCGCAAATAGTTAAGATGGAGAACATCGCGAGGGCCGGGCATGATGACAGAACGATTTTGAAAAAATCAAAAAAATTCCAGCAACTGAGAAAATTGTTAGAGTTCGGAACAAAACAATGTTTAGCCGTCAAAAGGGGCTAAATTGAGACCCATTCAACCACGCTCTGCTACCACTTGTTACCGTGTTTTAGTGGTAGGTAGAGGTGAAAGAAGGTGCGGGCGTGAACGGGTCTCAAACTACGGAATCAAAGTTGATGTAAAATTTAACAAGGTTATATTTTCTTTTTAAAATAAAGAAATAACAAACATGGCAGGTACAGAGTAGCAAGTCAAAAGGGTAATTACAATATTTACAGAATTTGGGCTTCGAGCCCTGACTTCACAATGCTTGGGCAATCAGCCCAACCTTACTTCAAAATGAGTATTAACAGAGGGGCAGAAAACCCCATTCATGCTCAGGAGCACTTGCTCCAAATTACACCGAAAAGCCTCCACGAGGCATCCAACACTCAATTTTCGAAAAAGAGCCACATGCTCTCAACTTTAAGCCTCTCAAAGGCCACACCAAACTCCACCTTCAAGTTGTCCTCACTGGACATAGACGCAGGGGTAAAATACCCAACCTACTGAGGTCTATTAAATGAAAAGGGGTAATTACATGACCTCCAAAATAACAATTTGAGAGGAGGCGATCTGCACTCCTAATGCACTTTGTTTTTTAAAACCTAATCTGGCTCTAGGCCACTAATGCAAGGGCTAATCCCATACTACAGAGGTGACTTTAGAAAAGAACAAATTTACATAATGTTAAGGAAGAATAGGTTGAGAAAATAAGTTCACCTCAAAACAATATGAGTGGGAGCTCGAGAGGGTTACGCACTCTCTATCCCAATACGTAGTTTAAAAGATAGAATAGATACAAGTTTCTTTACATTTTTAAGGAAGGTTACATAATGGAAAAGCTTCGGACCCGCCCCGAGAGTTAAACTGCTGAGCTAGCAAAGAAAGAAGTTATTAATTGGCCATTACCTTGTTGTTGACCGCTGCCGAAGAAAGAGGCGCTTCCCGCCCCTGCTATGTACTTTACACACTGAAAGATGGAACAGAAGTGGCCCGGAGACCCTAAAATCAGCAGTTTATATCCTCTCGCGGAAGGTTCGAGGCGTTAGGGGAATGAAAACACCCTCCCACAAACTCTTTATTGGGTAGGATACAGCAACATATTCAAGTTGGGGGAAGATACCTCTGATTGGTCAGAAATTAATAAAAGAAATTCGGGATTGGTTAAATACAAAACAAGGGGAAAGAGAGGGGTATACAGCCAACTTAAACAATAATAGAAAGAAATTTAACAAGAAACAAACTTTTGAAATAAAAATTCTCTCCAAAAAAACAGTTCTTTCACTCCGCACTAGGGTGCACTATTGTTGATCTTCAGTAGTGTCCTCTAGAAGAGAAAGTTCACACTTCTTTCTACAAGCGAAACAAAAATACGTCGAAAATGACACAGTTCAAAAACTCTAAAATGTCCAGGTAGTGACATCTTCTGAGAAACTTGAAAATTAATACCGTCAATAAAGTTCAGACTTCCTCCAGCAGAGGAGTTTCAACTGGCGCACATTTTAAATTAGCGGCGTGGAGGTGTACCGCCCGGTACAGTAACAATAATACATTAGGAAATGAAACAGAAAATGTAGAAAGGAGATGGGAAACTTTTAAAAATGGGATAAAAGAAGCAGCTAAGAAAACGCTTGGAGTCAAGGAGAATAAAAGGGCAAAGAAGGAATGGATAACATCAGAAATGATAAGTAAAATGGAGGAACGCAGGAAATGGAAAACAGTAAATACAGAAGAAGGAAAGCGTAACTACAGGAAGTTAAATAATGAATTAAGAAGAGAAACAGAAAAGGCAAAGAAGAAATGGTTGACAGAAAAGTGTGATGAGATAGAGCAACTGGAGAAAGAAGGGAAATATGACTTGATGTACAAAGAAGCAACAAATATAGTATTCAGAGAAAAGAGAAGGAACAACAGCAATAAGGAAATAGAGGCTACAGATGGCACAATGATATATGAACCCCAAGAAATAATGAAAAGATGGGAAGAATACATAGAATGGCTATATGATCGGGACAATCGATCAAATGAAGAAGAACTTGAATTAGAGGAGGAAGATATGCTTAAAGAGGATGATAAAGGGGAAACCATACTGAGAAGAGAGATCGAAGCATCACTGAACGAGATGAAAAATAGAAAAGCAATGGGAATAGATGAGATTCCTGTTGAACTGTTAAAAGCGTTAAATAATGAAGGGAGAAAGGAGTTGATTGGATTATGTAATCAAATATACATGACAGGAAAATGGCCAAAGGACTTCAGTGAAATCATCTTAATCCCTATGGAAAAGAAAAAGAGCAGCAAAAAATGTGAAGAACATAGGACACTGAGTCTGATTTCACATGCAGCCAAAGTCTTACTGCGGACGCTCAACAGAAGGATATATGGAAAGCTGAATAACTTTATAGGTGAAGAACAATTTGGTTTCGGGAGAGGAGTTGGAACAAGAGACGTCATTGGACTTCTGAGGGTGATAGGAGAGAGGTACATAGAGAAAAACAGGAAGGTTTATGCTGTATTTATTGACCTTGAGAAGGCTTTTGACTGTGTCAGATGGGACAAATTGATGACAATCCTGAAGAAACATGGAGTTGATTGGAGGGATAGAAGGCTAATAAAGAATTTGTATATAAACCAGAGAGCAAGAGTGAGAATAGGGGATGAGTTGAGTGAAGAAATTGAATTAGGAAGAGGTGTAAGACAGGGCTGCTCTTTATCACCGACACTGTTCAACATCTATCTCGAAGAAATAATCAATGACAGTTTTAATTGAAATAGTGGAGTTTGTGTTGGAGGTAGGAGAGTAGAATGTATAAGATTTGCAGATGATATGGTTGTGATGGGAGAAAGCGAACGTGAAATGATACAAATGTTAGATAAACTCAACATGAAACTAGAAGAATATGGAATGAGAATTAATAAGAAGAAGACCAAAAGTATGATAATTGGAGGAAAAGATAGAAGTTGTCATATTAGTATAGGAGGAGAAGAAATAGAGCAAGTCAGTAACTTCAAGTATTTGGGAAGTATGATCAGAGATGATATGTATTGCACAACAGAAATTAAGAAAAGAATTGCCATAGCAAAAGAAGGCTTTAGGAAAAAATCAAAATTATTTTGTGGACCACTAAACAAAGATTTGAGGAAAAGACTTGCTAAGTGTTACATTTGGAGCATAGCGCTGTATGGAGCAGAGACTTGGACATTGAGAAAGAAAGATGAGAGAAGATTGGAGGCACTAAAGATGTGGGTATGGAGGAGAATAGAACGAGTGAAATGGGAAGACCGGGTAAGGAATGAGGAGGTATTACGAAGAGTTGGAGAAGAACAAAGTATGTTATAAACCATTAGAAGGAGAAAAATGAACTGGATCGGACATTGTTTGAGGAGGGACTGTTTACTGAAAGAAGGAATAGAAGGAATGGTGAAAGGCAAACGAGGAAGAGGAAGGAAAAAATATCAAATGTTGGACAATATCCAAGGAAATAAATATTCGGACATGAAAAACTTGGCGCAGGACAGGCAACAGTGGAAGAGGTTCATCCCATGAGAAGACCTGCCATAAGGCAGAATACCTAGATAGATGGACACATAGGACGTACTGAATCATACGTCAGGGACTCTCGGTATTTCGCCAAAAATCTGTCAACCATAACCCTTCAACCTAATGCACTTTTGGTCAGTTTCGATGTGGAGTCCTTGTTCACTAAGGTGCCGACTGACTCGGCAATGTCTCTTATTTAACACCTGTTCCTTGAGGATAATACTAAGCTATTTTACCACTGCATGACTTCCAGGAATTTTTACGAACAGACGGACGGAGTGGCTATGGGAAGTCCGCTTTCGCCCGTAGTGGCTAATTTCTTTATGGTGAATTTTGAGGAGGAGGCTATTGCTTCGGCACCCGTCAAACCTATGATATGGTGGAGATATGTTGATGAAGCATTTGTGGTTTGGACAGAAGGTCCTGAGAAAGTTCATCTATTTCTAAACCATCTAAATCAGCAACATCCTTCAATAAAATTCACTATAGAGATGGAGTCGGACGGATGCCTTCCTTTCTTGGATGTTCTAGTAAGAAAGAACCCGGACGCCTCCTTAGGACATACTGTCTATCGTAAGCCTACTCACACAAATCGCTATCTTCATGCAGTTTCTCACCACCATCTAGCACAAAAACAAGGCATTCTCACGATACTCTCCGAGAGGGCGAGACGAATTTGTAAGCTATCACATATCCAGGTAGAGATGGACACGCTCAAGGTCGCGTTCAAGGGTAATGGTTACAGCGATTTGCTGATTCATAGAGCCCTGCACCCCAGAAAAACGACCAAGCAAATCTCACAGAAGGAAGAAGTGAAGGGAACTGCCTACTTGCCTTACATTCACAACACCACAGGGCGAATCGCCAATGTCCTCCGCAAACACAATATAAAAACCGTGTTTGGCACCGCTACTAAAATTGCTCACAGCCTGAGTAAAACCAAGGACAAATTGTCCCCACTTTTACATCCTGGTGTATACGAAATTCCCTGTACTTGCGGTAAGGTACACATCGGCCAAACACAACGGTTCATTGGTACCCGTATCAAGGAACATGAAGTAATATTCGTCTCAACCAACCAGAAAAATAGGCAATAGCTGACCACACTCTATCGTCGGGTCATGATGTCATGTTCCAAGATGCTCGATCTCTTACCCACACTAGACACTACAGCTCCAGGATTATACGGGAAGCTGTGGAAAAACGTAGAAATCCTAACAATTTCAACTGGGACACCGGATATCAATTAAGTAATACCTGGTTGCCAGCCATTAAGAATTTACGTAGGCAGTTCCCTTCCCTGTCCTTTCACTACTGTTATTTTGCCTCGGTATTTTCAAAATTCGCACATTCTTCGTCGCCAGATGTTTCATTCTAGGCTTGTGTCTATGTCATACACCTGTCAGTGCCATATGTTACGTACACACGTAATGTGAACCGCTTAGACTCTTTCTGAATTCCACCTTATTTTCTTGACACGGCATAAGCCCAAAAGCCTATACAGTATCATGACAACCCATTTCTAGCTATATTTGCAAAGAGTATGGAAAAACATTTCCCGAGGCTATCACAAGAGACGTCATGAGATATCTTGTAGGACAATTATTCGATTCAAACATTGTAGAAAATAGTTCAAGAACGCTTACAACGCTCAACGTCACGAAGCCGCGTATAATGTAGCTTCGTCGAGAAGAAAATATAAAGAGCTCAACCGTATCCAAGCAAATAATGATTTATTTTTTAAAAGTACACCCCTGCGAGAGAATTTTAAGTCCCTTATTGTCTAAGCCTGCTACTACAAGTTCTGTTACTAAGCCACATTTCAAGATAAAGAGAAGCAAGATGATGATGATAATGATCACGAAGAGGATGAGGATGCTGATAATAATAGTGATAATAATGAAAAAGGGGAAGATAAAAAATCTGAATGTTTCTTTGCCATTAGAGCTTTATGATTTTACTTCATTTTCTAAGCCTACTACAAGTTCTGTCGCCAAGCAAACATCTCAAGAAGAGATGCAAGATGAAATAGAAGACGATTTCAACGGTTGTTTGCTATCAAAACAAGTTAAGTTTGTACCTGGAATCGCTACTGCAGAAGCATGTATTACATCAAAACAAGTCCCTACACATCAACTGTCTGCATGCAGGCTCAGAGTTCACAGCAAGCCTCTGTTACCCTATGTAGACGTAAGATACTGTAAAGACCCTAACATACTCGTAAAACGTTTACAACTACTAAGAGCCTATCAAGATGCTGGTTACACAGAAAAAATGAAATAGCGTATGGCTTTTATTGCCGCGAGCGTCCGAGGACAAGTTCGGCTCACCAGAGCAGGTCTTTTGATTTGACTCCCGTAGGCGACCTGCGCATCGTGATGAGGATGAAATGGTGATGAAGACGACACATACACCCAGCCCCTGTGCCAGTGAAATTAACCAATTATGGTTACAATTTCCGACCCTGCCGGGAATTGAACCCGGGAACCCTGTGACCAAAGGCCAGCACGCTAACCATTTAGCCATGGAGCCGGACGGTTACACAGAGTATAAAGCAGATATTTTTGAAATAGAGCAAGAACTACGTCTGGCGGGCATTATTGAGTAATAGCTCTTCATAGTAAAGATCTTACCTGCAAGCTCCCGCTCGACAGCACAACGGCGTAAACACCTTCCTACAATCCTAGCTCTCACCTTCAATCTCATCTAAGTCATCCTTCTGCAGCATATAGTGGATCGATTACCTATATTGGTACAGAATCTTTTCCAACATTCTCCCTTCCGTAGGGTGTTAATTCCGCCTCTAGCAATAGAGCTGGTCTCAAGCCCGGATAAAGAGAGGAGAGGCACCCTAAATACTACAAAAAATATAAGCCCTTTTGTTCTTTAGACCTTTTGCCGGTTTGCCCATTAGCCCATCAGCCCTTTAAGCCATCAGCCATTTAGCCCATTAGCCCCTTATTCCGAGGACAAGGAGGAGGAGGAGGAGGGCGTGGTAAGATGGAGGAGGATGTCCTTTTGCCCTTCCAATAACATGTGACTCCTGAGTTCCATTCCCTACCATGTGTGTCGCACGAATATATTTTTCGGCTCAGCATTTTACAATCCTACACTTGTCCCACCAGTTAGGTTACCCGGTGTCAAACTAAACTGATTGGCAGTAAAAACACAACACAGGACAAAGATCCAGAGGAAAGGAACAAAACGGAAGCGTGATAAACACTACACACCCAGAAAACACCAAAAGAAAATAGTAAAAGGCAAACTTACCTCCAGGTGGTAGAAAATAAACAGGTGGATCAAGCTACTAACCGACAGTGTGTCAAATAAATGTTGCGTGGAAATAAAGACCAAACTTTCTTTTTTTTTTTTTTTTTTTTAAAGAAAATATATAATTCATGAAACTCAGATTAACAAATGTTAAATAAATGACATCCTCGTAGTTAGTAATATTTAAAAAAAAAAACTAGGTACCAGAAATCAAATAAAATCAGGTGACAGGTTTAAAATAAGGAGGCCTTTAGAATTTTAAAAGATTAATTTAAATTAGGTAAAATAAGGGAAGCAGACCTCACTTAAAACCACAGGAAAAACACAGTTAAACTCAAGAAACACCAAATATAAAATTAAAGAAAAATGATTTAAAAACCGCCGGACGGTAAGAAAGTAATGAAAGTAAATGAAATGGTACCTAGAGTTTGAAAAAAAACCAAAATTAAGGAATTAAAACACCAAACGCCAGTCGGCAAGAAAGATATAGTCTGCAGGAAATATTACAAACACCTCAACCTGATTACTTAGTAACAACCACCAAATCAATTATCAGTGGATTCCATTTGGAAAGGATACCTTGTTTAAAATTAGAAAATACAACCTTCTTGGTTCACCGTTATTCCATGAGAGATACCAACTCTCTATCCGTTTCACATCAACAAACGGGTACCATTAATACGGTGGGAGTTCCAGTCATGGGATGCTAAGTGCTTTTCATAATAATTTACCAAGGGAAAGAAAGCCACCACAACAAACGTAGAAGGAAAAGGGAAACAGAGCAACTGGGGTGCCCAAGAAACAGTAAATGCGCAACCGGGTGTCAAAGATACAGAAACAACATCAGACAGGATAGTCTCCCAACATAAAAATCATCACCAACATCATTCCTTTTTAAAAATCAACATCCATTACCCCGGCAACAAAAGCAATTGTTAAACCATGGGAGAACCAATCCCGATGGAAGAACCAACAATGGCACCAAAACAATGGAGGCCAGAAGGGCAAAGATCAAACGCAAAACACGATTAAAGCCCCCCAAAAAAAGATAAATTAAATTAAAATAAACCAGCATAGCACAATTAATCCCTACTGGATCTCCCACGTATTACTCTTCTTTTAACAACCAAAATAAATTTCAGAGCAGCAGTAACATCTTTACGGAGTGATGATAATAATAATAATAATAATGAAAATTTTACACCACTGCTTTTCTTTGGAAATTACCCCAAGTAACACTTAAATTCCATTACAAGAAATGTTATACACTAGGTAACTGAATTAACAAGGACTTTTCAACCCGATACTTTGTTTTGGAAGAGCACAATAATTTTACCCAACAGTGAAAAGGTCCACATCATTATAATCGGAACGCACAACTTGATAGTTAATAAGTTTCCTCCGAAGAAATCACACGAAGAGTTTTCGGTTGATGAAAATACCAAAATAACAAGGTTGACTTACGGTTGGTTGGTTCTTCAATCAGTAGAAGGATAATTCATGGCTCGGCCATGTGTACTTTACCAAGTTGGAGATCTTCCTTGCAGCTTTTTAAAACAATCACACACTACGAGGTTACAAATAGAGGAAAAAGAAAATATTATTAGGGTGTGGAGCACATCCCCACATCCTTACGATTTACTATCCACCGTCCATGATGATATCCCAAAGCATCGCCTTGAGTACCGAACGCCAACGACCTTTAGCCATGTTTACCAAGCAGCAACTGCCTGCTCGCTTCGCTTCCCTCTCTCTCGCGCCAGAGAGAGTGTCTACATCAAGATGGCTGACACCAAGCGCTGATTGGCCGGAGCAGCTTCAAGGAGTAAGGCGACAAATACTTCTCATCATAGCCGTAGATGGCGGTAACAATCAGAGCTCACATACGCTCGCAGAGTTAAACGTGAAATATAGTGAGAACACCGTTGAAAGCAGAAGAAAATTAGAATACAGTTTTCTACACCGTAATAGGCAAACTCAAAACGTTGGTGGAAAGGAGACAAACGAAACCTCGGTTTCAGCCTCCCCCCCTTTAAGGGTTACATATCTTCTTACATCACTCCATGACGAAGTCCAGTGTATGAAATTAAGCTAGATTTTAAGTGTTTCAGTCCACAACAAATAAAGGTCACTGGTACCAAGTCCATCTCCAGATTGTCATAGCATGCAGAAGTTAAAGCATTCCAAAACGGGCAATGTACATAGCTCACCACCAATCAACCATTAAGTTCATTAAACACAGTTCAAGGTCCGGAAGTTATAGGATACGATAAACTTACACAGCGCCACAACACAGTTTTTCTTTTGAAATTCACAATCTCCAAACAGATTAAGGATTCAATTTTCCTACATGTTTTACACCAAGTTCGCTTTAGATTACCTTTCACATACAGTTTCATAGCAAACGCTTTACCATAACCATTCCTGAGTTCATGTGGAATCTGGAAGTTTTAAAAATTTTCACATAACCAGAATCAATTTTCTTCGCTTGCAGACTTCAATCACCAAACATACCTTGTTTACAAGAGAAGTTCAATGGACCTTTAGAAACCAGTATTTTAAGTCCACTACAGTCCAGGGTAGATCACCTAACATTTCTTACAATACCCTTCCAACGTTTAAACCAATTTTCTTTATTAAATCGGGTTGCTAATAAAGAAACGCACCATCAAGATTGTTTCAATTACAGTGAAATGGCCCGTAAAAGAAAAAACAAGGACCAAAGGGAGGGAAGAAAAATGCAACGTTGGTGAGTAACCAAAAAAGGTGATAAAATCCAAAATATCCAGGTAACGTGATAAATTAGGTTGGCACTAGTGTATATCTTTGGCTTGAGAAGGTACCAAGAGCGAGGAAAAGGAAAAAAAAGGTAAAGAAAAGGAAGGGAACCTTACTAAACAGAATATTCTCCCCCCCCCCAAAAAAATAGCAAGGAGCAAAATTACAATAACAGAAAAGTCACATGCATACAATCGGAGCACAATCAAGGTTTCCGATATCAGAAGGAAACCACCTTAAATAAGGTCAATTAAAATTTACACAAATCAATTAAGGGGAATTAATGCCCTCAACGAAGGAGCACACTTACACATTAACTACAACACGGTAGCTAGGCTACGCACAGACACAGCTTAACCTAGGAAAGGAAAACTAAACGAACCCCAATTACTCACTTTAGGGAGTTCCAACAAGATGAGGAGACGGTAGATACATGATAGCAAAAAAAAAGAAAGTACCACGTACCTCGAAAAATACAGTTTAGGAAATACGCAACATGACCATGCAATTCCACAGAACTGCCACAGAAACGCCGCAGAACCACCCACAGTGGGGCCAACTAAAGGCTAGCTTACTAAATATACTACAGAAATCTTCCCGAAAATTAGTAATACTCAGGTTTACAGTGCCACACAAGAAATCACATACATAACCCAGTAGAAGGAAAATATGAAACAGTATAGCGATCAGAATAAGTACACCAGAATGACAAGTTTAGCAAAAAACAAATCCATGGCTACAGGGTAAAGGTTTACTCAGGAAGAGCAAATTGATAGAACGGACGGAGACATCTAGAGCTCAAATAGATGGAGGGCACGCGTTCAAGTTGGTCATCAACGACCAAACTATCAACAGCATCAAGCAACGAGTAACCGGGATGGACAGAATTAAATTTCACAAGACCAAGGCAGTACCATGGAAAAAACATAACAGGAGAGGTTTTGAGAAAATAAAATTTCATGAGTTCAGACACAAGCACAACCCAAAGACCAACCAACGTCCGCTAACACCAGTTATTTCCCACCCGGACAGCTAATCAAATTAAAAGGAACGTGAAATACGCCTCAGATCAGTTGACCAGCAGGAAGAAGAGGAACCATGTCCTACACAACATAACCTACCAGTAGCCCGTCAGGACCTCGACACAAATCGGACTAAAGATAAGTGACATCACCCTGTTGCTCAACAGCAGACAGGTACCTATCTCCATTTCCCAAGGAGATGAGGTAAATAAAAGAATAAATGGTAGAGACGAGGCAGGACGATAGAAAAAATATTCCATAAGACTAGGAAGAAGGAAGGAAGGCTACCCACAAACCTCATGATCCTTTAGCGGAAGGACGCTAGCATACATCCAGAGTTTCCTCAAATAATCCCATACTTATTCGGAGAAACACCGAACGATAGATGTTAAAACGACCATATCAACAAGCATCGAAATCCACCAAGCAACACCTAGAGCGGTAGGTCGACATTAAATGAACTTATAGCAATAATAAAGGAATACATGATGACGTCAGAGAAACAGGTTATGCATGAAAACAAGGGAATGGCAGAAACAAAATACAACAGGAAACCAGTTACCTAAATCTACCTTCATACAATACTACAAGAGTTGCGTGCAACCTAAAAACAACAATTCACAAATCTACCAGGACACAGGAGAAATCAGAAGGCCGTACAATCTTCCATCAAGTGTCATAACTACCCAATAACGACTACATAACATCAAAACGACAATAACTTCCAAAAACATGTGCCAGCCCATCAGGGTTTAAAAGATTTCACAATCTTCAACACCATGTTAAGAAGTCAACATTCGACCATCAAAATTTTACACATCAAACAACACCTCGGTACCGAAATAACACCACCAGATACAGGCCCAACACCAAACCTATCGCGGCTAAAGAAGTAGAATTCTCAGGTTAAGGACCTTACCTTGACAACCAAACGCTACAACAACAGGTAGATAAGGTAGGATACTCGACATACTACAAGAGCACACAACTCGCATAGAACAGCACAGAACAGGAAACAGACCAAATAATTTGAAACAAGGAACCTGGCGAAGAAAGCTTCCAGAGGAGCACGGAACTAAAACATTATCGTGGTGCTACAGAAAACAATGATGAAAAGGAAATTTCCAACAGTTATCAAATTGAGTACGAAGAACTATTAGGAACAACGAGCTAGCTACGAGCCAATCTCAAAAGGAACTCACAACTCCCAAAGACATGGGAATAGTAAGGAACATAACATTAGATGAATTAGCAAGGGAGGAGCACCTATTACCAACCGTCAGGCAGTGGAGAACCAGGAAGACGCAAGTCCATGCACAAGGCAAACAGGTTACCACACTCAACACCAATCAACAGAGCTCCTTCACAACTAATCACATCCGCCAAAGATTTAACATAAAG
The DNA here is from genome assembly GCF_040414725.1 of Anabrus simplex. Taxonomy (NCBI): domain Eukaryota; kingdom Metazoa; phylum Arthropoda; class Insecta; order Orthoptera; family Tettigoniidae; genus Anabrus; species Anabrus simplex. The sequence continues at coordinate 83,841,139 of NC_090276.1, read as the reverse complement.
AAGGCTTCACTGACATTAGAAGGATTTTTCAACCTACACCAATTAACAAATGATATTACAAGGGAAACCAAATCCTGGGATGACACCTTACTATCAGCAGGAAAGAGGAATCTTACAGTAGAAATGAAACAAACAGCCCAGAGACAGAAGAATCAGAGAAATCAGAGATAATGATAATGTACAACATCTCGAAAGGGAGCCCTAACCCCACATTGCATACGCAAATCATTTTAGACAACAAACTTTCCAGGACGGGAGAGGCAGCACAACATAAGCCTTGGTTATTAGGAGGGGTAACTACATGGTTTGAGGAACACTGAGGAATAGGGTCAGAAGGATTACATTTTTGACTGATTTTTAGGTTATCCATATCTCTGCTGGCAATCATCAGGTCCAGCTCAGCGGAAATGCTAGAGGCAATAGCCAACAATTTGGTGCACTGAGAGATAAACTCGGGTTCAGGTTTAAGCGACAACAAATCATGGATCCTTCCCAAGTAGTGATATACTCTGGCCTTTAAACGGTCAATTTGTGCTTTAGAAGGAGACAATTCCAAGAACTCTTCCCTTATTACTTCTATCTCTGTCAAGGCCTCAGTGATAAAATGAAGTGACTCACCAACATTGCTGGGGCGAACACGGGATGGATTAATGGGCACCTGAATAAGCTCGGAAAGAAGATTAGCACAATCAGCAACAGAACCAGCAGGACTAGCTCCACGTATCGCTAGCTCATAGGTTAACTCTGCCTTACGGAGCTTGTGGGGAAACAGCACCGCTCGAGACATCGTGGAGGTACATGAAACAAAATTCCAACGAATTAATCAAGATAAATGCGCTTCTTTTCACAAAAGTAAGTAACCTTTAAGACCATTCGCCTTTTTTTCCACCACTCAACTATTTGACACACTGTACGGTTTTCAAGAAAGGGGGATACGACCTACCTACAGGAAATTAACACTAGCACGAGCGTAGTCAACTTAGTAACCACGCTCTGAAGCTACCACTTACTGTCCCACCAGTTAGGTTACCCGGTGTCAAACTAAACTGATTGGCAGTAAAAACACAACACAGGACAAAGATCCAGAGGAAAGGAACAAAACGGAAGCGTGATAAACACTACACACCCAGAAAACACCAAAAGAAAATAGTAAAAGGCAAACTTACCTCCAGGTGGTAGAAAAAAAAACAGGTGGATCAAGCTACTAACCGACAGTGTGTCAAATAAATGTTGCGTGGAAATAAAGACCAAACTTTCTTTTTTTTTTTTTAAAGAAAATATATAATTCATGAAACTCAGATTAACAAATGTTAAATAAATGACATCCTCGTAGTTAGTAATATTTTAAAAAAAAACTAGGTACCAGAAATCAAATAAAATCAGGTGACAGGTTTAAAATAAGGAGGCCTTTAGAATTTTAAAAGATTAATTTAAATTAGGTAAAATAAGGGAAGCAGACCTCACTTAAAACCACAGGAAAAACACAGTTAAACTCAAGAAACACCAAATATAAAATTAAAGAAAAATGATTTAAAAACCGCCGGACGGTAAGAAAGTAATGAAAGTAAATGAAATGGTACCTAGAGTTTGAAAAAAACCAAAATTAAGGAATTAAAACACCAAACGCCAGTCGGCAAGAAAGATATAGTCTGCAGGAAATATTACAAACACCTCAACCTGATTACTTAGTAACAACCACCAAATCAATTATCAGTGGATTCCATTTGGAAAGGATACCTTGTTTAAAATTAGAAAATACAACCTTCTTGGTTCACCGTTATTCCATGAGAGATACCAACTCTCTATCCGTTTCACATCAACAAACGGGTACCATTAATACGGTGGGAGTTCCAGTCATGGGATGCTAAGTGCTTTTCATAATAATTTACCAAGGGAAAGAAAGCCACCACAACAAACGTAGAAGGAAAAGGGAAACAGAGCAACTGGGGTGCCCAAGAAACAGTAAATGCGCAACCGGGTGTCAAAGATACAGAAACAACATCAGACAGGATAGTCTCCCAACATAAAAATCATCACCAACATCATTCCTTTTTAAAAATCAACATCCATTACCCCGGCAACAAAAGCAATTGTTAAACCATGGGAGAACCAATCCCGATGGAAGAACCAACAATGGCACCAAAACAATGGAGGCCAGAAGGGCAAAGATCAAACGCAAAACACGATTAAAGCCCCCCAAAAAAAGATAAATTAAATTAAAATAAACCAGCATAGCACAATTAATCCCTACTGGATCTCCCACGTATTACTCTTCTTTTAACAACCAAAATAAATTTCAGAGCAGCAGTAACATCTTTACGGAGTGATGATAATAATAATAATAATAATAATGAAAATTTTACACCACTGCTTTTCTTTGGAAATTACCCCAAGTAACACTTAAATTCCATTACAAGAAATGTTATACACTAGGTAACTGAATTAACAAGGACTTTTCAACCCGATACTTTGTTTTGGAAGAGCACAATAATTTTACCCAACAGTGAAAAGGTCCACATCATTATAATCGGAACGCACAACTTGATAGTTAATAAGTTTCCTCCGAAGAAATCACACGAAGAGTTTTCGGTTGATGAAAATACCAAAATAACAAGGTTGACTTACGGTTGGTTGGTTCTTCAATCAGTAGAAGGATAATTCATGGCTCGGCCATGTGTACTTTACCAAGTTGGAGATCTTCCTTGCAGCTTTTTAAAACAATCACACACTACGAGGTTACAAATAGAGGAAAAAGAAAATATTATTAGGGTGTGGAGCACATCCCCACATCCTTACGATTTACTATCCACCGTCCATGATGATATCCCAAAGCATCGCCTTGAGTACCGAACGCCAACGACCTTTAGCCATGTTTACCAAGCAGCAACTGCCTGCTCGCTTCGCTTCCCTCTCTCTCGCGCCAGAGAGAGTGTCTACATCAAGATGGCTGACACCAAGCGCTGATTGGCCGGAGCAGCTTCAAGGAGTAAGGCGACAAATACTTCTCATCATAGCCGTAGATGGCGGTAACAATCAGAGCTCACATACGCTCGCAGAGTTAAACGTGAAATATAGTGAGAACACCGTTGAAAGCAGAAGAAAATTAGAATACAGTTTTCTACACCGTAATAGGCAAACTCAAAACGTTGGTGGAAAGGAGACAAACGAAACCTCGGTTTCACACTGAGTGAACTTTATCACTTCTAACAGGATAACAAAGTTAGGTTATAACAACATTCTATGTTTATCTACATCTCCTCAATCTGATTATGCTTTTAGCTTTGAGCGACTATCCTTCCTCGAGAGCCCTAGTGCAGCTTTCCCCATGGTTAGTCCCATAATAGCCTATGTATATGCAAGAGCCCCTGCGCTAGACTGAAGTTACGAAGGGTAACCGGTTAAGAGAATAAAACGCCCGCATTAGCCCAATACGTGAAAAGCCCTAGCACAACTCTTCCCAAGTTAGCGCCATAAAGCTCATGTATCACCACTACCTCCCGTGCTAGACTAAAGTTATAAAGGGTAGTTGGTTAGAAGGATAAGCGATAGCCCAGCTCCTTAAAGTTAGTCTGATATAACCAATGTACAGCACCTACCTTGCCTAGTAGCCCCTGCCTCAATTCCTAACAGTTACGTGATAAAACTAATAGGCTATAAATTACAAGTTGTAAGCCCCTGAGGAAGCTCTCTAGAGTTCGGACCATGAGAATACAGTATAGCAGCCATCTTGCATAGTAGCCCTTACCTCAGATCCCGAAAGTAAAGCTGATAAATCTAATAGGTTATAAGTTACAAGATGTGAGCCCCTGAGGCAACCCTCTTGTTAAGTTCTATACGAATATAGTATAGCAGTTATTTTGCATGGTAGTCCTTGCCTCAGTTCTCGAATGTCAGGCTGATCAAACTAATAGGTCGTAAGTTACAAGTTGTGAGCCCCTGAAGCGACCCTGTAGTTAAGGTCTATACGAATAGAGTATAGCAGCTATCTTGCACAGTGGTCTTTACCTCAGATCCCGAAAGTTAAGCTGGTAAATCTAATAGGTTATAAGTTACAAGTTGTGAGCTCCTAAGGCAGCCCTCTAGTTGAGGTCTATACGAATATAGTATAGCAGTCACCTTGCATCTTAGCTCTTGCCTCAGTTCTCGAATGTCACGCTGATCAATCTAATAGGTTATAAGTTACAAGTTGTGAGCCCCTGAGGCAGCTCCGTAGAGTTAGGCCTAGAACAACATATCGCTATTAGCTCCTGGTCCATCTCCTCAAAGTTAGTCTCATATAACCACTGTATAGCAACTATCTTGCCTCGGAGGCCCTAGCACTAGGAAGTTGTACGCGGCCACCATCTTGCGCAATCGCCCCTAGGCCGTCCCCTTAAGTCCTACCCTAGGCCAGATTTCTCCATAAGAGCCTATGTATAGCCACAATCTTGCGATTGTGCCCCTGTGCCAGCTTTCTCCACAAGCGTCTATGTATAGCTGCCATCTTGCGCAGTAGCCCCTGGGCCTGCTGTCTCAACAAAACCATAATCACGTCAGTAGTTGGGTCTTAAGAAAGTAATGCGTAGGCCAAGTAGGGCAAGGTACTAGTCATCCTTCTCAGTTGTAACCCCGACCCAGAGTCTGTAGCTCCAGGACACTGTCCTTAAGGCGGTAGGAGGTAGAATTCCTTGCTGAGTCCGATAGGAAAAACCGACCCTGGATAGTAAACAGATAAAGAAGAAGAAGAAGAAAAAGAAATGTTACAGAATGCCTCTATAAGGCTGTGTGTATGTCTATTTACCCCTGTGTCCTAACACAGCTCTCCCCTGAGTTAGCTCATCCCTTTTAGTTACCCTTACGACTAGCAGTATACCATTAATAAAATTATACCCCTCCACCCTACCTCATAAAAAATTAAGATCTACGTGGAGTAACGTCATCATAGTAGCAAGAGTTGTAGTAATGTCACTGCGAACAAGCTTTGACCTGCTGCTGAAGGCTCTGAGTTCTCCCAAGTTAGGTGTCTTGCGTCGTAACACACTGTCGTATTCCTTTACAACACCAGGTCGGAAAATTACAGCTTAGCTCGCAAAGTCATTTTTCTTTCTGCTGAGATGTGCATGTCTCCACATTTACTGCAGTCTGTACACCTTCATCGTGCGCACATTTCAATCAAAGTGAGGATATTTGAATTGCACATAAGCTCTTTAGTTTTGAGTTTATGTCAACACGTTCAAATCCTTAGAAGTGACATTTACTCTGCACCCCTAGGGCTGAAGTGTCTCCTACAAGAGTTAGCCAAGAAAGTTAAACAGGCGACAGCTTAGCGCACATGTCTAGACTCAGCTAAAGATCCCGCGATTTCGCTAATGCAGACACAACAACAGCACAAGTTGCTCGGCTCCAACCTAAGAGAAGTGTGCCCCTGGAGGAGCTTTACTCTGCTAGAACCTCACCACATCAAAATAACGTGTCCTACAAGAGTTGGCCAAGGAGGTTAAATAGACGACGGCTTAGCACTCAACATGTCTAGACTCAGCTAAAAGACCCCTAGTTTACAAATGCAAACACAACAACAGCACAGGTTGCTCGGCTCCTACCTAAGGCAAAAGTGCCCCTGGAGGAGCTTTACTCTGTTCGACTCCCCCACCCTGGAATAAAGTGTCCTACAAGTGTTGTCCATGGAAGTTAAATAGACAACAGCTTAGCAGACATCATGCTTAGACTCAGCTAAAAACCCTGAGTTTGCTAACCCATGCTCTCTAAAGTCAGGCGCCCCTTTTATTTGCCTCTTTCAACAGTATTCCATAAGATGGCGACATCCTATTTTCTCAAAGTGTCAGAAGTCGTAGAAGTGGATTGCGCCTGGTGGCCATCTTGCGCAGTAGCTCCTGGGCCAGCTCCCAGGAGTCAGTCCCGTAAGAACCCGTGTATAGCAGCCATTTTACACACTTGCCCCTTTACTACCTACTTGCGAAAACATGTGCATGAAAGAACAAAATTTTGTCAAGGATTTTCTTCTAAGTACACAGTACATAGCATGATATCTGTCGCATTGAAGATTACATATTTCACATACATAAGTTTGTCCTGGTTCGTGAAATCGTTTGTTCGCACGTATCTTGTAATGGAATCCAAGAGTTTCAAATCATATTTTAATATGTCTGAGGTTGAAGTCTGCTTGCTTCCAATCACTGGAGGTATAAAATTCACTCCATATTGCAGATCGTTTTCGTTGTCTGTCTTGATTAATTTCTCAGAGTTCACTCTAGAAGGCAAACTGTTACTTATCCTTAAATCTTCTATGAAGAATATTTCTCTAGTAAGTTCGTATCACGGTCTTGAAAGGGTACATTTTGATAGGCCTAAAACAGCTTTCAAAAACCGAGCTTTCACTTTTTCCACTGTGGCAATATCATGGGCGGGGAGATAGTTTGGATCATATGATTTCAATGCCATATGTTAGGCTGGGTAAAATTTTGGCATAAAAATGCTTCATGGCAGTTTCTAATGAGAGCTGTTGTATGTTTTGTACATCATAAGTACCCTTTATTGCTTCTGTTGATCTATTATATGGATTTTGAAGGACTTGTTTGTTGTTTGAAGAGTAATTCCTGGGTATATAAAAGTGTTCACTACTTCTAATGGTTTATTCTTATGAAATACTTTATGGTTTGCTGATAAATTTCTCCCTTTTCTAAATATTATTCGTACTGTTTTCTTATCGTTGATTTTGAATTTGTTATCAACGGCCCTGGGAGCTATGCTGTCCAATCCTTCTTGAAGATCTTCTTTGTTGTTTGAGACCAGAACCATATCATTAGCATACATATACAGTGATATGTTTGATATGTCCTTAATTGATTTAACAATGTCAAACGTTGCAATGTTAAACATAAGTGGGCTTTTGGAATACCCCTGTAAGACTCCATTTGTCTGAATAATCTGAGGCGAGCTTGATGTGGAATCATTAATAATTACATAGTTGAGTGCTAGAATATTTATTAATAATTTAACCTGTGAGTGTACTTTTCCAAGAATTTGCTTGAGTTTCTGAAGAAGTAGTTGTCTGTCTCGTAGATCAGAAGCTTTTGTATAATCAATAAATACACAGTAGAGCTTTCCTTTTTGATGCCTTAAAGATTCTTCTTCCAGATCATCAATCAGGTATTTTATTGCGTGTAGTGTGCTTCTGCCTTTACGGAAACCAATTTCTCCCCAATCGACATTTTGAGCTTGATCGATTGTGTTTGTTTAACAAAGGTTTGACCAAGTTTAACCAAGACCGACTCCAATCCTCACACCAAGACCAACTACGATACCTCAGACCTTACTGACCCATCGAAACTGTCCACAATTGGAGTGCTAGCATGCGTTTGTTTTGATTTGTGTGAGTAGTGTTATTACCAAATATTTACGAAAATTTTAATATTATTAATCGTGAATTATATTTATTTATAGTCTTTAAAAGGTTCTTGTTACAAGAATATAAAATCATAGATGTATTCAAACAAGATTCAGTCAGAATAATCATTTATATGCAAAACATTCAAGTATATTAATGAATACAAAGCAGAATGAAGATACGTACTGTGCGTGCATAGAACCTCACTGAGTAGGGAATGACGTAACAACCATGTTTCATACCTGGCTACTCGAAACACATCCGTTTTAAGGATATTTGGTGTTCGCTGCTAATATATCGCCTTTTGAATGAGTTCCTTGTACCCGTCTACGGCATACAAGCAGTCTTAAATGGCAGCCGACTGAGATGGGATATTAATATATGACGTATCAATTTATTCCAAGGGGTGGTAGAGGAGTACAATCCTGCTAATGCTCCATTTTGCTCTTATGACAACAGGATAGCCATAGCAAACAGCTCTGTTCAACACCATCACGGGAAAACTGTGGCACATAAATTTGTGGAATTCAGTATTTAAGTTGAAGACAAGAAGTGGAAGAAACTAAGCTATAAATTATTTTATGAGCTAAAGGGTACGGGGTTTTTACAGGGGTTATTTTTAGTTTGTACAGAATCAGAGGTAAACTACGGTACATAAAAAATTCAGCATTGAGGTAAGGCAAATTTGGGAGAAAATAGGCACATAATTTTTATGGGTTCGAGGGGTGAGGGATGTATTTTATTGCATTTAATTCACTTCTCCAGGCAATAAAGGCTAGAAAACAGATGAAACACATAAATACGGTACTGTAGATGGCTCTACAAAAAAATCACAGTCTTAGCGTTAAATAAAGAAATCACACACGTAAGCCTACTGCATAACTCTCACTCAACACAAGACAATTCGCACTGTTGTCGCCAATTTGCTTCCTAACTACAAATGTATTTATGAAAAAAGAAATTGTTATGTAGTTATTTTAATAACTCACGGGTAAAAATGCCTCGTCCTTTTTATCTATCTTTTATTATACCGGTACCTTACAAGGTACAGTATAATATCCCTTAATCACGAGGATTTATGGGTGTCTCAGAGGGGGAGTGTTCACTCCTTGTAGGTCCATAAGAACCTACTGTTTTCTTAACGTGGAATGAGCCATAGGACTTAGAACGTAGTAATGCCTTTCTAAGTCTGATGAAGAACCACATCTAAAATGGTATGGAGAAAGAGAAAGCGGAGGGCGTGATAACCTGGATGTTACAATCCATAACCATCATCGTCATTAAAAAGAGGAAAATTCTCGGATAAAAGGGTCAAAATTATTCAACTCTCTTGCTCAATGTTAATTGTGTAATCATTTAATTAATTGTCTGTAAAATATTAAAATGGGCATATTTCTAAATATCTTCCAAACGTTGGACTAAATTTCGAGCCTCATTCTCCGCCAGGCAGTCCATCAGCCAAGGTAATGACCACCAGCCTCAGTTTTTGTAGCTACCTCCGCAGACTTACACGAGGGGAAGGTTGAAATTTCTAATTATGTAACCTCCTGTTTTCTAAAATGTAAACCTTCTTTCGGCTTCGCTGTAACGAGTATGTTTAGCAGTCTATATATCTTTAATGTCGTTGATAAATATATCGTCCTACTTCTTGTGTGCAAATATTACCAATATTACGCACAAAATCACTAATAATGCTACATTTCGGGACCTAATAATATTCAAAATGGAGTCCTAAACACATGTGAGTAATTTTCAATGCAATATATTATTATTTCCAGTCCCCTACTTCTTTACCACTGCCAATTTACAGCCTTCCAGTGGAACCCCTCAATATTACAGTTGAATTGAGAATTCACAGAAAGAGCTTTCATGCTCTCCCACTCTAATTTCTTACAGCTCGCTGAAGGCAACATTACACAACACCTTACAATCTCTGGCCTCTCTAGGCACAATTTACAACTTAAATTTTTACACAGGGGTATCAATTACCCAAACTACTGGGCCTTCGTGGAAAGAAGAACGGGTTAAATTACTGGCCCGAACACAAAATGAATGGAGGCGTACTTGCGCTCCTAGAAAATTAGATATAAAACCCTAATTGGGCTCACGGCCCGATGATGCTGGGGCTAATCCCAAGCTACTGAGGTGACTAGAATGGAGATTAATCTAACACTTTACAGAAAAGAGAAAAGGTTGCAAAATCATAGTCACCTCAAATTACATTGAATGGGAACTCAAGAGGGCAACGCACTGTCTATCCTCAATTTACAGTTTTAAGAATTTGTGAAATTTTTCATTAGCCTTCTCTTGGTCAAACCTCGCCTGACTTCATTCGACTGAATTTATTTATTTATTTATTTATTTATTTATTTATTTAACATTGCACACCTTCTCAAAGATGGCCATCAGATTAGCAGTCTATATTTTTAATGTCGTTGATATTTATGATAGCCATCTTTGTTTCCAGAGATGTTATAGTATAGACTGGTTACCTTGACTTTACAACAAAGCAAGGTATTTCAGATAGGTGAGGAGAAGCATGGAAGGTACAATGCAAAGCATGGATGTTACAACATAAAGCATGGATGTTACAACTCCTCTAATTTAGTAGCTGTAATTTATCTTTGCAAATTCAGGCCAACCTCTGTCATAAGGGGACCACACTCCCTTCGAAAGGCTCTTAACTATCGCCGCGGCACATACTGCCCGCACGGCAAGAAAAAATATAATTTACTAGCTGTAACATATCTTTGCAAAATCCAGACCAAGCTCTGTCATGAGAACAGTGGGGCACACTCCCTTCGAGAGGCTCTGAACTATCGCCGCGGCGCATACTGCCCGCACGGCAAGAAAAAAGTATAATTTAGTGGCTCTAACCTACCTTTGCAAAATCCAGGCCAAGGTCTGTCATGAGAACAGTGGCCCCCTTCGGGGACCACACTCCCTTCGAGAGGCTCTAAACTATCGCCGCGGCGCATACTGCCCGCACGGCACGAAAAAAGTATAATTTAGTGGCTGTAACCTATCTTTGCAAAATCCAGGCCAAGGACTGTCATGACAATAACATATTTGCATTGTAACTTCCATGCTTTATGTTGCAACATCCATGCTTTCTATTGTAACATCCATGCTTTGCATTGTAACTTCCATGCTAGCATGCGTTCCAATGTCAAAGTAACCAGTCCAACGAGCTAGAATTACATAGAGAGGCGGAAGCGCTGCCTGGGTGAACCTAATAGAACGAACGTCCGCCATGTTTCCTGTTGTCACACAAGCAAGGGTGGATGGCCTTTAAATGACGATAAGTGTAGAAAATGAGCACTTTAGAATCGCTGGGGGAGAATTAAAGTCCGTTGCCGAAAGCTTGAAGCATCATATTGCAGCACGAGGCCAACATCACGATCAGTTGATTGTAGGGTAGTTCGAAATCATCGCACAGTGACATACGAATAGGCCTCGAAATCGGAACAAGAGCGTTACCCTGCTTGGGTGTTGTGGTTAAGCGTAAATTAGAATAAAAACGATGGACATAAATATTTATGACAGGAAACCTTAAAATCATAGGGACCTATAATAGGTTACAACCTCATTTTGTTAATATTTATAAAATTATTGCATCCTCATGAGTACTGTGTTCCTTTCTTAATCTGTTTACCCTCCCGGGTTGATTTTTCCCACGGACTCAGCGACGGATCCCACCTCTAGCACCTCAAGGACAGTGTTCTGGAGCGTGAGACATTGGGTCGGGGGATACAACTGTGAGGGAGGGCTGCACATGCTATGCTGAACAGGGGCCTTGTGGGGGGAGAAGGAAGCGCCCGTGGCCTTAAGTTAGGTACCATACCGGCATTTGCATGGAGGAGAAGTGGGAAACCACGGAAAATCACTTCGAGGATGGCTGAGGTGGGAGTCGAACCCACTTCTACTCAGTTGACCTCCCCAGGCAGAATCCCGTTACAGCCCTCGTGCCCCTTTTCAAATTTCGTGGCGGAGCTGGGAATCGAACCCGGGCTTCCAGGGGTGGCAGCTGCTCACGCTAACCAGTGCACCATAGAGGCGGCCCATGAATACTTTACCACAATAATCGTTTAGTGTAATTATTTATTATAATATAGGGGGGATATCATGTTTCTCCCATTACCATATCATACTGGGATTACTAGCTTGAAAGTTGTCCATTATGAAGTGTGGCGTAGTTTTAAAAACCAAGGCAACAGACATCTACAATAAAGGCTGTATACATTTCAAAAATAGCAGTTAAATGCTGTATTTATCATACTTGGTGTACGTTTGAACGAAATAAGTGATTTTTTGTGGTTACGTTTTCTTGGTGGTGGGCGTTCCATTTCCTTTATTTGTAAATGTGAATGAAAATTAAATAGGGCTGGAAATGTACAGAGCATAAGCAACTGAATTGAGTGGGATACCATTTATCTCTTTTCGCCCTCACAACGCATTGTTCAGTTAATTCCTTGTTCTTTAAACGAAATCTGAAACAAAATTCGACAAATAATTACCGTGGCTATCCGTACTTTCGCCAAGTAAACAATAAAATGGATTTAATTACAAACAGAAATTACAAAAAGGAATCTCGGCTATAATTCAGTAATACTTACTTGAAGTACGATATATCCTTGGTTTTATTACTCCGATTAGTACAACCATACGCTGAGCTTACGGCTGGCATTCTTGAAAGCGAGAATCTATCTTTTCATTTCTTAAAACTTAGGGAATTAAATTGGCATGCACGATCTCCCTGTCACCTCAACATATGCTCTCGCGCCAATTCGCTTTGTTTTGACAACCGTTAACATGGCTGCCCCTTATCAACTTGCTTCAAGCAGGGGGCGCTGATGTCAGGTATACAGCCCCTCTATGTTATTCTAGCTCGTTGAACCAGTCTATTCCATAACATCTCTGGAAACAAACAAAGATGGCTATCATGAACACATCTTTATACTTAATATGTGCAATTATTACCAATATTAGCCACAAAATCACTAAGAATGCCACATTTCGGGACCTAATAATATTCAAAATGGAGGCCTGAACACAAGTGAGTAATTTTCAATGCAATATTATTATTATTTCCAGTCCCCTACTTCTTTACCGGAGCCAATTATACTTATTATGAATGCTGAAACTGAAGAAGTCACATGGAAATATCACTGCATCACCTGAATGTTTCGTCTTAAAATGATGTTTGAAGGTTTTTTCTATAATTAAAGGATGTAGAACAGACTGTGCACATAAAGTTATTCATGACTACCTTATAATTAAATAATACACTAGCTTAATCATTTCACTCCAAAATTCTCAAAGAAAAACTTCAAGCCACGTTTTTACTAACTTCATCCTACTACCGCACGCTACAGATTGGGAACGAGCATCTTTCTGCGCGGGATCTTCGGGAATGCATACACTACAAGAAAAGACAGAAAGACAGAAAGAAAGATTTGTGTCACACACGAAGTTATTCATTACTATTTTAGAACTAAATTCAATACACTACCTTAATTAATTACTTGTGACGACACGATAGAATTAAATAATATACTAGTTAAATTATTTCACTCAAAGATTCTCAAAGAATGAAAGGTGAGCGGGACTTGTGACGACACGATGCATTCGGCACTACGAGCCGAGTGACACAGAATATAAGCGATGACGACATCATTCGGTGTTCGGCTGTTGTGCAGTGCACACGTCTCGCTCCGGTCACTGGTGCAGCGGCTTTTTCCCGTCTGTAGATAAGTAGAGTGTTTTATGTTTGTGTTTGTATCCTAGTAATTTTTCTTTTGTGTTTGTACCGGTGCTAGTATAGTGTAATCCCCTTTCGGAATACTATGTCTGTAGACAGTGGCGGTGGCCCTTTAGGACGACCTCCTGATATTGGTAAAGATGCCGTGCGTGAGGACTTACACATGGACGCTAGTAATACTGATACCCAACGAGACAGTTCTCAAGCTTCAATACGTGACAAGGATCAGCGTCCGCACGTTCCTGTACCTACCTATTCTAACACTCATCTTGGCCCTTACATAGTATTTGTCGAATCGACTGAATCTCAAAATAAAATAGGACATATTCACCCTATGACTCTGGGTCGGATTTTCTACGAGAGGCAAATTGGTGACGTCAAGGCCATTCATAGGAAGGGCAGAAATAGAATTCAAGTTACTTTCATGTCTAGTAAGGCTGCAAACGCCTTTCTTTCTCATCCCATTCTTACAGAAAAGAAATTGACAGCTTTTATTCCGTCCTCGAATATTCAGCGAGTAGGGGTAATACGGGGAGTAGATACTACTATTTCCGAATCCGACATTCTCACCTATTTAGACTCACCATATCCTGTAGTGAAAGTACAACGTCTAAATAGACGTTCATCCAAAGAAGAAAAAACTGAATATATCCCTACAGGTACTGTGAAGGTTGTATTCGAAAGTCAACAACTTCCGAAAATAGTGTCCATTTTTAAAGTCATTTTAGAGGTTCAGGCCTTTATATTCTCTCCTTTATTATGCAAACGATGTCAGCGGTATGGACATACCGCTACTAATTGTCGTTCCAGGGAGCCGAGATGTGGAAAATATTCCCTTACTCATTCTACTGAAGATTGCACTCACCAAGTCGTTAAATGCGCTAACTGTGGCGGAAATCATCCTGCGGGAGCAGAACATTGTGAAATCCACAAACAACAAAAAGAAATTAAACGCATTATGAGTGTTGAAAACAAATCATATTTAGAAGTGAAAAACTATTTTGCCCCATTACAGTCCCTATCTAACCCCCTTCTGATGCCCCAACATTTTCCTCCTTTACCCAATAGACCATCTCAATCGGAAGAAACTCTCCCTCGAAAGCGTAAATTTACTATGGTGGTTAGTAACCCTTCCCGCCCACCCGTTAAACCAGGTTATGACAGGGCATCATATCTCAATTTGATAAGTAATCCGAAGACGGTTCCAGAACATTCTGGCACTCCAGTCGTGCGTTTGATACCTGCTACTTCTAACGAGCCTGCATCTACATCACGGAAGTCAAGTCCCCAAGGGCAACCTTCGGATTCCCACGCACCACTTTCAGCATCTCCCTCTGTCCCGGCTTTACACGGTAATTCCAATGTTAATTTTATCGACCAATGTCGCACCTTTTCTAAGAAAATTGACGATTTAATAGCAGACGTGGGACAAAATGTCCGCTTGAAGCATTTGTTACAGTCATTACAGGAAGATATTCTTTTATATTTACCCTCCCCTCCTTCCAAGTAAAACATACGGCTATTGTAATAGAATTGTAGGAGCACTTTCCACACATCCGCCTCCGCCTCAATCGTGTCTGTAAGCTTACACATCTCTCTTGCCTTACTTTTCTTGACAGTACATTCTGTCCATGTGGCCGAGTAGTCAGTACTGTAACTCCCATCTTTTTTCACTGTCAGACATATGACCATCACCGTCGCGAATGCATAGGTAAGCTTTTTTATGAGGGTTACCAACTGCCGTTAAACGTTTCGTGTTTCGTGTCTTAACCGACTTTTCACGTTGTGGACTTAATCATCAATTTTTTTGTTGTATGTAACATCCATTTGTAACCTTTTCCTTTCCTCTGGGTACGGACTTGCACATACTCACCCTTATATGTGGTCCGGTTTTTGTTTGTTTGTAGTAAGACGTCGTGACAGACCACACAGACGTGAAGAATTAGAACCCTGTGTCCCAGTGTTTTTGTGTTCTTTCCTGATCGTTTAGCCTATATATCATTGGTATTTTCCTATGTTTCATCATTAACCGCTGCAATTCGCTTTTTTACATAGCTCTCCCTCCTCTTTCGTAGTGTACTACTTTCTTCTACTGTTGGCACCTCTCCCCGACATTAATTAACCCGCAAACCAGTGACTGGACGTAGCGTCTTACGACGATGTCCAACAACTAACCAAGAAGAAGAAGAAGAAGAAGAAGAAGAAGAAGAAGAAGCGATGACGGCTCCTGAGTGTCAGGCGCTAGAGTCTTTGAACGTCTGTTTCCAAGGTTTCTGTTGTGTATTCCTTGGCGGTATTTTGTTTTGAAACTTTGCACATGCTTTTATTACGTAGTGTTTTGAATTGTGATCATAATGCCTAAGAAAGGGAACGTTGCAAGACGGAAAAAGAGGAGATTTGCTGGAAATCGCTTTACTAATAAAGAGAGAGGTAATTATGGCAATGTTATTATTGACGTAACCAGTAGGCCTAGTGCATCAGCCAGGAAACTTGGGCCAGAGGTTAGGTCACCTGTCAGTGATGCTAAGAATACTGACAGCGTGTCATATAGGATTATCGATTTTTCTACTTTAGTGGATAATATAAGTGAACATTTGTGTTGCAAATTGTGTCATAGAAATGTGAAACTAACTGAAAGTAATATATTTGGGTTGGCCAGCACATTTTGTTTATTGTGTGAGAATTGTGACTTCAAACATTATTTAAAGAACAGTCTTTCAAATAATAACAGAGTCACTGAAATAAACAGGATTTTAGGTCTTTGTCTTAAGGGGTTGGAAACTTTTTGTGGTCTTATGTATCTCCCATCAGTTATAGGCCTAAAGCAAACTACTATGCCCTGATCTGTAACAGAATTCTCTCTGCCACCAGGGATGTTGCTGAAGAAAGCATGAAAGTAGCAGCAAAACAGGAGGTCAGTCTCACAGAAAATCCAGAGAACTGTTAGATTTCAGTTTCTGGGAATGGATCTTGGAAAACTTGTGGGCATATGTCTCGCCTTGGCATTGTATCTGTCATTGGGGTGAAAAGTGGGAAATTGATTGATGTAGAGGTCAAGTCATCAAAGTGTTCTGTGTGTGATCAAAGAAAGGGACCTAAAAAAAGGAGCAGAATATAATGCATGGATTGAAGAACAGCTTCCTCATTGTGTAGCAAATCATAAGGTCATCCGTATGTTCCACCTATCTCCGAAGAGATAGATGGTTTGTGACATGCCGATACCGGTGCGCTATTCCGCGCTCCTCTGTCGGACTGTTGTGTGTGTTGTTGTCAGTTATGTGAATGAATTTAGTGTGTTTTTTAGCAGTTTGTTGTTTTTTACAGTTATGTGTGCTCGTGGTCACCCATCCAGTGGGTGACCACGCCCGATGTTGCTTTGGCAGTTTGTGTGTACTGTATGCTTTATTGTGTTTTGTTTGTAGATTTAATTGTTGTAGTCATGTGTATTGTGTGTATGTGGTCGTGTGTGTGTGAGTGTGACTAGGGACTCGCTTCATTCAGTGTCAGGTTGACACAGCGGTACGTGTGTGTCGGCTGTGGTAGCTCTGGGGTATCCCAGGGCTAGCCACACCCTGTTGCGTTTGGAAGTTTGCAGTGGGTGTTTACCGACATCGTAAAGCAGTGACCCACACATAACTAGCTGACGCCACGTTATTGCGTGGGTGTGCGGTGTTAAATTTAGAAATAAACAGCATGAGAAATGCGGCAGTTGGTTGTGGTGCACCCGCCTCGGTTTCCGAGTGTTCCAGTATTTTATTAGAGCCGTAAGGAGTGGGGTGCTTAAGCAGTTAGGAAGTGAGGGCGTGTTCTTGCTGTCTGGGCGGGGGTGGGATGCTTGGAGACTTTAGTCTATTATAAGTTGCTTGCTTGGCATGGGGGGTAGGGGGTTCTGGTTATGGGTCGATAGGAGGTTCAGCAGTAATAAATTCAGTATGGTGGTGGTGTCTTGGCTGATCAGGTTGCTGGGTTGATGGATGTAGGGTCCGGGGTTCGAGTGAGGTAGGGTATTGGTGGCTGTATGTGCTGTAGGTTTAGTGTTTGAGTGTAAGTGTTTGGCGTGTCTATAGTGTTCCTTCACTGCCTTTTTGATAAAGGGGCAACCAGGGAATGAGGCGGCATGACTGCCTTGGCAGTTTGCACACCTCGGCTGGTCCCGCGGTACCGTGCAATCAGTGTGGCGGTGTGAGCCGCCACATCTATTGCAGCGGGTAGTTGCAGAGCAAGTAGCTGCAGAATGATGTAGTAGAAGGCAGTTGAAGCATTGTGTAACAAGGGAGGGGCGGGATGGGTCATGGGTTCGAGTCACTGTTTTGGTGGGTGTATGTGTTGACTGTCTGGCAGGCCTAGGAGCGGGTTTTTTACGTCCGCGCCTGGTCTGCGTGTATTTGTTTGCTGTGTCTGTGCCCGGTTGTGAGACTAATGAGATCTCAGTCCCGGGCTCGGTTACTGGTGGGGGGGAAAGGGGGGAGGTGAGAGGTGCATCATCTACAGTGTCATCTGTTTGTGTTGCTTGGTGTGGATTGTCAGGGTTGGTTTGCAAGTACTTGGTGAATGTGAGTGATGTTGGGTCGGTCTGAGCTGCTGAGTGCTGTATGTCGGGTTCTGTTTGCGCAGATGTTTCTATGCCTGTGGTGAATTGAGAGCAGACTCTGTATTGGATGTTCAGAGTTCTTAGGTGTGCAAAGATTGCATTGTGACTTAATTCTCTGTCAAGAGAGAAAATGATGATACATCCATTACAGAGCTCTTGTGTCATTTGTACGTGTTGGATGACGGGTCTTATGGCTGTATATGTGTTTTTGCTGTGATGGTACAACCGTTTTGGAGAGATATCCCTGTATGGGTCATATGGAAGAGGGAAGATGAAGGGATAGGAGCTGGAATGGCGTTCCTTGGTTCGGATTACAAGTGGTTCGTTGAAGTTGGGTGGATCAGAACTGTACGAGGTCATGGTTTGCAGTGGGAAGGTCGGAGTCTCGGCTACTCAGTCCACCGAGGTGGTCCCGACAAGGCTGGGTTAGGGCTGGGGAGACTTGGGTGTTTATTATAAAACACTGGAACGGTCAAACTCAATAAGAGGACCGGCGCGCTGTTAGGTGCTTGCTCAGTGGGCACGGTCGAAGCAGGTTTAGTTTTGACGTATCTCAACGGGACAAGCCTCGAACCAGTGACCACACTGAGGGCTCTGACAAATTTGCTTAGGCCTGCCGTGAACTTGGCTTGCAGGCGGTTGCAGTTTCTGCCTATTGTTGGTGGCAGTTAGCGATTGTTGTTTTGAAATAGGCAGTATTGCAGGTGGCCTATTCCCGTGGTGAAGGGGCTCTCTGGTATAGCCCTATGTCTTGGCTGGAGCGTAGGTATCGCAGTTAGCGGCTGGGTAACTAGCGTTCTGGGTGCTAGGTTCTTGGTAGCCGGAGCTTAGTGCTTACAGGACTGCACTGCACGAGCGCTGAGCTGCGAATGTGTGCAAATCATAAGGGCAGTGCAGCTAGCATGGAGTGTAATAGTATGGTAGACATTTTCAAACGTTCAGTTGAAAAGCATGACTTGAAATACTTAGAATATATTGATGATTCATGGATTGAAGAACACCTTCCTCATTGTACAGCAACTCGTAAGGGCAATGCAGCTAGCATGGAGTGTAATAGTATGATAGATATTTTCAAATTCAGCTGAAAAGCATGGCTTGAAATACTTAGAATATATTGATGATGGATATACTGAAGGCTTTAAAATGGTACATGATTCTAAGCCATGTGTCCGGCTGAATGGTTAGTGTACGATTCCCGGCAGAGTTGGGAATTTTAACCATTGGTTAATCTCGCTGGCATATAGTCCAGAAGTAGAAATTGGAATGTGTAAGTCATGTCCAGAAAAGGATGGGAACAAGACTTAGAAATCTCAAGAAGAGCCTGAGTGGAAAATAGTTGTCTGATAACCAGAGTATAGGTGGCATGGGTAGGCTAATAGACAAACTGCAAGTTTATTATGGCAGGGCAGATAAAGACTCTTTGAGTGACATGGGGGCTGCAGTGTGGGCAATTTGGAACCACAAGGGTTCAACTGATCTGAATCCCACTCATTACTCATTACTTTTGTCCCAAGGGCTCAGAATCTTGGTGTGGCTATCGACGAGCTGAATCAGAGGGGACAGTTAGTAAAGGGAGAAAGCAAAATGCAAATGAGTCATTCAACTGTAAAGTTTGGTCCACTTGTCCCAAAACAAGCATTGGAAATAAAATTGTTCAAATAGCAACCTACAGTGCAGTGGCCAGATTTATTTATGGAGCTAGCAGTAGTCTACAAGTACTGAAGGCACGGGGAAACGAAGTTGGGAAGAATACTGTGGAAACTTTGAGCAAGTTTGACAAGGTACATGCAGCTTCAGCTGAAAAAAAGTCATTTTTGGAGGCTAGAAGGGCTAGGCAAAGACTCAGACTGGAAGAACAATCCAAGAACATCCAGATAGAGGATATAACATAAGCCAGAGGAGCCTTCTAAGGTGAACTGTGTTGACAACTTTACATGCGATTTCCTGAAAATTTATTTTTCAAACAAGACATGTAATATCACAAGAACCATTTGTCTGATCTAAATGAAACATTGCACAGTTGTTCAAATAGGAATTCTATAGAGGATGAACTAAAATAATGGAACTGAGACAAATTTTTCGGCTTAATATAATGAAATAGAAATGTAAAAATTATATGTTTATTTTTTAAAAATCTGCTAAATTTGAATGCTTTAAGGAAACAACCATTGAGCTCATATTAAGAGCTCTCATGTTTTTTTGTCATATCATGTGGTTAATAATTTTATCAAAATTTATTAATTAATAATGTGGCTACTTTACATTAAATTTTGATTTGTACTAAATCAAACAATAGGTTAGGATGTTATATATCACCATATTCATTTTCAATGTCCTACTTGAAGTAATGTAGGACATAGTCATATTTTTGTCAAGTGGTAACTAATCATGGGATGACTAGTGTATGACCCCATCGTTCAAAAACTGCGATTCGAGTAGTCGGATATGGTGGAAACGTGGGTTTGTTTTGGTTTGCTGTTACCATATGTAGTCAGTGGATTTCATTAAAATTGACAATAAATGTTAATTTCTTTGTAGAATATAAGTGTGCGAGTGTATTCATATAAGTCAGTGGATACATACGATCTGTAATTATGTGCAGTAATGTGAAAATATGTTTCTTTAGATTGTGTTGTGAACCAGGTATAAGTCTAACTATGGCAATGCCTCTCATACAACTATTCTTACATTTTCTACAGAATAAAACATTAAGAGAGAAATTGATTAAGAATATTATTGTGATTATTTTGAAGTCGATGACAAAACTGTACGTAGTGTGCATACACAATTTTGAGAATAAGTCTGAGGTTAGGGAGGATGTTTCTCTAATTCCAAATGGTGAACCTATTAGTGTTCTCGAAAAATATTAATTTAGATAGAAGATAATTGATATTGTAATATTCCTTCAATATCTATGTGTTTAAATGTGTCGAGTGATTTAGATGGAAGTATATTTTACAATAATCTGCGCTTGCCTGCAGAAATGTTTGCCTGGATCTTGGAGTATACCAAAACTTATAAGTGTGACAAATGGAGCAATCTGTATACTATTACACACAGGAAATAGTGACTTCGAGGGATTAGCTGGGTTTGTAATGCAGTGTTTTACACTACCAATACCTTCCGATTCGTGCTGTAGTTATCTGTTATCAAGCAGACTACACTGAACTGAAGCTTGTCCATGTAGGTTAGATATCAGTGTTTAGAGTCAAAAGAGTTTTTGCACTCATGTTCTTTAATAGATAAAAACCTATTATATCTTTAGTATCCCATCGTTTCATTACTGAGGTTATCATCATTGTGTGAAATGCTCCTGTGCCATGTGTCAACATTATGTTAGCACTACCAGGGCCGTTCCTTGGGTTAACATAATCATTTCAGGTGTACTTGGGCTGAGTGGCTCAGGCTGTTACGGTGCTGGCCTTCTGACCCCAAGTTGGCAGGTTCAATCCCGTATTAGTCTGGTAGTATTTGAAGGTACTCATATACTTCAGCCTCATGTAGGTAGATTTACTGGTAAATAAAATAACTCCTGCAGGACTAAATTCCGGCATTTTGGCATCTCCGAAAACAATAAAAAGTAGTCAGTGGCATGTAAAGACAATAACATAACTGGTATTATTTTGGGTGTATTTCCTTTTCATTAGGTGCTGAACATAAGAAATTGTCCACCACTTCAAAACTAAGGCAACAAATTATGTTTCATATTTTTCATGAAACCAAATAAATTGAGGAATTTTGTACCTTAATTTATTTTTAAACATTCAAAATGTTGTTATAAATAACATTTTAACAGTTTTATCATGTATTTTCACCTATCCAGAGAAGTGAAATCTAAAAGAAATGTTATTTGTCTAATTGAAATTTCCAAATAATCAGCTTGTTTTTCTCTTTTCTTTAGAATATATGTTATTCTAGTTGATTATATGTGGTGTGCACTTGTTGGTGAAGCATTTTCATTCGTGAAATGTGATTTTCCCCATGATGTTACATGTATCATGTTAAATTACTGCCGTTTGTATAATATGTACGTGACATTTTCATGTTAGCCAATACCAGCAATCCAGCTACTTTTGCTGCCATATTTTTTAATACTACGGTCTGAGGTTTGGAATCAGTCTTGGCATCACTCTCTGCTGGAGAACAGCACTGAACATCTACGCTGTAAATACTGTAATTCAATTTTTTCTTTTAATAAGAAAAGCAAAGCACAGGTGCTAAAACAGACTATAATATCTTCTTTGGGGACATATCAATCTCAAATTAGTAGTAGGCCTATAGAAGTCAATTGGATGACAGCTTGTACAAGCGCTCCAAGCAGTCTAAGTTGAATTATCAGCTTGGTGTTCAGAAGGATGATTGTTTCTTGTGCAATAACTTGCCGGTGTTTACATTTTTTGTTTGTTTGTGATGAGCTGGAAAGCTGGAAAAGTTTGTTTGGTGTATTTTTTTGTAAGGAATGTTAAAAAAATGTGTCGTTTCTCTCGTTCCTGCGAGATATAGAAACATTAGTAATAGTGACTAATTAGAAACCGATTCTTCCTTGTTAAAAACAATGTCAACTTTATTTCTACTGTATATTAGTTCATAATCTTTGAATATATATTTTTGTCATGATCTTGATTTTTAGTCTTGCAGTTGTGCTGAGGGGGTTTGTTTAAGCAGAAGGGCAGTCTTAGACACTTTTTTCAAGAAATGTGGTCCTGAGAAACTGAAACACAATATGATTTGTGCAAAATATTTCCAGCCGCTGGATTTTAGGACAAGAAATTTAACCAGCAAAGAGTAAGAAGTAGATTTATCATTCAGTTTCAGTCCATTTAATGGTAGAGTTCCGACTGCAGGTATCACTGTACTAGGAAGCAGGAACAGCATGTAAAAATTATCTGAAACAATACAATAACAGGAAAAGTAGCAGTAAGAGGGAGCTAGCCAAGGACCAACCAAACTGCCTCCAGAATTATATTTACTTGTACAGAAGAATTGAAACTGAGACTAGGAAATGTAGGAAAAGGTAAGTTTGCTGTTATCTCCATGAGAGTGCACATCATGCTTAGCACAGGGCTGCGAGCTTCGATGAAAATTATAAAGGTGCCTAGCTTGAAATTGCCTTCGTGTGTGCAGGATGTGATTGCTAAATCCTTGAAATTTTTATGATAATATTAGCTATGAGTTTCACAGGTTAATAAAGCAATCCATTCATCATACACTGTGTGCCATATAAGTTATCTGGAAGGGAGTGTTAAGAACATAATTAATTTTCTTGTGCTGGAAACGTACCTTAATCCTCAAGCAGTTGGCTAGGGAGTGCATTTTTGGAGGCATGCCCTGTAAAAGTGATGCATTTTGTAGCATACATGTTCAATTTTTCTTCCAGCGAGCACTTTACATCTCCCGGAAGAATGAGGTTGACAGGTTATTCTTCATTCATTCAAGTTACCTGTGGGTGGTACCATAATGTGTGATACTCCATGGGTTTGCATTGCCTATGATTAGTACTACCAGGTGAGCAGCACCAGGAGTATATGTGGCCTGTGATTAGTTCCACTATGTGAGCAACACCACAGGAATACCGGTGCCCATGATTGGTTCCACTATGTGAAGAACACCATGGGCCTGTGTTGCGTGCGAGTGGTGCCCGTATGTGAGGAACAGCGTGGGTCAGTGTTGCCTGCGAGGTGTAACATAAGCATGGGTCTACATTAGTTGTGATTAGTACCACCATGCGACGAACACCATGATTCTGCTTTGCCAGTGTTTAGTACTATTATGATGGGTCAGTGACCTGGATTTTGGACCCCTTTTCATAAGAAGCATCATCTCAGAAAAGAAGGCATTATGAATTGGATCCACTGATTGTTTTGAATTCATGGTCATTTTTTCATCATCATCATTCATTTTATATTTTAGTCAGTGGATATATTTTGAAGTTTTAATTATTCTTTCATTTTATTGCACCTCGTACCATTAGGGGCCAATGACTTAGATGTTAGGCCCCTTTAAACAACCACCATCATCATTAAAATAATTTCTGTATAATCCCTTGATTATTTCAACTAATTCTTTCACATATTTGTTTAAGCACTGGGGTTTCTCTCAGCCATGGAACAGGACACATCACTAGGTAGCGATGATGACATTAAACAAGACATACCCCAGGTAAGTATCTCCAGAGTATAATAACAGTTTTCGAAGCCTGCCTCGTTTGTTGCTTCTATTCCTTTCTGTTCATTAATTTGTCATGTACAATAAAAGTGTTTTACCCTGCACCTTTCAGACTGAGGGATTGTCGGTTGTTTCATATTTTTTTATATTACTTCTGTAATTGTTCGGTTATTAGTGAACAATGTTATACATTAATATTAAAATCTGGTGATATCCTTCCACCATATAGTCTAATTTTCTTTTATACTGTAGTAAATCTTGAAACACGCTTGTCAGACATCTGAAAAGATGGCCTCATTTGTTGGTTCCATTTTCTTGCACAATTCTTTATCTCAATTCCTGTTTCTCCATGTGGAGCAGAGGGCATTCAGCAATGCTCTTCATTCAGTACATTCATAGTGTTCTTTTGAATTGTTTTGAATTTGTTTGCTGGGATGTTTCATCTTCCCTTCTGGTTAATTTTCTTTATTTTATTTTTTGTGTGACCTTTAACTGAAGTTGTTATTATGCACTTCATTCTTGTAGTAGAAAATTTAGTCTACTAAAAGGTACCCTGTTATATTTTTTATTGTAGTTATTGTGAGCTCTCAACTGGTATAGTCATATGACCATTGATCTTGGTTGATAAATTTCATTTTGTTCCATATTGATAGTCACCAAATGTCATAAAAGAAAGAAAAGTTCCACCTGATCAATACTTATTTATTATAACATGTATAATAATACTACTACTACTATTATACACATTATAATAAATAAGTATTGATTACTACTACTACTACTACTACTACTACTACTACTACTACTACTACTACTACTACTACTACTACTATACACGTTATAATAAATAAGTATTGATCAGGTGGAACTTTTCTTTCTTTTATGTCATATGACCATTTATTTAAGTTTTTTTTTGGAACTGCAATTTGCATGTAATATTGTACAATTTTAAAATGTATTATTCGGTATTCTAATTGAGTCTTTTAGTACCACATTTTAAACTTTGGTAATTGGTACCCAAGATGTATGTTTTAACCATTATTTTGGTAGATTCCTTTTTTTTAAATGGTTTCAGTAAAATAAATTATTTCTTCTTATTCTTCATTTAATTTATTTAGTGCAATTTTATTGTTTCTTAATTTGTGAAATTATTTATGGGTGTTACTCTCTTTTTTACAAATATTCTTATTCATTAAACTTTTTGTGGTTTAAACTATTTATGGCGTTTCATGGTATTTTACTTGAATTGCTCTCTCCTATTTCCCTGGATACACCCTCTGTTGAGGTTCTTTCAACCTTTGGTTTTGCCAAAAATTCCATCACTTCCCTGTCCTGTGACTTGTGTTTTGATTGAAGCCTACCATAAGTATTTGGTATGATTTTGCGCTGGGATGGCCTCTAGTCTCTCTTGTGGTGGTACTGGCAATCGAAATTGAGTGTTTGCAGTGTTGTGCCTTTAGTTGTTTCGTTGTACTTGTGTTTGATTGTCGGTACGTCACACTCTCCACCCCAACGACGGCAAACACGAATGTGATGAAATTGAAAACTGACTGGGTCACTTTTGGAAGGCGGCGTAACAGATTCAATTTTACCAGTAATAGTGGAATTTGTGCTAACTTTAGGGATAATCCTGAACCATTGACAATATTTTAACATTTTCTTAGTGATGAAAAATTAACCGAAGTAAAAAAATACGCAACACGTGGAAAATTAATGCTCAGTTAGGGGGTTAAGTCCATAAAATATGTGGGATGGTTGACAGTTGGGCACTTCCTAGCCACATCAAACATATAACTCATCCATGAAATGATATGTGTGAGAATTGCCCTACAGAGCGATTGGAGGAGACTTCAGAAATTGTCGTGGATTCTTTTGTAATGCTGTTTGGAGGTTATAATCACTTATTTGACTTGCATTTCGTCATCTGCTGATATGATGAAGGCCATATCCCATCCAGTGTAATGATGCACTGTAGTAAAGCCTCCCATTCCTGCCCATATATTGTAGTGTTCAGCATCATATCATTACCATTTCCGGAGTTCTGTTGAATTACGAAGCAGTTTTCAAGGCCCAATTGATCTTTCAGGATATAAAGCAAAGTCTGGCTGTATCACTGGTGCACTCACATATTATCTGGCTGGCATCCATAACCAGTAACATACCAACAACCTGCGAGTCCTCTTACTGACACACGGTAGGCAAGGTGTTGACATCCGTTATTGAGGACCACTGTTTTGTAAGACCATGATAACATTGCTGTGCTGTATGGATATGACATATTAAGTCTTCCAAATTGTCTGTCCCCCTTTCTTTGCAGCATGGCAAGTGCACAGATTGCTGAATAGAAGTGTCTGTGTACGCTGAGGTAGGATAAATAGTAACCTAACAGTTGGTACTGACAAGACTTACTGGGTTCATTTCCTGATGTATATAAATGTGTTGCCACTATAAAGAACCACCCCTCATAGAAACAATTTAGTTTGTTTCTAAACTGTACATTCTTTTGTGTATCTTCACATGTTTGAGTCAGTAAAGTTATTTTTTCAAAATTCTTCCTGTAATATTACTTCTGTTTATTTGTAGAATCCCTTTCGAGATGTGGAATGTGTGTGTGTTCCTGAGGGAAAACCAGTTTCCTTGTGTGCTCCAAAGGTTGAAGTTTTTACTCAGGTGAGTTTTCAGTTCACTATTGTAGTACAAGTGATGAAGTCGGAAGGGCACGAAGAGAATGATGACTTAGTTGAAATTAGCCATATGAAAAATAATAATTATGTAGGGAATATATGGCAAAATAGACTGTACTGAAATTGATCACCAGAAATCTGCAGCAAGATGAAGCTACGTCCCATATCTCGAGATGGTCCCTTGTTCTTCTGCACGAACACTTTGGAGATGCGCCTTCCCACTCCCCAGATGTTATGTCCGTATCAGATGATAGACCTAAAAATGTTCACGAATTACAAGAGAAGATACAATATTTTTTGTGTCGTTGTGGCAACCTGTCTTCATCATCATGTTCTACAATCTATTGGACCATTGAATAATTTGTGAGACATGAGGGGCTCATTTTGAAGACATGCTCTCATGCCTCATTTAGGTACTTGTTGCTGTCATCTTCTTGCATGTTGTAAGGACATAATCTGATATTTGTAGCAATTTCAGTTTGGTTTAGCTGCATAATACATATACCAGGTGAACCAGCTTTTAGGCCTTCTACCTGTTAATGCCAGTCACAGTAGTTATGCAAATAATTCAAAATCCTTTCTGAAATATTACTTTTGTTCTTCCTAGGATCCTCTCAGAGATGTGGAGGGTGTGTATGTTTCTGAGGAAAAACCAGTTTCCTTGTATACTCCAAAGGTTGAAGATTCTTCTGAGGTGAGTTTTCATGGCACATTGCGGCACTCTTTGCATGACTTAACGTGTGATGAAATCAGGAAAACATAACAAGAATGATGAGTTACTAGAAGTTGTCATATTATAACCAGATGCCCTTTATAATACAGAGTATTGTCAGCCACCTGAACTCATTATTCCCTATAGTTACTCAAATAATGCAAAATTAAAGTCAAGGAATATCTCGACCAAGGACCTAGCAATGTTTCTAATTTCTGTTTACTTGTCTCAGAGTTAACAAGAAACATATAAAAGTTGTGCCACTAAACAAGCAGTGAGCACAGCAGTGACATGATTATTTCCAGGAAGCCGATGTCTAAATTAAATTAAATTAGACCAAGCTCGATAGCTGCAGTCGCTTAAGTGCGGTCAGTATCCAGTATTCGGGAGATAGCGGGTTCGAACCCCACTGTCGGCAGCCCTAAAGATGGTCTTCCGTGGTTTCCCATTTTCACACCAGGCAAATGCTTAATTAAGGCCACGGGCGCTTCCTTCCCACTCCTAGCCCTTTCCTATACCATCGTCGACGTAAGACCTATCTGTGTTGGTGCAACGTAAAGCAGCTTGCAAAAAAAAAGAAATTAAATTAGAGAACTCTTATTCTTCTTACAATGACCTGGCATTTACTTATAAACTTAGCTTTGTCCTTTCTGTTTCCTTTTCCTGTGCATGTCCGTGATGATTATTATCTGAGTCTTCCTCCATCAGAATAGGAGATCTATCAAGAGTGTTGAAGTCTGCCTCTTGATGGAGCTAGGATGCTGAAACGAGCTTGGCAGAATGGAAAGGAATGGATTTAAAAAAAACTTGGATTGATGAGAGGAGGTTGCCCTTGTCTCTATTCCACGGATGGCAGTCGTGTACTTTTGAACTCCCCATACCCATTTGCTTTATTCTTCATCTCAGATTGGGGTTTTTTCCCTGGTAGCAAAATCGTGAGAACTACAAAATCTTCATTGCAGAATCCTCACTATAAACTGTATGGGATGCATCAGCTGACTCAGATAAATAAGACCGAAGAGATCATCTTGGTTACCCCAAAAATAGAGCCACTCTCTCCTCAGACACCTGTAGCTGGAGACGTAAGTACTATATTTTCTTGATTTGGAAAGTAAATGTTAATACTAAGCACTTACCATAACAGATACTCTTGAAACCTAACACTGTTACCCCAAAACTACAAGAGCTTGTGATTTAAATTAATTTTGTAGATAATTTGTCTAATTTTCTGTTAAATTATAACTGTTAGGTTCTTCATTCTGCTGAATCTATTCTGTGAATAAAATTTGTGAAGTACTTGAACCAAGTGAGTTGTCTGTGCAGTTACAGTGTGCAGCTGCGAGCTTGCATTTGGGAGATAATGGGTTTGAACCCCACTGTCAGCAGCCCTGAAGATTTTTTCCATGGTCTACCATTTTTACACCAGCCAAATGCTGGGGCTGTACCTTAGTTAACGCCACTGCTCCTTCCTTCCCACTCCAAAATTTTTTTCCCTATTGCTGCCAAAAACCTATCTGTTTCAGTGTGATGTAAAGTAAATTGTAAAAAAGCCCACCTGAGAAATGAAGTTGTTTCTTTTCCAGTAGAATTCTGTTATCAACGTTTTCAGGTAGGTTATAAATTTATTTATTCATAAATTAGTTTTAGCCAACTGAAGAACTAAGTCAAACTGAGTCAAAATTGCTTCAAATATCACAAATGTTGTTTTTAAGACGACTTGTATGTCAACATGGTAAAAAATGCTCTAATATTTGCTTATATTTATGGTACTCTTGCTACTGAAGTTTAGAATGCACAAGGTTATAATTATTGTGATAATTTCACAATAAGTTTAGAAGTATTTTAATCCCACAAAAGTTGTGCTTTTCCAAAAAATACTTTTGATATTGCACCCGTCCACCTCCCGAGTCCCAGACTAGCATTAATCTCAGGGGTGTCGGTTCATTGTTTAAGTCAACAAATATGTAAATATAGAGGCCTCGATGAACACGGGAATGAACGGAGCAATTAAAAATAAAATGGGGAATGCTCGATTGTAAATATGAATTTAAGGACTCCATGATAGGACTAGGAAGTGACATTTAAATTGAAAAAGGGCATAACATCAAACTACAATAAAAAGATTATGAGAATGGTTTCCTTTGAAATAATTACCAGAAGGAGCAGTTTATTGCGCCATGCAGCGCACGGAATTTTGGTACATTTGGCAACAACAATTAAATTTCTCATACGTTACATAAAACAAATCACTTGCTATACCGCAAGTGGTAACAATATGCTGCTGAGTTTATCCTGAAATAAAATGACATTTTGGGGTATAATTTACAGATCGATTATGTTTGAATCGAACCGTCGTTCCAGGAAGAGCCTTCCTTATATCGAGAGCCCGAGCATAATTATGTTTATGGTCGGCTTCTCAATTTAACCTAGATGTAGTGCCCCGGCTATCTACATTTTTCCAATGCCGGTACTCGGACTGGATAATGTCTTCGTGATCATAAGGAACTGTATTACATGAACAGGCCCTATCTTACGATATCCAGCCGATGCCATACCACTGAATTAACATTTATATTTTATTTACACCTGATCTGAAATATTTCAAAGTGGCCTCAGTAGACTACTGGCACAAATGAGATAACGAGGTGCGGTGGGAAATACCGTGCTGATGACCTCTATTCGCATTGCAAGCGAAGTAAACAAACACACCAAGTATTACAGTAACTTGTCTCGCGCGGAAGCCGTACGATAACGAAGTAACCAAAAATGACTATTATTATTATTATTATTATTATTATTATTATTATTATTATTATTATTATTATTATTATTATTATTATTCAAACTATACGATCAGAGGGATGTTGTCATCAATTATTTAATTAACTATCATCAGCATATTCCTGCCTCCATGAAATTATCATTATTGACATTATTATTATTTTTATTATTATTATTATTATGCGGGACGCAAACACATAGGTTATTACTGTTATTATTATGATTATCTCTCTCTTGTGATTATTACTATTATTATTATTATTATTATTATTATTATTATTATTATGCTCGACGATTCCTGGCACTGTCGCGTGTGATTATTATCGTCATTATTATGCGGGACGCAAACACATTGGTTATTACTGTTATTATTATGATTATCTCCCTCTTGTGATTATTATTATTATTATGGCATCACTCAAGATTTTATTATTATTATTTTTATTATTATTATTAATGAACCGGTCACTTCCGCCAAAAATGCATTAAGATATTGGTCGCGATTACAATTATTCAATGATCAACCAAAAGACGTCATTACTATTATTATTATGACAATTATTATTAATCTGACCACGATGATTTATCATCGTTCTAACGTTGTTATTATTATTATCGGTTGCATATTATCATTTAGATTCCTTTTTAACATCTTTACCATCGCCCATTTAATTATCACGGTCCAACCTTTTATCTGCAATATTTGTTATTATCATCACGGCATCATGATTGTCATCTCTCGTCATTACAAAGATTACAACATACGGTCATTTATGAGGACTCTGAACTCTCATTATCCTTAGATCCGTAGTATCTCACCCAATAGCTGCGCAGTCTATTTATTTCATACATGCTGTCACGGGTTCGAATTCTATCCGCTACGTAATTCAGTATTTCTCTGTGACACTGCCCATGTATTTTACACTCATTTCAATATGCTAAGTGTTTCTCATACAGAATTTATATCCCTTTCTATCTCAATATTCCTTTATTCATTTATTTCTCACAGAATTATCAACTGACTTATATATTCCACTTCTGACATCGTATGACATTGTATTATCTGACTGCAGGTTCTTTATCACCTTTCTATTCACATTCGATTTACATGGTAGTTCATTCACCACAAATAATCGTAACAGTCTGAAATTATATTTACCAAAATTTGACAACCATGGTTTCGTAATATTAGTCATATGTGTTCCAGCTAATGAATTGCAAATTTAAGACACGACATTCATTCGTAAAATTATTGGACTGTAATTTAAACAACACGTTCATTAACATGTACGGATATTAGCACCGATATTATTATTCAATATTATTAATTGATCAAATTAAATTATCACACACTTTAATTCCGAATTAAAACGACATCCCGTCATTAAATTATTCTCGATAATCTCAACACATTATCACTCAAATTTTATTATTAACCACTGTTCACGTAAAATTCCGATATCTCATGAATTATTATTATTATTATTAATCTCACTTCTCACAACTTGTACCACCTCATTTTGAAAATATGAACACACTGATAAAAACAACAACACAGCTGGCATGACAAGGCTGAATTTTCCTTAACATTATTATATAACTTGTCAACTGACTGACAGAAAAGCACACTTTGGGTCGATCTGAATATTACAACAAAATCAAATGTCAAACATAAACTCTTGACTATAAAGAAATATGAATGCATGCATGACTTAACTCACTACCCTATATCTACAAAATTTATATCTACAACAATCTGAAATATATAAGCAGACCCGATATTTACTTTATTATTACCTAATCCTGTCCGTGCTACAATTTAGAATGGTGTCGTGAAGCGACCCATCTTGTTACATAAGGTAACCAAGTCAAATCAAATTATTCCCATTTTCCCAATCACGCTAACATTTCCCAAATATTATATACATATGAATGGGTGAAAACCATAACGGTATAAGTGACATTTCTTTAAAAAATGAGTTAAGTGCAGGATGTAACTCCAGGAGGATGTACCCTTTCACCAACCAGGGGATACAAGTGATAGCGGTAATATTCTGCGCTCTAGTGATGGGTGGTATAACTACAAATACATTGCTTTATATGAGTGTTGAAGATGTTTAAATGTCTTTTTCTCTGAATGACTAAAATGTTACTTATACCGTTATGGTTTTCACCCATTCATATTGCACTCATCTGGTTATGTGATATCCATTGCAGCTTAGCAGAGGAGAGACCATTACGGCCCCGTTCTGCCGTTCTATTCGCCCATACTTGCTGGCGTTACTCCACAAAAGATTTCCTGGCACATCGCCATCTTTATACTAATATTTTAAATATCACACTACTTCACCATTGACATTGTTAACACTAAAGTTGATTTATACAGAACAAATTAACACCCTAGACCCAAATGATTCTTATTTTACACTGTTTGAACTTCGTCCTTTTTACCGCACAAAAGGACATGGACACATACGATGGATTGTCGAATTGTACGCCTGGTGCGATTTACGTTGTCCGACGCGATACACCCGATTTATATGGCACTTTTTTGAAGTGTTCATGATAGCGGTTCCATCTTCCAAAGTACCGGCTATTATTCCCTCAAGGTACTGTTCTTCACACAGTATTCTATTTCTGCACTTATTGCTGTGCAATTGAAATTTATATTACTCACTCTTATAATGCAATTAATTGACTTCACTACGATATTTATAACTGGCAAACCCTGTCCTAAGTTAACTACTTCCAGTTCATGGTGCTCGAGTGCGATCACATTTTATAAGTACCGGCGGATGCTTGTGCCAATAAATGTTGAGTTACTGTAAGCACGACAGGTTTGAAGTCAGCTGCGAACAACGGTTCAGCTCCAGAGATTCATTTCAAGTGTGTTTTTTGAGTGTCCCTTGCGCTCATATATATGGACGAAGCTTTCCCTCGCGGATTCCTTGACGTCATGTCCATGAGGGAGGGGGTGGATTTTTAATATCGGTACTTGCATTCTGAATTGGATGTTATAATTTATATCACATTTATGCACTCCTCTAGAATAGACACTGGATTAAATATGAACTCCTGACGATCATAGATTTCGGAGATATGGATGGATTTCACTCCTGATTTTTTGGTGCCTTCTAAAGCGTCTATCTCCACGTTGTCGTCTCTCAGTCAATGGCAATCGAGCAGCTCAGATTCCAAGAAAGTCTTTCTTCAGTTAAGTTAATTTGCTATTTATTATTAATTATTCTTCCACATATGACATCTAAAAAATTCCGTAAGTTGATCCAGATAACTGTAATAATTTATTGATGAATATATTCAAAGCTGCTTTTATTCTTTCCCCCAGATCCCTCAAGATGGTATCCCTGAGTCGCCATCTAAATTTTTGTGATTGGACTACAAGTGCGCACGTGGTTTAAGTTTCCACCTGGAACAACCTGGGCCAACGATTGTCGCAGAAAACACTGTACTTTTCCGTTCTCTATTTCCGAGAACTCGTGACGTAGCGGAAATTTTTCGTCCGCCCAGAATATACTCTCACAGTGTTCAAGTTGCAGAATCCCCATTGTCTCAAACTAGCCTTTCTCCTTCTGACCAGAACTTATTTGTGGACATGTATTTTCCAGGTCACCAAACTAATGAGCTCTCCTGCTGTGAAGCAGCTCTATGTTGTTGTGACAGACTAAGCTCCACGGCTCCAGTCTGTCGGGTAACCAACTTTTATTTCAACATTACTCGTATGGAATAAAATTTTCTGTACTCCAATAAATGTACCATATATTATTTCATAAATCAAATTATGATTGACTTTGGACCCCATTCACTCGGGTTCAATATGCATTTTTTTAACGGGTTTTTGTAAAATTCAATAAATGTTTTCACTTCATGGATTGATACATAAATCTCAGAAACTATTGAAGAGAGAGAGCTGAATTTTTGTACAGAACTCTTAGGCAGATATCTGATAAATTTAGACAATTTTTAGTGTACTAGATGAAATAATTCCTATATTTAGTTAGAATCATCTGCTGAAAATTTTCCATAACTTTTGTTTGTAAATATGAAAATTCACTCTGTAGGATTCTCATACACACTAGAAATGTAATAATTGCCGACTTTGAAGTTTAGATTAAAGTGAACATCTGTGAAAAATTTCATTCCAGTAAAATTGCTGCTTTCTCAGATACATGTACCAGCTCATGAAGTGACAAACTTTATTGAATGTTATAAAAACTTATTAAAAAATTTATCAGAAAAGTAATTTTTGGGAAAGCACTACTTTTATGGGTTTGAAATACTTGTAAAGGTATAGTCAAGTTATCCTGACAATTCTAACCTTGAGCATTCTTAATTTCAGTAGCAGGAGTACCATAAATATAAGCAAATATTAGAGTATTTTCAATAATGTTCACTAGAGTTCGTGGTTTATAGCATTAAAAAATTAGAGATTTAGCGTTTTTATTTTCAAATTTAGCATTTTGTAGCATCTAAATTTCTCAAATTTAGGGTTTTGTAGCAAATTGGTTAAAAATAGGCATAATTTGCTAATCGAAACCAACTTTCAACCTATTAGGTCGTGTTAGGTACATTTACTGTGTGTTGAAGAGATGTTGAGTACAGAACAAAAATGGCCAACCATACACCAGTGGAATCCAAGCCCACAGCCTTTGAATTCACGTAGAAAATAAGACAAACATCAACATAAGACTGCAAGAAGTACGGTATTAACCCACACGCATGAATATGCCTAGTTACACATTTACAAACACAATTTCAAATTGAAAAATACTATTCTGAACGTATTTATTTATCACAGTACAACACACCTACAAGGAACAGGAATTTCAATGATGATTGAAGTACAACATGCCAATTGTTTAAACGCTGTCCTCCTTCATTCGAGACCGCCAATCAGTTACAAGTATCTTGTACTTGCTAAAAAAAATTCTACATCTGCACTGTTCGTGGAGGCCCAAATGCATACCAGTGCTGCCACGGCAAAGGAAGGACTGCAAAAC
Source organism: Anabrus simplex (assembly GCF_040414725.1). Taxonomy (NCBI): domain Eukaryota; kingdom Metazoa; phylum Arthropoda; class Insecta; order Orthoptera; family Tettigoniidae; genus Anabrus; species Anabrus simplex. The sequence goes on along the minus strand of NC_090276.1, from coordinate 83,806,043 downwards.
ATTTCTTTCTTCAAGTCTTTGATTGCAAAGTCGGCACATCAATATAGGCCTATCTGTATCACTTACATAAAAATGTCCCGATTTGTGACTCGGCATGCTGTTTGATCGTCACTTCGTTTCTACCCATGGCTAGCAGACAATAAAATAAATTGCTACCATACTTTAAAACAGAACTACTGCTCAACACCAATGTCAGGAATAACCGACTATGATCAAGGGTCAACACAAAGAGAATGAACATCTGTGAGTGAAAGATATTCCACACATTGAATTATTTAACCCTTTGGCCCACCGTTACTTGTGAAAAGAAATATTCCCTTGCATAACATTTATTTATTTTTTTCATCAATTTAACATAAATTTGATTAATCACATGCATAAGAATACACAGAGCAAAGTGAGCGTTTAGCTCATCTATAGTAACAGTAAACCAATGTTTTTGTTCGTAAGTATTACTGGTTACAAGGGAAGCAGATAAATTAGCAAGAAATATAGAGGCATAGGCATTGGTTTCCCTAGTAACATGATCCCAGAGCTGTGGGGTTAGAAATTCATTCCCTACATCCATTTCTTTCAGATTATTTCCCAACCCCCTCCTCACTATAGAGTGAATTTCAGCACTATTTTCAAGCCAGTTACGAATAACCTCATCCACGCTTGGATGCTGCCATCTTCTTCTTCTTCTTGCTGATTGGGGGGCGGTTTGAATGTTACCCAGTTGCAGAATTATGGGGATTATCAGCCCGTTTATTGTTTAAAAAACTTTCCACACAAAACACACTTAATATTATCTGTCTCACTTGTATACTTTTAGCACTCATGTATACACATGTCGATGTCTATAAACTATGTACGAAGTCGAAGAACAGTTGTTGTAATGTTGATAACAAAAGAATGTAGGAGTTTAAGACCTGTGATGAAACTAACAAAAGAAGATCAATTGTTTACAAAGTTAATTTAGTATGATCAAGAAACTGATTTAAAAGTGTAATTATATTGGGAGAAGTTTCAAATAGTAAACAATGAATGCTTGTTGGCAAAAGTATGTGTAATTTTATTAATTGCTTGAATAAAATATGGTGAGAGGTTGAATATTGAGGGCATTGAAAAAGCAGATAGTTACTATCGCCGTCAGGATTTCCACATATACAGTATGGGAGGTTAGAAATGTTAAAGCGGTATTTATATGAAGGGGTTAATGTGTGATTAAAGCGCAATCTTATAATGTTAATAACATGTCTTCGGGTATATGAGCCTTTTAGATACCAAGGTTTCAGTGGAATATATGGTTGTAATTGATAATAGAATTTCCCTTTAGTACTCGAAGTATGTTGCCATATGTTCTGCCAAGTTTGAAGAACATCATGTTTGAGAATTGGAAAATAATCTGTAATAGGAGTCTTTATCTGAAGGGGATCAGAAGGGGAGTTACTAGCTGCTTTCACGGCGAGATCAGCTTTGTCATTACCTGTGTGTGCTGAGTGTCCCTTTATCCATATTAAATTGAGATAAACTCCTGAATTCTCAAGTTGATATAGCATTTGTTTAACATCATATAAATATCCATTATAAGACTGTGTGGTGGTACTTAGAGCTTGTAGCACACTTTGGGAGTCAGTAAAAATGTTTACTTTATGAAAGGAATGTTGTTGAACATAAAATATTGCCTGCCGAATTGCAAAGAGTTCAGCTGTAAAGATAGAAATATGATTTGGTAAATGATACTGATAGATTGTAAGTGTATTGGAATCAAAAAAGGCCGCTCCTACACCGTGTTGAGACTTCGATCCATCTGTATATATATTTACGTCACATCCGATTGACGAGATTTTGAGTTTCTTAGTCACTGAAGAAAATAATGAGGTACTTTGTAGGGGATGTGGGGTAATGGATGAGGATTGAATAGTAATATGTGGTATAAAGTTTTAGAGTATCATATGGGAAAGAAGGCATGTGTAACTTAGGAGCTCGTAGTAACGAGGAGCGAATAACTTGCATCTCAACATAAGCCTGATATAGCGCAGGAGTTCTTGTGTTTTTTGGAGGGCGTTGGCGATAATATTCATAAAGAAGTTGCAAGTTCGGTATGAGGATGAAACGTGATAGAGCAAGATGTTTTAAGATATATTTTTTTTGCAAGCATTAAGCGTCTAATGACAAGGGGGCATTCACTTGTTTCAACCAGTAATGCATTTGTGGAGGTAGTTTTGAGAGCATCAGTACAAAGTCTTAATGCTTGGTGTTGAATTACATTGAGTTGAGATTAAGGTGGTTTCTGATGCTGTATCAATAATGTGAGCACTGTAATCCTTATATGAGCGTATAGTTGCTTGGTAGAGCATTAATGTGATTGAGGGTTCTGCTCCCTACTTACGCCTAGTAACTGTTTTTAGAATTTTGAGGTAACCATCTGGTTTTCTTCGTAAGGTCTGAATATGTTGTTTCCAAGTGAGATTACGGTCAAGAAGTATACCTAAATATGTATGGTGATTGGTGAAGGGAATACTGAAACCATCAAAGGAAATAGGACTATTATCAAATGAGCGTTTATGTGTGAATACCATTGCAGCACACTTGAAATGGAAAGTTGTAGACCATGAGCGCTAAACCAAAGTAATACTTTGCTCATAGCTGTAGATGTCACTTGTCGGCATTCTTCAATGTTTGTATGTGTAACATAAATAACAAAATCGTCCGCAAAGGCTAACACTCTAGCAAATGGTGTTACAATTTGTTCTAAGTCACTCATGTAAAAGGCAAATAATATTCCACTTAATATTGCACCTTGAGGCAAACCATGAGATGTCTGTCTACTCGGAATTTGGTAGTGTGCTGATTTAATAGTTAAAGTACGATACGAAAGTAATTGATATAGGATAAATAGAAATTTGAAAGGGAATCCGTTCATAGCTAGTTTTTCCCATAGTAGGTGTAACGGTACCAAATCATAGGCACCTTTTATATTGAGAAATATAGTAATAGTACTCTGTTGTCTCCAACAGGCTAACAGAATATCAAGAATGAGTATATTAATTGGATCTTGGGTGTGTGTTTGAGTCATCAGTCCATAGACTGGTTTGATGCAGCTCTCCATGCCACCCTATCCTGTGCTAACCTTTTCATTTCTACGTAACTATTGCATCCTACATCTGCTCTAATCTGTTTGTCATATTCATACCTTGGTCTACCCCTACCGTTCTTACCACCTACACTTCCTTCAAAAACCAACTGAACAAGTCCTGGGTGTCTTAAGATGTGTCCTATCATTCTATCTCTTCTTCTCTTCAAATTTAGCCAAATTGATCTCCTCTCACCAATTCGATTCAGTATCTCTTCATTCGTGATTCGATCTATCCATCTCACCTTCAGCATTCTTCTGTAACACCACATTTCAAAAGCTTCTATTCTCTTTCTTTCTGAGCTAGTTATTGTCCATGTTTCACTTCCATACAATGCGACGCTCCACTCGAAAGTCTTCAAAAACATCTTTCTAATTCCGATATCAATGTTTGAAGTGAGCAAATTTCTTTTCTTAAGAAAGCTCTTCCTTGCTTGTGCTAGTCTGCATTTTATGTCCTCCTTACTTCTGCCATCGTTAGTTACTTTACTACCCAAGTAACAATATTCATCTACTTCCTTTAAGACTTTGTTTTCTAATCTAATATTTCCTACATCACCTGCCTTCGTTCGACTGCACTCCATTACTTTTGTTTTGGACTTATTTATTTTCATCTTGTACTCCTTACCCAAGACTTCATCCATACCATTCAGCAACTTCTCGAGATCTTCTGCAGTCTCAGATAAAATAACAATATCATCGGCAAATCTCAAGGTTTTGATTTGCTCTCCTTGGACTGTGATTCCCTTTCCAAATTTCTCTTTGATTTCCTTTACTGCCTGTTCTATGTAAACATTGAAAAGGAGAGGGGACAAACTGCAGCCTTGCCTCACTCCTTTCTGGATTGCTGCTGCTTTTTTAAAGCCCTCGATTCTTATCACTGCAGACTGATTTTTATACAGGTTGTAGATAATTCTTCGTTCTCGGTATCTGATCCCTATCATCCTCAGAATCATAAATAGCTTCTTCCAATCAACATTATCGAATGCCTTTTCTAGATCTACGAATGCCATGTACGTGGGCTTGTCCTTCTTGATTCGATCCTCTAAGATCAGACGTAAAGTCAGGATTGCTTCACGTGTTCCTACATTTCTCCTGAAGCCAAATTGATCTCCCAACTCAGCTTCAACATGTTTTTCCATTCTTCTGTAAATAATACGTGTTAAAATTTTGCAGGCATGAGATACTAAACTAATGGTGCGGTAGTTTTCACACCTGTCAGCACCGGCTTTCTTGGGAATAGGTATAACAACATTCTGCCGAAAATCGGATGGGACTTCTCCTGTCTCATACATCCTGCACACTAAATGAAATAACCTTACCATGCTGGTTTCTCCTAAGGCAGTCAGTAGTTCAGAGGGAATATCATCAATTCCAGGTGCCTTGTTCCTATTTAGGTCACTCACAGCTCTGTCAAACTCTGACCTCAAAACTGGGTCTCCCATTTCATCAGCATCAACAGCCTCTTCATGTTCCAGAAACAAATTATCTACATCGTTACCTTGATACAACTGTTGGATATGCTCCTGCCATCTTTCTGCTTTGTCTTCTTTCCCTAGAAGTGGCTTTCCATCTGAGCTCTTAATATTCATGCACCTAGATTTCCTTTCTCCAAAGGTTTCCTTGATTTTCCTGTATGCAGCATCTACCTTTCCCAAGACCATACAGTCTTCGACATCCTTGCACTTCTCCTTCAGCCATTCTTCCTTAGCTACCTTGCACTTTCTATCCACTTGATTCTTTAATCGCCTGTATTCTTTTCTGCCCTCTTCATTTCTAGCATTCTTGTATTTTCGTCGTTCATCAATCAGGTCTAGTATCTCCTGAGTTATCCACTGATTCTTAGTTGATCTTTTCTTCCTTCCTAACATTTCTTCAGCCGCCCTACTGACTTCATTTTTCATGACTCTCCACTCTTCCTCTATTGTGTTTCCTTCAGCCTTTTCATTTAGTCCTTGTGCAACATGTTCCTTGAAACAATCTCTCACACTCTTTTCTTTCAACTTGTCTAGATCCCATCTTTTTGCATTCTTTCCTTCCTTCAATTTCTTCAACTTCAGATGGCATTTCATGACCAACAAGTTGTGGTCAGAGTCCACGTCTGCTCCTGGGAAAGTTTTGCAATCCAACACCTGGTTTCTGAATCTCTGCCTAATCATAATGAAGTCTATTTGATACCTTCCAGTGTCTCCAGGTCTCGTCCACGTATACAGCTGTCGTTTGTGGTGTTTGAACCAAGTATTGGCAAGGACTAAATTATGATCAGTGCAGAATTCAACCAGCCGACTTCCTCTTTCGTTCCTTTGTCCCAATCCGAATTCTCCTACTGTACTACCTTCTCTTCCTTGGCCTACCACTGCATTCCAGTCTCCCATCACAATTAGATTCTCGTCACCTTTTACATATTGAATTAAATCTTCTATCTCCTCATATATTCTTTCGATTTCTTCATCATCCGCTGAACTAGTAGGCATATAGACCTGCACTATTGTGGTGGGCATTGGTTTGGTGTCTATCTTGACAACAATAATTCTTTCACTATGCTGGTCGTAGTAGCTTATCCGCTGCCCTATTTTCTTATTCATTATTAAACCAACTCCTGCATTTCCCCTGTTTGATTTCGTGTTGATAATTCGGTAGTCGCCTGACCAAAAATCCTGTTCTTCCTGCCAACGTACTTCACTTATACCAACTACATCTAACTTTAGTCTATCCATCTCCCTTTTCAGATTCTCTAACCTACCACAACGATGCAGACTTCTAACATTCCACGCTCCGACTCGCAGAATGTCAGTATCCTTCTTTCTGATGATCGCCCCCTCTCGTGTAGTCCCCACCCGGAGATCCGAATGGGGAACTAGTTTACCTCCGGAATATTTCACCCGGGAGGAAGCCATCATCAGTACATCATTCATACAGAGAGAGCTGCATGTCCTCGGGAGGTAGTTACGGCTGTAGTTTCCCGTTGCTTTCAGCCGTGTAGCAGTATCAACACAGCTAAGCCATGTTGAGTATTATTACAAGGCCGTATCATTCAATCATCTAGACTGCCGCCCTTGCAACTACCGAAAGGCTGCTACCCCCCTTTCGATGAACCATTCGTTAGTCTGGTCTCTCAACAGATACCCATCCGATATGGTTGCACCTGCGGCTCGGCTATCTGCATCATTGGGACACGCAAGCCTCCCCACCGCGGCAAGGTCACATGGTTCGCAGAGGAGGGGATCTTGGGTATTACGTCCTTTTATGAAGGCATATTGGAATTTGGGAAAAAGGTTATAGGTGATCTAGCAACCAAATTAGTCACTGTATTATGATTTTACAACAGGTTTTGCATATGCAAGAACTGAATACTATTCCGCAGAAATGATCTGGGGTATCAGGAAGTTTATGTGGCTTTAAAATATGTTTTAAATGAAAATTGTTCCATTGAGTGGGAATGCGCGCTGTGTGTAGGATATCATTATAATAGTGGAGGAGTGAAAGTTGTGGCAGAGATGGGAGTAGTCAGAGCATTGTGTAAGTTATAGAATCAGGGCTAGGGGAAGAACTATTTGCAGTTAACATAACACCTCGTATTTCATTTAATTGTATTGGTTGTGTTAAAGTAGAAAAATAAGGGTGTGTTGTATATGAGGGCAAAATGAATTAAGGTATAATATAATCAGGTGTGAGGGAATTGAGAAAGGAACAGAGAACGGTTCGTGGGAAAGGTTGCTGTGATTGATGGTGAAAGGCTCTTGTAATCATTCGTATAACATTCCACAAATGGGTTGCTGGGATATGAGAAGTTAATGATGACATGAATGTTTTCCAGGCATTTCTCTTTATAGTATTAAAAATAAGTTTAGTTTTAGTGAAATGTCGCTTTATTTTTAAATAATTTGCGTGCGTTATCGATTGACGATAGGTTTTAAATAGAATCTTGCGGTGTTTAATGAGTTTGTGACATTCCTTGTCCCACCATTGTATAGTCTGAAAGGGCTGGGAAGAAGATAAAATTATTGTTTTGAATGGGTGATAAGTATTTAAATAATTATTCAGAATTGTAAGAAGAGTTGAAAATGTAGGATTACAACCATGCACACGTGTAAATGAATGATTGAGGTACCTGCTGAGATTTACAAAACACAACTTTATTATTCGCTTCAAATGCAAAATACACTATTTACACAAATAAAAATGAAATTTAACTTGAAGCAAATGAATTAGGAATCTTGAGAAAGAGTCTATCTTTTGTACACTATATACAAGTTTACAGTATTTACATCCACTTCTATCTCGAAAAGATAGTCCTTGATATGAAAAGTCGATAGTCGAAAACTATCAGAAGTACTGACATAAATGTTTTGGAAAGTCCTTCCTTGTTGAGTTCATAAAGGCAAGTTCAATGTTGGAAGAATTCTTACTTGGCGAAACCAAGGGAGCTTGCATTCATTAGGGAAATATAACGGTATGTAATAGTATGACTGGATATGGGCAGCGGAAGAGGAGCGGTGACCAGAGGTGAGACCTCGTACTGCCAGAAATTCAGTCCACCTGGTCTAAGCACATTTTCAAGAGGAGTAGCCTCCGTGCTCGACGTAGGGTGTATTCTGGAGCTGGACACCGGGGCAAGTGGGCATCTGGACAGGCTGGGAGTTCCTCTTTATAGTACACACACGACTGTTCAGGCACGCGCACTGAGGGCTGCGCGTCGAGGCTAGAAGAATGACACATGGCGCGCGTGTAGCTGGCTGGCGGAGCGAGAAGTGAGCGCCGGACATACAACACCCTCCCCTCCTAAATACGCCGGTACGGCGTGAAACGGCGGCGGCTGCGATGCTGGGCCGGAGCTGCTGATGTCTCTGTTGGATTGTCCGGAGCTGGGACCGGGCGGAGTGGCGCTGTCTCGTCCTGAAAGGAACCCATTGTTATTAAATGGTCTAAAGCTCGTTCAGCAATAGATTTATCTGGCTGAGCAATAGAATCAATAGCTGGACATGGGCGGTAGCGCAGACGTATCTGGTCTTGATGGCGGCAGATACGTTTCTCCGTAGTCTGTATTTCGTAGAGACGATGACCCAAAGATCTGCAGATGACTCCAGGTATCCAGAGTGGGTTTGACCTGAATGTCCGGGTGTAGACCTTGTCGTTGACTGAGAACTTCGTTGGTGAGGTCTGAGACTGGGCCGGAATAGGCTGCAACAGAGAAAGTAAAGTTCTGTGAGGTCGTCCATGGAGCTTTTGTGCAGGAGTGATATTATCAGCGCCGGGCAGAGTTCTGTAGTTGCTTAAGAGTTGGAGCAATGCTTGGTCTTTAGTTAAGCCTGAAGAGACAGCTTTTTTCATACTTCTCTTAAATGTTTGTACAAAGCGTTCAGCTTCACCATTAGATTGAGGGTGAAAAGGCGGTGCTAGGATATGACGAATGCCATTATATGTACAAAATTTCTTAAAAGCAGTAGGTGTAAATTGAGGTCCGTTGTCCGAAATGAGGACTTGAGGTAAGCCTTCTGTAGTAAATATCTTCTGTAGAGCACGAATGGTAGCTTCGGTCGTAGTAGTCGAATGCATATCCACTACATATGGAAAGTGCGATAGTGAGTCGATGACTATTAACCACATGGAATTGAGGAAAGGACCTGCGAAATCGATGTGAACTCGTTCCCATGGAGTAGTAGCAGGAGGCCATGAAGCTAGATCAGAAGACGGGGCGTTCTGATTCAGTTGACATTGTTCACAATGACGGATGAGCTTTTCGATGGCGGCATCAATACCGGGCCAGTAGCAGTGTTGACGTGCTAGTTGCTTCGTTCGGGATATACCCCAATGGCTTTGGTGTAATAATTCGAGAACTTGTTTCTGTAGGCTAAGTGGGATAACCACTCGGAAGATGGTGCCTGCTTCTAGGAGTACGACTCCAGCACGAGTCGTGAGACGATGCTGCATACGATGATAAGGTGCAAGGTGGGCGGGAAGATTGCTCTGAAGAGGCCAACCGTTGCGGATGTAAGTACGCACAGTAGCAAGTGTACTGTCCTTATCCGTAGCTTTAGCTATGCAGGTAGCATCAATAGGAAAACTGGAGACAGTATCTTCAAGTTCTATGTCCAACTGAAGACATTCAGATTCTTGAGAATCGAAGGCAGTATCAGGACCAACTGGTAAGCGTGAGAGGGCATCAGCATTACAATGCTGGGATGTGGCTCGATAGACAATCTGATAGGAATAATCAGAAAGGAACATGGACCATCTTTGAAGCTTTCTGAGGGAATTCTCAGGGATCTTATTACCAGGATGGAATAAGTGTACGAGAGGCTTATGATCAGTAATGATCAGGAAATGGTTGCCATAGAGATATTCATTGAAACGGCGAATACCAAAGATGATGGCTAAAGCTTCTTTATCTGTGAGTATCGACGTTGATGGTCATTAAGTGTTTTCGAAGCGAAAGCGATGGGGCGTTCCCGTCCATGACGATCCTTCTGGGAGAGAACGGCACCGACACCGTAGTCTGAAGCGTCAGCAGCTAGCGTGAGGAGCTTGTCGGGCTGAAAATGAGTGAGTTGTATAGCTTGAATTAAGGCGTTGTTGATGGTTTTCCATGCCTGTTGGCATTGCGGAGTCCATTGAAATTTAACACCTTTTTTACGTAGAGCGTTTAATGGAGCTGCCACTGTAGCGAAGCGGGGAATGAACTTATTCTAGTAGTTCGCTTTGCCTATGAAGGACTGGAGCTGCTTGAGGTTCTGAGGTGCTGGCATGTTGACGATAGCTGAGACATTCTGTGCACTAGGGCGAATTCCAGTCTTATCAAGGATATGTCCTAGGTAGTGAACTTGAGGCTGAAAGAATGTACATTTAGCGAGATTCGCTCGTAGGCCATTGTCTTTCAATTTCTGTAGAAGGAGGCGTAGATTGTTTAGATGTTCCTGATGATCTTTTCCCGTAACAATATCATCCAGGTAGTTAGCACAACCGGGAATGGAGGCAGTGAGTTGAGCTAAATAGCGCTGAAAAATAGCCGCTGAGGATGAAACACCGAATGGGAGCCGCTGGAGCTGGAGCAGTCCGAGAGGAGTGTTGAGTGTTAGAAATTTCTTAGAGTCTTCGTCTAAAAGTAGCTGGAGATATGCTTCTTTAAGATCAACTCGAGAGAAGAATTGTCCACCAGCGAGACGACGGAATAAGTCTTCTGGACGTGGAATAGGAAAGATATCTGTGTCGAGTTGTGCGTTGACTGTAGATCTAAAATCGCCACAAAGTCGAACATTACCATCAGGTTTCTTGATTACCACTAGTGGAGTAGCCCATTGACTAGAAGTAACTGGTACCACAATTCCAGTTTGTATCCATCTGTCTAATTCTTTCGTGACCAGGTCTTGAAGTGCTAGGGGTACTGGACGTGCTTTGAGGAAGCGAGGCTTAGCTCCGGATTTCAGCTGTATGTGAGCTGTATAGTCTTTTGCTGTTCCGAGCTGAGAGTCGAAGACTTCAGGAAACTGCTTTAGGAGATCGGTAACGTCAGAAGTAGGATGCAATGTAGATACAACGTTAATGTTGTCATGTATCTGGAAACCAAAGAAGTTAAATAGATCCATGCCCATAATGTTGGATGCAGTGTAGTTGTTAACTACGAGAAGAGGAATGGCCTTCTGAATTCCTTTATAACTAGCCTGAAGCTGGATTTGACCTTTAATGTCAATTTTCTTTCTGTTAAACGTCACAAGCTGGATGTCAGCTGGAGAGCATGAAGGGGAACCTAAGTCATGGTAGGTAGCCAGATTAATATTAGAGACAGGTGATCCAGTGTCTAATTGAAAATCGACAGATCGAGTAGAGAATGAGAGAGGAACGATGATCTTGTGAGAATTCCTTGTGGGCAGAATAAGATTGATCTGATCAACTTCCATGGCTTGGCGGGGCTGTATATGCTTCGGGCGTGCTGCAGGAGTCTTAGCAGGGCGGAGCGAACTCCGACATACAGTCTTAATGTGTCCAAGTTTATTACATCGTTCACAAGTGGCTTTGAAAAAACGATGGTCACGACGTTCATGATGCTTGAAACAGCCTCGGCAGGAAGGCAGGAGTTTCGAGGTGCTTTTAGAATTGGGCTTCCTTGTAGCATTACAAGAGGGAACCTGGCGAGAATGCTTGGTAGAGAGCGCCTTATCTGGACGGTTCACTGTAGCAGAGGACTTGCGGGCCTGAGTCGAGACTTGAGCAACTTCGTGTGGAGAAGCTATGGCTGCGGCAGTCTTGGTAGTAAGCTCATAAACCGTAGCAATACGCTGGACGTCTTCTAAAGAAGGGTTACTCTGCTTGACAGCGTCAAAACGTATCTTGTCTTCAGGAGTATGTAAAATTACCATGTCCCGAATGAGAGAATCAGTGTAGGGTGAACCACAACCGTCCTTGGAGCATATGAACTGGCAGGGTTTAGCTAGACCACGCAATTCAGTTATCCATTCAGTATGTGTCTGATGGGGTTGCTTTCTGCTCTGAAAAAATTTATAGCGAGCAGCCACTATGTGAGGAGCTTTGGCATAATGTTCAGTGAGACGGGCCAGGAGCTGTGCGAATGGTACCTCAGAAAGGTTTTCTTCTGGACCTAATTTACGTAGTAATTCACACGTAGCATTGCCAACTGAACTAAGAAATAGTGCTCGGCGGCGTTGATCATCTGTGACAGAATGGCAGATGAAATGCTGTTGTAAGCGTGCTAAATAAACTGACCATTCTTCCTTAGCCGGATCAAAAGCAGAGAACGGAGGAATAGCTGATGGCTGTGTAGAGACAGAAATAGCTTGAATAGCCTGAATTAATGCTGCCTGTTGTTGTTGCATAAACTGTTGTTGGTGCTGCTGTAAGGCTTGGAATACCGTAGCGAGTTGCTCAGCTGTAGCCATTGCGAGATGCGTGCAATAAAGAGCAAGGAGAGCTGTGTGTCAGAACTGGTTGTAGGCGCGACCTTGACCGGTAAATGCTGGGAGTGAGAGAGAGAGCAAGCAAACACGCTGGAGCGTGCCACACAGGTGGAGCGCACGACAGAGAGCTGTGGAATGTCTGTTAAGTGGGCGACACACTGGGCACTGATTGACTTCGTCGCCAATGTCTAAGTGTATGAGGGCACTGAGTTTGCTGTACCTCGTTATGAAGGAGTGGATGAATAGCAAGTTATTATCTTGTCGCCACAGAGTTGGTGACTGGGGCCGATGAATTGGAGTGTTTGTTGCGTTCCTTTTTTTTTTTTTACCTCGTCGCCATAGAGTTGTGTTGTAACCAAGGTTGAGATTTACAAAACACAACTTTATTATTCGCTTCAAATGCAAAATACACTATTTACACAAATAAAAATGAAATTTAACTTGAAGCAAATGAATTAGGAATCTTGAGAAAGAGTCTATCTTTTGTACACTATATACAAGTTTACAGTATTTACATCCACTTCTATCTCGAAAAGATAGTCCTTGATATGAAAAGTCGATAGTCGAAAACTATCAGAAGTACTGACATAAATGTTTTGGAAAGTCCTTCCTTGTTGAGTTCATAAAGGCAAGTTCAATGTTGGAAGAATTCTTACTTGGCGAAACCAAGGGAGCTTGCATTCATTAGGGAAATATAACGGTATGTAATAGTATGACTGGATATAGGCAGCGGAAGAGGAGCGGTGACCAGAGGTGAGACCTCGTACTGCCAGAAATTCAGTCCACCTGGTCTAAGCACATTTTCAAGAGGAGTAGCCTCCGTGCTCGACGTAGGGTGTATTCTGGAGCTGGACACCGGGGCAAGTGGGCATCTGGACAGGCTGGGAGTTCCTCTTTATAGTACACACACGACTGTTCAGGCACGCGCACTGAGGGCTGCACGTCGAGGCTAGAAGAATGACACATGGCGCGCGTGTAGCTGGCTGGCGGAGCGAGAAGGGAGCGCCGGACATACAACAGTACCCAATGTATGTGTCATTATTAAAATTTTTAAAGGAGCGTATGTTACTGGCTTGTTCAATAAATCGCATCGAGATTTGAGGTTTATTAATACCATAAGTTATGATAATCAGAAAATGGTCGCTTGTGTGGGTATCTGATAAAGTGTGCCAAGTAATATTTGGGACCAAAGCTGTACGACATAAAGTTAAGTCTACGGCGCTAGGAGGAGAATGGAAATTCTAAGTTCGCATAGAAGGAATTAGATATTTTTCCACCAATAGAGCATATAAAAAATCAGATAAAAAATTAGATGTATGGCTTTTCAGGTGTTTGCTCTATTAACCAGCGTTTCATCTTAGGTCTGACACTAGACTCTTCAGAGTGGGATGTGTCAGACCCTACCCACTGATGCTGGGTGTATGCAGGTGAACTTATCAGAAGCCTATTTAAGAGGCACAGTCTGACAACTGCATACGGGAGATAAAACTCCACAATGGAATTAATGCCCGCCTAGGATCTGATCTGATTTTTGATATGCTCTATTGGTGGAAAAATATCTGATTCCTTCTATGGTAACTTAGAATTTCAATTCAGAATTGCTAGGTGGGCATTAATTCCATTGTGGAGTTTTATCTCCCGTATGCAGTTGTCAGACTGTGCCACTTAAATAGGCTTGTGATGAGTTCACCTGCATACACCCAGCGTCAGTGGGTAGGGTCTGACACATCCCACTCTGAAGAGTCTAGTGTCAGACCTAAGACAAAATGGTGGTTAATAGAGCAAATGCCTGAAAAGCCATACATCTAATTTTTGATCTGCTAGGAAGAGAACCGGGAAGGGAGATTCGCGTAGGAGAACCATCATTTAAGTATCGTAAAATTATGCTGGTGAGAGAGACAAAGAATATGTGAACCCTTTGGTGTATCAGGTATACTTCCCCTTTCTGTATGGTGGCAATTTAAGTCACCAAACACAATGACATTTGAGAAGGAATCGAATTGTGAAAAAAATGGGACCATTGCAGTGTCGAGATATAAATATCTGGGGGGCAGTATATATTAACTAAATGAATATTATTATAGATGATGCCTACAACATAAGTTTGGGGAATTTGATTATGGATTGGAAAAGGCATATAGGCAAAGGAATTGTGAATACATATTGCCACGCCAGCGGATCCGGGCCATCTTGTCTTACAATATTATATCCCGGGAGAGTGAAATGGGAGTGTGATGTGAACCAAGTTTCTTGAAGCATAATAATATGGGCCAGGGTTTCCTGAATAAGTAGTTGTAATTCATGTTTTTTTGAATTACACTCCTAACATTCCATTGTAGGATGTTGATCATACATGTCTAGAATGTTTGCTATGTGATCACGTAATTTATAAACTACTTGAGTAAGTTGTGGCTCATTGCCCAGAGTTTGTATTAATCAGACTAATATTTGTTGAATTTCTTTTTGAAGATGGTCCTTCGTATTGTGGATCAGTTGGACCTGTGGGACCGACATATCTGTATTATACATATTTTGCGTGGTTGGCGTAGAAGGTTGAACAGTTGAGTTAGCTGATGTTGTAGTTGGTTGAGAAGCAAGTTGTTCCACAGGAAGATTTTCATTGCGGATGATGGACATATAACCCTTTTTATCATATCCTGGGGCAGGAGGAGGAGAATGCATAATAACCTGCGTGAATTTCCTTTTTCTGGGGTTTTCAGGAGGAGGTGTACGATCTCGGGATAATGGAGGAAAATGATTAGGGGTTTGTTCCGGGGAGTGTGCTTCTGCAAATGAAATATGTTCTGTGCTCATGATTTTTTCAATTTTACCTGGTATTTGTGATCCAGACAATCAGGGGATCCTGTCAAATGCTCCCGTTTACAAGATACACATTTTGTAAACTGTTCAGTACATTGGGAACATTTGCCACATCTGTGAGCTTGTGCTTTACAGTGTTTTTCGGTATGTCCATACCTCTGACATTTCTGGCATCTAATAGGTGTAAAAATAAATAGCTCGACATCTAAGTAAACTTTGTATAATGCTACTTGTTGAGGTAAAGTCTGTGCGCAAAAAATAACTTTAATGGATCCTGTAGGTAAATATTCGGTGGTGTTGTTTTGAACGACTTTTCGATTGAGTCGTTGTATAGTTCTTATAGGCACTGATGATTCAAGTAGGCGGAGTATTTCGTGATGTGATAAGTTTTTATCGACACCTCGTATAAGTCCTACACGTAGGACATTCGAAGAGGGGAGGCTTTGACTTTAAGGGTCTCAAGCAACTGGATTTCGTAAGAAGGTATTTGCCTGTGCTGCCGTGTGAAAGGTTACTTGAATACGGTTTCGTCCCTTGTGTTGCAGGGATTTTACATTTAAATCGTTTTCATAGAAACGTCGTCCTAAAGCCATAGGGTGTAATTGGCCTATATTTTTAGCAGTGGATGATTCCACAAACACTATATAGGGACTGTAATGGAACTTATTATAGTACTCCGGCACATTTGTAGACTGGGCTACAACACTGAGTTGTGTATTTTGTTGATCGCATGAAAGTTCCTTGTTCGGTGGAGTTTGCCCTTGTTGATTGGGTTTGCGTTTGATTAGTAGATTCTGCAGAAGAATTGTCTATAGATTCATCGTCCATATGCACTTCAATTTCTTTATCGACAATTAACTGATCACCTGTGAGGGGCAGATGCCCCCCATTGGAGGCAGCCATCGTTCACTTTGCACTCACTACACACACTAAAGCACACCAGCAACTGACACGCTGCTCACAATATCACTACTACACGACCTTCGTGCCTTATGGCAAGCAAGCAACTGAGGATGCTGCCATGATTGTTTACAACGAGCGGCAAACTTAGGTGCTTTTTATTTTATTTTTATTTTTTATTACTTCAGCTCAGAGTTACTATGTACACAGAGAAAATAGCTTCAGGTATCATCTGACATCAGTCGGGTAGGTTGCAAAACAAACAGAATAAATCACTCTGACCAGCTAACCGCGATAATGAACTTATAAATGTTCCGTGCACCAGGACGGAAGTGTCCGTCAAAGTATGTTACTACCTTACGATCACAATGGGCGCCATAATAATTCTTTCTCCTGAAATAAATAACAACATATATCTTATTTTTAAGAAAACTGCATCGTTTTTAAAAAAAGATATGTTTATTTCGTATAAAACCGAGAGTTTTACATTTATTTAGCATAAATAGCATAATTTTGCATTTTATTGCTAATTCAAAATCGCTAAAAACCACTTGTACAGATTATATAAGATGAAGGCACATACACTGACAAAGTTTTGACGTATTTCGCATTTGTGATACAATTCCTTTAGTTTTGCCAATTGCCACCTTTTCAATACAATAAAAATATATTACAAACTTAAATATTTATTATGATGTTTACATGGTACATGTTTCGCTCCTTTTCGTGAGCATCATCAGCCAAACTATCATTAATCTAAGATTGTGTAAGATCATAAAACAATTCTTTTGGTTCAAGATTACTCTTATAAAACTAATTGACAATCTTATAACATTTTAAAATTCACACAACAAAAAAATTATGTCTTAAGTTAACTCTTTTTGATGTAAGACATAATTTTTTTTTTTTCATATTTGGATTGTGTTCTGACTTTGTGCCTGACGTTGTATGCAGTCTGGCTCATTTAACTGTTCTCTGCTTTTCGTGAACATTGTGAGACAGTGCCAAACATTGCGTGTGCCGTGCTGATGCTCGGAAGATTATGCATTACTTCTTTTAAGTGACTTACATTCCACTTCGTCTAAATTTAACAGTGCCTACCCCCATCATTTTTATATCGCCTCTTCAACTGATATTGTATGGACTTGACCATTAACTTCTTTCTTACTCATGCATTGTTTTTCGAGTTATAATCGGCTGATGATGATCCAGACTGGGGTTTTTTTTTTGAAAACAAATAAATAGCTTTTGGAATATATTTTCTTTAAAAAAAATAGCAAGCCAATTGGGTTAATGTCAGGAACAAAAGTATCAACTCATAATGGATTGTGAAAAACTGCGTGAATATCACTCTATATGGAACATGTATTTACTGCTGTACAATGGAAAGCCATTGTCACAGCTGCCAACATTGGGGTTCGAACTCACCATAAGCAGATGCAAACTGACAGCTATGTGACTCAAACTGTGTAGTCAGTTGGCTTGTATCTCAGATAGGAATATTGTAAATTTGTAGTGACCAGGTGATGCACTCTGGCAACTTCGTAACCTAACAAACAGTAAGAATGAAGAGAGCAGTCATTCATTCCTGTAATCTCAGTCATGTTCTTTCTTACTCTTACTCGTATGTCAATTTTGGGCATGATTCAAGTTTTCAAGATACTGAATTTCATCCTAGAAATGAGCCCCCATTTTAATACATGTCTGGATTTGACCCCTCATCATCTCAAGAAAAAACACAGCAATCCAAGGTCGGGTATCGCCATAGTCATCTCCCTCATTCAACCTTGGTCATGGTCATTGCACCAAAATGTTGAGCTGAAGTCATCCCCTGGATTCTTTAAAGTATCAAAAGTTTGTTAAATATTTTATTGTAGCGGCCTATCCCATTCAGAATGCAGCAGGCGATCAGGGTAGAGGAGTGATTTTGACTGATGTCGATTGTAATATGGGTCCGCCTAGTCGATACTTTTTTGTGACAACAAATTGTTATCCACATTTCATTTAGTTCAGTACATGTTTCAGGATTGTATTTTAATCCCTTCATCAGCCTTCTTACGAAATCCTCTTAGCATATTAAAACATTTCATTCTGTTACTAGGTGCATCAAATATAAACCGGAATTTAAAATTATCGGCTCCGGTAGCAAACTTAAATGGGTGGGGCTTTGAGAGGGTGTTGGTGGGGATGTCCGGAGTAGGGGTCTTGATGCATCACACACCACAGAGCGACTGCTCGCTTCAGTATGCCATGAACAAGCAAAAGGTGCACACGTCTGTTGCTCAGTGTATCATCATCAAGTTTCTGGCGAAAGAAGACACCAAAGCTTCGGAAATTTTGAGAAGGCTCCGTGCACTTCGGGGACGTAATTCCTTCAAAGACCCAGGTGCATGAGTGGCACAAACAATTTTCGGTAGGACGGGAAGAAGTGGAAAACTAGCCTCATCAAAGACGACCACCGACAAGCATCACTGTAGACAACATTCTTGCTGTCCGTGACCTTGTTTAAGAAGATCGGCTCATAAACATTTCTGAAATTGCATCATTCATAGGAATAAGCTTTGGAAGTGTTCAAGCCATGTTCAGTAATGAACTTGACCTTCGGAAATTGTCTTGTGGTTTCCTTGTCTCCTCGCCCAGGAACAAAAAATTTCCGCCAAGTATATTTGTCCGAGGCATTTGAATTGCTACGAGGAGGAAGGATATGATCTTTTGCATCGCATTGTAACTTCTGATGAAACTTGGGCTCATCATTACACCCCGGATTCAAAACAAGCAACCCTGGAGTGGCAGCAACGAGGTGCAACTGGCCCAGTCAAGGCCAGAACATGCCTTTCTACTGGATAAATGCATGGAACTGTTTTTTGGACTATGCAGGCAATTTGCTTGTGGATTTCTTGCACGACTGAAGGACAGTGAGTGGCGTGTTTTAGTCGAGACAAAAGCTGCATATTGCAGCAAACATCGCCGGCAACCTTCTGATATGTTCTTCTGTGTGACAATGCAATGCCACACACTGCTGTTATAACATGGGAAAACTGGAGGAAATGGGGACACCTCTGGAACATCCTCCTTACAGTCCAGACTTGTCACCTAGTGATTACCACTTGTTTGGACCACTGAAAGATAAACGAAGAGGAAATTGATTTCATGATGATGCAGCGGTAGAGGAGTACATGCGCAACTGTCTGTACACACACCTTGTTCTTTTTTTCGAGGACGGCATAAAAATGTTGCCAATTCGGTGGCAAAAATATATTTCAAATTTGGGAGATTGTAGACAAATGAGATGCTTATTGTGTATTTGTTGGTGGATTCAATAAAATTGTAATAAATAATTCTGGTTTATATTTGCTTCACTATTACATGTTTCTTAAAAGAATTGAAATGCAAGACCATTAAAATATTGTTTACTGGTACGCTGTCAAAATATTATTATATTACATGTGCTTGTCATTAGACACAGTTGTTATGGTATAAGGTAAGTATTTGCTACCAGAACCTTACTTCTTCACTATTTTAAAATTGTTAAGTAGTCTATCACTTCTCTATTGCACAGTCCCTAGTTCGGTCTTGTATTAATGCATTGAGATGTTGTTCTACTGATGTACTAATGTCTAAGGCGAATACATATTGTTTACATTTCCCATTATTAGGCAGCCAGGCTTCCCACCAATCTACAATCAGAAATCATTTCACTAGATTATTAGAGCCTTACTGAAACACTGCATTTAAGGCGCTGGCCTTCTGGCCCCAACTTGGCAGGTTCAATCCTGGCTCAGTCCGGTGGTATTTGAAGGTGCTCAAATATGTCAGTCTCGTGTCGGTAGATTTACTGGCACGTAAAAGAACTCCTGCGGGACTAAATTCCGGCACCTCGGCGTCTCCGAAAACCGTAAAAGAGTAGTTAGTGGGACGTAAAACAAATAACATTATTATTATTATTATTATTATTGAAACACTGCATGAGGGGGACTCAAATGTGTTATTGACAGAATATATCTGAAGCTCATGTGAATGTCTACCAGCGGCAGCAAATGAGTGCGCGGAGCCTTGCTACTACGAGAGAGGAGTGCCTGTATGCTGGAGGGAGTGTCCTCTCATTGTGTAGGTAGGGATGGAAGAGAAGTGGGAAGGGAGGAGGGTTTAAAGGAGATCCTTTCGTTTTGTTCGTGTAATTTGAACTAATTTAAATAGTGGATTTTCTTCCGTAATATATTCGTTTAAAGTATTTTCCCTTTGTGTACCTGATGCAGTAATTCCATGACTTGCTGTAGGAATATGAACTTATGATTACTCTCGTATATGTGCTCACCCATCACTGTGTACCTAGCATACGTTTTAGCATTCATGTGTTCTTTATATCTAATTGTCTTGCTTCTTCCAGGTTGTCCTATATATTGCTTCCCACAATCTTGGCATGTCAGTCTGTATACTGCTGCCCTATGCTGCATGCATTGATCAGTACCTTATTATTATTATTGTCCATGCAAAATGCTATTTTGATATTTTGCTTTGTAAAGGTATTACCTATGTTAAAGTAGCATATTTCTTCGTCTACTTTCTATTTTCCAGCATAGTTTTAGGTTTGTTGCAAATGTGACTTTTCATTCTATTTACGTATGCTCTCGAGTACCCATTCTTCTTAGCTATTTCGTGTATAATTCCCATTCCCTCCTTAAATTTATTTTCCAGTAGTGGTGTACTAATTGCCCTATTTACCATGTGATGATAGATAGCCTTGTTATTCCGTCCTGGGTGGTTAGAATCATTCCTCAAAACTACTTTGGTTTGTGTTTACTGAACTAAATAAAATGTAGATAACAATTTGTTGTCACAAATAAGTGTTACCTAGGCAGGCTTACATAACCTTGATTATTGTATTTTGTCGACACTGTTCATTTGAGCTATAAAAATGGTCAAGATTATAAATTCTGACATAGGTTTAGTTTCCCTTATCTGGTATGAGATGATGACCTGTATGTTTACATGGCTGGGTTAACCTTAAGATGACAGCTCACCCTTGAAAAAATTGAATTATCATGAAAACTTTCATCCACTCCAAATAAAGTGTGATCAAATGCTTTTTTTTGTAAGAACTTTAGGCATTTTCTGCAGTCTCTTTGCTTTTACTCAGAGTACTAATATATGTTTTTTTCTAGGTTGAAGACAAAGGAGAGTTCACTGTGGGATATTCAGAAATACTTCCAGACACTTGCCTGAAGGAAGAAATTGGGTAAGGCTCTGCGTAACCCAACAAACAATTATTGTATAACAAAGAACTTCATTTCACAATATATATATTATATGTATTAATCAAATTAATATATACTGTTTAGATTAATTATAGAACCAGGCATGATATCATAAATCATGTGGGTTCATTTTTATCAGTTAACATTACATAAGAGACAGTATGTGGCAATGATGCATTCATTCATACATTTTCATTACGATTGTTATGCCTTTCACAAATCAGTCTGTAACTTTCTCTTAAATCATCTAGTACCTAGTTCAGCCTTCGCCACTACTTCTTTTACCTTCTATTGCTGAGTGCATTATTCTCTGAGGTAACATCCCCCTCCATTTGCCTCGCATAACTGCACCACCAAAGCCTGTTTATCTTATTTCCTCTTGCTGTTATTTCTGCCTGTTTGTACTGCCAATTATTTTTGTTACTTTCATATTCATTACTTCCAATTTATGGATAAGATCTCTTGTGTCTACCCAGCTTTCACTTCAATACACAATGTCATTCTGAAAACAGATTGATGCAAAGTTAATTTTGTCTGAGAAATCACTTCCTTCTTGCAGAAGATGCTGACTGCAGTACCTTGATTCTACCATCCTTCGAGAATGCTAATCCAAAGTGCTGGAAGGGATCATCTCAGCCTAACATTGATTCCCTACTGACCACTTTCTTCTTGGAAATGCTAATTTTCTTCCCATACTCACTGCATCTCTTCTCTGGCCCCAAGTATTTAGGTGCCATGCTTTCAGCACAGTCTATTATTAAGAGCAAATTGCCAGTATGGACTAAATAACTTACTAAATTTCCACCCATCTGAATTCCTCTGTGCTATTTTATACTTTTCATTATATGATTCTTCACTAGAGAGCACAACAAAAGTTAAAGATTACAGCCTTGCAAACCCGTCTAGCCACCTTGAATACATGATCTCTAAGAATATTACTTCAGGTATAAACTTATATTTTATTTGTTGAAGATTTATTTAAAATTATATTAGCCCTTTGTGGGCAGTGGTAATTCATGGCCATAGGCAGTGAAAAATTGAAAAATAAAAAATTGCATGAAAAATTTGGAAAAATTTACTAAGATGATGAAAATACAGTATACCCAAATTAACCACTTGACGTACTTTGACGGATCTCTCCGTCCTGGCTCTCGATTGCACTCCGGTACAAAGACGGATCTCTCCGTCCGCGCGTAGTGTTTATTTCCGTACCTGCTCCAAGCCGGTTTCCTTTGTGAAAGTATTTGATATTAGTAATGTAACCTCTTGACAGATGGAATCACTGTTTTATTCCATTGATGTATTCGATAATCACGCCTGTGCAGTTATTCCGCGGAAAGAATAACCTGTATCTTAGCAACCTCTTCGTAAGCGAAATCATGGCTGCCTCCATGTTGAGTGACGAAGCGATTATATGGGAAGTTTTAGAAGTGAATGACATTGATATAGAAATAAGCGACGAAGAATTTAGTAGATATGAAAAGTAGTGAAAGTAGTTCGTGTGATAGAAACTTTAGCGCTGGTAGGGGTGAACAAAGTGCTGTTTTGCCGTCAAATATGTCACTGAATTTTAGGCCTACAACTGATGCCGCACCAGCGGCTTCTAATCATGTTTTACGCGATAGGGTATGGAACTGGGCGCACGTATGTAATACTCCAGAGTATCATTCATGCATCGCAACTGGTGAAATAGTGTTTTCCAAAGGCACCTAGGGCAATGCCCGAACGAACTACAAGTTGTGAACGAATTTCTAACAGCAGACTTTTCGGGAACATCTAACCAATGAGGTAAATGCTTATGCAAGTAAAGACCTTGTATCGGCTGCCGAGGATATAAATAGGGTAATGTCATTTGGAAAGGAACACTGGTTCCATGTATCTGTGGATGAAATGAAGGCCAGATTACCTTGAAGTGATAATGTATGATGGAAAAAAGACGTTCAGACCCAATCTTGTTGTTGACTACAACTATGGAAAGGGTGGTGTTGATTCCCATGACCAGGGACTCGCATCATTCCCCCTTGATGAGGAAGTATGTAAAAGGATACACAAAATATACTTCTACATGCTAGTCATGACACTTCTGAATTCCAACATCATTCATCCCCTCCTCAACCCTGAAAAGAAGCGAGTAGTCTCTGCCACCTTCCGGATCAATTAGGCCGAACAGCTTGACTATCCAAAATAAGGCACCCAAGCCCTGGGGATACACCACTGAGACTTCAAGAGAGGCACTGGGGACACTTTCCGACCAAAATACCCCCAACAACGAAGAAGGTTATCCCATCACGGAGATGCAAAGTCTGTGTGACACGGGGTCTGAGGAAGGAATCTTCATTTGAATGCCGCCGGTGCAAGGTGGCGATGCACGAATATGACTGTTTTATGACCTACCATATTCATAAAGACGTCACAAAGTACATCTGACAGTAGTTTGGATATTTCCTCTCATTACGTTGCTGGAAAGCATGCTTTTTCAATGTCGGTGATAATATCATGTAATGTAATGAAAATAAATGGTACACCAAGGCACAAAATAAGTTCAGTTAAATGGCATGTGAATGGGTTAACCACATACCTTGTTTAATAGTGAAAACCCACTTTGAAGTACACAAAATAAATATTGTCTCATCACTTTTTTCATTGGAAGAATGGCATAAAGGACACTCAACGTTATGATCTAACAATGGTTAGCTTTAAGCACTGTGGAACCTCAATTCTCTGTTTTTGGAGGGACCACGAAAGAAAACGTACAACACGGGAAAACAGAAAATCCAAAAATTAATGAGCCGTTAACAATTTGGCTAAACATCACAAAAATGAAATATGTATACTTATAATCTTACAAACACCCCTAAACCATACCAGACTACAGCTCCAATGTACCTTGCGCCTACCAAGCTATTGCTGCTCTGTCTGAAGGCCTGCAGATTACAAGGTGACGCATGGTCAGTGTAATGAATCCTATCGACCGTTATTCCTGGTCCTCTAGCCCTCATATGCCTGACCTGGCCGTGAATCGAACCCGGGCCCTCCGGGTGAAAGGCAGGCAAGTTATACCACAGGGCCGACTTCAAACATTAATTACCAGTACGTGACTTAAAAATCTCGAAACTTTACATTCGGAAAACTTCTTTCAGTTCAGCAACTTTGATCAGCCAAGCTCTTCAAAAAATCTAATACCTACCCGTAACGCCAAGCCGAACAATGATCGACCACATGCAGTTTTTAATTCTGAATTAAAGCACAAGAGATACAAAAGCGCCCAATATGCTGGTGAATTCCCTTTTTTCTTATCTTCCATTGTAATTTGGTCACCGGTATAATGTTCGTATTACAAGTGATAAAAATCATTTTTCGTCCGTATTGAAAGTTTCATAAACTGTATATAGGATAATATCTTTTGTTTATTTCCACCTATTCAATACATTACAAGAAGTTGGCATTTACTTTAAAACATTATTCAGATGAGACATGTTTCGCCTCTCACTGTGAGGCATCTTCAGTCATTATCAAAAACCTTATTATTTTACCAGGCATCTGGTTAAAGATATTAAAAATGTGTTTGATGATTATAAGAGAGTTAAGATTTACGTTAGTTATAAACATGTTCATGAAGTAACTAAAAATCTAATATATTGATAAAAACATAAGTAGTTCTTTGTTGAATAGGACTTGTTTGATTGTACTATATAGTAAAAGAAGGTGGCTTGAAGCTGTAGTCATTAATAGATGTCTAATACATAGTGGAAGGCATAAAATATCAGTTCTATGAGAATATACATTACATTCAAATGATACTAAAAACTAGTGGATTCAAAGGTAGTACATATAAAATGTTCAATGAAATAACTATAGATCTAATAAAAAGATAAACACATATGTAGTTCTTTGTTAATTAGGACGTTGTAAGATTGTACGGCTTAAAGCCGTAGTCATTAATAGATGTCTAATACATAGTGGAAGGCATATGAAATCAGTTCAATGAGAATATATAATACAAACAATTGGTACATAAAAACTGGTAGATTCATAAGAGGTACATTTAAAAATGAAGGCGTCATGTGACTATAAAAGACAGTTGATGGCTTAAAGCCGTAGTCAAAGTTTGAAATGTAGGTCAAATAACTGCTAAATATATGGTAAAAAGATATAAGTCAAAATATACAGCTTAGTATAAAAAATATGAAGGAAAAACATTCCAATTGCTTGACAAAAGTTACTTGACGTTGGCATGCGTTTGTCCGTGATATTTATTGGTCAACATTTCGTAGGTTATTTTAGATTTATTCGGCAAGATTGCGTTGACAAGAAGTTCACCAGATGTTTATAGTTTGCCTAATTTGTAAAAAGAAAGATGCAGAGATGATGATGGGTGGAAATTCTCAACGTTGGTATGGTTTTCTGACTGAAGGTTGGAGAGCTGTTGTGTTCTTCTTCGATGACAATATATTTATAAAACGTTGATTGTAAATAATTTATACTATTGAAAGCCCAGTGACTGTACAGTGCCCTGAGTAAAGTGCCGAAAACCTGTTTGGTGATACACTTGAAAAAAAAAGGTAAAAAAAAAGACAACATCTCACCCTGGACATAATGTAGACGTTTTGCAAGTATGAATATTTGAAGAAACTTGTTCCGTCTTCAAGTAGAGCTGCCGAAATGAGCTCTGTCTCCTTCCAATTGTTGTGGACATTCTCTGCTTTATGATTTCCAAGGATTCTCTAAACAATACCATCTGAATACGATGCTAAGAAGGTCACTTATACAAGTTCAACACCGATCGCTATTCCAGTCCAGTAGGCTACTTCTTTAAATTACCACCATGATCCATAATTATGCAGTAGTCGTCTTATCGTGAGATACAATTTCTTGAAGAACGCATGATCGAGGATTTAGCGTTGAGGGACTGATATTTCTGGACGGCTGATCCGGGAAATTGTTTCTTCGAGGAACGGATAATGTGGGATTTTAACAATGTGATTTAATTAGGATGCTTGCAAGACCACTTAATTTGATCGAATAACACAGGAAAACGTAGTTTCCGGATACATATAATCGAGGTTCTACTCTACATAGTAGTCCTCTTTATGTCTGCCCGTTAGTTCCCCTTCCTGAAACGGGGTCAGGGATGAGGTGAGAGGAATGTACATGGCATGCTTTTACAGCCAGTTGGCCTTCCTGAGGAGCTAATGAATTTGACATGAATAGTAGTGAGTGAAAGTAGCTGGAAAGAAACGGTTCTTGCCTGCGAATAGGAGCTATCCCGACATTTGCCTGGAAGATCTGAATTTAATACGAATGATGGGAAGCATGATCAACAAATGGCAAATAACTTAATATGGGAAGAACACCTGATTCAGAAAGTGATGGAACCAGGTAGAGGGAAGAATATCCTGGACGTGTTGCTGATAAAACCACATGAGCTCTATAGAAAAACTGAAGTAATAGATGGTATTAGTGATCATGAAACTGTTTTTGTCTTAGTTAAAAGTAAATGTGAAAGGAAGGAAGGTATTAAAATTAGGACTACTAGGCAGTACCATGTGGCTGATAAAGCAGTAAAAAGTTATTTTTAATTGTGCAGAACGGTAAATAAAAATGTAAACAGACTCTGGGATGGGTTTAAAGCAATTGTTGAGGAATGTGAAAAGAGGTTTGTACCTTTAACGGTTGTAAGGAATGGTAAAGAATCACTATATTATAACAGAGAAGTAAGGTGACTGACAAGAAGATGTAGGTTGGAAAGAAATAGAGTTAGAAATGGCTGTGGAAGTAAGGAGAAATTGAAGGAACTTATTACGAAATTGAATCTAGCAAAGAAGTCAGCTAAATATAACACGATGGCAAGCATAATTGTCTGTCATACAAATTTCAGTGAAAAATGAAGGGTATGTATAGGTATTTTAAGGCAGAAACAGGTTCCAAGGAAGACATTCCAGGAATAATTAATGAACAAGGGAGTGTGTATGTGGGGATCTTCAAAAGGCAGAAGTATTCAGTCAGCAGTATGTAAAGATTGTTGGTTACAAGGATAATGTCCAGATAGAGGAGATGACTAATGCTAAATAAGTATTAAAATTTACAGATGATAACTGTGACATTTACAGTAAGATACAAAATTTGAAAACTAGAAAATTGGCTGGAATTGATATGATTTCCGGGGATATACACTGACTGACAGAGCAAATGCAACACCAAGAAGGAGTGGTTCGAAAGGGATGAAAGTTGGGGAAAAAACAGAGACGGCACGGACGAATAATTGATGTTTATTTCAAACCGATATGCAGGTTACACAATGCGCACAGCATCGACTTAGTAGGATGTAGGACCACCGCGAGCGGCGATGCACGCAGAAACACGTCGAGGTACAGAGTCAATAAGAGTGCGGATGGTGTCCTGAGGGATGGTTCTCCATTCTCTGTGAACCATTTGCCACAGTTGGTCGTCCGTACGGGGCTGGGGCAGAGTTTGCAAACGGCGTCCAATGAGATCCCACACGTGTTCGATTGGTGAGAGATCCGGAGAGTACGCTGGCCACGGAAGCATCTGTACACCTCGTAGAGCCTGTTGGGAGATGCGAGCAGTGTGTGGGCGGGCATTATCCTGCTGAAACAGAGCATTGGGCAGCCCCTGAAGGTATGGGAGTGCCACCGGCCGCAGCACATGCTGCACGTAGCGGTGGGCATTTAACGTGCCTTGAATACGCACTAGAGGTGACGTGGAATCATACGCAATAGCGCCCCAAACCATGATGCCGCGTTGTCTAGCGGTAGGGCGCTCCACAGTTACTGCCGGATTTGACCTTTCTCCACGCCGACGCCACACTCGTCTGCGGTGACTATCACTGACAGAACAGAAGCGTGACTCATCGGAGAACACGACGTTCCGCCATTCCCTCATCCAAGTCGCTCTAGCCCGGCACCATGCCAGGCGTGCACGTCTATGCTGTGGAGTCAATGGTAGTCTTCTGAGCGGATGCCGGGATGCAGGCCTCCTTCAACCAATCGACGGGAAATTGTTCTGGTCGATATTGGAACAGCCAGGGTGTCTTGCACATGCTGAAGAATGGCGGTTGACGTGGTGTGCGGGGCTGCCACCGCTTGGCGGCGGATGCGCCGATCCTCGCGTGCTGACGTCACTCGGGCTGCGCCTGGACCCCTCGCACGTGCCGCATGTCCCTGCGCCAACCATCTTCGCCACAGGCGCTGCACCGTGGACACATCCCTATGGGTATCGGCTGCGATTTGACGAAGCGACCAACCTGCCCTTCTCAGCCCGATCACCATACCCCTCGTAAAGTCGTCTGTCTGCTGGAAATGCCTCCGTTGACGGCGGCCTGGCATTCTTAGCTATACACGTGTCCTGTGGCACACGACAACACGTTCTACAATGACTGTCGGCTGAGAAATCACGGTACGAAGTGGGCCATTCGCCAACGCCGTGTCCCATTTATCGTTCGCTACGTGCGCAGCACAGCGGCGCATTTCACATCATGAGCATACCTCAGTGACGTCAGTCTACCCTGCAATTGGCATAAAGTTCTGACCACTCCTTCTTGGTGTTGCATTTGCTCTGTCTGTCAGTCAGTCAGTGTATTATGGACAATGGGTTGGGATATAATACCGTATGTAAAGTACTTATTTGATTACTGTTTGCATGAAAGAGCTATATCAAATGAATGAAGAGTTGCTATATTATCCCCTCTGTATAAAGGAAATGGTGATCGGCATAAAGCTGAAAATTACATGCCAGTCAGCTGACAACACAGCGTAAGGCAGGACGCAGAACTTCACACAACCGACTATGAAACTTATTTCAAGAGTCAGACTATAAATTAACTTCAACTACAGTTGTTTTCAAGAGTTCCCCCAAAAATTATATGTTTAGAAAATCTTTTATATTCTTAATTTTACCTTCAAGATTCAAGAAGCATGTACTTCTCCAGCCTTAAAAGAAAACCCCTTACATCAAATTTATTGACATTGACTTGTTGGAAACTTTTAACCCAACGTGAATGAACATTTTATCTTATGATCATTATCATAATTATCACAAGTATTTTATTTCTCTTGTCAGTTTTTAAATCTTTTAGCTAATGATGTTTCATAATTGGAATGAAACGTATTATACTCACAAGATTGAGCTGAATTATTTTGTGTAAATAATAAACTAGCTATAAGAAACTGTCAAGTATTTGAAGGTGGGAATCTCCTTGTAACATAACCTTAGTTACCATTAAGTTCGACGTGCATTGCATGTAAGGTTTAGGAAAGCATTCTTTCTGATTATAGTAGACATGTTTGCAAAATTAATAATCGATTCATTAGAAGGCAGTTTGGTTTAGGAAAGTTTATTCCAGTGAAGCTCAACTTGTAGGATTCCAGCAAGATATAGCAGATATCTGGGATTCATGAGGTCAAATGGACTGTGTAGTGATTGACATTTCTAAAGCATTTGATATGGTGGATCATGGGAGACTACTGGCAAAAATAAGTGCAATTGGACAAGGCAAAAGAGTGATTGAATGGGTTGCTGTATTTCCAGAAAATAGATCTCAGAGAATTAGAGTAGGCGAAGCTTTATCTGACCCTGTTAAATAAAGAGGGGAATTCCTCAAGGCAGTATTATTGGACCTTTATGTTTTCTTATATATGTATATATATATACATATATATGACTGATAGCATAATTAACAACATAAGATATGCGGATGATACAGCCATCTTGTGTGACAATTTTTAAGGTCTGCAACTCCTGCTCATTAATATAAGTGCATAAATTGAGGACATGGGACTAAAAATAAATGTAAACAAGACCAAGTTCATGATCTTCAGCAGATGTGCCAATGCTGAGGCAATCTTGCAAGTAAACAACCGACAGATTGAGAGAGTAACAACTTTTAAATATCTGGGTGCCATTGTCACTGAACAACTTGATCCTGATAAAGAAGTAAAGCAGAGGATAGCAATAGCACAAAGAATATTTACAAAAATGAAATCTTTCTTTTGCCATGACTACTTAAATTTAAAACTTAGACAGAGGATGGTCATGTGCTATATATGGTGAGCCTTGCTATATGGTGTGGAAACATGGACTCTCAAGAACATATCAGTGAAACGCTTGGAAGCCTTTGAAATGTGGATCCACCATAGGATGCTCAGATACTAACAAACCAAGAAGTACTCAGAAGGGCAAGAGCAAGTCGTGAACTCGTTCAAACATTAAAACATCGAAAACATCCTTAGAAATGACCATTACCTCATCTTGCAGTGGATTGTACAAGGCAAAATACAGGATTGAAGAGGTGTCAGGAGGAGGTGAACATCAAGGGTTGGAAACATCAAAGAATGGACTGGAATTCACAGTGTACTGGTACTGAAGAAGAAGAAGAAGATATACAAATGATACGAGTAAGGAAGTGGAATCAGAGATAAGGCTTGTTGCCTTGCAGTAGCATGGTGAGAAGGAAGTCAGAGCAAGGCTCGGATAGGAACTGGCTATAAGGAGTTTTACCAACTTGTTGACCTTGTCTTTTGAAAGGAATATTCATAAGAATTAATACTATTACTATGCTGGTAGTCATGCAGCGCAGATCTATGTCATACAACTGGCTACCTTGAAAGCATTACTTTCCTACTACCAGAAATACCTTGTCTTTTGAAAGAAATTTTCCTAAGAAGTAAAGTTTTTATTGTTCTGATGTGGATATTGTCCCATTTTCCTATTCCAAGGCCAGAGTTCAAAGCTACCGGCTACAAGCACTGCATGTCATATTATAAAGAAATATCATTCCAATTTTAACGTGAAGAATTTTTACAAGAAGTGATTGACGATTTTATTTTCTTTAGTTTATTTTCTTTAGTATATTCTCAGATGGTTTGTAAAGAACATAGGTTCTTCCATTTTTTAAATTATTAGACAGTAACAAAGATGTATCATAATCTGTTATGAGATGCTATGACTGAAGTCTTAAATTAGATGAAGCATGTTTAATATATTGTTATATTAAATAGTTCTCACTTGTATAGTGAAGTGTATTGATTAGATGGACCATTAAACTCAGCACTAGTTTTTAATTTAAGTGGTTTGTTCCGAGCTATCAGCAGAGGAATGCCGTGGAATGACATTAGTATACAAATACGTTTGAGTGATATCTATAAAAGTAAGAAAAATCACAATATGAAAATAAAGTTGGAATTCATTAGGACAAATTGGGGCAAATATTAATTTATATGAGGGGGAGTTAGGGATTGGAATAACTTACCAAGGGATATGTTCAGTAAATTTCCAGTTTCTTTGAAATCATTTATGAAAAGACTAGGAAAACAGCAGATAGGGAATCTGTTACCTCTCAATGTAGATCAGTATTGATTGATTGACTTGAAGTATAAATGGGTAAGGTAAGGGTTATTCTGCCCGAAGGCAGGTCCGAACCTCCGCAGAGGTGTTCCTAAACCGGAGTTTACGTGCGGTAGGGTGGCCAGTTCCTTTCTGCTTCTCCCTTCCCTTACCCCCCACCAACAGCGCGTGGCAACCCATCCAACTCCTGACCACGCCCAATGTTGCTTAACTTCGGAGATCTCACGGGATCCGTTGTTTCAACATGGCTACAGCCGTTTATAAATGGGAAACCACAGAAAATCATTCTCAGGAAAGTCGACATTGGGAATCGAACTCGTGCGTTTGCTGAATGTAGATCCCCAGTGTGGCTACTCTTGGTACACATTAGTCCATTATTACGAAGTCTATATTCAGAAAGCTACTTTCAATCAGGTTTTGTTTCTATTTGATGTCTTTGTTCATCAAAAAGTGGAAAACTTTTAGTCAAGAAATAGTCACAGAAGTTGAACTGGCGCTCTGCACATGTAACGTAAATAAATATCCTATAGGGTGTGTTTCAGTATCAGTGTTTGACGGCAACATTGGTCTTTGATCAATATTAGGAACAGGAATGATAGTCATAGATCTGGGACTCTTGTTATGTCAGATCCATTCTGTCACTGTCACTTGTGCGGTTGTTTCTCTCAGATGAGCTGAAGGGGAATTTTTAGCTTCAGTCACATATACTAAAATCAGACACACTTTTGTATCATCCAGTATTGACATTATATTGGTATTGCTAATCTGTGGTTGCTATGCCATTTCACCGGAATACCTCAAAAATGCATAAAAAGTATGCATACACAAAAAACTGCGTCACGCCACATGTGTATTACGCAGCTCTCACCAACAGGAGTAAAGTCATTGTGAGATACTGAGGGGATTTCCGTCATTAGTAGAGTTGAAGGAACAACTTCCGCTATCTATAAGTATGTTTGTGTACATGCTCGGCAACTAAGGCCACAAAATTTGAATTAAACATACATACATGTTTCCTCCTGGAGAAAAAGGTTTAAAGGTTTAAACAAGCATAATTTACTCTTGATGTCTTAATGGTGAAGGAATTTACCAAATTATTAATGATACTGGTTGTTTCTTTTTTCAGGCAACAGGCAGTATTAATTTCACAGACACTGACTGGAAAACCTGTATCCCCAGATGATCCTCCTGTGGGTGAAGTAGATTTACCAGGAGTTTTGAACTCTGGCACCATTCTTTCCCTCAATGTTGATACACAACAAAAGTTTAATTGCGCTATTTGTAACAAAGAGTTTGTGCGGAAGAGGGCACTGAGGAGGCATCTGTGCAATCACTTACGTCATCGTCAATTCAGCTGCCAAATTTGTTTCAAGCAATTCACTGCAATGGGTAGTTTGAAGTCTCACGTTGTAATCCATACGGGAGAAAGAGAGAGAAAGTTCCAATGTTTTGTCTGCTCTAAGAAATTTCTCCGCCGTAGTTCTCTCAACATGCATATCAATATAATACATCAGGGACAGAAGAATTATACCTGCTCAGTGTGCTCACTTAAATTCTCTAGGCAAGGAGATTACCGTAGGCATCTGCAAACTCACACAGGGATTGAAAAGAACTTTCAGTGTCCTACGTGTCATAAATCGTTCACACGGTCATTCAATTTAAAAATCCATGTACTCGCTCATTCTGGGGAGAAAAATAATGAGTGTCCAACTTGTTTCAAGGCTTTTCTGAGAGCTGGTGACTTGAAGCGACATCTTAAGGTACATGTAGGAGAGAAGAAATTTGAGTGTTCTATTTGTCATTGGAAATTTGCTGAACGGTACAATCTCAATGCACATTATCTTACTCATGACAGAAGATCTGGAAAAGGTACCAAATTCATTGTAGGTTGATATTTTTGTTTGAAGTTCGTCAACCATGGGTAGAGGAGATTGTGTTTGGCCAAAGAGTATTTATCAACAGGAATATATTTGTTCCTCACAAGGCAATTGTGCAGAAGCATATTATGTCATGTATGAACGGTAAGGACCGTACTAAACACGAGCACTGAATGAGATCAAATGCCCACCCTGATATTACAGTGAAGTGTGTGTGTACAGTCTTTTGTACCCCTACATACATCATTTGCCATTAATGCTTCACTGAATTAATTAAATACGGCAAACAATTCATACAAATACATTAGCAGGATGGGGTCTGCTTATGAAAAGGATCAGAAACCAACACTATTAGACATCACATTTTCAGTGATTGGCGTGCTGCTGATTATTCAGATCCTCACTTTGATGTAGAAGAGAGGTTTATATATGCAGAAGGTGTACAAATGTTGCAGTTTAGATACCTTTACTGATTTTGAGTAGAAATATGAACAGGAAGAACCCAGAGTCTTTATTAGAGGGAATGGGTTGAATGTGTGGAGCACTCAAAAAATATGGGTAAAACAGGTGAGGGATGCAGTCCTGTCTAAAATGAAAGACACGCTATTGTTGTCGTGTTATTTATTCTGAACTAACACTTTCAGTACTATCACATCTTAACATGGACCTTGGCAGTTAACTAGGTATTTTCCATGAATATTAATTCATACCTGATTTTTGTATCATATCGAGGTATCAGCCATCCAAAATTGAACATGTCACTCAGGAAGTAGGTATCTAATTTATTTATACTAGTCATATGGAAAACATAAGAAATGTATGAAAATCACTCTTACAATCAAGTTATATCATTAAGCCTGCTCAAACCATAAAAATGAATCATTTACTGTGGTTGCTTAAGCTACAAATAAACACTGCATTTGAAATACAAAATTTACGTATTTAGGAATCATTTGCTTTGGTATAGTAGCCATAAAAACATTGGGCAATGCACAGTCCAGCGTTGCGCCACCATCTACATTCTCTTCATAGTTTGGGTGATTCATCAGCCTGTGTCTCTTCATCTAAATGAAAAATAAACCCAAATTTCGGGAGTGGTGAAGTATTTTATATTGTTTGTATACAGAGTAAAATAATACAACTTAAGGCTTCCATTCAAGTGTTATGTAACAAATAAAATTCTTGCCCGAACTATGACTTGATATGTTATCTGGTTCGTAAGCAGATTCTCCATTACTGTCATTTACTGTATTTCTGAACCCGCTTCTAGTGATAAAATATCCAGTATATTACCTTACAGCTACATATCATTACCTATATTTCAGAATAAAATTCAGAAATAATCCTTATACTAATTTATTAGCATGCTAACTTTGTATGAAAGAAAATAAAATTGAAATATATGTTGTAGAGAAAAGAAAATGAAAATACGATAATTAACCATCTTATATACATTGATTCTTTCTGTCAACATAGTTGGAATTGGGTCTTTTGTACCCCTACATACATCATTTGCCATTAATGCTTTGCTAAATTAATTAATTCCATCATTTTGCATAAATATTGTTCATAGGGTCATTTTTTCACAAGGTCATGTTCTTTATTTTTGTTGGGATGTGGAGGATGTTTCATATTTGGGTTTTCGTGTTCATCATACGAGATAATTAACAAGTTTCCTCATTGTGGCTTTAAACTATCACCACGCTCTAAAATACTATTATAATTAGAAATACTAACTAGACAAGGTTATATCAATTCGTTTATAACCTTAGAAATCATATATATATAATCAATAAGTGCCTCTAATGAAATAGCCTATCGATATTAATTCTGAAATTGTGCCACTCATATATATGTGCTGCTATTAACGATGTATTCTCTTATTTCATCTACCGCTGTGCCAATACTTCAACGTAATATAATTCCTCAATCTGCAGTTTATTCTGGGAGACGTACTCGTTCTGTAGGGCGATTACTCATAATGTCTCTACATATGCACCAATAAGTATCTGAAACTCAATAACCATGCATAATCTTTCACGTTATATCACCAATCGACATTAAATAAGCTGGTCTGTAACTCTATGTTCACATCAACATGACTTAACCTCATAGCTTGCACTTTATTTATCATGATTATCAATATCTATCACATGGATCAGTTATAACAACTTCCTTCATTTAACCTTATGACAAAAATAAAACATTATATCTCAATACTCTCATTACTACACATTTCTCATATACCTCTTATTAATCTACCTGAATATATATATATATTTTCTCATTTCACTTCCACTACATATTATCTCTGTTATGGTTCGTTACTCCCTCAACGATATATTCTTATAAAACGTGTATTCCTAATATAATCCATCTCTTCGTATAATAAAGTCATTTCAGCCATGTCTGTTGATTTGGTTTACTCAAAAATTAGCTGATACTATGCAGTTCATATCTACTGTTTTTCAATCTCCCCCCATTTCATGGTAGAATAAACTTTCTGTGTAGATTGTTATGTTAAAATCGATATACACACTTCACGTGTGACAACAATAACCTATAACTACATTTTGATTATATCTGCTACTTAAATTGGCACACACTTGTGGTTGACTGCTTATGATCTAACACTGATATTCACAATTTGGCACATATAATTTGTTTATAGGTTACACTCAATTGCTTTTAATTTAATACAACTACTACTATTAATTCTTAATATATATCGGAAACTTATCTCTTATCTCGACTCGAGTGGGTCAGCTGCTGGCTCCTGCTTGTCGCTATGTCATCTCTGTGTAGTAAGATTCCATGTCCGGACACATCACAGCTGGTTACTGGGCATCGCACTCTTGGTCTCCGTCATAGCAACCTGGGCAGTCTTCCTCCATCAGATTAAGCGGTTCTCATCATATTGGTGGTGTCCATGCAAGAAGAAAACAATATTATACAGGCAGAATAATTAGCTAATTCTTTCATTTTTAGCATTAGCAGATATGAATAAATGCCAGTATTTTCTCCTATATCTCAAAATTGCACTCTTATATGAATTCGAATGCAGCTTATTCTCATTAAATAGATCTTTTTCTTCACGTTGACTAGCACTTCTAGATATTATTTCTGTTATTCTTGATTATATTTAGCCCCTTATAGTGCTAGAATTCGCCCTTTCTCTTTGATCTTGCACCGGTCCTTATATTCCTTTTTCTCCAATATTTTAAATTGAAATGTGTTCATTTCTCCAAGTCTTGACTTATTCTTTAGCCGTGAATACTTGAATTCTTCACCAATATTTATATTTTTAATACACAGTTCTCTTCCTGTTTGTTAATCAACCTTTGCTTGGTTCCAAGTGGGTTACTTCTTTTTAAAAGCAATCTTCTTTCTCAGGCAGCAAGAAATTTTTTTAAATTTGCTTTATGTCGCACCGACACAGATATGTCTTACGGCGATGAGTAGCAAGAATTAATTTAATTCAATTATTTTTCAGGACAATAGTTGTTCCAACATGAAACTCTTTTTTCAATGGTCTTTCATAAGTCTCTGCCTTCTAAACTGTGATTAACTTGTGTCTTGGTGATAGTTCATACATGTCCGTGTTGTGTGAAGCCAGTGAAGCCAGCTGGTCTTTTTAGCCAGTGTTACCATTTACGATATATTGTCAGTTGGTCTTTCTCGCAGGGATTGTCACTGACGATATATTGTCAGCTGGTCCTATAAGGGTTAATATTGAAAAAACAATGACATGTATTAAAATGTTGAAAAGTCAATCTGTCACATTTAAGCACAGACTTTTAAGAACACAGTTCTTGTAAGACTCAAAATCAATTATTTGATGATCATAGTCCCATTGAGTTTTAATGTACAAATTGATTTTGGATCATTTCCCATTCCATACACAGGAGGGGACAATATTGCGTGCGTTTGATATGGGCTACGGCAGCTGTGATAGATGATAACAGAGCGGAGTTGTAGGTGAGGAGAAGGAGTTTGGTGTTAAGACCCCAGCTGGTACTGGTCAGCCGAAGTACCAGATGAGATCTTTTAGAGGATTAGAGGACTTTTATTTTAGATTTAGTAAGTGGGGGCAGAATGTGACGTTCTGATCTATCAGGGTCTCGCCGATTGATATGCCTAGGAACAACTGTGTGTAGAGATGGGAAAAAAGCGAACATCTTGGTGGAATGGTGAAGTGAGAGCAGCTTGTAAACATAAAAAGATGGCTTATCAGAAATGGCTGAAAACAAGGGCTGATGCAGATAACCTGAAAAGGCTAGATCAAGCAGCAGGCAAACCTTTCTGGACAGTAATAAAGAATCTTAGGGAGGGAGGGAAAAAGGAAATGAACAGTGTTTTGGGTAATTCAGGTGAACTCATAATAGATCCCAGGGACAGTTGGAGGGAATAATTTGAAAATCTTATCAATGTAAAAGGAAATCCTCCTGGTGGTATCGTGAACAACCAAGCTTATAGAAAGGAGGAAAATGGTGTTGCTGAAATTATGTTTGAGGAAGTGGAAAGGATGGTAAATAAACTCAATTATCATAAAGCAGCAGGAACAGATGAAATTAGACCTGAGATGGTGAAGTATAGTGGGAAGGCATAGATGAAATTGTTTCATAGAGTAGTATAATTAGCATGGAGTGTTGTTAAGGTACCTCAGATTGGACAAAAGTAGTAATTGCACCTATCTATAAGCAAGGGAAGAGATTTCTCATTGGTTTGTATACCAGAAAAAGTATTCACTGGCATCTTGGAAGGGAGGGTGCGATCAGTAGTTGAGGGGAAGCTGGATAAAAATCAGTGTGGTTTCAGACCACAGAGGCGCTGTCAGGATCAGATATTCAGTATGTGCCAGGTAATTGAAAAATGCTACTAGAGGAATAGGTAGTTGTTTTTATGTTTTGTGGATCCAGAGAAAGCATATGACAGGGTAAGGAGGTAAAAGATGTCACCATAATGGGGGGACTATAGAATTTAGGGTAGATTACTTAAATCATTAAAAGGCTTTTATGTCGACAATCGGGCTGCAGTGAGAATTGATGGTAGAATAGTTCTTACTTCAGGGTACTGACAGGAGTTAGTTAATGCTGTAATCTTTCACCTTTGCTGTTCGTAGTTTATATGGATCATCTGCTGAAAGGTATAAAGTGGCAGGGGGGGATTCAGTTAGGTGGAAATGAGGTAAGTGATCTGGCCTATGCTGATGACTTTGTCTTTAAGGCAGATTTAACTGAAAGCCTGCAGTCTAATATCTTGGAACTTGAAAATAAGTGCAATGAGTATAAATCAAAATTAGCCTTCTGAAGACTAAATTGATGTCGGTAGGTAAGAAATTAAAGGGAACTGAATATGAGATTGGTGATACAAAGTTGGAACAGGTCGGTATTTTCAAGTATTTAGGATGTGTGTTCTCCCAGTATCGTAATATAGTGAGATTGAATCAAGGTGTATAACCTAATGCATTGAGCTCGCAGTTGCGATCAACAGTGTTCTGTAAGAAGGAAGTCAGATCCCGGACAAATCTATCTTCACATCGCCCCATTATCAGACCAACTTTACTTTATGGGAGCGAAAGCTGAGTGGGCTCAGGATATCTTATTCATAATTTTAGAAGTAACAGATATGAACTAGCAGGAATGTTTCCTGGTAAAAATTTGTGAGAACAATGGCAGGAGGGTACTCAGAATGTGGAGATAAAGGAATGAACTTGATGCATGAAGCTGTACGCATAAACCGGCTTCGGTGTTGGGGCCATGTGAGACAAATGGAGGATGATAAGCTACATAGGAGAATAATGGACTCTGTTATGGAGGGTAGGAGAAGCAGAGGGAGACCAAGATGATGACGGTTAGATTCAGTTTCTAATGATATAAAGATAAGAGATATAGAACTAAATGAGGCCACAACACTAGTTGCAAATAGAGGATTATGGGGGCGTTTAGTAAATTCACTCTGGCTTGCAGACAAAACGCTGAACGGCATAAAGGTCTATAAGGGAGATGATAAACACCATTCATTGTCATAGAAAATGTGAAAAATTTCTAAAGTAATTTTCCCCTCCTTTTCCAGCTTTCTTAGTTGATCATGTACAACAGGAAACTTTCAGACTTTCAACATTGTAATTTGTTCAATAACTTGTTTATTCCTTGATAGACTTCCACTACTGAGATTTCTTGTTTCTCAATACATTTAATTGTTGTGGCTGACTGACAAGAAAATGTAGAAAAGTAATAGAAAGAGGGTTCTCAAAGAGGATAACAGGACAGAAAGTAAGATTTGAAAGCTGGGAATATTTCTACAGTTCCTTCCAGTGCTGATAACAAGGGCAGTCACCTAGTGTTCAGTTTCAGTGAAAATAAGGAATGATTTCAGAGATTCAACCCCTACTGTAAATATGTGGATGTGCTGACTGTGTGGCTCAGATGGTCGAGGCGCTGGCCTTCTGACCCCAACATGACAGGTTCGATCCTGGCTCAGTCCGGTGGTATTTGAAGGTGCTCAGATAAGTCAGCGTCATGTCAGTAGATTTACTGGCACGTAAAAGAACTCGTGCAGGACTAAATTCCGGCAGCTCAGTTATGGGACATAAAGCCAATAACATTCTTCATTCTGCCCAACTAAGGAGCACTATTGAACTTATGTATTTAGCTGATGTCTTCTCACTGTGGCTTTTTTGTGTAATCTTCTGACCAGGTTTTGTTGGTGGTAATGCTTGGATGATGTTTAAAGCAGTGATGTTGACTAATTTTCTGAACCTAGATCAGTCTAGCACAATGTCTTGAAGGTCTTTTCCAACTTCGAGCAGCCAGTTCATTTTTACTTTCATTGATAGGGTAAGATTCAGAATTCTTTTGGTCAATCTCTGATTACTCATTCTGAGAATATGTCCATAAAATTTCAAAGGTCTTTTCCTAAATGTGTCTGAGATTTTCTCTGAGTGTTGGTACAGGTCATGAGATTCCCTTATTATCCAGATTCCCCCTGAGCAGACTGGTCCAAAAATTTTCCTTCAAATATTTCTTTCTTGCTTTTCTATATCCTTAATCAATGATCTCCCCCAGTGATCAGTTTTTCAGATGCATATAGTGCTTCAGGCTTGATTACAGTGTTATAATGTCTTAATTTTTGCATTTCGACATAGAGTATTTATTATATCTGCTCTAAGTGAGTCTGTATGTTCTTTGTACTTTAGAGATGCTTTCTTTCTTTGCTCCATGATTCAGTCCTGAAGGATTGATGACTTCTTGCAGGTATTATTATTATTATTATTATTATTATTATTATTATTATTATTATTATTATTATTATTATTATTATTATTATTATTATTATTTGTGGGTTACTGTAGTCACGTCCTAGTTCGTGAACCATGGGCAACGGCTGAGTGGCCTAGTAAGTGGTCCTGAGAGTCGGGATACCAGTTGCTATGGAATGGGAGTGGGCATCTCGGACATATTCTGAGTCATGGCCCTCCTTGTGCTCAGGCGGCTAGAACTATACAATTCACCGGTGGTCCATAACCCGTTAGAGGACAGATCCTCACTTGGACTATGTGCAAGTAGGGTAGCATCCTGCTTCATGAATTTACTGAGCTCAGAACATTCTAAGCAAGCCTCGGACCTATGGGAGTAATGGAGTCCCACTCCCATTTGACAGGCGAGGGACTCCTTGGAAACAACTTGGCGAACGAAATGGAATTCAATGGGGAGCTATCAATATTAATGGCGCCTATGGAAGAAAGAAGGTAGAACTGGCTGAGTCAGCAAAGAGGATTCATCTGGATGTGCTAGGAGTAAGTGATATTCGGGTAAGGGGAGATAACGAGGAAGAGATAGGAGATTATAAAGTGTACTTGACGGGTGTTAGAAAGGGAAGGGCAGAGTCTGGGGTAGGGCTCTTTATCAGGAATACCATTGCACGCAATATAGTTTCTGTTAGGCACGTAAATGAGCGAATGATGTGGGTAGATTTGTCAGTTGGAGGAATTAGGACAAGAATTGTGTCCGTGTATTCACCATGTGAGGGTGCAGATGAGGATGAAGTTGACAAGTTTTATGAAGCATTGAGTGACATCGTGGTCAGGGTCAACAGCAAGGATAGAATAGTGCTAATGGGCGATTTCAATGCGAGAGTTGGGAATAGAACTGAAGGATACGAAAGGGTGATTGGTAAATTGTGGGGAAGATATGGAAGCTAATGGCAATGGGAAGCATTTGCTGGACTTCTGTGCTAGTATGGGTTTAGCTGTTATGAATACATTCTTCAAGCATAAGGCTATTCACTGCTATACATGGGAGGCTAGGGGTACCAGATCCATAATAGACTATAACTTAACAGACTTTGAATTCAGGAAATCTGTTAGGAATGTACGAGCTTTTTGCGGATTTTTCAATGATACAGACCACTATCTGATTTGTAGTGAACTAAGTATCTCTAGGCCTAGGGTGGAGAAAGTGAAATCTGTCTGGAAACGAATAAGGGTAGAAAATCTCCAGGACGAGGAAATTGGACAGAAGTAGGCTATATGGATATGATTTGTGAAAAGTTTCGAACAGTAGACAGTAAGCAGGTTCAGGATATAGAAAGTGAATGGGTGGCATACAGGGATGCTGTAGTAGAAACAGCAAGGGAATACCTAGGAACAACTGTGTGTAAAGATGGGAAAAGGCAAACATCTTGGTGGAATGATGAAGTGAGAGCAGCCTGTAAACGTAAAAAGAAGGCTCATCAGAAATGGCTCCAAACAAGGGCCGAGGCAGACAGGGATTTGTACGTAGATGAAAGAAACAGAGCAAAACAAATAGTTGTTGAATCCAAAAAGAAGTCCTGGGAAGATTTTGGTAATAACCTGGAAAGGCTAGGTCAAGCAGCAGGGAAACCTTTCTGGACAGTAATAAAGAATCTTAGGAAGGGAGGGAAAAAGGAAATGAACAGTGTTTTGAGTAATTCAGGTGAACTCATAATAGATCCCAGGGAATCACTGGAGAGGTGGTGGGAATATTTTGAACATCTTCTCAATGTAAAAGGAAATCATCCCGGTGGTGTTGCGAACAGCCAAGCTCATGGGGAGGAGGAAAATTATGTTGGTGTAATTATGCTTGAGGAAGTGGAAAGGATGGTAAATAAACTCCATTGTCATAAGGCAGCAGGAATAGATGAAATTAGACCTGAAATGGTGAAGTTTAGTGGGAAGGCAGGGATGAAATGGCTTCATAGAGTAGTAAAATTAGCATGGAGTGTTGGTATGGTACCTTCAGATTGGACAAAAGCAGTAATTGCACCTACCTATAAGAAAGGGAACAGGAAGGATTGCAACAACTATCGAGGTATCTCATTGATTAGTATACCAGGCAAAGTATTCACTGGCATTTTGGAAGGGAGGATGTGATCAGTCGTTGAGAGGAAGTTGGATGAAAACCAGTATGGTTTCAGACCACAGAGAGGCTGTCAGGATCAGATTTTCAGTATGCGCCAGGTAATTGAAAAATGCTACGAGAGGAATAGGCAGTTGTGTTTATGTTTCGTAGATCTACAGAAAGGATATGACAGGGTACCGTGGGAAAAGATGTTCACTATACTGGGGGACTATGGAATTAAAGGTAGATTATTAAAATCAATCAAAGGCATTTATGTTGACAATTGGGCTTCAGTGAGAATTGATGGTAGAATGAGTTCTTGGTTCAGGGTACTTACAGGGGTTAGACAAGGCTGTAATCTTTCACCTTTGCTGTTCGTAGTTTACATGGATCATCTGCTGAAAGGTATAAAATGGCAGGGAGGGATTCAGCTAGGTGGAAATGTAGTAAGCAGTTTGGCCTATGCTGACGACTTGGTCTTAATGGCAGATTGTGCCGAAAGCCTGCAGTCTAATATCTTGGAACGTGAAAATAGGTGCAATGAGTATGGTATGAAAATTAGCCTCTCGAAGACTAAAGTGATGTCAGTAGGTAAGAAATTCAACAGAATTGAATGTCAGATTGGTGATACAAAGCTAAAACAGGTCGATAATTTTAAGTATTTAGGTTGTGTGTTCTCCCAGGATGGTAATGTAGAAAGTGAGATTGAATCAAGGTGTAGTAAAGCTAATGCAGTGAGCTCGCAGTTGCGATCAGCGGTATTCTGTAAGAAGGAAGTCAGCTCCCAGACGAAACTATCTTTACATTGGTCTGTTTTCGGACCAACTTTGCTTTACGGGAGCGAAAGCTGGGTGGATTCAGGCTATATTATTCATAAGTTAGTAGTAACAGACATGAAAGTAGCAAGAATGATTGCTGCTACAAACAGGTGGGAACAATGGCAGGAGGGTGCTCATAATGAGGAAATAAAGGCTAATTTAGGAATGAACTCGATGGATGAAGCTGTACGCATAAACCAGCTTCGGTGGTGGGGTCATGTGAAGCGAATGGAGGAGGGTAGGTTATCTAGGAGAATAATGGACTCTGCCATGGAGGGTAAGAGAGGTAGAGGTAGACCAAGATGACGATGGTT
Source organism: Anabrus simplex (assembly GCF_040414725.1). Classification (NCBI taxonomy): domain Eukaryota; kingdom Metazoa; phylum Arthropoda; class Insecta; order Orthoptera; family Tettigoniidae; genus Anabrus; species Anabrus simplex. The sequence goes on along the minus strand of NC_090276.1, from coordinate 83,762,308 downwards.
AGACTCGGTTTCTAACGATTTAAAGATAAGAGGTATAGAACTAAATGAGGCCACAACACTAGTTGCAAATCGAGGATTGTGGCGACGTTTAGTAAATTCACAGAGGCTTGCAGACTGAACGCTGAAAGGCATAACAGTCTATAATGATAATGTATGTTGTTGTTATTATTATTATTATTATTATTATTATTATTATTATTATTATTATTATTATTATTATTATTATTAATTCACAATTAAATGACAATCTGGACCAGTTTGTAAAGAATTGTGCACAACATGTGCTGGACACCCAACACTTATTAGGCTGTTAGTTGTGTTATGTTGCAGTTTATAGAACAACTTGTTTTCCCCTTTCCTCTATTTACCGCCAAAATTGTTATTAATATTATTACCAGAAACTGCAGTTACCTTTTCCTCAAGTTCATTTTTTTTTTTTTTAAACCTCTAACACATAACTCTGAAGTAAATCTGAAATTTCTCCAGATAAATTGATCTGTTCGAGCACTTTCACCATGATACTGTTTTCAGAATGAAAATATCTCGCAAGTAGAGGAACCAACTTACTTGTCCAGATGATTAGATGTATCAGTTGTTACTGAAATGAGTCAAGCTCTTTTCCATTCATTTAAAACCTGCTGATAGGGTGCAATAACATAACATCTGTCGCAACATGCATCACAGGTTCCTCCTCCCATTCTTCTACTTGCTCTCCCTCCACACACCGCTGTTTCCCCTAACCAACACAATCTTGGAGCAATCCCCAGCCAATGTGAAGGTCAACACCGACTGAACTTGAAAAATATAAGCCCAGGGCTGGAGGAAATAGAAAGTGAGTAATGTATGCGTCTCTTCTTATTATATTTTACTTCAACCTCATATTTTTTCATTCACACACTCGGCCTTTTGGATTCACTTTTAGATTCTATTTACATTTTTATTCTTCGTGAAGAAATTACGGAGCTGAAATCTTCTCTCCTTTCCAGAAGTGTGACAAACGGATAGCATTTGAGAGTCCTCATAACTTTAAAGTGTTCCTCCAGCTAATTGATAGTTTTGATAAGCACGGTTGGACTCACACCTGTTTCAGCTAGATTCATCCTAGATTGAAGTAGTGAGCATTTCTAAACAAGGATTCTGATTGTACTTTATCTCATTTAAGTTTTTTTGTATCACTGTTTTATAGATGTTTTTTCATCCTTATGTATTTTAAACTGAATCTGACCTGTAGGCTATGTCAAAACATGTCCTATGCAGCATTTAAGGCAGACCAATTATTAAAAGGCAATAATTTGTATTGAACAGGTGGACTTAACACACAAGTAAATTCCTTTTAGAATTTTATCCTAGACACTCATACAATATTTCTTTATTCTAACATATTCACATGTTAGACCATCCATCATCTCCAACATCAAATTTTGATTTGCACAGCGTACATTCTACAGTTTCTCTACTACCGGTGATAAAAGGAAACGCACTTATTATATTGCTGTTGAAATTGCACTTCTGCTTTGGCATGTTGAAAAAATAATGTCCTAGATCTAAAAACTAAACATCTACCATAAGAACAAAACTGCTCTAAATAAAACTGAAAATCACGCCAGTGTTTCCAATAACACGGCATTGAAAGTAAAAGGCAAAGAGTTTTGAGCAACTTGTACAAGTGGCACTTCTTTGCGTACCTGCACAGTAAACAACGAGACAAAACAATGTAGTGTAAGATATATTGGCCAAGCGGAATAAAAACAGGACATTTGAGCATCCCCAATAAAACATTAGGGACAGTGGGACATTTTGCAAAAAAAATAAATAAAAAGGACTGTCCTTGTAAGACTGTTCTATCTTCAGCTGGCTGGCTTTAGCAAACCGCAGGTGTCCTGGGCTTCCTCGAAAGTCAGCTGGGGGGTCTCTCCCCTTTAAGCCTGAGAGTTAGAGACTGCTCATGATAACACCATATTCAGTAATACCCACTACCACCTGAACCACCACAACCATAACTACGACCAATATTTTGCTATCATTCAGCACTTCGATGATCACAACTCCTGCACACTGTTGAGAGGTTGCATGCCCCAACACAGAATTCTTCCCTCCACCTCTGCCAACACACTATAGTTTAGCAGATCCAACACCACAACAAACCACCAGGATCGCTGTGAAACACTCCATCTCCAATCTAACGGATGAAGAAACCACCCATAAATGCTTTTTGGAAGCCATGGCAGTACCAGGACATTGCAGGTTATAAATTTCATTTTTTGCCTGTATTGAAGATCTACTTGTGATACATGTCCCTCATGGACACTCCAATTTTCCCACCAGACATTAACTCCATCTCCAAATTCCCACCCTTCTCCTGAACCCGTCAACCAATCACTAACCTCTGCACTCTTCAGAAAACTTTGCAAGGCACACATACATTTCTCCTGCACTATCCCTCACCAGTATTCCACCAGCCAAGAAATATCTTTGCCACACTCATCAGATTCAACGTGCAAGGCCATGAGATAGCAGACATCCGCCCAACTAATAATGGTGTAATCATTAAAGTTAACAGGGAGAACATCACATGTTTGCTCGCCCACACCATAGGAGCTGCCCAGTTAGGATCGGAACCACCCCTCAAGCCTTTGTCCACTCCCACCACCAAAACTCCTCCTCCGCCCCCCCTCACAGCCTATTCAGTTGCGTTATCCTGGGAGTGGACCCTGATATTGCAGAAGACACCATCTTTCCCAGATTAATGCGGAGGGCATCCCCGTCCGGAAAGCCTTCCGCATCAGAGATTCATCAGGATTTACCTTCATGGATAGGGTTATTGCTAGTGGGTTTTCCATCTTTCACCACCACCTTCCCGCGCCCTGGCTTCCCAACCAGTCTGTTGCCAAAGGTGTCTGGTTTACAACCAGCGCCCTATAGCACACTGCACCACCGAACGCCTGGTGTGCAGACATTGTTCAGAACTACATCCCACCTCCTGTTGCCCCAATGTTCAATGCCCACCATGTGCAATACCTGTGGTGACCCCCACCCCACATACTCACGAAAATGTAAGGCCCATCCCACCCCTCATGAAAACCACCAAAAATTAGTCGCTCCCATGTGCATCATACAGTACATACCCCCACCAATCCAACTCTCTCACTCTTCCCTGCTCCTACCCTTGAAGACATCATTCAATTCATCACCATCCCCTCCTTTAACATTCATCCATTCCATCGCTCCATGGACCTCACCCAACTGCAAGCCTTTAATATGCACTTTCAATCCTCCCAGTCCGGCCTCAACACCCATTTCCACTTCATCCCTCTTGAGACCCCAGTTTGATCATGGATAGTGTCCCTTCCAGATCCCAGTCTCCTAAGCCCATCTCCACCCTCTTCCTTATCATCCAGCCGTTTCACTTCAAACGCCTCCATCGTCAAGCCCTCGTAGCCCAACACCCCTCTCGTCTCCTCCTCCTCAGTGAAACTATGCTCCATCCTCATCAGTTCACCCTTCTCCACGGCTTCAACCTACACCACTTGGACCACCTCCATGACATTGGCAGAGAGGGTTCTGCACTAGCTTCATGCACGTCACTCCCAGTCCGCATACACCCCCCCGCTTATCCTCTCTCCTTCCCTGAATCCATTGCTGCCACGATTTATTTTCCCTCTCGAATCGTTCATGTTTCCACCGTTTACCACCGGTCCCACCTCCCACTAACCCTGGACTATATGTCCCACCTCCATGACACATTTCCCCACTTTTTTCTCCTAGCAGGCCTTAATCTAACATACTGCTCCCACATCGAAATGGATTGTTTGCAGAACCTATTCATGCACATTGATTGTTCCCTCATCCCTATTCCTGGACACACCTGGCCTTCCTCCAACACCACCACAGATGCCATCATCACCCACAGTCCCCTCGTCCACCTCCTAGAAGTCTCTCTACTTCCAAGTATTGGCAGTGACCACCTCTCTGTCCTTCTCCAAGTCCCCTCTGCTAACCACCGTTCTCCACCCCTCCCCTCTATCCTCATTACCAACTTTGGCGAAGCAGACTGGCCCTCTTACCAGACCCATCTATCCCAAGCCATGGAAAACATTCCTCTTCCATTGAACGACCAACATCCGTGGACACCCTGAACATGTATACCCTATCTGCAGTTATTTCTGCATCTCCGGCCCACATTTCCACTCCCCTCCACTTACTTTTCCCAACCCCGACTCCCCCCTCACCCACACCATTTTGTCCACCTCCAAAAACTCCAATCCTATTTTCACCAATTGAAATCCACTCACAATCCTTACTTTCCCCGCCTACATTGACAGACCCTCTCCACCATCTGAAACTATCTTGCAGCCCACAATTGTCACTCCTGGGCCCATACCTGCACCATTTTCAACACTCTCCATGCACACCAATCCAAGTACTGGTGAAACTGGATACTCCCCTTGGTCAATCCTCCACATCTAGATATGCTTTCATGGACTGTGGCATCATTCCAGCCAACGACACAGACAAGTTGGATATCTTTGCCCAGCACTTCATACACCATTTCAACACATATGCTGACTCTAATTTCAATATTTCTGACACTCAGCTCTACCTAAACCTAGCCTTCCTCCATGATCATGCCCTGCACGAACCACACCCTCACAAATCATCACAAATCCGCTCCGTCTTATCCAAAACATGTAATACTGCACCTGGACCTGACAAGACTCACTAACTACACATCCATAAGCCCTTTTGATCCTTTTCACCATTCTAGCAACACTCTACACCTTTATCCTTAGAACCGGCTTTTACTCTTCATCCTGGAAACATACCACAATGCTCCTTTTCCCCAAATTTGGTAAACCTCCCTCAGACCTCGACTCCTACCACCCCCATCATCCTTATTACAGTCCTTGCCAAAATCCTTAATAAAATCCTTGTTCACCGTCTCCATCCGCATCTACACAGTAACCACTTACTCCCTCCATCACAATTCGGCTTCTGTCCTGGTCTGACCACCACTGATCAACTTCTACATCTGGTCCAAATCAGATCCAATAAATGTAACCGCACTCATCCCACCCTAGTATCATGTTTGATTTCCACCTAGCATTTGATTCAATCTGGCATCCTTACTTCCTTTTCAAGTTACATTTCTCTGTTCTGCGTCTCTCCTACATCCTGCCCTACCACCTCCCACTTTTCTTCAAATCACTCCTTTCCCATCAGGGTGGGGAATGAAAACTTCATTATTAATAGTAGTAGTAGTAGTAGTAGTAGTAATCGTGAAAACCCCTTTTTTCAATGATTTTCTCTGCTATGGATCTGCGTGTCCCAGTACTTAAACCTGGTCCCTTTACATGTATGTATCAAAGCTAGGGACTTTTTAAGGAAGGACAGCCTCACACCTAAGGTAAGTCGCTACTTACCTTAAAGATATTATCTATTGGGGAAATATTCGTATCTGTTTATGTATTAAATATGTAACCGGATTGAAAGAACCCCTACTTTAATCCCCCTGTGGGTGGGAGCTAGAATAACAGCCACGGTATCCCCTGCCTGTCGTAAGAAGCGACTAAAATGGGCCGCAGGGACTCTGAACTTTGGAGCGTGGGTTGGGGACCACGGGGCCCTTAGATGAGTCCTTACATTGCTTCCACTTACTTGTGCCAGGCTCCTCACTTTCACCTTTCCTCTCTGACCTCCTTTGGTCAACTCTTGTTCTCTTCCGACCCCAACGGTATTACGTATGGAGGCCTAGGGAGTCTTTCATTTTCATGTTCTTCGTGGCCCTTGTCTTCCTTTGGCCGATACCTTCATTTTTTGAAGTGTCGGATCCCTTCTATTTTTTCTCTCTGATTAATGTTATGTAGAGGATGGTTGCCTAGTTGTATTCCTCTGAAAACAATAATCACCACTACCGCCACCCCTACTTTAACACACATGAGCTCATCTTTTATATATAGTAACCTAGTTTTTCGCCTGATGGGCAATTTTAATTTTGAAAAAGTCTCCTAATGTAATGCCGCGATCATGAAGACCAGCAGGGATACGAACTAGCACACCGGGAGCTGCGGCGTATCGTCGGTATTTTAGGAATGTGTGTAGTTTTCGTGAATCGTGGTGAGTTTGTCATTACGGATATGACCCTGTTCTGAACCACTTGTAGCGCTCTCACACGGGATTTAAGGACAGGCTAAGTATAACCTCTTTTTGTGAAGATCACGCAAATGCCAGTGTCTAATTAGGAGATACAGAGCGCACATACAGACTTTCGCTCTGGCGGTAGCTTGTGCAATGTGATCACGCCACAGCAACTTCCTGTAGAGGGTCATACCCAGATACTTAGTCCTGGAGTGGGACGTCCAGTTTTCTTCTAGTGAATATCATGGCGACCGTTTTCGTCATATCAACCTTCAAACGGTTAACGTTGCACTAGTTCACAAAGAGTTAAAATATTCAGATAGATATTCGAAGCTCAGGTGTTGTCTAGCCATGGCGTACAGCGCAACATGACGTGCGGCAGTCTGGGAAGATCGTTCACCATGAGACTATACAGCACCGGTGGGTACTCCCGCTTCTATAGAGAAGCGCTCTCCATCTTCCGCTCAGAAAGCTGGCTACCATGGCGACACATGAACATCGATGTGGGTGCCACACTGTATCAAATGCATATTCGAGCAGTCGATAGCAGTGCTAATATCATAAGCCAAACTCAGTACCTATACACGGGCACAACGCTTGGATTTTAATTCAAATTGCTCAGCTTGGATGATATTGTGGCTCTTGAAAATCTTTGAAATATTGGACAGCAGTTAGATGGATCGGTAATTTTGCGGGAAAAGACGGGCTTTCCCGGGCTTGAGAATCATTATGATCTTTGCAATTTTCCATTCACTAGAAAAGTAGCCAATGGAAATGCAGGCATTGAACATACGGTATCGCCAAATATTTCAATGCATTGGGGGCATATGCTTTAAAATGAATGTATTGTCTTCGCGCTGTCAGGGCAAGCGGCTAATTTCCATAGGAGAAATCTTATCTTATTCGTATATGTAAGAGTTGTCTATCGTCTTCTCAAACTTCACGCAGAATATCGTCGTGAATGGAGCCCATGTTGGCCATGAATAGCGCGTTTAGCTTATTTAGGACGTGCAAGAGAGCGAGCGACTCGCCAAAAGTCATTTTTGCTCTCTTCTAAAATCGCAGTTAGGGACTCCCATCTTTCAGTCTTACGTTCAAGTAGTCTTTCCTGGACACATTTCTTTAATACTTTAAACTCACTCTTATTACCAGGACTACGAAATCTCTGCCAGCGCTTCCTGATATTTTTAATTTTGATCAAATCCTGGAGGAGATCTGGGGTCCTTGTCCGATTGTCTCGTAACTTTTTCCGAACTTCCGTTCCGTTTATGTACCGAGGTCCAGGCGAATCGTCGTGAATACGTCCAGCGCCAGGCAAAGGTGATCCTGTGTTTGCCTGGTCTTGTTTGTATTTACCGCACTTTGGTACCGTTTTTGTCTTTGCATGACGTATTGGATTACGTATTTTATGAATAAAATGCGTAAGAGCAAAGACTATTTGTCTTTAGCCCCGAAAGTGAACCTGGTATTTAGAAGTGGGCTCATCAGAAATGTAAATCAGACCGTTGTGTTCTCTGAGAAAATTGGCTAGCGTTATTCCTTCTGGAGTAGTAACCTCACATTTGAAGTCTTTGTGCTTAGATTGAGATCGCCAGCTCCATTTATAGGAACCCTACCTTGTTGGTTTAATAAAATGTCCAAGTCTGCAGGATGCAGAGGTTGTAAATAAACAGAATATATGCGGTCTGGACCTAATGGAGGTGGTTCTGCTTAACCTCTAAACCGATACATTCTACAGTCATGCCAGGAGGAGAAAGTAGCACATGATGTACTATCTTCGGTTTAATACATACGGCCAATCACCCCCCCCCCCTCCCTTTCCTTTCGTCCGTCATATTATGTACTAGCTGATGTACCCGTGCTTCGCTACGGGATTTTAAGGAAGACTGTCGTTGTGGTTTTCCTAACTACAGTTAGTTAACTTAGGCCATTACAAAACCGTCAGTAGGAATGTAGGGATTAAAAGCAATGTTAGCCTATATAAAATACTCGCTCAAATGAAAAACCGCACATTTTCTCACTTTTAACGAACAGTACTACGATGCCGATCTAACAGTCCAAAGTTCCAGTGCTGGTATAACCAGGTCGCAGACAGCCGTGAACACTCCTGTGTCATTGTTCCGTTAAATATACACATGGCTCATTCCAATCAGTGTCTCAGAGTAGGGATTGAATAGCTCGAATGCTATGATGAGCCAGTGTGTTACGTACCAGTAATATCAGAAAATGTATGAACCAGAGGAATGGCATGCTTAAGAAGAAAGTTATCCAACTCCCCAGCTACTTCCTGCCAATGTTCAGGCAGGCTGTTATACTCGGTACGACCGGGCGAGTTGGCCGTCTGGTTAGGGGCGTGCGGCTGTGAGTTTGCATCCGGGAGGTAGTGGGTTCGAAAACTACTGTTGACAACCCTGATTATGGTTTTCCTTGGTCTCCCATTTTTACACTAGGCAAATGCTGGATCTGTACCGTAATTAACACCAGGGCCGCTTCCATTCCACTCCTAGCCCTTTCCTATCCCATCATCGCCATAATACCTATCTGTGTCGATGCGACGTAAATCAAATGAAAAAATACTCGGTCAAGATCTGTCTAGGGAGGTCAAGTCACGAATGCTTCTTATGGAGCCGCCATATTGGGTCTTTAAGCGAGCGTAACCAAAGGCAAGTGTATTTGAATTTAGAGGATTTCGGTGCCGTACATTGGAATAAAACAGAACATCAAGTAATTTTCGTAAAGAATTTAATTTGGTATGTACTGTTCATGTATATATAACATTCACAGCTATTTGAATAGGAAGATAATTAGCAGAGCCTGAAATTCTTTTTTCTTTTTTTGAAACAGGAAAGCTCATGTCCTACACTTTTACTTCCTTGCAGTGTTTCCTATTAATATCAGCTGACAAATACGTAATCTTATTGAGAGAAACATAGAAATCTGTACAGTACCTGTGTCATATTATGATTACCGGTACAAGAAATACTGAACTTGAAGTACTATATTTAAAGTACTAAAAGACAGTTGTAATAAATTACCTTCAGCGCTTTCTTTATTAAGAAAGTAATTACCGATACTGCGTTTCTAAGGGGTTACCCCAGTGTGTTGACGAACACCGAATGCCTCTTGAGCTGAGTGCATTAAATTATGTATGGTAACTGTTGTTATCCATTCATGTGGTATTTCTTTGGGTTCTAAGGCAAAAATACTCTGCACATGTGCAACAAGGGTGATGTTCTTAGCTATTCTTAACTAGTTTATTGCAGCTATATAGTACCAAGTGGTGGTGGTGACGGTTGTTTTAAGAGAAAGTACAACTGGGCAACCATCGTCTATAAACACTAATCAGAAGAAAACAAATGGAAGGGGTCCAACACTTCGAAAAATGAAGGTATCGGCCAAAGAAAGATGAAGGCCACAAAGTGCGTGGAAATGAAAAACTTCCTTGACCTCGCATGCGCTAATGCCGCCCCGGTCGGAAAAGAACAAGTGTTGACCAGGCGAAGTCGGATGGGATAGAATAGGTGTGAGCGTAACACAAGTGAAAGCAATGTTAAGACTCAGCTAAGGGCCTCGTAGTCACAACCCAAATTGATTTCCCCCTGTGGGCGGGGGAAATAGAATAACACCCACGGTATCCCCTGCCCGTCATAAGAGGTGACTGAAAGGGGCGTCAGGAGCTCCTAACTAGGGGGCGTGGGTTGGCGACCACGGGCCTCTCAACTGAGTCCTAACGTTCATGCATATAATAATAATAATAATAGTGGTTAGAAAATTACAGCCATTGGTAGACGCGATTCCTTAAGAAATAGAAATTCAGTCACTATTGAGTTAACCTAGGTTAGGCTATTTTAGGGATTACATTAGGATATTGTGTTAGGGTACGGTACGTTAAATTACAGTAGTTGGTTAGTGCGAGGGTTGTGATCTTTAAGTATTTGTCCAGCCAGATAATGTACTCCATAGAGCATTTAAGGTGAATGAAATATAGCTGTAAATAGTAACTACAGTACCGTAAAAGACTGCTATTAACAATTATTGTTGTAATGATGACAAGCTGGACACAAATTGTTGGTTTGAAGAGATAGGCCAGCGAAATTAACCAATTACGGTTAAAATTCCAGACCTTGCCGGGAATCGAACCCGGGACCGCTATGACCTAAAGGCAAGCACGCTAATCATTTAGCCATGGAGCCGGACGCATGAAAAGGATTTTTTTTCATAAACTACAATACTACTATTACACATTTCCTGTTATTTTCCTTGCTTGCTTTGATTATTATTTATTATTATTATGTTATTTGCTTTACGTCCCACTAACTACTTTTACGGTCTTCGGAGACGCCGAGGTGCCGGAATTTAGTCCCGCAGGAGTTCTTTTACGTGCCAGTAAATCTACCGACACGAGGCTGTCGTATTTGAGCACCTTCAAATACCACCGGACTGAGCCAGGATCGAACCTGCCGAGTTGGGGTTAGAAGGCCAGCGCCTTAACCGTCTGAGCCACTCAGCCCGGCTGCTTGTTTTGAAAGACAGTTCCCTTTCTTTGGGAGGTTCCCTATAATATGTCAAAGACTTGGGTGGATTAGGGACGTTGAAAATTGTTGGGATGGAATTCCACTTGAGTAGTTTCCGTCCATCTGCCCTCTTTAGTTCAAATAGCGATTCTTCAAAATTATGCTAGAAGAAAATACATAATAAGACCTATAAATATAAAACATCGTTCATACAAACATATTACTGTATTATTCAGGAGTAATACGAGTGTATAAGTTCACAAAACCGCGCACAAGACGGAATTATCTGTCATGCCTACAGTTTTGTACCCACTGAGCTCTCCTTTGCTTAACTTTCGGGAAGCGAAACACTCTAATTCCGTCAGTTGTCTTATTTTGACAATTTGGAGCGGCACAGTATCCCATTTTCTTTCAAAATACAAGTAATAACTCACATCATTACATCGTGCACGCCCACATAACAACGATATTTGAGACCCAATATGGCCGCCACCGCAAAGGATTGTGGTAGCGTGACCAGACCTCCCTAGACAGACCTTGTACTCGGTATACAGCAGTAATCCCATCTATCGGACATGACTGGCAACGGAAGACACAAAGCACATCACAACAAAAAATGGTCAATGTAAAGGCCGGTCTCCACTGATTAACATTTAACAACAACATGTTAAATGTTAAAAGTGTTAAATGTTAACTGGTGACACCATCAGCATGTTAAATGTTAAATGTCAAATACTGTTTCGTTTAACATTGTGTCCACACTTAATAAACATGTTAAACTTGACATCCTTTGTTTATATACATGTAGATCATCACATCAATTTATGGTAATACTTTTAGGTGGTGTCTAGTATTTTTAAGCAAGGACAATGGACTCATATGAAGAGGAATTGGCCTTTGTTATTGCCACTGTTGCTTCTTGTTATGATTTAGAAATGCAGTTTTATTAGGCACATTTCCTCCCCTCATTCTGCTAATTGCTTCAAAAGCAAATTACTTTGAAGTATAAATTTCGTCCGCTCCCGACTACCGAAATTTCTGAACTTTCTGCAATTCTCGACTGAACTGGGAGCGGAGGGACGCTAGTTCTTTTTTCGAAGCACTCGCGGGAACAATTATAGATACTTTCGAGTTCCTGGAAACTGTCGGCTTTCTTCGCTTTATATCTGTATTCCTCTGATGAGACATCCCACAAATAAGGCCTTTCTATTATATAATGAATTAAGTCCAGAGTAATCTCCTTGGTCTACTCCATTTCTGACTATACATTTTAATGCAGAGAGAACGTCACACGTGCGTGTACTATATTTGTAGCTTATAACAAAGAGAATGAGTGTTGCGGAGTGTTGTAATTATAATCCTACTTCATGATGAGCACGTCGTTTGCGTCGTTTAGGCTATGTGTTGGCATGGAAACAGCATTGAAGTTGCCAAAGCTGTGCCGACATCGCACGAACAACGAATTGACTTGACACGTTTTCCACTTAGAGCGGAAAACACGCCAACATGTTAAAAGTGTTAACTTCAACATTCTGAGTTAACATGCAAAGTCAATTCGAAGACACAATCACAATATACATGTCAACTGTAACATGTTAAATTTAACATGTTGGTGTTAAATGTTAAACAGTGGAGACCGGCCTTAATGTTACTGTTGTTCAATGTTATGAGCTTTCTGTATTGTAGGCCTTCACATTTAGTTTTCTTTCAACTCTGTGATATTAGGGCGTCTTACAAATTATTTATAGCGTATTCCCCGACTTTACATGACGATTTTCATGAAATTCTGTCTACCCATTTCCTCCGGACTTGGCGCTGATATGGACTTAGCAAACAAAAATCCAAATTCAAGAATATATCTGTTATCATAGCCGGTGCGGTGAAAATATATGACACAAATGATCGGAAATTTAATACTATATAACTTTAGTAATGTAGTATTTGTCGATAGGACCACTAAAAACACAAATATTTGAGAATTAAATTTTAGGCCTTCCTCTAAACCACAATTCCACTCAGCGTGAATAAAATTATGTATGGCCTAGATTGTAGCGACTTATTTCCCGACTTTGAATACCGATTTTCATTAAGATAGGACCACTAATAACGTAAAAATTTGAGAATTTAAATTTTAGGCCTTCCCCTAAACTACCATTTCTCTCTGCGGGAATAAGATTATTTATGGCCTAGATTGTAGCCTAGATTGTAGCAACTTATTTCCAGACTTTGCATACCGATTTTCATTAAATTCTCTTCAGCCGTTTTCTCGTGATGCATGTACATACATAGAGACAGAGACAGAAATTACGGAAAATTAAAAAGTGCATTTTCCTGCTACTATCGACACGATCGATACAGAAATACCATCCTTTTTAAATTCTGAGCAATGTACAGACAAAACTCTTATTTTATATATATATATATATAGATTTAAAAATTCATGTGTGGTTTAAGAAAGGTTTCCGGTAATAATAGTATGTCGATATCGTTGTCAGAGACAAAAGCCTCGAGCTCGAGTTTCAGTCCCGTGACACCTTCATATAGTGAGTCCATAATCTGGCAGACGCCTAATCTGTGCCACAGTAGCTCATAAATCAGCAGGCCTACCTCAGTTTTATAGAACAGCTTAACAGCTGTGTCTGTGGAGGTTAATTTTCCGGAGAAGGGATAAAATTTCTCCTATACCGGAGAGGTCATTGGTGTTGCTTCCTGGAGCAGCAGAGATAGGAGGGGCATCACCTCCTGCACCTTTGGTGAAGGTGAAGTTACTATTAACTTGCCTTGCTGGCTGTATGCTCACTAGCCTTTGTGCGGGTGATTTTTGTGCTCTAGCCTCCTGTTATTTAATAAATAATTATTTATTAATTGGCAACCTTTCCAAGAAGCTGGATGTTCGCCACCACAGTACACGCAATGTGCCTTATTTTCTGGCTTTTTGTGCGTGAGAAGAGCCGCACTTTTACACTTCTTAACGGCATACAGCAGTAATTAGCTGAATGGCCCAGCCTCTGGCATTTGAAGCATTCTGCAGGGGTATTGCCACTCTTAAATGCTTCTATTTGTACCTTACAGCCACAGATGTACCGCACGCTGTGTATGGTTTCTGAAAATTCACCTTTTGGAATGGTGATGAGCTTGATGATACTCATAGTGGTATTGTCTTTTTTACTGAACTATTGTCGCGGCCACCAAATTAGGCGGGTCTGAGGAATTACGCTGTTGCCAAGGTTATGTAGCAACTGGCGAAGAAATGTCTAACTGAACACATCATTTCGGAGCGCGAGGCAAGTTGTTCTCTCTCAAGCTCCTTATGTTACTTCATATAATGTTTCAAAACAAATTATACTACACGCTTCAGAAAAGACTGCTGATTTCAGTGGTATAACTATTTTTCATATAAACCACTTCAAATAACTATTAAAAATAAAATCGTGAACGAGTAAATTTAAATCCGTAGAATCATGTATTGAAAATTTCAGTAAGCGGCCAAGTTTTTATTTCTTCAGCCAATAAAATTTTGTCTGCGGGAAAAATGTAAAAACACTGCCTGACATATTTTTTATCTCAAACATATTTCCGTGAGTTTTGTAGTTTTCCTGGAAAATGGCCTGGAAAGCGATCATGTAAATGTCGCTGGCTGAGGCAGTTCGGGGCGCGCGTACCAGCACAGGCTGCAGGACGCCGTAAATACGGTACTTTCAGATTACATATTAATCCGTATCATTTTTTTTTACAGTATAACTTTAAATATTTGAATACTGTATATTGTACTGAGTAATATGGAAAAAGAACTACTTTAAAGAATAGGTTAACATTAATTTACAATGAATTAAGAATCGGTTTCTAGCTTCAAGGCAGTCTAAGATTTCTTAGTCACTGACATCACACATCTCACTATCTGTCGAGTCGTCATTTACACTGATGACGAATGGCTCCATTCTTTCGTCCCTTACTATTCCCTTGGCCCAATCGTCTGTTTGATGATTTTCCGAGCGATTGAAGCACTTTTCCCAATCTGCAGCAGTCACACGGTCGATGGCTTCTGACGGTGAATTTTTCTACGTCCTTTATTTTGAATGTCTTGGTCCTCTCTGCCACTTCTGTCTTGACTTGAGCCCAAAGCAATTCACATTCACTATCCATCTTTAATGCACTTACGGTGCGAGCTCTCGACCATCTGTCGCTTCGCCGTACCCATATCTGACGACAGCGCAGTTTTCCTCACCCGCCTAATTTGGTGGCCGCGACAATAGTGCACATCTATAGGCGTGTATCCTAGTGCATGTAATTCTATTTTGATGTCGTCAGTGTCGACAGTTTACGTATGATAAACTTTTAAAGGTCACATATGGGGCAGCTGATGAGTGTAGTGGGGAGCTGTAAAGGTTTCAGAGTACTTTCTTAGCTTTTCGTAATCTGATAAGTTTTCAGCGTGATATTTCAAACAATCAGGCTGATTAATTACTCTCAGCTCTCTACTTAAAATGCCGTTAAGGTTTTTATAATCACGGCCATAATTCGCCTTGTACACTACTATGAGGGAACCCTAGCACTGGTGTGGTTTCGGCGTCCATTTGAGAGACCTCACTGAAGACCATGACGTGACGTGTCAGCCACAGTCACGGGTTCACTTTTAGCGGGAGCGCTGGGTTCATTCCCAGTTGAAGCCGACTGCTTATTATGATCACTCTATTGGTTGCTTCCAGTGAAAATGTGGAACTCGTTGCCAATCTTAATCCGCGCATTTTTGAGTACATAGTTTTCCGTCGTCCTTCTAACCCTACCGGGGAATGTTGATTAAAATCCATCTTATTCGGTTTTCTTTAATGTTAAACTCCAGTCCATTCTGGGACGTCAGGAAGTATCCTCGCCCCTGCCAAATGGGTGGGGGAGAAGCCCCAGAAAACATGCTACACGCGTCATACCCTGCACTTCACTCACAACATGCTCTATCTTTCTGTTCCTACCTGTTTTGGTATTTTCTGTGAAGGGTATGTTTTTTTGCAACTGGTAGGGCACACATTTATAACTGCATTTAGTTTTTATTTAGGATAATATTTTTTCACGAATATTTCCAATATGGCTGCTAGCAATAATGTGAAAACTCGGCCTCACACATAAGCCTTCTGTTTAGTCTTGCTTCGAGCTCGTATATAGCCATCCTTGCCGTGACGTCATCCATCTCTTAGCCAATGGCTTTTCCTTCCCGTGATTCTTGTCTTGATAATTAATTGATGGGCTTCGCGTGATTCTCGCAGTATTTTTAGTTTTCTAGTTACATTGTTATGATTGTGCTTAATGGTATTCTGGGAGCCTCGAGGGTAAGGCTTCATTTAACTTATTTTAATATTCTAATTGCATAGTAATTCATCATGAAAGAATTCCATTTCTTTTTTTTTTTTCTTACGCAAAATTCTCGCACCTCTGTGTTTATTTCAACATGTTTAGCCTGAAGTTCCACGCAAAATGTAATAATTAACGCCGTGTCCGATGCCGCTTCACGCTATGGTCTAATGAAGTTGGTCGTTTTTCAGTGATAGTATTTTTAAATTCTCCATGGCTTCAAAATATTTTATTTTCTTATGTTCTATATATCTGACTTTCTTTTAATAAATTTAACTTTAATTTGAGATAATCGTAATTGCCTGTTCTGCCCTTCAGAGTCGGCTCGCCTGTCAAGTGTCTGCAATATTATGGCCACTTATTTTCATGTTAAAAGAATCTCCAGTTCAGTGCTTGTGTGCACTTGAAAATTACACTTCAGTTTTGTAGTTCGCTCAGTATTAAAGCGTAAGCGTGCACTTTCCTCATTCGCAAGATGTTGGGTTCGAAATCCACTGTTGGCAGCCCTGAAGATGGTTACATTTCCACAGCAGGCAAACGCTGGGGCTGTACCTTGATTAAGGTCACAGTTGCTACGATCACACTCCTAGTCCTCTCCTATCTCACCGCCGCCATAAGACCTATCTGTGGCAGTGCGACGTTAAGCAAAATTGGAAAAAAAAAAAAAAAACCTTCATACGTAAGTTATGTTTTATTCCTTTAAGAAAAGTTTATCTTAATTTATCTCCTTGATGATGTTTATGGTAAGAAAGAACTTCTTTTTTTAATTTGGGTTATTAATAAATTAGTTTCACCTCGATTAGGACTACTGATAAGCTACGTACCATCGCCTCTCCATGTTTGTTCTTTTTGAATACTAGTTTATCTCTTCTAATTCACTCTGCCTTGTGTGTGGAGTGGCCTCGCTTGAGCCGTTCCCCTGTGGCTGGGTGCGGAAGAATAACACCCACGGTATCCCCTGCCTCTCGTAAGAGGCGACTAAAAGGAGCTTCATGGGCTCTCAACTTGGGGGAGTGGGTTGGTGACCACGGGGCACTTTGCTGAGTCCTGGCATTGCTCCCTCACTTTCATCTGTTCTATTCGACCTTCCTTGGTCAACTCTTGTTCTTTTCCAACCCGGACGCTATTAGTTTTGCGAGGCCTAGGGAGTCTTTCATTTTCACGCCCTTCGTGGCCCTTGCCTTTCTTTGGCCGATACCTTTATTTTCGAAGTGTCGGCTCCCCCTCTGGTAGTGTTATATCGAGGATAAAAAAACTCGTGTCCTCCTCCCGAGGCGGTGCAGCTCTTTTCAGGTGAACTGCATGTACCATTTCAACCACAAACCTGACCTCCCGCCAGACTTAAATTTCTGACAGTAGGGAAATCGAACCCGGGCCTCCGGGGACGGCAGCTAACAACACTAATCCCCCTGTGGGTGGGGGCGGTACAATAACACCCACGGTATCCCCTGCCTGTCGTAAGAGGCGACTAAACGTGGCCCCAGGGGCTCTGAACTTTGGAGCGTGGGTTGGCGACCACGGAGCCCTCAGCTGAGTCCTGGCATTGCTTCCACTTACTTGTGCCAGGCTCCTCACTTTCATCTATCCTATCTGACCTCTCTTGGTCAACTCTTGTTCTTTTCAGACCCCGATGCTATTAGGTTTGCGAGGGCTAGGGAGTCTTTCATTTTCTTGCCCTTCATGGCCCTTGTCTTCCTTTGGCCGATATCTTCATTTTTCGAAGCGTCGGATCCCTTCTATATTTTCACTCTGATTAGTGCTATATAGAGGATGGTTGCCTAGTTGTACTTCCTCTTAAAACAATAATCACCACCACCACCACCACCACCACGGAGCCCTCAGCTGAGTCCTGGCATTGCTTCCACTTGTGCCAGGCTCCTCACTTTCATCTATCCTATCCGACCTCGCTTGGTCAACTCTTGTTCTTTTCAGACCCCGACGCTATTAGGTTTGCGAGGGCTAGGGAGTCTTTCATTTTCACGCCCTTCGTGGCCCTTGCCTTACTTTGGCCGATATCTTCATTTTTGAAGTGTCAGATCCCTTCCATTTTTCCCTCTGATTAGTGTTATATAGAGGACGGTTGCCCAGTTGTACTTCCTCTTAAAACCATAATTACCACCACCATAACAACACTAACCGTTACACTATGGAGGTGGACTATATAGAGGATGGTTACCTAGTTGTACCTGCTCTTAAAACAGTAATCACCACCACCACCACCACCACCACAAGGACCCTGTTCAGCATAGCAGATGAGGCCGCCTGGGTGAGGTACTGGTCCTCCTCTCCAGTTATATCCTCCCAACCAAAACTCTCGTGCTTCAGGACACTGCCCTTGAGGTGGTAGAGTTGGGATCCCTTGCTGAATTCGACAGACCCGTTACCCCCTCTGGGTGGGGGCAGTAGAATAACACCCACGCTATCCTCTCCCTGTCGTAAAAAGTGACTAAAAGGGGCTCCAGGGGCTCTGAACTTTGGAGTGTGGGTTAGCGACCATGGGGCCCTTAGCTGAGTCCTGGCATTGCTTCCACTTACTTGTGCCTGACTCCTCACTTTCATCTATCCTATCTGACCTCCCTTGGTCAACTCTTGTTCTTTCCTGACCCCGACGCTATTAGGTTTGCGAGGGCTAGGGAGTCTTTCATTTTCACGCCCTTCGTGGCCCTTGCCTTACTTTGGCCGATATCTTCATTTTTCGAAGTGCAGGATCATTTCAATTTTTCCCACTGATTAGTGTTATATAGAGGATGGTTGCCTAGTTGTACTTCCTCTTAAAACAATAATCATGACCACCACCTGCAAGTTATGAATTTATAGAGTACATTCACTTTTATAAATCACAGCTCTCGAGAGCATATGTTACCTTAACTCTTTCTTGGGGTCTGATGTTAAAAGTTAATGTGAATTTCTAGGAACATAGGTCATCAGTTCAGAGACAAGCTTTCCCACTGTTTTGCTTCTGAACTCCACTTCTCATGCCCCCTCATGCTCCGGTGCCAGGCTTTGAAATTCTAGTGCCCCTGGTCTTTGTGAAATATATCTCAATGGAAATTGGTAATAAACATCACCTTTTATGTTCCAGGGAATCGGAGCGAAGAGGCAGTAGTTGTAAAAGGAGTAGGGACACCATTCCTCCTGAAGCGACAGCCAGGAAAGGAGGAGGAGGATGGTGAGGGAGCTACTGTGTGAAGTAAATAGCACTCTTGCACATGGTTGTTCCAAGATGCAATGAAGATTGATAAGAAGGTACCTGATAATTAAAACATAAACAAATGTTATATCTGCTATTCTGGAATTATCCGTTACCATAGATTTTTCAAATTTTATTTCTTAGATTTCAGACTCACCAAGCATTATTTCTCCTTGACTCATTCCTCTGATACTGTTCTATGGAAGCGTGTAAAGGTTTAGTTCATTTTCCTTTCATTTTGTCTCTTCACTGTCTTGGAGTTAGTATATTACTGGTATGTAGGCCTGTACTGCTATCAAGTTGAAAATTATCCCCCTCACACCTCTTACAATTAAAATTTTTCTCTTATTAGTTTGGTTTTTTTTTTTGCAGAATTTCTTGTCCATCCAGTAACTCTTATATTTAAGCTTATGCAAGGCCAAACCATGTTTTTTCAGTGGAGGTTAACAGTTTTTGGTGGGAGCTTCTGAAAGCATAAACTAGAGTGCAAATAAAAAAGTCATACAGTAAATTTTATTGAATAAAAAGTTTTAAAATACTTTTGGGGCAGCTTAATACAGTACATTTTAGTGTACAAGTCAATGGTTTGTGTGCAAATGTCAATTCATAGCAGTCTAGTGCGTGCTCTACTGTATGCATACAATGTGACTAAAAAAGTCCCAACATTTGTTTAAGAATGGAGAAAACTAAATTACTTTTCACTTTAATAATTAAAAATATTTAGAGGTTTGATAACTTTTTGGAAATATTACAGCACCTCGACAACATGAGCATATTTTAAAATGTTTACTAAAAATCTATCATTTAAATTAAGGAAAAAGCATCCAAGAGTCATATTTAAAATGTAATACTATGTCCCTGTTTACTGTACATATTAGGCTTATATGTGAAATTAAATTTGCTAACTTTGAACACTGAAATAGGAATCAGAAAGTTGTTTTTGAAGACTTTCGTCTTGGGCGTGGTGTTGTATGAAAGTGAAACGTGGCCGATAAGTAACTCGGAAAGAAAGAGAAGAGAGGCTTTTGAAATGTCAGGTTACAGAAGAATGCTGGAAGTAAGATGGGTGGATTGAATCATGAATGGAGAAGCAAGGAGGAGAAAGATTTGGCTAAATTTGACCACAAGAAGAGATAGAATGATAGGACACATCTTAAGGCACCCAGAACTTGTTGAGTTTTGAGCGAAGTATAAGAACAATTGGGATAGAATTCATAAGCAGATTAGAGCAAATGTAGGCTGTAGTTGTTACCGGTACATAGAAATGAAAACATCAGCAGAAGATAGTGTTGCATGGAGGGCTGCAACCAGCCAGTCGGTGGACTGACAACCCTAACAACAACATGTGAACTTCATTAATTTACTAGTTTAAATTATAAAATTATGAATGAAAAGCTGCATTAGAATCCATTTGTGTATCACTTTTATAATGTTCTGAATATTATAAAGTTAGATGCAAATAGCTAAAGTATTTTCAATTGAGTATGTATGTGTTGTTATCCTAATGGAATCTGTTTACAGAACTAGACAACATATATAACTTTATTAAAGGAAGCAAGTCTATACGCACGTGCATTACAAAAATAATGCTGCTGACTTTCAGAGAATGACAGACATATGAACTGAAAGGAAATTGCCTACATTCAAGTAGAACTTTGGACAATATAAAAACTTGAAAATTTCAGTGATAAATTATAAGTTTGTCTGAAGAAAACTGTTCCCAATAAAAACCACTTAAAAGATAGCTGTGAGAAATTGCAAATCTGTAAGAACACTACATACTCACAATATAAACAGGGAACCTGAAGAGAGCAGCGAAAATTCTAATTCCATATGAACATTATTTGACTCGTGTGAGGAAAGTCAGAGTTTTCCCCTAACACAACACACAATGTGATCACTTGAAAGAAATGAAAAGAGTCTGATAGTCGCGGTGGTGTTCTAAGCAAGCCCTATATCCCACGCTACCCGTATTGGCCGTTCCAAACTCTGAGTTCGCCAGCTGGTGACGTATCCGCTGATCACACTGAACTGTCAGGCTGGATCTGACTGGAATGTATTTTCAGGACTTTGTTCACCAGCATCCGGCTGCAAGACATACCTTCACGGATGGCTCTAAAATCGGAGTGGTTGCTCTATCGTCACTGATGATATGAGCATGCAGATCTCACTTCCTAGTGTATGTAGTGCGTAAACTGTGGAGCTTTACGCCTTCTTAGAAGCTCTGCAGTTTGCTCTGGGTGACGAAAAAGACCATTTTCCTATGTGTACCGACTCGTTAAGCTCTCTGCAGTCTATTAAAACCTGTTTCTTACAACACCCACTGGTGCAGCAGATTCATGACCTAGTGAGATTAAGTGATGCTGGCACCAGAATCACTTTCACGTGGCTTCCAAACCACATTGTCCCCCTGTGGGTGGGGGCAGTAGAATAACACCCACGGTATCCCCTGCTTGTCGTAAGAGATGACTAAAAGGGGCCTCAGGGGCTCTGAACTCTGGAGTGTGGGTTGGTGACCACGAGGCGCTCAGCTGAGTACGGGCATTGCTTCCACTTACTTGTGCCAGACTCCTCACTTTCATCTATCTTATCTGACCTTAATTGGTCAACTCTTGTTCTTTTCCTACCCTAGCGCTATTAGGTTTCTGAGGGCTAGGGAGTCTTTCATTTTCATGCTCTTTGTGGCCCTTGTCTTTCTATGGCTGATACCTTCATTTTTCAAAGTGTCAGATCCCTTCCATTTTTTCTCTCTGTTTAGTGTTATATAGAGGATGGTTGCCTAGTTGTATTTCCTCTTAAAACAGTAATCACCACTACTGATCACCACCAAGCCACGTTGGGATTGTGGAAAACAAACTTGCGGATGAAGCTGCAAAGGAAGCGGTACTTTTATCTCCAAGATATGAATGCACCTGCTTAAGATATTTGTTCTCAGCTACGTTGAATGATCTTGGTGTCCTGGGAATCGGCGTGGCTGGCTGCCTGAACTTCCAAAATGCTGAGAGCAATCAAGAAGACAATTACTGCATGGAAGTCCTCTTTCCAGCCTTCATGGTGAGAGACCATAGTATTTTGTAGGCTGAGGATAGGTCATGTATGATCTACGCACTCTTATCTCCTAACGAGGGAAGACCCTCCCCCTCCCCCAGGGTGTTTATGTGGTGCCGACTTCATTGTGGCCCACATCCTCACAGAGTGCGCTGATCTTTCTGGCCTAAGATGGAGCCTCAGCCTGCAGGAAATACTCGAACGCACATTAGCCGATGTTGCAACTACTGCTGATCTCGTCATCTGCTTTATGTTTGCAAGAAATCAGCTGTATTTTTTGTATCAAATCCTATTTACAAAGATTTAATAAATAAATGTCTTCCACCTTTTTGATACATATATTTGCATTTTAACAAATTAATTAATTACACACAGTACATGTTTCGTTCTTGTAGAACATCTTCAGGTGTTCACATTGCTTAGGTGATTCACTAAGTGTTTATCTTTGTAAGTACATCAGGTACCTTGTTCTTCTTAAATACTACGTAAATAAAAATGAATTAAAAACAATTTGTTGGTTAAATGGGTTAGTGAAATGAGATGGAAATGGATTTACTTATAGTTAGCCTATTATAAAAAACTATTTCTATTCATCTGAACAGTTGTTAAAATGTTTCCAGCACTTTATCACTAAAATATTCCGCTTATCTTCTGATAAAAATGTTTTGAAAAATGTATGACTTTCCTTTGTCACAGTTCTGAATATTGTTAAGTGTTCACGTCATGTACAAAATGTATCTTGAATTGGGTTGGTTCAGGAACCTTGAAGCTGATTGCCATTTGCTATTACTAAAGGAGCTCCCCCATATTCTGAAATGAAATAAAATAAAGTAAAATGGGGGACTTGCTTTTTGATAAAAGACCATGTCTGCACAAGGAAACTTAGTATATAAAAATGGTTTCATAGCTTGCTGTTGTCAAAATCCACTCCTACTGTGACCTTGGAGGAGCTATGTTTGAAGCAGCCTTCCGTCTTGTGTAGTAATGCTTGCTCCACCTTCGGGGGCGGCAAGGCTGTGGAGAGGGGAGGAGGCGTGTCGCTTACAGTCATGGTTTCAGCTTTAGAAGGGGTAGGGGGAGTAGATATACGTGATGGCAGAAGTTCATTCATTTTCTTTCTTTTACAGTCTGTGTTGTTTATTTTGCCTAATGTTTCAAGATTTGATAGTATCCCTTTGTATAAAGGGTTCCTGTTGTCAGTTACATCATTCAGGTTATTGTCCTGATTACTTTGTTGAACTAAATAAATATATATATTTTCTAATGTATTTAGAAGACCTCCTCTGTTTATTTTATGTAATATTGTCAAATCCTGCTCTATAGTTGTGAACCGATGACCAATTGTTCTCATAATGTTGGCCCATCGCAGAAAATGTTTCATGCCTTTCAGCATTTACATGTTCTAAGTATCTTACCGTAAAACTATGTCCAGTTTGTCCGACATAAGATTTTTCACATTGATGACATTTTAATCTGTAAACCCCTGATTCTGCATGTTTGTTCTTCCCTAGCGAATTGACGCTGTTGTAATTAAAAATTTTTTGATTTGTATTATTGCTGGTTGAATATGTGATCTTATAGTGATGTTTTCTGAACAAATTCGTTACTGCATATAAATTAGGATTGTTGAAAGTAAACATGGCATATTTATCGTTCTTCTTTATTTTGGGTGTTAGATTAGTGTGAAACTTCTGTTTGAATTTTTTGATTATTTTGTTTACCATATTACCATATATTGTTTACAATTTTTTTTTTGTGATTCCGGATGCAATGAGTAGTTCTTTATCATAATAGGAGTAAAAGTGGGTTTTCTATGTATCTTGAAAGTGAACAGAACAATATTCAGAACTGTGACAAAGGAAAGTCATACATTTTTCAAACCTTTTTTTATCAGAAGACAATTGGAATATTTTAGTGATAAAGTGCTGGAAAAGTTTTAACAACTGTTCAAATGAATAGAAATAGTTTTTTATAATAGGCTAACTATAAGTAAATCCATTTCCATCTCATTTCACTAACCCATTTAACCAACACATTGTTTTTCATTCATTTTAATTTATATTTATGTAGTACTTAAGAAGAACAAGGTACCTCATTATGATGTACTTAAAAAGATAAACACTTAGTGAATCACCTAAGCAATGTGAACAGCTGAAGATGTTCTAAAAAAGAACAAAATACGTACTGTGTGTAATGAATTAATTTGATCAAATGCAAATATATGTATCAAAAAGGTGGAAGATTTTTATTGTTATTAAGTCTTTGTAAATCTGCTTTATGTGTGACAGTGGATTAATCAAGCATATGTAAATTGCAAGAGTTCTGTTACACAGGGTACTTGCGTTCCCTATTGATTCGTTAGTGAACTTTTTGGCTTAATACAAACTTTTTGTTTTATTTTACACTTCATTTCAAAATTCCTTCATTGAATAAATAATTTTGTTTTATTTTAAATTTCTTTTCCATTCAATTTGTTCAGAGAGGATGATTAGCTAGTTGTACTTTCTCTTAAAAGCAAAAATCACCACCAACACCTTCCGGAAGAAATGGGTGTGGCTAGCAGCATTGAGTACCGCACCACAGCAGAATGTACACTGAGTGGCCAAACGTCATGGAAAGACACTGAATGTGATGTTAATAACGAGTTGCTCCTCCACGAGCCCTCAAAACTGCAGCAATAAGGTGAGGTATTGATTCTACAAGGTGTTGGAATCGTTCTTGAGGGATCTGGACGCACGCATCTTGCAATGCTACCCACAATTGGTCTTGTGTAGTTGGTGCAGGGTTCATGGAGCGTACACCAGCATCGACAGCATCCCATAAATGCTCAATGGGATTAAGATCCAGGCATCTGGAGGGCCAATCCATGGTTGTAACTTCACTGGAGTGGCGCTCCCACCACCTGTGTAACACCACGGAGCGGTGATATGGTGCATTGTCCTGCTGAAATGTGGCATCTCCATCAGGGTACCCTAGGGCCAAAAATGGGATGCAGATGGTCTGAAAGAATGTCCACATAACGTCCACCTGTCAGCGCTCCCAGGAGCTGGACAATGGGGCATAATTGCAACCATGGGAATGCCGCACAGACCAAAACTGAGTCACCTTCTGCCTGGACA
The DNA here is from genome assembly GCF_040414725.1 of Anabrus simplex. NCBI lineage: Eukaryota > Metazoa > Arthropoda > Insecta > Orthoptera > Tettigoniidae > Anabrus > Anabrus simplex. Next base: position 83,736,959 of record NC_090276.1, on the reverse strand, counting down.
CGACATTGTTGACAGGCAGGATCCATAGCTTCATGGGGTATGCGCCACACTCTCGCGTGATCTTCAGCTCGATACAACTGGAACCGGGATTCATCGGACCATACCACATGCCGCCAATGTTCCACAGGCCATTGCAAAAGTTCGTGGGTCTATGCACATCGTTGAGCTCTGTGTCGAGTTGTCAGCAAAGGGACGCGAGTTTGTTGTTGGCTGGTGAAGCCTATGCAGTGCAGTTGCCTCCTTACAGTCCTGGTAGAAATGGGTTCCTGACTCCCAACATTGACCTGGGTGGCGATCTGACTTGGAGTACCCTGTCAGGTGCCCATTATGATTCTGCAGAAGCAACGTGATGTCCGTCTTCTGGTGTGGCTGTTTACACGGGTGGTAATATTCTCTCTGTGATATTGAAGATCCACCCTCGACACTGCTGATGTGGAAATCCCAATTTTGCATGTAATCTCTGCGTGTTAACATGCGTGACTTCTCCGCTTGTTTCTTTGATTGGGTACCTATCTCACTCACTCACTCACTCAGTCACTCACTCACTCACTCACTCACTCACTCACTCACTCTCCTGGCTCTACAGCCCATGAAGGGCTCTGGACTCTCCAATAGCTTTTCCCCACTCCTTTTGGTCCAGAGCTCTCCTTTTCCAGCCCTGGATCCCTAACAACTCCAAATCTATTGAGACATTGTCCAGCCATCTTTTCCTTGGTCTCCCCCATCTTCGGTGGCCGCCAGGAGGTTGTTCAAGAATTATCTTTGTTGCTTGGTCCCGGTCCATCCTTATAATGTGCCTGAGATACCGAAGTCTCCTCGTTTTGGCCTCTGCATCATTGGTTCTGATGCGCCACTCTCCTTCGTCGTGAACCACGCCAAAATCTTTCTCTCCCACACACCTAGAAAGTTCTTGTCGTGCTCATTTAGGGTCCATGTCTCACATGCATACAGCAAAACTGGATGGATTATAAGCCGGTACAAGATGAGTTTTAATCTTCTGGACAGTGTTTCAGGCTTCAGTAACTTCTGGAAGGCAAAGTAACATGTGTTCCCAGCTGCCATCCTAGCCTTCATCTCCTCGCTGACCTTGTTGTCCTCAGTCATGAGGGCCCCCAGGTACTTAAACTGTGTTACTCTCTCGTAACTGTTACCTGCAAATTTCAGAACTCCCATGGATCTTCTTTTGTCTCACGTGTTCACGATGTACTTGGTTTTGTCCTTGTTGATCTGTAAGCCTAGATGTTGTGATCCCCTGCTCATGTGTTGCAGAGCTTCTGTCAGGTAGTTTGCACTTATACTGAGTAGGACAGCATCGTCCGCGAAGGCAAGGTACTGGAAGGTTCTGTTGCAAATGGTAACTCCTGAGGTGTGTGGTATTCAACGCATAACATGATCCTGACAGAGATTAAACAGAGTGGTTAACAATGAGTCACCTTGCCTCAACCCTCTCTGCATTTTCAACTCCCTGGAGAGCTGGCCCTGGATCTTCACTTTGTCTCTGGTACTTCCCACAGCCATCAGGACAAGATAGGTGATCTTCATCAGTACCTGCATCTCTTCCAACACCTGTCGCAGCCTTGACCTGTCCAAACTGCCGTAAGCCTCCTTTTAGTCAGTCCAGTGCTGGTGAATGTTGAGGTTATGCTAATAATACTTTTCAAGGATGAACCGTAGTTTTAGTATCTGGTCTGTTGTTGATCTATTACACTGGAACTCGCACTGATAGTCTCCCAGCAGCCTCTCTGAAAAGGGCATGAGTCTCTGATCCAGCACCTTCGAAAAGATCTTGTAGGCCACACTAAGTAGTAAGATTCCTCGCTAGTTGCTGCACACTGTCTTGTCAAACTTGTTGAAGATGGAACAGATAAGTGCAGAGCTCCAGTCCCTTGGCATCTCCTCGCTCTTCCAGACAGATCAGATCAGGGCGTGCATGCTGTCTACAAGCTCTTCTCCCCCATACTTGAACAGCTCTGCTGGTAGCCCATCCTCTGCTGGCCCCCTGTTATTGCGCATGAGGTCAATCGCCTCCTTCACCTCATTCCTTGTCACTTCGGGGACTAGCAAATGCTCGTTAACAGCAGGTGGGTGGTCAGCTGTCGTCTGATCAAGCACCCTTGCTTCAGCATCCTCAGTGTTCAAGAGCTCTTCTAAGTGCTCCGCCCATCGTGACAAGATCTTCTTCTCCTCTCAGACCAAAAGACCCTTCTTGTCCTTGCAGTGTGAGGTTCTGGGCTCAAACTCCTTCTTGATTTTCCTTGTGCCTTGGAACATGGCATGAACCTCCTTCATATTATAGGGTTCCTATATGGCCTCAAGCTGCTCTTTCTCTCACTATATTTTCTTCCTCCGGAGCACCCTCTTTGCTTCTACCCTCCCCATACGATAGTCTTATTCTGTTGACCTTGTGGATATTTGTAAGATCCTTGCTTTGGTCCTCCACTGCATGGCCTCTTCACATTCTGCATCAAACCACTCTCATCTTAGGCCCGGTTTTTGGAACCCGACTGATTCTGTCGCTGTGCTCATAATGTGCCGTTTCACAGTTCTTTATAAGAGCTGTAGTAACAAAGATGGAGTCTCTGCGGTCAAATGTCAAATAAAATGCATTTAACATCAGTACGGGCCGAATTGTAAGTCTTTTCGTCGGTCGATTACGGTAATGGCCGCGTATAGAAGGCGCAGAAAAAAATGACAGATGGACATTATTTGAAACCATTATTCAAGAAAAAAAAATGCTCATCATTTATTATATAATCTGACTTCGATGTGTTAAGAAGACGCAAGACTCGATTTAAAAAGGATTATCCAGCGGAGCTAATTACTAGGAACTGGAAGACGAAAATTAAATCGCGACTACACGCTAATCTGCGGAGATCAAGATTTAAATGCCGCGCGGGAGATTAAATACGTAAAAAGAAGAGATAAAGTATATCACAGTAGAACTACGTCACGCAGTGACGCAAGCCCTCGGTGAAATTTTCCCGATACCGTTTAACATTGAAAGACACCTACGGACCAGTGGTTGAATGCATTTAGACTAATAAAAGGATAGCGGAAAGAAATTTATTTTTAAATCAGAATATACATAACATCTGTCTTAGACGGTTTTGAACTATTTATTGGATCAACTGCACCCCAGTAAGACCTATGCAATCTGAGCAACGCAAGAGCTATATTAATTGGAAGATGTCAGCAATGAGTCAAATATTCTATCATTGTTCTGTTCCATACGCACGAGTCTTCACCATGGGTCTGTAAGGAAGCAAGGCGATGCTGCTTGGATCCTGACGAGGCGAGATATGTTGGCTGTCCCGGATGACCAGTGATCAATGTTGAGAAGCTACGATGTACCCGACCACTTGTGGAGGAACCAGATGACGAGATCCTAGTCTCAGATGACCGGAGATGAGGAAACACCGAGACCATCTTGAGCAAAGCTAAGTCCATTATCCAAGTCGTTTTCGTAAGTAAGAGTATATTCTTTCTTTTATTGCATGTTAATGTTTGCTTTGTGCGAAGACAGTGCGTAGATAAACGTCTAGCTGAGATGATTGGAAGTAGGTACTCATCCGTATGAAACGTCAATTCCATTTGTAGGCGTGGTCACCAAGTGATTTTCCGATCGCAATGTTTTCCAGTGATATGTGAGGAGAGATAGCTTGAGTTATTATTATTATCAGTGAAGTGTAAAGAGTGAAGTTGGCTTTAATACCTGCGTGTCCTAAATTTAAGTAATGTCAAGCAGTTCGAGATCGTACATAGGATGTGTTTTATGAAGGAATATGGCAGTAGACTACTCCAAGTCCATGTTAAATTTGGCACTATGACTGTAGTAAGTAAAGTAGGCATTTTAGGAATGTCACGGCACGTTGATGTGCAAGTCAAGGTAATGATCTACGTATGATGAAGTGATAGAGTGGCTATATATGAAACATGAGTAGTAATTGACGCGTCATGGATATGATATTGAGTGGTTAATGATGTATGATGGTTGTATTTATTGTTTTCTTCGAGAGAGATAGTCATAGTTGTACGAAGTAAGACCTCGTGATTTCAAATGATGTTTCTGAGAGTGTCATTGAATTCTCGCCAATTCCATGCAATAATTCTGGATCCTACGCATTTTACCTAGCTCAGGATATGATCTCGAGACGTGCAGTGCAATGTTTTATCCGTATTAGCCTACCTAGAGAAGCATATAAGTATTCTAGATAAGATTTGAGCTTACACTGATTTACTTAGGATGATCTTGAAAACTCTCACGGTATATAACTCCATTTCTGGATAATTTCAACCTATAGGCCGATCACTGGTGACCTAGATTTTCAAAGGAGAATCATTTTTCTTTTGTCGGAGATAGTGTCATACGATTAAGTAGATTTTCCATTGGTAGTGTGTGTTATAATAACTCAGTATGACAAGCGTGGTGACGTTTCTTGCTACTTCGTACGCACGTAGTCTATGTCAATAAGCTAAGGTCATATTACCTTAAGTTCATAAATTAAATCTTGCGAGAATGTTACTTGTAGGGTGATTACGGCTTACAATGGACGTAGCTTAGCTCATGATGTGTAACACAAGGAAATATGAGCGTCTAAGAAACAACTAAGTAGGCATAAACGAATGTTTAAAATGTAAAACATATAAGAGTGTACTTGTCAAAACAATGCAAGAAGAGCTTTATAATAGCCTTAATGATAGTCTTAAAACTGCAGCCAGACAATCATTCAGTGAAAATTTAAGTAATGTGACAGTTTTTAGAGTAGGTATTAGGTGTTAATCAACAGGATCTAATGTGGATCCCAAGAATAATTGATTCAAACAACTCGAACTCCATTTCTTGACTGAGCATTAACTCAGAAATTCCACTAGCGTACCTTTATTTTCTCAAGAGTGTACCACTAGAAAGACTGTAAATAATAGTTAATAGGATTTTTATTTTATTCTTTGTGGATGCATCCTATATTCTTAATGTACTTAATTTTAATGTTTATTTTCTTGCCAAGAAGGCACTTGTAAATACCATTATCTGCGTTCAATTTAATTTATTTGGTCATCACCCAGCTCTGTAGGTGAATTATATACAAAGGAAAACATAGCTTTTTCAAGAATTTCCTAGATGTTACATGTAATTTATGCTAGTAATTGATGATTTAGGAGATTAATGAGTTATGAAAGGAAGCAATTTAAGCCGAGAAGGCATTCATTTAGGTTGAAGTCGGAAGATGTGATTTCTCTAAAAGTTTGTTGACGGACATGAATTATTAGGTTGACAATGAGTCACTCATTACAAGAGCTACTTCATTAGTAAAAATTTGAGATAATTCCTTGAATATTTGGTTTAATTTTTAAATAAATATGGAATAGTGAAACCTAAACACTCTTTCTCTGTGTTCTTAGAATAAGAATTAGTTGTAAGACTGTAGTAGTAACAAGCGACGACAATTTCCATAAGAGTTAATGAGAATGGTGCCTAACTAGATACGAGCAAGAGACGTCTTTCTGCGTTAGTTAGAGACTACCGTTGATCGACCTGGACGTTTTTCTGTTACGGAACTCACACCCGTAGAACTTGGTTACCAGATTTATTGAAGTTAGAGCTAGTCAGGATCTCTTGTGTCCATGCCTGGACGCGGGAACGGCGCAATAATGGCGTCCTGAATTGTTCCCCATAGATTTTCTACAGTAGTGCCTTCTTGTACCTCCCTCTGATCAGCAAGATTGGCTCAAACCATCTCCCTGTACTCATCTTTGATAGTCCCCAGGGGCTCTGAACATTGGAGCGTGGGTTAGCGACCACGGGGCCCTTAGCTGAGTCTTGGCATTGCTTCCACTTACTTGTGCCAGGCTCCTAACTTTCATCTATCCTATCTGACCTCACTTGGTCAACTTTTGTTCTTTTCCAACCCAGACAGTATTATGTATGGAGGCCTAGGGAGTTTTTCATTTTCACACACTTCGTGGCCCTTTTCTGTGATACCTTCATTTTTCCTCCCCCTGTGGGTGGGGGCAATAGAATAACACCCATGGTATCCCCTGCCTGTCGTAAGAGGTGATTGAAAGGGGCCCCAGGCTCTCTGAACTTTGGAGCGTGGGTTGGCAACCACAGGGCCCTTAGTTGAGTCCTGGCATTGCTTCCACTCACTTATGCCTCGCTCCTCACTTTCATCTATCCTATCTGACCTCTCTTGGTCAATTCTTGTTCTTTTCCAACCCTGGCAGTATTAGGTTCCCGAGGCCTAGGGTGTCTTTAATTTTCACACCCTTCATGGCCCTTGTCTTTCTTTGGCCCATCTTCATTTTTTGAAATGTCGGACTCCTTCCATTTTTTCTCACTGATTAGTGAAATATAGGGGATGGTTGCCTAGTTGTACTTCCTCTTAAAACAGTAACCACCACCACCACCACCACCACCACCACCAGAGTCTTTCATTCTTCATGCCCTTCGTGGCCCTTGCCTTCCTTTGGCCAGTGTCTTCAGTCTTTGAAGTGTCGGACCCCTTCCATTTTTTCCCTTTAATTAATGTTATATAGAGGATGGTTGCCTAGTTGTACTTCCTCTAAGAACAATAATCACAAACACCTCACCACATGGCATTGCTTCCACTTACTTGTGCCAGGCTCCTCACTTTCATCTATCCTATCTGACCTCCCTTGGTCAACTCTTGATCTTTTCCGACCCTGACGGTATTATGTATGGAGGCCTAGGGAGTCTTCAATTTCTTGCCCTTCGTGGCCCTTGCCTTCCTTTGGCTGATACATTCATTTTTTGAAGTGTCAGACCCCTTCCATTTTTCTCTCTGATTGTGTTAAATAAAGGAAGGTTGCCTAGTTGTACTTCCTCTAAAAACAATAATCACCACCACCACCACCACTTCCTCTTAAAACAATAATCACCACCAATCACCACCATCATCCTTGATGGCAGCGTTATTCTTCAAGGGTCCGGCATCGAACCTGCTCACCTTCTGGACATGCGCTGTCTGTACTTCATGACAATCAAATAGTGGTCTCTCACATCCATACATCCAATCGATGAGGACGTGGTCGATTTCAATCAATCAATACTGATCTGCATTTAGGGCAGTCACGTAGGTTGCAGATTCTCTATCTGTTATTTTCTTAGCCTTTTCTTAAATGATTTCAATGACATTGGAAATTTACTGAACATCTCCCTTCGTAAGTTATTCCAATCCCTAACTCCCATTCCTATAAAAGAATATTTGCCCCAATTTGTCCTCTTGAATTCCAACAATACCTTCATACTGTGATCTTTCCTACTTTTAAAGATGACACTCAAACTTATTTGTCTACTAATGTCATTCCACATCATTTCTCCACTGACAGCTCGGAACATACCACTTAAAGTCAAGAAATATTAATGTTTATTTAATTCCACATATTCAATACAAAAAGAGTGATTTTAATTAGGAATTAAATCTTGTGAACTTAATTATAGGGACATGTTTTGCCTCTTTTTTTAAGGGTATCTTCAGCCTTAGTCTCAACCTTAGAGGTAATAAATCAGGATCCTGATTGCTCTTAATTATAGTTTTTTAAGATAAATTACAAATTATAGAAGTGAGGATGATGTGGGTACATGCGTCAAAAAATGAGCGAGGCAGATGACAGTAGTTAAGATATTCTTATAATAAAGCCTTTATAAAGCCTTACAAACAGTCCTAATTTATATACATCTATAAATGTCCTTGTCTAAAAATGTGGTAACACGTTGCATTTTAGCAGTTCTACAAGAACACAATTATTGCTGCGTCTAAGCCTGTTAAATGGAACCCTGTATTGGTTGAGGGCGTAAGAAATAAGCTTGGAGCCTAAACAGTTCAATCTTTAGAATAACGACGAAGAAAAAATTTACTGAATTACACCCAAGTGGAGTTTAAATAAATTTTAAAGATAGTTTGTAGTTAATCTTTTGTGATGAGACAATTCTGCCCCTCTCCCAAAGTATGCTGAAGGAGCGAGGGAAATGATTGATATTAAGTAGCCACAACTATAAAGTTCTATGAGAACACAGTTAATTCTACTAACAGGTGCCCTGGAAAGGATGAGGGTGTAAAAAGTCAATTTAGAGCTTAAACAGTTTGATTTTTAGAATAATGATGAAAAGTATTTCTGATCACTCCAAGTAGCGTTTAAAATAGAATCTAAAGTTGTTAGTTTGTTGTTAATCTCGTGTGATGAGGTAAGTCTGCAGTCTTCTTAAAGCATGTACGAGTGAGGAAGAGTGCTCGATGGTAACTAGCTGTGTTTATATTAGCTAGAAGGTGTAAATTCACTTAACCCTTTATCATTTATGATGTTAAATGGTTTACGTAAACGTGAATTAAAGAAAAACATTGTATGTAATTTCATTTATCTTTTCGACTGTTATAGTGTTAATCAGTAGCTATGGTAGCGTTGAAATAACTGACACTTGTGCTTCTGGTGTTATAACGATGTGAGATTAGGGGAGGTGGGTGTGGTGGAGGTGGGGAATTAGGCAGGGCATTAAGTTTATGTGTTATTGTTTGCGGTGGATTTGCGGACACGGACAGGGTAGGAGTTGTGTTTTTTAAAATAGTAGGGGTCCTGAAAGATGATAATAGGGAACATGCATGATCCGGGGTTTTAATTAAAAATATGCTAATCTGATTCAAAATTTCATGCAGAATTCAAAAATGTGATCAGAATGTACAAATAACAACTCCAAACATGATAAAACTCTAAATCAATGTACGAAACTGTCACGTGACGCAAGTACGCGATCTCATTGGTCTGACGTCATCGTACAGGTTGACTGAATTAGCAGACGAAATAACACATAGTGTGCTGTGAGAAGCAGGATACACTTCGCGTATTTCTACTTTACGTTAGTGTCTGGTACGGTTAAATTCGAGGTCTATACATTGGATAATAATCTGAGTGGTATATTTTAGACTTAAAATGAATCCTGCGCAGACAGTGAGGCAGAAAACTTATAAATGGTGTAGAGTTCCGATGTGCAATAGCACATCATATACCATACCAAACAAATTGTTTATAAATGTTCCAAAGACGCTAAAACTAGGGATAAATGGATTTTGGCGAGCCGGAGAAATGCTGGTGATATATCGGAAAAGTCTACTTTTTTTTTTTTTTTTTTAAAAGATTTTAACGTAAGATGAATTTGTTTGAATTTTCAATCACTTTTCCAAGTCAGCTGTTCTAGTGGTAAAACTTTAAATTTTAATGTATGATGCTTTATTTAAATGCTTCAATTACATCTTGGAATATGAAAGTAATAAACAGTGCATTAATTAATACTGATTATTAAAGTATTCTCCAAACCTAACCTATGTTTTGGGTGATCCATATCAAGATAATAAATCAAAGGGGTTATGAACCATTTTGACAGCTCTAATTCTACCATTTTATCCTGGCATGCGACAGTTATGTATGTCTTTATTGAAGAGTTTAATTGGTAAAGAAATTTAGGCTATATCTAAATACTCTATAATGTAACAAAGAATAGGCGTGTACATCATGAAAGGAAACAACGTGAATTTAACAAATGTATAACTGTACACAAAACCAATGCTTGTCTGTTGGGGTCTTATAAGTTAACAATGCTCAATTATAATAATTATCATAATATTAATGAAATAAATAACATAATTGCACAAGGTGAAAATAGTGATGTAGGTGTTTAAAAATATTATCCAACTTAGCCTAAGTTTTAGGTTATACAAGCCAAGTCAATAAACCGAAGGGTAAAAATACCGCGCGAGTTGGCCGTGCGGTTAGGAGCGCGCAGCTATGAGCTCGCATCCGGGAGATAGTACGTTTTTAACCCCACTGCCGGCAGCCCTGAAGATGGTTTTCCGTGGTTTCCCATTTTCACACAAGGCAAATGCTGAGGCTGTACCTAAGGCCACGGCCGCTTCGTTCCCATTCCTAGGCCTTTCCTGTCCCATCGTGGCCATAAGACCTATATGTGATGGTGTGACGTAAAGCAAACAGCAAAAAAAAAAAAAAAAAGTAAAAGTCACAGCGCCCAAAGACATTCCTGTATTGAACGACTAAAATGTCACCAGGACACGTTTCTTTCCTGATATGCTCAGCTTGTTAAAAGCCAAATGTAATTAATTTTATTGGCTTTACGCCCCGCTAACTACTTCTATGATTTTTGGAGATGCCGGTGTGCAGGAATTTAGTCCTGCAGGAGTTCTTTTACGTGCCAGTAAATCTACCGACACGAGGCTGACGTATTTGAGCACCTTCAACTACTACCGGACTGAACCAGGATCGAACCTGCCAAGTTGGGGTCAGAAGGCCAGCACCTCAACCGTCTGAAACACTCAGCCCGACTTGTGAAAACTAGATGAAGTCATATTTATCTTTATCATGTTTAACTTTTTCCGTCCACAAAGATATTTAATGTTTCTCTTTCATGGACCCTGGAAGTGGGTAGGCCAGTTGTCCCAAACATAAATATATATTTTTTTGGGAATGATAGATTATAGCCCTATAGTACTATGATCTTTCTTTCTTTCCTTCTTTCCTTCTTTCTTTCTTTCTTAATCAGTTTATCCTTCAGGGTTGGTTTTCTCTCAGACTCAGCGAGGGATTTCACCTCTACCACTTCAAGGGCAGTGTCCTGGAACGTGAGACTTTGGGTATGGTGATGCAAGTGATGAGGAAGGCCATTACCTCGCCCAGGCGGCCTCACCTGCTATGCTCAACAGAGGCCTTGTTGGAGGATGGGAAGATCGGAAGGGATAGACAAGGAAGAGGGAAAGAAATGCCTGTGGCCTTAGGTGCCTGGAGGAGAAGTGGCAAAATACAAAAAACCACTTCGAGGATGGCTGAGGTGGGATTCGAAACCCTTCTATTCAGTTGACCTCCCGAGGCTGAGTAGACCCCGTTCCAGCCGTCGTACTATTTGTTTTTAACTTTCATGGCAGAGCCGGGAGTGGCACACATTAACCACTACACCACAGAAGCGGACTAGTACTATAATGCTACCTATATGTTTATGTTAGTGCTGAAATCCGATTTCTTACTTTACTAATGCTGAAAGTCCAAAAATGTAATGTTATTCTTTAATAGGGGAATCAGTCTAGAAGGAAATGTTGAAAGTGATGTGCTATCTATCCAGATTTGTTGTTATCCTAATACTATAGGTTACAGTACATTGCACGTACATAAAAGACGCCACTTACAAACTTGCTTGTTATCCGCGAATTTCTGCGGCCACAAAAGTCACATTTTTCAAGAATGATGACATCTACACATGGTAGATTGTCTGACTGTACTGTTCTTTCTGTCATTTCGAAGTTATTCGGGATCATGAATAATAAACAATCGGCTTTTAGCAACGGCTGGTAGAGCTGCATGCGGTACTGGATCGTGACGTCACAGCGCGCTGCTTACGTCAGAGGCCGTTTCACTGGCCTTGCAGAAAGGCACTATTAAATATTTTTTTAATGGTAGAAAACAAGGCAACTTACCACAATGTGATACGTTTACGTACTATTTCATTGGTGTACTTTTCAAAAAAAATATTTTTGAAAATGATGCATGTTCCCAATTGAAGATTATTTAGAATGTTGTATTGTTTTAAATTTAGTGATTGCAATAATTTTGGTAATATTTCATATAATGGATTTTTTACTTCAGTTATATCATTGAGATTTAGATTTTTGTTATAGTATTGGTCTAAAAATATATAGATGTTTTCTAATTCATTCATCAATTTCCCTTTACCTGCTTTTATAATAATGGTGAGGTCTTGATGTATAGTAGTGAAATGATGTCCTGTTTCTTTCATATTGGAACTCATAGCTGAAAACTTGTTGTGTTTGATGACATTAAAATGTTCCAAAAACCTAGTGTGAAAACTTCGGCCTGTTTGTCGAATGTACAAGGTGCCACATTGTGTGCAAGCGAGCCTGTATATGACTGAACCTGAATAAACATTGCTGTTTGAATTGACTGTGTTGTGATTGAAGAATAATTTCTGGTTAGTGTTGGTTGTTCTAAAGGCTGAGCATGTGTTTTGATTTTTATGGGGTTCGAGACCTGGTAAATGTCTGGATTGTTGTAAGTGAAAGTAATAAAAAAATGTATTTGGTCTGTCAGGGATTAGTTTTGTTGTTAATTTGAGTTTTATATTTTGATTAAATGGCTAATTGTTTCTAGTTTATACCCATTATTTTTTGCTAAATCTTTTATGTAATTGAGTTCTGCTTTCAGGTTTTAGGAGATAGAGGAATTTTTAAGGCTCTGTAAATTAAGCTCTGAAAGGTAGCTAGTTTATGGGAGTTGGGATAAAATGAAGTTTTTTTATTGTTGTTGAGGTGTGAGTAGGTTTTCTATAAATTTGGAAGTCAAAGTTATCATTATTAAATGTTACTGTGATATCTAGGAAATTTAAGGATCCATTGATTTCGTCTTCTTTAGTAAATTTAATATTTTGTTCTAGGTTGTTTAAAAAATTTAAAATATCATTACTGTTATTGAGTTCTCTATTAATAATTACAAACATGGCTACATACTGAAGCCGCAAGTTAAGGCCTTTTATATTAGTTGACATTTTCTAAAGAATCTAAATAAATGTTGGCTAAGGTGCCAGATAAGGGATCTCCATAGATAGGCCATCTAGATGGTAAATTTTACCTTTAAAAGTCAAATAGTTCTTTTTTTAGAACAAAGTTTAGGATTTTTAAGGAGTCTTCTAATTCAAGCTGCTAAGTTCATTATGTTTTGTGAGGTTGTCTTTGATAATATTTACAGTTAGTTACATGTTAGTAATATCAAAAGAGCACATAATGTGGTTGGGTAATAAGGTGATTTTTTTTAAGTATTACAAAAATCTACTGAATTTTTATTGGAGATTTATTGTTAAAAATGTAATGTTTGTTTGAGAAAATTGTGGATATTTTTTGAGGTTTTATATGTCGGACTATTTCTGCAATTGATGATTGCACGTATGGGTATATCTTTCTTATGTAATTTAGTTAAAGCTCTTGCTGTGAGAGTATTAGGATTCATTAGGATTAGTTTTTGCTGTTCTTGTTCATTCAGTAAAAATGTAGAATTCCCTAAACACCCTTTGGAATTACAAAATGATAGTAGATACAAAATAAAAAAGATAGTACCAACATTAACTGAGGGATTAAATAAAAATGCTAATCTCACCACACCAAATTAATTAGCCATGAAAAACAAAATAAAAGATAGCAATATAATAATAACTAAAGCTGAAAAGGGGAAACTATAGTTATATTAGATAAAAAGGATTATATTTAAATCCTGGAGATTTTTTTACAAACGAGACTTACACAATAGTTAATAAAGATCCCACAATAAGAATCCAATGGAATTTGAAAATATTATTGAAGAATTATGAGTTACGATATATACCCTCCTCCTTCTAAGGATCAGAGGATCTCACCTGGTTGCATTGCAATACACCCTCCTACCTTTGAGGATCATAGGATCTCATCCCCCTATGGGTGGGGGTGGTAGAATAACACCCACGGTATCCCTGCCTGTCGTAAGAGGCGACTAAAAGGGGCCCCAGGGGCTCTGAACTTTGGAGCGTGGGTTGGCGACCACGGGGCCCTTAGCTGAGTCCTGGCATTGCTTCCACTTACTTGTGCCAGGCTTCTCACTTTCATCTATCCTATCCGACCTCTCTTGGTCAACTCTTGTTCTTTTCCGACCCCGACGCTATTAGGTTGGCGAGGGCTAGGGAGTCTTTCGTTTTCACGCCCTTCGCAGCCCTTGTCTTCATTTGGCCGATATCTTCATTTTTCGAAGTGTCGGATCTCTTCCATTTTTCCCTCTGATTAGTGTTATATAGAGGATGGTTGCCTAGTTGTACTTCCTCTTAAAACAATAATCACCACCACCACCATCGTAGGATCTCACCTGGTTGCAGTTACAATACACCCTCCCTCTTCTGAGGATCAGAGGATCTCACCTGGTTATAGTTACAATACACCCTCTTTCCTCTGGGGATCAGAAGATCTCACCTTGTTGTAGTTACAATACACCCTCTCTCTTCTGAGGATCAGAGGATCTCACCTGGTTGTAGTCCCCCTGCAGGTGGGGGCAGTAGAATAACACCCACAGTATCCCCTGCCTGTCATAAGAGGCAACTAAAAGGGGCCTCAGGGGCTCTGAACTTTGGAGCGTGGGATGGCGTCCATGAGGCCCTTAGCTGGGTCCTGGCATTGCTTCCACTTACTTGTGCCAGGCTCGTCACTTTCATCTATCCTATCCGACCACCCTTGGTCAACTCTTGTTCTTTTCCTACCCTGACGGTATTACGTATGGAGGCCTAGGGAGTCTTTAATTTTCATGCCCTTCGTGGCCCTTGCCTTCCTTTGGCCGATATCTTCATTTTTCAAAGTGTCGGACCCCTCCCATTTTTTTCTCTGACTTGTGTAATATAGAGGATGGTTGCCTAGTTGTACTTCCTCTTTTAAGACAATAATCACCACCACCACCACCACCTGGTTGTAGTTACAATACACCCTACCTCTTTTGAGGATCAGAGAATCTCATCTGGTTGCAGCTATGGTATACCTTCCCTCTTCTGAGGATCGGAGGATCTCACCTGGTTGCAGTACAATGTGCCCTCCCTCTTCTAAGGATCAGAGGATCTTACCTGGTTGAGTTACAATACACCCTTCCTCTTCTGAGGATCAGAGGACCTCACCTGTTTGCAGTTACAATATACCCTCCCTCTTCTGAGGTTCAGAGGATCTCACCTGGTTTCCCCCCTGTGGGAGGAGCAGTAGAATAACACTCACGGTATCCCCTGCCTGTCGTAAGAAGCAACTAAAAGGGGCTCCAAGGGATCTGAACTTTGGAGCCTGGGCTGGCAACCACAGGGCCCTTAGCTGAGTCCTGGCTCTGCTTCCACTTACTTGTGCCAGGCTCCTCACTTTCATCTCTCCTATCCGACCTCTCTTGGTCAAGTCTTGTTGTTTTCCAACACCAATGCTATTAGGTTTGTGAGGGCTAGGAAGTCTTCCATTTTCATGCCCTTCGTGGCCCTTGTCTTCCTTTGGCCAATATCTTCATTTTTCGAAGTGTCAGATCCCTTCCATTTTTTCCCTCAGATTAGTGTTAAAAAGAGGATGGTTGCCTAGTTGTACTTCCTCTTAAAACAATAATCACCACCACCACCACTCTCACCTGGTTGTATTTACAATATACCCTCCCTCTTCTAAAGGATCAGAGGATCTCACCTGTTTGTAGTTACAATATACCCTCCCTCTTCTGAGGATCTCATCTGGTTGTAGTTAAAATATACCCTCCTTCTTCTGAGGATCAGAGGATCTCACTTGGTTGCAGTTACAATATACCCTCTCTCTTCTGAGGATCATAGCTGGTTGTAGTCAGAATATACCCCCCTTCCTCTGAGGATCAGAGGATCTCACCTGGTTGCAGTTACAGTTGCTCTTCCATTGTTTCTGTTGAAGGGTTTATAGTTTTAGTTTTTGGATGTATGATGTTTTTTCCCTTTTTTACCACCTCTAGGAATTTTTGTGTTACCCATGACTTATGTGTGTATTTTTGCCTGATATTTGAACTATCGACTCTTAAGTCCCTCGCTAATAAAAGCACAAAGCTTCATTCATGTCAGTACACACTGTATATTATTTATGAAAAATTCATTTTAGCTTTGTGTAATATATTTTCATGTTTGTTTGTACATTTGCATCACTACTGAATGGATTCCTCTCTTTAACTTGTAGAAAAATTAGAAACTTATGATCACTAAGGTCACTTATTACAGAATATATATAGTAGTCATCAGTGGCAAATTTAGAGTACTTGTGATCTAATAAAGTTGAGGATGTGGTGTTATTCTTGTTCGGAGCCTTGTAGGCCTATTACAGGGGTAAAATTTTAACAATTCAATTAAGATGCTCCTTTTGAAACTCCACACTACTGTCTCCTATAAGCAATGAGTTTGATTTTCTTGTATTGCATAAAATAGGTTCAAAGTTTATCATAAATTTAGTAGTATTATTTTCCTTTGGGTTATAGTGTGAAATTAAATTACTTTTCCAGTTTTTGCTAAAGACTTCCAATTGGAGAATACTGTTAAAGATCTTAATGACTTTAGTTGCCCATTTTCTTGACGCATACACTGGCAGTCCTCTTCCATTACCCTCTCTTGCTATCTCCCTGTGGGTGGGGGCGGTAGAATAACACCCACGGTATCCCCTGCCTGTCGTAAGAGGTGACCAAAAGGGGCCCCAGGTGCTCTGAACTTTGGAGCGTGGGTTGGCGACCACGGGGCCCTTAGTTGAGTCCTGGCATTGCTTCCACTTACTTGTGCCAGGCTCCTCACTTTCATCTATCCTATCCGACCTCCCTTGGTCAACTCTTGTTCTTTTCAGACCCCGACGGTATTACGTATGGAGGCCTAAGGAGTCTTTCATTTTCACGCCCTTTGTGGCCCTTGTCTTCCTTTGGCCGATACATTCATTTTTCGAAGTGTCGGATCTCTTCCATTTTTCCCTCTGATTAGTGTAATATAGAGGATGGTTGCCTAGTTGTACTTCCTCTTAAAACAATAAACACCACCACCACCACCACCACCCTCTCTTGCTAGATGGTAAGTTTCAAAGCTAGATATGTTATATAGGATGTTTCTTCATCGGATAGCCAATTTTCTGTTATAACTATAATGTCAAGTTCTGTAACCTCATCAGTAATGCTCGTAAGCACAGTATCCTCAAAGCTATTCCTAAGACTTCACGCATTGATACAGATGCATGTAAATTTAGAATTTGGAGCCTGATTTTTAGTTTGTAATTTATAGTTTTCTATAGTAACACACCGGATCTCAACAGAGTTTATTATTTTCTTATTCCTATAATTGTCCTCTATCATTTAAAATTAGTATAAATTTGTGTGAGTGAAGTACCTGCAGTGTTTATTGTCCGTGTTTATTCTCGAGGTGTGTGGTCTTTCCCTCGCTGCTGATGATCATGCTTGATCTATCCCTAGCTTCGCAGACGTAGATCTTGCAGTCTCGTGTCCAGGTGGCAAATATTTTTCCATTCTGCTTCAGTAACCTGCATCTTCTTACAATGTTCTCATTCCTGGGTGAAAGATGGTCATTATTTAATGCTTTGCATGATGGGCAGTTCTGTCCAATGTCCTGGGTGTTTAGAACTCTTTTCTGAATTCTCGCATTCACTAGTTGGTCTTTCTTCCACCTGTTAGCAAATTTGACCACAATTTTTCCAACGTCACCACCTCTTTACGGCGGACAATGAGCAAATCAATCTCGCAAAGTCCGAAATCAACTCCCATTGCCCTGGGTGTTTGTATCACCAAATCATACACATTTTCTTTTATCGTTTCTGGCATTCTATGAATTAACAAATTGTTCCTACGGGTATACTGTTTAAGGTCTTCTGACACATCTAAAGCCACTTTGGCATCGTTGCTTACATTCACCAGAGATTTTTCCAACTCAGGTGTTCTTTTTCTCAACTCATTTGTGAGGGTTTTGAATTTCTCAAACAGATCTTTTATGAATTCTGTCACTTCCTTTTAATAATATTAAGTTCAACCATGAAGTTTTCGAGTTCTGTAAAAGGTAATTGTATCTTCTCGGTAACCACCTTAGCTACGTCACATTCACTTAGGTTAGGTGGCGGTTGACGATAGTCACGTTTACATTTCCACACCTTTTCTGGACCACTTTTTACCACCTCATAAGCCATCTTTGACATTCGTGAATGTTTCCAGTGACCAAGTTGATGTTCAAATTCAACAGATACAACTCATTTTTAATTAATAAGCACGTGGGTGAAAATTGGGACTTTGAATATACTTCTTGATCAAGTCGGAATATATTCACTGAAACAGTTGTCATTCTGGATGGAATTGTATCTCTGTTTTTAGAGGTTTGGGGATTATGATAAATGTTCCAAAAAGATCTCCAGCAAACATAGGCTGTGGGCCATCTTACACGTTATTAAGCATGGACTACAACTGAATAAAACTAATAGTGGTTGAATTTTCACAGCCCCATCAAGCGAACGCCGGGCATTGAAGCAGCGTCGGTGTCATATCTGTGAACATTGTCACGGATGTAACACCGAACAGAAGAGGAGACAACACCGGTAAGTCTTATACACAGCTATTACGTTCATGTTTAGAGTATTATAGTAGCAAGATGAAAGTGATGACTGTTGTATCTACCATATCCATCATGCTCACTTCAACAAACAATTTACCCTGATCTTGGACATCTTATGAAATTGTACCATGAATGAAGGGAATTAATTTAGTTATTGTATATTCAATAAATAAATAGTTTGAACTAAATTTTACATGAGTATGAGTGTTGTAGTTTTGATCAGTTAATGAACATGAGGAACTGTTTGTAGCAACAGGTGGAATAATGGCTTTCAAAGTTCCACATTACAACTGTAGAGGTGACACTCAAACATGGTACCAAGTTCCACATTACAACTGTAGAGGTGACACTCAAACACAGTCCACTGTGTGTGAAGGTGCACAATAATTACCTGCAATGCTAATTTTAAAATGTTCAAAGTATATGTCGAGATAAAATTATACTCTTTTGACAGACCACTTTGTACTCACACCACTTTCTTGTTAGTAATGTTTTGATTTGGGTTTTTGCATATCTTAGGGATGATTTGTTGTAGGCAATTTCTATATGGATGAGGATGTCTAACTTTTCATTTCCAGGAGAAGCAGTGTGTCCTCGGGTCCAGGAAAGACGGACGTGCTGTAGCTATTGGGTTGTTGATTGCGAGTCACTGCTGTTGTTGTGTTCACACCTGTCCAGAGCAAACTTGATGGCCCATAGCTGAGCAACTGGATGACAATTTATACTGGGCTGAAAACACTTTGCTGTTGTTCTAGTAAACAACTTTTTCAGCGTTATTAGGTGTGTGAGAGAATGAACTTAGTTAAAATAGAATGACATGTTGAAAGAACATCATCAGGTTCTATCAAATCACATTTCTAAAAATTTAGAAAATCCTCTTGTGTTCACTAAGTTGTTGATATTAATGAGGTTCTCCTCACATGGCTCTTCTCTCCTGGCTGGTCCACCGAGGAGTGCAACCATCCGCATTGTTCCAGCTGCGTCAGTTACCGTTATGTCACATTCCAGTGATGTCATCGGCTTTCGTGGAATTGTAATCACAGTCTTTTCTTTTTTTTTCTAAGTGGTCAGCTGAAGGCAAGCAAAGAAACAGCAGGGCCGTATGACTGGACAAATAAATGTCCACATTAAGAAAAAATTTGAAGTGTATTTTCTAATTTTGTTTCTTTTGAGTTCAGGAATTTAACAACTAGAACCATTTTGTTCTACAATTTAACAACTAGAGTAGCTGTGATCAGTGACTTTTAATCAAACATCTCTCAGAGCTTCATCATTGATGAGAAAGAGCCTTTGCCATGTCAGCATAAACACTTTGAAAATATGAACAACCAGGGAGAATGAGTTTCCACTTTCACAGACTTTCGATATTTCAGGGAAGCCAACAAAATAAATAGGATAGAAGGATACAAATATTAAGAAGCTGCAGCTCATGCTACAATATTGGCCAAAAGAAGGTTAAATGCTGAGGGAATAAAAAAATGGGCAATGCAGAAGTAGAAGGAGATACCGACCACCTGTTCGTGTGGTTCATTCTGGACTAACCTAGTAAACGAGACACGATACTCATCCCTCCTGGTCGTGGCATCATCTGAAGGATATCGGGTAGACTACAAAGATCTTTTTCTTCTTGCTGATGGGAGAATATGTCAGAAATACATATATCGTAGAATCAACAAAATGTCAGAATGATGGGATGGGAAAAGACCTAAAACAAACATTGATGTGTGCGAGACTCGAATCAGTTTAAAAAACATATTGAAAAAGAATAATATTTATTTATTTATTTATTTTAGCTGTGGTGAAGTTAGGGCCCGTGGTCCTCTTTTACACTTAAGGAAGTATATGAGAGGTGATTGAAGTTGAAATAATGCTCAAACTTACCATAACATTTCTCACACCAAGCTCGATAGCTGCAGTCGCTTAAGAGAGGCCAGTATCCAATATTTGGGAGATAGTGGGTTCGAACCCCACTGTCGGCAGCCCTGAAGATGGTTTTCCATGGTTTTCCATTTTCACACCAGACAAATGTTGGGGCTGTACCTTAATTAAGGCCACAGCTGCTTCCTAACAACTCCTAGCCCTTTCCTGTCCCATCGTCACCATAAAACCTACTTATGTTTTCAGTTATAAATCAAATTTAATCTTATAACATTGTAACTTTTAGCAACAAGGGAAAGTTTATAAAAACTCAATTTAGAAGCAACATTAGCAATTCTAGAGTTTTAGTATCCCAGTACAGTCATAAATGGATGTACAAAATTTAGTATCTCTAGGCAGAGTAGTTTAGGAGCAGTGGGTACCTAAATGTGGTAAGAAAAAAAAAAAAAGATTTATTGGGAAGCTGCAGTCAAAGTTTGTGCTTCACTCACACCTGTCTGAATTTCTCCCCAGGGGCTCTGAACTTTGGACCGTGGGTTGGTGACCACGGGGCCCTTAGCTGAGTCCTGGCATTGCTTCCACTTACTTGTGCCAGGCTCCTCACTTTTGTCTATTCTATCAGACCTCTCTTGGTCAACTCTTGTTCTTTTCTGACCCCGGCGGTATTACCTATGGAGACCTAGGGAGTCTAATTTTCACATCCAGTTGTCTGATGTCTCTTGTTCTGAACCAGATATATGAGCCTTAGAGCGTTGTTCATACAGATATCTCGGGTCGTCATTTTACCAGCTTCTGAAGTTAGCCAATCAGATCGCTTTGCAAGGCAGTGTTGCGAAATCTGCGCATGGCTTATGACCGGCTTGAGAGCGCCAATAGAAGAAATAAACTTCTCCAGGAGAGAGACTTGAACAAGGACGTCCCTGCTGATGGTTCGGCTATGGTGGCATTGCTGTGTTAATGTTTGATGCTATCAAGCCCTACCAAACCACCTGCAGATTTAGCAACACCTCCTCGTAAACGATCCGATACACTAACTTCAGCAGCTGGTGTGAGATATCGACATAATTTTTCAATTTATTTATTTATTTATTCATCTATTGATTTGTTTGTTTGTTTGTTTGTTTGTTTGTTTGTTTGTTTGTTTGTTTGTTTGTTTGTTTGTTTGTTTGTTTGTTTGTTTGTTTGTTTGTTTGTTTGTTTGTTTGTTTGTTTGACTTTAGCAGTGGTGAAGTTCGGGTTTGTGGCCCTCTCTTACATTTTTTTTTTTTCTTCACGTCGCGCCAACACAGATAGGTCTTATGTTGATGATGGGACAGGGAAGGGCTGGGAGTGGGAAGGAAGCGGCCGTGGCCTTAATTAAGGTACAGCCCCAGCATTTGCCTGGTGTGAAAATGGGAAACCACGGAAAACCATTTTCAGGGCTGCCGACAGTGGGGTTCGAATCTACTATCTCCCGAATACTGGATACTGGCCGCACTTAAGTGACTGCAGCTATCAAGCTCAGTTCTCTTACTCTTAACCGTATAAATTACAAGTTAATACATGTATAAATGAAATGTAATATTCTATGATAAAATTAAGGATAACTATAATAAATAACACATATGGAGAACATATAACAAACAAAGAAAGTAAAGCTCAGCAAATAAAAACAAGATAAAAAGAAATCCAGAGCATAAAATTAAAAAAGAATGAGAAAGAGTCATAATGAAAAAGTTGCGTACAAATTCAAAAATATAAGAAATGCATAAACAAAACATGATACATGACAATGTGATAGAAATATAAGTCTGCTTTTCTACAGTAAAGAATTTTTAGAGTCCACCTTTTCCATACATTTTTTTTTATTGATTTACATAAAAAAATTCCTTATAATGTCTTAAGCGGGACATCTTTTGCCTATATTTTTAGGCACCTTCAGCTGCTGCTCCTATAGCTAAGATCCTGGGTTTTTGCTTACTAATAAAATACTTAAAATTGCTAAGCTGACCATGAATTGGTTTTACTAAAAGTTATTTTTTATGTGTATAGTATAGTCTGTAGAAACATCCGGCTGATGCAAATTGTTTTGACCAGTGAAATGTGCTATATATAAAAACATTTACATTGCGTACAATTATAGACATGATGCTGTATAGGCTTCTTGGGCTTATGCTGTGTCAAGAAAATAAGGTGAAATTCTTCACCAGACAAATCGGCAATAGCTGAGCACGCTCTATCGTCGAGTCATGATGTCATGTTCCAAGTTGCTCAAGCTCTTACCCACACTAGACACTACAGGTCCAGGATTATATGGAAAGCTGTGGAAATATGTAGAAATCCTAACAATTTCAACAGGGACACCGGCTATCAATTAAGTAATACTTGGTTGCCAGCCATTAAGAATTTACGTTGGTAGGTCTCTTCCCTGTCCCTTCACTATTGTTATTTTGTCTCGGTGTTTTCCAAATTTGTACGTTCCTCGGCGCCAGATGTTTCATTCCAGGCTTGTGTCTATATCATACGCCTGTCAAGTTCATATGTTACATACACACGTTATGTGAACCGCTTGGTCTGATGGTTTGGTCAGCTTCCACTTCGAACGCTAGCATTGTGCCATGTTCTGGGAGCCACCTGGTGGTGAATGAACGTACCATTTCCACTTCTATTATAACATATAAATATTTTAAAGAGTCATTGTTTAGGAAGCCCTCCTCGTGGACAGTCGAGATTTCTTCTGAGGACGCAGGGCACAGTTCCCTGCAAAATGTAAAGAATTTCACCTTATTTTCATGACACGGCATAAGCCCCAAAAGCCTATACAGCATCATGTCTATAAGTACGGGTCATGAAAGCATCAATGGCAACGTTGCATACAATTATTCTGTCTAAAACGAGTAAATAGAAAATAGAACTCGGAGAATTAGAGTAGGCAAATCTTTATCTGACCATTTAATAATTAAGAGTGGAATTCCTCAAGGCAGTATTATTGGACCGTTATGTTTTCTTATATACAGTATATAAATGATATGAGTAAAGAAGTGGAATCAGAGATAAGGCTTTTTGCAGTTTATGTTATTCTCTATAGAGTATATATATATATATTTATTGAATGAATCAATTACTTCCCACAATTACAGGTTGCCACAGTGGACAAAGTAAAGCATATCAGGATAGAGATTGTGAGCAACTGCAAAATGACCTTGATAATGTTATGAGATGGACAGTACGCAATGGCATGATGATAAATAGGGTTAAAAGTCAGGTTGTTAGTTTTTCAAATAGGAAAAGTACTCTCAGTTTTAATTACTGCATTGCTGGGATGAAAGTTCCTTTTGGAGGTGATAATATAAGGAAAGATCTTCATTGGGGTAATCACATACATGAGATTGTAAATAAAGGGTACAGATCTCTGCACATGGTTATGAGGGTATTTAGGGGTTGTAGTAAGGATGTAAAGCCGAGGGCATATAAGTCTCAGGTAAGACCCCAACTAGAGTATGGTTCCAGTATATGGGACCTTCACCATGATTACTTGATTCAAGAACTGGAAAAAATCCAAAGAAAAGCAGCTCAATTTGTTCTGGGTGATTTCCAACAGAAGAGCAGCATTATAAAAATATTGCAAAGTTTGGGCTGGGAAATCTTGGGAGAAAGGGACGTGCTGCTCGACTAAGTGGTATCTTCTGAGTGGTATCTTTTAAAGCAGGAAAGATCACAATCAGTGGTGTATGCTGGGATCAAGATATGGGCTACCACTAGACTTGGGTTAGGCTACTGCTAGACTTAGGTTTAGTGAACGTTAAGCCTTAGCGTTTTGAGCTGCAGCCAATAGCCAACAGATAAGCCTGCTGCATTATCAAGGCTGCTTCACAAGCTACTGCCCTGGCCTCTGCTACAGCCAAAGCTCAACCCCTGGTCAGTGGAGATGGGAGCGTAGTGTTTAGCAAATGATAGTCTGGCTTTGTGGCTAAATGGATAGAATGCTTGCCTTTGGTCCAATGGCCACAGTTCAGTTTTCAGAATCAATCCCCTCATACTCTTAATTTCCCTGGCTTGGGGTCTGGGTAATTATGATGTCTTCACCATTCATTTTATCCTTATAAGGTCACCACCATGCCTATGCAGATACCATGCCCTATTATTATTATTATTTTATGAAATAAAAATGTTGAATTTCACAGCAGTCATACCCATCCTTCACTGGTTAATTAGCTTCCTTGGGAGATCAGTGATGGTGTCTGACCCATGATCATGGGTTCGATTCCATCCAAGAAAAAAGTACACTAAACCTGAAAGATTGGATTTCATTTTAACAGATCTAACAATAAAAAGGAAACTATATTGTTCCTATAAGAGAAGCCCTGCAGTGTCTTTCTACAAGGATGTAGAAGTAAACAGGAGTGAAATACCAGCACTCTGTTATCTATATAATTAAGTCAGAAGTATGAGGTGAGGAAGTATATGTGATGAGTAGGGCCCGGATTATTTTTAAATGCATATACGCATATGCAAATGCATATTTTGAATGTTAGTGCATATTTTGGGCATTTATGCATACGCAGACATATTTTTCTCTTATGTGTGATCAATTATCTAAGATTCTGAACAAAATTAAAAATCTAATGAACTTTGTATGTTGTATATCCCTTGGCAACATAAGAAGCATTCCCTGATCAAGGAAAAAGGTTTCATTCCCATAATACAAGCAAATAGACAACAGCTATTTCCTTCTCTCTGACATTCCTTCCTCCTCCTTACAGTAGGTTCCCAAGGTTTACTTAGACAAGTGCGTTCATCTGTTAACTTGCTCTTTGTCTATTGCAGTGTTTCACCAGAGGTATCTATAAAAATGTCTAAAGTCTTTGACAGAAGAATGTTGCAAGCAGTCAGTACCAGTGTTGAAGTATTGCCCACCGGGCGAGTTGGCCCTGCGTGTAGAGGCGCGCGGCTGTGAGCTTGCATCCGGGAGATAGTAGGTTCGAATCCCACTATCGGCAGCCCTGAAGATGGTTTTCCGTGGTTTCCCATTTTCACACCAGGCAAATGCAGGGGCTGTACCTTAATTAAGGCCACGGCCGCTTCCTTCCAACTCCTAGACCTTTCCCATCCCATCGTCGCCATAAGACCTATCTGTGTCGGTGCGACGTAAAGCCCCTAGCAAAAAAAAAAAAGAAGTATTGCCCAGTTAGTTTGTCAATGTAGAATGATTATTTTCAGCATATATATTAATTTAGTGCATATTTTTATGCATATTTACAACATTTTTTGAGCATATGTGTGCATGCATATTTTCAGAGTTTTTAGTGCATATGATTCCGGGCCCTAATGATGGTGATGTGACAGACCGAAGCCTAGCACACCTATCACCCCCCCCCCCCCCCCGCCCTGCGTCCTCTCTCCTATCCCATATCAGCAGCAAGCCACCTGTGGAGAGTCGAGGGGAGAGGGGCAAGAGTCTGGGCTGCAATATCAGTCTCCGATGCCTTGCTCTCAGACATACGTGCGACATTTTTTTCTCACGGGTTTCAATTTTTGTAAATATGACAATGTGTCAGATGCTTATATTATAATGTGCTTTAGACTTCCATCATTCTCAGTTGAGGTTTGGAGTTCACTGATAGCCTTGGTAGCCCTCAGTATATGCCACTGATCACAATATGAAGATAAAACTGGAATTCAAGAGGACAAATTGGGGTAAATATTCGTTTATGAGAAGGGGAGTTAGGGATTGGAATAACTTACCAAGGGCTATGTTCACTAAATTTCCAATTTCTTTGCAATCATTTAAGAAAAGGCTAGAAAACAACCGATAAGGAATCTGCCACCTGGGCGACTGCCCTAAATGCTGATCAGTATTGATGGAGGGATGGATGGATCATATTTGATTTCATTTGGAATTTTTCATGATATCCACATTCAATAACTATAAACAGTTTCCTATAACAAAAGTATATGTTCTTTTGAAAAGTAGGCTACTCCACATTCATAACTTTTTAACTAAACTAAAGAAATATTAGGAACAAAAATGTATGTATGTTCAGTCCGTCAGCGATGCCGCTGGTGGGAACCTCAACAGCTCTGCCATCAGATGTCATAGATGGCCTAGGCATCACTGAAGAGGTGTACTAGGGAAATGAGGAGTGAGGTAGTTTCTCGTTGCTTTCCTCACCGAGCTAGATTTGCTATTACATATCAGTCTGTCAAGCCCACTGAAATGCATACACCAACCGATCCTATGAGCAACATTTTCACACCATTCATAGCAGGGACTGGCTGCATAAGGATTGGCATTGCTAGCATCATTCATACCTCAGTCACTTTCATATTGTCAAAGCCAAGGATAAGACAGAGACAGATCTATGAAAGTGTGGCGTAGGGGTACCATGCCTGCCTCTTACCTGGAGGCTTTGTATTCGATTCCTGACCAGGTCAGGGACTTTTACCTGGACCTGAGGGCTGGTTTAAGGTCCACTCAGCCTACGTGATTAGAATTGAGGAGCTATCTGATGGTGAGATAGCGGCCCCGTCTAGAAAGCCAAGAATAACGGCCGGGATGATTCGTCGTGCTGACCACATGACACCTCGTAATCTACAGGCCTTCAGGCTGAGCAGCGGTCGCTTGGTAGGCCAGGGCCCTTCAAGGGCTGTAGTGCTATGGGGTTTGTTTGTTTTGTTCTATATTCTCAACAAGAAAATGAATATTTTCTTTCTTTTCCTTTTTTATAGAAAAATTTATTTGACTTCAGTGACATGCTTTTTTCTCTTTGAAACTAAAATGTTAGCATAAAAATGTTAACAGAGGATTGTTGCTCTATTGCACTCCCTTGAAGATAATCCCTGCCACATTCTCGGCCATCCCTTGTTCTTATTTATATCCTTCCTTTGTATTAAATTAGTAGAACTGTGTTCTTTCGGTGGCTGCCTGTGCACTGGGCTTTACCAAACGACGACTCAGGACCATTACTGGACACACCAGTATTGTATCTCTAGCGACATGCGGCATCTACCTCGATCCGCCATCCAGCCCTAAAATTCTGGCACACACTAAATGCGGTGAACAGTAAAGAAAGCCTCTGCAGATACAGCCCTTCTCGACAAATTACTATGTATCCATCAGAACAGCCATGTCTAGCTGCTCTATGGCAACAATAATGTGCTTGACCAGACGGTAAGCTTACTATCTCAGTTCTGTTTCATCACCTTGGGGCCTAGCTGCACTCAGAGAGGAGAGAGTAATTGTCGTTAATTTTATTTCATTAGGCCAAAAGTTTTTGGGTTATGAAAGTGAAGATAGTCATATTAAACTGCCATGACTAATTATTATTATTTGAGAAATATATGTGTAGTAATTTCCATGAGATATTCACATATAGACATAGAGTACATTGTTGGAAAATACTAGCATTAAGTAATATCGGTTGTCACTATATTCAAGGGGACAGTCTGGTCGCCAAATTTTCCACCAGTGTAAACTCTACCACATACTTAACGTAAACAAATTAAATTAATACTGGATTAAAGCCATTATGAAGGCCAATGCAATTTGACTGAAAGCTCGGCTTCATTAAATGAATATAGTGGCTTTAATCCAGTACTCATTTATTTATTTACATTAATACAATTAACCACGCAAACTTACGTTCATTACTCTACCACATACTTCTTCTTTCGAATTGCCTTACTTGGTACTTCCATACTTCACTTCATTTTAGCATTTTACATGATATCCAAATGCAGTAACTACAAACAAGTTCCTACTTCAGAAATAAATGTGAATTTGGAAAGTACTAAGTCCCAGAAACCACATTAAAAACTTTTTAGCTGGACTCAAGTGATATTAGGAACAAAACTAAATCTCGTAAAGGAACTAGTAGGCTCAGAACTAAAATAAACATTCCAATAACCAATATATTCACAAAAATAAAATGAAAATATTCTTTCCATTCCCTTTTTTTAAATGGAATATGTGATTTTTTTCTGTGAATTTTGATTACTTTCTCTTGAAATGAAAATGTTAGCATAAATGGGTTAATAGGGGATGGTTGCTCTGTTATACTTCTTCAAAGATAATCCTTGCCACATTCTCAGCAATCTCTTATTCTTATTTATATTCTTTCTTTGTATCAAACTACTAGAACAGTATTCTTTCAGTGGCTACCTGTTCACTGGACTTCTCTAAACACCGAGTCAGGACCACTACTGGACACGCCAATGTCATAATTCTAGTGACACGTGACACCAACATCCAGGCCAGTAATTCTGGCACTCAATAAATGCAGTGAACAGCAGAAAAAGCCTCAAAATGACTTTGTGGAGTCTCTCCGTCAGAATAGCCATGCCACGCTGATCTACAGCAACAATAATGTGTTTGACCTGACGGTGAGCTATCTATCTTTGTTCTGTTTCATCACCGTGGGGCCTAGCTGCCCTCGGATAGAGAGAGTGATTGTCATTAATTTTATTTCTTTATGGCAAACTTCTTGGTTCACGAAAGAGCATTGTAAACTCTACCCCACACTTCTTCTTCTGCATTGGCTTACTTGGTACTTCCATACCTCTCTTTTAACTTCATTTGGTATTGACTGTTTTGGCTAATTATTATTATTTAAGAAATATATGTATATGTAGTCATTTTGATGAGAGATTCACATATAGACATACATTGTTGAAAAATGACAGCATAGGTAACATCGGTTGCTATATTCAATGGGACAGTCTGGTCCCCAAATTTTCCACCTGTGTAAACTCTACCCCACACATCTTCTTGTGAATAGGCTTACTTGATACTTAATACTTTAGACTTCGCACAGCATTTTACACAGTTTCCACATACATTAACTACTATACACTTTTTTGGCAAAAATTATGTGCTTTTGAAAGGAACGAAGTCCCAGATACGTCTACTAAAAATTTATTCGCTAGACTCAAGAGATATTAGAACAAAAATATACCTTTTAAAGGAACTGGTGGTCTGAAATCAAAAATATACATGTTCATTCAAATGATATTACAAATATATTCTCAAAAAGATAATGTGGTCAGTTTCATTTTTATTTAGAAAATGGTTTCTTTAATTTCAATGGATTTAGATTTATTTCTTTTTCTCCTTGAAGTGAATATGTTAGCATGAAAGTGTTGACAGAGGGTTGTTGCTCTTTTAAACTTCCTCAGAGATAGTCCCTGCCACATTCTTAGACGTCCCTTACTCTTATTTATGTCCCTTCCACGTTTTAAACTACAGCCCCATCTCGGCTAATGACTATGTGGATTGTCTCCATCAGAATAGCCATGCCACGCTGCTCTATGCCAACAATAATGTGCTTGACCTGCCTGTGAACTTACTGTCTCAGTTAAGTTTCAACACTTTGGAGCCTAACTGTCCTCAGATAGGAAATTAGTGATTGTCATTAATTTCATTTCATTAGCCCATTACTTCTTGGGTGATGAAATAAGGATAATTGTATCAAACTGTTTCCACTGATTAATATTATTTGAGAAATATATATGTAGGCTTTTTGATAAAATATTCTCATATAGACATACATTATTCTAAAATGATAGTATTAAATTCAGTAATATTGTAAAAGATCTAGTGGGCTTTAAATTAAAATAAACACGTCCTTTCCAATCATATTACCACTATATTCTCAAAAATTAAATGAACATTCCATTTCAATTTTTTAAAATAGAAGATGTAATTTTATTTCAGTGATTACATTCAAGTTGTCAGTCTGGTCCCCAAACTTTTCCACCTGTGTAAACTGTACCGCACATATCGACTTTTGAATTGCCTTACTTGGTATTTCCATACTTCACTTTAGACTTCCCTTAGCATTTTACATGATACCTGCTTACAATAACTGTAAACAGTTTTCTATAGCAGAATGTGTGTGGTTTTGAAAAGTACTAAGTCCCAGAAACCACATTCAAAACTTACTTGCTGGACTCAAGGGATATTAGGAACAAAAATAAGACTCAGAAAGGATTTAGTGGGCTCAGAACTAAAACATTTAATTCCAGTAATATTACCACTATATTCTCAAAAAGAAATTGAATATTTACTTTCCTTTTCCTTTTCTTCATGGAGAATGTGATTTTATTTCAGTGACTTGTGAATCTATTTCTCTTTTGAATGAAAATGTTTGCATAAAAGTGTTAACAGAGGATGGTTGCTCTGTTGTAGTTCCTCAAAGATAATCCCTGCCATATTCTCAGCCATCCCTTACTCCTATTTATATCCTTTCTGTGTATTAATCTACACAACTCCTCAAAACTGAAAGAAGAATTATTAGAACTTGCATAAGTAAAAACTACCAGTTGAAGGAGTCTGGAGAATCCTCTCCAGTGAAACTGTCTATTGAGAGATTGACTCAGTTACCAGCATGATGAAGAAGAAAAGAATCTCTTATTTCTTTCACATCTTATGATTACCAGAAAACAGGGTTTTGTGACAACTAGTGATGAGAAATCTGGGAAGGAAGACAGAAGAGCATTGGATCAAAGAAATTCAAGAGGATCTCAAAACAGTTGGACTCAAAATTACAGATGAAGAGAACAAGAATAAAATTACCACCCTTCTTAGGAATCACAAATTTTCAACTGAAATGATGCACAGAAGGCCTGTAGAGATTTTAGACGAATTAAGAACACTGCGATCAGAACAAATGAAGAAGTACTGGGCAGATAAGAAGAATAAAACAGTATAACCTTCAATGAAAAAGTGTACATGGAAGACTCAAATGGTCCATTGTGGCCAATAAAGTTAATAATAATAATAATAATAATAATAATAATAATAATAATAATAATAATAATAATAATAATAATAATAATAATAATAATAATAATAATAAATTTACTAGAACTGTGCTTTTTCAGTGGCTCCCTGTGCACTTGACTACCCCAGCAAGTACTCATTACCACTATTGGACAGACCAATATTGTATCTCTAGTGACATGTGACATCTCCCTCAATCCGCCACACAGCTCAGAATTTATAATAATAATGTTATTTGTTTTACGTCCCACTAACTACTCTTTTATAGTATTCGGAGACGCCGAGGTGCCGGAATTTAGTCCTGCAGGAGTTCTTTTACGTGCCAGTAAATCTACCGACACGAGGCTGACGTATTTGAGCACCTTCAAATACCACCGGACTGAGCCAGGATCGAACCTGCCAAGTTGGGGTCAGAAGGCCAGTGCCTTAACCGTCTGAACCACTCAGCCCGGCACTCAGAATTTCTAGCCGTCACTGTAGTAAGGGAACAATGAAGATAGCCATCGTGGCTCCAGCCCCATCTCGACTAATGACTACGTAGAGTGTCTCCATCATAACAGCCATGCCACGCTGCTCTATGGCAACAATAATGTGCTTGATCTGCCGGTGACCTTACTGTCTCAGATCTGTTTCATCACCTTGGGTCCTAGCTGCTCTTGGATAGGACAGACTGAACAGGGAGATGCAAACTGATGACAACATCTTTACCCAAATTTCTGAGAGCCCTATACAAGACCACCTTGATGAAGCTCCCAGTCATTATCATCAGTCAACTCAAGGATAATAAGCCACCAGGGATGGATGGAATTCTTACCGAGCTCTTCAAGGAAAGGAACACCTCACTAGTTCACCACACATGCACACACACATACACACACAACCTTATTGACAAGATATGGCAAACTGAAACCATACCTGCTGATCTAAGGGATGCCCTGATAGTAACTATAATTTAAAAGGGTGGCAACTATCAAAGGATAATGTTGCTTTCTGTTGCTGGTAAAATTCTCCCCAGAATACTGACCAACCGCCTGAAACCACTGGCAAAAACAGTGTTGCCTGAAACTCAGTGTAGCTTTAGACCAAATCGAGGCACAAATTATATGATCTTCTGTGCCAGGCAATTGCAGAAAAAAATAGAGAGAACAAGTCAGTCTCTATATATGGCATCATTAATATAGTTAAGGCCTTCAATTCAGTCAATTAAGAAACTCTTTGGAGGACCCTATCCATAATTGGTTGCCCTCCAAAATTTACACAGATTCTTCTATTACTGCATAATGATATGAATGGTGCAGTCCTTAGCAGCAGTGGACCTGGAAAACCATTTAAGATCACAACGGTTGTAAAACAGGGCTGTGTGATTGCCCCCACACTGTTTTTCATATATATTGGTGTCAAAGACAAAATTCCAAAGGGGGTAAAAATTGTATACAGGGCAGATGGAGGACTATCCAATCTTAGCAGACTGTGAGCAAACACTAAGGTATCTACTACTTCTGTTCTTGAACTTCAGTATGCTGACGATAATGTTATATTGGAAAACTCTAAAGATAATCTTCAGCATATCCTGGATGCATTTAACGAGGCATGTAGGAGCATTGGTCTAGACATAAACACCAGTGAAACACAAATTTTGTATCAACCTGCACCAACCTGTAATGCTGCTGCTCCTGCTATCATGGTTAATGGAACTAGCTTAAAAAATCTTGAACACTCTCACCATCTGGGCAGTTACCTTTCAACGAATGCAAACATTTACGCTGAAATTTAATATTGTCTCAAATGTACCAGCGCAGCCTATGATCGTATGCCAATTAGGGTGTTTGACAACCATAACATCAGTACTCAAACTAAGCTGTGTGTATACCCAGCAGTTGTTGTTCCAACTGTACTCTATGGTTGTGAAACATGGTTTACATTCAGGAGACACTTACTATGCCCAGAAAAATACCATCAAAGCTGCATTAGGAGAATCCTAGGAATAAAATGGCAAGACAGAGGCACTAACAAGCATTTTGGAGCAAGCTCAAACAACCAGCATTGAGGTTCTCATAATAAAACACCAGCTTCGATGGCCATGTTATGTAATTCAAATGCCTGAGTCATGTCCCTAAAAACTAGTACTGTCAGTTGAAGGATGGACAGAGAAAACAGGGCGGGCAACAAAAATGTTATCAAGACGTTCTGAAAGCGAATCTAAAGAAATGTCCATTTGACACTGAAAAATGGGAGGTTCTGGCATCCACTCATGCAGAACGGCATCGCATCATCCACCAAAGAAATCTATCCTTTGAACAACAAAGGAGGAAACTTCTGGCTGACATATGCAATGCTAGGAAAGACCATATGAATAGCAGAAGTATCAACCCTCAAGGACCAGTGGCTACCCAAGACACCATGTGCCAACTTTGTGGAAGAGTCTGTGGTTCAAGAATTGGATTACACAGCCATCAAAGAACTCATGTGATTGGAACCTACCTTTGGAAGACAATCATACACGTTAACAAGTAATAGCCTAATAAAATATATTCCTTTAGATACGACTTGAGAAGACAGGATGTGATATTCACATACACACATATATTGTACTAAAATAAAATATTACTAAAGTAATACCAGTTGCTGCTGTATTCAAGGGGACAATCTGGTCCCCAAATTTTCCACCTGTGCAAACTCTACACCACATTTCTTCTTTCGAATTGGCTTACTTTATACTTCCATACTTCGCTTTAGACTTCATTTGGCATTTTACCTCATATCCACAAACAATAACTGTAAACAGTTTCCTGTAGCAGAAGTATGTGTGCTTTTGAAAAGTACTAAGTCCTAGAAACCACATTCAAAACTTATAAGCTGGACTCAGGAGAAATTAGGAACAAAAATGAAACTCATATAACAACTAATGGGCTGAAAACTACAATAAATATGTTAATTCCAATAATATTACTATATGCAACTATATCCGCCATACTTGTTTTTTTTATAGAAGATGGGAATTTATTTCAGAGATTTGTGATTTTCTTTTCACTTTGAAATGAAAATGTTAGCATGTAATTGTTAGCAGAGGCTTGTTACTCAGTTTTTCTTCCTCAAAGATAATCCCTGCCACATTCTCTGCCATCCCTTAACCTTCTTTATATCCTGTCTTTGTATTAAACTGCTAGAACTCTGTACTTCCAGTGGGTTTCTTTGCACTGGACTTCTACAGATAAGGACTCCGGATCACTATTGAACAGACCAGTATCATATCTCTAGTGACATGCAACATGTCCCTGGATCCGCCATCCAGCCCTGAAATTCTGGGCCTCACTGAATGCGGTGAACAATGAAGAAAGCCTCCACTGCTCCAACCCCGTCTCAACAAATTATTACGTGGAGTCTCTCCATCAGAAGAGCCATGCCACGCTGCTGTATGACAACAATAATGTGCTTGAACTGACCTGACAGTACGCTGACTATCTTAGTTCTGTTTAATCACCTTGGAGCCTAACTGCCCTCGGATAGAGTGATTGTCATTAATTTTATTACTTTAGCCCAAAACTTCTTGGGTGATGAAAGAAAGAATAGTCATATTAAACTGTTTTCACTGATTAATATTATTTGAGAAATATATATGTGGACCTTTTGATGAGATATTCACGTATAGACATATATTGCCCTAAAATGCTGTGGTGCTAAAATTTTCTACCTGAACTCTACCATACACTTCTCCTTTTGATTTGACTTACTTGGTACTTCCATACTTCACTTTAGGTAGGCTTCATTTGGCATTTTACATTATATCCACATACAATAACTAAGACATTATCCTATAGTAGAAGTGTGTGTGGTTTTGAAAAGTTCTAAGTGCCAGAAACCACATTCAAAACTTATTGGCTGAACTCAAGAGATATTAGGAACAAAAATTAAAACTCGTAAAGGAACTAGTGCGCTCAAAACTAAAACAAACATGTTCATTCCAATAATATTAGCACTATATGCCCGTAAAGAAATTGTTGTTTCATTGGGTCTCTTTTCACTGCTTCTACAAATAAGGACTCTGGGCCACTATTGAAAAGACCAGTATCGTATCTCTAGTGACATGTGAAAATTCCCTCAATCCAGCCATGAAATTCTGGCCATAACTGCATGCGGGGAACTGCAAAGAAATATTCCGCAGGTACAGCCCCATCTCTACAAATGACTACGTGGAGTCTCTCCAGCAGAAGAGCCACGCCACTCTGCTCTATGGCAACAATAATGTGCTTGAACTGTCGGTAAGCTTACTATCTCAGTTCTGTTTCATAACGTTGGGACCTAGCTGGCCTTGGATAGGAGAAATTTAATATCATTAATTTTATTTCATTAGCCCAGACCTTCTTGGGTTATGAAATAACAGATAGTCATATTCAATACTTTTGACTAATTATAATTAATTGAGAAATATATGTACACTAGCAAATGTACCCGTGCTTCACTACGGTACTCTACACTGTACACGGATATCGAAGTAAATTACTGCACATGAGGTGAATAAGATTTTTAAATTGGGCATGCCTTGGCTTTATCCGAGAAACAGCATTGTAAAATCCACAGACGTTGCTTCCAATGAAAGTGTGATTTGCGGGATCGCGATGCTAATGGCAAGTCCACTTGTCTACTACAATTCACAAAGAAGTTGGTAATATTCATTTAACGCCAGGCCCCATTGCCTAGTGCGAGGCCAAAATCGATTTGGGGAGGGTTCATTACAAAGGCAGATCCCAATTCCTACTTTCAGATAGATTACAGTTGAGTTGAGGAAGGAACTTCCTTACTGCCAGTCTAAAGTGAGTTGCGTTCTTATCATTATAATGGCATTTAAAGATAAAAATTTCATTGTTCCGTATTGAAATTATTAACATTAAAAATTAAATAATTGAAGTTCAACCAATTCATAATTTTTAATTATAATGGCAGACGCATTTTCTAATGCCAGTCAGCTTACTGCCAGTCACACCGAGTTGGTGAGTTTCCATTATAATAGCATTTTAGATGGGTAAATTTGCTTATAATGGAAGACACCCTTGCCTACTGACAAACAGGATCGGGTAAAAGAGTTTTGAAAAAAATGTCACGCTCCCTTGTTTTCTGCTAGTCGAACCGAGAAGCGAATTGTGCACTAAAAACAGTGCACAGAAGACGGAGGACGACCCCATTCTTACTGCCTGTCAAAGTCGATGTGGAGAGGAGTGAATACAATAGCAGCCGCCCTCCTTCTGAAAGTCACTACCGATTTGCAAAGTATTTAATAACAATGGCAGACAAACCCTTTCTAGATCGCTACAAATCAACGTCAGTGGAAGAATATAGTCGCCATACGGAAGTATATGGATGTTTACCTTCATTTACAGAATAACTGCTGCTAAACAGTACATCAAATCGAAAAAAGGATTGTACGATAAGACGCACTTTCTGGCCACATTTAGCGATATAAATAGGTAGTCCTATGATACGCTATAATTTCACTAAATTTCAATTTTCTACCTCGTCTGGCAGGTTGTGCCACCATCTTGATTTGGGGGGACGGGGGATAAAATTAGGAAATTCCCGAAAATTTTTAAGCCCACGAAACCTATAGGTTGTCATTTTGGATAAATTATACGACTGCGTTCTTATGCTGAGCCCAAAATTCTAGACCCCCCCAGCATGCCCCCTTGAGGGAATTTTGAGAATTTTCGATTTTTCTAGGGATCCTGAGGTCATCAGCTTCTCCCGTACCAAGTTTCAAATTTCTGAGATTTCTGGAAGTGCCTTATTAATTCATGTCTTTTTCATTTTTAAGTATTTATATATACATCGCTCCAGACCGACTTGCTTTTATATATATAGATGACGGATAAGCATGAGCACGTTGAAAAGTGCAGACTTCCACTTCGAGATTCATAACTCCTAAATGGTGCATGATATTAACAAACGGTTTGCGCCATCAGACGCCTCATTTATCGCTCTGCATGTTTGTTTCTAAACTGTTTCCTTGTATCTCCCCTATTTAGTGGGTAAATTGAGTTCAAAATTTGAATAGGGTGAAATTTAGGTACATTTGTAACATTTTACATTACTTTTTGCCTACTTATGTTTGAGCTAGAATCATGAAATTTGGTGCACATATGGCCCTTGATTTTGCCAATCTGAGAACCCAACTTGATGATCCTATCATTCATATAAGTGTGTCAAACAATGAAATATACTTGTAAAAATCACCAAATTTACGAACAATCCAGAAATACGGCCAAATCTAACGTGTAAGTGAGAGAGATACGACAAAATGTCATAGGACCAAAGTTGTAGATCACCCCAAATTGAAGTGAGATTGTGCCATCCGTTTTGTGATACGACTTACCGTTTAGCCAACAAATAGCTCAAAAGGAATGTCTGCACAGTCATTAAAATTGCCTCCATATTTCGATATCTTTGGGGGTAAAAAGTGAAAAATTTGAACATCTTGGAATTTTTCCATCAGTTAGGGACCAAAAGCTATAATTTCACCAAATTTCAATTTTCTACCTCGTCTGGCAGGTTGTACCGCCATCTTGATTTGGGGGGACGGGGGATAAAAATGAGGAAATTCCCAAAAATTTTTTTATGCCCACGAAACCTATAGGTTGTCATTTTGGATAAATTATACGACTGCGTTCTTATGCTGAGCCCAAAATTTGAGGCTCCCCAGCGTGCCCCCTTGAGGGAATTTTGAGAATTTTTGATTTTTCTAGGGATCCTGGGGTCATCAGCTTCTCCCGAATCAAGTTTCAAATTTCTGAAATTTCTGGAAGTGCCTCATTAATTCACGTCTTTTTTCATTTTTAAATATTTATATATACATCGCTCCAGACCGACTTGCTTTTATATAGATAGATATTGTTCCTTTCATGAGATATTCACATATAGATATACATTTTTGGGAGATGGTATCGTTAAATAATGATGGTTGCCGCTTTGTTCAAGGGGACAGTCTAGTCCCAAAACTTTTCCGCCATATGCTAATAATAATCCACCTGTGTAAACTTTACCCCACATTTCTTCTGTCGCATTGGCGTACTTGGTACTTCCATACTTCACTTTTGACTTAATTTGGCATTTTATATGATTCCACATACAGTAACTGTAAACAGTTTCCTATTGCAGAAATATATGTGCTTTTGAAAAGTTCTTAGTCGCAGAAACCACATTAGAAACTTATTGGCTGGACTCCAGAGACATAGGAACAAAATTAAAACTTGTAAAAGAACTAGTGGGCTCAAAACTAAAAGAAACATGTTCATTCCAATATTATTACCACTCTATTCTCAAACTCTCTTTTTTAATAGAAAATTGATTTTTATTTCAATGAATTTTGATTTATTTCTTTTTCTCTTTGTTATTAATATGTTATCATCAAAAATAATCCCTGCTACATTGTCAGCCATCCCTTAATGTTATTTATATCCTTTCTTTGTAATAAACTACTTGAACTGTGTTGTTTCAGTGGGTCCCTGTGCAGTTGACTTCTCCGAACAAGGACTCAGGACGACTAATATCGTATCTCTAGTCGGCATGCAAATACTCTCTAGATTGACCATCCAGCCGTAACATTCTGGCACTCACTACATGTGGTTAACAATGATAAAACTGCTGCAATAGCAGCCCATCTTGACCAAGGACTACAAGGAGTTTCTCCATCAGAAAGGCCATGGCACACTGTTCTATGTTGACAAAATGTGCCTAACCTGCTTGTGCTCTTACTGTATGGTCACGTTGGGCATAGCTGCCCTTGGACAGGGCAGAATGATTGCCGTTAATTTTATTTCATCAGCCCAAATCTTTCAGCGTTGTGAAATAAAATAAAGTCACATTAAACTGTTTTGACTATTATTTTGAGTAATATAAATACAGTAGAAGTCCGCTATAGCGGGTACAGCATATAACGAGAAGCCCGTTACAACGACAGTGTTCGTCTGTCCCTTCAAAATGCCTGTATTAAACTATAATAATAATAATTTCATGTGGCTATTTCTAGCAGAGTGCAGTCCTTGTAAGGCAGACCCTCCGATGAGGGTGGGTGGCATCTGCCATGCGTAGGTAACTGCGTGTTATTGTGGTGAAGGATAGTGTTATGTGTGGTGTGTGAGTTGCAAGGATGTTGGGGACAGCACAAACACCCAGCCCCCGAGCCATTGGAATTAACCAATGAAGGTTAAAATCTCCGACTCGGCCGAAAATCAAACCCGGGACCCTCTGAACCGAAGGTCAGTATGTTGACCATGCAGCCATCAAGTCGGACTGTATTAAACTGTGTATCATCCTTTGGTTAAAGCAAGAGCCCTATCACTGATGGATCTGTTATTACGTGCAATTAATCGTGCACGAAATTTTTTTTGTTACCGATATTTATGCACTCGGGGATTAGGCCTATATTGCATGTGGTGATCATCTTCGGTATTGTTTCCTTGTTATGTCCACTAGCGAGCTCTCTCACCAACATTTGAAGGTGATGTCGGAGTCGATTAGTAATATCCGTCCACTGCTGTTCCATAAATAAAAATGGAAGAGAAGAACTCTTTTAGAATAGAAGCTGAAGTAAATGATCACTTAATTTAATGCAAATTACTGCAATTAAATAAGAACGGGATACACCTCAAGATATGGCAGAGTACATCATTGATTATTTCTTGCATCTGGTTAAATTTCAGAAAGGCTATTATCATGTAAATTTATAGCAAGAAGGTTATCATTTCTCTCCTGGTGCTTGAAATATGTTTTCATAACACATATAGTACGGTTAAGTCTGGTTACGTAACACTGTTTGAACAAGGAAACTGAAACGTTTGCCACAAAATACTATCGATCATCTTCTGTACGGTATCTTTTTCTCGCCATGTGCACGTGTGAGCTCTCTTGTCGACATTTGAAGGTGATGTAGGAGTCACTTAGTAATACCTGTCAACTGCTGTTCTGTAAGAGAGATCAGAAATGAAAGAGGAGAACATGTTTTCATAATAAAGACGTAAATAACGCTGTCGATAGCAGTTGCAAATTCGTATCAAAGGCTAAGTAAATGATTGCTTAATTTTAATACTCAGTACTGAAATTAAGTAAGAATATGACACACCTTAAGATACAGCAGAGCGCATCACTGAATTCTGATGTTAGAATATATTTTCTCGTGTCTGGTTAAACTTCTGTAGGCCTATTGCCATCTAAATTTATGGTGAGAAGGTTATCAATTTTCTTCTTGCGCGTGATATATGTTTTGATGGTACGTATGTGGTTAAGTTAGGCGACACTCACTGTCTAAATAAGAAAACTGAAATATTTGCCACAAAATGTAACCTTTGGAATTGTTTTCTCTCTGTGTGCACTTGCGACCTCTCTCTTCGACATTCGTAGGCAAAGTCAGAGTCGATTACTAATACCCGTCAACTGCTGTTGCATAAAGAAAATTAGAAATAAAAGAGGAAAACATGTTTCATAACAAACATATAAAAAACACAGTCGATTGCAGTTAAGCTCATAGTTGGATTTGTGTCCCACGCTGTCGGTTCATCGCTCGTCGTTAGCTTGTCATAAATAAAGGCTAAGCAACGATCGCTTAATTTTAATACTCTACTCTGAAATTCATTAACTCTCTTGGAGCCAGGAGCCGATCTGGTCGGCCGCTCACCTTCAGCTGGAAGAGGCCAGAGCTGCACCTCCACTCTACTACTGTAAAGTGCCAGGCCGTTTTTAGTGGAAATACATGTACTTTAAAATTTGCATATATCTACTGGTGTATGACAAATACTTGGAAGAAATTTTCTACATATTGACTACACGGAATAAACAGCTGATTTAGAGTGATATATTGTACCGGGAACACCGCTACGACAGAAGTCCGAAGTATGTTTGTTGAACTTCGCGCGAGATGGAAGGTATGCAGCCCGCCTAACGCAGTGACGTACCCAGCGAGTGACGTGGCCGCCGTAAGCCAGCTATCCGCTACCATATATGATAATGATCCAGCTCGTCCTCAAAAGTACATTTTGAGCTAATGTATCGCTGTTTTGACATTGCCAACTTAAAAGCCTCTACAATGGACATCATCTCTTCAGATTTCAAGAAAATCCGCCGAGTATTATAGAAGTTATAAGGGTTGACAGTACCCGAGTTCTAGACACTTCCATGCGAACGTGTATAAAAGGAAGACCACCCGACCTACGAAATCAGTGTCTGTCACTCCGCCGTCTCTGTGACACGGGTGACGAGAGAAGTCTTGTGTGTGTGTCGAACTTCTAGTTGACAGTCTGCGAAATCCAAGTTCGGTATTTCTCTAAGTGTTGTATCAGGACTTTGCCATATTCTTGAAGTGCCTGAATGGGACTTTGTTTTCTGCGGACATCGTATTGGAACTTTGTCATATTGAAGCATTGGGACTTTGTTTTTCTTTCGTGTGTCGTGATTGGACTTTGATGTTTTCTTAAAGTGCCATATAAGAACTTTGTTTTTTTTCCTGAAGCGTCTCATTGGAACTTAGTTATTTTCGCCAAGTGTCGCAATAAGACTTTATTATTTTCTTAAGGTGACGTACTGGAACATTGTCATCGGAACTTTATTTTCTTCGAGTGTCGTGTTGGGACTTTAACATTTTGGCACATTGGAACTTTGGAACTTTGTTATTTCTATACATTGGAACTTTGTTTTTTTTTTGAAGTGCCACATAAGGACTTACTTATTCGACGACGATTGAATTTCACGCGTGTTGTGTATCGCATTGAACTTACGTTTCGAACTTATTCGAACTTATATTTTTGAATCAATTTCTGGAACATTGAACTTAGGGGACATTCAACATTACGTTTAATTGTGAAATATGCAATGCTTTCCAAGTGCTGCACAAGGACTTATGTTTTGGTTCTTAAAGACTGGGACAATTCAGAATACGCATATCGCATTTCCAGAAAGCCTAGAACTTTCCAGTGTTTTGAGTGATCCATAATTTATGAAGTCGGACTTTTTCTTTCAAATGTTATTTTCTTTAATGGCCATTCACTTCGCTTATTAATGCAACAGGACAAGTTTTCCGAGTGCTACTTATTCAGTTCATTGCCAATATGTTTTAAACCTTCAGAACTATGCATTTAGGACTGCAGTAACAGTAATCCCCTAGAACATTCTGATTTACAGTGAGCTTGCCTTATGAACTTGCATTTCTACCAGTACTTGTTCTTCGAGTGATTATTCTAGAACGTTTTTGCAGTAATCATAATTAAAAGGTCATATCTGTTCAGACAGTGCCCTGAATGTGTGGAGTGCCGTACGGGAAATTCAGGTGTGAATTACGTCTCGAATCGAACCCAGGAACGCGTACCAATCTTCGAGACATTCCAGAACGTCGAGACTTCCAGAACGTCGAGACACTTCCAGAACCTCCAGACGTTCCAGAACTCCTCAT
The DNA here is from genome assembly GCF_040414725.1 of Anabrus simplex. Lineage (NCBI taxonomy): Eukaryota > Metazoa > Arthropoda > Insecta > Orthoptera > Tettigoniidae > Anabrus > Anabrus simplex. The sequence goes on along the minus strand of NC_090276.1, from coordinate 83,694,734 downwards.
CCGAGCAGGTGTGGTCCCTGCCCAGTCGATGTCCAGCACCATCCCAGGACTTGGAGGTACCAACCAGCCATGACATTTCCACGCTGCTGTATGAAGGTGATATGAACTTGCTCTTGATGATCAATAAACTCAATTTATCAAAATAATCTCTCAAATTGATAATTATACCTCTCTCTGTACCAGCTCCAATGATAAAGCCACAACCGAGATTAAGAATCATGCTCGTTCATTTAATATCAAGCGCCTTAAAGATATGAACACATTTTTACGGGTACAATATAGAATCAGAAACGTTTTATTGTTGATATTACAGTTGTCAACGATGTTTATTTATAGGAAGAGAAAAATATTTTCGCACTTTCTCTCTCAATATCTACTTTGAAAAAATTATTTATGATACAAAAGAATATACATAGTTATGTATAATGTATTTCTAAATACAATTCTATAGAATAATTACTTTGAATGAGAAAAACAGAAACATAAACAATAAAAATTCTAACAAATATCACTAGTAAAAACAAGACAATTTTACTCACCGATAAAATTCGTGTACGTGTATCGATGTTTGGCAAATACTAACAAGAAATTTTCTATGTGCAGATTACATAGTATAAAAAGTATTCTGCATTATTAGAAATAAAAATAAATACTTGAGATTATAGTTTATTTTTCCAGAAAAACCTTTTCTCATTTTCAGATCTATTATGTATTTAAAAAACAATTTTATAATACAACAGAATATAAGTAATTAAAAAATCTATGGCACTAAAGCCCTGATTTACTTTGGCCTACCAGTTCGAAGACCTGCGGTTTATGAGGTGACGCATGGTCAGTGAGACGAATCCTCTCGGTCGTTATTCTTGGTTTTCTAGACTGGGTTGCCACTCTCAGCTTCACATATCTCCTCAATTGCAATCACTTAGGGTCACTTAGGTTGAGTGGACCTCGAACCAACCCTCAGGCCAAGGTAAAAATTGTTGACCTCGATGGGAATCGAACTCATGACTTCTGGGTGAGAGGCAGGCACGCTACACTTGGCTCGCAAGGATTGGCACTATGTAATGATAGAGGACTGTATGTGACTATAAGGTTTAAGAGAGAGAAAGTGAAAAGTAATCTGAAGTATGATATGGACGGAGAATCAGACAGAGGGGCATGTTTAGGTCCAAGAAGTTCCAAGGAGGAGACAGGAGGGTGAGTAATGTTGTCAGGTTCATTGGGAGAAATTTCCACAAAATGTTCTCCGGAGACATTATCATTTTCATTATTACTAGTTTCATCTACCACTATGTACTCTGTAGCTTTAGTGCTGTTACAAACAAATAAATGTGTCTGCCTTTGTGGTGTAGTGGTTAGTGTGATTATCTGCCACCCCTGGAGTACCAGGTTCGATTCCCGGCTTTATCACGAAATTTGAAAAGTGGTATGAGGGCTGGAACGGGGTCCACTCAGCCTCGGGAGGTCAACTGAGTAGAGGGGGGTTCAATTCCCTCCTCAGCCATCCTGGAAGTTTTACATGGTTTCCTACTTCTCCTACAGGCAAATGCCAGGATGGTATCTAACTTAAGGCTACGACCGCTTCCTTGTTTATGACTTCCAAACTTCCCATCCTCTCACAAGACCCCTGTTCAGCATAGTAGGTGAGGCTGCCTGGACAAGGTACTGGTCATCCTCCCCAGTTGTCTCCCCCGACCCAGAGTCTGAAGCTCAAGAACACTGCCCTTTTGGTGGTAGAGGTGTGATCCCTCTCTGAGTCTGTGGGAAAAACCAAAACTGGAGGGTAAACAGATGAAGAAGGAAAGGAAGAAGAAAAATAAATAAATGTCTCTTCTTTAGCTGCAGTGATTCCGGGGGTGTGTCTGGTATAATTTTGTCGCTACTCTCTGAACTAAATTCACTATCCGATAAATCATCTGTGTTAACTTCACATTGTTCCAAATACTGCATTAATTTACCGTCATCAATACCTGCTGAAAAAATATCACGTGAACCACTTGCCATTTTCCTGTCACAAATCCACTCACTGCAAGGAGCAATCTCTTACTGACTGGTTAGCAGTATTTGTAAACACAGCAAACGACTCAAGTGAAAACTAGAACACCCTCTTAGAACTGCTAAAGCAAGGTTAGGCACACAATAACTCTTAGCCCCTTTACTATCGGTTGTCACAATATCATGCATGTTACTACAGGTTGCCACAAAATTATGTACATGACAGAATTTTAACCCGGCTGTTGTAATCGGCTCTGGCAACTTCCGACTGTATATTGGTTACCCTATAACTGATGTGAAACGAAAGAGAGAGAGTTCCATCTCTCAGCGAATATCTGTGAGAGCAAAGAAAGTTTTTTTTTTTCCCTGTGTCTTACAAGATGGTATTTCCTAAAAATGAATTATTTCCTCTCATAAGAAAAGATTTGTTGGTTGTTAAGAAGGTAAACTGAAGTGTTTAATTGTAACATATCCTCCTTTAAAATGTTTCTTGCCGACTGGCTTTTTGGTGATTTAATTCCGTTATTTTAGGTTGGTTCAAAACTTGAAGGTACCATTTAAATTTCTTTATTTTATTTCTTACCGTCTGGCGGTTTTCAAATAATTTTCTTAATTTACCTTTTGGTGTTTCTTGGTATTTTATTTGAAGTTTTCTGTAGTTCGGTGAGGTCTGTTTACCTTATTTAATCCAATTTAATTTAATTTACTTTAATTTTAAAGACATCTTCATTTTAATCGCATGTCAATTTGATTTTAGTCAGTTTCTGGTACCTATCATTTTGGTAAACTACTGCGAGGATGTCTTGTTATTTACTTGTTAATTTTGAGTTTCATTAAATAATATCTTTTTTTTTTTTTTTAAAAAAAGAAAGTTTGTCTTGATTTCTACTCAACATTAATTTTGGCACACTGACAGTTGGTAGCTTGATCCACCCGTTTGTTTTCTACCACCTGGAGGTAAGTTCACCTTTTCCTATTTATTTTATTTTGTTCTGGGTGTGTAGTGTATGTGACGCTTCCTATTTTGTTCCTCTTCCACTGGATCTTGTCCGGTGTAGTGTAGTTTTTTACTCTCAATCAGCTAGGTTGGTACCGGGTTACCTAGCTGGTGGGACAGTAAGTGGTAGTTTCAGAGCGTGGTTCCTAAGATGACTACGCTTGTGCTACTGTTAATTACCTGTAGGTCGGTCATATCCCCCTTTTCTTGAAAACTGTTCAGTGTGTCAAATGGTTGAGTGGTGGAAAAAAGGCAAATGGTCTTAAAGGTTACTTACTTTTGTGAAAAGAAGCGCATTTATCTTGATTAATTTGTTGGAATTTTGTTGCATGTACCTCCACGATGTCTCAAGCGGTCCTGTTTCCCCACAAACTCCGTAAGGCAGAGTTAACCTATGAGCTAGCGATACGTGGAGCTAGTCCAGCTGGTTCTGTTGCCGAGTGTGCTAACCTTCTTTCCGAGCTTATTCAGGTGCCGATTAATCCTTCTCGTGTTCGCCCCAGCAATGTTGGTGAGTCACTTCATTTTATGACCGAGGCTTTGACTGAGATAGAGGTAATAAGGGAAGAGTTCTTGGATTTGTCTCCTACTAAAGCACAAATTGACCGTTTAAAGGCCAGAGTATATCACTACTTGGGAAGGATCCATGATTTGTTGTCGCTTAAACCTGAACCCGAGTTTATCTCTCAGTGCACCAAATTGTTGGCTATTGCTTCTAGCATTTCCGCTGAGCTGGACCTGATGATTGCCAGCAGAGATATGGATAACCTAAAAATCAGTCAAAAATGTAATCCTTCTGACCCTATTCCTCAGTGTTCCTCAAACGATGTAGTTACCCCTCCTAATAACCCAGGCTTATTTTGTGCTGCCTCTCCCATCCTGGAAAGTTTGTTCTCTAAAATGAGCCTTACTCCCACCTACAACCCTTTAAAGGAGCTTTTCCATGGGGTGTAAAATTTCTCAGTAGATTCGATTGAGGAAAGCATTCGTTTTCTGCGGTTTCTAGTAGAAATGAAGGATTCTGGTAAAGTTTATTCTCTCGATGATTTGGGTATTCTTCGAGCTCTTTTCTCCCATTGTGAAGGTATTCTGAAATGGGAAATCTCAGAGGCCATTTCCAGCTGGTTCTGTTTCATGAATCGGTGTTGAAAAAATTTATTCCCTCCTTGGCGTTACAAAGCTTAATTCCTCAACATTGTTTTCAGACGCAGTTCCTTCATGAAAATTTACTTTCTTATATCCTTGACCTCAGATTTTACTGTAAAGTTTTCAAAATTACCGTCCCAGAGGAAGAAATGGTGGCAAGAATTTTAAAAGGGATCTCTCCCTCATACAGGTCCTACCTTTCCCTGAGTAAGTGCCCAACTACTTTTGATGAACTGGAGGTTGCATGCTCCTTTGCTGAAGACGTCAAGCATGGAGATGCCTCCAGACCTGTAAGTTTACCTCCACCTGCCAAACCTGTTCATCCTGTCCCCTCTCCTATATATAAGGATGCCAATGCCAAGAAGTGTTTTAACTGCTGTTCTAGGAACCACCTCAGGAATGCTTGTACTGTAGTTAAGCGCAACTCTAGGGGTTGTTGCTATTCTTGTGGATCTGCTCAGCATCTTAAGAATAATTGTCCCTTGTCAGCTCCTAATTCTGGTCAATGACTAAAAGTTTCCCAAATAAAGTGTAAAAATTCTAATTTTGGAAAGTCTCCGGGCTCTGCTAAGGTTATCTGTCCCCAAAAGTGTAATAAGATTTCTACCTGTGGTGTTTCCCTGTGTACCTTTGCTGAAGTCGAAGTAAATAACGAACCCCTGTTAGCATTGATTGATTCTGGTAGTATTGTCAATGTGATTAATTTTGGATGGTATTCCAAGCTGAAGAGTGCTTGTAAACTGGATGAATTATTACCTGTTGGTGTGAAGTGTGTGGCTGCTAATGGGAACAAGTTGGAAATTCTGGGGGCTGTAAAGGTAAAAGTAAGAATTGGGAATTTCACCTGGAAAATCACGTGCCTTGTGGCACCTAACCTGTCTTGCAACATGATTTTAGGGACAGGGTTCTTGTCGAAAACGGGACTAGTTATGGATCTTCAAGCTAGGATGTTTTTCTTTAAATTTTCACCTGATTCTAAATTTAACTTAAGGGATCTTTCATTGTGTGCAATGAAGGTTTCCTGTGTAGATGAGTCAGTACCGGAAGGAGTTGGTGAAATTGATAAATTGGATCTCAGCCATTTAAGTGAGGAGGAAGCTGAGTGTATTCGTGTTCTATGTAATGATTTCCCTGATGTGTTTACTAGCAAGTTAGGAGTTACTGATGTTCTCGAGTATCAGATTGAGTTATCAGATAACACTCCTGTCAGATCCCCTCCTTACCGCCTCTCACCTCCTCGTATGCTCGAGCTTAAAAAGATTATTGACCAAATGTTAGCTGACGGAGTGATCCGTCCATCTACCTCTCCCTATGCATCCCCGGTCTTCCTGGTACCTAAACCCTCTGGAGGGTTCAGGGCTGTTATCGACTACAGGGCTTTAAACCGCAAGGTCATCTTGCAATCCATCCCTTTACCCGATCTGCACACTTGTTTTGGGTGGTTCTTGGGTGCCAAGTTTTTCACTGTGTTAGATCTCAATCAGGCATATTACCAAGTCCCATTGTCTAAGTCTTCCATTCCACTAACTGCTTTCATCACTGATTGGAAACTCTATGAATTTCTGCGGCTCCCGTTTGGCATCTCTTGTGGCGCGGCTGTTCTCACGAGACTGTTAGACACTATTCTCTCTGATATTAAGTTCAGGTTCGTCTTTAATTACCTTGATGACCTGGTTATATTCTCAAAAACCTTCGAAGAACATGTTGAACATGTTAGAGAAGTCCTGGATCGCTTGAGGAAAGCTGGACTGACTGTCAAGTTGTCAAAAGTAGCGTTTGCTAAGCCGAGTATGTCTTTCCTTGGACATGTGGTTTCCTCCGATGGTATCTCCATCGACCACTCTAGGACTCAGGCTATTAGGGACTTTCGACCCCCTAATGATGTCAAAGGCATTGCACGGTTCGTGGGCATGGTCAATTTTTTCAGGAAGTTCATTCCTAATTTTGCAGAGATAGCTGTTCCTCTAAATCATCTTAGACGTAAAGACATGAAGTTCTTCTGGGGTCGTCCTCAGCAAGAAGCCTTTGAAGCTTTGAAATCCGCTCTGATGAATGCTCCTGTTTTGGCTATTCCAAATTTTAATAAAAGGTTCATTGTGCAAACTGACGCCTCTGGCAAAGCAATTGCTGGTGTTCTTCTACAAGAGTACGAGGATGGGCGTAGGCCTGTAGCTTATGTGTCTAGGACTCTTACCAACCTAGAAAACAAATACTTCATTTATGAGTTGGAATGTCTGGCCGTGTTGTTTGCCCTGGAAAAATTCAGACCCTTCATGGAGCATGTTAATTTTGATCTTGAGACAGACAACCAAGCTCTTTCTTGGGTATTGAACTGACCCAAGAGAACTGGCCGTATCACTAGATGGGCTTTGAGGATTTCATCTTTCAATTTCAATGTCAGGCATATCAGGGGTTCTGAGAACGTCATCGCCGACGGCCTAAGTAGGATGTTTGAGGATAATTTTGGCACCGATGTAAATCCTGATGATGAAAAAATTGTAACTAATGTCTTTGGAGTTAATGCCATTCTTTCAGATCTTCCTCTACTATATCATGAAATTGCAGATCATCAGAAAACTGATCCAGATTTGAAGATCATTGATAAGCTTAACAAAGGATCTGTAGTAAAGCCATACTCTCTTGTTAAGGGTGTTCTTTGTTGTAAAGGTCGAAAGAGTAGGAATTTCAAAATTGTTGTCCCTAGGGTCCTTGTCCCGGAAATTTTCAAATATTATCACTGCTCTCCCATTGGTGGACATTTGGGTACGTTCAAGACAAGGGAAAAGATTAGACAGATCTTCATTTGGAAAAAGATGGATAATGATATTAGAAACATGGTGAAATCTTGTCAAACCTGTGCTATTAGCAAACTGAGTCTGAACAACCGTGTGGGATTTTTATCTTCTTCTCAAGCCTCTCGCCCAATGGAACGGCTCTTCATCGATTTCCTGGGTCCGCTCCCCCGTTCTACCTTAGGAAACACCCACATTTTCGTGTGCATTGATGCCTTTTCTCGATTCAGCTGGATTATCCCTACGAGATCTACTGACACTCGAACGACTATCAGTTGATTGAACTCTATCTTTGCATCCTTTGGTCCTCCCAAGTTTTTAGTCTCCGACAACGCCAGTGCTTTCACCAGCCATTCATTCAGGAAATATTTGTTCGAGTTGTGCATCTCACATGTAACTACCACTCCATACTATCCTAACCCATCTTACGCTGAGAGAATGAACAGGAATCTAAAGTTGGCCTTGATTGCGTTTCATCATAACAATCAGTCCAAGTGGGATTCTTGCCTGCATTGGTTGGCCCATGCGTTCAACTCAGCTTTACATGAAACTCATGGTAAGACGCCTATGTCTCTGATGTTTGGTTATCCTCCGTATTCGCCCATGTCCAACCTACTTGGAATCGATGACCTTCTTCCTGACCTGTCCAAGCCCAATGATCTTCAGAAAATTTGGGACGAAGCAAGGAAAAATCTGTCTGTATCGCACGAGAAGGCTAAAAAACGGTACAACAAGGGTAGAAAATCAACAAGGTTGAAGGTTGGAGACCAAGTCTTCATTAAATGCTACCCAATTAGTAAAGCTATCAAAAAATTTACTGCTAAACTGGCTCCCAGGTACCAAGGACCTTGTACCATTTTGCAGTTCTTGTCCCCTGCATCAGTGTTAGTTAGTGATCCCATCGCTGAGAGAATTAGGCGAATTCATCTGTCTCAAATCAAATCTGGATAAGACGTAGTTTCCCTTTAATTTTAGTGTTTGGTACAACCTTGGGTAGGATGTGGTGTACTGTTTAAAGATGGCCTAAGAACTACCTTTTAGTGGGCTAATTAGGGTTAATTCATGGGTAGTGTGTAAATCCATGTAATATTTTCTGATTTCTAATGTCTGTATTGATTCCCTGGCTTATGATGGTTTCCTGTGTGAGCTTTTCCTTTGATAGGTCTGGAAAAATTATCCTGTAATGGTGTCTTGATGATATTTCGTGACGAAGCGGATTTGGCATGTGAAGTTTTATTACCTTATGTAGACCTTGTAGCTCTGGTGTCCTATGAATTACTTGTCAATGTACTCCTATTGATTTAATTTCTGTTGGTTATATTTGTTCAGCCCATGCTACCTTCCCGCGCCTTGCAAGGTTCTTTTTCCTGTCACCATCCTATGGTAGGTTTTGTTGGTCTTCAAACCTGGACCGTTCTTCTTTAAAATTCTAAACTTTACATAATTTGAAACTATAGGTGTTGATCATGATTTGAGAATGCACTGTTATGTTAGGGCACCCTTTCGGGATGTTGTGCATGATGTTTATCTCTGTTTTCCTCCCCGTTCTTCTGTCTACGGGGGTTGGTTTTGTTTCTACTGTATGATTGCTCACTCGTGCTGGTTGTAGGGCAATAGTGCATTCATCGCAGGATATACTTCGCATTGTAATATCATTTCATTAGGTGGTGTAGGTTTGGAAAACCATTACTAATTGTCAGTGACTATGTCTAATCTTTGGCAGAAGTGATTAGTTGTGAAGGAGCTCTGTCGATTGGTGTTGGGAGTGGTAACCTGTTTGCCTTGTGCATGGACTTGAGTCTTTCTGGTTCTCCACTGTCTGACTGTTTGTAATAGGTGCTCCTCCTTTACTAATTCTCCTAGTGCCCGGTTCTCTACTATTCCCATCTCTTTGGGAGCTGTGAGTTCTTTTTGAGATTGGCTCGTTGCTAGTTCGTCGTACCTAAAGGATCTTCATACCCAATTTGATAACTGTTGGAAGTATCTTTCCTATTATCGTTTTCTGTAGCCCCACGCTAAACTTTAGTTCTGAGCTCCTCTGGAAGCTTTATTCGCCAGGTTCCCTATTTCAAATTATTTATTTTATTTCCTGTTGCGTGCTGTTCTATGCGAGTTGTGTGCTGTTGTACTATGTGGAGTATCCTACCATATCTACCTGTTGTTGTAGTGTTGTGTTGTGTTGTAAAAGTATGGTCCTTAACCTGAGAATTCTACTTCTTTAACCGGGCGAGTTGGCCGTGCGCGTAGAGGCGCGCGGCTGTGAGCTTGCATCCGGGAGATAGTAGGTTCGAATCCCATTATCGGCAGCCCTGAAGATGTCACTTATTTTTAGTCCGATTTGAGTCGAGGTCCTGTCGGGCTACTGGTAGGTTATGTTGTGCTGGACATGGTTCCCCTATTCCCTGCTGGTCAACTGATCTGAGGTGTATTTCACGTTCCTTTTAATTTGATTAGGTGTCCTGGTGGGAAATAACTGGTGTTTGCTGATGTTGGTTGGTCTTTGGGTTGTGCTTGTGTTTAACCTCATGAAATTTATTTTCTCAAAACCTTTCCTGTTCTGTTTTTCCCATGGTACTGCTATGGTCTTGTGAAATTTAATTCTGTCCATCCCTGTTACTCGTTGCTTGATGCTGTCGATAGTTTGGTCATGGATGACCAACTTGTACGCGTGCCCTCCATCTATTTGAGCTCTAGAAGTCTCCGTCCATTCTATCAATTTGCTCTTCCTGAGTAAACTTTTACCCTGTAGCCATGGATTTGATTATTGCTAAACTTGTCATTCTGGTGTATTTACTCTGATCGCTATTACTGTTTCATATTTTCATTCTACTTGGTTATGTATGTGATTACTTGTGTGGCATTGTAAACCTGAGTATTACTAATTTTTGGAAGATTTCTGTAGTGTATTTGATAAGCTAGCCTTTAGTGGCTCCACTATGGGTGGTTCTGCGGCATTTCTGTGGCAGTTCTGTGGAATTGTATGGTAATGTTGCCTATATCCTAACCTGTATTTTTCGTGGTACATTGTATTTTAAAATTGCAATCCTGTACCTACCGTCTGGTCATCTTGTTGAACTTCCTTATGTGAGTAATCGGGGTTCGTTTAGTTTTCCTTTCCTAAGGTTAAGCTGTGTCTGTGCGTAGCCTAGCTACCGTGTTGTATTTAAAGTGTAAGTGTGCTCCTTCGTTGAGGGCATTAATTCTCCTTAATTAATTGGTGTAAATATTTATTTACCTTATTTAAAGTGTTTCCCTTGTGTTATTGGAAACCTTGATTGTGCTCGATTGTATGCATGTGATATTGTAATATTGCACCTTGCTATTTTATTGGGAAAATATTCTGTTTGGTAAGGTTCCTTTCCTTTTCTTTACTTATTTTTCTTTTCCTTGCTCTTGGTACCTTCTCAAGCCAAAGATATACTCTAGTGCCAACCTAATTTATTACGTGACCTGTATATTTTGGATTTTATCACCTTATTTATGATTACTCACCAACGCTGCATTTTCCTTCCCTCCCTTTGGTCCTTGTTTTTTTCTTTTTGCGGGCCATTTCGCTGTAATTGAAACAATCTTGATGGTGCGTTTCTTTATTAGCAACCCGATTTAATAAAAAAATTGGTTTAATGCTTGGAAGGGTATTGTAAGCAGTGTTAGGTGATCTATCCTGAACTGTAGTGGACTTAAAATACTGTTTTCTAATGGTCCATTGAACTTCTCTTGTAAACGAAGGTGTGTTTGGTGATTGAAGTCTGCAAGCGAAGAACATTTGTTCTGGTTATGTGAAAAATTTCAAAAACTTCCAAATTCCACATGAACTCAGGAATGGTAATGGTAAAGCGTTTGCTATGAAACTGTATGTGAAAGGTAATCTAAAGCGAACTTGGTGTAAAATGTGTAGAAAAATTGAATCCTGAACTGTTTCGAAATTGTGGATTTCATAAGAAAAACTGTGTTGTGGCGCTGTGTAAGTTTAATCGTAACCTATAACTTCTGGACCTTGAACTGTGTTCAAAGAACTTATGGTATGATTGGTGGTGAGCTATGTACATTGCCCGTTTAGGAATGCCTACACTTCTGCATGCTATGAAAATCTAAAAATGGACTTGGTACCAGTGACCTTTATTTGTTGTGGACTGAAACATCTAAAAACTAGCTTAATTTCATACACTGGACTACGTCATGGGGTGATGTATGAAAATATGAAACCCTTAAAGCGGGGGAGGCTGAAACCGAGGTTTCGTGTTTGCCTTCTCTGCATCTTCATTTTGGGATCACCTGTTATGGCTTAGAAATCCGTATTCTTATTTCTACTGCTTAATCGGTGTTCTCACTGTTTTTAAAGATTAATTCTACGAGGGCGTGTAAGCTCTGGTTGATGCTGCAATCTTACGGCTATAGTAGGAACTATATGTCGTCTTATTCTTTGACATTGCTCTGGCTAATCAGCGCTTGGTGTCGGCCATTTTTGAAATAGTTCGTCTCCGGAGAGGGAAGCAAAGCGAGGAGTCGCTGCTTTTCTATCATGCCGAGAAGACGTTGGTGTACTAAGCTCCAGGCAATGCATTGGCATAGTATAATGGACTGTGGATAGTGAATTTAAAAGGATGTAGGGTTGTGCTTCACACCCTCAGCGTACATCTAATACATCCTCGTAGTGTGTGATTTTTATTTTACCTTGTAAACACCAACTTCTACGGTACTTTCCTACTGGTGGGACCTCAAACCAACCTGTAAGTCAACCTTTATACTCATTTGTTGTTTTCATCGGTGGTGAACTGCTTCTGCGTCTACTTAGGAGAAATCTATCAATCATCAAAATAAGTGATGCGTTCTGGAAAATTTGGTGGACCATTATTTGATAAGTGAAAATGTACTACCCTTTCAAAGGTAATGTATCGGGTTGAAAAAGATGTTAATTGGTTTGTTTAAAGCATCTAGCGTGTAACGTGTCACCACAAGAAATTTGAATGTTTCTAAGGGAAATTTGAAAAGAGGTATAAATGTAAAATATTATTATTATTATTATTATTATTATTATTATTATTATTATTATTATTATTATTATTATTATTTGGTAATGATGTTACTGCTGTTCTGAAATTTGTTTTAAAGTGGGGTAATACATGGGAGTTCCAGTAAGGATTTTGGTGCATTTTCGGGTTGTTTTAAATTTATTTTTCTGCTTTTTATTTAATTCTGTTCCTTTTGGGGTTTTTCCCTGGTTTTTGGGATTGTTGGTTCCGTTATTTTGCCTCCATTTCGCGTACCATTGTTGATCCACTAACGGGATTGGTTCTTTCCTGATTTAACAATGGATTATGGTTGCCTTGGGGACGATGTTGTTTTTCTGAGAGACGTGATGGTGATGATGTTTTTTGAAGGCTGGGAGTTGTCCCTGTCGTAGATTGTTCTGCCATTTAAAGAAACCGTGTTGTGTGTTTACTGTTTCTTGCCCCTCATCGCTCTTTTTCCTTTTCCCTTCTGGTTTTGTTGTGTCGGGCTTCCTTTCCCTTGAACATTTTTGAGTAGCACTTACATCCTGTGCTGGACCTCCCACTGTACATTGGTTACCCTATAACTGATGTGAAACGAAAGAGAGAGTTCCATCTCTCAGCGATATCTGTGAGAGCAAAGAAAGTTTTTTTTCCCCCTGTTTCTTACAAGATGGTATTTCCTAAAAATGAATTATTTCCTCTCATAAGAAAAGATTTGTTGGTTGTTAAGAAGGTAAACTGAAGTGTTTAATTTTGTTCCGAGGTATCTGTGGAACAGCAGGGGTGAAAGAAGGTGCGGGTGGTGAACAGGTCTCAGGCTACGAAATTAAAATTAATTTAAAATTTAACAAGGTTATATTTTCTTTTCAAAATCAAGAAATAACAAGCATGGCAGGTACAGAGTAGCAAGGCAACAAAAGTCCAATTACAGTATTTACAGGATTTGGGCTTTGAGCCCCGAACTCACAATTCTTGGGCAATTAGCCTAACTTTATTCCAAAATAAGTTTTAACAGAGGGGCAGAAAACCCCATTCATGCCCAGGAGCACTTGCTCCAAATTACAGAGTAAAGCCTCCTCGAGGCATACAACAACTCAATTTTCAAGAAAGAGCAACACGCTCTCAAACTTTAAGCCTATCAAAGGCCACACCAAACTCCACCTTCAAGTTGTCCTCCAAGGACATGAAAACAGGGGTAAAAATACCCAACCTACTGAGGCCTATTAAGTGAGAAAAGTTTAATTACATGGCCTCTAAAATACCAATTTGAGAGGAGGCGATCTGCACTCCTAATACATTTTGTTTAAAACCTACTTGGCACTAGGCCGTTAATGCAAGGGCTAATCCCATACTAAAGAGGTGACTTTAGAAAGAAACAATTTACATTACGTTAAGGAAGAATCGGTTGTGAAAAATAAGTTCACCTCAAAACAATATGAGTGGGAGCTCGAGAGGGTTAAGCACTCTCTATCCCAATATGTAGCTTAAAAAGAGAATAGATTCTAAGAGTCTTTACATTTTAGGGAAAAGTTACATGGTGGAAACGCTTCGGACCCGCCCCGAGAGTTAAACTGCTGAGCTAGCAAGAAAAGAAGTTATTAAACGGCCATTACCTTGTCGTTGAACTGCTGCCCGAAGAAAGAGGCGCTTCCCGCCCCCTGCTACGTACTTTACACTTTGAAAGTTGGTACTGAAGTGGCGCAGAGACCCGAAAATCAGCAGTTTATATCCTCTCGTGGAAAGTTCGAGGCGTTTCAGGAATGAAGACACCCGCCCACAATCATTTTATTGGATAACCAAGAAAACCCCTACACAATATGAAGAAGAAACACATAATTGGTGGAAAATTAACTCAAGAAATTCGGGATTGGCTAAATTCAAAACAAGGGGAAAGAAAGGGTTAATATTGCCAACTTAAACAATGACTGAAAGAAATTTAACAAAGAACAAACATATGAATTCAAAATTTCTCCAAAAACATAGTTCTTTCACTTCGCACTAGGGTGCACCATTGTAGTTCTTCAGTAGTGTCCTCTAGAAGAGAATGTTCACACTTCTTACTACAGGAAAAACAAAAATACGTCGAAAATGACCCAGTTCAGAAACTTCAAAATTTCCAAGTAATGACATCTTTTGAGAAACTTGAAAATTAACACCTTAGATAAAGTTCAGACTTCCTCCAGTAGGGGAGTTTCAACTGGCACAAAGTTTGAATTAGCGGCGTGGAGGTGTACCGCCCGGTACAGACCTCCCCCCCCAAAAGTCCCTCCAGGGGTGACACATGAAATTTTTTGAAAACAAGGTCCAAGTTATGATGTTGCTATGGAGATTAATTGCAGAAGCATTTATAAAAATTGTCTAAATTCGGTTTGATCTAGGTTCAAAATTCTTGTAGTAACTGTTGAAGTAATGTCTTTATGTTTGTAGAAGTTGAATTCAGGAGGAAAAACTTTAAATTCTTGAAAGAGAAGAAAATTTTCTAAGTCCACCAGATATTGCAGTAAAATCCAAAAAAGTAATAATTGTTGATGTGAAACTTCCATGTAACTGACTAAATATATCAGTTGCCGATGACTTTGACGGCCAGGCCAGCCGCCGCTGCTTGAGTCCAGAGGAGGCCGCTCGGACCCCTCAAGTACCCTGAGATACTGCTCGCCCGCACTATGAGAGGAGTAGAGGTGTTGAAGCATGCCGCGCCCGCGGCGAACATATACAGGCTGCGGGCAAGTAGCAGGTTGTGCGCCGCACATCCGCCTTGGCCGGGAGGAGGGCTCCGGCTCGCCGTGCACAGGTCGATCTCGCTGGAGTAGAGGGGGCCCTTCCTCTATCCCAGTCACAGCATGGCGCCGCGCAGCTGCGGGGGCACTGAAACATTAAAGCTCGACGGCAGAATTTTGTTGAACCAGAATGATAGTAGGGTACATTCATTGTGGTGAGGTTGAGGGGCCAGCGGCGTGGAGAAATTCTTTTCATATGCAAGCCACTGTGTGTTGTGGAGCAGGAGACGGGAGCGTGGTAATGGCCGTGGCAAGGACAGGATGGCAGTTTAACTGTGCGGGGAGGGTTTACAATAAATGCTTAAATATAAAAAGGGTATTATAGAAAGGGCAGAAGGCCTTAAAAGTGAAACCCCTCAAAAAAAATATAACCTTCATATTTCTTTCAAAATCATATGAAGCAAGTTAGCACAGAAATTATACCGGTTTCACCTGCGACAGGTGAACCCTAAATATCCTCTCGGTGGCTGGATTGCTTAATAATAATGTGACCGGCGTAAGAAAATCGAGAATTATACACGGCCCATGAAATCTGGGGGCAAGCTTGCCCGCGGGAACAAAATTTTTGACCATCACCTGGTCACCTATCTTCAAATTGGTGGGTCTCCGTCCACGATCATATCTTTCCCTAACCTTTGCATGAGACACCTTAAGATTGGCTTTAGCCTTCTTCCAAAGATCTTTAATATTATCTGGATCTATTGTCTCGGGTAGAATGTCACTCAGAGACCAGAGGTTAGAGAGCGGCGTGTTGGGAACGAACTTGAACATCAAAGAAGCTGGAGTAAACTTATGAGATTCATGAACCGCTGAGTTCAAAGCAAAGGCTAACCAATGCAGGGACGTGTCCCACCTAGAATGATCTTCATGATGATAGGCAATAAGCGCGGACCTGAGATTATGATTAACCCGTTCAGCCAGAGATGGTTGAGGGTAATAGGCAGACGTTGTCACATGAGAGATGGACAGGTCAAAGCAGAATTTACGAAATAGATTAGATGTAAAAGCCTTAGCATTATCAGATACAATATATTGACACGGACCAAAAGAAGCAAAGATAGAATTTAGACAAGTAATGGTGGACTGAGCGGTAGCCAGCTTAGTCGGAAATAACCAGGAAAATCTTGTAAAACCGTCTACGCATACAAAGATGAACTTGTTGGCGTTTCCCTTTGACTGGGGGAAGGGTCCTACATAATCAATATACAGGCGTTCCATGGGGCGCGACGCTTGATGAGAAGACAACAGACCTACCTTGGTGGACATGGTTGGTTTACTAAGCAAACAGGATTTACAAGCCTTTACTAGTTCACGGATTTCACCGTCCATACCCTTCCAGATGAATCTTTCACGAATCTTTTCGCGAGTTTTAAAGATTCAAAGATGCCCCCCTAATGGGGTCTCATGATAGTACTTGAAGATCATAGGTACAAGAACAGCTGGAACGACAACCTTCATCATCTTATCATGCCTCGATGGGCAACATAAAACACCATTCATCAGTACATAAGGGACAACATGTTCCCCAGAAGAAAGGGTTTCCATTATCGGAGCCAGCGTCGGATCTTCACGTTGGTATTTCTCGATATCCCTAAAGAGCATGGGAGCATCTGTTAAGATGGCATTAACATCAAATAGTATGGACTCGGGAGGTGATGAACTGTCGACCGGTTCATGGGTCTCAACGTCGTTGGAAAACATACGGCTGAGTCCATCAGCAACAACATTTTCGGTACCTCTGATATGCCTGACATCGAACTGGAAGGCAGAAATACGGATGGCCCAACGGGCTATACGACCAGTACGACGCGGCCTACCTAAGACCCAGCTTAAGGCTTGATTATCTGTCTCCAGGTCGAATTTGACATGTTCCAGATAGAGACGGAACTTTTCTAAGGCAAATAAGACTGCCAAACCTTCGAGCTCATAGATGGAATACTTGGCGTCTTGAGCCGATAGAGTCCTAGATGCATAGGCGATGGGTCGCCTCCCTAGTTCAGTCTCTTGAAGAAGGACTGCAGCTACTGCCAATGACGACGCGTCGGTTTGGACGATGAATTTCTTTGAGAAATCAGGCATAGCAAGGACAGGGGCATTACAGAGAGCTAATTTAAGATCTTCAAAAGCGGCTTGTTGAGAAGTTCCCCACTCAAATTTGATGCCTTTCCTATGAAGAAGGTTTAAGGGCGCCGCTCTATTAGCGAAGTTAGGAATAAACTTCCTGAAGAAATTCACCATACCAATGAACCTGGCGATACCTTTGATGTCCTTGGGAGGTTTAAAATCACGGATGGCCTGTGTTCTAGAATGATCGACTGCAACACCATCAGGTGAGACAATATGCCCTAGGAATGACATGGAGGGCTTAGCAAAGGCAACCTTGGACAACTTCACAGTTAACCCAGCCTTACGAAGGCGATTGAGAACTTCTCGCAGATGATCTAGATGTTCTTCAAAGGTTTCCGAAAATACGACGACATCATCCAGGTAGTGATACAAGTACTCAAATCTGATGTCGGAGAAGACCCTATCTAGCAATCTAGTGAGCACAGCTGCTCCCGTGGGGAGCCCGAAAGGCATGCGGTTGTATTCGTACAAATTCCAATCCGTGGCAAACGCTGTAAGATGTTTAGACTCTTCGGCAAGGGGAATTTGATTATAGGCCTGATTCAAGTCCAAGATAGTAAAGAACTTGGCCTTACGAAACCATGAAAAACAAGAATGAAGGTCAGGAAGGGGCACAGATTGCAACACCACCTTCCGATTGAGAGCCCTATAATCAATGACAGGCCTGAAGCCACCTTGGGGTTTCAGGACTAGAAAAATAGGCGAAGAATACGCCGACTTAGAGGGCCTAATAATACCATCCTTCAACATCTGATCGATGATTTCTTTCAGAGCCTTCATTTTAGGTGGAGATAGCCTATATGGTGGAAAACAGACAGGAATCGAATCTGTGACCTCAATTTTGTATTCAATAAGGTCAGTAACACCAAGAGTACCAGAGAACACCTCTGGAAACGACTGACACAGCTTACGAATACTATCAGCCTGCTCCTCAGGTAGATGTCTAAGGTCTAACAACATCTCATCCTGGGTAGGCGAAATAGATGAACATGATGCAGAATTATATTTCAATAATGGAATTTTACAATTAGACGCAAATTTGAAAGTGCACGACCTACTCTGAAGATCGAGCACAAGACCAGTGTAAGAAATGAAGTCAGCTCCCAATATAATGGGGCAAGACAAGTGCTTGGCCACAAACAATTTAATTTTCCATGTAAATTTAAAAATGCAGATTTTGACATTTACAGAACCTAGAATTTCTAATGGAGATGAATTAGCCGAAACATATTGAACAGGAGATGAGCCATAGTCAGGTAGTTTACAAACAGATTTCAATTTTGAATACCATTCAGCCGAAATAATAGAACAAACGCTGCCTGAATCTAATAGAGCAGTTACAGGTTCATTATTTAGCTCAATTTTAAGAAAAGGAACAGGTGCGGGGGTATCCGACGCAATCCTGAGACATTCTTTGGGGCATTCAACAGATGAATTTGAGGACTGAATTTTACCTGAATTTACGACCTGTTTACCAGGGGCTGAGCCTCGGGAAGAGGGACTAATCGACTCAGCCGAAGCCACTAGTCATTTTTTATTATTGGCATTGGTGGAATTTGCACCAGAAGTTGAGCAGGAGCGGGTGCTATTCGAATTTGGGCAATTCTTGGCGATATGTGAGAAAGCCCCACATTTAAAACAGCCTTGTGATGAACCAGCTCCATTATTTGCCCTACTAGATTTGATTGATGGGCACTTGTTCCGAAGATGGTCAGGCGACCCGCAAGCATAACATTTACGAGGTGTGACAGGTCGGCGAGGTGGAGGCCGAGGATTACTAAAAGAAGGAGGGGGTTCTTTCGCGACCCGCAAGGAATCGGCGTATCTAACTCCTTCCGCTGAGACAGCCAATGCTTCAAGTTCAGAGAAAGTTTGCGGGCACGCCGCAAAACACAAATATGACCTATAGGATGGTGAAATGCCTTCCACAATAGCCTGTACAATCTGATCTTCAGGGAAATGAAGAGCAAACACCCTAGTATAGAATTTAATATCTTGGATGAAGTCTGCCAAGTTTTCATCCAAGCGCTGTACACGATAATAGTACTTCTGAATAAGGGAGGACCTTGCCCTAGCCGGGATGAAGTTAGCTAGCAAGTGGGCGTGGAAGTCTTCAATAGATGATTGCTCGGCAATGGCTCTTACTATTTTGTCTGAGAGAATACCAATTGCATAGGGATGAATGATTTGCAAAATCTGACATGGAGAAAGAGAAAAAACAAGAGCATGGTCCTGGAACTCAACTAAAAACCTTAAAAAGGAAATAACTTCACTGGTAGTGTTAACAGAAAATTTCGAGATACCTCTGAGCAACATTGCCAATGGATGAGGCAAGCTGCTGAACCCAGGTGACATAGTAGGTAAAGGTTTAAGTGGCAAAGACGTTAATTCAGAACGTACATTATTCAACGAGGTTTGGCGTTCAGACTCGTTGTCCAATGGGGCAGAGGTTGTTTGAGCTGCAACGGTTTTCCTATTGACATCTCCCTTAGGAGGCTCTTCCTCGCTACCTACATTCACCGTGGTGGGTTGATCGATTTTGGGAGGAACTTCCCCAGTTAACAATTGGGTAACCTTACTAGATAATTCAGAAAGATTTTCAAGAACCATACTAGCTTCCTTCCTCTGAACATCATTCAACTTTAGAGACAACAGATCGTTAACTCTATTTGAAAAATGAAATAGCCTGGCTTGCACACGCTTAATTTGATTAGGCAAAGGATCATTTTCTTCAAAAAAACTAACTGCAGATGCTAGCTCAGTAGTATTATCAGTGATCATGGAAAGAGAGTCGTCAATTTCTTTCTCTCCCAAAGTGGGGATGGAAATGGGCAAATCAAGGGACTCTCTAAGCTTATTTGTGTCTACCGCAACCGTGCCTCCAGATTGCACATTTCTGATAGCTAACTCATAGATCAACTCCTCCTTGCGCAAATAGTTAAGATGGAGAACATCGCGAGGGCCGGGCATGATGACAGAACAATTTTGAAAAAGGAAAAAGTAAAAATTCCAGCTAGTGAGAAAATAGTTAGAGTTGTAATCAAAGCAATGTTTAGCCATCAAAATGGGCTAAATTGAGACCCATTCAACCACGCTCTGCTACCACTTGTTCCGAGGTATCTGTGGAACAGCAGAGGTGAAAGAAGGTGCGGGTTGTGAACAGGTCTCAGGCTACGAAATTAAAATTAATTTAAAATTTAACAAGGTTATATTTTCTTTTCAAAATCAAGAAATAACAAGCATGGCAGGTACAGAGTAGCAAGGCAACAAAAGTCCAATTACAGTATTTACAGGATTTGGGCTTCGAGCCCCGAACTCACAATTCTTGGGCAATTAGCCTAACTTTACTCCAAAATAAGTTTTAACAGAGGGGCAGAAAACCCCATTCATGCCCAGGAGCACTTGCTCCAAATTACAGAGTAAAGCCTCCTCGAGGCATACAACAACTCAATTTTCAAGAAAGAGCAACACGCTCTCAAACTTTAAGCCTATCAAAGGCCACACCAAACTCCACCTTCAAGTTGTCCTCCAAGGACATGAAAACAGGGGTAAAAATACCCAACCTACTGAGGCCTATTAAGTGAGAAAAGTTTAATTACATGGCCTCTAAAATACCAATTTGAGAGGAGGCGATCTGCACTCCTAATACATTTTGTTTAAAACCTACTTGGCACTAGGCCGTTAATGCAAAGGCTAATCCCATACTAAAGAGGTGACTTTAGAGAGAAACAATTTACATTACGTTAAGGAAGAATCGGTTGTGAAAAATAAGTTCACCTCAAAACAATATGAGTGGGAGCTCGAGAGGGTTAAGCACTCTCTATCCCATATGTAGCTTAAAAAGAGAATAGATTCTAAGAGTCTTTACATTTTAGAGAAAAGTTACATGGTGGAAACGCTTCGGACCTGCCCCGAGAGTTAAACTGCTGAGCTAGCAAGGAAAGAAGTTATTAAACGGCCATCACCTTGTCATTGAACTGCTGCCCGAAGAAAGAGGCGCTTCCCGCCCCCTGCTACGTACTTTACACTTTGAAAGTTGGTACTGAAGTGGCGCAGAGACCCGAAAATCAGCAGTTTATATCCTCTCGTGGAAAGTTCGAGGCGTTTCAGGAATGAAGACATCCGCCCACAATCATTTTATTGGATAACCAAGAAAACCCCTACACAATATGAAGAAGAAACACATAATTGGTGGAAAATTAACTCAAGAAATTCGGGATTGGCTAAATTCAAAACAAGGGGAAAGAAAGGGTTAATATTGCCAACTTAAACAATGACTGAAAGAAATTTAACAAAGAACAAACTTATGAATTCAAAATTTCTCCAAAAACATAGTTCTTTCACTTCGCACTAGGGTGCACCATTGTAGTTCTTCAGCAGTGTCCTCTAGAAGAGAATGTTCACACTTCTTACTACAGGAAAAACAAAAATACGTCAAAAATGACCCAGTTCAGAAACTTCAAAATTTCCAAGTAATGACATCTTTTGAGAAACTTGAAAATTAACACCTTAGATAAAGTTCAGACTTCCTCCAGTAGGGGAGTTTCAACTGGCGCAAAGTTTGAATTAGCGGCGTGGAGGTGTACCGCCCGGTACAGTAACATATCCTCCTTTAAAATGTTTCTTGCCGACTGGCTTTTTGGTGATTTAATTCCGTTATTTTAGGTTGGTTCAAAACCTGAAGGTACCATTTAAATTATTTTATTTTATTTCTTACCGTCTGGCGATTTTCAAATAATTTTCTTAATTTACCTTTTGGTGTTTCTTGGTATTTTATTTGAAGTTTTCTGTAGTTCGGTGAGGTCTGTTTACCTTATTTAATTCAATTTAATTTACTTTAATTTTAAAGACATCTTCATTTTAATCGCATGTCAATTTGATTTTAGTCAGTTTCTGGTACCTATCATTTTGGTAAACTACTGCGAGGATGTCTTGTTATTTACCTGTTAATTTTGAGTTTCATTAAATAATATTTATTAAAAAAAAAAAAAGAATGTTTGTCTTGATTTCTACTCAACATTAATTTTGGCACACTGACAGTTGGTAGCTTGATCCACCTGTTTGTTTTCTACAACCTGGAGGTAAGTTCACCTTTTCCTATTTATTTTATTTTTTTCTGGGTGTGTAGTGTATGTGACGCTTCCTATTTTATTCCTCTTCCACTGGATCTTGTCTGGTGTAGTGTAGTTTTTTACTCTCAATCAGCTAGGTTGGTACCGGGTTACCTAGCTGGTGGGACAAACCAAAGTTGAAATTAAATCTTGATGTTTGTTGTTGTTTGTCCAGCTCTTGTCCCATTTCTCTATGGGGTCAGGCATGAGGTGAGGTGAGGTGAGATGAATCTGTCGTGGCAGGTTTGTATGACCAGATGCCCTTCCTAACATCAAAGTCATCAGAGGAGTTAATGTGATGAAGTGAATGCTATGACGGATGACACTAAGAAGGGAGAGATTGAAACCCAGTGCTGGCACGCAGCCTACTCCTGTAGAATAGCACCAAGGGGTCTGCTCAAGGCTTAACATCCCCAACTGACGGACAAATTACCATCAACAGCATCATATACCCTCATTCCATACGAGCACTGTGGAGAGGTTTGGAATATAATCCAGGCTTTTGGCACGCAATCTAGTGATTAGAAATTGTATACTACCAACTCCTGTACCCTGTCTGCCAACATTCGGATGGTGAAAATTTTTTCAACCAACGGGACTCGAACTGGCTAACCTCGGTGTCAGACCATTTAAGACTTCAATGCCTTAACGATCACGGCCGCCAGGCGGGCTTGAGATTAAATTTTGATATGAAGTTGAAAAGTTTTAAAGTGTTGAAGGGAGTCTCGAGGCTGGTCCCTTACGTCGTCAGCTGACTGAGACGCACATTCTGTCCTCATCTACAAGATATTTAATAATACTATAGCAACTTCTCCAACATTCTGAAGGAAGAAGATCACTTTCTAGGATGCCTTACACACAGAATTGACCACAAACTTCAACATTGACTTGTTGAGTGTTTTATCTCATCATCATCATACATGTTTTTTTTATTTCATGTATGCCAATTTTTGTACCTTTACACAAATTTTTAGCTGAAGATGACCAAAAAATGTACTTTTTAAACTAGATTTTAACCGGCCATATGTTTTATAGTTACATAGACTCGGAGAAAGAACAGAAAATGGGCATTGGAAGGTGGCATTCTTCCTTCAACCTAAACTTTAGTCTGGCAGTGTGATGACTCTCTCTTTCTGCTTTAGAGTCACTTAAAATATAACCAGAAAGTCAACAATTTTAAAGAATTGGTTTTTAATGCTATACTTACTCTGTTTCTCTTCAACACTCATCTGTACCATTCCTTCCTATGAAAACACTCTCCAGATCGAGGCTTACTTCTTGACTGGTAGTGTCAGCCATTTTAAACTGCCATTTACACAATAAATTGCTATCAAATGTCAATGCAACAGAGTACGAGTACTATAGCAAACAAGTTGTGTTTACAAACAGAACCATCTCATTTCACTGCACCTGCATGTCGGGAAGAAGAAATGCGTTTCGCTGGTACCAACCTGAACGTGTATCTTTGTAGTTTTCATATTTGTATTTATTCCTCTGCAAAGGGGACCTCAAATACACTGCCAAATGAAAAAGGAAACCATGCAAAATCTTCAAGGACTGAATTCAAAGCACCAGTGTATGTGCATATTGAGGGGTTTTTGTGTAAGGGATTCGTTTAATACCAATATAATGATCTGTTATTGGACATTATAAATTTTCCAGCTAACTCGTTCTTGGTTGCCTGCATTTCGCTCTTGTGTGCTAAGGTGGGCTCATCAGTTGGTACTTAGCACACATACCAAGACGCATGGTTAGTGCATATCATGGAGGACCAAGGACCAAGGGGGATGTTTTCATTCCCCTCCCCGAAGGGGAGGGGCGGGCCACCTAGAAGGTTACGCCTTCTCTCTGGCCAGGAGATTTGGCGGGGTTTGGGGATTTGATGGGAGTTTGAGGTTAAAAGGAAGAGGCTTTGATCTTGTAGATGTGTAGGGATTTGGCCTCTTGGCTAAGGGTGCAGCATCTGCTCTTGTGCTTTTTATTGAGATTCCTGGGTTACATACATGAGTTAAATACATGGGTTACATACATCATATGAGTTACGTACATTAGGTTGCTTACAATGATTTTACGAGTACAATGTGTTTAGTTGGTTTACTAGTACATATAATGGCGATAGATTGCTAGTTAGATGTGGGTTGGGTAGGGGTTGTAGTGGTAGAGTTGGGATGTAAGGAGATGAAGGGTTGTTGTGATGTTGGTGATGGACGTGGCTAGGAGGCGGAGAAGATCTAGAATTGGGAGTGGTGGTAGTAGGAAGTTGGTTTGAGGGATGGGTAGGTGTATGGTTTGCTGTGGCGGGGTGGGTGGGGGCGGCCGGGGATGGCGGTGTGGGGAGCGGGAGTGTTCTACTCTGTGATACTGGCTATTAATTTGGACGCCGGTGGTTATTAGCTGTTGTACTTCTTCTTCTGTGGGGAGTTGGATTCGTACCATGTAGGTCGGGCCGTTCCTGCTGTATATGCGGTACGCTCGGAGTACTGATACGCCTGCAGATTTCAGTTCTTGCTGGATGTCATTTGCTGTTAAGGTTGGTTCGATTCCCCTGATGACACAGCTCGGCGCTGGAGCTGGTGGCTGCTGATGTGCTGGAGTTGCGGCGGTTTCTTGTTCTTGTGGGGCTGGCTGTGTTGTGCTGGTTGCGTTTTCTTGGCTAGTAGGGGTTTGTTGATAGCTGGGCAGTGAGGGGCTTGGGGAGGTGGTGGTTATTGACATTATTGGGGTAGGATGAGTTGTCGTGGTAGTGAAAGTGGGAGTATGGTGGGGGGTGTAGGCCGAGGTAGTGATGGTGGTGGTAGTAGTAGTGGTTGATGTGGATGATAGGGACGTGGGAGGCGGTGGGGGCTCATGGGCTGTTTTGAGTTGGGATTCGTTGACGGTAGGAAGGGCATAGGGATTATCGATCATTTGTTGGAGTATGTAGTCTGGTGTTGTTACCACTGAGTACCGTCTATTGCCGATCTCTGCTCCACGGGCTTCCAGGGTCAGCTTGTCTTCTCTATTAGGTAGGTATATCAGTAGCTGTGTTGAAGGCTGGGAGGTTGCTTGATCCATGAGACGGCGGACATCGTGGACTCGGTAGCCGGACTTGCGAAGTTTTGTCCTGATGGTATGTTCTGCGATGGTGGTGTCCACACCTGATATGAGACAGGAGTACATGATTGGGGAGGCGACAGCCAACTAGGCGTCTGCCTGTTTGTGCTTTATTGGGCCGACTGAGTTTGCAAGTACAGGTGATGGCACCCCAGCCGAAAAAATACAGGTGTGTTTGATCCCGAGTTACGTGAGAGATGTGTCATGGAGGCCACTTCCAAAACTTGATGCCTGCCTGGCCATCAGATGTTATAGATGTTGATTCCTATAGGGAACATGAAATATTTGTCCTGAATGAGTAAATTTATAATACCAATATAATGGTCCGTTATTGGACTTGCCTCACATAGTGCATTGGCACTGCTGGTGGCTTCAAGTAGCCTATACAGTGGCTTCCACGGTATGCGCTAGCCATGCATCTTGGTAGGTGTGCTAAGTACCAACTGATGAGCCCACCTTAGCACATGAGAGCAAAACGCAGGCAATCAAGTATGAGTTAGCTGAAAAATTTATAATGTCCAATAACGGACCATTATATTACAAATTTACTCATTCAGGATAAATATTTCATGTTCCCTATGGGAATCAAATCTATATGAGAGATTTGTTTGTCATGGACATCAGCAATCAGATGTTGCCCTGGAGGGCTGTTCGTGCACACTCTGTTTTGACTCTGCAGAACATTCATTCCAGGTTAAAACCATGCCCCGCTGACAAGTATGTGCCGCTATTGAGCAACTAAAGCCATTTGAGCGTGGTCGAATTGTGTGTTTGCGGGAAGCTGGATGGATGTGTAGATGGATTGCTGAACATATTGGGCACAATGTATTGATGGAGTGTCTATGTGGTCTGTGGAACATTCCCTCACCCGTAGATCAGGCTCTGGATGTCTGCGTAGTACAGACACACATCAGGACCAACACACTGTGCGAGCAGCAGTGGTTTGTGGAACACTCCCACACCCGTAGATCAGGCTCTGGATGTCTGCATACTACAGGCACATGTCAAGATCAACACATTGTTTGAGCAGCAGTGGCCAACCAGGAATGAAATCCGGTCTCATGTTGCACCTGCTGTGTCACCAAGAACCATTCAGAACTGGCTGTTTGCACACGATCATGTGTGCCTCTGGTCAGGCTACCACTGACACCACAACACCGCAAGGCATGGCTACGCTGGTCTCATGAAGGTGTGAAATGGAGAGGGGAATGGTGCTCTGTTGTATTCAGTGACGAGTGTAGGTTCTGTCTGTATGCAAGTGATGGACGTACACTTGTACAGCATAGACCTGGGGACTGGTCTATTCCAGAGTGCATTTGCCTACAAACCCAGGTTCCCCCCCAAAGTTTTCATGGTGTGGGGGGCCATCAGGTACAACTCGTGGTCACAGTTGGTGTCTGTGCAGGGTAACGTAACCAATGCCCGCTACATTGCATAGATTGTTGTCCCTGTGCTACTGTCATTTCTTCTATGGGAAGGTGATGTGCTTTTTCAGCAGGACAATGCACATCCACATACAGATGCTGCAATGAAACATGCTCTACGTGGTGTACAACAACTGCCCTGGCCACCAAGATCACCAGATCCCTCGCCACTTGAACACATATGGGACATGATAAAGCAGGATCTTACACGTTTTCCAGAGCATGCAGGAACCATTGCAGAATTACATCAAAAGGTGCAAGAGGCTTGGGACAATCTATCGCAGGATGCCTACATTGTCGCCAAATAGGAGGTCCGTACTTTGACGCACTTAAATGTAACTTGAAAGCTCTTCAGTCTGTTGAACACACAAGTATGTTGTAGTTACGTTTAACCTGAAGTGTTTATAGGTTACATTACACCAAAGAGGAGAACATTGTGAATTGATGCGACTGTTTGGGCATCTTTTATTTTGACATGTGTTTCATTTGGTTTGCATTTGTAATCATATACTCCTGCAATGATGAACTACCTGTGACATCACTTCTGAATAAATTGAAGTTATCCTTGAGGATGATGCATATTTTATTCCCAGCTGTGTACATGATAGAAAGACAGCCTATTTTGGACCAAGGCCCCACACCGCTGGCTGCGCAGAAGCGTGTGACGGGGGAAGTCATGTCCATGTGTGTACCGCAATGTTGCAGGCGCTCCTCAGCTTGACGAGGAGATCGTACGGAATTCATGCCTGAACTTACATTTCACATTTATTAAAATACCCGTCCTAGTAAATTAATGACAGCCTATACCGACTACCATGTACACACGCAATAAATATATGTAATATCATGAGTGTGGTAATATTAAATGGTACTTCTGTATTAAAAACTGAACAATCTACACAAATCCTTTGGATAGCCCATAGGTGGCAGAATAAAAAATTAAAAAAACCCTTTAGGAGACTGAATAAGAAGACTGAAAAATACACTACTACAAAAATAAATAAACACATATTTGAATTTCAGTCCCCGAAAACAGAAAAATACAGTATACAGGCCTACGGGTAACTCATAAATGATAATGTCGCTCATTTTAATATAAGGGTCATGTTGTACCTGTTTTGTTTGTACATTCAGAACAGATACATGTAATTGAAACCTAGGCTCTACACTTTTGTTTCATTGAAAATACGAAGACATGCTCAAATGACAGCAGTCTACAACTTAAGTACGATTACATATCATGAGATAAAAATTGCCTGTCTCTGAGCAGACTGGAGGACACATTAAATATTTACAAACTTCTGTACCGACAGCAATAATCTTCAATATCAACAAAAAGGAAACCTGTGAAATAAAATCTTCCTATGAAAGGTACATAGCTTATGATTCCTCTTTTATAAGTCATTACAACAAGTTTTACTCAATTCTCTGAACATATTGTTTAAAAATTCCTTGTCTGCAGAAATATTTCTAAAACGACCAGACTTTTTTTGGGTCATTTTCTGAATATGAAATGCTGACTCCACTGTGTAGGGATAGCGTGTCTACCTCTTACCCTGTGGTCCAGGATTCAATCCCTGGTCAGGTCAGAGATTTTTACCTGGATCTGAGAGCTGGTTCGAATTCCACTCAGCCTACGTGATTACAATTGCGGAACTATCTGATGGTGAAATAATGGCCGAGAGGATTCATCGTGCCAACCACACGACACCTTGTGCAGGCCTTCAGGCTGAGCAGCGGTCGCTTCGTAGGCCATGGAGTTTAGTTTGGTTCAGATATGAAATAACGTAATTGGATTAGTAGAAGTTAAATTGTCATTTCTATGTGATCTGGACTTAAGTAAATGCTGCCTGACATTCGTTACACTGGCGCTAGTCTGCCTCTATTGTGTATTTCTTAAAATTAAATAAATGTCTAGGGTTAGTCTGAGTTTCTCTGAGTCGTTTAGGCTTAAGTAAGAAAGTTATAATTTAAGATGTGAAACCCTCCTCATAATATTATCTTTTTAAATACCCATATTACTGCTTTTACAAACTCAATCTGAATTAACATTATCTGAGCACAAATAAATATTGAAAGTGCATTCTAATTTTTCTCGAATATGGGCACCATGATTTACACCAGAAAAAAATGAAGTTGAATGTAAAACACTTGCAAGAAGATTAATATCATAGTTAAACATTTATTTTGATTAGTGTTTTCTAACACAGACTAAGATTGACAAGTTTATAATGAGCTTTATTTAGACTTTATATTGTCATTCCATTCCTGACCCGGTCGAATGACTGGAAACAGGCTGTGGATTTTTATTTTCATTGTCAAATTTTTATGGAATAGTGTATTAACAATTGTATTCTTTTATTATGAAGCAAATGTAAAAAAATTGAGAATGTAAGACATACGATACTAATAAATCCTTTTTCAGATAATTGATAATAATTTGAAGCAGTATTTTACCCTAATATTAAAAGCGTTATATCAAGCTTTATCAATTATGTCTTACGGATTCTAGGCCCAGATTTATCAAATTTGCAATAATGGTAGGTCTACACAGTCTGTATGAAAATCATGTAGTCTTTTTCAGAATAGCTGTTTAGTTCTAAACAATTATCCCTGATGAATTGGAAAAGGGCAAACAAGAAAAAGGAGAAGCCTAAAAATTCTAAATTTCATGTCCTTCAGCTCTCTGAATCATCCACCCTATAACTTGTTTAGTTCTCGATTATGGTAACTGAAAGTTATAACAGTTCAATTTCTACTCGCATGTGAAAGGAAATACCAGATCCATTCTGATAACATTCTGTAAAAAATGAAGGCTGCACACAAATTCACAATTGTGAATACCTTTCTATTCCACACGTAAGGCCTAACTTTATGCCTAATATTGCTGATCAATTTAACTACCATAATGTATCAGCTCCCACATTTCTTGAAAATATTTTGACAATATATTATCACTCTGTCACATATAATACTACAACAGATCCACTAACAGACATGATTAAAATCGATAACATGCACGGGACTGTAAACATTATCATGTGTTACCATGCATTCGAAATCGAAGCTGAAGCACCCGCAACATGGCGATGCACGAAAGTGTTCAATATTCCATATAGCATCAGCGCGCTCTGTGAGTCTAGATAAGTAATATTAAAGTCTTTGTTTTGGACCCACAACCTTTTCCTTGTGGCCCTTTCTTCATGGGAATTTCATCCGTTTTGCAACTGCTGTGCAATTGGCCCATTTTATACCATGAGCCAGCAGTCACTTGGCTTGCCTAACGCATAATCCCTCAATAACCATAACCAATTCAGCCTGTTACCACTCCTCAGTGAATGTAGTTCCTTTGTATCTGTATCTTGGTAGAGCTGCAGTCTCATTCATGGAAGCTGCTGGGGAGCAATAGCACCTTCTGGCTCTGTGAGGAAAGCAGTAGCAAACTACCTCACTTCTCACCTTGCCTAGTAGCCTCATTTTGGTGTCATTGGTTTTAACCATGTAAACTTTGGTGGTGCTCTTTGAGGATCCAACTAGCCTCTGGGCTGATGACATAGCAGATAGATAGCCAATGAGAAACTCCGCCTACAAGGGCCAGTAACTCATTTGTTTTGTTGTGGCCACTTGGGTCATTTTGCAAACAGGTAACTCGCTGATAATTTCTCACTGACTGTGATCAAACGCCTGTGCAATCCTACTGCCACCAAACACCACACAAATTTCAAATGAAAGGAACATCCACATTTTTCCAGTAAATAAAAATTCTATTTTGTATCCAAATAAAGATCTGTATAGCTGTGTAGCTTGTATTCATTTATTAATTTATTTCCTGATATTTGTTTATATGGTTTACATCCGGTCACTTCTACTCCAGATAAATGAACTTCTTGTGGTTAGTGAAGAAAGGCAACACTGTAAATAAATAGTTCTGTACATATTAGATATTGCATGGTATGAGTTGTCTTAAGAGACAAAATCTGAGTTCATCACAGGTGTTGCTTGGCCATTCTCACTTCCTTGTCAACTTCTTTTCGCCGGCTCCCAGGTGACCGCCAGCTCATCTGAGGATGAGAACTTCTGCAAAGGAAATAAAATTCACATGTTTTATGGAAATTCATTAAAGGGAGGAGAACAGGAAGACAGGAGCACATACCATATTGGGAAATTTACAGGTCAGCATTACAAGACGGAGCAATAGAGGGGATAAGATGAAAATGTGAAAGGACTGATATACAGGATCTGGAGAGTACATTTAACATACTCACAATGCGGGTGTTCATATGTTGGACAGACTGGAAGGAGCTTTTTTACAAGATATATGGAGCATTGCAGCGTGGAGAGGCATAATAAATACCAGTACTCAGCATTGAGCACACATATGAGGGAGACAGGGCACCAATAGAGTGCCAATAATTAGGAATATGGGAAAATGTAAACTCTTAAATGAGCCAGAAAATTTTATATATTATTTTGGATTAAGCTTATAACAAGCATCAGAATCTTCATGATCCATCATGGACGTCAGGAGCTTATTACTTGAGTTGATACACGAGTTACTGAATGTAATTAGATCAAGTAAAGATAAGTCCCCTCGTATATTCAATTCTATACATTCAAAAATTCCCTCCAGCTCTCCAAATATGAGACCTGCTCCTGCCAATCATTGTAGCTCCCCTCCTTTAATGCATAAAGCTCCACCTACCCCCTCTTCCACTCCATGTTCCTTAACCTTGCTCGGTCCATGTTTCCCACTGCCTATGCCATGTAGTTATAACACTAGAAGTAGGACCAACAGAAAAGCTAACACTGCTGTAATGGTAGGACGTGTATAAAATCTAGACTTACATCTAAGTACTAGTTCTAGTCCAGCCAAGTAGAGGATCCTTTAGCTCTCCCAGGGGTTAAAAAAAATTTTCGTTTTCGTTTCATTCCAGAGAAATGATGGTCCATTCAACTATCTAGTACTCTCTACAAAGGGCCTTACATCCAATCTAGAATATTCTTCCCTCTAGAGGGTTCCATCACATTCTGAGTCAGCTGCCATTCCCATATTAACTTATTTGCCATTTGTTGGTCATGCTTTCTGTTGTTTGCATTACCTTCCCAATTGACATTTGGTAAACTGAGATCACCCGCTACTATCTTGTTCCTTTCCATATCGTTTCCCACACAGCTGATTATCTTATTTAATAATTCTGAATCACTGTCAGCACTCCCCTTTCCCAGCCTGTACACTTCAAAGACATCAAGTTGCCTATTATATTTAGAGATGAGCCTTACACCTAGAATTTCATGTTTTTCATCTTTAAGTTTTTCGTAGCTTACAAATTCATCTTTCACCAGAATGAATACTCCCCCCCCCCACCATTACTATCCTACCTCTATGATACACACTCAAGTTCCGTGAGAATATTTCTGCATCCATTATATCATTTCTCAGCCATGATTCAGCTTCTATTACAATATCTGGTAAGTATATATCTATTACATTACTTAATTCTATTCCTTTTTTACAGTACTATTACAGTTCAGCAATAACACTTTTATGTCATCCATACTTGATTTCCAGTTCCTTGTACACTTATCACCGCTCCCTAGGCCAGCCCGTTTCCCTACCCTGTTTTCCACTACTAGAAGCGTGTGATCGCTATTCAAGCATTCACTTAGCCCTTTTAGACCTGTACGCATAATTGTGCGGGTTTGTATTTTATTTATGTCTGAGCTTATTTGATGTTTTCTTGGCACTAGACTGGACTGCAGTGCTTGTGTGGGACACGTAGCATGTACTTCAGTTGTTTTTATTTAGCGCTTGACTACCAGGGGGCAGGAAGAAGAGTTTGAAAATACAGTTCAACGGCAAGATGGCGAGAAGCAGTAATGCCTAAAATAAGTATTTATTTATTGCATTCATATTAATCTAGAAGCTCTACTGAACATAAGAATATAATCAGTTAAGTGTGTAAATTGTTTAGCGAACGTAAATTGTGAACTTACAACATCGCACGTAATACCATGAGGTTTTGAATGTTGATACGCACATGTGTGCGGGCTAGGTTTCCCTACAGGCATGGCATGCAAGAGTGCTGGGTGCTGTCACCAAAAGGACTGTGAAAGCAGAACTTGTACTCTATGTGAGAAATGTAATGTATAAGATTTAAATTGTTTAAGTGCATTGTTCCACACTGTAAAATAGAACATTTGATCATGTACATGTGTATATTCACATGTATTGAACTGAAATTTTTAATCTTTTATTTTTTATAAGTAGTGAGTTAAGTCTTGACTCTCACAATTGTGTGGGTTCTGTTTTTCAGCTGAATGTTCTCATTTAGTAAAATAAACTGTAAAAACATGTATTTGAGAGCTTTTTAGTTAGTTCTTGATGTACAAACGAAAATTCACACCTCCAGTTTTCTTTCAGATCTGACGACAAGGTGCTGCTGCCAGAAGGGGCAGTAACAGAAAAACTAGTCCTCAGTGTAGAAAATGTAATATTGACTTGTGTTTTAATGAAGATTTAATTGTTTTAAAATTTCTTTTGAAAGATGGCGGCAGGTCGACGTGTAGTGTTCCAAGTGCTCCGTTTTTTCTTGTTTTTAATAGTGGTTAAATGTATCACGTGTGGAAATAACAAAGTGATCTTTAATGGTGTGGTGTTCAGTGAGTGTCCTAGCAGTTCAATCCTCCAAGAGAACTTGCTAATTGTGAAAAATTGTAAAATATCGTGCTTATCATGGTGTGCCAGTGAAAATGTGTACGTGATCCCTGGTACTGGCAGTGCGCTTCAAGTGAGGCGCAGGGTTGCCAAACCACCCTCTTCAACATTTCACCTCATTCTCCTTACCATAGCTGTGTGTGGAGATGTAGAAACAAATCCAGGACCTCCGAACAGAAATGTGAGTAACATAGAATGTCATATTTGCTGTTCTAAGGGCCGCATCAATCAGCTGTATGTGAAGTGTGTGTCGTGTGAAATGTCGACGCATAAAACCTGAGCGAAAATCTCTCCATCTGATTATCATAAAATTAAACGTGGCTCTTTGTCTTGGCAGTGCTGGAAGTGTTGCCTCCCGGTACCATCGGACTCGTTCTTTGAAGTTCCAGACAAAGTAAATTATGTAAATAACTCTGTAAATAGTAATGACTCAGTTACCAGTGTACAGGGCTCCTGAAACATCACCATTCTCTCATTTAATGCCCATAGTATAATGGGTTATAGGAGACAGCAGGAGATAAGAACATCACTGGCAAGTATTGAACCATCAATCGTAAGTGTCTGTGAAACGTGGTTGAGCAGTGCTACTTATGACGGTGAAGTATTTCCACAACCATACTTGTTATTCAGGAAGGATAGAACCTGGACATCTGAAGGGGTTACAACCGGAATTACAACCAATCCGACTTGGATACTTGGAAACTGACAGTAAAGCTCTATGGGTGGAGGTGACATGTAGGACCAACAAATTCTTGATAGGTAGCAAATATTGGGCTCCGAAATCCAAGCCCTGTATAAATGAAGGATTACTGGAATCTCTAAGATGAATGCAACTCATTCAGCACAAGTACAATGCCGTCTATCTCACAGGCGACTTTAATCTGGACGTAATATGGACCCGTGATTCCGCTCCCATACCTGGAAATCCATTGGCAGACACATTCCTAACCGTCTTCTATGATCTCTTTCTAGAACAGCTTGTTTTAGAAGCAACACGTATCACCAAATCATCCCGTTCTATATTAGATCTATTTCTCACCAATCATCCCTCCTCAGTATCTCGAGTTGAAGTCATACCCGGCTTCAGTGATCACCACGCCATTCAAGCGACTCTAGCTACCCTAGATTGCAGAAAACCTGTCAAAAACAAATCCAGACCTCAATATAACTTCAGGAAAGCTGACTGGAAATCCCTCTCCACCTTACTACTGAATCACCTACCCACTCCAACCTCCTTATCAACCTGTGACGTAGACTCTTTGTGGCTCACTTGGAAAAACACATTTTTCTGGTGCGTTGACCAAACTGTACCGAAATGCACTTTAAAAAGAGAGAAGAAAGCCCCGTGGATTAAGAAAGAACTTTTGAAGTTAATAAGGAAATGAAACAATCTATACAAAAAGTGGAAACAGTGCCAAACGGAACAAGCATGGGAAAAGTACAAATCTGCACGCAAAGACACTAAGAATAGGATCAAGGAGGCTTACGATGAGTACATTCACAAGGCTTGCTCAGATACCAAAGAGCTGTGGAAGCTACTAAAAAGGAACTGTGGCAGCGCTGCCCCAAGCTCCTTTCAAGCTAACGGGAAATCCATCTCCACGCCCACAGACATTGCCTCAGCCTCCAGTGACAAATTTAAAGAGAATTTCTCCCTGGCACAATCAGCTGGGGACATGTATATAACCAACACAACCGTACCACCCCTCCCTCTCACCAGCCTCTACTTCTCGGAACTTGAGGTACGAGCAAGTTTGAAGAGGATTCGATCCCATTCGGCGAACAGCCCTGATGAAATACCCAGCTGTATACTCCGTGACTGCGCTGAGTCACTGGCACCATCTCTCTGTGAACTATTCAACCTGTTGCTTCACTGTGGATCGCTACCCCAAGGTTGGAAGTGTGCTGATGTAGTTCCGATTTTCAAGAAAGGGGACAAAGCACTCATTGACAACTATCGGCCAGTGTCTCTCACATCCCATGTAAATGTATGGAATGACTGGTAGCCTCTAATTTACGGGAATACTTCCGGGAAGGTAATCTGCTAAGTGAAAGCCAGCACGGTTTTCTTCCAGGAAGATCCTGTAATACTTTATTAACAAAGGTTATTGATGAGTGGCAGTTCTCTCTGGAGAAATCTAAAATTGTTCAGGTTGACTGCGTGGCTTTGGACTGGGCTCATGAACGACTTTTGTTAAAATTAAGACAGATGAAGGTTAGGGGAAGTGTACTGGCACGGTTGCGGTCATTTCTCGAGGGTCAAACACAACGTGTTTTGTTTGATGGAGTTCGATCATCGATCGTTAAAGTAACCTCAGGAGTATGTCAAGGCACCATCCTCGGACCTTTATTATTTAATGCATTTGTCTCTGATTTACCTAAATGTGTGACCTCAACCATAGCTCAGTACGCTGATGACACTGTAATGTACAGGGATATACAATGTGCAAATGATTGTCTGAAGTTACAGTCAGACTTGGACACTATAGAGGTGTGGTATTACGTCAACGGTCTCAGCATTAATGCTGGCAAATGTCAATACACTAGGTTAAGTAGGTCTCGACACCCAGTAGAATGTATATATAACATTAATTATGTACATATTGAGTGAGTTAAAACTACGCATTTGTTAGGTATAACCATTTCTGAACAACTAAAATGGAACGCACAAACAGAGGAAGCGAGATGCAAAGCTGCCAGGGTGCTCGGTTTTATGCACAGAAGCCTCCGTGGGTGCAAGTCAAATGCTATACAGATGGCTTACCTGACACTAGTGAGACCTATACTAATGTATGGTCTACCTGCTTGGCACCCTACCACTGCAGCTAACCTTCACAAACTAGAAGGAATCCAACGTTGCGCTGAACGACTAATTAACAAGAATAGCTGCCCGTCTTTCCTCCCATCAATCGCCTCCTTGTGTAAACAAAGCGACATCACCTTCTTACACAAGTCCCTCACAGGGACCATTCACCTTTCACCATTCTCTCGACTCTCCTTATCTTACAGCTCCGTCTGTAGAGGCAAAGGGGTGTGTCTTATACCCCCCCTTTACGCGAACAGTCCTACAAACTAGGTTTCTTTGCTCGTTCAGCGTGGCTTTGGAACGATCTACCCGCCAACATTAAATGTAGAAATGTAAATATAGTTAAATGTTATGTTAGGACACACATTTGGTGAGAAAATGCGTGTGAATATGTGGAAGAATGAACAAGGGAGTGAAAGGTTGTATAAATGAGATATATGTTTATATATTAGGCTATACTTTGTTACTTTACCTGTAAATAGTGTATATGACTGTTTTACTTTAGGATTTGGGTAATTATTTCAAAGGTCAGGGGGCACTACGTGTAGGGGGCTTGTCCTTTTCCCCTGGCCTTCCATAGATACTGTAAAGGTCTACGGTAAATAAATAAATAATGAATGAATGAATTCCCCACTGTAAAATAGAACATTTGATCATGTATGTATGTATATTCACATGCATTGAGGTAATTTTTCTTTTTTGTAAGCAGTGAATTAAGTCCTGACACACACAATTGTGTGGGTGCTTCTTCTCGGAGATTAATTTTTATTTTGCAGAATAAACTAAAAATATATCTATTTAGGAGTATTTTAGTCAGTTTTTGACATACAAACAAAAATTCGCACTGCCAGTTTTCTTTCAGGTCTGAAAGGGTTATGATAACTTTTGTATCCCTCACTTTTCTCCAATTAATTTGTCAGTTATCACATAATCTCTCACTCAATCCTGGTACATGAATCTTCCTTACTTCCATCATAACTACAAACTCTTCACTTTTGCCTGTCAGAGTTATCACGTTTAGAGTTCCTGCTGTCAGTTTGTGTTTGTATTTTAATCCAGTCTGAGTATTTTCTCTTTCATTGATATTTCTTCCTGTATTCCTAGGATTATTTTCAAACTCTGGAAAACCGGGCGAGTTGGCCGTGCGCGTAGAGGCGCATGGCTGTGAGCTTGCATCCGGGAGATAGTAGGTTCGAATCCCACTATCGGCAGCCCTGAAAATGGTTTTCCGTGGTTTCCCATTTTCACACCAGGCAAATGCTGGGGCTGTACCTTAATTAAGGCCACGGCCGCTTCCTTCCAAATCCTAGGCCTTTCCTACCCCATCGTCGCCATAAGACCTATCTGTGTCGGTGCGACGTAAAGCCCCTAGCAAAAAAAAAAAAAAAAAAAAAAAAAAAAAAAAAAAAAAAAAAAAAAACAACTCTGGAAAGTTGTTATTTGTTCCAAGAGTACATGGAGTTTGGCCTAAATTTAGTCTATTCTTCCATGTGAGGCTCGTTCTTAAATTGAAAGCAACAAATGGGAACACTCTTCTGCTGACCTGCAAAGCCTAACGGATCAGAGTATTTTCTTCCAGGGTTTACTCCCTTAGCTTTAAACATCCTTCCTCTTCTCACATGGTAGTGGGTTCCTTCTCTACTATCCCCTAATGGATGGGATGCTGTATTGAAAACTATCGTTTAAGATCTTCACACGTATCCCTGTGCAAGGGGTCATGTTATACCCCATGGGACTGGGTCCCCACCAGAACTTGTCCGCTACCATACTTCTACTACAGTACCATTGCCTACCCCTGCGGTACGATTGCACCTGATGGGATTTATCCATGTAAACACAGATCATCTCTGATGTCTCATGGACCACGGTAAGGAGACTGTCTGATGCCACATCCAAGGCTATTGTATTGAATCAAAATCTCAAATACTATTATTATCACACTTAAGTAGGTAAATTGTCAACCATTACCTCTCTGTTGAAATTTGCTCAGAGAGCATCAAAAACTTACCATTTAATAGCTTTGTCTTCATTTTGACATATGTACCTCGCCGTCCGCTATATCCCGCGAGCCTGGGTACATTTTGTTGTCTGTACATTTTCTGCCCCCCTCCCCCACTTCTAATTTCCAATAGCCACTACGGTGTTTCATTGGCACGTGGAGATGAATGGCGACCATGAACAATATAAATGGTCCGTTATTGGACATTATAAATTTTCCAGCTAACTCATTCCTGGTTGCCAGCATTTTGCCCTCGCATGCTAGGTTGGGCTCGTCAGTTGGTACCTAGCACACATACAAAGACACATGGCTAGTGCATACCGTGGAGGCCACTGCATAGGCTACTCGAAGCCACCGGCAGTGCCGATGCACTATGAGAGACCTCGTCTTACCTTGTCCAATTTTTGCTATGCATTCCACGGTATGCACTAGCCATGCATCTTGGTAAGTGTGCTAGGTACCAACTGACGAGCCCAACCTAGCACACGAGGGCGAAACGCTGGCAACCAGGAATGAGTTAGCTGGAAAATGTATAATGTCCAATAACGGACCATTTATATTGTTATTATATATTTACTCATTCGGGACAAATATTTCAGATTTCCTATGGGAATCAACATCTATATCATCAGATGACCAAGCAGGCATCAATTTTTGGTAGTGAGACATAGTCTCTCATAGTGCATTGGCACTGTTGGTGGCTTCAAATACCCTATGCAGTGCCCTCCACGGTTTGCAGTAGCCATGCGTCTTGGTAGGTGTGCTAGATACCAACTGATGAGCCCAACCTAGCATACGAGGGCAAAACGCTGTCAACCAGGAATGAGTTAGCTGGAAAATTTATAATATCCAATAACGGACCATTTATATTGGTATCATGAAGAAGGACCCAGTTCGTGACCGACTCTGAGCAGAACTGCCATGTCATGATCGCCCAGCATTGTCTTGGTGATACTGGAACATGCAGAACCAACACCAGGAGGTGAGTGGCGACCATGAACAAGGACCCAGTTCGTGACCGACTCTGAGCAGAACTGCCATGTCATGATCGCCCAGCATTGTCTTGGTGATACTGGAACATGCAAAACTGACACAAGGAGGTGAGTGGCGACCATGAACAAGGACCCAGTTAGTGACCGCACCTGAGCACACCTGCCGTGTCATGATCGACCAGCATTGCTTACTGTCTGCGAACTTTACTACAGAATCTTGAACTCAACACACCATCTCTCATAGTACAGGGAGGATTGTATCTCTGAGTTCATATATCCCAGTAATTGCAATTCAAGTCCCAGGAGTAGTAGGAGTAATTTTGACAGAAATATTTTTGAGAAATTATTGTAGACAACCTCGTATTTTTCAGTAGGCTTAATTAAGGACACTTTTATTCTCCGTCCCGTGGAGTAGGGAAAATAATAGTAATCCACCAGCTGTAATAATCACATAACCACATTTCAGTTGAGAATTGTAGTGAAGATAAGGTATATTGGATAGTACCTTGCCTGTTATATTAGTGTTTTTCTTTGTGTATGGCAATCCTTTCGATACTTAAGCATTTAACCAAATGCAAGGTTTCATTCCTATTAGAGCATAGGATAAAGTAATACTAAAGAAATAATCTTCTGTCTATGTGTTTAACTTTGTTGGTAATCCTTGAGTACGGTAGTTCTTGCGAATTTCAAACTAAGCCTAATTGCAATTTTCATTTCTATTTGTGCTTAATAATAACCTATTGTAATTAGGATATGTCTGAACATAGTTTAAAAACTGTTGTAGTGTATTGTAGTGACTTATTGGAAATTAGAGTGCTTATTCTATTATTTTGAGTAGTCTTGCAAATTTAAAACTTTAAGTGTAATTCCCATTTCAGTTTGTGCTTAATAATAACCTGTTGTATTATAATTAGGATATGTCTGAACATAGTTTAAAATCATTGTAGTGTATTATAGTAGGTATCTTATTATAAATTAGTGCATTTATTCTATTACTGTGAAATATCTGTGTAGTATAGTATCTGTAGTATCTATAGTATCTCTTACTAGAATTCTATAGCAGTAATTAGGGTAGACTTAACTGCAGTTGAGAATTGTGTAGACCTAATTCTTGTGTATTACGTTTGGTTTTCAGTAATTAACAGCAATTTTCGTTCTGTTAGGGTGTTGTAGAAAAAGAAATTCATACAACTAAATAGTATTGTAGTGTAGTAGTAGCAGCTTATATTAATTACCTTGTTGTTGTGTGATCATTGTGAACTATCCTAGACAATATTTCTTTCTTTTAATTTTTATAGGCAATATTTCTTTCCTTTCATTTTTATTTGCACAGAATAAGTTATTTTATTTTTCCTTTTCTTCCCATTATTCTGCAAATAATGGATATGCAGTGTAAGTGTATGAACTGTGGGTGTGGCCAGGTATTAAGGAGTATGAGGGAGGAGTTGGAATGTTTGCGGAAGATAATTAGGATTCTCTCAGAGGATAGGAAGGAAAGTAGGCCTCCCTCAAATAATGTACAGGATACAGTAGGTATAAAGGAGGGATGGGAAGGAAATGGGAGAATTGTAGAAGAAAGGTGGTCTAATGTTTTAAGGGGAAGGAGATTGCAGGCTAAGGGCTCTGTTCAGGATCAGAATTCAGGACAGGTGTCTGTGAGAAATTGGTTCGAGTCATTGCAGGTAGAACAACCGAGGGAAGATGAGGAACAGGGAACTGTTGCTGAGATGTGTGGAAGTAGGAGGAAGGGAAAAGGTAGGAAAAGGAAATGTAGTGTAGTGAAAAGGAAAAGACAGGTGGAACAGGGTCATGGGAGGGAGAAAAGGGAGGAGGAAGTAGCTTCTGCAGCTATCAGGAAAGATAGGGCTGACCTGGAGTGGAGGGGATCAAATGAGGTGGGTAGGGTTGAGGCTCTGGTCATGGGGGATTCCATCGTTAAACATGTGGGGAAAGTGTTTGGAGGAAAGGGAACCAGGGTAGAGTGTTATCCAGGAAATAGGTTGAGGCAGATGTTGACGAAAGTAGAAGAGAAGGAAGAGGAAAAGGAGAAGGTGATAGTGTTTCATATTGGTACTAACAACGTAAGGCAAGCAGGTATAAGTACCAACATAGTTGGGGATGTGTAGGATCTGGTAAATTCA
Organism: Anabrus simplex; assembly: GCF_040414725.1. NCBI lineage: Eukaryota > Metazoa > Arthropoda > Insecta > Orthoptera > Tettigoniidae > Anabrus > Anabrus simplex. The sequence continues at coordinate 83,653,625 of NC_090276.1, read as the reverse complement.
GCATGGATGAAGTTTAAGGAAGCGGAGATTGTTATCAATGGTATACTGTGTAGGAGGGATACTGACTGGAAGGTGATTTGGGATTTAAATGAGACTATGGAGTGGGTATGTGGGAAACTGGGAGTGAGATTTCTAGATCCTAATGGCTGAGTAGGAGACAGGGATCTGTGCTAAGATGGCCTTCACTTAAACCGCAGTGGTACATATAAGTTGGGAAACTTGTTTAAAAGGGTTATAGGCAGGTACATTCAGGGAAACAGGGTGGCCTAGGGAGCGGTGTTAAGTAAACAGGGAACTGGAAATAAAGTAGGGATTACATATAAATATTAGTGCTCAACTGTAGAAGCATTGTAAACAAAGGAATTGAATTAAGTAATTTAATAGATATATACTTACCAGATATTGTAATAGGAGTTGAATCATGGCTGAGAAATGACATAATGGATGCTGAAATATTCTCACAGAACTGGAGTGTGTATCGTAGAGCTAGGCTAGGAATGGTAGGAGGGGGAGTATTCATTCTGGTGAAAGAAGAATTTATAAGCTACGAAAAAGTTAAGGATGAAAAACACGAAATTCTGGGTGTAAGGTTCTTCTCTAAGGATAATAGGCAACTTGATATCTTTGGAGTGTACAGACCGGGAAAGGGTAGCGCTGACACTGATTCAGAATTATTTTGATAAGATAATCAGCTATGTTGGAAATGATATGGAAAGGAATGTGATAGTAGCTGTGATCTCAATTTACCAAATGTCAATTGGGAAGGTAATGCAAATGACAGAAAGCATGAACAACAAATGGCAAATAAGTTAATATGGGAACAGCAGCTGATTCAGAAAGTGATGGAACCAATTAGAGGGAAGAAGATTTTGGTTGTGGGGGTGATAAAACCAGATGAGCTCTGTAGAGAAACCGATGTAATAGATGGTATTAGTGATCACGAAGCTGTTTTTGTCAGAGTTAAAAATAAATGTGAAAGAAATGAAGGCATTAAAATTAGGACTATTAGGCAGTACCATATGGCTGATAAAAAAGGCATGAAGGAGTTTTTAAAAAGTAACTATGATCACTGGAAAATGGTAAATAAAAAAAATATAAGCAGACTCTGGGATGGGTTTAAAGCAATTGTTGAGGAATGTGAAAATAGGTTTGTACCTTTAAACGTGGTAAGGAATGGTAAATATCCACTATATTATAACAGAGAAGTAAAGAGACTAAGAAGGAGGTGCAGGTTGGAACTAAATAGAGTTAGAAATGATTATGGAAGTAAGGAGAAATTGAAGGAACTTACTAGGAAATTGAATCTAGCAAAGAAGTCAGCTAAGGATAACATGATGGCAAGCATAATTGGTGGTCATACAAAGTTTAGAGAAAAATGGAAGGGTATGTATAGGTACTTTAAGACAGAAACAGGTTCAAAGGAGGACATTCCAGGAATCATTAATGAACAAGGGGAGTGCGTATGCAAGGATCTTCAAAAGACAGAAGTATTCAGTCAGTAATACGTAAAGAATGTTGGTTACAAGTATAATGTCCAGCTAGGGGATGTGAGAAATTCTAAAGAAGTATTAAAATTTACCTATGATAACAATGACATTTACAGCAAGATACAGAAGTTGAAAACTGGAAAAGCAGCAAGAATTGATAAGATTTCTGGGGATATACTAAAGGCAATGGGTTGGGATATAGTACCCTATCTGAAATACTTATTCAGTTATTGTTTGGTTGAAGGAGCTATACCAAATGAATGGAGAGTTTGCTATAGTAGCCTCTGTGTATAAAGGAAAGGGTAATAGACATAAAGCTGAAAATTACAGGCCAGTCAGTTTGACATGCATTGTATGTAAGCTTTGGGAAAGCATTCTTTCTGATTATATTAGACATGTTTGTGAAATTAATAACTGGTTTGACAGAAGGCAATTTGGGATTAGGAAAGGTTATTCCACTGAAGCTCAGCTTGTAGGATTTCAGCAAGGTATAGCAGATATTTTGTATTCAGGAGGACAAATGGACTGCATTGCGATTGACCTATCTAAGGCATTTGATAGGGAGATCATGGAAGACTACTGGCAAAAATGAGTGCTATTGGACTAGAAAAAAGAGTGACTGAATAGGTGGCTATATTTCTAGAAATTAGAACTCAGAAAATTAGAGTAGGTGAAGCTTTATCTGACCCTGTAATAATTAAGAGGGGTATTCCTCAAGGAAGTATTATTGGACCTTTATGTTTTCTTATATATAAATGATATGTGTAAAGAAGTGAAATCAGAGATAAGGCTGTTTGCAGATGAAGTTATTCTGTACAGAGTAATAAATAAGTTACAAGATTGTGAGCGGCTGCAGGGTGACCTCAATAGTGTTGTGAGATGGATGGTGGACAATGGTATGATGATAAATGGGGTTAAAAGTCAGGTTGTTTCACAAATAGGAAAAGTTCTCTCAGTTTTAATTACTGCATTGATGGGGTGAAAGTTTATTTGGGGATCATTGTAAGTACCTAGGTGTTAATATAAGAAAAGACCTTCATTGGGGTAATCACATAAATATGATTGTTAATAAAGGGTTGCGATCTCTGCACATGGTTATGAGGGTATTTAGGGGTTGTAGTAAGGATGTAAAGGAGAGGGCATATAAGTCTCTGGTAAGACCCCAACTAGAGTATGGTTCCAGTGTATGGGACTCTCACCAGGATTACTTGATTCCAGAACTGGAAAAAATCCAAAGAAAAGCAGCTCGATTTGTTCTGGGTGATTTCCGACAAAAGAGTAGCGTTACAAAAATGTTGCAACGTTTGGGCTGGGAGGACTTGGGAGAAAGGAGACGAGCTGCTCGACTAAGTGGTATGCTCCGAGCTGTCAGTGGAGGGATGGCTTGGGAGGACATCAGTAGACAAATAAGTTTGAGTGGTGTCTTTAAATGCAGGAAAGATCACAATATGAAGATAAAGTTGGAATTCAAGAGGACAAATTGAGGCAAATATTCATTTATAGGAAGGGGAGTTAGGGATTGGAATAACCAAGGGAAATGTTCAATAATTTTCCAATTTCTTTGCGATCATTTAAGAAAAGGCTAGGAAAACAACAGATAGGGAATTTGCCACCTGGGCGACTGCCCTAAATGCAGATCAGTAGTGATTGTTTGATTGATACTTTGGGTCTCCGGGTCCCTGTATGCATCCCTCGGCAACCATGGCATCAGATGCCCAGACATTTCAAAAGCTGTTTTCCTCAACTACACTACTCCCGTCGTAAGATCTCCTCAACACTTTGTGTAGAAAATTGAAATTATTTTTCTTCTCTAGTTTTCTGATATTGTAAAGGTTAGGAGGAGGAGGAGTAGGTCTGTGACATTCAGTAGGCCTCTCCCTAAAGTTAGGCAACATTTTAATCACCCAGATATGGTACTGTACAGATGTGCTGAATTTTGTATTAATATAAAGTTTTGCAGCCTGCCAATAGATTCCACAATCTAGGAATAGGACTACCACCTAGGAGCTGCTCCTTGAACTTTCTAGTTAATGTCATCTTTTAGGAGAATAGTTATGGTCATGGTGATGATAATGATTTTTGTTTTAACAGGAAGTACAAATCCTCTCTAAGAAATTCAAAACAAAAAAAAAATATTTATTCAATGAAGGAATTTTGAAACAAAGTTCAAAAAAAATTAAAAAATAGAATTAGGCCAAAAAATTACTTATGAATAAAAAGGGAAGGTGCATTACCTGAGCAATAGAACACTTTTAATTTACAAACCCTTGATTAATCCACTGTTGCACATAAAGTTGAAGATGAGATCAGCAGTAGTCACATCATTGGCTAGTATGTGTTTGAGGGTTTCCTGCAGGCCGAGGCTCCACCCTGGGCCAGAGAGATCAATGCAGTCTGTGAGGATGTGGGCTACGGTGAAGTTGGCACCACAAGAACATACTGGGGGGTCTTCCCTCTTTAGGAGATAAGAGTGTGTAGATCGACTGTGACATCCTCAGCCTACAAAGTACTATGGCATCTCTCCATGAAGGCTGTAAAGAGGACCACCACATGGTGGTTGTCTTCTTAATTGATCTCAGCTTATTGAGAGTTTGGATAGTTAGCCACTCCGATTACCAGGACACTGAGATGGTTCAACGTAGCTGAGAACATACATCTTTAGCAGTTACATTCATAGGTCTTGGAGGTAAAAGTACCGATGTTTTTGCAGCTTCACCTGCAAGTTCATTTCCTGCAATCCCAACATGGCTTTGAAGCTACATGAAAATGATTCTGGGGCCAGCATTACTTAACCTGACTAGAAGGTCATGAATGTGCTGCACCAGTGGGTGTTGTGAGAAACAAGTTTCAATAGACTGGAGAGAACTTAACGAGATGGTACTCATGAGAAAGTGGTTTCTTTCGTCACACAGTGCAAACTGCAGAGCTACTAATATGGCATAAAGCTCTGCAGTACACATGCTACATATACTAGGAAGTGAGATCTTCATGCTTATATCATTGGTGACGAAAGAGCAACCAAGGTTTTGTCTGATCATAGAACGATCTGTGAAGATATGTCTCATGGCCGGATGCTGGTGAATGAAGTCCAGGAAATACCTCTGTTAAACGGAGGAATTCATGTTCACCTTGTGTCCATGGAGTAGATCTAGCCATATATACACTCATGGAACTAACCACGGAGGTTCCTCACTAAAAGTCCGCTCAGAAAAACCACCTATATCTGATATTCAACTCATGACACGAGCTATCACTTTGAAACACAACAGAGGATGGCACATACCATTATTCCTTTCTTTAGTACTAGAGTTGCCCCTTCTGAACTTTAAGTTGAAATTAACCAATCATAGCACAGCCTCGTCCCTCTCTTAGACTGTCTTCACAGGTGCTTTGACATGCAAATGTCATTCCTCACCTAAGGCGGCTGGTGTGCTGGGGCAATGCATAAGGCAAGTGGCCTCATCATCCTAATAATGTGAATTCTAGAAACATCTAGCGGCAACAGGAAGAAAACAGTGTTCACCTTAACATGTACATTTTAGGATCAAACTATATCTACTTTATTTAAATGTAGGAGGTTTCGAACTTCATTTCGATTATGTACGTTTACTAAGTTTTCAGCCCTCAAAAGTAACTTTCCTAATGGATGAAATGTATTAAAAGCAAGCATGTATGTGGATTCTTGTTCTTTTCTGACCCTGAAAGTATTAGAGAACTTGAGACCTAGGGAATCTCTCATTTTCACACCCTTCATGGCCCTGGTCTTTCACTGGCCAATACCTTAATTTTTTGAAGTGTCTGATCCCTTCCATTTTTCTCACTGATGAGTATTACATATAGGATGGTTGCCTAGTTGTACTTCCTCTTAAAACAATAATCACCACCACCACTGTGCACACACATGAGGTATACCATGGTATATTCTACTCCCCCACACAAACAGGGAATACTATGGCATATTCTAATGCACCACAAACAAGGTATACTATGGTGTATTCTACTGAACCATACAAACAGTGTATACTATGGTGTATTCTACTGAACCACACAAACAGTGTATACTATTGTGTATTCTACTGAACCCCACAAACAGTGTATATACTATGGTGTACTCTACTGAACCCCACAAACAGTGTATATGCTATGGTGTATTCTGCTGAACCACACAAACAGTGTATACTATGCTGTATTCTACTAAACAACTCAGAAAGGTTATACTATGATGTATTCTACTGAACTACTCAAGCAGGTTATACTATGCTGTATTCTACTGAATCGCACAAAAAGTTTATACTATGGTGTATTCTACTGAACAACACAAACAAGGTATAATATTGTGTACTCTACTGAACCACACAAGCAAGGTATACTATGCTGTATTCTACTGAACCACACAAATGGGGTATACTGTGGTGTATTCTACTGAACCATACAAACAGACTATAAAATGGTGTATTCTACTGAACCAAACAAGAAGGTATACTATGCGGTATTCTATTGAACCATTCAAACAAGGTATAATATTGAGTATACTACTGAACCACACAAAGAAGCATATGCTGTATTCTACTGAACCACACAAACAGAGTATACTATGGTGTATTCTACTGAACTACACAAACAGTGTATACTGTGGCGCATTACACTGACCTCACAGACACAATATACTTTGGTATATTTTACTGTCCTCGCATTCTGGAAGACCATGGTGTATTCTTCTTCCTTCCTCTCCAAAAGGGTTACTCCACCACATAGTACATTAGTTTGTGAAGTAGGATTATACACCGCTCTTATATTGCTGCCTGGAACTGTCTGCACCTTATCTCTCATGTGGGTGGTATCTAAAATAGAAGATGAATCAATGTTATAATGGAAACTAAAATGATTAGGGAGGGGTCGCATCCAGTCGTTTCAGCCTAAGTCCTTGCTCCTTCCCCCTCAGTACCTTTTAATGGAATTGTCCACACTTCAGTCACGCCATTGTCATTCCTCTCCACTCCTTCGCGCTCGACATCTGACAGCACCTGTCTCCATACATGATGCATTGCTTAGACATATTTATTTTATATATTTTTACATTATAAACATTTCATTCAGGAGACTTGCTCTTGGGCTACATTTTTCCTCAATGCTGCCAACTAAGAACTCTACTACTGCAATATTATTTGGCACTACGGTGGAGTAACTTATTCTTAGCCATTTGATAGGAAATAAGCTGTGGTTGTTCCTTGATTACTCCAAGACATTGAATCACATGGGAGCCACATAAGCGTGCACCCTGCCTCGGTTGTTTTCTCCCTTTTTTCCTCTTGCGGTTTGATGTCTGGATGGTAATGGACAAGAGAGTCATATGTAAACAGTCATGGAGGTTCAAGTTCTTTATCAGAAATATTTGATTTGATAACAATGTTAAAAGAAAACTCGAAATGTATGACAAACTTGCTCCAATCAGGCACGAGTTCGAAAGTGTCATTGTACGAGAAACTTTTGAGGAAGTGAATACACAACAATAGATGACATGCTCCAGTCCTCCCGAGGTTGCTGTGTTTTTTGTCAGTATATAAAGTATAACATTGTGATATAAAATATAAGGCAGAAAAACATGGTATTACATTTTTCCCTCACATGTGGAAAAGCATTTAATACCATGAATGTGGAAATGTATGCACCTGATGGCCCGTACAAAAAAGAAAACTCAGGATTGCCTCTAGTATCTAGACTTGGCACATGCAGAGATATAATGAATAACAACTGGTGTACTTCAGTTCCTATGGCTGAATATCTTCTCAGTGTCCACATATTAACACCACGGAAAACAAAAACAAATCCACCTGAACTCCTAAATGCTAACTCTGCCCAGCCAATTCAAGGATGGTTGCCTGTAGGAGTAATCTGTGTTTAGTGCCATATGGTGCAAGTAAAAAGAAAGTACTCCCATTTTTAACAACTACGCATCATCCGATTATATAGTCCCAGAGTTGAGTGATGCTGAAAAGTTAATTATCCTAACCTTTTATAATTCAACAAAAGGTGGTGTCGATGTTGTGGACAAGAAGTATTCATATTTTGTATCAAGAACAAGTAACCACCGGCCATTCACAGTGTTCTTTTCCCTACTGAACATCACAGAACTGAACTGTTTTATTGTGCACAAACATTCTTGAGGATGGTTCAAGCTATAAAGAAGAATGTTCCTGAAGCAGCTTTTAGGAGAACTTTGTCAGAACTATTCAGTTACATGTAGTATCTAGGCAAAATTACCTCATCAACTGAAACGAAACATCAGACAAATGCTAAGAATAGAAGAAGTAGAAGAAAGGCCACTTCCCAGGGAAGATGATCGAGGACCAGGTCACTGTATTCATTACGACTATAAGAAAAATAGAAAATCAGATTAATTAATTTGTTACTTCATGCATAAGGTGTGTATCCAACTCCGCTCAACCTGACGACAGATCTACGCATACCGATTGATTAAATACCTCTTTGGATATAAATTGCTGTTCTTCCTATTATGTGAGTTTCAAAATTATTTATTTGTATTCTGTTGAAAGTAATTTTACTTTGAAGTTCTCCATAGTTTGGAGTACACAAGTTACTCATTTTTTGTCTTTCCAATTGCCTTGTGGAACTGTGACCGGAAAGTGCAGTGTTATCATTGATTGCTGAGTAGAGTGAGAAGGCTCATTGTCTAATTGTCTGTTGAATGAAATTAAATATCACTGCAAAGTATTTTCTGTCATCAGAAATTGAACTTTTATTTCCAACAAAAGGTAATTTTATTATTATTATGTTAAAAAGGGTTTGCCTGTATTTAAATAGTATTACTGAATATTATTGTATCAATAGATAGTGTTCGAATGTACACGTTTGGTGTTTCTCTGATTGTTGCTGAAAATGACCACACGCAACTCCCGACGTTACACCTGGCACGCGACCCCTCTTGGGTAAAATTTAACAATAATCCCCTTCTTCACATATATCACTTACTCCTTTTACAAAAGAAAGTAACCCCGTTAGAACTTGGGTAATTGTTCCACTACCGAGCTCGATAGCTGCAGTCGCTTAAGTGCGGCCAGTATCCAGTATTCGGAAGATAGTGAGTTCGAACCCCACTGTCGGCAGCCCTGAAGATGGTTTTCTGTGGTTTCCCATTTTCAAACCAGGCAAATGCTGGGGCTGTACCTTAATTAAGGTCATGGCTGCTTCCTTCCCAGTCCTAGCCCTTTCCTGTCCCTTCGTCGCCATAAGACCTATCTGTGTCGGTCCGACGTAAAACATATAGAAAAAAATTGTTCCACCTTCAGGGACAGGAATCTATTTATTTTTGAGGATTATGCAGTACCTTGGTTTATTGAGAATCATGAAAGACTTACCGTACATTTTTTGAATGCTGTTTTTGTCACAGATTTTGCAGTCTTCAGTAGTAAATCACATGTTATTTTTTGAAACAGGTCTCCAGATGAAATGGCACACCACATTTTTCACACAGCCTCCTGACTTCTAACCTTAATTTGTGAGCCTTACATACTTTGCAGGACCTGCTTTTTCCTCCCCATTGGAGGGACAGGAACTGGAAAATGACCCTATACTTATCCCTGACAAAAAGTCATAATTACCAAAGAGTAATCTGTACCGTACAAGGGCGGTTTGAAAAGTTCTCGGAATCACCGCTAGATGTCAGTGCTAGAGCAACGAGGTTCCTGCGCAGTAATCACACATCCTTTGTGAGTGAAAAAGTGGCACTTCAGTGCTCTAGCTGCAGGAGTGTGGTAGTGACGACTCTTTGTTGTTGTTCCTGCGTAGTGATTTGTGACAATGGAAAAAACTGAGATTCGACCAGTGATTAAATACTTTGTAAAGAAAGATATGAAAGCAAAGGAAATTCATGCCGACTTTCAGAACACACTGGGGGACTCTGCTCCTTCATTTTCAACTGTTGCCAAGTGGACCAGCAAATTTAAATTTGGTTGGGAGAGCTTGGATGATGATCTGCGTAGTGGACGGCCAAAAAGTGTTACGACCCCAGAATTTATCGCAAAAGTGCATAAAATGGTCATGGAGGATCGTCGACTGAAAGTATGGGAGATTGCTGAAGCTGTAGGGATGTCTTCTGAATGGGTATATTATATTTTAACCGAAGAATTGGGTATGAAAAAATTATCTGCAAGATGGGTGCCACGGCTCTTGACATTGGACAATAAACGCACCAGATTGGAAATGTCCGAACAAAGTCTGGCCCATTTTCAGTGCAACCAACAAGATTTTTTGCGCCGGTTTGGGTCCACTACTATACCCCAGAGAAAAAACAGCAGTCAAAGCAGTGGAAACATGGTGATTCACCACCACCAAAGAAAGCAAAGGCAGTGCGTTTGGCCGGAAAGGTCATGGCCTCAGTTTTCTGGGATGCAAAAGGCATTCTGCTGATAGATTATCTTCCTACTGGCCAAACAATTATGGGGAAATACTATGCAAACCTCCTAGACCAACTACAGGAAAGGATATGCGAAACAAGGCCTGGTTTGGCAAGGAAAAGGGTCATCTTTCATCAGGACAATGCTGCGCTGCACACAAGTGTTATTGCCATGGCAAAACTTCATGAACTGAGGTACGAATTGTTGCCACATCCACCTTATTCACCTGATTTGGCACAATCAGACTTTCATCTATTCCCCAAGCTGAAAATTTTCCTCGGTGGACGGAGATTTTCTACAAGGGAAGAACTGACATCCAAATTGGAGAGGTATTTTGCAGGCCTGGAGGAATCTCATTTTCAAGATGGGATCAAGGCATTGGAACATTGCTGGACCAAATGCATTAGTCTACAGGGAGACTATGTTGAAAAATAAAAGCAGTTCCACCGAGGTAAGATACTTAATTCTAGTACATTCCGAGAACATTTCAAAGCACCTACGTATGTGCCACAAGATCCATCTCTTGCCAATAACTTGAACTGCTAGAGTTTATATGTTAGTACAGAGCAGTTCTGTATGTGGGCTTTCGGTCCAAAATGGTGATGTACAGAATGGTTCGCTAATGGGATGAAACATTTCTGTTAATTTCCAAGGCGCGTATACTGACATATGGTCTGGAAGAGCAACACTTACTTGATCATTTAAAGGCAACGGAAATAAAGTTCCTCTGGTCTTGTCTACAAAAATGAAAATGGATAAAATAAGGAATGTGGATATCTGACAACAGCTCGGATTGGAAAGAAGCTTGCTGGAGAGCCTCGAAAGTGAAGAGATTCCAATGGTATGGTCACATAAAAAAATAAGATGGATCCCCATAGGACTCCTCGAGCATACTTTGACCGCAGTTTTCATTGGAAGAGACCAAGAGGAAGACAAAAACATTTCTGGCTAAAACAAAACATGTACTAGCTGATGATGGCCGTTAAAGAGCCGAAACCGGTACTAGCTTAATCTATTAAAATAAATTGTGTATTGAATGGTGGAAAAACACATTTCTTATCTATACTTTGAGTCTGTCAATACGGAAAATGAAATTTATAAATAATAATACAAGAGGAAGACCTCGTCATGTTTGGGAGAAGCAGATTTCCAAGGACCTTGAAATTGGAGATGAAGACTGGCGTCATATATATGAGCAACATAAGTGGATGGACTGGAAGAACTGGACGAGGCTCATACACAACTGCACCTGACTTCTTGGAGTGAAAAAATGATGACTATTTTCTATCCACTTTAAGTTACCTTCACCACCACCAGCCTGCTTGTTTACTACAAGCACAAGCAGATTACAGATCACATTTTGTCTTTTTATACAGCATTCTATGAATTTAGTAGGGTAAAATTTATGTAGAAGATTCCCTCAACTTTAAGGAGTATTCTGTACATGCCACAAGACCAATCTCTTGCCAATATCTGGAACTACTAGCATTTATATGTTAGTACAGAACAGTTATTAGCCAGCTGTTCAGGAATATAACAAATCTGATAAAATATTTTTAATCTCTCTAATTTCCTTACAAAAACATTTATTGCTAAGTTCTAAAATTTTCCAAATATGCAACATAGCAAAGATTATTCAGGATCTGAAAATGCATAGCATATCCATGAACTATGTATTACGAGGTTCTAAGACCTAGTATCCAACACTTCTCATTATGTCACATGACATCTCCATGAGTGATGGTGGTGGTGATTATTCTTTTAAGAGGAACTACAACTAGGCAACCATCCTCTAAATAACACTATCAGAGAGAGAGAGAGAATGGAAGGGATCTGATACTTCAAAAAATGAAGGTAACGGCCAAAGAAAGGCAAGGGCCACGAAGGGCATGAAAATGAAAGACATGAAAGACTCCCTAGCCCTCGGAAACCTAATAGCGTCAGGGTTGGAAAAGAACAAGAGTTGACCGAATGAGGTCAGATAGGATAGATGAAAGCGAGGAGCCTGGCACAAGTAAGTGGAAGCAATGCCAGTACTCAGCTAAGGGCCCTGTGGTCATCAACCCACGCTCGAATGTTCAAAGCCCCTGGAGCCCTTTTAGTCACCTCTTATGACAGACAGGGATACCGTGGGTGTTATTCTACTGCCCCCACCCACAGGGGGGACATTTCAATGAACTCAGGCTGAGTTCACTTAAACTTATATCATATTAGGTTTGTGACTTACTTTTTAACTTATATCTTGTTAGGGTTGCATGTTTCTCTTGTTTAAAATATTGGAACACTTATGGGTCCACCTTTTCAATACAAAACAATGTTATAATAATTGAATCACAACATTTTAATTAGTAAATAGGACTAGTTTCAATGCCAATTTCAGCATCATCTTCAGCCAAAAATTGAGAGACAGACCTCAACACATATATAAATAACCATACAAGGTGATGCATTAAAACAATGTAACTCTATGTTTAAAATGATTGAATTAGGATGAGTGAAAATAAACTAGGAGAAGTTTGACAACACTGAATTAAAAATGTTAACATTCATTGTATAACAACACATAACATTTTAAAATAGTTTGCTTATTGAAACCATTGAGAACTTGATAGTTCGAATATCCATCACAAAATGTTCGATAGATGTTTTTTCACTTATGAGTATAAGATTCTTCAATCTTGAGCTAAAAGCATGACATTCATTCTCATGATAAAACATGACATTTTAAAACCTGTTTTCTGCAAGTCTAATAGGAACTTGAGGTTGCGTTACCACTTATTTAATATAAGAAAGAAGTTACGTCACTTCCAGATTGGACTTTGCATTGTCAGTTATTTAATATAAAAAAGGCTTATATCACTTATTTAGGAGTATGATGTGTACCTTCTTTAAACGAAAGATCATTTGACTCATTTTGGCTGAAAATAAAGTATTAGGATGAGGTGACGTGTTCTTTTCCGAACTTGGAGGTCGTGCTGTAACTTAAGATTTGAAGTTTGTTATTGTTATATGTGTAAGGTGTATGCCATATTATGTGCCAAGGTCCTATGAGGAATTTGTGGTTCAATACAGGACCTCAGGCTACATGTGCTGTGGCGTGCGGTGGAGAAGAAACTGAATGTTATGATGCACCAGGTCGCACATGCACATTCTCGAAACATGTGCTAGATATAATGTAAATGTGAAAGGTAAATATATAAAAAAACATAACACATAGTATTGACTAGGCAGATCATCCATCACTCTATTTACTGTGATTAAGTCAGTACAGACCCAATGCTGGCCATTACGGTCAAGATTATTAATAGCCTAAGGTTTAAACCCCATGGCACTACAGCCCTTGAAGCGTCTTGGCCTACCAAGCGACCGCTGCTCAGCTCGAAGGCCTGCAGATTACGAGGTGTCATGTGGTCAGCACCATGAATCCTCTTGGTTTTCTAGACCAGAGCCGCTATCTCACCATCAGATAGCTCCTCAATTCTAATCATGTAGGCTGAGTGGACCTCGAACCAGCGCTCAGGTCCATGTAAAAATCCCTGACCTGGCCGGGAATCGACCCCGGGGCTTCCAGGTGAGAGGCAGATATGCTACCCCTATACCACGGGGCTAAGGTTTAGCAAATTAAATTCTGGCTTTGTGGCCAAGTGGATAGAATGCTTGCTTTTGGCCCGATGGCCACGATTCGTTTTTCAGAATCAACCGCCTCATACTGTTAATTCCCCTGGCTTGGGGACAGGGTGTTTATGATGTCTTCACCATTCATTTTATGCTCATTAGATCACCACCAAGCTTCTACAGATGACATGCACTATCATTATTATTACTATTATTAAATAAAAATGCTGAATTTTACAGCGGTCGTACCCATTGTTCAGTTAGCTTCCTTGGGAGAACAGTGGTGGTGTCCAACCTATGATCACGGGTTCGATTCCAACCAGCAAAAGAGAACACTAAACCTGAAAGATTGCATTTCGTTTTAGCAGATCTACCAATAAAAAGAAAACTATATTGCTCCTGTAATAGCAGCCCTGCAGTGTCTTCCTACAAGGATGTAGAAGTAAAAGGGAGTAAAACAGAGCACTCTGTTTTCTCTGAGTGTGAGGCGAGGAAGTATATATGATGAATAATGCATGGTTGATAGTTACCAGTGGCAATTTGATGGACCGAAGCCTAACACACCTATCCCCCACGGTCCCTGCTCCTTTTCGATATACAGCAGCAAACCGTGTTGGTAGAGTGGATGGGAGAGGGGCGAGAGTCTGGGCTGCAATATCAGTCTCCGATGCCTTGCTCTCAGGAATATGTGCAATGTTTTTCCTCACTGCTTTCAAGTTTTGTAAATGGAACAATATGTCAGATGCTTGCATTATAATGTGCTTTGGACTTCCATTATTCTCAACTAAGGTTTGGGCTTCACTGATAGCCTTGGTAGCCCTCAGTATATGCCACTGATAGTAATATACATATCTATGCACCCATGAATCTGAAGTCCAGTGGCTTAATTATCGCTGTAGCCCTCAGTATATGCCACTGATAATAATATACATATCTACGCACCCATGCATCTGAAGTCCAGTTGCTTAATGATTGCCAGATGGCTATCACAATCAACACATCTCTCTACTGGTGCCATGTGATCTGTACCTATACTACTCAAACATGACTTGATGACAATATCAATGATCATTCTGGAATGAACTTCAGAGCAATATCCCTGCCTACCTGGAAGAAGACCTCTTATTCCTCTATGGAGATCTGAATGCTTACTTAGATAGAATTAAGGATGGATACCAGTGCCGTGGGAGCCATGGTTATGGAAGCCACAATGACAGACTTAGAATACTAGAAGCAAATGATCATATAATCTCCAACACCTTCTTCAAGTAGCACATAAGCATGCTAAAACCAGCTATGGGTGTAGCAGGCAGCTTGATTTCATTCTTGTGTGAAGATACAATTTTCCCCTCTTACCTAACACCAAGGTTATCCCATCCAAGCAACTCACTCTACTACACAAACTCATAAGCATGTAATACGCACCATAGGCTCCCAAAAAATCAAATGGCAGATGTTGCAAAACACAAAACAACATTTTACAGTACATCCAATAAACCCTCCTCCAGTCACAACACCTGGTCAGCACTCCCCGACTCGATACAACAACATTGGCACGACGAAACTGGGCAGGCTTGGTTGTCCACTGAACAGGTGCAAGAAAAGTTATGACACTCAGATAAGACCGACAATAATGAATTGATTTGTGTGGCAGCCAAAAGAGAAGCCTAGAAGACTGCAGCTGAGATTGAGGCCTACATAACCACCTCAAAATGAGAGAAGAGAAGGCAAACATCTACCAATTTGTCGTGACATCTAAGAAAGCTGCATAATACACGAGCAATGTATATAGCTCAATGATAAGAACAGAAAGAAACTCCAGGTATTGCAAGATCATTTCAAAGAGATCTTCAACATTGAATTCCTGCCTGCCAATTGAGGGAGGCATACCAAGTCTCTGACCAATCCCACCTATAATGTAGAAGTCACAAACGTCTGTGGACTTGATGATCAGCCAATTGATTTTTGGAAATTGAGGGAACTGTAGGATAAGTTAACTCCTTGTCTGACTGAGTTCTTCAACGCCAAAAGGACAGGGAGCATGTATGTGCTTATTGGTCAGCAAACATAAAAAACCCCAGTTAAAAGACCAGACAACTGTGCCAAGTATCAATGAATGCGCATCCTGTCCCATACCACGAAGATTCCCGACAGCATTCTTGATCAGCGAATACACAGCATAGTTTTTTCTTGTTTTTTTTTTTTAAATCTAAGAATTTCATTTTTGTCCGTATTGAACTGAGAATGGAAGATAGGAAAACTTAAAAGGGTCCACCTTTTCAATACAAAAATGTTATAGTTTATTTATAACATATATTTCCCACATTTTTGCTGAAGATGACGCCAAACAGCGTCGAAACTAGTTCCAAGTGCAAATATATGTTATAAATAAACTATAACATTTTTGTATTGAAAAGGTGGACCCTTTTAAGTTTTCCTATCTTCTACACAGCATAGTTTAACACATTAACTAGTGTGGTTTTGATAAGGGCTCTGGAATGACTAATGCCATTTGTTTAGGCCATCACCTAGTGGAGAAACCCAGGAGAAAATTCAAGCACTGCCCATGACATTCCTGGATCTCGAGAAGGCTATTGATCATGCCCCACACCAGGTGATCTGGTATGCTCTCTGTGAGGATGCCAGGCCCAAGAGACTGGTAGAAAACACTCTACAAGAATGCCAGTAGCTGGGTGCAATGCTCACCTGGCTTCCTGACAATTTCTCGGTGATGACTGGGTAACATCACATGGCACTTACAGCTTAGTTAATGCTGGACCATGCTCTGCTTGCTGGTACTAGAAGCTATCACATCGGAGACGGACATATTTGAATATGCTGCCCTTCAGAAATCGCAGGAATTTTAATGGTTTTTGTAATTTTCTCAATGCTAGGAAAAGCAATGACAATATCTTTTGGAATATTTAAAAAGATCATAATTTCCTCAACACAAAAATGAGTGCAGCAATATTTAAATGTAAATTTATGAAGATAATAAGTTCTGCAAACAAAAAATATTCTGATGCTGCTACGGAAGCCAGTTAGGTTAATATTTTGAAATTCGTCAAATACTGAGGACACAACTACTAGGGCATACAATTCTGACCTACTGGTACAAAGATGAAGACGAAGTACAACTAGGTAACCATCCTCTATATAACTCTAATCAGAGAGGAAAATGGAAGGGATCCGACACTTCGAAAAATTAAGGTATCGGCCAAAGAAAGACAAGGGCCATGGAGGGCGTGAAAATGAAAGATTCCCTTGCCCTCGCAAACCTAATAGCATTGGGGTCGGAAAAGAACAAGAGTTGACCAAGGAAGGTCGGATAGGATAGATGAAAGTGAGGAGCCTGGCACAAGTAAGTGGAAGCAATGCCAGGACTCACCTAAGGACCTCGTGGTCGCCAACACACATTCCAAAGTTCAGAACCTCTCAAACACACCCCCTTCCTGTCCGCACACACGTACTTTTCAGATAATTTCACAGCTGGCGGAGAACAATGACGCAGCCTCAGGTTATGTAGGAACTTGGCTGTGTTATCAATGCCTTGAAAGAGGATCTCTCAACTTATCCTCATAACTAGTACATTTTATGCCTAGAGGAGCATTTGACACTATTTTGGTGAAGTCACAGCTCGCTGATATCGTGGCTACTATTTTTAGCTACAGTGAAGACACACGTCTGTAGATCCTTCGAGCTGCATCAGGCATGCCCGTAACTACTACAGGTAGTGTGTTAGGTCTTTGAATGTCCACCTCAGCCATTTCACACTCAACCTGAATATCCAGAAAACTAAATATTTGGAGACATTTACAATTCCTGGAACCCTTTAAATAACAGGATAATACTTTTGACATGTGCAGATTTTTCAATATAATGGCTGCCATCCCTATGTTCTGGTAGCATCAGTGGTGATGTGCAAGCAAGAGTTAATGAAGCTGGAAATGCTGGCAGGGATCTGCTACAGATGAATGCCAATCAATGGTCTACATGTTGGTCATTCACCCTGTTGCGTTGCATGGCACCAAGTGTTGGGCTGTAACTACAGATGCTGTGATGCAGAAGCTGACATCGACAGAGGTGTACAACTGAGTTTTATCTTACGTCTTGTTAGAATTGTGACTTCCTCTACCACAAATGCTACTGGCTGTTCAATTCTTAGAGCTGGCTACCTGATCATGAAAGACACTGTTGTGAAAAGCTTCAAGAAAATGGGATATTTAACACCATGGATGGCTCGGAGGATGATGTCATGTGGAACAAAGCAATCTGTCCACCAATATGTCTTCTAAAAAAAAAAAAAAGGCTGTTGAGAATAAAGGACAGGTACGATGATTTTATTTATGCACTCGATGACTAATTTTGATTCATCACTTTATATGCCTGATATACACATTTATTTTGCAGTGTTTGTGTTGCTGGGGTTGACACCAAGATCATTGCCACCATTTTCGATCATGAAAACTGCACAGTGTCTGAAGAAAAGTCTCACATTAATTCAAATTTTATATTATTTTAATTCTATGCTTTTAAACATTAACTTGATACATTTTTGTAGTCATCATAAAATATCCCTGTATTCTCCCCCTCCAGATTTGTCCCCTAATTTTTAAGAGAAAAGGGGGATTTATGCAAATAACTATGCTAATATGATTACCTGTAACATTTCTGTTCTTGGTGAATTTTGCTTGTAATTGTTACTCTTTACAAAGAGCAAATTTTTCAGTAATTTATTTGTTTAAATTAATGTGTAATCACTAATTGTAAATTTCTAGTAAATGATGTATGTCAAATGCAAGATAAAACAGCAAATGGTGATGAAGATAACTTTCAGTTCAGAATGTGGCTCCGGTACTTCAAAGTCATCATACTTGTTCGAATGAAGTTCTGAAAATTAAACTCAGGTATCCTTCCAAGTGTCCCTGTATGGTGTATTTTCAATAAATTCAATCAAGTAAATCTCCTCCGCCCCCAGAGAGTTTAAGGCAAGTGATGACAAATTCTAGAGCCTGTTTTTATCAAGTAAATAGCAAATTTTTTGAAATGGTAAAGCTCATTAACTAAAATAAAAACAATGGGAAAAATTCATTTAAAATGTAGCAAGTCTCGGTCTTACCTGGTGATAACAGTCACATAATACCTTGATGCTAAAAGGAAAAGAAAAACACATAACATAGTAATATCACTTCCATGCAAGCTTTTCTATATTGCACCCCACTGCGAAGACAGTGTTCATTCTTCTTCCAGAAGCATCGTTAAAGTACTTTCTGAAATGATTCATTCTAGTAGAGAAAGGCCCCCATCAGAGTCCAATTTAAGAATTATAATTATAGACATGATAATGAGCATTTCAGCCTTTGCTGTGTAAACAAACAAGGTGACATTCTTTACATTTTGTAGGGAATTTTGCTCCACGTTTCAGAAGGAAATATCATCTGTTTACAAGTAAGATTTCCCAAATAATGAAGGTTTGAATTTAAGAATCCTCTATAGTAAGTGGTACTGTTGTTCATCACTAGATGAGTCAATGAGCGTAGACTGAACCATCTGGTGATGAGAAAAGTATGAATTTGGAAAACATCAATGCAAAATTTAACAACAGTGAAAGTACAGGGAAGATAACTACATACGTAAATTCCTAACAACTGGCAACCATGTGATAATATAGATGTTGATTCCCATATGGAATCTGAAATATTTGTCCCGAATGAGTAAATTTATAATACAAATATAAATGGTCCATTGTTGGACATTATAAATTTTCCAGCTAACGCATTCCTGGTTGCCAGTGTTTCGCCCTTGTGTGCTAGGTTGGGCTCATCAGTTGGTACCTGCTTCGCCCTTGTGTGCTAGGTTGGGCTCATCAGTTGGTACCTAGCACACCTACCAAGATGCTGGCTAGTGCATACTGTGGAGGCTTTTTTTTTTTTTTTTTTTTTTTTAAGTTTTCATTCCCCGCCTGAAAGGCGGGGCGGGGCCTCCTTGAGGGTTGCGCCCTCACTCAGGCCGGGTGAAGTGGGAAAATCAGGAGAAGCGAAGGAGGAGGAAGATGGGAAAGCGAAGTGTAGAAGTAGAAGGAGAGCTACGCGAGGGTATTATTATTGGGACGTGAATAAAGGGTGAAGAGTTCCAGGTTGTAGATTAAGGGTGAGGAGATGAAGGGTAGTGGAAATATTCCAGAGGGAGGTGGTGAGAAGTCGGAAAAGTTTGAGTGTTGGGAAGGGTTGAGGGAAGAAGCTATTTGGAGGTGGGGGCGGACACATGGGTTGTGGGTGTGGAACAGGAGGAGGGATCGGCCGGGGGGCGACGCGAGGTGGTGTGGGATGGTGAGCGTGCCAGTGGAGGTGGTGAACGAGAAGGCTCTACTCTGTAGCGATGCTGATGAAAGATGGCTCCGGTGGCAATGAGTTGCTGGACGGCGGCAGCAGTCGGGAGGAAGAGACGAACCATGTATGTTGGACCTGAACTGTTCTGGATGTGACACGCTCTACAGGCTGGGATTCTGGCGGCGTGAAGTTCCTGGATGATGTCCTCGCTGGAGATGGAAGGGTCAAGTCCGCGGATCACACAGCTGGGAAGACCATGAGGAGGTGGTGATTGCTGCGATGGTGCTGTTGTGACGTTGTCTGAGGGCGATGGCGGCGGCGTGACGGCGGATGTCAAGGGGTTGTTGGGAAGGGGAGAAGAATGAGCCGTTGTAGCGAGTAGGAGGGAGGAAGTCACAATAGGCGATGGATGGCAAGTTGTAACGAGAGTAATGGGGATGTGCGGGGAGGACAAAAGTGTCGAGGTCGAAGTCGTGGTGATGATATTCGTGGTAGGGGAGAGAGGAGATGAAGTCGATGTGGGTTGGTGCGATGGTGTGATCAGTGGCATATGGACCACTGGGACAATGGTAGGGACGGCAGAGAGCTGGTTAGGAATAGATGTAGGAGTGGGGTCCACGGGGTAGAAACGGTCATGAATGGAGACGCCGTAGTCAAGGAGTCGTTGCTGATCCACTGTCGTTAGCAGGTACAGAAGAATCACTGACGATGGTGTGGAGCTTGCGCCGTCTAACAGGCGATAGGTGTCGTGGAGGCGGTAGCCAGTGGAGTGGATGGCGATACAGATGTCATCATAATACCAATATAAATGGTCCGTTATTGGACATTATAAATTTTCCAGCTAGCTCAT
The DNA here is from genome assembly GCF_040414725.1 of Anabrus simplex. Taxonomy (NCBI): domain Eukaryota; kingdom Metazoa; phylum Arthropoda; class Insecta; order Orthoptera; family Tettigoniidae; genus Anabrus; species Anabrus simplex. The sequence continues at coordinate 83,632,930 of NC_090276.1, read as the reverse complement.
TCTTGGTTGCTAGCGTTTCGCCCTCGTGTGCTAGGGTGGGCTCATCAGTTGGTACCTAGCACACCTGCCAATACGCTGGCTAGTGCATACCATGGAGGCCACTGCGTAGGCTAAGTGGAGCCACCGGCAGTTCCAATGCACTAAGAGACTTTGTCTCATCACTAAAAATTGATGCCTCCTTGGCCATCAGATGAGCCGGTGGCTCCAGTTAGCCTACTCAGTGGCCTCCACGGTATGCACTAGCCAGCGTATTGGTAGGTGTGCTAGGTATCAACTGATGAGCCCACCCTAGCACACGAGGGCGAAACGCTGGCAACCAAGAATGAGCTAGCTGGAAAATTTATAATGTCCAATAACGGACCATTTATATTGGTATTATAAATTTGCTCATTCAGGACAAATATTTCAGATTCCCTATGGGAATCAACATCTATATCATCTGATGGCCAAGCAGGCATCAATTTTTAGTGATGAGACAAAGTCTCTTAGTGCATTGGCACTGCCGGTGGCTCCAGTTAGCCTACGCAGTGGCCTCCACGGTATGCACTAGCCAGCGTATTGGTAGGTGTGCTAGGTACCAACTGATGAGCCCACCCTAGCACACGAGGGCGAAACGCTGGCAACCTAGAATGAGCTAGCTGGAAAATTTATAATGTCCAATAACGGACCATATATATTGGTATTATAAATTTGCTCATTCAGGACAAATATTTCAGATTCCCTATGGGAATCAACATCTATATCATCTAATGGCCAAGCAGGCATCAATATTTAGTGATGAGACAAAGTCTCTTAGTGCATTGGCACTGCCGGTGGCTCCAGTTAGCCTACGCAGTGGCCTCCATGGTATGCACTAGCCAGCGTATTGGTAGGTGTGCTAGGTACCAACTGATGAGCCCACCCTAGCACACGAGGGCGAAACGCTGGCAACCAAGAATGAGCTAGCTGGAAAATTTATAATGTCCAATAATGGACCATTTATATTGGTATTATAAATTTGCTCATTCAGGACAAATATTTCAGATTCCCTATGGGAATCAACATCTATATCATCTGATGGCCAAGCAGGCATCAATTTTTAGTGATGAGACAAAGTCTCTTAGTGCATTGGCACTGCCGGTGGCTCCAGTTAGCCTACGCAGTGGCCTCCACGGTATGCACTAGCCAGCGTATTGGCAGGTGTGCTAGGTACCAACTGATGAGCCCAGCCTAGCACACGAGGGCGAAACGCTAGCAACCAAGAATGAGCTAGCTGGAAAATTTATAATGTCCAATAACGGACCATTTATATTGGTATTATAAATTTGCTCATTCAGGACAAATATTTCAGATTCCCTATGGGAATCAACATCTATATCATCTGATGGCCAAGCAGGCATCAATTTTTAGTGATGAGACAAAGTCTCTTAGTGCATTGGAACTGCCGGTGGCTCCAGTTAGCCTAGGCAGTGGCCTCCACGGTATGCACTAGCCAGCGTATTGGTAGGTGTGCTGGGTACCAACTGATGAGCCCACCCTAGCACACGAGGGCGAAACGCTGGCAACCAAGAATGAGCTAGCTGGAAAATTTATAATGTCCAATAACGGACCATTTATATTGGTATTATAAATTTGCTCATTCAGGACAAATATTTCAGATTCCCTATGGGAATCTACATCTATATCAACAGATGTCATCTTCGGAGATGGTAGGTGCAATGTCGGATATGATACATGTGTACATGGCGACTGCCAACGAGGCGTCAGCCTTGGTTTTTGAGGGTCGGCTGGGTAGCAAGCTATAGATGAGGGCCACCCGGCCGCAAAGAAATGAAAGGATGCGTCGAGTCGTACGTGTGAGTTCGACGATGCGTGCGTCCATGCTGGCACTGTGATGGAATCTTGTATCCTGAGATGTGTGCTGTGGAGGCCACTGCGTAGGCTTCTTGGAGCCACCGGCAGTGCCAATGCACTATGAGAGACTTTGTCTCTTTACCAAAAATTGATGCCGGCTTTGCTATCAGATGATATAGATGTTGATTCCCAAAGGTAATCTGAAATATTTGTCCCAAATGAGTAAATTTGTAATACCAATATAAATGGTCCATTATTGGACATTATAAATTTTCCAGCTAACTCATTCCTGGTTGCCAGCTTTTCGCCCTCATGTGCTAGGTTAGGCTCATCAGTTGGTACCTAGCACACCTACCAAGATGCTGGCTAGTGCATACCATGGAGGCCTACGGCCACTTCGTAGCCTACTTGGAGCCACCGGCAGTGCCAATGCACTATGACAGACTTTGTCTCTTTCTCAAAAATTGATGCCTGCTTGGCTATCAGATGATATAGATGTTGATTCCCATAGGGACTCTGAAATATTTGTCTCGAATGAGTAAATTTATAATACCAATATAAATGGTTCATTATTGGACATTATAAATTTTCCAGCTAACTCATTAGCTAACTGACAGCCAAGCAGGCATCAATTTTTCGTAAAGAGACAAAGTCTCTCACAGTGCACTGGCACTGCCAGTGGCTCCAAGTAGGCTACGCAATGGCCTCCACGGTATACACTAGCCAGCGTCTTGGTAGGTGTGCTTGGTACCAACTGATGAGCCCATCCTAGCACACAAGGGCGAAACGCTGGCAACCAGGAATGTGTTAGCTGGAAAATTTATAATGTCCAATAACGGACCATTTATATTGATAATATTAACCATGTGATATCCAGTCCCTCTGTAAACTCTTGCCCTCATCCCAAGGTGGTGCATTTCTTTTCAGGCACACCCCCAATGGACGTGAGTTGCATTCACCGTTTGAACCACATATGAGTCCTCCTGCCAATCTTAAATTTCTGGCAGTACCGGGAATCGAACCTTGGCCCCCAAGGACGGCAGCTAATAACACTAACCGTTATGCTATGGAGGCAGACAGTGGCTCTGTTGAAAGTGTTAGGTGTTTTACATATTTCCACAGCTTCCCATATAATGTAATCCTAGACATACAGTGTTTAGCGTGGTTAAGCACTCAAACATCCTGGAACACAATACCATGATCCATTGATAGTGTGTGCTGAACTATTGCTGACTTGTCTGGCTGGTTGAGATGGATATTTCGTTGGTGTTCCTTGATACGATTACCAGTAGACTGGAATATTTAGCCAATGCATACCTTGCCATAAGTTCAGAGAATTTTTTACACCCCAGGGTGTAATAGTGGGGACAATTTGTCCTTGATTTTACCTAACCAGTGAGCAATTATTGTGACAGTATCCAACACAGTTTTTATGTTGTGCCTGTTGAGGACATTGGCTATTCCACCTGTGGTATTATGGATGAAAGGATGGTAGGAACTTCCCTTCTTAATTCTGTGAGTTTTCCTTAGTCGTCCCTCGAGGGATGAAGAACTCTATGAATCTGTACATCTTTGTAACCGCTGAAGACTAGGAGATAAGTTTTCTGCAAAATGTAAAGGATTGCACCTTGTTTTCTGACATGCCAAAAGTCCAAAAGCTTATTATCACATCTAGAATTACAGGATGTGAAAGAATCAATCTAAAAATAATCATTGTAATTTATTTGATTACTAATACTAATAAATAGCTTAAATCAGTTCTCCTTCCAAATTATGAGAATGAATTTCCATTGAGTAAAAGTTTGTCTTACATAAAATCAGCTTCATGGTCCGTATCGCACTTCAATAGATTCACAATGAAGTATTTATTTATTTTCCACCTAGTCGATACAATGATTGCCTAAGGCAATTTTTATTGGTCAAAAGTGGTACATGTTTCGTATATTAACAACATCTTCAGCCACATAACAATGTTTAGATGAAAAATATAAAATAGACAAAGTAATGCTTTAGAGGAAGTGTCCTTGAAATTAACATAAGATTGACAAGATTAAAACAAACAAATAACTCAAGAGAAAATATATAAATTATTTCTACAATAGAAAGCAGTCGTCAAGGAAACACTTGTACAATATTCCATAGAGAAATTGTCCTAATAAATATTCTTTTCTTAATAATCCATGAAAAAAGATCAATTTATAAATTAAAAATTATACAATTTATAAGTAATTATCGAAATGAAGAAATCCTGATATCACAGTGCGGCTCTTATTATTAATGTAGATGAAAATATAACTAATTCCTAGTTGTCAAATCTTATTAAGCCTGCTTTCCTTTGGAACAGTAACTCCTGTCATTCTTTCACAGTTTTGCGCCGGGTGTAATATTGATGATGCGTTCTTCCTTGTTCTTGCACCTGAGGAGGAGGAGGAGCGGGGGATATAGGTGTGTCAAGAACTTCCTTGCTGTCACCTATAGCTTCAACTGAGGAGGAATAAGTTGTAGGGCTATCTGTAGGTGGAGAAATTCCAATTCTTTTTTCTTGATCCTTCTCAAGCATTTTCAAATATACTAGAATTTGATAATATAATGGATTCTTATATTCTACAGCCTCATTAAGGTTATCATTTTTCTTTACAAGTTGGTCTAGATGAATGTACAGGTCTTCATATGTGTTCATTAAGCTGCCCTTTTTTAACTTTTTTATGATGGTCAGGTCTTGTTCTATGTTTGTAAATTTATGACCTGTGGCAGTCATGTGTGATCCCATTGCTGAGAATCTTCTATGTTTTTCAGCATTCACATGTTCCAAATATCTAACTTTAAAATTGCGGCCAGATTGTCCTATGTATGTGTTCTTACATTCAAAGCATGTGAGTTTATATATACCGGAATCAAAAAATTTTTATCTTTTTCCGAGAGATTTATTGTATCATGGTTGAAAATACTATGTTTCAAGTTGTTATTGGTGGAAAATGCAATTTTGAAATTTTTTCTTTTAAATAAATTTGTTATTACATGAATGTTTGGATTATTATATGTGAACTTGATATATTTTCCAGTTTTACTAGGTTCGACTGCTAATTTAGATTGTTGCTTCTCCGAAAATTTATTAATTATTTTATCAATCATGTTATTGTTGAAACCATTCAAGAGGGCTTGTTGTCGGATAAACAACAGTTCTTTATTCCTTTCAGATTTGGATAAAGGAATACTAAACGCTCTGTTAATGTAACTATAATATGCTGATCTTTTCTGTGCCTCAGGGTGTAACGAGTTGTTCTTGATAGTGGTCAGTGTGAAAGTGGATTTTCTGTGTATTTTGAAAGAAAATCCTTTTTCTTCTCTTGTTGTGACTATGTCCAGAAAATTCAGTGATTTTTCAACTTCTTCTTCTAAAGTGAATTTTATATTGGAATCCAAATTATTCAATATATTTAAAACTTTATTGCTATCGGTGAGTCTGTTATCTATTATAGCGTAAACATCGTCCACATAACGTGTCCAAAAATCCAAACCCTCTATTTGATTAATAATTTTCGTGTGTTCCAAATAGTCTAAGTATATATTAGCCAATATTCCTGATGCTGGGGCTCCCATTGAGAGTCCTTTTTGTTGGTAAATTTTATTATTAAACGTAAAATAATTTTGATTTAACACGAATTTTAAAACATTAATAAAATCTTCAATTTCTGGTATGCTTACTAATTTGTTCTTCGTTAAATTCTTCTTAATGATTCTGATAGTGTCTTCTATTGGAATGTTTGTATACATGTTGGTTATGTCAAACGAACATGTCGTGTGAGATGATCCAAGTTTAAAATCTTTAACTAGATTGCAAAAATCCACTGAGTTTTTGATAGGTGTTTTACAATGAAATACGTATTTACTTGATAAGAAATTATGTATAAATCTAGAAGTTTTATAAATGGGGCTATTTTTGAAATTTATGATAGGTCTAATCGGTTCTCCCTGTTTATGTAATTTCGGTAGTGCTCTTGCAGTCGGGAGTCTAGGGTTCATATTTATTAATGTTTGCACATCATGTTCATTAAACAAGAAAGACGTGCTTTTTAATAGTTTTTTAAGATCCCTCTGAATACGTGATGTCGGGTCTTTATCAACTGTACTAAACGAATTGTTATTAAAAAATGTTTCTGTTTTTTCAATATAAACATTTCTATCTAGGGCTACAACTGTTCCTCCTTTATCTGCTTTTGTGATAATTAAGTTATTTACTTTGATTTTTTGTTTCAAGTTATTAACCGCCTTGTTGGTGCCTCGAAGTGATTGTAAACCTTTTACTAAAATAGGAATTTTCTTCTTAGCTTCATACCTTATGTCATTCTGTAAGTCTACAGGTAGATTCTGTATTGCTGTTTCTGTTTCAGCTAATGTGGTGATTAAATCATAACTTTTGTTTGAACTAGGCCAATTGAAATTTGGGCCTTGACTTAAAATAGAGGTTTCTTCTTCATTAAATTCTATCTCAGACAAGTTTTTAATTGGAGGTGGATAAACACTATCATCAAACGTAACATTAGGAACTAACCTTCTTTCTTCTCTATTAGATGCTAAATTTTTCAACTTAAATAATTTATTATCCAAAATTTCTTGTTTCATTTTAAGTGTGTTCTCCATTTTTTCATTGATATGTTTCTGGAAAGAATCCCATTCCAGAGGAAGCAAGTTCAGTGGTGCTGAGAGGTGCGCGAAGTACATTTTCTCATTAAGAAGTTTCTTTCTTTTATACATAAATTGAATTTCTCTTTTTAACCATATTTTATTGACCTGCATTTGAGTAAACTTATGATGATTAGAATATATAGTTTTTCTTTGGGCACTTTTTAGAAAACTGGGAGTCAAATTATTTTTAAGGCATTCCTTCAAAAACACTATATCTTTTGTCACTTTAGCTATTTTCATCTTTAAGTTGAGGTAGGTGTTAGCTTCTTTGCTTGCCTGGTTGGCATTAGGATTACATAAAATCAGCTTCATGGTCCGTATCGCACTTCAATAGATTCACAATGAAGTATTTATTTATTTTCCACCTAGTCGATACAATGATTGCCTAAGGCAATTTTTATTGGTCAAAAGTGGTACATGTTTCGTATATTAACAACATCTTCAGCCACATAACAATGTTTAGATGAAAAATATAAAATAGACAAAGTAATGCTTTAGAGGAAGTGTCCTTGAAATTAACATAAGATTGACAAGATTAAAACAAACAAATAACTCAAGAGAAAATATATAAATTATTTCTACAATAGAAAGCAGTCGTCAAGGAAACACTTGTACAATATTCCATAGAGAAATTGTCCTAATAAATATTCTTTTCTTAATAATCCATGAAAAAAGATCAATTTATAAATTAAAAATTATACAATTTATAAGTAATTATCGAAATGAAGAAATCCTGATATCACAGTGCGGCTCTTATTATTAATGTAGATGAAAATATAACTAATTCCTAGTTGTCAAATCTTATTAAGCCTGCTTTCCTTTGGAACAGTAACTCCTGTCATTCTTTCACAGTTTTGCGCCGGGTGTAATATTGATGATGCGTTCTTCCTTGTTCTTGCACCTGAGGAGGAGGAGGAGCGGGGGATATAGGTGTGTCAAGAACTTCCTTGCTGTCACCTATAGCTTCAACTGAGGAGGAATAAGTTGTAGGGCTATCTGTAGGTGGAGAAATTCCAATTCTTTTTTCTTGATCCTTCTCAAGCATTTTCAAATATACTAGAATTTGATAATATAATGGATTCTTATATTCTACAGCCTCATTAAGGTTATCATTTTTCTTTACAAGTTGGTCTAGATGAATGTACAGGTCTTCATATGTGTTCATTAAGAAGAATTTAACGAAGAACAAATTAGTAAGCATACCAGAAATTGAAGATTTTATTAATGTTTTAAAATTCGTGTTAAATCAAAATTATTTTACGTTTAATAATAAAATTTACCAACAAAAAGGACTCTCAATGGGAGCCCCAGCATCAGGAATATTGGCTAATATATACTTAGACTATTTGGAACACACGAAAATTATTAATCAAATAGAGGGTTTGGATTTTTGGACACGTTATGTGGACGATGTTTACGCTATAATAGATAACAGACTCACCGATAGCAATAAAGTTTTAAATATATTGAATAATTTGGATTCCAATATAAAATTCACTTTAGAAGAAGAAGTTGAAAAATCACTGAATTTTCTGGACATAGTCACAACAAGAGAAGAAAAAGGATTTTCTTTCAAAATACACAGAAAATCCACTTTCACACTGACCACTATCAAGAACAACTCGTTACACCCTGAGGCACAGAAAAGATCAGCATATTATAGTTACATTAACAGAGCGTTTAGTATTCCTTTATCCAAATCTGAAAGGAATAAAGAACTGTTGTTTATCCGACAACAAGCCCTCTTGAATGGTTTCAACAATAACATGATTGATAAAATAATTAATAAATTTTCGGAGAAGCAACAATCTAAATTAGCAGTCGAACCTAGTAAAACTGGAAAATATATCAAGTTCACATATAATAATCCAAACATTCATGTAATAACAAATTTATTTAAAAGAAAAAATTTCAAAATTGCATTTTCCACCAATAACAACTTGAAACATAGTATTTTCAACCATGATACAATAAATCTCTCGGAAAAAGATAAATTTTTTGATTCCGGTATATATAAACTCACATGCTTTGAATGTAAGAACACATACATAGGACAATCTGGCCGCAATTTTAAAGTTAGATATTTGGAACATGTGAATGCTGAAAAACATAGAAGATTCTCAGCAATGGGATCACACATGACTGCCACAGGTCATAAATTTACAAACATAGAACAAGACCTGACCATCATAAAAAAGTTAAAAAAGGGCAGCTTAATGAACACATATGAAGACCTGTACATTCATCTAGACCAACTTGTAAAGAAAAATGATAACCTTAATGAGGCTGTAGAATATAAGAATCCATTATATTATCAAATTCTAGTATATTTGAAAATGCTTGAGAAGGATCAAGAAAAAAGAATTGGAATTTCTCCACCTACAGATAGCCCTACAACTTATTCCTCCTCAGTTGAAGCTATAGGTGACAGCAAGGAAGTTCTTGACACACCTATATCCCCCGCTCCTCCTCCTCCTCAGGTGCAAGAACAAGGAAGAACGCATCATCAATATTACACCCGGCGCAAAACTGTGAAAGAATGACAGGAGTTACTGTTCCAAAGGAAAGCAGGCTTAATAAGATTTGACAACTAGGAATTAGTTATATTTTCATCTACATTAATAATAAGAGCCGCACTGTGATATCAGGATTTCTTCATTTCGATAATTACTTATAAATTGTATAATTTTTAATTTATAAATTGATCTTTTTTCATGGATTATTAAGAAAAGAATATTTATTAGGACAATTTCTCTATGGAATATTGTACAAGTGTTTCCTTGACGACTGCTTTCTATTGTAGAAATAATTTATATATTTTCTCTTGAGTTATTTGTTTGTTTTAATCTTGTCAATCTTATGTTAATTTCAAGGACACTTCCTCTAAAGCATTACTTTGTCTATTTTATATTTTTCATCTAAACATTGTTATGTGGCTGAAGATGTTGTTAATATACGAAACATGTACCACTTTTGACCAATAAAAATTGCCTTAGGCAATCATTGTATCGACTAGGTGGAAAATAAATAAATACTTCATTGTGAATCTATTGAAGTGCGATACGGACCATGAAGCTGATTTTATGTAATCCTAATGCCAACCAGGCAAGCAAAGAAGCTAACACCTACCTCAACTTAAAGATGAAAATAGCTAAAGTGACAAAAGATATAGTGTTTTTGAAGGAATGCCTTAAAAATAATTTGACTCCCAGTTTTCTAAAAAGTGCCCAAAGAAAAACTATATATTCTAATCATCATAAGTTTACTCAAATGCAGGTCAATAAAATATGGTTAAAAAGAGAAATTCAATTTATGTATAAAAGAAAGAAACTTCTTAATGAGAAAATGTACTTCGCGCACCTCTCAGCACCACTGAACTTGCTTCCTCTGGAATGGGATTCTTTCCAGAAACATATCAATGAAAAAATGGAGAACACACTTAAAATGAAACAAGAAATTTTGGATAATAAATTATTTAAGTTGAAAAATTTAGCATCTAATAGAGAAGAAAGAAGGTTAGTTCCTAATGTTACGTTTGATGATAGTGTTTATCCACCTCCAATTAAAAACTTGTCTGAGATAGAATTTAATGAAGAAGAAACCTCTATTTTAAGTCAAGGCCCAAATTTCAATTGGCCTAGTTCAAACAAAAGTTATGATTTAATCACCACATTAGCTGAAACAGAAACAGCAATACAGAATCTACCTGTAGACTTACAGAATGACATAAGGTATGAAGCTAAGAAGAAAATTCCTATTTTAGTAAAAGGTTTACAATCACTTCGAGGCACCAACAAGGCGGTTAATAACTTGAAACAAAAAATCAAAGTAAATAACTTAATTATCACAAAAGCAGATAAAGGAGGAACAGTTGTAGCCCTAGATAGAAATGTTTATATTGAAAAAACAGAAACATTTTTTAATAACAATTCGTTTAGTACAGTTGATAAAGACCCGACATCACGTATTCAGAGGGATCTTAAAAAACTATTAAAAAGCACGTCTTTCTTGTTTAATGAACATGATGTGCAAACATTAATAAATATGAACCCTAGACTCCCGACTGCAAGAGCACTACCGAAATTACATAAACAGGGAGAACCGATTAGACCTATCATAAATTTCAAAAATAGCCCCATTTATAAAACTTCTAGATTTATACATAATTTCTTATCAAGTAAATACGTATTTCATTGTAAAACACCTATCAAAAACTCAGTGGATTTTTGCAATCTAGTTAAAGATTTTAAACTTGGATCATCTCACACGACATGTTCGTTTGACATAACCAACATGTATACAAACATTCCAATAGAAGACACTATCAGAATCATTAAGAAGAATTTAACGAAGAACAAATTAGTAAGCATACCAGAAATTGAAGATTTTATTAATGTTTTAAAATTCGTGTTAAATCAAAATTATTTTACGTTTAATAATAAAATTTACCAACAAAAAGGACTCTCAATGGGAGCCCCAGCATCAGGAATATTGGCTAATATATACTTAGACTATTTGGAACACACGAAAATTATTAATCAAATAGAGGGTTTGGATTTTTGGACACGTTATGTGGACGATGTTTACGCTATAATAGATAACAGACTCACCGATAGCAATAAAGTTTTAAATATATTGAATAATTTGGATTCCAATATAAAATTCACTTTAGAAGAAGAAGTTGAAAAATCACTGAATTTTCTGGACATAGTCACAACAAGAGAAGAAAAAGGATTTTCTTTCAAAATACACAGAAAATCCACTTTCACACTGACCACTATCAAGAACAACTCGTTACACCCTGAGGCACAGAAAAGATCAGCATATTATAGTTACATTAACAGAGCGTTTAGTATTCCTTTATCCAAATCTGAAAGGAATAAAGAACTGTTGTTTATCCGACAACAAGCCCTCTTGAATGGTTTCAACAATAACATGATTGATAAAATAATTAATAAATTTTCGGAGAAGCAACAATCTAAATTAGCAGTCGAACCTAGTAAAACTGGAAAATATATCAAGTTCACATATAATAATCCAAACATTCATGTAATAACAAATTTATTTAAAAGAAAAAATTTCAAAATTGCATTTTCCACCAATAACAACTTGAAACATAGTATTTTCAACCATGATACAATAAATCTCTCGGAAAAAGATAAATTTTTTGATTCCGGTATATATAAACTCACATGCTTTGAATGTAAGAACACATACATAGGACAATCTGGCCGCAATTTTAAAGTTAGATATTTGGAACATGTGAATGCTGAAAAACATAGAAGATTCTCAGCAATGGGATCACACATGACTGCCACAGGTCATAAATTTACAAACATAGAACAAGACCTGACCATCATAAAAAAGTTAAAAAAGGGCAGCTTAATGAACACATATGAAGACCTGTACATTCATCTAGACCAACTTGTAAAGAAAAATGATAACCTTAATGAGGCTGTAGAATATAAGAATCCATTATATTATCAAATTCTAGTATATTTGAAAATGCTTGAGAAGGATCAAGAAAAAAGAATTGGAATTTCTCCACCTACAGATAGCCCTACAACTTATTCCTCCTCAGTTGAAGCTATAGGTGACAGCAAGGAAGTTCTTGACACACCTATATCCCCCGCTCCTCCTCCTCCTCAGGTGCAAGAACAAGGAAGAACGCATCATCAATATTACACCCGGCGCAAAACTGTGAAAGAATGACAGGAGTTACTGTTCCAAAGGAAAGCAGGCTTAATAAGATTTGACAACTAGGAATTAGTTATATTTTCATCTACATTAATAATAAGAGCCGCACTGTGATATCAGGATTTCTTCATTTCGATAATTACTTATAAATTGTATAATTTTTAATTTATAAATTGATCTTTTTTCATGGATTATTAAGAAAAGAATATTTATTAGGACAATTTCTCTATGGAATATTGTACAAGTGTTTCCTTGACGACTGCTTTCTATTGTAGAAATAATTTATATATTTTCTCTTGAGTTATTTGTTTGTTTTAATCTTGTCAATCTTATGTTAATTTCAAGGACACTTCCTCTAAAGCATTACTTTGTCTATTTTATATTTTTCATCTAAACATTGTTATGTGGCTGAAGATGTTGTTAATATACGAAACATGTACCACTTTTGACCAATAAAAATTGCCTTAGGCAATCATTGTATCGACTAGGTGGAAAATAAATAAATACTTCATTGTGAATCTTTAAAAGTTTGTCAGCGTTCACACTTCTTACATCATCTAAATTATAGTTCCAACAGAAAACGCATAATTGCTTAAGAACTTACTTCAAAGGTTTTGTATATTCAGTAGGCAATTCTGTAGTGAAGAAGTGCACATGGTGGTACTTGCATAATTACCATCTTCTATCAATGATCTCCTATAACTTCTGAAACAAGAAAGAATGGTTATACATAACAAACAAGAATTTTTATACTAGACATGGCACAAGAACAGGAACTCCTAAATGAACTTGATCTTAGAGTCAGTGACTTATAACACAAAGTAGTAATTAGTGCATCCTCATTTAACACTAATGAGGGGAAGTATATATCAAGTTGCACTCATCAAAAATGCAGGTATCACCAAAGAAAGGGTAAGATCACAAATGGCATAGTAATGAAAGGCTCCCAAGCCTCACAAACATAGCACTCCACCTGGTATGTCTTGTCTTTGAACTTTGAATCTGATCTTGAAAGACATTGTTGCAAAGAGCTTCAAGGAGACTGGGATATATAACAAAATTGATGGCTCAGAGGATGGCATCATGTGACATGAAGCAATGGGCACGAACAACTCCTCTAACAAAGATTATCTGTCTACCAGTGCATCTTCTGAAGAAAACTATGGAGAATAAAGGACTTGTACATGGACAATATTTACTTAATGAGCTTAATTTGATTCACACACTTTTTATGTCTGATGTTTATCATGCAATGTTTGTGTTGCTAGGGCTGAACTTTATGGCATGTATTTGTCACTTGTTCGGTCTACTTTAGCATCTCAGTCATTATAACACTTAAGTTTATTACTGACGTACAATAGGGCACGACAGTATTATTTAACATGATTGGGGATACCGGTACATGTCAACTTTCTAATAAGTTAAGGTTACTTTTGGTACCAAATATTATAGTCTTAGTTTTCTTAGAATTTATTAACAAGGTGTTATTTTGAGCAGTCATTGAGTCGTTGTAAGTCAAAATTGACTCTGTCAATGGCTACACCTATGTGTTGTGGATATGAGAGATAATAAATGTGAAGATCACCGGCATCTTGTTATATTTCAGTGGGTATCCTATGTCGTTCACATTAACAGCAAATAAAAGTGGGCCCAAAAATGACTCCTGGAAAAGACCATTTCAGATATATCAAGTTATCAATTTTGGTCTCATCTAGTGATGACAGCCACATAATATCTCAGTGCTAAAAGAAGTCACAAAATTAAGGAATATCCATTTGTTGCAAACTTTCCTATATTGCAGTCCAATGCATAGAAAATGTCAGTAATAAGATTTAAATCATGTAATTATAATTTTTCTAACTACTTGTTGAACAAGTAATTTTTAATAGACTGATATATTTATGGTAATCACAGATGCCAGCCCACACTCCTAAGTTCTTATATACTTGTCTCCTATGACAGGAAGGGGACAATTGCCATTTATCCTACTCTCTGCCCAACTGGGATAATATTTGTTATAATTTAGCTTTAAACAGTTTCCTCCTAGCTATTAGTATCATAAAACTATATTGTTATGCTGTAAGTCAATTTTAGGTAAACACACCTCTTTCATACCTTGGTTAAGATCTTGTTTTGAAGGCTTTGTGCAACTAAAATATAAACCTGGTGGTACTCACAAATCCTAATCTTCTTCTAAGCCTCTGAAACAAGAAATAAGATGATGTGGGTAAGTACATAAACTTAAAGAAAAACTACCATTTCTATATTAGACATGGTACAAATACTCATGATGGAGCTACATCATTTATTCACTGGCTTATAATATGAGGGTGCCGATTTCTGTTTTAAGGGGAAATAACTTAACACCAATCAGATAATTTTAAGTACCATTTATTCTATATTTAAAGTAAATGGAAAAATTACCTGAAATTATGTCATTAAATAAGTAATCCGTCTTTATTTGTGGTGAAGTTTGGACTCAAGAAGAAAATGTCAAATATGAAGGTATTGGCCCAGAAAGGGAAAGACCACAAAGAACCTGAAAATGAAAGGCACTCTGGGCCTTCCAAACCTCGCACTATTGTTTAGGGCTTTATGCTGGCACCTCCCTCTACTTCTCTTACCATCAATGGCTGAGGCCATTATTCTCCTAGCTAACCAATCCTCCTCCATTCACCTCACATGACCCCATCACTGAGGCCAGTTAATTGGGCCAGCTTCCTAACTTGTCCCTTAATGCCTCTTTCTGAGTTTGTATGAGCGATCAGTTACTTCTGTCTTATGAATAAGACATTCTGAGTCCATCCTAAATAAAATTTGTCTGAAAACAGATTGATATAAAGATAGTTTCATGCAAGAGCAGACTTCTTTCTTGCAGAATCCTACTGATCACAACTGCGAGCTCACTGTATTAGCTTTGCTGCACCTTCGTTCAGTCTCATCCTGAGAGAGTACACATCCTTGACACAACAGGTTTCTCTCAACGATTGGCCGGCAGGCACGCCCAGCTTATCTGCCTCCTGTTGACTCATCACTCCCTGCTCCATGTGACATGAGATAACAATTCACATGAAGAAATGAATAATTAAGAAAATAAGCTTGTTCCTTCTGACAGGAGATGTTGGAAATGTCCTTCCCCTGCATCCAAACATTTCTGGCATCGTATTAGTAAACTCTGATTCACACGCGTAAGTTCATCTATTTCTCTCTGGATATGTTCTTTCAGTTTGTCCAACATGTGAGAGTTTCTTGCATACACTTTATTTTTTAACTCCCCATTAAATAAAAGTCACAAAGAGTTAAACCAGGGGACCGTGATGGCTATAAGTCTGTACTAATAACACTGTCTTCAAAAATTTCCTCAGTTAAGTTTAATGTGTCATTAGCTGCATGCACGTGGCAGAGTCTTGCTGAAAATATCCATTTCAACAGTCAGTGTCAGTCAGTTCATAAAAAATGGTTGAAGTATATGGTTAAAATTTTAACATTTTCGTAGCCCGCTATGCTGAGCTCTTCGAAACCCTGGGTTTTTGTCCAAATTGTCTTAGAGATTTTGTAGGCATATGTTCTAATGTTTCTCCTATTTCATTTACTTTTTCCTCATTAAGTATACATTTTTTAAAACTTCGCTTCATATTGAGTAAAGAACCAGTTCAATCGCCACCTTTCAATTAGTTTACGAGTTTACGCATGGCCTCTCTATGTGGAGGGCATACACTTGGAAATTGTGTTAAAAATCACCTAACGACTTCCCTGCAAGACGATGCTTTCACATAATTATCATACATAAATACGCTTTCATCTACCGTGTACACATGTGGATTCATTATGAGAATTATACCCCAAAGTAGTCCGGCTCCATGGCTAAATGGTTAGCGTGCTGGCCTTTGGTCTCAGGGGCTCCGGGTTTGATTCCCGGCAGGGTCAGGAATTTTAACCGTCATTGGTTAACTTCGCTGGCACGGGGGCTGGGTGTATGTGTTGTCTTCATCATCATTTCATCCTCATCACGACGCGCAGGTCGCCTACGGGTGTTAAATCGAAAGACCTGCACCTGGCAAGCCGAACTTGTCCTTGGACACTCCCGGCACTAAAAGCCATATGCTATTTTTTTACCCCAAAGTAACACTTCATAACTCAAGAACAATTGGACCAACAGATCAATATTTAATACTAGTTCTAAACATGGACCTGAACTGTGGTATGTAATGGGCGTGCCTGCCGGCCATGGAGCGGGGAGTGATGAGACAACGGGAGGCAGATAAGCTGGGTGTGCCTGCCGGCCATGGAGCGGGGAGTAATGAGACAACGGTGGTGGTGGTGGTGGTGATTATTGTTTTAAGAGGAAGTACAACTAGGCAACCATCCTCTATATAACACTAATCAGACGGAAAATTGGAAGGGGTCCGACACTTCGAAAAATGAAGATATCGGCCAAAGTAAGACAAGGGCCACGAAGGGCGTGAAAATGAAAGACTCCCTAGCCCTCGCAAACCTAATAGCGTCGGGGTCGGAAAAGAACAAGAGTTGACCAAGGGAGGTTGGATAGGATAGATGAAAGTGAGGAGCCTGGCACAAGTAAGTGGAAGCAATGTCAGGACTCAGCTGAGGGCCCCGTGGTCGCCAACCCACGCTCCAAAGTTCAGAGCCCCTGGGCCCCTTTTAGTCGCCTCTTACGACAGGCAGGGGATACCGTGGGTGTTATTCTACCACCCCCACCCACAGGGGGATGAGACAACGGGAGGCAGATAAGCTGGGCGTGCCTGCCGGCCATGGAGCGGGGAGTGATGAGACAACGGGAGGCAGATAAGCTGGGCGTGCCTGCCGGCCATGGAGCGGGGAGTGATGAGACAACGGGAGGCAGATAAGCTGGGCGTGCCTGCCGGCCATGGAGCGGGGAGTGATGAGACAACGGGAGGCAGATAAGCTGGGCGTGCCTGCCAGCCATGGAGCGGGGAGTGATGAGACAACGGGAGGCAGATAAGCTGGGCGTGCCTGCCGGCCATGGAGCGGGGAGTGATGAGACAACGGGAGGCAGATAAGCTGGGTGTGCCTGCCGGCCATGGAGCGGGGAGTGATGAGACAACGGGAGGCAGATAAGCTGGGTGTGCCTGCCGGCCATGGAGCGGGGAGTGATGAGACAACGGGAGGCAGATAAGCTGGGTGTGCCTGCCGGCCATGGAGCGGGGAGTGATGAGATAACGGGAGGCAGATAAGCTGGGCGTGCCTGCCGGCCATGGAGCGGGGAGTGATGAGACAACGGGAGGCAGATAAGCTGGGCATGCCTGCCGGCCATGGAGCGGGGAGTGATGAGACAACGGGAGGCAGATAAGCTGGGTGTGCCTGCCGGCCATGGAGCGGGGAGTGATGAGACAACGGGAGGCAGATAAGCTGGGCATGCCTGCCGGCCATGGAGCGGGGAGTGATGAGACAATGGGAGGCAGATAAGCTGGGCATGCCTGCCGGCAAACTGATAAGAGAAACTAACTGCACCTGATCCAGCTCTGTATTCCCAATCTTGCATTCAGTTCTCTTAGGTTTATTACCTACTAGATCAATTTAGTCCTGGAAAGACTAATTTTCGAATTAAAACACTCATTGCACATAGTTTCAAGTTCGAATGTACTGTATGTGATTGCAACCATTCATTACCGTCTGACATTAACATTTCCATGCCATCACCCGAATTATCTTGAATGTCAATGTGTCTCCCAGACAACAGTTAACTGATATTTCAAGCAATGAGCTCTTCTCCATTTCCGAGTTCAGTCTATATTCTGGTTTCGTTGTTTATTACATGCTCTGTTCAAATGAGCGACAGTTCATAAATCACCTTACCATATTTTCGTGACAATTATTTGCCTTGTGATTTTCTTTCACAGCTGTCTTCTGCGGTAGGTGCATAGAAGTTTAAAATAAAGCATGAAAGAATATTATATTTTAGAAAATTTAGGGAATGGTGATGAGCTCACTTTCAAGTGTATAGTAAAGATATGTTGCAGTGAAACAAGCTGTAGATATTTATCATACCATTTTCAAATTCTGCAAACTGCTTATTAAATTTTCACCAAACAGGCACTTTATACCTTTCTTCAGTAGGTGATGTAAACTAGGAACAACAAGTGTGAACCCCTTGTAAGTACTCTACCTTGAACTAAGAAATCATACTACCATCAATTCTCACTGCAGCCCAATTGTCAGGTGGTGGTGGTGATAATTGTTTTAAGAGGAAGTACAACTAGGCAACCATCCTCTATACAACACTAATGAGAGAGAAAAAAAAGGAAGGAGTCCGACACTTCGACAAATGAAGGTATCGGCCAAAGGAAGACAAGGGCCACGGAGGGTATGAAAATGAAAGACTCCTTAGGCCTCCATATGTAATAACGTTGGGGTCTGAAAAGAACAAGAGTTGACCAAGGGAGGTCGGATAGGATAGATGAAAGTGAAGAGCCTGGCACAAGTAAGTGGAAGCAGTGCCAGGATTCAGCTAAGTGCCCCGTGGTCACCAACCCACACTCCAAAGTTCATAGCCCCTGAGGCCCCTTTTAGTTGCCTCTTATGACAGGCAAGGGATACTGTGGGTGTTATTCTAGTACCCCAACCCACAAGGGGTGCCCAATTGTCAACATTAAAGTCTTTGATAGCTTTTCATAATATACCATTAACCTCAAAATGAGACCTGGAGAAATTAGAATGAAGGATAGGGAGGAAGATCTCGGGACCCATTAAAAAGGAAGGAACAGGGAAGCTTGGAAAAAATGAAGAAGTGCATAACAAGGTGGGCAAAGTAACATATGTCACCAGGAAAAGGAGGCTGACTTTCTTCGGTCACATGTTCCGTATGACTGACAGCAGACTGACACAAGTTTGGAACTTCAAAGGCAAACCTAGATGGCACTGAACAAGATGCCTTAGACAGACACATCTTTAAACAAAAAATCCAGGATTGGAGGGCAGCTAAAGATGAGGTCAAACCAGCAAAAATACTTCCCTGGTCAGAGGACAGAAGAAACGGTCATATTAAGAGAATGAAGGGCATTTGGACAAGGATACAAAAACATGGTTGGGAACCTAATAAACATGCTCCAATGAGGCCCTAACAATGCTGAAAAGAAAGAAAAATGTGCCATAAATTCCATAGTCTCCCAGTACGTCTAATACATTTCCATCCACATCAGTCACATGGCTTCTTTTTTATCTACAAAACGGGTGCAAGGAAGAAGCCTCCCCAAAGATAGTATAAATTACGCTATGAAAAATCAGTACAATCGGGTGCACCCTGGGCAACGTTGAAAATTAGCAGCGGCGGATTCTTCTACTACAGAAGTAGTAAACCGGTCCCCAAGTTGTAACATAAACACATACCTCATTAGTATTGAAAAGGTTGAACCTAATAGATATCTTATCGTTGATCTCAGTTCAATACACTTGTTAGAGTTTCAATAAATACAGAGGGTTTTTCTTGTGCCAAAAGACCTTATTGGCTGATTTGTGTAAGAGACTCACCAGGGCTAAAACATCCATTGACCCAAAATTGCAGGCATGGAGCTTGTTCTGGAAAGGCCCCATGATAAATATGCTAGTGCCATTTTTACCAGACCAAACCTAAATATCACATCAATCTCGCTGACTGAAAGGGATGACATCGAGGTTCTTTCTGTATGTACACCACAGTTAAGCGAAACTTCTATATATAAGCCTCCTAATGTTTACTTCACGTTTGGAGAACCTACCAACTTCGAGTACCAGGGCATAAATTTTCTCCTTGAGGATTACAACTGCCGAAGCACATCTTGGGAATACCCAGATTCAGATACCAGTGGAGATAAATTGGGAACCTGATCAGAGAATCATGATCTTCATCTAATTCATGATCCAAAACTACCAGCATCCTTCAATAGTGGTCGGTGGAAGAGAGGCTACAACCCTGACAATATTTTCGTGTCATCAAAAGTTTCTGGGAGCTGTGTGAGGATGATGGAAAAGCCCATCCTATCTACCCAATATATAGCTGTAATCTGCAAAGTGAATGCCATGGTAGTGCCCGAGGAGGTACCTTTCAGGCGCAGGTATAATTTTCAGAAGGTCGACTGGGGAAGATTCGCCAGCGAGCTTGATACAGAAATTGCCAAGATCCCACCGCAACCTGAGATGTACGAGGCAATTGTCAAATGCGTCCAGACAGCCTCCAGAAGGACAATTCCAAGAGGTTGTAGAACAAGTTACATACCAGGACTGACTGATGACAGCAAACAGCTGATGAACCATTATAAAGATCTTTCTGAGGCTGACCCATTTGCTGATGACACTATCCATATTGGTGAGGAATTGCTGCAAACTATCTCAGCAAATCACAAAGTTAAGTGGACCTCAGTGGTAGAGAATCTGGACATGAATTTGAACAATACGCGAGCCTGGAGTCTCCTGAAAAACCTCAGCGGTGACCCAACAAAATCTAGAAACTTCACCACAATGTATTCCTTATCATATATAAAATGTCTATCATGCCCAGAGTACACTATAATCGTAATCTTAACCAGCAATAGTTTTGGAATTACTTAATGAGATGCTCGAGTGTAAGCTAACTAATCAATTAGCGATTATTGTATTTTCTTTCAGATGTACTATTTTTAATAGGCCTAAAATATCTGCAAGTTTTATATTATCTTAGACGCTATTGATATTAGGAATGACACCATGCCTTTTCAAAGAAACCTGTCACTCTGGCGTTGTCTTCCTTGGCCATGATAGGTGGCTATCTTGTTCGAGTTGCGGAAGAAAATTCCAATTGTGAATCATGCTTGGGACATATCCTCGGCCGCTACTGACAGTCCTGAACCTAGTCCCACACAGGTGACACCTTGAGAGTCAACCATGGAAGTTCTTCTAAGGAATACTTCACTGGATGAACCAAGAATTCAGAGAAGGTAGCATTCTGATACGGTCGGCTGCCACTTAAAAGACACCGTGAAGTTGGAGACATGGTAATACCCCAGTACCCCATACACGAACAAGACAAAATCAAGAATCAAACCAAAGCAGATAACCTACTTCTCTACACACGATATAAACTCACTCATGAAAACCGGTAAGCTAAAAGTGATCACCAACATAACGGACCAACACAAAATTCTTATCATGGGATTACAGGAAATGAGAAACACTGACCAGATTGCCCTGGAATCTCAACGGTACAGACTTTATAAACATATACCCAGGAAGAGTGAGATGAAAAATGTCCCACAATTTGGAGCCAGATTATTGGTCAACCTTACAATAAAAACCCAGTTCAAAAATTCAAATCACAGTCTCCATGACTCTCAACGCTCACCTTAAAGGCATCTAATAAAATCTACACCACAACAAATGTCCATGCTCCCCCTAATGATAAAAACAATTCCTTAAAAGACCATGAGGAAACGGAAGAATTTTGGGACCTGTTGGACCAAACCATAGATAACATCCTCAAACATCATATAAATTTATTAATAGGGGACTTCAACACTGAACTAGGCAGAGAAAGAAAATACCATGACATCATCGGAAAATGGCCAGCACAGAAGAAAACTAATAAAAATGGAGAGAGACTAGTTGACCTGTGTAGAAACCATAACTTAATCTCAAAATCTACATGTTTTAAGAGATAACCTCAAAAACTCAAAACATAGAAACACCCTAACAACACTGAAGGAGAATGGCAACTGGATCACATCTGCATGAACAAATACCACCACAAAGAGATCTATAATGTCAAAGTCCTCCAAGGAATAACATAAGTTCAGATCACTACATACGGTAGTTAAAATAAAAATTAAACTCACTCCCCAGAGGAGACAACAAAAGCAAGCCCCTACAACTAAGAGAAAAATAGATCCTATCCAGCTAATCAACAATGAAAATTACCAAAAGCAACTGAAGAAATAAAAATTACAGATAAACTTGAAGACTTAGTACACAACCTTAAACAAATTACAGAAGACCTGGCTCCTAATAAACCATGTAAAAACACCAATGGTTGGAGCAGCAAATGTGATGAAACAGTGGAGAAATGACATCAGGCATGGCTATTACATCAGTCCCAAAAATCAGGAGTATCCTATCAAAATCTAGTAAAACAGAGAAAAAAAATTACCCAAGTGTTAAGAAGAATTAAAAGACACATTGCAATTAATTGAAGAAGAATTATAAAACTCAATCAAGGGACTACTACAAAACTTCCAGAAAACAGCTCCAAAAATATGAACTCCTGACCCTACTGATGAAGGATGAAAATGGTTAGCTGGCTCATAACAATAAAGACAATGCAGAAATTCTGGCTAAATATTTCAACAAGAGCAGGCAGATATAAGGAAAAGAAAGGCTTCTCATTCACAAATGAGGATATTTTCAGAGAAATTCAACTGCTTCAGCAAGGAAAAGCAGCAGGTAGTGATCAAACAACAGGGGAGGTATTAAAAGCAATGTGGTGGTACATATTGCCTTATTTAAAATTTATCTTTGACTGTGTCATAAATAATAGTGTAATACCAAAGGAATGGAAGGAATGTATATTAATACCAATTTATAAAGGAAAGGGTGATAAAAGATACCTGAGAACTAGAGGCCAATCAGGCTGATCAGTATAATTTGTAAAATACTGGAGAGTTTAATAGCAAATTACATCAGAGGGGTATGCGATTATAAAAAATGGTTCACGAGGAGCCAGTATGGATTTAGAAAGAAATTTTCTTGTGAGGCACAACTGGTCGGATTTCTTCAGGACTTATTAGGTGGACAGTACCCATTCTTTGTGATTGTGAAAACAAGTATCAATACGGACATGAAGCTGATAGATTATAATAAAAGACTTATCAGATCAGTTGGATCCAGGAGGCCAGTTGGATTGCATAGCCATAGACCTTTCCAAAAACTTTGACAGACTGGAACATGGAATATTATTAAAGAAACTGGAGGGAATAGGATTGGATATAAGGGTTATACATTGGATAAGAACATTTATAAATTCAAGAGTTCAGAAAGGCAAAGTAGGAAATAATGTATCACAGGAAGAGAAAGTTTGGAAGGGAATCACACAGGGTAGTATAATTCATCCATTACTTTTCTTAATATATGCAAACAATTTAGGGAACAATATAACATCAAAAATAAGATTGTATGCAGATGACATAATTGTTTATAGGGAAAGAAATAACATTGTGGATTGTTCATAGTTACAAAGTTGACAGTATCCAACTATAGGTTGAAGGTTAATGGAGGCAAATCAACTGTTACATCATTTACAAACACAAGCTTAAAAACTGAATTTAAATATACTTTGGATGAGGTAATTTGCGCAAATATTAGGTGTGAAATTTGAAAGTAATTTACACTGGAAGGGTCATGGTGAAGACACTGTTTGGAAAGCATACAGATTGTAACCTGTCATAATGAGGCTACTTAAAGGATGCAACAAAGAATTAAAAGAGAAAAGTTATTTAAGTACGGTTCATCCATTATTGGAATATGCAAATAATGTTTGGGATCCTCACCAGGAATACCTAATAAAAGAATAGTTGGCATGCAGAGGAAAGCAGCAAGATTTATAAAAGGGGATTTCATGAGAAAAAAAGTAGTGAATCAGAAATGTTAGAGAAACTTGGGTGGGAAACTTTAAGTAAGAGAAAGGAGAAATATAGACTTATAGGATTATATAGAGCCTATATGGGACTGGAAGCATGGGGAGAAATCCTTGAGA
Organism: Anabrus simplex; assembly: GCF_040414725.1. NCBI lineage: Eukaryota > Metazoa > Arthropoda > Insecta > Orthoptera > Tettigoniidae > Anabrus > Anabrus simplex. Next base: position 83,608,977 of record NC_090276.1, on the reverse strand, counting down.
GGCTTCAGTTGGAAAAGAATTATATCAGCATGGCTGACCACAAGTATAAAATTAGAAGGGGTTTTATCAGAAGCGATTTGGGGTAAATTTTCATTTATTGGGAAGGATGTGAAGGAGAGGAACTGGTTTTCACAGGTAGTGTTTGATCCTTTTCCAAAATCTGTACAGATTTTCAAGAAAAGAATAAACAGCAACAGAGAGAAGAAATATTAGAGGGCATTTGATCTGTGTAGGTTATTGTGAATAAAGAATTTTTGTGAAAAAATTGATTACATCCCCTGCTTTATAGAGATTGGAGAGCCAAAGTAGGGGACTGCCTGTAAGGGTGAAGTACTGTAGGGACTTAGAGGGCGCTGGGACCACTATGGTAGCTGTGAAGGCCCTTCAGGAACTCTGAAAAGCGGTGGCAAAAAGGGCTCTGGTTAAAACACAGCAGGTTGTTATGCTTATTAGCTTCCAAAACTGGTGAAAAAATAATCAATAAATGCAATGTAAATTTGAATCTTATAACAGTTGTATACTGTTATTTGAAGTAATTCCACATACTATGTGTGAGTTGATTATGTTTGTAAGAGCAAAAGATATTATTAGTAGAATTTTGTAAACAATATAAATTTATTAAGGGTGAGCTGTGTGTTTAATAGAAAAATTGTTAGTGTAAATTTTATGTACTGTAGTCCAGGAAAACGTCTTCTTCTCTTGTTAATTTAAAATTTAGTGCTTGATCATAATGTATTTTAGTGTCCCATTTGCCACTGAGGTAGACACCTCATTTGCAAATAAAGTGATTTTGGTTTGATTTCAAACTGACTTGTCTCCCAAATGCAGAGCTTGGCTCCTTAACACGCGAGGCCACTTCGCTCAGTTAAACGTGAACTGAAGGCAAAGTTAATTAGCAGAGAGGAACTAGCAGGACAGAAATAACTAACATGGATAAATGAATGGGGAAGATAAGTTGCCCTGCGGTGATGGGTACGTAGCCTATCATAAATTGGATTTTAAATGCAGTACCGATAATCGTAATAGAAGTGAAACAAATTTACGCTATGTATAACCCAAATAAAGAACAAGTTCTTTCCTACCATAAACATCATCAAGGGGATGAATTAAAATAAACTTATCAAAGGTAGAAGACATACGCATGAAGAAAGTTTCTTTATTTTCTTACAGTTTGCTTAACGTCACACCAGCACAGATATGTCTTATGGTGATGGTAAGACAGGAAAGGGCTAGCAGTGGGAAGGAAGCGACCGTGGCTTTAATCAAAGTGCACCCCAGCATTTCTGCCCCAATAGAAGTGCTGCAATTAGTCCAGTGTATCACAAGGTCATTCATATTACACCGCAATGTGCCAGCAGTATATTTTGATGTAAAGAAAGCTTTTGACACCCTCTGACACAAAGACTGAATAGTAGAGTTCTTGGAAACATATAAAGTTTTGACCTATTTAGTCAAAATGATTCATTCATATTTGACTAACAGGAGATTTTACGTCTCATTTGAAGAGGAGAAATCCACCCTCAGGTACTCCGAGCTGGAGTCCCACAGGATGATTCTTTCCCTCGCATTATGAGGCCTATATGTGAATGATCTTCCAACCCAGCAAGGGGTGGAAGTCCAACAGTAGGCTGATTTACACCTCTCAGAGGAGAAATGACTATGCCATCAGAGCACTGCAGAAATGGATCCCACTGTTCTGGAAATGGTGCATCTGGAACAAGGTGAAAATAAAAACCAATAAAACCAGGCTATTATTTTCACCAAGAGTGGGCCTCAACTTGCTCATCTGGCTATTAAAAATATCCCACTGTCTTGGTCTAAGAAAATTAAATTTCTAAGTCTAATTATGGACCAAGGAGGCAGAATATAGGAGAGGTCTTACAATAGAGCACAGCACGGGTGGCAGCCCTGAGACCACCGCTATATAACAGCATCAAGAGAAACATTTATTTAGTATGTATCATGCCCATCCTGCTGTATGGCTGTGAGACCTGGAGTTATATTCCAAAAACTCATCTTTCAAAATTACTGACTTTTTCAAAACAAAATCCTATAAAAAATGGCAGAAGCCCCAGTCCTGAGATTTTATGAAAAGGTATGAAATGAACTTCTCATTCCACTTGTTAGATCTCAGGTAAATAATATAGTCAAGATGACCAAGTCTAAAATTCTCCTTAAGTCAGTCTACTGACCCAGGTATGCCAAACACCCCTTACAAACATCGCGGCCTTTGGCTAACTCACAACTTGTTCTAACAGGTTACCACTGGGCGAGTTGGCCATGCATTTAGGGGCATGCAGCTGTGAGCTTGCATCCGTGAGATAGTGGGTTCGAACCCCATGTCGGCAGACCTGAAGATGGTTTTGCAAAATTTACCATTTTCACACCAGGCAAATAAATGCTGTACCTTAATTAAGGCCACGGCTGCATCCTTCCCGCTCCAAGCCCTGTCATGTCCCAATGTCACCATAAGACCTATTTGTTTTGGTGCGACGTAAGACAGATTCTAAAAAAATAAAAATTCTAACTGCTTACTTCTCCATTTTTTGGCCTATTTAAAACACTGAGTCAGTCACTAAAAATCTAAATTAAATCCCCTGAAAAGGCGCGATTGTTAAGAAGGAACCTTTCCCCTCCCCAGATTCTTCTTCTCAAAATTAAAAAAAAAAAAAAATTAGACTATTAACAGTTTTATAGAGGAGAGGGTTTCTTTCCTAGTGGCGGCCGGTCAGTACGTGCTACCGGGCTCCAGCACGTAGCTTGGAACTGTAAGGAATATTATTTATGTACAGTACAATTATCCTGGTGCCTTTTCGTTTTGAGTACGATATGAATTTGTGTTTTGTGCAAATCAGGACGAGATCTGTCGAACACCTAGCGCCGTTCTCCCGGAGAACAAGGCTCGTGCTCATGTGAAGTGAGCCCTTGCCTGTAGCCTGAAGGAAGCAATACGCAGGCGCAGCCAAGCTTGCAACACTCCCCCTAGCCGGCGGAGTATACCGTAAACCGGGATCAACTTTCACTGATCCCGTTTATAGTTACTTCCTCTCCCGCAAGGGGGTAGAATTACTCGATGTCTCCTGCTACCCGGAGCGCAGCGAGGGATCCAGTCGGCCGTGCTTATGTTGAACGTGGTAAGCGAATCTGCCACTAGAGAGTAGCATCGTCTGGGTTCGAAAGTAAAGCGTAAGTGGAGGCAATCTATCTCACACATGCTTATTAAAATATCCATCTTCCTTTTGTGTCAAAAATAAGGAATTCGTAGGTGAGTCAAAGAATCTTTGACTGACCCTAAATGTTATCACGCATTACAATGTAATTTACTCTGGTGAAATGAAATAGCGTATGGCTTTTAGTGCCGAAAGTATCCGAGGACATGTTCGACTCGCCAGATGCAGATCTTTTGATTTGACGCCCGTAGGCGACCTGCGAGTCGTGATGAGGATGAAATGATGATGACGACAACACGTACACCCAATGATGGTTAAAATTCCAGACCCTGCCGGGAATCGAACCCGGGATCCCTGTGACCAAAGGCCAGCGCGCTAACCATTTAGCCATGGAGCCGGACATTTACTCTGGTAATAGGGGAGGTCTCAATGAATCAGTTGGCAGCTCTTTCAGTTGCTTTGTGCGGTTTTTAATCTCGCAGTTATATTACTGGTGCGTGTTTTTTCTGGCATTGTGTTAGTGCTAAAGTTTATACGAAGTTTTATCAAATTATTTATTAACTGCAGTGTATATAAAGTGAAATTAAATTAGTGTTCTTAGTGCGGATCTATATTCCCACGATTCTATTTGCACTGATGTAAGTTGCGCCATTAGGTTAGTAAAAACAATATTTCTCGAATGAATTATTTATCTCGTAGACAGTTGTCGAAGAATTCATCTGCTTCCAAATTAATGTTGTTTTTGTTTGTTCTGAGTTATAAATTGTGAGAAAAGTTGTATTATTATTATTATTATTATTATTATTATTATTATTATTATTATTAGTAGTAGTAGTAGTAGTAGTAGTAGTAGTAGTAGTAGTAGTAGTAGTAGTAGTAGTAGTAGTAGTAGTACCAAGTTTGAAGTATGCGTTGTTCATCATGGCAATATGCAGATTTAAAACAGCGTATTTAGCTTGTTTTTTGTAGCACGTAGGACGATTTTTTCACGAGCCGCCACTGCTCACAACTTGTTCTAACAGGTTACCACTGGGCGAGTTGGCCATGCATTTAGGGGCATGCAGCTGTGAGCTTGCATCCGTGAGATAGTGGGTTCGAACCCCATGTCGGCAGACCTGAAGATGGTTTTGCAAAATTTACCATTTTCACACCAGGCAAATAAATGCTGTACCTTAATTAAGGCCACGGCTGCATCCTTCCCGCTCCAAGCCCTGTCATGTCCCAATGTCACCATAAGACCTATTTGTTTTGGTGCGACGTAAGACAGATTCTAAAAAAATAAAAATTCTAACTGCTTACTTCTCCATTTTTTGGCCTATTTAAAACACTGAGTCAGTCACTAAAAATCTAAATTAAATCCCCTGAAAAGGCGCGATTGTTAAGAAGGAACCTTTCCCCTCCCCAGATTCTTCTTCTCAAAATTAAAAAAAAAAAAAAAAAAAAATAGACTATTAACAGTTTTATAGAGGAGAGGGTTTCTTTCCTGACATGGGGTTCAACTTTTCACCCGCCAGTGAACGTGTTGGAGATTTTCCGACACATTGGACATTTCGCGGAAACAGATGAGCAGAAGGATTTGGTTTTTGCCCAGGAATTCTTTACTCGCTTTCAACAAACAAAAAATACAAATAAAAAATTACCTGGTGCAAAAATGGAAACCGACGGAAAACCATCTTTAGGGATGCCGTCAGTGGGGTTCGAACCAATTATCACGCGATTGCAAACTGAGGGCAACGCGAGTACAGAAAGTGTATTCTTACGCTTTAATACTGAGCGAATTACAAAACTGAAGTGTAATTTTCAAGTGCACACAAGCACTGAACTGGAGATTCTTTTATCATGAAAATAAGTGGCCATAATAATGCAGACACTTGAAAGGCGATTTTATCTTTACAAACCACATTGATTTAATAAACTCTAAAGGACACCAGAACAGGCAATTACGATTATCTCAAATTAAAGTTAAATTTATTGAAAAGAAGTCAAATATACAGCACATCAGGAAATAAAATATTCCGAAGCCGTGGGGAATTTAAAAGTACTATCACCGAAAAACGACCAACTACATTAAACCATGGCGTGAAACGGCGTCGGACACCAACCTAATTAATACATTTTGCATAGAACTTCAGAATAAAAATGTTGAAATATACACAGAGAAGCGAGAATTTTCCTAGCAGTCCTTGCGTGCCGAATTACTACCCAATTACGACATTCAAAGCAAGTTAAATGAAGCCTTACCTTTGAAGACAGCCAAAGCTCCCAGAATACCATTACGCACATAACAATGTATCCTTGTAAGTTGAATCAAGAGAAGGAAAAGCCATTGGCCGCTAGAAGGGTGACGTCACGGTATTACGTTGGCTATATACGTTGCCTACGATATAATACAAGGCCGGGAAGTGTGCGCTAGTACTGAGCATAAAAACCGTCCCCAACCAGGTTCGCAGTACAGCCGCCAGATGTCTCCACATCGTGCTATAGTTTGCATGTGCTGTCGTATATTAACATATGGAGAAAAGTGTTTTTAATACGTTCACGTATAGATTTCACTTACTGTTAGTGTTCAAATGAACTCCAAGTAAATTTCATGTACACTATAAAAGAAGTTTTCAATCGTTTCCTGCTGATTCCGTTTTAAAGGAGAAGTGGAGAATTGCTATATCCAGAGAGTGGGGAGGGGGGAAGTTACGTTCCGTTTGGTCACCTTGGACGTCATCCAGAGTCTGCAATTTGCATCTTAAATATTGAGACTTAAGTTTATGGGCTACAGATTCATTAAATTCCTTCACTGTCTCCGACTTCCGCATCAAAAGACACTTAAAAATTATGTTAGCTTTTCGAATGGAGAAACTGGAATAACATCCCTCATTAGAGAAAGGCTCCATCACGAAGCCATGAATTTGATATGCGTGGAGGAAACGGAAGGATCCCTTATCATATATGAAATGTCTATCGTGCCCAGAGTACACTATAATCGTAATCTTGACCAGCAATAGTTTGGAATTACTTAATGAGACGCTCGAAGGTAAGCTAACTAATCAATTCGCGATTATTGTATTTTCTTTCAGATGTACTATTTTTAATAGGCCTAAAATATCTGCAAGTTTTATGTTATCTTAGACGCTATTGATATTAGGAATTACACCATGCCTTTTCAAAGAAACCTGTCACTCTGGCGTTGTCTTCTTTGGCCATGATAGGTGGCTATCTTGTTCGAGTTGCGGAAGAAAATTCCAATTGTGAATCATGCTTGGGACATATCCTCGGCCGCTATTATGTGCCTCATTAGGACGAAGGATCGTGGAGCATTATGCTACCCCTCACAAAATGTGTTTACTTTCTGCAAAATATGTTGAATTTTACGCGCCACTCCTTACGTTATCTGGGCAATACGAATTTAATTTTTTAAACTTAACGTATTTGTTGTTTCAAAATTCACTGAGGCATTCAAATGTGACGAGTGTCATCAGAGAGCACTGACTGTAACTCTCATTACAAAACTTTTAAAACCAATACTCAACAATGAAGCTCATAAAATTAAAGATGGTCATGACTTGGAAAAGAACTTCAGGACAAAGCCTTTAAGTTGGAAGATCTTAAAAATGTGAGTGATACAAGCAGAGATCATGGTAAGTCATTTTAATGTATTACTTTTATTATTTATTGACAGTGACTTGGAAAAAGGAAAGGACGTCGAAGATGATCATTGTCACACAACTTCTGAATAACTCTTGCAGCCTCTTGAACACAGTGAATCAAAACTGACAGCAGTATTGCGTAACTTCTTAGTAAAAAACTGCTAAGGTATCGAGTTCGTAATAGAAAGATCTAAAAAAAAGGCTGAAAGCAATTTTCCTTAAATACACACCCTCTAGACTTGTGTATGAACTGACCTGAGAACCTTTCTTCATTGAGGACTTGCGACATACAATGACCCTACAATCAACAAAGGCATATCAAGGGCTCTTACATGAATTACAATTATTAAAGAAGACAAAAATTTGGAGTGATTTCTATATAACGGATGCAATGACAACAGTCAATTGGTGTCAGAGTTGCTTCGACCTCAGACATACAGTGACCCGTGCAGCTGCAAATGGCTTCCATCACAAGGCATGTGTTATACCTAGATTTCACGATCCGACCCACGACTGTGTATGTCGATGGTGTGAGAAATTCTGTGGTCGTTACCACGCACTGGAGTGCCCGAAGAGACCATGTTCTCTGACAAAACTTTGTAGTGATTAAGTTTATACCCCTACACATTGTGCACTTTTCTGTGTAATTAATTTATTATTTATTGCACTTGACTTCGCCTAAAATAATTCCAAATATCATTTAAATGTGCTTGACGTTACATCCAACCACTCTAAATCACATTTAGGTGGTCCTAACTTCATTATTTGTAGCTTTTCACGACTTTTAAAACCAACATATATCATTAATTCAATGTATTTCGCGCGAGCAGTATAGCACGATGTCGCGACATCTAGCGGACGTTCTTAGAACTACTTGCGACCCGCATTTTTATCGGGCCACTTCCCGGCCTTGAATATCTCGTAGGCAACGCTATATGCGAGCTCGAAACAACAGAAGGGTTATGTGTGCGCCCGCGGCCGGGTTTTCATATTCCAACTCCCCAATGCATATACAAATTACGCAAACACGTATCTGAGTGGTGTCACTTCATTGTGTACACCAAAAGGACAGCATCCTTCATGGATTACAGCAAAGAACAGAATAACCACGTACAACTATACGCACGTCTGTGCGCTATCTCTGTATTCTTCTTCTTAGCAAAATTGTTGACCGAGCTCGATAGCTGCAGTCGCTTAAGTGCGGCCAGCATCCTGTAATCGGGAGATAGTGGGTTCGAATCCCACTGTCGGCAGCCCTGAAGATGGTTTTCCGTGGTTCCCCATTTTCACACCACGCAAATGCTGGGGCTGTACCTTACGTAAGGCCACGGCCGCTTCCTTCCCATTCCTATGCCTTTCCTATCTCATAGTCGCCATAAGACATATCTGTGTCGGTGTGACGTAAAGCAAATAGCAAAAAAGGAAAAAAAAAGTGTTGGTCACTGCCGTAAGCAGACACCAAACTTAAGTATCAATTTATCTGCATATACAGCGTGGTCCACGTAAGCTGAGACTGTACAATATCTCAAAACCTAACCGGAAAAATAGTTGCTTGAAATTAAGGGAGGGAAGAACATGTTATTTATCGTGGATGGTCATTTGAGGGTCACGTGACGTTGTTTTTTAAAAGTGGGAACCAACGTTTCTATTTCGTTTTTGCATTAATCAAACAAAACTAAACAGCATTTCATACACCATTTTTATAAATGCATAGGTCTGTCCCTGGTGTAGACAATGCATCGCCCTGTGGATGGGGGTGGTAGAATAACACCCACAGTATCCCCTGCCTGTCGTAGGAGGTGGTGGTGATGATTACTGTTTTAAGAGGAAGTACAACTAGGCAACCATCCTCTATATAACACTAATCGGACAGAAAAAGCAATGGAAGTGATCCGACACTTTAAAAAATGAAGGTATCGGCCAAAGAGAGACAAGGGCCACGAAGGGCATGAAAATTAAAGACTCCCTAGCCCTCGATAACCTAATAGTGTCGGGGTCGGAAAAGAACAAGAGTTGATCTAGGGAGGTCGGATAGGATTGATTAAAGTGAGGAGCCTGGCGCAAGTAAGTGGAAGCAATGCCAGGACACAGCTAAAGCCCCGTGGTCACCAACCCACGCTCCAAAGTTCAGAGTCCCTGGGCCTCTTTTAGTCGTCTCTTCCGACAGGCAGGGGATACCGTGGGTGTTATTCTACCGCCCCTACCCATAGGCGGACCTGTCGTAAGAGGAAAATAAAAGGAGCCCCAGGGGTCTCAACTTGGGAGCGTGAATTGTTGACCACGGCGCCCTTACCTGAGTCCTGGCATTGCTTACACTTACTTGCGCCAGGCTCCTCACTTTCACCGATGCTATCTGACTTCCCTTGGTTAACTCTTGTTCTTTTCCGACCCCGACACTATTAGGTTTGCGAGGGCTAGGGAGTCTTTCATTTTCACGCCCTTTGTGGCCCTTGTCTCTCTCTGACCGATACCTTTATTTTTCGAAGTGTCGGATCCCTTCCATTTTTCTCTCTGATTAGTGTTATATAGAGGATGGCTGCCTCCCGGTACTTCCTTTTAAAACAGTAATGATAATCGTCGCTATAAGAACTATCTGTGTCGGTGCGATGTAAAGCAACTATGGAAAAAACAGTAATCACCACCACCATTACCACCATCTGTAGACAATGCAACAATGATGGCAGGTAGGTACACAGATTAATACCAGTTATTGCGTATGCATAGGACCTCAGCGTAATAGATGTTCAAACTGGTGCCCTTCTACCTCAATGCATTTTCCAACTCTGGAATGAACGATTGATATGTCCGTAAAAGCATATCTCTATCAATACTGGCACAAGCATTTCCTATGCGCGCTTTCATGCTGTCCGGAGTCATCGATTTTTCACAATAAACTCCATCTTTCAGGTAACCGCATAAGAAAAAGTCCGGGGATGTAACGTCAGGAGACCGAGCCGGCCAATTGACGGGACCTGCGCGTCGTATCCAACGATCATGGTAATTGTTATTTAAAACATCCCGAGCAGAATGTGCATAGTGCGCAGGGCATCCGTCGTGCTGATACCACATTTCCTTCCTGGTTTCTAATGGTAGATTACTCCTCCAACAATAACGGCAACACCTCCATTAAAAAGTGTCTGTACTTTGGACCTCTTAAGGCTCCATAAATGAAGTACGGTCCAGTTATCTTGGCACTCAAAATGCCACACCACACATTAACCGACCAGGGTCTCTGATGTTCCACTTCTGGTAACCAGTGTGGTTTGTCCACAGCCTATTTACTTCACTATGATTTGTGAATGTACACTCTTCACTACTGTAAACAATATTACATGAAAAATGTTAATATTATTCCTCAGTCTGTCCTGTGCCCACCAACACAACGTTAGTCCATTCATTAAATCATCACCATGTAGTTCATGATGTATGGTAGGGATGGAATTTATGCCGTTTCAATATTCTGAAGACACTACTTTTGGATATTCCCGCATTGGTAACTAATGCGCGAGAACTGACATGGGGGTCGTAAATCACTGCAGCTAGCACCGCAGCTGGCCTATCGTCGACCATAGCAATTAGTCTCCGCCTCCTTTTCCTTGGCTGGACACTGCTGTCTTTTATCACAGGATAAAATTAAGCTCTTGATGGAGTTCTTCTATCAGAATAGCCTGTTCCACATCTCTCCTTGATTCCCCGTAAACGAGAACCATTTCCACTTTGTCTTGCGGAAGTCGACCCATTTCAAGCCACAGACAACTGCGTACGCTTCAAATGTTAACGATTGGCATGGAACTGATGGTTGTTACTCGGTGATCACTAATTTTAGTAGGTCTGTGCTACCAGTGGACTCGCAGGGGTTGCAAGTACAATAACAACACATACCAGGGAGCCCTCCTACCGCGGAAAGTAAACGAAACAACGGACACAGTGTATCATGGCCTCCTCGCGGTGGTGTTATGGTGGACTGTGTCGAATGGGTCCAACCGTTCATCGCGTTCTCCGAACACATTCTTGTAATTCGTTCATACTTTCCGTTGTTATGTACGTGCGCTTTATAGAAAAGTTGTTTGGATTTGTATAGGAATGCAAAAAACAAAATGAAAGATGTTGGTTCCGATGGACCGACAGCTCTGCTCTCTGACCGAGCACAGGAGCAGTGACCGCGGCTCTGCATTCGGGAGATGGAGAGGCGCTGGTCTGTGCTGAGAATGGTTTGGCGCACTCAGGCGAATGCCGGGCCACCTTCTCCTTCACCGCGACAAACCTCCAGCCCTGGGAGACGGCCGCTTCCCCGTTCAGACGAGGAATGACAACATGTTAGTAGTTGAGCGCGTTGTTTCCATCCCGCAGGAGTTCTTCTACGTGCCAGTAAATCTGCCGACACGAGGCTTCAAATACCACCGGACTGAGCCAGGAACGAACCGGCCAAGCTGGGGTCAGAAGGCCAGCCACTCAGCCAGGCAACTTGTAATAATAATAATAATGAATGCTCTCAACAGGCATTTTGATTTGTCGCAATTCAGCCTGCCTGTGCGTCAATTTAGACTTTACGTGCAAGTCTACCAGGTTAGAGAGTAAACTGGACCACTCGTGGGTGATGAAATCCCCCTGTGGGTGGGGGCGGTAGAATAACACCCACGGTATCCACTGCCTGTCGTAAGAGGCGACTAAAAGGGGACGCAGGGGCTCTGAAATTTGGAGCGTGGGTTGGCGACCATGAGGCCCTTAAATGAGTCCTGGCATTGCTTCCACTTACTTGTGCCAGGCTCCTCACTTTCATCTATCCTATCCGACCTCTCTTGGTCAACTCTTGTTCTTTCCAGACCCCGAGGGTATTACGTATGGAGGCCTAGGGAGTCCTTCATTTTCACGCCCTTCGTGACCCTTGTCTTCCTTTGGCCGATACCTTCTTTTTTTTCGAAGTGTTGGTCCCCTTCCATTTTCTCTGCCTGATTAGTGTTATATAGAGGATGGTTGCCTACTTGTACTTCACCACCACCACGAACTTTTCGAACAAACAGCAAATGCGTCACTAGAGATCTTTTACATGCCGACGTCGTACTAAAGGACTTTTCTCCGCTCTTCAAAATTCCAACTACCTGTGATGGATTTGGATCCGTCGCCCGCCACAGAGGGGGCACTCATATTTGCGATCCGTGTGGAGGCCAGAGAGGAATTCGTAAACACAAAATGTGATAATGTTATTGATTTTACGTCCAGTGCAGGAGTTAGGTGGAGTTTGAGTGTGAGACATTAAATATCCTCTCTCAGTCGTGAGAGCTTGTGAGGAAGGAAGTTCAAACAAGATTACTCCTCATCGCAGCCGTGCAGGAGGGGGACTTTGATTCTTCAAGTAGTGAAAAGTTACTTTCACACTTCCTTAGTTTGTAACGAAAATGTGCTTCTTCTGTATATAATTTTGTTTACGTCGCACCTACACAGATATGTCTTATGGCGACGAGGGGATAGGAAAGGTCTAGTAATGGGAAGGAAGCGGCCGTACCACTTGTCTGGTGTGAAAATGGGATACCACGGGAAACCATCTTCAGGGCTGCCGACAGTGGGAGTTCGAACCCACTATCTCCCGGATACGAGTTCACGCTGCGCGCTGCTAGTCGCACAGCCAACTCGCTCGGTAAATAAGTTTCTCATACATGAGAATTAAACTATGGGCGATGTAGATTAATTTTCTATGTAGTTTTCTAGTATCTACGCTTCTCTCTGTTAGAACCCTAGTTTCAAGACATTTCTTCAATTCACAGGTACTAGGCAAATATCGTTGATTGGGTATCAGACAGACCTCATAACTGTCTTTCTGCAATCCAGTCTTAAAATGTTCAATTAAATTGTTCAGTTACGCTTTAAACTGTTTTCAAACTGACTGTCTACTACAACATGGCGTCACCCAAAAAGGGATGAGAATAAGTCTATATTTTCTGATATTGTGGTTAACACACATATAGACACTTCCGCCACTAAAAGCCATCCGCTACATAAATTTGAAACATCATCTTTTCAGTGACTGTAATTCATTTATTTGCACTAGTATTAACTTTAAACCAGAGCGGACAAGAATAAATGTTCTCTTACAAACTGTCAGTGGGGCGTAAGGCCACTCTTACAAACTTCGTGTATTTAATCCAGTGGTTGTGGTCTCGCCGTACGAAAGATTGTTGTGTTATGACCTTGATACACTCGTGCACGTGCCGCCTTATAAAGTGTGTTCTCAGTCTATATTATAAACCATTTTGTAGAAGGTAACGTTTATGTATGACATTTGTCTGGGCCTGTAATAGGTACCGAGATACGGAGCGGTGAACATCGCAAGTAAAGTTATGTAGCTGTTCAGTTCCTAAATGTTCTGCTTCTGCACTAACAATAGGCCTACTAGTTCTTCTGAAAGACAGCAACCAAGAAGGCGGAGAATGATAGACCTGACCAGGTCCAGGTTCGACCATTTCTCACACAAACACGTTTTATGAAGTTTTCTTTAAGTTTTAACAAACGGCACAGAACTGGGAGTAGAGAACGGAGGTAGTTGATGGGGATGGCAGTAAATGTTTATCAGCCATTTTCGAAAAATTCGTAAGATATGTACAACATCAGAATGATGTAATTGCGGTTTTCTCCTTCAATGTAAAAGATAATCAAGATAACAGAAAAAGCGCCGAAAGAACTCAGTGTGCAAGAATTCTGCTGAGATCATGTTTGATGACACCAACGTACTCAACACCCAAATGACTATGAACAGTATAGAATAATTAGGAATAAAACTGAACAGATCGTCCGTAATCTTAAATTTAAAAATGTTCCCGAATCAGTGAGTAACCTAAATACGGCTAGTGCCTGGAGGCATCTCCAAGCCATGGGCATAGGAAAAACACATGAACAGCTTCAGGTACCTGACATTCCTCACGACGATTTAAATGAGTATTTCACGGAAGAGAGAGCTCAGTCTAATCCGCTTAACAGACCACACGTAAATAACGTCCCAACACCTGTCCCACAAAATCGCCCCTGCTTCTCCTTTCGTATCGTCAGCACTAATGAAGTTAAGAAAGTCTTGTGTTATATTAAATCCAAAGCAAGTGGTGTCGATGAAATTCCTATTACTTTCGTACATAATATTATTGGCGCTATTCTACCCATACTCACCCATATTTTTAAAATACTGTATCGAAAACGGCACATTACCGACAATTTGGAAGTACGCCAATGTAATTCCACTTCGTAAAAGCCAGGTTCGAAACTCCTATCGGATTACCGTCCCATTTCGATTCTCCCTGCTCGTTCCAAAGCGTTAGAACGGTTGGTACATGCGCAAATACTGGAATACCTTCAGGCTCACTCTCTTCTTGACCCGCTTCAATCTGGCTTCAAGAAGGGTCATAGCACAGCAACTGCCTTACTCAAAGTGACTGAGGACATCAGAAAAGCAATGGGCGAAAGACAAGTGACAATACTCACACTCCTTGACTTCATCAGTGCTTTAGACATGATAAACATACAGACATTGCTGATGAAGCTCAAATCGTTTTTCGGTAATGTTGCTTTAAAATTTTTCACCGCATATCTTACAAATCGTATGCAACGTGTTACAGTACAAGATACTGCTTCTCAGTGGCGACTCCGGAAGGCAGGAACCCCCAAGGTTCCGTTCTTGGTCCCCTTTTGTTTGTCCTCTATCTTAATGACATCTCCTCTAAAATAAAGTATAATAGATACCACCTCTTTTCTGATGACCTCCAAATTTACTGCCACATTAATAAAAATGTTATATCGAATGCAATAAGAGATATTAACTCCGACCTTCGACAACACAGTGTGTACGCCAGTGAAAACTCTCTCCTCCTCAACCCCCCAAAACTCAAACAACCATTATCTGTTCTCAGAAATTGATTAAACATCATATAAAAGAATATGCCATTCCTCCGGTGACATTAAATGCCACCGTAATTCCGTTCAGTAAGGAAGTAAAGAACCAGGTATGACCCTGACTGAAACTCTTGACTGGTCTGCACACGTAAGAAATACATGTAGAAAGATGTACGCGACGCTACACCCTCTAAAGCGACATAAGGACATTTTGCCACAAGACGTAAAGATAAAACTACTCCAAACTTTGATACTACCAATACTTGACTACTGCGACATTGCCCTCGTTGATGCGACCCTTGAACAAACTATGAAACTTGAACGAGCATTGAACTCTGGTCTTCTATTTGTTTATAAGTTTAGTTACGATGCTCACATAACCCCTAGTTACACATTTCTTTCCCAAGAGGCGACGGAAATTCCACGTACTTACGTTGATATATCGAACTCAGAAGGAAAATCTACCCAAATGCATCTCTTCAAAATTCCATTTATTATTTTCATTCCACAATTGTAACACAAGATCTGGCATTTCCCTCGCTGTTCCCGTCAACCACTCTTCCCTTCGTCGTGGCTGGGTCACGACTTCGGAATTCACTCCCAGCTGCTGTCAGGAACTCAAACTCAATATCCAAATTTAAGACTGTATGTAGAGATTACCTGTTGAATACCGCTGATTGTCTCGTGTGTATGATGACGTATGCTAGGTTGTGTGATTGTGATGATGATGATGATGATGATGATGATGATGATGATGTTGATTATTATTATTATTATTATTATTATTATTATTATTATTATTATTATTATTATTATTATTATTATTATTATTATAGTGTAATGTACATAATATTTAGCTTGTTACTCATGTACATAGATGACTTTTATGGCCATACTTATATTTCCACTAGCTGATGTACCCGTGCTTCGCTACGCAATTCAACATTGTATACAGAATTGTAGGTTAGGTAGAGTATACGTTGTGATCAAGACTGTATTAAATTGCATAGCTCTTACCGTTACCCTGGAAACGGGGCGGAGAAATCACCAAACGTCTTTTCTCATATGAAGACTGCGTTAGGGAATTTTCATTCTAATGGTAGGCCCGCTTGCCTACCGTCAGTCCTTAGCCTACAAGGAATACAAAGCCTGCTCATTCGCAGTGCACTCTTCAGAAACAGTGTCCGCTTGGCAGTGCGCGTCTTGGCCGCTGCAGCGCTAGTATACCACCTCACATCAGCACTCACTAGCATTGATAACGGGAGTTAAAACCAGCACAAATTGACCTTTATACTATACTTCCTGTATATTATATACGTCACTGAGCAGAATGAAGTGGAAAATAATAAATGTTCACCTTTTACCTCTAGCTGTGGATTTTCATTTCAGATAACACACATAACTGTTGAAATTTGTGTCTGGCATTTAAAAGGACATAAGGTCTGCACTTGATATTTTTACTACCGCACCGTAGATTTTCAGTGAAAGGGAACGACTTTAACCATTTTCCTTGATATTTTCTCCTCATAAATAGTTTTTCTTCTCAAGAAGTATTCTCGGCGATACTCATCTGTGATGCCATTAGCGTAGTTAGTGACAGAGGGGCGTAAATACTTCTGCAGTATTATTCTGCTTAGTTCCTCAGGATGATCACTTTTCCCACGCTGTAGAATAGGATTTTTAGCAACAAGTGGCAATAGTATTTCGGTTAATGTTTGTGCTATTTTTGGACTGTCCAGCATTACCGATAACATTTCGTCCCTTATTTGCCTCAGTTTCATCAGCAGTGAAACAAAACTTGGCTTTGGATGTCATTGCAGCACTCGACGGAGCGGTCACTAGTGTTCCATAACTTATCCTTGGTACTTCGTACCACCTACACAACAGAATAAGGACATTATTATCAGCAGAACAGGAGCAATAATAATAAGTAACCTAATTTTTGCCGTCACAGGGTCTGCGTATTTTCTGTACCATACACTGTCTGTTTATTGCTTTAATCCACAATTCCCTAGTTGGCTCTTGGCAAGGGAATTC
This sequence comes from Anabrus simplex, assembly GCF_040414725.1. NCBI lineage: Eukaryota > Metazoa > Arthropoda > Insecta > Orthoptera > Tettigoniidae > Anabrus > Anabrus simplex. The sequence goes on along the minus strand of NC_090276.1, from coordinate 83,592,254 downwards.
ATGGAAAACTTTATTTCTAGAGCCTTGTTTAAAAAACGGTACGCAGCAGTACACCATTGTAATATAATTGACGTACTTTAACAATACATTTTTCCCGTTTGGTCAGTGTGTGAATTAAGCCGAAAGTGTCAGTTTCCAAGTCGTCCTCAATTTACAAGAGTTTCCCCATTTCACATCGGATAGTAAAATTATATTCTGTGACGTTTGCAGCAAAGAGGAGAGGGAAACTTGTTTTATATTTCCCCGTAACGAATTATAATCAATTTAACAAAATCAGCATGGTATTTTAAATAATGCATATTAAGTTACGTAAAATTCAGCTGCGTAAAAATATTGTAGAGCCTATTTGGAAGTCTGTTTTAGGCAGCTAAAATAACATTTTAGCACCTAAATGTCCGAGGTCTAGTAATCACTATATCAAGTTCCTGTGCTGGTTGGAAGTGTAGTGTGTTGTCTGAATATGAAAGGAGAAGTGTTGGAACAAGCACAAACACCAGTCCCCGAGCCAGAAGAATTAATTAGACGTGATTATAATCACCCATTTGGCCGGCAATCGAATCCGGGACCTTCTGAACCGAAGGTCTCAACGCTGACCATTCAGCCAATGATTCGAACTAAACAAAATCATTATTGAGTTTCATTATTTCTATCGGTATTAACATTCAACTTTCGCAGTAGACGTCACCAGTAAGCATACAACGTGTAGAAATACCGCCAACCGAGGTGTTCATATGAGGGTGAATTGCAGCGCCTCTAGCGGCAAATATAGCATCCACAGAGCGGACAGCTATGAGTGGCTATTGGGCAGGTTTTGTATTCATTCAGTGGCGACTGGTGGTTTAAAAGTTCAGTGGTGCACAATTTTTACCAATGATATAATATGATTACAGGCTAATTTTCAAATCTAGATACATCAACAATACTTTTTTATTATGAAAAATAAAACAAACATTTTACATTTCTACATTTCTATTTTCAGGAATATTACTATAACGCATTAACATTTTTTCATTTAAAACTCTTTTACCATACTGAAATGAAACACTTTGAGGCAGCCTAATTCCGGTATTGAAAAAGTATTTTTTTGTAATGTATCTGGTTTCGAAATTAAACGTCGCGTGGGCCTTCCATTCGTTTCACCTCGGATTGTTCCTTGGCAGTGCGTTGCGGAAACGGGCTAGACATTGAAGACTGCACCGAATTCATGATCTGAAATACCACTAACTGATAAAAACACAAATGCTGACACGAATGTTTACACAATGAAATCAGTAAGCTACTTAACTTGTACGCACATAACCAAGCTCACAACTATACTGAAAGAAATGGCGGTGTTTATTATCAAATTTAGAGACATTAGTTATATATCCAGCCACGGCCGACTTGATGCGTCGCTCTAGCCAGGAATAGCTCTAGCGCAGCGAGGAATCCAACCGGCCGTGATCCAGCAGGTGAACTTCCATCAGGTGTCGCTAGATGACACTCCTATTCTATAACAGAATCTCACATCGAGCAGCAACGGTCTCTAGCGACTTCGTTAGTAGTTGGTTACGTAGGAGCACGGCCGATTTGATGCGTCGCACTAGGTAGCACCTTAGCGCAGCGAGGGATCCAGTCGGCCGTGGTAGGAGGAGCCAGGTTGATAAACCTCCATTTAAGCAGGGTCTTACTAATAAAAAGTCCTTATACCGTTGTTTAACTCTTGTTTAGTTATACAGTGAATAAACCCTGTATAAGCGTTTTACATTTTTCTTACTAATAAACGAGGTATACGCATTGTATTACTACACAGCACGTATACACTCGTTCCAAGGAGTAGGAATCTCTTCCTGCAGTTCACTGACGTATTTCGCACGTTCACCGCCTTTATGATCGCTTCTGCTGGTTATCTACGAGCAAAACTTTCCGGAAAGTCGCACAGTAGCACAGCATATCGAAAAGGCAGTACTACAAAGTATGGAAATCATATTACGTACGGTTTTCAAGTTATACCATTTTTTATGTCAAGGAATATGTCCCTTATACTCAAATTTGAGAAAGATCTAAGATCTTTGTAGAGGCAGATAATGTATAATAAACTCGCAATTTAAAGTCTATTAAGCAGTAACACCAGATCAATTAAACACTGCAAGTACCATCTTTATGCTGATGATCTGCAAATTTATTACCACACTAGAACTAATAATATACAACAAGCAATATGTAATGTAAACGCTGACCTTGAGCAAATTAATAGCTATGCAATTAAAAACAACCTTAAATTAAATCCCCATAAAACGCAAGCCATTATCATCGGTACATCAAAGAATCTTCACATTTTAAAACAAAATTGCATTCCTCCCGTAACTTTAAATAATACTGTTATACCTTATTGTGAATCAGTTTCTAACCTTGGTGTTATTATAACGGAAACTCTAAACTGGTCAGCGCAAGTTAAGAATATCTGCAAAAAGGTTTATTGTGGCTTGCACCCCTTAAAACGTTTCAGAAATGTATTCCCTCGATCACTAAAAATTCAACTTGTTCGGTCATTATTATTTCCTATTTTTGACTACTGTGATGTAATTCTTACGGATATAACAAAAGAATTAAGCTTGAAACTACAACACACTCAAAATGCTTGTCTTAGATATGCTATGGATTTAGGGTATGACGCTCGAGTTTCTCCCTACTATAAACAATTATCTTGGTTACGACTAGACGACAGGCGTAAACTACATGCAAATACTCTTATGTACCAGGTACTTTCGGAAGACATCCCTGCTTATCTCTCCAGCAATTTTCGTCACCTTGGTTCTTTACATCTCCATGATACTCGCTCAGTGTCCCTCCTAGAAATACCTGTCCACCGAACAACCACATACCATCGATCATTTACTATCACCGCTTCGGGATGGTGGAATGCTCTTCCCAAAGACATCAAGGATGCTGCATCAAAAAGTATATTTAAAACCTCCTACCAGCAGTTCCTCGTTAAGTGCTTCCAGCAAGGTACAGTACCTGTATGAGTGGAACGAGTGATTGTGTGTGAAAATGATATGAGATTATTGCACAATAAAATAAATATTGGTTTAATATAATAATTTTAAATTAAATTAAAAACATCCACATTGTATTTACGAAGTAGAAGTAGTCTAAAAATAGCTAGTAGTAAGTACATTATTTAACTTAGATCTCGTCTTGCAAGGATACAATTAGTTAAATTTTCATTTAGTATTTTTATTAAGCTTACTAGTATTTTTACATTCTTATTTCTTTTGTTGTGTATTGATTTTTTTTTCCTCAAACCTGTATTATGTAGGCAGTTACTTTTTCTTTCATTCTTCTTTGCATGTATATATTCATATTTTTGTCTTAAAAAATTAGTGTTATTTGTCGTTCTTAGTATTTTAAGTTAATGTCATTGTATGGAATAATAATAATATGTGCGTGGTTAAGTGTAAGAAAGGGCCAAGAGCCCTAACTTCGCCACAGAAAATAAAGGCTTTATCTATCTATCAATCTATCAACACTAAGTGAGACAGCTGGAAATTCGGTTATACTGATATCAACATTTCTTCAGCTTGCTTGTGTAATGAACGCCAAAAAAAGAAATGGAATGGCTTAAGAAAAGATCAATAGCTCCTAACTGGGATAGTACAGAAAACGTAAGCAATTGTAATTGAATCGGCGAGTTGAAAAGTGTACACATTCCAAAATCCTTAGGTACTTTTCAGGAGAAAGGAAAACCTGTTTTGTAGCTAAACGAAAGGTTAGATCAAAAAAGTTTCTATTAGGCATTTATACATCATATTTCTACGTATTCAACTACAAAGTATGGAAATCATATTACGTACGGTTTTCAAGTTATACAATTTTTTATGTCAAGGAATATGTCCCTTATACTCAAATTTGAGAAAGATCTAAGATCTTTGTAGAGGCAGATAATGTATAATAAACTCGCAATTTAAAGTCTATTAAGCAGTAACACCTTATTACACAAACATACGCCCAACCATCATTTCTTTTATAGTTATTCAAATTCATTCCGTGAGACAGCTGGAAATTGACTTATATTGATATCAACATTTCTTCAGCTTGCTTGTGTAATGGACGCTAAAAAAGAAATGGAAAAGCTTAAGAAAATATCAAAAGCTCCTAACTGGGGTAGTACGGAAAACGTAAGCAATTGTAATTGAATCGGCGAGTTGAAAAGGGTACACATTCCAAAATCCTTAGGTACTTTTCAGGTGAAAGGAAAACCTGTTTTGTAGCTAAACGAAAGGTTAGATCAAAAAAGTTTCTATTAGGCATTTATACATCAGATTTCTACGTATTCAACTACAAAGTATGGAAATCATATTACGTATGGTTTTCAAGTTATGCCACTTTTTATCTCGAGGAATATGTCCCCTTGTATACGGTAGGTAGAGCCCTACTCAATTAAGAAAGACCTTTGTAGGGGCAGATAGTGTATAAAACTCGCAATATCAAAGGTCTATTAAGCTGTAACACATTTTTACACAAAAATACGCCCAACCATCATTTCTTTTAGTTATTCATTGTCATTCCGTCTCTTTAAAGTGTTTTACTTTACGAAGATGTCTAACTTCCATAACCTCTGAATGGTGTACCGTATGTCTTCTATGTTTAAAATATCGTGAAGATCATCAACGTTATCGTCATTCTTTCAACGTGTGTTCAATGTTAAATGGATAAGTCGAATATTTTACAACGATTATATTACTGTCGACAATAAATACCACGAAAATTAACTGCTCACTCGTTTCTTTTTTCCGCTACACGCTGCTATACAACGCTTATACAAGGGTCGTGGACTGTATAAGCAATTCAGTGAATAACTATAACAGATGTACACACAGGAGGCTTATACACTGTTTATTAGTAACGAATTTCGCGTATAAACCTTGTATAAAAGTTATACACCGTTTATTAGTAAGACGGGCAATATATAAGAAGCACTGATCTCTGGATGGCTGGTAGCTTGGGTAGCAGTAAGCCGAATAGAAGATAACTGGCGCAGTAGGATGGCAGTGAGCGCACGGTGCAGTAGACCACGAGGAGCGCGCTTGCTTTGTTTATGCTTAGTTCAGTGACGCCAGGCCTCTTGATTGTAGTTCCACGAGTGTTCTGTGCTTTGTTGTTGCAAAGTAAATAGTAGTGTATTTTACGAATTTAGGTTCGTTGCCTTGTAGTATACTTGTGGATTACAAGATTCAATTTAAATATGTATGTGTTTATCTGAGTCCGCCTCTGTGGTGTAGTGGTTAGCGTGATTAACTGCCACCCCCGGAGGCCCGGGTTCGATTCCCGGCTCTGCCACGAAATTTCAAAAGTGGTATGAGGGTTGGAACGGGGTCCACTCAGCCTCGGGAGGTCAACTGAGTAGAGGTGGGTTCGATTCCCACCTCAACCATCCTGGAAGTGGTTTTCCGTGGTTTCCCACTTCTCCTCCAGGCGAATGCTGGGATGGTACCTAACATAAGGCCACGGCCGCTTCCTTCCCTCTTCCTTGCCTATCCCTTCCAATCTTCCCATCCCTTCACAAGGCCCCTGTTCAGCATAGCAGGTGAGGCCGCCTGGGCGAGGTACTGGTCATTCTCCCCAGTTGTATCCCCGATCAAGAGTCTGAAGCTCCAGGACACTGCCCTTGAGGCGGTAGAGGTGGGATCCCTCGCTGTGTCCGAGGGAAAAAGCCGACAGATGATGATGTGTTTATCTGAAATATGAATGAAGAAACATTCTACGGGGTATTAACATACCGCAGTGTTCAGCTTATGGATGTACAAACAGAACCGATCAGTAGAAGGAGTAATCATTTCATCGGGGAGTTTTATACTGTACATAAGAATCTTCCTAGGGTAGTGTTTTGAGTTTTAGGTTTATTGTATCTTATTTCGCATATTCCGGGAGCAAAATGGCAATTAATTTTTGTAGGTTTCCTTTCTCGAGACCCGAACATCTAAGATCATCGATTAGGAGTATCAGGCGGGAGAATTGGGAGCCTTCTAAAACAGCTGTTCTCTGCTTGGATCACTTAGAGGAAGACTGTTTTGATAGAAATGGATAAACTGTACACCATAGAAGTGATGTACAGCCAACTGTTTTCAATTTTACTGAACATTAACTGCAAGTAAAAATTTACTTATATTTTTTTATTTCTCGTAATTAAACTGACGGTTTCGATGAAATAATTGATGTGACCTTATAACAATCTTAGAAAATGAAGTCTGGGGGAATTCTAGACCTTATTTACATCAGTAGTAATTATGGGTGGGAGAAGGGAAAGTGTGGTGGGTGTTTGGGGCTATCCCATTATACAATTCGTGGTATATGGGACTCTTAACTGGTGTTACTTATATCTGATGATGACTATCAATATCGCTTTGCTAGCTGAATTTAATTAAAGAGGTCTGTAATAGTAAATTAAGCTGCAGGTAATGTGATATATTGACAAGTTTTGAATATTTGCTGGTTTTATAAATGTGTACATTTGCTTCAATGATATTTTAATTTGATAATATGCGCGTTATTTCATGGAAACAGGAAACAGAAATTCATTATCAAGCACCGATTACGAATGTCGAATCTAGGCCTGTATAGTGAGCTACGTTTATAGGTACATCATTTTAAGAATGCATAATTTCATGGCATACATGTATACAATTTACAGCAATGTTTCCAGAAACTGGTTTTCACTTGTATTGTGTTACCGATCGCTAATTGCATGTATTCAGCACCTAAGTTAATATTTGTCGGCCGTTATTATACACTCATGTTTATTGCTATCCCGGAGATTTAGTGACCTCGGAATGACGTGTCAGTGATCCCAATGTCCTTATGCTTTGAGTGAACATGTCTCTATATTTTTAATTATTCCAATGCGCCATTAATTGCGACTTAAAATTGACTATATTATCATTGCTTCCCCATACGGAGAGCTCTAGGTTGGGTACGCCAACATGGCGAACCGCGCGCTCAACTTGGCGTACTTTCTCCTGCAGCAGAGACCTGCCATCAGCGATCCATGTATAGAGATCAGTGATAAGAAGCCACGCCTATGTTTTCCTCTTCCCGCGCACCCCTCGAGCAGCCGAGGTTTCATCCTACCTCAGGTTGACTTCCCGCTGCAAACTTGTCGGCTCCTGCAGTGAACATCTAAGAGTACCGGCTTGTAGTCTCCTGTAGTCAATATTTTGCTATTTCAAGCTCTTGAAAGGTTTGTCTTGTTGAATGAAAATACAGTAGTTGAGTAATCCAAATGATAAAACTTTACCTAAAATAAACATAAAAATTTAACGGGGGTAGCGCAAACCTGCAACCTTATGGAGAAACCGCCCCTGTATTCATTGTAGGCTAAGATCAGTCACAATCAGGTTGGAGAATTGCATTATAATGGATTACACTCACTCACCACCTGCCTTTTTACATCTTCAGAAAGACTGGCTTAGTGGTTTTCCCAACTGAAATAAACATAGGTCATTACAATGAGGTCAGTAGGACTGGCACGAATAAAAGCAATGATTTCCCATGAAATACTCGATCAAATGAAATACCACACAATGACCAGGCCGCAGACAGCCGTGATCCGTGAACACTCTTAGTCTTTTTCCGGAGGGGGTGGGGTCGAATAGTGGAGAGTCCCAGGGCAAAACTATGCCCTTTTACTAATCTGTTTCCTAGGATGGTGGTGGTGGTGATTATTGTTTTAAGAGGAAGTACAACTAGGCAAGCATCCTCTATATAACACTAATCAGAGAGAAAAATTGGAAGGGATCCGACACTTTGAAAAATAAAGATATCGGCCAAAGGAAGACAAGGGCCACGAAGGGCGTGAAAATGAAAGACTCCCTAGTCCTCGCAAACCTAATAGCGTCGGGGTGAGAAAAGAACAAGAGTTGACCAAGGGAGGTCAGATAAGATAGGTGAAAGTGAGGAGCCTGGCACAAGTGGAAGCAATGCCAGGACACAGCTAAGGGCCCCCTGGTCGCCAAACCACGCTCCAAAGTTCAGAGCCCCTGGGGCTCCTATTAGTCGCCTCTTACGACAGGCAGGGGATACTGTGGGTGTTAGTCTACCGCCCCCACCCCCAGGGGAATGTTTCCTAGGAGTACCCGATGAGTCGGAAAATCTCAATTCACTACATTGGTGGCGGAAAAATCTACCTGGCTTGGAGGCAAATTTCCTCCAAGCCAGAGGACAAACCCCCTCTTCACTGCTAATTTTGAATAAAATTAATGTTGAATTTAATAAAAGTGAAGAGGAAGAAGCTCTTTTTAAGAAGTGGCTCTTTTCAGGATTAAATTTTGAGTTATTTAGTGAAGCGTGGTGCTATAATTTGGAATATGCCTAAATTTTAATTCTAGACCAGGTCATACTACTGCTACTATTACTACTGCTACTACTAAGTGAGCCTCTGCCTTAAGAGTGCACACTGCTCATTCAAAACAGCGCGTCAGAGTACGGATCGAAAAGCTGGAATACTATGATGAACCAGAGAGGAATGACATGCTAAAGAAGAAAATTTTCAAACTCCCCAGCTATTTCCCGCCAATATTCAGTCAAGCTGTTATACTCGGTACCCGGCAGTAATCCCATCTATCGGAGTTGAGCGGCAGCATAAGAGACAAAGAACATCACAACAAACAATGGTCAATGTAATGTTATTGTTGATCAATATTATGCGCTTCCAATATTGTAGGCCATCACATTTAGTTTTCTTCTGACTCTGGAATACCACTCTTATCATAGTCAGTACCCTAAAATTGAATAAAACATAAATGGTCGGAAATCTATAACTTTTGTTATGTAGTACTTTTCGATAGGACCAATAACACAGGTATTTAAAAACTGAATTTTAGACGCCTTCCCCTAAACTACAATTTCATACAGGGCGAATAAAATTGTTTATAGCTTAGACCGTAGTTTCTTATTCCCCTACTCTATATACCGATTTTCATTAAATTATGTTAACCCATTTTCTCGTGGCTCGGCGTTGATATGGACTTGGTAACAAAAATACAAATTCATGAATATCTCTGTTATCAAAGTCAGTACGGTAACAATGTATGACATAAATGATCGGAAATTTAATTCTATGTAACTTTAGCTATGTAGTGTTTATCGATAGGACCACTAATAATATAAATATTTGAGAATTCAATTTTAGGCCTTCCCCTACCATTTCCCTCAGCGGGAGTAAAATGATTTATAGCCTAGATTGTGGCGGCTCATCCCCCGACTGCACATACCGTTTTCTCGTGATGCGTGTACAGACAGACAGACAGACAGACAGACAGACAGACAGACAGACAGACAGACAGACAGACAGACAGACAGACAGACAGACAGACAGACAGACAGACAGACATTACGGAAAAGTAAAAAGTACATTTCCTTGTTGCTATGGACATGACCGATACAGAAATACCATTCTATTCAAATTCTGAGCAATGTACAGACAAAACTCTTATTTTATATTTGTATAGATTTACTTTCTTACTTATTGTGTTCTCTTTATGCATTGCTTATTTTTTCAGTTTGTATCTTACTTCTTCATTGTGGCTTTGTCTCTTTCTCATTATCTTTACGCTCCGAATTTTATTCTATTTTATCTGTTGAACTCTGCTTTCTTTCTTCATTATATGTTGTCCAAATCTGTAATTTTCAGCTTATCTCTGATTTTATAATAGAATAGTACATTTCTTTTATTGTATTGTATTGTATTTCGTCCAACTGATCATACAGTGATATGGGACACGTCAATAATCATATTTACAGTAACAAAGGATAAAACTGTAATATACATGCCATGATAAATAAAGAGAAATATACAATGTGGTAAAGAGGCACAGATTTAAAAAGAAAAGTGATACATAAGTTAATTTTCAAGAGCTAAGTATTCTTCAATAGAATAAAAACAATGGTTAGAAACAAATTTGAATAATTCTTTCTTAAATTTTGAACATGGTTTTATCTGCTTAATGTAGTCTGGTAATTTATTAAATAAATGTACTCCTGCATAACTCAAACTTGATTCATATAGCTTAGTTTTGTGTGGTTCTATGTGCAGACTGTGTTTATTTCTAGTATTATACCTATGTACATCAGAGTTGATGGTGTAGCTGTTTACATTCTCCTTCATATATACAAGTGATGGAAGATATAAAGGCTAGGCAATGGTAAAATAAAATAAAGTTTAAAGTATTTCTTGCATCCGTACATTAATTATGTGGTTAAGTGTAAGATATGGCCACGAGCCCTAACTTCGCCATTGCTAAAGTCAATAAATAAAAATAATAATAATACTATTTCCACATGTGCCACAATATTTTTTTTAGTACAAATGTAAAAGAAAAAATCTCGCTCTATTTCTAGACTTAGAAATACATTTGAACGATCACACATGTTAACAGTGTGTTGGAATGTTGAAGTTTTCTCATAAAAAATAAAATGTCATGTATCATATCTTGTACATATTTTAGGAATACAACATTGAGGTTATGTGTTGGTAATTCATATTAATTTAGTCAAGTGGTTTATCTTCATTTGTTTTATTCTTTGGACATTTTTGAATTGCTATATGTGTGTGTGTAAGTCAGTTGTAGTCAACAGTTCGTAATAAATGGATGTGTCATGAAGCTGGTGTTTCAATGGTATAAGTTTTGTCCTAGACGTGGTGTAAGCGAGCAGAAATGAAGATATTTTCAACAGGTTATGGGCCCAGAGCTCCAGAGCGCCAAAACGCTGCAGTAAATTTCGGTCAATATAAGTGGAAATGGAGCAACGAGAATTAACGTCGGACGAAGCAAGTTGTGACATTATTGACGGTAAAAATGGCGACCTCGTGGACCGGTGAAGAAACACTGAATAGGAATGTGGCCAAGCTTACAGTGGAGAACTAATTTTCGTGGGCATTAAAGGTGAAACAAGAGCTGTTGTTGAAAGATGTATGGGAATCAATAATAGGGTATGAGGATACCCCAGGTTGTCAACTGCCTCAGACAGAAACGTGACGACGAGCGCGAAACAATGTGATCGCGTTAGCGGTTATTTTCAAATATGTCGGAGTAGATTTTGAAAGTGACATTGCAGATATTGAATCAGCGAAAAGGGCATGGGAAAAACTGGACGAGTTGTGCAATGACGGAGGGCTAGTGAATGGTGCTATGACCTTGAAACAGTTAACTCATTTTGTGAAGCCGAAGGACATGAGTGTTCAAGAATACTTCGCAAAAATAAATCAACTTTGGAGGAGAACTAGTAAAGCCGGATACGAATTCACAGGTCAACAAGTTGCAGGAATGATCATCGGAAATCTTACAGAGGAATATGCAGCTTGTATACCTTCCTTAGAAGCTGATTTGGCGAAACTGACCATCTCGAAGGTGAAGGCGAGATTACTCACGGAGGAAAGCAGAAGGAAACTTCAGCAAAATGGAGGAAAGGCTTATGACACTGGAAAACGTGAGGAGGATAAAGCTCAAGCCATGGTTGTTCAACAGAAGCGAGATAGCAAGAAAGAAGACGTGGGACGAGGAAAATATAGTTGCTACAATTGCGGTAAACAGGGACATGTATCGAAATATTGTCGCAGTACCCAAAAGTGCTTCAATTGTGGTAAGTCAGGACATTATTCAAAAGTATGTCCAACAATGAAGAGTGACGAACCATCGCAGGAGAGTAAATCAGTGAATGCGAGTGGAAAACTGGTAAGCTCAGAAATTATACATGTAGTAGATAAGGCGATGAGCATGGTCGTTTCTGTGGGAGCTGAGAAAATTAAAGATTGGTTGTTCGATTCAGGTGCGTCCCATCATATGTGTCCAACAAAGGAGATGTTTACAGACATGTTAACAAATGTAACCGGGAATGTAGAAATAGGAGATAACAGTAAGCTGGATATTAAAGGTATAGGTAAGGTAAAAGTAAAAATGTCCACAGGATGGACAATTACATTTACAGACGTGTTGTATGTACCAAACTTAGGTGCAAATTTAATATCAGTTGGTAAGTTAACCAGCAAAGGTTTCAAAGTAGGATTTGCAGGTAAGAAAGCAGTGGTTGTAGGTAAGAATGGAGATGAAACATTGTTTGTTGCACACAGGAGGAATGATGTGTATGTAGTACAAATAGAGGGGAGAAATGATATTGCAGCTGTGAGTGACTGTGATCAAATGATAGATCAAGAATGTAATAACAATGTAGTATTTAAAAGTGTTGGGCAGGTTAGGTTGTGGCATGAGAGATACGGACATGCACATTCTGAAGCCTTGTTTAAATTGCCTATGTTAGAATTGAAAAGGAGTAATGACATTAATACTTGTTCTGTATGCATTCAGGGGAAACTAACTAACAAGGAAGTACCTAAGTCTTGTGAGCGTAAGGTAGAAAAACCACTTGATGTTGTGCACACTGATGTAATTGGAAAAATTAGTCCACCATCACTTGGGAAAGCTCAATATGTTGCAACCATGATTAATGAATACTCCAGATTTAATGTGGCTGTATGTATGAAAAATAAGGATGAAGTATTAGAGGTGTTTAATAGGTATCAGGCAAATGCAGAAAAGTTACATGGTGTAGGAATTAAGGTGGTGCAATCTGACAATGGTACAGAGTATACATGTAGCGGGTTTGAAGCACAATTGCAAAAATGTGGTATTACTCATAGGAGGTCAGTACCGTACACTCCACAACAAAATGGATTAGCAGAGAGGCAGAATAGAACGATGTTTGATACTGTTAGATGTCTATTGATCCAGTCAGGGTTACCAAAGGAATTCTGGGGAGAAGCGGTAATGACAGCGGTGTACTTGAGAAATAGGTGCCCATCCTCAGCAATAAATTTTCAGATACCGTATGAACTGTGGTTCAATAGGAAGTTGGATCAGGAAGAAATAGGTAGATTGAAAGTATTTGGATTGCAGGCATGGGCTGTGAGGGCAGACAGCAGGAAGTTAGATCCCAGAGCAGAGCCATGCGTTATGATAGGGTACGAGACAGGTACTAAAGATGGATATAGGTTGTGGAGTCTTGAAAGGGAAAGAGTAATAGTGAGGAGAAGTGTCGTATTTGAGGAGCAGATATTTCCCTTTAAGGTGAAAAGTCCTGGAATTGATATCAAGGAAAAGATAAATGTACCAAAGGCAGAGGGTAGTGAAACATACTTTGACATACTGTGCACTGAAGATCCAGAGATAAAATTAGGGACTGAGTTAGACACAGAGGACGGAGAGGAAACATTGGCTGTTGAGCCAACGATCGGAGAGGAACAACTAGAGGTTGAGTCTATAGCAATACAAGAGCCAGGTAATAGTCTGAGAAGGTCAATAAGACAGAGGAAAGGTAAGACTTGTGCAGATTGTAAGGCAGTGATGGAAGTTAGGCATGCAAATATAGTAGAACCTAGAACAGTTGAGGAGGCTATGTCAAGCCAAGAGTCTGGTAACTGGATGGAGGCCATGAAAGTGGAGATCAATGAGATGAGAAAGAAGGATGTTTGGGAAATTGTAAAAAGACCAGAAAATGTCAAGATAATTAGTTCTAAGTGGGTGTTTTCATTGAAATATGACAGTGAGGGTAACATTCAGAAATATAAAGCCAGGTTGGTTGCCTAAGGTTTTAAGAGACAGATGAACCTTAGTTTTGACGAAACATTTAGTCCTGTTATAAAGAGGAAAACAATGAGACTGTTAATAGGTATTGCAGTACGTAGAGGCTGGACTGTAGAACATCTAGATGTAACTAGTGCTTACTTAAATAGTGAAATCAGTTGTACTGTATACATGGAGCAACCAGAATTGTTTGTAGAAAAGGATGTCAAAAACTATGTATGTAAATTGAAGAAAAGCATCTATGGACTACCTAATTCGAGTAAAGACTGGAATGCTTGTGTTGATGCTATAATTAGAAGACTAGATTTTAAGAGATGTATCAAAGAACCATGTGTGTATGTAAAGGAGTGTTGTATTATTGGCTTGTATGTTGATGACATTATTGCAATAGGTGACAAAGAGGTTGTTAAGTTGGTTAAAATAAGGTTGGCAGATGAGTTAGAGATTAAAGATCTAGGGAAAGCAACAAACTTATTGTCAATAAAAATAGAACAGACAAAAGAAGGGGTTATGTTGAGTCAAAGTTTATACATTGATAAATTACTTGCTGATTTTTCCACGAGGGACTGTAAACCGAGTAAAACTGTTTTACCAAGTGGGCATTCAGCAGCTGAAAATGATGAGCAGGAATTTGATTGTACCATTTATCGCAGTGCAGTAGGAAGTTTGCTATATTTGTCAAATAATACTAGACCTGACATTGCATTTGCGGTAAGTAAAGTTAGTCAGAATTGTCAAAAACCTACGATTAAAGATTGGAAAGAAGTGAAGCATATCATGAGATATTTATGTGGTACTAGAGATTTAAAGTTGTGTTTCAAAAATTGTGAGGAGTCAGTACAAGTGTTCTGTGGTGCAGATTGGGCAGGAGATACTAAGTCTAGAAGATCAGTGAGTGGTTATGTAACCACTGTGGTAAGGGGAGCAGTATCATGGTATAGTAAGAAACAGAGTTGTATTGCTAGATCTACCATGGATGCTGAATACATGGCAATGGCAGAGGTATCTCGAGAAGTAACTTGGATGAAAGATTTGCTATCAGAGCTAGGGCTGGAAAGCTTTATGGATATACCTTGTAAAGTTTTTGCTGACAATGCAGCAGCAATTAAATTGAGTAAAAATGATTTTGTGAGTTAAAGGTCAAAACATATTGACATCATGTACCATGTATGTAGAGAACTGGTAGAAAAGGGGTTAATTGAGTTTGTATATGTAGCATCAGAGAGAAATGCTGCAGACTTGTTCACAAAGAATTTATCAAGCAACAAGCTTAAGAGTTTGGATAAGCTTATAGGTTTGCGATGAGAGGACAATTGATTGAGGTGTTGTATTTTTATTTTTTTGAGAAAAGTGGGAAGTGTTGGAATGTTGAAGTTTTCTCATAAAAAATAAAATGTCATGTATCATATCTTGTACATATTTTAGGAATACAACATTGAGGTTATGTGTTGGTAATTCATATTAATTTAGTCAAGTGGTTTATCTTCATTTGTTTTATTCTTTGGACATTTTTGAATTGCTATGTGTGTGTGTGTGTGTAAGTCAGTTGTAGTCAACAGTTCGTAATAAATGGATGTGTCATGAAGCTGGTGTTTCAATGGTATAAGTTTTGTCCTAGACGTGGTGTAAGCGAGCAGAAATGAAGATATTTTCAACACAGTGGAGTATACAGAAGTTGCGGATGTGGTGACGGTAAATATAGGCATGACCTTCCCTTCTGAATAAGATGCTCTGATTATAATCGGCGAAGACGTTGACCTTTCAGTTCTTTAGGCTGTTTTAGTTTCGCACAACATCTTATTGGCGGAGAACACACAAGGAAGCTGTAAGTGGCCGTGACACATCTGCAGTTGTATTGGTCTCCTCCTCTATCTGGACATTATCCTTGTAACCAACGGTCTTTACATACTGTTGACTGAATACTTCTGCCTTTTGAAGATCTTCACATACTCACTCCCCTTGTTCATCAGTGATTCCTGGAATGTCCTCACTGGAACCTGAAACAGTTATACAGAATACAATTTCCGATCATCTAGGACTTATACCGTTTTACAGGGCCGAACATTGTTAACAGGGGAATACAGTTGGCGCGTAGTCCTCGGTCCACATGGTGAAGATGAAAACCATAAAGGAACGATCTCTTGAAGAACAAGACAATAGGGAGGAAGGACTGCCCTAATATCACAGAGTCGGAAGGTCCATGAACCTGATCAACAATAACATTACAATGACCATTGTTGTTTGTTCTGTTGCCGCTCATCCCCGAAAGATAGAATTTCTGCCTGCTTGAGTATTGGCGGGAATTAGCTTGGGATTTAGATAACTGACTGCCCCATCAACGATGGATACTACGTCCCACCAGCCGGAAACGCTGAGGTGCCGGAGTTTAGTTCCACCGGTAAATCTTCCAATACGAGACACCTTCGGATACCAACAGACTAAGCCGGAATTGAACCCACCAGGTGGTGTCCGCAATTGTAATGTAAGTTGTAAGAGCGAACACATTACACTAAATTTAGTGACTTTATCTTCACTGTTGTAACTCTAACAGAGGAAAGACAAGGCAGTGTAGGTGCTGGTATCCACACTCACACCACATCTTCCGGCTCTGCTTGAGAAAATCTCGTGGACCAGAAATCACTTCTTTGAAGCTGAATACGAACTGCCCTCCCTTGAGCAAGATCAACTAGCCAAAGCATGGGCGCCCGTATGACAGTTTGTAAGGGTGGGGGCTAGACCTGGAGGTACGTAGTATTTTTAATATTTTGGAAGATAAATGGCGACTTATATCCCCTGCCTCTTGGTGGGGCACGGTACTACCACTTCTACGTAATACCGACTTTTAAATCATTTTGTTGAAAGGAAAGCGCCTGACTACATTAGATTTTTGCCTTTCCCTCAGAGCTGGTGGTGGTGGTGGTGGTGGTAGTGTGGGGGAGGGGGTTGCGGCCCCACTAAGTACAGGAACAGAGCTAATCTTCAGTTCGTGTGACAACGCTTGGTTTTGGAAAACATTGATCCAACAACAGCAACAAGTGAATTTTTCCAAGTTATTTTTCAGATCCAAGCAGTTGTAATAATTATCCAAGGGTGACCTTTTATCATTCCTCTGCATGTATAAAGTATCTTTATGTAAATTAAGTTAAGAAAGTACAGTAAATATTTGTCCTAAATTATACGAATAAAATCAAACATGGTATCATTACAAAATTCTGTCTTTTGTTTACTAAATGCGGTATTATCAGCAATCAAGTGAAGTACATTCCGTTACGAACCTACGAGCAATACAGACTTACATACTGATCCCCCATTTAGTTTCTTCTTATGACAGAGAGGGGGTATTCTACCGCCCCCACCCGCAAGGGGAAGGTGTCGTGTGCTAGGGACGGCTCAGACATGTTAAGCCAAGAGTATCATTTCTTGAAGATTAAGGACCAGTGACTCAGCCGAAGATCGAACCCACGAGGGTGAAGAAGCTGACCATTACCATTAGCGCCAAACCTTGTAGTATCATTTCGTGCGTGCTGTAGTTGTCGCGTATTCTCCCTGTCAATCGCGACAGGACTTCCTCTCACACGCCAACAGAGTCCAGTACGTAAATAGCAATTATCTCAGTAGTTTTCCGGCTTGTGTTCCAAGGAGGTTTGATGCTGCCAACGTTCCAGCTGATACCGCCGGCACATTTGTTTATCTCTCGACAAAATTCATTAAAAACGTGACACCATTTACCATATTATTGTCAGTGATGACACACAATGTTTTCAATCCACGTAAAGACATCTTTACACAATACCTCTAAGTTCTTTAAATGGGATCTTAAGACTTATTACGACTTTTTTAAACACCAAAGACAAAAGGAACAACATACGCTGTTTATTCCTGACTATTTTTATGGTTCATTAACATGAATTTCTTTACTTGAAGATTCTCGAATTTTCGCTCTCAGAATCTTGAACAACATACTTAAAGAACTGTGTGTTCACATTTCCTGAAGGAGATACTTAGGCGGATAATGTTCTCAAAGATCGAGAGACCGAACGAGTGATTGCGTGGGTTTGGTCAGCTTACATTCGGGAGATTGTGCGTTCGAACCCCACTGTCGGCAGACCTGAATATGGTTTTCCGTGGTCCCCCATTTCCCATCAGGCAAATGCTGGTCTGTACCTTAATTAAGGCCTCATCGCTTCACTCCCAATCCTAGCTCATTTCTATCCCATCGTCGCCATAAGACGTAAAGAGAATTGTAAAAACGATATCGCGGGCGTGGAAACGAGGAAATGTTAGCCTACTTTAAACTTATGACGTCTTAGCACTTCGTACACTAAAAATAATTTAGTACAGTTGAGAAACCACTTAGATCTCGTACAACTTTATAAGACTGTCATCACAATTTTCAGCTGCTTCCCACAATGATTTCAACAGTTGTAACGAGGCATCAATATGGGATACAAGACCGCTCGTGTTATTGAGATCATCCGGTGAACGTTATTATCAGAAGAAGATGTATGAGAGATGCCTTTGGTGGCGGGACCTTGTGTTTACAGTGCACTATGTCTTCTGGTATGGGCTAGAGCAATCTTGTTACTTTCATTGACCTGTCTCAGCTTTATCCTTGGCTTTGACAAAATGAAAGTGACTGAGGTATGAGTGATGCTAGTAATGCCATTCCTTTTGAAGCCAGTCCCTGCTATGAATGGTGTGAAAATATTGCTCATAGGGTCGGTTGGTGCATGCATTTCAGTGGGCTTGGCAGACTGATATGTAATAGCAACTTATGGCTCGGTGAGGAAAGCAACGGGAAACTACCTCGCTCCTCATTTCCCTAGTACGCCTCTTCAGTGATGCCTAGGCCATCTATGACAGCTGATGGCGGAGCTGTTGAGGATCCAACCAGCCTTCAGGCTGATGACTAAAAATATATATATATGAGAGACGAAAGCTGAGTCCATTCTGTAACTAAAAATTTTGAAATGGCACCCATAAGAGTATAGGACATTCTGAAATCCCTTGATATGCTCCGGCACTTGTGCAAACGTTCCCCTGATATCTCTGAACGTCAGGTAGCACCACAGTCAAAATTCACAGGGATTCACATCGGGTGATCGGAGAGGCCAAGCATGTGGACACGACAGTCTAAGAACACACGGCTTCTCTTATAAACCCAGACGGAGCGCACGATGTTTCTATTCTGCACTGCAGCAGCTGCCTACGCTGCGCGCGGCCCTGCTTTAAACGTGTATAGCATATTATATGAAATCTTACCTTATAAAATATGCTAGAAGTGTCATCCTGCATAAAGAGGGACCTCATAAACACTATTAGGATTTTCTGCACACCAGTAGCGAGTGTTATGACTGTTCACACGGCCATTAAGATGAACCAGGCCTCATCGCAAAAGAACAAGCTCTGGGTCGAATAAACGATCATTCAGTGATGCAAGATACCACTCATACGAGTAATACCCCACTCTCGTGGCTGCATCAGCAGGTTTTAAACAATAGGCCCGTGTAAACCTGTAGAGTTTGATGTGTAACAGCTTTGTAGCTCTGTGTGCACAAGAAAGCGAAACCCTACTTGTGCTAATTTTGTGAGTGATTTATTAGGTGACCATTCCAGATTCGCACCAGTGTCATCAAGCTTTTCCTTCAATAAAACTTGTCATGTGCGCGCATGTTTTTTATTGAGCCCTGTGAGCCAGTAGATACAAATGTATTTACGATCACGTTAATCTGTGCTCGTGAAGGTGGCACTTCGCCAGGAAATTGCTGAATAAACGCATCGCGTCCCCGTCGAACCGACTCGAACTTAAAATAAATTTTACATAGAAAATAAAGTGTTGCAATGGTAATTGTCTTGTCATGTTAACAGCTGAGATTTAGACTGGCTGTTGATGCTGGGTCGAACAGGTGCACGCTCCTTGCGCGCGCCTCCCGTACAGCTGCTTAGGTCTGGGAGAGTAGAAACGCCGCTGGACGCTCTGGGTTTGTAAGAGAGACCCTGTGTGATGGTCACCAAATGTGTTTCGGAGAAGCTCTCGAACCTGAGAGCAATGCGCTGTGGAGCCTCATCCTTCATAAAACATTAAGGTCCAATGAATCTCTCTCCTGTAAGTCGGGAATCAGACGTAGGCAAAAGAGAGAGCAGTAAGGTTGGCTCGCTACAGGTCCTGAGACCTTTAAGAAAAATTATTCAGTTATGAAACTGGTGGTAACATTGCACTACGATGTCAGACTTTCACTCTGCAGAGTAACATCGTCCATGCTAATTGGAGGAGAAGTATTCCTGAGTGTTTACCACTACCACAGGAGAAAAGTATTCTTCTTACGATGGTCCAAGTCCGGGTGTCTTCAACGTCAACCCTCCCGAGGAACCAACATTCTTGTACGATCCGCGGTACAAGTTGCTGTACGGTATGCATCTTGTTTGTGGACGCGGCGTTGTCTGTCGCAGCAACAGCGATTTCTTAAACCATATTTTGCACAACATATTGCCGTATGCTTACCGCTGTGACACCCACCTTCAGAGCTTCACAGAGCTGGTGTGGAATGAACGCCCCTCGGTAATTCTTTCACGCGACGGCACTCTGGAAGTGCAGCCGTAATGGTGCTAGTAGCGAGGTCACTCAAGCGGTCTTCTAACCAGATACCAGGTTTCTCAATCATCTTGCCAGATCAAACCAAAATCAGTCCCACAATGCTGAAACCTCAACCAAATCGTCAAACCCGCCCAAAGAGAAACCACCAGTACCTTTACAGAAGCACTGGAAACGGACAGGACACCGAAGCGAGACGCCCACATGCTGCAAAATACATACTGTACGTTTTTCAACATTTATAGTGCCAGTAACAGCCAGCACGCGTGAATTAATAAGGTTCTCGTGTAATAGTAGCGACTGGGCCCACTGATGCTGATTCCGCTACTCCTGAAGTTAAGCAACATTGGGCATGGTCAGTAACCGGATGGGTGACCATTCAGGTGTAGTACCTGCCGTTGAAACAAAGCTTATTAAAAAATGGACACACAGCCACGGTGCAACACACAGCGAGTTCAATCATGCCAAATTACCATCTATAAACGGACTACTCATACGAATGCCACTTTTCAATTATTCTTATACTTATTTCCCAAACAGCCCAGGTGAGGATCGCTAAAGCGAAACCGGTACTGGGATCTAATCTAAACTACTGCTCAATTTGGCGTTTTTGGCTGCGGGAATACCAGAGCAAGCGTTGATTGGCTATTGAGTGGGTGACGTCGCAGCGCGTGACTTGCGGTAGTTGTGTCCACCATTTTGCTCTGACTTGTGCGGGAGGTAGTTTACACGATGGTCAGTCACGGCACTAAAGGAAGCGATCAACTAAGCACATTTTCTAGCTCCAACATATTCCTACTCAGCTTGGTACGCATGCTACACCATGTTAAGTAGGGAAAATTGAATTGTAGGTAACCCACTGATATTTTGAGTCATCCAAAAGTAACCAAAATTCAAGTAAATACTTACTTTTCTTCCCAGGTAGCTTTCGCGTTATGCCCGAAATGGAAGTCTTAACCCTCAAGCACACGCGCCAGATCTTAGGACGCAGACTCACGTGTGGGGGTGCTTTCCACCCCACATATCACTGTATTGTAAAATATGAATTACTGTATTAATTGGAGGTTTTAAGACAGATTATGTAAGAATGACTCTTTCTGCGTGGATCCAGCCAGAAAGGTACAAGAGCGGGGAGAGCACAGGAAAGTTATTTGTACATTTCATTAGGAAATAAAATGACCTGGGGTGGATTCCACCCCATACGCGTGTGTTTGAGGGTTAACAATTCTCTGGAGCAGGTTAGTTGTAATTCCTCCAATGGTCGACCGTAGGCCAATATTGAAAATATTGGAAGTTGAGGATGGTTCACATGAAGAAGGATTCTTCACAATACCAACTGAGACATTATCAACCTCACAGAATCTTTCAGTCCTGAGCCTGAGATTTCAGAAATGCTACCACTGCTTTCAAAACTACGAATACTCAACCTACATGGTTGTAACTTACATAAAATTAAATAATATTACTTCGTCGGGTTTCCAATGCTTTGAAAAATTACTCTTCCCCAAAATATGTTGACTTAGTTGATCGAAAATATTTTCCGCCCCTTGAAAAGAATAAAATTATTAGATTTATCATCGAACAAAGTAAGAAACTGGCCTTTGTTTTATGGCACCTCCTTTATACCTCTGGATTTCTTATTCGATGTGCATAGGCTAACTTAGGTAACAATAGAACGACCGTTCAGATTTTAAATCTTTCTTCCAAGAGAATTTCATATGGGGAGGAAAAGTACGTATTATCACTTCAGAGCATATTATCACTTCAGAAATCTCTCATCCCCATGATGACCAACGCTACCAACTCAGTACGTACCTCGTCGAGGCATGAGATTTTCTCTGCCCATCACTTCGTTGCTGCTACCCTCAGATTCTGCAAAAGCTAATCATTTTTTAAGATCATGGGATACCGACTACTCAAAGAACAGAACTGAGCACCGCATTCCTTTTTATTCCGGATCTCATAGGAAGTTTTTAAATCATATTCTTCAAAATATTTCGTTGGTGCACAACTTGTACGGCGAAAGAGCGACAGTGGTGCGAGAATCACTGTCAACAACTTTGAGAATACAACTGAATATAGTTCTCTTATGAATTCCGCCGGGCTGAGTGGCTCAGACGGCCTTCTGCCCCCAACATGGCAGGTTCAACCCTTGTGCCACCCTACTTTGTGTGCTATATATATACTGACTTTATAGTTTTGGTGAACTTACCTCTTCATCTCTACTCTGCATATGTTTCCGCGTTTAATCCTCCACTCGCTCCCGCTGATACTCGCCTGGTCATCATGTTTGATGCTCATCTGTTTCCTGCGCTGACGTCATATGCCACCTGCTCGGCTGTTTGTCACTATACATTCTCTAGAATGATCTCTTCGCCTATATATTCTCGCCACCCTGCCTATTTCGGCAGGTGGAATCGACAACTGAAAAGAGCATAAGACCTCGTCGAGGCATGAGATTTTCTCTGCCCATCACTTCGTTGCTGCTACCCTCAGGTCAGAGATATGGAGACCTTATTCAAATTTTATTGATAACCTTTCTTTTCTACGGGCGTCTTGGCGAGAGTTGGGGAAGTGATCTGCGCTTTGTGCACAATCAAGACATTTATGCTAAGAACTTACCTTTATTCGTGTCAAATTGCTACCATAACCTCTATCTGACGTACACTTCGCGTTGTGTTCTTTGGTATCCTATTTCTCCCAACCTGACCCTGGAACGTGTGATCCTAAGCATGTACTATGATCCCTTTGATCAACCTTTTCTCGCGTCTTATGTTAACGAATTTTGTTATAAACTATTTCTTCTAAAAATGTACTTGGAGTTGTTGATAACGCTTTTCGTCTAAATCACATATTTATCCATCAGTGCATTTATTTAGCACGTTTACTTTTAGCATCGCTGTTAGATTTACTTATTATATTTGGAAAATCTATTATTCATCAACAAGTTTTAAATATATTAACGTACTTCAAGTTGGTATCCCTGTTAATTATCAGCCATAATTTGAGAATTCATGTATATCGTAAAATTACTTATATCTATTTGTACATTCCATTTTCATTGTACAGTTTTTTTAATCTGTAGTCTATTTCTCTTAAATTGTTTATCATCTAAGTTAATATACATTTATTTGTGCTTCCCATTTTCTCAATCTTGGCAAACATTAATTAATCTCTAATTTTACCGTATAGTTTTTCTATTTATAAAAACATAATAGTCCTGCCAAATTGTTATTGCTAGAGTATATATTGTTATCTTTCCGCTGGTTCGAAAAGAAAAAATAAATATACATGTTATTTGAAACCCTATTATCTTGTTTCACCCTTATGCATATCGGTCCTGACGGTCCTTTTTTTCTGAGCCCTTCTTACTATTCCACTGCGCACTGATATACATTTACTGAGACTTTATTGATAATTAGTCTTCGTTTACATTAGCGTCATCTCCTTGGTGACGTTACTAATTCATAGTATTATGTCCTTTACACATACCCAAATGAAAGGCGTAACAACTGGTAGCAGAGTATTTCTGGCCTATTTATGTCAACCTACTACCCCCTTTTGTAACTTTCTTGTATGATTGTCACCTGTTCCTTTTCCTCCCTTTTTGTATATTCATTCGCACTACAGTTAATTTCTTTGAAACTTTACTTATCATGGCACATTTTTCTGACGATTTTGTACATATTTTAGATTTGTCTACCTCCAATATTGCTCTGCCACAGACTCAATCTCTACCAAATGTTAACGTCCCTAATTTTCGGGATACTTCATAGTTAGAAATGACCTATTCACTTCCTATTTATGAAGAGTTAGAGCTTTTCGTCAAACACTCAAGCCCTGTGTCTAATGAAACAGAAGCATTTCCTAAAATACAGTACATGCGAAGCAACCTGACCCTGGACACCAATCTCAGAAAATACATTTTCCTCCTACTTCTGTACTTCAACCTGACATTTCTTTAGGTCTTCCAAATACAGCTTTACACCATTCTCTTAACTTTCACATAATAAAACAAGCTCTTCTTCAAGTCCCACATTTAACTGCCACTGATCCAAGAAGTTTAACCTTATGGTTATTTTTTCTCGTAAATTTTTGCAAACTCGCTTAGCTCCATTTCCTCAACTTCTTATCTTATTGCACTCCAAGATTTCTACATATTTAGGCAAATTTTGGTTAACGAATATGCACCGTTTCCAATTCTGGGAAGATTTGCGAGATTCCCTTCATAGACACTCCCTTCCTTATGAAATCCGCCACAGTTTGAGTCTGGAATTTATTCGTAGGCAACAGCGTCCTCATGAGTCTACTTATGATTATATTGATACTATAATAGCTTTTACATATATATTGTATTAGCATTTATTGTTGAACATAACAGGCGTTCAGCCCAAATACATGTTCACAATACAATAATAATAACAACAATATAATAATAAAAAAATAATAATCTGTATACTAACTCGATACCTTAATTATGGTGAAGTATAGTGGGAAGGTAGGGATGAAATGGCCTCATGGAATAACGATGAGATTAGCATAGTGTTGGTAAGGTACCTTCAGATTGGACAAAAGCAGTAATTGCACCTGTCTTTAAGCAAGGGAACTGGAAGGATTGCAACAATTATCGAGGTATCTCTTTGATTAGAATACCAGGCGAAATATTCACTGGCATCTTGGAAGGGAGGGTGCGATTAGTGGTTGGGAGGAAATTGGATGAAAACCAGTGTGGTTTCAGACCACAGTGGGGCTGTCAAGTTCAGATTTTCAGTATGGGCCAGGTAACTGGAAAATGCTACGAGAGGAATAGACAGTTGTGTTTATGTTTCTTAGATCTAGAGAAAGCATATGAGCAGGGTACTGAGGGAAAAGGTGTTCACCATACTAGGGGACTATGGGATCAATGGTAGATTATTAAACTCAATCAAAGGTATTTACGTTGACAATTGGGCTCCAGTGAGAATTGATGGTTTAGGGTACTTATTAGGGTTAGGCAAGGATGTAATCTTTTACCTATGTTGTTCGTGGTTTACATGTATCATCTGTTGAAAGGTATAAAGTTGCAGGGTGGGATTCAGTTAGGTGGAAATATAGTAATTCAGGTGAACTCATAATAGATCCTAGGGAATCACTGGACAGGTGGAGGGAATATTTTTAAAATCTTCTCAACGTAAAATGAACAATGGAGCTCAAGAGGAAGAGGAAAATGAAAGGTATAAAGTTGCAGGGAGGGATTCAGTTAGGTGGGAATGTAGTAAGCAGTCCGGCCTATGGTGATGACTTGGTCTTAATGGCAGATTGTGCCGAAAGTATTCAGTCTGATATTTGCAACTTGAAAATTGGTGCAATGGTTATGGTACAAAAATTAGCTTTTGGAAGACTAAATTGATGTCAATATCTAAGAAATTCAACAGATATGAATGTCAGATTAGTGATACAAAGCTGGACCAGGTAGAAAATTTTAAGTATTTTGGATGTGTGTTCTCCCAGGATGGTACCTAATATAGTAAGTGAGATTGAATCAAGGTGTAGTAAAGCTAATGCAGTGAGCTCGCAGTTGCGATCAATAGTATTCTGTAAGAAGGAAGTGAGCTCCCGGACGAAACTCTCTTTACATCGGTCTATTTTCAGACCAACTTTGCTTTACGTGAGCGAAAGCTGGGTGGACTCAGGATATCTTATTCATAAGTTAGGAGTGACAGACATGAAAGTAGCGAGAATGATTGCTGGTACAACTAGGTGGGAACAATGGCAGGCGGGGTACTCGGAATGAGTAGGCTAGATAAAGGTTGAGTTTGGAATGAACTCGATGGATGAAGCTGTACGCATAAACTGGTTTCGGTGGTGGGGTCATGTGAGGCGAATGGAGGAGGATAAGTTTCCTCTGTTATGGAGGGTAACAGAAGAAAAGGGAGACCAAGACGACGATGGTTAGACTCAATTTCTAACGATTTAATGATAAGAGGTATAGAACTAAATGAGGCCACAGCAATAGTTTCAATTAGAGGATTGTGGCGACATTTAGTAAATTCACAGAGGCTTGCAGACTTAACGCTGAAAGGCATAATGATGATGTATGAATGTCAGTGGCGAAGCGAGCTAGTACCCACTGTTACCAATGGTAAGTGTTTGAAAATATAAAAATCGAATATTCTTTATTACTAATATTTAATAATCTTGTTTCTTCGCCTGGACGTGCCGCGAGAACTCTCTTGCAGTAAATCGTCTCCGTCAAAGCTGAGCGAGGGGCTGTTACCAACTCCATACAGTGGTTATAGTAACAGCTAGGAGTCCTGTCACTTCAACCCCAAGAATAAGTGAGGTGGCGGGCCCAGAATATTCATGTATAATAGAAAGCTTAATGAATACGCCATTTGCGTTAAGAACGTTTGAAGAAAAGAAAAACACAAGTGGAAAATATAGACCCAAGCCTTCTCTTAAAAATTTAGTCAAGGAATCGAAAAGTACAGTAGGTTATTTTCATGACTCGTGGTACTTAGGTCTGGATTGGTTATGTGGTTGTGCAAAAATTAATAAACTGTACTGTTGGTCATGGATTCTATTTTCCTCAGAGAGGAATGCTTAGAATAAAGACGGTGTGGACATTTTAGATAGATATACTCTCAGAAGGAGTGTGGTGACACTTTTCGAAACGTCACGCGTCGCCACTAATGTATGTATGTTATTATTTTCAGTTCGAATGACAGACGTTTCCTTCACACCCGGCTCGCACCGTTTGTGGAGAAAGTGCAGGAGCAATATTGTGTATGTCTTCACGAACGTGATTTTCCTTTGGGGTCACATATCGTGTCCATACAACACAGTCGTAAAACCATCCTTGTGCTGTCATTAATAGCAAGGTAACTTACTGGCGCTGTCTACATCAAATAGCTCGACGAGGCACCTCATTCACAGTCAACAGGAGCATTTTTATGTTATGTTTATGTCTAGTTTTCATTGCGAAAGGACCGTTACACTTGTTTAAATGTTTTTAATTTGCAAGTGGTGGAAATGGCCAATCACAAGATGTTCAATGAAGACGAACACTTCTTGATTCTGTTCCAGTTCGGGGCCTTGGACCGAAATAAACTGCCACGTCACCTGCAGTTCTTGATGGATACAAGGACGTACCTGGTGTCGCCTTCACCTGGACGGAGCGATGAGGAAGAACTGAAGAGATTAAAGAGCGCGCTAGGACCAAGCATCTTCCAGACGAGAGCTCCTTCACTTGCCGAAGTTATGGAAGACTACTGAGCTAAATGAACCAGCAAACCAGGCTGATCATTATGTCCTTGTTGCTCTTTATTTCGGGAGCTGTACTAAACCGAGGTAGTAACTTCCAAGAAAGAGGAACTTTATCAACATTTTTTCTAATCACTGGCCTGATATATTTTGAACACATCTTTATTGGGGAGCAATGATACAGAGCTTACTGTACTGTGAAATAACTCATCCTTGCTGTATGTAGACTGTGTCAGTGACATGGTAAGGGGCCTTTTGGCGTGATAACGTCACACATGAAATAGCTTCTCGAACTACACTTTTTGTTATCTTATAGTTGTTAATGATCAAGACAAGTTATAGTCAATTAAACAGAATTATTAGTGTATATCATGGGAGGCTACTGACAAACATGAGGGATATTGGACTAGAGAAAATAGTGAACGGAAATGTGACTACATTTCTAGGAATTAAAACTAAGAAAATTACGTAAATCACTATCTGATTCTTTAATTCTTACGAGGGAGGATCCGCAAGGCAATATTTTTGGACCTTATGTTTCGTTATATATATTAACCAGCAGTTACCGCGGCTTCACTCGCGTGGATTTCGTAATTTGATCAAACTAATCGTTCCTCGGTACTGTACTAAGACATTGTCTGAAAATCCCTAAAGTATAAAAACTCACCGAAAACTTGAGTTGCATTTACCCCAGAAACTCTTTGTAAACGACGGTTGTGGTATTGCCTTTTGGGGCTAAGATGACCATGCAACATATATCCACAGTTTCGAAATATAGAAATCGAGTATTCTTTATTAGATTATGACTAATATTACAAACAGTCTGATCTCAAGTCGAAAACACAATTATTGTTTTTAGGGGAGATTCCAAATATGTACGGTGTTTTCGCGTCTGTAACATCCCATCAAAGTGGATTTTCTGACAACAAAAAAATACACGTTTCTTTATTTTTAGAGGAGTTTCCAAATAACAATTTTCACACCTGTAACATCTTCAGTTTTTCAGAAAGGAGCATCCTCGTAAAAATATATTCAGCTCTTTTCACTTCTTATAACCCCCGTTAAGTGCCTTTTCCGAAAACAAATAAGTACGTGTTCTTGTGTTTTTAATGACTTTCCAAATACCATGTTTCATGTCTAACATGTTAGGTTTTGACATACACTGCAGATATACCGTTAATCATTTTAAAAATTCAGCCCCATTCTCCCCTTAGCGACGGGATATCCCAAAATCCTCCCTTACTGAGCCCCTACATTGTAATATAAATATATCCCCAAAATCTCATTTCTTTATGTCCAGTAGTTTTGGCTCGAAGATGAAGTCAGTCAGTCAGTCAGTCAGTCAGTCAGTCAGTCAGTCAGTCAGTCAGTCAGTCAGTCAGTCAGTCAGTCAGTCAGTCAGTCAGTCAGTCAGTCAGTCAGTCAGTCAGTCAGTCAGTCAGTCAGTCAGTCAGTCAGTCAGTCAGTCAGTCAGTCAGTCAGTCAGTCAGTCAGTCAGTCAGTCAGTCAGTCAGTCAGTCAGTCAGTCAGTCAGTCAGTCAGTCAGTCAGTCAGTCAGTCAGTCAGTCAGTCAGTCAGTCAGTCAGTCAGTCAGTCAGTCAGTCAGTCAGTCAGTCAGTCAGTCAGTCAGTCAGTCAGTCAGTCAGTCAGTCAGTCAGTCAGTCAGTCAGTCAGTCAGTCAGTCAGTCAGTCAGTCAGTCAGTCAGTCAGTCAGTCAGTCAGTCAGTCAGTCAGTCAGTCAGTCAGTCAGTCAGTCAGTCAGTCAGTCAGTCAGTCAGTCAGTCAGTCAGTCAGTCAGTCAGTCAGTCAGTCAGTCAGTCAGTCAGTCAGTCAGTCAGTCAGTCAGTCAGTCAGTCAGTCAGTCAGTCAGTCAGTCAGTCAGTCAGTCAGTCAGTCAGTCAGTCAGTCAGTCAGTCAGTCAGTCAGTCAGTCAGTCAGTCAGTCAGTCAGTCAGTCAGTCAGTCAGTCAGTCAGTCAGTCAGTCAGTCAGTCAGTCAGTCAGTCAGTCAGTCAGTCAGTCAGTCAGTCAGTCAGTCAGTCAGTCAGTCAGTCAGTCAGTCAGTCAGTCAGTCAGTCAGTCAGTCAGTCAGTCAGTCAGTCAGTCAGTCAGTCAGTCAGTCAGTCAGTCAGTCAGTCAGTCAGTCAGTCAGTCAGTCAGTCAGTCAGTCAGTCAGTCAGTCAGTCAGTCAGTCAGTCAGTCAGTCAGTCAGTCAGTCAGTCAGTCAGTCAGTCAGTCAGTCAGTCAGTCAGTCAGTCAGTCAGTCAGTCAGTCAGTCAGTCAGTCAGTCAGTCAGTCAGTCAGTCAGTCAGTCAGTCAGTCAGTCAGTCAGTCAGTCAGTCAGTCAGTCAGTCAGTCAGTCAGTCAGTCAGTCAGTCAGTCAGTCAGTCAGTCAGTCAGTCAGTCAGTCAGTCAGTCAGTCAGTCAGTCAGTCAGTCAGTCAGTCAGTCATGAACTCGACTCCTTGGATGTTGTCATCCTGTGTAGAGTAATACATAAGTAACATCGACCGCAAAAGGACCTCGAGGAGGTTGTGCGATTGGCAGCAGACAGTGAATAGTTTCACGAAAAGAAAAGTCCTCTGAGTTTTATTTACTGTGTTGATTAGTTGAGTGTAATGTTTGTAGTTACTAGTTACGGTTGCCAAATGATATTCTGTTTATGTTGTGTGCGGTTCCTTTTACTCTGTGTCTCATTAAAGAATGTGTGAAGGGAGGATGTTTCTTGATATATTACATGCGGCGACGAGGATGGGATTCGAACCCATTGCCTTGCACGTTTCCTAATGTTGTTACCACAGTCATTGAGAGCCAGTACACTTCAGAAGTGTTTAAACATTTCTGTGAGACAAATGGCATTATCCACAGAATATCTGCACGGGATCGTTCCTCAACTAATGGAAGTGCTGAAAACGGCGTAAGACATTTCAAAGAGAGTTTCAGTACGTATGAGGAGAACAAGACAGATAACTGGAACGTTGGCGGAACAGTCCCGGGTTCGGCAATTTCAATCTCGTCTGATTAACTATTCCGGCTCGGGGATTGGGTAATTGTTGCTCCAACGCTCTCGTCTTCAGATTTGCCACAAAGCACGCAATAGTGATTACATCCTTCCGCACAGGCTTGGTGTCAGGAAGGACATCCGGACATAAAACAGGGTAAAGTCCTCTTGTGAGTCACTGCTCGCACTCGCGGCATCACGGGTTTGGAAAAAGTGGTGGAAGAAGACGAACGAATGGAAACTTACAAATAGTTGAAGGTAGAACAATACTTGAGGACACACGGATAGGACAAATATTGAAATACCATATGGATTTATTGGAAAAATGAAATGTCCCTCACGTAGCTGTCAACTTGCTTTCGGGAAAATATTAAAAATCATAATTGAGCGCCTTTTAGAAGTCCATCTGTTTCGTGTACTTCAAACTGTGTTGTGGAAGAAGTTTGAACGTTTACCTTCAGATGTCTCTACTGTGGACTTAGGTGCCCTTCTAATGAGAGGATGGAAAATTAATTTTCAAGAGAATTTTGGTACTTTTAAGTTTTCTAAACTGAATCGTGTGTAGATTCTTTTTGGTGTTCTAAGGTTACTAGCACTTCACCCTCTTTCCTCTTCTTAAAATTTTAGCCAATCAGGAAATCTGGGATATTGATTTAATGAACCAATAGAAAGGTCTTCGGCCCAGGGAGCTCTGGAACCTTCCTCTCCGCTATAAAAGCTGGAACCTATTGGGTCATGTTGTCTTTTCCATCGCTCCAGTCAAGTTAATAGCAAACATCTTTTTATCATGTAATAGTTTCTGAAAGCTAACTTGAGGGGAAGGTTTCGAGATTCTTTCGTAATGTAAAATTCAATATTTCAATGTTAATTTTCAAACTAGTCTTAGGACTTTATTCTAACTTAGGGATGTGAACCCTCTTTTCATTCCCATTCAACTTGGTACTGGGGTGACTATGATTTCGAAAACCTTAAAATTTATCTCTTCCTTTTGTAATTTAAAATGTTTTTCTCCTTCTAGTCACCCCTGTAGTATCGGCTTAGCCTCTGTAACTCCTGGCCATAAGCGCAGATAGGGTTTTAAGAATTGTCAAGCGAATTTCCAAGGAGTACAAGTGTTCGCGTCCTAAGAGTTTGATAACTTGGGCCTTATTGCCTCTGTTAAATGTAACTTGGACTGTCGGGCGTGTAACACAGTGAAAGCTGTTCGTTCTTTATCTAATGTAAACATTTAGATTGCGCCTGGGAGAGGCTTGGATCTTGTAAATGTTGGAGAGTAATCTCCTAGCTAATTGCGTAAAGCAGAGACACTCTGTCGGAAGTTGTAAAGTTTGGAGCCCCGTCTCCTTACTTATTGCTCTTTGTAATAGTGTAACGTTTGAGCTACCTAATTCGTCTCTTAACAATCATTATGTCTAGTGTACGTGATTTGTTCTTAGGTTTCAGACAACTATTGTTATAAGAACTGAAGAGCTCCCCTTCTGTTATGTTATTTGTTTAATAAAGTTAAAAATCTGAAAAGAGGAAAAACACAAGGAAGGAAAGAACATTTCTAATTTTAGAGTTCTAAATTAAGATTTGACCTTTTCTCTGTCCACCCATTCATGCGCGCACCTTCTTGCACCTCTGCAAACCGCGCAAGTCCGTAATAATAATAATAATAATAATAATAATAATAATAATAATAATAATAATAATAATAACCGAATGGTCTGAGCTACCGTGAACAGGTATTTTTATTGCCGCAATCTAGTCTGCCTACTAGTCCACCAGGTCACAGAGTAAACTGGATCTTCCTGGGTGATCAGTGGCTCACTTTTAATGAAATTCTCGAATAAACACGAAATGTGTCACCAGTGATATTTTACACGACGCCGTGGATGTACTTCCACCGTTCAAAATTCCAACTACGTCTGCTGGGTTTGAACCCGATATCTTTGATCCGTAGCCCGCCTTTTAGAATAGTTGATCCATAGAGGGAGGCACGGCATGTGTACTGGTCGCCTCTGTGGATCAGTGGTAGAGTGTCGACCTCCGGATCCCAAGAGAGGGGGTTCAAACCCCGGCAGAGATAGTCGGATTTTTGTAGGGCGGAAGAAAATCCATTCCACACTGGATGTCGGCATGTAAAAGATCTCTGGTGACACATTTGGTGTTTACCCGACAACATTCATTCAATCTCAGCCAGGGACTCTCAAGAGAGTTTCGGTTTACACGGTCTGCCATCTAGTGGGCCTAGAGTAAAACAGAACGTCGAAATTAACGAGTAGAGAGCCAGGTGGCGTCAAATTGAAATGTCTGCACACGGCAGCTGAGGTCACGCGATTATTATTATTATTATTATTATTATTATTATTATTATTATTATTATTATTATTATTATTATTATTATTATTATTATTATTATTATTATTATTATTATTATTATTATTATTTATTCGAACATTCTCGGTTTTCACACCTGATATTTGAGATGAGTGACAAAGGAAAAGTATTCAGAGGAATTCTTAAACACAAAACGTAATAATGTTATTGATTTTACATGCAGTGCAAGATTTCTGTCGTAATTTACAACATCTTGACTCTTACAGTTAAATAAACACTTTGCACTTCTTATTGGGATCACACGATCTGTAGGTCTTTCCTACCGCTCATGAAACTCCGGTTGCAAGTGTGGGATGTCAGAGTTTTAGACGGCTTGCGACAGTCTTATGCCATCCTCCTTCTACCGCGGCGGCATCCGCGTCATGTGATCTTCTGAGGAAGGAAGTTCAAACAAGATCACGTTCATCGCAGGAGATACAGTCTGATACATCTTTGTGCAGCAGGAGCACTTGGATTCTGTAAGTAGTGACACACTTCCTTTGCTTGTAAAGAAAATAATTTTCTGTTGAAACTCAATATATGAGAGGTTCCTGCTACACACGGATGCTGAGAGATACGAGTACACTACATATCTCGAACTATGGGCGATTGATCCCATTTTCTATATACAGTATGTTCCCAGTATCCTCGCTTCATCCTGTTAAACCGTAGCTTTCAAGAGATTTGTTCAATTCACAGGTATTATGTCGTATGCAAAATTGTTGATTGGTGCATTAGACGGACCTCACAACTGTCAGGGTCCTGGCCGTCACTCAAGAAAAGAATGAGATTACGCAAATGCTCGCTCCTCATCCCGTAGTATTTTATCAGAGTTAACTGTAATTATTACACATACAGCATCTTACCGTTGTTACTGACACTGACAGCAGAATAGTTGTTTATGGTGAATAATTTATTTCAATACTCATATAGTAGTTTTTAGTTTCCAACCCTTTTGTCGGCAAACCTGAAGTTAATTTTCCGAGCTGTCCCATTTCAGATCCGGACAAATACTGAGGGATGTACCTTAATTAAGACCTTCCCTGTCCTAGCCCTTTCCTCTCCCGTCGTCGCTAGAAGACCAATCTGTGTCGGTGCGACGTAAAGAAAAATTGCAAAGAAAATAGTATTTTCTAAACGAAAACTCTGTCGAGAATTACTGCGTACAGTGAAGACCAGCAAGCAGGCAGACGATCACGGGTTGTGTTGTCGGATTCAAGTATACTCAGGGACAGAGTATAATGTCCAACTTGTTCTTGATGGCAATAGAGAAAAATCTGATTCCAAATATGAAGAAAAGACCGAATTTCTGTGATTCCACTGTAGATGTGTTTGTAGAGATACGTTGCCGAATTGATCTGATGTACACGTTAACAGAAATACGTATCATTCTTTAATGGCTTGACCACTAACAGCCCCCAAATCTTCACGACACGTCACCGTCCACAACAAACATTATACAGTACCTGTAGGTCGAATTGTTTGTGAGAAAAGAGTATCTTGGAGGAGCTCATTATTATTATTATTATTATTATTATTATTATTATTATTATTATTATTATTATTATTATTATTATTAACATTCCTTTTTTTGCTAGTTGCTTTACGTCGCATCGACACAGATAGGTCTTATGGCGACGATGGGACAGGGAAGCGCTAGGAGTGGGAAGGAAGCCTGGTGTGAAAATGGGAAACCACGGAAAACAATCTTCAGTGCTGCCGAAAGTGGGCTTCGAACCTACTATCTCCCGAATACTGGATACTGGCCGCACATAAGCGACTGCAGCTATCGAGCTCGGTATTATTATTTATTTATTTATTTATTTATTTATTTATTTATTTATTTATTTATTTATTTATTTATTTATTTATTTATTTATTTATTTATTTATTCAACTTGCACCCGGTTACCAAATGACATGCCTTTGCTGGCGGAACCTAGTGTTTACAGTGCACTAAGTCTTCTGGTATGGGCTAGAGCAATTTTGTTACTTTCATTGATCTGTCTCTGTCTTATCCTTGGTCTTGACATGTGAAAGTGACTGAGGTATGAGTGATGCTAATAATGCCATTCCTTATGCAGCCAGTCCCTGCTATGAATGGTTTGAAAATGTTGCTTATAGGGTCCATTGGTGCATGCATTTCAGTGGGCTTGGCAGACTGATATGTAATAGCAACTTCTGGCTCGGTGAGGAAAGCCACGGGAAACTACCTCACTCCTCATTTCCCTAGTACGCCTCTTCAGTGATGCCTATGCCATCTATGACAGTTGATGGCAGAGCTGTTGAGGATCCAACCAGCCTTAGGGCTGAAGACTGAACATACGCCAAATGACACACAACTATGAGTAGAAAGTTGATATACAAATGCACAAATCTGGATGCGATGGCAGTGAATGTTTCACTAGCCATTTACAAAAAAATACGTACGACATGTACAGAATATGCAGATGGGGCAACAGTCTACACAGCAATGCATTTTCCTTCCGAATAAGATGCTATCATCACAATTAGTGTAGAAGTTGATCTTCCAGTTCCTCAGGTTGCTGTAGCTCCATACAACTTCTGTTTGCCAAAAACATGGAGAGATAAATAGCTCGGTACATTGTACTCAGCAACTGTTTTAACCGCAAGGAAATATTGTTCTAAACATCCTCTTCCTTCGTGCTGTAAGTGGCCATGACGCAACTTCTGCTATTTTCAGTGAGGGAAGAAGGAAAATTTGTAACACACTCTGGACCACTCATTCCGTATGAACTTGTTCATGTCCTCCGAAATCCAATTGCCGATAGACAGAAAAATCATTGAAGCCACTGAAATATACATTTTCTAGTAACCCAGTGCGGAGGAGACTGAAACATCACTTGAAACGAGTTGAGGTTCATTCGTTTTTTTTAAATATATGAGGAAAGTACTGTATTTGATTTTAACTAGGCAGACACCCGGTAGAAATGCTTAGTGCATTCAAAATGT
The DNA here is from genome assembly GCF_040414725.1 of Anabrus simplex. Lineage (NCBI taxonomy): Eukaryota > Metazoa > Arthropoda > Insecta > Orthoptera > Tettigoniidae > Anabrus > Anabrus simplex. The sequence goes on along the minus strand of NC_090276.1, from coordinate 83,556,473 downwards.
ACCGCAGGTTTTTATTATTTTTATAATAATAATAATAATAATAATAATAATAATAATAATAATGATAATAATAATAGCCTTTATTCGTAGTCGCGAAGTTATGACTCATGGTCCTCTCTTACACTTAACCGCACTTCTTTAACCCTGTACATCTGAGAAAAGTATTCATAATCTTATCTTACAAACTAAAAGCAACATGACACAAAATAACATAAGCACAGTAGACGAACTTTCACACACACATTCACTCCACAAGATTCTTTCAACCTGGTGACACACATCAAGGAGATGTTCACGGCAAGACGACCTAAAGGAATTTAAGCTATGTACGATTCGAATGTTATGGGGGAGAGAGTTCCACATTCTAGCTCCATTCGCAACAAGGGCACGGCTGTATGTTGCTGAGAGGGATAACAAGAGTGCTGCCGGAGCGTGTGCTCTGCTGGTGCAAAGAGGATAAGAAATTCAGTTGCGAAGACAAGTACTATGGGATATTCTCGTTTAATACTCGAAAGTATTGCCACGTGGAGGTTTCTATATTGAAAGTTGTCGATAATAAGGGGTAACGTGAGCATCATAGCGTAACGAGAAAATAAATCTAATACAAGAATTAATAATAATAATAATAATAATAATAATAATAATAATAATAATAATAATAATAATAATAATAATAATAATAATAATAATAATCATTTACCGGTTACCTCCATCGGGCGCGTCCCATTGGAATTGGGGAAGCTCGCTGGCTCTGCCGCCAGCAGAGTCAGAGGGTAGTAGGGAAATAAAATACCACCGTGAAAAAAAAAACTGGTCCCTTGCCAGGGTTACGGCGAAGACTGGTAAATGACCAGAAGCCAGAAAACATCTTGAGGCAACCTCTAGGGCTAACAACCCTAGTTGTAAAAGGATGGGTACCCGTCCAAAGCAAAGTCAAGTCAAAAAGCATGATGGCACAACATTTCAAGAAACATACCCCAGGGGGTAAATCTTCGGATAAATCCCTCGTCGTGAACGCCACGGCGCACGAGTCTCGTTCGGATTCTGGGGGAGACTCGACATCATGCAAGAGACGAGTCGGAGCGTCTCGGTGTACCCCGAAGAGTCAAAAACTCAGGCCAAAATCTAAAACCTTTCTAGCAACCTTCAACATAAATTCACTTACACAAACTGGCAAGCTGAAAGCATGCCTGGTGGAATAGTACCTGCGAATCAGTCCTCCAAGAAAGACTCAATGCGTTGAAACAGTACTACTCTACGAAATCAGAAAATGATTGGAAAACCTACAAAACCCAACGTGCCCAAGCAGCTAGGGTGTTCAGAACTGAGAAACGTAAATACGAAAAATCTCTCATTGAAAAGATAGAACAAAACTTTAGGAAGAATGAAAGCAGAGAGTACTACAGAGCCTTCAAACGCAAACTCACTGGCTATAAACCACCATCTCTATGCTTTGAGCGAAAGGACGGCACACTGGCGACGTCAAATGAAGAAAATTGCAGCATTCTGGCAGATTACTTTAAGAATTTACTTAATTGCTCTAAACCGCAAAGCCCCATCGAGACCAAGGAACCCTTACTCAGGTACCCAGATTCCAGACCACCCGACAGAGATGAAATCAAGCGCCACATTTCCCGTCTCAAAAATAACAAAGCGCCGGGGGAAGACTCAGTAGTAGCAGAACTATGGAAATATGCCCCAGAGGAATCACTCGATATTTTGCAAAAGCAAATAGAAGAAATTTGGAACAAGGAGACCCTACCCGAAGATTGGAAAATAGCTTTGATCCATCCATTACACAAAAAAGGCAGCATGAGGAACATCAACAACTACAGAGGAATATCTTTGCTACCCGTGACTTACAAAATTCTATCACTTGCCATCCTGGAGCGTTTGGAAGCACAAGTCGAACATCAAATAGGTGAATACCAAGGAGGGTTCAGAAAAGGTCGCTCAACAGCTAAACAGATCCAAAATATCAAAACGATCATCAGATATTGTACACTAAGGTCCAAGCAGTATGTGTCTGTCTTTGTGGACTTTAAGAAAGCGTACGACTCCATTGACCAGGAAGTCCTGCTAAACATCTTAAATGAATTTGGAATTGATTTGAAACTGCTGGCATTAATTAGAGCCACCCTGACCGATACAAAATCCAAGGTGAAGTTCCACGGATGTCTCTCGCATTCCTTTGACATCAAAACAGGCGTCCGACAAGGTGATGGGCTATCCCCGATACTCTTCAACTGTGTTCTTGAAAAGATCTTCAGAACCTGGCGGATGAGATTACAGGAAACCAACTACAGTCCATTGAGAATAGGAACCAAATACAAGGGGATCGCAACAGACTGCTTAGCATTTGCCGATGATATTGCTGTTCTCTCAAACGACATAGAAAACGCTAGAGCTCAAGTTGAAATTTTAAAGGAAATTGCCGAACAAACTGGTTTGCAGATATCGTTTGAGAAAACAGAAGTAATGACTAACATCAAAGAGGCTCCACCAAAACTACATACAAAATACGGGGACATCACCCGAGTAGACAAATTCAAATACCTGGTGAGATCATCATGAAAAATGGACTGGACAAAGGAGCACTTCAGGAGCGAGTACGCAAACTGGAAATAGCCTACCAAACATCCCGCACAATCTACAACAAAAAAGCCTTTCCCAAAACACCAAGATACATCACTGTGAAACAGTTCTGAAGCCAGTAGTTCTATATGCAGCCGAAACCCTGTCTCTAAATGCCAACAAAGGACTCCTTGAAGAACTAGAGAAAAGAGAACGCAAAATTGTGAGAGGAATCTTGGGATCAAAGTACAGAAATGGAATCCACCAAAAGAGATCCAACAAGGAAGTCTACAGCAAAATAGAGAAAATTACCGACACAATCAGAAAAAGACAGGCACGATTTTACGGTCATCTGAAAAGAATGGACGGAAGAAAGTTAACTAAAGAAATCTTTCACTTTTTTTATTCAAACCCCAAAACCACAATTTCCTGGTTTAGAAATACCAAAGAAGACCTGCAAATGCTACATATCTCAGCTGAAGACGCCCTTAACAGAGATCTCTTCCGTAAGAAAATATTGACGAACGGGCTAAACCGAGACGAGCAACCGAAGAGAAGACACGGTGCCTCTTGGACAGAGGAGCGTAAGCAGGCCCACTCACAAAGAATGAGGGAAATTTGGGCTCTAAAGAAGGCCAAGTTCAGTGTCAAATGCAACAAGACTTAACGTGGTCCTTGATGGCCCCAGCGAATTATATATATAAAATAATAATATTTGCTTTACGTCCCACTAACTACTTTTACGGTCTTCGGAGACGCCGAGGTGCCGGAATTAAGTCTCGCAGGAGTTCTTTTACGTGCCAGTAAATCTACCGACACGAAGCTGTCGTATTTGAGCACCTTCAAATACCACCAGACTGAGCCAGGATCGAACCTACCAAGTTGGGGTTAGAACGCCAGCGCCTTAACCGTCTGAGCCACTCAGCCCGGCAATACAAGAATTCATAGCACGTTGTACCCGGTTAAGTTGTTCTCTCGTGACGTCAGTTAGTACTACGTCACAGTAGGAGAATATAGCGAGGATAAGTGCATTTACAAGCCGAATTCTCATCTTTAGTGGCAGCGTATTTTCATGATATTTTAGTGAGCGAAGCGTGGCGTACACTTCTCTACAGACATTGGTAATGTGCTAAGTGAGGATCCTGTAGCTGTTAGTCAGTCGACTGATGAAATCCAGAAAAAATGATGGTACTTATTTCGATGCTAGACCTAGGGAATGACAGAAACTACAAGTTCAGGACTGAGCTTTAAAATTCAAGTTCACCGAATGAAAGTATTGCCTTTATCTGCAGTAATTCATTTAGTTATTAATGAATCTTACTTGTAGAAGAAAAGAATTGTAATGTTCCTACTTGTTTTCACTAAGAGTATTAATAAATACAATTGCTTGTGTGATGTGTAGTTGTCCGTTTTCACCTGAACATAATAGCTCCGTTCCTCAAAGCCTCTTAGATAAAAGTTGTGGAACATTTTATCTTATTGGAAATATATATTTTCCCCCAAAACGCACTGAAATGGAAATAACAGGAAAAAACATAATGTATGTATGATTGCAGATTTTCATATTTCACATCAATACGGTGGCTCAATCTTTAAGTATTTGTTTGAGGTATCGAAGCATGCAGCTCATTAAATTTGTAGAACGTTCTATAATTTAAAAATTGGTTAAACTAATTGTTTATTTAAATAGTAGGCCTATTCGAAATGAGATAATAATAATAATAATAATAATAATAATAATAATAATAATAATAATAATAATAATAATCGTATGGCCTCAGCTACCGTGTGCAGACATTTCAATTTGACGCCATCTGGCTGTCTGCTCGTCAATTTCGACGTTTCGTTTTACTCCAGGCCCACTAGATGGCAGACCGAGTAAACCGAAACTCTCTTGAGAGTCCATGGCTGAGATTTAATGAATGTTGTCGGGTAAACATCAAATGAATCACCAGAGATGTTTTACATGCCGACATCGTACGACATGGAGTGTCAAATGGACTTAAATATATCCGCCCTTCAAAAATCCGACTACCTCTGCCGGGTTTGAACTCGCTCTCTTGGGATCCGGAGGCCGACACTCTACCACTGATCCACGGAAAATCAAAATGTTTACGCGATATTTTCCAATTTTCAAAAAGGCGTCGCGCGCACCAGCACAACTTTTTACTGGCGGTAAGTTTTAAAACACATCAAAACCACCCGACATTGTTCATGTTATTCTTTCCAGGATTACATCAGCAGAATCAAGTGGTCTGTAAGCTAGGTTATAAACTAGCCTTTGCAGGTTTCCAAATGCGATATGAATTGCTGTAGCCAATTATAATGAGAAAATGGCATTTCTGTACAGATGACTGACGCATTTTAACTTAGGTTTTTCTCTCACATTGGAAGATAGATTCATTTCGGTTATTGTGTATCCCTTCGTTGAGCTATTGTGATTAATTTCATTCCACTTGTGACATCAAACACGGCTTTGTCGGATATCTTGCTCACATATTTGCAAACGTACTTGATCGACTTTGCTGCACTGCGGTATTGTACGTTCATACGCGCGTTGAAAACTTTTGATAACAGGGGCAATACGGAACAATCCACAGCACTTCCGCCGCTAGAACATTGATGTTTGCGGTAAATCGTCTATCGTGTGGGCTTCTATGGTGAAGCAACGGATATCCGTCCTGCACCGTCCAAGTCGAAGGTGCATATTCCATCCTTCATGTAGAAAGAGCGCGGATTTGTGCATCTGCAGACAGTCCTTGGTAATTTTCTGGATCAGGAATTTCGGCACTGATGAAGTTCAACCATTCTATGTACGTGTAAGCAGTGTCTGAGCCAAAACCAGAATGTGTGCATCAGGTGCCACCCTATCGTATGAATGTGACACTGCACTTCCCCGAGAGTATTCGGCTTTGCGATGAAATTAATTAATTAATTAATTAATAATAGAAGTAAATACATACGCGATTGAAACTAATACAAGTAATTACGTCATCTAAGAATACGCTTACGTTCAGATCTCTGCGTGTCGTAGGTTTTGTATGGGCATCGCACACATACAAAGACAAACACTTTAAAGTATCATGGACTGAATATGGCTCCTCACGTCGGGGATCTTCCTATTCTAAGGACTTAAAATTACCCGGTGACTTGTATCCTTCCGTATCTACGTTGTCGAGTTACAGTGAATGTGTAAATTTAATCCTGGTGACAGCACGTTGGAATGTCATATCCCAACACAGTTTTTGGCCAGTTTTTAGTTCGTAACTCACCAACGAACGCAAAAATTAAACATTCAACTTCGAGGTGTACTTGAACTCCCTTCCATCTACCTATTTTAAAAGTTTCAGATCTCTGTGTGCCATGTATTTGGCTGGGCTTCACACACACACACACACACACATACACACACACACACACACACACACATACACACACGCACGCACACACAAACAAACAGAAAAACACGTCCTTTTATTATCCTACACTTCCGCCAAAGCCGACTACAGTTACAAGCTGGAATCATGTAAGTTTGGCAACATTCAGCGGAGGCCAAGGGGAAAGCGCGGGAGCTATGTTGATGTGTAGTGAACTTCGTCTTGTGTTTCGTTTTATTTTTCATGTAACGTTCGAGTATATATAACAAGGTAAATGATTGAATAAGCGTAAGTAGGACCTATTATCGAAATATGTGAAGGCGCAGCAGTGCTGAGTAGCTATCTCCCAGATGCAAGCTCACAGCTGCGTGACCCTAACCGCACGGACAACTCGCCCGGTAACGGTGAAAGCAAAACATTTACTGCTAGGGAACTTTCAAAGTGATAACTTAGAAGGTTTTGTCAGTACATATAGATTAGTGGTTGTAGCTACAATGTTACTACACTGCCAGTCCTAGAAAGTGGGATGAAAATTAGGATTAAGGGCGTTCTAGGCTTGCAGTGGTGGTGGTATGGAAAAGCGCAGTTTGATTATAGCCAATTAGAAATATATGATTCCATCAAGACAAGTAATATTGGGCCCAATGCAGAAGTAACAAACAATTTAGACTCACTTTTATCATGTGAATTTTTGGTGGGCATTTTGAGATGTCAGGGGAAATATGCATTTCTGGGTATGCAGTAAAAACAATATCCAGAAGGATAAGCTGTGACACACTTTCAGGTCTCCTGCAGAGTAACGAAACAGATTATCAGGTTGTGTTGAGTGTGTCTGAGTAACAGTGACAGGAATATTTTCCGTATTAGTATCCGAAGACTACAAGGAAGGCTACCTGGATTGTGAAAATCGTAAAGAATTCCTGTTCTCTCTGTCTAGGGCTGCTTTAGGAAAATCAGCAGTTCTGGTTTGAATGTGGTCGCTATGGGCGGGACAATAATGGTTTGCTAGATAGTTTATTATCTACATTTTCTACGTTATCTACATAATTATAGAAAACAGATGAAGAACGCAAGCTGTGAGGATAAAAACATTAAGCGCAGGAAACTGTCAACGCTCCCCAATAATTGAGCTTGTGACTACCCTTCCTGAAGTGTTTGGCATTTATTCACGTAAAATGTGTATTTCTAACTTCATTGAATGAATTTACTGATGTGTGTGTTTCTTAGTATCATTTTACGAAGAGTGTGCATTTATCATAATCATCGTGTTAGTGTAAATGTAGTCAATATGGGTGAAGTCTTTCAAAGTCGGGCACGCCCCCTTTTCTCTCGGCCTCCGCTTGACAGATAGGTACAGCGTTGCCAAGCGTACCTACCGGCTTTATCTGTAGATGGCTCTGGTTCCGCCCATTTTGAGAAATCCGTTCCCACGAACACTGGGCTAATGACTGCGCGGTCTTTTCTCCTTATAAAATCACAACAGTCAGCAAGTTCGATGCCATGACGACTCGTCGTTGGTGGACTTTGCGAGTCTATTGAAATTATTTTAGCTCCCATGGTAACACTGCATTAGGCATAAAAGTTGGTTCTCTATAATTGTTGAACGTAGATAGAATTAACATTTCCGAAGGTATTTGCGAGTTTGTGAATAATCTAAAAATCCCAAATACCTTCGTTATTACATTTACCATTCTCGTTAAATAATTAGTTGTAAATTTCTCTCTACTAATGATTTCTCCCTGTTCCTCTTTCAGACTGTGCGCAGATGCATTGAAGAGAACCAATACAAAGACATTCCAATAGGCCTTACTCCAGTGAGAATTAACACACACGAAGAAATGAATTTTCCTACGAATGTCCTGTTGGTAAGTTAACAATTTTACAGCTCATAATGGACATTGTGTTAAAATTCTTTCGGATGTATTCCTGGGTCGTACGTTTGCAAGGAGATAAAGGAAATTCTTAGCAGAGAATAGATCAGTTGTATTAACCATATGTGCCGTTCCATTGTTCTGTTTACGAATACACGGAGCTAAAATACACGCGATTACCGCGAACGAAATTATCAGTACGCACTAGATCAAGTTTTGCGATACAGGTACAGTCTGAATCATAGTGACCGTGAGCGAGACAAATGTAACATTCAAATGGTTAGAAGACAACACTTGGAACAAGAGAATCGAACTGCAAACTCGCATGCAATTCAGTACGCACTACTTCAAGAAAAGAAGAGGTGTTGGGAAGAAGAAACGTCCAGATAAGATATTAAGTTTATACAATTCAGAAGGCGATATTATACGTTAATACGTATAAATACGTGTAATTTTATGATAAAACCCAGCGAATTTCGTAAAATACGAAGTAAGGCGGTGAACTTCGCAGAGAAAAAACAGGAAGGCATTGAATAAGCCTAGTCCGCAAGAGAAAAGAGATTTCATTAGCAGACAGAACTTAAAGTATGCATTCATATAGCAGAGTATATTGCCAAAAGCTATATAAAACCGAAACCGACATTTTTTGTAGTCTGAATGGCCAAACAGAAACAGTTATCTAAGGCGATACGGTATGTATACAGCACTGCTAATATAAAAAGGCTTTGCATTTGGAAATATGTATGCACTAATTTCTTCTTCTTTGAATTTATATTCCTGTAATGCTCAAGAGAACGTCGTGAGGGGCCTGTAAACTGCGAGATGGGGATGACTACCAGAGGAACTCAGCCGACATTCACCGCAGACAAGTTCGGAATCTGATATTGAAGGAATAGATATTGATCCGCAGGTTAAATTTATTGAAAGAAGGGATGAATTGTGCGTCAGTAGGAGTTAAATAAGATGAATACTTAAACGTGTTTCGTCGGATATATGAAATGGAATAGGTGAATAGGAATATGGGATGATATTATATGGAGATACACTTAAGAAAATGGAAATTGCAACACCATGAAGACATTGGACGTTTGTGTTGATTTTCAAGATATGGAACGATGCCATGTAGGTATGTAAACGATCAAAGTTTCAGACCCGTTGGATTGTTACTGGTGTCAGAACCGAGTACCTGGTGGCCTATTTTGTAGTCGACAGAAATTTCTACTAGTGAAATGAATTCCGAACAGCTCCAGATTTTTGTAAGCAAGTTTAGTGAACTTGAAAATAAAATTTTATCTGGTTATGGCAAACTCATTAGTGAACTGCGATCTGAGCGGAGATCAAACCCGAACCGATTGAAAACAGACTCAAGTGTACGGAAGAGCGAGCAGTTAAAGGATGAAGACGAAGTGCGCTCTCTCGAAAAAAGAGGTCGACAATGACGATGTGCAGGACGACAACGAACTGGACGAGAAGCGGTCCGAAGAGATGCTGGCGTGTGTGGAGTTCGGAGTTCGAGGCCCAGCGGTGGAAGTGAGTGCCCTGCATGCGAAAATGATGTCTGTGGTGACGCGAATGAATCCTGCTAGCAGCGACGGCGGCTCCACCATCGTGAAGTTGGAAACTCCACGGGACGACGGGATTACTTGCAAGAGCACACATGCCGGACCCAGTTCGAGACCGGATCGACGTCCAAGAAGAGTGCCGACTATCCGGTCGCCGGACTACGTGTACATAAGATGACAGGACAACGCAGCCCCAGCCAAGTTCGACCTACGAGGAGGTTGTGGGAGTGCTCGACGTGCGTTGCGGTGTCCAGCAACCGAGAGCCACCTACCGAGTCCAGCTGCAGGAGAGGACTCAGCGCACCGATATAACGCCGCGGGAATTCGACGCCGAGATCGAGCGATTAAGTGACGGGATTGTGGAAGAGTTATCCCGAGGTGATATCAAACTCGAGGCGGCTGACGCCTGTGATAAACTACGTGGCGCTGAGATCCGTCCAGGGAGGACGATCGGCAGGAAACAGAAATACGAAGAGGCTCTCACGAAGGCCCATGAGACAGAGGCAGCGATTGTATCAGTACGGCTGGAGGGACCCCTACTAGGAGACGGAGCACCAATGGAAGACGAACCGAAGACCAATGAACGAGGGTGCCACCTGATCCGGCACGAAGCTGCGTGCCAGTACGAATATCAAATTCCGCACCCCGGAAGAAGAGGAAATTCAACAGGGCTAAATCTGGGACGAGCAAATCAGTCCTGGGCATCACAGCAGAGGGTTACGAAGGCGCTCAAGTCCTGAAAGTAGACGCGGGTGTGGACGAAAGGAAAACCATCAAAATTCCGGCTGCCACGCGAGGACTTGCTGATCGTTATCACCGGAAACGAAGACATCGTCGACCGGACCCAGCGGATCCCCCAAGGAAAGGTGGTGGCCAGCCGAACAAAACGTCTTGCAGCGTATCGTGGAGCAGCTCGGGACGAGCAGCCTTAAGGAGGGGCAATGTAATGGTTATAGCGTCTGCCATGCCAACTTGCTATCGGCCGAGCTTTTCACCGTATCGGCCCCACCCCACTTACGGTCGACCGCGCCAATCACGAGTAACAGTGACGTGCTGGGCGGGCCCTTCTCTCTTCTGCCGTGGTCGCGCCGCACGGGACGACGGAAATTACTCGACTATTAATCTGGATTCTTCCATCTCGCGAGGTTCCTGGATTTATCAAGCATCGGGACTGTTCTTGAAGGGCTGGCTGCAGTCAGTTAGTGAGTGTTAGACTGAGTGAATGAGTGAGAGTGAGATTGAGTTTGCTGGTGTGAGAGTGCGGCCTGATGGAGTATCTGCCTGTTGGAGCCGAGGACTCGTTCCTATTTCCATGACGTCGCGTGTGTGGGTGCCTTGGGGCCGGCTGCTGGAGAAGAACCTTGGGTGTTCTGTAGCAGCGCGAAGGGAGCACTGGGTGACGACGTGTGCGGACTGCGAACGGAGTTCGACGGCCTGAGTGCAGCGGATACTTCCCCGACCTGTATGAATTGCCGTGATTATCGAACTAGCGTGCTACAGTGCGGACTGAAGGCGAAGGAGAGAACGTGTAGCCGTGCGACGTGGAACCTTGTGTGTGAATGTAGAACTGTGTAGCGTGAGAACATGAGAAATTAAGAGAGAACGCGAACAGTGTACTTGTGTAAATTGTAAGCTCGGCTATCGTGTGTGTGTGTGTAAATCTGTAATTGTAGTGCTTAGTTAATAAATCTTAGAAATAGCGTAGAAATAGTGCAGCGTAGTTGACTTGCAGTCTGTGCAGTGGAGTGTTCCCCGTCAAACATGCCTCGATGATAGAGAAGAGCACGCTATCAACAACTGTCGCCGTTTGAGAGGGCTCGGATAATTGGGCTGTGTGAGGCTGGATTATCGCTAAGGACTGTCGCTGCACGTGTTGGCCGACAGGCATCTACGGTACAACGTGTATGGCAGCAGTGGTCAAATGAAGGTACACACACTCGTAGACCTCGCACAGGCCCAGCGCGACAGACAGCTGTGAGAGAGGATCGCCGCATCATTCGGATGGCCCGGATGGAACCCCATGCAACAGCAGCGCAAATTCGAGCAGCTGTGGCACCCCACGTTACACAACAAACAGTTGGTAATCGCCTGCGTGCAGCTGGCTTACGAGCCCGTGTCCCTGCAGAAGGTGTTCCATTGACCCCACAACAGCGACGTGTAAGGCTGGCCTGGTGTCGAGAAAGATCGACGTGGGTCGGCAAATAGCATAGGGTCGTCTTTAGTGATGAATCGCACTTCTGTCTTGCCCGCAGTGACCGCCGAAATCGTGTGCGCCGACGTACCGGGGAGAGGGGCCGCCCAGATTTTATTGTCGAGAGGCACACAGGGCCAACACCAAGCATTATGGTTTGGGGAGCTATTGGCTTTAATGTAAAATCACAATTAGTGCTTGTTGAGGGCACTATGACTGCTCGACAATACGTTGATAGGGTACTCAATCCAGTGGTTGTCCCAATGATGGCGAACATTGCTTATGGGATGTTTCAGCAGGACAATGCCCGGGTTCACACTGCACGCATCTCCAGAGAAGCTCTACACGACATCACAACTTTAGAATGGCCCGCCAGATCCCCGGACCTCAGTCCTATTGAGCATGTGTGGGACATGATAGGTTGACAACTGGCGAACCGTCCTCAGCCGCTCACAACTCTGGAAAAACTGACCCGTGCAGTGCAGCAAGCATGGGCCACAATTCCTCAGGAAGCGATCCAGGGCCTTATTGACTCCATGCCTCGACGAATTCATCAATGTATTGCAGCTCGTGGTGGGCACATCCTGTATTGATTGTTGTCCAAACTTGCGGTCAGAGGGACCTGAAAGTGTAATAATCGAATCACAACCGAACACTCGTCCTGCATGTTCAATTGCAGCAATGTAGCTTCATCCTTTCTGGGTGTTGCAATTTCCATTTTCTTTAGTGTTGAATAAATAATGATAATGCTGCGAAGATGCAGGAAATTGTGATAGATAAGGCAGACACGGATCTATAATATGTTACTCAGGCAATAAGTATACTTAAATGCTGAATTATCCATATTATGGTAAATGACAGCACAAAATCGATCATCGAGGAACATTGATAGGGCATTATCTTCAAAAATAAGTCCTGATACCTACAATTATTCGATTTAAGGTACATTTCAGTGTCAGGTTCTTACTCTTACCTTGTAGTAACAAGTGATGGCAGATAGTCACTAATATGTCTTCAAAAACATTTTATGGCTGAATAACTTACGATTTTCATCTACAGTATTCCCGATACTTGATATTAATTGAATTTCACGAAGTTACATGTTGGAATAATTATTCAATTGAGAAGCTACCCCAATCATTTATGACACGATTATACATTTCCCACGTAGCACTGATATTAATTAGTTAATTTTAAGTAAACTGTAGCCATTGAAATATACATTCTTATTCTGCACATGTCCAACTTAGGAGACCTTGAAGAAAATGCAAAGACTTTGTAGGTTATGATTGCAATGAAAGACGTTAAAATCTACAAGACCATATAATTAATTTAAATGATTCCTACCCATGCAAATTTATAAATATTCATTAATTTATTTATTATTTCATGCCAAGTCGATGTTAAATTAAATATCCTGCTCAATGACGATTATTTAAAGTCAGACGATTTTAAAAAGCATTACATATGAATAACTCAAGAATGATGTTCAGAAGTAATTAATTAAATTTGAGATTTCTCAAATGTGACTTTAACAGACTTCCTTATCCATCACATGAATTTATTTTTCTCTTGAATAAATATTGGGTTGTAGGATAAACCTAGACGTTATTTATAGATAGTTGGTATAGTATGTAAGTTTAGATTAAGGCAATTACATCTTGAATATTCATCGTTGCATTCGAATATTGGTGGAGACATCCATCAAAATCGTTTTTAATTAATATATTTAATGCAGCCAAATAGCCATAACAGATAATATAGATTACATTGATGGGTTACATATTTGCATAATCACTTATAGACATTGTTCTTCTTGTACAGAATTCAGTGTGGTACTGTTCACACGTTTCTCCACATAGTGTGCACTCACAGTCTATACTTGGGTCATGGAAGTGTTTTGCACCTACTATAATTATTGGTTTATCTTGCTTGCTCTGAGTGATCATTTGGCCTAGCTCGTCCATTATGTCGAATGCTGTTATGTTCGGTTGGAAGTAAGCGGCTATAATTACGAGGCCACTATTTCCAATAGTAGGGTATGGTTCTGTTGCCTTGTTGATAATATTGGGGTTAGGTGTGGTTTTAGGAGGATAGTTATCCCCCCCAGAAGGTCTACCCTTTTCTCCCTGTCTAGCTGCAGGATGAAAACCATAGAAAATTGAAAAGTATACAGGATATAAGCGGCTATCTAAGTAAAGTTAAGAAGGAGGAATTACTTAAAGCGGTGAGTACCTTGGAAGATTGTTTCAGATTCATTAACAAAGGCCAGGACAGTGAAACTATGGATAAACATGAGTATGTTGATAAAGCAAACGTAGGAAAAGAGGTCATGAGTAATCGTATTTCTCTTATATTTGGATCCACGTAAAAAGAGAAATATATATAATTTTATATTTAAGGTTTACCCTGAGATGCCTACCGAACATAACCGTGGATTCCTTCGACACCAAGCATCCTGGACGCGGGAGACGGCGCACATACAAGATCTGATATAAAACCCTCCCCCAGTTTGATCTGGCTGTGTAATATAAGAACCGATTGTCAATTTGCACTACCTCCAGTGAGTTTGTAATATTGTGGACGTAGGCACATTATGTGGTAGAGAGCACTGAACACACACGAGTAATTCAAATGCTTCTTTACACTACATCAGATGTCGCTGCCTACGGTCTGAGTTGAGCCTGTTGTGAACTCTGCCATTTCAGGTGAAAGCTGGTAGCAGTGAGAAAAGTGTGAGACGTACTACGGCTAGTGTTTATGTTTCATGTGCAATGTGTATTTTCTAGTACGACAGAGCCGGAATCTGTGATGTGGCGCTGGGTTCTGTGCTTATGCTGTAGAAATGAATACTCCTCAGTGGTAAAGGTATTGACTTGTATTGCTACTTACCTTAATTTGGAGGTTCATTATTCACAATTCGAAGACACTATATTATCATCTTTAACACATATCGTCGTAGATTCACCAGCTTTTATGCTTACATTACGTGTGTCACTTTGGTGTTAGCTTGTAGTACATACCACTTTACTAATACATTTAGCTAAGAGCCAAATAATCTTCTAGCGATGTGCTTTATAAATTAGCACACGTGGCATTAAGTCAATGAAACTTTTCTAACGCTCACATCGGCAAAACCTAGTCTTACAGCGTTCAGATGATGATCTTATTGTCCCACGGACTACTTTTGATGGTTTTCGCAGACGGCGAGGAACCAGAATTTTGTCCAGCAGGAGTACCTTTGCTTGCCACTAAATCTACCGACACGAGACTGACGTATCTGAGTACCCCCAAATACCACCAGTCTGAGCCAAACCTGAGCCATTCAGCGCGGAAACTTAAAGTCTCTGTGGCCTCAGTTTGTTTCTCACCTCTTGTCTTTATTATTAAAGCCGAGTCTGACAATCGTCGCCTGGTTTTCCTATGCTTCCCTTACCCTCTATGCTTCAGTCCATTATTCTCCTTCAGTAATTTCAAATGACTCCAACATATTAGCCAGAGCAAAGACCAAATTGCTCACTACATTTCCACCCAGATGAAGCCATCCCCGCAATTTTATACCCTTCCGTATTTACCTTTGGTTGAATTTGTTTATTTCATTTCCTCTGCACATTATAAATTACATATAAAAGTAAATAAAAATGCATTTTCTTTCTCCCTTAGGTGGTGCAACTTATGACCTCGCTGTGTGAAATAACTCTGAGTGAAGAGCTACCTCTCACGTGTCCAGACACGGCTCAGAGACAGCTTAAGGACATTTCTGAGGTCTACGATTGTACTGTTTCCTTCGTTCCCGAAGAGAACGTTTTGAAATGCACAGCAATTTATCCTGATGGTGAGTTATCTTGTAGATTGTACTTTACAGTGCAGTCTGATACGAATACTGTAGACCAATGTTCTTCTTGTGCTAATAAAATACTTCATGTCATTCTTGTAGTCACATGATCGAGATGGTCAAATTATATGTTGTTAGCCAGAGGGTTGACACACTATTTTCCAAAGTCGATATTTATTTCTCTTTACACCGCAGTTCTTTATGATATAAAATACAAAGTTTACCTGCATTTTTATCGAATTCACTACGCGTTTGACACTTTTTCTTTTTTCATACTTTTGAGACTGTATAAAGAACAAGCCATGAATAATCTTTCATTTTTTTCTGTCTGCGCGCTTAGAATGGTAATTGTTGGAGGTATTTCAGTCAAATTTCATACTTGAAATGTACCAATTCAAGCACAATTTGTTCCAGGCACATATCATTTCAAATCCTTGAACCAAGAAACCAAATATGTATGCGAGTGAATTCTAATCCCCAGAATTTGGATACGAGTCCATTGGTCGTGATGATGGGTGGTTTGTGGTCTTCATCTATACCCCTGTGTGTGCGGGTGGTAGAATAGAATAACAAATACGGTACCCCTGCCTGACGTAAGAGGCGTCTAAATGGGGCCCCAGGTACTCTCAACGTGGAGCATGGGTTGGCGACACACGGGGCACTTAGCCGAGTCCTGGCATTGCTTCCACTTATTCCAGGCTCTTCAATTTCATCTATCCTATCCGACCTCTCTTGGTCAACTCTTGCTCTTTTCCGACCCCAACTGTATTAGAGCACTCGAGGCCTAAGGAGTCTTTTATTTTCCCGCCCTTCGTGACCTTGCCTTTCTTGGCCCGATACCTTCATTTTTCGAAGTGTTGGACCCCCCTTTTTTTTTCTCAGATTAGTGTTACAAATAGGATGGTTGCCTTCTTGTACTTCCTCTGAAAACAGTAATCACTACCACCACCTCAAGTGTTAATTTACGAGTGTGTGTGATTTTTTCTTCTACAAGTTGCTTTACATCGCGCCGACACAGACAGGACATTTGGCGATGATATGATCGCGAGGTGCACAGGGCTACCAACTTCATGATCCAGTGTTGACCTACTAACACAGGGCTACCAACTTCAAGATCCAGTGTTGACCTACTAACACAGGGCTACCAACTTCATGATCCAGTGTTGACCTACTAACACAGGGCTACCAACTTCAAGATCCAGTGTTGACCTACTAACACACGGCTACCAACTTCATGAACCAATGTTGACCTACTAACACACGGCTACCAACTTCATGATCCAGTGTTGACCTACTAACACAGGGCTACCAACTTCATGATCCAGTGTTGACCTACTAACACACGGCTACCAACTTCATGAACCAATGTTGACCTACTAACACACTTTTTAAATGTCGAAAACCTTCCTTAGCAGGCGAAACAAAGCAATTTTCTCATGGTGCCGAAAGTTGAAGGGCTAAAGGGCCCGCAAAGGATTCAAATTGTGAGTCTTGAATAGCTCTATAAAGCTAAACAGGCAAATTTCGATAATCGCTTCCGGCCTGAATGCAGTTCCGGAAAAACTGCCTAAAATCGCTTTTTTTTACTCATTTTCTTTTTGAACCAATTCCTAGCGAAATTAACTTATGTACATAAATTGTTTTTACATAAATTACGATGTGTTGAACTATGAAATTCCATCAACCAGACACGACTGTGTATGCGAATGCTGTGGTAAGAGCTGAGAGCGTTACCGTGCCATGATTTGTACCTGTAGGCGCGATTCGATAACAGCCTTCTGCTAAGAAGGCTAATGCTGTATTATTAATGTAAATATATTTTAGTCATTGGCAGCAATAAAATATATTGTTATAAATATTTCTCAATGTGCTTTTTGATTCCATTTTTTTGATTTTTTGAAACATAACCTGTCCACACCGAATGTAGTTACAATCGCTTAAGTAAAACCCTGCATTGACTCACATTAGTGCTCGTAGTGGTGCTTAAGTGAAACTCTGTATTGACGCACATAAGCGCTTGTAGTGGTGCTTAAGTGAAACTCTGTATTGACTCAGGTTAGCGTTCGTAGTGATGCATAAGAGAAACTCTGCATTGACTTACATTAGCGCTCGTAGTGGCGCTTAAGTGAAACTCTGCATTGACTTACATTAGCGCTCGTAATGGTGCTTAAGTAAAACTCAGCATTGTCTTACATTAGCGCTCGTAGTTGTGCTGAAGTGAAACTCTGCATTGACTCACATTAACACTCGTAGTGGTTGCGACGCCCTCAAACAATACAAGAAAATGACAAGCGTCATTGGAACGTGCGCATACAAGATAAACAGTAAACAACATCATCAAAGCCAAAAATGGAAGAGTGCAGGACATAACCCAAAAGAAGTAAGATTAGAGGATGGGATCATTAGGTATTGCGACAGACATCGCCCAAATAACACCAACATAAAGTTTTAGGTTAAATTTATACTTAAAAGAAAATTCATTCTTACATATTATTTAAAAATTTAAAAAAACATCAGACCCCAATTAACATAATGAACTTGAGAAAATAAAATTATTTAATTTTTGGCATCCCTGAAAATAAGTCAGATAAATAATCCAGATATAAATAAAATTAATCTTATTTAAAATAAGTCTTCCTTGTAAAATAAAATTCTGGTGCACCAGACAGCAAACTAAATAAATTACTATTAAGTGTTCGTGAACAAACATAAAATTTTAATAAAATTTATAACAAATTATTTAATAGAGGGCTTCCGACACATCCTAGTGGAAGGATCACTCCCGACAAACTCACATAACGTAAACCAAACAATGCATGAAAATAAGGGGACTTTACACTACAACCGACCAATATGAAAACACATATCGTACAGTAGTTAAAATAAAATCAACACTAATACATTATAAATAAAATCACTCCACATAGTAGACGTGGTAATTAGTAACAACACGACATGAAATGCACAATTTAATGAGGCGGAACCCACATTACAAGATAGAAAAACACACGATCTTGCCTCAATACCTCAAAACAAAACATCATAATAATTACAGAGGCCCACAACAGCGGATGCTAATGCCCACACGACAATAATGACCAATGACCGTTGCGTAACTGCCACACGGCGATAAGATAAGATAAGATAAGCAACAATACTGAGAAGAGTAGATAAGCCCCAAGCAACAACCACTCCATACTAGGGGTGCCCAAAACCCTCAATTAAATATTCAAACTTATACATTGTTAATGAATCTCATCGTTGTAATAAATGTAGGAATCCTAATATATTTGGGCAATAATAAAACAAAACCACCCGCAGAAATGCAAGAAATATACAATCCTATTCCCTAGTCATACGTATGAATCAAATAAAAATCTATGAAAAATCCAACTAATAATAATAATAATAATGATGCCCTTTAAGAGAAATGGGTGGCATTCAGTGCAATCGCAGTAGTTAGGTCGTAACACGAGTAACGGGAGGCCAAATCACACGAACCGAATCACAAAACAATAGTATGGGGACAAAATATCAGAGAGAACAGAAGATAGTGTACACCACAATAAACACGGCAATATGAAGATGCAATTTATCAAAAGAAACAGCACACGAATCAAATAATACACGAAAACACACGTAGATACACCAGAAACAAGAATTAACAAAGGGAATCACAAAAAAATTAAAAAAGGCACGAACGAATTTTGACTGTTACCTAGAGCAAACACTGCACTTCGCCGTTACGCAGCACACACTTCAAACATGAACACCATTAACTCCACTTACAATAAATACACTTATAGAATACAGAAAACTACACCAAAACGATATATACACAGTAATAAGACCTAAAGGCGAACTTTTGTGGTGATCAGTAATGCCCAGGTAACATCCTCGCGCCATAACCAACTACCACGGCACTTCACAAATAAGAAATTTAAAGAATGACTTACATACTAAAAACGAATATACTTAAATACTGTACAACACCATTTAGACTTCCTCGTTAGGCGAGGTGTACTCTCTTTTATCACCCAATTCCCTCAGCTTCCATAATCCTTATTTGAGTTACAGAGTAGCCGTTAAACATGGCTTAGCTTCCGTTCACGAGCGCGTCCAGTCACAAGTGAGTCCAACAGCTTAAAAACGCCTTTCACACATTGTCACTAGGTGCGACACAATCTCAACCCCGCTACACGCTCTGGCGGAGACCGCTGAACCACCAAGATAAGTTGCTAGCCACTCTCACAGATGGCGTATGAGTCCATGTATCGTTCCACTATGTGATAATATCTCGTAGAAGTATTACCAAGCAATAAACAGTGTTCCGAAAAGTCACAATTGCCACGTTTGGACAGAAAAAATGCCCAATATTCCAACAGTTCATAGCGCTCATGCATTGAAATAACCAAGTCTACCAGACTCAAGGTTTTAGTCTTTCCATAGAGTAGAATAACAGTTCCATATGAACGGGAAAATCACGGCTCAGTACAGTACTTAGCCCGTGAACATAATGTCCGTAGAGGAATTAGTTAATTCACCAAAATACCAGTTCCGATGAGATACACCATATAAATATATGTCGCGTAGACAGTAGATTGTTCACATATATACATCACAGGTAGCTCAGCTGTGATTAACTAATTCCTCTACGGACATTATGTTCACGGGCTAAGTACTGTACTGAGCCGTGATTTTCCCGTTCATATGGAACTGTTATTCTACTCTATGGAAAGACTAAAACCTTGAGTCTGGTAGACTTGGTTATTTCAATGCATGAGCGCTATGAACTGTTGGAATATTGGGCATGTTTTCTGTCCAAACGTGGCAATTGTGACTTTTCGGAACACTGTTTATTGCTTGGTAATACTTCTACGAGATATTATCACATAGTTGAACGATACATGGACTCATACGCCATCTGTGAGAGTGGCTAGCAACTTATCTTGGTGGTTCAGCGGTCTCCGCCAGAGCGTGTAGCGGGGTTGAGACTGTGTCGCGCCTAGTGGCAATGTGTGAAAGGCGTTTTTAAGCTGTTGGACTCGCTTGTGACTGGACGCGCTCGTGACTGGAAGCTAAGCCATGTTTAACGGCTACTCTGTAACTCAAATAAGGATTATGGAAGCTGAGGGAATTGGGTGATAAAAGAGAGTACACCTCGCCTAACGAGGAAGTCTAAATGGTGTTGTACAGTATTTAAGTATATTCGTTTTTAGTATGTAAGACATTCTTTAAATTTCTTATTTGTGAAGTGCCGTGGTAGTTGGTTATAGCGCGAGGATGTTACCTGGGCATTACTGATCACCACAAAAGTTCGCCTTTAGGTCTTATTACTGTGTATATATCGTTTTGGTGTAGTTTTCTGTATTCTATAAGTGTATTTATTGTAAGTGGAGTTAATGGTGTTCATGTTTGAAGTGTGTGCTGCGTAACGGCGAAGTGCAGTGTTTGCTCTAGGTAACAGTCAATATTCGTTCGTGCCTTTTTTAATTTTTTTGTGATTCCCTTTGTTAATTCTTGTTTCTGGTGTATCTACGTGTGTTTTCGTGTATTATTTGATTCGTGTGCTGTTTCTTTTGATAAATTGCATCTTCATATTGCCGTGTTTATTGTGGTGTACACTATCTTCTGTTCTCTCTGATATTTTGTTCCCATACTATTGTTTTGTGATTCGGTTCGTGTGATTCGGCCTCCCGTTACTCGTGTTACGACCTAACTACTGCGATTGCACTGAATTCCATCCATTTCTCTTAAAAGGCATCATTATTATTATTATTATTAGTTGGATTTTTCATAGATTTTTATTTGATTCATACGTATGACTAGGGAATAGGATTGTATATTTCTTGCATTTCTGCGGGTGGTTTTGTTTTATTATTGCCCAAATATATTAGGATTCCTACATTTATTACAACGATGAGATTCATTAACAATGTATAAGTTTGAATATTTAATTGGGGGTTTTGGGCACTCCTAGTATGGAGTGGTTGTTGCTTGGGGCTTATCTACTCTTCTCAGTATTGTTGCTTATCTTATCTTATCTTATCGCCGTGTGGCAGTTACGCAACGGTCATTGGTCATTATTGTCGTGTGGGCATTAGCATCCGCTGTTGTGGGCCTCTGTAATTATTATGATGTTTTGTTTTGAGGTATTGAGGCAAGATCGTGTGTTTTTCTATCTTGTAATGTGGGTTCCGCCTCATTAAATTGTGCATTTCAGGTCGTGTTGTTACTAATTACCACGTCTACTATGTGGAGTGATTTTATTTATAATGTATTAGTGTTGATTTTATTTTAACTACTGTACGATATGTGTTTTCATATTGGTCGGTTGTAGTGTAAAGTCCCTTTATTTTCATGCATTGTTTGGTTTACGTTATGTGAGTTTGTGGGGAATGATCCTTCCACTAGGATGTGTCGGAAGCCCTCTATTAAATAATTTGTTATAAATTTTATTAAAATTTTATGTTTGTTCACGAACACTTAATAGTAATTTATTTAGTTTGCTGTCTGGTGCACCAGAATTTTATTTTACAAAGAAGACTTATTTTAAATAAGATTAATTTTATTTATATCTGGATTATTCATCTGACTTATTTTCAGGGATGCCAAAAATTAAATAATTTTATTTTCTCAAGTTCATTATGTTAATTGGGGTCTGATGTTTTTTTTAAATTTTTAAATAATATGTAAGAATGAATTTTCTTTTAAGTATAAATTTAATCTAAAACTTTATGTTGGTGTTATTTGGGCGATGTCTGTCGCAATACCTAATGATCCCATCCTCTAATCTTACTTCTTTTGGGTTACGTCCTGCACTCTTCCATTTTTGGCTTTGGTAATGTTGTTTACTGTTTATCTTGTATGCGCACTTCCCAATGACGCTTGTCATTTTCTTGTATTGTTTGAGGGCGTCGCAGTAGTGGTAGCAGAGCGTGAAACTCTGTACTGACTCAGGTTAGCGTTCGTAGTGATGCTTAAGTGAAACTCTGCATTGACTTACATTAGCGCTCGTAATGGTGCTTAAGTAAAACTCAGCATTGTCTTACATTAGCGCTCGTAGTTGTGCTGAAGTGAAACTCTGCATTGACTTACATTAGCGCTCGTAGTTGTGCTGAAGTGAACATCTGCATTGACTTACATTAGCGTTCGTAGTGGTGCTTAACTGAAACTCTGTATTCGCGCACATTAGGCCGCTATTAGCCGTGGGCAACTAGTGGCGCAACTTGTGAATAATTGCTCGGCTTATACCGGGGAATAGTCAGTTGAGAGAATGGCGTTCTACGCAGAACTACAGTACCGGCCAAAATTTTAGGGCCACATAAAAAAATCACGAAATCTCATCTAGAATCTAAAATTGTTCCACTAGACCTCTAAGCTCTCACATCTGTCGCCGGATTTCAATGAGTTAGTCCAAATACTGTAGAAGTTATGAATTTGTAACTCGTGGAATGTCGCACCAAAAAATTCAAAACATTTGGAAATATAATGTACTGCGTACTCTAATTGTTGCAGGTATCACCACCAAGATTCTTTTGTGGACTTAGCAATAGGCGAGGTCCATTTTGATATAAATATGAACATTCCGAAAATGTGCGACACCGTTTTTTATGTGTGTTTTATTTTTTCGAACCAGGGCCAAAATCGTTGTTTTCTTTCGTTTGTCATGTATGGCCCAAGGTCTCAGGACGAGCTATCGGCGTCAAACTCATCTGCCCTGATAGTTTCATATTCACTCTGTGGATGGCATCCAAGATCACATTTCTGACGCCAGTAGCTCACACTGAGACAGGAACAAGAACACATTTCTGACGCCAGTAGCTCACACTGAGACAAGAACAAGAACACATTTCTGACGCCAGTAGCTCACACTGAGACAAGAACAAGAACACATTTCTGACGCCAGTAGCTCACACTGTGACAAGAACAAGAACACATTTCTGACGCCAGTAGCTCACACTGTGACAAGAACAAGAACAAGAACACATTTCTGACGCCAGTAGCTCACACTGTGACAAGAACAAGAACACATTTCTGACGCCAGTAGCTCACACTGAGACAAGAACAAGAACACATTTCTGACGCCAGTAGCTCACACTGAGACAAGAACAAGAACACATTTCTGACGCCAGTAGCTCACACTGAGACAAGAACAAGAACACATTTCTGACGCCAGTAGCTCACACTGTGACAAGAACACATTTCTGACGCCAGTAGCTCACACTGAGACAAGAACAAGAACACATTTCTGACGCCAGTAGCTCACACTGTGACAAGAACAAGAACACATTTCTGACGCCAGTAGCTCACACTGTGACAAGAACAAGAACACATTTCTGACGCCAGTAGCTCACACTGAGACAAGAACAAGAACACATTTCTGACGCCAGTAGCTCACACTGAGACAAGAACAAGAACACATTTCTGACGCCAGTAGCTCACACTGAGACAAGAACAAGAACACATTTCTGACGCCAGTAGCTCACACTGAGACAAGAACAAGAACACATTTCTGACGCCAGTAGCTCACACTGAGACAAGAACAAGAACACATTTCTGACGCCAGTAGCTCACACTGAGACAAGAACAAGAACACATTTCTGACGCCAGTAGCTCACACTGAGACAGGAACAAGAACACATTTCTGACGCCAGTAGCTCACACTGAGACAAGAACAAGAACACATTTCTGACGCCAGTAGCTCACACTGAGACAAGAACAAGAACACATTTCTGACGCCAGTAGCTCACACTGAGACAAGAACAAGAACACATTTCTGACGCCAGTAGCTCACACTGAGACAAGAACAAGAACACATTTCTGACGCCAGTAGCTCACACTGTGACAAGAACAAGAACACATTTCTGACGCCAGTAGCTCACACTGAGACAAGAACAAGAACACATTTCTGACGCCAGTAGCTCACACTGTGACAAGAACACATTTCTGACGCCAGTAGCTCACACTGAGACAAGAACAAGAACACATTTCTGACGCCAGTAGCTCACACTGAGACAGGAACACATTTCTGACGCCAGTAGCTCACACTGAGACAAGAACAAGAACACATTTCTGACGCCAGTAGCTCACACTGAGACAAGAACAAGAACACATTTCTGACGCCAGTAGCTCACACTGAGACAAGAACAAGAACACATTTCTGACGCCAGTAGCTCACACTGAGACAGGAACAAGAACACATTTCTGACGCCAGTAGCTCACACTGAGACAAGAACAAGAACACATTTCTGACGCCAGTAGCTCACACTGAGACAAGAACAAGAACACATTTCTGACGCCAGTAGCTCACACTGAGACAAGAACAAGAACACATTTCTGACGCCAGTAGCTCACACTGAGACAAGAACAAGAACACATTTCTGACGCCAGTAGCTCACACTGAGACAAGAACAAGAACACATTTCTGACGCCAGTAGCTCACACTGTGACAAGAACAAGAACAAGAACACATTTCTGACGCCAGTAGCTCACACTGTGACAAGAACAAGAACACATTTCTGACGCCAGTAGCTCACACTGTGACAAGAACAAGAACACATTTCTGACGCCAGTAGCTCACACTGAGACAGGAACAAGAACACATTTCTGACGCCAGTAGCTCACACTGTGACAAGAACAAGAACAAGAACACATTTCTGACGCCAGTAGCTCACACTGAGACAAGAACAAGAACACATTTCTGACGCCAGTAGCTCACACTGAGACAAGAACAAGAACACATTTCTGACGCCAGTAGCTCACACTGAGACAAGAACAAGAACACATTTCTGACGCCAGTAGCTCACACTGAGACAAGAACAAGAACAAGAACACATTTCTGACGCCAGTAGCTCACACTGTGACAAGAACAAGAACACATTTCTGACGCCAGTAGCTCACACTGAGACAGGAACACATTTCTGACGCCAGTAGCTCACACTGAGACAAGAACAAGAACACATTTCTGACGCCAGTAGCTCACACTGAGACAAGAACAAGAACACATTTCTGACGCCAGTAGCTCACACTGTGACAAGAACACATTTCTGACGCCAGTAGCTCACACTGAGACAAGAACAAGAACACATTTCTGACGCCAGTAGCTCACACTGAGACAAGAACAAGAACACATTTCTGACGCCAGTAGCTCACACTGAGACAAGAACAAGAACACATTTCTGACGCCAGTAGCTCACACTGTGATAAGAACAAGAACACATTTCTGACGCCAGTAGCTCACACTGTGACAAGAACACATTTCTGACGCCAGTAGCTCACACTGTGACAAGAACAAGAACACATTTCTGACGCCAGTAGCTCACACTGTGACAAGAACAAGAACACATTTCTGACGCCAGTAGCTCACACTGAGACAAGAACAAGAACACATTTCTGACGCCAGTAGCTCACACTGAGACAGGAACAAGAACACATTTCTGACGCCAGTAGCTCACACTGAGACAGGAACAAGAACACATTTCTGACGCCAGTAGCTCACACTGAGACAGGAACAAGAACACATTTCTGACGCCAGTAGCTCACACTGTGACAAGAACAAGAACACATTTCTGACGCCAGTAGCTCACACTGAGACAGGAACAAGAACACATTTCTGACGCCAGTAGCTCACACTGAGACAAGAACAAGAACACATTTCTGACGCCAGTAGCTCACACTGAGACAGGAACACATTTCTGACGCCAGTAGCTCACACTGTGACAAGAACAAGAACACATTTCTGACGCCAGTAGCTCACACTGAGACAGGAACACATTTCTGACGCCAGTAGCTCACACTGTGACAAGAACAAGAACACATTTCTGACGCCAGTAGCTCACACTGAGACAGGAACACATTTCTGACGCCAGTAGCTCACACTGAGACAAGAACAAGAACACATTTCTGACGCCAGTAGCTCACACTGAGACAGGAACACATTTCTGACGCCAGTAGCTCACACTGTGACAAGAACACATTTCTGACGCCAGTAGCTCACACTGAGACAAGAACAAGAACACATTTCTGACGCCAGTAGCTCACACTGTGACAAGAACAAGAACACATTTCTGACGCCAGTAGCTCACACTGAGACAGGAACAAGAACACATTTCTGACGCCAGTAGCTCACACTGTGACAAGAACAAGAACACATTTCTGACGCCAGTAGCTCACACTGAGACAAGAACAAGAACACATTTCTGACGCCAGTAGCTCACACTGAGACAGGAACACATTTCTGACGCCAGTAGCTCACACTGTGACAAGAACAAGAACACATTTCTGACGCCAGTAGCTCACACTGAGACAGGAACACATTTCTGACGCCAGTAGCTCACACTGAGACAAGAACAAGAACACATTTCTGACGCCAGTAGCTCACACTGTGACAAGAACAAGAACACATTTCTGACGCCAGTAGCTCACACTGTGACAAGAACAAGAACACATTTCTGACGCCAGTAGCTCACACTGAGACAAGAACAAGAACACATTTCTGACGCCAGTAGCTCACACTGAGACAAGAACAAGAACAAGAACACATTTCTGACGCCAGTAGCTCACACTGAGACAAGAACAAGAACACATTTCTGACGCCAGTAGCTCACACTGTGACAAGAACAAGAACACATTTCTGACGCCAGTAGCTCACACTGAGACAAGAACAAGAACAAGAACACATTTCTGACGCCAGTAGCTCACACTGAGACAAGAACAAGAACAAGAACACATTTCTGACGCCAGTAGCTCACACTGTGACAAGAACAAGAACAAGAACACATTTCTGACGCCAGTAGCTCACACTGTGACAAGAACAAGAACAAGAACACATTTCTGACGCCAGTAGCTCACACTGAGACAAGAACAAGAACAAGAACACATTTCTGACGCCAGTAGCTCACACTGTGACAAGAACAAGAACAAGAACACATTTCTGACGCCAGTAGCTCACACTGAGACAAGAACAAGAACACATTTCTGACGCCAGTAGCTCACACTGAGACAAGAACGAGGACCATTTTAGCGCTGGTTTGAAGAAAGTAATCACACAAAATTCTGTGCCGCATATTTTCGGAATTTTTATATTTCTACTAAAATGAGCCCCAACTATTGCTAAGTCTGTAAAAGCATCTTGGTGGTGGTACTTGAAGCCAATTAGAGTGTACAGTACATGTTGACCATCTGATGTGACTTTCCAACAGTTAAAAGTGTATAACTTAGATAATACTTGGCGTAACTCACTGAAATCATTCGACGTATATCATATTGGATGCGAGAGCTCAGGAAAAAAATAACAGAGCACAATCTTATGTTCTAGATGGAACTTCATGGTTTTTAATGTGGTCCTAAACTTTTGACCGGTATTGTACTTCTTCTTGTTCTTCTATTAAAAACCGAAGGGTTATGAAAATGCGGAAACATCCTATATTTGTTTCTTGAGTGACCAGAGGATTATATTATAAATTGTTTGACGATCTAGAGGAGGATTACAGTCAATTTTTCAATTAGCTGCGCATGTCAAAGTCGCCATTTTACGAATTGCTCGGCTAAAGTAATAGCGGGAAACGACACAGGACTAAACAAGTGTTTAATTCACTAATATATCCGTATAATGGGTCAATGGTACCTGTAAATGTAAACGATTATAGAATTTTTATGGGTATTACATATTTCCACATACAGTAAGATAAGTAAACGTTTTATAATACTCACATACCGGGCGAGTTGGCCGTGCGGTTAGGAGCGCGCAGCTGTGAGCTTGCATCCGGGAGATAAAGGGTTCGAATCCCATTGTCGGCAGCCCTGCAGATGGTTTTCCACGTTTTCCAATTTTCACATCAGGCAAATGCTGGGATTGTACCACAATTAAGGCCACGGCCGCTTCCTTCCCATTCCTAGGCATTTCATATCCCATCGTCGCCATAAGACCTATCCGTGTCGGTGCGACCTGAAGCAAATAGCATTTGTTGTTGTAGTGTATGTGATGTCTCCATGTTCAATAAATAAACTATCACAATAAGTAAAATATTCACTCTACCACAGCACGAGACCAAACAAGGTGATGAAGAAAGATAATAGTCAGGTGGATCGCTGACTCAATTGCGTTCCATCTTCCGCATTACGTCAAGCTTGTGTGAGAACACGAACTTGAGTGTGGTACATCGGGCGACTAGTTGCGCCACTAGTCGCCCACGGCTAATAGCGGCCTTAGCGCTCGTAGTGGTGCTTGAGTGAAACTCTGCATTGACTCACATTAGCGCTCGTAGTGGTGCTTAAGTGAAAATCTGCATTGACTCAAATTAGCGCTCGTAGTGGTGCTTAAGTGAAACTCTGCAGTGACTCACATTAGCGCTCGTAGTGGTGCTTTAGTGGAACAATACAGTGTCTCACATTAGCGCTTGTAGTGGTACTTAAGTGAAACCACGGCCGACTGGATCCCTCGCTACGCTCCTTATACCGGCCTTGACAATCGCTTGTGAAGTCCAGCATAAAGCTGTAATTGGAAAGATTCAGCATAATGCCGCTGGAGCGCTGGCCTCCAACTCACTGACAGGAAGCTGTATACCGCAAATTGCCGCATTTCCAGTTTCATTTATATTATTTTGCTGTCGTAAATGTTCGCAATGTGTTCACAATAACGTGCTTGTTGGCTTGATAATTTGAGCTGATACTTATGCGCTAGTGAGTTTAATTTTTTATTGTGTAGTGTGATAATTATATTTTTAAAAGTGTGTTTATAACTCTTGGAATATGTGACATTATTGTGCGCCTTTTTGTATTTCGAGCAGACATTTTCTGCAATCAAGTACAGATGTAATGAGTGGCTCAAAGTGTTTTCTCGCTGTAACTTCGTCCTAAACAAAAAATTTAATTTATACGCTAATTCGTTGTTTTAACGGGGTAGTGATTTGCTTTTCTTTAAATGTATTTGGAAATATTCGAATCTGTATTGCTGTGTGCCTTTTTGTATTTCAAACAGGAAAAAAAAAGAGCAATGGGACACTAACATTTCTCGGATTCTCTGTAGACCAGGACAAAACTACGGAATGGCTCAAAGCAGTTAGGACTATCATCTTAGTTTTCCGTTTCTATTTCGGATCATTATCTTCCTTATTTCTTAATATGTTTACCCTTCCAGGGTTGGCTTTTCCCACGGACTCTGCGAGGGATCCCACCTCTACCACCTCAAGGGTAGTGTCCTGGAACGTGAGACTTCGGGTCGGGGGATACAAATGGGAATGGAGTGGCCTAGGGAGCGGCGCTAAGCCAACAGGGAACTGGAAATCAAGTAGGGACGACATAAAAATGTTAGTGCTCAACTGTAGAAGCATTGTAAACAAAGGAATTGAATTAAGTAACTCAGTAGACATATACTTACCAGATACTGTAATAGGAGCTAAATCATGGCTGAGAAATGATATAATGTATGCAGAAATATTCTCACGGAACTGGAGTGTGTATCGTAGAGATAGGATAGGAATGGTAGGAGGGGGAGGATTCATTCTGGTGAAAAAAGTATTTGTAACCTACGAAAAAATTAAGGATGAAAAACATGAAATTCTGGGTGTGAGGCTCTTCTCTAAAGATAATAGCCAACTTGATATCTTTGGAGTGTACAGACCGGGAAAGGGTAGCGCTGACGCTGATTCAGAATTATTTAATAAGATAATCAGCTATGTTGGAAATGATACGGAAAGGAATGTGATAGTAGCAGGTGATCTCAATTTACCAAATGCCATTTGGGAAGGTAATGAGAACGACAGGAAGCATGAACAACAAATGGCAAATAAGTTAATATGGGAAGGGCAGCTGATTCAGAAAGTGATGGAACCAACTGGAGGGAAGAATATTTTGGATGTCGTGCTGATAAAATCAGATGAGCTCTATAGAGAAACAGAAGTAATAGATGGTATTAGTGATCACAAAGTTGTTTTTGTCGTAGTTAAAAATAAATGTGAAAGAAAGGAAGGTATTAAAATTAGGACTACTTGGCAGTACCATACGGCTGATAAAACAGGCATGAGGGAGTTTTCAAAAAGTAACTATGATAACTGGAAAATGGTAAATAAACGTGTAAACAGACTCTGGGATGGGTTTAAAGCAATAAAAATGTAAACAGACTCTGGGATGGTTTTAAACCAATTGTTCGGGAAAGTGAAAGTAGGTTTGTACCTTTACAGGTGGTAAGAAATGGTAAAAATCCACTATATTATAACAGAGAAGTAAAGAGACTAAGAAGGAAGTGCAGGTTGGAACGAAATAAAGTAAAAATGGTTATGGAAATAAGGGGCAATTGAAGGACCTTACTAGGAAATTGAATCTAGCAAAGAAGTCAGCTAAGGATAACATGATGGCAAGCATAATTGGTGGTCATACACATTTTAATGAAAAATGGAAGTGTAGGTATAGGTACTTTAGGGCAGAAACCGGTTCAAAGAAGGACATTCCAGGAATAGTTAATGAACAAGGGGAGTGTGTATGCGAGAATCTTCAAAAGGCAGAAGTATTCAGTGAGCAGTAAGTAAAGATTGTTGGTTCTAAGGATAATGTCCAGATAGAGGAGGTGAGTAATACTAAAGAAGTATTAAAATTTACCTATGATAACAATGACATTTACAGGAAGATACAAAAGTTGAAAACTAGAAAAGCGGCTGGAATTGATACGATTTCGGGGGATATACTAAAGGCAATGGGTTGGGATACAGTACCATATATGAAATACTTATTTGATTATTGTTTGGTTGAAGGAGCTATACCAAATGAATGGAGAGTTGCTATAGTAGCCCCTGCGTATAAAGAAAAGGGTGATAGACATAAAGCTGAAAATTACAGGCCAGTCAGTTTGACATGCATTGCATGCAAGCTTTGGGAAAGCATTCTTTCTGATCATATTAGACATGTTTTCAAAATTAATAACTGGTTTGACAGAAGGCAGTTTGGGTTTAGGAAAGGTTATTCCACTGAAGCTCAGCTTGTAGGATTTCAGCAAGATATGGCAGATATCCTGGAATCAGGAGTCCAAATGGACTGTATTGCGATTGACCTACCTAAAGCATATGATACGGTAGATCATGGAAGACTACTGGCAAAAATGAGTACTATTGGACTAGAAAAAGTGTGACTGAATGGGTGGCTATATTTCTAGAAAATAGAACTCAGAGAATCAGAGTAGGCGAAGTTTTATCTGACCCTGTAATCATTAAGAGGGAAATTCCTCAAGGCAGGATTATTGGACCTTTATGTTTTCTTATATATATCAATGATATGTGTAAAGAAGTGGAATCAGAGATAAGCCTGTTGCAGATGATGTTATTCTGTACAGAGTAATAAATAAGTTACAAAATTGTGAGCGGCTGCAGGGTGACCTCCATAGTGTTGTGAGATGGACGGTGGGCAATTGTATGATGATAAACGGGGTTAAAAGTCAGGTTGTGAGTTTCACAAATAGGAAAAGTCCTCTCAGTTTTAATTAATGCGTTGATGGGTTGAAATTTCCTTTTGGAGATCATTGTAAGTAAATGGCTGTTAATATAAGAAAAGACCTTCATTTGGGTGATCACATAAATATGATTGTTAATATAAGGTAATATAAGGGAGAGGGCATATGAGTCTCCGGTAAGACCACAACTAGAGTATGGTTCTTGTGTATGGGACCCTCACCAGGACTACTTGATTCAAGGATTGGAAAAAATCCAAAGAAAGG
Source organism: Anabrus simplex (assembly GCF_040414725.1). NCBI lineage: Eukaryota > Metazoa > Arthropoda > Insecta > Orthoptera > Tettigoniidae > Anabrus > Anabrus simplex. Next base: position 83,524,358 of record NC_090276.1, on the reverse strand, counting down.
CAGCTCGATTTGTTCTGGGTGATATCCGACAAAAGAGTAGCGTTACAAAAATATTGCAAAGTTTGGGCTAGGGAGACCTGGGAGAAAGGAGACGAGCTGCTCGATTAAGTGGTATGTTCCGAGCTGTCAGCAGAGAGATGAGTAGAGGAGCAGTGGGCGTTCTGAACCACCTCGTTAGCATTTTTTGCCGAGTCAGCATCCGAGGTCATTGACCCCGGTCAAGGTCATTGACCCCGTGACTTCATGACCACGTGACCGTGACGTCATCACCACGTGCTATTGTTTGTAAACAAAGCCACGTGCTTTCTGACAGCTATTATCGACAACTACGCATCGCTAACCTCACTGCTACCATCTTGACGGTCCTAAACCTCAATGCTGTCAACCAAACCTCACTAGCGCGATATTTGAATTGGTAAAAAAAGCCACGTGCTTTTTTATAACCACGTGCTTTAAACAGCTGTCATCGACAACAACGCATCGCTAACCTCAGTTCTGCCATCTTGACGGGCCTAAACCTCAATGCTTCCAACTAAACCTCACTAGCGCGAGATTTGAATTGGTAAACAAAGCCACGTGATTTTTGACAGCCTCATGCTTTTTGATAGCTGACATCGACAACAACGCATCGCTAACCTCAGTGCTCCCCTCTTTACGGCACTAATCCTTACTAGCGCGAGATTTTGAGTTGGTAAACAATGCCACGTGCTTTTTTTGTCAGCTGTCGTCCGCCATCTTGCTTCGCTAACCTTGGTGCTGCCATCTTTACGGCACTGCTGGTAATTTAAAATCCACGTGATTTTGACAGCTGTCATTCGCCATCCTGCATCGCAAACCTCAGTGCTGCACTCTTTAGGTACTTAGCTTTGAAATGTGGTTGCGGTCATTTTCCGCGTGATAGCTGTCATCCGCCATCTTGCATCGCTAAACTTAGTGCTGCCTTCTTTAGCTACTTACCTTTGAAATGTGTTGGCGGACAATGTAAAAATTCCACAACCTTAGTGCTGCTATCTTTACTGTACTGCGGGTAATTTAAAATCCACGCACTTTTTTGACAGCTGTCATCCGCCGTCTTGCATCGTGAACCCCAGTGCTGCCCTCTTTAGCTACTTACCTTTGATATGTGGTGGTGGTAATTTCCATGTAACAGCTCTCATCCGCCATGTCGCATCGCTTATCTTAGTGCTGCTATATTTACGGTACTGCGGGTAATTTGAAAAAATCCGTCAGCTGTCATCCTCCATCTTGCATCACAAACCTCAGTGCTGCTATCTTTAGCTACTACCTTTGAAATGTGGGCGGTGGGTAATTTGAAAAATTCGATGCGTTTTTGACAGCTGTCATCCGCCATCTTTAATCAAGAGAGCACCGTGCTGCTATTTTTACGGTTACTACCTTACGCATGTAGTAGCAAGTAATTTGAAAATTTCTAAACAGTTGTCATCCGCCATCTTTAATTAACAAAGCACCGCGCTGCTATCTTTAGGTACATACCTTTGATATATGGCGGCGGATAATTAAAAAATCCATTAGCTATCATCAACTTTAATGCATTTGCGAACCTAACCTCTCATCTACCATCTTGAAGGAGACCATCCTTAGTTTACAACAAGATGCCCCTCCCGACGCTAATGACTACATAGAGGTCACTACAGAAGATGGCGGTGGCTGTTATGGCTAAATAAGTGATCTAGACTAGAATCGAACACTCTACAACATGTGTTTAGAACATGTTAGAGGATACCTTTGTTTTATGAAGATCAGATTGAAACATTACAAAACTGGAATCGAACACTGCACTCGATGATGTTAACTTCAACACGTGATTAGGACATTGTTTGATGAGTTCAGATCACTAAATAAGTGATCAAGACCGGAATAGAACACTGTACACGATACAACATGTGTTTAGGACATGTCAGGGATACCTTGTTTTAAGAAAGTCAGGTTAAAACATAACAAGACTAGACTCGAACACTGTACTCGATGTCGTTAACTTCAACATGTAATTAGAACATTGTTTGATGTGTTTAAAACACTAACTTTAATCGAACACTGTGCACGGTATAACACGCGTTTAGAACATGTCAGGGGATACCTTTGCTCTAAGAAGATTAGATTAAAACATAACAAGACTAGAATCGAACACTACACTTGATGTTCTTAACTTTAACATGTGATTAAAACATTGATTGGTGTGTTAAGAACACTAAATAAATAATCAAGCCTAGAATACAACATTGTTCTCGATACAACAGGTTTTTAGAACATGTCAGGGGATACCTTTGTTCTAAGAAGATCAGATTAAAACATAACAAGACTAGAATTAAACACTATAATCGATATCGTTAACTTCAACATGTAATCAGAACATTAATTGATGTGTTCAAAACACTAAATAGATGATTAAGACTTGAATAGAACACGATACTCGATACAACATGTCTGAGGATAACTCTATGCATATCGCGTAACAGCAGCGATGCATGTTTAGACATGAACACATACTGCTGTTTAAAACATATTACAAATAGAATCGCATACTATAGTTTGATGTTGTAGAACACTGCATTGCAAGACTAGAATCGACTACTGTTCAAAAAAAATTCCGTCTCAACATACTTACTAAGCTGCTCTTCTTCCTCCTCCTCTGTCAAGGTACAGCTCTATCGAACATGCACTGCAAAAGCAAGAGTGTGCAGTAATAGCATCATTGTGCAAGTTTAGACTTGAACACATACTACCGTTCAAAAACATATACATACTATAATTCGATGTTGTAGAACACTGCATTGTAAGACTAGAATCAAACACTGTTCAGAAAAAATTCTCTTCTCAACATACTAAGCTGCTCTTCTACGACGATAACATACTTACAAATTTGCTAAACATCTTCTTTCTTGACATACTTACTCTTCTTCCTCGAGTGATTTAGTGTTGAACAAAACTCTATCTTGCAAATAAGGAGCGGGAGGAGGAGAAGGTAATACCTAATCTAAAATAAAGGAATATGCTCATTCTACATTATTTATTTGCATCTTGTACGCACAAGTTTTAGCGTGGTAATGTTTGCGTACTTCTCCTTTTTCGATGCAATTCTTGTATGTACAAGATTTAGTTGATGCTGCAACCCCTATCCTATACACGTTTGAGGAAGCACACTTGCAGGACAAAATTCCGGCAGTACAATACATGCTGCAGCGAACAATGCTATATCAAACAACCAATCGATACGAAACTTAGATTGTTTCATAGTGAATGTTGAACAAACAACACTTGCTAATAACTAGGTCTGTCGGATGAAGACCGTCAACAAGGGCATCCAGTTGTTTTGAGCTGACTAATAAGAAAAACTGAATTTCGTATAACACACCGGATAGAAATACTTCGAAGTCCTGACAGACGCACAAAATTCTTTCATGGATTTTTTGTTTCTATGCAGTTAACAAAGCTATATTGAAGAAACCAGTCGATAAGAAACTTAATTTTAAGCTGCACACAAAAACCGACTAATTTGTTATTTAGTTTTAGATTAAGCGCTATATGCATAAACAGGAAATTTTTCTAAAAAATACATTATAGCAAAAATTTCGATCCAACACAATAAAACATGTATATATAGTTTCCTAATTTATTACACATCAACAAAACTAATAACACAAGATTTGTTCTCTATTCCGCGATATATAATGCAAATAGAACGTTGATTTAGTTCTTCTGTTTCTAAATCAGTTAGCACACTAAATCTGTTGGGTAGAAAACTTGAAAGTCTTTGCAGACGCATAAAATTCTTTCTCCAAATTTCGTTTTTAATCTTCGTAGCGAAATAACTTTACATTGCTCATTTAGCGGTAGACTTGTCAGCGGCTTGGTAGTTCTCCATGGTTTTTCTAAAAAAAAGAGGAATACTATTTTTTTTAGATTTTTAAAAACAATGTAAACATATAAAATCGAAAAAAAGATCGAAACCCACCTTAAAATGTACACGTTGCAGACTGCAAACTGTTACTCGGATGAATGGCAATAATTCTTAAAATATGCACGTTCAAGCCTTTCAAACTGTAACTCGAATAAATGTCGACGATAATTCTTGATCTACCTAGAAAGGAACAAAAATATATGTCTGTTGCGTTAGCACTTGCATCGCACATAGTGATAGGAAAGGGCAAGTCGGTTTGTCAACAGCTAGTCTGTTATAAATATCGTCTAACTGCCTGAAAGTAGCGTTAGCACATACTAATGTTTGCACACACAGCACTTGCATCGCACATCGTGATGATAGGATAGGAAAGGGTAAGTCGGTTTGTTAACAGCTAACCTGTTATAAATATCGTCTAACTGTCTGAAAGTAGCGTTAGCACATTCTCATGTTTACATACACAGCACTTGCATCACACATAGTGATGATAGGATATGAAAGTGTAAGTCGGTTCGCCAACAGCTAGCGTAGCCATCTTTACACAGATCTTTATTGCCTAGCGTAGAAGTTGCTTTCGAACAAAAATGCAAACACTAACTAACAGATTAGGCTTACTTTAAGTTGAAGGCTGCAAACTGAAGAATGGTTACTAGAATAATATTTACTGCAGACGGCGATTTTCTAAAAACAAAGAAAATTAAATCGTAAATAATAATAATAATAATAATAATAATAATAATAATAATAATAATAATAATGATAATAATAATAATAATTATTTATTATTATTTATCGTATGATGTACACAGAAAGATTATATAAATAAGTATGCAATATATACACAATATATACAAACAGAAGCCTATAGTTCCAAATCAAGCCCTTTGATCCATTTTAAGGCCTCCTCAGTTGCGTTATGAATGTCCTCCAAAGGACCTTGAAATGCTCTCTGTGGACACTCGACAATTACATGGTGGATGGTCTGTGAGGTAGCTATAATAATAATAATAATAATAATAATAATAATAATAATAATAATAATAATAATAATAATCAAAGAATTAATCTTACCTTTTGTTTTACACTAGACGGTAGGCGATACAGTAGAGGAATTGTATATGCACACACACGAAGAACTGCGTGCGCTTTGCAGAGACTTGTTACTAGGCAGGCTATGGAATCTGCAGACGTGTGCACTACAGTTGTAAAGTCTGCACTACAGTTGTTCTCTGTAAATTTACCGACTATCTTTAGACTGAGCTAGGATCGAACTTGGAGACGCCGAGGTGACGGAATTTAGGAGTTCTGTTAGTAAACGAGGCTGGCGTATTTAAGCACTATCGGACTAAGCCAGGATCGAACCTGGAGACGCCGAGGTGCCGGAATTTAGGAGTTCTGCAGGCTGACGTATTATACTAGCGGATCGAACATGGGGTTAGAAGGCCAGCGCGCGATCCTCGACCTCTGAAGTTAGGAAGCGTAGACGGGGCACTAAGCTGAGCAAAAAGCCAACATCTACGGTATCCCCTGCCTGTATGTAGACGGGGCGCTGAGCTGAGTTTTATGTAGAAGCGATCCTCGGGCACTAAGCTAAGCCCATATCTACAGTATCCCCTGCCTGAGCTTTGCGGGGCACTGAGCTGAGCAAACAGAGAGGGAGTCGTCATCTACGGTATCCCTTGCCTGTAGGTTGACGGGGCGCTGAGCTGAGTTTTATGTAGAAGCGATCCTCGGGCACTAAGCTAAGCCCACATCTACGGTATCCCCTGTCTGTAGGTAGACGGGACGCTGAGCTGAGCAAAAAGAGAGGAAGTCATCATCTACGGTATCCCCTGCCTGTAGGTAGACAGGGGCGCTGAGCTGAGTTTTACGTAGAAGCGATCCTCGGGCACTGAGCTAAGCCCACATGTACGGTATCCCCTGCCTGAGCTTAGCGGGGCGCTGAGCTGAGCAAAAAGAGAGGGAGTCATCATCTACGCTATCCCTTGGCTGTAGGTAGACAGAGGCGCTGAGCTGTGTTTTATGTAGAAGGAATCGCTAGTTGCTTTACGTCGCACCGACACAGATAGGTCTTTTGGCGACGATGTGATAGGAAAGGCCTAGGAGTTCGAAAGAAGCGGCCGCGGCCTTAGTTAAGGTACACACCGGGCGAGTTGGCCGTGCGCGTAGAGGCGCGCGGCTGTGCGCTTGCATCCGGGAGATAGTAGGTTCGAATCCCACTATCGGCAGCCCTGAAAATGGTTTTCCGTGGTTTTCCACTTTCACACCAGGCAAATGCTGGGGCTGTACCTTAATTAAGGCCACGGCCGCTTCCTTCCAACTCCTAGGCCTTTCCTATCCCATCGTCGCCGTAAGACCTATCTGTGTCGGTGCGACGTAAAGCCCCTAGCAAAAAAGTTAAGGTACAGTCCCAGCATTTGCCTGGTGTGAAAATGGGAAACCACGGAAAACCATCTTCAGGGCTGCCGACAGTGGGATTCGAACCCACTGTCTCCCGGATGCGAGCTCACAGCCGCGTGCCCCTGACCGCACGACCAACTCGCCCGGTATTAGGGATCCTCGGGCACTGAGCTAAGCCCACATCTACGGTATTCCCTGCCTGTTAGCGACCTCTGAGCTAGGGTGAGAACAACACGGGACGCCGAGGTGCCGGAATTTAGAAATTCTGCCATCGGATGTATTCGTGCACCTTCAGACTGTGCCGCGATCGAACCTGTTATGTTAAAAGGCCAGCGCCTCTGAGCTACTCAGCCTGACCCGGAAACAACACTTTCAAGTCTTTAGAGCTGTGTGTAATTAACTTATGGTACAGTTGGCGAGCGAGCGGGTTGGACATTGTACCGGAAGAGAGTTGCAAATTCATCGCATTCCTGCACCCGCGCTGGGCCAGCTTGAAGCTCACTCTAACACAACATCTCTGTAAAACATACACTCACCTATGATATTTCTTGCAAAGGGGGACTTACGCATCTCTAACCCGGTGTTGGAACATAGCCTACTCCTTATTCGAAACCCGGTGCTGACACATAGCCTAAATACCGGGGTTCGAACTACACTGTAAATGCTAGGGAGGTGGCTACGACCGCTGCCCTTTCTTTAACAATCTGTTTTACGGCCGGATGCCCTTCTTGATACAAGGACGGGATTTTAAATCGCAAATATGGTCGGTTGCCCCTCCTGACGCTAGGACTGAGATTTTAAATCGCAAGACTCTGTTTTACAGCCGGATGCACTTCCTGACTTCAAGACCGGGATTTGCAAACAGTGTACGCTTATCACGATCTACAGAGTTATAAAGTAGCGGGGTTCAAACCACACGGTTGTCTGCTCTGCTAATTTTTACACCAGGCAAATGCTAGGGTGCTGCTTCCTTTCTACCTTTCCTGCTCAGCAAGAATCTGTTTTACAGCCAGATGCCCTTCCTGACGCCAAGACCGGGATTTGCAAACAGTGCACGCCTATCACGATCTACAGAGTTATACAGTAGCGGGGTTCAAACTACACGGTTGTCAGTTCTGCTAATTTTTACACCAGGCAAATGCTGGGGGCTGCTTCCTTTCTACCTTTCCTGCTCAGCAAGAACCTGCTTTACGTCCGGATGCCCTTCCTGACGCTAGGACCGGTATATGGAATTGCAGTATCCATCATGTGTAGGCTATCAAGGTAATGTATATTTTTGCCGTGTCACTTCCGTTTACTGTGCATTTTTGCTGAGATAACATGTCACTTCCGCACACACAGTAGCCGTACTGTTCTCATTTGCCTTTATAACTTCGAGCAGACTACATGCAAAAAATTATGAATTTAATCTTTTCTCCTCTACCCGTTATGTAAGTATCTTAGGAAATTCATATATCTGTGTGTGTGTAAGTGCTATCTCGCAACATTCTTGTCCGGGTGTTTCGATAAAAGAGTGACATGTATCAGTGTTCTGCACGATAACCCGTGTTGCATTTACTAAGCGTGTTAGCTGTGCGGTGAGCGAGTTAGCTTTTTTTTTTGCTAGTTGCTTTACGTCGCACCGACTCAGATAGGTCTTATGGCGACGATGGGACAGGGAAGGGCTAGGAGTGGGAAGGAAGCGGCCGTGGCCTTAATTAAGGTACAGCCCCAGCATTTGCCTGGTGTGAAAATGGGAAACCACGGAAAACCATTTTCAGGGCTGCCGACAGTGGGGTTCGAACCTACTATCTCCCGAATACTGGATACTGGCCGCACTTAAGCGACTGCAGCTATCGAGCTCGGTAGCGAGTTAGCTACCTAGTATGGTTTTTATTTTAGCATGACGTGTATCAGTGTTCTAGTCGATAACCCGTGTATTTGCAATCACTGAGCGTGTTAGCTGTGTGGTAAGCGAGTTGGCTAGGCGGTATGGCTTTTTTATTTTCGCACAAGACAAGGCAAATCATTGAAGATGTATTTTTGCTGTATCGTTTACTGAGCGAGTTAGCTACGCGATAGGGTTTTCTTGATATTCGCACAAGACAAGGCAAATCATTGAAGATGCACTTTTGGTGTATCGTTTACTGAGCGAGTTGGCTACGCAGAATGGGTTTTAATCTTTTTGCATGACGTGTATCAGTGTTCTGCTCGATAATCCGTGCATTTGCAATCACTGAGCGTGTTAGCTGTGCGGTAAGCAAGTTGGCTAGGCGGTATGGTTTTTTATTTTCGCACAAAGCAAGGGAAATCATTAGTCTCCTTCAAGATGGTAGATGAGAGGTTAGGTCTGCGAATGTGCTAATGTTTAATGATGATAGCTAACGGAATTTTTGTAAATTATCCGCCGCCACATTTCAAAGGTATGCACAGTACCTAAAGGTAGCAGCACGTTGCTCTGTTGATTAAAGATGACAGCTTGTCAATAAAGCACATTGCCCTTTACCACATGATAAAAATATATAGCTAAAGATAGCAGCTGCACGTGGAATTGTCCACTACTACGATAAAGAAAGCAGCACGGTGCTCTGTTGATTAAAGGTGGCAGCTTGTCAAAAAAAGCACATAGAATTTCAAATTACCGCCACCACATTTCAAAGGTGTGTACCTAAAGATAGCAGCACGGTGCTCTCTTGATTAAAGATGGTGGATGTCAGCTGTCAAAAAAGCACATGGAGTTTAAATTAGCCACCACCACATGTCAAAAGGTAGTAGCTAAAGAGGGCAGCACTAAGGTTACCGAAGCAAGATGGCGGATGGCAGCTGTCAAAATGCACGTGGCTTTGTTTACCAATTCAAAATCTCGCGCTAGTAAGGATTAGTGCCTTAAAGAGGGGAGCACTGAGGTTAGCGATGCGTTGTTGTCGATGTGAGCTGTCAAAAAGCACGTGGCTTTGCTTACCAATTCAAAACTCGCGCTAGTGAGGTTTAGTTGGCAGCATTGAGGTTTAAGCCCGTCAAGATGGAAGCAGTAAGAGCGATGCGTTGTTGTCGATGATAGCTGTCAAAAAGCACGGGGCTTTGCTTACCAATTCAAAACTCGCGCTAGTGAGGTTTAGTTGGCAGCATTGAGGTTTAGGCCCGTCAAGATGGCAGCAGTAAGGTTAGCGATGCGTTGTTGTCGATGACAACTCTCAAAAAGCACGTGGCTGTCAAAACAGCACAAGCCATTTTTTACAAACAAGAGCACGTGGCTTTGTTTACAAACAAGAGCACGTGGCATTGTTTACAGACAATTGCACGTGGTGATGACGTCACGGTCACGTGGTGATGACGTCACGTGGTCAATGACCTTGGCCGGGGTCAATGACCTCAGGTGCTGACTCAGCAAAAATATGCTGACGAGGTGGTTCAGAACTCCCACTGCTCCTCTACTGAGATGGCGTGGGAGGGCATCAGTAGACGAATAAGTTTGAGTGGTGTCTTTAACAGTAGGAAAGATCACAATATGAAGATAAAGTTTGGAATTCAAGAGGACAAATTTGGGCAAATATGTGTTTATAGAAAGGGGAGTTAGGAATTGGAATAACTTACCAAGAAAATATTCAATAATTTTCCAATTTCTTTGCGATCATTTAAGAAAAGGTTAGGAAAACAACAGATAGGGAATCTGCCACCTGGGTGACTGCCCTAAATACAGATCAGTAGCGACTGATTGGATGACCACTAACTTGCCCAGGCGGCCGCAACTGCTATGCTGAACAGGGCCCTTGTGTTGGGGATGGGAAGATAGGAAGGGATAGACAAGGAAGAGGGAAGGAAGCGGCCGTGGCCTTAAGTTAGATCCCCGCATTTGCCTGCAGGAAAAGTGGGAAACTACTTCCAGGATGGCTTAGTTGGAAATCGATCCCCCCTCTACTCATTTGACCTCCCAAGGCTGAGTGGATCCCTTTCCAGCCCTCGTACCACTTTTGATATTTCGTGACAGGGCCAGGAAACCAACCCGGGCCCCTGGTGGTGGCAGCTAATCACGTTAATCGGGTATTTTTACGCCTAATTTTGTTCATTGAATAATCCTATAGGCGGAGTCATATTTGCCATATGACAACACCACAACACATTTTATCCAAGATAATCTGAACTTTAACATTTAAACACAAGTAAGAACCATTACTGTTATGGCGGTAAAGCCTATGTATGAAGTGTTGTTACCTGGGCAATGAACAGTCTGCAATGTACTTACTCTATATACTTTTATCGAACATAATTTTTCTTTAAAATTCTTATTTTTCTTGCTATTTGTTTTAGTCGCTCCGATACAGATAGGTTTTATGGTGACGGTGGGATAGGAAATGGCTAGGAGTGGGAAGGAATCGTCTGTGGTCTTTGTACCGGGAGGTACACCTCAATTCCGCACATTCAAAAGATGCGCCTTAAAGGACCCTATCTATCTAATCAAACGTGAAAATGCTACTACATGAAGTTGGAACTTTAATCAGAAGATGTCACTACTGAAGTATTAATTAATTGTGTTATTGTGAAGTTGCCTAAACTGACTAGATTTATTTGCTTTGGCTTTGTTTACTTCAAGAAGTTTAAACTTTCCTCCATAGATGTCATTTCAAAAACTCTGGCATGCACTCTGGCGCAAGGTGGAAGAAGGTATAATTTAAAGAAGTTTTGTCTTTCACCGGGCGAGTTGGCCGTGCGCGTAGAGGCGCGCGGCTGTGAGCTTGCATCCGGGAGATAGTAGGTTCGAATCCCACTATCGGCAGCCCTGAAGATGGTTTTCCGTGGTTTCCCATTTTCACACCAGGCAAATGCTGGGGCTGTACCTTAATGAAGGCCACGGCCGCTTCCTTCCAACTCCTAGGCCTTTCCTATCCCATCGTCGCCATAAGACCTATCTGTGTCGGTGCGACGTAAAGCCCCTAGCAAAAAAAAGTTTTGTCTTTCTAGGTTTTCATAACTGAATCAATGTTCATTTATTTTCGGGTTGGCAACACTTCTTTTTCTTTCCACCAATTTTGAACCTGGGCAATTAAAAATATCTGTAATTATTTTTCAGCCTATCACATGCTTCTTGTCGCGGTTTGAATTGTCCAATAAAATTGAGGGGGTTTGTTCGTACTAGTCCAGAACCCTCTCGAACATCCCCTTCGGGTATATAAGCTGAGGCTTTTCTGACTACCTTGTCTATTGATAGTCGTCTTTCTGAGTGTATGTGTTAAGGCAGGAGGCGGGGCGCCTCATTCTTCGGCATACAGAACAACAGCCAGGTAATGGTCACATAAATTCTATCTTTCTTGCTGTCTCCACAAATTTATCCGAGGGAAGGCTTGTATTTCAAACTGTGTAACCTGCCTTTTCTAAAAATGAAATTTTCGTTCAGCTAATGTAAAAAATTAATTATGTCTTTAACTGTAATTCGGGGATAGAGAGTGCGTTACCCTCTCGAGTTCCCCATAAACTTGGTTCGAGGTGACTACGATTTTGTGACAATTTTTCTTCTTTTCTGTAATGCCTTAAAGTAACTTTCATTCGAGTCACCTCAGTAGCTTGGGATTAGCTCCAGTATCTCTGGGCCGAGAGCCCCGTTAGGATTTTATTTTTCATTTATGAGTGCAAGTATACGCCTCCATTCAATTTGTGTTTTGGGCCATTAATTTAATCTGTTCTTTTTCTACTAAAGCCCAGTAGGGCGGGTACTAGATACCCCTGTGCAGAACTATTTCCCTTGTAAAGCGTGCCATGAGAGGCTGGAGATTGTAACCTTTTGATGTAATGTTGCCTTGAGTAGGCTGTTTGAAATTGAGAGCATGTAAGCTCTTTTCTAAGTTTTGTTATATTGAGGAGTGCCTCTGGAAAGCTGTAAATTTGTTGGAGCAAAGTGCTCTTGAATTGGGGGATTTCTGCCCTTGCCTAAATGATACCACTTTGAAATTGTAACCTAAGGGCTTGAAGCCCATATCCGTAAAAATCACTAATCTTGCATTTTCCAAGTCTTGTTTCAAGATTGCCATTTGTACCTGTAACTTCATTATTTCAATGAGTGAAATATTTGTTAAGTTTGTGATTTAAAGAGAAATATAAACTTTGTTAAAGTCCCAATTCAATTTCTGAATCGTAGTTAGACCCATTCAACTCCCGCACTTTCTTTCACCCCTTTCTGCTCCACGGATATCTCCGTAACAAGTGGTAGCAGAGCGTGGTTGAATGGGTCTAAATTAAGCCCCTTTTGACGGCTAAACATCGAATCCGCGCCGAACTCAAAGAATTTTCTCGGTCGCTGGGAATATTTTTCTAAATTTGTAGTTTTCTGTCATCATGTCTGCCCCTCGCGAAGTCCTCGCTCCTGGGTACTTGCGCAAGGAGGAATTGATCTATGAGTTACTCATTAGGAAGGTCCAGTCTGGAGGCACGGTTGTGGCAGATATTGCCAAACTTAAAGAATCCCTAGATTTGCCTATTTGTATCCCAGTCTTTGGGGAAAAGGAAGTTGATGGGGCTCTATCCACCATCACTGACAACACCACCGAATTAGCATCTGTAGTAAGTTTTTCTGAAGTATGCGATCCATCTGCTAACCATCTTAAAATAATACAGGCTAGACTGTTTCATTTTTACAACAGGACTAGGGATCTATTGTCTCTCAAATTAAAAGAAGATAATGCTAAAGAGGCTAGTAATCTTGTTGAACATCTATCAGATATGTCAAATAGAGTTAGTCAATTGTTGACTGGGGCAACCGCTCCCAAAATGGACCAAGTCCCTTTAGTAAATTTATCTACTGAGGGGGATTCTTCCAAAGATGTAGAAAGTAGGAAATCTGTAGCAAATCAACAAACTTCGGCCCCATTGGAAAATGAACCTGCTCATCCTAGACAAATTCCACCTTTCCTTTTGAACAATGCTGTGTTTGAGACCTCACAACCCTCTATGCCGTCACCTATTATGTCACCTGGTTTCAGTAGTCTGCCTCATCCATTGGATATGTTGTTGAAGGGCATTTCTAAATTTTCAGTGAATTCCACCAACGAAGTAATTTCGTTTTCAGGTTCCTTGTTGAATTTTAATATCACGCTGTAGTGTTTTCTTTCTCTCATTCCCAAATTCTTGAAATCATGTATCCATATTCCGTAGGCGTCCTTTCGGACAAAATAGTTAAGGCCATAGCCGATAGATCAACCATAGAAGACTTCCACGCCCTCCTTTTGGCAAATTTCATTCCGGCTAGGGCAATGCCATATTTAATACAAAAGTTTTATTTCAGAGTACAGCGATTGGATGAGAATCTTGCCGATTTTATCCAAGACATTTAATGTTTACACCAGGGTGTTTGTACTCCACTTTTCGGAAGACCAAATAGTGCAAACTAATGTGCAAGGTATCTCTCCGCCTTATAGGTCTTACTTATAATTTGCGTCTCGTCCCCAAACGTTTGCAGAGTTAGAGGCTATGGTGGTGTCAGCAGAAGGAGTAAGGTATGCCGACACCTTACACCTTACACCTTCTAATAGTTTTCGGCCTCCACCTCGTCGAAACTTCACCACCCGCAAATGCTATGCCTGTGGGTCAACGGAACATTTGCGCAACAGGTACCCATTTATAAAATCGAGTGGGACAAAAATAGAGCAGGGTCATCTCAAGAATGTTTCAAATGTGGCTCGTTTACTCACCTCGCCAACAATTGTAGTAATGCCAATAGCACCCCCTCCTGCTCTACTTCATGTGCAACCTCCGCGAACACCAATAATAGGAAGTGACTAGTGTCATCGGCTGAGTCGGTATGTTCATCTTCCCAAGGTTCAGCCCCTGTTGAACCTAGCTGAAGCTCAGGCTAGCGTAAAGCTTCCTCTAATCTATCGTTTGAAGGCCCTAAAGAATGCCCCAGAATTGCGGCGGAGAACCCCGCACTTGCGCCATTTCTCAAAATCGAAGTGAATAATGAACCCGTCATCGCTTTATTAGACGCAGGGAGTGTGATTTCCATGATTTCGGCTGAATGGTATTCTACATTAAAAACTGTTTGTAAGTTTCGGGACCTTTGTTCGTCTTCTGTCAAATGCGTTTCGGCTAACTCGTCCCCATTAGAAATTTTGGGTTTCATATTTGCTAAAATTCGTATTTCTAAATTCACCTGGAAAATAAAATTGTTTGTAGCTAAACATTTGTCTTGCCCTGTAATTTTGGGGGCGGATTTCATGTCTTCTACTGGTCTCGTGCTCGACATTCAGAGTAAGTCGTGCACCTTCAAACTTGCGAATAATGGCAAAATTCCTCTGTTAAAGTGTAATTCTGTGTCATGTTCATCTCTTTCGCCTACCCAGGATGAGATGTTGTTAAACCTTGGACATCTACCTGAGGAGCAGGCTGAAGGTATTCGTAAATTGTGTCAGTCTTTTCCGGATGTATTTTCTGATACTCTTGGTGTTACTGACCTGATCGAATACAAGATTGAGGTTACGGATTCGACCCCAGTTAGGTTTCCGCCTTATAGGCTATCTCCACCCAAAATGAAGGCTCTTAAAGAAATCATCGAACAAATGTTAAAAGATGGTATTTTCGACCTTCGAAGTCGGCGTATTCTTCGCCCATTTTTCTTGTGCCGAAACCCCAAGGTGGCTTCAGGCCAGTGATTGATTATAGGGCTTTAAATCGTAAGGTGGCGTTACAATCTGTTCCCATTCCTGACCTTCAATCTTGTTTTTCTTGGTTTTCGGAAAGCCAAGTTCTTCACCATCTTAGTCCTTAATCAGGCGTACAACCAGATCCCTCTAGCTGAAGAATCGAAACATCTAACAGCTTTTCCCAGGAACTGGAACTTGTATGAGTACAACCGCGTACCTTTCGTTTTCCCCACGAGGGCAGGTGTTCTGACTAGACTGCTAGATAGGGTCTTCTCGGACATCAAATTTGAATACTTGTACCACTATCTGATGATGTCGTCGTATTTTCTGAGACTTTTGAAGAACACCTAGATCCACTAAAGGAAGTGCTCGATCGCCTTCGTAAGTCTGGGTTGACTGTCAGATTATCCAAGGTAGCCTTTGCTAAACCTTTTATGTTATTTCTAGGGCATATTGTGTCGCCCGATGGTGTTTCCATTGATCATTCTAGGACACAGGCTATCCGTGATTTTAAACCTCCTAAGGACATCAAAAGTATCGCCAGGTTCATAGGTATGGTGAATTTCTTCACAAAGTTTATTCCTAACTTCGCTAACAGAGCGGCGCCGTTGAACTTACTCCGTAGAAAAGGCGTCAAATTTGAATGGGGGCCGTCTCAACAAGCCGCTTTTGAAGATCTGAAATTAGCCCTTTGTAATGCCCCTGTTCTTGCAATGCCAGATTTTTCGAAGAAATTCATTGTTCAAACCGACGCCTAGTCATCGGCGGTTGCTGCTGTCCATCTTCAGGAAACGGAACTTGGAAGGCGAGCCATTGCCTATGCTTGTAGAATATTATCGGCTCAAGAGGGCAAATATTTCATCAAAGAATTTAAGGGTTAGGCAGTTTTGTTTGCTCTAGAAAAGTTCCGGGAAACAGATAACCAAGGCTTAAGTTGGGCATTAGCTTGGCCGCGTGGTACTGGTCGTATTGCGCCCTGGGCCATCTGGATTTCTGCCTTCCAATTTGATGTAAGGCATATTCGAGGATCTGAAAATGTTGTTGCGGATGGACTAAGCCGCATGATGTGGAGACCACCGAACAGGAAGATAGTTCTTCTCTTCCCTTTGCATGTAAATGTTTATTCTGAATGAACCTTGTTTTAAGTGCCTTTAGATTCTTGCAATAAGAACGCGGTTCTCTTAGTCATACGCTGAACAATAAGTATGGTATTCTCGATTTGTACTGTTTTCTTTTCAGGGGGTGAATTCGAGGGCGAAATCGAATTCGAATTTACATTTAAGATGCTCAAGAAAGTTCCTGGAGGAACAGCTATGTGCTTAGGCCTACAAGAATATAGTTTACAATACCGGTACACGGTACACATGTGGGAGCGCTTGTGGTATCGCTTCGACTTTAATTCTTCACTGACAGTCGGTGTTCTGACGCCCGATAACAACAATGCGAAGACTAACAGGTAGGTTTACCATTGTTAAATAATAAGATCATTTAAAGTAAGGACCACCCACACGGTTTTATTCATTTCATTCCGGCGAGCGCTCACAGTTATTCCCGCGTGTCGGCAGAGTTCAGCGACAGGATGCAAACATACAACAGCAGGATGAATTGTTGAAGGGCAACCGAAGCACTGGGAGTGAAATATCTGGGAAGTGAGGGAGAATTATATACAACTGCTAAACTATTAAAGAATTAAAGGGATCATAGCATTTTTATTTTAAAAGCTATGTGGAAAAAGGAAATTAAAAAATCAGAACCAATACAAACGAGAATAATGGATGTTGAGGATAATATGCGTGTCCTAAATAATACAACAAAATTAATAGGATGTAAATTGTTGTATTGCCGTGTCATTATTTTCTATTCTTAATCCAGCCGTTAAGTTGTTAATGCTCGGATACTCCAAAAGACTTGTGACAGAAGAGTAAATAGGCTAAGGAAAGTGAAGATACATTTTGGGCTAGACAATTGTTAACTAGTGTTGGTTATTGAATGCATGATTCGAAGCAGTGTATCGATTAATTCAAGTGTCCGAGTGAATCGATTCACAGGAACGGCCAACTCACGGCACACGGTTCAGTTTTCTCCCAGCGGAGAGTGCTGCGTGGCGCACTCACTGGACGTTGACGGGGAGCTGAGCTTCCGCTGCAGCGAGACAGTGAATCATGGCACCCTGAAAGAATCGTGAACGAGCACGGCTCAGTGAGACGTAAGATACACGCGGCACCCTATCGGCTCACTGGACACTGGCGGAGAGCCGAGCTTCCGCTGCAACGTGACATACAGTGAGCCATAGCACACCGAAAAAATCGTACGCAGTCGCGGATCAGTGACACACACACACACACACACACGCGCGCGCGCGCGCGCGTTTCATTATCGGTACACTGGACATTGGCGGGGAGCAATACACACAGAGCCACGGTACACTGAAAGAATCGTATAGTATAATGGACTCTCGAGCTCAGCTCATTTGAAAATAATACCCACTTGCAATCACTGCCCTCTTCTCACAGGGAGGTTTAAATAATGGAGGATTTTTTGCAGTGTTGAAAAGGTAGTCAAAACATAATTCTAAAGTAGCTAGTAAGCAGGTAGGCTATTAGGTTATACTATTTATTAGTTTAATGAATCTTAGTATATTAACTTAGTTGACATTTGACGATTAAACTCGACTCTAGCCTGCCCTATGGCTATGAGTCATGCTCATGACCACTCATAAGTACCTGCTTTATATTGGGAAGAACGGCTCAGCATTCTCTCAGTTCATATGTCACATCGTTGCACAATACTTCAATCAAATGAGGACAGTAAGTGACCCGACTGACGCAATAACTTAACCAACAGTATGTTGAATCAGAAAACCAGCTGGCTACTGATCATCTCGGGTAGCCTATACAAAATATGACGATTTAAAAAAAAAATCCTCAACTAACAGAAAAATACATATTTTCAAAAATAACTGAGCGAGTTGAACGTGCGGTTAGTATCGCGTAGCTATGCGTTTGCATTCGGGAGATGGTGGGTTCGAATCTCCCCGTCGGCAGCCGTTAAGATGGTTTTCCGTAGTTTTCCCTTTTCACACCAGGAAATGCTGGGACTGTACCTTAATTAAGGCCATGGCTGCTACGTTCCTAATCCTACACCTTTCCCATTCTGCGTCGCCGGAAACCTTGATGTATAAGTGACTAGCATTTTTTCTAAGAAAGGAGTTCATAGTATGAAGACCAGATGGCAGCTGAGAGCACTGAATGCTGTTTTGCTGTCTTACCAGTACATACTACACAGATGCAGTAGGAGCGGTGACTAATATGCTGTGAATCGGATCACTGTATCGATTCAATGACGTGAACGGAATCAAATGAATCGATTTAGTAAAATGAATCGAATGTCCCATCACTATTGTTAACGTCTAGGACAAAACAAATTAGGGTCAAGTGGGGCAAATGTGGGACAGCAGAATGTTGGGGTAAAAGAGGTACATCATCATATCTCCTTACAAATAAATTATCTGTAAGCTTTATTAGTGGCAATGCATTATTTTGAGTTTATTGAATGGCAGGCAATAACTAAATTACAAAAAATTACCATGTGACAAACAGGAAAAATAATGAAAAATTTACACTCATTTTCAGCATTAAAAAATTTGGATTCTGGTAAGAAATATTTATAATTTTTGAAAAAACTGATGTTGATACAATTAATTATTTTTAACCCACATCTAAAGAAAGCATTGCAGAAACTGTCTCTAAAGCTAAGTATTTGTAAGATTAATATTAAGAAAGAAATTCTTATTTTCATTTCCGGGACAATTGTGGGACATGTTTTGGGGCAATTCTGGGACATTCATGAGGTAAAGTTGGGACAGTTGTTGGACCTTCTTTTAGGTTACTTTAGTTTTAAAACAGAATTTTTAGACATAATAAATGAGACACCATGTAGTAAACAGAAACTGACTAAACCAGGAAAAGAGAAGGCTAGACCAAAACCTAAAACTTTAAGGAGAAGGAAAGAAATCAGCAATGATAGTGAGAAGGACATGGAAGAATGGGAAAACAGCAAAAGCAGTGATGAGTTTGTAATATCAAGTGATTCTGAAGACAGCTGTAACTTAATCAGGAGACATCAAGTGCAAAATTAGGTATTTTAAATTTACACCAGTCAGATTTTGTTTTGGTGAAATTTGAAGTAGCCCGGAAGCAAAAAATAGTGAATACAGGTATGTGTGTGTTATACAAAATGTAATTCATGATAATGATGCTGAAGTGATGTGTCTAAAAGTGTGTAGACAAACAAAATATGGTATTCAGGCCAGATGAAGATGATGTGACTTTAATTAGCCATGTGAATATTATAAAGAAACTGCCACAACCTAAATTTGTTTGTATTGGGGATCGGATCCGTTATAAATTTTCCGAGTCCATAGATGTAATGGAGAAAAAATATAGGGTCTAGGTCATTGGATTAGGCTACTTTGACATATTTAGACTATGAAAGTAGCCTATTCTTTTTTCCAAACATATATTTTATTAAGTACCCTGTGGCGTTTAACACTGATAATGTGTATCGAGTGATGTTTTTGCTTATTTCAGAAGTATTTGATATAAATGTTTGCCAAAATTTTAATTGGGTAATATGTATGTACAGTGGTCATTTTTTATCCCAAGTGTTATGTACTTTGGTGGGAAGTAAAAGTGATTATTCTTGCTTTAAGTATCAAGTAATTTTTACCAGTTAACAAACCTGTTTTTTAACTAACGAAAAACAGCATAATATTGGACTTATATATATTTTTTAATCAGTCACATAATATGAATACACTCTATCCCACTATTGTCTCAGTGTCTGTCAAACAGCTTTCTCATTGAATTATCATTGCGTCCCTCTTTTGCCCCATGCTTGTCCCAACATTGCCCCAAACCATGGGGTAATTTTGGGACACAGTTTTTGTGTAATTGCTAAACAGTTGTAAGATTTTAATAAAATTTCTTCTTGGAAATGAACTGTGGGTACCAAATTACATTAATTTAACATAATGCCAATTTTCTACTTTGAGATTTAGTGCCCTAGAATTTGAAAGTTTTCATTCTTGTCCCAGAATTACCCCGGTTGACCCTATATTTAGTGTAGTAATAGTCAAATAATTATAAGAGGAAAATATTATATTCAGGATTGTTTGAAGTAGTTTGTTACTCACCAGCGCTATGGAAGGAATTGCTGGAAGTGCCTGACTTCATTGATCACACATTTGTGGAACCTGAGGAATACTCTACATCCATTTTTGCAAATAACCAATGAAATCTAATTTTTCTTCCGTGAGAATTATTCCCCGTCTGAAAGGATTCTTAGGCTGAGTACTTTTCGCAGCCTGAATGTTGGCGGACCTGAAATTGACGGAGTTAACACATGATATTCATAACGATGCACACGCTGCGCAGTAGTAAACAACCACAACATATTCAGCCCAAGGACATACTCTTGGCTATTGTGGATGCAGTAACCAGGAGTTCTACAAAAGCCGTGGCCGAACAGCTATGGACGTCAACACGGGAGTTTCAAATGATTTACAAACGGAAATAAGGCAACGCTAGATCGAACTGAATGCCCTGAAGGACGATGTACACAGAATCAAGTAGCACTCAGTCACTACTGATCTGCATTGAGCGCAGTCGCCCACGTCGTAGCCTTGTCTTAAATGATTGCAAAGAAATTGAAAATTGATTCAACATCTCCCTTGGTAAGTTATTAAAATCCCGGCCCCCTACCTAGACACTAATATTTGCCCAAACCACTTAGTCGAGCAGCTCGTCTCCTTTCTCCCAAGTCTTCCCATCCAAACTTTGCAACATTTTTGTAACGCTACTCTTTTGTCGGAAGTCACCCACAACAAATTGAGCTACTTTTCTATAGATTTCGAATCAAGAAGTTCCCTTGGGTACTTTGCCATCCCATAAAAGCTCTCTGATTTGATAATAGAATGTTGTACCTTTACTTAGTTTGTTATTAATTTCAGGGTTGATTTCATTACTTCCATTAATATTGCTACCCAGATATGTAAAACAATAATGGCGACAGTGCACTTCCTTGATTGAGACCTTTCTTTGTATAAAATGTTTCAGCCACCACTCCCCACTTGTACACGGCTTTTACTCTCATGATACAACATTTTTATCTTGTTAATTAGTGATTTTGGTACATTCCTTTTCAGTAACATTCCCATATATGTTTTCTCTTAACTGTATCATAAGCCTTACCCAAATCCAAAATACGAATATGAATTCCTTGTTCCGTGCATCTTTATTACAACCCCTAAATACCCTCATGACCATGTACAGAGATTTGTTCCCTATATGTACAATCCCATTTAAGTGATTAGCCCCATGAAGATCTTTACATTAACACCTAGGTACTTACAGTGATGCCCATAAAGAACTTTCACCCCATCAAAGCAGCAATTAAAACTGAGAGGTCTTTTTGTATGAAACTCACAAGCTGACTTATAACCCGTCTAACCTGACAC
Organism: Anabrus simplex; assembly: GCF_040414725.1. Lineage (NCBI taxonomy): Eukaryota > Metazoa > Arthropoda > Insecta > Orthoptera > Tettigoniidae > Anabrus > Anabrus simplex. Next base: position 83,502,913 of record NC_090276.1, on the reverse strand, counting down.
TTAACCCCGTTTATCATCGTAACGTTGCCTACTGTCCAGCTCACAACATTAACGAGGTCATTTTGTAGTTGCTCACAATCGTGTAACTTATTTATTACTCTACTAGCAAGTGTACCCGTGCTTCGCTACAGTGTTCTACATTGTATACGGATATCGAAGTAAATTACTGTACATGCAGTGAATAAGATATCCTTAAATTGTGTGTCCCTTAGCGTTATCCTAGGAAAAGAATACGGAGAATACACACGTTGTTTCCGATGTAAAGTGCGAGTTGCGGAGTTGTGATGATAACGGCAGGTCCACTTGCCTACTGCCATTCACAATCAATTTGGGGAATATTCGTTATAATGGCAGGCTCCATTTCCTACTTCCAGACAGATTCCAGTTGAGGAATTTTTATTCTTAGGACAGCCACCTACCCTACTGCCAGTCAAAATTGAGATGTGCTGTTATAATTCTAATGACAGGCCTCTTTTCCTAATGCTAGTCAGCTTACTGCCAGCCAAACCGAGTTGGCGAGTTTCCATTATAACAGCAGGCCAACTATGCCTAACATCAGTCACATTTTAGATGGGTAATATATATATAATACAGTATATATTGATCGCTCAAAACCGACTTCCATTTACTAGAGATATATTATATTCAACCCCCTTCACAAGCGGTTCTAAGGATTCGTGCCCCACCGTATTTTTTCAGAGAGCAGGTAATATGTGTACGCCTCCACGACAAAGGTTGCTGATCTTGGACTTAAAAATATTCGGAGTGTCACTGTTCATATCAACGACCGCGAAAAGTGTGGATTCGACACTATTTTCGATTATTCTTATATATCACTCCCCGTCGCCCTAATCCCATTGGGCTGAAGTAGGATTTTAAAATATCCGGAGTGTCACTGTTCATCTCAGCGACCCCGAAAAGTATGGATTCGACACTATTTTCGATTATTCTTATTCATCCTTCGCCCCCTTCCCAATGGGCTGAACTTGGACTTTAAAAGGTCCCTCGATGATCCTCATATTCAGTCACCACGCACATTAAAATCGTATAATTAAAGAAAATACAGACTCAACGTCGTATAACGCAATAAAATGACATGGTCAAGTTGCTAAAAATCTAATCAAACTACTGTTCAACCAATAATCCCTTCAAGAAGAATGTTAACTACTTATTACAGCTGTATAGAACAGATAATACCCAGTATAAATGAATTGTCAACTTAACTTGTATATCTTGATGACCCTGGTTTCCATCTCGGCTGGATTCCTGGCATTAGGACGCTGTCGGCATCGGTCCTCCTTCTTAGTGCTGCATGATGAGATGCTGATGTCTTCGGGGTAAATAAATTTCCTAATGCTGGTCGTCATCGCCTCGTCCGGTTACGAACTGGTACCTCTTGATGTTCACTGAAACTTACACGAAAATATTAGTATTGATTCTCAAGTCGTGGCTTCACAATTGACACGTAATGGTACATACTTTCTTCATGAATACTATCGACGTCTGCTATGAATCTTGATGGTCTGTTAAACGATCGAGAAATGAGACTGTTCTCCTCGTGGTGGCGAGCAACAGCTGTCCAGGTCTACAAGACCTCCTCTCTGCGTGCTGAATGATGCAGGTCAGCTGACTCCAAGTCAGCGAATGAGCGACGCAAATGAAAGTGCCCTTACTACTATTACTAAACGTTTTCATTCCTCCCCTGAAGGTGGAGGTGGGCCTACTAGACGGCGACGCCCTCTCTCAGGCCGGGAGATTTGTTACAGTGAAGGAGATGTGCGAGGAAGGTGAGGGGGTGGGCGGCCTTGGCCTATACTACGAACTGTCCCGGCATTCGCTTTAGTGCAGGAGAATGGAAAACCAAGGAAAACCATTCTCAGGACAGCCGACGGGTGGGTCCAGGCGTGAGGTCCGGCACTGTGCCCCAGGCCCGTCTCCCAAATGCGGAGGCGTAGAGCCACGGTAGAGCCGTGGCCATGTTTCCTCAGAGTACAGAGCATATGGGACAACAACCCACTCTGCATCTACTGACCGAGAGTGCCCCTCACTGTGTACACCACATATTGTGCCCTTATAAGGCACCAACTGCGGTGATCTCTTCTTTCTTCTTTGCGCCGGCTGCTCCTGTAATAAATGACATATAAATCATACTCACCGCTGCATGTAGACTCTTCTTCTCAGTCGTGCCCGTTCGATATCCCCGGAGAGGCCACCCGCTGATAGAGGAGTGAGGGAGATGAAAAGAAGGGGGTAAACTAACTAAAATGACGGTACCCAAGACTGAATTAAAATTTAAATAAAAGACTAATTTATTTAAATAAAATGCAAAGTGCTAAAATGGACGTAGATTGAACTAGTGAAAAATGTAGACAAATAAAATAAAAGAAACTAATAAATATTAAAGATTGAAGGTCTGCCTTCCAAAACAAAATATAACTGCCTAAATAACCTGACTGAAGGTCAAACACCTAAATTAAATATGCCAGACTATCTTGACACTCTCTTCAAGTTAAGTAAAATGACTCCATTAAAACTCTGGTCAGAAAAACCACCTACTTGAAATACAAAAATTTACATTACGGAGAAAGGATCTCTCAAATATTCAAATTAATAAATTTAACATAGTTGACTCACAACAAAGTAAATTAAATTCTGTTACGTCGATCAATCCACTGACTTATAAGAGTTATTAAATGTTTATCACATGTAGGTTCATTTGGGAAAATACCCAAATTTAAATAATCTTGGACTGCACTAAGCAGGCGTATCACTTAAGGAAATAATTCTTAGAAAACAGAACAAAACAACCATGAACATCACTTTCATATCCTACATAACTGTTGTCTTATACAACACCTCCTGATTAAACAAATCAATTATCGAAACATCACTCTGAGTGTATCCAACCACTCATCTACGTTAGACTCCACTTGCTTGCCTGTGATAGACTGGACTCTTAAAATAAAACAAAATTAGGCCAAGTGCCTGATGTTAACATTATCGAATGACAGCGATCTTTGTACATTAAAATTTCTATTGACTTTGCCGCTAACTGCATTTCATTATAAATTCATATTTGTGGTATCACCACTGGATGGAGGCAGATACCATCTTATTTACCATTTCTTGCGGCAGTTTTATACAATTGGTTTATTTAAAGATCGCTTCATTTCAAAATAAAAATGTAGTGGATTTTAAAAGAAATTTTGGTAATTACTTATATGCCTGGTATGAGCATACCACTACTATTTCGACGGTGACATAATCGATGACCCAATAAACCTAACATCTGAAATGGTATTTACATCATTACGTTACTTAACGGAGAAACACTGCTCCGATAAAATACAGAAATCAAAACAAAACTAGCCTAGCTACACTTATCTATTTACAACAAATCAAATATAAATAATTCACATACGCTTGCGTCCTACAAATACACGGTAAAAGGTGCACTCAAAAAGAAAAACAAAAATCAAAACTGGATCCCACCATCGCGGCCTACTGGAAATTAAATAAGGATAGAATGCGCAAAACAAACTCGGAGTTACCAGAAAAATATACCCCGCTGCGAGTAGCAAAATATTGCGAATTTGACGGCAATCTCAAGTTTCAGACGACAATTGTCTGGACATAATATTATTTAACCTTGATGGAAAAATTACTGTTATTTCACGTCATCCGTGACTCTACATAAATATTCAAAACACATTGATTCGTCTCTCTGTTCACATAGTACACTGGCTAGCATTATTTTGTCGAGCATCTATTCTCCCTGGAATTATTTAACAAATACAGGCTCCTGCCTGTAGTATCATACCCATGTCGTAACAGATTTAACGCACGTGGTTAAATTCTTCATTTCACACTTCTATTTCCTCATTAATTCGCGACGTCATTATAATTCATTATTCCCACAATACAGCCTCGCTCGTACCCGGCGGGCAAAAATATCTGTCGTGCACATTACGACTTCTCATGTAAAATTTAAGACATGGTTCAAATCTCATATTTCCATCATCAACGTAGATCATCAGGGATATTAATCATCTAACTGGATCTCTCGATCATTCACTGTTAACACATCACAAAACACAGAGCTAACTCATCAATGGCGCTCATTGTTACTATAAAAGAAAATGACGAGATTGCCTCTCAAAACACAAATGTTGAAACATGCGTAGCCGCAACTACACAAAATAAATACTCGCGTCTACCCAAGATCGTCGCAAAATACGCGGGATAAGAAACAAATCGAAACCGGTCATCTAAAGGATGATTCCGCCACGTAAAACAAAACTTAAATGCGCAACACAAAATAAACATTGAAAACATCGCGATGGCGTCCACACGATCAAAACTCCAACAAAAGAAAGTATGACTCAAAAACCATCGATCTAAAAAAAATATGAAGAATAATAATAATAAACTGACATTACACTCGTAGATCAAAATCATATCTGCCTAACTGTCAAAATGACATACTACAAAAATCAACCATAAAATACGCGCAAACAAACATCTACTTAGACAAAGTGCACAAAATAAGCCTATCTGAAAGTGCAACATAAACATTATTATAGTTATTATTATTATAATTATTATTATTATTATTATTATTATTATTATTATTATCAGAATTATAAAAACCGTGAATTATTTACAACCCTACTTAGTACTCTAAACTACACTGATCATCGATTTTGTCACGGTCCTACATATTATTTACATTATAATAATGCTCATACCTGATGGTGGAAGCAAGGCGGTTCACCCACCGGCCCCCGTCATGGTTGAAATTAGAATTCCATCTTCAAGCTGATGTGGTATTCCAGATTTTTATTACACACGCAAATTTGACACATTCTTGCCATGCCGTGACACACGTTTATATTAGCACAAAACACTCGCATTTCTCTCACTCCAGTGAAAGTTTAGAAGATGCCACTTGCAGCCTCCTGCCTGTTGTGTGGAAGGATGGTCTCCTCGCTATCTACCTGCAAGATCACCTGGTAGCCTGCTCGTCGATCCCTCAGCTCTATTTACCTTACAGCTTATAGTTCGTCAACCCTACTGGGGCATAACTGTTCCCTCAAGGTCTGCTGCTGCGGCCTCCATTGAATAAAGTCAATCCTCTTCCCGTTTGTCTTACTAGTTTCTGCCTGTAAACATCTAGCTTGCCAAACAGTTTGTAGAATGGTAGAAACAAGCTAAATACCGTTTATGTTGTGGAGAAAATTATATACTGATCTCACATGTAACACTCCCCACTGGTTAGAAATGTTTTTATGTCTATGCTGGAAAACATGGACTTGTTTCCCTCGACTAGTAATGTGAGTTCATTTAAGTTGAAAGTGTAATTCTTGCCTACACTCCCTGCGTTTACCGTAAAGGTCTGTGAAAGTGTTCATTTCCTGAAATGCATATTCTCCCAAGTAAATAATACAAGGCTTCCTAAAATGCCTACAAGTGTCTAATCGCCTTCTTACCAGCCAAAATAAAACTGACTAAAAAAAAATACATTTGCTGACACACTCTGTCACTCTGTCAAAACGTAGATTCACTGAGAATACTGAAGTATCACTAAAGTACTCAAGACAATAACTGAGAGTATTCACAACTGTGAACTGAGAACTTTAGAAACACTGAGAATTGATTCACACTGAGAACTGAGTTAGACTCAAAACACTGAGAGTTAACTGAGAGTAACTGAGACTGAGACACTCAAAACACTGTGAAGTAACTGAGAATTCGACCCTCTGGTCGCTGGGTTTTATGAAAATTTCTCCCACCACCAGGAAAATAGTTCCGTGGAAGGGATGTGGCGTAATAATCTAGTCCTTGGGAGCGCTTTCTCGTACATCCGTAGGTTATGGTTTTCAAAATTTATACTCAAAACTTCCTAAATTCTGTCCGACTCACATGTGATATTGCGCCGCGGGAAATGATCATAGAATAATCCACACGATGATGCGCGTCACTGGTGTTATTTTCTTCCGGTGGATGGCCTCGTTCAGCCATGATGGCTCCTTATTCTGGGTTCTATTACTCCTCCGTTCGAAGTTGAATTTTATTAATTAGGCACTGATTAACCACAGATTGGCACTGATAATTCACCAAATATTATGAAGAAGTTAGGACACTGGTTTTCACTACCACATCGGGCTTCAGATCGCGAGATACTGATAGTAGATCTCCCGGTATGACAGCTCATTCAAATTTAGAATATTCTGATTGGCTGAGACTTTCGCGCTCTTCCAAAACGTGGTGCATCCGCTTCCTCCCACGAATTGGCGGTTACTGTCGTTGGTCCTCTATTGTCCTAGCTAAATAGGTCAGGCTTCACCGCGTGCTTTTCTCATGAGAACGAACAGCAAGTGCCCACTCCCCGGCGGTGTCATAAAATTTATTGGAAGGGTGCTTTACAATTTGGTCGTGCCTAGAGAAGAGTTTCATGGATTCTCTCGCCGTCAGGCTGGCGCCAGAAAGTTCCTTTGTGACTGCGAGTTTCACAGCCTCACTGTGGTATCTCATATGTGAAATATACAATTTAATTTGAATTAAATTAGGCAAATTCGCTTATGGGTGCAATATATTCTGAGATCTGCCAGCGTACCTCGTGGTTCAGTTGATGTCCTAAATTCCTCAATGTTGTAAATAACATGTCGCATGGTTCCTAATTAATTAATCAGTTAATTAATTCCATAATTAATTTTATATTATTTATACCTTCCTAAAATATGTTACTCGTTGGAGAATGTTTGTTAAGACGTCGAATCTGAATTTTTGATATTACGGGAAGTTTTACATGTAATGTTTCTCGTGGATGGAGAGTCCAGCAGTATTAATAAAGTTATCCGTCTCTACTCGTGGTGATAACGTTGGTCTTCACCGCTCCACAGGTTATATAAAATAAAAAAGAAACTTACCCCTTTTGATTGCATCGTTGAACACTCGCCGTGGAACACATGGCGTATAGTCCCGTCACATAAAATTCAGTGCCAGTTACAATAGACCTAAATATCACAATAGATACATCCGTCTTTATATATAGATACACAATAACATCATCCTCAGAAAGCCTTATCTCTGATACCACCTCCTTACTCATATCATTTAAATATAACAAAACATAAAGGTCCAATAATACTGCCTTGACGAATTCCCTCTTAATTAATACCGGATCAGATAAAAACTTCCTCGACTCTATTTCTCTGAGTTCTACTTTCTAGAAATATAGAAACCCATTGAGTCACATTTTGTCCAGTCCATTTGCACTCATTTTTGCCAGTAGTCTCTCATGATCTACAATATCAAATGCCTTAGATAGGTCAATCGTGATACAGTCCATTTGACCTCCTGTATCCGAGATATCTGCTATACCTTTCCTAAACCCGAACTGCCTCCTAGAAGTACAGACTCCCTTGACAATATCGACGGAGAGGGAGTATTCGTGTGTTTGGTATTCCTGAATCGCCAACAGAGAACACTGAATTAGCAACCTGGGCATTTCAGTGCAAGATATTGATGGATGTCACTATATAGGGAAGAGGGAATTGGGAATAAAGCATCCTCTTGTACTTAAATTTGTCAGTTACTGAAAGACGAATTTAGGACGAAGCATAGATTGGGTGCGGTGGTGTCGCTGAGGGAAGACTTGACAGCTGCAAATGTAGACCTTGTAAAAGCCTCTGTTATTAACAACAGTAGATGAACTGAATAACATCAAGTAAATACACTGTTGTTAACAATGTCAGCAACCTTATAATGTACTACGTTGTATTTGTGTAACTCTGTCATTGGTGGGCCCTTGTACTAAATTTATTTTCTTTCGAGGTATAACATCCAGCGTACTTCTACACTAATACGCGCTTGTCAATCGGAATGAATATCACACTTACTCAAATGCTAGGGTACTTTCTGTTTAAAAGAATGTTAAAAGCCTGCAGGTCATTACAAATTTGTGAATGAAAGATTTGTTTCAGCTTGCAATATACTAATTGTACTTAGATAAGCTCCTCCTTATTGTCTTTTTGGTTTTCCTTTTTCATTCCTTTTGTAGTTCTAATTTCATTACGTACATAGTTATTTTACCAATGTTTCTTACAGTTAATTTTATATTTTCTCTTAACTTAAGTAATTATCACTAAACTATTTACTTAACACTTAGTAGCTAGCCATTAGTTATAAGAAGACATCTGATTAATATACTATATAAACCACCAATATAATATGCAATTATGCTACAAAAAGTGGTGAAATATGCATTTAATTATACACATATTTTCTTTCTATTAAACACTGGATTGAAATGCAAACGTATAATGGATTTTAAATGATTGGATGCATTCACGTGATTTGTGGTCTATTGAGTGGGCTAGACCTTCGTAAAATGCATTTCCTTATTCTCGGCTCACTAATTGTGCGCCTCCTAGTGGGGGAAACTGTACTAGCCTTCCTGGTCGCTTGTGTGTGCTGCCGCTTAGGTACGTGAAGTCGAACTTGCTCCGCGATCGTCTGCTGTAAGCACGACAATGAGTGAGTGCTGTTGTTCTGATTATTATTTTCAAGAAGGCAGCTTGCTGGCTAACTTTCTCGTTGATCGACCAGTTGAGTGCTGTGGAGATGTTACTCGGACTGGATCCAGGGTAGAATAATCGCCACCCGGGCGATTAGGCCTGAAATGTTGGTTTTTTAATTTGGTATTTTCCGACCCCGTGAGTATGTTTGAATCTTCTTGTCTACGGGACTAATCTGATCAACGGATACTACTAATGCATGATTTTACGAAGCAATAGAATCTGTTTTGGCGTAATAACCGTCTGAGAAATTATTGATTCAATTTTCATGTAATTCAGAATTGATGGAATATTTGAAAATCAGGTCATAATCATGTCAGTGTTACGTTTGGCTTGTAATTGGGGTTTCAATGAAACTGTAAATGTGTATTTCGGTTTGACCTTCATGGTGAGATAATTTAAATGCTTCATGAAGTAAAGTTAAGTGAATCTATGTTGTAGGAGGTCCTAAGGATTATTGGTATAATTCTCTATTCGGTGGTTTAAATTGATCTAATTTAACTCATTTGCAATCATGGTTGTTATCTTGTATATTTTCCAACCACCATTTTGGGGATAAAGGTAGTAAGAGGAAAACCTTTTCTAGTTGACTGCTCGGTTTGTTTGGGTCGCCATCTTGTTGTTATGGGTGTCACGTGAGTCGTTGCTATGTAACCGAGTGTAAACAGTCTGGGGGCGTGTACTCTGTTGAACCTGACATTTGCGTGTCCTCTCATTATTATGACATTTGACATTCGCGGATTGGGATGAGAGTTTTCCTTGTGTGGTTGGATTTTCATCCGCTCTAGTGATTTCCTGTGGCTCATGTGGTAGCGATATTCAGCCTGTGTTATTTCTTCGTGAGCGTTATTTGGATTAAATTTGGTTTTCTTCTCCTGTTTAATTTGGAGTTTGCATGCCGTTTGTGTTTCATTACCGATTTCATATCCTAACTACAAACCCGAGTTAGTCCCTTAGGAATGGTTTTCTGTTTTCAAATCCTAATTGAAGTTTTCAAACACTGCGAGATTGCTATTAATACATTTTTTCCTTATACTGATCTCTACTTAATTGTTGATATCTGAATTTGTTTAATTTGTAGTTTGTTAACCATGGTCGGAAGTTATTCAATCAGTTTAATTTAATTAAAGTTTCTTTTTCTCCACAAAATCAATGAATTTTATTATTTCAGCAAAGGATAAATTAAAATTAAGTTTTAATCGTTCCGCTTGGGCTCGTGTGCAGTTGATTTCACTCTCAGCGACGGCCTTTTCCTTGGGATCTCTTTGGTAAGTGTTTCTATTTATTACTGTTGTTGTACGGCTTGTTATGATCCCTGCTCGTGCGAAACGCTCTCACTTCGTCTTATTATTTTATCGTGAGAAACGTAACGTTCCTTTACTAGTCTCACGTGATTCATCCACACAAATATATAAAATCATTATCATAAACAAACAAGTGAATGAAGAACGAAAATCACACTACACTACAGGCAACTCGTGCAAAGTTTGTGACACGTATCAACCCATTAGTGTTCATTGTTAAAACAATATGTACACGTCTCGTAGATAAGACGCAGTATGTTATTATTATTAAGGGATTAAGAAAAACTCACACCACAGGACAAAATTACAATGCTCATGTACATATACATACCTTATTAATGTTGTAAACAGTAAGTATTGCAACAATGTATACAAATGTGAAACAACTACACCGGCAGATAAGCACATCAAGTGCTTTGCAGGTGTAAATAATTGCAGAGATAATGTATAATATCCTACTGCATATTTGCAAATGTATTTTAGATAAGTTATAAATAAATAAATTATAAATAAATAAAATTATTATTATTATTATTATTATTATTATTATTATTATTATTATTATTATTATTATTATTATTATTATTATTATTATTATTATTATTATTATACGTGAATGGTCCCTTTTGGAACACACGAAACTTTATTCATGATTTCCTTTGTGGAGGATCCAGGATGCTTTCATCTGTTGACTAAAGACCCTTTTCCGTTCTTCCGTCCGCTTGGTACCTGCTTTTTTTGGTACTTCATTCTGTGGAGTAACTTCCCACTTGTCAATTTTCTTTCTGTATATATTTCGATTCAAAATGTCTTCAGGTTGAATTTGTGCGTTCTTCATGTCCACTTTTGTTTGTTGTATCCAAGGGAAATTCTTCAGTTTATCAACTCTTTCAAGAACTTGGTGGGTTAGTCTATTTTCTGGAAGCCTCTTAACATGTCCATAAAATTTTAGCCTTCTTTTGCTGAGGTCTGCCGCAATATTAGATAATTTTTCTGTGGATTTCCTGGTTTGGAGGCGGTACCCTTCTCCCATGTGTCTTGGTCCTAAAATTTTCCTCATGATTTTTCGCTCTCCTTTTAGGATATTTTCCAGGTCGCCCTTTCTATGAAGCGTTAGAGTTTCCCCTGCATATAAAGCCTCAGGTTTGATTACAGTATTGTAATGTTTAATCTTAACGTGGAGAGACATACATTTTTGTTGTAGATTACTCTTGTTCTCCCATAAGCTCTTCTGAGTTTTTGGACACAGTTGTTTTGGGATATTTTCTCTTGTCCGGTTGGTTCGAGAATTTCGCTCAGGTATTTGAAGTGAGGGACTCTGTTGATTTTTCCGTATTTTGTATTGAGACTATGGATGTCTAGTTTTGCACAGAAAAATTCAGTTTTCTGGAAGAAGATATGAAGTCCGACCTTTCTGGCACATTCTTGGAGAATTTCAACTTGCTTTATTGCTGTGACTTCATCGCTGGACAAAAGGGCCAGGTCATCCGCGAAGGCTAAGCATGGAATTTCAAACTTGTTTTTTCGTGTCCCGATGTTTACTGGGTTCCAGCTATTTTGTGCTTTCAGTTCTTTTTCCCATTCCCTCATCACCTTATATAGGACGAGGTTGAAGAGGAGGGGTGACAGTTCATCTCCTTGCCGGACACCAGTTTTCATCAGGAATTCGTCTGAGAATTCTCCCATGAATTTCACTCTTGACTTCGTGTCAGTGAGGGTCTGTTTGGTCAAGTTTAGCGTTTTGAAGTCTAGTCCCTGTTCTTTCAGGATGTTGAACAGAGATTGACGATCAGTTGAATCATAAGCCTTCTTGAAATCTCCGAAGGTACAGATGATTGGAAAGTTTCTGAGGGCCCTGAATTTTAGAGCGGTTTTGAGGTTGAAGATCTGTTCAGTGCATGATCTGTGAGGGCGGAACCCAGCTTGATGTTCACCAATCGTATGCTCTAGTTGTTCTTGTATTCTTTTCAACAGGCATGCAGAGAAAATTCTGTAGCCAACTTCGAGGAGTGAAATTCCCCTATAGTTGTTCACATCAGTTTTGTCTCCTTTCTTGTGAAGTGGGTGAATTAAGGCACATTTCCAGTCTTCTGGGAGTTTTTCGTTTTTCCAGATTTTCTGTATGATTTCTGTAAGTACTTTGAGTGAATTTGGACCAAGATTCTTAAGGAATTCTGCAACAATCCCGTCTCTTCCTGAGGTTCTGTTGTTCTTGAGTCGTTTAATGTGGCTCTGAATTTCTTCCTGGTTTGGTGGAGGTGATTCTGGGTGGTGAAACTGGATTCTTCTTCAAGAAATCTTTCAGTGTGTTCAGGGCAGTTAAGAAGTTCTGAGAAGTACCGTGCAAGTTCTTGGCAGTTTTCTTTATTAGTAAGCGCCAATTTTCCGTCTTGTTTCCTGAAACATAAGTTCAGTGGAATGTATCCTCGGATTTTTCTGTGAATGTTCTGTAGAAATCCCTTGTGTTGTGGTTTCTAAAGTTTTCTTCAATTGACTCCAGTTATTCTTTCAGGTGCTTTATTTTCTCTTGCGTGATGGTTTTGGATACTTGTTTTCTGGTCTCATAAAATTCTCGTTGAGTTTTCTGGGAATTTTTACTGTTGTATTTCTGAAACGCAGGGCTTGGTTGCATGTTGAGTATGTTATTTTAGAACAAATAATTAAATGAATAATAATCATATATCAATTAGTAAGGCTGTAAGGAACGTGAAAAGACCCACTCATCCGAAGAAAAAGACTGCAATACACGTTCATCTTTCATTTTACACTGCACACTCTACATTTCGTGTCCATAATTCACTTTGCAGTGTACTACAAGACTTTTCCAAGTTTTGTGGTATAAATCTGTGGTGTTTGTTCAAACTAGCTTCAATACGGTGATTGCTCTCTCTCTGCATCTGCGGATGTGACAGAATAGTATTTGAATTCGGGAGCGAGTGTAGGTGTTAAACATTCTGGTAGATCCACATTCTTTGTTTGTGGCTACCATAATGTCGTAGCACATAATTCATTTATGCACATGTTCCAGTTCACGTTTCGCGTTCTCTATAAGGTCCAGCGAATCACCAAGGGTCAACCCACGTTTTTCTAACTTCTTGATTGATTCTGATGTGATTTGGAAATGTGTCTTGATAAGTTCCAATTACATTTAATCCGTCTCATTACCGAGGGAGTTCGTGACATTAATTACCTTATATTTTCTCGATGAATGCTTGTAAAACATGTTAGAATATCTACAATAAAAGTCGAAAGTATGCACAATAATTCGAAAAATTAAAATGTATGCACTAGTCTTAAATATATGCAAAAATGCATATATATATAGCGAAACAAATTAAAATGAAACAAAATTATTATTCAACAAAGAAATTTGGAAACGCAGTAAAAATAAAACAAAATATTATTGAATTAAGCCGAAAAATTACCAACGATTCAAAAGGGAGCGCGCATTCCCTGAGTAATATATTGTACCAGAAATTATTATGGCCCGGAACATAATTTTATTTCATGTGAATCGTCGCAACGGAACGGCTCAAGCATGCGTAGTACTGAAACGGCACGGCGCGAACAAGCAGGCAGCGAGCGAGCTACGTCACAAGTTCCACGCAGGAGGCTCATGTAACGATCACGTGAACAACACCTGATATTGTCGAACATACGAAAAGAAAATTTTCTAACTTTGGAACCCATTAAGGTATCAATTAATGAGGTATACCATCGTGTAGCCCATTATTCATAGGCAAACCTATTACAGTTTTATTAACATCGGCCCACGAACTTTCGAGTTATTCAGCTGTTAAATAAATTTCTACGAAGAGAGGCAGCTGACCTAGACAGATCGGTAAAAAGAACAGGGTTATACAGTGAACAATTCAGTTCCAATTCTCAACTCGCAACGTACACGTCGTCATGCTGTGACACGCGAACGGGCCGTGAGGTTCGAACTCAGTAATCACATCATACGAACCCTACGCTGAAGTGTCCAGTGGATTTATAAAAACAGTGATACGTTGTGGAAGTTATAGTAAATTTAGAATGTTATGATACTGACTTAATAATTTCTAAGTGCTTTAAAGACTTCAACTTAACTAATTTAAACCTGCACTCGTATTCGCATGAGACTGAGTTTAAACAGTTATAATTGACAAGTGTGTGAACATTAAGACGACTTTATGGTGAAAGAATTAAACACTTAATCTATCGAGTGGGAACATTTCATAACATTACTTTAAATGCACGTGTAATTACTATTTGTGGAAGCGGACTAAACCATCTCGAGTGAACCGTATTTGACATCTTGTGACATTGCAGTCATAAGAACTTGTAAATAATCCTGAGTTAAACATTCTGATACGATGAATTAACTTTGGTTTTCGCGTGTAAATATAATAAATTGTGCTACGAACTGTGATTCCAAGCGAATGAGCATTAACAATTTTCTACGAATGATTAAACATTATACAAATGCACTTAATAAAATATTGTGCTAATCTTATGAGTCACAAACATAGGACACACACATGTTACACTGTCAGTTGAACATTCTCGTGTTCCTATAATTTATAAGCGACGCGTGAAAACGTGACCTAGTGCCTATTTCATCATATCAACCTGCTTTCTTCGAGACGACGCGGGGATTAAAACATGGTTACTTCGCGGGATTTGAACGTAGTTGCATCGCTGGAGATGGTACGTAGTTGCTACGCGCGAGTCGAACGTGTTGCCATAGGAGATGACATCGCGACACCAGCTGCGAAAATTTCCAAATACTGTTCGGTGAACCGCATTTTCAATATTCCAGTCCTAGTTTCCAGATTACGCACGTGACATGAGTGCATTTACAAACAATCTTAAACGTTTAAACAGACTAACTTTTATTAAAGATTGAACTTTATACTCTGTGACTTCATTCATAATTCGACGAACTATTTAATAACGCTCATTAGAATTAACATTATATTCATAACGTGTTGAACTATAATTTTTAAACAGACTCCACTGAACTATACAGGAAGATTAATTTTACGATATTTCTTTAATATTTCGAAGTGTTAACTCATTAGAGGAACTTTAGGGAAATACATTTTTAAGTGAAGTTGTATTTATTTTTGAATCACACTTGTTGTTTGTCCAACCCTTGTCCCGTTTTTCCTACGGGGTCGGGTATGAGGTGAGATGAATTTGTCGTGGCGGTTTTTTATGACCGGATGCCCTTCCTGACGTCAACCTCATCAGAGGAGTTAATGAGAGATGAAATGAATGACGTGATATATGATAGTAGGGAGAGGGTGAAACCCGGTGCCGGCACATAGCCTACTCCTGTCGAATAGCACCAAGGGGTCTGCTCAAGGCTTAACGTCCCCATCCGACGGACGAATCACCATCAACAGCGTCATATGCCCTCACTCCATATGAGCACTGCGGAGAGGTTTGGAATTTAATCCAGGCTTTTGGCACGCAATCTAGTGATTAGAAATTGTATACCACCACCTCCCCTACCCTGCCGGCCAACATTCTGATGGTGAAAATTTTTTCGACCAACGGGACTCGAACCGGCTAACCTCGGTGTTAGACCGTTTTTAGACTTCAGCGCCTTAACGATCATGGCCACCAGGCGGGCTTATTTTTTGAATCACACTATTTTTGCGTAAATAAAATTCAAGACGAACTGTACAAACTTTATGAAGCAAGAATTTATTAATTATGAATGACAGATAATTGTTAATATTAAATGACAGACATTCATCAAGAATTGATTTTATTGCAAATTATCAGACAACATTAACTTATTCAAGGGAATAATTTGGTTTCGAGTCAGAGAAATAATAGATAACTTGTTCTTCAAATCCATAAACTGAATATATTAGAATTTAAAAAATATATATTATTTCGTTCTGCGAGTACCTCTCTCTGTACCTGCTCTAAGGACCCCTTTGTATAATTCTCATGCCTTTTTCCTTGATCTTTTACCGGTAAAGGTAGAGTAATAGTAGGTGGCGCCCGAACGTGGATAGGCCTCGATTGGAGCCACGCCAAGTAAAAGTAATAGATGGCGCCAAAAGTGCATAGGGCTCGATTGGAGCCACGCCAAGTAAAATAATAGATGGCACCGAACGCGCATAGGCCTCGATTGCAGCCACGCCAAGTAAAAATAACAGATAGCGCCGAACGTTTAAGGGCCTCGATTGGAGCTACACCAAAAGTTTTAAATAACATGCAAACGTGCTCAGACCTTAATTGAAGTTACAGTATGACTATTCACTTAACACTTCGAGGCAACTTTTGACTTAGCAAAATTTCCATCCAACTACTTATTGGTAAAGTTGATAGGCCCACATCTACATTTTCAGATTATATAATAATACTTTAAATTTTGTTTCAACATGGATAACATCGTAGCAGCAATCGAAGCTCTTAGGCTCAGCATCAACGATCAGAATGCCAAGATAGATAGGGCTAACACACAGATTGCTCAATTACGCACGCAGATGACGGAGTCCAATAATCAAGTAGCTGAATTAAGCATGCAAATGGCAGAGTCTAATAATATATTAAATGTAAAGATTGATCAAATGACTACTCATATTGCAGCAACTAATGCTAAAAGGGAAGAGTTAACTATTAATATTAATAACACCCACGAAATTATATTTGCCGAAGTTCAATCTGCTTTGGAGAAGTTCGCTGAAGCAGATAAAACCATCAATAGTAGACTTAATGAATCTAATGCCTACTTAGAGCAAAGATCCAGAGAAGCAGGAATCCGAATGGAAAATGCTAAGGTTGAAGGTAAACTTAGCGAAATGAATTATTTATTTATTTATTCACGAAGCACAAGATACAGCTACACTGTGCAAATTTCACTTGCACTGTCAACAGACTATTTAATAAACGTAAACTTTCATAATAAAAGATAACAAGCATAACAAAATATAACAAGATCAGGTACACATCCTACTAATAACTGTTCAAATCGAAAACCATGAGAATGTCCATGTTCATAGCCAAGTCGTCGTGGGTCAAGATGGCGGTATAATCCCTTCATATCAACTTATCTTTAAGATACTATTTACACACCTCTCGAATACACTTTTATTTGATGCTATATCAAGCTCTTGTCTCCTATTAATATTGTTAAAGAGTGTTGGGAGGCGGGTTAGGAAAGATCGTTGAAGTATTGAGTGCTGAGTGTGGGGAATGTGGAGGAGGTCTTTGGTTCTGGTGGAGCGGGAAGGAACGCGAAGAAAGAAGAGTGAGACAAGATGTTCCGAGCGATAATGTCCGTTTAAGATCCCGTGAAGGAAACTCAGGTCAGCTCCCTGTCGCTTGATGTGCAGCGGTGACACATTAATTGCCGTTAATGCCTGCTGCGTAGACAGATTTCTGAGCTTGGCGTTTCTGTTCCTTACAATTACAGCAAAGAAGGACACTGCTCTGTCTAACTGCTTAGTATTGGAGGGGGCGGCTGTTTTCCAAATCGGAGGGTAGTAGTTTAAGAGAGGTTGAACGATCGCGAGGCAGAAGTGACGAAGAGCAATGGGGTCAGAAATTTCTGTGAAGCGATAGAGAATGCCTAGTAATTTCATAGTCTTGGTTGTATATGTTCCTATATGGGTCTTAAATTGTAATTTTGTATCGAATATTACACCTAGGTCACGCTGTTGCGTAACCACGGTGATGGGCTTGTCGAGTAGGTAATATGATGTCGGTAGAGGAGATTTACGTAGTGATATGGTCATGTGGCTGCTTTTTTGTGGATTTGGGATAAGTTTCCAAGTACGGCACCAGTTCGAGAGGGCATTAAGTGAGGACTGTAGCAGAGCTGCATCTGCTGGATTCCTGATCTCCCTAAATATCTTGCAGTCGTCAGCAAAGAGTAGGGTATTCGCTGTTTCGTTGAGTTCGGACGGCAGATCGTCCATAAACAAAGAAAACAGCAAGGGGCCAAGAGTACTGCCTTGTGGGATACCGGAAGTGACTGGTAACCATGAGGGTGAAGTGCCTGATATTACCACTCTCTGCCAACGGTTGTGTAGGAAGCCAGCAAGAAGGGTCAGAAGACTGCCATGTATATTAAATCGTTCGGAGAGTTTATGGAGCAATAGAGTATGGTCTACAGAATCGAAATCGTTCGAAATGTCTACGTAGCAGACATCCAGCTGTGATTTAGCTGCAATGGCGTGTGATGCAAAGCTATGCAGAGTGGCCAGGTTTGTTAGACAAGAGCCACCTGGTAGAAAACCATGCTGCTTGGTTGAGATATACGGCAAAGTGAATGCGAGGAGACGCTGGTGTATAATTTTTTCAAAGATAAAGGATAGTGTGGGGAGAATAGAGATTGATCGGTAAGATGAAACGTTAAATTCGTTACCTGATTTGAGAAGTGGAACAATATTTGCCTGTTTCCAGGTAATAGGAAAATAGCCCGCGGCAAAACATCTGTTAAACCATTTAGAGGGAGGGACGCAAAGGGTGCTGGCAGTATTTTTTAGGAAAAGAGGACCTGTAGTGTCGGCACCGGTAGTTTTCTTGGTACGAAGAGTTTGAAGAAGGTTATAAACTTCACTTGGTGTGGTAGTTATGCTTGAAAGGGTTCTGTTTGAAGCTGTACCAACGGGAGGGAGCGGTTGGTTTTGTAAGGGAGGGGAGAAGTTGGAGAAAAAATACCTGTTGAACAGTTCATTAATACGATCGGCGCCATCTGCTGCTGCATCGTTGTGGTTCACGCTGACAGGAATCCGCTCCGTCCTTCTCCATGTGTTGATGAGACTCCAATAGCGCTTGGGATTGCTTCGGAAGTTTTCAGTGATAGTGTCTACGTATGTTTTGTAGTCTCTTCTGACCATAAACCTCGCGTGGCGGCGGATTTTAACGAAGGTATTGTGAGTATGTGGGTTAGGGAAGTCTTTCCAGAAGCGCCAAGCTCTCTTCGTATTAAATAGTATCAGTCTGGTCTCTTGTGATATCCAGTGTTGATATTTGCTAGTAGTATCCCGTTGTGCAGGTACGAAGTCTTTAATTGCAGCTTGCAGCCAGTCGTACAGCAGGTCAAGAGCCGATTCGATATCAGCTATTTCGAGCAGACTCCAGGGAAGGCATTCCAGGGCACGACACATTGCAGGCCAGTCGGCACGGCGCCAGGTGTAGGTAGGGCGGTAGGATGTCCTTCTGTGAGGCTTTGAGGAGGTGTGGGGATGGAGGAATGTAGCATCGAGGGACTGGTGGTCGCACAGGAAAAGGTTTCTGCCTGGGGTTATTGTTTTAAGTTCTAATGAGGAGAGTATGAATTCCAGGGTGTTGGGTCCACGGGTTGGGTACATATTAAACTGTTTCAGTCCGAGGCCATTAATAAAGCTGTCTATAAAGTATGTGTCACAGTTGTTAGCTGACAGTCCGGTAGTTGGAGAAGACCACTTTATAGACAGGTTAAAGTCGCCCATTAAAATTATTTCACCATGAGGGAGCGCTGCAATGACTGAGTCCAGGCACTGTTCAAGGCCACAGAATGGGCTGTTTGGTGGTCTGTAGTAACATCCCACAAGTACAGGGCGTCGAGGAAAGAGTAGCTCCACCCACACTAACTTACTGTTCCGTTCGAGATCTGTCCTTCGTTTACATGGTAACGCACTGTTTACTGCTAGCATCACTCCACCAACTAGAGTAGCGCGATCACGACGGAATATGCTGTAAATAGCATTGAGTGGTAGTTCACTGTCACTAGCCCACGAGAGCCATGTTTCAGTAAGTCCGATCACGTCAACTTCTCTTAAGTCTGGCAGGGTAGTTCACAATCAGACAGCTTATTGTTTAGGCTTTACACATTCTGACAATAGATGTTTATGTCTGTTTTCATTTCACAAGTGGTGGGACCGGGGTTCAAGTGGACATCTCCAGCCAGTAGTAGGAGGCAAAGCAAGCCCCTAATCGCTGAGCGACCAGGCCTAGGCTTGTTCGGCTCCGAGCTAGTAGGGAGGCGCCTGTAAGTCTGGAAAATGGCACATCCAGTCAGAGAGAGAACGCCGGAATGTAGTAGTTTCTTTCTGCTAGTAGCTATGCAAAAGGAGAAGTCACTTTTTCACTTGCACACACCGGTTTATTAACTCGAATAGACCCGTGCAGAGAACCGTAAAGCGCAACAACTCTGATTATTACCACACAAACAACACAAACTGCAGCAGCATTAAGCTTGCGCGTGCCTCCTCTAGCCGCTATCTTGACCTTGAAAATCTGGAGTCCTTTAAGGAAGGAATAAAAGCACAAGTGATTGTAGACAAAGTCATTCTTCCTTCAGTACAGTCATTTGCTGCTTATTTGAAAGAATTTGGGGCAGAACTCCCTATCTCAAGCGCGTACCAAAATCAAAGTCTTAGAGATTCTTTTAAGGATTATATCTGCAAAATTAATAATGAGAGAGCACTTATTAATTGCACACAAGGGGAGTTCGATAATCGTCTCACAGAACAGTTAGAAAACACTCACGTACAACTATGACAAGCCCCACTTTATAAACCATTGAAATTTGTGGAACTGAACCTTCGATAGCATTATCAGTAATATCACTTTATTTTCTCCCGATCTTACAGTTTACACACCTAATAGATCTTAACAGAGAAAAATAACAATCCTCAATTAGGAAAAAAGAAAGAAAAAACATGCAAAACTAGGACAATTACAGCATGATAAAAAACCAGGAACCTAGATGTCATAGACAATACACTATGAAGATACAATGATACCCCACACTGGTGAGCGTAACAGCACAAACCAAAGAACACAAGGGAAAGTTAGTCCATTGGCCTCTCGGCCAGCTGAATTAAAAATAAAATTAAAGGTGCAATTAAAAATAAAAGTAAAAGGGTAATTCCCCTTCCCAGCTGCTAGTCAGCAGCTAGGAAGATCGACAACTCTACTGTGCTGATTCAGTACATTGCTTGTGTCATGACAAACCACTACACTAACTTCCTTCTCATGGCACAACTGAGACTTTGCCTTTAAGGCTACTGAGCATCTGTTTCTGATTCTTGTAAAAAAACTTACACAAATTTCCAGCACTTTTCCATTCCGCCACTAACCACCTCGAAAGCTTGTCTTCATTCCACGGATGAGAAATCCACTCCAACTGTTGTTTATTAAACAGCCGTTTCTCTTCCAGCGTTTCTTTACACTCTGTCAACAAATGAAAGTCTTTCTTTTCTTCACCACATAATATACACAACGAATTGACTTTTAACTTTGTCCAGCCCTTATTAACATATACGCCTAACAACCACCAGATTAGCCCTCTTCTCACTCCCTATTTACATTGCCACTCTCAGATTTAGCATCTGATTAACTTTCAGAAACATTTTTAGGGTAGTCTTCAACCGGCATTCGGCCTCCAATTCTTGTTCAGCAATATCTCTCGCCCTCTTAATCACGTGTTTCCAATGCGTTTCCTTACTCTCGCCCCATTTAACGTTATAAAACTCGCCCAACCCCAGTCTATCTAAGGTGTTTTTCACCTTCTCCACCCAGTAGTCCTCCATTTGACTTTGGTAGGCCGACTATACGATCAGGCCCCCTACCCCTTCCCTTAATGTACACCAGTAACCAAGCATATCTACCATAATATACTCTTTAAATAACATCTTCGCACCTGCACTCGTGGTGCACAAGGGTAGGCCTGTAACAATCTTGCAGAACCTACTCTCTACCTGTTCTAATATCACACACTCTTTTTCTACACCCCAAATCTCCGGAGCATACAGCATTTTACCCTTCACCACCGTGTTAAAGACCATGCTTTAAATAGCATAGCTTGCTCCGCTAAATTTATTTTCCAATATCCTATTAACTGAGAGTGCTGCTTGGCCTCTCCATTTGAAACGCCTAATCTCCTCCATCCAACTGCCATTTCTACACAGCATCACCCCCAGGTACTCCATCATTTCCACCACTTCAATCTCTTCCCCGTTTATTACTCATTTTACTCACGGCTTCTTTTTATTCCCTTTCCTGCATACCATCATCTTAGACTTCTTACCGTTGATCTTCAATGACCATTTCTCCGCAAAACTCCCTACTTTATTCAAACTTTTTTGCAAACCTCCAGCTGTCAACGACAACAACAACAACACATCAACCGCAAAAATTAATCCTGGAATTTCTTGTTTGCCTAGCACCGGGTAAGCCCATTTTCTCTCTACATGGCCACGTTAGTAGGTCGTTTATAAACAATAGGAAAAGGATTGGCGACAATTTACATCCCTGTTTCAACCCAACTTTCGACTCAATCACTCCACCCTGATGCTACAATAAACTTTCTCGTATATACTTCTGATCGCTCTTCTCATCTTCTCTCCCACCACAACCCTCCCCAATCTTTCAAAGAGGGCCTTCCTACTCACTGTATCGAACGCGTTTTGGAAGTCAATTGTGGCGATAAATACTTTGGTACCTGCTTTTCTCATATATTTATCGATTATGGTTCTCACGATCATTAAATTATCAGCCGTCATCCTCCTCTTCCTAAATCCATTTTGAAGGCACGATAGAATTGAGTAATCCTCTGCCCAGTTCCTCAATCTATTTGCTAGAATACCCGTGTACACCTTGCTCAGGGAGTCCAGCAGTGTTATACCTCTATAATTGCTGGGATTAGTCTTGTCCCCTTTATTTTTATAAATAGGACATATTCTTTAGGGAAATTCGCCCCTTCAAATATCTTGTTGAAGAGTGTTGCCACTCTGTCAACTGCTTATTTTCTGCTACTTCCTTCCAATATACATTAGTTATCCCACTTGCCCCACCCGCAGTCCTGGTCTTCTATTTCTTTATCACTCCCATCACCTCTTCACCTGTTATTCTCTTTTCCAGGTCTTGGCAGCCCTTCTCTAGCCCCTATCTACTTTATCATCTCCGTCGACCCTTATCCACCCTTCCTATTCTCCCAATTGTTTCCGGAAATACTCTACCCATGTTCCATGTCCGATTTTCGGTTTCGTCACACTACTCGTCCCCCTATTAATTTTTTTAACTCTCGCCCACACCTTACCTCCTTCCTTATTCTTGCACTCCCTATTTAAAGCTTCCGTTTGAACCTCCTGCCAAACCTTCTTCTTCTCCTCTCCTATCATTTTCTTGAATTTTCTCCTCATCCTGCAAAATTTTTCCCTTAACCCCCTCTCACCATGTTTCCTGAACTCAGACAACGCTCTCAACACTGCCTTCCTTTTTGTCTTACATTCCTTATCGAACCAACCCTCTCCCATCTCTCTATTCTTATTCCTAAATGATTTATCCTTCGCTATTTTCCTCCCCGGATACACCAAAAGCTCTACCGCTCTGTCTATATTATTACCTTTAACTGCTACCTCAATCCCCACCCTGATGATATGAAATTCTTCCTCCTCCAGTATTTGCTTAACATAGCTCTCCCCTCCTTTGACCAGATATACTTAGGAACTCTGCGACCTCTCACACTCTGCTCTCTCCCTGAACCCTTCTCCTCTTCACCCTCATCCCTATTTACGATTATATATACCGGGGAGTGGTGGGATTCCACCCAATCGACCACTTTCATCCTGTTAATTCTGTCCAACATATCATCCGAACTCATCATCAGACCATTAGTAGACGAATAAGTTTGAGTGGCGTTTATAAAAGTAGGAAAGATCACAATAAGAAGATAAAGTTGGAATTCAAGAGGACAAACTGGGGCAAATATTCATTTATAGGAAGGGAAGTTAGGGATTGGAATAACTTAGCAAGGGAGACGTTCAACAAATTTCCAATTTCTTTGAAATCATTTAGGAAAAGGCTAGGAAAGCAACAGATAGGGAACCTGCCACCTGGGCGACTGCCCTAAATGCAGATCAATATTGATTGATTGATTGATTGATTGATTGATTGATTGATTGATTGATTGATTGATTGATTGATTGATTGAATAACACTGCCTCCTTCGTACGTAATATAAGTCATTTTCCCTTCCCTGTCGCCCTGCCACCACCCTTTTAGAATATACAAGTCACACGCCCCACATACTTCTCACACTTCTGGCCGTAAACATTTCTCATTTTATCTTCACTTTTCCTACCTTCACTTTTACCATACTCTGGGCAAGAGCATCCTATTCTTGCATTTAAGTCCCCTAACAAAATCAGTGCATTCTCTTCGTACTTTACACTAATAATATATATTTCCTCTATCAGGCCATCAAAGAAGTAATCATTCGCATATATTGATCCCCTTGGAGGGTTATATATAAAACCCAAACACACATTCTTTATTTCCGCCCCGCCCCATTTTAAACCTAACCCATAAAACTTCTTCTAGCTCATTTTCTATATCTATTACTTGACAACTTAGTTTCTCTTTAACTAATAATGAAATTCCGCCCGAAGTTCTCCCTTTCTTTCCCTGCTTTTTCTTCATTTTATTCCTTGTCACGAACCCCTTGCAGGTAAGATTCGTCTCTTCTTTTGGCCATTTCTCTAGGAGGGCCACTATATCAAAACTCTCCACCATCTTAAAAACCTCTTCATTCCACAACTTACTACCCACCCCTTCAATATTTATCATGCCTATATTACACCCTAGCTACCTACTATCCTCCCCTACCCCCTCCTTGTCGCCCTTATTTTTATTTACATCAGCAACGTTATTTAACTTACTTCTAGTTCTACGAAGCCCTTCTGTTTCCTCTCTGCTCTCTCCCTTCTTAACCGCCTTTACAGACTCCTTGTTCTCCTCTCCTCCTGTCCTTTGTTTCTCTTCCCCCATGAATATTTCAGACTTACACTTCTAGTCCCGGTCGTTACCTCTCTCCGGGTACTTGCCGCCTCTTCCACTCCAGCACTTTCCTGTGGTGCACGACTGTTTACGTCTGATCGTCCTCTTCTTCTTCCCGGCCATCTTCACTCTTGCCTCCTCTTCTTTCTTCTCGCTGGCCCTCACTCCCCCTCTCGCCAACCGCCGTTTCTCCCTCATCCACCACCGAGCTCTCCTCTCCTCTTGTCATGCTTATCTCTCTCTTTTCTGTAATCGTCTGTAAATAATTTTGGTCCATATGTTGCAGCCTTTCCATTGACCATTCTCTTACCCAGCGGCCATTTCCCACCACCAACTTGTCTCCCCTAATGAACGCTCTCAATCCTTGTTTCCTCGCACGCCACATGTGACTTCTTAGCACTTTCAACTCTCTGCTCGCTTCACTACCTATGTCGTGTCTCAACCATATCTTCTCTTCCTTTAAATTCCCTGCGTTCTTTAGGATAATGTCCGCCATCAGGATAGACATCAACGTGAGCTTAATCGGTCTCACACCTCCACCTTTCACTCTTCCCACTCTCTGAGCCTCATCAATATCTACTTCACTAAATTTTATCTTCATTCTGTCCCTTATCAAGTTCACTATCTTATAAACTAAAGCCACCTTATCTTCTTTCGCTGTTTCTTCAACTCCGTATATAAAAACGTTTATCTTCATTCGTACGTGGATCCCATCTACCATTTCTCTCTTAAGTTTCGCCACCTCCCCCTCCAGCACCTGGATTTTCACTCGCATTTTCTCCATCTCCGCCTCATTCCTCCCCACCTTCTCCTTCAGCACGTATCATCTCCTTCAGTTGGTCTATCTGACACGCCTCCTTCACGACTTCTTTTAGCGCCTATATCTCTTCCCACCCTAGGGCACCAATTGGGCCTGGCCCTGGGTTTAACTCCACTCCACCTAATATGAGCAGCGCTGATAGCACCACAGCCACCAGCAGCCCTGCCAACACTCCTACTTCCTCACCCTTCATCCTCTTGCACAATTCCGTTTTCTTCTTCCCCCTGCATTGCCAACTCCCAATCCTCACTCGATAGACCTCTAGCGCTATTCCCATACTTCAGCACACACTCAGCACATGCGTCCTCACTGCTTACTCGATTGAGGCTCTGTCGATAGCATTATGTAAGTGTGGTACCGAACCCCGAACTGTTCATAATTCGGTATTTGAAATGGAGCTTCTACTTGTATCTTCGAACGAGAAGGACGTTCTCGTTGTGGGCTCTATCATAATTATAAATTCTCAATTACTGTGAGCAACATTATACATAAATGTGTTATTGAGTCTTCATTCAAGATTGACTTCAAATTACAACCTGATTCGACTGGACCATTGTTTTGATTTTCACAAAAAGAGCTCATACCGAACGTACGTTATGAGTCTGATCAACCTATAACACACTTCGATGTTCATCATGTAAACATCACCTTAATATTATTACAGAAATCATCAACATTCTCATATTCGGCACGACTTCATTATTACCGAGGAAAGTGGTTCTACTATTTGCGAGAAACCAACAGTAGTTCTTTATCATTCTGTGTCTATAAAACACATTAGTATCATTACTCTTAGGCTTGTGAATAAACACAATCAACTTATTAATTTAGATCGACCTGCATACGAAGCTTAATCCAGTATGCAGATTTTTACAAGATTTAGGTTATACACTACTACAACAAATTGGAAGAAATGATAGCCATTGTGAATACAGAAGAAACTCTTTGAGGTGTAGTACGATGTGAGCTTCATTCTTATCAACCTTTTACGTTTGGTCTCAATAACAATCATGACATTCGCTTTATCATTAGTCAGCAAGATGCCACACGAAAGCTACCTCTATATTGATAGACGCGTAGATAAGGCAGATGGAAGTGGACCAAGCACATCGCAACTACATTTTCTCTTTTCTGAAGCGCATTATAAAGTGAATAATGTAGAAGTAGGTAGAACGAAGAATGTTGATATTACAAGTGTAATGAAACTCTACCCTTCTTAGAGTGAAGAAGAAAGTAACCTTTTACGGATGGCAGGATGGTGTCCGAAGGCTAATAACAATTGGCTGGTATGTTATCATTGACACATTTCATTGGCTTCGTAGAAGACCATAGACGTATTATATTTAACTAAAATCAAGAGCTAATTCTGATCCGTGATCGAAGTGATCACAATTCCCTTAAGGCAGCAGAAACACCAGTAGACTCGAAAATTACTCTTCATCGCATACTGTGAAGGATTCCAAATGTAACATTATCTGATCGTCAAAAACTTCGATCGCTCAAGATTTTAGGAACTGATACAGCATTGCCTATACGTTTTCGAAGTTGGGAGCTGCATGAGTATCCTGTGTTACTACTTACAAACAAGCATAGCTGGGCTGTTAAAACGTCACCTTTTACTGAAATGTCTTTGTACATTATTTGTGGATTTCAAACTTGTCAAAAATCCAATCATGAAAAAGATACATTTCAGTTTGATCACTGTAAATTAAGAAATATTGGACTATACTTTAATGGAGTTACTTACCCCTACGAAAACATGTACATTAATGTGAGAAGAATAAATTTGGGTTGCTCTATGACATTTTCTCTAAATTTCAATCATCGTATTATCAGAAAGAAATCGTTCACTATCTTCGCCTGAATAATTTAAAAATAAATCACCGATTGTAGTTACAGACTGCTCCTATCATGAAGAGTCTATAAAAGAATCTCCTGTCGATATTCGTTTAGAATTTGAAACATCTGAAAATATTCCAGTTATCACAAAATCCTACTGCCTTATTGTTCGTATGTATGTGAAGATACTCACCATCCACTATCGAATATTGTTACAAGACTACAAATATAGTTTATCATGATTTTTAGGGCGTGCTTCTACATAGTGCACTATGGAGAGGAAAGAAGAAGAAGACTGTACGGTTAGAGACAATTTTCTTGATAACAAACTAAACTGTGAATGTGCATCCTGTTCGCCTACCCACGAAACTAATACCTAAACTTTTATACCTCTCAGAAGTAAGTGTGCCTATTAACATGTTCTGTAAATATGGAACCTTATATCAGTTGCGAAGGCATATGATTCAGTATTTACCACCATGATTTTTATCTACGTACGCTGCACTTTTCGTAGATGCGTTTTGGGATATCCTACCTCTCCACAGTAAGATGTCAATCGTTGCAGCTTCCGGCAGACTCTGTCGACATCATTACACGCATCGCGGTGGAAAATGTTCGGATGAGTGGGATGGACCTAATCCGATTATTGTAAACTGTACACAGTGTATGGATAAGATTTTTCCTTTCTTTACAATATCTGCTATGATTTAAAACCTAAATTCCAACCATCGTATTATCAGAAAGAAGAACGCCTAATATTTTCGCATGAATAATTTAAAATTACGCCTCGATTGTAGTTATAGACTGCTCTTATCACGAAGAATTTATAAAAGAGTCTCCTGTCGATAGTCGTTGCATGTTAAAACATATAGCACATGAGTTTAGCATTGTACTCGTATGAGTTTAGCATTCCACTGGTATTTAAATTCCGCGCCTCAATCCTGTCAAAACAAGAACACGTGGAGTGAGGATAGCCTTGCCCACTTATTCAAATTCCGCGCCTCAAACCTGTCAAAACAAGAACACGTGGTCTTGTTTGTAATGAATGTTCAGTTGAATAGTAAGGCAATGCACGTTCTATAACCGAGTAGTAAGGCAATGCACGTTCTATAACCGAGTAGTAAGGCAATGCACGTTCTATAACCGAGTAGTAAGGCAATGCACGTTCTATATCCGAGTAGGAAGACAATGCACGTTCTATGACCGAGTAGTAAGGCAATGTACGTTCTATAACCGAGTAGTAAGGCAATGTACGTTCTATAACCGAGTAGGAAGACAATGCACGTTCTATACCCGAGTAGTAAGGCAATGTACGTTCTATAACCGAGTAGTAAGGCAGTTTACGATCTATAACCGAGTAGTAAGGCAATGCACGTTCTATAACGGAGTAGTAAGGCAGTTTACGATCTATAACCGAGTAGTAAGGCAATGTACGTTCTATAACCGAGTAGTAAGGCAATGTACGTTCTATACCCGAGTAGTAAGGCAGTTTACGATCTATAACTGAGTAGTAAGGCAATGCACGTTCTATAACCGAGCAGTAAGGCAATGTACGTTCTATACCCGAGTAGTAAGGCAATGTACGTTCTATAACCAAGTAGTAAGGCAATGTACGTTCTATAACCAAGTAGAAAGGCATGTACGTTCTATACCCGAGTAGTAAGGCAGTTTACGATCTATACCCGAGTAGTGAGGCAATCCACGTTCTATAACCAAGTAGTAAGGCAGTTTACGATCTATACCCGAGTAGTAAGGCAATGCACGTTCTATAACCAAGTAGTAAGGCAGTTTACGATCTATACCCGAGTAGTAAGGCAATGCACGTTCTATAACCGAGTAGTAAGGCAATGCACGTTCCATAACCGAGTAGTAAGGCAGTTTACGATCTATACCCGAGTAGTGAGGCAATGCACGTTCTATAACAGAGTAGTAAGGCAATGTACGTTCTATAACCGAGTAGTAAGGCAATGCACGTTCTATAACCGAGTAGTAAGACAATGCACGTTAAATAACCGAGTAGTAAGGCAGTTTACGACCTATACCCGAGTAGTGAGGCAATGCACGTTCTATAACCAAGTAGTAAGGCAGTTTACGATCTATACCCGAGTAGTGAGGCAATGCACGTTCTATAACCTAGTAGTTAGGCAATGCACGTTCTATAACCGAGTAGTAAGACAGTTTACGATCTATACACGAGTAGTGAGGAAATGCACGTTCTATTACCGAGTAGTAAGGCAGTTTACGATCTATACCCGAGTAGTAAGGCAATGTACGTTCTATAACCGAGGAGTAAGGCAATGCACGTTCTATAACCGAGTAGTAAGGCAGTTTACGATCTATAACCGAGTAGTAAGGCAATGTACCTTCTATACCCGAGTAGTAAGGCAATGTACGTTCTATAACCGAGTAATAAGGCAGTTTACTATCTATAACCGAGTAGTAAGGCAATGCACGTTCTATAACCGATTAGTAAGGCAATGCACGTTCTATAACCGAGTAGTAAGGCAGTTTACGATCTATACCCGAGTAGTAAGGCAATGTACGTTCTATAACCGAGGAGTAAGGCAATGTACGTTCTATAACCGAGTAGTAAGGCAATGCACGTTCTATAACCGAGTAGTAAGGCAGTTTACGATCTATACCCGAGTAGTAAGGCAATGTACGTTCTATAACCGAGTAGTAAGGCAATGTACGTTCTATAACCGAGTAGTAAGGCAATGCACGTTCTATAACCGAGTAGTAAGGCAGTTTACGATCTATACCCGAGTAGTAAGGCAATGTACGTTCTATAACCGAGTAGTAAGGCAATGCACGTTCTATAACCGAGTAGTAAGGCAGTTTACGATCTATACCCGAGTAGTAAGGCAATGCACGTTCTATAACCGAGTAGTAAGGCAGTTTACGATCTATACCCGAGTAGTGAGGCAATGCACGTTCTATAACAAAGTAGTAAGGCAGTTCACGATCTATACCCGAGTAGTGAGGCAATGCACGTTCTATAACCGAGTAGTAAGGCAGTTTACGATCTATACCCGAGTAGTAAGGCAATGCATGTTCTATAACCGAGTAGTAAAGCAGTTTACGATCTATACCCGAGTAGTTAGGCAATGCACGTTCTATAACCGAGTAGTAAGGCAATGCACGTTCTATAACCGAGTAGTAAGGCAGTTTACGATCTATACCCGAGTAGTAAGGCAATGCACGTTCTATAACCGAGTAGTAAGGCAGTTTACGATCTATACCCGAGTAGTGAGGCAATGCACGTTCTATAACCTAGTAGTTAGGCAATGCACGTTCTATAACCGAGTAGTAAGACAGTTTACGATCTATACACGAGTAGTGAGGAAATGCACGTTCTATAACCGAGTAGTAAGGCAGTTTACGATCTATACCCGAGTAGTAAGGCAATGTACGTTCTATAACCGAGGAGTAAGGCAATGCACGTTCTATAACAGAGTAGTAAGGCAGTTTACGATCTATAACCGAGTAGTAAGGCAATGTACCTTCTATACCCGAGTAGTAAGGCAATGTACGTTCTATAACCGAGTAATAAGGCAGTTTACTATCTATAACCGAGTAGTAAGGCAATGCACGTTCTATAACCGATTAGTAAGGCAATGCACGTTCTATAACCGAGTAGTAAGGCAGTTTACGATCTATACCCGAGTAGTAAGGCAATGTACGTTCTATAACCGAGGAGTAAGGCAATGTACGTTCTATAACCGAGTAGTAAGGCAATGCACGTTCGATAACCGAGTAGTAAGGCAGTTTACGATCTATACCCGAGTAGTAAGGCAATGTACGTTCTATAACCGAGTAGTAAGGCAATGTACGTTCTATAACCGAGTAGTAAGGCAATGCACGTTCTATAACCAAGTAGTAAGGCAGTTTACGATCTATACCCGAGTAGTAAGGCAATGTACGTTCTATAACCGAGTAGTAAGGCAATGCACGTTCTATAACCGAGTAGTAAGGCAGTTTACGATCTATACCCGAGTAGTAAGGCAATGCACGTTCTATAACCGAGTAGTAAGGCAGTTTACGATCTATACCCGAGTAGTGAGGCAATGCACGTTCTATAACAAAGTAGTAAGGCAGTTCACGATCTATACCCGAGTAGTGAGGCAATGCACGTTCTATAACCGAGTAGTAAGGCAGTTTACGATCTATACCCGAGTAGCAAGGCAATGCATGTTCTATAACCGAGTAGTAAAGCAGTTTACGATCTATACCCGAGTAGTTAGGCAATGCACGTTCTATAACCGAGTAGTAAGGCAATGTACGTACTATAACCGAGTAGTAAGGCGCTGCACGTTCTATAACCGAGTAGTAAGGCAATGCACGTTCTATATCCGAGTAGTAAGGCAGTTTACGATCTATACCCGAGTAGTAAGGCAATGTACGTTCTATAACCGAGTAGTAAGGCAATGTACGTTCTATAACCGAGCAGTAAGGCAATGCATGTTCTGTAACCGAGTAGTAAGGCAATACACGTTCTATAACTGAGAAGTAAGGCAATGCACGTTCTATAACCGAGTAGTAACGCAATGCACGTTCTATAACCGGGTAGTAAGGTAATGCACGTTCTATAACCGAGTAGTAATGCAATGCACGTTCTATAACCGAGGAGTAAAGCAATGCACGTTCTATAACCGAGTAGTAAGGCAATGCACGTTCTATAACCGAGTAGTAAGGCAATGCACGTCCTATAACCGAGTAGTAAGGCAATGCACGTTCAGTAACCGAGTAGTAAGGCAATGCACGTTCTATAACCGAGTAGTAAGGGAGTTTACGATCTATAACCGAGTAGTAAGGCAATGCACGTTCTATAACGGAGTAGTAAGGCAGTTTACGATCTATACTCGAGTAGAGAGGCAATGCACGTTCTATAACCGAGTGGTAAGGCAATGCACGTTCTATAACCGAGTAGTAAGGCAGTTTATGATCTATACCCGAGTAGTAAGGTAATGTACGTTCTATAACCGAGTAGTTAGGCAATGCACGTTCTATAACCGAGGAGTAAGGCAATGTACGTTCTACACCCGAGTAGTAAGGCAATGTACGTTCTATAACCGAGTAGTAAGGCAATGCACTTTCTATAACTGAGTAGTAAGGCAGTTTACGATCTACACCCGAGTAGTGAGGCAATGCACGTTCTATAACCAAGTAGTAAGGCAGTTTACGATCTATACCCGAGTAGTGAGGCAATGCTCGTTCTATAACCGAGGAGTAAGGCAATGCACGTTCTATAACCGAGTAGTAAGGCAATGCACGTTCTATAACCGAGGAGTAAGGCAATGCACGTTCTATAACCGAGTAGTAAGGCAATTCACGTTCTATAACCGAGTAGTAAGGCAGTTTACGATCTATACCCGAGTAGTAAGGCAATGCACGTTCTATACCCGAGTAGTAAGGCAGTTTATGATCTATACCCGAGTAGTAAGGCAATGCACGTTCTATAACCGAGTAGTAAGGCAGTTTACGATCTATACCCGAGTAGTAAGGCAATGTACGTTCTGTAACCGAGTAGTAAGGCAATGCACGTTCTATAACCGAGTAGTAAGGCAGTTTACGATCTATACCCGAGTAGTAAGGCAATGTACGTTCTATAACCGAGTAGTAAGGCAATGCACGTTCTATAACCGAGTAGTAAGGCAGTTTACGATCTATACCCGAGTAGTAAGGCAATGTACGTTCTATAACCGAGTAGTAAGGCAATGCACGTTCTATAACCGAGTAGTAAGGCAGTTTACGATCTATACCCGAGTAGTAAGGCAATGCACGTTCTATAACCGAGTAGTAAGGCAGTTTATGATCTATACCCGAGTAGTAAGGCAATGCACGTTCTATAACCGAGTAGTAAGGCAGTTTACGATCTATACCCGAGTAGTAAGGCAATGTACGTTCTATAACCGAATAGTAAGGCAATGCACGTTCTATAACCGAGTAGTAAGGCAGTTTACGTTCTATACCCGAGTAGTAAGGCAATGTACGTTCTATAACCAAGTAGTAAGGCAATGCACGTTCTATAACCGAGTAGTAAGGCAGTTTACGATCTATACCCTAGTAGTAAGGCAATGTACGTTCTATAACCGAGTAGTAAGGCAATGCACGTTCTATAACCGAGTAGTAAGGCAGTTTACGATCTATACCCGAGTAGTAAGGCAATGTACGTTCTATAACCGAGTAGTAAGGCAATGCACGTTCTATAACCGAGTAGTAAGGAGTTTACGATATATACCCGAGTAGTAAGGCAATGCACGTTCTATAACCGAGTAGTAAGGAGTTTACGATATATACCCGAGTAGTAAGGCAATGTACGTTCTATAACCGAACTGTCGGTTGGAGACGTAACGCCTTCCTTAGCATTGCTCTCGTACATCACTTGACTCTTCCATCGGGGCCGTTCGATTCAGCTCCTCCAACGGGGCCGTTCGATTCAGCTCCTCCAAGGGGGCCGTCCGATTCAGCTCCTCCAAGGGGCCCGTCCTATTCAGCTCGTACAAGGAAACCCGCCCAATTTAGCTCCTCCAAGGGAACCCGTCCGATTCTGCTCCCCGAATCCCCATTGCCGTAATCTTAGGGTTAGGCCCCTCCATGAGGTTAGGCTTGCTCTCTTACGCGAAACGCCCATTGCCCTACTGCTCAAGATGGCGTCGGCAGAATCCCCCATTGCCCTCCTATTCAAGATGGCTCGGAAAGAGCATCTAGCCTTAAAGGTGAGGTTACTTCCCTCCAAGGTGGCGTCTGTGAGGATAGGCTTGCTCTCCTACCTGTCAGGAAGGGCATCTGGCCATAAAGTGAGGTTAGGCCCCTCGGAGGTGGTGTCTGTGAGGTCAGGCTTGCTCTCTTACCGGTCGGGAAGGGCATCTGTCCGTAAAAGTGAGGTTACTCCCCTCCAAGGTGGTGTCTGGGAGATTAGAATTGGTCTCTTACGCGAATCCCCATTGCTCTACCACTATACTAGGGTTCAATGACCTCAGTTCAGAATCCGCATAGGTCACTGTTAGGGGTCAATGACCTCGGGGACAATAACATTGCTGACTCAGCAAAAATGCTGACGAGGTGGCTCTGAACCGCCCTAGCTCATACTACGGAGAAGATCGAGACCTAATCCGAGTGGCATTGGAGGAGTGGCAGTCCGTCGCCGTTTATTACGGCCTGGGTTACCGGTACATCGTCCTCTTCCCCACCTACCTTTGACTAATGTGCATATATATGCTAGACAGCAATGGTGTATGAAATGACGTCACCGGGGACAGGAATACAGGAGATAGTGTTTTAGGGCGAATCCAGGTTCTGATTGTTTGAAAATAATGGCCGCATTTTGGTTTGCCGCAGACAGGGGGAGAAGCATCACATTTATTGCATTCGCACAAGACATACAGCGCCAACCACAAATCACACTTCATGTGTGTCCAGGGCACTGTGACCTGTTTGGCCTACGTGAATGACATATTGCCACCCGTAGCCATACCCCTTCTGCACGACACCCAAGATGCCATATTTTAGCAGGACAATGCGCGACCAGATGTTGCTACACGAACACGTGCCTTCTTGTTGTCACAGGATGTCAGATTGTTGCCCTGCCCCGCCCGATCACCGGACTTCTCGCCAATCGAAAATGTGTGGGATATGGTGAAACGACGGGTGCGGCACTGTGACCCAATACCAACCACAAAAGATGAACTATGGAACCAGGTGAATGCTATATGGCTATTCGCGCCTTTTACGCGTCGATGATATCACGCATGGAACACGTTATCAATGCCCGCTGAGGACCACTGCCTACTAGGCAACAGGACACATGCTGAACCTAGGTGACTGAAATGCTAATCGTTTCTACAGAACATAGTAATGAGCATTTCCTGTGATTATGATTTTCTTATCTCTAGTCTTTCGAGGTGTTGTGATTCTTATGAATATGAGTGTATGACATAGTAGTCAAATAGTAATCGTTAGCCTAGATATTATTATCAATTTTTAGTTTCAAACGTTTTTAGCGAATACCTGCAAATTATTATTATTATTATTATTGTTATTTTATTATTATTATTATTATTATTATTATTATTATTAATATTATTATTATTATTATTTAATGCTCATGAATGAGTACTCTTTGACAAATAATGAGCCTACTTCAAGTTTCAAGTTTTACTGAAAATAAGTATTTATATAAGTAATGTACAGCTAAAATAATAAAGTATTTGTCAGATAGGCTTTGTAAGAAGTGCGCAGACCAAGTCATGAGTTCGTCCATGATAACGTCGATAATTTTCACTTGTGATGAAAAAGGAATTGGAACATCTTGAAGGATTGCTCAAGGCAAAGGACGTTTGGGTATTGTTATTATTTTCCTTGAGAGCCTAGAACGATTTCTTGTGATCTTGTACTACTGAATTTCAGGCCGTGCCTAGCACACCAGTCACTTATAGCCTGCACGTCAATGTTTAATAGGTTGATATTTTCGTGAACGTCTTGTGTTGTAGGACTGTATGTAGTTCAACGTCGTCGGCGTAAATATGGTATTTGCAGCATCTAGCATTCAATGAAACGTTATTCACGAAGAGTACAAAAATAATTGGTCCGAGCACAGAGACTTGAGGGATTCCTCTGTTCACGAGGTAACGAGTCACACACTGTTGACGTCCTTCAGGATAGAAATGAATCCAAGCAATCGTATTCTGAGATAATGCAGAGCCTCCAGTTTTACAATTACTACGACAGTGCCTACCTGTCGAAATCTTTACTGTAAACTAGTAGCACCAAAACTCTGAATCATCCTCTACCTATTGCTTGTAGAACGTCTTCAGTCACTTTGATTAAGGTTGCGGTTGCACTATGTCCCCGTCGGAAACCGGACTGGAAACAATTAAAGAGATTGTGCGTTTGATATTTGTGTATGGAGTATATCTCTAAGATTTCACATAGAGCTGACAAATTAAAGACTATAGTCTCCCTCGTCCGAAGGCGTTTTCTTTTGGAAGTGGTAGCACAATAGCCTTCTTCCAGAGAGTTGGATGTGTGGAATACAGGAAAGATAAATTAATTACATGAATTAAGATTCAGCCTTATATGCAATACTTTAGCCGAGTACCTTCCATAACAGAATTAGTTGAATCATACAATAATCGGACCCGTGACTGAAATCCCGCACTTTTTCTAAAAAATTGAACTTCCTATTTTAAACTTAAAAAATACTCAATCTTTCTTTCAAATCCCGTTATAATTTTTCTCTGTCGTCATTTTAAAGTTCCAAGTAGTGAATTTAAAAGGAAGTCTACGCCCGTTTCCCTCGTGTCAGACAAATTCAGCTCAGAAATTTCGGACAGCCAATCCAATGAAGCCGCTGGGATGTATTTACGTTCTAGAAGACTACGTAAGAGGTAGGGTGTAATTTAACGTGCAGAACAATCTTAATGCTAGCATATATCTTAAAATGTTCAGTTGTTTTCCTCTACCGTAAGATCTGTTCAGCTCTTTGCATTATTTATCAGCAGAATTCTATCTTCGTATTTTTGCTCCTAAAACAGCACTAAGATAACATTTTAACTCTTGAATGATGAATGAAAACTGGAAAAATGATATCTCCAATTGTTTATGCCTGACTCCAAAACCTGGAATATTTCTTAAATATTTGAGTGTTATTTGACAAGTTTGGCAAATTATAACTCAGAAATGAAAACCTTACCGCTTGGGGCATTCTCCATTCAACACATCAAAATAAAAATTATTTGTCAATAACTTTACAACCAATTCATTAATCAAATCCGAATTTTGTACGGGCTTAGGCTATAAATTTAGTTTTGGTTAGTGGTAAAATTTAAACATTCCACTCACGACTCCACTTAATGTTGAATTAGCCATTCAGCCCGCTGCCTGGATTTAGTCCCATAAAACTAGCAGGTTCTAAGTTATAAGTTGTAGCCCTGTTAGGTGTCTCTCCACAGTTATACTTTTAAGAGCAATGTATAGCAGCAATCTTGCCTAATAAATCAGGTTGAGCCTGGTATCGAATCCAAACATATAACGTTAAGCTTGCACTCTTTTGTGGTTAGCCTGGGCGTCGAATTACATCCGCAATGTTAGCTAAGCGGTCGAGCTCGGTTCTGCGAGGTTAGGCAAGAATTTCAAATCGAGTCTGCAAAGTTAGACGGGAATCGAACTTGGGCTTGTCAGGTTAGGATTAGTCGAGGTGCCGGACTCAAGTCTGCAAGGTTAGCCAATGAGTCGAATTTGCAGTTACAGTCTGTGAACCCCTAAGGTAACTCTCCACAGTTAGTCTCATAAGAGATAAGAGCCAAGTAAAGCAGCCATCTTGTTCTGTAGCCATTTCATCCGTTCCTAAAAGTTAGTCAGATATGGTCAATAAGCCCTAAATTACTATTTGTAAGCCCCTAAGGCGGATCTCCAGAGTCAGTCCCATAATGTCAATATATAGCAGCCATCTTGCCCAGTAGCCGTTACGTCAGTTCCCCAATGCAGGTCCTAAGTTCTATAAGTTGAGAGACCATGGGGTAGGTCTACTGAGTTATCCCCATAGCAGCAAGGCATACTCTTTAGCCCTTGCGCCAGCTCCCAAGGTTTAGTCCCATAAGAACAATGTATAGCGGCCATCTTGCGCGGTAGCTCGAGCACAGCTTTCTAAATTTAGCCACATTTATTAGCATTAGACCGTGCGCCAGCTTTCCGTTTTGCTCAATATTCCCATATTGGATACTTGTCTCCAGGAACCTGACAACTGTTCTAATAAAATCATTGTTTGTAACTGTGAATTGCACGGAAGTATATTTTAAAATGAATTGCATTCTATAACGTGAGAAAATAAAAAATGAGAAAGAAGTGTGACGGTGGTGGTTTTCCCAGCCGTTTTCAGCTAGCTTCGTTTCAGAATTACTGCTACCACTACTTTAAACAATGCCATATTTATTACAACGCCTTGGATTAAATTTGAAATGTTATATTCAAAACGCCAGTATTTAGGCCTACTGGAAAATATTTACGATACATACCCTCAAACAAATCGACAGTACCTTCAAAATCACCTATTTCACTATCAGAGTCTTCACACGCCGTCTTTACTACTACAATCATAGATGATAATACCTCGCTGAGTGATACATTACATTCTTTTATTTTCCTCGATCGAATCCTTGATTCACAAAAAGCAATGAAAAGTGCTATCAAATGCCATCTAGTGAATAAACTTGTAACTATCTTGTACTACGCTTGTGTACCTACAATCATGCCTGTACGGGCAGAGATTTTTAAATTAACTATTATGTACGAACCTTAGAAATTATGGGCTTAGTCAATTTTGAAGTAACGGAAGCCCCTATAACCTACGGGCACTCTCCTGGAGTATCAAAACATGATCTAGTAGAGTGTCAGCTGTTCTTCGTTACCCACATGACCTGTTCTTACTCACATCGGACTGCAGTAAATAGAATGTAATTTTCTTTTTTCGTCCTAGGACTGGCACCATCAGTCTGCTGATTGATATCCTGAACTTGCCAATATTCGGGAAAATCAATGAAGATAGTCTTGACATCTGGGACTTTTCGTCACCTTTGTTTCGGCCACTATTGGATTGGTTTCGAGGTTTTTCACTTCGTAATGGAAATATTTTACCACTGACAAACCTAACGTGGCTGGAGGGACTGCATAATACAAGCATTCACATTTTACATGTGGAATTCAAGTGGTTCAAAAATATGACGAAGTCAATTTGCCTTAGAGACATGCCATTTCTTCTAGAGATACATTTCAGAGGCATTTCTGTGGAAGAATTTACTGAAGGTGAGTTTAACTGTACAATAGTTGCCAACTACTAAGCCAGAGGCACACATCAGTTCTTTACTCCTACAATATTTGGTTTTATTTCCCACTTACTACGAGGGCTAGAAGATTCCCCTGTCTGCCAACTGCAGGAAACTTGACCGAAGAAATAAAATGATGTTAGTCGTCTATTCTCCACACAGTTCCCACCGATATTGATATATCCGTCCGACCGCTTCATGACTTTGAAGAATCCCTGTTGGTAAAAGTCAGTGCGTTCGAGGTGATGTCGTTGGGCACCAGGTCCAGACTGTAGGTGGTCCCTACCGAAGGTGGCAATATTGTTGATCATTGCTGCCGTCGCGGCTTGCTTTCAGAAGGCCAAAACTCTTCCATCCAACAGCATGGCTTTGTCATGCCAGTGTGTTTCACGTCCGTTCTCCTGCACTGTTGACTTGGTAGGCCCCACAAAAACAAAGAAGTAGGAGTAGAAAGACCAGGATAATAGCCGAGAAGGAGACCACGCGTCACCTTCTAATCCATAGAAGGGGTTTTAGAAAGGATTTTAGCAGAAGCGATTGCGGTAAATTTTCATTCATTGGGAAGGTCGTGAAGGACTGCTACAGCTTACCAGGGGTAGTGTTCGATCCTTTTCCAAAATCTGTACAGGTATTCAAGAAGAGAATAAACAGCAACAGAGAAAAGAAATGTTGGAGGGAATTCGACCAGTGCAGGTTATTGTAAATAAAATATTTTTTGTCAATAAATTAATTCCATCCCCTGGTCTATGGAAATTGGACAGCCGAGTAAGGGACTGCATGTAGGGGTGAAGTACAGTGGGGACTTCGAGGGCCTTGAGACCACTACGGTAGGTGTGGAAAGCCTTTCAGGAACTCTGAAAAGCGGTGGCAAAAGGGGCTCTGCCTAAGACGCAGCAGGTTGTTGTGATACTTAAGTTCCAAAATGAGTAAAACCAAATAAATAAATAAATAAATAAATAAATAAATAAATAAATAAATAAATAAATAAATAAATAAATAAATAAATAAATAAATAAATAAATAAATAAATAAATAAATAAATAAATGCAATGTAAATTTTGATCTTATAGCAGTTGTATGGTATTATTTGAAGTAATTACACATACTGTATATGAGCTGACTATTTTTGTAAGTACAGGAGATATTTTAAGTAGAATTTTGTAAACAATATTAATTTATTAAGGAAGAGCTTTATTTTTAATGGAAAGAATTGTTTGTGTAAATTGTATAATATTGTATTCTAGGAAAATGTCTTCTTGTTAATTTAAAATTTAGTGCTTGATAATAATGTATTTCAGTGTACCATTTGCTACAGAGGTAGACACCTCATTTGCAAATGAAGTGGTTTTGATTTGATACAAGCCTTCGGGCTGAGTAGCGGTCGCCTAGCAACGCCAGACCATTAGTATCACTAGAAGATATTTAATAAGAGTATTATTCACCCTGAACATTTTCCTCCGCGGCTTACTTTCTGTAAAGTAATTTATTATTATTATTAAATGAATATTAATCATTTCTGCCATGGCACTGTATTTCTGTATTATTACTATCATTGTTATTATATCATTACGTATAAAATAGCATGTGTTTTATATCACTAATTCATTTCAGGATGACCAAATAAATGCACACACAATTCTAATTAACCGAAAATGGCACACACGGTAATTCCTGTCTATTTACAAGTCTCTCCTCTTTTGGTACAGCGGGCAGTCCGCCCCGTTGTTATTATCTGGGGACAGCTATAATCCTTACTTTCACTTCTCCAAGTTCAGTCATCTCATACAGCAGCTGTGCTACGGGCTACACAATTCCTTGGTTCGACTCCAGAGCCGGAGGTAGACACACACACCCACACACAGAGTAGTCTCAGGTAGTACACAGACTTCCACACGCCGTCTTCAGTCAAGCTACTCGCTCGGCACTCCGACAGAACACAACACTAGCGGCAGCCTACAGCCCAGCCACCGAACCCCAAGACACTGAGCCTCACACTGATCCCGTGTCCAACACTAACTCCGAGTCCAGCACCAACGAACTATCCGCGGCTAGCCTCCATTCTTATAACTGGGCTGATGAGCATCAGAATACTCCCGATGTGGCCAGAGACGGAATATTCCCGTTGCGTCTCCAAGAAACTGATAGGTAAACAAGGAACAGTACACGGCTGGGAGCTCCTCGGTCGACTGACTAACTAGTCCTTTCCAAGGAGTACCTTAGGGCTAGCACTCTGTTCTGTTATATCGATCCCAAGTGATTAGAATCCCTTCATAATATTTGTTCAAGATCTTCTGATCTACTCACTTCATTCTCAATGACTACTCAAATGCTGATTTTACTTAATGGCGTAATTTTCTTATTTACTTTTTTATTACCGGATAAGTTTTTACTTCTTTTGCGTAATATGTAATTGTGTATATCGTGTATCCTTAATGGCTCTATAAAGTGCACCGCACACCTTTGACTGCTTACCTAATAAAGATAATATTGTAAAGTAATTTTTTCCTGAATCCTCTATCCTGCCCACATAACCACGCCCACTCGCTGGTCACATTAAGAATGACCAACGCGACATTTATATGGATTCTAATAAGACAAGACAGCAACCTCTCTACAGAACTTTTCTAGCTCCTTGGTGGCCGTTCTCGAGTCGGCGTTCCGCCACGTTCTGCTGAAGTGAAGTCTTCGCAGCTCAGGATACAGTGCCCATGCCTTCTTTCAGTACAGCAAAGAGATACTCGTGTGGTCACTGTCCGGTAGACGCCGTACTTTGATACAATGGCGTTTTCTTATGCACAGCATTCCCATGACATAGGCGGCTGGCTCGTGGTGATGGTATTGATTAGTGCTTTAAAAGGAAGTACAACGGGCCAACCGAAGTTGAACAAGGGGGGTCTGGAGACTGAGTTGGCCGTCCCAAAACAGGTGGTACTGGGCTCCACGCACAGAGGCGTGTGGCACTCTCTCATGTCTTCACGCCGGCATTAGTAGCGGCAGTGCAACACCACTGGTGCATGAGCCCATATATTTGAACAGTATACTGCATGTCATTTGAATAAACATTCAGGTACTTTATGGGCCTTCTACATTGACAGGAACCGACGGGCAATCATAATCACATTTAAGCCAAATTCCCCTCACGGATATAAAATTGATCCTACAGCCAATTTCGAGACCCACGTAAGCCAGTCTGAGCAAGTCGATGACACATTCAAATGT
This sequence comes from Anabrus simplex, assembly GCF_040414725.1. Classification (NCBI taxonomy): domain Eukaryota; kingdom Metazoa; phylum Arthropoda; class Insecta; order Orthoptera; family Tettigoniidae; genus Anabrus; species Anabrus simplex. The sequence continues at coordinate 83,460,558 of NC_090276.1, read as the reverse complement.
TTCTTAGACCAATTGTCGATTTCCTTCAACCTCGAATCAATGATTGTTATTAACTTAACGACAAGAGCCTGAGTGACCATTTCCAATGACTTTCCTGACTTCTGTAAAGCGTTAGGACTCACTAAATTCTTCACAAACACTCTTACCAGAACAGTACTTAAAGGACACATTCGTATACTAAGAACCAATACTTAATTTTTCATAGGAAATGTGTGGATGACTCAGAGCTGTCATCAGGGTAACCTACAAATGCTGCCAGATTTTCTAATAAGCATATTATTACTTTCATTATAGTAAACATATACAACACATCAACCCGATAGAATCAGCGCCTATGACTTCAATATATATATATGTGTTCTCCGCAGATAACCTGGTTATACCAAGTCAGTAAAATGACGCTATCTCTACTTAAGAGTTCCTGTGTGGAAAACAATCGGTCGCATTAATAGGAAACGTGATGTGAACGTTGCCAATGACATGGGTGTGAGAATATTGAATGCACAAATACGAGGCTCGAGTCATAAGTCATGGGCACTAAGTTTTTTCTCGCGAACAGGAGACAACACGGAAAATCTAAGATATGCGTTTGGAAATATACGTTATATACTTATGCATAGTGCCTGAAGACAAATTATAACTTCAGGAGATTCTCGCAGGAAAGTGACAGAACACAGGCCATTAGTAAACATTGTTTTATTATGGTATAGACAGCAAATACACAAGACTACGTAGAAAGGGCAGGTCTCCACAGGTTACTGACTTTCGAAATAATGACCCACGGTTTCTGTAACCCGCGCTTCAGCGGCTACACCAAACACAGTAAAGGGAGGAAAGTAAGTGCAATTACACGGTACCTAAGACACTACACGTTCTTTGACAAAATACAGTTTAGATGTTGCCATAAGTTCAAAGAGTTAAACAAGTACATCTCAGTACAAATCAAATTCCACAAATACAATATTGAAGGCAAGAGGAAGCACAAAATACTATTACATTTTAGAGTGAAATCAAAACTTGCTTTTCACGTCTGATCAAAGGAGTGGTGCTTAGGGCAAACTCCTGTGATACACCAACGAAAACTAAATGGAACTTAAAACTGGACAGAAAACAACGGCGCTTACCCTAAGGCAGGCCAAGAGCAAGACGGCTCAGAGAGTTAAGACCTCAGACCTCTAACGAAATGCTGCCTAGCCTCTTTTAAAGAGAAATCTGGTCTTGGAGTAGCCACTCACAACACAGGAGCTTGCTCGGGTTGACCAATCACAACACTTTCTGCGCTCGCGATTTTAGAACAATTTTCCCGAACACAAACGATCGCGATCCTTCCATCTCCAGAATATTAAGAACATATTTCTGAAATGCATAATTAACAAAGGCCAAGAAAGCCTGTTCAAAAATTCGCGTCACACTTTCTGGACAGTTCCAGTAAATATAGAAATGAAATCTACTAGTTACAAATACAACATGTTACCAAAAATATTTACACTGTACAGGTTAGGTAGTTACAAATAAAATATGCTACCACCACACTCCAGATCATACAGAAGATTTACAAATAAAATCTCCTACAAGCACTTCTAATACATTCTACACCATCGTCAGTTTCCACTGTGCATTACTAGCGGTGGGGCAGGCGCTGAATATCATTCGCTGCACGTGTATCGCTAACGTGTGACAAATCTCTCCGAAATGCTGATACGTTGTTCTCTTTGTTAAACCGTTGGCCACGTAATGGCTTCTTGCCTTGGGAATTAAATCATAGTCACACACCTAAAGCTTCCCGCCGCTCTGCATGGCATTGGTGTGCATTTCTGTCGCGGAGAACTGCTATTTTAATATACGATCGTTGCTCCTGCTTGTTGACTTCCAGTGTGTGAAGCTCTCACTCACACACTGAAATTGGGAGCATGCTTAGACCCACACTGTATTTTACACACACCATCTGGTGGCATCATACGCAAATACATACTGTACGTTTCCAAATGCATGTCTTAGATTTTCCGTGTTGTCTCCTGTTCGCGAGAAAAAAATAGTGCCTGACTTATGACTCGACCTACGTATAAACAAGCACTTCTAATGCTTTGCTACATCACACAATATGCCCAGTTCTGGTGAGCAAACAATCCATCACACACTACAAAGTGTGCTCGAAATGGCACCCGTAAGTGTACAGGACATTCTGATATACTCCGGCACTTCTGCAAACGTTCTGCTGATATCTCTGTACGTGAGGTAGCCACCACAGTCAGATTTCACGAGGATTCGGCTCGGGTGATCGGAGTGGCCAAACATTTGGAGATGACAGTCTGAGCGCGCGATGTTTGTACTGTGCACTAAAGCAGCGGCCGCCCTGTTTTAAGCTTGTATACAATCTTACCTGAGATCTTACCTCATAAAGATGCTAGAGGTGTCATCCTTCACAAACACCGTTAGGATTTTCTGCACACCAGTGTTATGGCTATTCACACGGCCATTAACATGAAAGCAGGCCTCATTCGGAAAAAGCACAAGCTGTGGGTCGAATAAAGGATCATTCAGTGATGACAGATAACAGTCACAATATCACACTCGTGAGGCTGGATCAGCAGGTTTTAAACAATGGGCACGTGTAAACCTGCGCTCTTTGATGTGTTACAGCTTTGTATCCCTGTGTGCGGGAGAAGCCGAAACCCCCATTTGTACTAATTTTGTGAGAGATTTATTCGGTGATCGTTCAAGATTCGCACCAATGTCATCTAGCTTTTCCTCTGTTAAAACTTGTCGTATGCGCACACGTTTCTTTTTTTTATAGTTAACTGACCTAATAGATTCAAATTTATTTGCAATTACGTTAAAATGTGCTCATGAAAGTGGCACTTTATCAGGAAATTGCTGAAAATGCCATCGCCGAGCCGTCGAACCGATGAATGAACGCATCTGGAAAGTACTTTCACGCAGCCGTAGCAGTGCTATACTGAAATTCAAGTGAAGAGCTTAGGAAAAGTATCCTTCCGCACGTGATCACGTCCCCTGTTCCCCCTTCCCTTCTCGTCACGTTCTCCATCACCGCCACAACCAGCTTATCATTAACGCCGTGCGTCCATCTGACAAGTACAGTACTTCATTCTGAAATAGTGAAGCATCAAACGAAATCACTTCCTTTCACGTAGCTGTACTTTGATTACGTACCATACCTATTTATTCCTTTATTGACCATGTAAAACCTACAGATTACTGATCGGGCGAGTTGGCCGTGCGCGTAGAGGCGCGCGGCTGTGAGCTTGCATCCGGGAGATAGTAGGTTCGAATCCCACTATCGGCAGCCCTGAAGATGGTTTTCCGTGGTTTCCCATTTTCACAACAGGCAAATGCTGGGGCTGTACCATAATTAAGGCCACGGCCGCTTCCTTCCAACTCCTAGGCCTTTCCTATCCCATCGTCGCCATAAGACCCATCTGTGTCGGTGCGACGTAAAGCCCCTAGCAAAAAAAAAACCCAACAGATTACTGACGAATTCCGAGGCAAGAGAAGCAAGATTTATTTTTATTTTATAATGCGATTTGTGTGAGGCACATGGAGACTTACAACATACGTATACGATTCCGCTCTCGTGCAACGACTGTCACTGCCAGTTTCTCAAGTTAAAAATGCTGAAAAACTCACCCGTGAGTGGGATTGCAAAATACAATGCTTCCAGGAATGTTGTAAATATTGTAGTTTCGTCATTCGGAAGGTAAAGACGAACTCATGATCCTCTCATGACACCATTTCTGCAGGTAGAGGGCGGTTACGAATATAAAGTAAAGTACACATAATAATAATAATAATAATAATAATAATAATAATAATAATAATAATAATCATAATAATAATAATATTGAATATATTTCAGGAAACTTACCTCCGCTTTCGAAACTACGAATACTCAACCTAGATAAGTGTAGATTAACTGCAATAAATGAAGATGATTTATTCGGGTTTCCAATGCTAGAAGAATTATATCTTTGCGGAAACGCATTTACTCATATCGACGAAAATACTTTCCGCCAATTGGAAAGCCTAAAAATATTAGATTTATCATCGAACCAATTAAAAAACTGGCCTGCGTTGTATAACTTCTCCTTTACACGCCTGGATTTGTCGGATAATTCGTTAATGGATGTGCATAACTTAGGCAAAAGTAGCACGACCGTTCAGGTTTTAAATATTTCCGATAACAAATATATTATTATTATTCTCAAAATTATTGACAGTGATTTTCTCATCACTCTCGCTCTTAGCCAATTCGGTTTGGCCATACAAGTTGTTCACCAACGAATTATTTTCAGGAATATGATTCAAAAGCTTCCTATGAGATCCGGAATGTAAACGAATACCTAAATGCGCTCTTTGTGTAGTCGATAATCCTAAGATATTAGAAAAGTGTTTAGATTATTATTATTATTATTATTATTATCGAATACGCCAAGGATCCTATGCCCATACCGTGTTCTATTTACGGCGAGTGCTGAGCTGACACATCGATCTTTCGCTGGAGACTTGGAGCGATCACCGTAAACACTGTACACAGAAACGCCGGTCAGCTGCGCGGTCTTTTTCACGTCTTCCACAGTCCACAGTGGATTCTAATCTCGTAGGCTACTGTAAACGTTTAAAACAATTTAGTTTATATTTTCTACTTTATTTTTCTCCACTTTTGTTAGCTTTAAAGTATTTCACAGGGGACTCAAGCGTCTCAGCATCACACACATCTTGCTCACAGCTGGCAGCCATTGTGAATACTGAACACGCTGTTGCAGCCAGTACTGCCAACAGTTTTCTTGGATCCATCTTCAACGTCCCACATATTATGCGAACTTATCAACAGTGGAATGAACTCGAACAAACTAAGTACACAGTGCAATAAGATATCAATATCATATTAAATTATTATTATTTTGCTACATACACCACTGAGAACAATAACTATTCATAGCCATCTACGTATGAAATATAAGAGTTGGTAACGAACCCGAATAACATACAACCTGTGATATATTTTCCATATTTATACAGGGCAAAAATTTTAATTCATCAAGTCAGTTCACCAGAATATCTAACCAAACTGAAGGAAGCTCCTGACTTCAGGAACAAGTAACAAACCTAGGGAACTATTTGGCGCTGCGGAAGCCTTTTCACCGACCAGAAGTCTGACTAACATCAAAGGGACCGCTAAGGTCTTGAGTTGACTCTCAGTATAGTAGCGCGGCTCCGGGAATCAAGCGCTGATTGGCTGTTGTGTAGGTGACGTCACAGCGCGTGACTTCCGGTAGGTGTGGCTGCCATTTCATTTGGGTTTTGCACTTTGAGTGCCTGCAGCTGTATTTGGAGCGTACATGATGGCCAGTCATGGTACTAATTGAAGCGATGAACTAAACAAATTTTCTAGCTCCATAAACTAGACATTATTCATACTGAACTTGGTATGCATACTACACCAAAACATATTACCCTGTAATGTTTTAGTAGGGAAAATTTGATTGTAACTCACTGATACTTTGAGCAATTTAAAAATGAGCAAAATTGAATTAAATATTTATTTTCCATTCCAGGTAGCTTTCGCGGTATGCCCAAAATGGAAGCCTTAACAATTGTTGGGAGCAAGTTATCTGGAATTCCTCCAATGTTAGACCGTATGCCAAAATTGAAAAAATTGGAAATTGTGGATGGTTCACATGAATTCATCTTTATCACAAGAACGAAGACATTATCAACCCTACAGAATCTTGAAGTCCTGAGGCTGTCTGACAATGAGATTGAATATATTTCAGGAAACTTACCTCCGCTTTCGAAACTACGAATACTCAACCTAGATAAGTGTAGATTAACTGCAATAAATGAAGATGACTTATTCGGGTTTCCAATGCTAGAAGAATTATATCTTTCCGGAAACGCATTTACTCATATCGACGAAAATACTTTCCGCCAATTGGAAAGCCTAAAAATATTAGATTTATCATCGAACCAATTAAAAAACTGGCCTGCGTTGTATAACTTCTCCTTTACACGCCTGGATTTGTCGGGTAATTTGTTAATGGATGTGCATAACTTAGGCAAAAGTAGCACGACCGTTCAGGTTTTAAATATTTCCGATAACAGAATTTCATACTGGGAGGACAGGTACGTATTCTCACTTCAGAAATCTCTCAGTCCCCATGATGAGCAACGCTACCAACTCAGGACGAACGTATTTACATCTGGTTCTGCAAAAACTAAACACTTTTCTAATATCTTAGGATTGTCGACTACACAAAGAGCGCATTTAAGTATTCGTTTACATTCCGGATCTCATAGGAAGCTTTTGAATCATATTCCTGAAAATAATTCGTTGCTGAACAACTTGTATGGCCAAACCGAATTGGCTAAGAGCGACAGTGACGAGAAAATCACTGTCAAGAATTTTGAGAATACAACTGAATATAGTTCTCCTATGAAGTCCGATTTCTGGGTGAAGAAGTTAATCATTTCGAGCAATATGATCTCAGACTTGTCACAGACTATGATTCAATCTTTAGAAGGAATTCATGAAGTCGATCTGGGTGGTAATCTATTCAAGTGTGTCGACTGCAGAATGATTCCTTTTCAGAAATGGCTGAATACAACCTCTACAAATGTTAGCAACTTGGGAACTTCAGATCCTCTTGTCTGCTATGATCCTCCTAATCTGAGAGGATCGCCTTTAAACCTCGTACAGTATAATGAGGAGCCATGTTTGGAGAAAATACGAACTACAAGTCTACTAACGCTTATCGGTGTTCCTCTCGGAGTGGTGTCCGCGGTGGCTGTCGCCGCAGCAGGAGGAATTTTCAAGTACCGATCAGCAATCTGTTATATGCTCCACCTCTATAAAATAAGGCGAAGAGCTATGGCATTTTCACAAAGTGTGTTCAACAAATACGCCTTTGATGCCTTCATATGCTACAGGTAAGTGACACTCTTTCAGTATTATTTGACTATCTGCAACACCGAAGGAGTTAGCGCAAGTTGCAATCACAGAACTTTCTGTTCGGCTCCATGGATGACTGGTCTTGGATCCTCGGGGCCTTACGTTCAATTCCCTACGGATAGGAGGGTTTGGTTTTAAACGATTTATTACCCGGTCTCAGAGATCAACATGCCTTTATCTCGTACACCACACACTACACCATATTCCACCAAGCAGTTTCCTGTACATGAATAACTAAGCGCTGATTTGTCAAATTTTATTTTATTCGTCTTATACACGAAAAGTATCCATTATTTACACTACAACGTAACACACACACGATCTCTGTAGCTTCAGGAATCTCCTGTCCACCCAAGGTCAAGGAATGTTTGCTTACCAATGTCTGTGGATCTATTGCGGGCTATAAAACGGGGGATATTTGTCATCTCTGTTTGTGCATAACAAATATTATTAATGTAATCCCCATACTCTCCAGATCTCTTCAAGGTATAAAATTTGCTATTTTCTATCCAACAATTATAAATCAAACAATTAGTAAAGGGTGATATTTTAATGACAGCTTCAGCAAATGTTCCGCTACTAGTTCTCTGTAAAATATCGTATGGCTGAGACCAAAATTTAAGAACAGGAATCTCATTCGTGAAATATGCAGGTGTACTAGAACTTTTGGTAGGATTTGTACTTGAGAGGAGTGCGTAAATTCAAAACCGCCAGTGAATTCATAAATATTTCTTTGACGGGATGTGAATATGTTCCCAAGATATCCTCCGAAATCTGCAGGATATGGAAACAGTTATTCAACATGTCCTATATGAACATCGGCAGTTTATTTCTGACCAGTACTGCGGTGAAGGAAAGTAAAGATTTGTCCCAGTCATGATTCAACGATGTTGGATTATTATTATTGTTCCGGGTGTTTCTGAGGAACGCAGAGGTAAGAGAAGGTGCGGGGTCTGTCTACGATAGTGGAAGATTAATTTAAAACTTTGAAATAAAGGTTATATTTCTTTTCCGATCTTAAATTCTAACAAAACTATTCACTTGGTGAAAGAACGAGATTTCTGGTACAGAGCTAATTTGGTACAAAATCGACAAACAGGAAAACCAAGAATTAGTAAGTTACAATTTTGAGCTTCAAGCTCATAATTTACAAAGGTCCCAACATCACTAACATTGCGTTTAGTTAGATAAACAAGGAGAGAAATCTCCCAAAGCACAATTTTCAAGAGCACTTTGCTCCAACGGTTACAAGTTAAGGCCTTTCAAAGGCACCACTCAGTATTACACAAATATATTTGACATTCGAAGAAAAGAGCCTCGGTGCTCTACAATTCTACCCAGGAGACTACGCTCCCAAACCCTTACAGCCTACTCAAGGTATCCTTTAAGTTTTACATTGGTGATTAGAGCAATTCACACTTTGAGGCTTCTCCAGGCACAACCTACAATTTGAAGTCCATATCAATAGCTTTTTAACTTGACAGTCCCCACTCTACTGGGCCTTTAGGGAAATTAACAGGTTCAATTACTGTACCGGCCCCAAAAACAAAATGTATGGAGACGGACATTTGCGCTACTTGGACTTGTGGCCCGACGATGCAGAGGTGAAACCTAGACTAGTGGCTTCTCTCAACGGCTCGAGGTACTTGGTGTCGCCACACCCGCGGCCAAGTGAGGCAGGCCCGTCCGCAGGTATCCAGCAATGTGCTAGCCGTCCTAATGCTAGCGCTCTCCGGAGATGTACAACTGAACCCAGGACCCAACCAAAGCAATCAAGGTACGACATTTTTCTATCAAAATGTGAGGAGTATGCGCAACTCGCTTGCTGACTTTAATGCTGGACTAAGTGAAGGGAACTATGACTGTATTTGTATCAGCGAAAGTTGGCTTAACGAAACTGTAGTTGATACTGAAATATTAACGGACAGTTACATTATTATTATTATTATTATTATTAAAGCGTCTTTATTGTGGCGAAGTTAGGGCTCCCGGCCCTTTCTTACACTTAACCACTTCATGTATATACAATGTATATTTTACATAAAATTTAAACATATGAAATCTTTACAACCTAAAGTATAACTAAAGCAACTAAAGTATCACTAACTAAACTAAGGTGAGTAAAGTATAACTAAATTATATACAGGAACACATTGCAATAAACAACCATATTCACTCTCATTCATGCATCCCATTCACACTCAAGAAAGACTGGAAGTGCTTAAAAGATGACGCTGGCAAAGGATTTTAAATTTTGTCTTAGATTTAGCTTCCCTGATGTCATTGGGGAGTTCATTCCACCATCTCGTGGCGGTGATAGTGAACGATCTGTTGTAGGTTGCGGTTTGATGCACAGGAATTTCTAGCGTACAGCCTGACCGGGTATTGAACAGGTGCAGGGAACTAAGGTAGCGAAATCTGGTGGATAGGTAAGGAGGAGTGTTTTCAGAAAGCACTTGATACACCAAAGTAGTTGCGTGGAGTCTACGTCTGTCATTCAGTCGTAACCAAGATAACTGTGTATAGAATGGGGATACATGGGCGTATACATTGTATTTCGTAACGACAGAAATTCCGTGAACACTGCAAAACTGGATGGTGGAGGTGTTTTACTAGCTGTGAAGCCTGACCTTGTACCAGTGTCGAAGCCTGAGCTTGCTGTGAATTGGGAGTGTCAAGCAGTGAAAGTCAACGCTTAACCCGGTCGTGCTGTCTTCATTGTGTGCTGCTACCTGCCTCCAGATGAAGTGAACGACCGGCTTAGCGACCTACGTCAAACATTGGGAAACGTTACATCTGATCTCAACTCACGGGACACTGTTATTGTGTGCGGTGATTTTAACTTGAGCCAATTAGCTTAGAAAACTGATGAGTCGTCGAAAGTACAACACTTTATAAAACAGAGAAGCGAGGAGGTATTCTTATTTCTAGAAATTATTAATTAATTCGATATGAGTCAGATTTGTGATTTCCCTACTAGGAATGATAATTTTCTAGACTTAATTTTAGTCTCAAACGAATTACTTCGGAGTGGAGAGTGCGTCAAAACTGAAAACGTAATTCACTCTGATCACCAAGCCTTCAAAATCTTCCTGCCTATGCCAAGGACATTTCGCTTCAAAGCGCAAAAGAAAGTCATATTTGCATGGAAGAAAGCTGATTTTTCTTTAATGAGGGATATTTTATCCCTGTGCCCCTGGAATATGATTGAAGAGTCCCACTCTGTGGATGAAGCTGTGAGCACTTTTTATGACTTACTATACGCGGTCATAAAATACAGCGTACCATTTTGAAAATTAACATCAGAAAATATCCTTCTTGGTACGACTCAGAACTAATCCAGAAACTGGACGAAAAAGAAAGGGCGAGAAGGAGGGCGACTATGTGCAGTTTTCCACATTACGAAGTGAATGTAAAAATCTGCAGCGTGCTATGTACAGGGACTACGTTAGCTCTGTAGAAGATGACGTCATCACAAGCCCTAAGCGCTTTTGGAATTTCATTAATAATAAAAGAAAATGTCTGCCTCCCACTATGCTAATAAACGGAACTGAAATCCTCGAAAAAGATAACATTCTAAACATATTTGCGCAAACTTTCGCGAAGTGCAATTCTCCTGCCGAGCCCTGCAACTCAACTTTTTCTCCCCCATTTTCAATAGATCCAGTGTCTATTCAAACTTCTGTGACAGAAGTGACACGTATCCTGTCATCGGTGGATATCAACAAATCATGTGGGCCTGACAAGATACCTGGCATCGTCCTCCGTGAATGTGCTTTCCAACTGGCAATTCCACTATGTGAAATTATAAATAAATAATTTAAGAGTGGGTGTTTTCCAGCTGAGTGGAAAAAGTGTTACGTAACCCCTATCTTTAAGAAAGGTGATAAGGTGTTGTTAGATAATTATAGACCAGTAGTGCTGCTCTCACTTTTATCGAAGGTGGCGGAGAAAGTCATATATAATCGCCTGTGTGAGTCTGTTAGTCAGTACATAGACCCATCACACCATGGATTTATTAAAGGCAGGTCGACTGTTACCAATCTGGCAGTTTATTTATCTTCAATTTCCGATGCACTGGACAAAGGTAAACAGGTTGATGTGATATATACGGATTTCTCTAAAGCCTTCGACTCTTTACAACACGAAGCCTTGTTGAGAACGTTGTCAGCATATGGAGTGTCCGGGAGTACTTTCGAGTGGCTAAAGAGCTATTTGACAAAACGAATATGTTATGTCAAGTCCGAGGGTTTGATCTCTAACCCCTATGAACCTTCATCTGGCGTCCCACAGGGATCACTGTTAGGGCCTCTTCTATTTGATTTGTTCCTAATGACATTACTACAGTCGTTCAGAGCAGTGAATGTCTCTTGTACGCTGATGACTTGAAACTATACAAAGTCATAGAAGAAGACAGTGGTGATGATTATCTACAAGAGGATCTGAAGCAAATATGCGAGTGGTGTGATAAAGTGGTCCCCTAAAGTGAATAAATTCAAGTGTGGTGTCATGTCATTTACCGGGAAATTAACACCAGTATTTTACAGATATAAAGTCAGTGGAGAAAGTTTAAATCGCGTGGAGGAGTTTAAGGATCTAGGTGTAATTCTGAGCAACAGGAATGGCCTATCCTTTGAGAAGCACATCGATGATATTATAAAGAAATCTTTCAGACTCCTGGGGTTTATCAAAATGAATTGCAAAGATTTCAGTAATATTGCATGTGTCGAAACTCTGTTTTGTTCCCTGGTGAGACCTTGTCTCGGGTATGGTTGTGAGGTGTGGCTCCCGTATCAGAAAGGCCACATACAACATCTCGAGAGAGTACAGACAAGGTTCATGAAGTGGATTAGTTTCTTATTCCTGGGCATGCCACTCTCTTCAAGCAGGTATGAAGAATTTGTACACATTCTTGGAATGAATACGCTGACAACGCGCCGAAAGTGTGCGAACGCAATGTTAGCGATTAAATGCTTGAAGAGTGAAGTGGACTGTCCGGCTATACTGGGGTCGATCCCACTTCATGTTGCAAGCAGACGAACAAGGCAGAAATGTACATTCCACCTACCCAAATGTAGGACGGTAGCGCATGAAAAATCTCGGCTCATGCAGGCCCCTTAGGACACGTAAATCAGCTGGAAGGGTCACTCGACATTTTCCACCACCCTTCCACTGCAATTCATAAAGTTCTTCTCAAGGATGGAACGTGATAATTTTGTAAATTATGTAAATAATCTGTAGAAAACATGTGAATATTTATATCTATTTTTATATTTCTATGTATATTATTTAATTAATTTTTATTTTATTTAATTATTTAATTTAATTTTTCTATTACATCATCTGTAATTGGGACATCCTGTAGGTGATAAATAAATATATTCTATTCTATTCTACACTACTGAGGTGACTAGAAGGACAAGTTAAGTTACAATTTACAGGCGAAAACGGTTGCAAAGTCATAGTCACCTCAAGATGAATTGAAGGGGAATTCGAGAGGGTAACGCACTCTCTATCTCCGGTTTCAGTTAAGTACTTTTGACTAACTTGAACTATTACATGAGCAGAAAGAAAGGTTTTCATTTCAGAAAATGTATGGTTACATTACTAAATATAGGGAACTTTCCCTTCGGGTCGGCTTGCGGAGATTACAACTGAGTTAGAAAGATGGTGGCCATTACCTTGCTGGTGTCCTGTTTTGCCTGCCGATGAATGAGGCCCCCGCCTCCTCTCTGAGCACACACACTCAATAACGCGACGATCAGAAAGACAAGTTAGCTCGAAAACGCGTCAGCTTTTATTCCCGAGAGGAAGGTTCGAAAAGGCTCTGTACTCAATCTGGACACACCCTCTCATTTTTATTGGACAGTCGAAAAGTTAGAAGAAGCCTATGATTGGCAGAAAAATAAATACATGAATTTTCCTATTGGTTGAGATCCCAAGTTGGCGGAATAAGTATGAAGTGTTGCAAACCTTGAAGTATCAAAAATAAGGAAAATCAATTCAGTTCAGAAAACCTAAGTGCACAAAATTTCATTAAATGTCTAGTTATTCCACTTTCCAGCAGAGTGCATGACATTAGTTCTTAAGGAGAGAAAAGTCCACACTGCTTGAAATAGTTGTTGCAACCTGTGGTATAACAAATATATATTTCAGTCAGTTTAGGAAACCTTAGAATAACACATTACTCTATCAGTTTAGCAGTGACATCTGTTGATCAACGTCCCAACTTATTGCACTGGGTGTTTCAGGTTTTGTATGTTAGATAACGTTCTTTAAGGCGCTTCCTTTAAATGCACGGGGACGAGGTGTACCTCCCGGTATTATTATTATTATTATTATTATTATTATTATTATTATTATTATTATTAGGTTCATTTAGCTTGCTTGGGACCATGGGACTCGTCTTAACTCTTGGCTCTGCTTTTTCTTGGCTCAGTAGCCTTTCATTTCCTGGCTGTGGGCCGGCTTCCTTCCACCCGTCCACTTAGTTCTGGTGGTCCCAGTACTCTGTTTGATTGTGAGGGACAATGGGAAGACTACCTGTCGTTACGGAGAACGGTAGTCTATAAGTGGACCTGCAGTTCTTATTTTAGGATAGATATCCTCGAATAACTCTAATCTGAACGGAAAGTTGAAGAGATCCGACATTTCGAAGGAAAATGGTATTGGATAAAGAAAGGTAAGAGCCACAGAGGGTGTGAAAATGATTTCGCTAGGCCGCTCAAACCTACAAGGATCGCTGTTCGAACAGAGTAAGGAGAGGAGCCTGACAAAAGTAAGAAGAAGCGTTGCTAGAATCAGCCAGCAGACCTCTGGTTGCCACAATTTTTGTCGCCCCTGACGGCAGACAGGGAATACTGTGGATGTAATGAACCTGTTTTCCCACAGGGGATGTTGTGTATCTAATGTACACATAAATCACAACTTAGTAATAATCGCAACTTGCGCTAACTGCCTCTTAAGAGACAAAATAATGAGTTTAGAAAAATAAGTTTAAACTACAGTACAGTATACCAAGTACACAAGTGTCTATTTACTGTGCATTGTCTTTTGTGCTTTGTGATCTGTAACCTAAGTACTTCACAGCTTGTACTTTCTGGGACTTTTCTGCTTTTGCCGATAGACAGGGCTTTTGTGAAGTTAACAGCTTGTAATCATGAATGAACATTCTGTGTCTAATTGGTAGTGTTACTTGCTACTGGATCCTGTACCGTGTGCTTCAGATACATACTCCGCAGTATGCTGCATTCGTATGGAAAGGAACGGAAACCAAATTCCACGGCGCAGAGCCATGGCCTACAAAGCGACCGCTGCTCAGCCCAAAGGCTTGCTGATTACGAGGTGTATTATGGTCGGCCCCTCGGTCGTTATTGTTGATTTTCTAGATCGGGACCATCATTTCACCGTCAGGTAGCTGCATGCAGGCTGTGTGGACTGCGAACGAGTCTTCACATCCAGGTAAAAATCCCTGAGTGCTGGTGGTCATTACAGTTTCAAGGGAAAGTACAACTGGGCGAACACCCTGTATTAACACTAATCAGAGTGGAAAATGGAAGGGATCTGACACTTCGGGAAATGAAGGTAACGGCCAAAGATAGGCAAGGGCCACGGAGAGCATGAAAGTCAAACACTCCCTAGATATTGATGTGTATATCATCCGGGTCAGAAAAGAACAAGGGTGGTTTGGATAAGGTAGATGAAATTGAGGAGCCTGGCGCAAGTAATTGAAAGCAAAGACAGGACTCAGCTAAGGGTCTGTGGTTGCCAACCCACGCTTCCAAGTAGGGAACTCCTAAGGCCCATTTTAGTCGCCCTATACTACAGGCAGGGGGTGCGAAGACTTGGGAATACAAACACGAGCTGCTCGACTTAGCGGCATGTTCTGAGCTGCCGTAGAAGAGATGGCGTGGAATAACATTAGCAGAGGTAGGAGTGATCACAGCTTGTAGATAAAGTTTGAATTAAAGAGCACATACCCTTTTACATGAAGGACAAATAGGAATCATATATTAATCGAAAGGTCCCAGAAAAGTTATTTTAAACATTTAAGAAAAGGTCAGGTAAACAATTGATTGATTGATTGATTGATTGATTGATTGATTGATTGATTGATTGATTGATTGATTGATTGATTTACCGACACAAGACAGGTGCATATGAGCACCTTCAGACACCACTGGAGTGAGTCTGGATAGAACCTGCCAATTTCGGATCAAGTCAGCACTTCTACCTTCAAAACCATTTATTCCAGCTTATTATTATTATTATTATTATTATTATTATTATTATTATTATTATTATTATTATTAGATGCGAAAAAGACCAGAAAACTGATCACGCAAAGCTCACTTAGAAGTTGTGCATTTCCTTCTTTGCCAGGCAGCCTTCAGTTTTCCTCTCATCGTGGTTCTTCGTTCTTCTGTCCACTTAGCTCCTGTGTTCTTCTTGTGGTTTCTCTCTGACTCTACTTCCCACTTGTTGATTTTCGTTCTGTAGCAGGTTCGGTTAGCGATGCCGGCCACTTTGATTCCTGATTTTTCCAGGTCTTCGCGGATTTCCGTTGTCCACCTATTTGTTTTGATGTTTTCTGTTGCCTCAAGTAAGATTCTTGTCAGTCTGTTTTCTGGAAGGCGTTTGATGTGTCCGTAAAATTTCAGGCGTCTTTTTCTGATGTCGGCCGCAAGGTTTGAGGCTCCTCGGTTTTTGTACGAGATTGCAGTCTATATCCTTCGTCAGTCAGTTATCAGTTATTATTATTATTATTATTATTATTATTATTATTATTATTATTATTATTATTATTATTATTATTATTATTATTATTATTATTTGCAGTTCGAATGACAGGCGTTTCGTTCTCACCCGACTAGCACCATTGCTGGAGAAAGGGCAGGAGCAATACTGTGTATGTCTTCATGAACGTGATTTTCCTCTGGGGTCACACATCGTGACCAACATCGTGGGTTCCATACAGCACAGTCGTAAAACCATCGTTGTGCTGTCGGAACACTTCATTAACAGCAAGGTAAGTTACTGAAATATTCATGGCACTGTCTACATCAAATAGCTCGACGGGGCACCTCATTCACAGACAACAGGAGTGATTTTATGTTATATTTACATCTAGTTTTATTATGAAAGGACCGTTACACTTGTTTAATTTTTTTCTTTTTTTTTTTTGCAAGTGGTGCCAATGGGAGCTGGAAATGGCCAATCACAAGATGTTCAATGAAGACGAACACTTCTTGATCCTGATCCAGTTCGGGACCTTGGACCGAAATACACTGCCACGTCACCTGCAGTTCTTGTTGGATACAAGGACGTACCTGGAGTGGCCTTCAGCTGGGCAGGACGATGAGGAAGAAGTGAAGAGGCTGAAGAGAGCGCTAGGACCAAGCATCTTCCAGACGACGAACGAGAGAGCTCCTCTACTTACCGAGGTTATGGAAGACTACTGAGCTGAATGAAACAGCAGCTCAGGGTCAAGTTAAACTTGTCATTCTGTTCTTGTTGTTTATTTTGTAAGCTGCGGTCCTCAATCTGAGGTAGTAACTTCGAAAAAAGAGGAATTTAACCAACAAATTTTCCAATCACTGACCTGATATATTCCTTGAAATTATCCATATTGCCAAGCAATGATATAGGGATTACTATTCTATCAAATAACTCATCCAATGCTATATGTAGACTGTGTCACTGACACGGTTTGGCGTGATAACGTCAAACATAAAATAGCTTCTCGAAATACACTTTTTATTATCTTATCTTTGTTAGCAATCAAGAGAGTTATAGTAAATTGAACAGAATGTTTAGGGTATACCACAGGAGGCTATTCAGGGACTAGAGAAATAAGTGACCAAAGAGGTGATTAAATTTTGAGTTATTGAAATTCACAAATTTAGAGCATTACCTCATTCTTTATTTATTAAGAGGAAGGTTCCGCAAGGCAATATTTTTGGTCTTTATATTTCGTTATATATACTGTATTTGTGATAAGAGTAATGAACTCGATTCCTTGCGGATGTTGTCATCCCGTGTATAGTAATAAATAAGTAATATTGACTGCAAAAGGACCTCGAGCAGTCGGTGAAAAGTCTAGTAGGAGGTTTTACGAAAAGCAAATGTACTCTGTTTTATTTACTGTGTTCATTAGTTAAGTGTAGTGATTGTAGTTACTTATTTGCCATTGCTAAATGATATTCTGGTTATGTTTATGTCCCGTTCTTTTTACTCATGTCTCATTAAATAATTTATGCAAAGGAGGTTGTTTCTTGATATATTACATGCGGCGACGAGGATTGGATTCGAACCCATTGCTTTGCACGTTTTGGACTTCCTAATGTTTTCACAGACAATGGTGGCAAGTTCACTTCAGTAGAATTTAAACTTTTTTGAGACAAATGGCACACAACATTTCCACC
Source organism: Anabrus simplex (assembly GCF_040414725.1). Classification (NCBI taxonomy): domain Eukaryota; kingdom Metazoa; phylum Arthropoda; class Insecta; order Orthoptera; family Tettigoniidae; genus Anabrus; species Anabrus simplex. The sequence continues at coordinate 83,443,167 of NC_090276.1, read as the reverse complement.
CTATCATCCTTCAACTAATGGGGGTGCTGAAAATAGCGTAAAACATTTCAAAGACAGTATAAAGAAGTAACGTGATCCCAAGCAGGTTGTAGTGAAAACAGAAACATGTTTCAGACTCACTCGTGGAATGACAAAATTTAAAAAAATCAATATGCGATTAACGGGTTGCTTAGTGGAGCTTTGGACCAATTAAAACAGGACGATTACTTGTAGTTATATGTCTCAATTTACCTCTGTTTATTTGAAGAAAATGCAAAATTAAAAGGGAAAGAAAACTGCACACCAGAGTTACAGCAGAACTTTAGAAGGGGTGATCAGTTTTGTAATTTATAAAGGATTTCCCATTGATACATATTCATAACTAGCACTATCAATTAGTTATTATACGTCTTACTAATTTTATAGAGTCTCTAGTAAGTAATAGTAGTATTAACAATAACAGCAGAACATTAATGAAGTTATTTTTCATTTTTTTGAAGGTTCTGTTGCACTTGGAAGTATTAATTAATAATTAGTATCACACATTTCAGAGATTTACTAAGCAGTGCAGATAGAAATACAGTTGGCAGTAGTGATTAGATATGAAATTTCTTCACTATGGGCCTCTGAAATAATGCGGAAGTTTTAAAACATTAAAATATTATTAAAATAAGACATTTCAGCCAAGTAAAATGTTTCAGAGTGCGTTCTGCCTTCCCAGATGGGTTTCGAACTCCATTCCTGTGCGTTCCGGCGCCACTGCATCCATGATCCCAAGCAAAAAAGGCAAAACATATCTTCTTTACTAAATTAATATTAATTCTCCTACCGTACTAAACTTGATTGTACTACAGGTAAAACCCGATCTAAGCTCATGTTAGATCACGAAGTAAAATCTCGCTTAGATTTTGTGACTCAATCCTTTGAGGAACAGTATCGAGAAAGACAAATCCAGTTACACCATGGCTCCAGAGATGTAGTTTCTCATGAAGGGGAGGAGTTGTTCTTTGGGGATTATCGAAATTTAAATGAGGTATAATTGATTAGAGCAATTATCACTAAGATTTTAGGAAGAAGAAGTTGACATAATTATCAAAAAGTGTTTTCTTCCCACTCCTGTCGAGTGACCGTGACAGTAACGCTTTAGTGCTCCTTATCCCGTTCTGGTCTTACGCTAGAGGTAATTTCAAAATTATCCAAAACTCTTTTAACGTTCGAGGTTATTCTTATCTCGAAATCTGAAAAAGAAACAGTCTCGTGTGAGATACGTAATACCTGTTAGAAGATAATATTGGATAAATTTTACGCTAAAAATAAGATTTCTGCAACCATCGGTTTTAGAGAGATTTAATTTAAGGAATGTTTTCATCCCTAACCCATTTTTTACTCTAAAAGTCATTCACATAACAACCGACGAACGTATCACATAGTGATACAGATATACCCACTTCTTTCTGAAGGCAGACCACTATAAATTTCGTCCCAAATTAAGAATGTTTCCTCCTTTCATAGCAGTAATACCCGCTCTGGTTCCTCCCTTTCTATTCCTGTTCACCGATCCTCTATGTTGTGGCAGGTTCTAGCCTGTCAGTGTGAGAAATACCACCTCATAAGAGTGCTTGTATCACTGGATGATCGAATGAATGTGAGTTAGAAATGTGTGATGTATTATTGTGTAGGTTGTTATTCGCTACGTATTATTATGTACCCTTAAGATCTGCTACAAACGATGTACCACTGCAGTGGTTAACTGTAAGAGGGCAAAGAGCCCGAACTTAGCCACCTACAAAGGCGTAATAAATAAAAGATAAAGTATCATCCGAGACATTTTTAGCGGTAGAAGTCATTTATACTCCAAAGCTTTGAAAATAAACACTCGGGGGTGAGTTTATATTTATATATCACAGGTGAGAAAATGATTTCCGATCAATCTTAAGCTGAAAATCGGTTCTGTAGAACCAACAGTTGAGGAGATGTTGTATTTTTAGTTTAAGAGATGTTTCATCCCCGACCTATGCTTTACTCTAAAATTCATTTCAAGCATCATCGGAGATTTTTCTTTAAGGTTAGACGAGAAAGTGTGAAAGAAACAGTTAGTTATCACTGTTAGAGGATGGGGTATGAAACATTTTAAGCTAAAAATCAATTTTCTACAACTACTGGATGAGGAGATAACGGATTTTTAATTTGAAGATGTTTTCACATGACCGTTAAGTCATCATCCGAGATTTTGTAATGTTCGAGGATATTTTACCTACAGCTATGTTGTTTCATAGTTACGCCATAAGAAATGCATAAGCTGCCTTTATGTCCCTAGCAATGAAACATGTAAGTGAAATAATTGGATCGGAAACATACCACTTGAATCTGTTTTCATTAGTTCATAAGCTCATGCTGAAAAGACAAAAAGCAATGTCAGTCCTGCCATAAGAAATTCAGCTCCTAGTAATAAAACACATTGTCAGGCAATGTAGGAACTCCTTCAAACTCAGACAGTTATAAAAGAAACAATAACCTCGGTAAGGGCAAGCGAAACGGGTGACGTCATCCTATCAGAGGTACTTGCGCGCGGCTGCCATCTTGCCCATTACCTCCTGGCTGAGCTTCCCCAATTTTACCCTAAATTTTCCGCCCTTCAAAGTTCCGACTACATCTGCCGGGCTTGAAGCCGATATGTTGGGATCCGCGGGCCGTCAATTTACGTTCTGGGAACCGCACAGATAAGCATCTCGGTGTACTATTACTGTGTTAATCTCGGTGTTACTATTACTGAGTTAATCTCAGTGTACTATTACTGTGTTAATCTCAGTGTACTATTACTGTGTTAATCTCGCAGTACTATTACTGTGTTAATCTCGGTGTACTATTACTGTGTTAATCTCGCAGTACTATTACTGTGTTAATCTCGGTGTACTATTACTGTGTTAATCTCGGTGTACTATTACTGTGTTAATCTCGGTGTACTATTACTGTGTTAATCTCGCAGTACTATTACTGTGTTAATCTCGGTGAACTATTACTGTGTTAATCTCAGTGTACTATTACTGTGTTAATCTCGCAGTACTATTACTGTGTTAATCTCGGTGTACTATTACTGTGTTAATCTCAGTGTACTATTACTGTGTTAATCTCAGTGTACTATTACTGTGTTAATCTCGGTGTACTATTACTGTGTTAATCTGAGTGTACTATTACTGTGTTAATCTCGGTGTTACTATTACTGTGTTAATCTCAGTGTACTATTACTGTGTTAATCTCGGTGTTACTATTACTGAGTTAATCTCAGTGTACTATTACTGTGTTAATCTCAGTGTACTATTACTGTGTTAATCTCAGTGTACTATTACTGTGTTAATCTCAGTGTACTATTACTGTGTTAATCTCAGTGTACTATTACTGTGTTAATCTGAGTGTACTATTACTGTGTTAATCTCAGTGTACTATTACTGTGTTAATCTGAGTGTACTATTACTGTGTTAATCTCAGTGTACTATTACTGTGTTAATCTGAGTGTACTATTACTGTGTTAATCTCAGTGTACTATTACTGTGTTAATCTCAGTGTACTATTACTGTGTTAATCTGAGTGTACTATTACTGTGTTAATCTCGGTGTTACTATTACTGAGTTAATCTCAGTGTACTATTACTGTGTTAATCTCGGTGTACTATTACTGTGTTAATCTCGCAGTACTATTACTGTGTTAATCTCGCAGTACTATTACTGTGTTAATCTCAGTGTACTATTACTGTGTTAATCTCGGTGTTACTATTACTGAGTTAATCTCAGTGTACTATTACTGAGTTAATCTCAGTGTACTATTACTGTGTTAATCTCGCAGTACTATTACTGTGTTAATCTCGGTGTACTATTATTGTAGTTAATCTCAGTGTACTATTACTGTGTTAATCTCAGTGTACTATTACTGAGTTAATCTCGGTGTACTATTACTGAGTTAATCTCAGTGTACTATTACTGTGTTAATCTCAGTGTACTATTACTGTGTTAATCTCAGTGTACTATTACTGTGTTAATCTCGGTGTACTATTATTGTAGTTAATCTCAGTGTACTATTACTGTGTTAATCTCAGTGTACTATTACTGTGTTAATCTCGCAGTACTATTACTGTGTTAATCTCGGTGTACTATTACTGTGTTAATCTCAGTGTACTATTACTGTGTTAATCTCAGTGTACTATTACTGTGTTAATCTCAGTGTACTATTACTGTGTTAATCTCAGTGTACTATTATTGTAGTTAATCTCAGTGTACTATTACTGTGTTAATCTCAGTGTACTATTACTGTGTTAATCTCAGTGTACTATTACTGTGTTAATCTCGGTGTACTATTACTGTGTTAATCTCGCAGTACTATTACTGTGTTAATCTCGGTGTACTATTACTGTGTTAATCTCAGTGTACTATTACTGTGTTAATCTCAGTGTACTATTACTGTGTTAATCTGAGTGTACTATTACTGTGTTAATCTCAGTGTACTATTACTGTGTTAATCTCGCAGTACTATTACTGTGTTAATCTCGGTGTACTATTACTGTGTTAATCTCAGTGTACTATTACTGTGTTAATCTCAGTGTACTATTACTGTGTTAATCTCAGTGTACTATTACTGTGTTAATCTCAGTGTACTATTACTGTGTTAATCTCAGTGTACTATTACTGTGTTAATCTCGGTGTACTATTATTGTGTTAATCTCAGTGTACTATTACTGTGTTAATCTCAGTGTACTATTACTGTGTTAATCTCGGTGTACTATTATTGTGTTAATCTCAGTGTACTATTACTGTGTTAATCTCGGTGTACTATTACTGTGTTAATCTCAGTGTACTATTACTGTGTTAATCTCGGTGTTACTATTACTGTGTTAATCTCAGTGTACTATTACTGTGTTAATCTCAGTGTACTATTACTGTGTTAATCTCGGTGTTACTATTACTGTGTTAATCTCAGTGTACTATTACTGTGTTAATCTCAGTGTACTATTACTGTGTTAATCTCGGTGTTACTATTACTGTGTTAATCTCGGTGTACTATTACTGTGTTAATCTCGGTGTACTATTACTGTGTTAATCTGAGTGTACTATTACTGTGTTAATCTCGGTGTACTATTACTGTGTTAATCTGAGTGTACTATTACTGTGTTAATCTCAGTGTACTATTACTGTGTTAATCTCGGTGTTACTATTACTGTGTTAATCTCAGTGTACTATTACTGTGTTAATCTCGCAGTACTATTACTGTGTTAATCTCAGTCTACTATTACTGTGTTAATCTCAGTGTACTATTACTGTGTTAATCTCGCAGTACTATTACTGTGTTAATCTCAGTGTACTATTACTGTGTTAATCTCAGTGTACTATTACTGTGTTAATCTCAGTGTACTATTACTGTGTTAATCTCGGTGTTACTATTACTGTGTTAATCTCGGTGTACTATTACTGTGTTAATCTCGGTGTACTATTACTGTGTTAATCTGAGTGTACTATTACTGTGTTAATCTCAGTGTACTATTACTGTGTTAATCTGAGTGTACTATTACTGTGTTAATCTCAGTGTACTATTACTGTGTTAATCTCGGTGTTACTATTACTGTGTTAATCTCGGTGTACTATTACTGTGTTAATCTCGGTGTACTATTACTGTGTTAATCTGAGTGTACTATTACTGTGTTAATCTCAGTGTACTATTACTGTGTTAATCTGAGTGTACTATTACTGTGTTAATCTCAGTGTACTATTACTGTGTTAATCTCGGTGTTACTATTACTGTGTTAATCTCGGTGTTACTATTACTGTGTTAATCTCGGTGTACTATTACTGTGTTAATCTCGCAGTACTATTACTGTGTTAATCTCGCAGTACTATTACTGTGTTAATCTCGGTGTTACTATTACTGTGTTAATCTCGCAGTACTATTACTGTGTTAATCTCAGTGTACTATTACTGTGTTAATCTCGGTGTACTATTACTGTGTTAATCTCGGTGTACTATTACTGTGTTAATCTGAGTGTACTATTACTGTGTTAATCTCGGTGTACTATTACTGTGTTAATCTCAGTGTACTATTACTGTGTTAATCTCGGTGTACTATTACTGTGTTAATCTCGCAGTACTATTATTGTGTTAATCTCGCAGTACTATTACTGTGTTAATCTCGCAGTACTATTATTGTGTTAATCTCAGTGTACTATTACTGTGTTAATCTCGCAGTACTATTATTGTGTTAATCTCGCAGTACTATTACTGTGTTAATCTCGCAGTACTATTACTGTGTTAATCTCGCAGTACTATTATTGTGTTAATCTCAGTGTACTATTACTGTGTTAATCTCGGTGTTACTATTACTGTGTTAATCTCGGTGTACTATTACTGTGTTAATCTCAGTGTACTATTACTGTGTTAATCTCGGTGTTACTATTACTGTGTTAATCTCGCAGTAATATTACTGTGTTAATCTCGCAGTACTATTACTGTGTTAATCTCGCAGTAATATTACTGTGTTAATCTCGGTGTTACTATTACTGTGTTAATCTCGCAGTACTATTACTGTGTTAATCTCGCAGTACTATTACTGTGTTAATCTCGCAGTACTATTACTGTGTTAATCTCGCAGTAATATTACTGTGTTAATCTCGGTGTTACTATTACTGTGTTAATCTCGCAGTACTATTACTGTGTTAATCTCGCAGTACTATTACTGTGTTAATCTCGCAGTACTATTACTGTGTTAATCTCGGTGTTACTATTACTGTGTTAATCTCGCAGTACTATTACTGTGTTAATCTCGCAGTAATATTACGGTGTTAATCTCGCAGTACTATTACTGTGTTAATCTCGCAGTAATATTACTGTGTTAATCTCGGTGTTACTATTACTGTGTTAATCTCGCAGTACTATTACTGTGTTAATCTCGCAGTACTATTACTGTGTTAATCTCGCAGTACTATTACTGTGTTAATCTCGCAGTACTATTACTGTGTTAATCTCGGTGTTACTATTACTGTGTTAATCTCGCAGTACTATTACTGTGTTAATCTCGCAGTACTATTACTGTGTTAATCTCGGTGTTACTATTACTGTGTTAATCTCGCAGTACTATTACTGTGTTAATCTCGCAGTACTATTACTGTGTTAATCTCGCAGTAATATTACTGTGTTAATCTCGGTGTTACTATTACTGTGTTAATCTCGCAGTACTATTACTGTGTTAATCTCGCAGTACTATTACTGTGTTAATCTCGCAGTACTATTACTGTGTTAATCTCGGTGTTACTATTACTGTGTTAATCTCGCAGTACTATTACTGTGTTAATCTCGCAGTACTATTACTGTGTTCATCTCGGTGTTACTATTGGTGTGTTAATCTCGCAGTACTATTACTGTGTTAATCTCGCAGTACTATTACTGTGTTAATCTCGCAGTACTATTACTGTGTTAATCTCAGTGTACTATTACTGTGTTAATCTCAGTGTACTATTACTGTGTTAATCTCAGTGTACTATTACTGTGTTAATCTCAGTGTACTATTACTGTGTTAATCTCAGTGTACTATTACTGTGTTAATCTCGGTGTTACTATTACTGTGTTAATCTCGGTGTACTATTACTGTGTTAATCTCAGTGTACTATTACTGTGTTAATCTCGGTGTTACTATTACTGTGTTAATCTCGCAGTAATATTACTGTGTTAATCTCGGTGTTACTATTACTGTGTTAATCTCGGTGTTACTATTACTGTGTTAATCTCGCAGTACTATTACTGTGTTAATCTCGCAGTACTATTACTGTGTTAATCTCGCAGTAATATTACTGTGTTAATCTCGGTGTTACTATTACTGTGTTAATCTCGCAGTACTATTACTGTGTTAATCTCGGTGTTACTATTACTCTGTTAATCTCGGTGTTACTATTACTGTGTTAATCTCGGTGTACTATTACTGTGTTAATCTCGCAGTACTATTACTGTGTTAATCTCAGTGTACTATTACTGTGTTAATCTCGCAGTACTATTACTGTGTTAATCTCGCAGTACTATTACTGTGTTAATCTCGCAGTAATATTACTGTGTTAATCTCGGTGTTACTATTACTGTGTTAATCTCGCAGTACTATTACTCTGTTAATCTCGGTGTACTATTACTGTGTTAATCTCGGTGTACTATTACTGTGTTAATCTCGCAGTACTATTACTGTGTTAATCTCGGTGTACTATTACTGTGTTAATCTCGCAGTACTATTACTGTGTTAATCTCGCAGTACTATTACTGTGTTAATCTCGGTGTTACTATTACTCTGTTAATCTCGGTGTTACTATTACTGTGTTAATCTCGGTGTACTATTACTGTGTTAATCTCGCAGTAATATTACTGTGTTAATCTCGGTGTTACTATTACTGTGTTAATCTCAGTGTACTATTACTGTGTTAATCTCAGTGTACTATTACTGTGTTAATCTCGCAGTAATATTACTGTGTTAATCTCGGTGTTACTATTACTGTGTTAATCTCAGTGTACTATTACTGTGTTAATCTCGGTGTACTATTACTGTGTTAATCTCTAAGTTACTATTACTGTGTTAATCTCAGTGTACTATTACTGTGTTAATCTCGCAGTAATATTACTGTGTTAATCTCGGTGTTACTATTACTGTGTTAATCTCGCAGTACTATTACTGTGTTAATCTCGGTGTACTATTACTGTGTTAATCTCGGTGTACTATTTTTGTGTTAATCTCGGTGTACTATTACTGTGTTAATCTCAGTGTACTATTACTGTGTTAATCTCGCAGTACTATTACTGTGTTAATCTCGGTGTACTATTACTGTGTTAATCTCAGTGTACTATTACTGTGTTAATCTCAGTGTACTATTACTGTGTTAATCTCGCAGTACTATTACTGTGTTAATCTCGGTGTACTATTACTGTGTTAATCTCGGTGTACTATTACTGTGTTAATCTCAGTGTACTATTACTGTGTTAATCTCAGTGTACTATTACTGTGTTAATCTCGGTGTACTATTACTGTGTTAATCTCAGTGTACTATTACTGTGTTAATCTCAGTGTACTATTACTGTGTTCATCTCAGTGTACTATTACTGTGTTAATCTCAGTGTACTATTACTGTGTTAATCTCAGTGTACTATTACTGTGTTAATCTCGCAGTACTATTACTGTGTTAATCTCGGTGTACTATTACTGTGTTAATCTCAGTGTACTATTACTGTGTTAATCTCGGTGTACTATTACTGTGTTAATCTCAGTGTACTATTACTGTGTTAATCTCAGTGTACTATTACTGTGTTAATCTCGCAGTACTATTACTGTGTTAATCTCGGTGTACTATTACTGTGTTAATCTCAGTGTACTATTACTGTGTTAATCTCAGTGTACTATTACTGTGTTAATCTCAGTGTACTATTACTGTGTTAATCTCGCAGTACTATTACTGTGTTAATCTCGGTGTACTATTACTGTGTTAATCTCAGTGTACTATTACTGTGTTAATCTCAGTGTACTATTACTGTGTTCATCTCAGTGTACTATTACTGTGTTAATCTCAGTGTACTATTACTGTGTTAATCTCAGTGTACTATTACTGTGTTAATCTCAGTGTACTATTACTGTGTTAATCTCAGTGTACTATTACTGTGTTAATCTCGCAGTACTATTATTGTGTTAATCTCAGTGTACTATTATTGTGTTAATCTCGGTGTACTATTACTGTGTTAATCTCAGTGTACTATTACTGTGTTAATCTCAGTGTACTATTACTGTGTTAATCTCAGTGTACTATTACTGTGTTAATCTCAGTGTACTATTACTGTGTTAATCTCAGTGTACTATTACTGTGTTAATCTCAGTGTACTATTACTGTGTTAATCTCGGTGTTACTATTACTGTGTTAATCTCGCAGTACTATTACTGTGTTAATCTCGGTGTTACTATTACTGTGTTAATCTCGCAGTACTATTACTGTGTTAATCTCAGTGTACTATTACTGTGTTAATCTCGGTGTACTATTACTGTGTTAATCTCGCAGTACTATTACTGTGTTAATCTCGGTGTTACTATTACTGTGTTAATCTCGCAGTACTATTACTGTGTTAATCTCAGTGTACTATTACTGTGTTAATCTCAGTGTACTATTACTGTGTTAATCTCGCAGTACTATTACTGTGTTAATCTCGCAGTACTATTACTGTGTTAATCTCGGTGTTACTATTACTGTGTTAATCTCGCAGTACTATTACTGTGTTAATCTCAGTGTACTATTACTGTGTTAATCTCGGTGTTACTATTACTGTGTTAATCTCGGTGTACTATTACTGTGTTAATCTCGCAGTACTATTACTGTGTTAATCTCGGTGTTACTATTACTGTGTTAATCTCGGTGTACTATTACTGTGTTAATCTCGCAGTACTATTACTGTGTTAATCTCAGTGTACTATTACTGTGTTAATCTCGCAGTACTATTACTGTGTTAATCTCAGTGTGCTATTACTGTGTTAATCTCGCAGTACTATTACTGTGTTAATCTCAGTGTACTATTACTGTGTTAATCTCAGTGTACTATTACTGTGTTAATCTCGGTGTACTATTACTGTGTTAATCTCGCAGTACTATTACTGTGTTAATCTCGGTGTTACTATTACTGTGTTAATCTCGCAGTACTATTACTGTGTTAATCTCAGTGTACTATTACTGTGTTAATCTCGGTGTTACTATTACTGTGTTAATCTCGGTGTACTATTACTGTGTTAATCTCGCAGTACTATTACTGTGTTAATCTCGGTGTTACTATTACTGTGTTAATCTCGGTGTACTATTACTGTGTTAATCTCGGTGTACTATTACTGTGTTAATCTCAGTGTACTATTACTGTGTTAATCTCGCAGTACTATTACTGTGTTAATCTCAGTGTGCTATTACTGTGTTAATCTCGCAGTACTATTACTGTGTTAATCTCAGTGTATTATTACTGTGTTAATCTCAGTGTACTATTACTGTGTTAATCTCGGTGTACTATTACTGTGTTAATCTCGCAGTACTATTACTGTGTTAATCTCGGTGTTACTATTACTGTGTTAATCTCGCAGTACTATTACTGTGTTAATCTCAGTGTACTATTACTGTGTTAATCTCGGTGTTACTATTACTGTGTTAATCTCGGTGTACTATTACTGTGTTAATCTCGCAGTACTATTACTGTGTTAATCTCAGTGTACTATTACTGTGTTAATCTCGCAGTACTATTACTGTGTTAATCTCGCAGTACTATTACTGTGTTAATCTCAGTGTACTATTACTGTGTTAATCTCGCAGTACTATTACTGTGTTAATCTCAGTGTACTATTACTGTGTTAATCTCAGTGTACTATTACTGTGTTAATCTCGGTGTACTATTACTGTGTTAATCTCAGTGTACTATTACTGTGTTAATCTCAGTGTACTATTACTGTGTTAATCTCGGTGTTACTATTACTGTGTTAATCTCGCAGTACTATTACTGTGTTAATCTCAGTGTACTATTACTGTGTTAATCTCGGTGTACTATTACTGTGTTAATCTCGCAGTACTATTACTGTGTTAATCTCAGTGTACTATTACTGTGTTAATCTCAGTGTACTATTACTGTGTTAATCTCAGTGTACTATTACTGTGTTAATCTCAGTGTACTATTACTGTGTTAATCTCGCAGTACTATTACTGTGTTAATCTCGCAGTACTATTACTGTGTTAATCTCAGTGTACTATTACTGTGTTAATCTCAGTGTACTATTACTGTGTTAATCTCAGTGTACTATTACTGTGTTAATCTCAGTGTACTATTACTGTGTTAATCTCGGTGTTACTATTACTGTGTTAATCTCGGTGTACTATTACTGTGTTAATCTCGGTGTACTATTATTGTAGTTAATCTCGGTGTACTATTACTGTGTTAATCTCAGTGTACTATTACTGTGTTAATCTCAGTGTACTATTACTGTGTTAATCTCAGTGTACTATTACTGTGTTAATCTCGGTGTTACTATTACTGTGTTAATCTCGGTGTACTATTACTGTGTTAATCTCGCAGTACTATTACTGTGTTAATCTCGGTGTTACTATTACTGTGTTAATCTCGCAGTACTATTACTGTGTTAATCTCAGTGTACTATTACTGTGTTAATCTCGGTGTACTATTACTGTGTTAATCTCGCAGTACTATTACTGTGTTAATCTCGGTGTTACTATTACTGTGTTAATCTCGCAGTACTATTACTGTGTTAATCTCAGTGTACTATTACTGTGTTAATCTCGGTGTACTATTACTGTGTTAATCTCGCAGTACTATTACTGTGTTAATCTCGGTGTTACTATTACTGTGTTAATCTCGCAGTACTATTACTGTGTTAATCTCAGTGTACTATTACTGTGTTAATCTCAGTGTACTATTACTGTGTTAATCTCGCAGTACTATTACTGTGTTAATCTCGCAGTACTATTACTGTGTTAATCTCAGTGTACTATTACTGTGTTAATCTCGCAGTACTATTACTGTGTTAATCTCGCAGTACTATTACTGTGTTAATCTCGCAGTACTATTACTGTGTTAATCTCAGTGTACTATTACTGTGTTAATCTCGCAGTACTATTACTGTGTTAATCTCAGTGTACTATTACTGTGTTAATCTCAGTGTACTATTACTGTGTTAATCTCGGTGTTACTATTACTGTGTTAATCTCGGTGTACTATTACTGTGTTAATCTCGGTGTACTATTATTGTAGTTAATCTCGGTGTACTATTACTGTGTTAATCTCAGTGTACTATTACTGTGTTAATCTCAGTGTACTATTACTGTGTTAATCTCAGTGTACTATTACTGTGTTAATCTCAGTGTACTATTACTGTGTTAATCTCGGTGTACTATTACTGTGTTAATCTCGCAGTACTATTACTGTGTTAATCTCAGTGTACTATTACTGTGTTAATCTCGCAGTACTATTACTGTGTTAATCTCAGTGTACTATTACTGTGTTAATCTCAGTGTACTATTACTGTGTTAATCTCGGTGTTACTATTACTGTGTTAATCTCGGTGTACTATTACTGTGTTAATCTCGGTGTACTATTACTGTGTTAATCTCAGTGTACTATTACTGTGTTAATCTCAGTGTACTATTACTGTGTTAATCTCGGTGTTACTATTACTGTGTTAATCTCGGTGTACTATTACTGTGTTAATCTCGGTGTACTATTACTGTGTTAATCTCAGTGTGCTATTACTGTGTTAATCTCAGTGTACTATTACTGTGTTAATCTCGGTGTTACTATTACTGTGTTAATCTCGGTGTACTATTACTGTGTTAATCTCGGTGTACTATTATTGTAGTTAATCTCGGTGTACTATTACTGTGTTAATCTCGGTGTTACTATTACTGTGTTAATCTCGGTGTACTATTACTGTGTTAATCTCGCAGTACTATTACTGTGTTAATCTCGGTGTTACTATTACTGTGTTAATCTCGCAGTACTATTACTGTGTTAATCTCAGTGTACTATTACTGTGTTAATCTCGGTGTTACTATTACTGTGTTAATCTCGGTGTACTATTACTGTGTTAATCTCGCAGTACTATTACTGTGTTAATCTCGGTGTTACTATTACTGTGTTAATCTCGGTGTACTATTACTGTGTTAATCTCGCAGTACTATTACTGTGTTAATCTCGGTGTTACTATTACTGTGTTAATCTCGCAGTACTATTACTGTGTTAATCTCAGTGTACTATTACTGTGTTAATCTCGGTGTACTATTACTGTGTTAATCTCGCAGTACTATTACTGTGTTAATCTCGGTGTTACTATTACTGTGTTAATCTCGCAGTACTATTACTGTGTTAATCTCAGTGTACTATTACTGTGTTAATCTCAGTGTACTATTACTGTGTTAATCTCGGTGTACTATTACTGTGTTAATCTCGCAGTACTATTACTGTGTTAATCTCGCAGTACTATTATTGTGTTAATCTCGCAGTACTATTACTGTGTTAATCTCGCAGTACTATTACTGTGTTAATCTCGCAGTACTATTACTGTGTTAATCTGAGTGTACTATTACTGTGTTAATCTCGGTGTACTATTACTGTGTTAATCTGAGTGTACTATTACTGTGTTAATCTCGGTGTACTATTACTGTGTTAATCTCAGTGTACTATTACTGTGTTAATCTCGGTGTACTATTACTGTGTTAATCTCGCAGTACTATTATTGTGTTAATCTCGCAGTACTATTACTGTGTTAATCTCGCAGTACTATTATTGTGTTAATCTCAGTGTACTATTACTGTGTTAATCTCGCAGTACTATTATTGTGTTAATCTCGCAGTACTATTACTGTGTTAATCTCGCAGTACTATTACTGTGTTAATCTCGCAGTACTATTATTGTGTTAATCTCAGTGTACTATTACTGTGTTAATCTCGGTGTTACTATTACTGTGTTAATCTCGGTGTACTATTACTGTGTTAATCTCAGTGTACTATTACTGTGTTAATCTCGGTGTACTATTACTGTGTTAATCTCGCAGTACTATTACTGTGTTAATCTCGGTGTTACTATTACTGTGTTAATCTCGCAGTAATATTACTGTGTTAATCTCGCAGTACTATTACTGTGTTAATCTCGCAGTAATATTACTGTGTTAATCTCGGTGTTACTATTACTGTGTTAATCTCGCAGTACTATTACTGTGTTAATCTCGCAGTACTATTACTGTGTTAATCTCGCAGTACTATTACTGTGTTAATCTCGCAGTAATATTACTGTGTTAATCTCGGTGTTACTATTACTGTGTTAATCTCGCAGTACTATTACTGTGTTAATCTCGCAGTACTATTACTGTGTTAATCTCGCAGTACTATTACTGTGTTAATCTCGGTGTTACTATTACTGTGTTAATCTCGCAGTACTATTACTGTGTTAATCTCGCAGTAATATTACTGTGTTAATCTCGCAGTACTATTACTGTGTTAATCTCGCAGTAATATTACTGTGTTAATCTCGGTGTTACTATTACTGTGTTAATCTCGCAGTACTATTACTGTGTTAATCTCGCAGTACTATTACTGTGTTAATCTCGCAGTACTATTACTGTGTTAATCTCGCAGTAATATTACTGTGTTAATCTCGGTGTTACTATTACTGTGTTAATCTCGCAGTACTATTACTGTGTTAATCTCGCAGTACTATTACTGTGTTAATCTCGCAGTACTATTACTGTGTTAATCTCGGTGTTACTATTACTGTGTTAATCTCGCGGTACTATTACTGTGTTAATCTCGCAGTACTATTACTGTGTTAATCTCGCAGTACTATTACTGTGTTAATCTCGGTGTTACTATTACTGTGTTAATCTCGCAGTACTATTACTGTGTTAATCTCGCAGTACTATTACTGTGTTAATCTCGCAGTACTATTACTGTGTTAATCTCAGTGTACTATTACTGTGTTAATCTCAGTGTACTATTACTGTGTTAATCTCGGTGTTACTATTACTGTGTTAATCTCGGTGTACTATTACTGTGTTAATCTCAGTGTACCATTACTGTGTTAATCTCGGTGTTACTATTACTGTGTTAATCTCGCAGTAATATTACTGTGTTAATCTCGGTGTTACTATTACTGTGTTAATCTCGGTGTTACTATTACTGTGTTAATCTCGCAGTACTATTACTGTGTTAATCTCGCAGTACTATTACTGTGTTAATCTCGCAGTAATATTACTGTGTTAATCTCGGTGTTACTATTACTGTGTTAATCTCGCAGTACTATTACTGTGTTAATCTCGGTGTTACTATTACTCTGTTAATCTCGGTGTTACTATTACTGTGTTAATCTCGGTGTACTATTACTGTGTTAATCTCGCAGTACTATTACTGTGTTAATCTCGCAGTACTATTACTGTGTTAATCTCAGTGTACTATTACTGTGTTAATCTCGCAGTACTATTACTGTGTTAATCTCGCAGTACTATTACTGTGTTAATCTCGCAGTAATATTACTGTGTTAATCTCGGTGTTACTATTACTGTGTTAATCTCGCAGTACTATTACTCTGTTAATCTCGGTGTACTATTACTGTGTTAATCTCGGTGTACTATTACTGTGTTAATCTCGCAGTACTATTACTGTGTTAATCTCGGTGTACTATTACTGTGTTAATCTCGCAGTACTATTACTGTGTTAATCTCGCAGTACTATTACTGTGTTAATCTCGGTGTTACTATTACTCTGTTAATCTCGGTGTTACTATTACTGTGTTAATCTCGGTGTACTATTACTGTGTTAATCTCGCAGTACTATTACTGTGTTAATCTCGGTGTACTATTACTGTGTTAATCTCGCAGTACTATTACTGTGTTAATCTCGCAGTAATATTACTGTGTTAATCTCGGTGTTACTATTACTGTGTTAATCTCGCAGTACTATTACTGTGTTAATCTCGGTGTACTATTACTGTGTTAATCTCGGTGTTACTATTACTGTGTTAATCTCGGTGTTACTATTACTGTGTTAATCTCGGTGTACTATTACTGTGTTAATCTCGCAGTACTATTACTGTGTTAATCTCGCAGTACTATTACTGTGTTAATCTCAGTGTACTATTACTGTGTTAATCTCTGTGTGCTATTACTGTGTTAATCTCGGTGTACTATTACTGTGTTAATCTCGCAGTACTATTACTCTGTTAATCTCGGTGTTACTATTACTGTGTTAATCTCGCAGTACTATTACTGTGTTAATCTCGCAGTACTATTACTCTGTTAATCTCGGTGTTACTATTACTGTGTTAATCTCGGTGTACTATTACTGTGTTAATCTCGGTGTACTATTACTGTGTTAATCTCGGTGTACTATTACTGTGTTAATCTCAGTGTACTATTACTGTGTTAATCTCGCAGTACTATTACTGTGTTAATCTCGGTGTTACTATTACTGTGTTAATCTCGGTGTACTATTACTGTGTTAATCTCGCAGTACTATTACTGTGTTAATCTCGGTGTACTATTACTGTGTTAATCTCGGTGTACTATTACTGTGTTAATCTCGGTGTACTATTATTGTAGTTAATCTCGGTGTACTACTTCTGTGTTAATCTCGGTGTACTATTACTGTGTTAATCTCGGTGTTACTATTACTGTGTTAATCTCGGTGTACTATTACTGTGTTAATCTCGGTGTACTATTACTGTGTTAATCTCGCAGTACTATTACTGTGTTAATCTCGGTGTTACTATTACTGTGTTAATCTCGGTGTTACTATTACTGTGTTAATCTCGCAGTACTATTACTGTGTTAATCTCGCAGTACTATTACTGTGTTAATCTCAGTGTACTATTACTGTGTTAATCTCGCAGTACTATTACTGTGTTAATCTCGCAGTACTATTACTGTGTTAATCTCGCAGTACTATTACTGTGTTAATCTCAGTGTACTATTACTGTGTTAATCTCAGTGTACTATTACTGTGTTAATCTCGGTGTTACTATTACTGTGTTAATCTCGATGTACTATTACTGTGTTAATCTCGGTGTTACTATTACTGTGTTAATCTCGCAGTACTATTACTGTGTTAATCTCGGTGTTACTATTACTGTGTTAATCTCGGTGTACTATTACTGTGTTAATCTCGGTGTTACTATTACTGTGTTAATCTCGGTGTGCTATTACTGTGTTAATCTCGGTGTACTATTACTGTGTTAATCTCGGTGTACTATTACTGTGTTAATCTCGGTGTACTATTACTGTGTTAATCTCAGTGTACTATTACTGTGTTAATCTCGGTGTTACTATTACTGTGTTAATCTCAGTGTACTATTACTGTGTTAATCTCGGTGTTACTATTACTGTGTTAAT
Source organism: Anabrus simplex (assembly GCF_040414725.1). Lineage (NCBI taxonomy): Eukaryota > Metazoa > Arthropoda > Insecta > Orthoptera > Tettigoniidae > Anabrus > Anabrus simplex. Next base: position 83,425,278 of record NC_090276.1, on the reverse strand, counting down.
CTCGGTGTACTATTACTGTGTTAATCTCGGTGTTACTATTACTGTGTTAATCTCGGTGTACTATTACTGTGTTAATCTCGAGGTACTATTACTGTGTTAATCTCAGTGTACTATTACTGTGTTAATCTCGGTGTACTATTACTGTGTTAATCTCGGTGTACTATTACTGTGTTAATCTCGATGTACTATTACTGTGTTAATCTCGGTGTTACTATTACTGTGTTAATCTCGCAGTACTATTACTGTGTTAATCTCGGTGTTACTATTACTGTGTTAATCTCGGTGTACTATTACTGTGTTAATCTCGGTGTTACTATTACTGTGTTAATCTCGGTGTGCTATTACTGTGTTAATCTCGGTGTTACTATTACTGTGTTAATCTCGGTGTACTATTACTGTGTTAATCTCGGTGTACTATTACTGTGTTAATCTCGGTGTACTATTACTGTGTTAATCTCGGTGTACTATTACTGTGTTAATCTCGGTGTTACTATTACTGTGTTAATCTCGGTGTACTATTACTGTGTTAATCTCGAGGTACTATTACTGTGTTAATCTCAGTGTACTATTACTGTGTTAATCTCGGTGTACTATTACTGTGTTAATCTCGGTGTACTATTACTGTGTTAATCTCGATGTACTATTACTGTGTTAATCTCGGTGTTACTATTACTGTGTTAATCTCGCAGTACTATTACTGTGTTAATCTCGGTGTTACTATTACTGTGTTAATCTCGGTGTACTATTACTGTGTTAATCTCGGTGTTACTATTACTGTGTTAATCTCGGTGTGCTATTACTGTGTTAATCTCGGTGTTACTATTACTGTGTTAATCTCGGTGTACTATTACTGTGTTAATCTCGCAGTACTATTACTGTGTTAATCTCGGTGTACTATTACTGTGTTAATCTCAGTGTACTATTACTGTGTTAATCTCGGTGTACTATTACTGTGTTAATCTCGAGGTACTATTACTGTGTTAATCTCGGTGTACTATTACTGTGTTAATCTCGGTGTTACTATTACTGTGTTAATCTCGGTGTACTATTACTGTGTTAATCTCGGTGTTACTATTACTGTGTTAATCTCGGTGTACTATTACTGTGTTAATCTCGAGGTACTATTACTGTGTTAATCTCAGTGTACTATTACTGTGTTAATCTCGGTGTACTATTACTGTGTTAGTCTCAGTGTACTATTACTGTGTTAATCTCAGTGTACTATTACTGTGTTAATCTCGGTGTTACTATTACTGTGTTAATCTCGGTGTACTATTACTGTGTTAATCTCGGTGTTACTATTACTGTGTTAATCTCGGTGTGCTATTACTGTGTTAATCTCGGTGTACTATTATTGTAGTTAATCTCGGTGTACTATTATTGTAGTTAATCTCGGTGTACTATTATTGTAGTTAATCTCGGTGTACTACTACTGTGTTAATTTCGTGTACTATTACTGTGTTAATCTCGGTGTACTATTATTGTGTTAATCTCGGTGTTACTATTATTGTGTTAATCTCGGTGTACTATTATTGTAGTTAATCTCGGTGTACTATTACTGTGTTAATCTCGCAGTACTATTATTGTGTTAATCTCGGTGTACTATTATTGTGTTAATCTCGGTGTACTATTATTGTAGTTAATCTCGGTGTGCTATTATTGTAGTTAATCTCGGTGTACTACTACTGTGTTAATCTCGGTGTACTATTATTGTGATAATCTCGGTGTTACTATTACTGTGTTAATCTCGGTGTACTATTATTGTGTTAATCTCGGTGTTACTACTACTGTGATAATCTCGGTGTACTACTACTGTGTTAATCTCGGTGTACTATTATTGTGTTAATCTCGGTGTACTATTATTGTGTTAATCTCGGTGTACTATTATTGTAGTTAATCTCGGTGTGCTATTATTGTAGTTAATCTCGGTGTACTACTACTGTGTTAATCTCGGTGTACTATTATTGTGATAATCTCGGTGTTACTACTACTGTGTTAATCTCGGTGTACTATTATTGTGATAATCTCGGTGTTACTATTACTGTGTTAATCTCGGTGTACTATTATTGTGTTAATCTCGGTGTTACTACTACTGTGATAATCTCGGTGTACTATTATTGTGTTAATCTCGGTGTTACTATTACTGTGTTAATCTCGGTGTTACTATTACTGTGTTAATCTCGGTGTACTATTATTGTGTTAATCTCGGTGTTACTATTATTGTGATAATCTCGGTGTTACTATTACTGTGTTAATCTCGGTGTACTATTATTGTGTTAATCTCGGTGTTACTATTATTGTGTTAATCTCGGTGTACTATTACTGTGTTAATCTCGGTGTACTATTATTGTGTTAATCTCGGTGTTACTACTACTGTGTTAATCTCGGTGTACTATTATTGTGTTAATCTCGGTGTTACTATTATTGTGATAATCTCGGTGTTACTATTACTGTGTTAATCTCGGTGTACTATTATTGTGTTAATCTCGGTGTTACTATTATTGTGTTAATCTCGGTGTACTATTATTGTGATAATCTCGGTGTTACTATTACTGTGTTAATCTCGGTGTACTATTATTGTGTTAATCTCGGTGTTACTACTACTGTGTTAATCTCGGTGTACTATTATTGTAGTTAATCTCGGTGTGCTATTATTGTAGTTAATCTCGGTGTACTACTACTGTGTTAATCTCGGTGTACTATCATTGTGTTAATCTCGGTGTTACTATTACTGTGTTAATCTCGGTGTACTATTATTGTGTTAATCTCGGTGTACTATTATTGTGTTAATCTCGCAGTACTATTATTGTGTTAATCTCGGTGTACTATTATTGTAGTTAATCTCGCAACACTATTACTGTGTTAATCTCGGTGTACTATTACTGTGTTAATCTCGGTGTACTATTATTGTAGTTAATCTCGGTGTACTATTATTGTAGTTAATCTCGGTGTACTTCTACTGTGTTAATCTCGGTGTACTATTATTGTAGTTAATCTCGGTGCGCTATTATTGTAGTTAATCTCGGTGTACTATTATTGTGTTAATCTCGGTGTACTATCATTGTGTTAATCTCGGTGTTACTATTATTGTGTTAATCTCGGTGTACTATTATTGTGTTAATCTCGCAGTACTATTATTGTGTTAATCTCGGTGTACTATTATTGTAGTTAATCTCGCAACACTATTACTGTGTTAATCTCGGTGTACTATTACTGTGTTAATCTCGGTGTACTATTATTGTAGTTAATCTCGGTGTACTATTATTGTAGTTAATCTCGGTGTACTACTACTGTGTTAATCTCGGTGTACTATTATTGTAGTTAATCTCGGTGCGCTATTATTTTAGTTAATCTCGGTGTTACTATTATTGTGTTAATCTCGGTGTACTATTATTGTGTTAATCTCGGTGTTACTATTATTGTGTTAATCTCAGTGTACTATTACTGTGTTAATCTCGGTGTACTATTATTGTGTTAATCTCGGTGTGCTATTATTGTGTTAATCTCCGTGTACTATTATTGTAGTTAATCTCGGTGTTACTATTATTGTAGTTAATCTCGGTGTACTACTACTGTGTTAATCTCGGTGTACTATTACTGTGTTAATCTCGGTGTACTATCATTGTAGTTAATCTAGGTTTACTATTACTGTGTTAATCTCGGTGTACTATTACTGTGTTAATCTCGGTGTACTACTACTGTGTTAATCTCGGTGTACTATTACTGTGTTAATCTCGGTGTACTATTATTGTAGTTAATCTTGGTGTACTATTATTGTAGTTAATCTCGCAGTACTATTACTATGTTAATCTCGGTGTACTACTACTGTGTTAATCTCGGTGTTACTATTATTGTAGTTAAACTCGGTGTACTATTATTGTAGTTAATCTCGCAGTACTATTACTATGTTAATCTCTGTGTACTACTACTGTGTTAATCTCGGTGTTACTATTATTGTGTTAATCTCGCAGTACTATTACTGTGTTAATCTCGCAGTACTATTACTGTGTTAATCTCGCAGTACTATTATTGTGTTAATCTCGGTGTACTATTATTGTGTTAATCTCGGTGTACTATTATTGTGTTAATCTCGGTGTACTATTACTGTGTTAATCTCGGTGTACTATTACTGTGTTAATCTCGGTGTACTACTACTGTGTTAATCTCGGTATTACTATTATTGTAGTTAATCTCGGTGTACTACTATTGTGTTAATCTCGGTATTACTATTATTGTGTTAATCTCGGTATTACTATTATTGTAGTTAATCTCGCAGTACTATTACTATGTTAATCTCGGTGTACTACTACTGTGTTAATCTCGGTGTACTATTACTGTGTTAATCTCGGTGTACTATTATTGTAGTTAATCTCGGTGTACTATTATTGTAGTTAATCTCGCAGTACTATTACTATGTTAATCTCGGTGTACTACTACTGTGTTAATCTCGGTGTTACTATTATTGTAGTTAAACTCGGTGTACTATTATTGTAGTTAATCTCGCAGTACTATTACTATGTTAATCTCGGTGTACTACTACTGTGTTAATCTCGGTGTACTATTACTGTGTTAATCTCGGTGTACTATTATTGTGTTAATCTCGGTGTACTACTACTGTGTTAATCTCGGTGTTACTATTATTGTGTTAATCTCGGTGTACTACTACTGTGTTAATCTCGGTATTACTATTATTGTAGTTAACCTCGGTGTACTATTATTGTAGTTAATCTCGCAGTACTATTACTATGTTAATCGCGGTGTACTACTACTGTGTTAATCTCGGTGTTACTATTATTGTGTTAATCTCGGTGTACTACTACTGTGTTAATCTCGGTATTACTACTATTGTAGTTAATCTCGGTGTACTACTACTGTGTTAATCTCGGTATTACTATTATTGTAGTTAATCTCGGTGTACTATTATTGTAGTTAATCTCGCAGTACTATTACTATGTTAATCTCGGTGTACTACAACTGTGTTAATCTCGGTATTACTATTATTGTAGTTAATCTCGGTGTGCTATTATTGTGTTGATCTCGGTGTACTACTACTGTGTTAATCTCGGTGTTACTGTTATTGTAGTTAATCTCGGTGTACTACTACTGTGTTAATCTCGGTATTACTATTATTGTAGTTAATCTCGGTGTACTATTATTGTGTTAATCTCGGTGTACTACTACTGTGTTAATCTCGGTGTACTATTATTGTGTTAATCTCGGTGTTACTATTATTGTAGTTAATCTCGGTGTACTATTATTGTAGTTAATCTCGGTGTACTACTACTGTGTTAATCTCGGTGTACTATTACTGTGTTAATCTCGGTGTACTATTACTATGTTAATCTCGGTGAACTATTACTGTGTTAATCTCGGTGTACTATTATTGTAGTTAATCTCGGTGTGCTATTATTGTAGTTAATCTCGGTGTACTTCTACTGTGTTAATCTCGGTGTACTATTATTGTGTTAATCTCGGTGTACTATTACTGTGTTAATCTCGGTGTACTATTATTGTGTTAATCTCGGTGTTACTATTACTGTAGTTAATCTCGGTGTACTATTATTGTAGTTAATCTCGGTGTACTACTACTGTGTTAATCTCGGTGTACTATTACTGTGTTAATCTCGGTGTACTATTACTATGTTAATCTCGGTGTACTATTACTGTGTTAATCTCGGTGTACTATTATTGTAGTTAATCTCGGTGTGCTATTATTGTAGTTAATCTCGGTGTACTACTACTGTGTTAATCTCGGTGTACTATTACTGTAGTTAATCTCGGTGTACTATTATTGTGTTAATCTCGGTGTACTATTACTGTAGTTAATCTCGGTGTACTATTACTGTGTTAATCTCGGTGTACTATTACTGTGTTAATCTCGGTGTTACTATTATTGTAGTTAATCTCGGTGTACTATTATTGTGTTAATCTCGGTGTACTATTACTGTAGTTAATCTCGGTGTACTATTACTGTGTTAATCTCGGTGTTACTATTATTGTGTTAATCTCGGTGTACTATTACTGTAGTTAATCTCGGTGTACTATTACTGTGTTAATCTCGGTGTACTATTATTGTGTTAATCTCGGTGTACTATTACTGTAGTTAATCTCGGTGTACTATTACTGTGTTAATCTCGGTGTTACTATTACTGTGTTAATCTCGGTGTACTATTATTGTAGTTAATCTCGGTGTGCTATTATTGTGTTAATCTCGGTGTACTATTACTGTGTTAGTCTCGGTGTTACTATTATTGTAGTTAATCTCGGTGTACTATTACTGTGTTAATCTCGGTGTTACTATTATTGCAGTTAATCTCGGTGTACTATTACTGTGTTAATCTCGTTGTTATTATTATTGTAGTTAATCTCGCAGTACTATTACTGTGTTAATCTCGGTGTTACTATTATTGTAGTTAATCTCGGTGTTACTATTATTGTAGTTAATCTCGGTGTACTATTATTGTAGTTAATCTGGGTGTACTACTACTGTGTTAATCTCGGTGTTACTATTATTGTAGTTAATCTGGGTGTACTATTACTGTGTTAATCTCGGTGTTACTATTATTGCAGTTAATCTCGGTGTGCTATTATTGTGTTAATCTCGGTGTTACTATTATTGTAGTTAATCTCGGTGTGCTATTATTGTGTTAATCTCGTTGTTATTATTATTGTAGTTAATCTCGCAGTACTATTATTGTGTTAATCTCGGTGTTACTATTATTGTAGTTAATCTCGGTGTACTATTATTGTAGTTAATCTGGGTGTACTACTACTGTGTTAATCTCGGTGTTACTATTATTGTAGTTAATCTGGGTGTACTATTACTGTGTTAATCTCGTTGTTACTATTATTGTAGTTAATCTCGGTGTACTATTACTGTGTTAATCTCGTTGTTATTATTATTGTAGTTAATCTCGCAGTACTATTACTGTGTTAATCTCGGTGTTACTATTATTGTAGTTAATCTCGGTGTTACTATTATTGTAGTTAATCTCGGTGTACTATTATTGTAGTTAATCTGGGTGTACTACTACTGTGTTAATCTCGGTGTTACTATTATTGTAGTTAATCTGGGTGTACTATTACTGTGTTAATCTCGGTGTTACTATTATTGTAGTTAATCTCGGTGTACTATTACTGTGTTAATCTCGGTGTTACTATTATTGTAGTTAATCTCGGTGTTACTATTATTGTAGTTAATCTCGGTGTGCTATTACTGTGTTAATTTCGGTGTTACGATTATTGTAGTTAATCTCGGTGTGCTATTATTGTAGTTAATCTCGGTGTACTACTACTGTGTTAATCTCGGTGTACTATTATTGTGTTAATCTCGGTGTTACTATTACTGTGTTAATCTCGGTGTTACTATTATTGTAGTTAATCTCGGTGTGCTATTATTGTAGTTAATCTCGGTGTTACTATTATTGTAGTTAATCTCGGTGTACTATTATTGTAGTTAATCTGGGTGTACTACTACTGTGTTAATCTCGGTGTTACTATTATTGTAGTTAATCTGGGTGTACTATTACTGTGTTAATCTCGGTGTTACTATTATTGTAGTTAATCTCGGTGTACTATTACTGTGTTAATCTCGGTGTTACTATTATTGTAGTTAATCTCGGTGTTACTATTATTGTAGTTAATCTCGGTGTGCTATTACTGTGTTAATTTCGGTGTTACTATTATTGTAGTTAATCTCGGTGTGCTATTATTGTAGTTAATCTCGGTGTTACTATTACTGTGTTAATCTCGGTGTTACTATTATTGTAGTTAATCTCGGTGTTACTATTATTGTAGTTAATCTCGGTGTACTATTATTGTAGTTAATCTGGGTGTACTACTACTGTGTTAATCTCGGTGTTACTATTATTGTAGTTAATCTGGGTGTACTATTACTGTGTTAATCTCGGTGTTACTATTATTGTAGTTAATCTCGGTGTACTATTACTGTGTTAATCTCGGTGTTACTATTATTGTAGTTAATCTCGGTGTTACTATTATTGTAGTTAATCTCGGTGTGCTATTACTGTGTTAATTTCGGTGTTACTATTATTGTAGTTAATCTCGGTGTGCTATTATTGTAGTTAATCTCGGTGTACTACTACTGTGTTAATCTCGGTGTACTATTACTGTGTTAATTTCGGTGTTACTATTATTGTAGTTAATCTCGTTGTACTATTACTGTGTTAATCTCGGTGTTACTATTATTCTAGTTAATCTCGCAGTACTATTACTGTGTTCATCTCGGTGTTACTATTATTGTAGTTAAACTCGGTGTACTATTATTGTAGTTAATCTCGGTGTACTATTATTGTAGTTAATCTCGGTGTACTACTACTGTGTTAATCTCGGTGTACTATTACTGTGTTAATCTGGGTGTACTATTATTGTAGTTAATCTCGGTGTACTACTACTGTGTTAATCTCGGTGTACTATTACTGTGTTAATCTCGGTGTACTATTATTGTAGTTAATCTCGGAGTACTATTATTGTAGTTAATCTCGGTGTACTATTACTATGTTAATCTCGGTGTACTATTATTGTAGTTAATCTCGGTGTACTATTACTATGTTAATCTCGGTGTACTACTACTGTGTTAATCTCGGTGTACTATTACTGTGTTAATCTCGGTGTACTATTATTGTAGTTAATCTCGGAGTACTATTATTGTAGTTAATCTCGGTGTACTATTACTGTGTTAATCTCGGTGTACTATTATTGTAGTTAATCTCGGTGTACTATTATTGTAGTTAATCTCGGTGTACTACTACTGTGTTAATCTCGGTGTACTATTATTGTAGTTAATCTCGGTGTACTATTATTGTAGTTAATCTCGGTGTACTATTACTATGTTAATCTCGGTGTACTATTATTGTAGTTAATCTCGGTGTACTACTACTGTGATAATCTCGGTGTACTATTATTGTAGTTAATCTCGGTGTACTATTATTGTAGTTAATCTCGGTGTACTATTATTGTAGTTAATCTGGGTGTACTACTACTGTGTTAATCTCGGTGTTACTATTATTGTAGTTAATCTCGGTGTACTACTACTGTGTTAATCTCGGTGTACTACTAATGTGTTAATCCCGGTGTTACTATTATTGTAGTTAATCCCGCAGTACTATTACTATGTTAATCTCGGTTTACTACTACTGTGTTAATCTCGGTGTTACTATTATTGTAGTTAATCTCGGTGTACTATTATTGTAGTTAATCTCGGTGTTACCATTATTGTAGTTAATCTCGGTGTACTATTATTGTAGTTAATCTCGGTGTTACTATTATTGTAGTTAATCTCGGTGTACTACTACTGTGTTAATCTCGGTGTTACTATTATTGTAGTTAATCTCGGTGTACTACTACTGTGTTAATCTCGGTGTTACTATTATTGTAGTTAATCTCGTTGTACTATTATTGTGTTAATCTCGGTGTACTAGTATTGTAGTTAATCTCTGTGTGCTATTACTGTGTTAATCTCGGTGTACTACTACTGTGTTAATCTCGGTGTACTACTACTGTGTGCATCTCGGTGTTACTATTATTGTAGTTAATCTCGGTGTGCTATTATTGTAGTTAATCTCGGTGTACTACTACTGTGTTAATCTCGGTGTACTATTATTGTGTTAATCTCGGTGTTACTATTACTGTGTTAATCTCGGTGTACTATTATCGTAGTTAATCTCGGTGTACTATTACTGTGTTAATCTCGCAGTACTATTACTGTGTTAATCTCGGTGTACTATTATTGTAGTTAATCTCGGTGTGCTACTACTGTGTTAATCTCGGTGTACTATTATTGTAGTTAATCTCGGTGTACTATTACTGTGTTAATCGCGGTGTACTATTATTGTAGTTAATCTCGGTGTACTATTATTGTAGTTAATCTCGGTGTACTACTTCTGTGTTAATCTCGGTGTACTATTACTGTGTTAATCTCGGTGTACTATTATTGTAGTTAATCTCGGTGTGCTACTACTGTGTTAATCTCGGTGTACTATTATTGTGTTAATCTCGGTGTTACTATTATTGTAGTTAATCTCGGTGTACTACTACTGTGTTAATCTCGGTGTTACTATTATTGTGTTAATCTCGGTGTTACTATTATTGTAGTTAATCTCGGTGTACTACTACTGTGTTAATCTCGGTGTACTACTACTGTGTTAATATCGGTGTACTATTATTGTGTTAATCGCGGTGTGCTATTACTGTGTTAATCTCGGTGTTACAATTATTGTAGTTAATCTCGGTGTTACTATTACTGTGTTAATCTCGGTGTACTACTACTGTGTTAATCTCGGTGTACTACTACTGTGTTAATCTCGGTATTACTATTATTGTAGTTAATCTCGCAGTACTATTACTATGTTAATCTCGGTGTACTACTACTGTGTTAATCTCGGTGTTACTATTATTGTAGTTAATCTCGGTGTACTATTATTGTAGTTAATCTCGCAGTACTATTACTATATTAATCTCGGTGTACTACTACTGTGTTAATCTCGGTGTTACTATTATTGTAGTTAATCTCGGTGTACTATTATTGTGTTAATCTCGGTGTACTATTACTGTGTTAATCTCGGTGTACTACTACTGTGTTAATCTCGGTGTACTATTATTGTAGTTAATCTCGGTGTGCTATTATTGTAGTTAATCTCGGTGTACTACTACTGTGTTAATCTCGGTGTACTATTATTGTGTTAATCTCGGTGTTACTATTATTGTGTTAATCTCGGTGTACTATTATTGTAGTTAATCTCGGTGTGCTATTACTGTGTTAATGTCGGTGTACTATTACTGTGTTAATCTCGGTGTACTACTACTCTGTTAATCTCGGTGTACTATTATTGTAGTTAATCTCGGTGTACTATTATTGTGTTAATCTCGGTGTACTATTACTGTGTTAATCTCGGTGTACTATTATTGTAGTTAATCTCGGTGTACTATTACTGTGTTAATGTCGGTGTACTATTACTGTGTTAATCTCGGTGTACTACTACTCTGTTAATCTCGGTGTACTATTATTGTAGTTAATCTCGGTGTACTATTATTGTGTTAATCTCGGTGTACTATTACTGTGTTAATCTCGGTGTACTATTATTGTAGTTAATCTCGGTGTACTACTACTGTGTTAATCTCGGTGTACTATTATTGTAGTTAATCTCGGTGTACTACTACTGTGTTAATCTCGGTGTACTATTACTGTGTTAATCTCGGTGTACTATTATTGTGTTAATCTCGGTGTTACTATTATTGTGTTAATCTCGGTGTACTATTATTGTAGTTAAACTCGGTGTGCTATTATTGTGTTAATCTCGGTGTACTATTATTGTAGTTAATCTCGGTGTACTATTACTGTGTTAATCTCGCAGTACTATTATTGTGTTAATCTCGGTGTACTATTACTGTGTTAATCTCGGTGTTACTATTATTGTAGTTAATCTCGCAGTACTATTACTGTGTTAATTTCGGTGTTACTATTACTGTGTTAATCTCGGTCTACTATTATTGTGTTAATCTCGGTGTTACTATTACTGAGTTAATCTCGGTGTACTATTATTGTGTTAATCTCGGTGTGCTATTACTGTGTTAATCTCGGTGTTACTATTACTGTGTTAATCTCGGTGTTACTATTACTGTGTTAATCTCGGTCTACTATTATTGTGTTAATCTCGGTGTTACTATTACTGAGTTAATCTCGGTGTACTATTACTGTGTTAATCTCGCAGTACTATTATTGTGTTAATCTCGCAGTACTATTACTGTGTTAATCTCGGTGTACTATTACTGTGTTAATCTCGGTGTACTATTATTGTAGTTAATCTCGGTGTACTATTATTGTAGTTAATCTCGGTGTACTACTACTGTGTTAATCTCGGTGTACTATTACTGTGTTAATCTCGGTGTACTATTATTGTAGTTAATCTCGGTGTGCTACTACTGTGTTAATCTCGGTGTACTATTATTGTGTTAAATGCGGTGTACTATTACTGTGTTAATGTCGGTGTACTATTATTGTGTTAATCTCGGTGTACTATTAATGTAGTTAACCTCGGTGTACTATTATTGTAGTTAATCTCGGTGTACTACTACTGTGTTAATCTCGGTGTACTATTACTGTGTTAATCTCGGTGTACTATTATTGTAGTTAATCTCGGAGTACTATTATTGTAGTTAATCTCGGTGTACTATTACTGTGTTAATCTCGTTGTTATTATTATTGTAGTTAATCTCGCAGTACTATTACTGTGTTAATCTCGGTGTTACTATTATTGTAGTTATTCTGGCAGTACTATTACTGTGTTAATCTCGGTGTTACTATTATTGTAGTTAATCTCGCAGTACTATTACTGTGTTTATCTCGTTGTTACTATTATTGTAGTTAATCTCGCAGTACTATTACTGTGTTAATCTCGGTGTTGACTATCATTGTAGTTAATCTCGGTGTACTATTACTGTGTTAATTTCGGTGTTACTATTATTGTAGTTAATCTCGGTGTACTATTACTGTGTTAATCTCGGTGTTACTATTATTGTAGTTAATCTCGCAGTACTATTACTGTGTTCATCTCGGTGTTACTATTATTGTAGTTAATCTCGCAGTACTATTACTGTGTTAATCTCGGTGTTACTATTATTGTAGTTAATCTCGGTGTACTATTACTGTGTTCATCTCGGTGTTAGTATTATTGTAGTTAATCTCGGTGTACTATTGCTGTGTTAATCTCGGTGTTACTATTATTGTAGTTAATCTCGCAGTACTATTACTGTGTTCATCTCGGTGTTACTATTATTGTAGTTAATCTCGCAGTACTATTACTGTGTTAATCTCGTATTACTATTATTGTAGTTAATCTCGGTGTACTATTACTGTGTTAATCTCGGTATTACTATTATTGTAGTTAATCTCGGTGTACTATTACTGTGTTAATCTCGGTGTTACTATTATTGTAGTTAATCTCGCAGTAGTATTACTGTGTTAATCTCGGTATTACTATTATTGTAGTTAATCTCGGTGTACTATTACTGTGTTAATCTCGGTGTTACTATTATTGTAGTTAATCTCGCAGTACTATTACTGTGTTAATCTCGGTGTTACTATTATTGTAGTTAATCTCGCAGTACTATTACTGTGTTAATTTCGGTGTTACTATTATTGTAGTTAATTTCGGTGTACTATTACTGTGTTAATCTCGGTATTACTCTTATTGTAGTTAATCTCGGTGTACTATTACTGTGTTAATCTCGGTGTTACTATTATTGTAGTTAATCTCGCAGTACTATTACTGTCTTAATCTCGGTATTACTATTATTGTAGTTAATCTCGGTGTACTATTACTGTGTTAATCTCGGTGTTACTATTATTGTAGTTAATCTCGCAGTACTATTACTGTGTTAATCTCGGTGTTACTATTATTGTAGTTAATCTCGCAGTACTATTACTGTGTTAATTTCGGTGTTACTATTATTGTAGTTAATCTCGGTGTACTATTACTGTGTTCATCTCGGTATTACTATTATTGTAGTTAATCTCGGTATACTATTACTGTGTTAATCTCGGTGTTACTGTTATTGTAGTTAATCTCGGTGTACTATTATTGTAGTTAATCTCGGTGTACTACTACTGTGTTAATCTCGGTGTACTATTACTTGTTAATCTCGGTGTACTATTACTATGTTAATCTCGGTGTACTATTACTGTGTTAATCTCGGTGTACTATTATTGTAGTTAATCTCGGTGTGCTATTATTGTAGTTAATGTCGGTCTACTACTACTCTGTTAATCTCGGTGTACTATTATTGTGTTAATCTCGGTGTTACTATTACTGTGTTAATCTCGGTGTACTATTATCGTAGTTAATCTCGGTGTACTATTACTGTGTTAATCTCGGTGTACTACTACTGTGTTAATCTCGGTGTACTATTATTGTAGTTAATCTCGGTGTACTACTACTGTGTTTATCTCGTTGTTACTATTATTGTAGTTAATCTCGCAGTACTATTACTGTGTTAATCTCGGTGTTACTATTATTGTAGTTAATCTCGCAGTACTATTACTGTGTTAATCTCGGTGTTACTATTATTGTAGTTAATCTCGCAGTACTATTACTGTGTTAATCTCGGTATTACTATTATTGTAGTTAATCTCGGTGTACTATTACTGTGTTAATCTCGGTGTGACTATTATTGTAGCTAATCTCGCAGTACTATTACTGTGTTAATCTCGGTGTTACTATTATTGTAGTTAATCTCGCAGTACTATTACTGTGTTAATCTCGGTGTTGACTATCATTGTAGTTAATCTCGGTGTACTATTACTGTGTTAATTTCGGTGTTACTATTATTGTAGTTAATCTCGGTGTACTATTACTGTGTTACTCTCGGTGTTACTATTATTGTAGTTAATCTCGGTGTACTATTATTGTAGTTAATCTCGGTGTACTACTACTGTGTTAATCTCGGTGTACTATTACTGTGTTAATCTCGGTGTTACTATTACTGTGTTAATCTCGGTGTACTATTACTGTGTTAATCTCGGTGTTACTATTATTGTAGTTAATCTCGGTGTTACTATTATTGTAGTTAATCTCGCAGTACTATTACTGTGTTAATCTCGGTGTTACTATTATTGTAGTTAATCTCGCAGTACTATTACTGTGTTAATCTCGGTGTTACTATTATTGTAGTTAATCTCGCAGTACTATTACTGTGTTAATCTCGGTGTTGACTATCATTGTAGTTAATCTCGGTGTACTATTACTGTGTTAATTTCGGTGTTACTATTATTGTAGTTAATCTCGGTGTACTATTACTGTGTTACTCTCGGTGTTACTATTATTGTAGTTAATCTCGGTGTACTATTATTGTAGTTAATCTCGGTGTACTATTATTGTAGTTAATCTCGGTGTACTACTACTGTGTTAATCTCGGTGTACTATTACTGTGTTAATCTCGGTGTTACTATTACTGTGTTAATCTCGGTGTACTATTACTGTGTTAATCTCGGTGTACTATTACTGTGTTACTCTCGGTGTTACTATTATTGTAGTTAATCTCGGTGTACTACTACTGTGTTAATCTCGGTGTACTACTACTGTGTTAATCTCGGTGTACTACTACTGTGTTAATCTCGGTGTACTATTACTGTGTTAATCTCGGTGTTACTATTATTGTAGTTCATCTCGGTGTTACTATTATTGTAGTTAATCTCGGTGTTACTATTATTGTAGTTAATCTCGGTGTACTATTATTGTAGTTAATCTCGGTGTACTACTACTGTGTTAATCTCGGTGTACTATTACTTGTTAACCTCGGTGTACTATTACTATGTTAATCTCGGTGTACTATTACTGTGTTAATCTCGGTGTACTATTATTGTAGTTAATCTCGGTGTGCTATTATTGTAGTTAATCTCGCAGTACTATTACTATGTTAATCTCGGTGTACTACTACTGTGTTAATCTCGGTGTACTATTATTGTAGTTAATCTCGGTGTACTACTACTGTGTTAATCTCGGTGTACTATTACTGTGTTAATCTCGGTGTACTATTATTGTGTTAATCTCGGTGTACTACTACTGTGTTAATCTCGGTGTACTACTACTGTGTTAATCTCGGTATTACTATTATTGTAGTTAATATCGGTGTACTATTATTGTAGTTAATCTCGCAGTACTATTACTGTGTTAATCTCGGTATTACTATTATTGTAGTTAATCTCGGTGTACTATTATTGTGTTAATCTCGGTGTACTACTACTGTGTTAATCTCGGTGTTACTATTATTGTAGTTAACCTCGGTGTACTATTATTGTAGTTAATCTCGCAGTACTATTACTATGTTAATCGCGGTGTACTACTACTGTGTTAATCTCGGTGTTACTATTATTGTGTTAATCTCGGTGTACTACTACTGTGTTAATCTCGGTATTACTACTATTGTAGTTAATCTCGGTGTACTACTACTGTGTTAATCTCGGTATTACTATTATTGTAGTTAATCTCGGTGTACTATTATTGTAGTTAATCTCGCAGTACTATTACTATGTTAATCTCGGTGTACTACAACTGTGTTAATCTCGGTATTACTATTATTGTAGTTAATCTCGGTGTGCTATTATTGTGTTGATCTCGGTGTACTACTACTGTGTTAATCTCGGTGTTACTGTTATTGTAGTTAATCTCGGTGTACTACTACTGTGTTAATCTCGGTATTACTATTATTGTAGTTAATCTCGGTGTACTATTATTGTGTTAATCTCGGTGTACTACTACTGTGTTAATCTCGGTGTACTATTATTGTGTTAATCTCGGTGTTACTATTATTGTAGTTAATCTCGGTGTACTATTATTGTAGTTAATCTCGGTGTACTACTACTGTGTTAATCTCGGTGTACTATTACTGTGTTAATCTCGGTGTACTATTACTATGTTAATCTCGGTGAACTATTACTGTGTTAATCTCGGTGTACTATTATTGTAGTTAATCTCGGTGTGCTATTATTGTAGTTAATCTCGGTGTACTTCTACTGTGTTAATCTCGGTGTACTATTATTGTGTTAATCTCGGTGTACTATTACTGTGTTAATCTCGGTGTACTATTACTGTGTTAATCTCGGTGTACTATTATTGTAGTTAATCTCGGTGTGCTATTATTGTAGTTAATCTCGGTGTACTACTACTGTGTTAATCTCGGTGTACTATTATTGTGTTAATCTCGGTGTTACTATTACTGTGTTAATCTCGGTGTACTATTATTGTGTTAATCTCGGTGTACTATTACTGTAGTTAATCTCGGTGTACTATTACTGTGTTAATCTCGGTGTACTATTACTGTGTTAATCTCGGTGTACTATTATTGTAGTTAATCTCGGTGTGCTATTATTGTGTTAATCTCGGTGTACTATTACTGTGTTAATCTCGGTGTTACTATTATTGTAGTTAATCTCGGTGTACTATTACTGTGTTAATCTCGGTGTTACTATTATTGCAGTTAATCTCGGTGTACTATTACTGTGTTAATCTCGGTGTTACTATTATTGTAGTTAATCTCGGTGTACTATTACTGTGTTAATCTCGTTGTTATTATTATTGTAGTTAATCTCGCAGTACTATTACTGTGTTAATCTCGGTGTTACTATTATTGTAGTTAATCTCGGTGTTACTATTATTGTAGTTAATCTCGGTGTACTATTATTGTAGTTAATCTGGGTGTACTACTACTGTGTTAATCTCGGTGTTACTATTATTGTAGTTAATCTGGGTGTACTATTACTGTGTTAATCTCGGTGTTACTATTATTGCAGTTAATCTCGGTGTGCTATTATTGTGTTAATCTCGGTGTTACTATTATTGTAGTTAATCTCGGTGTGCTATTATTGTGTTAATCTCGTTGTTATTATTATTGTAGTTAATCTCGCAGTACTATTATTGTGTTAATCTCGGTGTTACTATTATTGTAGTTAATCTCGGTGTACTATTATTGTAGTTAATCTGGGTGTACTACTACTGTGTTAATCTCGGTGTTACTATTATTGTAGTTAATCTGGGTGTACTATTACTGTGTTAATCTCGTTGTTACTATTATTGTAGTTAATCTCGGTGTACTATTACTGTGTTAATCTCGTTGTTATTATTATTGTAGTTAATCTCGCAGTACTATTACTGTGTTAATCTCGGTGTTACTATTATTGTAGTTAATCTCGGTGTTACTATTATTGTAGTTAATCTTGGTGTACTATTATTGTAGTTAATCTGGGTGTACTACTACTGTGTTAATCTCGGTGTTACTATTATTGTAGTTAATCTGGGTGTACTATTACTGTGTTAATCTCGGTGTTACTATTATTGTAGTTAATCTCGGTGTACTATTACTGTGTTAATCTCGGTGTTACTATTATTGTAGTTAATCTCGGTGTTACTATTATTGTAGTTAATCTCGGTGTGCTATTACTGTGTTAATTTCGGTGTTACTATTATTGTAGTTAATCTCGGTGTGCTATTATTGTAGTTAATCTCGGTGTACTACTACTGTGTTAATCTCGGTGTACTATTATTGTGTTAATCTCGGTGTTACTATTACTGTGTTAATCTCGGTGTACTATTACTGTGTTAATTTCGGTGTTACTATTATTGTAGTTAATCTCGTTGTACTATTACTGTGTTAATCTCGGTGTTACTATTATTCTAGTTAATCTCGCAGTACTATTACTGTGTTCATCTCGGTGTTACTATTATTGTAGTTAAACTCGGTGTACTATTATTGTAGTTAATCTCGGTGTACTATTATTGTAGTTAATCTCGGTGTACTACTACTGTGTTAATCTCGGTGTACTATTACTGTGTTAATCTGGGTGTACTATTATTGTAGTTAATCTCGGTGTACTACTACTGTGTTAATCTCGGTGTACTATTACTGTGTTAATCTCGGTGAACTATTATTGTAGTTAATCTCGGAGTACTATTATTGTAGTTAATCTCGGTGTACTATTACTATGTTAATCTCGGTGTACTACTACTGTGATAATCTCGGTGTACTATTATTGTAGTTAATCTCGGTGTACTATTATTGTAGTTAATCTCGGTGTACTATTATTGTAGTTAATCTGGGTGTACTACTACTGTGTTAATCTCGGTGTTACTATTATTGTAGTTAATCTCGGTGTACTACTACTGTGTTAATCTCGGTGTACTACTAATGTGTTAATCCCGGTGTTACTATTATTGTAGTTAATCCCGCAGTACTATTACTATGTTAATCTCGGTTTACTACTACTGTGTTAATCTCGGTGTTACTATTATTGTAGTTAATCTCGGTGTACTATTATTGTAGTTAATCTCGGTGTTACCATTATTGTAGTTAATCTCGGTGTACTATTATTGTAGTTAATCTCGGTGTTACTATTATTGTAGTTAATCTCGGTGTACTACTACTGTGTTAATCTCGGTGTTACTATTATTGTAGTTAATCTCGGTGTACTACTACTGTGTTAATCTCGGTGTTACTATTATTGTAGTTAATCTCGTTGTACTATTATTGTGTTAATCTCGGTGTACTAGTATTGTAGTTAATCTCTGTGTGCTATTACTGTGTTAATCTCGGTGTACTACTACTGTGTTAATCTCGGTGTACTACTACTGTGTGCATCTCGGTGTTACTATTATTGTAGTTAATCTCGGTGTGCTATTATTGTAGTTAATCTCGGTGTACTACTACTGTGTTAATCTCGGTGTACTATTATTGTGTTAATCTCGGTGTTACTATTACTGTGTTAATCTCGGTGTACTATTATCGTAGTTAATCTCGGTGTACTATTACTGTGTTAATCTCGCAGTACTATTACTGTGTTAATCTCGGTGTACTATTATTGTAGTTAATCTCGGTGTGCTACTACTGTGTTAATCTCGGTGTACTATTATTGTAGTTAATCTCGGTGTACTATTACTGTGTTAATCGCGGTGTACTATTATTGTAGTTAATCTCGGTGTACTATTATTGTAGTTAATCTCGGTGTACTACTTCTGTGTTAATCTCGGTGTACTATTACTGTGTTAATCTCGGTGTACTATTATTGTAGTTAATCTCGGTGTTACTATTACTGTGTTAATCTCGGTGTTACTATTATTGTAGTTAATCTCGGTTTACTACTACTGTGTTAATCTCGGTGTTACTATTACTGTGTTAATCTCGGTGTTACTATTATTGTAGTTAATCTCGGTTTACTACTACTGTGTTAATCTCGGTGTTACTATTATTGTAGTTAATCTCGGTGTACTATTATTGTAGTTAATCTCGGTGTACTACTTCTGTGTTAATCTCGGTGTACTATTACTGTGTTAATCTCGGTGTACTATTATTGTAGTTAATCTCGGTGTGCTACTACTGTGTTAATCTCGGTGTACTATTATTGTGTTAATCTCGGTGTTACTATTATTGTAGTTAATCTCGGTGTACTACTACTGTGTTAATCTCGGTGTTACTATTATTGTGTTAATCTCGGTGTTACTATTATTGTAGTTAATCTCGGTGTACTACTACTGTGTTAATCTCGGTGTACTACTACTGTGTTAATATCGGTGTACTATTATTGTGTTAATCGCGGTGTGCTATTACTGTGTTAATCTCGGTGTTACTATTATTGTAGTTAATCTCGGTGTTACTATTACTGTGTTAATCTCGGTGTACTACTACTGTGTTAATCTCGGTGTACTACTACTGTGTTAATCTCGGTATTACTATTATTGTAGTTAATCTCGCAGTACTATTACTATGTTAATCTCGGTGTACTACTACTGTGTTAATCTCGGTGTTACTATTATTGTAGTTAATCTCGGTGTACTATTATTGTGTTAATCTCGGTGTACTACTACTGTGTTAATATCGGTGTACTATTATTGTGTTAATCGCGGTGTGCTATTACTGTGTTAATCTCGGTGTTACAATTATTGTAGTTAATCTCGGTGTTACTATTACTGTGTTAATCTCGGTGTACTACTACTGTGTTAATCTCGGTGTACTACTACTGTGTTAATCTCGGTATTACTATTATTGTAGTTAATCTCGCAGTACTATTACTATGTTAATCTCGGTGTACTATTACTGTGTTAATCTCGGTGTACTATTATTGTAGTTAATCTCGGTGTGCTACTACTGTGTTAATCTCGGTGTACTATTATTGTGTTAATCTCGGTGTTACTATTATTGTAGTTAATCTCGGTGTACTACTACTGTGTTAATCTCGGTGTTACTATTATTGTGTTAATCTCGGTGTTACTATTATTGTAGTTAATCTCGGTGTACTACTACTGTGTTAATCTCGGTGTACTACTACTGTGTTAATATCGGTGTACTATTATTGTAGTTAATCTCGGTGTACTACTTCTGTGTTAATCTCGGTGTACTATTACTGTGTTAATCTCGGTGTACTATTATTGTAGTTAATCTCGGTGTGCTACTACTGTGTTAATCTCGGTGTACTATTATTGTGTTAATCTCGGTGTTACTATTATTGTAGTTAATCTCGGTGTACTACTACTGTGTTAATCTCGGTGTTACTATTATTGTGTTAATCTCGGTGTTACTATTATTGTAGTTAATCTCGGTGTACTACTACTGTGTTAATCTCGGTGTACTACTACTGTGTTAATATCGGTGTACTATTATTGTGTTAATCGCGGTGTGCTATTACTGTGTTAATCTCGGTGTTACTATTATTGTAGTTAATCTCGGTGTTACTATTACTGTGTTAATCTCGGTGTACTACTACTGTGTTAATCTCGGTGTACTACTACTGTGTTAATCTCGGTGTACTATTATTGTGTTAATCTCGGTGTTACTATTATTGTAGTTAATCTCGGTGTGCTACTACTGTGTTAATCTCGGTGTTACTATTATTGTGTTAATCTCGGTGTTACTATTATTGTAGTTAATCTCGGTGTACTACTACTGTGTTAATCTCGGTGTACTACTACTGTGTTAATATCGGTGTACTATTATTGTAGTTAATCTCGGTGTACTACTTCTGTGTTAATCTCGGTGTACTATTACTGTGTTAATCTCGGTGTACTATTATTGTAGTTAATCTCGGTGTGCTACTACTGTGTTAATCTCGGTGTACTATTATTGTGTTAATCTCGGTGTTACTATTATTGTAGTTAATCTCGGTGTACTACTACTGTGTTAATCTCGGTGTTACTATTATTGTGTTAATCTCGGTGTTACTATTATTGTAGTTAATCTCGGTGTACTACTACTGTGTTAATCTCGGTGTACTACTACTGTGTTAATATCGGTGTACTATTATTGTGTTAATCGCGGTGTGCTATTACTGTGTTAATCTCGGTGTTACTATTATTGTAGTTAATCTCGGTGTTACTATTACTGTGTTAATCTCGGTGTACTACTACTGTGTTAATCTCGGTGTACTACTACTGTGTTAATCTCGGTGTACTATTATTGTGTTAATCTCGGTGTTACTATTATTGTAGTTAATCTCGGTGTACTACTACTGTGTTAATCTCGGTGTTACTATTATTGTGTTAATCTCGGTGTTACTATTATTGTAGTTAATCTCGGTGTACTACTACTGTGTTAATCTCGGTGTACTACTACTGTGTTAATATCGGTGTACTATTATTGTGTTAATCGCGGTGTGCTATTACTGTGTTAATCTCGGTGTTACAATTATTGTAGTTAATCTCGGTGTTACTATTACTGTGTTAATCTCGGTGTACTACTACTGTGTTAATCTCGGTGTACTACTACTGTGTTAATCTCGGTATTACTATTATTGTAGTTAATCTCGCAGTACTATTACTATGTTAATCTCGGTGTACTACTACTGTGTTAATCTCGGTGTTACTATTATTGTAGTTAATCTCGGTGTACTATTATTGTAGTTAATCTCGCAGTACTATTACTATGTTAATCTCGGTGTACTACTACTGTGTTAATATCGGTGTACTATTATTGTGTTAATCGCGGTGTGCTATTACTGTGTTAATCTCGGTGTTACTATTATTGTAGTTAATCTCGCAGTACTATTACTATGTTAATCTCGGTGTACTACTACTGTGTTAATCTCGGTGTACTATTATTGTAGTTAATCTCGGTGTGCTATTATTGTAGTTAATCTCGGTGTACTACTACTGTGTTAATCTCGGTGTTACTATTATTGTGTTAATCTCGGTGTACTATTATTGTAGTTAATCTCGGTGTGCTATTACTGTGTTAATGTCGGTGT
The DNA here is from genome assembly GCF_040414725.1 of Anabrus simplex. NCBI lineage: Eukaryota > Metazoa > Arthropoda > Insecta > Orthoptera > Tettigoniidae > Anabrus > Anabrus simplex. The sequence continues at coordinate 83,402,537 of NC_090276.1, read as the reverse complement.
ACTATTACTGTGTTAATCTCGGTGTACTACTACTCTGTTAATCTCGGTGTACTATTATTGTAGTTAATCTCGGTGTACTATTATTGTGTTAATCTCGGTGTACTATTACTGTGTTAATCTCGGTGTACTATTATTGTAGTTAATCTCGGTGTACTATTACTGTGTTAATGTCGGTGTACTATTACTGTGTTAATCTCGGTGTACTACTACTCTGTTAATCTCGGTGTACTATTATTGTAGTTAATCTCGGTGTACTATTATTGTGTTAATCTCGGTGTACTATTACTGTGTTAATCTCGGTGTACTATTATTGTAGTTAATCTCGGTGTACTACTACTGTGTTAATCTCGGTGTACTATTATTGTAGTTAATCTCGGTGTACTACTACTGTGTTAATCTCGGTGTACTATTACTGTGTTAATCTCGGTGTACTATTATTGTGTTAATCTCGGTGTTACTATTATTGTGTTAATCTCGGTGTACTATTATTGTAGTTAAACTCGGTGTGCTATTATTGTGTTAATCTCGGTGTACTATTATTGTAGTTAATCTCGGTGTACTATTACTGTGTTAATCTCGCAGTACTATTATTGTGTTAATCTCGGTGTACTATTACTGTGTTAATCTCGGTGTTACTATTATTGTAGTTAATCTCGCAGTACTATTACTGTGTTAATTTCGGTGTTACTATTACTGTGTTAATCTCGGTCTACTATTATTGTGTTAATCTCGGTGTTACTATTACTGAGTTAATCTCGGTGTACTATTATTGTGTTAATCTCGGTGTGCTATTACTGTGTTAATCTCGGTGTTACTATTACTGTGTTAATCTCGGTGTTACTATTACTGTGTTAATCTCGGTCTACTATTATTGTGTTAATCTCGGTGTTACTATTACTGAGTTAATCTCGGTGTACTATTACTGTGTTAATCTCGCAGTACTATTATTGTGTTAATCTCGCAGTACTATTACTGTGTTAATCTCGGTGTACTATTACTGTGTTAATCTCGGTGTACTATTATTGTAGTTAATCTCGGTGTACTATTATTGTAGTTAATCTCGGTGTACTACTACTGTGTTAATCTCGGTGTACTATTACTGTGTTAATCTCGGTGTACTATTATTGTAGTTAATCTCGGTGTGCTACTACTGTGTTAATCTCGGTGTACTATTATTGTGTTAAATGCGGTGTACTATTACTGTGTTAATGTCGGTGTACTATTATTGTGTTAATCTCGGTGTACTATTAATGTAGTTAACCTCGGTGTACTATTATTGTAGTTAATCTCGGTGTACTACTACTGTGTTAATCTCGGTGTACTATTACTGTGTTAATCTCGGTGTACTATTATTGTAGTTAATCTCGGAGTACTATTATTGTAGTTAATCTCGGTGTACTATTACTGTGTTAATCTCGTTGTTATTATTATTGTAGTTAATCTCGCAGTACTATTACTGTGTTAATCTCGGTGTTACTATTATTGTAGTTAATCTGGCAGTACTATTACTGTGTTAATCTCGGTGTTACTATTATTGTAGTTAATCTCGCAGTACTATTACTGTGTTTATCTCGTTGTTACTATTATTGTAGTTAATCTCGCAGTACTATTACTGTGTTAATCTCGGTGTTGACTATCATTGTAGTTAATCTCGGTGTACTATTACTGTGTTAATTTCGGTGTTACTATTATTGTAGTTAATCTCGGTGTACTATTACTGTGTTAATCTCGGTGTTACTATTATTGTAGTTAATCTCGCAGTACTATTACTGTGTTCATCTCGGTGTTACTATTATTGTAGTTAATCTCGCAGTACTATTACTGTGTTAATCTCGGTGTTACTATTATTGTAGTTAATCTCGGTGTACTATTACTGTGTTCATCTCGGTGTTAGTATTATTGTAGTTAATCTCGGTGTACTATTGCTGTGTTAATCTCGGTGTTACTATTATTGTAGTTAATCTCGCAGTACTATTACTGTGTTCATCTCGGTGTTACTATTATTGTAGTTAATCTCGCAGTACTATTACTGTGTTAATCTCGTATTACTATTATTGTAGTTAATCTCGGTGTACTATTACTGTGTTAATCTCGGTATTACTATTATTGTAGTTAATCTCGGTGTACTATTACTGTGTTAATCTCGGTGTTACTATTATTGTAGTTAATCTCGCAGTAGTATTACTGTGTTAATCTCGGTATTACTATTATTGTAGTTAATCTCGGTGTACTATTACTGTGTTAATCTCGGTGTTACTATTATTGTAGTTAATCTCGCAGTACTATTACTGTGTTAATCTCGGTGTTACTATTATTGTAGTTAATCTCGCAGTACTATTACTGTGTTAATTTCGGTGTTACTATTATTGTAGTTAATTTCGGTGTACTATTACTGTGTTAATCTCGGTATTACTCTTATTGTAGTTAATCTCGGTGTACTATTACTGTGTTAATCTCGGTGTTACTATTATTGTAGTTAATCTCGCAGTACTATTACTGTCTTAATCTCGGTATTACTATTATTGTAGTTAATCTCGGTGTACTATTACTGTGTTAATCTCGGTGTTACTATTATTGTAGTTAATCTCGCAGTACTATTACTGTGTTAATCTCGGTGTTACTATTATTGTAGTTAATCTCGCAGTACTATTACTGTGTTAATTTCGGTGTTACTATTATTGTAGTTAATCTCGGTGTACTATTACTGTGTTCATCTCGGTATTACTATTATTGTAGTTAATCTCGGTATACTATTACTGTGTTAATCTCGGTGTTACTGTTATTGTAGTTAATCTCGGTGTACTATTATTGTAGTTAATCTCGGTGTACTACTACTGTGTTAATCTCGGTGTACTATTACTTGTTAATCTCGGTGTACTATTACTATGTTAATCTCGGTGTACTATTACTGTGTTAATCTCGGTGTACTATTATTGTAGTTAATCTCGGTGTGCTATTATTGTAGTTAATGTCGGTCTACTACTACTCTGTTAATCTCGGTGTACTATTATTGTGTTAATCTCGGTGTTACTATTACTGTGTTAATCTCGGTGTACTATTATCGTAGTTAATCTCGGTGTACTATTACTGTGTTAATCTCGGTGTACTACTACTGTGTTAATCTCGGTGTACTATTATTGTAGTTAATCTCGGTGTACTACTACTGTGTTTATCTCGTTGTTACTATTATTGTAGTTAATCTCGCAGTACTATTACTGTGTTAATCTCGGTGTTACTATTATTGTAGTTAATCTCGCAGTACTATTACTGTGTTAATCTCGGTATTACTATTATTGTAGTTAATCTCGGTGTACTATTACTGTGTTAATCTCGGTGTGACTATTATTGTAGCTAATCTCGCAGTACTATTACTGTGTTAATCTCGGTGTTACTATTATTGTAGTTAATCTCGCAGTACTATTACTGTGTTAATCTCGGTGTTGACTATCATTGTAGTTAATCTCGGTGTACTATTACTGTGTTAATTTCGGTGTTACTATTATTGTAGTTAATCTCGGTGTACTATTACTGTGTTACTCTCGGTGTTACTATTATTGTAGTTAATCTCGGTGTACTATTATTGTAGTTAATCTCGGTGTACTACTACTGTGTTAATCTCGGTGTACTATTACTGTGTTAATCTCGGTGTTACTATTACTGTGTTAATCTCGGTGTACTATTACTGTGTTAATCTCGGTGTTACTATTATTGTAGTTAATCTCGGTGTTACTATTATTGTAGTTAATCTCGCAGTACTATTACTGTGTTAATCTCGGTGTTACTATTATTGTAGTTAATCTCGCAGTACTATTACTGTGTTAATCTCGGTGTTACTATTATTGTAGTTAATCTCGCAGTACTATTACTGTGTTAATCTCGGTGTTGACTATCATTGTAGTTAATCTCGGTGTACTATTACTGTGTTAATTTCGGTGTTACTATTATTGTAGTTAATCTCGGTGTACTATTACTGTGTTACTCTCGGTGTTACAATTATTGTAGTTAATCTCGGTGTACTATTATTGTAGTTAATCTCGGTGTACTATTATTGTAGTTAATCTCGGTGTACTACTACTGTGTTAATCTCGGTGTACTATTACTGTGTTAATCTCGGTGTTACTATTACTGTGTTAATCTCGGTGTACTATTACTGTGTTAATCTCGGTGTACTATTACTGTGTTACTCTCGGTGTTACTATTATTGTAGTTAATCTCGGTGTACTACTACTGTGTTAATCTCGGTGTACTACTACTGTGTTAATCTCGGTGTACTACTACTGTGTTAATCTCGGTGTACTATTACTGTGTTAATCTCGGTGTTACTATTATTGTAGTTCATCTCGGTGTTACTATTATTGTAGTTAATCTCGGTGTTACTATTATTGTAGTTAATCTCGGTGTACTATTATTGTAGTTAATCTCGGTGTACTACTACTGTGTTAATCTCGGTGTACTATTACTTGTTAACCTCGGTGTACTATTACTATGTTAATCTCGGTGTACTATTACTGTGTTAATCTCGGTGTACTATTATTGTAGTTAATCTCGGTGTGCTATTATTGTAGTTAATCTCGGTGTACTACTACTCTGTTAATCTCGGTGTACTACTACTGTGTGCATCTCGGTGTTACTATTATTGTAGTTAATCTCGGTGTGCTATTATTGTAGTTAATCTCGGTGTACTACTACTGTGTTAATCTCGGTGTACTATTATTGTGTTAATCTCGGTGTTACTATTACTGTGTTAATCTCGGTGTACTATTATCGTAGTTAATCTCGGTGTACTATTACTGTGTTAATCTCGCAGTACTATTACTGTGTTAATCGCGGTGTACTATTATTGTAGTTAATCTCGGTGTACTATTATTGTAGTTAATCTCGGTGTACTACTTCTGTGTTAATCTCGGTGTACTATTACTGTGTTAATCTCGGTGTACTATTACTGTGTTAATCTCGGTGTACTATTATTGTAGTTAATCTCGGTGTGCTACTACTGTGTTAATCTCGCTGTACTATTACTGTGTTAATCTCGGTGTACTATTACTGTGTTAATCTCGGTGTTACTATTACTGTGTTAATCTCGGTGTTACTATTATTGTGTTAATCTCGGTGTTACTATTATTGTAGTTAATCTCGGTGTTACTATTATTGTAGTTAATCTCGGTGTGCTACTACTGTGTTAATCTCGGTGTACTATTACTGTGTTAATCTCGGTGTACTATTACTGTGTTAATCTCGGTGTACTACTACTGTGTTAATCTCGGTGTTACTATTATTGTGTTAATCTCGGTGTTACTATTATTGTAGTTAATCTCGGTGTTACTATTACTGTGTTAATCTCGGTGTTACTATTATTGTAGTTAATCTCGGTGTTACTATTACTTGTTAATCTCGGTGTACTATTACTATGTTAACCTCGGTGTACTATTACTGTGTTAATCTCGGTGTACTATTATTGTAGTTAATCTCGGTGTGCTATTATTGTAGTTAATCTCGGTGTACTACTACTCTGTTAATCTCGGTGTACTATTATTGTGTTAATCTCGGTGTACTATTACTGTGTTAATCTCGGTGTACTATTATCGTAGTTAATCTCAGTGTACTATTACTGTGTTAATCTCGGTGTACTACTACTGTGTTAATCTCGGTGTACTATTATTGTAGTTAATCTCGGTGTACTACTACTGTGTTTATCTCGGTGTTACTATTACTGTGTTAATCTCGGTGTTACTATTATTGTAGTTAATCTCGGTGTTACTATTACTGTGTTAATCTCGGTGTACTACTACTGTGTTAATCTCGGTGTTACTATTATTGTAGTTAATCTCGGTGTACTATTACTGTGTTAATCTCGGTGTACTACTACTGTGTTAATCTCGGTGTACTATTATTGTAGTTAATCTCGGTGTACTACTACTGTGTTAATCTCGGTGTACTATTACTGTGTTAATCTCGGTGTACTATTATTGTGTTAATCTCGGTGTACTACTACTGTGTTAATCTCGGTGTACTACTACTGTGTTAATCTCGGTATTACTATTATTGTAGTTAATATCGGTGTACTATTATTGTAGTTAATCTCGCAGTACTATTACTATGTTAATCTCGGTGTACTACTACTGTGTTAATCTCGGTGTACTATTATTGTAGTTAATCTCGGTGTACTACTACTGTGTTAATCTCGGTGTACTATTACTGTGTTAATCTCGGTGTACTATTATTGTGTTAATCTCGGTGTACTACTACTGTGTTAATCTCGGTGTACTACTACTGTGTTAATCTCGGTATTACTATTATTGTAGTTAATATCGGTGTACTATTATTGTAGTTAATCTCGCAGTACTATTACTGTGTTAATCTCGGTATTACTATTATTGTAGTTAATCTCGGTGTACTATTATTGTGTTAATCTCGGTGTACTACTACTGTGTTAATCTCGGTGTTACTATTATTGTAGTTAACCTCGGTGTACTATTATTGTAGTTAATCTCGCAGTACTATTACTATGTTAATCGCGGTGTACTACTACTGTGTTAATCTCGGTGTTACTATTATTGTGTTAATCTCGGTGTACTATTACTGTGTTAATCTCGGTATTACTACTATTGTAGTTAATCTCGGTGTACTACTACTGTGTTAATCTCGGTATTACTATTATTGTAGTTAATCTCGGTGTACTATTATTGTAGTTAATCTCGCAGTACTATTACTATGTTAATCTCGGTGTACTACAACTGTGTTAATCTCGGTATTACTATTATTGTAGTTAATCTCGGTGTGCTATTATTGTGTTGATCTCGGTGTACTACTACTGTGTTAATCTCGGTGTTACTGTTATTGTAGTTAATCTCGGTGTACTACTACTGTGTTAATCTCGGTATTACTATTATTGTAGTTAATCTCGGTGTACTATTATTGTGTTAATCTCGGTGTACTACTACTGTGTTAATCTCGGTGTACTATTATTGTGTTAATCTCGGTGTTACTATTATTGTAGTTAATCTCGGTGTACTATTATTGTAGTTAATCTCGGTGTACTACTACTGTGTTAATCTCGGTGTACTATTACTGTGTTAATCTCGGTGTACTATTACTATGTTAATCTCGGTGAACTATTACTGTGTTAATCTCGGTGTACTATTATTGTAGTTAATCTCGGTGTGCTATTATTGTAGTTAATCTCGGTGTACTTCTACTGTGTTAATCTCGGTGTACTATTATTGTGTTAATCTCGGTGTACTATTACTGTGTTAATCTCGGTGTACTATTACTGTGTTAATCTCGGTGTACTATTATTGTAGTTAATCTCGGTGTGCTATTATTGTAGTTAATCTCGGTGTACTACTACTGTGTTAATCTCGGTGTACTATTATTGTGTTAATCTCGGTGTTACTATTACTGTGTTAATCTCGGTGTACTATTATTGTGTTAATCTCGGTGTACTATTACTGTAGTTAATCTCGGTGTACTATTACTGTGTTAATCTCGGTGTACTATTACTGTGTTAATCTCGGTGTACTATTATTGTAGTTAATCTCGGTGTGCTATTATTGTGTTAATCTCGGTGTACTATTACTGTGTTAATCTCGGTGTTACTATTATTGTAGTTAATCTCGGTGTACTATTACTGTGTTAATCTCGGTGTTACTATTATTGCAGTTAATCTCGGTGTACTATTACTGTGTTAATCTCGGTGTTACTATTATTGTAGTTAATCTCGGTGTACTATTACTGTGATAATCTCGTTGTTATTATTATTGTAGTTAATCTCGCAGTACTATTACTGTGTTAATCTCGGTGTTACTATTATTGTAGTTAATCTCGGTGTTACTATTATTGTAGTTAATCTCGGTGTACTATTATTGTAGTTAATCTGGGTGTACTACTACTGTGTTAATCTCGGTGTTACTATTATTGTAGTTAATCTGGGTGTACTATTACTGTGTTAATCTCGGTGTTACTATTATTGCAGTTAATCTCGGTGTGCTATTATTGTGTTAATCTCGGTGTTACTATTATTGTAGTTAATCTCGGTGTGCTATTATTGTGTTAATCTCGTTGTTATTATTATTGTAGTTAATCTCGCAGTACTATTATTGTGTTAATCTCGGTGTTACTATTATTGTAGTTAATCTCGGTGTACTATTATTGTAGTTAATCTGGGTGTACTACTACTGTGTTAATCTCGGTGTTACTATTATTGTAGTTAATCTGGGTGTACTATTACTGTGTTAATCTCGTTGTTACTATTATTGTAGTTAATCTCGGTGTACTATTACTGTGTTAATCTCGTTGTTATTATTATTGTAGTTAATCTCGCAGTACTATTACTGTGTTAATCTCGGTGTTACTATTATTGTAGTTAATCTCGGTGTTACTATTATTGTAGTTAATCTTGGTGTACTATTATTGTAGTTAATCTGGGTGTACTACTACTGTGTTAATCTCGGTGTTACTATTATTGTAGTTAATCTGGGTGTACTATTACTGTGTTAATCTCGGTGTTACTATTATTGTAGTTAATCTCGGTGTACTATTACTGTGTTAATCTCGGTGTTACTATTATTGTAGTTAATCTCGGTGTTACTATTATTGTAGTTAATCTCGGTGTGCTATTACTGTGTTAATTTCGGTGTTACTATTATTGTAGTTAATCTCGGTGTGCTATTATTGTAGTTAATCTCGGTGTACTACTACTGTGTTAATCTCGGTGTACTATTATTGTGTTAATCTCGGTGTTACTATTACTGTGTTAATCTCGGTGTACTATTACTGTGTTAATTTCGGTGTTACTATTATTGTAGTTAATCTCGTTGTACTATTACTGTGTTAATCTCGGTGTTACTATTATTCTAGTTAATCTCGCAGTACTATTACTGTGTTCATCTCGGTGTTACTATTATTGTAGTTAAACTCGGTGTACTATTATTGTAGTTAATCTCGGTGTACTATTATTGTAGTTAATCTCGGTGTACTACTACTGTGTTAATCTCGGTGTACTATTACTGTGTTAATCTGGGTGTACTATTATTGTAGTTAATCTCGGTGTACTACTACTGTGTTAATCTCGGTGTACTATTACTGTGTTAATCTCGGTGAACTATTATTGTAGTTAATCTCGGAGTACTATTATTGTAGTTAATCTCGGTGTACTATTACTATGTTAATCTCGGTGTACTACTACTGTGATAATCTCGGTGTACTATTATTGTAGTTAATCTCGGTGTACTATTATTGTAGTTAATCTCGGTGTACTATTATTGTAGTTAATCTGGGTGTACTACTACTGTGTTAATCTCGGTGTTACTATTATTGTAGTTAATCTCGGTGTACTACTACTGTGTTAATCTCGGTGTACTACTAATGTGTTAATCCCGGTGTTACTATTATTGTAGTTAATCCCGCAGTACTATTACTATGTTAATCTCGGTTTACTACTACTGTGTTAATCTCGGTGTTACTATTATTGTAGTTAATCTCGGTGTACTATTATTGTAGTTAATCTCGGTGTTACCATTATTGTAGTTAATCTCGGTGTACTATTATTGTAGTTAATCTCGGTGTTACTATTATTGTAGTTAATCTCGGTGTACTACTACTGTGTTAATCTCGGTGTTACTATTATTGTAGTTAATCTCGGTGTACTACTACTGTGTTAATCTCGGTGTTACTATTATTGTAGTTAATCTCGTTGTACTATTATTGTGTTAATCTCGGTGTACTAGTATTGTAGTTAATCTCTGTGTGCTATTACTGTGTTAATCTCGGTGTACTACTACTGTGTTAATCTCGGTGTACTACTACTGTGTGCATCTCGGTGTTACTATTATTGTAGTTAATCTCGGTGTGCTACTACTGTGTTAATCTCGGTGTACTATTATTGTGTTAATCTCGGTGTTACTATTACTGTGTTAATCTCGGTGTACTATTATCGTAGTTAATCTCGGTGTACTATTACTGTGTTAATCTCGCAGTACTATTACTGTGTTAATCTCGGTGTACTATTATTGTAGTTAATCTCGGTGTGCTACTACTGTGTTAATCTCGGTGTACTATTATTGTAGTTAATCTCGGTGTACTATTACTGTGTTAATCGCGGTGTACTATTATTGTAGTTAATCTCGGTGTACTATTATTGTAGTTAATCTCGGTGTACTACTTCTGTGTTAATCTCGGTGTACTATTACTGTGTTAATCTCGGTGTACTATTATTGTAGTTAATCTCGGTGTTACTATTACTGTGTTAATCTCGGTGTTACTATTATTGTAGTTAATCTCGGTTTACTACTACTGTGTTAATCTCGGTGTTACTATTACTGTGTTAATCTCGGTGTTACTATTATTGTAGTTAATCTCGGTTTACTACTACTGTGTTAATCTCGGTGTTACTATTATTGTAGTTAATCTCGGTGTACTATTATTGTAGTTAATCTCGGTGTACTACTTCTGTGTTAATCTCGGTGTACTATTACTGTGTTAATCTCGGTGTACTATTATTGTAGTTAATCTCGGTGTGCTACTACTGTGTTAATCTCGGTGTACTATTATTGTGTTAATCTCGGTGTTACTATTATTGTAGTTAATCTCGGTGTACTACTACTGTGTTAATCTCGGTGTTACTATTATTGTGTTAATCTCGGTGTTACTATTATTGTAGTTAATCTCGGTGTACTACTACTGTGTTAATCTCGGTGTACTACTACTGTGTTAATATCGGTGTACTATTATTGTGTTAATCGCGGTGTGCTATTACTGTGTTAATCTCGGTGTTACTATTATTGTAGTTAATCTCGGTGTTACTATTACTGTGTTAATCTCGGTGTACTACTACTGTGTTAATCTCGGTGTACTACTACTGTGTTAATCTCGGTATTACTATTATTGTAGTTAATCTCGCAGTACTATTACTATGTTAATCTCGGTGTACTACTACTGTGTTAATCTCGGTGTTACTATTATTGTAGTTAATCTCGGTGTACTACTACTGTGTTAATCTCGGTGTTACTATTATTGTAGTTAATCTCGCAGTACTATTACTATGTTAATCTCGGTGTACTACTACTGTGTTAATCTCGGTGTTACTATTATTGTAGTTAATCTCGGTGTACTATTATTGTAGTTAATCTCGCAGTACTATTACTATATTAATCTCGGTGTACTACTACTGTGTTAATCTCGGTGTTACTATTATTGTAGTTAATCTCGGTGTTACTATTACTGTGTTAATCTCGGTGTACTACTACTGTGTTAATCTCGGTGTACTACTACTGTGTTAATCTCGGTATTACTATTATTGTAGTTAATCTCGCAGTACTATTACTATGTTAATCTCGGTGTACTACTACTGTGTTAATCTCGGTGTTACTATTATTGTAGTTAATCTCGGTGTTACTATTACTGTGTTAATCTCGGTGTACTACTACTGTGTTAATCTCGGTGTACTACTACTGTGTTAATCTCGGTATTACTATTATTGTAGTTAATCTCGCAGTACTATTACTATGTTAATCTCGGTGTACTACTACTGTGTTAATCTCGGTGTTACTATTATTGTAGTTAATCTCGGTGTACTATTATTGTAGTTAATCTCGCAGTACTATTACTATATTAATCTCGGTGTACTACTACTGTGTTAATCTCGGTGTTACTATTATTGTAGTTAATCTCGGTGTACTACTACTGTGTTAATCTCGGTGTTACTATTATTGTAGTTAATCTCGGTGTACTATTACTGTGTTAATCTCGGTGTACTACTACTGTGTTAATCTCGGTGTACTATTATTGTAGTTAATCTCGGTGTGCTATTATTGTAGTTAATCTCGGTGTACTACTACTGTGTTAATCTCGGTGTACTATTATTGTGTTAATCTCGGTGTTACTATTATTGTGTTAATCTCGGTGTACTATTATTGTAGTTAATCTCGGTGTGCTATTACTGTGTTAATGTCGGTGTACTATTACTGTGTTAATCTCGGTGTACTACTACTCTGTTAATCTCGGTGTACTATTATTGTAGTTAATCTCGGTGTACTATTATTGTGTTAATCTCGGTGTACTATTACTGTGTTAATCTCGGTGTACTATTATTGTAGTTAATCTCGGTGTACTATTACTGTGTTAATGTCGGTGTACTATTACTGTGTTAATCTCGGTGTACTACTACTCTGTTAATCTCGGTGTACTATTATTGTAGTTAATCTCGGTGTACTATTATTGTGTTAATCTCGGTGTACTATTACTGTGTTAATCTCGGTGTACTATTATTGTAGTTAATCTCGGTGTACTACTACTGTGTTAATCTCGGTGTACTATTATTGTAGTTAATCTCGGTGTACTATTACTGTGTTAATCTCGGTGTACTATTACTGTGTTAATCTCGGTGTACTATTATTGTGTTAATCTCGGTGTTACTATTATTGTGTTAATCTCGGTGTACTATTATTGTAGTTAATCTCGGTGTACTATTACTGTGTTAATCTCGCAGTACTATTATTGTGTTAATCTCGGTGTACTATTATTGTGTTAATCTCGGTGTTACTATTATTGTAGTTAATCGCGGTGTGCTATTATTGTAGTTAATCTCGGTGTACTACTACTGTGTTAATCTCGCAGTACTATTATTGTGTTAATCTCGTTGTACTATTACTGTGTTAATCTCGCAGTACTATTATTGTGTTAATCTCGGTGTACTATTATTGTGTTAATCTTGGTGTACTATTATTGTAGTTAATCGCGGTGTGCTATTATTGTAGTTAATCTCGGTGTACTACTACTGTGTTAATCTCGGTGTACTATTATTGTGTTAATCTCGGTGTTACTATTACTTTGTTAATCTCGGTCTACTATTATTGTGTTAATCTCGGTGTGCTATTACTGTGTTAATCTCGGTGTTACTATTACTGTGTTAATCTCGGTGTTACTATTACTGTGTTAATCTCGGTGTACTATTATTGTGTTAATCTCGGTGTGCTATTACTGTGTTAATCTCGGTGTTACTATTACTGTGTTAATCTCGGTGTTACTATTACTGTGTTAATCTCGGTCTACTATTATTGTGTTAATCTCGGTGTTACTAATACTGAGTTAATCTCGGTGTACTATTACTGTGTTAATCTCGCAGTACTATTATTGTGTTAATCTCGCAGTACTATTACTGTGTTAATCTCGGTGTACTATTACTGTGTTAATCTCGGTGTACTATTATTGTAGTTAATCTCGGTGTACTATTATTGTAGTTAATCTCGGTGTACTACTACTGTGTTAATCTCGGTGTACTATTACTGTGTTAATCTCGGTGTACTATTATTGTAGTTAATCTCGGTGTGCTACTACTGTGTTAATCTCGGTGTACTATTATTGTGTTAAATGCGGTGTACTATTACTGTGTTAATGTCGGTGTACTATTATTGTGTTAATCTCGGTGTACTATTAATGTAGTTAACCTCGGTGTACTATTATTGTAGTTAATCTCGGTGTACTACTACTGTGTTAATCTCGGTGTACTATTACTGTGTTAATCTCGGTGTACTATTATTGTAGTTAATCTCGGAGTACTATTATTGTAGTTAATCTCGGTGTACTATTACTGTGTTAATCTCGTTGTTATTATTATTGTAGTTAATCTCGCAGTACTATTACTGTGTTAATCTCGGTGTTACTATTATTGTAGTTAATCTGGCAGTACTATTACTGTGTTAATCTCGGTGTTACTATTATTGTAGTTAATCTCGCAGTACTATTACTGTGTTTATCTCGTTGTTACTATTATTGTAGTTAATCTCGCAGTACTATTACTGTGTTAATCTCGGTGTTGACTATCATTGTAGTTAATCTCGGTGTACTATTACTGTGTTAATTTCGGTGTTACTATTATTGTAGTTAATCTCGGTGTACTATTACTGTGTTAATCTCGGTGTTACTATTATTGTAGTTAATCTCGCAGTACTATTACTGTGTTCATCTCGGTGTTACTATTATTGTAGTTAATCTCGCAGTACTATTACTGTGTTAATCTCGGTGTTACTATTATTGTAGTTAATCTCGGTGTACTATTACTGTGTTCATCTCGGTGTTAGTATTATTGTAGTTAATCTCGGTGTACTATTGCTGTGTTAATCTCGGTGTTACTGTTATTGTAGTTAATCTCGCAGTACTATTACTGTGTTCATCTCGGTGTTACTATTATTGTAGTTAATCTCGCAGTACTATTACTGTGTTAATCTCGTATTACTATTATTGTAGTTAATCTCGGTGTACTATTACTGTGTTAATCTCGGTATTACTATTATTGTAGTTAATCTCGGTGTACTATTACTGTGTTAATCTCGGTGTTACTATTATTGTAGTTAATCTCGCAGTAGTATTACTGTGTTAATCTCGGTATTACTATTATTGTAGTTAATCTCGGTGTACTATTACTGTGTTAATCTCGGTGTTACTATTATTGTAGTTAATCTCGCAGTACTATTACTGTGTTAATCTCGGTGTTACTATTATTGTAGTTAATCTCGCAGTACTATTACTGTGTTAATTTCGGTGTTACTATTATTGTAGTTAATTTCGGTGTACTATTACTGTGTTAATCTCGGTATTACTCTTATTGTAGTTAATCTCGGTGTACTATTACTGTGTTAATCTCGGTGTTACTATTATTGTAGTTAATCTCGCAGTACTATTACTGTCTTAATCTCGGTATTACTATTATTGTAGTTAATCTCGGTGTACTATTACTGTGTTAATCTCGGTGTTACTATTATTGTAGTTAATCTCGCAGTACTATTACTGTGTTAATCTCGGTGTTACTATTATTGTAGTTAATCTCGCAGTACTATTACTGTGTTAATTTCGGTGTTACTATTATTGTAGTTAATCTCGGTGTACTATTACTGTGTTCATCTCGGTGTTACTATTATTGTAGTTAATCTCGGTATACTATTACTGTGTTAATCTCGTTGTTACTATTATTGTAGTTAATCTCGGTGTACTATTATTGTAGTTAATCTCGGTGTACTACTACTGTGTTAATCTCGGTGTACTATTACTTGTTAATCTCGGTGTACTATTACTATGTTAATCTCGGTGTACTATTACTGTGTTAATCTCGGTGTACTATTATTGTAGTTAATCTCGGTGTACTATTACTGTGTTAATCTCGGTGTGCTATTATTGTAGTTAATCTCGGTGTACTATTATTGTGTTAATCTCGGTGTACTACTACTGTGTTAATCTCGGTGTACTATTATTGTAGTTAATCTCGGTGTGCTATTACTGTGTTAATCTCTGTGTACTATGATTGTAGTTAACCTCGGTGTGCTATTATTGTAGTTAATCTCGGTGTACTATTATTGTGTTAATCTCGGTGTACTATGATTGTAGTTAATCTCGGTGTTACTATTATTGTAGTTAATCTCGGTGTTACTATTATTGTATTTAATCTCGCAGTACTATTACTGTGTTAATCTCGGTGTTACTATTATTGTAGTTAATCTCGCAGTACTATTACTGTGTTAATCTCGGTATTACTATTATTGTAGTTAATCTCGGTGTACTATTACTGTGTTAATCTCGGTGTGACAATTATTGTAGCTAATCTCGCAGTACTATTACTGTGTTAATCTCGGTGTTACTATTATTGTAGTTAATCTCGCAGTACTATTACTGTGTTAATCTCGGTGTTGACTATCATTGTAGTTAATCTCGGTGTACTATTACTGTGTTAATTTCGGTGTTACTATTATTGTAGTTAATCTCGGTGTACTATTACTGTGTTACTCTCGGTGTTACTATTATTGTAGTTAATCTCGCAGTACTATTACTGTGTTAATCTCGGTGTTACTATTATTGTAGTTCATCTCGGTGTTACTATTATTGTAGTTAATCTCGGTGTTACTATTATTGTAGTTAATCTCGGTGTACTATTATTGTAGTTAATCTCGGTGTACTACTACTGTGTTAATCTCGGTGTACTATTACTTGTTAACCTCGGTGTACTATTACTATGTTAATCTCGGTGTACTATTACTGTGTTAATCTCGGTGTACTATTATTGTAGTTAATCTCGGTGTGCTATTATTGTAGTTAATCTCGGTGTACTACTACTCTGTTAATCTCGGTGTACTATTATTGTAGTTAACCTCGGTGTACTACTACTCTGTTAATCTCGGTGTGCTATTACTGTGTTAATCTCGGTGTACTATTACTGTGTTAATTTCGGTGTTACTATTATTGTAGTTAATCTCGGTGTACTATTATTGTGTTAATCTCGGTGTTACTATTACTGTGTTAATCTCGGTGTACTATTACTATGTTAATCTCGGTGTACTATTACTATGTTAATCTCGGTGTACTATTACTGTGTTAATCTCGGTGTACTATTATTGTAGTTAATCTCGGTGTACTACTACTGTGTTAATCTCGGTGTACTATTACTGTGTTAATCTCGGTGTACTACTACCGTGTTAATCTCGGTGTACTATTATTGTAGTTAATCTCGGTATACTATTATTGTAGTTAATCTCGGTGTACTACTACTGTGTTAATCTCGGTGTACTATTACTGTGTTAATCTCGGTGTACTACTACCGTGTTAATCTCGGTGTACTATTATTGTAGTTATTCTCGGTGTGCTATTATTGTAGTTAATCTCGGTGTACTACTACTGTGTTAATCTCGGTGTACTATTATTGTAGTTAATCTCGGTGTGCTATTATTGTGTTAATCTCGGTGTACTATTATTGTAGTTAATCTCGGTGTACTATTACTGTGTTAATCTCGGTGTACTCTTATTGTAGTTAATCTCGGTGTGCTATTATTGTGTTAATCTCGGTGTACTATTATTGTGTTAATCTCGGTGTACTATTATTGTGTTAATCTCGGTGTACTACTACTGTGTTAATCTCGTTGTTATTATTATTGTGTTAATCTCGGTGTACTATTACTGTGTTAATCTCGGTGTACTATTATTGTAGTTAATCTCGGTGTACTATTATTGTGTTAATCTCGGTGTACTACTACTGTGTTAATCTCGTTGTTATTATTATTGTGTTAATCTCGGTGTACTATTATTGTAGTTAATCTCGGTGTGCTATTATTGTAGTTAATCTCGGTGTACTATTATTGTAGTTAATCTCGGTGTGCTATTATTGTAGTTAATCTCGGTGTACTATTATTGTAGTTAATCTCGGTGTGCTATTATTGTAGTTAATCTCGGTGTACTATTATTGTAGTTAATCTCGGTGTGCTATTACTGTGTTAATCTCTGTGTACTATGATTGTAGTTAACCTCGGTGTGCTATTATTGTAGTTAATCTCGGTGTACTATTATTGTAGTTAATCTCGGTGTACTAGTACTGTGTTAATCTCGGTGTACTATTATTGTGTTAATCTCGGTGTGCTATTACTGTGTTAATCTCTGTGTACTATGATTGTAGTTAACCTCGGTGTGCTATTATTGTAGTTAATCTCGGTGTACTATTATTGTGTTAATCTCGGTGTACTATGATTGTAGTTAATCTCGGTGTACTATTATTGTAGTTAATCTCGGTGTGCTATTACTGTGTTAATCTCTGTGTACTATGATTGTAGTTAACCTCGGTGTGCTATTATTGTAGTTAATCTCGGTGTACTATTATTGTGTTAATCTCGGTGTGCTATTACTGTGTTAATCGCTGTGTACTATGATTGTAGTTAACCTCGGTGTGCTATTATTGTAGTTAATCTCGGTGTACTATTATTGTGTTAATCTCGGTGTACTACTACTGTGTTAATCTCGGTGTACTACTACTGTGTTAATCTCGGTGTACTATTACTGTGTTAATCTCGGTGTACTATTACTGTGTTAATCTCGGTGTTACTATTACTGTGTTAATCTCGGTGTTACTATTATTGTAGTTAATCTCGGTGTACTACTACTGTGTTAATCTCGGTGTTACTATTATTGTGTTAATCTCGGTGTTACTATTATTGTAGTTAATCTCGGTGTTACTATTACTGTGTTAATCTCGGTGTTACTATTATTGTAGTTAATCTCGGTGTTACTATTACTTGTTAATCTCGGTGTACTATTACTATGTTAACCTCGGTGTACTATTACTGTGTTAATCTCGGTGTACTATTATTGTAGTTAATCTCGGTGTGCTATTATTGTAGTTAATCTCGGTGTACTACTACTCTGTTAATCTCGGTGTACTATTATTGTGTTAATCTCGGTGTTACTATTACTGTGTTAATCTCGGTGTACTATTATCGTAGTTAATCTCGGTGTACTATTACTGTGTTAATCTCGGTGTACTACTACTGTGTTAATCTCGGTGTACTATTATTGTAGTTAATCTCGGTGTACTACTACTGTGTTTATCTCGGTGTTACTATTACTGTGTTAATCTCGGTGTTACTATTATTGTAGTTAATCTCGGTGTTACTATTACTGTGTTAATCTCGGTGTACTACTACTGTGTTAATCTCGGTGTTACTATTATTGTAGTTAATCTCGGTGTTACTATTATTGTAGTTAATCTCGGTGTTACTATTACTGTGTTAATCTCGGTGTACTACTACTGTGTTAATCTCGGTGTTACTATTATTGTAGTTAATCTCGGTGTTACTATTACTGTGTTAATCTCGGTGTACTACTACTGTGTTAATATCGGTGTACTATTATTGTGTTAATCTCGGTGTACTACTACTGTGTTAATCTCGGTGTATTACTATTATTGTAGTTAATCTCGGTGTTACTATTACTGTGTTAATATCGGTGTACTATTACTGTGTTAATCTCGGTATTACTATTATTGTAGTTAATCTCGCAGTACTATTACTATGTTAATCTCGGTGTACTACTACTGTGTTAATCTCGGTGTTATTATTATTGTAGTTAATCTCGGTGTACTATTATTGTAGTTAATCTCGCAGTACTATTACTATGTTAATCTCGGTGTACTATTACTGTGTTAATCTCGGTGTTACTATTATTGTAGTTAATCTCGGTGTACTACTACTGTGTTAATCTCGGCATTACTATTATTGTAGTTAATCTCGGTGTACTATTACTGTGTTAATCTCGGTGTACTACTACTGTGTTAATCTCCGTGTACTACTACTGTGTTAATCTCGGTGTACTATTATTGTAGTTAATCTCGGTGTACTATTATTGTGTTAATCTCGGTGTACTATTACTGTGTTAATCTCGGTGTACTACTACGGTGTTAATCTCGGTGTACTATTATTGTAGTTAATCTCGGTGTGCTATTATTGTAGTTAATCTCGGTGTACTACTACTGTGTTAATCTCGGTGTACTATTATTGTAGTTAATCTCGGTGTGCTATTATTGTGTTAATCTCGGTGTACTATTATTGTAGTTAATCACGGTGTGCTATTATTGTGTTAATCTCGGTGTACTATTATTGTAGTTAATCTCGGTGTACTATTACTGTGTTAATCTCGGTGTACTATTATTGTAGTTAATCTCGGTGTGCTATTATTGTGTTAATCTCGGTGTACTACTACTGTGTTAATATCGTTGTTATTATTATTGTGTTAATCTCGGTGTGCTATTATTGTAGTTAATCTCGGTGTGCTATTACTGTGTTAATTTCGGTGTTACTATTATTGTAGTTAATCTCGGTGTACTATTACTGTGTTAATCTCGGTGTTACTATTATTGTAGTTAATCTCGGTGTTACTATTATTGTAGTTAATCTCGGTGTTACTATTATTGTAGTTAATCTCGGTGTTACTATTATTGTAGTTAATCTCGGTGTGCTATTACTGTGTTAATTTCGGTGTTACTATTATTGTAGTTAATCTCGGTGTTACTATTATTGTAGTTAATCTCGGTGTTACTATTATTGTAGTTAATCTCGGTGTTACTATTATTGTAGTTAATCTCGGTGTACTATTACTGTGTTAATCTCGGTGTTACTATTATTGTAGTTAATCTCGGTGTTACTATTATTGTAGTTAATCTCGGTGTGCTATTACTGTGTTAATTTCGGTGTTACTATTATTGTAGTTAATCTCGGTGTACTATTACTGTGTTAATCTCGGTGTACTATTATTGTGTTAATCTCGGTGTACTACTACTGTGTTAATCTCGTTGTTATTATTATTGTGTTAATCTCGGTGTACTATTATTGTAGTTAATCTCGGTGTGCTATTATTGTAGTTAATCTCGGTGTACTATTATTGTAGTTAATCTCGGTGTGCTATTACTGTGTTAATCTCGGTGTACTATTATTCTGTTAATCTCGGTGTGCTATTACTGTGTTAATCTCGGTGTACTTTTATTGTGTTAATCTCGGTGTACTATTATTGTAGTTAATCTCGGTGTACTATTATTGTGTTAATCTCGGTGTGCTATTATTGTAGTTAATCTCGGTGTACTATTATTCTGTTAATCTCGGTGTGCTATTATTGTAGTTAATCTCGGTGTACTATTATTGTGTTAATCTCGGTGTGCTATTACTGTGTTAATCTCGGTGTACTATGATTGTAGTTAATCTCGGTGTGCTATTACTGTGTTAATCTCGGTGTACTATTATTCTGTTAATCTCGGTGTGCTATTACTGTGTTAATCTCGGTGTACTTTTATTGTGTTAATCTCGGTGTACTATTATTGTAGTTAATCTCGGTGTGCTATTACTGTGTTAATCTCGGTGTGCTATTATTGTAGTTAATCTCGGTGTACTATTATTGTGTTAATCTCGGTGTACTATTATTGTAGTTAATCTCGGTGTACTATGATTGTAGTTAATCTCGGTGTGCTATTATTGTAGTTAATCTCTGTGTACTATTATTGTAGTTAATCTCGGTGTGCTATTATTGTAGTTAATCTCGGTGTACTATTATTGTAGTTAATCTCGGTGTGCTATTACTGTGTTAATCTCGGTGTACTATTATTGTAGTTAATCTCGGTGTACTATGATTGTAGTTAATCTCGGTGTGCTATTATTGTAGTTAATCTCTGTGTACTATTATTGTAGTTAATCTCGGTGTGCTATTATTGTAGTTAATCTCGGTGTACTATTATTGTAGTTAATCTCGGTGTACTATTATTGTAGTTAATCTCGGTGTACTATTATTGTGTTAATCTCGGTGTACTATTATTGTGTTAATCTCGGTGTACTATTATTGTAGTTAATCTCGGTGTGCTATTATTGTAGTTAATCTCGGTGTACTATTATTGTGTTAATCTCGGTGTACTATTATTGTAGTTAATCTCGGTGTACTACTACTGTGTTACTCTCTGTGTACTATTATTGTAGTTAATCTCGGTGTGCTATTATTGTAGTTAATCTCGGTGTACTATTATTGTAGTTAATCTCGGTGTGCTATTACTGTGTTAATCTCTGTGTACTATGATTGTAGTTAATCTCGGTGTGCTATTATTGTAGTTAATCTCGGTGTACTATTATTGTGTTAATCTCGGTGTACTATTATTGTAGTTAATCTCGGTGTTACTATTACTGTGTTAATCTCGGTGTACTATTATCGTAGTTAATCTCGGTGTACTATTACTGTAGTTAATCTCGGTGTACTATTACTGTAGTTAATCTCGGTGTACTATTACTGTGTTAATCTCGGTGTACTATTACTGTGTTACTCTCGGTGTACTATTATTGTAGTTAATCTCGGTGTACTACTACTGTGTTAATCTCGGTGTACTATTATTGTGTTAATCTCGGTGTACTATTACTGTGTTAATCTCGGTGTTACTATTATTGTGTTAATCTCGGTGTACTATTATTGTAGTTAATCTCGGGGTGCTATTATTGTGTTAATCTCGGTGTACTATTATTGTAGTTAATCTCGGTGTACTATTACTGTGTTAATCTCGGTGTACTATTATTGTAGTTAATCTCGGTGTGCTATTATTGTGTTACTCTCGGTGTACTATTATTGTAGTTAATCTCGGTGTACTACTACTGTGTTAATCTCGGTGTACTATTACTGTGTTAATCTCGGTGTACTATTATTGTGTTAATCTCGGTGTACTATTACTGTGTTAATCTCGGTGTACTATTATTGTAGTTAATCTCGGTGTACTATTATTGTAGTTAATCTCGGTGTACTATTATTGTAGTTAATCTCGGTGTACTATTATTGTAGTTAATCTCGGTGTACTATTATTGTGTTAATCTCGGTGTACTATTATTGTGTTAATCTCGGTGTACTATTACTGTGTTAATCTCGGTGTACTATTACTGTGTTAATCTCGGTGTACTATTACTGTGTTAATCTCGGTGTACTATTATTGTAGTTAATCTCGGTGTACTATTATTGTGTTAATCTCGGTGTACTATTATTGTAGTTAATCTCGGTGTACTATTATTGTAGTTAATCTCGGTGTACTACTACTGTGTTAATCTCGGTGTACTATTACTGTGTTAATCTCGGTGTACTATTATTGTAGTTAATCTCGGTGTACTATTATTGTAGTTAATCTCGGTGTACTACTACTGTGTTAATCTCGGTGTACTATTATTGTGTTAATCTCGGTGTTACTATTACTGTGTTAATCTCGGTGTACTATTATCGTAGTTAATCTCGGTGTACTATTACTGTGTTAATCTCGCAGTACTATTACTGTGTTAATCGCGGTGTACTATTATTGTAGTTAATCTCGGTGTACTATTATTGTAGTTAATCTCGGTGTACTACTTCTGTGTTAATCTCGGTGTACTATTACTGTGTTAATCTCGATGTACTATTATTGTAGTTAATCTCGGTGTGCTACTACTGTGTTAATCTCGGTGTGCTACTACTGTGTTAATCTCGGTGTACTATTACTGTGTTAATCTCGGTGTACTATTATTGTAGTTAATCTCGGTGTACTACTACTGTGTTAATCTCGGTGTTACTATTATTGTAGTTAATCTCGGTGTACTACTACTGTGTTAATCTCGGTGTTACTATTATTGTGTTAATCTCGGTGTTACTATTATTGTAGTTAATCTCGGTGTACTACTACTGTGTTAACCTCGGTGTACTACTACTGTGTTAATATCGGTGTACTATTATTGTGTTAATCGCGGTGTGCTATTACTGTGTTAATCTCGGTGTTACTATTATTGTAGTTAATCTCGGTGTTACTCTTACTGTGTTAATCTCGGTGTACTACTACTGTGTTAATCTCGGTGTACTACTACTGTGTTAATCTCGGTATTACTATTATTGTAGTTAATCTCGCAGTACTATTACTATGTTAATCTCGGTGTACTACTACTGTGTTAATCTCGGTGTTACTATTATTGTAGTTAACCTCGGTGTACTATTATTGTAGTTAATCTCGCAGTACTATTACTATGTTAATCTCGGTGTACTACTACTGTGTTTATCTCGGTGTTACTATTATTGTAGTTAATCTCGGTGTACTACTACTGTGTTAATCTCGGTGTTACTATTATTGTAGTTAATCTCGGTGTACTACTACTGTGTTAATCTCGGTGTACTATTATTGTGTTAATCTCGGTGTACTACTACTGTGTTTATCTCGGTGTTACTATTATTGTAGTTAATCTCGGTGTACTACTACTGTGTTAATCTCGGTGTTACTATTATTGCAGTTAATCGCGGTGTACTATTACTGTGTTAATCTCGGTGTACTACTACTGTGTTAATCTCGGTGTACTATTATTGTAGTTAATCTCGGTGTGCTATTATTGTGTTAATCTCGGTGTACTATTATTGTGTTAATCTCGGTGTACTATTACTGTGTTAATCTCGGTGTACTACTACTGTGTTAATCTCGGTGTACTATTATTGTAGTTAATCTCGGTGTGCTATTATTGTAGTTAATCTCGGTGTACTACTACTGTGTTAATCTCGGTGTACTACTACTGTGTTAATCTCGGTGTACTATTATTGTAGTTAATCTCGGTGTACTATTATTGTGTTAATCTCGGTGTACTACTACTATATTAATCTCGGTGTACTACTACTGTGTTAATCTCGGTGTACTATTATTGTAGTTAATCTCGGTGTACTATTATTGTGTTAATCTCGGTGTACTATTACTGTGTTAATCTCGGTGTACTACTACTGTGTTAATCTCGGTGTACTATTATTGTAGTTAATCTCGGTGTGCTATTATTGTAGTTAATCTCGGTGTACTACTACTGTGTTAATCTCGGTGTACTACTACTGTGTTAATCTCGGTGTACTATTATTGTAGTTAATCTCGGTGTACTATTATTGTGTTAATCTCGGTGTACTATTACTGTGTTAATCTCGGTGTACTACTACTGTGTTAATCTCGGTGTGCTATTATTGTAGTTAATCTCGGTGTACTATTACTGTGTTAATCTCGGTGTACTATTATTGTAGTTAATCTCGGTGTGCTATTATTGTAGTTAATCTCGGTGTACTACTACTGTGTTAATCTCGGTGTACTATTATCGTAGTTTGTCTCGGTGTACTATTACTGTGTTAATCTCGGTGTACTACTACTGTGTTAATCTCGGTGTACTATTACTGTGTTAATCTCGGTGTACTATTATTGTAGTTAATCTCGGTTTGCTATTATTGTAGTTAATCTCGGTGTACTACTACTGTGTTAATCTCGGTGTACTATTATTGTGTTAATCTCGGTGTTACTATTATTGTAGTTAATCTCGGTGTACTATTACTGTGTTAATCTCGTTGTTATTATTATTGTAGTTAATCTCGCAGTACTATTACTGTGTTAATCTCGGTGTACTACTACTGTGTTAATCTCGGTGTACTATTATTGTAGTTAATCTCGGTGTGCTATTATTGTAGTTAATCTCGGTGTACTACTACTGTGTTAATCTCGGTGTACTATTATTGTGTTAATCTCGGTGTTACTATTATTGTAGTTAATCTCGGTGTACTACTACTGTGTTAATCTCGGTGTTACTATTATTGTAGTTAATCTCGGTGTACTATTAAAGTAGTTAATCTCGCAGTACTATTACTGTGTTAATCTCGGTGTACTATTATTGCAGTTAATCTCGGTGTGCTACTACTGTGTTAATCTCGGTGTTACTATTATTGTAGTTAATCTCGGTGTACTATTAAAGTAGTTAATCTCGCAGTACTATTACTGTGTTAATCTCGGTGTACTATTATTGCAGTTAATCTCGGTGTGCTATTACTATGTTAATCTCGGTGTTACTATTACTGTGTTAATCTCGGTGTACTATTATTGTAGTTAATCTCGGTGTACTACTACTGTGTTAATCTCGGTGTTACTATTATTGTAGTTAATCTCGGTGTACTATTAAAGTAGTTAATCTCGCAGTACTATTACTGTGTTAATCTCGGTGTACTATTATTGTAGTTAATCTCGGTGTACTACTACTGTGTTAATCTCGGTGTTACTATTATTGTAGTTAATCTCGGTGTACTACTACTGTGTTAATCTCGGTGTTACTATTATTGTAGTTAATCTCGGTGTACTACTACTGTGTTAATCTCGGTGTTACTATTATTGTAGTTAATCTCGGTGTACTATTAAAGTAGTTAATCTCGCAGTACTATTACTGTGTTAATCTCGGTGTACTATTATTGCAGTTAATCTCGGTGTGCTATTACTGTGTTAATCTCGGTGTTACTATTATTGCAGTTAATCTCGCAGTACTATTACTGTGTTAATCTCGGTGTTACTATTATTGTAGTTAATCTCGGTGTACTACTACTGTGTTAATCTCGGTGTTACTATTATTGTAGTTAATCTCGGTGTACTATTAAAGTAGTTAATCTCGCAGTACTATTACTGTGTTAATCTCGGTGTACTATTATTGCAGTTAATCTCGGTGTGCTATTACTGTGTTAATCTCGGTGTTACTATTATTGCAGTTAATCTCGCAGTACTATTACAGTGTTAATCTCGGTGTTACTATTATTGCAGTTAATCTCGGTGTACTATTATTGTGTTAATCTCGGTGTACTATTACTGTGTTAATCTCAGTGTACTATTATTGTAGTTAATCTCGGTGTACTATTATTGTAGTTAATCTCGGTGTACTATTATTGTGTTAATCTCGGTGTACTATTATTGTGTTAATCTCAGTGTACTATTACTGTGTTAATCTCGGTGTACTATTACTGTGTTAATCTCGCAGTACTATTACTGTGTTAATCTCAGTGTACTATTACTGTGTTAATCTCAGTGTACTATTACTGTGTTAATCTCGGTGTACTATTACTGTGTTAATCTCGGTGTACTATTACTGTGTTAATCTCGCAGTACTATTACTGTGTTAATCTCAGTGTACTATTACTGTGTTAATCTCAGTGTACTATTACTGTGTTAATCTCAGTGTACTATTACTGTGTTAATCTCGGTGTACTATTACTGTGTTAATCTCAGTGTACTATTACTGTGTTAATCTCGCAGTACTATTACTGTGTTAATCTCGGTGTACTATTACTGTGTTAATCTCGCAGTACTATTACTGTGTTAATCTCAGTGTACTATTACTGTGTTAATCTCAGTGTACTATTACTGTGTTAATCTCAGTGTACTATTACTGTGTTAATCTCGCAGTACTATTACTGTGTTAATCTCGGTGTACTATTACTGTGTTAATCTCAGTGTACTATTACTGTGTTAATCTCGCAGTACTATTACTGTGTTAATCTCGGTGTACTATTACTGTGTTAATCTCGCAGTACTATTACTGTGTTAATCTCGGTGTTACTATTACTGTGTTAATCTCGCAGTACTATTACTGTGTTAATCTCAGTGTACTATTACTGTGTTAATCTCAGTGTACTATTACTGTGTTAATCTCGGTGTTACTATTACTGTGTTAATCTCGGTGTACTATTACTGTGTTAATCTCGCAGTACTATTACTGTGTTAATCTCAGTGTACTATTACTGTGTTAATCTCAGTGTACTATTACTGTGTTAATCTCGCAGTACTATTACTGTGTTAATCTCGGTGTTACTATTACTGTGTTAATCTCGCAGTACTATTACTGTGTTAATCTCAGTGTACTATTACTGTGTTAATCTCAGTGTACTATTACTGTGTTAATCTCGCAGTACTATTACTGTGTTAATCTCAGTGTACTATTACTGTGTTAATCTCGGTGTACTATTACTGTGTTAATCTCGCAGTACTATTACTGTGTTAATCTCAGTGTACTATTACTGTGTTAATCTCAGTGTACTATTACTGTGTTAATCTCGGTGTTACTATTACTGTGTTAATCTCGGTGTACTATTACTGTGTTAATCTCGCAGTACTATTACTGTGTTAATCTCAGTGTACTATTACTGTGTTAATCTCAGTGTACTATTACTGTGTTAATCTCGGTGTTACTATTACTGTGTTAATCTCAGTGTACTATTACTGTGTTAATCTCGGTGTTACTATTACTGTGTTAATCTCGGTGTACTATTACTGTGTTAATCTCAGTGTGCTATTACTGTGTTAATCTCGGTGTACTATTACTGTGTTAATCTCGGTGTTACTATTACTGTGTTAATCTCGGTGTTACTATTACTGTGTTAATCTCGGTGTTACTATTACTGTGTTAATCTCGCAGTACTATTACTGTGTTAATCTCAGTGTGCTATTACTGTGTTAATCTCGCAGTACTATTACTGTGTTAATCTCAGTGTACTATTACTGTGTTAATCTCAGTGTACTATTACTGTGTTAATCTCGGTGTACTATTACTGTGTTAATCTCGCAGTACTATTACTGTGTTAATCTCGGTGTTACTATTACTGTGTTAATCTCGCAGTACTATTACTGTGTTAATCTCAGTGTACTATTACTGTGTTAATCTCAGTGTACTATTACTGTGTTAATCTCGGTGTTACTATTACTGTGTTAATCTCGGTGTACTATTACTGTGTTAATCTCGCAGTACTATTACTGTGTTAATCTCAGTGTACTATTACTGTGTTAATCTCGCAGTACTATTACTGTGTTAATCTCGCAGTACTATTACTGTGTTAATCTCAGTGTACTATTACTGTGTTAATCTCGCAGTACTATTACTGTGTTAATCTCAGTGTACTATTACTGTGTTAATCTCAGTGTACTATTACTGTGTTAATCTCGGTGTACTATTACTGTGTTAATCTCAGTGTACTATTACTGTGTTAATCTCAGTGTACTATTACTGTGTTAATCTCGGTGTTACTATTACTGTGTTAATCTCGCAGTACTATTACTGTGTTAATCTCAGTGTACTATTACTGTGTTAATCTCGGTGTACTATTACTGTGTTAATCTCGCAGTACTATTACTGTGTTAATCTCAGTGTACTATTACTGTGTTAATCTCAGTGTACTATTACTGTGTTAATCTCAGTGTACTATTACTGTGTTAATCTCAGTGTACTATTACTGTGTTAATCTCAGTGTACTATTACTGTGTTAATCTCGCAGTACTATTACTGTGTTAATCTCGCAGTACTATTACTGTGTTAATCTCAGTGTACTATTACTGTGTTAATCTCGCAGTACTATTACTGTGTTAATCTCAGTGTACTATTACTGTGTTAATCTCAGTGTACTATTACTGTGTTAATCTCGGTGTTACTATTACTGTGTTAATCTCGGTGTACTATTACTGTGTTAATCTCGGTGTACTATTATTGTAGTTAATCTCGGTGTACTATTACTGTGTTAATCTCAGTGTACTATTACTGTGTTAATCTCAGTGTACTATTACTGTGTTAATCTCAGTGTACTATTACTGTGTTAATCTCGGTGTTACTATTACTGTGTTAATCTCGGTGTACTATTACTGTGTTAATCTCGCAGTACTATTACTGTGTTAATCTCGGTGTTACTATTACTGTGTTAATCTCGCAGTACTATTACTGTGTTAATCTCAGTGTACTATTACTGTGTTAATCTCGGTGTACTATTACTGTGTTAATCTCGCAGTACTATTACTGTGTTAATCTCGGTGTACTATTACTGTGTTAATCTCAGTGTACTATTACTGTGTTAATCTCGGTGTACTATTACTGTGTTAATCTCGCAGTACTATTACTGTGTTAATCTCGGTGTTACTATTACTGTGTTAATCTCGCAGTACTATTACTGTGTTAATCTCAGTGTACTATTACTGTGTTAATCTCAGTGTACTATTACTGTGTTAATCTCGCAGTACTATTACTGTGTTAATCTCGCAGTACTATTACTGTGTTAATCTCAGTGTACTATTACTGTGTTAATCTCGGTGTACTATTACTGTGTTAATCTCGCAGTACTATTACTGTGTTAATCTCGGAGTACTATTACTGTGTTAATCTCAGTGTACTATTACTGTGTTAATCTCGGTGTACTATTACTGTGTTAATCTCGCAGTACTATTACTGTGTTAATCTCGGTGTTACTATTACTGTGTTAATCTCGCAGTACTATTACTGTGTTAATCTCAGTGTACTATTACTGTGTTAATCTCAGTGTACTATTACTGTGTTAATCTCGGTGTACTATTACTGTGTTAATCTCGCAGTACTATTACTGTGTTAATCTCGGTGTTACTATTACTGTGTTAATCTCGCAGTACTATTACTGTGTTAATCTCAGTGTACTATTACTGTGTTAATCTCAGTGTACTATTACTGTGTTAATCTCGCAGTACTATTACTGTGTTAATCTCGCAGTACTATTACTGTGTTAATCTCAGTGTACTATTACTGTGTTAATCTCGCAGTACTATTACTGTGTTAATCTCGCAGTACTATTACTGTGTTAATCTCAGTGTACTATTACTGTGTTAATCTCAGTGTACTATTACTGTGTTAATCTCGGTGTACTATTACTGTGTTAATCTCGCAGTACTATTACTGTGTTAATCTCAGTGTACTATTACTGTGTTAATCTCGCAGTACTATTACTGTGTTAATCTCAGTGTACTATTACTGTGTTAATCTCAGTGTACTATTACTGTGTTAATCTCGGTGTTACTATTACTGTGTTAATCTCGGTGTACTATTACTGTGTTAATCTCGGTGTACTATTACTGTGTTAATCTCAGTGTACTATTACTGTGTTAATCTCAGTGTACTATTACTGTGTTAATCTCGGTGTTACTATTACTGTGTTAATCTCGGTGTACTATTACTGTGTTAATCTCGGTGTTACTATTACTGTGTTAATCTCGGTGTACTATTACTGTGTTAATCTCGGTGTACTATTATTGTAGTTAATCTCGGTGTACTATTACTGTGTTAATCTCGGTGTTACTATTACTGTGTTAATCTCGGTGTAGTATTACTGTGTTAATCTCGCAGTACTATTACTGTGTTAATCTCGGTGTTACTATTACTGTGTTAATCTCGCAGTACTATTACTGTGTTAATCTCAGTGTACTATTACTGTGTTAATCTCGGTGTTACTATTACTGTGTTAATCTCGGTGTACTATTACTGTGTTAATCTCGCAGTACTATTACTGTGTTAATCTCGGTGTTACTATTACTGTGTTAATCTCGGTGTACTATTACTGTGTTAATCTCGCAGTACTATTACTGTGTTAATCTCGGTGTTACTATTACTGTGTTAATCTCGCAGTACTATTACTGTGTTAATCTCAGTGTACTATTACTGTGTTAATCTCGGTGTACTATTACTGTGTTAATCTCGCAGTACTATTACTGTGTTAATCTCGGTGTTACTATTACTGTGTTAATCTCGCAGTACTATTACTGTGTTAATCTCAGTGTACTATTACTGTGTTAATCTCAGTGTACTATTACTGTGTTAATCTCGGTGTACTATTACTGTGTTAATCTCGCAGTACTATTACTGTGTTAATCTCGCAGTACTATTATTGTGTTAATCTCGCAGTACTATTACTGTGTTAATCTCGCAGTACTGTTACTGTGTTAATCTCGCAGTACTATTACTGTGTTAATCTGAGTGTACTATTACTGTGTTAATCTCGGTGTACTATTACTGTGTTAATCTGAGTGTACTATTACTGTGTTAATCTCGGTGTACTATTACTGTGTTAATCTCAGTGTACTATTACTGTGTTAATCTCGGTGTACTATTACTGTGTTAATCTCGCAGTACTATTATTGTGTTAATCTCGCAGTACTATTACTGTGTTAATCTCGCAGTACTATTATTGTGTTAATCTCAGTGTACTATTACTGTGTTAATCTCGCAGTACTATTATTGTGTTAATCTCGCAGTACTATTACTGTGTTAATCTCGCAGTACTATTACTGTGTTAATCTCGCAGTACTATTATTGTGTTAATCTCAGTGTACTATTACTGTGTTAATCTCGGTGTTACTATTACTGTGTTAATCTCGGTGTACTATTACTGTGTTAATCTCAGTGTACTATTACTGTGTTAATCTCGGTGTACTATTACTGTGTTAATCTCGCAGTACTATTACTGTGTTAATCTCGGTGTTACTATTACTGTGTTAATCTCGCAGTAATATTACTGTGTTAATCTCGCAGTACTATTACTGTGTTAATCTCGCAGTAATATTACTGTGTTAATCTCGGTGTTACTATTACTGTGTTAATCTCGCAGTACTATTACTGTGTTAATCTCGCAGTACTATTACTGTGTTAATCTCGCAGTACTATTACTGTGTTAATCTCGCAGTAATATTACTGTGTTAATCTCGGTGTTACTATTACTGTGTTAATCTCGCAGTACTATTACTGTGTTAATCTCGCAGTACTATTACTGTGTTAATCTCGCAGTACTATTACTGTGTTAATCTCGGTGTTACTATTACTGTGTTAATCTCGCAGTACTATTACTGTGTTAATCTCGCAGTAATATTACTGTGTTAATCTCGCAGTACTATTACTGTGTTAATCTCGCAGTAATATTACTGTGTTAATCTCGGTGTTACTATTACTGTGTTAATCTCGCAGTACTATTACTGTGTTAATCTCGCAGTACTATTACTGTGTTAATCTCGCAGTACTATTACTGTGTTAATCTCGCAGTAATATTACTGTGTTAATCTCGGTGTTACTATTACTGTGTTAATCTCGCAGTACTATTACTGTGTTAATCTCGCAGTACTATTACTGTGTTAATCTCGCAGTACTATTACTGTGTTAATCTCGGTGTTACTATTACTGTGTTAATCTCGCGGTACTATTACTGTGTTAATCTCGCAGTACTATTACTGTGTTAATCTCGCAGTACTATTACTGTGTTAATCTCGGTGTTACTATTACTGTGTTAATCTCGCAGTACTATTACTGTGTTAATCTCGCAGTACTATTACTGTGTTAATCTCGCAGTACTATTACTGTGTTAATCTCAGTGTACTATTACTGTGTTAATCTCAGTGTACTATTACTGTGTTAATCTCGGTGTTACTATTACTGTGTTAATCTCGGTGTACTATTACTGTGTTAATCTCAGTGTACCATTACTGTGTTAATCTCGGTGTTACTATTACTGTGTTAATCTCGCAGTAATATTACTGTGTTAATCTCGGTGTTACTATTACTGTGTTAATCTCGGTGTTACTATTACTGTGTTAATCTCGCAGTACTATTACTGTGTTAATCTCGCAGTACTATTACTGTGTTAATCTCGCAGTAATATTACTGTGTTAATCTCGGTGTTACTATTACTGTGTTAATCTCGCAGTACTATTACTGTGTTAATCTCGGTGTTACTATTACTCTGTTAATCTCGGTGTTACTATTACTGTGTTAATCTCGGTGTACTATTACTGTGTTAATCTCGCAGTACTATTACTGTGTTAATCTCGCAGTACTATTACTGTGTTAATCTCAGTGTACTATTACTGTGTTAATCTCGCAGTACTATTACTGTGTTAATCTCGCAGTACTATTACTGTGTTAATCTCGCAGTAATATTACTGTGTTAATCTCGGTGTTACTATTACTGTGTTAATCTCGCAGTACTATTACTCTGTTAATCTCGGTGTACTATTACTGTGTTAATCTCGGTGTACTATTACTGTGTTAATCTCGCAGTACTATTACTGTGTTAATCTCGGTGTACTATTACTGTGTTAATCTCGCAGTACTATTACTGTGTTAATCTCGCAGTACTATTACTGTGTTAATCTCGGTGTTACTATTACTCTGTTAATCTCGGTGTTACTATTACTGTGTTAATCTCGGTGTACTATTACTGTGTTAATCTCGCAGTACTATTACTGTGTTAATCTCGGTGTACTATTACTGTGTTAATCTCGCAGTACTATTACTGTGTTAATCTCGCAGTAATATTACTGTGTTAATCTCGGTGTTACTATTACTGTGTTAATCTCGCAGTACTATTACTGTGTTAATCTCGGTGTACTATTACTGTGTTAATCTCGGTGTTACTATTACTGTGTTAATCTCGGTGTTACTATTACTGTGTTAATCTCGGTGTACTATTACTGTGTTAATCTCGCAGTACTATTACTGTGTTAATCTCGCAGTACTATTACTGTGTTAATCTCAGTGTACTATTACTGTGTTAATCTCTGTGTGCTATTACTGTGTTAATCTCGGTGTACTATTACTGTGTTAATCTCGCAGTACTATTACTCTGTTAATCTCGGTGTTACTATTACTGTGTTAATCTCGCAGTACTATTACTGTGTTAATCTCGCAGTACTATTACTCTGTTAATCTCGGTGTTACTATTACTGTGTTAATCTCGGTGTACTATTACTGTGTTAATCTCGGTGTACTATTACTGTGTTAATCTCGGTGTACTATTACTGTGTTAATCTCAGTGTACTATTACTGTGTTAATCTCGCAGTACTATTACTGTGTTAATCTCGGTGTTACTATTACTGTGTTAATCTCGGTGTACTATTACTGTGTTAATCTCGCAGTACTATTACTGTGTTAATCTCGGTGTACTATTACTGTGTTAATCTCGGTGTACTATTACTGTGTTAATCTCGGTGTACTATTATTGTAGTTAATCTCGGTGTACTACTTCTGTGTTAATCTCGGTGTACTATTACTGTGTTAATCTCGGTGTTACTATTACTGTGTTAATCTCGGTGTACTATTACTGTGTTAATCTCGGTGTACTATTACTGTGTTAATCTCGCAGTACTATTACTGTGTTAATCTCGGTGTTACTATTACTGTGTTAATCTCGGTGTTACTATTACTGTGTTAATCTCGCAGTACTATTACTGTGTTAATCTCGCAGTACTATTACTGTGTTAATCTCAGTGTACTATTACTGTGTTAATCTCGCAGTACTATTACTGTGTTAATCTCGCAGTACTATTACTGTGTTAATCTCGCAGTACTATTACTGTGTTAATCTCAGTGTACTATTACTGTGTTAATCTCAGTGTACTATTACTGTGTTAATCTCGGTGTTACTATTACTGTGTTAATCTCGATGTACTATTACTGTGTTAATCTCGGTGTTACTATTACTGTGTTAATCTCGCAGTACTATTACTGTGTTAATCTCGGTGTTACTATTACTGTGTTAATCTCGGTGTACTATTACTGTGTTAATCTCGGTGTTACTATTACTGTGTTAATCTCGGTGTGCTATTACTGTGTTAATCTCGGTGTACTATTACTGTGTTAATCTCGGTGTACTATTACTGTGTTAATCTCGGTGTACTATTACTGTGTTAATCTCAGTGTACTATTACTGTGTTAATCTCGGTGTACTATTACTGTGTTAATCTCGGTGTACTATTACTGTGTTAATCTCAGTGTACTATTACTGTGTTAATCTCGGTGTACTATTACTGTGTTAATCTCGGTGTACTATTACTGTGTTAATCTCGATGTACTATTACTGTGTTAATCTCGGTGTTACTATTACTGTGTTAATCTCGCAGTACTATTACTGTGTTAATCTCGGTGTTACTATTACTGTGTTAATCTCGGTGTACTATTACTGTGTTAATCTCGGTGTTACTATTACTGTGTTAATCTCGGTGTGCTATTACTGTGTTAATCTCGGTGTTACTATTACTGTGTTAATCTCGGTGTACTATTACTGTGTTAATCTCGGTGTACTATTACTGTGTTAATCTCGGTGTACTATTACTGTGTTAATCTCGGTGTACTATTACTGTGTTAATCTCGGTGTTACTATTACTGTGTTAATCTCGGTGTACTATTACTGTGTTAATCTCGAGGTACTATTACTGTGTTAATCTCAGTGTACTATTACTGTGTTAATCTCGGTGTACTATTACTGTGTTAATCTCGGTGTACTATTACTGTGTTAATCTCGATGTACTATTACTGTGTTAATCTCGGTGTTACTATTACTGTGTTAATCTCGCAGTACTATTACTGTGTTTATCTCGGTGTTACTATTACTGTGTTAATCTCGGTGTACTATTACTGTGTTAATCTCGGTGTTACTATTACTGTGTTAATCTCGGTGTGCTATTACTGTGTTAATCTCGGTGTTACTATTACTGTGTTAATCTCGGTGTACTATTACTGTGTTAATCTCGCAGTACTATTACTGTGTTAATCTCGGTGTACTATTACTGTGTTAATCTCAGTGTACTATTACTGTGTTAATCTCGGTGTACTATTACTGTGTTAATCTCGAGGTACTATTACTGTGTTAATCTCGGTGTACTATTACTGTGTTAATCTCGGTGTTACTATTACTGTGTTAATCTCGGTGTACTATTACTGTGTTAATCTCGGTGTTACTATTACTGTGTTAATCTCGGTGTACTATTACTGTGTTAATCTCGAGGTACTATTACTGTGTTAATCTCAGTGTACTATTACTGTGTTAATCTCGGTGTACTATTACTGTATTAGTCTCAGTGTACTATTACTGTGTTAATCTCAGTGTACTATTACTGTGTTAATCTCGGTGTTACTATTACTGTGTTAATCTCGGTGTACTATTACTGTGTTAATCTCGGTGTTACTATTACTGTGTTAATCTCGGTGTGCTATTACTGTGTTAATCTCGGTGTACTATTATTGTAGTTAATCTCGGTGTACTATTATTGTAGTTAATCTCGGTGTACTATTATTGTAGTTAATCTCGGTGTACTACTACTGTGTTAATTTCGTGTACTATTACTGTGTTAATCTCGGTGTACTATTATTGTGTTAATCTCGGTGTTACTATTATTGTGTTAATCTCGGTGTACTATTATTGTAGTTAATCTCGGTGTACTATTACTGTGTTAATCTCGCAGTACTATTATTGTGTTAATCTCGGTGTACTATTATTGTGTTAATCTCGGTGTACTATTATTGTAGTTAATCTCGGTGTGCTATTATTGTAGTTAATCTCGGTGTACTACTACTGTGTTAATCTCGGTGTACTATTATTGTGATAATCTCGGTGTTACTATTACTGTGTTAATCTCGGTGTACTATTATTGTGTTAATCTCGGTGTTACTACTACTGTGATAATCTCGGTGTACTACTACTGTGTTAATCTCGGTGTACTATTATTGTGTTAATCTCGGTGTACTATTATTGTGTTAATCTCGGTGTACTATTATTGTAGTTAATCTCGGTGTGCTATTATTGTAGTTAATCTCGGTGTACTACTACTGTGTTAATCTCGGTGTACTATTATTGTGTTAATCTCGGTGTTACTACTACTGTGTTAATCTCAGTGTACTATTATTGTGATAATCTCGGTGTTACTACTACTGTGTTAATCTCGGTGTACTATTATTGTGATAATCTCGGTGTTACTATTACTGTGTTAATCTCGGTGTACTATTATTGTGTTAATCTCGGTGTTACTACTACTGTGATAATCTCGGTGTACTATTATTGTGTTAATCTCGGTGTTACTATTACTGTGTTAATCTCGGTGTTACTATTACTGTGTTAATCTCGGTGTACTATTATTGTGTTAATCTCGGTGTTACTATTATTGTGATAATCTCGGTGTTACTATTACTGTGTTAATCTCGGTGTACTATTATTGTGTTAATCTCGGTGTTACTATTATTGTGTTAATCTCGGTGTACTATTACTGTGTTAATCTCGGTGTACTATTATTGTGTTAATCTCGGTGTTACTACTACTGTGTTAATCTCGGTGTACTATTATTGTGTTAATCTCGGTGTTACTATTATTGTGATAATCTCGGTGTTACTATTACTGTGTTAATCTCGGTGTACTATTATTGTGTTAATCTCGGTGTTACTATTATTGTGTTAATCTCGGTGTACTATTATTGTGATAATCTCGGTGTTACTATTACTGTGTTAATCTCGGTGTACTATTATTGTGTTAATCTCGGTGTTACTACTACTGTGTTAATCTCGGTGTACTATTATTGTAGTTAATCTCGGTGTGCTATTATTGTAGTTAATCTCGGTGTACTACTACTGTGTTAATCTCGGTGTACTATCATTGTGTTAATCTCGGTGTTACTATTACTGTGTTAATCTCGGTGTACTATTATTGTGTTAATCTCGGTGTACTATTATTGTGTTAATCTCGCAGTACTATTATTGTGTTAATCTCGGTGTACTATTATTGTAGTTAATCTCGCAACACTATTACTGTGTTAATCTCGGTGTACTATTACTGTGTTAATCTCGGTGTACTATTATTGTAGTTAATCTCGGTGTACAATTATTGTAGTTAATCTCGGTGTACTACTACTGTGTTAATCTCGGTGTACTATTATTGTAGTTAATCTCGGTGCGCTATTATTGTAGTTAATCTCGGTGTACTATTATTGTGTTAATCTCGGTGTACTATCATTGTGTTAATCTCGGTGTTACTATTATTGTGTTAATCTCGGTGTACTATTATTGTGTTAATCTCGCAGTACTATTATTGTGTTAATCTCGGTGTACTATTATTGTAGTTAATCTCGCAACACTATTACTGTGTTAATCTCGGTGTACTATTACTGTGTTAATCTCGGTGTACTATTATTGTAGTTAATCTCGGTGTACTATTATTGTAGTTAATCTCGGTGTACTACTACTGTGTTAATCTCGGTGTACTATTATTGTAGTTAATCTCGGTGCGCTATTATTTTAGTTAATCTCGGTGTTACTATTATTGTGTTAATCTCGGTGTACTATTATTGTGTTAATCTCGGTGTTACTATTATTGTGTTAATCTCAGTGTACTATTACTGTGTTAATCTCGGTGTACTATTATTGTGTTAATCTCGGTGTGCTATTATTGTGTTAATCTCCGTGTACTATTATTGTAGTTAATCTCGGTGTTACTATTATTGTAGTTAATCTCGGTGTACTACTACTGTGTTAATCTCGGTGTACTATTACTGTGTTAATCTCGGTGTACTATCATTGTAGTTAATCTAGGTTTACTATTACTGTGTTAATCTCGGTGTACTATTACTGTGTTAATCTCGGTGTACTACTACTGTGTTAATCTCGGTGTACTATTACTGTGTTAATCTCGGTGTACTATTATTGTAGTTAATCTTGGTGTACTATTATTGTAGTTAATCTCGGAGTACTATTACTATGTTAATCTCGGTGTACTACTACTGTGTTAATCTCGGTGTTACTATTATTGTAGTTAAACTCGGTGTACTATTATTGTAGTTAATCTCGCAGTACTATTACTATGTTAATCTCTGTGTACTACTACTGTGTTAATCTCGGTGTTACTATTATTGTGTTAATCTCGCAGTACTATTACTGTGTTAATCTCGCAGTACTATTACTGTGTTAATCTCGCAGTACTATTATTGTGTTAATCTCGGTGTACTATTATTGTGTTAATCTCGGTGTACTATTATTGTGTTAATCTCGGTGTACTATTACTGTGTTAATCTCGGTGTACTATTACTGTGTTAATCTCGGTGTACTACTACTGTGTTAATCTCGGTATTACTATTATTGTGTTAATCTCGGTATTACTATTATTGTAGTTAATCTCGGTGTACTACTATTGTGTTAATCTCGGTATTACTATTATTGTGTTAATCTCGGTATTACTATTATTGTAGTTAATCTCGCAGTACTATTACTATGTTAATCTCGGTGTACTACTATTGTGTTAATCTCGGTATTACTATTATTGTGTTAATCTCGGTATTACTATTATTGTAGTTAATCTCGCAGTACTATTACTATGTTAATCTCGGTGTACTACTACTGTGTTAATCTCGGTGTACTATTACTGTGTTAATCTCGGTGTACTATTATTGTAGTTAATCTCGGTGTACTATTATTGTAGTTAATCTCGCAGTACTATTACTATGTTAATCTCGGTGTACTACTACTGTGTTAATCTCGGTGTTACTATTATTGTAGTTAAACTCGGTGTACTATTATTGTAGTTAATCTCGCAGTACTATTACTATGTTAATCTCGGTGTACTACTACTGTGTTAATCTCGGTGTACTATTACTGTGTTAATCTCGGTGTACTATTATTGTGTTAATCTCGGTGTACTACTACTGTGTTAATCTCGGTGTTACTATTATTGTGTTAATCTCGGTGTACTACTACTGTGTTAATCTCGGTATTACTATTATTGTAGTTAACCTCGGTGTACTATTATTGTAGTTAATCTCGCAGTACTATTACTATGTTAATCGCGGTGTACTACTACTGTGTTAATCTCGGTGTTACTATTATTGTGTTAATCTCGGTGTACTACTACTGTGTTAATCTCGGTATTACTACTATTGTAGTTAATCTCGGTGTACTACTACTGTGTTAATCTCGGTATTACTATTATTGTAGTTAATCTCGGTGTACTATTATTGTAGTTAATCTCGCAGTACTATTACTATGTTAATCTCGGTGTACTACAACTGTGTTAATCTCGGTATTACTATTATTGTAGTTAATCTCGGTGTGCTATTATTGTGTTGATCTCGGTGTACTACTACTGTGTTAATCTCGGTGTTACTGTTATTGTAGTTAATCTCGGTGTACTACTACTGTGTTAATCTCGGTATTACTATTATTGTAGTTAATCTCGGTGTACTATTATTGTGTTAATCTCGGTGTACTACTACTGTGTTAATCTCGGTGTACTATTATTGTGTTAATCTCGGTGTTACTATTATTGTAGTTAATCTCGGTGTACTATTATTGTAGTTAATCTCGGTGTACTACTACTGTGTTAATCTCGGTGTACTATTACTGTGTTAATCTCGGTGTACTATTACTATGTTAATCTCGGTGAACTATTACTGTGTTAATCTCGGTGTACTATTATTGTAGTTAATCTCGGTGTGCTATTATTGTAGTTAATCTCGGTGTACTTCTACTGTGTTAATCTCGGTGTACTATTATTGTGTTAATCTCGGTGTACTATTACTGTGTTAATCTCGGTGTACTATTATTGTGTTAATCTCGGTGTTACTATTACTGTAGTTAATCTCGGTGTACTATTATTGTAGTTAATCTCGGTGTACTACTACTGTGTTAATCTCGGTGTACTATTACTGTGTTAATCTCGGTGTACTATTACTATGTTAATCTCGGTGTACTATTACTGTGTTAATCTCGGTGTACTATTATTGTAGTTAATCTCGGTGTGCTATTATTGTAGTTAATCTCGGTGTACTACTACTGTGTTAATCTCGGTGTACTATTACTGTAGTTAATCTCGGTGTACTATTATTGTGTTAATCTCGGTGTACTATTACTGTAGTTAATCTCGGTGTACTATTACTGTGTTAATCTCGGTGTACTATTACTGTGTTAATCTCGGTGTTACTATTATTGTAGTTAATCTCGGTGTACTATTATTGTGTTAATCTCGGTGTACTATTACTGTAGTTAATCTCGGTGTACTATTACTGTGTTAATCTCGGTGTTACTATTATTGTGTTAATCTCGGTGTACTATTACTGTAGTTAATCTCGGTGTACTATTACTGTGTTAATCTCGGTGTACTATTATTGTGTTAATCTCGGTGTACTATTACTGTAGTTAATCTCGGTGTACTATTACTGTGTTAATCTCGGTGTTACTATTACTGTGTTAATCTCGGTGTACTATTATTGTAGTTAATCTCGGTGTGCTATTATTGTGTTAATCTCGGTGTACTATTACTGTGTTAGTCTCGGTGTTACTATTATTGTAGTTAATCTCGGTGTACTATTACTGTGTTAATCTCGGTGTTACTATTATTGCAGTTAATCTCGGTGTACTATTACTGTGTTAATCTCGTTGTTATTATTATTGTAGTTAATCTCGCAGTACTATTACTGTGTTAATCTCGGTGTTACTATTATTGTAGTTAATCTCGGTGTTACTATTATTGTAGTTAATCTCGGTGTACTATTATTGTAGTTAATCTGGGTGTACTACTACTGTGTTAATCTCGGTGTTACTATTATTGTAGTTAATCTGGGTGTACTATTACTGTGTTAATCTCGGTGTTACTATTATTGCAGTTAATCTCGGTGTGCTATTATTGTGTTAATCTCGGTGTTACTATTATTGTAGTTAATCTCGGTGTGCTATTATTGTGTTAATCTCGTTGTTATTATTATTGTAGTTAATCTCGCAGTACTATTATTGTGTTAATCTCGGTGTTACTATTATTGTAGTTAATCTCGGTGTACTATTATTGTAGTTAATCTGGGTGTACTACTACTGTGTTAATCTCGGTGTTACTATTATTGTAGTTAATCTGGGTGTACTATTACTGTGTTAATCTCGTTGTTACTATTATTGTAGTTAATCTCGGTGTACTATTACTGTGTTAATCTCGTTGTTATTATTATTGTAGTTAATCTCGCAGTACTATTACTGTGTTAATCTCGGTGTTACTATTATTGTAGTTAATCTCGGTGTTACTATTATTGTAGTTAATCTCGGTGTACTATTATTGTAGTTAATCTGGGTGTACTACTACTGTGTTAATCTCGGTGTTACTATTATTGTAGTTAATCTGGGTGTACTATTACTGTGTTAATCTCGGTGTTACTATTATTGTAGTTAATCTCGGTGTACTATTACTGTGTTAATCTCGGTGTTACTATTATTGTAGTTAATCTCGGTGTTACTATTATTGTAGTTAATCTCGGTGTGCTATTACTGTGTTAATTTCGGTGTTACTATTATTGTAGTTAATCTCGGTGTGCTATTATTGTAGTTAATCTCGGTGTACTACTACTGTGTTAATCTCGGTGTACTATTATTGTGTTAATCTCGGTGTTACTATTACTGTGTTAATCTCGGTGTTACTATTATTGTAGTTAATCTCGGTGTGCTATTATTGTAGTTAATCTCGGTGTTACTATTATTGTAGTTAATCTCGGTGTACTATTATTGTAGTTAATCTGGGTGTACTACTACTGTGTTAATCTCGGTGTTACTATTATTGTAGTTAATCTGGGTGTACTATTACTGTGTTAATCTCGGTGTTACTATTATTGTAGTTAATCTCGGTGTACTATTACTGTGTTAATCTCGGTGTTACTATTATTGTAGTTAATCTCGGTGTTACTATTATTGTAGTTAATCTCGGTGTGCTATTACTGTGTTAATTTCGGTGTTACTATTATTGTAGTTAATCTCGGTGTGCTATTATTGTAGTTAATCTCGGTGTTACTATTACTGTGTTAATCTCGGTGTTACTATTATTGTAGTTAATCTCGGAGTTACTATTATTGTAGTTAATCTCGGTGTACTATTATTGTAGTTAATCTGGGTGTACTACTACTGTGTTAATCTCGGTGTTACTATTATTGTAGTTAATCTGGGTGTACTATTACTGTGTTAATCTCGGTGTTACTATTATTGTAGTTAATCTCGGTGTACTATTACTGTGTTAATCTCGGTGTTACTATTATTGTAGTTAATCTCGGTGTTACTATTATTGTAGTTAATCTCGGTGTGCTATTACTGTGTTAATTTCGGTGTTACTATTATTGTAGTTAATCTCGGTGTGCTATTATTGTAGTTAATCTCGGTGTACTACTACTGTGTTAATCTCGGTGTACTATTACTGTGTTAATTTCGGTGTTACTATTATTGTAGTTAATCTCGTTGTACTATTACTGTGTTAATCTCGGTGTTACTATTATTCTAGTTAATCTCGCAGTACTATTACTGTGTTCATCTCGGTGTTACTATTATTGTAGTTAAACTCGGTGTACTATTATTGTAGTTAATCTCGGTGTACTATTATTGTAGTTAATCTCGGTGTACTACTACTGTGTTAATCTCGGTGTACTATTACTGTGTTAATCTGGGTGTACTATTATTGTAGTTAATCTCGGTGTACTACTACTGTGTTAATCTCGGTGTACTATTACTGTGTTAATCTCGGTGTACTATTATTGTAGTTAATCTCGGAGTACTATTATTGTAGTTAATCTCGGTGTACTATTACTATGTTAATCTCGGTGTACTATTATTGTAGTTAATCTCGGTGTACTATTACTATGTTAATCTCGGTGTACTACTACTGTGTTAATCTCGGTGTACTATTACTGTGTTAATCTCGGTGTACTATTATTGTAGTTAATCTCGGAGTACTATTATTGTAGTTAATCTCGGTGTACTATTACTGTGTTAATCTCGGTGTACTATTATTGTAGTTAATCTCGGTGTACTATTATTGTAGTTAATCTCGGTGTACTACTACTGTGTTAATCTCGGTGTACTATTATTGTAGTTAATCTCGGTGTACTATTATTGTAGTTAATCTCGGTGTACTATTACTATGTTAATCTCGGTGTACTATTATTGTAGTTAATCTCGGTGTACTACTACTGTGATAATCTCGGTGTACTATTATTGTAGTTAATCTCGGTGTACTATTATTGTAGTTAATCTCGGTGTACTATTATTGTAGTTAATCTGGGTGTACTACTACTGTGTTAATCTCGGTGTTACTATTATTGTAGTTAATCTCGGTGTACTACTACTGTGTTAATCTCGGTGTACTACTAATGTGTTAATCCCGGTGTTACTATTATTGTAGTTAATCCCGCAGTACTATTACTATGTTAATCTCGGTTTACTACTACTGTGTTAATCTCGGTGTTA
This sequence comes from Anabrus simplex, assembly GCF_040414725.1. Lineage (NCBI taxonomy): Eukaryota > Metazoa > Arthropoda > Insecta > Orthoptera > Tettigoniidae > Anabrus > Anabrus simplex. Next base: position 83,358,647 of record NC_090276.1, on the reverse strand, counting down.
CTATTATTGTAGTTAATCTCGGTGTACTATTATTGTAGTTAATCTCGGTGTTACCATTATTGTAGTTAATCTCGGTGTACTATTATTGTAGTTAATCTCGGTGTTACTATTATTGTAGTTAATCTCGGTGTACTACTACTGTGTTAATCTCGGTGTTACTATTATTGTAGTTAATCTCGGTGTACTACTACTGTGTTAATCTCGGTGTTACTATTATTGTAGTTAATCTCGTTGTACTATTATTGTGTTAATCTCGGTGTACTAGTATTGTAGTTAATCTCTGTGTGCTATTACTGTGTTAATCTCGGTGTACTACTACTGTGTTAATCTCGGTGTACTACTACTGTGTGCATCTCGGTGTTACTATTATTGTAGTTAATCTCGGTGTGCTATTATTGTAGTTAATCTCGGTGTACTACTACTGTGTTAATCTCGGTGTACTATTATTGTGTTAATCTCGGTGTTACTATTACTGTGTTAATCTCGGTGTACTATTATCGTAGTTAATCTCGGTGTACTATTACTGTGTTAATCTCGCAGTACTATTACTGTGTTAATCTCGGTGTACTATTATTGTAGTTAATCTCGGTGTGCTACTACTGTGTTAATCTCGGTGTACTATTATTGTAGTTAATCTCGGTGTACTATTACTGTGTTAATCGCGGTGTACTATTATTGTAGTTAATCTCGGTGTACTATTATTGTAGTTAATCTCGGTGTACTACTTCTGTGTTAATCTCGGTGTACTATTACTGTGTTAATCTCGGTGTACTATTATTGTAGTTAATCTCGGTGTGCTACTACTGTGTTAATCTCGGTGTACTATTATTGTGTTAATCTCGGTGTTACTATTATTGTAGTTAATCTCGGTGTACTACTACTGTGTTAATCTCGGTGTTACTATTATTGTGTTAATCTCGGTGTTACTATTATTGTAGTTAATCTCGGTGTACTACTACTGTGTTAATCTCGGTGTACTACTACTGTGTTAATATCGGTGTACTATTATTGTGTTAATCGCGGTGTGCTATTACTGTGTTAATCTCGGTGTTACAATTATTGTAGTTAATCTCGGTGTTACTATTACTGTGTTAATCTCGGTGTACTACTACTGTGTTAATCTCGGTGTACTACTACTGTGTTAATCTCGGTATTACTATTATTGTAGTTAATCTCGCAGTACTATTACTATGTTAATCTCGGTGTACTACTACTGTGTTAATCTCGGTGTTACTATTATTGTAGTTAATCTCGGTGTACTATTATTGTAGTTAATCTCGCAGTACTATTACTATATTAATCTCGGTGTACTACTACTGTGTTAATCTCGGTGTTACTATTATTGTAGTTAATCTCGGTGTACTATTATTGTGTTAATCTCGGTGTACTATTACTGTGTTAATCTCGGTGTACTACTACTGTGTTAATCTCGGTGTACTATTATTGTAGTTAATCTCGGTGTGCTATTATTGTAGTTAATCTCGGTGTACTACTACTGTGTTAATCTCGGTGTACTATTATTGTGTTAATCTCGGTGTTACTATTATTGTGTTAATCTCGGTGTACTATTATTGTAGTTAATCTCGGTGTGCTATTACTGTGTTAATGTCGGTGTACTATTACTGTGTTAATCTCGGTGTACTACTACTCTGTTAATCTCGGTGTACTATTATTGTAGTTAATCTCGGTGTACTATTATTGTGTTAATCTCGGTGTACTATTACTGTGTTAATCTCGGTGTACTATTATTGTAGTTAATCTCGGTGTACTATTACTGTGTTAATGTCGGTGTACTATTACTGTGTTAATCTCGGTGTACTACTACTCTGTTAATCTCGGTGTACTATTATTGTAGTTAATCTCGGTGTACTATTATTGTGTTAATCTCGGTGTACTATTACTGTGTTAATCTCGGTGTACTATTATTGTAGTTAATCTCGGTGTACTACTACTGTGTTAATCTCGGTGTACTATTATTGTAGTTAATCTCGGTGTACTACTACTGTGTTAATCTCGGTGTACTATTACTGTGTTAATCTCGGTGTACTATTATTGTGTTAATCTCGGTGTTACTATTATTGTGTTAATCTCGGTGTACTATTATTGTAGTTAAACTCGGTGTGCTATTATTGTGTTAATCTCGGTGTACTATTATTGTAGTTAATCTCGGTGTACTATTACTGTGTTAATCTCGCAGTACTATTATTGTGTTAATCTCGGTGTACTATTATTGTGTTAATCTTGGTGTGCTATTATTGTAGTTAATCTCGGTGTACTACTACTGTGTTAATCTCGGTGTACTATTATTGTGTTAATCTCGGTGTTACTATTACTGTGTTAATCTCGGTCTACTATTATTGTGTTAATCTCGGTGTTACTATTACTGAGTTAATCTCGGTGTACTATTATTGTGTTAATCTCGGTGTGCTATTACTGTGTTAATCTCGGTGTTACTATTACTGTGTTAATCTCGGTGTTACTATTACTGTGTTAATCTCGGTCTACTATTATTGTGTTAATCTCGGTGTTACTATTACTGAGTTAATCTCGGTGTACTATTACTGTGTTAATCTCGCAGTACTATTATTGTGTTAATCTCGCAGTACTATTACTGTGTTAATCTCGGTGTACTATTACTGTGTTAATCTCGGTGTACTATTATTGTAGTTAATCTCGGTGTACTATTATTGTAGTTAATCTCGGTGTACTACTACTGTGTTAATCTCGGTGTACTATTACTGTGTTAATCTCGGTGTACTATTATTGTAGTTAATCTCGGTGTGCTACTACTGTGTTAATCTCGGTGTACTATTATTGTGTTAAATGCGGTGTACTATTACTGTGTTAATGTCGGTGTACTATTATTGTGTTAATCTCGGTGTACTATTAATGTAGTTAACCTCGGTGTACTATTATTGTAGTTAATCTCGGTGTACTACTACTGTGTTAATCTCGGTGTACTATTACTGTGTTAATCTCGGTGTACTATTATTGTAGTTAATCTCGGAGTACTATTATTGTAGTTAATCTCGGTGTACTATTACTGTGTTAATCTCGTTGTTATTATTATTGTAGTTAATCTCGCAGTACTATTACTGTGTTAATCTCGGTGTTACTATTATTGTAGTTAATCTGGCAGTACTATTACTGTGTTAATCTCGGTGTTACTATTATTGTAGTTAATCTCGCAGTACTATTACTGTGTTTATCTCGTTGTTACTATTATTGTAGTTAATCTCGCAGTACTATTACTGTGTTAATCTCGGTGTTGACTATCATTGTAGTTAATCTCGGTGTACTATTACTGTGTTAATTTCGGTGTTACTATTATTGTAGTTAATCTCGGTGTACTATTACTGTGTTAATCTCGGTGTTACTATTATTGTAGTTAATCTCGCAGTACTATTACTGTGTTCATCTCGGTGTTACTATTATTGTAGTTAATCTCGCAGTACTATTACTGTGTTAATCTCGGTGTTACTATTATTGTAGTTAATCTCGGTGTACTATTACTGTGTTCATCTCGGTGTTAGTATTATTGTAGTTAATCTCGGTGTACTATTGCTGTGTTAATCTCGGTGTTACTATTATTGTAGTTAATCTCGCAGTACTATTACTGTGTTCATCTCGGTGTTACTATTATTGTAGTTAATCTCGCAGTACTATTACTGTGTTAATCTCGTATTACTATTATTGTAGTTAATCTCGGTGTACTATTACTGTGTTAATCTCGGTATTACTATTATTGTAGTTAATCTCGGTGTACTATTACTGTGTTAATCTCGGTGTTACTATTATTGTAGTTAATCTCGCAGTAGTATTACTGTGTTAATCTCGGTATTACTATTATTGTAGTTAATCTCGGTGTACTATTACTGTGTTAATCTCGGTGTTACTATTATTGTAGTTAATCTCGCAGTACTATTACTGTGTTAATCTCGGTGTTACTATTATTGTAGTTAATCTCGCAGTACTATTACTGTGTTAATTTCGGTGTTACTATTATTGTAGTTAATTTCGGTGTACTATTACTGTGTTAATCTCGGTATTACTCTTATTGTAGTTAATCTCGGTGTACTATTACTGTGTTAATCTCGGTGTTACTATTATTGTAGTTAATCTCGCAGTACTATTACTGTCTTAATCTCGGTATTACTATTATTGTAGTTAATCTCGGTGTACTATTACTGTGTTAATCTCGGTGTTACTATTATTGTAGTTAATCTCGCAGTACTATTACTGTGTTAATCTCGGTGTTACTATTATTGTAGTTAATCTCGCAGTACTATTACTGTGTTAATTTCGGTGTTACTATTATTGTAGTTAATCTCGGTGTACTATTACTGTGTTCATCTCGGTATTACTATTATTGTAGTTAATCTCGGTATACTATTACTGTGTTAATCTCGGTGTTACTGTTATTGTAGTTAATCTCGGTGTACTATTATTGTAGTTAATCTCGGTGTACTACTACTGTGTTAATCTCGGTGTACTATTACTTGTTAATCTCGGTGTACTATTACTATGTTAATCTCGGTGTACTATTACTGTGTTAATCTCGGTGTACTATTATTGTAGTTAATCTCGGTGTGCTATTATTGTAGTTAATGTCGGTCTACTACTACTCTGTTAATCTCGGTGTACTATTATTGTGTTAATCTCGGTGTTACTATTACTGTGTTAATCTCGGTGTACTATTATCGTAGTTAATCTCGGTGTACTATTACTGTGTTAATCTCGGTGTACTACTACTGTGTTAATCTCGGTGTACTATTATTGTAGTTAATCTCGGTGTACTACTACTGTGTTTATCTCGTTGTTACTATTATTGTAGTTAATCTCGCAGTACTATTACTGTGTTAATCTCGGTGTTACTATTATTGTAGTTAATCTCGCAGTACTATTACTGTGTTAATCTCGGTATTACTATTATTGTAGTTAATCTCGGTGTACTATTACTGTGTTAATCTCGGTGTGACTATTATTGTAGCTAATCTCGCAGTACTATTACTGTGTTAATCTCGGTGTTACTATTATTGTAGTTAATCTCGCAGTACTATTACTGTGTTAATCTCGGTGTTGACTATCATTGTAGTTAATCTCGGTGTACTATTACTGTGTTAATTTCGGTGTTACTATTATTGTAGTTAATCTCGGTGTACTATTACTGTGTTACTCTCGGTGTTACTATTATTGTAGTTAATCTCGGTGTACTATTATTGTAGTTAATCTCGGTGTACTACTACTGTGTTAATCTCGGTGTACTATTACTGTGTTAATCTCGGTGTTACTATTACTGTGTTAATCTCGGTGTACTATTACTGTGTTAATCTCGGTGTTACTATTATTGTAGTTAATCTCGGTGTTACTATTATTGTAGTTAATCTCGCAGTACTATTACTGTGTTAATCTCGGTGTTACTATTATTGTAGTTAATCTCGCAGTACTATTACTGTGTTAATCTCGGTGTTACTATTATTGTAGTTAATCTCGCAGTACTATTACTGTGTTAATCTCGGTGTTGACTATCATTGTAGTTAATCTCGGTGTACTATTACTGTGTTAATTTCGGTGTTACTATTATTGTAGTTAATCTCGGTGTACTATTACTGTGTTACTCTCGGTGTTACTATTATTGTAGTTAATCTCGGTGTACTATTATTGTAGTTAATCTCGGTGTACTATTATTGTAGTTAATCTCGGTGTACTACTACTGTGTTAATCTCGGTGTACTATTACTGTGTTAATCTCGGTGTTACTATTACTGTGTTAATCTCGGTGTACTATTACTGTGTTAATCTCGGTGTACTATTACTGTGTTACTCTCGGTGTTACTATTATTGTAGTTAATCTCGGTGTACTACTACTGTGTTAATCTCGGTGTACTACTACTGTGTTAATCTCGGTGTACTACTACTGTGTTAATCTCGGTGTACTATTACTGTGTTAATCTCGGTGTTACTATTATTGTAGTTCATCTCGGTGTTACTATTATTGTAGTTAATCTCGGTGTTACTATTATTGTAGTTAATCTCGGTGTACTATTATTGTAGTTAATCTCGGTGTACTACTACTGTGTTAATCTCGGTGTACTATTACTTGTTAACCTCGGTGTACTATTACTATGTTAATCTCGGTGTACTATTACTGTGTTAATCTCGGTGTACTATTATTGTAGTTAATCTCGGTGTGCTATTATTGTAGTTAATCTCGGTGTACTACTACTCTGTTAATCTCGGTGTACTACTACTGTGTGCATCTCGGTGTTACTATTATTGTAGTTAATCTCGGTGTGCTATTATTGTAGTTAATCTCGGTGTACTACTACTGTGTTAATCTCGGTGTACTATTATTGTGTTAATCTCGGTGTTACTATTACTGTGTTAATCTCGGTGTACTATTATCGTAGTTAATCTCGGTGTACTATTACTGTGTTAATCTCGCAGTACTATTACTGTGTTAATCGCGGTGTACTATTATTGTAGTTAATCTCGGTGTACTATTATTGTAGTTAATCTCGGTGTACTACTTCTGTGTTAATCTCGGTGTACTATTACTGTGTTAATCTCGGTGTACTATTACTGTGTTAATCTCGGTGTACTATTATTGTAGTTAATCTCGGTGTGCTACTACTGTGTTAATCTCGCTGTACTATTACTGTGTTAATCTCGGTGTACTATTACTGTGTTAATCTCGGTGTTACTATTACTGTGTTAATCTCGGTGTTACTATTATTGTGTTAATCTCGGTGTTACTATTATTGTAGTTAATCTCGGTGTTACTATTATTGTAGTTAATCTCGGTGTGCTACTACTGTGTTAATCTCGGTGTACTATTACTGTGTTAATCTCGGTGTACTATTACTGTGTTAATCTCGGTGTACTACTACTGTGTTAATCTCGGTGTTACTATTATTGTGTTAATCTCGGTGTTACTATTATTGTAGTTAATCTCGGTGTTACTATTACTGTGTTAATCTCGGTGTTACTATTATTGTAGTTAATCTCGGTGTTACTATTACTTGTTAATCTCGGTGTACTATTACTATGTTAACCTCGGTGTACTATTACTGTGTTAATCTCGGTGTACTATTATTGTAGTTAATCTCGGTGTGCTATTATTGTAGTTAATCTCGGTGTACTACTACTCTGTTAATCTCGGTGTACTATTATTGTGTTAATCTCGGTGTACTATTACTGTGTTAATCTCGGTGTACTATTATCGTAGTTAATCTCAGTGTACTATTACTGTGTTAATCTCGGTGTACTACTACTGTGTTAATCTCGGTGTACTATTATTGTAGTTAATCTCGGTGTACTACTACTGTGTTTATCTCGGTGTTACTATTACTGTGTTAATCTCGGTGTTACTATTATTGTAGTTAATCTCGGTGTACTATTACTGTGTTAATCTCGGTGTACTACTACTGTGTTAATCTCGGTGTACTATTATTGTAGTTAATCTCGGTGTACTACTACTGTGTTAATCTCGGTGTACTATTACTGTGTTAATCTCGGTGTACTACTACTGTGTTAATCTCGGTGTTACTATTATTGTAGTTAATCTCGGTGTACTACTACTGTGTTAATCTCGGTGTACTACTACTGTGTTAATCTCGGTGTACTATTATTGTAGTTAATCTCGGTGTACTACTACTGTGTTAATCTCGGTGTACTATTACTGTGTTAATCTCGGTGTACTATTATTGTGTTAATCTCGGTGTACTACTACTGTGTTAATCTCGGTGTACTACTACTGTGTTAATCTCGGTATTACTATTATTGTAGTTAATATCGGTGTACTATTATTGTAGTTAATCTCGCAATACTATTACTGTGTTAATCTCGGTATTACTATTATTGTAGTTAATCTCGGTGTACTATTATTGTGTTAATCTCGGTGTACTACTACTGTGTTAATCTCGGTGTTACTATTATTGTAGTTAACCTCGGTGTACTATTATTGTAGTTAATCTCGCAGTACTATTACTATGTTAATCGCGGTGTACTACTACTGTGTTAATCTCGGTGTTACTATTATTGTGTTAATCTCGGTGTACTACTACTGTGTTAATCTCGGTATTACTACTATTGTAGTTAATCTCGGTGTACTACTACTGTGTTAATCTCGGTATTACTATTATTGTAGTTAATCTCGGTGTACTATTATTGTAGTTAATCTCGCAGTACTATTACTATGTTAATCTCGGTGTACTACAACTGTGTTAATCTCGGTATTACTATTATTGTAGTTAATCTCGGTGTGCTATTATTGTGTTGATCTCGGTGTACTACTACTGTGTTAATCTCGGTGTTACTGTTATTGTAGTTAATCTCGGTGTACTACTACTGTGTTAATCTCGGTATTACTATTATTGTAGTTAATCTCGGTGTACTATTATTGTGTTAATCTCGGTGTACTACTACTGTGTTAATCTCGGTGTACTATTATTGTGTTAATCTCGGTGTTACTATTATTGTAGTTAATCTCGGTGTACTATTATTGTAGTTAATCTCGGTGTACTACTACTGTGTTAATCTCGGTGTACTATTACTGTGTTAATCTCGGTGTACTATTACTATGTTAATCTCGGTGAACTATTACTGTGTTAATCTCGGTGTACTATTATTGTAGTTAATCTCGGTGTGCTATTATTGTAGTTAATCTCGGTGTACTTCTACTGTGTTAATCTCGGTGTACTATTATTGTGTTAATCTCGGTGTACTATTACTGTGTTAATCTCGGTGTACTATTACTGTGTTAATCTCGGTGTACTATTATTGTAGTTAATCTCGGTGTGCTATTATTGTAGTTAATCTCGGTGTACTACTACTGTGTTAATCTCGGTGTACTATTATTGTGTTAATCTCGGTGTTACTATTACTGTGTTAATCTCGGTGTACTATTATTGTGTTAATCTCGGTGTACTATTACTGTAGTTAATCTCGGTGTACTATTACTGTGTTAATCTCGGTGTACTATTACTGTGTTAATCTCGGTGTACTATTATTGTAGTTAATCTCGGTGTGCTATTATTGTGTTAATCTCGGTGTACTATTACTGTGTTAATCTCGGTGTTACTATTATTGTAGTTAATCTCGGTGTACTATTACTGTGTTAATCTCGGTGTTACTATTATTGCAGTTAATCTCGGTGTACTATTACTGTGTTAATCTCGGTGTTACTATTATTGTAGTTAATCTCGGTGTACTATTACTGTGTTAATCTCGTTGTTATTATTATTGTAGTTAATCTCGCAGTACTATTACTGTGTTAATCTCGGTGTTACTATTATTGTAGTTAATCTCGGTGTTACTATTATTGTAGTTAATCTCGGTGTACTATTATTGTAGTTAATCTGGGTGTACTACTACTGTGTTAATCTCGGTGTTACTATTATTGTAGTTAATCTGGGTGTACTATTACTGTGTTAATCTCGGTGTTACTATTATTGCAGTTAATCTCGGTGTGCTATTATTGTGTTAATCTCGGTGTTACTATTATTGTAGTTAATCTCGGTGTGCTATTATTGTGTTAATCTCGTTGTTATTATTATTGTAGTTAATCTCGCAGTACTATTATTGTGTTAATCTCGGTGTTACTATTATTGTAGTTAATCTCGGTGTACTATTATTGTAGTTAATCTGGGTGTACTACTACTGTGTTAATCTCGGTGTTACTATTATTGTAGTTAATCTGGGTGTACTATTACTGTGTTAATCTCGTTGTTACTATTATTGTAGTTAATCTCGGTGTACTATTACTGTGTTAATCTCGTTGTTATTATTATTGTAGTTAATCTCGCAGTACTATTACTGTGTTAATCTCGGTGTTACTATTATTGTAGTTAATCTCGGTGTTACTATTATTGTAGTTAATCTTGGTGTACTATTATTGTAGTTAATCTGGGTGTACTACTACTGTGTTAATCTCGGTGTTACTATTATTGTAGTTAATCTGGGTGTACTATTACTGTGTTAATCTCGGTGTTACTATTATTGTAGTTAATCTCGGTGTACTATTACTGTGTTAATCTCGGTGTTACTATTATTGTAGTTAATCTCGGTGTTACTATTATTGTAGTTAATCTCGGTGTGCTATTACTGTGTTAATTTCGGTGTTACTATTATTGTAGTTAATCTCGGTGTGCTATTATTGTAGTTAATCTCGGTGTACTACTACTGTGTTAATCTCGGTGTACTATTATTGTGTTAATCTCGGTGTTACTATTACTGTGTTAATCTCGGTGTACTATTACTGTGTTAATTTCGGTGTTACTATTATTGTAGTTAATCTCGTTGTACTATTACTGTGTTAATCTCGGTGTTACTATTATTCTAGTTAATCTCGCAGTACTATTACTGTGTTCATCTCGGTGTTACTATTATTGTAGTTAAACTCGGTGTACTATTATTGTAGTTAATCTCGGTGTACTATTATTGTAGTTAATCTCGGTGTACTACTACTGTGTTAATCTCGGTGTACTATTACTGTGTTAATCTGGGTGTACTATTATTGTAGTTAATCTCGGTGTACTACTACTGTGTTAATCTCGGTGTACTATTACTGTGTTAATCTCGGTGAACTATTATTGTAGTTAATCTCGGAGTACTATTATTGTAGTTAATCTCGGTGTACTATTACTATGTTAATCTCGGTGTACTACTACTGTGATAATCTCGGTGTACTATTATTGTAGTTAATCTCGGTGTACTATTATTGTAGTTAATCTCGGTGTACTATTATTGTAGTTAATCTGGGTGTACTACTACTGTGTTAATCTCGGTGTTACTATTATTGTAGTTAATCTCGGTGTACTACTACTGTGTTAATCTCGGTGTACTACTAATGTGTTAATCCCGGTGTTACTATTATTGTAGTTAATCCCGCAGTACTATTACTATGTTAATCTCGGTTTACTACTACTGTGTTAATCTCGGTGTTACTATTATTGTAGTTAATCTCGGTGTACTATTATTGTAGTTAATCTCGGTGTTACCATTATTGTAGTTAATCTCGGTGTACTATTATTGTAGTTAATCTCGGTGTTACTATTATTGTAGTTAATCTCGGTGTACTACTACTGTGTTAATCTCGGTGTTACTATTATTGTAGTTAATCTCGGTGTACTACTACTGTGTTAATCTCGGTGTTACTATTATTGTAGTTAATCTCGTTGTACTATTATTGTGTTAATCTCGGTGTACTAGTATTGTAGTTAATCTCTGTGTGCTATTACTGTGTTAATCTCGGTGTACTACTACTGTGTTAATCTCGGTGTACTACTACTGTGTGCATCTCGGTGTTACTATTATTGTAGTTAATCTCGGTGTGCTATTATTGTAGTTAATCTCGGTGTACTACTACTGTGTTAATCTCGGTGTACTATTATTGTGTTAATCTCGGTGTTACTATTACTGTGTTAATCTCGGTGTACTATTATCGTAGTTAATCTCGGTGTACTATTACTGTGTTAATCTCGCAGTACTATTACTGTGTTAATCTCGGTGTACTATTATTGTAGTTAATCTCGGTGTGCTACTACTGTGTTAATCTCGGTGTACTATTATTGTAGTTAATCTCGGTGTACTATTACTGTGTTAATCGCGGTGTACTATTATTGTAGTTAATCTCGGTGTACTATTATTGTAGTTAATCTCGGTGTACTACTTCTGTGTTAATCTCGGTGTACTATTACTGTGTTAATCTCGGTGTACTATTATTGTAGTTAATCTCGGTGTTACTATTACTGTGTTAATCTCGGTGTTACTATTATTGTAGTTAATCTCGGTTTACTACTACTGTGTTAATCTCGGTGTTACTATTACTGTGTTAATCTCGGTGTTACTATTATTGTAGTTAATCTCGGTTTACTACTACTGTGTTAATCTCGGTGTTACTATTATTGTAGTTAATCTCGGTGTACTATTATTGTAGTTAATCTCGGTGTACTACTTCTGTGTTAATCTCGGTGTACTATTACTGTGTTAATCTCGGTGTACTATTATTGTAGTTAATCTCGGTGTGCTACTACTGTGTTAATCTCGGTGTACTATTATTGTGTTAATCTCGGTGTTACTATTATTGTAGTTAATCTCGGTGTACTACTACTGTGTTAATCTCGGTGTTACTATTATTGTGTTAATCTCGGTGTTACTATTATTGTAGTTAATCTCGGTGTACTACTACTGTGTTAATCTCGGTGTACTACTACTGTGTTAATATCGGTGTACTATTATTGTGTTAATCGCGGTGTGCTATTACTGTGTTAATCTCGGTGTTACTATTATTGTAGTTAATCTCGGTGTTACTATTACTGTGTTAATCTCGGTGTACTACTACTGTGTTAATCTCGGTGTACTACTACTGTGTTAATCTCGGTATTACTATTATTGTAGTTAATCTCGCAGTACTATTACTATGTTAATCTCGGTGTACTACTACTGTGTTAATCTCGGTGTTACTATTATTGTAGTTAATCTCGGTGTACTACTACTGTGTTAATCTCGGTGTTACTATTATTGTAGTTAATCTCGCAGTACTATTACTATGTTAATCTCGGTGTACTACTACTGTGTTAATCTCGGTGTTACTATTATTGTAGTTAATCTCGGTGTACTATTATTGTAGTTAATCTCGCAGTACTATTACTATATTAATCTCGGTGTACTACTACTGTGTTAATCTCGGTGTTACTATTATTGTAGTTAATCTCGGTGTTACTATTACTGTGTTAATCTCGGTGTACTACTACTGTGTTAATCTCGGTGTACTACTACTGTGTTAATCTCGGTATTACTATTATTGTAGTTAATCTCGCAGTACTATTACTATGTTAATCTCGGTGTACTACTACTGTGTTAATCTCGGTGTTACTATTATTGTAGTTAATCTCGGTGTTACTATTACTGTGTTAATCTCGGTGTACTACTACTGTGTTAATCTCGGTGTACTACTACTGTGTTAATCTCGGTATTACTATTATTGTAGTTAATCTCGCAGTACTATTACTATGTTAATCTCGGTGTACTACTACTGTGTTAATCTCGGTGTTACTATTATTGTAGTTAATCTCGGTGTACTATTATTGTAGTTAATCTCGCAGTACTATTACTATATTAATCTCGGTGTACTACTACTGTGTTAATCTCGGTGTTACTATTATTGTAGTTAATCTCGGTGTACTACTACTGTGTTAATCTCGGTGTTACTATTATTGTAGTTAATCTCGGTGTACTATTATTGTGTTAATCTCGGTGTACTATTACTGTGTTAATCTCGGTGTACTACTACTGTGTTAATCTCGGTGTACTATTATTGTAGTTAATCTCGGTGTGCTATTATTGTAGTTAATCTCGGTGTACTACTACTGTGTTAATCTCGGTGTACTATTATTGTGTTAATCTCGGTGTTACTATTATTGTGTTAATCTCGGTGTACTATTATTGTAGTTAATCTCGGTGTGCTATTACTGTGTTAATGTCGGTGTACTATTACTGTGTTAATCTCGGTGTACTACTACTCTGTTAATCTCGGTGTACTATTATTGTAGTTAATCTCGGTGTACTATTATTGTGTTAATCTCGGTGTACTATTACTGTGTTAATCTCGGTGTACTATTATTGTAGTTAATCTCGGTGTACTATTACTGTGTTAATGTCGGTGTACTATTACTGTGTTAATCTCGGTGTACTACTACTCTGTTAATCTCGGTGTACTATTATTGTAGTTAATCTCGGTGTACTATTATTGTGTTAATCTCGGTGTACTATTACTGTGTTAATCTCGGTGTACTATTATTGTAGTTAATCTCGGTGTACTACTACTGTGTTAATCTCGGTGTACTATTATTGTAGTTAATCTCGGTGTACTATTACTGTGTTAATCTCGGTGTACTATTACTGTGTTAATCTCGGTGTACTATTATTGTGTTAATCTCGGTGTTACTATTATTGTGTTAATCTCGGTGTACTATTATTGTAGTTAATCTCGGTGTACTATTACTGTGTTAATCTCGCAGTACTATTATTGTGTTAATCTCGGTGTACTATTATTGTGTTAATCTTGGTGTACTATTATTGTAGTTAATCGCGGTGTGCTATTATTGTAGTTAATCTCGGTGTACTACTACTGTGTTAATCTCGGTGTACTATTATTGTGTTAATCTCGGTGTTACTATTACTTTGTTAATCTCGGTCTACTATTATTGTGTTAATCTCGGTGTTACTATTACTGAGTTAATCTCGGTGTACTATTATTGTGTTAATCTCGGTGTGCTATTACTGTGTTAATCTCGGTGTTACTATTACTGTGTTAATCTCGGTGTTACTATTACTGTGTTAATCTCGGTCTACTATTATTGTGTTAATCTCGGTGTTACTAATACTGAGTTAATCTCGGTGTACTATTACTGTGTTAATCTCGCAGTACTATTATTGTGTTAATCTCGCAGTACTATTACTGTGTTAATCTCGGTGTACTATTACTGTGTTAATCTCGGTGTACTATTATTGTAGTTAATCTCGGTGTACTATTATTGTAGTTAATCTCGGTGTACTACTACTGTGTTAATCTCGGTGTACTATTACTGTGTTAATCTCGGTGTACTATTATTGTAGTTAATCTCGGTGTGCTACTACTGTGTTAATCTCGGTGTACTATTATTGTGTTAAATGCGGTGTACTATTACTGTGTTAATGTCGGTGTACTATTATTGTGTTAATCTCGGTGTACTATTAATGTAGTTAACCTCGGTGTACTATTATTGTAGTTAATCTCGGTGTACTACTACTGTGTTAATCTCGGTGTACTATTACTGTGTTAATCTCGGTGTACTATTATTGTAGTTAATCTCGGAGTACTATTATTGTAGTTAATCTCGGTGTACTATTACTGTGTTAATCTCGTTGTTATTATTATTGTAGTTAATCTCGCAGTACTATTACTGTGTTAATCTCGGTGTTACTATTATTGTAGTTAATCTGGCAGTACTATTACTGTGTTAATCTCGGTGTTACTATTATTGTAGTTAATCTCGCAGTACTATTACTGTGTTTATCTCGTTGTTACTATTATTGTAGTTAATCTCGCAGTACTATTACTGTGTTAATCTCGGTGTTGACTATCATTGTAGTTAATCTCGGTGTACTATTACTGTGTTAATTTCGGTGTTACTATTATTGTAGTTAATCTCGGTGTACTATTACTGTGTTAATCTCGGTGTTACTATTATTGTAGTTAATCTCGCAGTACTATTACTGTGTTCATCTCGGTGTTACTATTATTGTAGTTAATCTCGCAGTACTATTACTGTGTTAATCTCGGTGTTACTATTATTGTAGTTAATCTCGGTGTACTATTACTGTGTTCATCTCGGTGTTAGTATTATTGTAGTTAATCTCGGTGTACTATTGCTGTGTTAATCTCGGTGTTACTGTTATTGTAGTTAATCTCGCAGTACTATTACTGTGTTCATCTCGGTGTTACTATTATTGTAGTTAATCTCGCAGTACTATTACTGTGTTAATCTCGTATTACTATTATTGTAGTTAATCTCGGTGTACTATTACTGTGTTAATCTCGGTATTACTATTATTGTAGTTAATCTCGGTGTACTATTACTGTGTTAATCTCGGTGTTACTATTATTGTAGTTAATCTCGCAGTAGTATTACTGTGTTAATCTCGGTATTACTATTATTGTAGTTAATCTCGGTGTACTATTACTGTGTTAATCTCGGTGTTACTATTATTGTAGTTAATCTCGCAGTACTATTACTGTGTTAATCTCGGTGTTACTATTATTGTAGTTAATCTCGCAGTACTATTACTGTGTTAATTTCGGTGTTACTATTATTGTAGTTAATTTCGGTGTACTATTACTGTGTTAATCTCGGTATTACTCTTATTGTAGTTAATCTCGGTGTACTATTACTGTGTTAATCTCGGTGTTACTATTATTGTAGTTAATCTCGCAGTACTATTACTGTCTTAATCTCGGTATTACTATTATTGTAGTTAATCTCGGTGTACTATTACTGTGTTAATCTCGGTGTTACTATTATTGTAGTTAATCTCGCAGTACTATTACTGTGTTAATCTCGGTGTTACTATTATTGTAGTTAATCTCGCAGTACTATTACTGTGTTAATTTCGGTGTTACTATTATTGTAGTTAATCTCGGTGTACTATTACTGTGTTCATCTCGGTATTACTATTATTGTAGTTAATCTCGGTATACTATTACTGTGTTAATCTCGGTGTTACTATTATTGTAGTTAATCTCGGTGTACTATTATTGTAGTTAATCTCGGTGTACTACTACTGTGTTAATCTCGGTGTACTATTACTTGTTAATCTCGGTGTACTATTACTATGTTAATCTCGGTGTACTATTACTGTGTTAATCTCGGTGTACTATTATTGTAGTTAATCTCGGTGTACTATTACTGTGTTAATCTCGGTGTGCTATTATTGTAGTTAATCTCGGTGTACTATTATTGTGTTAATCTCGGTGTACTACTACTGTGTTAATCTCGGTGTACTATTATTGTAGTTAATCTCGGTGTGCTATTACTGTGTTAATCTCTGTGTACTATGATTGTAGTTAACCTCGGTGTGCTATTATTGTAGTTAATCTCGGTGTACTATTATTGTGTTAATCTCGGTGTACTATGATTGTAGTTAATCTCGGTGTTACTATTATTGTAGTTAATCTCGGTGTTACTATTATTGTAGTTAATCTCGCAGTACTATTACTGTGTTAATCTCGGTGTTACTATTATTGTAGTTAATCTCGCAGTACTATTACTGTGTTAATCTCGGTATTACTATTATTGTAGTTAATCTCGGTGTACTATTACTGTGTTAATCTCGGTGTGACAATTATTGTAGCTAATCTCGCAGTACTATTACTGTGTTAATCTCGGTGTTACTATTATTGTAGTTAATCTCGCAGTACTATTACTGTGTTAATCTCGGTGTTGACTATCATTGTAGTTAATCTCGGTGTACTATTACTGTGTTAATTTCGGTGTTACTATTATTGTAGTTAATCTCGGTGTACTATTACTGTGTTACTCTCGGTGTTACTATTATTGTAGTTAATCTCGCAGTACTATTACTGTGTTAATCTCGGTGTTACTATTATTGTAGTTCATCTCGGTGTTACTATTATTGTAGTTAATCTCGGTGTTACTATTATTGTAGTTAATCTCGGTGTACTATTATTGTAGTTAATCTCGGTGTACTACTACTGTGTTAATCTCGGTGTACTATTACTTGTTAACCTCGGTGTACTATTACTATGTTAATCTCGGTGTACTATTACTGTGTTAATCTCGGTGTACTATTATTGTAGTTAATCTCGGTGTGCTATTATTGTAGTTAATCTCGGTGTACTACTACTCTGTTAATCTCGGTGTACTATTATTGTAGTTAATCTCGGTGTTACTATTATTGTAGTTAATCTCGCAGTACTATTACTGTGTTAATCTCGGTGTACTATTATTGTAGTTAATCTCGGTGTGCTATTATTGTAGTTAATCTCGGTGTACTACTACTCTGTTAATCTCGGTGTACTATTACTGTGTTAATCTCGGTGTACTATTATTGTAGTTAATCTCGGTGTGCTATTATTGTAGTTAATCTCGGTGTACTACTACTCTGTTAATCTCGGTGTACTACTACTCTGTTAATCTCGGTGTGCTATTACTGTGTTAATCTCGGTGTACTATTACTGTGTTAATTTCGGTGTTACTATTATTGTAGTTAATCTCGGTGTACTATTATTGTGTTAATCTCGGTGTTACTATTACTGTGTTAATCTCGGTGTACTATTACTGTGTTAATCTCGGTGTACTATTACTGTGTTAATCTCGGTGTACTATTACTGTGTTAATCTCGGTGTACTATGATTGTAGTTAATCTCGGTGTGCTATTATTGTAGTTAATCTCGGTGTACTACTACTGTGTTAATCTCGGTGTACTATTATTGTGTTAATCTCGGTGTACTATTACTGTGTTAATCTCGGTGTTACTATTATTGTAGTTAATCTCGGTATTACTATTATTGTAGTTAATCTCGGTGTACTATTACTTGTTAATCTCGGTGTACTATTACTATGTTAATCTCGGTGTACTATTACTATGTTAATCTCGGTGTACTATTACTGTGTTAATCTCGGTGTACTATTATTGTAGTTAATCTCGGTGTACTACTACTGTGTTAATCTCGGTGTACTATTACTGTGTTAATCTCGGTGTACTACTACCGTGTTAATCTCGGTGTACTATTATTGTAGTTAATCTCGGTATACTATTATTGTAGTTAATCTCGGTGTACTACTACTGTGTTAATCTCGGTGTACTATTACTGTGTTAATCTCGGTGTACTACTACCGTGTTAATCTCGGTGTACTATTATTGTAGTTATTCTCGGTGTGCTATTATTGTAGTTAATCTCGGTGTACTACTACTGTGTTAATCTCGGTGTACTATTATTGTAGTTAATCTCGGTGTGCTATTATTGTGTTAATCTCGGTGTACTATTATTGTAGTTAATCTCGGTGTACTATTACTGTGTTAATCTCGGTGTACTCTTATTGTAGTTAATCTCGGTGTGCTATTATTGTGTTAATCTCGGTGTACTATTATTGTGTTAATCTCGGTGTACTATTATTGTGTTAATCTCGGTGTACTACTACTGTGTTAATCTCGTTGTTATTATTATTGTGTTAATCTCGGTGTACTATTATTGTAGTTAATCTCGGTGTACTATTACTGTGTTAATCTCGGTGTACTATTATTGTAGTTAATCTCGGTGTACTATTATTGTGTTAATCTCGGTGTACTACTACTGTGTTAATCTCGTTGTTATTATTATTGTGTTAATCTCGGTGTACTATTATTGTAGTTAATCTCGGTGTGCTATTATTGTAGTTAATCTCGGTGTACTATTATTGTAGTTAATCTCGGTGTGCTATTATTGTAGTTAATCTCGGTGTACTATTATTGTAGTTAATCTCGGTGTGCTATTATTGTAGTTAATCTCGGTGTACTATTATTGTAGTTAATCTCGGTGTGCTATTACTGTGTTAATCTCTGTGTACTATGATTGTAGTTAACCTCGGTGTGCTATTATTGTAGTTAATCTCGGTGTACTATTATTGTAGTTAATCTCGGTGTACTAGTACTGTGTTAATCTCGGTGTACTATTATTGTGTTAATCTCGGTGTGCTATTACTGTGTTAATCTCTGTGTACTATGATTGTAGTTAACCTCGGTGTGCTATTATTGTA
This sequence comes from Anabrus simplex, assembly GCF_040414725.1. Lineage (NCBI taxonomy): Eukaryota > Metazoa > Arthropoda > Insecta > Orthoptera > Tettigoniidae > Anabrus > Anabrus simplex. The sequence continues at coordinate 83,339,350 of NC_090276.1, read as the reverse complement.
GTTAATCTCGGTGTACTATTATTGTGTTAATCTCGGTGTACTATGATTGTAGTTAATCTCGGTGTACTATTATTGTAGTTAATCTCGGTGTGCTATTACTGTGTTAATCTCTGTGTACTATGATTGTAGTTAACCTCGGTGTGCTTTTATTGTAGTTAATCTCGGTGTACTATTATTGTGTTAATCTCGGTGTGCTATTACTGTGTTAATCGCTGTGTACTATGATTGTAGTTAACCTCGGTGTGCTATTATTGTAGTTAATCTCGGTGTACTATTATTGTGTTAATCTCGGTGTACTACTACTGTGTTAATCTCGGTGTACTACTACTGTGTTAATCTCGGTGTACTATTACTGTGTTAATCTCGGTGTACTATTACTGTGTTAATCTCGGTGTTACTATTACTGTGTTAATCTCGGTGTTACTATTATTGTAGTTAATCTCGGTGTACTACTACTGTGTTAATCTCGGTGTTACTATTATTGTGTTAATCTCGGTGTTACTATTATTGTAGTTAATCTCGGTGTTACTATTACTGTGTTAATCTCGGTGTTACTATTATTGTAGTTAATCTCGGTGTTACTATTACTTGTTAATCTCGGTGTACTATTACTATGTTAACCTCGGTGTACTATTACTGTGTTAATCTCGGTGTACTATTATTGTAGTTAATCTCGGTGTGCTATTATTGTAGTTAATCTCGGTGTACTACTACTCTGTTAATCTCGGTGTACTATTATTGTGTTAATCTCGGTGTTACTATTACTGTGTTAATCTCGGTGTACTATTATCGTAGTTAATCTCGGTGTACTATTACTGTGTTAATCTCGGTGTACTACTACTGTGTTAATCTCGGTGTACTATTATTGTAGTTAATCTCGGTGTACTACTACTGTGTTTATCTCGGTGTTACTATTACTGTGTTAATCTCGGTGTTACTATTATTGTAGTTAATCTCGGTGTTACTATTACTGTGTTAATCTCGGTGTACTACTACTGTGTTAATCTCGGTGTTACTATTATTGTAGTTAATCTCGGTGTTACTATTATTGTAGTTAATCTCGGTGTTACTATTACTGTGTTAATCTCGGTGTACTACTACTGTGTTAATATCGGTGTACTATTATTGTGTTAATCTCGGTGTACTACTACTGTGTTAATCTCGGTGTATTACTATTATTGTAGTTAATCTCGGTGTTACTATTACTGTGTTAATCTCGGTGTACTACTACTGTGTTAATATCGGTGTACTATTATTGTGTTAATCTCGGTGTACTACTACTGTGTTAATCTCGGTGTATTACTATTATTGTAGTTAATCTCGGTGTTACTATTACTGTGTTAATATCGGTGTACTATTACTGTGTTAATCTCGGTATTACTATTATTGTAGTTAATCTCGCAGTACTATTACTATGTTAATCTCGGTGTACTACTACTGTGTTAATCTCGGTGTTATTATTATTGTAGTTAATCTCGGTGTACTATTATTGTAGTTAATCTCGCAGTACTATTACTATGTTAATCTCGGTGTACTATTACTGTGTTAATCTCGGTGTTACTATTATTGTAGTTAATCTCGGTGTACTACTACTGTGTTAATCTCGGCATTACTATTATTGTAGTTAATCTCGGTGTACTATTACTGTGTTAATCTCGGTGTACTACTACTGTGTTAATCTCCGTGTACTACTACTGTGTTAATCTCGGTGTACTATTATTGTAGTTAATCTCGGTGTACTATTATTGTGTTAATCTCGGTGTACTATTACTGTGTTAATCTCGGTGTACTACTACGGTGTTAATCTCGGTGTACTATTATTGTAGTTAATCTCGGTGTGCTATTATTGTAGTTAATCTCGGTGTACTACTACTGTGTTAATCTCGGTGTACTATTATTGTAGTTAATCTCGGTGTGCTATTATTGTGTTAATCTCGGTGTACTATTATTGTAGTTAATCACGGTGTGCTATTATTGTGTTAATCTCGGTGTACTATTATTGTAGTTAATCTCGGTGTACTATTACTGTGTTAATCTCGGTGTACTATTATTGTAGTTAATCTCGGTGTGCTATTATTGTGTTAATCTCGGTGTACTACTACTGTGTTAATATCGTTGTTATTATTATTGTGTTAATCTCGGTGTGCTATTATTGTAGTTAATCTCGGTGTGCTATTACTGTGTTAATTTCGGTGTTACTATTATTGTAGTTAATCTCGGTGTACTATTACTGTGTTAATCTCGGTGTTACTATTATTGTAGTTAATCTCGGTGTTACTATTATTGTAGTTAATCTCGGTGTTACTATTATTGTAGTTAATCTCGGTGTTACTATTATTGTAGTTAATCTCGGTGTGCTATTACTGTGTTAATTTCGGTGTTACTATTATTGTAGTTAATCTCGGTGTTACTATTATTGTAGTTAATCTCGGTGTTACTATTATTGTAGTTAATCTCGGTGTTACTATTATTGTAGTTAATCTCGGTGTACTATTACTGTGTTAATCTCGGTGTTACTATTATTGTAGTTAATCTCGGTGTTACTATTATTGTAGTTAATCTCGGTGTGCTATTACTGTGTTAATTTCGGTGTTACTATTATTGTAGTTAATCTCGGTGTACTATTACTGTGTTAATCTCGGTGTACTATTATTGTGTTAATCTCGGTGTACTACTACTGTGTTAATCTCGTTGTTATTATTATTGTGTTAATCTCGGTGTACTATTATTGTAGTTAATCTCGGTGTGCTATTATTGTAGTTAATCTCGGTGTACTATTATTGTAGTTAATCTCGGTGTGCTATTACTGTGTTAATCTCGGTGTACTATTATTCTGTTAATCTCGGTGTGCTATTACTGTGTTAATCTCGGTGTACTATTACTGTGTTAATCTCGTTGTTATTATTATTGTGTTAATCTCGGTGTACTATTATTGTAGTTAATCTCGGTGTGCTATTATTGTGTTACTCTCGGTGTACTATTACTGTGTTAATCTCGGTGTACTACTACTGTGTTAATCTCGTTGTTATTATTATTGTGTTAATCTCGGTGTACTATTATTGTAGTTAATCTCGGTGTGCTATTATTGTAGTTAATCTCGGTGTACTATTACTGTGTTAATCTCGGTGTACTATTATTGTGTTAATCTCGGTGTGCTATTATTGTAGTTAATCTCGGTGTACTATTATTCTGTTAATCTCGGTGTGCTATTATTGTAGTTAATCTCGGTGTACTATTATTGTGTTAATCTCGGTGTGCTATTACTGTGTTAATCTCGGTGTACTATGATTGTAGTTAATCTCGGTGTGCTATTACTGTGTTAATCTCGGTGTACTATTATTCTGTTAATCTCGGTGTGCTATTACTGTGTTAATCTCGGTGTACTTTTATTGTGTTAATCTCGGTGTACTATTATTGTAGTTAATCTCGGTGTGCTATTACTGTGTTAATCTCGGTGTGCTATTATTGTAGTTAATCTCGGTGTACTATTATTGTGTTAATCTCGGTGTACTATTATTGTAGTTAATCTCGGTGTACTATGATTGTAGTTAATCTCGGTGTGCTATTATTGTAGTTAATCTCTGTGTACTATTATTGTAGTTAATCTCGGTGTGCTATTATTGTAGTTAATCTCGGTGTACTATTATTGTAGTTAATCTCGGTGTGCTATTACTGTGTTAATCTCGGTGTACTATTATTGTAGTTAATCTCGGTGTACTATGATTGTAGTTAATCTCGGTGTGCTATTATTGTAGTTAATCTCTGTGTACTATTATTGTAGTTAATCTCGGTGTGCTATTATTGTAGTTAATCTCGGTGTACTATTATTGTAGTTAATCTCGGTGTACTATTATTGTAGTTAATCTCGGTGTACTATTATTGTGTTAATCTCGGTGTACTATTATTGTGTTAATCTCGGTGTACTATTATTGTAGTTAATCTCGGTGTGCTATTATTGTAGTTAATCTCGGTGTACTATTATTGTGTTAATCTCGGTGTACTATTATTGTAGTTAATCTCGGTGTACTACTACTGTGTTACTCTCTGTGTACTATTATTGTAGTTAATCTCGGTGTGCTATTATTGTAGTTAATCTCGGTGTACTATTATTGTAGTTAATCTCGGTGTGCTATTACTGTGTTAATCTCTGTGTACTATGATTGTAGTTAATCTCGGTGTGCTATTATTGTAGTTAATCTCGGTGTACTATTATTGTGTTAATCTCGGTGTACTATTATTGTAGTTAATCTCGGTGTTACTATTACTGTGTTAATCTCGGTGTACTATTATCGTAGTTAATCTCGGTGTACTATTACTGTAGTTAATCTCGGTGTACTATTACTGTAGTTAATCTCGGTGTACTATTACTGTGTTAATCTCGGTGTACTATTACTGTGTTACTCTCGGTGTACTATTATTGTAGTTAATCTCGGTGTACTACTACTGTGTTAATCTCGGTGTACTATTATTGTGTTAATCTCGGTGTACTATTACTGTGTTAATCTCGGTGTTACTATTATTGTGTTAATCTCGGTGTACTATTATTGTAGTTAATCTCGGGGTGCTATTATTGTGTTAATCTCGGTGTACTATTATTGTAGTTAATCTCGGTGTACTATTACTGTGTTAATCTCGGTGTACTATTATTGTAGTTAATCTCGGTGTACTATTACTGTGTTAATCTCGGTGTACTATTATTGTGTTAATCTCGGTGTACTATTACTGTGTTAATCTCGGTGTTACTATTATTGTGTTAATCTCGGTGTACTATTATTGTAGTTAATCTCGGGGTGCTATTATTGTGTTAATCTCGGTGTACTATTATTGTAGTTAATCTCGGTGTACTATTATTGTAGTTAATCTCGGTGTACTATTATTGTAGTTAATCTCGGTGTACTACTACTGTGTTAATCTCGGTGTACTATTACTGTGTTAATCTCGGTGTACTATTATTGTGTTAATCTCGGTGTACTATTACTGTGTTAATCTCGGTGTACTATTATTGTAGTTAATCTCGGTGTACTATTATTGTAGTTAATCTCGGTGTACTACTACTGTGTTAATCTCGGTGTACTATTACTGTGTTAATCTCGGTGTACTATTATTGTAGTTAATCTCGGTGTACTATTATTGTAGTTAATCTCGGTGTACTACTACTGTGTTAATCTCGGTGTACTATTATTGTGTTAATCTCGGTGTTACTATTACTGTGTTAATCTCGGTGTACTATTATCGTAGTTAATCTCGGTGTACTATTACTGTGTTAATCTCGCAGTACTATTACTGTGTTAATCGCGGTGTACTATTATTGTAGTTAATCTCGGTGTACTATTATTGTAGTTAATCTCGGTGTACTACTTCTGTGTTAATCTCGGTGTACTATTACTGTGTTAATCTCGATGTACTATTATTGTAGTTAATCTCGGTGTGCTACTACTGTGTTAATCTCGGTGTGCTACTACTGTGTTAATCTCGGTGTACTATTACTGTGTTAATCTCGGTGTACTATTATTGTAGTTAATCTCGGTGTACTACTACTGTGTTAATCTCGGTGTTACTATTATTGTAGTTAATCTCGGTGTACTACTACTGTGTTAATCTCGGTGTTACTATTATTGTGTTAATCTCGGTGTTACTATTATTGTAGTTAATCTCGGTGTACTACTACTGTGTTAATCTCGGTGTACTACTACTGTGTTAATATCGGTGTACTATTATTGTGTTAATCGCGGTGTGCTATTACTGTGTTAATCTCGGTGTTACTATTATTGTAGTTAATCTCGGTGTTACTCTTACTGTGTTAATCTCGGTGTACTACTACTGTGTTAATCTCGGTGTACTACTACTGTGTTAATCTCGGTATTACTATTATTGTAGTTAATCTCGCAGTACTATTACTATGTTAATCTCGGTGTACTACTACTGTGTTAATCTCGGTGTTACTATTATTGTAGTTAACCTCGGTGTACTATTATTGTAGTTAATCTCGCAGTACTATTACTATGTTAATCTCGGTGTACTACTACTGTGTTTATCTCGGTGTTACTATTATTGTAGTTAATCTCGGTGTACTACTACTGTGTTAATCTCGGTGTTACTATTATTGTAGTTAATCTCGGTGTACTACTACTGTGTTAATCTCGGCATTACTATTATTGCAGTTAATCGCGGTGTACTATTACTGTGTTAATCTCGGTGTACTACTACTGTGTTAATCTCGGTGTACTACTACTGTGTTAATCTCGGTGTACTATTATTGTAGTTAATCTCGGTGTACTATTATTGTGTTAATCTCGGTGTACTATTACTGTGTTAATCTCGGTGTACTACTACTGTGTTAATCTCGGTGTACTATTATTGTAGTTAATCTCGGTGTGCTATTATTGTAGTTAATCTCGGTGTACTACTACTGTGTTAATCTCGGTGTACTACTACTGTGTTAATCTCGGTGTACTATTATTGTAGTTAATCTCGGTGTACTATTATTGTGTTAATCTCGGTGTACTATTACTGTGTTAATCTCGGTGTACTACTACTGTGTTAATCTCGGTGTGCTATTATTGTAGTTAATCTCGGTGTACTATTACTGTGTTAATCTCGGTGTACTATTATTGTAGTTAATCTCGGTGTGCTATTATTGTAGTTAATCTCGGTGTACTACTACTGTGTTAATCTCGGTGTACTATTATCGTAGTTTGTCTCGGTGTACTATTACTGTGTTAATCTCGGTGTACTACTACTGTGTTAATCTCGGTGTACTATTACTGTGTTAATCTCGGTGTACTATTATTGTAGTTAATCTCGGTTTGCTATTATTGTAGTTAATCTCGGTGTACTACTACTGTGTTAATCTCGGTGTACTATTATTGTGTTAATCTCGGTGTTACTATTATTGTAGTTAATCTCGGTGTACTATTACTGTGTTAATCTCGTTGTTATTATTATTGTAGTTAATCTCGCAGTACTATTACTGTGTTAATCTCGGTGTACTACTACTGTGTTAATCTCGGTGTACTATTATTGTAGTTAATCTCGGTGTGCTATTATTGTAGTTAATCTCGGTGTACTACTACTGTGTTAATCTCGGTGTACTATTATTGTGTTAATCTCGGTGTTACTATTACTGTGTTAATCTCGGTGTACTATTACTGTGTTAATTTCGGTGTTACTATTATTGTAGTTAATCTCGGTGTACTACTACTGTGTTAATCTAGGTGTTACTATTATTGTAGTTAATCTCGCAGTACTATTACTGTGTTCATCTCGGTGTTACTATTATTGTAGTTAAACTCGGTGTACTATTATTGTAGTTAATCTCGGTGTACTATTATTGTAGTTAATCTCGGTGTACTACTACTGTGTTAATCTCGGTGTACTATTACTGTGTTAATCTGGGTGTACTATTATTGTAGTTAATCTCGGTGTACTATTATTGTGTTAAATGCGGTGTACTATTACTGTGTTAATCTCGGTGTACTATTATTGTGTTAATCTCGGTGTACTATTATTGTAGTTAATCTCGGTGTACTATTATTGTAGTTAATCTCGGTGTACTACTACTGTGTTAATCTCGGTGTACTATTACTGTGTTAATCTCGGTGTACTATTATTGTAGTTAATCTCGGAGTACTATTATTGTAGTTAATCTCGGTGTACTATTACTATGTTAATCTCGGTGTACTACTACTGTGTTAATCTCGGTGTACTATTATTGTAGTTAATCTCGGTGTACTATTATTGTAGTTAATCTCGGTGTACTATTATTGTAGTTAATCTGGGTGTACTACTACTGTGTTAATCTCGGTGTTACTATTATTGTAGTTAATCTCGGTGTACTACCACTGTGTTAATCTCGGTGTACTACTAATGTGTTAATCTCGGTGTTACTATTATTGTAGTTAATCTCGCAGTACTATTACTATGTTAATCTCGGTGTACTACTACTGTGTTAATCTCGGTGTTACTATTATTGTAGTTAATCTCGGTGTACTATTATTGTAGTTAATCTCGGTGTTACCATTATTGTAGTTAATCTCGGTGTACTATTATTGTAGTTAATCTCGGTGTTACTATTATTGTAGTTAATCTCGGTGTACTACTACTGTGTTAATCTCGGTGTTACTATTATTGTAGTTTATCTCGGTGTACTACTACTGTGTTAATCTCGGTGTTACTATTATTGTAGTTAATCTCGTTGTACTATTATTGTGTTAATCTCGGTGTACAAGTATTGTAGTTAATCTCTGTGTGCTATTACTGTGTTAATCTCGGTGTACTATTAAAGTAGTTAATCTCGCAGTACTATTACTGTGTTAATCTCGGTGTACTATTATTGCAGTTAATCTCGGTGTACTATTACTGTGTTAATCTCGGTGTACTACTACTGTGTTAATCTCGGTATTACTATTATTGTAGTTAATCTCGCAGTACTATTACTATGTTAATCTCGGTGTTACTATTATTGTAGTTAATCTCGGTGTACTATTATTGTAGTTAATCTCGGTGTGCTACTACTGTGTTAATCTCGGTGTACTATTATTGTGTTAATCTCGGTGTTACTATTATTGTAGTTAATCTCGGTGTACTACTACTGTGTTAATCTCGGTGTTACTATTATTGTAGTTAATCTCGGTGTACTATTAAAGTAGTTAATCTCGCAGTACTATTACTGTGTTAATCTCGGTGTACTATTATTGCAGTTAATCTCGGTGTGCTACTACTGTGTTAATCTCGGTGTTACTATTATTGTAGTTAATCTCGGTGTACTATTAAAGTAGTTAATCTCGCAGTACTATTACTGTGTTAATCTCGGTGTACTATTATTGCAGTTAATCTCGGTGTGCTATTACTATGTTAATCTCGGTGTTACTATTACTGTGTTAATCTCGGTGTACTATTATTGTAGTTAATCTCGGTGTACTACTACTGTGTTAATCTCGGTGTTACTATTATTGTAGTTAATCTCGGTGTACTATTAAAGTAGTTAATCTCGCAGTACTATTACTGTGTTAATCTCGGTGTACTATTATTGTAGTTAATCTCGGTGTACTACTACTGTGTTAATCTCGGTGTTACTATTATTGTAGTTAATCTCGGTGTACTACTACTGTGTTAATCTCGGTGTTACTATTATTGTAGTTAATCTCGGTGTACTACTACTGTGTTAATCTCGGTGTTACTATTATTGTAGTTAATCTCGGTGTACTATTAAAGTAGTTAATCTCGCAGTACTATTACTGTGTTAATCTCGGTGTACTATTATTGCAGTTAATCTCGGTGTGCTATTACTGTGTTAATCTCGGTGTTACTATTATTGCAGTTAATCTCGCAGTACTATTACTGTGTTAATCTCGGTGTTACTATTATTGTAGTTAATCTCGGTGTACTACTACTGTGTTAATCTCGGTGTTACTATTATTGTAGTTAATCTCGGTGTACTATTAAAGTAGTTAATCTCGCAGTACTATTACTGTGTTAATCTCGGTGTACTATTATTGCAGTTAATCTCGGTGTGCTATTACTGTGTTAATCTCGGTGTTACTATTATTGCAGTTAATCTCGCAGTACTATTACAGTGTTAATCTCGGTGTTACTATTATTGCAGTTAATCTCGGTGTACTATTATTGTGTTAATCTCGGTGTACTATTACTGTGTTAATCTCAGTGTACTATTACTGTGTTAATCTCGCAGTACTATTATTGTGTTAATCTCAGTGTACTATTACTGTGTTAATCTCGGTGTACTACTGTGTTAATCTCAGTGTACTACTACTGTGTTAATCTCGGTGTACTATTATTGCAGTTAATCTCGCAGTACTATTATTGTGTTAATCTCGCAGTACTATTACTGTGTTAATCTCGGTGTGCTATTACTGTGTTAATCTCGGTGTACTATTACTGTGTTAATCTCAGTGTACTATTACTGTGTTAATCTCGCAGTACTATTATTGTGTTAATCTCGCAGTACTATTATTGTGTTAATCTCGCAGTACTATTACTGTGTTAATCTCAGTGTACTACTACTGTGTTAATCTCGGTGTACTATTATTGCAGTTAATCTCGCAGTACTATTATTGTGTTAATCTCGCAGTACTATTACTGTGTTAATCTCGGTGTGCTATTACTATGTTAATCTCGGTGTACTACTACTGTGTTAATCTCGGTGTACTATTATTGTGTTAATCTCAGTGTACTATTACTGTGTTAATCTCGGTGTTACTATTATTGTGTTAATCTCAGTGTACTATTACAGTGTTAATCTCGGTGTACTATTATTGCAGTTAATCTCGCAGTACTATTATTGTGTTAATCTCGCAGTACTATTACTGTGTTAATCTCGGTGTACTATTACTGTGTTAATCTCAGTGTACTATTACTGTGTTAATCTCGCAGTACTATTATTGTGTTAATCTCGCAGTACTATTATTGTGTTAATCTCGCAGTACTATTACTGTGTTAATCTCGGTGTGCTATTACTGTGTTAATCTCAGTGTACTATTATTGTGTTAATCTCAGTGTACTATTACTGTGTTAATCTCGGTGTACTATTATTGTGTTAATCTCAGTGTACTATTATTGTGTTAATCTCGCAGTACTATTACTGTGTTAATCTCGCAGTACTATTACTGTGTTAATCTCAGTGTACTATTACTGTGTTAATCTCAGTGTACTATTACTGTGTTAATCTCGCAGTGCTATTACTGTGTTAATCTCAGTGTACTACTACTGTGTTAATCTCGGTGTACTATTATTGCAGTTAATCTCGCAGTACTATTACTGTGTTAATCTCGGTGTTACTATTATTGTGTTAATCTCGGTGTTACTATTATTGTATATAATCTCGGTGTTACTATTACTGTGTTAATCTCGGTGTACTATTACTGTGTTAATCTCGGTGTACTATTACTGTGTTAATCTCGGTGTACTATTATTGTGTTAATCTCAGTGTACTATTACTGTGTTAATCTCGGTGTACTATTATTGTGTTAATCTCGCAGTACTATTATTGTGTTAATCTCAGTGTACTATTACTGTGTTAATCTCGGTGTTACTATTACTGTGTTAATCTCGGTGTACTATTACTATGTTAATCTCGGTGTGCTATTACTGTGTTAATCTCGGTATTACTATTATTGTAGTTAATCTCGGTGTACTATTACTGTGTTAATCTCGGTGTTACTATTATTGTAGTTAATCTCGCAGTACTATTACTGTGTTAATCTCGGTGTTACTATTATTGTAGTTAATCTCGGTGTTACTATTATTGTATATAATCTCGGTGTTACTATTACTGTGTTAATCTCAGTGTACTACTACTGTGTTAATCTCGGTGTACTATTATTGTGTTAATCTCAGTGTACTATTACTGTGTTAATCTCGGTGTTACTATTATTGTGTTAATCTCAGTGTACTATTACTGTGTTAATCTCGGTGTACTATTATTGTGTTAATCTCGCAGTACTATTATTGTGTTAATCTCGGTGTACTATTACTGTGTTAATCTCGCAGTACTATTACTGTGTTAATCTCGGTGTACTATTATTGTAGTTAATCTCGGTGTGCTATTATTGTAGTTAATGTCGGTGTACTACTACTCTGTTAATCTCGGTGTACTATTATTTTGTTAATCTCGGTGTTACTATTACTGTGTTAATCTCGGTGTACTATTATCGTAGTTAATCTCGGTGTACTATTACTGTGTTAATCTCGGTGTACTACTACTGTGTTAATCTCGGTGTACTATTATTGTAGTTAATCTCGGTGTACTACTACTGTGTTTATCTCGTTGTTACTATTATTGTAGTTAATCTCGCAGTACTACTACTGTGTTAATCTCGGTGTTACTATTATTGAAGTTAATCTCGCAGTACTATTACTGTGTTAATCTCGGTATTACTATTATTGTAGTTAATCTCGGTGTACTATTACTGTGTTAATCTCGGTGTTACTATTATTGTAGTTAATCTCGCAGTACTATTACTGTGTTAATCTCGGTGTTACTATTATTGTAGTTAATCTCGCAGTACTATTACTGTGTTAATCTCGGTGTTACTATTATTGTAGTTAATCTCGGTGTTACTATTATTGTATATAATCTCGGTGTTACTATTACTGTGTTAATCTCGGTGTACTACTACTGTGTTAATCTCGGTGTTACTATTATTGTAGTTAATCTCGGTGTTACTATTACTGTGTTAATCTCGGTGTACTACTACTGTGTTAATATCGGTGTACTATTATTGTGTTAATCTCAGTGTACTACTACTGTGTTAATCTCGGTGTACTACTACTGTGTTAATCTCGGTGTTACTATTATTGTAGTTAATCTCGCAGTACTATTACTATGTTAATCTCGGTGTACTACTACTGTGTTAATCTCGGTGTTACTATTATTGTAGTTAATCTCTGTGTACTATTATTGTAGTTAATCTCGCAGTACTATTACTATGTTAATCTCGGTGTACTACTACTGTGTTAATCTCGGTGTTACTATTATTGTAGTTAATCTCGGTGTACTATTATTGTAGTTAATCTCGCAGTACTATTACTATGTTAATCTCGGTGTACTACTACTGTGTTAATCTCGGTGTTACTATTATCGTAGTTAATCTCGGTGTTACTATTATTGTAGTTAATCTCGCAGTACTATTACTATGTTAATCTCGGTGTACTACTACTGTGTTAATCTCGGTGTTACTATTATTGTAGTTAATCTCGGTGTTACTATTATTGTAGTTAATCTCGGTGTACTATTACTGTGGTAATCTCGGTGTTACTATTATTGTAGTTAATCTCGGTGTTACTATTATTGTAGTTAATCTCGGTGTGCTATTACTGTGTTAATTTCGGTGTTACTATTATTGTAGTTAATCTCGGTGTACTCTTACTGTGTTAATCTCGGTGTACTATTATTGTGTTAATCTCGGTGTACTACTACTGTGTTAATCTCGTTGTTATTATTATTGTGTTAATCTCGGTGTACTATTATTGTAGTTAATCTCGGTGTACTATTATTGTAGTTAATCTCGGTGTGCTATTATTGTAGTTAATCTCGGTGTACTATTATTGTAGTTAATCTCGGTGTGCTATTATTGTAGTTAATCTCGGTGTACTATTATTGTAGTTAATCTCGGTGTGCTATTACTGTGTTAATCTCGGTGTACTATGATTGTAGTTAATCTCGGTGTGCTATTATTGTAGTTAATCTCGGTGTACTATTATTGTAGTTAATCTCGGTGTACTACTACTGTGTTAATCTCGGTGTACTATTATTGTGTTAATCTCGGTGTTACTTTTATTGTGTTAATCTCGGTGTACTATTATTGTAGTTAATCTTGGTGTGCTATTATTGTGTTAATCTCGGTGTACTATTACTGTGTTAATCTCGGTGTACTATTATTGTAGTTAATCTCGGTGTGCTATTATTGTGTTAATCTCGGTGTTACTATTATTGTGTTAATCTCGGTGTACTATTATTGTAGTTAATCTCGGTGTACTATTATTGTGTTAATCTCGGTGTACTATTACTGTGTTAATCTCGGTGTACTATTACTGTGTTAATGTCGGTGTACTATTACTGTGTTAATCTCGGTGTACTATTATTGTGTTAATGTCGGTGTACTATTATTGTGTTAATCTCGGTGTACTATTACTGTGTTAATCTCGGTGTTACTATTATTGTAGTTAATCTCGCAGTACTATTACTGTGTTAATTTCGGTGTTACTATTATTGTAGTTAATCTCGGTGTACTATTACTGTGTTCATCTCGGTATTACTATTATTGTAGTTAATCTCGGTATACTATTACTGTGTTAATCTCGGTGTACTATTACTATGTTAATCTCGGTGTACTATTACTGTGTTAATCTCGGTGTACTATTATTGTAGTTAATCTCGGTGTGCTATTATTGTAGTTAATCTCGGTGTTGCTATTATTGTAGTTAATCTGGCAGTACTATTACTGTGTTAATCTCGGTGTTACTATTACTGTGTTAATCTCGGGGTTACTATTATTGTAGTTAATCTCGCAGTACTATTACTGTGTTTATCTCGTTGTTACTATTATTGTAGTTAATCTCGCAGTACTATTACTGTGTTAATCTCGGTGTTACTATCATTGTAGTTAATCTCGGTGTACTATTACTGTGTTAATTTCGGTGTTACTATTATTGTAGTTAATCTCGGTGTACTATTACTGTGTTAATCTCGGTGTTACTATTATTGTAGTTAATCTCGCAGTACTATTACTGTGTTCATCTCGGTGTTACTATTATTGTAGTTAATCTCGCAGTACTATTACTGTGTTAATCTCGGTGTTACTATTATTGTAGTTAATCTCGGTGTACTATTACTGTGTTCATCTCGGTGTTACTATTATTGTAGTTAATCTCGGTGTACTATTACTGTGTTAATCTCGGTGTTACTATTATTGTAGTTAATCTCGCAGTACTATTACTGTGTTCATCTCGGTGTTACTATTATTGTAGTTAATCTCGCAGTACTATTACTGTGTTAATCTCGGTATTACTATTATTGTAGTTAATCTCGGTGTACTATTACTGTGTTAATCTCTGTATTACTATTATTGTAGTTAATCTCGGTGTACTATTACTGTGTTAATCTCGGTGTTACTATTATTGTAGTTAATCTCGCAGTACTATTACTGTGTTAATCTCGGTATTACTATTATTGTAGTTAATCTCGGTGTACTATTACTGTGTTAATCTCGGTGTTACTATTATTGTAGTTAATCTCGCAGTACTATTACTGTGTTAATCTCGGTGTTACTATTATTGTAGTTAATCTCGCAGTACTATTACTGTGTTAATTTCGGTGTTACTATTATTGTAGTTAATCTCGGTGTACTATTACTGTGTTCATCTCGGTATTACTATTATTGTAGTTAATCTCGCAGTACTATTACTGTGTTAATTTCGGTGTTACTATTATTGTAGTTAATCTCGTTGTACTACTACTGTGTTAATCTCGGTGTACTATTACTGTGTTAATCTCGGTGAACTATTACTATGTTAATCTCGGTGTACTATTACTGTGTTAATCTCGGTGTACTATTATTGTAGTTAATCTCGGTGTACTATTATTGTAGTTAATCTCGGTGTGCTATTATTGTAGTTAATCTCGGTGTACTACTACTCTGTTAATCTCGGTGTACTATTATTGTGTTAATCTCGGTGTTACTATTACTGTGTTAATCTCGGTGTTCTATTATCGTAGTTAATCTCGGTGTACTATTACTGTGTTAATCTCGGTGTACTACTACTGTGTTAATCTCGGTGTACTATTACTGTGTTAATCTCGGTGTACTATTATTGTAGTTAATCTCGGTGTGCTATTATTGTAGTTAATCTCGGTGTTACTATTATTGTAGTTAATCTCGGTCTTACTATTATTGTAGTTAATCTCGCAGTACTATTACTGTGTTAATCTCGGTGTACTATTATTGTGTTAATCTCGGTGTTACTATTACTGTGTTAATCTCGGTGTACTATTATCGTAGTTAATCTCGGTGTACTACTACTCTGTTAATCTCGGTGTACTATTATTGTAGTTAATCTCGCAGTACTATTACTGTGTTCATCTCGGTGTACTACTACTGTGTTTATCTCGGTGTACTATTATTGTGTTAATCTCGGTGTTACTATTACTGTGTTAATCTCGGTGTACTATTATCGTAGTTAATCTCGGTGTACTATTACTGTGTTAATCTCGGTGTACTACTACTGTGTTAATCTCGGTGTACTATTACTGTGTTAATCTCGGTGTACTATTATTGTAGTTAATCTCGGTGTGCTATTATTGTAGTTAATCTCGGTGTACTACTACTCTGTTAATCTCGGTGTACTATTATTGTGTTAATCTCGGTGTTACTATTACTGTGTTAATCTCGGTGTACTATTATCGTAGTTAATCTCGGTGTACTATTACTGTGTTAATCTCGGTGTTACTATTATTGTAGTTAATCTCGCAGTACTATTACTGTGTTAATCTCGGTGTTACTATTATTGTAGTTAATCTCGGTGTTACTATTATTGTAGTTAATCTCGCAGTACTATTACTGTGTTCATCTCGGTGTTACTATTATTGTAGTTAATCTCGCAGTACTATTACTGTGTTAATCTCGGTGTTACTATTATTGTAGTTAATCTCGGTGTACTATTATTGTAGTTAATCTCGCAGTACTATTACTGTGTTAATCTCGGTGTTACTATTATTGTGTTAATCTCGGTGTACTATTACTGTGTTAATCTCGGTGTACTATTATTGTAGTTAATCTCGGTGTTACTATTATTGTAGTTAATCTCGGTGTACTATTATTGTAGTTAATCTCGGTGTGTTATTACTGTGTTAATCTCGGTGTACTATTATTGTAGTTAATCTCGGTGTGTTATTACTGTGTTAATCTCGGTGTACTATTATTGTAGTTAATCTCGGTGTACTATTACTGTGTTAATCTCGGTGTGTTATTACTGTGTTAATCTCGGTGTTACTATTATTGTAGTTAATCTCGGTGTGTTATTACTGTGTTAATCTCGGTGTACTATTATTGTAGTTAATCTCGCAGTACTATTATTGTGTTAATCTCGGTGTACTATTATTGTAGTTAATCTCGGTGTACTATTACTGTGTTAATCTCGGTGTGCTATTATTGTAGTTAATCTCGGTGTACTATTATTGTAGTTAATCTCGGTGTACTATTACTGTGTTAATCTCGGTGTTACTATTATTGTAGTTAATCTCGGTGTACTATTACTGTGTTAATCTCGGTGTTACTATTATTGTAGTTAATCTCGGTGTACTATTACTGTGTTAATCTCGGTGTACTATTACTGTGTTAATCTCGGTGTTACTATTATTGTAGTTAATCTCGGTGTACTATTACTGTGTTAATCTCGTTGTTATTATTATTGTAGTTAATCTCGCAGTACTATTACTGTGTTAATCTCGGTGTTACTATTATTGTAGTTAATCTGGCAGTACTATTACTGTGTTAATCTCGGTGTTACTATTATTGTAGTTAATCTCGCAGTACTATTACTGTGTTTATCTCGTTGTTACTATTATTGTAGTTAATCTCGCAGTACTATTACTGTGTTAATCTCGGTGTTACTATCATTGTAGTTAATCTCGGTGTACTATTACTGTGTTAATCTCGGTGTTACTATTATTGTAGTTAATCTCGGTGTACTATTACTGTGTTCATCTCGGTGTTACTATTATTGTAGTTAATCTCGGTGTACTATTACTGTGTTAATCTCGGTATTACTATTATTGTAGTTAATCTCGGTGTACTATTGCTGTGTTAATCTCGGTGTTACTATTATTGTAGTTAATCTCGCAGTACTATTACTGTGTTAATCTCGGTGTTACTATTATTGTAGTTAATCTCGCAGTACTATTACTGTGTTAATTTCGGTGTTACTATTATTGTAGTTAATCTCGGTGTACTATTACTGTGTTCATCTCGGTATTACTATTATTGTAGTTAATCTCGGTATACTATTACTGTGTTAATCTCGGTGTTACTATTATTGTAGTTAATCTCGGTGTACTATTACTGTGTTAATTTCGGTGTTACTATTATTGTAGTTAATCTCGGTGTACTATTACTGTGTTAATCTCGGTATACTATTACTGTGTTAATCTCGCAGTACTATTACTGTGTTAATCTCGGTGTTACTATTATTGTAGTTAATCTCGCAGTACTATTACTGTGTTAATCTCGGTGTTACTATTATTGTAGTTAATCTCGGTGTACTATTACTGTGTTAATCTCGGTATTACTATTATTGTAGTTAATCTCGGTGTACTATTACTGTGTTAATCTCGGTGTTACTATTATAGTCTATAGTGTTTGTGTTATTAAAAGAGGCGAGCGCGAGAGGTCCACCAGCTCAAGGTAATGGCACATTCTTATTAAGCTAGCTCGAGGGGAAGGTTTTAGTAATGTAATTTCCTTTTCTAAAAAGGTAAATATCAAACTTAAATATGAATTTCAAACCAGTCGAAAGAACTTAAACCGAAATCAGGGTATAGAGAGTGAGGTACCCTCTTCAAACTAGATTTTGAGGTGACTGTAATTTTGTAACATGTTCTATGTTGTAATTTCCGTAACTCAAATATTCTCTCAATTTAGTCACCTCAGTAGCATAGGCTTTGCCTCTGTAACGTCGGCCCATAAGCCTAAATAGAGTTTTAAGCTTTTCATTTCAATTTTCAAGGTGCCCAAATGTCCGCCTCCAAACCATTTTGATTTTTGGGCCAGTAACTTTAACCTGTCGCTTTTCACAAAGGCCTGGTAGGATGGGTGCTCGATACACGTGTTAAAATCTATTTCATTCTTTTTATGTGAAGATGTTAGACTTTTTTACAATATTTCGCTTCATTATTGTTATTAAATTAAAATTTTGAATTTTACAGCATTACCAGCAGTCCTACCCATCGTTCACTGCTTGTTTAGCTTCCTCGGGAGCTCTGTCGTGGTGTCTGACGCATGTGTTAAATGCTTACATTATAATGTGCTTTAGATTTCCATCTCATTTGACGTCACACTACACCTTTTCGTTCTATAGACAGCACGTGAGATGCACCTGCGAGAATGTGACGTAAACCAGGGCCGCCAACCCTTCTCGCAGTAACACCCGCGGTCCTTATGCGATTGGGTACATTAATGTCTCATTTAAATATACACATAACACGTAGTGGGTTATGAGGTACAAAACTATTCAAGATTTTAACTTAAAAGATTCGGAAAAAATATAATTATATGATTTATTTTCAACGTAGGTAAGTAGTGTTGATAGGGGTCGAAAGGAGGGGATTACCGAACTCGAGAGCTGCAGTCGCTTAAGTGCCGCCAGTATCCAGTATTCGGGAGATACTGGGTTCGAACCCCGCTGTCGCCAACCCTGAAGATGGTTTTCCGTGGTTTCCCATTTGACAATCAATTAAGGCCAAGGCCGCTCGCTCCCAACTCCTATCCCTTTCTCATCGTCGCCATAAATCCTATCTGTGTCGGTGCGACGTGAAGCAACTTGTAAGAAAATGGGGGTGAGTTTCTGAACAGTACCCTCAATACTGAACCTGTAATTCTACCCTGCTAAATATTGCAACTGGAATATTGCAACTACAAATTACAACTACAGATACAACCATTATTCTTTATTGCAAGCTCATCTCAACCTCCTTGGCGGGATCAAGCGAGCCACCCATTCGGACGGTGTCGGAGCACTTCGGCTGACTTCGAGTATTAAATCATTAACTTCCACATAATAAACCTTCATTGTGAGAGATTTCGGCAACATCAATAACCAAGAACTAAACGATGAAGAATTGTAAGAAGTATTAAATGAAGCTAAAATCCACGGGGTGAAAATGTGTTTAATTAGGCCTGGAGAAGTTTTGACATCCATACTGGTAAACTAGCCGCTCGTGCCAAGGTCAAGCAATCAAATGAGCACGAAATCACCTACACGGAACTAGTTAATTACGCCCGTTAAAAGCACGGGAAAAATCAGTAAACACCACCATCATGACTTCGAAGTTAGGTGGAATTTTTGTGGTGAGTCTTAAAGAAATCGGTGCAGTGGTTATGAAATTGTGTGATTAAACTACAAGACCTGATGACCAGAACGGCGTCATTAGAAAACATATAAATATCCCTACCTCTGGACAATAGCTACACTCACTTGGTCGGTCGTCGCGAGGGTGGATCCGCGCCGCGTTAATATCAAGTAGAGGTCTTGAACTGTCTCCTCAAATAAACTTGTGATACTTATTAATTAGTTGGATTGAGATAAAATATTTGTACCAGGTGGTAAAGTGGCAAAAGACTTTTCTTTATGAATGAGTAATAGAATTCCTTAACTTTGGCAAATGAAAACCGCGAATGTATAGATAGCTTTGTCTTTGTAGTCAGTGAAGCGAAACATAAACATAAACCACCTGGCAACAGGCGAGAGCGAGGGGAACATCTCACGGATAGTTGATTTTCTCTGAGGAACGGTGAAGTCGTACGTAGAGTGGGCATCCAGAATAATTCATTATTTGCGTGTTTTGTACCATTTAAAATGTAGAATCTGTGTAATTATAATTAATGTATAAGAAAATAATGTATTCTTCAATCATGTGCGGCTGAACTTGAAACGAGCTGACCAAAATGTAGCCAGGAGCCCTATGTCTGCGATGCAATTACCAGGTCTGTCTAATTTGAATAGCATGTTGTAGTCAAAAATTGTACATACTTGTCTCATTAAATTACTATGTTGCGTGTGTAGAAATTAAGTATATTGTAATGTTGAGGCCAAGTGTCTATTATTCATGTCTGTGTGCGAAACTCTCAAATGCGTTTAAAATCTCTTCAAGAAATTGTAAAAAGCGAAGTTTAAATATTGTAGTAAAATCAATGAAAGTGTTCAGGCTGATAAAAGTTACAAGAATGATAACGATAAAATAGTCGTGGTGGGCGTGATAAAGTCAAATATCAAATTAATAAAAATATTGATGATAATAATATTTACATCAGGATAAATTTTAAATGATAAATTATGTGTTTAGCAGTAATGTCAAGTGAGATTTACCATTTATACTGAAATCCAGTGAAATCTGATAAAGTTAGCAGTTACTTTTGGGAGGCTTAAATTTTGTGACACCGTGTATTTGTGATATAGAAAATCACGGTATGTTATTTTGCTCTTGAGGTCAGAAAAACTTAAAGAAGTTAATTGTGAGATTCTTATAAAGTTGTTGCTCATGGGATTACGTATATTTGAAAAGTTTCGAACATGAAGGAATGGATTGTAATAGAAATGAAATATTATGAGAATAGTTAGAAAGATGTTAAAGGCAGAGTAAGCCTGTATTTTACGAGGGATATGTAATGAAGAGGAGACTGATGATAAGAATCCCTGTTTTACAACGGAGAGGATTTTGTGTGTCAGAGTATGTTAAGATGTCATATTTCTAAGACAGCCTGTGTAAGATAACGATGTCCTGAAAGTAATCCAGAACAGTTGACTAATTTAATAGTGTCAAATCTAAGTGACCGTGTTGTAACGCCTATTTTAATTACAAGTCAATGTTCCCCCATGATCACTATTTTTATACATGAGACTGTAGGTTTTGGCAATTAAGTCCAAGTGACGATTCTATTTAGAACCACCAGAGTGCCTGTTTTTGTGATAGTTGACCTGACGAACAAAATACATTCTGACACATGGTCAATGTGATACTTGATTATTGTAAACTGAATTCTATTCTGTATTTTACGAGACGAAATTATCGTTGACTGGAAACTTTGCGGGTGAGAAAATAGGATGTTTTTAGAATGATAGTCTAGCATTAGTAGATCGATGGAAAGTTACTACACTGGAACATTGAGATGAAAGGCCGTTTGGATTTCGTGATGGTGGTGATTACTGTTTCCAGCGATATTACGTAAAATTAAACGAGAGTTTATTTTCATTTAGCGAACTTCACTGCATGTGTTGAGATTGTATTGAGGAATGGATTAAAGTATGTTGTTTAATTCCGGTTTCACGTTTAATTGTAAGAAATGGACATAGTTATATTTTCAGATTCAAGTTCATTCTGTTGCGAGTTTCACATCATTGTGTTAGAGTTTCAACAAGGATTAGATTTAAATATCCAGAAATGTGCTCGAAGTTTCAATTTCGCCTGACAGTATGAATGATGTTTAGATATCCCAACATTGGCTCAACGATAGATTTAGGATGCTCCGTGTATTATATATATTTAAGGAGGTGTAGACACGACGTAGGCTCAACGACAGAGTTAGGGCGTTGTTTGTTTTTAGTCAAGACATAGGTTAGTAATTTTTGCGAATCGACTTGAACGATGTTAGTATCTGCAGTAGTGAATACGAATGTGAAAGATGTTAGCAAGTATTATTCAGGCCATGCTTCGGCATAATTTTTACTAGCCAGAAGGTGCTCCCATGTATAATGACGAGACGGCCCCAAATTTGAAAACCCTATGCTTTTGTATGAGAAGACGCTATAGCTATAGAATATCGTTGTGTATTTGCTTCTATGTTTGCCCCCCATGTTAACGGAATGTGCATGGCTTTTAATTCATTTTCGACTTCCAAGAATTGGTTAGCCTGCCCCTCTTTATATTTTTGTACTTAAAAACAAGATATTTTATAAACCCCCTGTTCCCTGCAAACTGAAAAACCGGCATTTTTAAAGTATCACTTTTCCTAAGAAAAACAGTGTTTATTTTACTTCAAATATTTGTTAAAACTCGGACAGATCCCGTGCAGACGACAGAGCGCATTTTTTGATGTTTTTCGTTAGAAAAACAGTAGTTTTTACACCAATTATTTTTCAAACCTGGGAAAAAGTAGTTTTTACGCCAAATATTTTGGAAAATTGGGGCCAATCCCCAAATTATATAAATTATTTTCCCAGCAGAGGAAGAAAAAATACTTGAAAAAATATATTTAATAAATTGCCAACCTCCAGGGTATGAAAAATGCTGAGCCGGGAGAAGTAGCTAAACAGTGGCAATTAAAATATTATACAAAGTTGAGTCGGCCAAATTAATAAGTCTCATCTATTCTGGTTTTCCTTTCATTTCGCTAACGAAATATTTGGTGAACTGGAGAAAGAAGAAGCTGAATTTTGTGAGACATGTACGACTTGGAGTAAACTTGGCTACCATTGTTATTTCTGTTATCCAGCTGCGAAAAATCTACACAACAACTTTGCATACCGAAAGAAGAGAATGCATAATATTTTACTTGACTTATTTCACGCAAAGCAACTTCCAAGCCTCAGCAGTATAAATAAAATTGAAGAGGTGTTTGAGGTTTTTAATAACTATTACAAAGACAAGGATTATACAATTTTATTGCAAAAATTACCAAGCTTTTGAACATTGAACACAAAAAAAAAAATTAATGAGAAGTTGAAGAGGAATGACAAACTGTGGGCAGAGTTTTTAGCTATGAATCCCTTTGAACAACTACAAAAGAAGGAAGAATTTAAAGTGTATATTGCAAAACAACTTAGGTTCACTCGTAAATGTGAAAACTGGTGGGTTCGGATCCCACTGGTGTCTGGTTGGCCATTTTTGTTCTCTACTTAACATCTCTTCAACACGTACTAAATGTACGTAACACAACCTAATAGGTTGAAAGTCGGTTTCGATGACGAATAATTGTTGAAAATTAATCTCATAAAGATATATAGCTCTATTTCTTTGTTAAATAACAGTTTTCCAAATGCATCTAAACATTATAATTTGAATGGAGATATAATTTCAATATCATGGTCTTTATTTTTAATAATTTTAATATTTTGCGAGTTAAATAGTGGTTCCGAATTTATATATTTTTCCAGCTCTTTGACATCGTACTCACCAGGAGGAATTGTTAGCTCTTTTCGGAAGCCATCTTCTTTATATTTTGCTCCTAATGAGACAGCATTGATGAGCTGCATTTGCCACTTACGTGGGTTTCTTCATGTGCTTTCGCATTCCATCGCAATGATTGATTACACCGGAGCGAGAACAAGTCTCAGGTAGATCTCAAGCTACTGGACTCCTCTTTTCATATTGCAACACAGTTTCGCGTATATCTGTTTTTGTAGTAGCCGATGGCATGTTCTATTTCTTCTTCTTCTTCTTCTTTTACGACCACATAGGATCACTTTAGTCAGTCCGTCGTTCAGGTCTCTTTGAAGGGATTGTTCGGGCTTTGCGGTCCTCCCAGTACTTCTTCAGACGCTCCGATCTTCGTGCCCTTTCCTCAGTTGAAAATATGCGTGTTGTTGGTTTGTTTTGTGTAGGGTAAAGCGGAGGTTTGTATTCTTGAGTTTTGTATTCAATTTTATCTTATTTTTGGTGTCTTCTGTTGTAAGCCCTATTTCCTTCAGATCCTCTCTTACTTCTCTGATCCATTTACATCCTGTTGTGGTATTTTTTGAGACGAGATTGTGTTGTACTAGTTGTTTCAGAAGTCTCGATTCCTGCATCCTCATGATATGTCCAAAGAATCCCAGTCTCCTCTTACGCATAGTATCTGTAATGGGTTCTAGCTCTTTGTACACGACTTTGTTAGGTATTAACCACCACTGTCCATCTTTCTGATATTTTTTGTTGATACAGGTTCTTCCAATCCTCCTTTCAATTTTCTGAAGTCTGTCAGTCTTCGATTGTTTATTCAGGTAAAAGAGTGTTTCTGCTGCATATGTAGCTTTCAGTTTTATAACTGTGTTGTAGTGTTTTATTTTTGTATTTATTGATAGACATTTCTTTTTGTAGATATCCCATGTTAATTTTTGTGCTTTAGCTAATCTATTTGTTCTAACTTGGATTGAGATTTTTTCATTTAAGTTATGTGTTATTACTTCTCCAAGATATTTAAACTGAGTTACTATTTTGATTTTATTACCATTTATGGTGACTTCTTTTAGCTGTGTTGGTTTTTGGGGCATAATTTCTGTTTTTTCAAATTATATTTTGAGGCCAATTTTATTTGCAATGTTTTGAAGTTCTGATATCTGGGTTTTTGCTTCTTTTATGTCCACTGCTAGTAATGCTAAATCGTCAGCAAAACCCAGGCAATTTGTTTTGATTTTTCGGCCAATCTTTATTTTGGGGGGACATTTTCTAAACCATTCCCTCATTACCATTTCTAGAGCACAGTTAAATAATAGTGGTGAGAGCCCATCTCCCTGCCGTAGTCCAGTTTTAATTTCAAATGTCTCTGATGTTTCACCCCTAAACTTCACTTTTGACTTGGTATTGGTGAGAGTCAATTTTATCATGTTTATTAATTTGGGGTGTAGTCCAAGGTGTCTTAAAATTTTAAACAGAGATTCTCTATGGATGCAATCATAAGCTTTCTTGAAATCTACAAATGTTATCACCATATCTCTGTTTCTTCTCCTGTTATAGTCCATTATCAACTTAAGACTCATGATCTGATCAGGACAGCTCCTCCAGGGTCTGAAACCTCCTTGATATACTCCTAGTTCTTTCTAAAGTTGTAAACTTATCCTATTAAGGATGATTATTGAAAATATTTTGTATGTTATGTCTAGGAGCGAGATTCCTCTGTAGATATTAGGGTCGGTTTTGTCCCCTTTTTTGTGCAGAGGATGAATGAGGGCTGTTGTCCAGTGTTCTGGTAGTTCTTCTTTAATCCAGATAGAGACAAGTTGTTGATGGAGGGCAACTTTTGCTGAGGTTCCTGCATATTTCCAGATTTCCGCAAAGGTCTGATCTTCTCCTGGCGCTTTGTAGTTTTTTAATTTATTCAGAGCTTGGTAGACTTCCTTTATTATGGGGGATTGATGTTTTCTGGTGATGTTTTTATCGGGGTGTTGGTGTCCAAATGAAGGAGTTCTGTAGGTTCCTCACAATTTAAAAGCTTGTTGAAATGTTTAGCCAGAATTTCTGCATTGTCTTTATTGTTATGGGCCAGCTTACCATCTTCATCCTTCATCAGTAGGGTCGGGGGTTCATATTTTTGGAGCTGCTTTCTGAAGGTTTTGTAGTAGTCCCTTGATTGAGTTTTACTGAACTGTTCTTCAATTAACTGCATGGTGTCCTTATGATGTTGTCTTTTTATTCTTCTTAAGACTTGGGTAGTTTCTTTTCTCTGTTTTACTAGCTTTTGATACGATATTTCGGTCTTTTGGGACTGATGTAATAGCCATGCCTGATGTCTTTTCTCCACTGTTTCATCACATTCACTGTTCCACCATTGGTGTTTTTACGTGGTTTAATTGGAGCTAGGTCTTCTGCAATTTGTTTAAGGTTGTGTACTAAGTCTTCAAGTTTGTGTGTGATTGTTATTTTTTCATTTGCTTTCTGGTAATTTTTGTTGTTGATTATCTGGGTAGGATCTATTTTTCTTTTAGTTTTAAGGGCTTGCTTTTGTTGTCTCCTCTGGGGAGTGAGTTTAATTTTAATTTTAACTACGTAGTGATCTGAACCTGTGTCTATTCCTCGGAGGACTTTGACGTTATAGATCTCTTTGTGGTGGTATTTGTCCATGCAGACGTGATCCAGTTGCCATTCTCCTTTAGTGTAGTCAGGGTGTTTCCATGTTTTGAGTTTTTGAGGTTTCCTCTTAAAACATGTAGATTTTGAGATTAAATTATGGTTTCTACACAGGTCAACTAGTCTCTCTCCATTTTTATTTGTTTTCTTGTGTGCTGGCCATTTTCCGATGATGTCACGGTATTTTCTTTCTCTGCCTAGTTGAGCGTTGAAGTCGCCTATTCATAATTTTATATGGTGTTTGGGGATGTTATCTATGGTCTGGTCCAATAGGTCCCAAAATTCTCCTGTTTCCTCCTGGTCTTTTGAGGAGTTGTTTTTATCATTAGTGGGAGCATGGGCATTTATTATAGTATAGATTTTATTAGATGCCTTTAAGGTGAGCGTTGAGAGTCGTGGAGACTGTGATCTGAATTCTTGAACTGAGTTTATTATTTTAAGGCTGACCAAAAATCCTGTTCCAAATTGTGGGACATTCTTCATCACTCTCTTCCCGGGCATACCTTTATAAAGTCTGTACCCTTGAGATTCCAAGCCATCCTGTTCAGTGTTTCTAATTTCCTATAATCCCATGATAAGAATTTTGTGTTGGTCCATTATGTCGGTGATCACTTTTAGTTTACCGGTTTGCATGAGTGAGTTTATGTTGTGTGTAGAAAAGTATGTTATCTGCTTTGGTTTGATTCTGGATTTTGTCTCATTCGTGTATGTAGTACTGGGGTATTTTCGTGCCTCCGACTTCACGGTATCTTTCAGGTGGCAGCCCACCGTATCCGAATGCTCCCTTCTCTGAACTCTTGGTTCAGCCGGTGGAGTATTCCTTAAAAGAACTTCCATGGTTGACTGTCAAGGTGTCACCTGTGTGGGACTAGGTCCCAAATTACAACTCTGGATGTGATCCAGTGAGGTGATAATGAGGCCGCTCCTCTGGAGTACAGACGCCTTGTGGAGCCGCCCCTAACCTGGAGAACAGACGCTGCATAATGGATTCCAGTGGCATTTCCTCCACTGTGGGGACCATCACCCCACCCAAAGGGGCTCATTCGCCCGAAGCCGTTGGCCCCCTTAGGGAGTCAGGTTATTTCCCGCCGCCCAACACTCGACGTTGGCAATTTTACAGCTGGGTGCCAGACCAGCAAACCCTCCTCCTTTCTCATTCCGGACTTGGGACCGGACAATGGCGGGCATGTTCTATTTATATAGATAAAAATTGTTACTTAGAATTATTTTCTTTCTTGCGTCTTCTAAGAAACTCAATGAAAAAAATATAGTAATCAACTCAAGAATGCTTTGTAGTTTTTTATTCATTTAAGTTGCTTAAAATTTCTGTGTAACTAGTTTATGTTGAGCATCAAAGATGAGACTTTCTTTCCGTACATGATTACATAAATCCGTATGTTTGCGGGTATAGTAGCTCATCTTCATATCTGTCTTTGCAACATTTACAACATTTCCACGCTTACTGATGTTGATGACATAAATATGATACGATTTAAGAAACTGTCGAGGACTGATGCCTACGTCTGAGTTTAGCTGAGTAATTCTTTTGAAATCTGTAAATACATCGTAAGCTTTCAAGAATTTGTTAGGAGAATCAAGATTCCAAGATTCTTCTGGAAAAATTTCATCTCTACCGTTTTTCACATATATGTTTTCAAGCTGGACATGGTCGAACTGGTTGGTTTGAAACACTACAAGCATAAATAAAGGCTGGTCAGACTCCATTGACTGATAGAAATTGGTGACGTCTAGTTCAAAGTTTCTTTTTCGAACAATATTAGAAAATTCGTACGCTCGTAGATCGAAAAATGAGACGAGACTTTACGGATTTTTATATATTTGTTCTTCGCGTTCAACTTCATAATTTGGCTCGTACTTGATAACAGGCGCCCGTATTTCTATTTGTGTAATGGTTACTTTGCCTTCTTCTGGAAGAGAAGAACCGTCCATTGTTCCATTTTCTCTTACTGACTTCCATCTGTAAGGGGCGTCTTTTGCGTATGGGCTCCAAGTAAAACTTATTGTGTAATTGTCTTCCCACTCAATCTCTTGGTAATCTTTAAAGAATTCTCCCAGATTTTCCAAAGGATACAGCACTTCGTTTGATTTTGATTGCAGCTTACCATTATTGACAACGTTATATTCCAGCCGAACTTCATCACTTTGATGTAATACTGCTGCGACGATACCGGGATGGTCTATTCTAGAAATAAGATGGTTACCCTTTTTGATAGTTACTGCAGACCACATAAAAGCAGGGAAATTATCTATGAGCTTTACGTTCGATTGTCCTTCATAATGTGTATAGTCAGTACCATTGCGTAACATCGAAATTCATGGCTGGTTGAAATTCATTCTTTTCCCATCCATCACGAACTTTGATTTCTATTTGGGTGTCTTTATTTGGAACCAAAAGGTTATTTTTAGTTCCTTCATTCGGTGGGAATGAATGCCACTGATAGCTTTTAATTTTATCAATTTATCCATCTACACAACTCCTTCGTCAGGATCTACAGTTTCAGGTTTTAAAGGATGGTCAAAGGTTAGTTCTCCAAACATGATGACTTGAGTATGGATAGGCATGGCTACTCCTTCAAGTGTAATTGGCCTTACTATCTTTGGGAGCAAAATGCAGCACATCTCTTGCTTTAACTTTGATGAGAAGTGCAGTTACGTCTATTTTCTTTTCTTTATCGTTGATGTAGGCATTGAATAGTTCTTTTATTTGAGACTCCGAGTACTCCAGGGTGGCTTTTTGAAGCGATAACAATTTTTCTGATCCACCACTCGTACCAGAAAGTGTGATTGTTATGTCAAACCCGAAAATCTACCCGATAAAACGGAATTCGTCTGATAGTTACACAGGTGATGACTTGTATTAATTTCCTCAAACTTAAAACTTTATTTGCATCGTTCTTTTCTGTACAAAAACAAAACTGTTCTCAAAACCAAAGAGTCCAACATCTGGGGGGTGCATTCCATTTAGTCTCTGGATGTAACATACCTCCCACCTTTTGGTTTTCTCTATTCCCCTGTTAACAGAAAACCAAAATGAACCAATAAAAGAATCTGACAGTCATTTCACCTTCACAGTTTAACTAGACAAGAACTTATCACAAAACTTAAGTCCTCTATCGTGCAGGGAGTTTCAGCAAACGTCCACTTTTCGTTTTCACATCGTCTTTTACAGCAGAAACAACACTTTCATGCTCTTCCACGTGTAAGTCATCTCCAGTGGGTACAAACGTTGAATGGGCCTGCAGTCTGCACTGGAACTACTCTTGTGTTACCATCTTTACCATGAAACATCTCAATCACTTTACCCAAAGGCCAACCGAGTCTTTTCCTCTCATCAGAGCCTATTAACACAATGTCACCAATCTTTAGCATCCTTCGACACTTTTCTTTAACTTGCGGCTGTACTGAAAGGCTCAGGTAATCATCACGGAATCTTTTCCTCAATTCCTCCCGTAAACGCTGCAGGTACTTGGCCCGTCTTCTGAGATCAGTCTTGTCAAGACAATAGAGATCAGGGACCCCAATCGACCGGTTGTCCTGTAGGGTCATTGCAGGAGTCAATGGCACTAAGTCGCTTGGATCTTCAGGCAGGTACGTCAAAGTCCAAGAATTTACCGAAGACTCCACATCGCATGGGACAAGCAAAGCCTCTTCGTAGGTGAGAGAGGCTCTTCCCAATGTCCACTTCAGCAACTTCTTGACCATTTGAATGATCCTCTCCCATCATCTACCCCACCAAGCAGCCGTGGGTGGAATGAATTTCCATTGGATCCACCTAGAAGATGTTTTCACTTCTATCTTATGCCAGTCCAAAGAGTCAAAGGAATTCACAGCTCATTCACAGCTTGTCACTGTATATAACTCTGGGTCGTCCCCGCCTTACAATAAATCTCCTAATACCTCGAAGAAATGTTTCTGTGGAAAGGTTTAACACCAGATCAATAAGTACAGCTCGATACACAGCATAAGTAAACAACAAAATCCAAGATTTCTCCCCGCCCCTTAAAATCAACGGCCCAGCGAGATCAACCCCACTGACCTCGAAGACTGACGAATCTTTCACTCTACCTTCTGGCAATGGTGCAGGATGTACATCAATTTCCTTTGACTCAAATGGTCGACATTTGACACATTTTGTGATCACCTTCCGTACTGTCTTCCGACCTCTTAAAATCCCTCAATATTGTAAGTAACACCTCAACATCCGCATGAGAATATTGTATGTGGTAGTCTCGGATTAGAATCTCTACAAGTTTTTGACTGGGATATCTAAAATTTTCCTCATCTTCTCTTTGAAAAATTTTAGTCTTCATCCTCAGAAGACCATCTTGGTCCACAAATGTGCCAAGGGGGTTCAGTCGTCGTCTTTCAGTTTCTTCCATAACCCCTGTCTGGACAAGAAGCAGGATCCTTCTCTCCGCCTGTACTAGTTCTGAAGCAGAGAGATCACCCCCACTTTCACAACCGCTACGTTTCAATGATTTTCCAACAAATCGCAGTATCCTTCCTATGAGCCTGACAATTTGAGAAAACTTGGAAAATCTTCTTAGGTACCATGCATCTCCATTCTCCGCTGAGGAATCGACCAATGATGGAGATATTTTTCTTCTCTCTTGTTTCATGATGTCATCATCCACGTTGACCTCTGATGTCGGCCATTCCCCTTTTGCCAGCTTCAACCAGTGAGGACCCTTCCACCATTTGGAGTCTATAAGGAATTCTACGGAACAGCCTCGAGATGGAAGGTCAGCTGGATTCTGCTCCCCAGGAACATGCCTCCAGTCTTCTTGTCTCGTCAGAGATCTAACCTCCTTCACTCGATTGTTCACAAATACTCTCCATGACTCATCTCTCTTGATCCAGTATAATGCCGCTGAAGAGTGCGTCCCATAAAACTGGGAGATGTTCAAGTTCAGACTTTCTCTGACCAAGTTTGCTAGTCGACTACCAATTCAACATGCCAGGAGTTCCAATCGAGGCATCGAAATTTCCTTCAGTAGTGAAACTCTTGTCTTTGCCATGATCAGCTGAACAAAAACAAATCTGTTCAGTACTGGTACAGCTTCGCATGAAGGCAGCTGCAGTATAAGCACTCCGGCTGGCATCACAAAATGTATGTAAACTCCAGGTTTGTTCAGACCTGCTTACTACAAAGTGTCTCGGTATTTTCATTTCAGAAAGTCGCCAAATTTCAGCTTCCCATTTTCTAAACTTCTTCTGTACATCCTCTGACAATGGATCATCCCACCCATCTTCGAATTCCAGATATCCTGAATGAGAAGTTTAGGGAATAGGGTAAGATGACATGAAAAATCAATGGGACAAAAATACTCTGAGCAGATGACAAGATTTTTCTTCGTGTAACACATCCAGTCCCATTTTAAGGCTTCACATCACCGTACAATACATCTTCTTCCTTGTTCCATAAGAATCCAAGAATAGGAGAAATCTTCTCAAACGTATTCTCTTTTCCTCTTGAGGTGCATTCCTAGCCACGTAGTTCAAATCTGGCTCCTGAAAGTTGTTTCATAGATTTCTCAACAAATTGGTTCATTTCCTCCTCTGAATGAAGGGATGTTACGCAGTTGTCGACATAGAATGAGCTCTTTAATAGTTGTGCCGTTTCTTGCAGATTAGGAGGGCTGTTTTCTAAATGGAGATCAAGAACAGCACCCAACAAGAATGGACTACACTTGAGCCCAAATGCAACTCGTCGATGTCGGAATATCTTGAATTCCTTCATGGAGGAATCATCCAACCATAGCAATCTCGAGAAATCTCTGTCTGAAGGAGCAATAGAAATTTGCAGAAAGGCCCTTGTTTTGTCCGAAATTACTCCAATTTAACGACGGCAAAACCTGTTCAGAATAGGTGGTGTTTGTTCCAGCAGATTTGGTCCTTTCTCCAGGCACTCATTCAGAGATGGACTTTCCTTCCCCCTGCAAGAAGCATCAAATACGGGCCTTCACGGTGTGGTTGAATTTTCTTTGAATACAACTCTGTGAGGTAAATAGTGACATTTATTTCAAGGTCTTGAAAGGGTACCTCTTCAATCACCCCTTTTTGAAGCCAATCCTGAAACACAACATTGTATTCCTGATACTTGTTGCCACTCAACAGTTTGTTAGATGTCCTGAATCTCTTCTCAGCAATTTCCAAATTGTCGTGTAGTTCCTCAGATACATCATTCCATGGTAGGTCGACTTCGTAACGGCCATCCTCGTCGATCGAGGCAGTCTTCTTAAAATGATCCACGGTAGCCATTTCTATTTCTTTCTGTGATGTTTTCTCAGCAGAATCCCTAATTCCCTGGGTGTCCAACTTCCATAAATCAGTGATTGCAGTGTTTAAAGTCAACATCGACAATACCACCATACTGGACGATTCTGAGAGACTGTTCAGAGATAGCCTCCCCATAACAACCCACCCAAGTCGAGTCTCAACAGCCACTGGTCCACATCCCATGTTTTTTATTCTCCCAGTGAGAAGTGTTCCTTAGGTGTCCCCTCCTAAAATAAGTTCAATTTCAGGCGTCCTTTCTCCAGAATCAAAGAGAAGGATTCTATTTTTTCAAGTTCTTTCATCCAAGGACCACTTGGGATTCTAGGGTCAGTACCACTAATAATCGGTTTATCTAGTTCAGGGATCTTACATGTACCTGCCATCTAAACTGCTCAACTGTATTTGATAATTAAAATGTAGATGCTCTTTTGATTCAGTTCCTACAAACAGAGCATGAATCATGTTTTCAGATACTGATGGTTCCAGTCCGATGGTATCTACCAGTTTCTTTAATATATATGATCGTTGTGATCCACTATCTACGAGTGCTCTTACTACCCGATCCCCTTTTCTTCCTGTGATCTTCACCAACAAGGTCTGCAGAAGAACATCCTGATTACAGTTTTGGTTACCCAAGGTAGCACTGGAATCTTCCTTTCCGTCTTGTGTTTTTTCCACATTTTCCTTGGAAGTATTTGAAGGTAATGTTGGGCACATTAGAATAACATGTTTCTTTGCACAGAAGTGACACAGTACATTACCCTTACAGATCTTGGCAACATGACCAAGTCTCAAGCACTGAAAACAATACCCCGTTTTCATCAAAATATTCTTTCTTTCCAC
This sequence comes from Anabrus simplex, assembly GCF_040414725.1. Classification (NCBI taxonomy): domain Eukaryota; kingdom Metazoa; phylum Arthropoda; class Insecta; order Orthoptera; family Tettigoniidae; genus Anabrus; species Anabrus simplex. The sequence goes on along the minus strand of NC_090276.1, from coordinate 83,306,157 downwards.
TAGAGTCATCTTCTGCGCCTTGAAGCACTCTTTGCTTTCATGAGATTTTCTGCAGAATGCACATACATTTCCAGGATATTTAATGTCCCCTGTGAACAGACTACTAGCAGTGGCCATGTTTTTCACTTCGTTTAACCTAGGTTTCTGCTTTGTAGGCTTCTGATTTGCTGTATAAAATCCTCCTTGGACAAGTGCTACCCTCTGTTCACCTTCAACTTCATTCTTGAGGAATAAAGTCAGTCGTAAGAGTTTGTCACAGTATAAATCCTCGGTAGAGTCACTAACAGGGTGATGGACAGAATTTCTAAGCCATATTCTCAGCAAGTCTTCTTGTAGACATGACTCAACTAACGGAAACAAGAATGCTGCGTACTTGTCAGCAGTCAGAGTCATGAGATGCAGGAAAGGGAGGAGGAAGCAGCTTCCGCAGCTGTCAGGAAAGATAGGACTGACCAGGAGGGAAGGGCATCGAATGAGGTGGGTAGGGTTGAGGCTCTGGTAATGGGGGATTCTGTCGTTAGACATGTTGGGAAAGTGTGTGGAGGAAAGGGTACCAGAGTAGAGTGTTATCCAGGAATTAGGTTAAGGCAGATGTTGAGGAAAGTAGAAGAGAGGGAGGAGGGAAAGGAGAAGGTGGTAGTGTTTAACGTTGGTACTAACAACGTAAGACAAGCTGATATAAGTACCAACATAGTTGGGGATGTGTGGGATGTTGTAAATGCAGCACGGATAAAATTTAAGAAAGCGGAGATTGTTATCAGTGGAATTCTGTGAAGGAGGGATACTGACTGGAGGGTGATTGGGGATTTAAAAGAGACTATGGAGTGGGTATGTGGGAAATTGGGAGTGAAATTTCTAGATCCTAATGGGTGGGTAGGAGATAGGGATCTGCGCTCAGATGGCCTTCACTTAAACCGCAGTGGTACATATAAGTTAGGAAATTTGTTTAGAAGGGTTATAGGAAGGTACATTCAGGGAAACAGGCTGGCCTAGGGAGCGGTGTTAAAAGGAACAGGGAACTGGAAATCAAGTAGGGATGACATAAAACAGTGCTGAACTGTAGAAGTATTGTAAAGAAAGGAATAGAATTAATTCAATAGATGTATACTTACCAGATATTGTAATAGGAGTTGAATCATGGCTGAGAAATGATGTAATGGATGCAGAAATTCTCTCACGGAAGTGGAGGGTGTATCGTAGAGATAGGATAGGAATGGTAGGAGGGGGAGTATTCATTCTTGTGAAAGAAGAATTTGTAAGCTACGAAAAAGTTAAAGTAGGAGGATGGATGAAAGTTAAGGGGTCCCGAGTGATTGAGACGGTGAATGAGTGAGCCGGCCTAGCTAAAATATCTGTGGGGTTTCTAGAGAGAGAGAGAGAGAGAGAGAGAGACTCTGTGTGTGTGTGTGTGTGTGTGTGTGTGTGTGAGTGAGTGAGTGTGTCGAATTACTTGAATGTTGAACAGGTCTTGTGAGTATTATGTAAATATGCCTATGTAAATACGGTAACTGTATATAAGAACACCATGTAGAATGTAATTGTATATTTGTATATTATGATTTTAAGTGGTGATGGAGGCACTTTTGTGTATGTGGGGCTATGTCCTTTCTCCATTCACCATCCCTAAATTTAACTACAATTAGTGGAAAATAAGTAAATAATAATAATAATAATAATAATAATAATAATAATAATAATAATAAACACGAATTTCTAGGGGTAAGGTTAATTTCTAAAGATACTAGGCAACTTGATGCCTTTGGAGTGTACAGACCGGAAAAGGGTAGCGCAGATGCTGATTCAGAATTATTTGACAAGATAATCAGCAATGTGGGAAACGATAAGGGAAGAAACGTGATTGTAGCGGGTGATCTCAATTTACCAAATGTCAATTGGGAAGTTAATGCGAACGAGAGGAAGCATGACCAACAAATGGCAAATAAGTTAATATAGGAAGGGCACCTGATTCAGAAAGTGATGGAACCAACTAGGGGGAACAATATTCTGGATGTGGTGCTGGTAAAACCAGATGAGCTCTATAGAGAAACAGAAGTAATAGATGGTATTACTGATCACGAAGCGGTTTTTGTCGTAGTTAAAAATAAATGTGAAAGAAAGAAAGGGATTAAAATTAGGACTGTTGGGCAATACTAAATGGCTGATAAAACAGGTATGAGGGAGTTTTTAATAACTATGATCGGTGGTAAACGGTAAATAAAAATGTAAACAGACAATGAGATGGATTTACAGCAATTGTTGAGGAATATGAAAATAGGTTTGTACCTTTAAAGGTATTTAGGAATGGTAAATACCCACTATATTATAACAGGGAAGTAAAGAGACTAAGAAGGAGATGCAGGTTGGAAAGAAAGAGTTGGAAATCGCTGTGGAAGTAAGGAGAAATTGAAGGAACTTACTAGGAAATTGAATCTAGCAAAGAAGTCAGCTAAGGATAACATGATGGCAAGCATAATTGGTGGCCATAATAATTTTAATGAGAAATGGAGGAGTATGTATAGGTACTTTAAGGCAGAAACAGGTTCCAAGAAGGACATTCCAGGAATCATTAATGAACAAGGGGAATGTGTATGCGAGGATCTTCAAAAGGCAGAATTATTCAGTCAGCAGTATGTAAAGATTGTTGGTTACAAGGTTAATGTCCAGATAGAGGAGGTTACTAATACCAAAGAAGTATTAAAATTTACCTATGACAGCAATGACATTTAGAGTAAGATACAAAAGTTGAAAACTAGAAAAGCAGCTGGAATTGATAAGGTTTCGAGAAATATACTAAAGACAATGGGTTGGGATATAGTACCATATCTGAAGTACTTGTTTGATAATTGTTTGCATGAAGGGACTTTAACAAATGAATGGAGAGTTGCTGTAGTAGCCACTGTATATAAAGAAAAGGGTGATAGACATAAAGCTGAAAATTACAGGCCAGTAATTTTGACGTGCATTGTATGTAAGCTTTGGGAAAGCATTCTTTCTGATTATATTAGACATGTTTGCAAAATTAATAACTGTTTTGATAGAAGGCCGTTTGGGTTTAGGAAAGGTTATTCCACTGAAGCAACTTGTAGGATTCCAGCAAGATATAGCAGATATCCTGGGATTCAGGAGGTCAATTGGACTGTATTGCGATTGACTTACCTACGGCATTTGATAGGGTAGATCATGGGAGACTACTGACAAATATGAGTGCAATTGGACTTGACAAAAGAGTGACTGAATGGGTGGCTCTGTTTCTTGAAAACACAACTCAGAGAATTAGAGTAGGTGAAGCTTTATCTGACCCTGTAATAATTAAGAGGGGAATTCCTCAAGGCAGTATTATTGGACCTTTATGTTTTCTTATACACTGACTGACAGAGCAAATGCAGCACCAAGAAGGAGTGGTTCGAAAGGGATGAAAGTTGGGGAAAAAACAGAGACGGCACGGACGAATAATTGATGTTTATTTCAAACCGATATGCAGGTTACACAATGCGCACGGCATCGACTCAGTAGGATGTAGGACCACCGCGAGCGGCGATGCACGCAGAAACACGTCGAGGTACAGAGTCAATAAGAGTGCGGATGGTGTCCTGAGGGATGGTTCTCCATTCTCTGTCAACCATTTGCCACAGTTGGTCGTCCGTACGAGGCTGGGGCAGAGTTTGCAAACGGCGTCCAATGAGATCCCACACGTGTTCGATTGGTGAGAGATCCGGAGAGTACGCTGGCCACGGAAGCATCTGTACACCTCGTAGAGCCTGTTGGGAGATGCGAGCAGTGTGTGGGCGGGCATTATCCTGCTGAAACAGAGCATTGGGCAGCCCCTGAAGGTACGGGAGTGCCACCGGCCGCAGCACATGCTGCACGTAGCGGTGGGCATTTAACGTGCCTTGAATACGCACTAGAGGTGACGTGGAATCATACGCAATAGCGCCCCAAACCATGATGCCGCGTTGTCTAGCGGTAGGGCGCTCCACAGTTACTGCCGGATTTGACCTTTCTCCACGCCGTCGCCACACTCGTCTGCGGTGACTATCACTGACAGAACAGAAGCGTGACTCATCGGAGAACACGACGTTCCGCCATTCCCTCATCCAAGTCGCTCTAGCCCGGCACCATGCCAGGCGTGCACATTATGCTGTGGAGTCAATGGTAGTCTTCTGAGCGGACGCCGGGAGTGCAGGCCTCCTTCAACCAATCGACGGGAAATTGTTCTGGTCGATATTGGAACAGCCAGGGTGTCTTGCACATACTGAAGAATGGCGGTTGACGTGGCGTGCGGGGCTGCCACCGCTTGGCGGCGGATGCGCCGATCCTCGCGTGCTGACGTCACTCGGGCTGCGCCTGGACCCCTCGCACGTGCCACGTGCCACATGTCCCTGCGCCAACCATCTTCGCCACAGGCGCTGCAACGTGGACACATCCCTATGGGTATCGGCTGCGATTTGACGAAGCGACCAACCTGCCCTTCTCAGCCCGATCACCATGCCCCTCGTAAAGTCGTCTGTCTGCTGTAAATGCCTCCGTTGACGGCGGCCTGGCATTCTTAGCTATACACGTGTCCTGTGGCACACGACAACACGTTCTACAATGACTGTCGGCTGAGAAATCACGGTACGAAGTGGGCCATTCGCCAACGCCGTGTCCCATTTATCGTTCGCTACGTGCGCAGCACAGCGGCGCATTTCACATCATGAGCATACCTCAGTGATGTCAGTCTACCCTGCAATTGGCATAAAGTTCTGACCACTCCTTCTTGGTGTTGCATTTGCTCTGTCAGTCAGTGTATATATCAATGGTATGTGTAAAGAAGTGGAATCGAAGATAAGGCTTTTCGCAGATGATGTTGTTCTGTACAGAGTAATCAATAAGTTACAAGATTGTGAGCAACTGCAAAATGACCTCGATAATGTTGTGAGATGGACGGTAGGCAATGGTATAATGATAAACGGGGCTGTGAGTTTCACAAATAGGAAAAGTCCTCTCAGTTTTAATTACTGCGTTGATGGGGTGAAAGTTCCCTTTGGGGATCATTGTAAATACCTAGGTATTAATATACGGAAAGATCTTCATTGGGGTAATCACATAAATATGATTGAAAATAAAGGGTACAGATCTCTGCACATGGTTATGAGAGTATTTAGGAATTGTAGTAAGGATGTAAAGGAGAAAGCTTATTTGTCTCTGGTGAGACCCCAACTAGAGTATGGTTCCAGTGTATGGGACCCTTACCAGGATTACTTGATTCAGGAACTGGAAAACACCCAAAGAAAAGCAGCTCGATTTGTTCTGGGCGATTTCCGACAAAAGAGTAGCGTTACAAAAATGTTACAAAGTTTGGACTGGGAAGCCTTGGGAGAAAGGAGACGAGCTGCTCGACTAAGGGCCGGTTCTACCACCTACTGGTAAAGTAGTGCGTAATTTGCCCTCCGCGTAAAAGGATGTTTCCGTCCGACCAGTCCCAGGTAGCGCTATCGGCAGCATAAATCGTCGTTACCCGGCGCGTAATTTCTCGGCCACTTCGAGGGCCCGATAAGACTTTACCTGCCGGGCAAGTTCTGAGAGCTGAACATTATTAGCTGTATTTTTGGTGATATGCAACTCAAATTAGCTTAGTATACTGAAAAAAAGCAGTATACTGTAACAGTGATCGATATTGTATTCAGTGGCGGCTCGTGAAAAAATCGTCCTACGTGCTACAAAAAACAAGCTAAATACGCTGTTTTAAATCTGCATATTGCCATGATGAACAACGCATACTTCAAACTTGGTAATAATACTACTACTACTAATAATCATAATAGATATAGTAATAATAATAATAATAATAATAATAATAATAATAATAATAATACAACTTTTCTCGCAATTTATTACTCAGAACAAACAAAAACAACATTAATTTGGAAGCAGATGAATTCTTCGACAACTGTCTACGAGATAAATAATTCATTGAAGAAATATTGTTTTTACTAACCTAATGGCGCAACTTACATCAGTGCAAATAGAATCGTGGGAATATAGATCCCCACTAAGAACACTAATTTAATTTCACTTTATATACACTGCAGTGGATGAATAATTTGATAAATCTTCGTATAAACTTTAGCACTAACACAATGACAGGAAAAACACGCACCAGTAATATAACCGCGAGATTAAAAACTGCACAAAGCAACTGAAAGAGCTGTCAACTGATTCATTGAGACATCCCCTATTAGGTTACCAGAGTAAATGTCCGGCTCCATAGCTAAATGGTTAGCGCGCTGGCCTTTTTGGTCACAGGGATCCCGGGTTCGATTCCCGGCAGGGTCTGGAATTTTAACCATCATTGGGTGTACGTGTTGTCGTCATCATCATTTCATCCTCATCATCGCAGGTCGCCTACGGGTGTCAAATCAAAAGATCTGCATCTGGCGAGTCGAACATGTCCTCGGATACTTCCGGCACTAAAAGCCATACGCTATTTCATTTCACCAGAGTAAATTACATTGTAATGCGGGGTAACATTTAGGGTCAGTCAAAGATTCTTTGACTCACCTACGAATTCCTTATTTTTGACACAAAAGGAAGATGGATATTTTAATAAGCATGTGTGAGATAGATTGCCTCCACTTACGCTTTACTTTCGAACCCAGACGATGCTACTCTCTAGTGGCAGATTCGCTTACCACGTTCAACATAAGCACGGCCGACTGGATCCCTCGCTGCGCTCCGGGTAGCAGGAGACATCGAGTAATTCCACCCCCTTGCGGGAGAGGAAGTAACTATAAACGGGATCAGTGAAAGTTGATCCCGGTTTACGGTATACTCCGTCGGCTAGGGGGAGTGTTGCAAGCTTGGCTGCGCCTGCGTATTGCTTCCTCCAGGCTACAGGCAAGGGCTCACTTCACATGAGCACGAGCCTTGTTCCCCGGGAGAACGGCGCTAGGTGTTCGACAGATCTCGTCCTGATTTTCACAAAACACAAATTCATATCGTACTCAAAACAACGAAAAGGCACCAGGATAATTGTACTGTACATAAATAATATTCCTTACAGTTCCAAGCTACGTGCTGGAGCCCGGTAGCACGTACTGACCGGCCGCCACTGTTGTATTGCAGGATTTTGAACATTAATGCTTCCCTTTAGTTGCAACGGTCACACCAGCCTCTCGCATCGGTAGCGCAGGGAACACATTTTATACGTCAATCTTTCGTAAAGAAACTCTAAAAGGATGTAAAATCAAAATCTATTTGGAAATCATTTCAAACGGGCTTTAATTTTCTACTTTTTCAGTTTTCGGACACGAGATATATATTACTGTATGTATCCCACCTCACCCAAGCGTTTTCGTAGAGTAGTGGTTAACACGTACGCTTCGTAATACGAAGTGTGAAGGTTCGAGTCTTTATTATGACGAATCTTTTTTATTTCCATTATTAGCGTTGTGTTAATCTGTATGCCTCTTTTCATACGTTCTTATCACAATATTATGTCTACTAGGAAAATTGCTTTATATGTATGCTACCTGTAGCAAGTGATGTTATGATTAATAGCATATAGGACTGTCGCCCAGGTAGCAGATTCCCTATTAGTTGTTTACATAGGCTTGTAAATTATTTCGAAGAAATTGGAAACTACTCCATTCCCGAATTCCTCTTCCTATGAATGGATATTTATCCCGATTAGTTCTTTACATTTACAGTACCTTCCAACTTTATCTTCATAAAGTTAAAAATTAAAATGAAATGCGTTATCAATAAATGGAAGCATCTGGAACTAAACGAGGTCACAGAACTGGTTGCAAATAGAGCATCGCGGAGATACTTAATCAGTTCACAGAAGCCTGCAGATAGAATGCTCAAAGTTAATAAGTCCGTAAAGAAAATGTGTGTATATACGTATATGGAAGCGCGTAAAATGGAGTTAAGAACAACGGCAGGGAACGAAAATACACTTTAAAATGTAAATTAGAAATACGATGAAAACCTGCGTACCTTCTATTACGGAGCGAGCGACTTGACCAGTCTATTACGAGAATACCTTTCAAAAACGCTGCCTTGCATGGCAGGTTATAACTGGCGTAAGAAAATGCAATCTCGAGATTTTAATCCCAATTAGGTATTGATATTGAAGATCATAGATTAAAATCACGAAAGCTTGACATGAATCGTTGCCCATAACTCTTAAGACTCCCCTTATTAGGCTTTTTGGTGATACTCAGCAGACGCAAGCACAGGGAAATAAGACAATCGAACTGGGTTTCATGCATCTGACGATAGATAGCACCACACTCGAAAGCGAGAAATCGCTGAAAATCAGTCTAGCCAACTTCGTATATCGGTGTCTAGCTCCGGGTAGCTACCTAGCGCTTGCGCGGAGGTGGTTGGACGCAAGCCAAAGTACCAGCCGATTTACACCTCCAGGTAGTTTACCTCCCGGGCAGCTGCCAGCCACTTTACCAGCAGATGGTAGAACCGGCCCTTTAAGTGGTATATTTTGAGCTGTCAGTGGAGAGATGGCGTGGGAGGACATCAGTAGACGAATAAGTTTGGATGGTGTCTTTGAAAGTGGGAAAGATCACAATATGAAGATAAAGTTGGAATTCAAGAGGACAAATTGGGGCAAATATTCGTTTATAGGAAGGGGAGTTAGGGATTGGAATAACTTACCAAGGGAGATGTTCAATAAATTTCCAATTTTTTTGCAATCATTTAAGAAAAGGCTAGGTAAACAACAGTAGGAAATCTGCCACCTGGGCGACTGCCCTAAATGCAGATCAGTAGTGATTGACAGTTTTTTGGGATTTTGAGTCAAGTCAACCACTGAACTAACATTGAAATTTTCATGCCCAGAGATTCAAGGGATAGAGGGTGAGATTCAAATCGGTCGTAGAGTTGTAGGAGAGTCAGTCTTTGTGTTGAAGAAACATTTTGAATCACAAGTCCAAGTAGTTCTCGAACATAAAATTCTACGAGTAATTCTTCTTTTCCGAGTCTACTTTTAAGACACTGAACTGCACTACCATAATTGTCAACTTTTTGAGGGAAACTAGTCACCACCTCCCTGGTTCTACTTCCTTCAACAGTACATTGGATCAAATATTGAAATTTATCTTCTTTTTCTGTCTGAGTCGTCATGAATTCGATGGAACTAACTCCAAAACCCTAATCAGTCCCTAACTTCTCCGGAAAATTTTCGAAGTTCGAATTTCGGCAGTTTGAGTAGTTTCTGTGAGAAACCTATGAAACCATCACTCGATATTTGATTTCCTTCATTTGTACGTTGGGTTAATACAACACACTCCATTCTCTGACGAGCTTCGTCCACTTTATCACGATATTCATTCACTTTATCGTATTCATTTGTGTATCGTTCTTCGTCACTGTCATCGAGGAGCACTTCTAATATTTTCTCATCGGCATCTTTCAGTCCATTCTCTTGTCGTTCTAGTTTAGTAAAATGCAATCTTACCTTGTTGGGGTCTGTTTCCGTCATCACCGCATCGTATGTTTTCGTGAACATCGCACGTATTGGTTTTCGCGATTTAGTCAACTTATCCATTTCAAATTACTGCTTTGCTCACGTCCAGTCGCGGTCGCCACTAATGTTATGTCGAACCCGAAAATCTACCCGACAAAACGGAATTCGTCTGATACTTACACAGGTGACGACTTTTATTATTTTCTACAAACTTAAGCTTTATTTACATCGTTTTTTTTGTTCAAAACAAAACTGTTCTCAAAACCAAAAAGTACAAAATCTGGTGGGTGCATTCCATTTAGTCTGTGGATGTAATAAATGTTATTTCAGTATTCAGACTGACAAAATCGTTTAAGGATCATAGTTCAATAAAGTATTGGTAAAGACAATTATCATGCACAGAGCCAAGACAGTTTGAAACCAGAATAAAGTCCCAGTTGCAAGGGAGAAGAGTGAAAGTTTCTTACCTCCACTAGATGAGCGAGGGGGCTTAAAAGAATTATAAAGATACAGTACATGAGATCGATTCGGCCGGATATTCTACATCTCCACCAGATCTTCCCGGAAGTTACACCAGCAAACTATCACTTTCTTCTAGATCCTTCGAGATGTCGCAAGAAGGTTCTCCAAATCGTCTACCGCCTACATAACCAGCACAGTATTACGAGTTCGACCCAACCAAACAGCCCAGGCGGCGTCCCCAAGTCCAGAAGTGGGACGTAAGAAGCTCCGGGCCATCCCATCTGTCAGCTCGGGATCAGTATATATGGATTCCATCGGAATTTCACAGGCCTCAGCCAGTGATCCCGGCGCGAACCACGTGTCTTGGCAATTTCCTCGCTGGGAAATGTCGCTTCTGACTTTCAGTTTGCTGGCTCATCTTCAGCGCCTGATTACTATATGCCAGTGAATGTCCGGAGTTATGCTCAAGTGGCCTGCAACCCGGCACTTCCATTAAACATCAGGAATCGCAGCGCCGTGACGTCTACTCCTTCCATCACCACTCAACCACCGTTCTTCATTACCAAAATTACCAACATTGATCCAGTTAAAGCCAATACTCGCTATATCTATCAGCTAATCGCTCGCTATACTCCTAACCTCCAAGATTACAAACTCGAACTGCAACGCAGCAGAGATGGAAGCTATCACATAAAAAATTATTGACCTTTCTACACCCATTTAACTTTTAATATTGGGGCTCATCAACTGGGTTCGCACTCCAAGGCGTCCAACCTGACCCAACAGCGCCCAGCTCGACGATCCGAACCACCTTCTCGCCCGGCGACGATTCTCTCTGTCGTCGCATACGGAGTGGACCGAGACTTCAATGAGGACGAGGTGGCCACACAACTTCAATTGGACGGACACCAGTTCGACAGGGTCATTAGGATACGAAACGACCAAGGACCTACAAGCCTCGTCCGCATCCGGTCCCGTGATGTGACAACTTTTGATTCCCTGCTCCGTGACGGTGCGCTGATCTATGGACAGTACCACAGGGTCGAGCCATCGCGGACGCCTTCGCCAAAGAAGGTCCGTTGCAGCAGATGCCCGCGCTACCACGTAGCGGCGGCACCTTGTGTGCACCGAGAGGTATGCGCTATTTGCAGTAGAGAAGAGCATTCTACTTCCTCTTGTTCTAATAGGTCCACCCCCAAGTGCATAATTGTCCCTGCTTCAGCTAGAAGTGTAAAGCAAAACCTACTCTGGATCCTACCCAGCCCGAATCTGTCATCCCAGTCACGTCCCAGGATTTCCCTACCCCCGCCTCTTCCTCCTCCCTCCCCGCCCCTAGTTCGGTGAACCTTATTTGTTTTATGACTATGGTCTTACCTTTCCACCATCCCACATCAAATCCCGCTAGCGGCCCGGTTGGTACTTAATACCCCGTTGACGTGGCATGCATTTTTCATTCTTTCCCCTGAGTACTGTCCTGTTCGTGCGATAAAATGTTAAATTTGTACTATGTCAATATTCGTTCTGTGACTTCTAACCGGTCACTGCTAGATACTTCCCTCTCTCTGCATGCTCCGCCTACTCGACGTTTTACCCACGCTGACTGGGACAAATACTGTATTACTATAACAGACTTACTCAAGCACACACCCCCTCCTTCCTCAATCCCTAATCTTCTTACTATAATTAATAAGATCGAACAAGCTATTATAACAGCCGATAACCTGTACATCCCACGTCACTCATACTATCCAAGTAAACCTCCCATCCCTCCCAAGGCTCTTCGACTTCTTAAACTAGCACTGACTATTACTACTCTTATGCTCAAACCAAGGACCCTACCACTCTACAAGAACATAGAAGTTCGTTAAGACACGCTCGCTCTTACGTTAAAGCGATTAAACGAAAACTCTTGAATGACAAATGTACCGAACTCAATGACTATCATGACCCTAAACAATTATGGACTACTTTTTGCCAACTTACAAAGACCTCCAAACCTCTTCCCACCTACCCCATTCTCAATCTTCCAACTATCCCACAACTCCCAAAGCCAAAGCTGACCTATTTGCAGATTGTTTTAAAAAACTTTTCTCCCCTTCCACTGCCCCCCATCTCGTCCACTCTGATGAACCGACAATCACCAAATACACAAATCCAGCCCTTCCTGACTTTCGGCTTTCATTTGTTCACCTTCCCCAAGTCAATTACACACACCCCTTAAATTCTTGTATTACCCCTGCCGAAATCTTCCAATATCTGAAGCATCGTAAAAATACCGCCCCAGGCTCTGATCATATATCCAAGAAGCTCCACCCATCCTTTTCCGCCTCCTCAGTCTGGTTTATACTTTTATCCTATACACTGGGGTTTACCCTGATCACTGTGGTAATGCCAACATCCTCCTCTTTCTAAAACTTAACAAACCCCCTTCAGCCTTAAACTCCTATCGCCCTATTAGCCTCCTCTGTATCTTATCCAAAATCCTTCAACGGTTTCGTGTCCTCCGAATACTCACTGGAGAAACGTGGGGATTCAAACCCTCAATGTTTACAAGACCTTCATACGATCCATTATTACTTACGCTTCTTTGACACCGAGTTGGTGTGTGTCCATTAACATAACAGGCCACTATGCCTAATGCCAGTCACAGTTTAGATGGATACATTGGTTCATAATGGCGGGCACCCTTACCCACAGCCAAACACAATCAGGTAAGGGAGTTTTGAACAAAATTGCATGCTCCCTTGTCTTCGGGAAGTCAAATCGAGAAGGGAATTATTCATTACAATGCTAGACCCTCCTTACTAACGCCAGTTACACAAATGTTGAAGGAGGACTCCATTCCTACTACCAGGCAAATTCGATGTGGGGAGTACTGATTACAATAGCAGACGCACCCTTTCTCGTTCGCCAAAAATGTACAACAGTGAACATATATATGAATGTATATGCATGTTTACAATATTTCAGACCTTCATTTACAGATTAACTGCCGCCAAACAGTAAGTCATATCGTCAAATGGATTGTACCATGAAACGTCGTATGTAGCGGTCTACATTGCTGGTCCTATGATATTTTCTCGTATGTCATGTATTCATGGGTCAGATTGAGTTAGAAACGTTGAATAGGGTGAAATTTTGCTAAGATTGTCTAACAGTGCATTACTTTTTGGATAACTATGTAACAGCTACAAACATAACATATGGCTCACATACGGCTACCGGATGAGTCAACATTCGTGTCGAATTGGATGATTCTATCTTACATAGAAGTGATTCAAATATGAATTATCGTGTAAAAAGTGAAAAATTTACTTACAATGGAGAAATAGAGACAAATATAACATATAAGGGATAGAGATACGACAAAAAGTAATAGGACCAAAGTTGTAGATCACTCCAAATTGAACTAAGATGGAGGGATCGGTTTTGTGATAGGACTTAATGTTTAGCCACGAAATACCCCGAAACCAAGGCCTGCACCGTCATTAAAATTGCCTCTATATTTTGAAACTTTTACGGGATAAAAAGTGAAAATTTTAAACACGTTGGAAATTTTACGTCTGTTACAGGCTAAAACGTATAATTTTGCCAAATTTTAATTATCTAGCTCGTCTGGCAGATTGTGTCGCTACCTTGATTTTGGAGGAAGGGGGATAAAAATTAAGAAATTCCTGAAAATTAATGGAGACGTTACTAAGAAACTAAAAAGAAATGAGCTGCCGTATGTCAATGATGATTAGGGAGGAGAATTATAGGCACTAAAACAGTTAAAATAGGCAGGCATATAGGCTCTTAAGTTAGCCAAAATAGGCATTTAATTAGGCACTATCGTGTAAAATAGGCAACAAAATAGGCATGAAAAATTACTTATAATCTAATAACACACTCAGTTACTATAAAAGGAATTTACAAGCAAGGTTTCACTGTTTTCCGGCAACAATCTTGTTCTCCTCTCACGCATAATGTTTCTGTACTGAAGGAAAGATCTCTCAACACCACATGACGTGATTGGACAAAACTTCAGTGAAGTCACTTAATCTGGTTTTATTTCGCTGACAGCGGCTGCCTTCCCAGAGGTTCAGGCAAAACTTCCCCTGACTTCTTCCACAATCCTAAATGACTACCAGGGGCATGCCACTCTTCTCCAACTTGGTGATAGCTCCCGGCAGCTTGTTGAAATTTGAAGATACTCCGGCTTATGCAGGGTCATATTAGCTCCCAACAATGCAGTGCATAGGCCTGAAGAAAATAGTTGTTGGTCGCTGCCCAAAGTGGACTGGTAGAAAGGCTGCGTTTATACATATTTCTGTACTCGTATCAGATGCATCGCAGTATTTCTAAGTTGATCTATGTGGTATTATTTTCACATTTGATCTGAAAAATAATAAAATTGACATCAATTGCAATGTCCCTACATCTTAAATTTTCACAGTTGGGCTAATTGGCAATAATGCTTAGTATATATCGTGCATTTGTTTCATAAAAGAAGACTATTAGGTATGATGTTTCTGTAAGTATAAAACTTTAAAGTAGCAACAAGGGAATTAGTAATTTACGTGTAAATATGTCTTCAAAGATTTCCAGTTATAATTTGGCAGTATCGTGTCTATTTTACCGGGTGAAAAACCTAAAAAAGACCTGAAACGATACCGGAGTGGCGTAGAGGAGAGATCCGTCCTTTATGCTTGCCAAGAACCCACCAAGCTGGCCCTGGAAGTATTATTACTTATATAGAAGAATGAAAGCGAAACTTAGACACTACAGCACAGTGGTAAAGCCAGAGGGTCTCTACCCTTCAGAGAGCCTAACAATTAATAAAAAGGGTGAGCTTCAAGATCTCGAAAAAACAGAGGAGAATCTTAAGTAAAATTTTAGGACCACAGAAAAATGCTGACGCGGAGTGGAAGAATAAAAAAAAAGATGATCTCTACAAATACACCGGAAAAAATCACTGTCACCATGCGAAAGCGAAGGCTGAAACTCTATGGGCATCTAGAAAGAATGGATGAGAAACGGCTAAGAAAATATTCAAGTACATCATTGGACTGAAATCTTCGACGAAGTGGGTAGAAGAGGTAAAAAGAGTTACAATAGAAAGTGGACTTACAACGGATGTGATTCACAACAGAAAATAATTTAGAAGCCGAGAATACAGCATCAAAACATTCCAGGAGAAACCACCAAAATGTAGACCCAAATTGCTCATATCTGAGAAAGAAAAATATTAGAAGTGAAAGCATGTATAGGCTCTGGGAGAAGAAAGCCTTAGGTTCAATGCGGTCCATACGCGGCCAAATTCGGAGAGAAGAATAAGAAGAAGAAGAAGAAGAAGAAGAAGAATGAAAACGGAGGCACTATAAATCTCAAATGTGTGAACATTTTATTTGCTTCCATTCGCCAGCCAGGTCAGCTGTCATGAAGACTATTTTGTGTTGCCTGCAATAGATCCTGCATCATGTGTGCCCACAAGGCCGCCACCCTCGTAGAAAAACAAAAACCGCGTAATTTGAAATTGTCGTGACATGCGCCCATAAACTTAATCTTGTCACAATTTATTAAGGCTCTTGAGGGGATGCTAGAGGCTTGTTAACCTGAGAGCTTACGCCCCTCAGACTCTCTTTGCTCACCCCCCCCCCCCCCCCGATGCACAACGGTTACTCACCGGACCTCAATAATACAGACCAACGGTCTTTTCGCTGGCCTGGTCTTGTAAAGATAGTCTTGGCAACCTTGTAAAACACGTTGTGGCATCGTCCAACCCGGGCTACATTGGATCTGCAACCTGTGTTTCACGAAGGCTTGGCAAAAGTGTAGTAGAATATTCACGATTTTATTCGCAAGTTGCTTTACGTCGCACCGACAGAGATAGTTCTTATGGCGACGATGGGACAGGAAAAGGCAAGCAGTGATTAGGAAGCGGACGTGGCCTTAATTAATGTACAGCCCCAACATTTGCCTGGTGTGAACATGGGAAACCACGGGAAACCATCTTCAGATCTGCCGACAGTGGGGTCCGAACCCAGTATCTCCCAAATACTGGATATTGGCTGCACAAAAGCGACTGCAGTTATCGAGCTCGGTTCACAGTTTTTAAAGGGAGTTTTAAAAATTGCATTTTAGTTGTAAATCTCTATTATCACAGGAAATGAATCAAAGTACAAATACCAATTTAATTTTCATCCATTCTTTGACAAGAGACCACCGGCGTTCTAACTCCTCGTTCAGTAATATAATGGTTTACATTTTTGCAATATAAAATAATAATTGAAAGTTCACGACTAATACAGCATTGCAACAAAACACCTTACCACAATGCATAAATTAATAGGCCTATATATGCTACACTGAAACGCGATCAGAGTTCTCAATCACAAAAAAAGATAAAAGGAACAACGGAACTTACCTCCTTACAGCAAGCTGGACAGACTTCCCTTCCATCCGTAGTGAAATTGGGATCCCCTGTAATCCACTGCTTCAGCCACGATTTTTCTTTCGACATTGCCTCAAACACACTTCTTTTCCTTCTTCCACGTCACAGTGATTCTGAACATAAAGCGTACGAGTAGAACAGTTCGCATCGAAAGGGAGGTACAGGGCAACACAGTTCGACATTGACTGGTTCTCGCATATGTCTTCGGTACTTAGGAGGTTGGAGTGGTTGAAGTTTTCGAGGTCAAATTGCTCCTTGTTTCTCCTGATGGAAATTTCCCTAGAACTATTTCTGGTGATTTCTGAGAAGTCCCTTTTTGTTCGTGGGGTAAACAGATATTGAAAAAAAGATAATTCTGTCGAGCGCACTAGCTACAATATAATGAACAGGAAGAAAATAGGCTTTTAATAAAATTCAGTCAAAAGGCATCAAATAGGCACTTATATTCCAAATAGACACAAGCCCCTGAAATAGGCATTTATAGGCACAATAAAACAAACGAAATATAGCTAAAAAGACCCTAAAACGGATTTATACCTCAAAAGCCTTCGTTTCTGAACACAGGAATAAAATAGGCAAATAGGCAAATTCCCGTCTCTACTGATGATACACATCTTGCATTCTCTTTTGGACTTCTTTCTTGAGAACTTGGTGGCTGTAAGTGATGAGCAGGGAGAGCGATTTCACGAAGACATTGCTACACTGGAGCAACGGTATGGAGGAAGATGGGATCCTCCGATGATGGGTAATTATTGCTGGTTTTTACAAGGGGAAGATTCCAGTTCACATAAGAGAAAAAGTAATATACCAGTTGTATCATATCTAAGCTACCCTTGAAAATGTGAGCAAAGTAATTTTTAATAGATCAAAAATCCTGATTTATTCAATGTATCAAGTAAACTCGTGACTTTTCACTGTCATTTTCGTGTTCAACGCATGCATTTTAGTTATTTTATTAATGTTATTATGGGAAAAAGTTCAAATCTGTTGAATCGTGTAATAAACAGTTCTTCAAATTAAGGGGCTAAGATAAGTTAGTTTATCTGTCAATTCTGTCTGCCTAAGTTTGTAGTATCAGGAATATTCTGAGTAGACTTTTGGGAGTCTTCTTCCTTTTTCCTCTTATTCTTCTTCTACCTTTTTTCCACATCTTTAGGGTGGCGGGTGCGAACCTTGTCACGCATGTGGATTTGGATCTGTTTTACGGCCACAAGTCCTTCCTGGCGCCAAGCCTATAAGGAGTGCATAATTACTATTGCGTGTTTTTTTGTGACTGGTGGTGTCGTGTATTGTCCGAATATGAAGAGAAACGTGTTGGGACAAACACAAACACCCAGTTTTCGAGCCGGAGGAATTAAGAGGAGGCGATTAAATTTCTCGAAACAGCCGGGAATCGAACCCGAGGCACTGTGAGCCGAAGGCCTCGTCGCTAACGATTCAGTTAATAATTCGGACACAAGACTTCAGGGATTATGAAGTTAAAACATAATTTTCATTTGGAGGAAACTTTACAGTCTAGAAAAATTATGTATTGATCATCGCTTGGAAGGAAAAGTTTCTCATTGGGTGCAAAAATGGTTACACTTGCTTATTTTCGTGGTTTTGCTCTCGGTCTCAATTTCTAGGACCACTCTCCCGATTTCGTCGCGTTTGGGGAGAATTGAAAGTTTTGTCATTATGAGGTTCTGTGGTACCAAGTTTAAAGTTTGTAGTGTTCCTGGAGGTGCTTGATTTTTTCGTGAGTACTTACATACCTTTAAACATCGGTACCTTCTAACTTCATGCAGGTGTTTCGCTGTACCTTAGGCCATTCAGGTAACTTACCTAATCCCATCCTTTATTGAATCGGGTAGCAACGACCGTGAATGGGAGATTAATTATATTTTGCACTATTTGTAGGAGTCTACTATTCTCACTCCAAGTACGGCAATGAGCTGGATACTTCAGTGGAGCGCCTCCTTATAAAATACGTTAACTGTTTTCCCGTTGGCCATGAGTAGATATAGGTCACGCGTGAGCAGGCAACATATAATTGGCTGTGGGAAAAGCAGGGCGAAGTCAAATCAATCCCTTGTCTGGCCCTGCGATTTGTTGATTGTCATCCCAAAGCATAGCTTCACCGGGAACTGAGTCCTCCTAAAAGGAATAGGGTAGTCTGAAGGTACCAGTGGAATGCGAGGAATGTAAACACTTTCTCCCCTACCGATGCCTGTTATTATGGTTGCCTCTATTACCCTAGCCATTAGCTTGTTCACCTGCAGGCTTGTTCCGTTACATAGAGCAGGGGGCTTCAAGTTTCTGAGGCACATTATGGGAGAAATAACCTTGAGTGTAAGTTTATTTGGAGGCATCCCAGGAGGGGTCAGAGAATTGATAAACTCAATGGGGTAGTTGATAGAATCACTCTCTTCGATTGTGCGATCAGTTGATAGGTAGGTTCTTTCTTCGGCCGAGAAAAGGTGCAAAATCCTACTGTTGATGCTATCAACCGTCTCGTTCCTGGGGGGCGGGAATAGCTCTTTCGCAGAACCATTCCAAAAGTTTGGCATGAAGTTTGCCGATGTCTGGATACACTCTTGAGATTAGTCCTTCTATAGAATCGACCTTATTCTCCAGTTCCTTAGGCAATTCAATCTCCCCGTTGATCTCTAAGACATCTCCATCCCCTATCTGCAGTAATACGTCCGCCAACCTTTGTGCCTTAAGGTCTCCTGAATTTTCGACTCTCATGTTTGTTGTAAGTTTAAGAGTCTCGACATACCACCAAAGGTGAGAGTTCTTCATTGATGCCTTGACTTCATCAGCGCGAGTGCCTCTTGGTAGGACTGGTAACGTTTGCCGAAAGTCGCCTGAGAGCAGAACTGTCACTCCACCCATCACTGTATGAGTGTCATGCAGTTGGAGAGTTGTATCTAATGCTTCCAGGGCTCGTCTGTGAGACATAGAAATTTCGTCCCAGACAATTAGAACACTTTTATTCTGCACTCTGGCGTCCACAGTCCCCTTTTTTATGTTGCACGTAGGATTATTCTCGTAGTTTAAGTTGAGAGGCAATTTCAATGCAGAGTGAGCAGTCTGGCCGCCTGGCAGTAGAGTGGCTGCAATGCCCGATGAAGCAAAAGCTAAAGCTATCTGCCCACGAGACCTTACATGGGAAAGAATTAGAATAAGGAGAAATGTTTTCCCCGTACCATCTGGTGCTTCCAAAAAGTATAGCTTCCCCAAGTCTTTATGGACAATGTCTAAGACTGCATTGTAGGCAGACCTCTGCTCTAAGTTTAGAAGAGGTTCATTGGCGTTGACAAAGATCTTTTCCACAGAGTACCTACTGCAAATGTCTCCCGTGGCACTGCCGTCTGGAGCAGGTCCACAGTTCTGCCACAGGACTTGAGCAGTTCCGTCTGAAGAGCAAGTAAAGTACGGTTAACATTGGTTGCAGCGTCTGTGCAAATGATCTTCAGAGAGGTCATCCACAGTTGTAGGGGGTCGGATTAACATCACGACGAAAAGATTCCGAGAGTCTGTGATCGATGCCTCTGCAATAGTCTGCTGCCATTGAGTAGCCCTAGAGCCTTGCACGCTGATTGGTAATCAGGGTGAAGATAGCCATTTACTGTCCTGAGGGCCTGGTAGGACGTGGGCCCTCTCACGTGATGAAGTAATAGCCGTCCCTATCCTTCATGTGAAGTGTGTAGACTCGACAAATGGCACTTGATTTCCTCACATGAGGGAAACCATGTACAAGAGCACCTTGCTTTCGCTGTTTTTCCACGTGTAGTATGATGGAACCTCAGGGTACAACAAAGTCTTGGCAAAGTCATCAGTGCTGCAAAGACTGAAGAAATCAGTGAGTGTCGTAGCAGGCGGGTCACCAAGTTGGACGTTATTAGGGTTGAAATACACACGTTGGCCATTCCCCAAGTGGACTGCCAGGTGCACAACAGACGGCTCTCTGTCATAGATTGGGAAAGGAAGCATTCTCCACACGGCTTCAGAAGTGCTAATATATCGTCCCGTCTGGTATTGCAAAATTTCATCCCTCCCATTTTGAACAGTGAACATGGCCTGATCTGATCCTTTATTAATATACTTACAAATATATTTGATGGATTTCACTGAATTACAATATTCCATGTTGATGTGGGCCTTCAATAATCTACACAGTAATGGCGAGTATGGTAGTACCCAGCGGTTGTCAACAGTAACGGCTCCGTGTCTCATAATCATCTCGAAGGGGACCCTTCCGCCTGTAGGTAGGGTACCCATCACCTCCTGTTACAGTTTCCTTTATGAACCTCTTAGCGTAGTTCTTTGAGCAATGTCCGTCTTTCATTCATGGACTGTTGTAATTCAGAGCACCACAGGGCCCATGAATCATGTTGGATTTTACGATCTCAAAAGTTCGGGATCGGTGTGAGGATCAGGGAGCTCAGCAGAGATGATTGAATCAATAGCATTAGCTGCAATTTTGTTTTCTAGCCATATCAAGATGTGTACGTGGGGAAGGCACGTGGCACCGGACAGATCCAAAGATATTTTCTTTTGTGAGTAATCTCATGAGGCATTTTACTTTCAACTGAAACACTCTCGAGATAATGTCGTGTCGATCATGGGCTTTTTGGTGTTCGAACAACTCGAAATCAATCTTGTTCCATTTGGGGTTGCATGTAAAAGTTATGAACAAATTGGGGTTGCCACGGTGCCGCACATAAGTCATCGCGTTATGGGTCTTTTCGTCCATGTAACGTGGACCTCCCGTAAAGGAGGACTGTAAAATGAAAGGTTTCCCAGGTGGATGTAGTTTTCCACACGGAGTGCTGTCTGGTTCGCTCGTATGTAACATAAGCGTTCACTTTCAATTTTGGCGTACATATCTACTAAGAATTGACTCCATAATCTCCTAAAATAATGCAAACTATTTAAGTCATTCTCTCGGATCATGAGCCGGTACGCATAAAAGTTCATAGTTGAAACTTTGCCCTTGCCATCAGCGTGTTTCAGTAGGAAATGGTATCCATCCTCGCCTCCAGGGAAGAGCAGTGGATATTGGAGGGCGTCATACGACCTGTGTGTTTCAGAAATTTTGGTCAGTTTGTCATCCTTTGCTTTATGTAAAATGTCCCTCCGTTCAAACTGCTGCCCTACTATGACCGCTGCTACTTCGTTGCATGTGGGAGCATTGTAACGTCCTCTGTGAGAATTGAGAGGAATTTTGTCCGCGTGAATGATAAGTGATAAATCTCCAGATGGGTTGTTTTCGAGAGTGCTTTTGAAACTGCGGATATATGTATTGTTATTGTGCAACATATTTTGCAAACTGTTCACGAGACTGGGATTGAGAGAAGGATTATTTCTACAACGCAAGTTTATCTCGTCGTCACCTGTAAAATATATCTGTAAAAATTTTGATTTCGATTTGTCATCAGTGCGTAAAGGTGACCCAATAAGGTGATAAACTTTCCCTTGTATCTTGAACGTCGGCATAAAATTCCCGTGACGAATGATTTGAGCGCCGAATGACGTCATTTGGAAAGCCGAGTTATATTTTCTGGTGTTTTTAAGGAAGGTTTTGGAGTATTGATTTGTACCAGTCAGAAGACCGTACAGAGGCTCAGGTGGATCACGGATTTTCTCTAACTCTATTTTCCCTTTAAGGCAGCAGGTTCGAGGGGGCTTATCACGCCACTTACGAGCTTGACAGTACTGACATACTACCGTCATTCTGCCAACTAGAACAGCTGGGTCGGTGTCGTAAGCCACCTTGGGGTCGTAGTGGAAACCTGAATCTTTCTTAACTCTCAAAATTGTCAAGATTTCAAAACTATGTTTTGAAGTTCGTAGGCCTTTCTCTCACTCAAGGTCTTTCTCAAATATTTTATGCCGTCTGATCTTTAATTCCTCCAACCTTTTCCGTTTATCCTCTTGTTTCATCCTGTATTTTATTCCTACGATACACCCTGAAATTCTCCAACCTTTTCTCTTTTTTCCTCTTCAGTTTCATCCTGTGTTCTATTTTTACTATGCACCCTTAAATTCTTCAATCTTTTCCCTCTTTCCTCTTCAGTTTCATTCTCTATTCTCTTCATATTTTGCTTTCGTAAATTTTCCAATCTCCTCTTTCTCATCACTTGAGTCTCATTTGAAATTTTCATTTTATTTATTTCTCTTGAGTCCTTCAGTCTCAACTCGTGCTCTTCTTGTGTTTCGCTTCCAGTTCTCTTTTGGTTTCTTCTCCTCAAGTCGTCAAGTCTCTTTTCTCTTTCTTCCTCTGCTTCGAAATCCATCAAAGGTTCTTTCAGCCTTTTAGTAACACCCAAAGAAGTCTGTTCAATAGGCCTACTATTTTTCCTGGTTTTGATCGGGCCTGGTCTCACTTTCTTTGGTCTGCCCCTCTGCTGAACAGGAAGAAGAGTACAAACAGTTTGAGAGACGTCGGAGGCTTCTTCACCTGCTTCCTGATACACATCAAAATGTCCGCCACATGGGTTCCCAGAGAACCTCAACCTCCTTACGCTGGCAAGCAGAGCCCAAACACCCATGTTTACCCATAGCCTTTTCATACACGCAGGCATTTGGTTAGCTCATATCATCTGCTGTAAGTGCTGTACTCCTCCCACCTATTCACGACATGACGTACAAGCCGTCGCCTCACCTCCATGTGGCGTTCGGGGTTACCATACACACAAAATGACAGAGCCCGGAATAAGCATGATCTGTCGCTCTGCATATTAACAACACGATCCACTCTCCAGTTGCACTTCCTCCATATCCCAACGAGTATCTCTCAAAGATACTTTAAATATTGTAACTGAAATAAGCTACCAATTACCTCAAGTACTGTTGTGAATGCAAATAAGACACGTAAGATACGGACTCGAATGGAATATAAACAAATGCTATATTGTTATTATCTCTATCTTTGGAACAGACATCAACTTCTAAACATTCCACAATCAACGACATGAAAGATATAGACTGCTAAACATACTCGTTACAGCGCCCCTGGTTGAAGCACAGCGAACTAACTTTTGCCTGTAACTGTCATGGCGGCTGCCACTTCTTGTCTTGACAGTTAGCCCTCATCAGTTCAATGAATTGATGAGATTATAGTACAAATTAAAGATTTATTTAAAAATAAACACGTTTTCAAACATGCTTAATGTTGGATTGATGTTACAGTGAAATAAGCGCAATGAATATGGTGAGCATTTGCTTGGTTAAAACAAGAATGATACATGTAGATAAGGTAAGGGTTATTCTGCCCGAAGGCAGGTCCAAACCTCCGCAGAGGTGTTCCTGAGCCGGAGTTAACGTGCGGTAGGGTGGCCAGTTCCTTTCCGCTCCTCCATTCCCTTACCTCCCACCAACAGCGCGTGGCAACCCATCCAACTCCTGACCACGCCTAATGTTGCTTAACTTCGGAGATTTCACGGGATCCGGTGTTTCAACACGGCTACGGCCGTTGGCATTTATGTAGAAGGATGGATAATTCGGCGTCATGCACTAACAATAAAGTCATTCACTACAGAAAGACATGTTACACGTACAGCAGTTCATTGAGGAATTCACACGCATAGAGAAAGATACCCTGCCTTTTCATGACATACCTTCAGTGTCATTCTGGTATAATTTTTTTCTTGGTATGGTTTGTTATGCTTTATGCTTTTTGCCACTTATGGCTACTTTCTAAGAACTGCTGTGCAACATGCAGCACATACGTCCATTGGTTGCGGTGTAGAATATTTCTACGGCATCCTCTGCCTGTCGTAAGGGGCCACTAAATAGGGTAACCCCAGATTCTAAAGTTGAGACCACCGGACCCCTGGTTGAGTGTAGCATTCCTTCCACATACGGTATCCTACCAGCTTTACCATTTTAATATTTCTACCGGACCTCTCTTGGTCAAACCTCGCCTGACTTCATTCTACTGAATTTATAGCCTACATTTATTTATTTATTTATTTCGTTCGTTCGTTCGTAATCTGTTGACCCTCCAGGGTCGGTTTTCCCTCGGACTCTGCGAGGGATCCCACCTCTACTGTCTCAAGGGCAGTGTCCTGGAGCTTCAGACTCTGGGTCAGGGGATACAACTGGGCAGCATGACCAATACCTCGCCCAGGCGGCCTCACCTGCTATGTTGAACAGGGGCCTTGTGGGGGGATGGGAAGATTGGAAGGGATAGACAAGGAAGAGGGAAGGAAGCGGCCGTGGCTTTAAGTTAGGTACCATCCCGGCATTTGCCTGGAGGGGAAGTAGGAAACCACGGAAAACCACTTCCAGGATGGCTGAGGGGAAATCGAACCCACCTCTACTCAGTTGACCTCCCGAGGCTGAGTGGACCCCGTTCCAGCCCTCGTACCACTTTTCAAATTTCGTGGCAGAGCCGGGAATTGAACACGGGCCTCCGGGGTTGGCAGCTAATCTCACTAACCACCACACCACCGAGGCGGACTATTTATTTATTTATTTATTTATTTATTTATTTATTTATTTATTTATTTATTTATTTATTTATTTATTTATTTATTTATTTATTTATTTATTTATTTATTTATTTATTTATTTATTTACTTATTTATTTATTTGGTCGGTCGGTCGGTCGGTCGGTCGGTCGGTCGGTCGGTTGGTTGGTTGGTTGGTTGGTTGGTTGGTTGGTTGGTTGGTTGGTTGGTTGGTTGGTTGGTTGGTTGGTTGGTTGGTTGGTTGGTTGGTTGGTTGGTTGGTTGGTTGGTTGGTTGGTTGGTTGGTTGGTTGGTTGGTTGGTTGGTTGGTTGGTTGGTTGGTTGGTTGGTTGGTTGGTTGGTTGGTTGGTTGGTTGGTTGGTTGGTTGGTTGGTTGGTTGGTTGGTTGGTTGGTTGGTTGGTTGGTTGGTTGGTTGGTTGGTTGGTTGGTTGGTTGGTTGGTTGGTTGGTTGGTTGGTTGGTTGGTTGGTTGGTTGGTTGGTTGGTTGGTTGGTTGGTTGGTTGGTTGGTTGGTTGGTTGGTTGGTTGGTTGGTTGGTTGGTTGGTTGGTTGGTTGGTTGGTTGGTTGGTTGGTTGGTTGGTTGGTTGGTTGGTTGGTTGGTTGGTTGGTTGGTTGGTTGGTTGGTTGGTTGGTTGGTTGGTTGGTTGGTTGGTTGGTTGGTTGGTTGGTTGGTTGGTTGGTTGGTTGGTTGGTTGGTTGGTTGGTTGGTTGGTTGGTTGGTTGGTTGGTTGGTTGGTTGGTTGGTTGGTTGGTTGGTTGGTTGGTTGGTTGGTTGGTTGGTTGGTTGGTTGGTTGGTTGGTTGGTTGGTTGGTTGGTTGGTTGGTTGGTTGGTTGGTTGGTTGGTTGGTTGGTTGGTTGGTTGGTTGGTTGGTTGGTTGGTTGGTTGGTTGGTTGGTTGGTTGGTTGGTTGGTTGGTTGGTTGGTTGGTTGGTTGGTTGGTTGGTTGGTTGGTTGGTTGGTTGGTTGGTTGGTTGGTTGGTTGGTTGGTTGGTTGGTTGGTTGGTTGGTTGGTTGGTTGGTTGGTTGGTTGGTTGGTTGGTTGGTTGGTTGGTTGGTTGGTTGGTTGGTTGGTTGGTTGGTTGGTTGGTTGGTTGGTTGGTTGGTTGGTTGGTTGGTTGGTTGGTTGGTTGGTTGGTTGGTTGGTTGGTTGGTTGGTTGGTTGGTTGGTTGGTTGGTTGGTTGGTTGGTTGGTTGGTTGGTTGGTTGGTTGGTTGGTTGGTTGGTTGGTTGGTTGGTTGGTTGGTTGGTTGGTTGGTTGGTTGGTTGGTTGGTTGGTTGGTTGGTTGGTTGGTTGGTTGGTTGGTTGGTTGGTTGGTTGGTTGGTTGGTTGGTTGGTTGGTTGGTTGGTTGGTTGGTTGGTTGGTTGGTTGGTTGGTTGGTTGGTTGGTTGGTTGGTTGGTTGGTTGGTTGGTTGGTTGGTTGGTTGGTTGGTTGGTTGGTTGGTTGGTTGGTTGGTTGGTTGGTTGGTTGGTTGGTTGGTTGGTTGGTTGGTTGGTTGGTTGGTTGGTTGGTTGGTTGGTTGGTTGGTTGGTTGGTTGGTTGGTTGGTTGGTTGGTTGGTTGGTTGGTTGGTTGGTTGGTTGGTTGGTTGGTTGGTTGGTTGGTTGGTTGGTTGGTTGGTTGGTTGGTTGGTTGGTTGGTTGGTTGGTTGGTTGGTTGGTTGGTTGGTTGGTTGGTTGGTTGGTTGGTTGGTTGGTTGGTTGGTTGGTTGGTTGGTTGGTTGGTTGGTTGGTTGGTTGGTTGGTTGGTTGGTTGGTTGGTTGGTTGGTTGGTTGGTTGGTTGGTTGGTTGGTTGGTTGGTTGGTTGGTTGGTTGGTTGGTTGGTTGGTTGGTTGGTTGGTTGGTTGGTTGGTTGGTTGGTTGGTTGGTTGGTTGGTTGGTTGGTTGGTTGGTTGGTTGGTTGGTTGGTTGGTTGGTTGGTTGGTTGGTTGGTTGGTTGGTTGGTTGGTTGGTTGGTTGGTTGGTTGGTTGGTTGGTTGGTTGGTTGGTTGGTTGGTTGGTTGGTTGGTTGGTTGGTTGGTTGGTTGGTTGGTTGGTTGGTTGGTTGGTTGGTTGGTTGGTTGGTTGGTTGGTTGGTTGGTTGGTTGGTTGGTTGGTTGGTTGGTTGGTTGGTTGGTTGGTTGGTTGGTTGGTTGGTTGGTTGGTTGGTTGGTTGGTTGGTTGGTTGGTTGGTTGGTTGGTTGGTTGGTTGGTTGGTTGGTTGGTTGGTTGGTTGGTTGGTTGGTTGGTTGGTTGGTTGGTTGGTTGGTTGGTTGGTTGGTTGGTTGGTTGGTTGGTTGGTTGGTTGGTTGGTTGGTTGGTTGGTTGGTTGGTTGGTTGGTTGGTTGGTTGGTTGGTTGGTTGGTTGGTTGGTTGGTTGGTTGGTTGGTTGGTTGGTTGGTTGGTTGGTTGGTTGGTTGGTTGGTTGGTTGGTTGGTTGGTTGGTTGGTTGGTTGGTTGGTTGGTTGGTTGGTTGGTTGGTTGGTTGGTTGGTTGGTTGGTTGGTTGGTTGGTTGGTTGGTTGGTTGGTTGGTTGGTTGGTTGGTTGGTTGGTTGGTTGGTTGGTTGGTTGGTTGGTTGGTTGGTTGGTTGGTTGGTTGGTTGGTTGGTTGGTTGGTTGGTTGGTTGGTTGGTTGGTTGGTTGGTTGGTTGGTTGGTTGGTTGGTTGGTTGGTTGGTTGGTTGGTTGGTTGGTTGGTTGGTTGGTTGGTTGGTTGGTTGGTTGGTTGGTTGGTTGGTTGGTTGGTTGGTTGGTTGGTTGGTTGGTTGGTTGGTTGGTTGGTTGGTTGGTTGGTTGGTTGGTTGGTTGGTTGGTTGGTTGGTTGGTTGGTTGGTTGGTTGGTTGGTTGGTTGGTTGGTTGGTTGGTTGGTTGGTTGGTTGGTTGGTTGGTTGGTTGGTTGGTTGGTTGGTTGGTTGGTTGGTTGGTTGGTTGGTTGGTTGGTTGGTTGGTTGGTTGGTTGGTTGGTTGGTTGGTTGGTTGGTTGGTTGGTTGGTTGGTTGGTTGGTTGGTTGGTTGGTTGGTTGGTTGGTTGGTTGGTTGGTTGGTTGGTTGGTTGGTTGGTTGGTTGGTTGGTTGGTTGGTTGGTTGGTTGGTTGGTTGGTTGGTTGGTTGGTTGGTTGGTTGGTTGGTTGGTTGGTTGGTTGGTTGGTTGGTTGGTTGGTTGGTTGGTTGGTTGGTTGGTTGGTTGGTTGGTTGGTTGGTTGGTTGGTTGGTTGGTTGGTTGGTTGGTTTAACCTTGCACACCTTCTCAAAGACCGTACTGCATCACACAACAACTTCTCCAGATCCTTTCTATGGCAGATTCAGAGGAAATAAGCATATGTTTTGTCTGCAAGTGGCTGCCAGTGGTTCAAGTAGATTCAAAGATGGCCATCAGATTAGCAGTCTATGTTTTTAAGGTCGTTGCCCACAATTTGAGTAACTATAGGGATTGATGAGCTCAGGTGGCTGACCATACTCTGTATTATAAAGGGCATCTGGTTATAATATGACAAATTCTAGTAACTCATCATTCTTGTTATGTTTTCCTGATTTCATCACAAGTTTAGCCGTGCAAAGTGTGCCACGATGTGCCATGAAAACTCACCGCAGAAGCACTTTCAACCATTGGAGCATACAAGGAAACTGGTTTTTCCTCAGAAACACACACACTCTCCACATCTCTGAGAGGATCCTAGGAAGAACAAAAGTAAAATTTCAGAAAGGATTTTGAATGATTTGCGTAACTACTGCGACTGGCATTAACAGGTAGTCTCTTAAGCTGGTTCACTTGGTATATGTAGCATACAGAAAAACAAAACTGAAATTGCTACAAATATCAGATTATATCCTTACAACATTCAAGACGATGACAGCAACAAGTACCTAAATGAGGCATGAGAGCATGTCCTCAAAATGAGCCCCTCATGTCTCACAAATTATTTAATGGTCCATGTTGTTAAAGACAGGTTGCCACGACGACACAAAAAATATTGGACCTTCTCTAGTAATTCGTGAACATTCTTAGGTCTATCATCTAATGGGTACATAACATCTCGGGAGTGGGAATGGAGCAGGAAATAAAATGATCACCAAAGTATTTGTGCAGAA
The DNA here is from genome assembly GCF_040414725.1 of Anabrus simplex. NCBI lineage: Eukaryota > Metazoa > Arthropoda > Insecta > Orthoptera > Tettigoniidae > Anabrus > Anabrus simplex. The sequence continues at coordinate 83,277,264 of NC_090276.1, read as the reverse complement.
GAGCAAGGGACCATCTCGAGATGTGGAATGTAGCTTCATCTTGCTGCATCCCTTGTCATTGCAGTGCCTGTTTCCTGGTGATCAGTTTCAGTACGATCTATTTTGCCACATATTCTCTACATAATTATTGTTCCGGGGTTATCTGTGGGAAAGAAGGTGCGGGCTGGAATGGGTCTATCTACGATAGTCAAAGATGAATATAAAATTTTTAAATAAAGATTATATTTCTTTTCAGACAAAACGCTTCACTTGGTGAAAGAATAAGGTTTCAGGTACAGAGCAATTTTGATACAAACATAGGAAAGCTAAGAATTGGTAATTTTTAATTTTGAGCTTCAAGCTCCTAATTTACAAGGACCCAACACAAATGTTGTGTTTATTTAGATAGACGAGGAGGGATATTTCCCAAAACACAATTTTCAAGAGCGGTTACAAGTTACGGCCCTTCGAAAGGCACCACACAAATATCTAAAGAGCTTACATGCTCTACAAATTCTACCAAGGAGACAGCGCTCCCCAACTCTTACAGCCTACTCAAGGCACTCATTAATTATTACAAGACGAGAAGAGAGCCTCTTTGCTCAATACAGTTACACCTTTAGGCCTCTCTAGGCACAACCTGCAATTTACAATACCATAGGAATTTTAGTTGTCACAGGGGTTACTAGTACCCATTCTACTGGGTCTTCGTGAAAAAGAACAGATTAAGTTACTGGCCTAAACTCAAAAATGTATGGAGGCGTACACTTGTGTTCCTAAAAATAAAGGTTAAACCCTACTTGGGCTTGCAGCCTGACGATGCAGAGGCTAATCCCACACTACTGAGGTGACTAGAAGTACAAGTTAATTTATGATTTACAGGAGAAGAACAATTACAAAATCGTAGTCGCCTCAAGATTAATTGAAGGGAAATTCGAGAGGGTAACGCACTATCTATCCGCGATTTACAGTTTAAGTCTTTAGGACTTACATGGAATTTTACATGAGAAAGAAGAAAGTTTACATTTCGGGAATTGACGGTTACATAGTTAAAGATTGGAAACTTCCCCTCTAGTTCAGCTTGCGGAGATAACTACAGAAAGAGAAAACTGGTGGCCATTACCTGGGCTGATGTTCTGCCTGGCGAAGAATGAAGACCCCGTATCCTCTCTTGAAACACACACACACTCAGTAATTCGGCGAATTAGACAAGTTAACTTGAAAGGGCGTCAGCTTTTCTTCCCGAGAGGAGGGGTCGAGAAGGCTCTGGACTAAAATCGGACATACCCTCTCATTTTTATTGGCAGATAAAATAGGTACAAGAAAAGTTTGATTGGCTGAAAAATAAATACATGAAATTTCTGATTGGTTAGAAACCAACGCTGGCGGGAGAAGTGTTGCAAACTTTGAAGTACCAAAAATAAGAAAAGACAATTCAGTTCACAAAATCTATACACACAAAATTTCTTCCAATCTCTAATTATTCCACTTTGCACCAGAGTCCATGACCTCAGTTCTTTAATAGAGGCATTTATGGAGAAAAGTGCGAACTTCCTGTGATGCACCAAAACAAAACCAAGAAATCCAATCAGTTTAGAAAACTTTGAAATAACATATTACTCTGTAATTTAGTAGTGACATGTTCTGATAAACGTCCCAACTTCTTGTACGAGATGTTTCAATTTTTATATGACAGATAGCATTCTTCAAGGCGCTTCATTTAAATGCACAGGGATGAGGTGTACCTCCCAGTACAATTATTATTTTTAAGATGGCTTATTTCTAGTAAGTCATCATTCTTTTTATGCCATTCTGTCTTCATCAAATGTATAACCTTGCAGAGAGTTACTACAATAGTAAACCGAACACTTACCTCAGAAGAAAATTCAAGCTCTGGAGCACATAAGGAAATTGGTTTTTCCTCAGGAACACACACACACACTCCACGTCTCGAAAGGGATTCTACAAACAAACAGAAGTAATATAACAGGAAGAATTTTGAAAAATAACTTTACTGACTCATACATGTGATGATATACAAAGGAATGTACAGTTTAGAAACTAACAAAATTGTTTCTATGAGGGGTGGTTCTTTATAGTGGCAACACATTCTATATATATATTGAACCCTATTGGTCATTGTTATAGAGGCATGATTTTGGCCGGTGGTATCACGGACAATCAAGACCACCCTGAAGAACCTTAGAGATCCTTGTATTTTAATTTATTGCCTGGGAGAAGTTGAGTGGTGCAGTGCTTGTGGGAATAGAACAGCTAAATATTTAGGAAATCTCTGGAAACTCATAAGACAAATTCATGACCCCACGCCAAGCGAGTTAATTTAGACGCAGGACGCTAAACCCTTCACAAAAGGTGGCGTGTCAACAAAGATTTGGAGCGAAAAGGAAATTAATTTATATCTTAAAGCACAGAAGAAATGCATCTAATCTGAGAAGAAAATTGCAACCTCCAGAAAATGAGCAAAATTTTGATATGCGATATGGGCATAACCAAAAGTGCACATGCGAGATTAGTACTTAGCGCGCTTCTTGCAAGGAGACCGCCGGAGGGAGAATATCGCGGGGAAATACGTAGCTTGGGCACGCGAGACGTGTTATAAATATGCAGCGGTGGACACTCGAGAGGGCACTCTTTGACTGTCTCGCGACTGCGACGGTGTGATACTACTCCAGGAGGACATCGTGAATCAGATCTAAGCGGCGAGCTGTTTTTCCGACTACATGTGTTTGTCTGCCTGTCATGGAAAGGTACTGCCAATAACTCCACTATCTCACTTGTAATTCGAATAGCTTTTAGGGCCAAGTATTAGAAATGAGGTTCGTAATATTATTGTAGTTCAGATGATATTTGGCCGTTTGGAAAAACATTTCTGTTATTGAAAGACTGAATCTAGGGATAAGATGTGAAAATGTGAATGAGGGGTGTACTTGACGTCGTTCTAAAAGGAGCTTTAAAACGTGTGAAAGGGGCGTGAGTGGAGACTGACTGTGTAGCAGAACTCTTGGTAACTTATGTCTCTTTTACAGTTTCCCTTCACGCATACAACGTGAGAAACATCGCAGAGAACGAGAGAGAAGCACAGCAAGCTGTAGCAATGGAGCAGCTATCGAGACAACCGAGCATCGATGCGGGGACTCCAGGAAGGCGGAGCTCACCACAATACCGGAAGAGACTGGACGAACTTCACGGAAGCTGTCGAAGAATCATTCACCAGCCAGCATGGATCCAGCGATCTACATAACTTTGCAGATGGCAATGTCATCTGTCAACATGTACTAAACATCAGGGTTCCATAGAGAGCCGCCTCACAATGTCATCGGTACTCCCAGGTCAGACAGATCCAATTAATTATTAGCATTGGCTAGATTACTATTAAAATTCAAGGTGGCGTCAGCCACGACAGTTATGTAAATAATGGTTTGTATATGATAGGTATGCACAGACCTCGAACTCTGGACGGTAGATACTGTTGTAAATTTTATATTTTCACCTTGTATTATGTTTGTTTCTGTTCGCGGCATCGTTTATGCATTGGTCACGTTAGCCAGGTCTTTTGCCAGACACGGGATTTCAGAAGCAGAGGATTTTTATTTCTTTGGTACGTAAGTTTTTCATACTGGAAACAGATTCCTTGACTTGCACAGGTTGGCATGGATGGAGGTGTTAGACATGGTGCTAGTGCTTCTTATGCACGGTAGAGAGAGCTAATCACACGCATGAACGTCATATGACTGAGTGCTGTTGAGATGATGAATAATTTTGGTAGTGCCAGGGAATTGAACCCATTGTCATGATGAATAGCCCTATGGAGGCAAAGTATGTGAGAGTAATATGTATGTCCAAGCCCTATATAGGCAGTTATGTTATGAGGAGATAATTTCAGCACTAAGAGGTTAGATGTGTGTTTATGTAAGGGGTAAGAAGTCCCTGTAGTTAAACAGCTGTGAGGAGTGGAGGTTGGCGGGGATAAACACTCAGCCAGGTGATTTGTGCGAGGCAAGGCAGTCGAGTGTGACGTCATTGACGGGTAGATTTGGTCTCTATCTGCGTGTTTGTTTTGTTTTCAAGTGCTTAGGGGGAGTCACCCTCGGCTTGTGACCTTGAAGATAGCTGCCTGTTAGGATCGCAGTTCGTTTGTTTGGTTTATATTTTCTTGTCTACTTAATCTCGCCACCTGTTTATTTCGCCACGTTTGTTGGAGCGGGGAATATTTATGGGTTTATTGATAAGTGTGTGGACCTTAGTTATGTTGGACTGTGAGCTTTCATCCAGTCCCGGTCTTGTACTGTAAAGCTTTGATTACGGTAGCGCATGGGTTCGAGGTCATGTGACGCAACATTTTTACGCACGGGAGATTGCTTTTTGATTTTTCCTATTGCCCAGATAGTTTTCTTATCTTCCTATTTCGACTTATTCTGTTATTCCACCCTTGTTCCAGCCCGGCAGACCGATGGTTTTGTGACGAATAGGTTCCCAGCGATATCATATTGGAAATTATCAGATATTCAAACTCTTTGTATATATGATTTTGGCTTTAATTTTTTTTTGTAATAAAATCATCACGTTATTTTATGAATGCAGCTTGGTTTCTCGTATTTTGTTCATTTTTATTTTAGATTATTCTTACCTGATATGTCACATATCCTGTTGTTTATCGTAATTTCCCCATTTGTTTCCATTGTATCCCTGAGATGTGCGTGACTGAGTTGCTGAGCGAGGATATGTGTTCAGGTAAGACTATGTGCATAAGCTCAGGTTTGTGGGAGTTTTTTCACTACTGTGCTCTGGGTTCGAGACCGGTATTCGCCTGGCCGAAACCACAGGGCCCTGTAGGGCACAATATATATATATATATATATATGTATGTATGTATGTATTTTTACATATATATATATATCAGGAAACGAACGCAATATGTGTTGCCTATACCAAATGTTAGGGTACTACTATCCTACCTCAGAGTAGACAGACACTCGTATTCAGCAATCTGCGCAATCGCCATGCTGCCAAGAAAGAGGAACAGCTCAGTTGGACGAAAGTTGAATATGCCATACCATACAGCACAGCAGTGTCGTCAAGGCTTTACGGACAGTGGTCTTCAATAACCTGGCCTATCTGGTGTCAGTGAAGATGAGTCGCAGGTTGTTGGCATGTTGCTGGTTATGGATGCCAACCAGATAATATGTGAGGCAGTAATACATCGAAAGACTGTGCTTTATATCCTGAGAGACCACTTGGGCTTTGAAAACTGCATTGTAATTCAACAGGATTCCAGAAATTGTAATGATACGATGCTGTGCAAAGCCACTTGGAGCAAGAATGAGAGGCTTTACTAGAGTGTATCATTATACTGGATGAGATATGGACCTAATCGTATCATCCGACGGTGAAATGCCAGGCAAATGAGCAATGTCCCTTTGGATCACCATGAAAATAAGCAGTCACGCACTCACATACTGTGAAGGTGATGTTGATTCTGGTGTAGTAGTAGTAGTAGTAGTATTTATTCACTCATATGTAGTTTACATATTTACAGGACTCTGTTTCTTATATACATAACTCTTGTAATAACATTATTAATTGAGAAAATTAATCTTGTAACTAAACGACATATATTGCAGAAGTAGTAGTATTATTCTTAACATATTAATACTTAAAATAAATTGAACTTCTAACTATCTCTTGCACACATTAAATAAATTATCATTATTATTATTATTATTATTATTATTATTATTATTATTATTATTATACATAACAAAATCACATCAACATCAACAGAGTCGAGTAGATACCAGTAAAATACCACGTGAAGTGAAACCTTGTGTGTGGTAATTTAGAATATTAATTACATAGAGAGAAATAATTTTTAAATGATGCCTGAAGTACGAGTATATGATGGATATGATCAACAGCACATGGTGGAGCATCGAATAGAAATTTAATATGGTGACGTGATAGTCTCATTTAGTTATTTCTTCAATAACAGTTTTATTATCCCTGACAATGGATTTAAGACACTTCAGACTTATTTTCTGACTTAATGAAGTAGTTTGTAAAGAACCGGAAAGGACATTAAAGAATTTTGGAATGGAATACAAGAAATTGCGCTTTGTTATGCTAAGTTTGGGTTTGTATAACATACAACGGTGGTTCATCTTACTGGCTGTTGAATATTCATGTTTAATGTTCTCAATTATATTTTTTGTTTTTGTTAATATATTTGTATATTTCAAGGGCATAGAGCTGGGACTGTGATGGCTTTATCTTAATGACAATGACAGACCGTGAATGTACAGTATTCTTTTTGGAATGTGACCTCCAAACAGCATTGCAAGAGAATCAATAACAATTTCTGCAGATTCCCCAATCGTTCTGTAGGACAATGCTCACACATGTTAGATGTGGCTGGGAAGTGCCCACATTGACTGAGCACGTGTTGCTTTATGTAATTAAGAAAATATTCAAATATTATCAATGATTCGGGATTATCCCCAAAGTTAGCATGAATTTCATTATAGCCGGCAAAATTGAATCTCTTGCGCACTCCAGTCAGTCTGAATGTTTTCAATTTCTTCATATTCATGTCTGTCGTCGTAAAATTCATCACTCCATTCGGAAGAATAATTGTCACATTCACCTTCACTTTCAACTAAAAGCAAGAGCATCCCCTCAATATCACTGTTTGCTAAATTACATTGTTTGCTTACACTCGGGGGTTTTACCGCCGAAGCCATACTGCTTCGATTGCTGACCACACGGAGAATATGTGCGCACGGCCACATCAATTCTGTACGGAATTCGATATCCCACGGAAATAAAATGTAGTACATTGCCAAGAGATTCAGAAGTATCTATAAACATCTGGCGCTTATAAGCGTTTCACGCAACTTGCGAATAATTATCTTGGCGCTCGTAAGTGATTGATGCTGGGAATGGGTTACGATCCTGTGTCTGAAATTTGATCGTTTTATCCGGCAATCGATCATCCAGAAAATTCTATTAGTAGGTTAGCTGTGGTGGTTCAGAAACAATGGGTGCTGCGTCAGCATTTTCCCACAAAGTCATTGACCTCTAGTAGTGTAGCTATGCCGGTTGTGAACCGAGGTTATTGACCCCAATTACAGTAGTTGTGCAATGCCGATTCGCGGATTTGCATGAGGGAGCAAGCCTAACTCACAGCCGCCATCTTGCAGGGAGCTAACCTCAGCTTTAAGGCTAGATGCTCTTCCCGACGTGGATTTTGCATAAGGGAGCTAGCCTAACTTCACAGCCGCCACTTTGGAGGGGCCTAACCTCAGTTTTACGGCCAAATTTCCTTCCCGACGGGGACAGACGCCATCCGGGAGGAGCTTAACGTCAGTTTCAGGGTCAGGTACACTTCTCGACGTGGACAGTCGCCATTTTGGAGGGGTCTAACCTCAATTTTACTGCAGATGCCCTTCCCGACGTCAACAGCCGCCATCTTTAAGGGGCCTAACCTCACATTAACGGCTAGATGCCCTTATCGACGCCATCTTGAGTAGTAGGGCAATGCGGCTTCTCGAGACGCCATCTTGAGATGTAGGGCAATAAGGATTAGCTGGGGATCCTCGCGACGCCATCTTGAGTAGTAGGACAATGTTGATTCGCATAAGAGAGCAAGTCTAACCTCACGCAGGAGCCTAACTGCACTTTAACGGCTTGATGCCCCTCTTGACGGCATCTTAAATAGTAGGGCAATGGGGATTCGGATAAGAGAGCATAACTAACTACATGGGGAACCTAACTACACAGGGCCCTAGTTTTACGGTCAGATGCCCTTCTCGACGTCACCTTGGAGGTGCCTAACTATACAGGTCACAGTTTTACGGTCAAATGACTTTTCTGTCGTCATTTTGATCGTCCCACTAGAGAGGAAGGGGTCAGCTCATGCCTTTTGTCTCCATCCGACAAGTCTAAACTACGACGACGTGATCTGATGCTTGTAGCTTTTGCGCCTCCATCCGAGAGACTGGGCACGTGTCATAGCAGGACTGTCTCCGACGAGACTGGGCACGTGTCATGACTGGGCACGTGTCATACCAGGACTGTCTCCGACGAGACTGGGCACGTGTCATGACTGGGCACGTGTCATGACTGGGCACGTGTCATGACTGGGCACGTGTCATACCAGGACTGTCTCCGACGGGACTGGGCACGTGTCATACCAAGACTGTCTCCGACGAGACTGGGCACGTGTCATGACTGGGCACGTGTCATGACTGGGCACGTGTCATACCAGGACTGTCTCCGACGGGACTGGGCACGTGTCATACCAAGACTGTCTCCGACGGGACCGGGCACGTGTCATACCAGGACTGTCTCCGACGGGACCGGGCACGTGTCATACCAGGACTGTCTCCGACGGGACTGGGCACGTGTCATACCAGGACTGTCTCCGACGGGACTGGGCACGTGTCATACCAGGACTGTCTCCGACGAGACCGGGCTCGTGTCATACCAAGACTGTCTCCGACAGGACCGCGCACGTGTCATACCAAGACTGTCTCCGACGAGACCGGGCACGTGTCATGACTGGGCACGTGTCATACCAGGACTGTCTCCGACGGGACCGGGCACGTGTCATACCAAGACTGTCTCCGACGAGACCGGGCACGTGTCATACCAAGACTGTCTCCGACAGGACCGCGCACGTGTCATACCAAGACTGTCTCCGACAGGACCGCGCACGTGTCATACCAAGATTATTCTGTTTTCAACATGTAGCGATGACGTCAACATGGTTATGCATGTTTAGACTTGTTCGTTATAAAGGCCACTCTCTAAAATCTCAAGCCATCATAGATGGTGTAAGTGTGAATTTTTCTTTGTTGTTGTTGCTTGTTGTTTTAAGGGGCCTAATATCGAAGGTCATCGGCGCGAATTTTTTCTTTAGTCTCTCATATACTGTAATAGAGAGTAGATCGCTTTATTCCATCATGACAAGAACATCAATAGTTGATGTACAGGGCTACAAGGTGAACGGCAGCAAATTTGTGGTCAAAGAGGTGGCTGTCTTGTGGGCACCAAAACTCGTCAGTTTATTATTCAGCCCACCTTTCCCTTACGGTTTGCAAACAGGGGAATATAAAAAGCAGACTGAATGGAATGAAAAAAATGGGGTCTGCAGTGGGAAAAAAGAAATACTTTAACGTTTTATACCTTTAATCATGAACTCACATTTGTCGAGAGCAGACCTTGTTTTTTTAAGTGTTGCGAAAAGATGGAATGGTTACGTGAGTACCTACTATCAACGTGTGAAATTATCGACATGCATGGATTAGGGTGTCCATCATTTAAAACTCTTCCGAAAGAGCATAGTTGAGAAACAATTAAACAGTCTTTATGACATGTGTTCATGCTCTATGATTGGTTATGTTGCAGTGCATGTCGGGAGGTCAACAACATAATATGTAAATTGCAGTGTCGAAATTACGTCAGTTTGAAAGAAACAATTGTAGGGTAAAGGCATTATGTCATTTCTAACTGATACTAAGTGTACCGCAGAAAAAGCAATCGTAGAGTTTTATGCATGCAAAAAGAAACTGAACACATTTACTGAAGAAGATTTAAATGCATCACTAAAGGCATTTTTGTTTAATGTAGCTGCGAATGCTGTAAAGAAGGTCTGGGATATGGTGCCTCGTGAGTGGTCTGAATATCCTGTTTTCTTTGAGCTTCAAACGTGTAGTTTACATCATGAACAAGTGAGTTTAGGTACAAGACTTTCTGTGAGACAGTCGCGTACATGTCATCTTATTAAACTATATCACGGACCTAAAACTAACGAGTTGTCTTCGCTTATAAATACGTATCATGGCTGCGGAATGAGTAAACAAGTTGTCGCAGAAAAAGGTGAAGGAACGTGCTCTGAGAGAAAGGTGAGGAAGCAAGGTAATTGACCTTGTTGCGGACTCGAGTATTTATATACCTTGAACTTTGTTTATGTTTTGAAGACTTCTAATGTTGTCTCTCTGATAATTATCCATGTTGTTGTACTCTGTCACCACGATACTTTGAGTGTTCATTAAACACATAAATACATCACCCTTTTATTATTATTGATTTTCCATAAACATCATCAATAACTACGTTGGTGAGTTCCGACCTGATTAAAATACGGCGCGGAACACATTTTGTGGTTAGTGAAGTGTGAAAATGCCGGGTATCGCTCGCGTCTCAGTGAAGATTCCGCCTATCTGGGAAAAAACATAAAGGCATGGTTTCTTAAAGATGAAACACAGTTTACTACGTTGGGTATCAGTAACGAAACCTAGAAATTTAATCATTGTTGTTGCGTCATTAGAAGCGGATATTGTGGAATTAATTTCCGACTTTTTATCTCGACCATTATCTACCACATCGTTCACAGAACTTAAAGCAAGACTAATTCAGAATTTGAAGAGTCAGAAAATAGAAAAGTGATGAAATTATTAACAGAATTAGAATTGGGTGATAAGACGCCAACTCAGCTCTTGCGTGAGATGCGAACTTTAGACGGAATGCAAGTCAAGGAAGATTTTTGGAAAGCCATATTTGTGCATCAGCTTCCTGTTACCGCACGTTCTATATTAGCTACGAGTAACTATAATCTGGACACCGTAGCCACTGTGGCTGACAAAATTGTTGAAATTTCACAACCGGGGTTAAATGTATGCACTCAAACCGTGCAGGCACCATCCACCATGGCAGTCAATAAAATAAATGATGCCAGTAACGATCGTATCTCCAGACTAGAAATGCAGATCGCTGAATTAACACTGACAATCAATTGAAAACTTTGTCACGTTCTTCAAGAAATAGCTCAGTGGTTTAATCGTAATGGAACACTATGTCGGTATCACTTTAAATATCGCAGCAGGGCAAAGGTGTCAGAGCACATGCTCATATCAACAACCTTCCGCTCAGAATTCCAACAAGCAGTCAAACTAAAACACTCCACACTAGCGGTGGCAGGTAATCGGAGTCATTTTTCATGCCGCCTATTTCTCACAGACAGAAGTAGCGGAAGTCGTTACCTAGTTGATACCAGCGCTGACATTTCTGTGATTCCACCTTCGGATAATTATCGCCCAAAAACAGATCATAAACTTTATGCAGCAAACTGCACTGGTATAAATATTTACGGAGAGCGTCTACTAGTACTCAGTTTGGGCTTACGGCGCAATTTCACATGGAATTTCGTAATTGCAGATGTGCAATGACCGATTATCGGAGCCGACTTCATTCACCATTATAACCTTATAGTAGATCTAAAGAACAGGCGACTCATTGACCCATTAACGCCAGCAGAGACACCTGGCACAATGATTAAAGTCTCAAACATAGAAACAGTTTATGTAATTACACCAAATAAAAAATATGCTGACATTCTAAAGAAATTTCCAAACTTGCTCCATGAAAACGTCCATTTCGACTTCCCAGGTACCTCTGCTTTTCATACCATTGTCACAGAAGGACATCCTGTAGCAGCAAAGGCACGACGACTACCACCAGATAAACTCAAAGCAGCTAAAGCAGAGTTCCAACAAATGATCAATATGAAAAAACTGCCAGCCGTCAAAGAGCGCCTGGGCAAGTCCCCTCCACTTAGTTCCCAAGAAAGACGGATCCTGGAGACCTTGCTGAGACTACCGTGCTCTCAACAACATCACCAAGCCTGACAGATATCCGATTCCTAACCTTGAAGATTTTAACAGCCAACTGCATGGAAAACGATTATTAAAAAATAGATCTGGTCAGAGCTATCGTCGCATCCCTGTACACCCGGACGATGTACCTAAGACAGCAGTGATAACTCCATTTGGTTTGTTTGAATTTTTGCGACTCCCGTTTGGACTCCGTAATGTGGCTCAAATTTTCAAAGATATATCGACAATATACTCAGAGACCTCGATTTCGGGTACTGTTCACACGATGAACAAGAGCACAAGAAGCATCTTCAAATGCTTTTCGAACGCCTCAGTAAGATCAACATCAGAATCAATCTGAACAAATGCATTTTCAGTTCAACAGAAGTACCTTTCGTGGGATATGTGATATCTGCAGAAGGAATCAGACCACTACCAGAGCGAGTACAAACCATTGTTGACTATCCGCTACCTACAACAATAAAAGAATTATTACAACCGAAATATTAATTGGACAGAAAATCTTCTTAAAGTCTTTAATGTCCTAAAAAATACCTTGGCCTATTTAGCACTTCTAGCTCATCTATCTTCAAATTTACCTCTAATTTTAATGATATATGCCTCAGATTATGCTATTGGTGTACCCTTGCAACAAATCAAAGACAATAATCTGCAACCATAAGCATTATTCTCCAAGAAACTGACAAATGCAGAGAGAAGTCGTCGCTGTCTAGGCTACTCAGCGGTGAAGCAGTTTCAGTTTATGCTTGAAGGAACATGATTTCCCGATTTACACCGACCACAAGCCACTCACTTTCATGTTCAAGCAACGTTCGGACAAAGCTTCTCCACATCAGATCCGACACATTAGTTTCATCGGAAAGTTCACCACAGACCACTTGCACTTCGAACAATAATGTTGCCCAATGGTAAAGAACTTGTTTGCGACATGACTGAAGATATGATTCGCCCATATGTACCTCAACAACTACGACAAGCAATTTTCAACTCGCTACACAATATAGCTCACCCTGGGGTTCAAACAACCATTAATTTATTAAAAAGCACTTCATTTGGCTATCACTAAAAAAGGACGTAAAGACCTGGACATCCGCATGTATTACTTGCCAACGAAGTAAAGTCTGGAGACACACCAACAGTGCAGTAGGACATTATCCTCCAACGGCAGTAAGATTCAGTCACATTAACGTGGACATAGTTGGACCCTTACCTCCATCACAAGGATATCGCTATTTACTAACAATTATTGATCGTTTCTACCGATGGCCAGTAGCAGTTCCATTAGCTGACATCACAGCAGAAGCAGTTTCATTTGCCATAGTCTCAACATGGATATCTCGTTTTGGCGTGCCTCATATCATAACTGCTGATCGAGGAACGCAGTTTGAATGTCAACTTTTGAAATGCCTTACAAGAACACTGGGCATCGTCCACATTAAAACTACAGCATATCATCCGGTAGCAAATGGAAAAATTGAACGCTGGCACCGTCAATTAAAATCAGCTTTGAAGGCACAGATGCCTGATGATTGGGTTTCGAAGCTTCCTCTGGTCTTGTTAGGACTTCGTTCCTACACAATTCCTCAAGTCAGTACCTCTCTAGTGGAGATGACTTATGGCTCCTTGAACTCCTTGAACTTTGTCTTTGTTTTGAAGACTTTTACTGTTATCTCTCTGATATTTATTCATGTTGTTGTACATTTGTCCCCACGATTCATTGAATGTTCATTTTTAATACATTCGAAATGGTCATCCATAAGAAGAAATACCTACATAGCCTGAGTATGACCTACAATAATAATCCTCAAAGAATTTAAATGCTTTGTATGGAATTATGAAAATAAAGAAGGGTCGTTAGCAATTTCAAGAATCATGTACTGTCTATAACAAAGTAATTTGACTTATGTAACGTCTTCAGGGGAAATTTCCAATAATATTGTGTTTAGTATAGTGTTTTATTGGTAACTTGCTTGCCGGCTTTTGCCGTGTCAGAAAACAAGGTGAAATTCATTACGTTTCACAGAGAAGTTTGCTCTGCGTCTTCAGAAGGAAATATCATCCGTTCATGAGCCTGACTTCTCGCCACTAGAAGTCTCACTGCACGCTAGCCTTCCAAGTTCCAATTAAGATGTTTCTTGTTCTAACGTATGAGCGTACGAAGTAAAAGCAAGGTAGTAGTATAATTGGAGAGTTCGGCAGCCACCTCCACCTCCGGCTCCCAGGGGCCCGCTCCACCTCCTCCTCCCGAGGGCCTTTCCCAGGGACCCGCTTCACTTTCTCCTCCCGAGGGGCCTTCCTAGGGGCCTGCTCCACCTCCTCCTCCTGGGAGGCCTTCCCAGGGGCCCGCACTTCCTCCCGTGGGAAATTTGAATCGGTAAACAAATCCAAGTGCTTTTTTGACAACCACGTTATTTTTGACAGCTATCATCTACAACAACGTATCGCTAACCTCAGTGCTGCCATCTTGACGGGCCTAAACCTCAGTGCTGCCAACTTAACGTTACTAGCGCGAGATTCGAATCGGTAAACAAAGCGTGCTTTTTTGACAGCTGTTATCCGCCATCTTTATTCAAGAGTGCACCGTGCTGCCCTCTTTATCGTAGTAGCAGGAATTTCGTCAGCTGTTATCCGCCATCTTTAATCAACGGAACACAGTGCTGCCCTCTTTATGGCTACTACCGAAAGTACAGAGTTGGGGCAAATTGAAAAGTTCCGTTAGCTGTCATCAGCCATCTTTAATCAAGAGAGCACAGTGCTGCACTCTTCAGCTACTTACCTTTGAAATGTGGTGGTGGCAAATTCCACGTGCTCTTGTTTGGAAACAAACCCACATGTTTTTGACAGCTGTCATCCGCCATCTTTAAACAAAAGAGCACCGTGCTGCACTCTTTAGCTACATACCTTTGAAATGTGTTGGCGGCAATTTGAAAAATTCCACGTGCTCTCGTTTGGAAACAAATCCACGTGATTTTTTACATCCGTCATCTTTAATCAAGAGGGCACAGTGCTGCACTCTTTAGTTGAAATGTGGTGGTGGCAATTTGAAAAATTCCACATTATCTTGTTTGGCAACTAACTCACGTGCCTTTTTGACAGCTGTCATCCACCATCTTTAATCAAGAGAGCACCGTGCTGCACCTTTTAGCTACTAACCTTTGAAATGTGGTGGCGGCAAATTGAAAAATTCCACATTCTGTTGTTTGGAAACAAATCCACGTGCTTTTTGTCATCCGTCATCTTTAATCAAGAGGGCACAGTGCTGCACTCTTTAGTTCAAATGTGGTGGTGGCAATTTGAAAAATTCCATATTCTCTTGTTTGGAAACAAACTCACGTGCTTTTTTGACAGCTGTCATCCACCAGCCCTAATCAAGAGAGCACCGTGCTGCACCGTTTGGCTACTTACCTATGAAATGGGTTGGAGGCAATTTGAAAAATTCCACATTCTCTTGTTTAGAAACAAACCCACGTGCTTTTATTGACAGCTGTCATCCGCCATCTTTAATCAAGAGAGCACCGTGCTGCTTCTTTAGTTGAAATGTGGTGGCGGCAATTTGAAAAAATCCAAATTAGCTTGTTTTGAAACAAACTCACGTGCTTTTTTGACAGCTGTCATCCACCATCTTTAATCAGGAGAGCACCGTGCTGCACTCTTTAGCTACATACCTTTGAAATGTGGTGGCGGATAATTTGAAAAATACTTTTTGACAACAGCCATCTTAAATCTACAGAGGACCGTGCTGCTATCTTGCGGTCAATTCCGTCAGCTGTCATGCGTCATCTTGCATCACAAACCTCAATGCTGAACAATTTATTTAAAATATGGTGCCGGATAATTTAAAAATCTACAACAGCCATTTCTCAACTCTAATTGCACAAGATGGTGGCTATACATAACTCCTTAAGGGTGCTTACGCAAGATGGCTGCTATACATAGGATCTTATGAGACTCCCTTGGGATGCTTGCGCAACATGGCGGCACTATATGGCTCCATATGAGACGCCCTAAGGATGCTTGCTTAAGATGGCGGCTGCTCTTATGAGACAGCTTAAGGGCGCTCGCACGAGACGGCTTGAGACGCTCTAAGGATGCTTGCGCAAGACGGCGGCTATACACGACTCCTTATGAGACGCCTTAAGGGTGCTTGCGCAAGATGACTGCTTCCTTTATCAAGAAAGCTAGATTAGAGGCTAACGTGTTGTGTTAGTTCGATTCATTAAATTTGGGGCTTAAATGCAAAATGATAAATATCTCGAAAAAGGCGTATCGCAGATGAAAACGGACAAATTTTTTCCGCCTAATACCCAGGTTCGCAGTATGAGGAACATGATAGCATAAGAAAGACATAGTATAAGGATGAGATCAACGTTTCGGTTCCTACTTAGGCCCTTTGGCATTTGCTCTGTTTTAGCTTGCATTGGAGCAAGTTTTTGTAACATGATCAGGTCTAGCTATGGTAGAGACTATAACGTACCGTGCTGGTTCGATTCATTAAATTTGGGGCTTAAATGCAAAATGTTAAATATCTCGAAAACGGTGCATCGTAGAGCAAAACGGACAAACGTTTTGTGCCTAATACCCAAGTTTGCAGTTTTAGAAACATGATAGCATAGGAAAAAAGCAGTTTAATGATGAGGTCAACGGTTCGGTTCCTACTTAGGCCCTTTGACATTGACGGCTATCTAACTCTACAAGTTGGCGACTATACATATCTTCTTATGAGACAGATTAAGGGTGCTTGCCCATGATGGCTTCAGACACCCTAGGGATTCTTGTGCAAGATGACGGAAACAAAATGGCGGCTATACACAGCACCTTATGAGACAGCCTAGGGGTGCTTGCACAAGATAACACCTACTCTTATGAAGAAAGCTAGCTTAGAGGCTACTGCGCAAGATGGCGGCTGCTGTTATGCATACAGTGGAGAGAAATTTGAAATTCCACGTGCCCTTGTTTTTAAAATTCCACGTGCTATATTTTTACAGCCTTCATCTTTTAACAACAGAGCATAGTGCAGGTATCTTTACAGCACTAAAACTCATACATTTGAAATGTGTGGTGGGTTATTTGAAACATTCTACGTGCTTTTTTCTTGACAGCAACTATCTTTAAACAACAGCGGCTATACATAAGCTGTTAAGGCCTCCTCTTATGTCGAGGCATAGCTCTATCGAACAAGTTTAAACCTGCATCACGAAGGCCAGAGTGTGCGGCGATAACACTTTTATGCATGTTTAGACTTGCAAATCACAAAAGAAGTGATTGAAACATAGCAAAACTAGAATCGAACACTGCAATCGATGTCGTTAACTTCATCACGTGATCGGAACATTGATTGAAGTGTTCAGAACACTAAATAAATGATCAAGACTAAAATAGAACGCTGTACTCGATACAACACGTGTTTAGAACATGTCAGGGGATACCTTTGTTCTAAGAAGATTAGCTTACCGCACATTACTTGTAGGGCTAATGAGCAAAAGGGCTAAAGCGCTAATGGACAAAAGGGCTAAAGGGCTAATGGGCTAAAGGGCTAAAGGGATAATGGGCTAGGGTGCCTCTCCTCTCTTTATCCGGGCTTGAGACCGGGTCTACAACTAGAGACGGAGTTAACACCGTAAGGAAGGGAGAATGTTGGAAAATAATCTATACGACTATAGCTACTCGATCAATTGTATACTACAGAAGGATGACTTAGGTGAGGGTAAGCGCTGGGATTGTAGGAAGGCGTTTAAGCTGTTGTACTGTCGAGAGAGAGCTATTACTTAATAGTACCTACACGACGTAATTCATGCTTTATTTCAAAAATATCTGCTTTGTACTGTATGTAAACAGCATCATGATAAGCTCTTAGCAGTTGTAAACGTTTTACAAGTACGTTGGGGTCTTTACAGTATCTTATATCTACATAAGGTAACAGAGGCTTGTTGTGAACTTTGAGTCTATATGCAGACAGTTGATGTGTAGGGACTTGTTTTGATGTAATACGTGCTTCGGCAGTAGCGTTTCTACGTACAAACTTAACTTGTTTCGATAGCAATGAAGCGTTGAAATTTTCTTCTTATTTATCGTGCATCGCTTCTTGAGATGTTTGCACTGCGACATAACGTGTAGTAGGCTTAGGAAATGAAGTTAAATCATCAAGCTGTAATGGAAATGAAACATTAAGATTTCCTTCTTCTTCTACTTTCCCCTTACAACTGTTTTCATCAACATCATTATCCTTATTATCATAATCATGATTTTGCCTCTCTTTATCTTGAATTTTGTGCTTAGTAACAGAACTTGTAGCAGACCTAGACAACAAGGTAGAATTAAAAATATCTCGCAGAGGTGTACTTTTTAAAAATAAATCAGTGTTCGCTTGAATACGGTTGAGCTCTTTGTATTTTGTTCTCGATGAAGCTACATTACACGCGGCTTCATGACGTTGAGCGTTGTATGCGTTCTTGAACTCTCTTCTACAATGTTTGCATTGAAAAATTGTTCTACATGATATCTCATGCGTCTCTTGTGATAGCTTCAGGAAAATGCTTTTCCTCACTCTATGCAAATAAACCTAGAAATAGGTTTTTCTATGACGGACTTTTATCTTCTGCTAACAGATTCTTCTTGAAATATACTTGACACTTGTCACTCTCTAGTTCGATGATGCGAACAGCTTAGCGGTTAACAGTAAACTAACACAAAAGCGTATAACCAAGGTAGCAACAGTAAAGTTTAAGCCCGTCAAGATAGCAGCAGTGAGGTTAGCGATGTTCTGTTGTTGGATTTTAAATTCCGCGCTACGACATCCATAAGGTGGCAGCCTTGAGGTTTAGCGCCTTAAAGATGGCAACAGTGAGGTTAGCAATATTCTGTTGCTGGATTTTAAATTCCGCGCTACGACATGCATATGTTGACAGCCTGAGGTTTAGCACCGTAAAGATAGCAACAGTGAGGTTAGCGACGCTCTATTGTCCTTCAAAGTGAGGTTAGGGTCCGTCACGATGACAGCTGTCAAAAAAGCACGTGGCTTTGTTTACCAACAAGTGCACGTGGTCGTGAGGTCAGGTCACGTGGTATGCTACGACAGCACACGAAGTTCATAGTCCACGCCTACGTAGTTAAAACTTTGCTATATTCACAAAATTTTTACACATAGTTATCCTTTATGCTTTATGTTCGTGCAAATACACACTCTATTAAAGATGCATGCATTATCAAAAGGTAATGTGTACACGATTTTAAAAATTGCTATTCTTACCGGTGCTATATTCGCAAGATTTTTAAAATCGCTATACTTTGTGCTTTAAGTTCAGGCATATAATAGCCGTACACTTATACGATTTTAGCACAATCTCGCGGGAGTATTTTAGTACGATAGTCGATGCATGCAAAATCGATAGGTAATGTGTACACGTTTTTAAACATGACTACTCTTTATGTTTTAAGTTTATACGTATAGGTTATGCTAAGATAGGGGTAGAAGTTTAGTATGATATTCGATGCATGCAAAATCGATAGATGATGTGTACACGCTAAAGCTATTCTTTGTACTTTAAGTTTATGCGTATAGGTTGCGCTAAGATAGCAGTACACTCTAGCGGAAGAAGTTTAGTACGAGAGTCGATGCATGAATAATCCATAGGTGATGTGTACATGCTATTCTTTGTGCTTTAAATTTATGCGCATAGGTTAGTAGCACACATTTCCGATCTTTGTACACTCTAGCGGAAAAAAATAGTCGATGCATGGAAAATCAATAGGTGATGTGTACATGCTGTTAAACATCGTTATTCTTTGTGCTTTAAGTTCGTACGTATAGGTTATGCTAAGACAGCAGTACAATCTAGCGGAGGAAGTTTAGTACGATAGTCGATGCATGCAAAATCGATAGGTGATGTGTGTACACGCTTTGAAAGATGGCTATTGTTTGTACTTTAAATTTATGCGTATAGGTTATGCTAAGATAGCAATACCATCTAGCGAGAGAAGTTTATTACGATAGTTGATGCATGCAAAATCGATATGTGATGTGTACACGCTTTAAAACATGGCTAATCTTCGTATAATAAGTTCATGCGTATAGGTTAAGCTAGAAGTTTAGTACGAGAGTCGATGTATGCAAAATAAATAAGTAATGTGTACACGCTTTGAAACATAGCTATTCTTACAGCTGCTCTGTTCCCAAGATTTTTAAGCATAGCCAATCCTAATGTTGCTCTTAATGACATACAGCTTAGAATTGATCACGTGTCCGTGACCTCACGACCACGTGCACTTGCTGGTAAACAAAGCCACGTGCTTTTTTGACAGCTGTCATCGTGACGGACCCTAACCTCACTTAGAGCGATAATAGAGCGTAGCTAACGTCACTGTTGCTATCTTTACAGTGCTAAACATCAAGGCTATCACCTTATGCATGTCGTAGTGCGGAATTTAAAATTCAGCAACACAACATCGCTAACCTCACTGTTGCCATCTTTAAGGCGCTAAACCTCAAGGCTGCCACCTTATGGATGTCGTAGCGCGGAATTTAAAATCCAACAACAGAACATCGCTAACCTCACTGCTGCTATCTTGACGGGCTTAAACTTTACTGTTGCTACCTTGGTTATATGATTTTGTGTTAGTTTACTGTTAATCGCTAAGCTGTTCGCATCATCGAACTAGAGAGTGACAAGTGTCAAGTATATTTCAAGAAGAATCTGTTAGCAGAAGATAAAAGTCCGTCATGGAAAAACCTATTTCTAGGTATATTTGCATAGAGTGAGGAAAAGCATTTTCCCGAAGCTATCACAAGAGACGTCATGAGATATCATGTAGAACAATTTTTCAATGCAAACATTGTAGAAGAGAGTTCAAGAACGCATACAACGCTCAACGTCATGAAGCCGCGTGTAATGTAGCTTCATCGAGAACAAAATACAAAGAGCTCAACCGTATTCAAGCGAACACTGATTTATTTTTAAAAAGTACACCTCTGCGAGATATTTTTAATTCTACCTTGTTGTCTAGGTCTGCTACAAGTTCTGTTACTAAGCACAAAATTCAAGATAAAGAGAGGCAAAATCATGATTATGATAATAAGGATAATGATGTTGATGAAAACAGTTGTAAGGGGAAAGTAGAAGAAGAAGGAAATCTTAATGTTTCATTTCCATTACAGCTTGATGATTTAACTTCATTTCCTAAGCCTACTACACGTTATGTCGCAGTGCAAACATCTCAAGAAGCGATGCACGATAAATAAGAAGAAAATTTCAACGCTTCATTGCTATCGAAACAAGTTAAGTTTGTACGTAGAAACGCTACTGCCGAAGCACGTATTACATCAAAACAAGTCCCTACACATCAACTGTCTGCATATAGACTCAAAGTTCACAACAAGCCTCTGTTATCCTATGTAGATATAAGATACTGTAAAGACCCCAACGTACTTGTAAAACGTTTACAACTGCTAAGAGCTTATCATGATGCTGTTTACATACAGTACAAAGCAGATATTTTTGAAATAAAGCATGAAATACGTCGTGTATGTACTATTAAGTAATAGCTCTCTCTCGACAGTACAACAGCTTAAACGCCTTCCTACAATCCTAGCGCTTACCCTCACCTAAGTCATCCTTCTGTAGTATATAGTTGATCGTGTAGCTATAGTCGTATAGATTATTTTTCAACATTCTCCCTTCCTTACGGTGTTAACTCCGCCTCTAGTTGTAGAGTCGGTCTGAAGCCCGGATAAAGAGAGGAGAGGCACCCTAGCCCATTACCCCTTTAGCCCTTTAGCCCATTAGCCCTTTAGCCCTTTTGTCCATTAGCGCTTTAGCCCTTTTGCTCATTAGCCCTACAAGTAATGTGCGGTAAGCTAATCTTCTTAGAACAAAGGTATCCCCTGACATGTTCTAAGCACATGTTGTATCGAGTATAGTGTTCTATTTTAGTCTTGATCACTTATTTAGTGTTCTGAACATTTCAATCAATGTTTCGATCACGTGGTGAAGTTAACGACATCGAGTGCAGTGTTCGATTCTAGTTTTGCTATGTTTCAATCACTTCTTTTGTGATTTGCAAGTCTAAACATGCATGATAATGTTATCGCCGCACACTCTCGTCTTCGTGATGCAGGTTTAAACTTGTTCGATAGAGCTATGCCTCGACATAAGAGGAGGCCTTAACAGCTTATGTATAGTCGCTATTGTTTAAGGATAGCTGCTGTCAAGGAAAAAGCACGTAGAATTTTTCAAATTACCCACCACCACATTTCAAAGGTATGAGTTTTAGTGCTGTAAAGGTACCTGCACGATGCTCTGTTGATTAAAGATGAGGGCTGTAAAAATAGCACGTGGAATTTTAAAAACAAGGGCACGAGGAATTTCAAAATGCTCCCCACCGTACGCATAACAGCAGCCGCCATCTTGCGCAGTAGCCTCTAAGCTGGCTTTCTTCCTAAGAGTAGCCGTTATCTTGTGCAAGCAACAAGGAGCTGTGGTCGCCATTTTGTGTCCGTCATCTTGCGCAAGCATCCCTAGGGCGTCTCAAGCCATCTTGGGCAAGCACCCTTAAGATGTCTCATAAGAAGGTATGTATAGTCGCCATCTTGTAGAGTTAGATAGCCGTCAATGTCAAAGGGTCTAAGTAGGAACCGAACCGTTGATCTCATCATTAAACTAATTTTTTCTTATGCTATCATGTTTCTAATACTACGAACCTCGGTATTTGGCAGAAATCGTTTGTCCGTTTTGCTCTACGTTGCACCGTTTTCGAGATATATAACATTTTGCATTTAAGCGCCAAATTTAATTAATCGAACCAGCACGGTACGTTATACTCTCTACCATAGCTAGACCTGATCATGTTCAAAAACCTGCTTCAGTTCAAGCTAAAACAGAGCAAATGCCAAAGGGCCTAAGTAGGAACCGAACCGTTGATCCCATCATTAGACTATGTTTTTATTATGCTATCATGTTCCTGATACTGCGAACCGGGGTAGTAGGCAGAAATCTTTTGTCCGTTTTGCTCTACGATGCACCGTTTTCGAGATATTTATCATTTTGCATTTAAGCCCCAAATTTAATTAATCGAACTGGCACGGCACGTTATACTCTCTACCATAGCTAGACCTGATCATATTACAAAATCTGCTTCAGTACAAGCTAAAACAGAGCAAATGCCAAAGGGCCGAAGTAGGAACCGAACCGTTGATCCCATCATTAGAATTCTTTTTCCTTATGCTATCATGTTCCTGATACTGCGAACCGAGGTATCAGGCAGAAAAGATTTGTCCTTTTTGGTCTACGATGCACCGTTTTCGAGATATTTAACATTTTGCAGTTATGCCCCATATGTAATGAATCGAACTAGCGCGGCACGTTAACCTCTAAGACCAGCGGCCATCTTGTACAAGCGCCCTTAAGGCGTCTCATAAGGAGTCGTGTATAGCCGCCATCTTGCGCAAGCATCCTTAGGGTGTCTCAAGCCATCTTGTGCAAGCACCCTTAAGCCGTCTCATAAGGAGCTATGTATAGCTGCCATCTGCGCAAGCATACCATGGGAGTCTCATAAGAACCTATGTATAGCAGCCATCTTGCGTAAGGACCCTTAAGGAGTCATGTATAGCCACCATCTTGTGCAATTAGTGTCGAGAGATGGTAGCTGTAGAATTTTTTTAAATATCCACCACCATATTTCAACTAAAGAGTGCGGCACTGAGGTTTGCCTTGCAAGATGGCGGATGACAGCTGTGACGTAGAAATTGTCTACTGCTACGATGAAGATAGCAGCACGGTGCTCTGTAGATTAAAGATGGCTGCCGCCAGAAAGAATTTTTCAGATTGTCCGCCGCCACATGTTAAATGTTTGTAGCCAAAGAGGGCAGCACGGTACTCTTGATTAAAGATGGCGGATAACAGCTGTCAGAAAACACGTGAGTTTGTTTCCAAACAAGAGCGAGTAGAATTTTTCAAATTGCCGCCACCCCATTTCAAAGGTATGCAACTAAAGAGTGCAGCACGGTGCTCTCTTGATTAATGATGGCGGATAGTAGCTCTCAAATAAGCACGTGGCTTTGTTTCCAAACAAGAGTACGTAGAGTTTTCAAATTGCCGCCACCACATTTCAACTAAAGAGTGCAGCACTGTGCTCTCTTGATTAAAGATGGCTGGTATCAAAAACCTTTTTCCAAATTATCCGCCACCACATTTCAAACATATGTAGCTAAACAGGGCAGCAAGGTGCTCTCTTGATTAAGGATGGCGGATGACAGCTGCACGTGGATTTGTTTACCGATTCAAATCTCGCGTTAGTGAGGTTACGTTGGCACCACTAAGGTTTAGGCCCGTCAGGATGGTGGCGCTGAAGTTAGCGATGCGTTGTTGTCGATGATAGCTGTCAAAAAGTACGTGGTTGTGAAAAAAGCCCGTGAATTTGTTTACCGATTCAAATCTCGCGCTAGTTAGGTTAAGTTGGTTGCACTAAGGTTTAGGTTCGTCAAGATGGCAGTACTGAGGTTAGCGATGCGTTGTTGTCGATGATAGCTGTCAAAAGCACGTTGGTTTGTTTACCAGTTCAAATTTCCTGCGGGAGGAGGAGCGGGCCCCTGGGAAGTCCTCCCGGGAGGAGGAGGTGGAGTAGGCCCCTGGGAAGGCCCCTCGGGAGGAGGAGGTGGAGCGGGCCCCTGGGAGCCGGAGATGGAGGTGGCGGCGAACTCTCCAATTATACTACTCAAGGTCACCAGACGAATCAGGATCGTATGCGTTAGAAGCTACACGGCTAAATGGCTACCATTCTCGCCTTCGATCGAATGGGTCCCAAATTCGATTCCCAGCTGTGTCGAGCATTTGAACCTTTATAGCTGGGTGTTAGTGATGACTTCAACATTAGAAATCCTATCAGGTAGGTTCGCCTGTAGGCCGTCTACTAGGAAAGGACCTGGACCAGGATTCTTTGGAGGCCATTTACCCATGCCCTTCCTTATCCTTGACTTGCATACTACTCATTGTTTGAATATTTTCCTCGGTATTCTGTTTCAATTCTTTGTCCTGCCATTATACACCACTTTCTTTATCCTACGCCTAGTACTCTTTCTGTCCTTACAGAAAGTGGTTCTTGATCCTCTCAGAACCCGTTCATCTATATATGTCAGAATGTGTGTCTGTCTGTACCTTATACAAATTCATACCGTTTCACCAATTTGAACCAAACTTTGTATACTTAACTCTTAGAACCCTGCGGGCAACCCTATCTACAAGAATTTTTAACATCCCTCTCCATTCCCTAGTTTTAGGCCCCTTGGCTATTAACATATTATGTTAATATAGGCGAAATATTCAATTTGGCATTCAAGGACGAGACATAGCTCATTTTAAGCCCTTTGACGCAAAGAACAAAACTCGGTAATCCCTATTGGCTAGAAAACCATGTTTAAAGGCCCTGAAGCGAACCGTTAGGGAGATATTGGCACCAGAGTACCCCTGCTCTAGGAATCTGATAAAGAAATGACCTGCCGTAACCATGGTAACGTCAGCTCCAGGATCTACAACGGCGAGATTATGCATGTAAGTTTGGGCATAGCTGCCAATCAAAATTTGTACACATATGACTTACTATATGGAAAAAATATACTTTTGTGTAAGACACTGATAGGACTTCTTTGGGCGGGAATGGAAAGAGGCGAACTATAAAAATAACAGAAAACGACCTATATTAATGTAGAATCCATAGTTTTGGGGGTCACTGAGGTTAGTAGTCACACTCCAGATATAATTTAAGTCCAAGACCAGCCCCCATTGGCACGCCGGTGAGAAGGGGTGGAAAAGAATATGTCCAAAATGAGCGAAATTACGGATGGAAGTACTGTATGCATATTCCAGCAGAGCTCTCAGCCACACTTGGTACACACACGAGTTACAATCTGAAAAAAAAAAAGTAACGACTGTGGAGGAAAGACACCGCTAGCACCCAGATGTTAATGTCGCATCCATAGTTTTCAAGGCTCCCGAGAGGAACTGTGACAATCTGGATGCCGTTTAAGTCGTAGTTCAGCCCCAGTCGTAATGTCCAATCTGACCAAGATTATGGATATATGCGTGTATACCTCTCAAGCAAACTTGGTACGCATACGACTTACTCTACTTTCTCTGGGGAGGAGATGGGTATTGGACCTGTCGAACAGTACTGTACTACATGACAAAGGGGGAAAATAATACCCGAATATTTTTTTGTGATTTATACAGTTTTATCGTTCTGACTATCATAATACGATTCATGAATTTAGACTTCTGTTGCTTAGTTCATATCAATGCCGAGCATCGCTAACATGGAATTATGGTTCAATCATGTCCACTGGCATTGGTTTTCGGCATGATTGTTTAAAGGTGAAAAAACCGCATATCGACAAGGAAAATTGTAAATATGGCGTTTAAAAATTAAAAGAATCGTAAAGGAATGATCTCTTCAAGAATAAGACAAGAGGGAGTAAAGAGAATTAGTAGTATGAGTCAGGGATTTTGGAGCCTCCACCCCCACTGGCCCTCCGCAGAGGCCTCCTCCACCTCCTCCACCACACGCTCTCGGGAGAGGCCTCATCCACACGCTGGCTAAGAGCGCGACCCTACCCTCACATCCGCAATCTTGGAGGGGCTTAAACTAACTTTTTATACGTAAGAGAGCTAGCCATATCCCATTGAAGGACCGAATCTCAGTTTTACGCCCGGATGCCCTTCCTGACGCCTAAGAGAGTGAGCCTAACCTCACATCCGCTATCTTAGAGGGGCTTAACCTAACGTTTAACGAACAAGACACCAAGGCTAACTTCGTGGAAGGGTCTGACCTAGGTTTACGGTCGGATGACCTTCCTGACGCCAATTACACAAGATGGCGGCTTTACATGGCTCCAAGTTATGGAGCTAGGAGTTATGGAGTTAGGTTTAAAAGCGTGTGCACATCACCTATCAATGATGCATGCATCAACCATCGTACCAAGCTTCTTCCACTAGAGCGAGAGACAATCGCTTGTGTGTGCTGCTATCTTAACATGACCTATGTGCACGAACTTAGAGCATAAAGAAGAGCTATGTATAAAAACCTTTTAAACATAGCATAGTTTTAAC
This sequence comes from Anabrus simplex, assembly GCF_040414725.1. Lineage (NCBI taxonomy): Eukaryota > Metazoa > Arthropoda > Insecta > Orthoptera > Tettigoniidae > Anabrus > Anabrus simplex. Next base: position 83,250,500 of record NC_090276.1, on the reverse strand, counting down.
CACGTAGGCGTGGATTTTAATCTTCACGTGCTGACGCAGCATACCACGTGACCGTGATGTAACGACCACGTGCACTTGTTTGGAAACAAAGCCGCGTGCCTTTTTTGACAGCTGTCATCTTGACGGACCCTAACCTCACTAATAAGGATAATAGAGCATCGCTAACTTCACTGCCACCATCTTCACGGTGCTAAACCTCAAGGCTGCCACCTTATGCATGTCGTAGTGCGAAATATAAAATCCAACAACACAATATCGCTAACCTCAATGCTGCCATCTTGACGGGGTTAAACCTCACTGTTGCTACCTTGGTTATAAGCTTTTGTGTTAGTTTACTGTTCATCGCTAAGCTGTTCGCATCATCGAAGTAGCGAGTAACAAGTGTCTAATAGATTTAAAGAAGAATCTGTTTGCAGAGGATAAAAGTCCGTCATAGAAACACCTATTTCTAGGTATATTTCCAAGAGTGTGGAAAAGCATTTTCCCGAAGCTATCACAAGAGACGTCATGAGATATCATGTAGGGCAATTTTTCAATGCAAACATTGTAGAAGAGAGTTTAAGAACGCATACAACGCTCAACGTCATGAAGCCGCGTGTAATGTAGCTTCGTCGAGAAGAAAATACAAAGAGCTCAACCGTAGTCAAGCGAACACTGATTTATTTTTAAAAAGTGCACCTCTGCGACGGATTTTTAATTTTCCCTTGTTGTCTAGGCCTGCTACAAGTTCTGTTACTAAACACAAACTTCAAGATAAAGAGAGGCGAGATCATGGTTATGATAGTGAGGATAATGATGTTGATCAAAAGGGTAGTGGAGGGAAAGCAGAAGAAGAAGTAAAAGAATATCTCAATTATACATTGCCATTAGAGCTTAATGCGCCTGGAAGGACGTGGGTTCGAATCCCCGTCAGGAAGTCGTAAAATTTAAGAAATGAGATTTCCACTTCCGGAGGTGCATATGGCCCTGAGGTTCACTCAGCCTACACCAAAAATGAGTACCAGGGTAATTCCTGGGGGCAAAGGCGGCCGGGCGTAGAGCTAACCACTCTACCCCATCAAGTGCCGAGGTTACGGATAGTGGAAGCCTTTACCTTCCACCCCTCCAAGGGCCTTCATGGCCTGTACGGAGATGACTTTGCTTTGCTTTGCTTTATTAGAGCTTAATGATTTTGCTTCATTTTCTAAGCCTACTACACGTTCTGTCGCAGTGCAAACATCTCAAGAAGAGCTGCAAGATGAAGAGGAAGAAAATTTCAACACTTCATTGCTATCGAAACAAGTTAAGTTTGTACCTAGACCCGCTACTGCTGAAGTACGTATTACATCAAAACAAGTCCCTACACATCAACTGTCTGCTTATAGGCTCAAAGTTCACAACAAGCCTATGTTACTCTATGTAGACATAAGATACTGTAAAGACACCTAAGTACTCGTTAAACGTTTGCAACTGCTAAGAGCCTATCATGATGCTGGTAACACAGGGTACAAAGCAGATATTTTTGAAATAGAGCAAGAATTACGTCGTGTAGGTATTATTAAGTAATAGCTCTCTCTCGACAGTACAACAGCTTAAGCACCTTCCTTCAATCCCAGCGCTTACCCTCACCTATGGCATCCTTCTGTAGTATATAGTCGATCGAGTAGCTATATTCGTATAGACTATTTTCCGACATTCTCAATTCCTTAAGGTGTTAACTCCGCCCCTGGATGTAGAGCCGGTTTCAAGCCAGGATAAAGAGAGGAGAGGCACCCTAGCCCTTTAGGTCTTTGGCCCACTAGCCCTTTAGCCCTTTAGCCCTTTCGGCCTTTAGCCCTTTTGCCCATTAGCCCTTATGCCTATTAGCAGATTAGCCTTTTAGACCTACAAAGGATGTGCGGTAAACTGATCTCCTTAGAACAAAGGTATCCCTGACATGTTCTAGGCACAAGTTGTGTCGGGTACAGTGTTCGATTCTAGTCTTAATCACTTATTTAGTGACCTGAACACATCAAACAATGTTCTGAACGCATGTTGTATCGAGTACAGTGCTTGTTCTAGTCTTGTTATGTTTCAATCACTTCTTTTGTCATCTGCAAGTCTAAACATGCATAATGATGTTATCGCTGCACACTCTTGCCTTCGCGATGCATGTTCGATAGAGCTATGCCTTGACAAAGGAGCGGTAGACGGGGGCCTATGTATAGCCGCTATTGTTTAAAGATGGCCCCTGACAGCTGTCAAAAAGCACGTAGAATTTTCAAATTACCCGCCACCACATTTCAAAGGTTAAGGTTTAGTGCTGTAAAGATAGCAGCACGATGCTCCGTTGATTACAGATGAGAGCTATCAAAAAGCATGTGGAATTTTTTAAATTGTCCTCCACCACGATGAGGTTTAGTGTCGTAAAGATAGCAGCAAAGTAAGTTGTTCTTTAAAGATGGCGATTGACAGCTGACAAAACCACGTGGATTTTTTCAAATTGCCTGCCAGAATATTTCAAAGGTAGTAGCTAAAGATGGCAGCATAATGCTGTGTTGATTGAAGATGGCCGCTGTCAAAAAAGCATGTGGAATTTTTTAAATTACCCGCTACCACGTACCTATGGTTGTAGCTAAAGATAGCAGCACGGTGCTCTGTTAATTAAAGATGGCGGCTGTCAAAAAACATGTAGACATTGCCGCCAACACAATTGCAAATGTAGGCCTAGTAGCTAAATATGCCAGCACGATGCTTTGTTGATTAAAGATGCCCGCTGTCAAAAAGAACGTAGCTTTGTTTACAAACAAGAGCACGTGGAATTTCAAACTGCATGCATAACAGCAGCCGCTAGCTTGCGCAGTGGCCTCTAAGCTAGCTTTCTTCATAGGAGCCGCTGCCATCTTGTGCGAGCACCCCTAGGCCGTCTCATAAGGACCTGTGTATAGCCGCCATCTTGTCGCTGCCATCTTGCGCAAACATCCCTAGGACGTCTCATAAGTGCCTCTGTATGGCAGTCATCTCGTGCAAGCGCCCTTAAGCAGTCTCATAACAAGCTATGTATAGCCGCCATCTTGCGCAAGCATCCCGAGAGAGTCTCATACGAGCAGCAGCCATCTTGTACAAGCTCCCTTAAACCGTCTCATAAAAAGCTATGTATAGCCGCCACCTTGTTGAATCAGATAGCCGCCAATGCCAAAGGGCCTAAGAAGGAACCGAATCGTTGATCTCATCATTAGACTACTTTTTTCTTATGCTATCATGTTCCTGATACTGCGAACCTGGATATTAGGCAGAAGAATTTTGTCCGTTTTGCTCTACGACGCACCGTTTTCCAGATATTTAACATTTTGCATTAAAGGCCAAAATTTCATGAATCGAACCGTTGTTTCTAGCACGGCACGCTATACTCTCTACCATAAAAGACCTAATCAAGTTACGAAAACTTGCTTCAAAACACGACATAACAAGCTAAGACCAAATGCCAAAGGGCCTAATTGGGAACCGACCGTTAATCTCATCATTAGACTACTTTTATCTTATGCTATCATGTTCCTGATACTGCGAACCTAGGTATTATGCAGAAACATTTTGTCCGTTTTGCTCTACGACACACCGTTTCCGAGATATTTTACATTTTGCATTTAAGCCCTAAATTTAATGAATCGAACCGTTGTTTTTAGTACGGCTCGTTAGCCTCTAAGCTAGATTTCTTGATAAGAGCAGCAGTCATCTTGCGCAAGCACCCTTAAGGTGTCTCATAAGGAGCCTAGTATAACCGCCATCTTGTGTCCACCATCTTGCGCAAGCATCCCTAGGGATTCTCATAAAAGCCAATGTATAGCAGCCATCTTGCGACCGCCATCTTGCGCAAGCACTCTTAAGGAGTCTCATAAGGAGCCATGTATAGTCGCCATCTTGTAGCCACCATCTTGCGCAGGCGTCCCTATGGAGTCTCATAAGAGCCAATGTATAGCAGCCATCTTGCGACCGCCATCTTGCGCAAGCACACTTAAGGCGCCTCATAAGGAGCCATGTATAGCTGCCATCTTTTGTAATTGGCGTCAGGATGGGCATCCGGCCGTAAAACTGAGGTTATACCCTTCCACGATGTTAGGCTTGCTGTCTTGTGCGTTATAAGGTAGGTTAAGTGCCTCTAAGATAGCGGATATGAGGTTAGGCTCACTCTCTTAGGCGTCAGGAAGGGCATCCGGTCGTAAAACTGAGATTAGGCCCTTCCATGAGGTTAGGCTATTTCTCTTACGCATAAAAAGTTAGGTTCAGCCCCTCTAAGATGGCGGATGTGCGGTTAGGGTCGCGCTCTTAGCCAGCATGTGGAGGAGGCCTTTCCCGAGAGCGTGTGGAGGAGCAGGTGGAGGAGGCCTCTGCAGACGGCCGGTGGAGGTGGAGGCTGCAGAATCCCTGACTTATACTACTAGAATTGAATGGAAATGGATATTTTAAGTCGGTGATTGAGGCACTACAATCCAGGCTATAAATAATGTTATTCACGCTAAGTGATCCGGTACTTCAAGGGCAGGCCTAACGTTATACTGTATACACTAGTGTCCAAAGTTAAGCATAAGTTACGAGTAAGCAGGCCAACATATGCACCTACCAACCTTACGTGTTCGCTCTGTGTAGGAAAGGAGTGTTCCCTGCTTTGACTAGCGGCGTAACCCCAAGGTAAACACAGCCAGTGCCTCCGTCCCATATTCCCTCAGTCGTGTTTGCCCTGTTATCGTGTGTGGGGTGTAGCTTGGTGGTGAACGTGACAACGTAATATCACAACGACGCCATTTGGACCCCGTTTTGCAGGGTAGAATACTCGGCCGCCTGTAATCAGGCCAGACACAGACCGAAGTCGCCGTAACCTTGAATGTGCCACAAAGTGTCATTTCCAGGCTTCGGAGACGAGTTCGATACACAGAAGATATAAGTCGTAGGCCAACACCAGGTCGACCAAGGGTAACCACCCAACAGCAGGACCTATATCTGGCCTTAACCGCCCGTCGAAATAGGAGTGCACCTGCCAGACAATCCCCGGCAATGTGTGTACCGGGGGCTCAGAACAGCGGTGTGCTTCCCGCTCACTCTAGCACAGAGACGGGCCCGTTTACTGTGGTGCAGACAACATCGAAACTTTACCATGAATGAATGGCGTGTGCTGTTTACAGATGATTCCCGCTTCAGTTTGCAGAACGATTCCCGTCGCACATCAATTCCGAGAGAACCGGGTAGCCGATACAACCACAGGAACATCGTGGAACGGGGCCAGTATGGTGGTGGTGGTGTCATGGTGTGGAGCGGCATCATTTTGAATTGCCGTACGGACCTGCACACCTTCATGGGTGGTCCGAGGAACACTGTTAACATTCGGAGATACAGGGATGAGGTACTGAGACCACATGTTCTACTCTTCAGACGTGCGGTTGGTCCACAATTCCTCTTAATGGACGATAATGCCCGACCGCACCGCGCTGCTCTGGTGGATGAATTTCTGGCTGGGGAAGACATTCATCGCATTGGCTGGCCAGCAATGTCTGCGGATCTGAATGCTATAGAACATGCCTGGATTGCATTGGGGAGGTGAATTGCATCCCGTCAGTCTCCACCAATAACCCTCCAAGACCTTCGCATTGCCCTTTTGGAGGAATGGGTTCGACTGCCACAAGAGCTCTTGGGCAATCTGATAGAGAGCATACCACGTGGCTGCCTATTCACAGCATATTCTGTTGTGGAAGACATTGCCAAGTTATGATAGTTGTTGTCAATGGTGTACCTTAGCTATCAGAATCTTACTGACACACTTTTAAGGACATGTTGTGTGACATATGGTATGTGAGTCACCTGCCGTTTGTTCAGCAATCCGTCTGACATTCCTATCAGGCGGTATGGCCTCGTTTAATGGTTAAGCTTAACTTTAGGACACCAGTGTAAAAACTGTAACAACCACGGGTCTGTAGATTGACTATTTTGGCGAAATATTCATTCAGTTTTCCGCTTCAGGTGTAATAATGACCATCTGCATTCTTTTAGCTTTGGTATCTGTTTGTCTGTTTGTTTGTCTGAGTTCTTCTAACTTGGAAGCTACTGGATATATTTCTACCAAACTTCATATTTAGAATCCAACTGTCCTTGGGTAGGTTTCAGGGCCAATATTGTTTCTAAATCTCTGAATTAACTGGGGTTTATACGCAGCCGAATCCGTGATTTTGCACTCCCTCGAAATATAGACAACCAAACTTAATGTAAACCATCCTGCCTTAACTGAAATCAATTTATAAAACTTTTTTCTCATGTGCATCATTTCAATACGAGGATTAATAAGGGAGATATCATTAGCGAACAGTTTTTGAGCTTAACTTCGAGAGGACTTTTATTTTAGCTTTCTTGTCGATTCGTCTGTTCATCCGTTTGTTGAGTTCTTATAACTGGGAACTGCTGTATATATTTCTCCTAAACTTTATATCTGTCCTTGGGTAGGGTCAATAATATTTCCAAATTCTGGATTGCTTTGGGGGTTTATTAGAAGTCGAAATAGTGATTTTACTCCCCCACAAAATATACATGACTAACTTTAATGGAGAACTACCAGCCTTAAGGGAAATCAATTCCTAACAATTAAATAAAATTAAATAGGAGGAAAACAAGGGAGTTATCATTAATGGACTGTTTCACAGGCTGTCATGTCAGTTCAAGTTAGGATAAATATGTAGTTTATCTAAAGAGCCATTTTACTCTTTTCGACATAACAGATGTTATCGTCAAGATTAGTTTCGTGATTGTTCAGTCACAGCGCCACTCCAGGTTTCAGATAAACAATATGTAACCGAGAAATAAGGAGAACCAGGAACTGTATCGGTCTGTCTCCACTTTGTTTAGCTTTATCGTACTACACGTTTCTGCCATGTGTTTTCCTAGTTTAATATTCCGTTCTACAGGCATGTGACTTCAAATAAATTCATTAAGGATTTGTGAAATCGATTACCAATTTCCGTGCAAAGAACGGGTACATATGCTGGTTCGAAATAAATCTTGTAAATTCAAATTTCAAATTTGTTATGAAGCTGCTACCACTACCCTCTTATATGCTTGAGGCAACTGCTAATACGTGCAAGGGAAGCTTCTCTTTTCCCTTAGTCTGTCTTCACCGATTACTTACCCATTTCCTTCATTTCTTGCACTGAAAGCTGCAGTTACCCGGTCAGTCACTGACAGCTCTGTAAAGCTCGTCTGCCCCTTCGCCTGCACTGTAGCAGTAAATACTGCACCTTCTGGTCTGAAGATCGTCAACCGATAATGTAGAAATGTTACAGAAACATTAATATTACGGTACCGAACTGTTTAAGAACATGGTAACACACAGATATAGATAGGACTCTTCGACGACGAACAAAATAAAGATAAGATAAGACTTCCACGTACACTGAAGCCGACACATGTTTGTTATGTATTATATTGACCGTATAATGACGACAGGATACCGTAGATCACGTCCCATCTACAGCAATCAAAATGTTTAGTTAGACACAATTTGACACAATAAAATCCGAAAGAGAAAATTCACCAGCTGGTTGACAATTTTAGTCTTTCAACTCAAAGTACACTTACATCCAAACATCAGATAAAAGTAATGTTGCTCATATGAACTGATCCCTATTAGGGTAGGCTGTCAGGCGAATTGAAGAGTTGATATGGAAAAGAATGTAAGTGCGAAGAAGTATATTTTTCAGGAGAAAGAAAACACGTAGTTGTAATCTCAAAATGCTTTATTTGTGTGTTTTTCATGTACAATCAATGTTGTTTTGTGTTCTGAACTAGTGTCACCAGTAATGTTATCAATACATTGTTTGAAACATTGTTATACACAACAATACGAAGTTAGGAAGAACAGACCTACTTACTTCCTTTAAAACTCACGATAGTTAGGATCCAGGTAATCCAGCACCACCAATAAATCCTTTTTTTTGCCATCACTGATGGGCATTACCTGTGTGTCATTGTTGAAGGCCTCCATATTAATGAATTCTGTGTATTTTCCCTTCTTCAAAAGAATATGATTCTCCCATTTTCCTATTTCACTGAAGTTTTCTTTGTTTTAATTTGTGTCAAATCTGTCGCTGAAATTTTAATCCATGATTTGTTAGTGATCCGCAATGATGTGTTTATAAACATATCAGATCCAAGGGAGAAATCAAAGAAATCAGATTTTTTCATTGTCACCACCCGAAATGGATTTTGATGTCGTGCGGTTCTCGCAACAGTCTCGATTTCTTCAGGTACCATGGCCTTGCAAACACGTTTTCGTTTCTTAATAACGCCAAAGTCTCGATAACAAGGCGTATAAAAATGTCCTGAGACCAGTAAATTTCAATTCAATGGAGTCGTAGTATCCTCTAACCACCAGACACATTAGAACGAGCAGGACAATCCTGTTCTTCTTCTGTCCAGCGCAATTGTCGCTCCATGTTTCCAGCTGGCGTTTAGGTGTAAACTGAGTGGACAAAACCTTTAAGAGACATGACGCAGCAGCGTTGCCTCCTTCGTGCCACATACACATGAAAACAGAATTTACCACGTGAATACACAAGTAATTCAACAGCAGAGCATGTTATTGTGTGTGAAAGTGAGCGTGAACATAACTTGTTGCATATCAATAGCCACAGTCGCTACAGTGCTTGAAGCATATTGACTAGATACCAAGGAATTATGAAGAAGTCTTACAGCTTTCTCCGATTTCCTGAGGTGAACTTATTTTGTAGCGATCGCCGAGAATCTGGGCGGGCCACTACTGGCGTTTATTTCACAGGTCAGGTGCCGCAGGTATCTGTTCTCAGCCGTCTGAAATGGAGGTTGCAAAATTCCCTTTTGAAAACTCTACGGTAAAATCGACCATCAATATCTGTACCAGGAAATTTCTCTTTGAGTGCATGATAAAGCCGATTAAGGTATTGCTTTGCTGACTTCTGCCTGGAATAGTGGCTCTCTTCTCTAGCGAACTGCTGTCCGCTGGAGCTTCGCCTTCGTGCAGTGTTCGCTCATTAAACAGGCCACGTGCCTTGGGCTTCCTTTGACAAACGTCAGAAATCCTCATACAGTCACTCCTGCTCAATGACTGGCCTCCATAGCGGCATTAGCGTATAGAATGAACTAAGTGAAATCAGCAATAATAATGGAGGGGTTGTCGTAATGTAAACACTGAGTAGGTTATGTTCGCTCTGGTTTGAACACTTCAGGAAGAACTGGCTTAAAACTTACCTTTTTGGAACGTTTATATATCTCCCTTGCTTTCGTGATGTTACTTGACATCTTTACCCCGCACTATTCCACGGTAAATGTAACAAAGCTCCTCCAGAAACAGTAAAAACAACTCAACAAGCAGCGGTCAATTAGCGTTACCTTCACCAAACGGAGCACGAAATGCCAAGAACCCTGGAGTTGCATCCGATGCCATCTAATGGCATCAATGAGAACTACAAGCAGATACGCAGATACTCGGCACTTAGGTCTCTTTCCAAGCTATTGGCAGTGGAACATAGAGTGTTCTCCATGAAAAATTGGAATTTTGACTAATTTGACACTTACAAAATTTCCCATGTCAACTCTTCAAGTATCTCTCCCAATTCCAGGAGAATGATATTAATTTCCTGATAAGAGTTCTCTCTTCCTTCAACATCTGCTACAAACCACCACTCTTAATAACTGTACCTGATTCAAATGGCTACTCTTCCACAGTCCCCTCATAGACCAACAGAAAATGCTGTTTTCGTATTAACATGGACTATGGTGAGAGTAAATAATTACGTTCGTGTAAAGAATGAGGTAGGAAAAAGTGGAAGGTCAGAATAACGTATGGCATTGCCAGTCCTTAGTAGGAACATATCTCAAGTAATTCATGGTTATTATCTGCATTGGGAGAAGCAACAACGCTAAAACTATTCCATTTAGTTGAACGGAAATAAAGATCAGAGGAAGAGCCAGGAATTTTCCTAAACAACCGAGAAATCAAACAATTCACCGGCATTTTCAGTGTATAAGGATCTGGTACTCAAGATTCCGAGAAATTTAATGAGTTTTGTCAGAGACACATTGATTCCGTGAGTGCTACAAAGAGTTGCACTGCGTAGACAAGAGTGAAGACCATCCCCTCTCCCAATACCGAGGTACGCCAGTGACAGTGAAGGATAACAACCAGTTGTAATATCTAAATCAGAAATTGCAGTCCTACTGCAGGACATGGCCGTGTAGGGACTAGGAGAAGGTGCTAGTTACAACAGTAAAAACGAGACTGAGAGATGCTCGTATTATAATTTTAAACTAAGACATATTACAGCACTTCTATGATATTAACAGTTCAGGAATAATCATGGTATTCTGACCATGTCTCTAAGACGTATGTGAGCGTATGTTCTCATCAATCCAGTCTCTGTAGCCCGAAACACGTGTGTCGATCGGTATCAAACCAGAAGAAAAGAGTGGTACTTCGCTCACAATTCCAACCTGTAGTCCGTCCATGAAGATCGGTCCTCCGTCATCGAACTGAGGAAAGAAAAAGAATCTTACGAAAAAGGTAAAGAAAGATGATACATTAAATACTTGAAACACGACATTACTTACCAATTATACACTTAAATAAAAATCCAACTTAATTGTAACAAATATTTACACATAACTATCATACAACGTAGGCTCTGGTAATGGTAAACAACGGTGAGGTTATATGTTCCGTCTGGTTCAGCTATTGCAGAACAAGGTGGTACCGATTCCGATTTGTTCCGTTTATAATATAAGGCACCTCAGGATCGCTCTGCTTTGAATTTCCCAAAGTGGGAACGTGCACTTAGCTGTATAATATTCCGGGGACACGATAGAGTGTACCTGCGACCACGCTGGTGTCCAGGATATCTGTTGCGAAATGCACGATACTTGTCCGTTCAAAAGGCGCTATTTCCACACCAAATATATGGTAAAACGTAAGAAAAAAATAATATAAGAGACCTGGTATGGTACTTCTTTTAAGGATTTACAGCTGCCTGGCCTGGATTGCCCATGGCAGACGATAGTAAGTTAACCACTGCCAATGCAGTGGACGAAATACTTAAAAAATAAATTAAAAATATTGAATTGGAAATAGCACCTTTCGATCAGATACTCTTCGAATACGGTAGTTGATTTGTACAGCCATGAGCTTGTCAGGAAGCATATAGCAATGGCTTTTTGTATGTGCGAATCGCCCTCCGGTGAGCCTCCAAGTGGTTTCTGAAATGTTGGAGCCTTTGTAAATCGCCGGTAAATCTCGATATCCATTCGGTTTGCTTTGGTGGCAGTTTCTTGTAAGAGAAGGCAAATGTTTGCCAGCTGCCTACCACCTACTACTGTACGGTGGCTCCAATGACTTTCTTGAAAGCGTCGTCGAATGCAGCTCCTCAGTTCCCTGAAGATGACAGCAGAAATGTACTCATCTCCCCCACCCCACACGGAGATCTCGTTCAACGTTCAACGGGAAAGTTCTGCAAACAGTGATGTAAACAAGTAGAAGTCGAGTTCTGCATTAGAAATTTAGTTTCTCACGAATGTGACAGGTTTGTTAAGGTTGGTCACAAGACCATACGTAGGAGTCGACGGAATAGTTCCAACAGATGGAACTGATGTTCCTCAGATGTCTTGGAGAAGACACGTATATCGTCACTGTGAGTAAACGGGAAGAACTGGCTCGATAGCACCATATCTGGCGAGCGTTTCACAATTCAATGTTCACGCAATATCTATCTTAGGAATATTAGTGGGATTCGTGAGTATGTAGCAAATAGCGCAGGCCTCCCCATCAGTCAATGGGCTGACAAGGTGATCACATGTCACGAGTAGCAGGAGCGTTCTCAAAGGGTTGCCATCTTCGGCTTTCTAGCAAACAAGCGGAAGTATAAAACCCAAAGCCGTACAGTGAGGTGAACTTTGTCTTCTGGAATACATTTTCGAACTACTCCTTGGCCACCTGAAAGTGGTCTGGGGCTTGATCCTGATGCGGAGTTGACGAAGTGCAACATTGAATGCCGTTCCGGACAGATGGGCCAGTTCAGAAACTTATCTCAGAATTTCTTGGTGTTCCGACTGAGAGTTAACAACTTTCACAATAGGTTGTGTTGCAAGCGTGGGCTCATAACAACTCCATCAACTGTAAACATATTGTACCAATCTACAAGAAAGTGTTGAAATCTAGCGACAAATTACATGGAAAATTTCCATCGAAATTTGAAGTCAAGTTGTAATCTCATTGCTATAAGAGTGTGGTGAAATTGGTGGCGAGGATGAGTTCAATGCCAAGCTGATTCCTACGTCCGTTAAGGAAGATGAAACGAAAGTAGCATTAGTAGGAGTCATTTCGGAATAGAAATATATACTGTCTCTTATACAAAAGGGAAATTCCCACGTTAATGGGCAACCAACTACTTTCCATAACATTTGCCATTGCTGAAAAGGCGGTGATACCTCCATATCGGTGGTCCCTCCTATGAGACCGCGTATCAGCAGTGTTGGTATCTGCTGAGAGAGTTGGCTGGTTGATGAGATGAGTATCGGTGTCAAGTGAAGAAAACGAGATTTGGATTATATCTCCTAGGGTGGCAACATTGTCTTAATGTAGGATGCATTGAATTTGCGAAAAGATCTCAAACTTGAACTTCAATAGTGGCTGCAGTTACAGTTTATGTTTCCAAGCACGGTAGCTTTAATTATATTCCAGGTAGAAAATACAACTTGGTACGCAAATAAGTTTTTTTGCAAGTTGCTTTACGTCGCACTGACACAGACAGGTCTTATGGCGACGATGGGACAGGAAATACCTGGTGTGAAAATGGGAAACCACGGAAAACCCATCTTCAGGGCTGGCGACAGTGGGGTTCAAACTGACTATCTCCCGAATACTGGACACTGGCCGCACTTAAGCGACTGCAGCTATCGAGCTCTGTCAAATAAGTTTAAACAACTTATGCTGGAAGATTACAGTAATGATAATGTCGTAGACTTCTGCGCGCAGGTACATTTATGCCATAAGAGGAGAACAATTACAATCAAACGAAGAGCACTTCTGCTTAACTGATGCATTTTGTCGATTTATCGGGCCGGAAAACTGGTGATTTCACTTTTACGTGACTGTACTGCCTAAGTGGTGTTGTTGATTCATATTATAGGGTGACTAAGCAGATGACGTCAGGATTACCACTTGTTGCTCTGTGCTCCAGTTATAGGTTACATTGTTCACTTTTGGCTGCTGCCAGTCAGCCTGGTGTTTGTCGTGCTGTTTAAACTTCGGTACCGAAAACTAAGGTAGTCATTAATGAATACGAAACAGCCCATGAGCAGTGGTGGATGTATTCTGCTGGTGGTGAGTGGTGATTCCTAGTTTATATCACAACAACACCACACCTTCTCTCTTATCCACTCCTAAAATCGAATATAAAGTTGCTGCCCTTGTGGAATGTCGGAATTCAGGTGAACTTCTTTTCTATACTATTCACTATTCACTATTCACTAGACGATTTTGCCTTTCGTGACTGTAGCCTGAAATTTAAGAGAATGGATACTGAAACCACTTTCCGTAATTGTTAAATCAGGATATATTTCTTCTTCTTGGAAATAGCTGAAGTAGTCTACATGTTGCACATAATCCAGTGTTTCCCGTTAATTCTTTTTACAATTTGCAGTCACCTCAGCACTTGCTTTAGACTCACATCTCAAAGGCTTCTCGTTTACTTGAGGTTGACTCATCCAACGTCCCCACGCATTGCTAAAACAAATATAGATTTTGCGGTGGCTGTCAAGTTCGGAAGTCAGTTGTATAAAGGATATTCATGCCCCTTTTATATGTGTGTTGTCCAAGCCAGTGTTAACAGTACTCCCCAGAAATATATAACTACTTAACTGATAACCTCTGCTCCTTCCAGGTATAAATTCCCGGATGTGAGTTGCTGGTTCCTGATAGGCTGAAATTTGTCTTCTTTGCAATAATATGTAATCGCTTACTTCTGATATCTAGTCCTCTGTTTATCGTACATCGTCCAAGTGACTGGCAAGCACAATCATGTCGTCAACATGACAGATGTTATTCAGACAATCACTCCAATAGCTTCTCAGAATATCGCTTCTGATGGCAAATTTAGGCGTAAAGGGAAGGCATAAAACACTAGTGGTCAACACGTTGAACGGAAAATGTTTCAATTTTTACTCCCACAACTCTAATATGCAGCAAATTCTTAATTATGTATACATCTCAAAACTCGAGATTTAGTATAATGAAGGTGCCCCATTTTGGTCGTCCTCTAAGAAAACCTGAATTAAAATCGAGACGATTGTATTCGGAGGTTTACATGCGGCCACGAACGTTTTCCTTAATTCCCAAGAGGCGATATATTTTGTTTCTGGCTTTCTGTAAGCATGTCTCAGGTATGGGCTGAGTGGCGAATGTGCTCTTGAAAACAAGAGTAGTCAGCTATTATGGCTTCTGACAGTAACTACAAACCTGGGATCCACATAGGGTCCTCATGTTGAAGACTCAACAAAAAGTTCATGATCTATGTGAGTTGTCCACAAGCATATTGTGAACATGTGTTAGGTATTATACATTTTATATGTAAATGTAAGTGTTTTAGTGAAGGTCGGAAGTAGTTAGCGATGTGTGTTCTTTCTGAAAGGAAATCCATCCCAAGTTCTGATACTAGAGTGTTCACTGTGGTATTAGTGGACACAGTTATGCCGACGTCATATTTATCATGAGAGTTCAATCTGTAAGGTCTTTAGGGTAGTCGGATGAGAGGGACAAGGCAAAATTGTATATCTATACTGATAATTCCCTGTTCTGCTTATTGAAGTAGGAAAGGACTGTACGCTTTCACGAAATGGGGTGAGCACCTTAAGTTGTTATACTATAATCTATCAGCTTCATACTTGCATTCACCTTAAGTTGTGTCGATACAACTTGGAACATCATATCAGAGTACTTATATATCAATATTACAAGACTTGTCGGATTTAGCAAACCACAGTGAAGGTAGATAGTTAGGACGAACGGTGTAAATAAAATTTAAATGGAGGTGTAGTACAACTAACGTAAAATAAGAGTTTTCACTGAAACTACTCCAAGAGTGCTCAGTTTCTCTAAGGTTACTTACGCTGCATGCAGTTCCTGTAGCATGAGTGGGATAGCGGCATAGAGCTTTATCTGGACTGACTCCAACTTTTAGGCACAGTTCTTGGCTGAGTGGAACGTGCTCCAGTTTATTGAGATATGGTGACATCCAGGTAGTCTGAAAACAAAGTAATAGAACAACAAGTTGGACGTACTGACAGTTTACATCATGTACCTTTCTCATTCAAAATTTGGATGTGGTGTTGTAATCATTTATCGATAAATCTCACGTATCAGCTTTCTGTGGGTATAACCGCAGTGATGGGCGACGAGTGGAGGGCGTAACGAGGTCGTGGAAGGCGCTGCTTCCAATACGGGGTGTACCACAGTGCTGGTTCTTCTGCAGACTGAACAGGAGTTCCTTAACATGACTACCGACACGAAGCTGACGTAATTGAGCACCTTCAAGTACCACTGTGCGGACCAGGATTCATCCTGTCAAGTTGGGGTCAGAAGACCGTCTGAGCTATTCAGCACGGCCTAAAATTATGATTCCCGGTATGTTGTATGTATTACGAGATCACGCTGTTCTAGAATCATATGTGGATTCGATGCAAGATACGCACAATGATGTTAACTATCGTGTGAGGTACATTACTGGCGATGATGGTTTCCTCCAGGGCAGTGTTATTAGTACGCTCCCTTCAATCATTGTCGTGGCTTTCCCGTCATGGAAAATAACAAATGCCCTTCTTGAGTCATTGCGGTTAGCTGATAGTATTGCTTTGATTGGTGACTACATTGCCAGTTCAAAAATGTTGAAAAAACATTCTCGAAAACAAACGACTATAAGAGTGAACATCGCCATTGCTCTTTCGAAAATCCAAGTACTCCAACGCCAGACATTTTTCCGGACTCCCAACCACTGCTAAACCCTGGCAGTATCGAATACCTTGGCTCCATGGTAGAAAATTAAGTAGGGTGTTATGAGGAAGTAATTGACATGGCCAGTGTAATGCTGGCTGAAGTGTGTGTTTTTCGATATCAGAGTGCCACTTAAGATGACATCAGGAGATCTGGAATCACTGCATCCGAAGAACGTTTCATTGTTGGGACACCGTCGTGGAGAAGGTTCAGCGTGAGCGGGTAAAGTGGTGCAGCAAAGTAAAAGAACAGAATGAAATCTGTCATCAAAAGAGCGCTTGAGCATTTCCTATCCGGGGTACGAAGAACGACAGGGTCCAAGAGATGGGACGACAACAGGAACTTGACGGATCCACAAACTACAACTACGTTCCGCTAAGCCAGCAGCTACACACAATAGGTGGATAGATAGATAGACAGATAGATAGATAGATAATAGATAGATAGATTTTTCATCAACGGGTTATTTTCCCAATTAAAGACGATTCAATAAAACATAATATACAACAAATACACCTAACGCTAATTTCCTAAATTAATTTTTTTTTTTGTTATTTGCTTTACGTCGCACCGACACAGATATATCTTATGGCGACGATGGGATGAAAAGGCCTAGGAATTGGAAGGAAGCGGACGTGGCCTTAATTAAGGTACAACCCCGGCATTTGCCTGGTGTGAAAATGGGAAACCACGGAAAACCATCTTCAGGGCTGCTGACAGTGGGGCTCGAACCCGATTACTGGTTATTGGCCGCACTTAAGCGACTGCAGCTATCAAGCACGGTCCTAAATTAATAACCAAGTTCAAACTAAATCTAGAGACCTTTATATATGCATATTCTACAACACCTTAAATAAATACAGTAAATAAATAAATAAAACTAAATCTCCTTAAATAATTGACATTATTAAATTACATCTAGTAATATTTACATATTTTACAGGTAGGGCCTAACATTCATGAGGTCATTAGGGCACGTCTGATTTTAGACGGGGGTGAGTGAGAAACGTCCGCTGATTCACCCACTTCATTCAGTGATATTAGTGTCCTCACAAGCCATGAGTTAGCCCGAGCTACAGTTCTCACTTTTTGCCTAGTATTACGACGAGAAACATGTAATGTAATCAGCCCCAATAATTTCGAGCAATCCACTCTATTCGTCAGACACTTATAAAGAAAGAGGGTATTGGCACATCTGTGGTGCGAATGCTCATAGTCTCACAAAAAGACTCGTAATCGGACGAAGAGAGAGAAATATCCAAACCTTTGTAGCTGATCCATTTCATGAACCTTATTTGGACTCTTTCCAAGTTTTGTATTAATTGCTGCTGAGAAGGTAGCCACACCTCGCAACAGTATTCTAACGATGGCCTGATTAGAGAGCAAAACAAAGCTATTAGAGTTCTAGGACAAACAAATTCGGCACAGTTTCTTTTCAGAAAGCCAAGTAATTTAAACCATTTACTAGAAATCTTGCCTAAATGTTTCTCGAAGGAAAGACCGTAACAGTTTGAAAGTGCCACACCATGATCATTTATTTCATCACACGAACTATTCGGAAATTGCATAAACGGTAAGAGCAATTTAGTGGTTCCAACTTAGGTGAATATGTAATTGCGTTGCATTATGAAGTATTCAAACCAAGCAGTCACTTTTTACATCAGTTACATAGGAGGTTTAAATCAGACTGTAGCAACTGCAGCCATCAAAAGACCGCCTGAGCCTGAGCCTGAGCCTGAGGGGGACACTTGAAGTAGGGTGGTACGGCTTTGACATAATACCATCAGCATTTACTACGCTATGTAGTGAGTTAGACTCTTATCCACTCCAAATCACTTTCTCCTATCCATATGCTGATAATTTGATGAGTAGAGCATCATGTTGAACTGAATCAAAGGCTTTGGAGAAGTCCGTGTAAGCAACACCCACATTCTTTCCAAACTATTGCGGGTACGTCATCGGAACCACATGATTTGGAGGTACGTCTGCTGGACAGGTCACTATATCACACAGAGACGAAGTGGATGGATTACACTTTGCGGAAGAACTGTCCAAGATGCTCCTCTTGTCTGACCCACACATCTCAGTCTCATGAAGAAGAAACTTCATTAGCTCATTAGCTTCGTGCAATAACTAGATAAATTCTGATTGACTGAGATACAGCACGGTATGCATACAGTCTTATGCTTTCTGAACATATTTTTGGTCGAGTTACTCAGGAATAACTATTACACAACTATTATACGTCGTTAAGAATACTGGACAGTGAGTATATACTGAAGTAATTTGAAATGAAAGAGACTTTTCAATGCTTGGATATCAATATGCCCCCTATAAAGTGGTTGTGCAAAGTGTTAGTTCCTCACTGGACCTGCAGTCGCCATCAAACCAAGCAACGAGTAGCCGGTATTTGAAGGCTCAAATCCACAATACTTACGGACGTTGCTCCCCATCCTACCAGAGTGACTTCATTGCTCGTCAGGTTCTGGTCTTGTTCAGGTATTGGTGTGATCTTGCTCCGAGGGTCAATGGTGGACATCGGGACAGGTAGCTGTAAAGTATAGTGGATGTCAGTTTTTCTGAAAAAGTGACGCCTTAGATCTGTATATTCATTTAACAAAGGTAAACTTCACATACATACATACATACATACATACATACATACATACATACATACATACATACATACATACATACATACATACATACATACATACATACATACTTACACAATCTCAGCGGACAAAATGTTGGTCACCCCTGGATAAATCATGATCATTACAAGCATCATTACTTTAATACCGTGCAACTCCGCCTCTAAACTTGACAATCGCCTGGATTCGGTTAGGAAGTGAGCCTACAATGTTGTGCAGGAATGTCGCATTCAGGTTAAGCCACTCGCGTAATTCCACCAAATTGCGGGATGTTCATGTCAGCGTTTTATCCGCTGATACAACTTGTCCCACAGATATTCACTGGGGTTCAAGTCAGGTGACACTGCAGTCCAGTCGAGATGTAGTGGGGCGGAGGAGTGTCGATAAAACCAGTCACAAATGCTTCCAGCCCGATGAATTTTGCTGTTGTCACCTTGAAAAATCGAAGTACCAATTGCATACTCATCATGCCTCAAAGGAAGACATGATCGTCCAGAATGTTCATGTTGTCTGTCACCTCAGCGAGCGGCGCAATCCATGATACGAAAACACCCACAAAACATCACAGACTCACTTCTGGCTTGAACCTGACCTTACACACATCCAGGATGAAATAATTCATTTGGACTTCCGTGCAATGGACGACGTGTGTCATTGGAACACAGGCAAAAAGTGATTCCTCAGACCACATTACGTTCCGCCAGTCAGCTTCTGTCCATGTTCGATTAATGCTAGCACACTGAAGACGCGCAGCTTCCTTTGCGTGTGTGAGCAACAGCCTCTTGCGAGGTGACCGACGCCAAATGTTCATTGCATGCAGTACCCGTCGCAATGTTCTCTCGCTACCAGGTTGGAATGGACCTTCACTCACTGACTGCAGCAATTCCTGTCGGGTTTAATAAGCCGTGAAACACATCTCCGGTTCCTTTCAGTTATGATCTTCCTCCGACCACAGTTCGGACATCGTAATTGGTGGCCATGTGTTGTACACCACTTCTCGTGGAGACGTTGAACAGTCCACTGCGAAACACCAACACATTCAGCACCTTCACACGGGCACGGCTAAACACTCTGTGACATCCTTATTTTGACGTACACTGCAACATCAATGTCTCACTACTGCCTTATGCTCACGTAGGTGAATCATTTTTATCCGGTGAGCTTACATGCATACATTGTACTGCAAACTTGTGGAGATAAACAACACTAGACAAAACAGAGACCATTAACCAACCTGGACACTGCAGGTAGTAAATCAGGCTCCGACTATCATGAGCAGAAAAGGGACGAAATTATCATCTGCCGAGAAATTAAGCTCGGATATTATTATTTAACTAGGGGCTGCCTGACAGAGGCGAGAACGCCGTGCTCGATTCATCCTCAGCGACCTGGGTTCGAACCATAGTTAGGATGAGTTTCTCACTTCCGGAGGTTCATATTGTCCTGAGTTTCTCTCAGGCTACACCAAAAATGAATGCCACGTTAATTCCTTCCGCAACGGAGGCGAAGCTCTATCCCATAAACTGCCGAGCCTTTACTTTCAGCCCCTCCAAGGGCCTTCATGGCCTGTACAGGTATAACCTATTTCCAAACGTTATTTAACTGATATTACTTGAGTCTATACAATGTACTCAATCATCTTCAGCGATAAAATATCTGCATTCATGATTGTCGAACAGGGTGTTTACTTAAGACACTTCTCTTACATGAATTCAATGAACTTGGAGATACCCTTGATAACGTAGTCTAATCACTAACTCCTCGTTCTGTAAGTTAATATTTGTCCCAGTTTTTCCTGTTGAAATCCAACTTTATCATCATACTTTTCAAAATTCTATGTGAGCTTTTTCATCTACTGATGTCATTCCACGCCATCTCTTCACTGACAGCTCAAAACATACCACTTAGTCGAGGAGCTCGTCTCCTTTCTCCCAAGTCTTCTCAGTCTATAGTTCATAGTATTTTCGTAACACTACTTGTTCGTCGGAAATCACCCAGAACAGATCGTGCTGCTTCCTTAGGCACTTTTACAGTTCTCGTAACAAGTAGTCCTGATTTAAGGCTTACCAGTGACTTATACGCCCTGTCCCTTAATCCTTATTACAAACCCTGCATACCCTCATTACCATGTAACCTTCCTTAACAACCTCGTTAATATGATGACCCCAATTGTATGTATGTATGTATGTATTTATTAATGAACAAACAGGCGGTCAGCCCCGAATACATGTTCACAATAATAATAAATAAATAAATAACTAATAACATTAATAAACGTAGTCCAACCTAAGCCACCCCTCTCCACCATATACAAAATAAAATAAAATGAAATGAACAATAAAACAAAAAAAGGACCTAACGCCCCGGTTCTATACCAGAACCAACTCCATCTACACCAGTTAACAACAGCCTGGTCAATGTTTACATTCTACTGCTGGTGTTGCAACTTTCTGCTTGTTATCACTCACACGTACCCACTCACCACGCAACCTTCATGCTTCAGCATTTTCATCACCTCTATTGTTCCCTGACCTACTCCAAAATAAGCTACAACAGCAACATTACAAGATTGCATACCACACCATCCATAACACTAACATTGCTTTCAATCTTTCAGATTCCACCTCCTATAGTAAAAGGCTAAATAATAACAACAATATTCCGTAATTGCATTCCAATCCATCATACCACAGCTTTTACCAATCCGTGTTAACATTGCTTCCTTCCATTTCATTCCGCCATAACACTCCATAATAAAATTACCTCTCCATCTCCAAAAATTTCGGCAATGAATAACAAATACCAATCACGCATATACCAACACCTCTCCAACATCATATTCCTTCCTCCTCTCCATACAAACAAACCAAAATTTACAAAATGATAATAAACTCACCTCTCTCCAGCTCCAAAAATTAAATACTCATACCAGACACCGATACAATAATACCACCTCCCAACTCCCACGAAGTCAGCCGTAAACCATCTCAATACCAAACCATACATCACCTAATCATAAATACTAAGCCTTCAATACTTCCAACACCACATTTCAGCAATACAACACCAACTCCACATTATATACCACCTCTACTTATATCACCACTTCTCCCACACCACATTCCAACGATATAACACTTCATAATTAATCATAACCTATAATCATACCAAGCCCTAAATATTTTCCGACACCACATTTCAGCAATACAACACCAACTCCACCTCTTATACCAACTCTACTTCTTCTACCATTACACTCACCTTCTGCCATCCGCCATCTTATACCACCACTTCTCCAACACCACATTTCCACCCTATAACATATCATAACTTATACATCACTTCTCCATCACAACATTTCAGCCCCCACAAATAAATAACACATAATCATACATACCAAGCCCTACCACCACTCCTCCATGGTTTACTTGAACCCCACATTTCTCTCAGATCTCTGTCCCTGTGTCTGGCCCTACTCATGCCGAGACTCAACAAGCTTAACCTTGCCGTTCCCTCTTTACCCTGCTCTTCCCTTACTTCGCTCTTCCCTGCAAATAGTCACATTCTCACTTGTCCTTTCTACCCGCACTTCTTCACTCTGAACACTGCTATTGGACACTTTATCACTTGACACCTCTCCATGTCTCTCTTCACACGGTACACTGTTACTTCTTGTATTTTGCCTATCCTCTCCACTACTCGCTGCACTACTCCCTTTTTCTTCAGCCCGCTTTGTCTTCATCTCTAAGTCCATCCTCAGCACACTGTTATTTGTATTTCTCCTCACTTGCCTACAGTTCATTGCACTACTCTCCTTTTCTCCCTCTTGTTTTAACTTCGATTCTAAATCCATCAATCTATCCACAGACCAGATTCTCTTCCAGTTTCTGTCTGACACCACTAGATTTTGACCTCTGATAGTTGCCCTCAGCCCCTGTTTTACAGCCAGTATCTTGTGTTTTCTGAGTAGCCTCTCATTTTTGATCGCGTCACTTCCCACGTCTCTCCTTATCCATATTTTATCCCTCTGGACATTTCCCGCATTTGCTAACATAATATCCGCCATCAACGTTGAAAACAATTGAACCTTTATAGGCCTGTTGCCCCTAGTTCTCCCCACTCTCTGCACATCGTCAATACCCACTTCACTATTATTAGGTCCACTACTTTATAAGTTGTAATTACTTTGTCTTCTCTCGTCTCCTCAGGCAATCCATAAATAAACAAGCACTTCTTCCTTCTATATAAAATATTCGCTTCCACTTCTACTTTCAGCTTTAAATTCTCCTCTTCAAGTCGTCCTACTTTTTCCCTTAATGCTACCACTTCCTCGGTGTTATTTCTCACCTGTGCTGCTATGTCGTCCGTTTTTCCTCTTATCCATACTTCCTTTTCGTCAATCTTACTGGTCTGTTCTCCAATCATCTCTTTTATTTGCCCTAAAGGGCAAACTTCTGTCAACACCTCCCGTACAGCTCTTTTGATTGCGTCCATATTTTCTCTTTCCTCATTTCTACTAGATGACGGGCCTGGATTCAACTCGACTCCCCCAATGCATAGTAAAATTATAATCACCGCTGCCGATAACAATAGATCTCCTTTCCTCTCCATATCCATTTTACACCCACCTGGCTTCTTTTCTTCTTTCTTCATTTTCCTCTGCCATCTTCCTATCGTCGCTCTGTACTGCTCTATACCAATCATAGTCGGCCCACTTCTCGGCGACCTTCCAGCACTCCACACTCTCGTACTCCACTTCCCCTCCCGGGACTCACCGCTCAATGCGACCTCCTTTGTCGGTGGCTTAGGTAAGACTGGATCATTCCTTGTAGTTATAGTCATTATTACTTCTACTATTTTAATATAATGAGCAATTATTATTTTACCTAGCTGTGTTTAAATTGCACATGTATAAAGAAAATCTACAATACATGAAAAGGAGGCTACGCTTAACACTGGTTTATGATAGCTATGATAACACTCCCTGTGTCGCTTTAAACGAAGTGGCTCCCCGTTAAAAGTTGACCATCCGGGTTTTACGGGAGAACATGGTCACTTCCGTAAAGGCGGAAGAGGACTATGTGTAACACCGGCCTTCATTTAGCAGCTGCAAATCGCATCCGTACTCCGGACGAGTAGCTTCATCTTTGTATTAACGACAGGTGCTGCGACACTTCGGTCAAGGTATTCTATTGTCGTAG
The DNA here is from genome assembly GCF_040414725.1 of Anabrus simplex. Lineage (NCBI taxonomy): Eukaryota > Metazoa > Arthropoda > Insecta > Orthoptera > Tettigoniidae > Anabrus > Anabrus simplex. Next base: position 83,226,639 of record NC_090276.1, on the reverse strand, counting down.
CTGTTGGAATATGGATCAGGCTAGAGTGATACCCACCAAATATGTGCAACGTGTTTTTCCACATGACGTGAAGAATGCACAAGAGCTACCCGTTAATATGTGCCCAGGCCCAACAATTTGGACCTTTTGTGATCCACTGCAGTCAACATTGCAACATTCACCGGTTACCGTGGAGAAGTCATCTGAAACTCTGAAGAAGCTTGCGCCCAGAAAACGAAGAGGAAACGCTCAAAGGCAAAGATTGCTATAAGATAACCTATCAAGCCACCAAAATACTGAGGAACATTGCTACAGTTGAGAATAAAGAACAGTTCTTAAGAAAGTCCTGAACAGATACAAGGCACCAGGAATTGATGAATACCGCCGTAATTACTGACAGCCTGAAGCGAAACCGGGATGGCAATGTTATTGCATTTAAGGTGTAAGATGTATGACACAGGAGAAATGACAACCGATATTAGACAGAATGTTGTTATACCTATTCCCAAGAAATCAGATGCTAACAACTGGGAAAACTACCGCACTCTTTGTTTACTAGGTACCTCACGCCTGCAAAATTTTAACACGTGTTATTTACAGACGGTTGGGCATAGAAGTTGAAACAGAGTTGGGAGAAGATCCATTTCGCTTCAGAACAAATTTACCAACACGTGCAGCAATCCTGACGTTAAAATTGACCTTAGAGGATCGAACTAAGAAGGACAAGCACACGTACATGCCTTCGTACATCTAGAAAAGACATTCCATAATGTTACAGGTTTTGAAGGCGATCGGGATCGATACCGAGAAAGGAGAATGATCACTCTGCAGTGATACGCATCTAGGACTCGGGTAAGCAGCAATAGAGAAAGGAGAATGATCACTCTGCAGTGATACGCATCTAGGACTCGGGTAAGCAGCAATAGAGAAAGGAGAATGATCACTCTGCAGTGATACGCATCTAGGACTCGGGTAAGCAGCAATAGAGAAAGGAGAATGATCACTCTGCAGTGATACGCATCTAGGACTCGGGTAAGCAGCAATAGAGAAAGGAGAATGATCACTCTGGAGTGATACGCATCTAGAACTCGGGTAAGCAGCAATAGAGAAAGGAGAATGATCACTCTGCAGTGATACGCATCTAGGACTCGGGTAAGCAGCAATAGAGAAAGGAGTATGATCACTCTGCAGTGATACGCATCTAGGACTCGCGTAAGCAGCAATAGAGAAAGGAGAATGATCACTCTGCAGTGATACGCATCTAGGACTCGGGTAAGCAGCAATAGAGAAAGGAGAATGATCACTCTGCAGTGATACGCATCTAGGACTCGGGTAAGCAGCAATAGAGAAAGGAGAATGATCACTCTGCAGTGATACGCATCGAGGACTCGGGTAAGCAGCAATAGAGAAAGGAGAATGATCACTCTGCAGTGATACGCATCTAGGACTCGGGTAAGCAGCAATAGAGAAAGGAGAATGATCACTCTGCAGTGATACGCATCTAGGACTCGGGTAAGCAGCAATAGAGAAAGGAGAATGATCACTCTGCAGTGATACGCATCTAGAACTCGGGTAAGCAGCAATAGAGAAAGGAGAATGATCATTCTGCAGTGATACGCATCGAGGACTCGGGTAAGCAGCAATAGAGAAAGGAGAATGATCACTCTGCAGTGATACGCATCTAGGACTCGGGTAAGCAGCAATAGAGAAAGGAGAATGATCACTCTGCAGTGATACGCATCCAGGACTCAGGTAAGCAGCAATAGAGAAAGGAGAATGATCACTCTGCAGTGATACGCATCTAGGACTCGGGTAAGCAGCAATAGAGAAAGGAGAATGATCACTCTGCAGTGATACGCATCGAGGACTCGGGTAAGCAGCAATAGAGAAAGGAGAATGATCACTCTGCAGTGATACGCATCGAGGACTCGGGTAAGCAGCAATAGAGAAAGGAGTGAGGGAAGGCTGCAGTTTGTTCTCTCTACTCTTCAGTGTTTTCATAGAGGGTAGTCAAAGAAATCAAAGAGGAATATGGAAAGAGAATCACAATCCAAGGAGAAGCAATGAAACTCTGAGGTATGGCGGTGATATTTTCATTTTATCTGAGTCTGTGGAAGATCTCTAAAATCTGCTGTACGGGGTGGAAAAGGAGCACAATACATGTAAATCAATGCAAGGACGGCTGATATTATGATGTTGCTTAATTCTTGTGGAACGTGAACATTGTGTAACGATAAGCTGAGTGAGATATTCTTTACATGTTGTCAGACATTTCAGGTTAGAGCACAAGCTCCGTCGTTGTAGAGAAGAGAGCATTTCTTTGTGTCGAGAACAGTAGTACGTGAGGTCACCAATGATCGTAGCTGGACCTCATATGTGATAGACGCTGTTGACTGACTTCATATCTTGGGTATATGATCTCCACGCAGTGATTGTTTTATTAATAATAAGCATAAACATTATGAGGCTTATCAACACAGCAGTGTCAAAGGTGCAGCGGTCCGCCATGCCAATTGCAAAGCGAGTGTAGTCCACTGCAGAAGGGCTATTGGCGGTCGCTCAAAGAGGAGGAGCTTGTACCGGGATGTAGTGTCCCTCTGTAGCCGCTATCGAGATTCCGGACTGTTCTAGAATGACTGGCCTGCCAATTTAAAACAACCCGTAGTGATCTCTGTGTGAGTGAGCTGCGGACAAAGTGTGGAGAATGGAACTGAGTGGTCTGTCTCTCGTGTTCAGCTGCTATGAGCGGGTGGTCGTGTGGAGCAACGGGAGGGAGTTCGACGCTGTATCGGCAAGGGACTGCTCGAGGTGAACTGGGAGACTATTGTGTGTGGGCTGTGAACTGAGTGGGTCTGTACGTGTTAGCCAAGAAGAGCAGACTGCGACCGAACTGTTTGTACTGTTGCGTGTGTTGTGTGCTATGAGTGAGTAGTGATTATTAACATATATTAGTGTAGAAGCTACCAGCCGTGTTTTCATTTGCCCAATTTAATAGCCCGCCATTTCGCTACGATAATATGTTCAAAGAGGGAAGATTATTGCTCGAATGATTGTCCTACAGCGAACAAGAAATTCACCACTAAAATGGGAAATATCATTTTATGGAGTTGTATTGTGGAGAACCTTACAAGCAATTTATTCGATAGGAGGAGCAAAATCCACATTTATCATTTCTTAAGAACCAATCAGAAAGTGGACAACCTCACTTTGAATGTTTTGAAACAAAGCTATAGTAAAATGACTGAATGCCCTGGACTGACATTGATGGAAGACTGTAAATAAGTAGAGTGCTGTGACGTAGGAGCCCAGAACAGCGTATTCCAAGTGTCCAAGCTTCGTCATGTGTCACTACAGTGCACTCTTTGTAATAATGACTTGGAGATCTATCTGCAGATCACTAACAAGAATCCACCTTCAGGTCTTTATTCACTCTTATCAATCCTTCTGATATCCACGCGACCTGACCGGAGTAGTTGGGAGAGTCACTTGATCCTCTACGAAAACCATCCCTAGGCGGACCCCTACGTATCTTCAAGTGGCCCGTAATAATAATGTATTTGAAGAGTGAAATTTTATTGTACACACACAATTTATTGACCGTTGTACTAAATATTGTAACTATGTCTTCACTGCTGTACTTGGCCAATAGACGGTACAAGTTATTACAAGACAGTGTAAGTGATGTAATTGTGAGACTCTTGGAATTGCAAGTATCCAAAGTCAGGCCATATTTTCCGCCATTGGTTGAAAAAATCGCGTGGATCAGAAATTACTTCTTTGAAACTGAACACGAAATGCCCTCCCTTGAGGAAGATCAGCTAGCCGAACTACACTACCTTGGCAGGGAGAATGTGAAGTATGATATGGGTGCAGAATCAGATGAGGTGGCATGTTTAGCGTCTCTGAGCGATTTTTGTGTCCATGAAACCCCATAATTTCTAGGAAGGAAAAATTCAGTTTAATGCCTTTCATGACAACATACCTGGGTGTGCACTCACACAAATTGCCATAGATCCAAGCCAAGTGTCACATTGTTTTATAATTTCTGTGCACTTACACACTTTCATCTTGTGAATGAAGTTAAATTAAAATTTCAAAACAGTAAGTGTTAGTCCTAAATTATACCAATAAAATCAAACATGATATCATTACAAAAAATATGTTTTTGTTTTGTTTACTGAATGCAGTGGCTAAGGGGTCCTTGAACATGGATGCTCCGTAAGGTCAATCCTGAACATGTGACCTTTATGACCTTTATTCATTTTCTTAGTTTCGTCCTCTAATTGGATCCTTAAGCCCAATTTTGTAATGTCGCTGGCCTTTAGTCTGTGGTTCCCTCATGAAGCCAGCGGTTTCCTCCAGGTGACCGTTTAGAGTTTACGTCAAAATGGAAGTCGAGGTTAGTCACTGGGCAATCTAGATTATGGCAATGACATCAGGGGTTTTTCTATGAAGTCTCTCAGTAATTGCTGCCCATCTCCTGGAACAAGAATATGCCCAAGGACCAGTGGCTCGTTTACGAATCCTTGGCTTGACATAGACGTTCAGTGCTCTTGTTTGACGGCCGGTATTCAACTCTTGTTTGTTACACCTTCGAAATTAGCTCATGAGGCATTCAATTTTCTCAAAGTATGCTCTGTCCCATGCCACATTTATCTTCACTACTTATGTCAATAATCTGCAGATGACTGAAACTATCGTATTTGATAAATTCTTTTTTCTGACAGGATATGGAGTCCATCATCATTTCGAGTACCATAACCTTTGCATCCACCTATCCTTAGTACATTAGGTACGTCCATTCATGTCTCTATTCTTGCGGACACACTTGGATACTTTCTTGCAGTTCCTGCCAAAACTACTCTTTCTCGACATTACATGCAGTTTGTCGTACAAAGCCTAAAAAGACGTACAACGGGCAGGATGCTGTGTTAACTAGGGTGAAATTCAGCGACATTATTTGGCACGTTAGCACAACCGAAGAAGGGACATCTCTTTAGGCTGCCCATTCCTGCTGATAACCATCCCCCGTATCACAATATCCACTGAGTTGCATGCACTCAGGTAATTTCCGCTCTCCATTTTCTGAGCTCCCTCTCGAGCTCGCCGCTCTACCCAGTCGGATTTTCGATAGCAATGCGCATAATGCTTTAACAACTTACGTCAATGAGCCGCTGGCAGCAGCCTCAATTATGTGAGCCATATGGCCTTTGGAAGTCGCCATAGTCTTACGTACATTACTCTTATTCAGTAGCAACAATGTGGGGCCATTCCTCAACTCTGAAAACTGAAGTTTGCATCCTGAGCGCGCTGCGTGAAACGAAGCTCCAAACTACATGCTCTTCAACGGGCTGGAACTAACAACAGGTGAATTTCAAGTCACTTTTCGGTCAGCAATGAAAGATGTTTCGAAACTACCACATTCTTAGTACTTCTTTCTCTTCTCCTGCCACACTAATATCCTCTTCAGGTTCCCCTTCTCCCTGATACATCCCTAACAGTAGGCTGAGAGTATCCCCCTAGTCAACCGCCAAATGGTGATATATGTGACGAAACTGACAATGATGTCAAATTTTCCGCTCGCATCATTACGATACAGACAATGTTGGAAGATTTCAGAACCCAAATCATCAAGGTAACCCCCAACACGAACTGGAAATTGTGACGGAGATATCCAGGGGTTACCTTGATGTCGAATTCGACAGCTGCGGAACAAGTAAACATTCAGGGATGGAGAGACAAGACTATCATTATAACAATTATTTGGGGATATTATGTCGTGTAATATTAATTATCAGCAGACGCGTTTCGATCCTGCGATCAGGGTCGTCTTCAAAGCAGTAACAAAGCATAAATGGCAACTGTCACTCCATAGTAAGATAGAGAGACCCTTTTAGAAATACAGTTCATTCCAGGGCCTCCAGAGTCATGGAAAAAGATGTTGACGAGTTAACGATGGAGGGTAGCCATCATCTACTTAGTATACAGCCGGCACATTTGTTAAAATATTTAGTGCGTTTAGCAATTTCTATCACCTCACGAATGATTCTAGGAATAAAATGTTTCTCTTCATAAATGACAGAAGTTTTATCAAAAATCATTTGATGGTCATTATGTGTGGCATGATCTGCCACAGCAGACTTCTCTGGCTGGCAAAGATGTAAGTGCCTACGATGTTCTTTAACCCTTGTTGCTACCTTCCTACATGCTTTGCCAACAAAAATCGATCCAGAGGAGCAAGGAATCGTATATATTCCAGCGCAGTTTAACCCAATACGATGTTCGACAGATCGCAAAGAATTACCTATGATGGTATTAGGCTTAAAAATGGTCTTATTATTGTTCTTTCTGAGAATATTGCCAATCCTATCCGTGACAGATTGTACGTATGGAGAGGGGGCCAGACTAAAAGGACGATAATCACGTGACAACCTGTCTTTTGCCTTAGGATGTAGCACTTCGTCAATCTGTTTCCTTGAGTAGCCATTGCTCAGAAATGTTCTGGTTAGGAACTCAAGTTCGCCATTTAATTTACCCTCCTCACAAACCTCCCTTGCTTGGATGATGAGGGTGTTAAGCACAACACGCTTTTGTCAAGGATGGTGATGAGAGGACCCATGAAGATATTTATTAGTATGGGTGGGTTTACGGTAAACCGTATGACCTAAAGTTCCATCTGATTTCTTAGAAACCAAAACATCCAAGAACGGCAAACATCCTCCACGTTCAGTCACCATGGTATATTTAATGTTTGCATGTATGCTATTCAAGTGATCCAAAATACGGATAATGATGTTTCTGGTGGTTTGCGACTGCAGTCTTCTACAGTTCCCTGACTTTTTGACCTTCCTAAGATCCATAAAGACGGAGTTCCCCTTAGACCTATTGTTAACAGTACAGGTTCCTCTACATACAACCTGGCCAAATAACTTGGAGAACTTCTCAAGCCGTACATAGGTAATGAGGCATTCATCAGGAATTCATCGCAGTTTATTGGCATTTTATCCAATCTGCATGTTTCTCCTGGTGATACTCTAGTCAGTTTTGACATTGTGTCTTTGTTCTAGGGTTCCACCCCCTGTGGGTGAGGGCGGTAGAATAACACACACGGTATCCCCTGCCTGTCGTAAGAGGCGACTAGAAGGAACATCAGGGGATCTAAATTTTGGAGCGTGGGTTGGCGACCACGGGACCCTCAACTGAGTCCTGGCATTGCTTCCACTTACTTGTGCAAGGCTCCTCACTTTAATCTATCCTATCCGACCTCTCTTCGTCAACTCTTGCTCTTTTCCGACCCCGACGGTATTACGTATGGGGGCCTAGGGAGTCTTTCATTTTCATGCCCTTCCTGGCCCTTTCTTCCTTTGGCCGATACCTTCATATTTCGACCCCTTCCAATTTTCTCTCTGATTAGTGTTACATAGAGGATGGTAGCCTAGTTGTACTTCCTCTTAAACAGTAATCACCACCACAATCACCAATCACTAGGGCTCCAATCATGGACACCTTGTCTCTGTTGGATAAAACCATTCTGGTGACATTGTTAATCTCTTTTACCTTGTCCTCTCTACCTCATATTTCAGTTTTCATAGCACAATATACGAGGTGTTGCCATGGGATCGCCATTGGCACCAGTCATCACTAATTTCTATATGCAAGATTTTAAAGAGAGTTGTCAATCTAGCACGCTCTAGCCTTCCATCTGGTTGAGATATGATACATACGTTATCTGGCCCCACGGTGAACATGAATTATCGATATATTTGGATCACTTGAGTAGCATACATCCAAACATTAAATTTACCATGGCGGCTGAACGTGCAGGATGTCTGACGTTCTTGGATGTTTTGGTTTCTAAGAAGTCAGATGGAACTTTAGGTCATTCGGTTTACCCCAAACCCACACATACTAATAAATACCTTCGTGGGTCCTCTCATCACCATCCTTACCAACAGTGTGCTGTGTTTAACACCCTGATCAGCCGAGCAAGGGAGGTTTGTGAGGATGATAAATTAAACGGTGAACTTGAGTTCCTAACCAGAACATTTCTGAGCAATGGCTACTCAAGGAAACAGATTGACGAAGTGCTACATCCTAAGGCAAAAGACAGGTTGTCACGTGATTATCGTCCTTTTAGTCTGGCCCCCTCTCCATACGCACAATCTGTCACGGATAGGATTGGCAATATTCTCAGAAAGAACAATAATAAGACCATTTTTAAGCCTAATACCATCATAGGTAATTGTTTGCGATCTGTCGAAGATCGTATTGGGTTAAACTGCGCTGGAATATATACGATTCCTTGCTCCTCTGGAACATGTAGGAAGGTAGCAACAAGGGTTAAAGAACATCGCAGGCACTTACATCTTTACCAGCCAGAGAAATCTGTTGTGGCAGAACATGCCATACATAATGACTATAAAATAATTTTTTATGCAACTTCTGTCGTTTGTAAAGAGAAACATTTTAATCGAAACAGACTTTCAACGTATTAGGTCGTGTTAAGTACATGTAGTACGTGTTGAATAGATGTTAAGTACAGAACAAAAATGGCCAGCCGGACACCAGTGGGATCCGAACCCACAACCTCCCGGTTTCGCGTCGGTTGCTCTACCAATTGAGGTCTTCAACACGTACTACATGTACGTAACACGACCTAATACGTTGAAAGTCTGTTTCGATTACAATGCGCTCGTGAAAATTCAATATTCAGAAACATTTTGTTCCCAGAATCATTCGTAAGGCGAGAGAAATTGCTTAACACCCGAACGTGATGGCTATATACTGAGTAGATGACGGCTACCTTCCATAGTTAACTCGCCAACTTCTTCCTCCGTGACTCTGGAGGCCCTGGAATTAACTATATTCCTAACAGGGTCTCTCTATCTTACTATGGAGTGACAATTTCCATTTATGCTTTGTTACTGCTCTGAAGACGATCCTAGTCGCAGGAACGAAACGCATCACCCAATAATTAATATTACACGATATAATATCCCCAAATAATTATTATAATGCCATTTAGCGGTCGTGAAAGTCTACGTATTAAGAAGACTATTATGTGAAATCGTGACCTGAATCAAAGTACGGAATGGAGAACACGACCTGAACCGAGTAACAGGAGTAAATATAGATCACATCGAGGGAGCACTCTCGCAGATAATTCACAACTTGTTCAGGCTTAAAGGAGGTTTCTTTTATTCAGCGCAGGAATACCTCGAAATTAATAAGTTTTGTATTGATATTCTGAGTTTAAAGGGAGTGAAACTTAGACCCTGTGTGAAACAAGTAAAGGACAGGCTAGATGCAGCTGAGATGTGGTTTTGTAGACCATTTAACCGAACAAGCTGGACTGAAAGGTAAAGTAACACCATAGTGCCAACGGAGGTGAATGAAAATATAATCCTCATCAGAGAAATAGGGAAAAGAAATGTGAAACTACTTGGGTACGTAATGATACGCAACAGTTTCATTTGGAACATCATGGAAGGATCGTTCTTTTAAAAAAGGGAAAAGAAGACCGAGACTTTCGTTCATCAATAACCTCAACTTAATCACGCAAATTAAATTTAGCTCGTAAGCGGGTATGCTATTTTTTTTATTTTTTTTTTGCTATGGGCTTTACGTCGCACCGACACAGATAGGTCTTATGGCGACGATGGGATAGGAAAGGCCTAGGAGTTGGAAGGAAGCGGCCGTGGCCTTAATTAAGGTACAGCCCCAGCATTTGCCTGGTGTGAAAATGGGAAACCACGGAAAACCATTTTCAGGGCTGCCGATAGTGGGATTCGAACCTACTATCTCCCGGATGCAAGCTCACAGCCGCGCGCCTCTACGCGCACGGCCAACTCAAGCGGGTATGAAAATGCTGTCGATTTGTATAGAAAGTTGGCTGTAATAACAAATCACAGGCTTTAGTAAACTATGATGATGACGATGATAATATATATTCCTCAGAAGCTATAAGTTATGTTCCTTGGCAATGTGTCTTGTATGTACATTTGCTTTATGAACATGTACACTTTTTGATTTCGTTCGAATGATGACCCGTAAATTCACCTGGGTATGGTAAGCTCTACATTTACATTCTGATTACAGAAATGTGCATGCATTAGTCGAAAGTCTTTGGGATTATAAGGATGACAGGAATACAGCAGGAAGAATGAGAACAGTAAGCACAAGAAGTACAGGGCTGTTAGAGAAGTTCCGTAGATGAAATGCACTAGGTCAGATACGAGGAGATAACGAAGGCTAGAAACTGCACAAGGAGGTGGATGACAGAGCACCATTTACCTAGAGACAAACAGGGGTGTGAAAACCTTCTGTTGACTGATGACCAAAAGAAAATATTAGCCCTAGAAAGGACGACTCTTTTAAATACAAGTGGTCAGGTAGCTCCTATTTTGTACTTACCCTAATTAGTGCGATGTCATTAAGATATTCATTTGCGTCATACTCCTCATGTATAATAAAATCCTTACACGGAATGTGATGAGGAGATCCTTTGGTAGGATAAACCCGAAGAGAACGGAATTCTTCAGAACCTCTAACAATGAGAAATATTATTAGAATTAATTTTAAATAGAAACTCTCGATAATGATAATTGTATTCATAAAATGAATGCATAAACATACGAAAGATAGAGACATCGTGCTCCTGTTAGCACCCAGTGTTCGCTGATCACTGATCCCGCACATACGTATGAAAGGTGCAGAGACCCGTTCCAAAAATTTTGCCGAATGTATACCTGAAATGAAGAAACAATGCGTGTTACCCTCGATATTTTACCTTTCCAATGGCTCAGAACATAAACAAAATACCGTGGCTCATAAACATGGTATAAGAATGAAGCACCTCCGATGAGCTTCGAACTCACCCCGGTATCGAAGTCTCATTTCCCCTACTAGAATAGCACGCTAGCTAAGTCGGTAGAACATTACGGGTCTGAATGGACCGTCCGATATGGCGATAATCTTCTAAGAATCTCTATAGTAGGGGAATATTAATTATGAGAGGAATACTAGTTCAATAGTAATGGTAAGATAAACTATGTTATATAAAAATCAATCAATCAATACTGATCTGCATTTAGGGCAGTCGCCCAGGTGGCAGATTCCCTATATGTTGTTTTCCTAGGCTTTTCCTAAATGATTTCAAAGAAATTGAAAATTTATTGAACATCTCCCTTGGTAAGTTATTCCAATCCCTAACTCCCCTTCCTATAAATGAATATTTACCCCAGTTTGTCCCCTTGAATTCCAACTTTATATTCATATTGTGATCATTCCTACTTTTATAAACGCCACTCAGACTAATTCGTCTGCTAATGTCATTCCACGCAATCTCTCCGCTGACAGCTCGGAACATACCACTTAGTCGAGCAGCTCTTCTTCTTTCTCTCAGTTCCTCCCAGCCCAAACTTTTCAACATTTTTGTAACGCTACACTTTTGTCGGAAATCACCCAGAACAAATCGAGCTGCTTTTCTTCGGATTTTTCCAGTTCTGAATCAGGTAATCCTGGTGAGGGTCCCATACACTGGAACCATACTCTAGTTGGGGTCTTACCAGAGACTTATATGCCCTCTCCTTTACATCCTTAGTACAACCACTAAACACCCTCATAACCATGTGCAGAGATCTTTATCCTTTTTTTACAATCCCATTTATGTGATTACCCCAATGAGAATCGTTCCTTATATTAACACCTAGATACTTACAATGATCCCCAAAAGGATCTTTCACCCCATCAACAAAAACTGAGAGGTCTTTTCCTATTTATGGAACTCACAACCTGACTTTTAATCCCCTTTATCAACATATCATTGCCTGCTGTCCATCTCACAACATTTTCGAGGTCACGTTGCAGTTGCTCACAATCTTGTAACTTATTTATTACTCTATAGAGAATCCGCAAAAAGCCTTACCTCTGATTCCACTCCATTACTCATATAATTTATTTATAATATAAGAAAATATAAAGGTCCGATAATACTGCCTTGAGGAATTCCCCTCTTAATTTTTACAAGGTCAGATAAAGCTTCACCTACTCTAATTTTCTGAGATCTATTTTCTAGAAATATAGCAACCCATTCAGTCACTCTTTTGTCTAGTTCAATTGCACTCATTTTTGCCAGTAGTCTCCCACGATCCACCCTATCAAATGCTTTAGACAGGTCAATCGCGATACAGTCCATTTGTCCTCCTGAATCCAAGATACCTGCTATACCTTGCTGGAATCCTACAAGTTGAGCTTCAGTGGAATAACCTTTCCTAAAACCGAACTGCCTTCTATCGAACCAGTTATTAATTTCACAAATATGTCTGATATAATCAGAAAGAATGCCTTCCCAAAGCTTACATACAATGCATGTCAAACTTACTGGCCTATAATTTTCAGCTTTATGTATGTACACAGGGGCAACTATAGCAACTCTCCATTCGTCTGATATAGTTCCTCCGACCAAACAATAATCAAATAAGTACTCCAGATATGGTACTATATCCCAACCCATTGTCTTCAGTATATCTCCGGAAATCTTATCAATTCCAGACGCTTTTATAGTTTTCAACTTTTGTATCTTATTGTAAATGTCATTGTTATCATATATGTAAATTTTAATACTTCTTTAGCCTTACTCTCCTCCTCTATCTGGACATTATCCTTGAAACCAACAATCTTTACATACTGAAGATCCTCACATACACACTCCCCTTGTTCATTAATTATTCCTGGACTGTCCTTCTTGGAACCTGTTTCTGTCTTAAAATACCTATACACACCCTTCCATTTTTCACTAAAATTTGCATGACTGCCAAATATGCTTGCCATGATGTTATCCTTAGCTGCCTTCTTTGCTAGATTCAATTTTCTAGTTAGTTTTTTCAATTTCTCCTTAGTTCCACACCCATGTCTAAATATATTTCTTTCCAGTCTGCACCTCCTTCTTAGTCTCTTCACCTCTCTATTATAATAAGGTGGCTCTTTACCATTCCTTACCTCCCTAAAAGATACAAACCTGTTTTCGCATTCCTCAACAATTTCTTTAAACCCCTCCCAGAGTATGTTTACATTTTTATTTACTGTTTTCCACCGATCATAGTTACTTTTTATAAACTGCCTCATGCCTACTTTATCAGCCATATGGAACTGCCTAATAGTCCTACTTTTAAGACCTTCCTTTCTATCACAATTATTTTAACTACCACAAAAACAGCTTCATGATCACTAATACCATCTATTACTTCAGTTTCCCTATAGAGCTCATCTGCTTTTATCAGCACCACAGCCAGGATATTTTTCCCTCTAGCTGGTTCCATCACTTTCTGAATCAGCTGTCCTTCCCATATTAACTTGTTTGCCATTTGTTGGTCATGCTTCCTGTCGTTCGCATTTCCTTCCCAATTGACAACTGGTAAATTTAGATCTCCCGCTACAATCACATTTCTTTCCATGTAGTTTCCTCCATAGCTGATTAACTTATCAAATAATTCTGAATCCGTGTCAGTGCTACCCTTTCCCGGTCTGTACACTCCAAATATATCAAGTTGCCTATTATCTTTAGAAATGAGCCTTACACCTAGAATTCCATGTGTCACATCTTTAATTTTTCGTAGATTACAAATTCCTCTTTCACGAGAATGAATACTCCCCCTCCTACCATTCCTATCCTATCTCAACGATACACACTCCAGTTCAGTGAGAAGATGTCTGCATCCATTATATCATTTCTCAGCCATGATTCAACTCCTATTACAATATCTGGTAAATATATATCTATTAAATTACTCTATTCTATTCCTTTCTTTACAATACTTCTGCAGTTCAACACTAACAATTGTATGTCATCCCTACTTGATTTCCAGTTCCCTGTTCCCTTATCACCGCTCCCTAAGCCACCCCGTTTCCCTGAATGTACCTCCCTATTACCCTTCCGAACAAATTTCCTAACTTATACGTACCACTGCGGTTTAAGTGAAAGCCATCTGAGCGCAGATCCCTGTCTCCCACCCACCCATTAGGATCTAGAAATTTCACTCCCAATTTCCCACATACCCACTCCATAGTCTAATTTAAATCCCCAATCACCCTCCAGTCAGTATCCCTCCTACACAATATTCCACAAATAATAATCTCCGCTTTCTTAAACTTCACCCGTGCTGCATTTACCAGGTCCCACACATCTCCAACTATGTTGGTACTTATATCAGCTTGTCTTAAGTTGTTGGTACCAATATGAAACACTACCACCTTCTCCTTCCCCTCCTCACTCTCTTCTACTTTCCTCAACATCTGCCTCAACCTAATTCCTGGATAACATTCTACCATGGTTCCCTTTCCTCCACACACTTTCCCCACATGTCTAACAATGGAATCCCCCATGACCAGAGCCTCAATCCTACCCACCCCATTTCATCCCCTCCCCTCCTGGTCAACCCTATCTTTCCTGATAGCTGCAGAAGCTACTTCCTCCTCCCTTTTCTCCTTCCCATGACCCTGTTCCACCTGTCTTTTCCTGTCCTCTACTCTACATTTCCCTTCCTCCTACTTCCACACATCTCAGCAACAGTTCCTTGGCCCTCGTCTTCCTTCTGTTGTTCTACCTGGAGTGACTCGTACCGATTTCGCACAGACACGTGTCCTGAATTTTGATCCTGAATAGAGCCCTTAGCCTGCAATCTCCTTCCCCTAGAATATTAGACCACCTGTCTTCTACAATTGCCCCCTTTCCTTCCCCTCCCTCTTGTACACCTACTGTAACCTGTACATTGTTTGAGGGAGTCCTATCTGCCTTCCTGTCTTCTGTGAGAACCCTAATTATCTCCCTCAAACTCTCCAACTCCTCTCTCATTCCCCTCAATGCCTCGCCACACCCACACTTATTTGCAAAAAATAAATGAACGGAAGGATATATTGCCTGGGATAGTACACAAAGATCATACAATAATAAGGTAATTAATATATGACTACACTACAATACTACTTAGTCATACTCTATTTTTATCCTACAACCCCCAACAGGATAAAAACTGCTGTTAATTACTGAATATCGAAAGGAATACACAAGAACTACACAATTCCAAACTGCAATTAAGCCTATCCTAATTACTACAACAGAATTTTAGTAAGAGTTTCTACGGATACCTCTACTACACCAGTACTACACAAATATTTTACAATAACAAAATAAGCACACTGAATTCTGATAGGATATTAGGCTACTCGAATACTACTGTACAGTACACTACAGTAATTTTAAACTACTTTCAGACGTATCCTAATTACAATACCGGTACCATATGTCACTACTAAGCGCAAACAGAAATTAAATTTTGCAAGAACTACTGTAGTCAAAGATTACCAACAAAGCTAAATGCTTAGACAAATTATACTAGCCAACATGATTTTGCTTTAACATAGAAAATATGTAATTCTTATGGAAATCGCTGCCCTGATTCCGAAAATGATGCTATTTTTTTCCTATCACGTCTAGTTTTGACGCAATTCAGTGTTTTAATATCTGCATGAATTCGTAAGATGTAATATTGAGAGATGTTCTCGCGCATCTTCTTTTAGAATACAATTATGTGATTTGATTTGTTATTGTTTGCATTTTATTATAGGTTTATTGCTGTCTAAATTTTCATTTTGTACTTGGGGATTTGCTGGTAAATTCATAACAAACTCCCACAGATACGCAATAGACCGCGAGGTATGTATGTTTGAAGATAAGACAGTTGAGAGTTTGTCTTTCATCTTAGACCACTTGAATAAACAGGCGTATTAAGAGCCCCAGCCCTTATGCAATGTTTATGGTGGACTGATAAAGCAGTTTCCTTTCAAAGATAAAAGTCCGAAAGTATTATACTCAAGAAGATGAACTTGTATTTTGTACGGATGTTTCAAATCTTCTACGTCGATTCGGAGAGAAAGAGTATGATCCTAGTTACTGCCGTGTTTTTATTGACTCTTCTAAAATAAGTTGAAAGGCTGTTTTGCTTCACAGTACAAATGTTATGGCATCCGTCCACTTGCACACTCCACAAAAATGTCTGAAACATACGAGACCTTAAAGTTGGTGCTTGAAAAAGTTAAATATCATGAATATGGGTGGCAATTTTGCTGTGATTTGAAGATCATTGGATTGTTGCTGGGACAACAAAAAGGCTGTACAAAATTTCCCTGTTTCCTATGCAATTGGGATAGCAGAGCACAGGATAAACATTGGGATACAGTGAATTGGAAAGAAAGGAAAAAACTACAACCAGAATCCAAAAATGTCTTGAATGTAAGTCTTATAGACCGTGAAAAAATTCTACTTCCACCCTTGCACATGAAATTTGGATTGATGAAACTGTATATCGAGGCATTAGATAAAAGTAGCCTATGCTCCCAATATTTATCGACTAAATTTCCCTCATTATTAGATGCAGAATCAAAGAAGGTGTATTTTGATGGACCACAGATTCGTAAACAGATGAAGGATAAAATTCTCACAGACACGATGACCAAAATTGAGAAAGAGGCATGGAACGCATTCAAAGATGTAGTGACTAAAATCCTTGGCAACATTAAGGACCCTCAATAAAAATAAATTGTAAGGAAAATGTTGGTAAAGTTTAAGGAACTCGGTGGTAATATGAGCCTTATAAGCTTCATTTCTTAGCTTCGCATCTGGATTATTTCCCTATAAATTTAGGAGCAGTCAGTGAAGAACAAGGTGAAAGGTTTCACCAGGATCTCAAAGATGCAGAACGACGCTATCAGGGACGTTGGGATGTGAATATGACGGCCGATTACTGTTGGTTGATTGCACGAGACGACCCTTCTAGAGATCATTCAAGAACTTCAAAAACCCGGAGATTCCACGGAAAACGGGAAAAGACCGAGGTGTGAATCTAACCTGCATGTAATATACGTAACAAAACTATGTATGTTTAACCATGTAATTTTTATTCAAGGTACGGTTATATTAATTTAAAAGCAACTGCACAGTCGAAACTAAATAGGCGCTTTATGTTTCAGTTTCACGAATTTCAATATACATTAAAAATATAATACATACTATCTACTTACTTACAAAGCAGCATTTATGTGTATTCAATGCATAAAAAAATATGATTACGTTTTGCAAGCTGAAAGTTACATTAATATATCAAATTTAATCAGTACTAAGTATCAACAATTTTACGTAAGAACAAAATAATATTTTGTAAAATTGCCACCAAACCAGACGTGATTCGCCAAAACTAATTTTTCTCGAATTCTGCGTTAATAAATTCATAAAACCCACCTAGTTTCGTTTTTACCGCACAAAAAAGTTTTATTTTGTAGGCTAGTGTTATTATTAGTACTACGCTCTAATAGATACACACGAAAGATAACACATGGATATAGCAGGCAAGATACGGCACTATCTAAATATACTGTATCTACACTACAATTTTCAGCTGAAGTGTGCTTATATGAACATTTACCGCTCGTGGATTAGTATTATTCTCCCTACTACGCGGGACGGAGAATAAAAGTGTCCTTAAATGCTGAGAATAATAGGTTGTCTACTATCATTTCTGTCAAAACCACGCCGGGGGCTTGAAGTGCAAGAGGGTATTATTGGGATATAGGAATTTGATTATTAACTTTTAATCGATGAATAAACGAAGGTGGAAAGTACAAAGTATGCAGGGAACTAAGACTATAAAATAATGGGAATAATGAACCAGCTGACTTTGTATTTATTTACACAACTATCATGTGCATGTAGCAACAATCGTCATCAATCCAAAAAACTGTTAAGTACCGTAATTATCCAGTGAAATTACCGTGAATTCTCTTTAACTTCTCTTTAAATCGATGTTTACAGGCTTATCGTGTTATTTGATGTAATAAATTATTACCTTCGTGATAGTTTGAACGAATATCTGTACGAAATATCGGAAAAGTAGCGGCGGAAATTACAATGATTTACAACTCCTTATGATAATCTGCCTTTGTAAGTATTATACCAAAGAACCTACAGATATTTAAAAATATTGTTTCAAAAGTTAATATTATTACCTAAAGTATTTCCTAAACCTAAATTCGAAACAAAGTACACCTAGCCAGCCTACTTAACCTCGAAAACGTAATCTACTGAACACCAAATGAATTACTTCTTATAACATTCAAATAAATAACACTACTCCCAATTTCTACCAACAAGCACTGAACACCAATATATAAATAGCACTAAATGGAACACGCACACAAAAAATTTAAATAATTTTGATAGGTTTTAACTACTTTTTCACTATGACAATGCAAGAGCTCTCTCAACAGCCGACCGTTCACAAGGGTTTATATGGTACTTCTTACAAGGGTTTATATGGTACTTCTATGGTACTACAATTTTACTATACTAGTGAAACACATCTTATTCACATGGATATGCCATACAATACACTTTATAAATACTATTTAGAGTGATCTTGACATTTTAAATGTTTGGTAGTCTCTTTCTACACTTCATTCTACGTTCAATTATTTCAATCTTAAAGAGTCGTTTCCTCTTGAATTAGTTACCTTTTGCACTTGCATCTAGCACAGTGCGCATTGCCTATCACGGTTATACATATTTAATTAGTATGGGCATACTCTGCTATAATTCTGTTTATCTGTCGAGAATCAATATATTCAAATTATACCGAGTTACGATATCCTAACATCAGATGAACTGAAGTAAATTGTATGTTTCTATGACTACATTTCCAAATATTTTAAGGTCGTATCACGTCATTTCCCTAAATTAATCACTGCTGAATATGCAATATAATACACAGGCTCTTTTCATTGGGATTCTAGCAAATACCTAACATGACATTATATACTATGCTGCACTTCTCTGTACGAACAATTGAGCAACTTCAAACATCCAATATCTCATGAATACAAAATTTGCACTTCCTGTAATAAACAGACAAAACATATGCACTTTAAATACACCAGATATAATTGCAGGGAATTCACTCCATCTGTCGCTAGTAACAGCGAGCACCAACTTTCACTGTATCCCAGGAATGAACCCGGGTCTCCTGAGACATGGAATATGTTAACCTATAACCCTATGCGTTCTGAATGGTTAAAGAAGAAATTGGTGGGATCGCTCATCTCAGAACACTGGAGCTTAATCAACGGTGTTAATAATAAATGGTAGCTTTTAAACATTGTTTCGAGGGAAATACGACAGATATTACTCCTTTACCCTTCACAAACAGAGCGAGCGCTCGGCCCGTCTCGTTCCTTTGCCAGGTAACATAAATCACGCCAGCTGTGACCTGGTTCACTTATCTATGGAGCGGCATGCACTTCGCGCTAATCAGTTTAACTCGAAAGGAGTTGCATTTACATTTCACAATACGACGTCCAAGCTACAGCCTGTCTCATTCCCCTCGATACGCCGAAAACAAGCCACCTTGAAGGTGAATCTATTGCATGGGTCAAGTTATTCCAAGCACTCCCGAGCTAAATGCGCATGCAATGTATATTCCAATTTCATGTCTCGTTCGTTGTCTCCGACGTCTTAAACTCTAAACGGGGTTTCCTATCTCATTATGTGGGGTGTCCAATCAACAAACTGAAAAAGCTTGTGATGACTCCTGTTAGCTTGTGAATCGGTGATGATCTGAGTCATTTATACAAAATATTTATTTCCAATTATTTTACGACACTTCGCACTTAGTTAATCTAAGGTTCTTAAACCTACGTCATGCATTATAAACCCTTATACATAAGCAGAAAAGAAATATGGTTGCCTCAACCATGAAGAATTATCTCCTATAAAAACCCATCAAATAAAATGCTGTCATTCCGCTGAAATAGCATATTAGCGACCTATGTTATATCTACATACAAAATTACTTTTTGTATTTTCATTATGATACGATATTCATATAATAATAATAATAGTTTAAAATGTACTTATCCTTCAGCAATCACGAACACAGCTTTACAGGAGGGCACACCCATATATTTACTCGGTCTTCATGATGTCCAAAGCGATGTGAAGTCCTTTGATGACCAAATGATGAGTCATGAATATGACGGCTTGATCTCGTGCGAAGTTCCAGACGATCTCTGCTATACAATGCGAAATTTTGTGGTGGGGGGCAGCTCGTTCTCTCTGCTATACAAGGCGAAATTCCGGCAGACAGCTAGATATCTCGTTCACTCCGAAGTTCTTGTGTACTCCTTATGTACATAAGGGGAAGTTGTTTCATGTGAATGCGTTGGTTTATATCACATATCACAGATTAAATATGTGGTTGGATCTGCTCAATGACACGAGCAGCCCAGCCTATTGACGGTTATGTCTCTGAAGCCCGACATTATTTCCTCCTCGCCTACCTATTCTTCTTACTGACAGTTACTCTAGGCCCTGAAGTTTCACTGGTTCACTTGGAAATGTCGCTGGATACGCTACTAATATGTTAAGAGTCGCGTACTACATAACAATAATTCAGGCATACTCCACTGCACTTAGTCATATGTAGGTCGAGCTCTTCACAGCGTTAGGGATTTATTTGACGAGGCACTACCCTTATACACTGCCGACAATGGGCCGTTCATTCGCTTCCCTAAATATTTCACGTCCGTTTCTGATACATATTCTCCACGCACTTAGCTAAATACTTGCCTATTTATGTTAATTGAACCGTACTACTTTATCCATGTATGAGGCTCGATGCACGACCTCCTCGTCACACGGACAACGGTCATCACGGTTTCGTACTGTTTCTACTAAATTTGTTAGCGGCACACTGTGTCCTACACTGTAAACATAAATAGCTTAATCAGATCGTGGTTACTTCCACTTACACTGTAGTGTACTGTTCGCACTTCAGAATGGTTCCTTCACAAAGAAATCACGCACAAGTCACGACGAACTGGTAACGAACTGATGACGAACTGAAAATGAACTGGTGGTGTCTGTTTCGCAGCTCCGTAAGATATAGGCAAGATACCCTGAAGCCGGCAGAGGGAGAAAAACACGCCTCTTTCTCAAAACGCACTCCGGTAATACGTAACGTACAGTAACGAACGGGGTATCAAGTTGTAGCTGCTGTACTCCCATTTTCACTGAGTGAATCTTATTAAAATAGCTTCGTGGATTCACGAGCAATCTTACAAGCGTCTTTTGGTCTCTGTCGATGGATGGTGACGAGTGCTAGTGGAATCCTTGAGCTCGTTACCATGGTCAAGACCCAACATCTGGTAATCAGTAATGCGCACTCTTGTTACGGCGTAATTACCGTTCTTTCGGTTATGTAGAGCACTTCTCAGCTTCATAATTATTTGTAAAATTCTTTGATTCAAATGAATGTTTGCACGTGACTATCCGTTGAGTACTGTTGGATTTGTATTAATTGTCTTGTGAAAAACAATTGAACTCGGCGAGTTGGCAGTGGTGAATGGATGAGGGAAATACGGTATAATGTTAATTCTTACATTGGATATCCTCCATGAGCTCTGCAAGTGACTTAGATTCTCAGTCACGTGATAATGCGTCTCTTTTCATCTCGCTCGCGGTTGGAGTGAGAAAACTTCAAGTACCAGCGCTCCTGCAATGCCCCGCTGCTAATTACTAACAACTAGAGTTGGGTCGCGCGAGTCAGCGTACTGTCATTCGTGTCCCGGAACGGGTGAAAGAATCCTAACTTGGACAATTTTTAACGTAAAATGACGCGGAAAACGGCATAATACATCTCCTGAGTATCATGACATACGTTGTGAACGGTCACGATATGTAGAGGAAACAAACACATGCCGTAAGTCAAGTCATGATAGAAGATAATCATTACTGGAATATAAAATAAACTTCTTCCAGAAGTTCCATACGCAAACTCGCGAAACACAATTCGTGACCTTGGATATATCGCATTCGCTGCGTCAAGGATGGAAGTTTCGTTTTAACGTTGTTTGCTTTGAATTGTCCCGCGCCTTGGCCAGAACGCTCTAAATTCGTTGTTTGTGTCGTAGGAGGGAACTTCATTGAAGAATCTGTAGATATAGACTCCGAGCTCTTCACCTATATGTGTGAACACTTAGGCCATGAAGGTATATAAAAGTACTTTATCTGCTAACTCACATTATTTTCACAATACTCTGCTAATTGGAGTTCCCATGCAGTTTCCCAATCATCAGTCATCAATGATCTGTCCCTATCTGCAACTTTCTTAAACGTTTTCAAAGAAGTTGAATTTTTTCCAACATTACCCTTGATGATGTATTCAATCCTAGTCTTTGTATACCGCGTGGCATCAGCTTCTGTAGTGCAGATCCTCTGAAGCGGGGCCGCCCACCAATTTCACAGTACAGACATTTAAGATGCCTCGTACGGATGCCTGCAAATAGTTTCTCATTTCACACAGTCCCGCTGAGCTGCGTGACGGTATTTCAGAAGGTCTAAAACAGAACATTTGTTGATGCCAGCCAATCAATCAATCAATCAATCAATCAATCAATCAATCAATCAATCAATCAATCAATCAATCAATCAATCAATCAATCAATCAATCAATCAATCAATCAATCAATCAATCAATCATAATAGATCTGAATGTGGTACTGTTGCTCAGGTGTCAGATTCCTTATCAGTTGTTTACCTGGACTTTTTTTAATGATTTCGAGTAACTCCGAAATTTATCGAAGATTTTCCATCATACATGATTGCATTCTGTAAACTGGTTCCCCGTCTTTCCATCTGCTGTATAATACTATTTCTGTGAATATTGAATTTTCAAGACCACATTGTAATAGAAACCGACTTTCAACCTATTAGGTCGTGTTACGTACATTTAGTAGGTGTTGAAGTGATGTTAAGTACAGATCAAAAATGGCCAACCAGACACAAGTGGGATCCGAACCCATAACTTCCCCATTTCGCGTCGGTCGCTCTACCAATTGAGCTACGGTAGGCCATCGTTGTTCTGTTGGAAATGATGTAAGCCTCAGTTCTGGCACAACTGTCATCACGCGAAATCGGGAGGTTGTGGATTCGGATCCCACTGGTGTCTGGTTGGCCATTTTAGTTCTGTACTTAACATCTCTTCAACAAGTACTAAAGACGACCTAATAGGTTGGAAGTACGTTTCGAATACTATTTCTCTTTATAGTTCCTCATCATTTATTTGCTTAGTACTTGTTTATTCTGTTCGTGCTCTAGCGAATCTTCACCCTCATATTAATTAACCACATGATATGTTTGTGGCGAAACTACGTCATCCCTCCGCCACAGGAACCTAGAGCGCAGCAGCTGGACCTCGTCACACTAGGCAGCGCCAGTGAAAGCTTGTAGACTGCCCATCTCCTTTATGATTTCCATGGCAGCATAATCAAAACAAGATATAGTAAACAAATACATCGAGTGCCTTTCTACATATTGTTATCTATGGACGGTATTGTAGGAAACAACAAGAGTTCCGTACAGAATAAACGGGCAGTTCTATTCAAATGTTGTGTTTACTGTAGCTGGCAAGTCAGGAAGCGTAATGTTCCCCACATTTGATACAGTGATACTGTTTTCTACATAAAGTCGGTGTTATTCACACGCTAGTTACCGCCGTCGCTATGGAGCAATTACAACAGCACCTACACCAATTACGAGAGCACAATCGCCTCCTACAACAGGAACTTCAACAGCAAACGCCGCAATCACCACCCTCAGAGGTTAGTACTGAAGGGAATCGCGTTGGAGTTAAGTTACCTGTATTCTGGCCAGACAAGCCGGCGCTATGGTTCGCTCAGACAGAAGCGCTATTCAATGCATCCGGTATCACGCAATACGCAACAAAATACGCGTACATTGTTTCCCAGCTGGACAGTCGCTATGCCGCGGAAGTTGAAAATATTATTACCAACCCTCCGGCTCAAAATACATACTCGTATCTGCGTACCGAACTCATTCGTCGTCTTTCCCTATCGGAAGAGCAACGCGTTCGTGAACAGCTCATGGAGGAAGAGCTCGGTGACCGAAAGCCATCCCAGTTCTGACGACACCTTAAGTCGCTCGCGGGCAGCAGACAAGTACAATATAACCTCTTAATGCAGTTATGGAAACAGCGCCTGCCATCACAAGTACAGGCCATTATACAAACACAGAGTGAGATGCCGCTAGATAAGGTTGCCGTCCTGGCTGACAAAATTCTCCCGCCACTGTTCACGCCGTAAGTACACCACCAGTTAGTGAGGTGAGCCAGCTCTCGAAGAGGATAGATGAACTCTCACACCAGACGGCAGCACTGCAAACTTCCTTCCGCGCACGCACTCGACTCTCATTCCCGTGATCGGCCAAGCCGTCCTAGCAACAGCCGCAGGTCTCATCAACAGCCGGTGCACAACGTGTCTGCTTGTACTTTCGCCGCTTCCGCGAAAAGGCACAGAAATTCGAATCACCTTGCAGCTTCCCGTCAAACACCAACGGCAATTAGTGACGGTGGTAAATGGTTGCCCAACACATGGAAACCGCCTCTTTATCACGAAGAAGAGCAGTAAACATCAATTTCTGATCAGCACTGGGTCGGATTTGCGTTGCTTCCCGCATAAATTCCTGAAGGGGCGTCGCCATCAGACCAGTTATGAACTCGTAGCTGCCAATAGTTCCACAATCCATACATACGGGACTCTGCCCATGAAACTGAACCTCGGACTCCGACGAGAAATTTCATGGAAATCTGTTGTTGCTGCCGTCGCATTTCCCATCATAGGATCAGACTTCCTCGCCTATTACCATCTTCTGCCAGACTGTCGTAACAAACGCTTGGTCGACGGCATCACAGGCTTATCAGTAAACGACCACACTGCTAACTCTCTACAGCCCAGTGTAAAGGCTCTCAATGTACCGACTAGGTTTCATAAAATTTTAAAGTAATTTCCCGACCTCACTCGTCTATCTGGAGCCCCACGAGAAGTACGCCATCCGCACCACACCAGGACCACCTGTCTCCTGCCGTGCTCGTCGTCTCGCCCCCGATCGTCTCCATATCGCTAAGAAGGAGTTTGATGCCATTCTTCTGCAAGGTACAGCACGACGCTCTGAGGGTCCTTGCTTGCCACCGCTCCGTTTGGTACCGAAGGAGGACGAAGGTTGGCGGCCCTGTGGAGATTATCGACCTAGTGAAGGCCTACACTTAGATTCCTGTGAACCCAAGTGACATTCCGAAGACCGCAATCATAACGCTTTGGGTTTCCTTTAATGACCTTCGGACTACGCAATGCTGGTCAAACCTTTCAAAGATTCATAGACGAAGTATTATCAGCTCTGGATTTCGCGTACGTCGACGACATCTTGGTCTTCTCTAAGAATCCCGAAGAATACAGGCGCCACCTGCGAGATCTCTTCCACCGCCTCTGTGAGTATGGCATACTGATTAACGCTACCAGGAGTGTCTTAGCATCTCCAAGAGTCACCTTCATCGGATACGAAGTCTCCGCTGCAGGAGCACGACCCAGCCGGAGCGCATCACAGCTCTGCAGAATTTTGCTCTCCCGAAAACTGCACGAGATCTCAGACGTTTCCTGCGAATTATCAATTTCTATCGCCGTTTCCTTCCTACTGCATTCCAGTACTTGCCACCACTCCACGCAGCTGTATCCAATTTACGCGGCTCTAAACAGGTACACTGGAAGTAGTATAAGTCAGGGGTTCTTCAGCCGCCACTGCCGCAGGTCCTCCGCAGAGGCCTCCGCCGCATTGAACTTAGGCAAGCTTATTCCTATGCTAGTTAAAAGAGAGAGCCTAACATCACATCCGCCATCTTGGAGGGGCTTAAGGGCTTACCCTAACTTATGACGCGTAAGAGAGCAAGCCTAACCTCATAGAGGGGACTAAGCTGAGTTTTACAGCCGGATGCCCTTCCTGACGCCTAAGAGAGCGAGCTTAACTTTACATCCACCATCTTGGTGGGGCTTATTCTTACTTTTCACGCACAAGAAAGCAAGCTTAACCTTATGGAAGGACCAAAGTTCAGTTTTACAGCCGGATGCACTTCCTGCGCCTAAGAGTGACAGCCTAACCTCACACCCACTATCTTGGAGGGGCTTAATCTTAACTTATATGCACAGGACAGCAAGCCTAAACTCAATTTTACGGCCGGATGCCCTTCTTGACGCCTAAGAGATTGAGCTTAACATTTCATCCGCCATCTTGGAGGAACTTAACCTAACTTTTGACGCGTAAGAGACCAAGCCTAACCTCAAGCAGGGTCCTAACCTCAGTTTTACAGCCGGGTGCCTTTCCTGACGCCTAAGAGTGTAAGCCTAACATCACACCCACTAACTTGGAGGAGCTTAATCTTACTTTTTACGCACAAGATGGCAAGCCTAACCTCGTGGAGGTGCCTAACCTTAGTTTTAGGGCCGAATGCATTTCCTGGTGCCTGAGAGATCGAGCTTAACCTTTTATCCGCCATCTTGGAGGGGCATAACCTAACTTTTTACGCGAAAGACAGCAAGCCTAACCTCATGGGGAGCTTAACCTGAGTTTTACGGCCGGATACCCTTCCTGACACCTAAGAGAGTGAGCTTAACTTTTCAGACGCTCTCTTGGAGGGGCTTAACACAACTTTTTACACGCAAAACAGTGAGCCTTACATCATGGAAGAGTCATACCTCAATTGTACTCCCGGTTGCCCTTCTCGGCGCCAACTGAACAAGATGGCGGCTATACACAGCACCTTATGAGACACCTTAAGGGCGCTTGCGCAAGATGGCTGCTGCTCTTAGGAGACGGCCTAAGGACGCTTGCGCAAGATGGCTGCTATACATAGGCTTTTAGGAGACGCCCTAGGGACGCTTGCAAAAAATGGTGGCTATCTAATACTACAAGAAGGCGACTATAAACGGCTTCTTATAAAACGGCCTAGGGGTGCTTGCGCAAGATGGTGGCTATACATAGGCTCTTAATAGACGCCGTAGGGCCGCTTGCGCAAGATGACGAATACCTAATTCTACAAGATGGCGGGTATACATGGGCTCTTATGAGACGGCCAAAGATGATTGCACAAGACGGCGACTATACATGGACTCCTTTGGAGCTATAGAGGCTTGTGTAAGATGGAAGATATACACAGGCCTATATGGAGATGGCTAGCTTAGAGGCTACTGTGCAAGTTGGCGGCTATACACCGGCTCTTATGAGGCTAACTCTTAGAAACTGGGCAAGTGCAAAATCGCGGCTACACGTAGGCTCTTCCATGAGGTTAGGCTGCAGTCTTGGGTGTAAAAAGTTAAGTTAAGACCATCCAAGATGGCGGATGGAAGGTTAAACACGCTCTCTTAGGCGTCAGGTAGGGCATCCGGTCGTAAATCTGAGGTTGGGCGCCTCCATGAGGTTAGGCTTCCTGTCTTGTGCGTAAGCGTAAGGTTAAGCCCCTCCAAGGTAGCGGGTGTGAGGTTAGGCTCACACTCTTTTGCGGCAGGAAGTTTATCCGGCTGTGAAACTGAGGTTAGGCTCCTCCATGAGGTTAGGCTTGCTGTCTTGTGTTTAAGAAGTAAGGTTAAGCCTCTCCATGATAGCGGATGTGAGGTTAGGCTCGCACTCTTTGCCATCAGGAAGGGCATCCGGCTGTAAAACAGAGGTTAGGCCCCTCCATGAAGTTAGGCTTGCTCTCTTATGCGTCAACAATTAGGTTAAGCCCCTCCAAGATAGCAGATGTGAGGTTAGGCTCCCACTCTTAGGCGTCAGGAAGGGCATTCTGCTGTAAATCTGAGGTTAGGCACTCCATGAGGTTAGGATTGCTCTTTTGCGCGTCAAAAGTTAGGTTAAGCCCTTTCAAGATGGCGGATGTGAAGTCAGGCTCGCTCTCTTAACCAGCATAGCAATAAGCTTGCCTTAAATCAATGCGGCGGAGCCCTCTGCGGAGGACCTGCGGCGGTGACGGCTGCAGAACCCCTGATTTATACTACTACTGGACACCTGAAATGGAACGCATCTTTGCCGCCTGTAAAGATAGCCTCGCTCGAGCTACGCTCTTAACGCATGCTGATCCACACGCAGCATTGGGATTGTTCATAGATGCATCTAACAGCGTAATTGGAGCTAGCCTGGCAGCCTCTAGCCTTCTTCTCTAGGAAGCTGTCTCCGATACAAGCCAAATGGCCAGCCTACTGCCGAGAGTTGCTTGCAGTTTAGGAAGCAGTGCAGTACTTCAGATACATTTTAGAAGCCCAGCAGTTTACAATCTATACAGACCACAAGTCCCTGACTTACGCCTTCCAGCAACGTCGCGACAAGCTTCCACCTGTGCAGCTGAACCAGTTATCGTTCATCGCTCAGTTCACAATGGACATTCAGCACATTGAAGGCTCCTCCAACGTAGTCGCAGATGCACTGTCTCGCATCAACGGAATTGCCAGTAGGACCTTGTACTTCTGCGCTTTGGCACGATCACAGGAAGGGGATGCAGAACTCCTTGATCTGTTGAACCGCGGCTCAGCACTTCGGTTGCAGCAAGTCCGGATACCAGGAACCAACATTACTTTGTTCTGCGACACTTCATCGCATCGACCCAGACCGTTTATCACTGCAAGCTTTTGACTCTATTCACGGTCTAAGTCATCCTGGTGCCAGAGCGACCGCCCGTTTAGCATCAGAACGATTCGTATGGCCCCACATGTAAAAAGTCTGCCGTACATTGGTACGAACCTGCCAGGCATGTCAACGCTCAAATTGGCAACTTTACCCCAACGTCTGCTCGCTTCCAGCACGTCCATCTGGATATCATCGGCTCACTCCCTCCTGCTGGAAATTACCCATACTGTCTGACAGCAGCGGATCGATTCACCCGCTGACCAGAAGTCTGGCCACTGGAACGCATCACAGCCGAAGACGTCGCTGAAGATTTAGTAGCATGCTGATCTCTCGCTTTGGATCACCACACCCTATCACGACCGACTAAGGCAGACAGTTCGAATCTCAGTTGCTCCGAATCCTGGGGATTCTCATCGGAACCTCACGCTCCCGAACAACCAGCTGGCATCCTTGTGCCAATGGAATGGTTGAACGTTTCCACCGCCAACTCAAGGCAGCCAACATGTGCCATCCTGATATGTCTTGGCTGCAAGTCTTACCAATTGTCTTGCTTGGTATCCGAAGTGCGCATAAAGAAGATCTTGGCGCTTCCTCGGCAGAGCTAGTCTTCGGAGAACCAATTCTACTGCCAGGAGAAACGCTCTGTGCCACGACAGACAACCGCCTCGAGGATACTTCAAGCTTCGTAGTCAGACTCCGCCAACGAATTAGTCGATTGCGTCCTTTGCCAGCATTACGGCGTGATCAACATTCCACCTTTATCTTCAGGGCCTGAATACTTGTACTCATGTATACCTAGGTGATGACACGCTCCGTGACGCACTACATCCACCATACACTGGCCCACATCGAGTGTTAGATCGAAGTGATAGGACACTGACTGTGCAGATAACAGGCAAGCCTGTCCGCGTCAGCATTGATGGCATAAAACCTGCTTTCCCCCTGGCTGACAACACACCCTTACCTGGACTAAATACCACTCAGGATCATCACATCAGCCCAGAGAACACTCTCCACAATGACACAGCCGCAGCACCACCGGCACCTAAAAATGCTTCACCTTCCCGCAACTTGGCACCGACAATCCGCTCCGGCCGAAGAGTTAGGTTCCCGGACTACTTTAAGCCGTGACTACCTCGACTCCATGGGGGGCTTGTGTGGCAAAACTACGTCAACCCTCCGCCACAGGAGCCTAGAGGGCAGCAGCTGGACCTCGTCACACTAGGCAACGCCGGTGAAAGCGTGTAGGCTGCCCGTCTCCTTTTTTATTTCCATGGCAGCGTAATTAAAACAATACATCGAGTGATTTTCTACATATTGTTATCTATGGACGGTATTGAAGGAAACAACAGTGTTAAGTTCCGTACAGAATAAACAGGCAGTTCTATTCAAATGTTGTGTTTACTGTAGCTGGCAAGTCAGGAAGTGTAATATTCCCCACATGTTGATATTTTTCCAGTTCGTCACTGCGATCTCCAAGGAGTTTTATTTATTTTAGGAAGATCCTTTTCAAGGACCCTTCAAATAATGGGATGGTTTAGCTGACTACTTCCTTATGATTTTCAGTTTTGCTCCGGGATTGTTTCCGATATTTTCTTTGGTGATTTTACTTATTCCAATTCTGAGTAGTCCCCATATGTCTCCTTGAAATTATCTGCTTTAATTTTTCTCTGCTCAAACCACGCGTAATCTAAACAATCTCGACTTGTGACCGTTACAGCAAACGATGAGAGATATCAGAGTATCTCCACAGGGTGCCATTAGCAGTGCAATTCTGAAGGTCTATGGATGTTGGGGTTAGATTTCTCTTAGACTAAAGGATGAAAGGAAGAGAATACAACGTTACCACCTGACATCTCCTCTGTTAGTGATTTACGGAATATCGGAGGATAAAGTACATATGAAAATGAAAATCCACAGACTGTTTCCAGTCATTCGACCGGGGAAACCCCATCTAGCGGCGAGGATAGAAATTGCTTGATGATGATGCTTATTGCTTTAAGGGTTCTAACATCGAAGGTCATCGGCCCCAGGATTGTGCCGGCTGCCGAAGCCTCGCGCACTCCTCTGGGGCAATGATTAATTAATGACAGATGAAATTAAATGATATTGGAGAGTGTTGCTGGAAATATGTATGACAGGGAAAACCCGGAGTACCAGGTGAAAAACCTGTCCCGCCTCCGCTTTGTCCAGCACAAATATCACATGGAGAGACCGGGATTTGAAGCAGGGAACCCAGCGGTGAGTGGCCGGCCACAGAAGCTCAGTATATAGTCCTATAATGTTCTTCATTACACATTTCGTGTTTCAGCGTGTTGTCTGCAAGCAAACGTTCCGGTTCTTTTGTGTCCGCCTTTGCTTAATCACCAGCAAAATCTATTACATGAAGATAAGTTGTTATGACCTAAAGACCAATGAAGGTATTTATTAATCCACCTATTCAATACTTATTGTCCACTTATGTGTGGTTACAAATACATAATTGGTTCTTAAGTCAACAAAATCTATGTAACTCTTTGGCGTCCACCAATGATACAACTACGGATTGAAGATCATATCCCACTTACCAGTCCTGGAAATTCACTTTTGTCAGCGCGCTCCCCTCCAAGAATGCGTTCATTCACGCGACACCATTTTACTGCATTGTTACCTGCGAACAGAAATATGTTGGATAACAGTGTTCTGGTAGCTGTGCGGCTAAGTTGGTGGTGGTGGTGGTGGTGGTGATTATTGTTTTAAGAGGAAGTACAACTAGGCAACCATCCTCTACATAACACTAATCAGAGATAAAAGTTGAAGGGATCCGACACTTCGAAAAATGATGGTATCGGCCAAAGGGCCACGAAAGGCGTGAAAATTAAAGACTTCCTAGGCCTCCATACGTAATACCGTCGGGGTCGGAAAAGAACAAGAGTTGTACGGGGAAAGTCGGATAGGATAGATGAAAGTGAGGAGCCTGGCACAAGTAAGTGGAAGCAATGCCAGGACTCGGTTAGAGCCCCGTGGTCACCAACCCACGCTCCAAAGTTCAGAGCACTGGGTCCCTTTTAGACGCCTCTTACGACAGGCAGGGGATACCGTCGGTGTTATTTACCGACCCCACCCACAGGAGGAGGGTAAGTTGAAATAACGAGGAAGAGGTAGGACACTGTAAAGTGTTTAAGTGGGAAGCGCAGAGTGTGGGGTAGTACTGTTCATCGGGAATACTATTGCACGCAACATATTTTCTGTTAGGTACGATGAGGATGGACATATCTCTTGGAGGAATTAGGACAAGAAACAGCCTTAGTCTACTCACCATGTGAGGGTAGAAAAGAGGATGAAACTGACAAAGATTTATGAAGCTCTGAATGATATCGTACTCAGGGTCAACATCTAGGATACGCTAGTGCTAATGAGCGATTTTAATGCGCGAGTTTGAAATAGAACTGAAAGCTATCGGAATGTAAATGTAGGAAAGATATGGAAGCTATTATGAATGGGAAACGTTCACAGGACTTCTGTGATAGTACGGGATAATCAGTGACGAATACATTCT
The DNA here is from genome assembly GCF_040414725.1 of Anabrus simplex. Classification (NCBI taxonomy): domain Eukaryota; kingdom Metazoa; phylum Arthropoda; class Insecta; order Orthoptera; family Tettigoniidae; genus Anabrus; species Anabrus simplex. The sequence continues at coordinate 83,194,558 of NC_090276.1, read as the reverse complement.
TCAAGCATAAGCTACACATGGGAGGCATCAGATTCTTAATACACTATACTTATATCATATCCGACATTGAAATAAGGAAATCCGCTAGGAATGTTCGGGTATTCGATGAAACAGATCACTTTGTGATCTGTAGTGAGCTAATATCGCTAGGCCCAGGATAGAGAAAGTGAAATTTCTCATCAGACGAGTAAGTGTGGAAATTCTCCAGAACAAGAAAATTAGACAGAATTTTATGGATATGATTAGTGAAAATTTCCAAAATATAGACAGTAAGCAGATTGAGTATATAGAAAAATAATAGGAATGCCCGGGAAAGTCTGAGTGGGAAGATGGGAAAAAGCTAACATCTTGGTGACATGATAAAGTCAAAAGGAAGACGTGTCAGATATGGCTTCAAACAAGGACTGATTCAGACAGGGAACTGTACGTAGATGAAAGAAAGACAGCAAAACAAATAATTGTTGAATTCAAGAAATCATGAGAAAACTTTGGTAACAACTTGGCAAGGGCCGGCCAAGCGGCGGGAAGACCTTTCTTTAGAGTAGGCCCTAATAAAGAATCTTGGAACGAAAGGGAAATAAGGAAATGAATAGTGTTTAGGATAAATAGTAATACGCTTATTTTGAAACTCTTCTCGGAAATATTTCGGTTTACGTCGCGAGCAACCGAGCTCATGGGGAGGAGGACATTGATGTTGGTGAAATTACGCTTCAGAAAGTGGAAAGTATGGTAAATAAAATCCATTGTCAAAAAGCAGCAGGAATAGATGAAATAAGAGCAGAAATGGTGAAATAAAGTGTGTCTGAAATTTTCAACACAGACGGATGGAACGGGGTAATGCACCTCGAAGCCAGATTTTTCATGTTGACTTTCGTTGGGGAGTTATGAACGAAAAACCACCGGGAATCCTGTGTTGGAATATGACAATCCACGGGCCGTCACTAGGATAATATGTTTAGATTCACTGTCGCTAGGCTACGTATATGAGGTAGGTGAAAATGAAATGGGGTATGGCTTTTAGTGCCGGGAGTGTCCGAGGACATGTTCGGCTCGCCAGGTGCAGGTCTTTCGATTTGACGCCCTTAGGCGAACTGCGCGTCATGATGAGGATGAAATGATGATGAAGATGACACATACACCCAGTCCTCGTGCCAGAGAAATTAACCAATGATGGTTAAAGTTCACAATCCTGCCGGGAATCGAACCCGGGACCCCTGTGAACAAAGGCCAGCACGCTAACCATTTAGCAATGGAACCGGACTTATAAGGTAATGCAAGTCTAGGAGCCATGTAAAGTCCATGGCGTAGGAAGCCATTGTCATCCCCGTCACGAGAAGCCATATTCAGTCCGTGATAACCGGAAGCGTATGTCTGTGTATCACCTTCTGCTATAACTACACGCCTCTCCACTCCGGCTGAAAGCGCGAACAATGAACTATAGTATACAATTGAACCACTACTCACATCTCAGCGCTACCAGGATGGCGGTCGGTCGGCCGGCCCGCGCGCTGGCAGGCATTAATTTCTTCCTCCCTACGGTCTTTACTAAAAACGCTCTTAAGCCGTCTCATAAGGAGCTATGTATAGCCGCCATCCTGTGTCCGTCATATTGCGCAAGCATCCCTAGGGCGTCTCAAGCCATCTTGTGGGAGCACCCTTAAGCTGTCTCATAAGAGCAGCCACCATCTTGTAGAATTAGATAGCCGTTAATGCCAAAGGGCCTAAGTAGGATCCGAACCGTTGATCTCATCATTAAACTTTTTTCTTATGCTATCATATTCCTGATACTGCGAACCTATATATTAGGCAGAAAAATGTTGTCCGTTTTACTCTACGACGTACCGTTTTGAAGATATTTAACATTTTGCATTTAAGACCCAAATTTGATGAATCGAACCAGCATAGCACGTTATACTCTCTACCATAGCTAGACCTGATCATGTTACAAAAACTTGCTTCAATACAAGCTAAAACAGAGACATTGCCAAAGGGCCTAAATAGGAACCGAACCGTTGATCTCATCATTAGACTATATTTTTCTTATGCTATCATGTTCCTCATACTGCGAACCTGGGCATTTGGCAGAAAAGTTTTGTCCGTTTTACTCTACGACGTACCGTTTTGAAGATATTTAACATTTTGCATTTAAGCCCCAAATTTAATGAGTCGAACCAGCACGGCACGTTATACTCTCTACCATAGCTCGACCAGATCATGTTACAAAAACTTGCTTCAATAAAGCTAAAACAGAGCAAATGGCAAAGGGCCTAAGTAGGAACCGAACCTTTGATCTAATCATTATACTATGTTTTCTATGGTATCATGTTCCTCATACTGCGAACCTAGGGATGAGGCCGAAAAATTTTGTCCGTTTTGCTCTACGACGCACCGTTTTCGAGATATTTAACATTATGCATTTAAGCCCCAAATTTAATGAATCGAACTAGCACGGCCCGTTAGCCTCTAAGCTAGCTTTCTTGATAAGAGCAGCAGCGATCTTGCGCAAGCACCCTTAAGGCGTCTCATAAGGAGTCGTGTATAGCAGCCATCTTGTGTCTGCCATCTTGCGCAAGCATCCTTAGGGCGTCTCAAGCCATCTTGTGCAAGGACCCATAAGCCGTCTCATAAGAGCTGTCGCCATCTTGAGCAAGCACCCCTAGGGCGTCTCATAAGGAGCCATGTATAGCCGCAATCTTGCGAGAGCATCCCAAGAGTCTCTCATAAGAACCCATGTATAGCAGCCATCTTGCGTAAGCACCCTTTAGGAGACATGTACAGCCACCATCTTGTGCAATTAGCGTCGAGAGATGATTGCTGTAGAATTTTTTTTAATTATCCAGCAACCATATTTCAATGGTATATAGCTAAAGAGTGCAGCACTGAGGTTTGCGATGCAAGATGGCGGATGACAGCTGTGACGTAGAAATCGCCCACTACTACGATAAAGATAGCAGCTCGGTGCTCTGTGGATTAAAGATGGCTGCTGTCAAAAAGAATTTTTGAATTTGTCGGCCACCACATGTTAAAGGTATGTAGCTAAAGAGGGCAGCACGGTGCTCTGTTGATTAAAGATGGCGGATGACAGCTATCAATAAAGCACGTGGGTTTGTTTCCAAACAAGAGCGCATAGAATTTTTCAAATTGCCGCCACCACATTTCAAAGGTATGTAGCTAAAGAGTGCAGCACTGTGCTCTCTTGATTAAAGATGGTGGATGACAGCTGTCAAACAAGCACGCGAGTTTGTAAAGCAATTCCAATTTGCCTCCACCACATTTCAAATAAAGAGTGTAGCACGGTGCTCTCTTGATTAAAGATGGCGGATGGTAGTTGTCAAAAAATCATGCAGCATTGTTTCCAAACAAGAGCACGTGGAATTTTTCAAACTGCCGCCACCACATTTCAACTAAAGAGTGCAGCACGGTGCTCCCTTGATTAAAGATGGCGGATGGTCGCTGTCAAAAAGCATGTGGCTTTGTTTCCAAACAAGAGCACGTAGAAGTTTTCAAATTGCCGCCACCACATTTTAACTAAAGAGTGCAGCACGGTGCTCTCTTGATTAAAGATGGCGGATGGTAGTTGTCAAAAAAGTATGTAGCATTGTTTCCAAACAAGAGCACGTGGAATATTTCAAATTGCCGCCACCACATTTCAACTAAAGAGTGCAGCACGGTGCTCCCTTGATTAAAGACGGCGAATGGTAGCTGTCAAAAAAGCATGTGGCTTTGTTTCCAAACAAGAGCACGTAGAAGTTTTCAAATTGCCGCCACCACATTTCAACTAAAGAGTGCAGCACTGTACTCTCTTGATTAAAGATGGCTGCCGTCACGTGGAATTGCTTGCCATCACATTTCAACTAAAGAGTGCAGCACGGTGCTCTGTCGATTAAAGATGGCTGCTATCAAAAAGCATTTTTCAAATTATCCTCTACCACAATTCAAAGATATGTAGCTAAATAGGGCAGCACGGTGCTCTCTTGATGAAAGATGGCGGATGACAGCTGTCAAAAAAGCACGTGGATTTGTTTACCGTTTCAAATCTCGCGCTAGTGAGGTTAAGTTGGCACCACAAATGTTTAGGTCCGTCAAGATGGCAGCACTGAGGTTTGCGATACGTTGTTGTCTGTCAAAAAGCACGTGGCTATCAAAAAGCACGTGGATTTGTTTATTGATTCAAATCTCGCGCTAGTTCGGTTAAGTTGATAGCATTGAGGTTTAGGCCCGTCAAGATGGCAGCAGTGAGGTTAGCGATGCGTTGTTGTGTGTTAAAAAGCACGTGGCCGTCAAAAAAGCACGTGGATTTGTTTACCGTTTCAAATCTCGCGCTAGTGAGGTTAAGTTGGCACCACAAAGGTTTAGGGCCGTCAAGATGGCAGCACTGAGGTTTGCGATACGTTGTTGTCTGTCAAACAGCACGTGGCTGTCAAAAAGCACGTGGATTTGTTTATTGATTCAAATTTCGCGCTAGTAAGGTTAAGTTGGCAGCATTGGAACAGGCCCCTTGCTGCGGTGGAGGAGTCCCCTGGGAGGCCCCCCAGTGCGGTGGCGGTGGAGGATGCCCCTGGGGGGACCCCCAGTGCGGTGGCGGTGGAGGAGGCCCCTGGGAGCCGGGAGGTGGATAACTGTCACTGTTGAAAGTCAGAACTTTAGTCCTATTGCATGTTTGTTCTTCCAATTTATCACATCACGATTTATGTAAACAGCTGTTATTTAGATAATGGAACCTCATAATTTAGGTTAGGTATGGTGTCTTCACGTGGTGAGTAATACAAATTCAAGGGCGTAATACTTCTTTTGGAAATTATTCATTTAATTGTTATTGTATAGCACGTTTTTGTGGAAATATAATATGTTGCGAATTTAAACACAGTGTGTGAAAGTTCGCAAGTGCCACAATGGTAAGAACGTGTGTGTACTACAGCAAAAATACAACTATTCTAGTAAATATACACTAATGTTTTCATTTTGTTCATATGAGGAGAGGATGCCTTTATGAATAACGAAAATCCCAACCGGAAATGTAGGCTACCTGTTAGGAAGAGTAAAGGGGTATGTTTCACTCATTTTCCCGAGTTCTGCTTTGACTTTCTTTACAGCAGGGCGTTTTATTGTTGATACGGAACTGGACAGTAACCAATTGATCCTATATGTGGTTATTTCTGCTTCTTCTCTCCAAAATTAATGCGAGTAAAAGCAAAACGCAGTTTAAACATGTAGAAATAAATGCCATTTATAAAACCTCACTTTCTGTTGTATGATTTTTCGCATTTTGATTTACACATTTAAATATCTTAAAATTAAAATATTGCTGGTAGATTATATTTAGATGTTAGAAGCAATGCAACGCAACGATTAAGTAATGAATACTTAAGTAATAATTAAGAAATTATTCCTCGGCAATTTCCGTTAATGTGGGAAGTAACTCAGTGTATTAATATTTGGGAAAATATGGGCTATTCCAAAAAAATTGATACAAATGTTTGTGTGGAATAAAGGGTTTGAAGGATAATTCCAGAAGTGTCAAGAAAAGAAAACAAGAAGCTACTGTATTTATGATCATCTATAGGTATGGAGGTAAAGTATTATTATTATTATTATTATTATTATTATTATTATTATTATTATTATTATTATTATTATTATTATACGTTTGTTGTCTCCATATTTGTATTAATACTTTTTAATTATTTGTTGGTTAAACTGAAGAGTAAACCCCTTCAGCTCCGACCGCGTGATACGATTTCAGGTGTTAATGATCTCACCTGTTGTATTAATACAATATTAGTGAATATTTCGTAATTACAAGGTACAGACGTATCACTTCCTTGCATTCCACGGGTCGGACGGAGGAAACAGTTCGCCTCTTTTCGTGACGTCATCGGAGCTACAGTACGGCTTGTACATCACGAAGGCAGTGACGTAACCAATCTGAACATTACGAAACCAATAGTTTCAACCTGTTTGACTGGCGGTGTCACATTGTACACTGCAACACCAGACAGCCTCTTCAAAAAGAAACAGGCAAGGGTAAGTTTGAAAGAGGTTGACATGCTACAAGCATAACAAACTATTGGCTCTCTATGGAAATGGACATAACGCTAGACTATCCTCACGACCAACTTCTTATCATATATAACAATAACTGCTTTATGTCTATTTCATCAATAATGAGGGAGCACTATTTTTTCACCCTCATTCATTCTCTCGTTTTCTATACTAAGCCTTTCTCTGAGGAGGTCAGTCACTCGTATTGGGCACTATGTGTCTCCTAGATAACGACTCCATGTGCTCCTAACTTGGATAAAAGGTTTCGTGCGTTTACAAATAGTCAGATAACGTACTGTTTTATGTAGGTTTCTGACCAGCTTGTTCGTCCCGTATGAATGAGTTCTTCATTGGTGTCCCTTATTGCTTTTTATGAGCATAATATTGATTTCTGAACTCATCCATCTTCGCTTTCTCAATTTTCAAATAAATTCCTTTACTTTCTGATCGTCCAGCCACAATTTCAGTCTCAAACAGTTTTTTCTTTGCTGGCTCCTAAACATTGTTGGTTGTCTGCACTCCAATAGACTGCCAGCTGACTTATGGTTATCGAAAACAGCTGATTCATAATCAAAATTCTCTTCTCTCTTCCTCTTCTTTCCAGTCTTTTTCCGAGTTCAAGTTTCTTTATTGTCTACTTTTCTAGTGTCGATTTGAATTTGGCATAATCTTTAAATACGGAAGGAACAACACTGTCTCTTAGTCCGGGACAGTAATCTGCTTCAGCAAAATGCAGGCTGCAAACAAGGGATGTTCTGGATTCGAAACTTGGAAGGAGTTCTCCTGACCAAATCATTAGTCTTAAGTGGATTATGAACCATAAAAGAAGGAGAAACAAAAAGCTAGTTATCAATTTTTTTGACTTCAGGAAAGCATATGACAGTATTCATCATGAGTCATTACTTAAAATCATTAAATAATTTGGGTTACAACAGAAACTCATTAATCTCGTTAGTGTTACCCTGAAGAACACTAGAGCAAAAGTTAAATTCCGAGGAGAGTTGTCTAAACCATTTGAAATCCCGACTGGACTTCGACAGGGGGGTTGGTCTCTCACCAGTACCGGTACTGCTTAGCTGTGCATTGAAGAAAGTCATGCGAGAATGGTCTAAGAAATATCAGCCAAACATCAAGATTGGCAAAAATATCAAACTCATTTGTCTAGCATTTGCAGATGACCTTGCGCTACTTGCAAGTAGTGTGGAAGTGGCTAAACTCCAAATTGAAGAATTAGAACGAATAGCAGCAAAAATTGGATTACAAATCTCCTTTGAAAAGACGGAAATGATGCCATCCTTCAAAGTGGAAACATCACCTATCACACTGACTAATAACAAACAAATTAAGGTTGTTAATAAATTTAAATATATTGGAGAGATTATAACTTGGAACTTAAAAGAGAAAATATAATTTGAAAATTAAATTACCAAATTAAAACAAGCACAATACATTACTTGGCCAACCTACAAAAGAAATCTCTCTCGATAAATGCAAAATTTAAACACTACAACTCCGTTATTAAGCCTGAAGCAACCTATGCTAGTGGAACCTTATTCACTTTGAATACGAAATCAACTACAGATAAATTACAGATAATAGATAGACGCATCATTAGAACAATTCTAAACAAAAAACACCAAGTAGATGGACAATGGCGATTACTGCCTAATGAAGTTGTACACCAGGAGACTGAGTCTATAATAGATACAATGCTGAAAAGAAGATCTGCATTTTTCTGTCACATATCACGACTACCAGAGACTGGGATACTCAAACATTTATTCAACTACTTTTGGAAAAGTAAAGCTAAAAATCACTGGTTCAAAGAGGTCCAAGAAGATTTAAATGAATTAGGCTTGACAATTCAACGAATTGAAAACAGAGAAGAGAAGAGGATCCTGAGAAATAACGACGTGAGACTTAAACTGAAGACGCAAACAGTACAACATAACTGACGAAGAACGGGCAGCCAGGTCAGAGAGAATGAAACATTTCTGGGAACAAAAGAAGAGACATCAACCAAACTTGTAACCAATATTCATAAGACTTGACTGTATATAGATCGATTTCGGTGCTCCAATGTGGGCGTAAAATAAACAAGAAAAATAATGGTGTGAAACCATCACATCCTTAAGCGGGCATGCAACTGTAGCTAAAACATTTTAAATTTATATATGTATAGACTGTACCTTTCACTATTTCCGGAATTGAATTCGATCATGGAGAGTAAGAGAAGTAGAGGCAGACCAAGACGATGACGGGTAGACTTACTTTCTAATGATTTTTAGATAAAATGTAAGGGTCTAAGAGACGCCAATGAGCTAGTTACAAGTATTAAGAGGATTTTGGGAGCGTTTAGTAAATTTACAGAGAATAGCTGGCTAAACTCTGAAAGGCATAACATTCTGTAATGAAAATGTATGCAGTTACAATACAGCCCGTTGTAAAATACGGTATATTTTGTGAGATTTGATTCACAACAATGGTAAGTTAGATGAAATATAATCAGGTGTAGGGAGATCACTCATACCGGTGATCTTCTCATCTGCTTCTTCTATTTGGGTGTAGTTAGTTTCCTACATGGAACTGAATGCTCTCGATGTCTTCTCAGGATCCCGACTTAAGATTGTACTAAGGTCATCATGGTTCGGCAGTTCTTAGTGGCTTCTCTACCAATTTTCGATCCGAACGAATCTTTCAATATCTGATCTATAAACATTAGTTAATGAGCGAATGGGTGCGAATACAAAACTTTCTTGAATTTAAAATGTACTGTTCTTGTCCCGTTGTCTTACTTACCCAGTACAGCTGGAAGTAGCAGAAGTAGTAAGGTCTTCATGATGGATCTGGTGATTCTTGACAGAAACCTACGCTTTATATACCGTAAGACGTTCCAGTAATGTATTTATTGTTGTGTACGTGGACAGCTGAGCGTGCTGCACGGTTCAATCGTTATCGAGTTCGTAAACTCTTGATTTATGTACTTGCCTACCCGATTTCGACGTTACATCGAGTGCTGTAAAGATAAACTTCATGAAGCTAGTTCAGTTATGACTAATCGGACTGAGGCAATTTTGTCGTATCTTCAAGTGAGTGTATTGAAATTATTGGCCTTAATCTTCACTGATTGGAGGTTTTATGATACTGAAATGTTTGTCACTAATCCTCGCAACATTTTTTCGGGGACAAATAAATGATAACCACGTCAAGAAACACCTTTCACGTAATTGTTTTAAGCTTCGATGCATAAGTTGCTTCCTAAGAACCAATGACAGCACAAGATTTTCATTTAGTACCTCTGTCCAGTCAGTCCTTATGTTCTGTCAGAGTGCCTTTCTTTAAACAGTTACGTTAAATGGAAAGCGTAATTTTAATGGTGTATGACCAGAATGGTCTGGAATATGTCGTTCGATTTGACAACTACGGGCGACGTGTTTGGCTGTGAGGAGGATCAAAGGCTGAATTGTTATTATTATTATTATTATTATTATTATTACTATTATTATTATTATTATTATTATTATTATTATTATTATTATTATTATTATTATTAACACAAGCATTACATTACGGAGGTAACCGTAGCACTCAAAATGAATTAAGTTTAAACTCACAGTACATAAAAAACAAATACAATATAATCATTACAGGAAGGCGAGATGTTACCAGTTACATTAAAGTGACGTTTGTACCGGACAAGAATATCTTTCGGGAATAAAAGTAAAATACTTCACGTTTCGCGGAGTCTTTGACTTCTCTAACAATGACGGCTTGAACGTAGGTCTGCGTGTTGTGATATCGGAATGAACAAAGACGGTCGGGACGAATATGATACATTAAATAAAAACAATGAAAGCCTGACTCAGAAAAACGAAACATGGAGATTAAGATGAAAACTAATGTAAGTAAAAACGGAAAAGGAAGGAAAAATATGTGTGTGTGACTCACGGGTGGCAGAAAGACGGACAAACTCCACTAAAGTTAAAGAAATGAAGACACAAATTAACAATTAGTACAGTAACCGGTGCACACAGATTATGGAAGCCTGGAGTGAACCGTCGTGTTGTGAGGAGAGTGAAGGAGTGGCGGGTAACACACTGATTATTATGTATTTACACCGCTTTGCTGTAGCGCTTTGAGCTCGAATAGCTTGCAATGCATCTTGATCCGACGATAAAGTGTGCCGACTTAAACTTACTAGCGCGAGACTTGAATCGGTAAAGAAATCCACGTGCTTTTTTGACAGCTGTCATCAGTCATCTTTAATCAACAGAGCACCGTGCTCCTATCTTTATCGTAGTAGCGAGCAATTTCGTCAGCTGTCATCCACCATCTTTAATCAACAGAACATCGCGCTGCCCTCTTTATGGCTACTACCTTAAGTACGTAGTAGCGGGCAATTTGAAAAGTTCCGTTAGCTGTCATCCGCCATCTTTAATCAAGAGAGCACAGTGCTGCACTCTTTAGCTACTTACCTTTGAAATGTGGTGGCGACAATTTGAAAAATTCTAAGTGCTCTTGTTTAGAAACAAATCCACGTGCTTTTTTGACAGCTGCCATCAGCCATCTTGCATCGCTAACCTCAGTGCTGCACTCTTTAGCTAATTAGCTTTGAAATGTGGTGGCGGAAAATTCCACGTGCACTTGTTTGGAAACAACGCCACGTGCTTTTTTGACAGCTGTCATCCGCCATCTTTAATCAACAGAGCACCGTGCTGCACTCTTTAGCTATATACCTTTGAATTGTGGTGGCGGCAATTTGAAAAATTCCACGTGTTCTTGTTTGGTAACAAACTCACGTGCTTTTATGACAGCTGTCATCCACCATCTTTAATCAAGAGAGCACCGTGCTGCACTCTTTAGCTACATACCTTTGAAATGTGGTGGCGGCAATTTAAAAAATTCCACATTCTCTTGTTTGGAAACAAATCCACGTGGTTTTTAACAGCTGCATCCGCCATCTTTAATCAACAGAGCACCGTGCTGCTATCTTGCGGGCAATTTTTTTAAAAATCCGTCAGCTGTCATACGCCATCTTACATCACAAACCTCAGTGCTGCACGTTTTAGGTACATACCTTTGAAATATGGTGGCGGATAATTTAAAAAATTCTACAGCAGCCTTCTCTCGACGCTAATTGCACAAGATCGCGGCTATACATGACTCCTTAAGGGTGCTTACGCAAGATGGCTGTTATACATAGGTTCTTATGAGACTCCCTTGGGGTGCTTGAGCAAGATGGCGGCTATATATGACTCCTTATGAGACACCCTAGGGATGCTTGCGCAAGATGGTGACTGCTCTTATGAGACGGCTTAAGGGTCCTTGCACAAGATGGCGTGAGACGCCCTAAGGATGCTTGCGCAAGATGGCTGACACAAGATGGCTGCTATACAGACCCCTTATGAGAAGCCTTAAGGGTGTTTGCGCAAGATGGTTGCTGCTCTTATCAAGAAAGCTAGCTTAAAGGCTAACGTGCCGTGCTAGTTCGATTAATTAAATTTGGGGCTTAAATGCAAAATGTTAAATATCTCGAAAACGGTGCATCGTAGAGCAAAACGGACAACATTTTTCGTCCTATTACGTAGGTTCGCGGTATCAGGAACATGATAGCATAAGAAAAAAGTAGTTTAATGATGAGATAAACGGTTCGGTTCCTACTTAGGTCCTTTGGCATTGACGGATATCTAATTCTACAAGATGGCGACTATACATAGCTTTTTATGAGACGGCTTAAGAGCGCTTGCGCAAGATGGCTGCTGCTCTTATGAGACTCCCTAGGGGTGCTTGCCCAAGGTAGCAGCGACAAGACGATGACAATACACAGCTCCTTATGATACGGCCTAGGGGTGCTCGCATAAGATAGTGGCTGCTCTGATGAAGAAAGCTAGCTTAGAGGCTACTCCGAAAGATGGCGGCTGCTGTTCTGCATACGGTAGAGGGCAATTTGAAATTCCACGTGCTCTTGTTCGTAAAATTCTACGTGATACTTTTTACAGCTCTCATCTTTAATCAACAGAGCATCGTGCAGTTATCTTTACAGCACTAAACCTCATAACTTTGAAATGCGGTGGCGGGTAATTTGAAAAATTCTACGTGCTTTTTTTCGACAGCAACTATCTTAATAGCGGTTATACATAAGCTGTTAAGGCCTCCTCTTACGTCAAGGCATAGCTCTATCGAACAAGTTTAAACCTGCATCACGAAGGCAAGAGTGTGCAGCGATAACATTATTATGCATGTTTAGACTTGTAAATCACAAAAGAAGTAATTGAAATATAACAAGACTAGAATCGAACACTGCACTCGATGTCGTTAACTTCATCATGTGATCGGAACATTGATTGAAGTGTTCAGAACACTAAATAAGTGATCAAGACTAAAATAGAACACCGTTCTCGATACAACATGTGTTCAGAACATGTCAGGGGATACCTTCGTTCTAAGAAGATTAAATTACCGCACATTCTTTGTAAGGCTAAAGGGCTAATAGGCTAAAGGGCTAATGGGCTAAAGGGCTAATGGGCAAAAGGGCTAAAGGGCTAAAGGGCTAAAGGGCTAAAGGGCTAATGGGCTAGTGTGCCTCTCCTCTCTTTATCCGGGCTTGAGACCGGCTCTACAACTAGAGGCGGAGTTAACACCCTAAGGAAGGGAGAATGTTGAAAAATAATCTATACGATTATAGCTACTCGATCGACTATATACTACTGAAGGATAACTTAGGTGAGGGTAAGCGCTGAGATTGTAGGGAGGTGTTTAAGCTGTTGTACTGTCGAGGGAGAGCTATTACTTAATAATACCTACACGACGTAATTCATGCTCTATTTCAAAAATATCTGCTTTATACTGTGTGTAACCAGCATCGTGATAGGCTCTTAGCAGTTGTAAACGTTTTACGAGTACGTTGGCGTCTTTACAGTATCTTATTTCTACATAGGGTAACAGAGGCTTGTTGTGAAGTTTGAGACTATATACAGACAGTTGATGTGTAGGGACTTGGTTTGATGTAATACGTGCTTCAGCAGTAGCGTTTCTATGTACAAACTTAACTTGTTTCGATAGCAATGAAGCGTTGAAATTTTCTTCTTCTTTACCTTGCATCTCTTCTTGAGATGTTTGCACTGCGACAGAACGTGTAGTAGGCTTAGGAAATGAAGTAAAGTCATCAAGCTGTAATAGCAATGAAACAGTAAGATTTCCTTCTTCTTTTTCTACTTTTCCTTTACAACTGTTTTGATCAACATCATTTTCCTTATTGTCATAATCATGACCTTCTCTCTCTTTATCTTGAAGTTTTTGTTTAGTAACAGAACTTTTAGCAGGCCTAGACAACAAGGGAGAATTAAAAATCTCTCGCAGAGGTGTACTTTTTAAAAATATATCAGTGTTCGCTTGAATACGGTTGAGCTCTTTGTATTTTGTTCTCGATGAAGCTACATTACACGCGGCTTCGTGACGTTTAGCGTTGTATGCGTTCTTGAACTCTCTTCTACAATGTTTGCATTGAAAAATTGTCCTACATGATATCTCATGACGTCTTGTGATAGCTTCGGGAAAATGCTTTTCCTCACTCTATGCAAATATACCTAGAAATAGGTTTTCCATGATGGACTTTTATCTTCTGCTAACATATTCTTCTTTGAATCTGCTAGACACTTGTTACTCTCTACTTCGATGATGCAAACAGCTTAGCGATTAACAGTAAACTAACACAAAAGCGTATAACTAAGGTAGCAACAGTAAGGTTTAAGCCCGTCAGGATAGCAGCAGTGAGGTTAGCGATGTTCTGTTGTTGGATTTTGAATTCCGCGCTATGACATGCTTAAGGTGGCAGCCTTGAGGTCTAGTGCCGTAAGGATGGCAGCAGTGAGGTTAGCGATGCTCTATTGTCCTTCAAAGTGATGTTAGGGTCCATCAAGAAGACAGCTGTCAAAAACGCACGTGGCTTTGTTTACCAACAAGAGCAGGGAGTTGCACGAGACTAGCAAGTCCCCTACCGAGAAACAGTTCCAAATATCCCCGTTAGATTGCGCCACTCTACTTTCTCTCCTCTCGCAAAGGTAATTTCATTTCCATTTTTTTTAAATTAACAAATTTTGCTTTACGTCGCACCGACGCAGATAGGTCATACGGTGACGATAGGATAGGAAAGGGCTAGAAGTTGGATGGAAGCTTTAATTAAGGAACAGTCACGGAATTTTCCTGGTGTGAAAATGGGAAACTGCAGAAAACCCGAATGGCAGCTCACAGCTACACGAACATAACCGCGCGGCCAACCTGCTGGGTAATTTTTTCCCACGCCATACCACACCACCCACAATATTCCAAACATCCTGCTTCAATGAAAAACAGGACGGCAAATTTTTAAATCAAGTGAGGCAAAAGTAACTGTGCCAGGCTGAGTGGCTCACACGGTTGACCCCAACTAGGCAGGTGTGATCCTGACCCAGTCCGGGGGTATTTGAAGGTGCCTCGTGTCAGTAGATTTAATGGCATGTAAAAGAACTCCTACGGGACGAAATTCCGGTACCTCGGCGTTTCCGAAAACCGTAAAATGTCGTTAGTGGGATGTGAATGCAATAACATTATTATTAAGAGTAAGTGTAGTTACAGTGTATAATTAGCCTCTTATTTCCTGGCTTGCAATTTCAATTTCAGTAGGAATTTAGTTCATTACTAAACGATAGTTCAGTTTCTTGTTGTTTCTGTAAGCTATAAAAATATGGTACTGAAAATGTTGGTGCAACAAACAGCTTCAGATACAACCAGCCGCCACTGATATATCACAAAATATTTGATGCGCGTGCATTAAAAATTTCTAAACACGGCTCGCCATTTCCATCCTACCACAACATGGTGGCGACAACTTCACCTCACTTGGTCTTAACCACGCAAAAAAATGCGGAACGAAATGCAAGCGAGCGCATTCAGTGGGCTAAACGTTAATGCTCACAAGGAATTTGTGATTAGCAGTTCATTAACCGAGACTGCGGCTCTGGGCCGCAATAATAACAATGACCCTAATTGAGGATGATGTTGATCCTACAGTCGATTGATTATTAACACTTCCACAGAGAAGAAAACAATTCCATAATAGATGAATACATTGATCAGAACGACGTAATGCTGAGAGTGAAGTTTACATTTTTCAAGTCTAGGAGTAGTCACAGTAGAAGAACCAGAGTGAGAACAATTTATTGCTTTTTTAAAAAGTATTCTTCTTGCAGGGATATTTTTTACAAGTCCGTTTGAAATTGTTTACCTCTTATATCCCTCTGACATCCTGAGGAAGAATGTGCCTTTGCTGGCTAGTTGTAAACTGTGAAGGAGGATCTGTCTTAGAACTGCGAGAAGAGTTGAATGTTGCTCTCTGTTGTGAAATGCGACGAACGTTTGTACGTGATAAGCTGTGAAATATTACACGTAAACTTTGACTGTTCAGATATTGCGTGCGCTATCATTCCTATTGACACAAACCAAATTGTGTGACAGCAGCCTTACCATCCAAAGACGGGTCATATAAGGTAGATTCTTCCAAGAGAGGATATGGATAAACCTGACCTGTAAGAAATACCTGCGCTCAGATGGACTGAGAAAATCACGACTACTGCTTGAAGGTATTCACAAAAACAAATAAAAAGGAAGAGGAAAGAAGGTATGAAAATGAATAACTCCAGGAGCCTTGGAAGTATATCGTCCAAGTCGGAAAATAGCAAAGGTAGACCAAGGGAGGTCGGACAGGAAAGTGTAATACAAGTGGAAGAAAATTGGTTGTCAGGCACAAGCCACATGGTACTATTCGACAGGCAGGCGATGAAGATAAGAACGAGGCAGTACGACGTGTATGGTTTAAGGAATTATAAGTGTGGATATCTGACTGGAGCAGTGTTTTACGCAAACGTAATGTAAAGTACAGTAGTCGTTGAGTCAGTTTAAATGATCTTGTGTTACGTGTGCAGTTCTTGTCGTGCCATTCCCAGACATACACCTTTGACTTCAGGAAGCTAGGGTCCTCTGTCTGGATGGAGGAAACATGCCATTTTCCGCTCACTTCCGTCTTACGTTTCAGAAATCGTAAGCTGAGGATAAAGTAGGAATTCTAGAGGGAGAAATAGGAAGGAGATGAATGAGGGATTGGAATAATTTACCAACGGATATTTCCGAAGTTTTCTGAAAGCCTTACGGACGACTGATGAGGACGTCAGCGAAAGCTCTAAATATACAAGAGTGGTGACCACTCACAAGGTGGAGAGAAATCAGCTAAGGTTTCCAAGAGAAACAGAAACAACGCTCGTGTTAGTCACAGCCACAGAAATAATCTAATTGTGGGGCCGGTATTCTCGTAAGAGGCGAACCAGGTGCTCTCAGTTTGGCGACCACAGTTCCCTTACCCAAGTCCTGTCCTACCTCCCTTGGTCGACTCTTGATGTCTTCCGACCGCGACTCTTTCATTTTCACGCTCTTCGTGGAACTTCGCATTCTTTGGCTGATACCTTCATTCTTCGAATAATTTTCAGCCCTCTTTCATTTTCCTTCTCATTAGTGATAATAAAATATGGTTGCCCATAATCATCAATGATGCTCGAGATGATCCAATTTCGTGCGCGTTAATAACTATTTGAAACAGAATGTGATATCAGTCATACCGGTTTACCGTACCTTTAATTTACCCAAGTCTTGGCTGCTGTACAAGCAAAGAAGAATTTAGAGTTTGCAAAATATAGGATAACTCTAGAAGTAGTAAAAGAAAGGTAACAAAAAACAATCTGTGTTTAATATTTAGTCGATCACACACACGTCATAGCCCCCAAATGTAGGTACTTACAACGGTTCAGCAGGGCGATAATACTTTTCAATTGTCCTCTAAAACTAAATAATAAAACATGATGCTCAATGTTGTTTTCACTTTAAGTTCAGTTGTGAGTCCGTACAGAAAATGTATTATCTTCGTGAATCGCGCCACATACTTCGTATCGTGTTAAGTAGTAGAAAACGCATTACCAACGATAATATTCCGGGCTGTCTATAATTTATATTAATGGTTATGAATTTCATGTTTTTGGTCCGTATTGAACTGAGAATAATATATAAGTAATAATAATAACAACGTAAACGTTTCCACCTTTTCAATACTAAAATATATTCACAAAATTATAAATTACTCTAGATGGGTCGAAACTAGTACCGTGTAATTTATTATTTTGTGAATATATTTTAGTATTGAAAAGGTGGAAACGTTTACGTTGTTATTATTATTATTACTTATATATTATAATTTATATGTCAGGAAATGTGAGTCTATCTGTTCCCTCTAATTTTGAATTCCAGCGCAGGTTAATTATAGTGCTTTAGTCACTTTTTTCAGTTCAGTTTGCTGCAAGGTCATAACAAATAGTGCACGTTTTCAGTTGTGTAAAATAAATAAAAGATTTTTGCAGCTAAATAGCCATACATCACTGAAAG
Organism: Anabrus simplex; assembly: GCF_040414725.1. Taxonomy (NCBI): domain Eukaryota; kingdom Metazoa; phylum Arthropoda; class Insecta; order Orthoptera; family Tettigoniidae; genus Anabrus; species Anabrus simplex. Next base: position 83,177,053 of record NC_090276.1, on the reverse strand, counting down.
TGTTATAACACTTGCGCCATTGGTCTCATAGCCTCTGATTTATCTAGTCCTCTTGTTGCATAATTCTAAGTGATATCGTTCACACAACTGTCCACATAATGTATACTTGCATAAGTTTGACGGTTCGTGGTATGTTGCGTTTTCGCAAATGGCATGGTGGAATCCATGGACTGCAAGTTTTGTAAACACGTGCCTCGTCTGTCCATGTACGATCGATCATGGCCCCAGTTCCATAGAATTTCGTGGGTGCTTCTTCTCTTTTCCTAGTTAGTGTTCTTAGCAAGTGTTGGGCGGGGGGGGGGGGGGGGTACGTTGTCTTTAGATCCTCTATGAGGAAAGTTTCCCACGAGAAAAGGTAGACTAATCTGGATCTTATTGTTTTTGCCCCTCCGATTGCTCTTTTAATGTATGTTGCTTTAACTGTTTCCAGATTTGCTAAGTTCTTTTCATTCAGGTGTGTCGATATAATTTCGGTACCATATGTAAGTATTTTCGATTTGAAGAGCGCCATTGCTGTAGTGATCTGATGAAGCTTGTGTCGCTTTCTCTATCGAATGCTTAGTGAAGCATTTTGCAGACGGCTCAAGTGTTATCCCTAGATATTTGCATTCTTTGGTGATAGATATTACTTTTCCTTGTCGATTTTGGGTAAAATAGTTTCTAGATTTATTGAAGTTACTCTGATCTTTTGCCTCATCCAGAGTGCGAAATCAGGAAAACGGTGTGGGGGAGAAGGATCATAGGGCTTAAATACTGGTGTTTATTTCAGGAGATTAAATTCTCTCTAAGTAAATTCCCCCTCTCACAGGAAAATGTACATTTTAGATCTTTTTTACTTGAATGCTGTTGTTATGATAATTATTGCAAAGTTGTTCCTTGTAGCCTCCTCAGTCCGTATGCAGCATATGCTCTACATGTGGTTTTGTCTACTTACAATAAAAAAATGATTTAAGGAAAAAGTAATAATGGTAGGAATAAAACGAATAAAACAACTTAGAGAAACACACTAATTTTCTATGGTGAATTTTTAAACATTATTTGAGCAAAATATAACGCATTGAATGCATCAACAGGCTCAGGACTGAAGATGGTCGGCAATTACATTTTTCCGTTAGTCAGTACACAGTTCAATAAAAATACTAGTAACAAGTAGGCACTTCGAAATTGGTGCAGTTTCACTGAATCCCTACACGTATTCGATGGAAAAAGTCATGTGAATTTCGGAAGTCTAAGCACTCCTCTCTCTCTCTCTCTCTCTCTCCTTCCTCCTGTGGGTAGGGGAGGTAGAATAACACCCACGGTATCCCCTGCCTGTCGTAAGAGGCGACTGCAAGGCGCCCTAGGGGCTCTGAACTTTGGAGCGTGGGTTGGCGACCACGGGGCCCTCAGCTGAGTCCTGGCATTGCTTCCACTTACTTGTGCCAGGCTCCTCACTTTCATCTATCCTATCCGACCTCTCTTGGTCAACTCTTGTTCTTTTCCGACCCCGACGCTATTAGGTTTGCGAGGGCTAGGGAGTCTTTCATATTCACGCCCTTCGTGGCCCTTGTCTTCTTTTGGCCGATATCTTCATTTTTCGAAATATCGGATCCCTTCCTTTTTTTCCCCTCTGATTAGTGTTATATAGAAGATGGTTGCCAAGTTGTACTTCCTCTTAAAACAATAATCACCACCACCACCTCTCTCTCTCTCCATTCCTGCCACCCTTGAACATGGCTGGTGGCAGACCTTATGAGTTGCAATGCTGAGCAATAGTTTATCTGCAACAGATGCTGGATCGTTGTACACATTGTGACCATGAAATCCTGTAGCAACAAAGGGAGTAGAACTGTAAACACAATTTAACTTAATAAACTAAATAAAAGATAAATTTATAAACATAGAGTGTACTGAATATTGTATAGTCCACAATATTTGTCCTACCTTTGTACCACATACCCAACGTACGTAAAATGCCCCGAGAAGATTTTTTTCTGAAATAAATCCTGCTGACTACCAGTGCACTAATTTGGAAAATCATAAGTGAAAAAAAGAAAAAGCGAACGAATGAATGAATGAAGCGCGGAACTGACGCTGAGGCAGCTGGTGAGGCCTATTGCACTCCTCTGGACAATGATTAATGAATGAAAAATAAATAAATTGTGGAAAGTGTTTCCGGGATGAGAGATTTGTTCCTGCTCCGCTTTGTCCAGCACTAATCTCTCATGGAGTGGTGTGTTTCAACCACCGGAGCAATGGTGGGAGGCCGACGTCATGGAGGTATCTTGGAGAATATTAAGTCATTTAAAGTATTTAAAATAAAAATACAGGCCATTTTAAAGAAGAGGAAATTATTACAGGATAAGAAAGATAATAAAACGAAATTCACCTCAAAGAAAAATTATGAGGTTGTATTTCTCCTCGGTGCTGTTCTTCAATGAGTAGAGGTGACCTGCCAAGTGATGCCCAGAGGTGACCCATTTATCAGCGACGGTAACTGCATCCCACAATCCCAAAGGAGGTACATTGAGTTTAATAGTCATCGGAGGCTGCAAAGTGTTTACCAGCAAGCGATTTTCTTCGGTTGTTTTGATGCTGTGAGCAACGCTGGAACCTCGTTCACAAGCGGCGGTTGACATACGCACTGAACGAATTTTGCGTATTAATCCTTTCAAATGAACCATATCATTTAGGGTTTTAGAGCCTATCTTAGTGGGAGATTGGGGGTCGGAAATCAAATTCAAGGTCATTCTCTCATGCGTTGGCTGTCGTTTCCCGCACAGATGCTAGTGCGTTGACGGTAGCCTACCCGGCAGGCGTTGGTGAGACGAGTACGTGATAGACAGGTACTAGTTTTACGCTCGGATGCTCTTCCTACGACGTGTCCACTACGATAGTGGTGTGTTGGCAGTGACCTACTCGTTTTACACACGGAAGGTATTTTTTTCTCTTTGAATGTGTGGAGATTATTGTAAAGGAATATTGTATTATATTTCATTCTATTTTATAATCTGTTGTAGTGGAAGAACATTGGAAGTGTATTCTTCAGTAGGCCTACCTATTATTACTGAGTTAGTGCAGTGTGCAACTAAGGTTATTCCTTATCTGCTTTTCCTGGTTATTCAAAGGTCTGCTGTTGTGCTAATGTGAGAGAAACAATAAAAGACACAAACTCAATTTCCTTATCACCTGCTGTCACGAACAGGAAAAGTAAATTAATAATGCCAAACAATACTTAGATTACTACCTGCTGTGTTTACTTTTCTACATTGTTTTGTATAGTAATGCTAGGACATTGTTTGTGCCCTTGACGCAAGATAACATGCTGAATATTAGGAAATAGTACTGAGTTGGCAGAGAGAGTGGAAGCGACATGTTTGCTAAAATAAGGTAATTCCTAAATATAACAGAAAATAAAAGATGCGACACGTTTAAAATGGTAAGCAGCTTATAGTAGGAGTATAACAAAATATTAAACCTTGTAGATCATTCAGTGAACAATAACTATAGGTATACACAACAGGAATAGATTACTTTACCGAAAAGTACATTCTGAACAACCTTTAATTATAGGGTTTGGTCCGTTAGAACTGTCTTTACCTCTCCAATTCTAAAGTCGATTACAGTACCGGCAAGCGGCAACTTCTGGTACCATTTTAAGGTGAAGTGGTAGCAGGTTCCATGATTATTCTAGATCCTTAGAGGCATATTTTGATACAAAACTAGATGTTAGATGGCGTATTAATAATGCTTTGGCATATACCATAAAACTTATGTTTATTATAGGCATTTATAGTCTCACACACACTAATGTGTTGTTTGCTTGTTGAAAGACGCAGGCCTCACACTTACATGTGGAAGACGAGTCGGTAGGTAGACTTTGAATGTCTCCTTCCATGGCCATACAATCGGTGCAGTTCATGTCTCTTTAAGGACTGATTTCTGCATGGTGTATACCTATGTATTTACAGCCCGTAGATGATAATAGCTTATTGTAGTTTCGTGATTAATAAGGCAGTAGGCTGTTGTGTTTGCAGGAATGTTTTCAGCTGTTTGAAAGTCAAGACGAATGTCGACTGGTGACTCCTTCATGGCTTCTTCTAAGTAGGAACAGTCTATGACAACCAAAGGCGCTTTGTTTTTAAACTCCTCTAGAGAAAACAAAGGATGATTTTCTTTCTCATAATACGAAAACTGAAAATTGCAGAACATGGCGTATAGGGGTCCAAATTTGTTTTCTCAAAATTTAGTTCCATGTTTCCGAAAGGATAGATAATTCCATTCAGATAGAGCCGAAGGTTTCTTAATTGACAATGATCAAATTGTGAAGCATCAGCTCTGTGTACAAATTTACGATTGGTTTGAAAACCGAACAGGATGTAAAGAGGTCTTTCTGTGAAGCGAGATGTTTTTACAGACCAACTATGTTTATCTGTAGTTGGTAGTACCGGATACTCGTGCAGTTCCCGGCTTCGGAAGCGAATCGGTATTGCCATGTCAGTCTCTACCATCTTGAGAATTTTGCTCTGTCGGATAAGGTAACATGGGGCACTCGCCATAGAATACGTTGTAGGATAGTAGTAGTGGGAGATTGGGGGTTCGAAATGAAATTCAAGGTCATTCTCTTGGGTGTTGGCGGTCGTTTCCCACGCAGATGTTAGTGCGTTGACGGTGGCCTACCCGGCAGGCATTGGTGGGACGAGTACTAGTTTTACGCCTGGATGCACTTCTCTACGTATTAGACGAGTACTAGTTTTACGCCCGGATAGCCTTCCTACGTCGTGTCCGCCATGATAGTGGTGTGTTGGCAGTGGCCTACCCGGCAGGAGTTGGTGAAACGAGTACAGGTTTTACGCCTGGATCCCATTCCCACTTTGTTTTTTCTTAGTTCCGCTATGGATGTGTGTGCGTTAGCGGTGGCCTACCCGGCAGGCGTTGGTGAGACGAGTACTAGTTGTACGCCTGGATGCCCTTCGCACTTTGCTTTTTCTTAGATTTCGCAATGGATCTGGTTGGTTGGCGGTGGCCTACACGGCAGGCGTTGTGACACTAGTACTAGTTTTACGCGTGAATGCCCTTCCTACGTGTTAGAGAGGTACTAGTTTTACGCTCGGATGCTCTTCCTACGTCGTGTCCACTATGATAGTGGTGTGTTGGCGGTGACCTACCCGTTTTATACACGGATAGGTACTTTTTCTCTTTGAATGTGTGGAAATTATTGTAAAGGAATATTGTATTATATTTCATTCTATTTTATAATCTGTTGTAGTGGAAGAACAATGGAAGTGTATTCTTCAGTAGGCCTACCTATTATTACTGAGTTAGTGCAGTGTGCAACTAAGGTTACTCTTTATCTGCTTTCCCTGCTTATTCAAAGGTCTGATAACTGCTCGGCTATTGTGCTAATGTGAGAGAAGCAATAATAGACACCAACTCAATTTTCTTATCACCTGCTGTCACGTACAGGAAAAGTAAATGACTAATGCCAAACAATACTTAGATTACTACCTGCTGTGTTTACTTTTCTACATTGTTCTGAATAGTAATGCTAGGACATTGTTTGTGCCCTTGACGCAAGATAACATGCTGAATATTAGGAAATAGTACTGAGTTGGCAGAGAGAGTGGAAGCGACATGTTTGCTAAAATAAGGTAATTCCTAAATTTAAGAGAAAATAAAAGATGCGAGACGTTTAAAATGGTAAACAGCTTATAGTAGGAGTATAACAAAACATTAAACCTTGTAGATCATTCAATGAACAATAACTATAGGTATACACAACAGGAATAGATTACATTACCGAAAAGTACATTCTGAACAATCTTTAATTATAGGGTTTGGTCCGTTAGAACTGTCTTTACCTCTCCAATTGTAATGTCGATTACAGTACCGGCAAGCGGCAACTTCTGGTGCCATTTTAAGGTGAAGTGGTAGCAGGTTCCATGAATATTCTACCTCCTTAGAGGCATTCTTTGCTACGAAACTAGACGGTAGATAGGGTATTACATGCTTTAGCGTATACCATAAAAACTGATGTTTATTATAGGCATTTATAGCCTCACACACTAATGTGTTGTTTGCTTGTCGAAAGACGCTGGCCTCACACTTACATGTGGAAGACGGGTCGGTAGGTAGACTTTGACTTTCTTCTTCCATGGCCATACAATCGGTGCAGTCCCTTTAAGGACTGATTTCTGCATGGTGTATATCTATGTATATACAGCCGATACAGGATATAGGTTATTGCAGTTTCGTGAATAATAAGGCAGTAGGCTGTTGTGTTTGCAGGAATGTTTTCAGCTGTTTCAAATTCAAGACGAATGTCGACAGGTGACTCCTCCATGGCTTCTTGTAAGTAGGAACAGTCTATGACAACCAAAGGCGCTTTGTTTTTAAACTCCTCTGGAGAAAACAAAGGATGATTTTCTTTCTGATAATACGAAAACTAAAAATTGCAGAACATGGCGTATAGGGGTCCAAATTTCCTTTTTTTTTAAAGTTAGTTCCATGTTTTCGTAAGCATAGATAATTCCATACAGATAGAGCCGAAAGTTTCGTAATTGACAATGATCAAATAGTGAAGCATCAGCACTGTGTACAAATTGACGATTGGTTTAAAAACCGAACGGGATGTAAAGAGGTCTTTCTGTGAAGCGATATGTTTTTACAGACCAACTATGTTTATCTGTAGGTTGTAGTAACGGATACTCGTGCAGTTCCCAGCTTCGGAAGAGAATCGGTATTGCCATGTCAGTCTCTACTATCTTGAGAATACGTAGTTTTGCTCTGTCGGATAAGGCAACATGGGGCACTCGCCATAGAGTACGTTTTAGGATAATTTTTGAATCGATAGGTGTTGATGCTGCTTTGAGCACATTGTAATCAGTGCGATCGCGAACAAGAATGAGCTCTTGGTTTGCATTGAGTATAATACGCTTATGATCTTCAGCAAATCCGAGAATGTGTTTTAATCGTAACATTCCGGTAAAAGTTCCGTCTGTATTAACCTTCCACTCATTAGTAGCTCCCGGAGACCATCCTGCCGCGTGTAATGGTTTACTTTCTTCACTTCCGTACGATGGATACTGTTTTATAGCACTGGAAATACCCACATTTCTTGTACTGTCTACCTCTACCCCGTTAATTTCAAGGCGGGCCTCCGGAAAGAGGAAAGCAAGTGCATTATTGTTTAGGGTTGAGGTGCTTCCACTAGTTCCATCACTTTTTACTATCTGTCCTTCAATGTAAATGTAACTGTCGTGCGGTAGGTTGTACACATCTTATTGACGAATGAGCGTGCGAATTTCATCGTTGTTGTTCAATCCAAACGTAAAGGGTTGATAGGAATGAAGCTCACTTCTTACTACGCCTTCTTGCGTTTCCGTTCAGCTCACGATGTCTGGAATGTTTTCCATGGTGCTGTAAGGTGTAACCTAGATCTTTTAACACCTGTTGATGACCACGTGTTAACCTCATGAGTCGTTGTGAACAAGTGAGACGTGTCTTTGGTAAACTCTTTATTTTGTATCGAGACCTGTAAATGCGTTTCATGTTGGCTTGAGATGAAGTTTATACATGACGTGTGTGTGAGGGTCTATATGAACAAGCTGATTGCTCTTACTGACAAGCCGAAGAGTAATGTCACTGATGCGTGTCACAGTTACAGGGTGATAGAGCGCTGCTGATGGTTTGTCACGTATTCTAGAGCCACCTTCTTTCTCAACAATAAAGTCGTGCAGGGCGTGCGAAGGTTGTTGATTGCTCTACACCTCTGTAATAATATTACAGGTGATAGTCACGTGATGATCTTCTAAGAATGTTGTAAGGTGGTCAGACTCGTGACGTACGTTCGGTGCTAGTTCTCTTGGAGAACATTCGAGCAACGGTCCAATCGAGTCAGGTTGTGTTTTAAAATCGATTTTAAATGGTGATTCGATAATATACTTATGAGTTGCGTTGCTTGCTGTAAGGGAGGACTTGTATTTTTTTGTAAGAAAGCCCTCAAGACTAAACTGTTGAATTAATTTGTTTTCAATATATTCGTAAATATCATCTACTGAATACGTACCCTGCGGCAAGGCTAGCACGTATTCATCATAATAGAATTTGTTTGATCCTCCTCGCACGTTACAGATTTTATTATAACCTTCAAACGATACTAGTCCAAGAGTGTAAGGTCGATGTCCAATTTCAATCGGCGGGTTGAAGTAGACGGTGGTTTCAGGTCCTTGCCCGTGTATAGTAAACGTTCTTGCAACGTTGCACATCACGTGAACACTGATGCACTTGGTCTCATATAGGAACTTTAAACATAATCGACCACACGTGTGTGTACGAAACTTTTGTACACGGTTTTTATTGTAAACAGTAACTGCACTGCTTCCGAAATAGCGTACGAGCTCTCCTGGAGGGGATAAGTTTCCGCAACTATCGAAATACCATACATGTTGACCACGTATGACGTAAGCAACGTAATTCGTTCCTGGACCGTGACTGTCATCTAAGCTGATGACGGCACTCTCGTTGTAACGTGGATGTGCTGGTAGCTGATTTCGCATAAACACACCGCGGGAGTCACGAATTCCAAGTTGTTTGGCATACTTAGTCACTTGTTCATGCGTCAGGGCTCGCCGTGGCAGTGCATTTAGTACGCGTTTTTTTGTGTCATGTATATACACAGTCCTTTTCCGTATGGCACCAGCTTCATGTGTACTCCTTTACCACGCAATGCAATTGCCTCCATAGTTTTATTATGCCGTTCACTCTCTCTCAACTGCTGCTTTGCCTCTTCTACTGCTTTAACCGTTCTTGCTACAGCACTAGCTCCACCAAGGAGGGAGCCAAGGGCAGCTAGCCCAGCAAATAATGCAGATAAAAATCCACCACGTTTTGGTAGTGGAATAATCCGCGCACGCTTGCGAAACAACACTTTACTTGTAGGACTAACTCGTGCTTTTGCTGTTCGCAGTGCCTTAATAATGGCTATCTGACGATCTTTTTCTCCTCGAAAAGCCTGCCGTGCTGCTTTTATAGCTGCTTGCCATCCTACTGCCTTCGTTTTCTTCTTTACAATGTCAGGATAACCTTTCTTACCATCCTGCACACAACGCCTCTCGTCAACACAATAAACAACTGAGTGTTGTATATTTATATTATTGGTTTATCTATGTTATTACAGCCAAACTCTCTCTAAAGAATTTAATTGAACATGTTTTTAATACTCATACTCTTACATTACCTTCTTTGGTCTAAATTCAACATGGTCAGAATCGCTAACACATCCTTTTTCCTTGTATAAAGCAAGCGTGTTGTCTTAAGTATTGTTTAGTAACAACATCAAAAGGATTTTTTGCATCAGCTGCATCTGTCAGTCTCAGCTTGTTCATATAAACCATCCCATATTGAATAGTTCCAAGTTTACTTAATTCTAAAGCAAGCCAGCGTTTTGTGCAGTCGTCTTTTTCATTTACAGAATCGGCAACTTGTACTAACCGGTTGCCGTGTGCTGAATATCCTTTTTCAGTTAGGTTTGGCATTAAACGCTGTAAACTGTTCACTCTTTTATCTACATCGTCCTTTCTAGCTGCATCCGTGTCGTTTGTTGGAGGAGCTAATCGTATTACTCGACGATCCTGTGCGTCATAGTTATTGTCTTTTGTTGTTACTACGGCATTTGATACTAGATATGCTTTTGTTCATGCATCTTGAGGATTTATAGGATCAGCTACGTTCATGATTCGTTTATTTTGTGCGTCAGGCTCTCCTTTTATTCGTCTTAAAAGATAAAAACACATATTTTTTAGAAGTGACATCAGAAGGGTTTACTGGGTCTTGTATGTTCGTTAATCGTTTCTTCTTGAAGTCATAATGTCCGTCTGTTGTGCGCTGTATAGCCCCCGTATCAACATAGAGTGTATTGACGTGGATCATCTACATGCTGAGATGGCATCGCTCTTTTTCTAGCGCGTTGTGTTCGGCCAAAATGGTCCATGTTTCGACTGATGTGGAAGTTATAGAGACAACACGCTATATAGATAGACTATTTCTTAGTCGAAACGTTTAAGCTACACAACATCTTCTGCATTGATTCAAGAATTGAAGATATTATTGAAACCAAGCCATTTAACGTAAAGTTTATCACCACTGCGGCGAAGAACTCGCTCCACTAAATAATGGTTAGGACACTTGGTTTTTTGTAGCTCTTCGGCGTAGAATCCTCCCTCGATAGGCTGTCCTGAAAGATCACGGAGTAAATAAGTCACTGGATAGGTAAGCTTAACCTTGTTGATCTAAAAAATTTCGGTACTCCATTTCGGTGTGTATCCTTTAGCGAAGACAGACTTGTGTTTGCTGATGCGGACAAATTCAACTTTTTTTGAAAGCGATGACGTTGTGGATCGGCTGTTTTAATCACGTCATGAATAGCATCTAAGCGTGGTGTATTCTTGATAACAAGACGAGGTTTTGTGCCGATAGTGCGACGAAGTGTACCATTGTAAGTAGAAACAAGTTGAGGTAGAATTTCAATCCACAGATAAGAGCCTCGAGCTGTAAATTCTCGCCACATGAGTGTTTTGAGTGTGCGATTAAAGCGTTCTACTACACTTTCTTTAAGATTCTTCTTCTTCTTCTTTTCTAGTCTGTATAGGCCTCTTCCATGTGCTTCCATCGTCTTCGGTCTTGAGCCACTTGGAACCAGCGTGTTCCAGCCAACAGTGTTATGTCGTCGAGCCATCTCTTTTGAGGTCTTCCAGTGCCTCCCTTGTGTCCCCATCGTCTCCAGTGAACAATCCTAGAGGTCCACCTGTTGTAGTCTTGTCGAGCTACGTGTGCTACCCATTGCCATTTTAGTCTTGCTACTCTCTCTAGGATGTCTGTTACATTAGTTCCTCTCCTGATGGCCTCTGAACGGATCTTATCCCTAAGGCTGATCCCTAGCATCTGTCGCTCCATGGCTCGTTGTGTTCGCTGAGGCTTGCGAGCACTTCCCTTCCTCATAGTCATCGTTTCCAGACCGTAAGCAGTAACTGGCAGCACGCACGTAATATAAACCTTGGTCTTTAGGTTAACTGGAACATCCTTGTTGGTGAGGATGAATCTTAGTTTTCGGAATCCAGCCCAACTCATACCTATTTTGCGAGAAATGCGTTAAGATTACTGTAGGTAGAATAATGATGAATGCCAAGCGTTCTGAGATAGAAAGAAAACACCTGGTTGTAGAACTCCTTACCTTGATCTGTTTGAAGAAGACGGGGATGACGCTCTGCCTGCTGGACAATACTCTCTGTTACTAGAGAGGCAGTCTTTGAACGAACTGGTTCAGCAAAGGCATACTTAGAATACACATCAATAACGGTGTAGCCATTGTTACTGCCAGCGTAAGGAATCATTTCAACAAGATCCGCTTGCCAGAGTTCATCTTTCCCACGTGTAATTTCTCGTCTACGAAGGCAAGTGCGCCGAGCAGGTTTATGCAATTCGTGGGCAATCGCTATTTTCACGCGTGAAGGTATCTTGCTTTGAGGAGCCATTACACGATAATACCTGCATGACGCAATTCTTCTTCTATTTCTAGAATCTCTGCTTCATGTTGTGTATGACCAGCGTGTTGTGAGGCAGACGGCTTACAAGTTCGTTAGGATCATTCCAATACGTTACATCTACATAGGGTAACAGAGGCTTGTAAGCAACATGGTAACCACGTGCTGATACGTGACGTGTAGGAAACAGCTTAGAAATAATTTCACAATACTTGAAGCTCTTATTAGCATTTACAGCTTTCTTTTTTTGCTAGGGGCTTTACGTCGCACCGACACAGATAGGTCTTATGGCGACGATGGGATAGGAAAGGCCTAGGAGTTGCAAGGAAGCGGCCGTGGCCTTAATTAAGGTACAGCCCCAGCATTTGCCTGGTGTGAAAATGGGAAACCACGGAAAACCATCTTCAGGGCTGCCGATAGTGGGATTCGAACCTACTATCTCCCGGATGCAAGCTCACAGCCGCGCGCCTCTACGCGCACGGCCAACTCGCCCGGTCATTTACAGCTTCTGAAGGCTCGTAATTACGCCGGAAGGCTTCTGTAGCAATAAGAAAAGATCTATATTTCTGAAGATCTGCATTAGATATGTTCTCCAGGTCAGGTATTCGTGAAAACAGGAGGTCGAGGAGACCCTTGGTAGGTTTGTAAGTGATATTTTAAGACTAGACTGTGATCATCAATTTTAATGTCTGCATTACCTATGCGAAAAAGATCTTTTTCGTAACGAATGCCACAAGTAGTGTCAGTTTTCCGTGTAAAGAGCTTCTCTAAGCAGGGAGCGGTAAGTGGACCGTAGGTACTTTTAAGGAATTAAGGAATTGCTTTAACTGGTGTAGACAAGACCTCGGACAAAGAGGGCTGTTGTTGTTGTGTAGGTGTTTCTGCAACAACATCTATTGGCAAAAACTCTACCTGCTTTACCTGTTTTAGTCGTGTATCTTGTCGTTGTTTTGACGTAGTATGTGTTTCTGCAATAACTTCTGCAGTCGGAAACTGAACTCGCTTACCTGTTTTGGTGGTGTAAAGACTTCATCCTCCTCGTCTTCTTCTTATTGTTCTTCTTTATCCTGCATAGTTTTAACGTAGGATGTTTGTGTAGTAACCGAACTTGTAGTGGGCTTACACGATGATGTAGATTGAAGAAGCTCTTGCAGTGGTGCACCAAGTTGTGTTTTTAAAAAAGAAATCTGTGTCTCTTTGGATACGCTTCAACTCTTTAAATTTACGCCGGATGTTGTTTTGTGCACGTATAATTTGTTGTGTTACCTGCATGCTAGCTCTTTCCATGGTCACCGAGTAAGTGTGTTCTTTAAGCCTTAAATACGTATAAAGTGATCAAAACCTGTGCGGTAGCGTCCACGTTTAATACCGCTCTCTTTATCGATAACTAAAAAGCCATGTCGCCGTGATGACCAACACTTGGCACTAGGACGTTTAAAGTCATTACATGATCACTAGAGACGGGAATTTTCCTATTTGCCTATTTTATTCCTGTGTTCAGAAACGTAGGCTTTTGAGGTATAAATCCGTTTTAGGGTCTTTTTAGCTAGATTTCCTTGGTTTTATTGTGCCTATAAATGCCTATTTCAGATGTTTGTGCCTATTTGGTGCCTTTTGACTGTATGTTAAAGAAGCCGCTATTCTTCCAGTGCGTTATATTGTAGCTGGTGGGCTCGACAGAATTATCTCCTCATTTCTTATCATCTGATGATGATGCTTGTTGTTTTAAGGGGCCTAACATCGAAGGTCATCGGCCCTTTCTTAACATCTATTTACCCCGCGAACAAAAATGGGAATTCTTGGAAGTCACCAGAAATAGTTCTTGGGAAATTTCCATCAGGAGAAACAAGGAACAATTTGACCTTGAAGCCTTCAACCCCTCCAACCTCCTAAGACATATGCGAGAACCAATCAACGCCAAACTATGTTGCACAACCCATATTCCATATACCTCCCTCACGATGCGAACTGTTGTACGCGTACGCGTTATCTTCAGAACGTGTTGTAATTTATTGTGGAGAAGAAGAAAAATAAGTGTGTCTGCGAAATGGCTAAAGAAAAATCGTCGAAGTCCTACTGGCTGAAGCAGTGGATCACAGGGGATCCCAATTTCACTACGGATGGAAGGGTAGTCTTCTGCCAAGTTTGCTATAAGGTAGTAAGTTCGTTTGTTCCTTTTATCTTTTCTGTGCTTGACAACTACGATCGCATTTCATTGTAGCAGTTATAGGCCTATTAATTTATGTATTGTGGCAAGTGGTTTTGTCGCAATGCTGTATTAGTCGTGAAATTTCAATCATTTACATCGCTAAAATATAAACAAACATTTAATTACTGAAGAAGCAGTTAGCCGGTGGTCTCTATTCACAGAGTGGATGAAAATTAAAAGTTGGTATTTTTAACTGTAATTCATTTCCTGTGAAAAGAGAGATTTACAACTGAAATGCAGTTTTTAAAAACGGTAACTTTCACAGCGCTATGTGTACGCTCTAGTGAACTCTATTACGCTTCCGCTAAGCCTTCGCGAAACATAGGTTGCAGATCCAATCTGGCGCGGCTAAGACGATGTCACAGAGTGTTTTACAAGGCTGCCAAGACCAGGCCAGTGAAAGGACCGTTGGTCTGGATTGGTGAGGTCCGGTTAGTAACCGTTGTGTTGGACGCCTGCAAAGAGTGTTTGTGGGGCCTAAGCTCCCAGGTTAGGGCCGCAAAGCGGCCAACAAACCTCTAGCATCCGTCTCGCTAAATTGTGACAAAAAAAAGTAAGGTTATGGGCGCCTGCCACGACAATTTCAAATTATGCGGTTTTCTAATTTTCAACGAGGGTGGCAGCCTTGTGGGCACACATGATGCAGGATCTATTTCAGGAAACGGAAAATAGTCTTCATGACAGCTGACCTGGCTGACCAAAGGCGGCGAATAGCAACAAAATGTTCACAAATCTGAGATTTATAGTGCCTCATTTTAATTCTTCTATATAAGTAAGAATACTGCTAGGGGCAGCTTGGTGGGTCCCTGGCAAGCTTAAAGGAAGGATATCTCCTCTACGCTACTCAGGTATCGTTTCACGTCATTTTTATTATTTTTTTCACCCGGTGAACTGGGCACGATACTGCAAAATTATAACTGAAAAATCTTTGAGGACATATTTCCATGTTAATTACTAATTCCCTTGTTCCTACTTTAAAGTTTTGTACTTCTGGAAAAGTAATCTCTAATAGTCTATTTTTACTGGGCGAGTTGGCCGTGCGGTTGGGGGCGCGCGGTTGTGAGCTTGTATCCGGGAGATAGCGGGTTCGAACCCCACTGTCGGCAGCCCTGAAGATGGTTTTCCGTGGTTTCATATTTTCACACCAGGCAAGTACTGGGTCTGTACCTTAATTCAGGCCACAGCCGCTTCCTTCCCATTCCTAGGCCTTTCTATCCCATTGTCGCCATAAGACCTATCTGTGTCGGTGCGATATAAAGCAAATAGAAAGAAAGCCTTGTTTTTATGAAACAAATGCATGATATATACTTAGCATTATTGTCAATTAGCCCAACCGTAGAAATTTGAGATATAGGAAAATCGTAAATTAAGTAAATTTTATAATTTTTTCAGATCAAATGTGAAAAAAACTATAGAGGTAGATCAGCATAGAAATATTGCAATGCATCTCACACAAGTACAGAAAGCTATATCAACTATGAACAGCGACCAGACTTACGCACTGCAATGGTGGAATCTAATATAACCCTGCATAAAGTGGAGCATCTTCAAACTTCAACAGTGGTGGTGGTGATTATTGTTTTAAAAGGAAGTACAAACAGACAACCATCCTCTATAACACTAGTCAGAGAGAGAGAGAGAGATTGGAAGGAATCCGACACTTCCAAAAATGAAGGTATCGACCAAAGGAAGACAAGTGCCACGAAGGGCCTCGAGTGCTCTAATACTGTCGGGTCGGAAAACAACAAGTGTTGACCAAGGAAGGTCGGATGGGATAGATGAAAGGGAGGAGCCTGGCACAAGTAAGTGAAAGCAATACCAAGACTCAGCTAAGAGCCCCGTGGTCACCAACCGACGCTCCCAAGTTTAGAGCCACTGGGGCCCTTTTAGTCGCCTATTATGACAGACAGGGGATGCCGTGGGTGTTATTTTAACCCCACCCCCCGCCAACCCACAGGAGGAAGAAACTTCAACAAGCTGCCGGCAGCAATAACCGAGTTGGAGAATAGTGGCATGTCATTTAGGATTGTGGAAGAAGTGGGGGAAGTTTAGACCGAACCTCTGGGAAGTTAGCCGCTGTCAGCAAGAAGTTCGATAGGGTCCTGCAGCGGAATCCAGGATGGAAAGTGATGGTTAAAGTAGCCAGGGTGCTATGAAGTGAGGTAGACGAAACAATTGAACTAAAACCAGATGAAGTGACTTCACTGAAGTTTTGTCCGATCACTTCATGTGATATTGAGAGATCTTTCCCTCAGTACAAAATCATCCTGCATGGCAGAACAAGACTTCACCGGGAGACATTGAAAAGTTGCTTCCTTTTATAGTAATTGAGTGTGTTATTAAATTAAGTAATTTTTTCATGCCTATTTTACACGTTAGTGCCTATTTACATGCCTATTTTGGCTAATTTAAGAGCCTATATGCCTGCCTATTTTAATTGTTTTTAGTGCCTATAATTCTCCTCTCGAATGATCACCGTACACGTGACGCAAGAGAACGATCATGTTGGCACTGTTACGAGTCAACTGCTTGGGTATACGAGAATACGTTTGACATAAATAAAAACAATCTACGTACTTATGTCGTCCCATGCTAAAATAGGCTTGAATAATAGCTTGCTGTTCTGTAGCAACATCGTCAAAAATCATCAGAGAATCGGGTTGAACAGAGTCTGGAGAAGTTACCTCTTCATGAGTGTGAAATGGAGAATAACCAATGTTAACATGAGAAAGGTCCTCCATTACACTCTGGAGAAATATAAACAAAGGTTGGCAAAAATGTAAATGTTCTGAGACCGCACCCCATTTAGAGAGGTAATTAGCGTTAATAAAAGATTAGTTTTTCCACATCCTGAGCGACCTGCAATAATGCAGCGAATAGTAGATGGAAAGAGTGGACCGTGACGACCTTTGGTACTCGATTGAGGGAAGAGAAGGAAACAATGTTAGTGACTGGCAGTGTGTGTTGCTGCTTAATAATCTTCATACTTAGGTATTCAGAACGGAGCCTACTTGGTTCGACTTACAGAAAATGTTATTAGCTAAAGTTGGTGTATAGACAGTTAATCTTAATCAAATATTATGTAAAACTTTCTTTTTGTGTAAGACATGAAACTGTTGTCACGCTGAGCACGCTCTTTATTTGTTTTTACATAAGCATATGTTGTTTTTATGTTTACAGTCTTCGATATTTCTTAAACAGAACCTAATTTTCGTGATAGTTAAAGTTGCTCTGTAGACACTTAGTCTGGTGTTCATTTTTCTTTTTGTGTAAAACATAAATTGTTGTTACATTAAGCATTATGTTTGCTCCTAACATTATACTTATTTAAGTTGTTATTAACAATACTTCATTTGTTTTTATAAACATCTGTTCAGCATATATTTTACAGGCTTGGTTATTCCTCACACAAAAATAGTTTTTATACCTATACATAGAACTGTAATTTTTAGTATATATCTTAAGTTAAAAGTATAGCCAACTATGTCAACACCTACCTGGGAGGCTATTCGCACCTGTTTCAACACACACGTGTGTAGTGGCCGTATTACGAATCCAACTAGCCTATTAGATCCAAGGATACTTTTAACTTCATGTTACCCAGTGTTTTTTCCAAAATTAATGAATACTTATGCCACCACACAGCGTTAGAAGTAAATGGTGAATTAGCTTGTACCTTTGTGTATTACAAAGAGAATGTTGAAGTACGTGATACTTTTTACCTGAATACCAAAATGGCTGCACTTTATCGTTCTGATAATATCTATGAATGTATTGCCTGTATATCCTAGAAGCACTGCTTACTAAATTTAATAACTTTCAAGAGGGGCCGAGTGCACTTGCCCTTGACACATCAATTTCTTATCTATCAACATTTGTAGGTATGATCCACTCAATTCAGGATCAAATTATATTCCTTTACATGCTAACATCAGCATGCGTGGTTCAGTAGTAAATATTCAAAACACAGAGATGTTTTGCTTTCTGTGGTGTATAGCTGCCTTTTTGCAACCGGTGCGTATAAATAAGAACCGTCCAAAACAGTATGACGTCACCTTAAACCGGTTACTAGAAACACTGAATTTTGTCGGTGTAACTTTTCCTATGAAACTGGCAGATATTTCTCCCTTCGAGAAAAACAATCCAGAGTTTTCTTTTATGGTTTACAGGATTAAAAGCAATACTGTTGTAGGCCCCTTGTATGCAACAAAACAACAGAAGCGTTATCATATTCACCTGTTATACCTCTCGAACAACGACGTGAACCACTATTGTTTAATAACTAACCTTTCAAGACTTGTAGGTTCACAACTTTCTGCAGTTTGTATGTGATCGATGTTTAAACTCTATGAGCAGACAGACAAACGCATTGATAATTGTGCTACTCACCCCGCGGTAAAACTTGTTCTTCCGGAAGGTGAAAAGTCAACTATGAAGTTTGTGAACATTCACAACCAAATTCCCGTTCCATTTGTCGTCTATGCGAATTTCGAATGCTTTACTGTTCCAATCCAGCGATGTGCAGTAAATCCATCTTGTTCGTATACTGATGTTGCCTATCACGTTGTTTGTTCTTTTGATAGTAAGAAATCCTATTTTCGAAATTTTCGTGGACCTAATTGCAGAGCATGACTACTCAGTGAGCTTGAAACATTAGCACGGCATATTGAAACCTATTTACACACACACCAACACCTATGGTGTTTACCGATGTTCATTTGCATAACTTCGACCTGCTACCATCTGTCACATTTGTGAAAAACCTTTTATGCCTACAGGTGTTAAAGTAAGAAATCACTGTTATTTCTCAGGACGTTACCTAGGAGCAGCCCATCAGGTGTGTAACTTGCAGTTTCGTGCACCCAACTTCATCCCCTGTTTCTTCCGTAACCTTTCAGGCTATGACAATCACTTTATTGTTCAAGAGTTTGCTAACTTGGATAAGAGCAAATTCTCTCTTCTACCACAAAACCATGAACGGTTTATTTCCTTCTCGTATTGGATAGGAAAAATATGCATTCGCTTCCTAGATTCTTACAAGTTTATGGCCTCTTCACTCGATACACTTGTAAACAGTCTCCATGCTGATGTCCTCATCTACTTAAAGCAGAATTTTCCTAATCCGGAGCAGTTTCAGTTATGTATCCGAAGAGACGTTTTCCCCTATGACTTTGTTAATAACTGGGAAGTTTTAGAAAACACCAAGTTACATGATCAGTCGAAATTATTTTCTATTTTGAATCACACTACAGTATCAAACAAGGATTACCAGCATGCCAGTCGCGTGTGCGAAATGTTTGACATAAAGTCACTGGGTGCCTATACAGATTTATATCTGAAAACAGATGTCCTCTTACTCACCGATGTTTTCGAAAAATTTCGGAACATGTGTTTATCTATCTACCATCTCGATCCTGCCCATTACTTTACAATTCAAGCATTATCGTGGGATGCTATGTTACGGATGACTAGAGTTGAATTAGATCTCCTCCCTGATGTAGACATGCCTTCGTTTTTTGAATAGGGTGTAAGAGGAGGTTTTGTTTCACTCAAGCAAAGGCATGCTAAAGCTAATAACGTCTACATTGAGAGTTATGATCCTAAAAAATCCGTTTCTTTTCTTGCCTACTATGATGTGAATAATTCATATGGCCATGCTATGAGTCAGTCTCTCCCCTAAGATTTTCGTTGGCTGTCAGAAAAAGACGTAGCGCACTTTGATGTCCATTAAGCAGCTAGTGATCATGAACAGGTTTATATTCTGGAAGTAGATCTGGACTATCCAATACCCTTCATGATGCTCATGCTGACTTATCGTTTTGTGTTGAGTTAAAAGTTCCTCCTTCATCAACATCAAAACATAGTAAATTTTAGGAACACTATATCCGAAAGAACGGTATGCGTTACACATTCAGAATCTCGTGCAATGTCTCATGTACGGTTTGTTGTTACTTAAAATCCACCGCATAGTAGCATTCAGGCAGCGTCCTTGGCTAAAACCTTACATGGATTTAAACACCTACAACCGACAAGGTGTTCCTAGCAATTTTGAAACTCATTTCTTTAAACTCATGAAGAATTGTATCTATGGTATATCTATGGAAAATGTGCCATAACATAGAAACATACATTTGCTTAACACATGGGAAGGTGGATGGGGAATTCGGAAGTACATTTCAAAGCCAAGTTTTAAATCTCTACGCGTTATTGCAAATAATCTTGTGACTGTAGAGATGAGCAAGGTAGAAATCCTGTACAATAAACCCATCTACTTAGACATGACTATTCTTGATTTTTCCAAACTAGTCATGTATGACTTTCACTACGGTTTTTCTAAAGCACACTTTGGAAACATTTCCTTGCTCTACATGGATACAGATTCTTTTATCCATTTCATTTCTAACTGCAACATGTATGACGTCATGCGCCAGCACGCAAACCAATTTGATACATCTTCCTATCCATCAGATAATGTTTATCCGATTCAACCTCTCAACAAAAAAGTCACGGGTCTCATGAAAGATGAATGTGGTGTTGATATTATGATTGAGTTCGTAGACTTGGCACCAGAAATGTATGCTTATCGAACAGAACAGCATAATGAAACGGCTAAAGCAAAAGGTGTGCAGACAAACGTAGTAAAAGCATTACGCGTTGATGACTACCTCGATGTTTTACATAAAGTACAGCTACTCAGCATATTCAGATGCGAATACTTTCCCGTTCTCATGAAGTGGTTCTTGTAGAACAAGTAAAATATTCTCTTAGTATGTTGGATGATAAACGACAGTGGTCCGCTGACGGTCTCACTAGTTTACCATGGGGTTACAACCAGTAGCTTCTAACAGTCACAAGCTTTGAACATTTTTATGGCTATTTCTATTTTCCTAGCATGTAAACATAAGTATATATGAAATGATACTTATTATTTTTGTGAAATTTTTATACATACTGTACACTAAAATCTACATACTTAAATACATGATAACTATCTATACTCTGTTTACGTTTTCTACTTTACATTTTCCCTTCCTAATCTATTTCCCAGCGATCCTACCTGAGTTAAACTAGTTTCAAAATAAAAAACACAAACATTTATCGCAACTCAATTTTTATTTTTACTTTTTACAATGTTATCAAGTTAGTACAAAAGAATTATAAACACATCATCAGGTAAGTCTATGGCTTTTTCCCTTTTTACGTCCATGTTTTATTCCAGCTCCTAGCATCAGCTTTCCCTTCATTGCACCCGCTACCACTAAAGCCGCAGTTTTTCCAAAGCAGAGGCGTCCTTCGATGCCACACGTTTTAGTGCTTTTCTCAACAGTTGTTGGTCGGCAAGACGATGCAGTTCTGGGTTGTTGTCCCGTTTACTTGCACGATAAGCTAAATCGTGCTCTTTTCAGGCTACGTCTAAAGCATTAATACCTGGATCACCTCGTGCCATTCGGAGGTCGAGCTTTGTACCAGGCCCACAGTACTGATAGTTTGGCAATGTAGTTCAATAGGAAGCCTGTCAATCACTGTATTAATGATTCCACGACCAGCAAAATTCCTCCTCGCTGCACGTCGCCTTGCAGTCCTGTTTAGCTTCGCAGTCATGGTATGATGCTACAGAGCCTTTACACTCGCTTTTATTACCCCTGTGGTAAAGTTTAATAAGCTGGCAAGTACGACACTGTCTCACAGAAGGCTGCTTTACCGATGTTACTTCATGATGGTGTTGAGTGCAGGGTTGTAGTTCCGAAAGTATGCGATATTCTTTCCACTCGTGCGGTGCTCGGTCCCAAATGTCCTTTACTGCATTAGCAGCTACGTACACAAGAAATGCTTTTGGTAAACAATTTTTCTTTTTCTTTCACGCTAGCTTTCTCAGTATCACTGACCTCTAGCAAAGCAAAGTCACCTCCGTACAGGCCATGAAGGCCTTGGGAGGAGTGGAAGGTAAAGTTTTCCACCATTGCTAACTTCGGCACGTGATGGGGTAGAGTGGTTAGCTCTACGCCTGGCCACCTTTGCCTCAAGGAATTAACCTGGTACTCTTTTTTGGTGTAGGCTGAGTGAACCTCAGGGCCATATGCACCTCCGGAAGTGGAAATCTCGTTTCTTAAATTTTACGACTTCCTGACGGGGAGTCACTAACCTCTATGCTGTCGAAACCATCAGACAAACATGCAGTACACATAATTCTTTTTCATCACACAAACAAAGACTTGTCTTTACACAACAACACGTTCCTCCTCAATACATTGTTCTGCGCTCCCGCACCGTCTCTTAACCGCTTCACTTACTTCCCGGCATGCATTGTAACACAGCCAATCAGATAACTTCCATAAATGTAGTAAAGACCGTTTTTTATTACCGTCACTGCCATGACTAAGCGTTTGTAGCGAAGGACATCATGTAAATCAACCAGCAGACACGATGCCGGTATATAAGAATGTAGCCATTCCTTTTTCTCACCACTTTTCACTAATATTACATGAGCACCAACAAAATAGGCCTTCATAATCACAGACACAACCTTATAGGGAATATCTCCGTCTTCCCATTTCCATCCTAAATGTTTTCTTAGCCATGCCGTTTTTTCTATCTTCTTCAGACTGCACATGTAGTGGATAGGGTGGTTCAAAAGGAACGCCGCTTATACTTGGCCACCACAGCCTTGTACAATCTATAACAGCAACTTCCTTCAGTAAAAACATGTTCCCACTCACCTTAAACCCTTGTACATCTACAATCAATGTTCTCGCCATATTTTATTTAGACTTGTAGCCGCTTTCACAATCACATCTACCACTCAAAATATCTTCTCAAACACTGTCTCTCGGTAACTTATTCGTTACATACACCTCTTGTAACAGAAGCGCGCTCTGTAACACATTTTTATCAAGTATTAGTCACCGTTTTCCTTTTTAACCGTTAGCTATCATGGCAACATCTGCACTGTGCTGCCATCTGAGTTACCTAGCACTTATGCTAGAGACCACCAAAAACAGCTTCCCACTCAGCCGCCATCTTGCACACCCAGGGGCCAACTACAACAAGGTAAGAAGTATATGATCTTCTCTGTAAAGCATGACATACTTAGTATAATATATTTCTAAATGTTTTGTTTAATTTGAATGTTGCAGGAGGCATTTCAGAAGCATACGTTGTTAGGAAGCATACCAACCTTGTTAGCAGCAAAAACGAACACTGTTGTAGTACATTTGTAAAAAAATATTTGATCGCATTCAAAAAGGTTGTACTTATTGCATTGCTTTACACCGACTTACTCTTAAGAAAACGATGAGGTCTAAACATGCACAATGACGTCATCACTGCAGCACGTGCTTACTCTAGCTTTCCCGAAGCATGTTTAAACTTGTTCGAATTTACCGCCACCACATTCCTTTACACCGACTTACTCTTAAGAAAACGGACAAGTCTAAACATGCATGATGACGTCATCACTGCAGCACGTGCTTACTCTAGCTCCCCCCGATGTATGATTAAACTTGTTCGAATTTACCGCCACCACATTTCAACTAAAGAGTGCAGCATGTAAGATAGCGGTAACTGTGTTGAATAAAGATGGCTGTTTGTCAAAAAGAATTTTTCAAATTATCCGCCGCCACATAGAGTGCGGCATTGCGCTCTCTTGATTAAAGATGGCGGATGACAGCTGTCCAAAAAGCACGTGGGTTTGTAAAGCACGTGGAATTTCCTAGCACTACAAAGAGGGCAGCACGGTGCTCTCTAGATTAAAGATGGCGGATGACAGCTGTTAGAATAAAAGCATCTAGATTTTAAATTGCTCGCTACTACGATAAAGATAGCAGCACGGTGTTCTGTAGTTAAAAGATGGCTGCTTGTCAAAAAAGAATGTTTTCATATTATCCGCTACCACATTTCAACTAAAGAGTACAGCACTGAGGTTTGCGATGTAAGATGGCGGATGACAGCTTGTCAAATAGATTTTTTCAAATAGTCCGCCTCAAAGGTAAGTAGCTAAAGAGGGCAGCACTAAGGTTGGCAATGCAAGATGGTGGATGACAGCTGTGACGTAAAAATTACCCGCAAGATAGCAGCACGACGCTCTGTTCATTAAAGATGGCTGCTTGTCAAATAGAATTTTTTTCAAATTAACCGCCTCAAAGGTAAGTAGCTAAAGAGGGCAGCACGATGCTCTGTTGATTAAAGATGGGTGCTTGTCAAAAATAATTTTTCAAATTATCCGCCACCACAAAGAGGGCAGCACGGTGCGCTCTGGATTAAAGATGGTGGATGACAGCTGAAGAGCACGTAGAATTTGTTTCCAAACAAGATCACGTAGAATTTGCCGCCACCACATTTCAACTAAAGAGTGCAGCACGGTGCTCTGTTGATTAAAGATGGCGGATGACAGCTGTCAAAAAAGCACGTTGATGATTTGTTTCCAAACAAGAGCACGTGGAATTTGCTGCCACCACATTTCAACTAAAGAGTGCAGCACTGTTCTCTCTGGATTAAAGATGGCGATTGAGAGCTGTCAGAAAAATACATAGGTTTGTTTCCAAACAAGAGCACGTGGAATTTGCCGCCACCATATTTCAAAGGTAAGTAGCTAAAGAGGGCAGCACGGTGCTCTCTGGATTAAAGATGGCGGATGATAGCTGTCAAAAAAGCACATAGGTTTGTTTCCAAACAAGAGCACGTTGAATTTGCCGCCACCATATTTCAAAGGTAAGTAGCTAAACAGGGCAGCACGGTGCTCTCTGAATTAAAGATAGCGGATGATAGCTGTCAAAAAGCGCATGGGTTTGTTTCCAAACAAGAACACGTAGAATGTGCCGCCACCACATTTCAAAGGGCAGCACGGTGCTCTCTAGATTAATGATGGCGGATGATAGCTGTCAAAAAAGCCCATGGGTTTGTTTCCAAACAAGAGAATGTAGCATTTGCCGCCACCACATTTCAACTAAAGAGGGCAGAACGGTGCTCTGTAGATTAAAGATGGCGGATGACAGCTAACCAAAGAGGGCAGCACGGTGCACTCTTGATTAAAGATGACGGATGACAGCTGCACGTGGCTTTGTTTACCGATTCAAATCTCGTGCTAGTTAGGTTAAGTTGGCAGCACTAAGGTTTAGGCCCGTCAAGATGGCAGCACTGAGGTTAGCGATACGTTGTTGTCTGTCAAAAAGCACGTGGCTGTCAAAAAGCACGTGGATTTGTTTACCGATTCAAATCTCGCGCTAGTTAGGTTAAGTTGGTACTACTGCGATTTAGGCCCGTCAAGATGGCAGTACTGAGGTTAGCGATGCGTTGTTGTCTGTCAAAAAGCACGTGGCTGTCAAAAAACGAGTGGTTTTGTTTACCGATTCAAATCTCGCGCAAGTTAGGTTAAGTTGGTACCACTGAGGTTTAGGCCCGTTAAGATGGCAGCAGTGAGGTTAGCGTTGCAATGTTGTCGATGACAGCTGTCAAAAAGCACGTGGCTTTGTTTACAAATTCAAATCTCGCGCCAAAATTCAAATTTCCCGCGGGAGGCGGAGGGGCCCCTGGGAGCCCTGAGGCGGAGGCGGCCGCCGAACTGTCCAATTATACTACTCCCATTATAGCAACATCTGCACTGTGCTGCCATCTGAGTTACCTAGCACCTATGCTAGAGACCACCAAAAACAGCTTCCCGCTCAGCCGCCATCTTGCACTTTAGTACGTCACTTGGAGGAAAACTTCATTCTACTTCATCTACTAAACCTTGAATTACTTGTCCTATTACTATGTCAAACTCTCTCTTTTCATCCTCCTCAGAATCGCATCTGCAATATGCTAGGTATTTTTCCTTGGAGAGAGTCAAATAAACATGGTCTTTCACGGGCATTTCTTTAAGGGTCTGCATTGTAGAATTAAGCTTGTTTTCGATTTCACCATACGAAACCGATTCCTTTTGCATTGTTGTCATTGGAAGGGACAGTACACACGATACATCTAACAGAAAACCAAGCAATATAATATTTTTTCCCTGCGACATCTTTCCGTACAGCCCTGCAAATTTACAACCATCTTTACTCAATACTTCACGGCTTTCAGATTCACGGATTAGGTATTCCCATGATGCAAGGGGAGTCTTTGAAAACTGCCAATAAGCAATCCTTCTCACTAGAAATCCAACGAACTTGGAAGACTTCTTTTACTTTCAAGAACCCTGACACACCTGTCGCAGTTCAGCAGCTGCAGAAGGTCCGCTAAGTTCATGTAGTACGCATTCAAAATTATGAACAGCATTCACAACACGAAAAGCTTGTTCTGAAACAAGGTCCATTCTATGGGCCATACAATGCACGCTGATCAAGTGCGGAGATATGTTCCTCCTGATTCTAGCAGCAACACCTTCATTTCGGCCAGTAAACACTGCAGCTCCGTCCCAACCAATCCCCACAACTTTATTTTTGAGAATTTCTACATCTATATCATCTTCTGAAGAGGCTTGGACAATTTTCTCTTCCAGCGACTTAACATCAGCAAGCGTCATTCTGTTCGTCAACGTACGTAATGTACAAAATCAAATGTTTTTCAGAATACCTATCCGTAGAGTCGTCCACAGACATTGAAAAACAGTCAGTCACTTTGATAAAATTCACTAATTTTTAACGTAATTGTTCCGCAATAAAATTGGTCATTGCCGCCGCAGTCTTGTCTGTATTAAGATGTGTCCCCATGTGTAAGCCATTTGCGATGTTTAGATTTACAAGCTCCGGATGATCGCGGAAACTCCACTCTCTTTTCGCTGCTACATAAACTGACCTTAACACTTTAACAGTTGTATCTAACTTCTCCTTTCGACTTTTTATAAACAAATAACGAACTCTCGCTGCACACGCTTATAGAACCTGTTTCTTACTCATTTCATCCTGCTGCACACAGTGAGAAAGAATTACGCTATTTTCGTGTTTATAAACAGCGTCATGATTCTTCTTCTTATTTTTCCTCATTACACAGTGTTTTGACCAAGGTAAATCAGTAGATGAAGTGTTGCGAATGTTTGACACAAACACTACACATCTTTCTCATTGGTAGTAAACAACAACCAGGCTCGACGTTGAAAACTTCTCGGTTGCCACCAGCATTGATGATCCTGGATTATCTTCATTGCTGCATTCGACATTGTGCTCGCTGTGTAAAGGACATCCCGCAGGCACCTTATGTAACACTTCATCACATTTAGGTTTTTTATTGGATTTTTCCTGCACATCATCTTCATGTGTCACTGATTGAACTTGCGTGTGACTGCTAGTGACTGTATATTATCATCACCAGTTTTAGAGAAGTTAGTAATTAAACTCTTACTTCTTACCGCACGTTTCATTTCTAGATGCTCGACCTCGACTGTTCGTTACCATGTACAAGCTTACACATTGCAGACTGGTGCCAATAGCGGGTTTGGCAGCGGTAACGGCAGCGAGTTCATCTAAAATCCAGATGGGAGGTCTGTTCTACGGAGTAAGAGAGAAGTCGGTGCAGCGAAGAAGAGAGAAGGAAAATCGGCTGAGAGGTTTATGAGAGACTGTCCCTTTCTTAAGAAAGGCGAGACGAGGCGCGGTTTGTCCTGATTTATTGCGTTATTAGTGGAACCTTCCTCTACCAGGGCTAAATTATGACTGAACAAATTTGTCAGTTTGTACACTCCTTAAGTGTATATTGTCCTATTGGCTACCTATCGGAAACACAACCTCTCTAAGAAGTAGGGGAGTGGTGTAAGCTCGAGCTACTTACTTTTGCCCGGGTTTCAGGTTGAAACAGGAACAATAGGCTACAGTTGCGGAGTTACTTTATTGCTCAAGGTCTGGCAGTGTCATTGGCAAGGTTTTTATGAAAATATGTACAGCAAGAATATCCATTTCAGTAATATATGTTATACGTATTCCTCAACACTTTATAATGAAAGATTTTCCCCATGTGATCTGTATGCCGTTCTGTTCTTAGAAACATGGTTGAAGCAACCTCTTCTTAGTTCACTGCTTGATTTAAATAGATTATTTGCTCGAAAGATGTGACAGAGAAGGAAAACGTGGTGGTGGTGGTGGTGGGGGTGGGGGTATGCATGTATATATGCTTAACAATTTAAGGTGTAAAATAGTTTATAAGGAAAAGAAATCCAATGGAGTAAACTACTGACCAATCAACTCAGAAAGGGAACAAATAATTGGTGGTTAGTGTGGGAAGCTGTAAGTAAACATTCTTCGTTTGAAGACGGAAAGTGTTGTACAAATTATATACAGAATGCTGAAAACACAATGTCAAGATTAGAATAAACCACTTCATGATTGGCCACTTAAGGATTTTCCGATATTGTACACAAAGAAGTAAATGGGATGGGCATTATTTGGAAGTCATACAGAATGCGTTATCGATAGTCAGTTAAAGACACCATGGAACTACAGACTTTTGGAATACATCAAATGGAATATAGTTTTAATATCTGTTACATATGCTTGTTGCTTTTTCCTGATCCTGTTACTGCATCCATCTCTTAGCACAGGCCAGAACAAAATGTAACTTTCACTGAAGCTTCAGTCTTAATTACGGCTCTGGCAG
The DNA here is from genome assembly GCF_040414725.1 of Anabrus simplex. Taxonomy (NCBI): domain Eukaryota; kingdom Metazoa; phylum Arthropoda; class Insecta; order Orthoptera; family Tettigoniidae; genus Anabrus; species Anabrus simplex. Next base: position 83,148,763 of record NC_090276.1, on the reverse strand, counting down.
AACAGAAGCTGGTAATGTATGGCTGGTGTTAAGTACAACTAGTGTAATTCATTGTTATGAACAGTGTTGCTTATAGGGTCAGTCAGATTGTGACTGCACTTTTGACTCAATGGCAAACCACTTTACTCCCTGTCATGCATATTATATACTATGCCTAAATATAGTGCCAACATTGATGGCTTATTTTAACAGTTGGAAATTCTTGCTTGAGCATATTACTTGCTTCTAGAGTGAAATGATCATGGGTTTTCATTTTATGTTTTGCAACTACTTTGCACTCAGGAGACAAATATGTTATTTATCTAAAAGTTACAAGTCTCTAATTAGAGAAGATGACATTTGTTATTTTGCTAGATGGATGACTGCAGTAGACTTCGCCTGAAGCGTATTTTACTTAGCTGTCCAATGAGAATGTTTTCTCACAGTTTATAGCAAACCAAACACCCCTCCGAACTGTCCATGCTGTTATGAGCACATTCAAATGTCACGTAATCTGATGCAGGGACCTTGTTATATAAAATCAAGATGGCAGTTACATTAAATAGCTCTCAAATAATACTCAAGAAATGTATGACTGTTGATTAGGAAATATCAAAGTTACCGTAGTCATATTAATTTAATCCAATTCAAATATAAAATCAAACTTATTTATGCTGAACATTTAACAGACTTTTTACCCAGATGTTTTTAAACCTGTGAATCTACAGAAAGATATTTTGAAGAAAGGAAAAGAAATATAGCCTAGAGATTAATGATGAGAGGGAGGGAGAGAGAGAGAGAGAGAGAGAGAGAGAGATTTGTATCAATATTACTAACGTGGCTTGTGGAAGCTCACACGACCAAAGTTTGTCAGACACTCATTGTCACAGTTCTGTAGGCTATGCAGTTCCTAAAACTGGAGCTTCCTCTCATCTGTCTTACCTGAGGTGAGACAGCACGCAGACTGTGCTACTGAGAACATGTGGGCAGCACGACGTAACTCAGCGGGGCTCTGTAATACCACCTGTAATTTTCAACATCCTAACTAGATACATTTCAGTGACAAATCCATGGTGCAAAAAAGTGAAAATAACAGAAAAACAAGACAGGTACTTAATATTTGCCTTAAATTGAACTTTAAAACAAGCATGTTGAAAAACTTGACACGTTTCATGACCCTAGAAATGACCAATACTCACTGATCAAGTAACAGATCTGGCACACGCATAACGTTAGCTCCTTGGTTTTAACGACTCTGCATGTGTACTAGAAAAACGTGACCTTTAGTAGTGTTCCTTGTGCTCAATACATGAGTGATGGGGCGAAGCAAGCATTGAGGAGACAGTAGTAAAGATACTGACGGACTCTGCAAGCTCCGATAAGTAATTGAGCGGGGGACTCAACTTGTGCTAAAAGAACTGGAAAAGTAATTGCAGTTCAACACGATCTAAATGTAAAATGCAATTCTCTGGAACAATATAGCCGCAGAAACAATGTCAGAATTGTTGGTGTCAGTGAGAGAGCAGATGAAAGTACTGATGACCTGGCGGTTAGTATTTTCAGAGACATAGGCGTAAGTGTGAATTCCAGCGATATAGACTGCAGCCAGGGTGGCAAGCCGTGACCGATTATCGTGAAATTTACATCGTACAGGGCAAAGCAGGAAATGTACAACAATAAAATAAAACTTAAAGGTACGAAGAGGGCCTGACATCCGCTAGACTTTTGGTTGTGAATTCTACAAGCCAGCGGTTTGGGCTCAAAAACGAATGGACACCTCGGAGCGATATAATAATTAAAACATCCGAATGCTCAAGAATTCGCATCGACCGTATGAATGAACTACCCCACTGAAGATTAATAACCGAGTTGAATGAACAATTAGCTTTATACATAGTTTCCTTCCATTGCTAACATAAGCGAGTAAACATTAACTGTTTTAAGTGAAAATTGTATAATCTCTAAATTATTTTCTTCATTAAGTAATTAACCGTAATTTCCACTTTCATGTTTAATAATCAGCTGCTTTCTTTTGTACAGTATATAACAAGTTTAATTATAGTAGTAATCATTTTTAGGTTTATAAGGTAGCTAGTTGTTAATTCTAGCTTTATTTGATCTTGTTGCTGCAGTGCATTACTGTTCCTACCGGTATGTGTTCATTTTCTGTAACGTCGCGTTTTGGCTCAGAGTTATGTCTAAATTCCTTGTAACATTACATGCATTGTATTGCATTTCGGTCTTCTACTGTACCTTGGTTCTTTCTGAGTAAGTATGGGAGTACTTAGAGTGTTCCTAGTCATTGGCTAAATTGTTAAAACAGATGGGAGATTATGGAGTCTCTTAATCTGAACGAAACATTTCCTAGATCATCTGTTGAGGTATTCAATCGTGCAGTTTTCCATTTCTTTGTCGTTTGTATTGTACTTTATCCCGTGCATTCCTATATTTGGTAGGACTTGGACAGTGTCATGGGGTGAAATGAAGCTCACCAGGTAATGCTGACGCCGCTTGACGGGTTATGGTCGCGAACCTACGCTCATTGAAGTTCATCTAATATGAGATTCTTTTGCAATCTTTTTACTCGGTATTATATGGTTAGATGTTAACTATTATTGTTAATTATGTGTTAGGAGGGTTTTATTCAAAACTTTACTTTCTTTACCCTGAGTTGTTTATTTCATTTACGTCGCAGGTCATTAAGAATTGCTCTTCATAGTTATTCTAAATTCATCGTAAAATTTTGTGGTAAATTTGCAGGTGTTACGGTTCAGTAAACGATCTTTAATTAATAATTCTTAATTACTCTGCCTATATTATAATTTTCACGGTGTTTATTTTCGTCAGTTTATGAAATGCTCTGTCTTCTAAATTAATTTACTCTGTTTGCTAGATTATGGGGTCTTGTAGGGCAGGTAAGGAATTTTTAATTCGGTACCGAGCCCTGTCATGTCTGTCCATCAATATTTTTGTAAATATGGTGATTGCATTTGTATTTTTCCTGGGTGTCTTGGGAAGGCAAGTGAATTGAGACTTAGGACTTAAGGTGCTAAGGGTTTATCGCCCTCCTGGGACTTCTCTACTGGTCCTAGGGTAGTCTCATATAACGTGATGAAGTCAGGTAGTATTGAAGATTATGTTTTGCCTTTTCCTTCTGTCGGTACCTCTTTATTTGAGGCCATCTCACTAGAGTATTCGTGTAAATTTATTGTGTCCTTGTATTGTTATTCGTTAGAGGATAGCTAGGCATGGTGTTCTTGGTGTTTTATGCTGTGATCTTATATTTCCTGGTATGAAGTGAGTCGGATTTTGATATGTACACTCTTGTACTATTTTTACTTTCATATGGATACGCCTCTCCACTGTTAATTTAATGTGATCTTATATTCAGTATTCAGGCTTAAATTGCATTTTCTTGTTTGGTGTGATAACACGTGCTACGTAATGTGGCTTTTATCAGTACCTACCAAATTGCGTATGTAATATGCATGATTGCATGACGAAGCGGACAGTGACTCACTAACCTCTATTCTGTGACTTGTCCTTCGAAGGGTCATGCGAGCAACGTTGCAAGATAAAGTTTTGATTCGCTTACAACATTTAAAATTGAACTTCTCATTTGTTTTCCTTTTTTGAAAATGAAGAATGCACATTAGGTTGGTAACTTCGAGTTAATGGTGAATGTTTAATGAGGATATGGTCTAGTATATAAATTTGCTCTAAAATAGTTAAGTTTTAACGTGTGCAGTACTTCAGTTAGTAACGAAGGTCTAGTTTGTATAATTTTATTTACCTGGAGGATATTTGATTTTTTGTGTTGACCTGTCATACCTGCTGTGCTCAAATTGTTTGGTGGTGGTGGTGGTGATTATTGTTTTAAGAGGAAGTACAACTAAGCAACCATCCTCTATATAACACTAATCAGAGGGAAAAATGGAAGGGATCCGACACTTCGAAAAATGAACGTATCGGTCAAAGAAAGACAAGGGCCACGAAGGGCGTGAAAACGAAAGACTCCCTAGCCCTCGCAAACCTAATAGCGTCGGTGTAGGAAAAGAACAAGAGTTGACCAAGGGAGATCGGATAGGATAGATGAAAGTGAGGAACCTGGCACAAGTAAGTGGAATCAATGCCAGGACTCAGCTGAGGGCCCCATGGTCGCCAACCCACGCTCCAAAGTTCAGAGCCCCTGAGGCCCCTTTTAGTCGCCTCTTACGACAGGCAGGAGATACCGTGGGTGTTGTTCTACCGCCCCCACCCTCAGGGGGATCAAATTGCTTGGAAGTAAATTGTGTGTAAAGGTATAATAATATATTTTTACAATTTCCCCATTGGCATATGTTTCTTGGTAAATGAATTTCTTTATTTAAATTTTAGGTTATGTAAAGTTTGCTATTGTTATTTTTAAAACGTAGGTTCACTTTAATTGTAATATGGGTCAACGGGTAAACTCTTGAATTTTTCTAAAATTTGGGTTCGTATTCTTTCATAAATTTTGCTTACCTCAGAGATTTATGAAATTCTCACTGAAAGAAGTGCGTGGTAGCTCTTTGGAGCTAGAAATCAATAAATTTTAAAAACTAGTTACTTTAAATTCTATAAATTTTAAGCTTTTAGGAAGAACACTACAGTTAGAAAATGTATCACGTGACACCTCTTCAAACCTCATTCATAACATTGCTTCTTCACCTTCTAAACCTTTCTGGGTGCTGTTCTTATGTGGAGACTTTCTTCTGATGGTCGTGTGTTATGTTCCAGCTTGCTGGGCGATACATCACTGTCTCAGTTTCCAGTCAGTTCACTAGATGGGTGAGCTGGGCTGAAAGTTAACAGATTGTCACGGTGGGACTGTAAGGCGGTGCAGGTGGGGTCGGCATGCGGTCGGTGTCAACAGACCTACACCGATGTCAGCAAAACCACTGGTCAAGATGGAATAGTTCGATGCATAATGGACGTTCCAGTTGGGAACGGCATCAAGATGTCAGTGTTGTGTCGTGTGCTCCTTCCTCACCAAAATATAAAATATTTTTATTGAGCCCTGGCTGAATTTTAATTGGGGGGATGTGACGAGTGCTCTAAGAGTTTATATATTTGGCCTAAACTTTGGATTACTTAAAATTGTATGACATTCCACATTCGAAATTTGTGGGATACTGTGTACCGCACGTGGGACTTGCACAAGATATAAGCTTCGAGATATTTCCTAACACGCGTCCAATTAAACATTAAATTTTCATTGGTTTAAATTAATTGAAAGAAAACTCCTGTGCGCTCATTGGCCATTAATTTTGCGGAGCCGCTTCCGGTTGCACCATCTAGCGCGAGCTACCTTCGGGAAGCACGTCGAGGGTGTTTGAATTCTATCTTCGGCATCATAGAGTTACACTAGAGGTAGCATTGGCGCCACCGACTACGAGAGGATCACTGTAGCGAGCGGAGCAACTGTTTGGCAAAAAGCTCACTACGCTGTACTCATCAGTGGAAATAGGGGAATTTTAAAACTATGTGGATATAGCAAAGGTTTAAAATTGTTACATGTAAATATCCTCAGATACTACAGTATACTTGCGATGCTTCTCTCCAGTAAAAAATAAAGCTCAAAAAGCATGAATACAGGACTAAATGCGTGATAAAAGAGGACGGTGTTCTGGTGCAGTTAAGTAACAGAAAATAAATTTACTGTTCATATTAAGTTCCTAACAACATACGTTTAGAAGGACGGCACGTATATTTCGCTATTTTTGTGTGTAAATGTCCAGGAATTTGGTACAATTCTGCCCAACGACCGAAAATGTCTTCTCTCGTACAATGCGGATGAGCTAGTTTTTTGGCCTAAAAACGTTGGCGAGATTCTGGGATAAAGTAGACAAAATATTATCATCGCCGGTTTAGACCCTAGCTTTCTGAGCACAAGTTGGCAGGTTCGAGTCTAAATCAGTCCGGTGATACTTGAAAGTGCTCAAATATGCAGCCTCTTGTAGATAGATTTAGCGGCGCATGAAAGAACTCCTGTGGGGAAAAAGTTCCGACACGTCATCGTCTCCGAAAACCATGTAAGTACTTAGTGGGACGTAAAGCTATTATTATTATTATTATTATTGTACCGGGCGGTACACCTCCACGCCGCTAATTTAAAATGTGCGCCAGTTGAAACTCCTCTGCTGGAGGAAGTCTGAACTTTATCGACGGTATTAATTTTCAAGTTTCTCAGAAGATGTCACTACTTGGAAAGTTTGGAGTTTTTGAACTGTGCCACTTTTGATGTATTTTTGTTTTACCGGTAGTAAGAAGTGTGAACTTTCTCTTCTAGAGGACACTACTGAAAAACTACAATGGTGCACCCTAGTGCGATGTGAAAGAACTGTTTTTTGGAGAAATTTTTATTTCAAAAGTTTGTTTCTTGTTAATTTTTTTTTCTGTTATTGTTTAAGTTGGCTGTATACCCCTCTCTTTCCCCTTGTTTTGTATTTAGCCAATTTCTTTAATTAATTTCTGACCAATCTGAGGTATCTTCCCCCAACTTGAATATGCTGCTTATCCCTAACCAATAAAGTTTTGGTGGGAGGGTGTTCTCATTCCAAAAACGCCTCGAACTTTCCGCGAGAGTATATAAACTGCTGATTTTTGGGTCTCTGCGCCACTTCTGTTCCATCTTTTAGTGTGTAAAGTACATAGCAGGGGGCGGGAAGCGCCTCTTTCTTCGGCAGCGGTCAACAACAAGGTAATGGCCGATTAATAACTTCTTTCTTTGCTAGCTCAGCAGTTTAACTCTCGGGGCGGGTCCGAAGTTTTTCCATAATGTAACCTTCCTTAAAATGTAAAGACCCTTGGTATCTATTCTATCTTTAAACTGCATATCGGGATAGAGAGTGCTTAACCCTCTCGAGCTCCCACTCATATTGTTTTGAGGTGAACTTATTTTTTTCTCAACCTATTCTTCTTTAACGTAAGGTAAATTGTTCCTTTCTAAAGTCATCACTTTAGTATGGGATTAGCCCCTGCATTAATGGCCTAGTGCCAAGTAGGTTTTAAACAAATGTATTAGGAGTGCAGGTCGCCTCCTCTCAAGTGGTTATTTTAGAGGTCATGTAATTAACCTTTTTTCTTACTTAATAGACCTCAGTAGGTTGGGTATTTTACCCCTGTATCTATGTCCTTAGAGGACAACTTGAAGGTGGAGTTTGGTATGGCCTTTAATAGGCTTAATGTTGAGAGCGAGTGGCTCTTTCTCGAAAATTGAGTGTTGTATGCCTCGGGGAGGCTTTTCTGTGTAATTTGGAGCAAGTGCTCCTGAGCATGAATGGGGTTTTCTGCCCCTCTGTTAAAACTTATTTTGGAGTAAGGTTGGGCTGATTGCCCAAGAATTGTGAAGTCGGGGCGCGAAGCCCAAATCCGGTAAATATTGTAACTACAATTTTGTTGCCTTGCTACTCTGTACCTGCCATGCTTGTTATTTCTTTATTTTGAAAAGAAAATATAACCTTGTTAATTTTACATGAACTCTAATTTCGTAGCTTGAGACCCGTTCACACCCGCACCTTCTTTCACCTCTAACTACCGCAAAAAACACGGTAACAATTATTATTATTATTATTATTATTATTATTATTATTATTATTATTATTATTATTATTATTGTCGTTGCTTTATAAACGTGGAAATATAGCACTCGTTTGTAGTTACACCCTATTATGGAGTTTTATTTAGTTTTCCTTCAAATGTATGATTTGCTTTAAGATTTTAACTTGTAAAATGACTTGCGTTAACGGAAAGGGAGTGTGGTAAAATATATGATTGAAGAGAACTGAAAAAATACAATATTTTTTACAATTTGCTTTACATCGCACCGACACAGATTGGCTTATGACGATGATTGGATAGGAAAGGACTAGCAGTGGGAAGGAAGCGCCCGTGGGCTTAATTAAGTTACAGCCCCAGCATTTGCCCAGTGTGAAAATGGGAAACCACGGAAAACCATATTCCGGGCTGCCGACAGTGGAGTTTGAACCCACTATTTCCCGAAAGCAACTTACAGCTGCACGGCCAACTCGCTCGGTCAATAATTTATTATACTTGTATATGGTCCTATATGACATTCAAAGGAATAATAATATTGACGAAGGTAACGGACTCAGATGTTCACACGGTGTTGCACATCTAGTCTCTAAATTGTAAAATCTGGTAATGTATGAATGGGGACTGGTATACGTAATGTACGAAGGGAAAGCAACAAACTGTATATAGCTGTTAATAGGCCTACTATAAGTACACACAATTCCAGGATATCATGCACATCTTTTCTTATTTATTTTTTGTACCAATCCGCTTTACGTCGCACAGACACACATAGGTCTAACGATGATTATGGGACAGGAAAGGGCTAGGAGTGGGAATAAAACGACTGTGGCCTGGTGTAAAAATTGGAAGCCATCTTCAGGACTGCCGACAGTGAGATTCAAACCCATTATCTCCTGAATGCAAGCTGACAGCTACGTGCCCTAAAGTCTGCAGCCAATCTCTCGGTATCATGCTCGTGATTTTTCTGGATATTCGCTTTCAAAGGCATGGCCATCAGAGGAAAATGTCATCTCTTACATTTCGTAAAACATTAATTTCAGTCTTCAAGGTGAGATCCAAAGAATCTCATTCACACCGACAGGGGAATCAGTTGCAAAGTCAGCCCAAGCAGGCCGAATCACATGACAATAAGTGTCACGCAAAGTATTATTTTATATGCACGGAAATGAATTTCAAGGAAAATACCTGTTAAATGATACACTATTGCCATTTATGAACCTATCTACGCAGCCATAAGCTGCACAGGAGACTGGCATTTTCCTTCAGAGTAGTATATACGTCAATTTATCGGGTAGCTCCAGTAGTGACAGTGTCAAACAATCCAGTTTTTGCCAAACAGCGCACTCGTTCAACTTTACACGCGACAGCAGCGCCAATGCTACCTCTAGTGTATTATGTAGAGCGGACGTGTTGTCCGTGAGCTCTAACTTCTCTTGGGTAAAGCAAATCTTAAATTTCCTTATGTAACTTAATTTTATTTCATTTCAGGTTTTAATTTGCCACAGGAGTCGATTTTTTTTATCAAAAATCAATTGTAATTTACGGTGGTGTAAAGAGCTTTTACATCCATAGCCTTTTCTAACAGTTTTGTGACGTAAATTTATTTTTCATTAAGCTTGACCTCAGTAAATCTGATTCATTTTAACATGTTTTCCTATGGCCTGTATTTTATTTCTTTGGTGAAGGCGGTCACTTCACATTGAAAGTATTTTACATGAAGATTACTACATGCAAGATTTTAAGACTGCAACTTGATTACATCAGGATTTTTTAAAATACTTTTTGGTTTTATGTTAGCGGTAGTGTTCATTATTACCTTTTTAGATGATTGTATATTAAATGAGTATTTACTGTAATTAGATATTAACTAAATTATTCTTTGTTTGAAGTTTCGGCCACAACATTTCTTCGATCTACCATCTCTCAAGGTTCCTTCCACTGTCCACATCTTGCCGTTAGCTACAGTGTAATTTACCTTGTTTAATTTTGATTTTATCATACGGTTTTAACGATTCTAAATTGTATTAATGGCCGAATTTTCTTGCTAAAATGAGCATGATTTAAAGTGGTCGGATAGAATCTGAGGATGTTTTTGTACAAGGAAACATGTCATTCATTGCTCAATAGTGTGTTTATTGCAGGTATATTACAGTCTGACTGACAAACTTTAAAGTTAAATTAGTAGAGAAGTTACTAAGAAGTGTCGTAGGCTGATGACTTCATAATAATGACAGTATGTAATTAAGTAAGTAAATGAGAAGACATCCAGGAACATCCCGTAGTAGAGTATCTAGAAGAATTCTGGACCAGCTTTGCGAGAGAAGAATTCTGGACCAGCGGCAGCCACTGCGCATGCCCGTGCGCTTCACTCCCTGAAGGGGCCTCTCACTTGCCAAGGCACGTGCGGGGGGCGCCTCTCGCTGTCAAGGCTACACACAAGTGTGGAATGTCGCTCCTTGCGGTGGCTTACTACTGCTATGCGTGGGCGTGATAGGTAACATCACTTGTTTTGGTGCGTAATTGAGTATCTTTTTACTGAAAGGTATTGTAAGAGCAAAACAAGTTCACTATTAACCTTACTCTTCTAGTAGAGATTTAAAAAAAAAGATCCTCTATTGAGTGTAATTAACTGCTTTGTTCAATTAGCAAAAAAAAAATATTCTACCCTACTTGCCTATGTGATTACCTCTTGAAATGTTTATGTTGGTGACAGGAAAGACATTTTGACAAAAATCATCATGTTAGATATGGTACTAAATTTATATATTTTTTTTGCAGAGTTCTTTTTACTTGTTAGGGTGCATGTAGGAAATGTTAACTACACTTCCCAGAGGTCTTTATGTAAGAGGTAAATATTTCTTGAAAGGCAAGGTTCTGTGAGTAGATTTGCTTCTAAAAGTTATTTGCTGGAGTTCCTCTCACTGTTCAAGGTGAGACAGCTACATGTTAAATAATTGCAGCAACTGGATTTGCTTCACAAGGTTACTTGGTGGCGAAAGGTGAACAGGATATGAGAATTTTTTTTGTAAAAAAGAATCGCTCCCCTCCTCCCGCTTACTTGAAGGTTAGCGACTAACAACTCTAACCAACTGGTGATGAGTGAAGGACAACACAAAAGTGCTTAGTTTAATTAAATAATAAAAATATTTTTCTTGACTACTTACCTTTAAATATTATTTCGACAGGATGCACATCTAGCTGTAATTCTTGACGATAGATACACGCATTGTTTACTAACCTTACATCAATAAATGTCATCTATGAAATATCATTGTACTAGGTAAAAACAAATTTAAAAAAAACTCGGATAAAGTCTGAAATCAGAGGTTGATTAAGACATTCCGTTGTTACGAACGCGATAGTATGAGTTTTTACATACGGAATAAAACAAAAACATCTCGCCATTTTTGTTGGATACGTCGGCAACTGTTTATACTCATCGAGGTCAAACAGCCTATACATGAGAGTGTCATGTCTGTGATTTCTTATTATCTTTGTCCAAGGTGGCTAACACAAAAAATATGCATTATGATCTCTGAACTAATAAATTAGTTAGGCTAACACATGATGTGCTATCTCATCAAAAATTATATCGAATATATATGTTTAGCACGGAAGATGAAATAATAAATCGTCTAATGAATCAGTTAGGGGCGCGTGAATTCACCGCAAAGAACAACAGCAAAGAACTTCAGTGAACAAAGACATCAAACACGCCAGTGTTTTAACAAAACAAAAGAACGTGCTGCCACGTAGCCGAAATATTGGTTGAAAAACTGTAAAGCATGGTTTCTTTTTAAATAAAATATTACGAATTATTTCTTAATCAACCTCTGAATTGAGACAGTGTGTGAGGGAAAGCTATAATTTGTCACACCTACACAGGTTGGTGATTTGAGGATAGAAAAAATAAAATCTGGTAAAGGATTCAAGGTTATAGCATTTGGATGGTGTAAAAACAAAAAAAATATGTGTATGCATATATAGGTTAGGATGAATTATTCAAGCAACTCGAATAATAAGTGAACATCACACTGTTTTATTTACCTGTTAGTTCAAAATACATGATTAAATTCTTTCTTGCATCCCTCACAGTCTTTAATCATTGGATTCGGTCCGTCAAAACCATCAACTTCGTCCTGCCCTCTGTAGCAATAATGTCTGACACATGGGCTGCAGACTGCTATTTCCAGTTTTGCTTTTACATAGTAGGGTAGTTTCTCCCATGCTTCATCTAAATCTTTAGCGGCATATGTTGAGAGAAACCCAGATGGTAAATAGCGAATTAGATGTTGTGGCATTCGAAGTAAACTGCCATGTGTATAGTATGATGTAATAGCCTCACTTACTAGTGAGAAATATATTGTACGTAAAGGATCAGGTTTAATACTTGGTGTACAAAGTTCACATTTACACTGGATGTTACGGTTCCTCTTCTCACCAAACTCATTCTTTACTTGTCGCTCCATGACTGATGACACGCACACACTGTTGCCAACAAAGACAATACCTTAATATTTATTCACACACTTTTTTAAATAGTGTGCTACAGTTTACGTTACGTCACACTGACATGGTGTATACTCCAGTTAGCTTTAAAGTACACTTCTCTTAGCAGTTGCCTAGTGTGAAAATAGCGAACTAGAGAGAATAATTTTATGATTGCCAACGAGGAGGATCGAACTTGTACTCTTCTAGATGTGAGCGAATTCACTTGCTTTATATAAAAATTTTAATGCTAGGTGTAAGATAATCTCACATTATATTACCAGACGCGACTTTATTGTGTGTAAAATTATTATTTTGTAGACATATGTTTAAAGCAGAACATTCCTTTGTAGTGTATATCTATCCCGGATGTTTTCTGCAAGCAGCTTTCGCATAAACCGGTTAACGCCTTACTTCTTTCGCGGTCATTGCTGGTCATGGTCGTGCTTTGACCACGGTTTCATCAAGGCTACAAAAAAGGATGCGTAAACTGAAGTCTGGGTCGCTACGCAGCTTACTAGCAGATGTTGTATCCAGGCAGGTTTTTTGAAACTAGTTGTTTTTACAAATTACATACCACCGTTAGAACGGGTATATATACTGCGATCGCTTGCTGTAGGTACGTTACAGTTTCAAACTGCCTTCGAAATGCCGTCCGTCCAAGAAACTCTCTTTGAAAAGCTTCTAGCGCTGCGGGAAATAGTTAGATTAATGGAAATGTGTGAGATAAATAATATAGTGGAAGTACAGGGCTCATTTGAAAGAGCGATTGTAAACAGAATACGTCATATGACTAACGAAGAGTTTCGGCTTCTCGTTAGGCTGCATACACGTATTTTGTTACGACGCGAAAGCCCGAACTTCCATATATTATTTATTCACAAATTTAGTTTCTTTTCCTGCAACGCCATGTTAGCTGAACTAAGAGAGCTAATGGACGATCACGGAAGTGATGGCGATATTTTTGGTGAGTTTTAACTTTTTTTTAAATTTCAAGACTTCGTCTATTGTCGGATTGCGAAAGATTTTAATTTTACATTAACGTTTTCTTTCTATATAGGAGAAGAATAAGAAGTGAGCCTGGAGGAGGAGGAGAATTTAATTTATTTGAACTGTTATAGGTGAGTGCAAAAATATATTTTATTTATCTTGCTTTCTTTTCTGCTCTTAGGAAGATAAACTAATTAAAGATATGTTTTTACGTCGCACTAACACAGATACGTAAAGGAGTAGGAAAAAGGATGGAGTTTAATTTAATATTAAAAAATTACAAGAGGTTATCTTTAGTTAAATTTTGTTTAATATAATTTATTAAGATACATGTTACACAAATGTTTCGAATTAATTATGCAGAGTTGAGGTGGAAATATCTTCTTGCTTGAGGTAATGTCCAACGTTGCCATCAACAAAACAAACAGCACAGTTTCTTGAGCAAGGGAAGTCTGCAACAATAGAGAGAGGACACTATAAGATGGTAAATCTATCAGACATTAGAGTAAAAAATTAAAAATATATTATACTAGCGTACTTACTATTGATTTTTTTAGAATACATATTCCTTCGGAATCCATGAATTATGCGTGGCGTCGAATCCTAGCCACGATACGAAAACTTTGTCGTTCTTTCTTTTTAAAATTTTATCAATGAGGTATATTTTAGGATGTTTTGTCTTCTGCAGTTCTTGTTCATAGAACGCACCAAATATTGGTTTATTTTGATAATCGTGAAGCAAGTAAGTTCTCGGTGATGTTTCTTTTACTTTTCTTACAGTAAATAATTCATTACTCCAATTAGGGGTATAGCCCTTTGTAAAATATCGCTTAATTTTACTTATTCGTACTGTGTCACCTACTTTAAATTTTGGTGGATAAGGTGACTTCTTTTTCTTCATTTCCCGTAATTTGTACACAGTAGCAAGTTGTTGTAGATTGTTTGTGACGTCTATAGGTTTCATACCAATCGTACGATGTTTTCGATTATTATATTCATCTAATAGTTTTGGTAGCATGCGAAGCCAGTGGTATGATCCGCACGCCGAGAATTTCCTCCACATCCACTGCTTCAGTGTTCGATTGAAGCGTTCAACTACGCTTGCCTTCAAGCTGCTCCCTGTCGAATAGTGCTTAATTTTTCTTATTGTAATCCACTGTTGAAAAATCTTATTATAAAATTCTTTTCCCCTGTCAGTTTGCAGATGTTTTGGATAGCGTTTACATTTTGAATAGATGCGTTCCATATTCTCCACTACTTCGTTTCCTGTTTTTGTTTTAAGTGGAACTGCCCAGGCATACTTTGAATAAACATCAATAACAGTTAACATGTATTTATATCCACTATTAACTTTCGAAAACAGAGACATATCAACAAGATCCGCTTGATGTAAATCATCTCTTCCGAGGGTAATAACGCTCCGTCTTTCAAAATTCTTTCGCACTGGAGCGTGGAGTTCTTTCGCTATTTCTTCTCTGATATTGTTCATAAAGTATAGGTAAAAGAATTCGTTCTGTGTCGTCTATTCGTTTCTTGAATCGCAGTCGATCTATAGCCAGTTGTTGCCAGTTGCTTCTTCTGTCTTCACATCCAATTTCATAGATTACTGAAATATCCTTTGAGAATCTAACCGCTTTAAATATATTTGCGAACGGAAGTTAGTCCCACCGCGCAGTGTTCATTTATTCGATGTACCTCGACTTTCGAAGTTCTTCTTCGATTGACAAGATTTCGTTTTCGTGTGACGAATGACCAGCACTTCTAGATGCTATTAACTTTTTCAGTCTCTCCACTAGACTGTTTGGATCATTCCAGTGAACTAATTCGATCTTCTTTCTTTGTTCATTTTTCCACTTGGCTACTTTTGATCCTCTTCCTGTACGTTTGTATTTGTGTACACTTACAAATTTTGGTGTGCTCCTTCCTTTTTTCACTTTTGCATCTTCTACTAATGGCTTGATAATTTTTTGAAATTTGAGAGATTTCGTGCCTCTCATTGGCTTGCCTGCGTCATACTGTTTCCTGTGCACGTTAGTGTAATTTAATATATGACTGTAAGCTGACAGATCCTTATCATCATACAACTGTGTGTCCGGATCTTTCTGAAATATTAATTCAAGGAGACCTTCAGTTAAAGGATAGTTAAAATTGTCAATTATAAGATTGTTATCGCGAAACAGTACTTTTTTACTCCCTAAATAGTGTTCTCCATGAACTACTCGAACCCCGAATATTCTATCAACTTTGTGTCTCAATTGTGGGTTAAGATAATTTTGCAGGAGAGTTGTAACCTTTCTGTCCAGAGTTTCTTCTTCTTCTTCTTCTGATTCTTCTTCTTCATCATCACTTATATAACTATTTAATTTTCGATTTTTCTTTGCATTTAATCTATTCGAGTTAACTGTAAGCTGCTGTAGTTTATTTAATAGTGCAGTTATTGGTTTAAATGTTTCTTCTAACTTTAGTTGCTTTAAAGCCATATCTGCTTTAAGAGAGTTATATTTTTTTTTACATCTTTTCTTAATTTTGCTAGTTTATCCTTTACACGACTTTTTTCCACTATGTTCGCCTGCATTTTTTAAACTGAAGTGTAACGTCTATTGTTTTACTCATATATAGTATATTCAAAGAGTATGTGGAGCGGAAGATCGTTAGTATTCCATTGTTCTGGATCTTTTAGGCGGAATTGAATTTCATCACCTTCCTTTACAGCAATTCGATTGGATTGTTCACGTGATTAATCATCGCATATACCAGAGAACCACGTGAAACTGTTAACGGTGTAAGTGTACCCGTGTAGGGAAGCTTATACATAAGGCGACAGTTTTGTAGCATATATATTGGTGACTGATTTGACGGTAGACTGTTAATTTGAAAAAGAGCTTTTCTTGGTTTTTTGTGCAGTTCCTTTTTCATCACTTCAAACTCTTCTTTTGCAGTAGCAAACGTTTCTAAATATTGTTTGTTAACAACATCTTGCTCGTGGATAGGTGAATCAACATTTGTAATTCGTTTGTTCTTCATATTTAATTCTCCGTTAGATTCTACTGGTAGAGAATTTTTCTGAAGTTTAGATATGACAAGTTTTAACTCGTCAACTTCTCTCCGCGCAGCTGCATACTGTTCTACAAAGACTTTATTTGCAACATCTTTCTCATTTAACGGATTATGTACGTTAGTAATTCGCTTATTTTCCATACTCAAAGTACCACCCCCATCAACGTTTAGTTTCTGTTGATTGCTTATTTCATTCTTCAGTTTTTCGAGTTCTTCACGCGCTGCTGAATGTTTTTCCAGGTATGCTTTATTAATCGCATCCGTCGAATGAATAGGTTTGCCGATGTTTGTTACTCGTTTATTTTGCATATCTATCGATCCATCGTCATTCAGTTGTAGTAGTCTACCTTTTGTATGCTTTTCTAAAAATAAAAGCGAAATTGCATCTTGTTCCTCTTCAGGATCTGCCACACCCGATATTCTCTTGTTGTTCATGTTGAGGATATTGTCAGTTACAGGAAGGTGATCATCCACAATATCACGTAAAAGAGAATCAACATATTCTATGCGTGCAGAAACGTCGTTAACTCGTTTCTCTAAATTTCTCTGCACATGGTTAGTGTGCGTACGCATTGTGTCAAGCGAAACTGCTTCGTTTCCATTCTTCGCTGGAGCTATTCCTTTCAGCCTTTTGTTCTTAAAATCAACTGCATCCTCTTCTAGTTCACATATGTCATGTATTTCATTTTTAAGATCTAAAATGTCACGTTGTATTTCTTCTTTATTAATACTGTCCTTAACGGTTTTTAACACATAATTTTTATTACAAGCATCCTCCATGTTTATAGGATTGCCGACGTTCTTTAAACGTTTACCATGAATACTTAAGTTTCCGTCAGATGTTTATGTTACGTAATTTGTATTAACCATCATTTCTTCATCTACATATGATTTAGTAGCAATATCATGACGTGATGATGGTCGCGTTACATACACGTTACTGGTTCTGTTGTTTGATGCCATCGTGATGTTCTTTCTCTACTCAACAATTCGAAAATGAGTTCGTTAATGTATACACTCTCGTATTTATATCACATAAAATATATCGAATCCATTTCGATATCGACCTTTGCTTATTTCGCTATCCTTATCGATAACGAGAAAGCTGAATTTCGACTGTGACCAACAACGATAACATAAATCAGTGAACTGGTTGTAACTCATATCGGTGTTCACGTGATCGTCGTAGACATGCCGAAGATTTCTTGCATCTTGTTTAAACAGAATAATGAAATTAGCGTTGTCTCTAATAAGTTGTTTGGGAATGCAGGAATAGGTCTGACATAAGTAAAAACATCCACGATATGGTGTCGACCTCTACTAAAGTAGTCTTTCATGTGCTGCTGTTTGTCGCTTGCTACATCGTCAAAAATAAAAACGGAATTTCTTTGAGCTTTTTCTGGCGGTATTACTTGCTCACGATCAGAGTAAAACTCACATTTTATTTCTTTAATAGATTTTAAAAGCTTCTCTAGCTCAATATATTTCTTCTGCGACAATGATTTTGAGTAAACATACACATTCTCAAAACGTAACCCGTTCGGTTACAATAACAAATTAATCATTACATTAGTCTTCCCTGCATTCGATGGTCCGCATATGAGACCGCGTATTGTGTCCGGCAACAGTTTACTATGTTTATTTTTCTTTCATACTGAACGTTTTGTGTCGTTCAGATTTGCAACAGGTAAAGATATCGATTGTTTTATTGTCTTCACCATCACTTTCTTTTGATGATAATAATTTTCAACGATCGAGTGCCCAGTGGATTTCTTTTTTCTCAAAGTTATTGTTGATTACTAAATAAACACGAACTTTCTTATCTTCTGTTTTACTTATCTAGTTCCAAAATGGTTCGTGCATCACACTACACGTAGTATTAAGAAGTGCTGGAAGAGCTGTCCTGTTATAGTGATCTAATACTATGTTGCCAACTTCACAACCTCTCATATACCGACAAGAAGGCGACCATTTTCTATGTTCTGTTAACGGATCATCATCTTTATCCCACGAAAATAATTCGATTCCGCAAAAATACATTTAACTGCGTCTAGGTATCCCGTGAAGTAAAATCCAGCTTTAGCTAAACTTAAGGGGTCTATCCACGGTACACGCCATCTAGCGAAAGTCCTTATCCGATCTACCTCAGATTTTAAATTTAACGGACGAGGAATGTACGCCATGTCGCTGTAAAATGAGGAGAGCAGAAAAATTTCTCTCTTATATATATCTTTCTACCTTTCAGAAAAAAAAGAAAAAAAATAAACTTACATTTTTAGTACTCAACAGTTGCACATCGTGTAAAAATGTAATTCGTATATAACAACACACTTGATAGCAGGAGCTCTTATTTGAGTATGCTGCGTCGAAGACGCAACGTTGTAGCAGCTCCATGTAAACGAGTAGGGAAAGGAGGAATAATAGGCAAAGTTCTTAATAAAGCTATAGATAATTTACCAGTAGAATTGCACATACCAGGTTATGAATTCTGTGGACCTGGGACAAAGTTAGAAAAACGACTTAAGCGTGGTGATCAAGGAATAAATCTATTAGATAAGGCATGTAAAGAACACGATATCGCTTACGCTACATACAAAGACCAGAACAGAAGGAAAGAAGCAGATGAAATCTTAGCCTCTAAGGCTTGGTCTCGTGTAAACTCTCAGGACGCATCATTAGGAGAAAGAGCAGCTGCACTAGCAGTTACGGGTATTATGAAAGCGAAAACTAAAGTAGGTGGCGGTAGACGAAGAAGAAAATCAAAACATCGAAGAGAACGAGTAAAACCAAAAAAAGACAACATGCTGTAAAAAAAAGAAAGGTGGTTTTCTTCCACTCCTTCCGATATTTGCAGCCTTGTCGGGCTTGGGCGGTCTAGCAAGTGGAGCTGCGGGCATAGCATCGGCTGTAAACAAGGCGAAAGCCGCACAGGAAGAATTAAAAGAAATGAAGCGCCACAATCGAATGCTAGAAGCGATGCGTGGGAAAGGGCATTCTACTCGAAACAAAGGAAAGGGCATTTACTTTAATCCTCCAGCATACAAAAGATAATGGAAGGTCTGCCGAATAGAGCATTAACTAACATAGATCTATATCGTTATGCATATCGTTTAAAAATTCCCTACTTCAGAGGTGTGTTTATGCGAGATACGTTACCGAAAATTTCTCGTAAAAATGAGAGTTGTATTTTGAATTTAGATCCGATAAGTAAATCTGGTTCGCACTGGGTTGCGTTCAGTAAACGAGGTGCGTATGTCTACTACTTCGATAGTTTTGGTAATTTACGTCCCCCTAAAGAGGTATTAGAATATTTAAGAAACTGTTACATTCGATATAATTTTCATTCTTATCAAACTTTTAATTCATCAATTTGTGGTCATCTGTGTTTACTATTTTTATACTGTATAAATAAAGCAAGACCTTAGTATTTGTGTTCAGTGTGCACGATGCCGTATGAAAGACGGATTACACTCGAGGGTAGAGGCTCGAAGATTGATGTAGTATTAGAAACTCCGATTTATTTGAATAGAGCTTCTTTCTATGAAATAGGTCTTGCCGCACTATTTACATCTAATAGTATTCGAAATGTCACTAGTAAAAATAATAAGTTTGCTATATATTTGAATGGTAAAAAAATTCTTTTGAGTGTAGCAGAAGGCATTTATGAATTCGAAGATCTTGTTGCAAAAATAGAAAGTTTGCTAACTATTAAAAATGTGAAACTATTTCTGCGGGAGTACACTCCAAAACTTAGTTTTTTTATCTCGACTATTAACAACAAACCTACTATGCATTCTCCGTTTGAAATTGATTTCAATGTACCGAACAGTGTTGCTACTAGCTTAGGTTATCTGTTAAATGTATATGAGAAATATGCTAACCATGAATCACAGCTGAATGAAATAGGTAACGTAATCGTTAATAGCACAAATAACCAGATTGGTATTAAAATGAAGGGAGACAAAACAACTGTACTCACATTACCGGAAGGTAGTTACACTTTTTCGGAAATAGGAGCTCTAGTTCAAGAAGCAATAATTAACAACTTTCCTATTCTCGAAGAGGAGAATGACCCTCTAGATGGAGATAGTAAACTTATTAGTATTACTTACGAAAAGACCTATCTTCGCTGTAAAATATCCTCCAACCTAGACGTAGACTTTGATGTTTCCGATTCAATTGCTGATTTGTTAGGATTTTCACGTTGAAAATATGATGCTAATAAATTACATATTTCAGGAGAGATTATTAAAATAAATAACGTGAACTCGATTCGTGTATGTTGTAATCTCGTGTTAGGTTCCGGTTCCTACCTCAACGGTAAACAAACACATTCGTTATACAATTTTAAGCCGCTTGTTCCAGCAGGCTATCCTATCGTAATTCAACCGTCAACTATAAGCTTCTTACCGGTAAACACTAGTGTTATTCAACATATATCCGTCGTACTCGAAGATCAGTTCGAAAACCCAATCGACTTACAAAATGAGGATGTAACAGTAGAGTTAATTATTCGTCCAGTAAAAATATAGTAATCATATATAACATAAAGCGTACACTTATGTACTATCATTCGAGTAAGGAACAGTTGAACAACAACATCATGGTAGTAATTTACAACAACCAGTCAAAAAACCGAGGATTAAAAGAGGAAGCAGCTAGAGTAGTAAAATATAGAGTAAAGCTAAAAAACAATCTCATCGTGTACGCGACAAGAAAAAATTAACCACAAACAATAAAGACTTTTTACAATCGCTAGGCTACCGACTACTATAAGTTCTATTTCTCCTACAGAAACTACTTTACTCTCTTTTCGTGTGCGTAATCAAGGTAACATCACTCTCTTTTCGTGTGAAATCACTTTACAATGCTACTGACTGCCACAGGATAAAGCATATAAATTCCAATTCTCTACCAAAAACTACTTTAGTCTCTTTTTGTGTACAATCACGCTAACATCAAGGAGAAATATGTTCAACGTAACGGACAAAGTTATATTTGACAACAGAGTTGCTAGGCGGGAAGTAAGGAGCTATCATCCATATGCTGGCACGAAATATGAAAACAACGATGAAATTCGAGTTCCTGTACACAACCAAGAACATATCTTTTTACCCTCTGAAGCTGATGTTCACATCGAAGGTGAAATAGTTAGATCAAGCGCAGATAATACACCTTCAGCTACAGCCGTTCCCGATCAAAACTTTGCAGCAAATCTCTTCGATGAAATGCGTATTGAATTGAATGGGAAAGAGATTGAAAGAACACGACGTGTAGGCACGACTAGTGCTATAAAAACTTTCGCCTCTTATTCTAAAAATGAAATGTTAGCGCTGCAAAATGCAGGCTATTTTCCATCAATTTCTACACCACCAAACGAAGCTAATATTGCCCACGCAACTACAAAGCTGTTCCACGCAATTATCCCACTGAGTCTTCTTTGCGGATTATTTGAAGACTACAGGAAACCATTCATAAACTGTAAACTTGAATTTATCTTTATTCGTTCTAGAGATGACAAATGTGCACTGTTTTCAGCCAACGCGGAAGATACAGCTAAGGTCAAAGTACGAAAAATGTATATAAAGCTACCAACTCTAATACTGTCCGACGAGGAAGAAGTTAAACGCATAAAGTTAATCCAAAAAATCCTTCTATTCCTGTAGCATTTCGATCGTGGAGTTATCACGAGTTACCTACTATTCCAAATTCAACGAAAATTAATTGGACTGTTATGACTACGTCACAAATAGAAAAACCGAGAGTTTTTATGCTCGCTTTCCAAACCGATCGTAAGAAAATTAATGCTTCTTCTTCTCTGTTCGATCACTGTAATATTCGATCCGTTGGCGTATTCTTAAATTCAAACTTTTATCCCTATGAAAAGGCTGTAGCTAATTTTAACAATGGCGACTACAGTGAATTGTATGATATGTTCATCAAGTTTCGTAATGCGTACTATCAGCTTGATGATAATCGTTCCGAACCGAACATATCACGAAGTGAATTTCACTCGCATTGTCCTATTGTTGTTGTTAATTGCATGGAACAGGTTGAATCGATAAAATCTTCCTCTGTAGATGTTCGCGTTGAAATTGAAACAAACGAACCTATTCCAGCCAACACTACTCTGCATTGCATTATTATTCATGATCGCATAATAAATTATAAACCACTAACGAATGAAGTATTTTTCTTCCAATAATCTTGCGCGAGTTTTTCTTCCTTTTTTTCCTTGCTAATAGTGTATATAAACGAGAGAGTGAAGATTCTCTGCTTCAGTTCTTCGATATCAAGCACACCATGAGTGCAAAACCCAGAGGAGTGATAGTTGACATTCAGAGGTTACCTACTGGAGGTTACGAGATAGCCTGTTGTAATATAGATTCGTCTACAAATGTGTTATCTACTGCTCTATTAGGTATGAGTGTACCTAATTTAGATTTCACGCTTACGTCGTTTTTCAATCTTCTCAGTGAACAACAATACCAATATCTGGTTGTGTGCAACTGTGTTAATGAGTTACGTCTATTAGCACTGCGAGAGTATCCTCGTACATGCATAATTGACTTGAACACTATAGAAGGTGTACCTGATTTAAGAACAATGCGTAACGAGTGTTTCCCTGTTGACTGTCCGCGCCATTTACTACATGTTGCAAGACATTCAGGCAGCTGTGCTATGTTCAACGTTCACGCAGTTCATAGTTGGCTAAAATCGTCAGATGGTGTGATGAGAATAGTGTGTTCAGTGATAAACAAATTTAAGAAAGAAGGTGTGAGCAGATTCAATAAATTTGAGTGGGCTTTCTTCCCTGAAAACATATTATCTATTTACGAACAACATCAGTTAAGTGCGCTCTGGCAGTATCTACCAGATCATCTGAAGGCGAACTTACACCAGGCTCATCAGGATTCAGGAGCTAACAACAACAACATCGTCCGAGCTTGATATCAGCTACTAATACATCAATTATTAAGGTGAAAAAATAGATATAATACCATCCTTTTTTCCTTGCTTGTTTTTTGGGTTTTATTCTGCTTCTAACTAATTTATTTATTTTTCTCCTCTGCAGGTGTCTCCTCATAGTGCCATCAACAACAACAACAACAACAACGTCTGAGCTTGATATTACTTACTAATTCATCAATTATTAAGGTAAAGAAAAAAATTAGTTTCCTTTTTTTTCTTGCTTGCTTTTTCTGTTTTATGCTGCTATCAACTAATTTTTGTTTCTTTTTCCCCCCTCTGCAGGACTCTCCTCTGGTGGCGGTCGAAGATTCAGTCTCTGCAGATCTCTCCTCGTGGTTGCAGTTACAAATTCAATCAAAAGTTTATATTTTGAAAATCCTTTTTAGTTTCCTATTCAATAAACTTGATTGTAAAAAAGAAATATGTTCTCTTTTTTTTCATTCTCCTACTCCTACTTTAGTTAAGAGTACAAGGAATAAAAGGAGAGGCTGCGCAGGATAGTTTGAAAGAAAATCAACTTTTTGATCATCTAGTGTAGAGTTTTTATTTTTTTCGAAAAAGAAAAAAGATTAAATAAAGGTTTACAATGCACTTTAATATATAAATGATAGAAAATTAACTTACAGTACAATACTAGTTAGTACAATAGTATACAATGTACTTAAACAGCGAGTGAAATTCTATAAGATTCCTTTTTTTTCATAATTAAATAAATATAATAGTATGCAATGTACTTTAAAAGTATAAATACAGTACAATACATTGAATAAAAGAAACAGCGAGTGAAATGTTTATCTAGTTTGAAATTCTATAAGCTTACATTTTTTCATTAATTAATTACAGAATGAAACAAAAGTTTCTCTAAAATAAAAATGATTAAAGTAATCATAGGAGCTTCTCCTCTTATTACTTAATATTCACCTTCAGAGAAAATTACATTATTTTACATACAGAGGGGTAAACTGATGACAAAGTGGAGGAGGTGTTCACAAAAAAAGCAAACCTACTTTGCAAGATAGCTATACATTAGTTATACTTCTTTTCTCTGCAATACTGTAATGTCCAAATGGTAATGTATTAATTTTGTTATCTGTGATGTACCTTTTGTCATCATTAGCTGTGAGTGCTAGTTTGTATTGACGAACCGTGAACACAGAATGAGAATTGGAAGTAATGCACACTTGTAGTTTGGTCACTTGTTCACCTTCATACAGACAACGTCTATACTGATCAATTGTAAGGTGATCGACAACAGTTTTTGACACCCTTAGCTTTACATGTAGGTTTCTCTTTTTCACACAACTTAATAGCATACATCTTTGGTCGCAAACCTACAAATTCTTCAACAATACTTCCACCGTTTTCATCCTTCATCAAACCTATTTCACCTGAATTTTTTCTTTCAATTTGGAAAGAATTATTTTCATCATAATTTCCTGTATCAAACAAAACTGAATTTTCCTTCATAAACTCATATATATCAAATGAAAAATTGTATATCAAACTGTCGGTGTCAGTGTAGAGTAGTTGTGAGTTTGATTCTGTGTTTCTCAAAATAACGTTGTAGTGAAAATCGTTCATTTTCATTTTTGACAAATCTAAAATTGTAGCACCGAGGTAAACCGGTTGATTGTGATGAATTTGAAGTTTCTTCATTTCGATAACCATACACTGTTCGTCTACTATAATACGACGTTTGAAGTTTGCTCTTGAGATCAACGTACCTGCACCATAACGTCCCTTCCACTGTGTGACCCATCTGACGTCGCGCAGCTTCCTTACGTTCATTAATGAACGACCAAAAATTGCGTTATTCATTAATTTATAGAAACTTTTCTCGAACTCATTTTTTGCTAACTTTCGTTTCTCTGTGTTCAAATCAATGTAGCATTTTAACCATGCGCTCTGATTAAACTGAATCGCTCTGTAAATGTGAGCTACTTTCATACCTAATTCTACACACTGTTTTAATAGCCTATAATGAAGAACATACCGTTCCTTGTTGTAAAGAGTGCTCATTAGTTTCGTAGATTTTTCAGGACACAATGAATAATCGGCATGTTTATCATGAAGTTCTGGCGGGTAGATTAAATCAACTTCTACCATAAACCCAACATCTGCTTCATCTCCTACATTCATAATGTCTAAATTCTCAACGTTTTCGACCCATTGAAAGCCGCCCGTTGGAAGAAACTGTTGCATAGCGAATCCATACAAATTGTTCACGTCAAAGTACATTATGTATGATTCCGGTTTAGACTCATCGTATGTTAACATGTACTTGTTATTTGCTACTGCATGCCGCGTAACGCATTGCACATTACCACCGCGTATGGAGCGTTCGAAAAACTGCAGCATGTCGATATCCTGAAGTAATTCTAGCTGGACAGCTGTTATTTTCTTCATAGCACTCCATGCCATAGACGGTACCGTGTAGAAATGAGCGGCATCAATACCATATGTCTCTTTTCCACTCAATCTAAAGTTTTCAAATACATCGGCCAAGAGTAAAGTATCGATTTTCAAGTAAAGATCAGAATATTCACCCAACGATTTACAGTTAAACTTATTCCAAATAAGCTGAGCAAACGCGTAGTTTTCTTCCGAAACAGTTTCACCCTTTAAAGAGCTAAAGAATGAACTCCTTGACGGTAAACTAGTGTCGTCTAACACCTCCATACTAGTAACATATTCGTATGGAAATATCCCTTTCCGAGAAGCGAGTTTAAACTGTAAATCATCGGTGAAGTACCGTCTCGTTACAAGCTTTGACTCGTCACTAAGTAATAGCGACATTTTGTCCAGCGAAAAAGGTATAAAGTTGTAAGTGTCTATAAATCTTAGTTCAACACACTGTCTTTGGTTATAACGTATAAAGTTTGAAAATCCTTTGTATCGTTCCATGTTCACTGCTAATAGTTTAATGTTCGTTCTGAGATTTGTCACAACATCCCCTCCCTTCCTATGCAGTTCTCTAATTATGAAATGACCATCATAGGCTGTCAAATTATGGAATGCTACCGGCAAGATAGAAATTTTACGATACTGTAAGTTACACAATTGATGTGCTGATCCCCTGTAAACACCCGTTAAATGACAATGATCGCGAACTTTAATTTCATTATCTGCAATTTCCTTCTCACATATGTTACATAATGTAGACGAAAGAAATTCATTTTCTTGCTCAACAGTTAATGCTAACATTGGTTTCGTATCAAAATAATAGGGCGCAAGCGTGTCCACCAAGTTATACATCTCATCTACGAACCATTTTACACAATCACTACCTCGATAGAGTTTGAAAGAGTACAAATCTCTGTCAAAACTAAAGTGTAAATAATATGCTACGCTGTATGGCACATGTTCGTGAATTGGAGTTGAATGTGAGGTGTCATCACTTGGAAAACAAGTAGACACAGGTTTCAGTATGCATTCTGTGTCAGCATACACAATAAAAGGCACTGGCTCTTTAACCTTATACTCGGTAAAGTACACTAGCCGTTCGCTATCCGAAGGCATTATACTTTTGCCCACCGGAAATTGTATACAGTTATTAGTATGCAAAGCTAATTTTTCCTTATTAGAAAAGTAAGACAAACACCGTCTGCAAATATAAATTCTATTATGGTTCTTCGTAAGAGATGAGCGCACAAGACGTGGAAGATTCTTAATCAAACAAAAGTGATACTTCTCACTGTCGCCAATCTGAAGCATTAGAAGATCTACGATCTTTTCACACGTTTTATGTGAAATGTACAAAGGTACAAGAGTAAACTCTTTTTTGTCATCATTCCGTCCTATGCACACCCAGTTGTTCTCGTCATACTGCGCTCCGAATACATTCACGGAGATTTCGTTTTGATCTTCAAATTTTCTCATGTATCTCATTTCCATCGGCATTGGTATGTCTTTTAAATTTAAAATTGCATTATAATGTGGATAAGAAGAAATGCGATCTACATGATGTTTAGCTGGAACTAAGCCAGCAACTACACTCCACGCAAAGCAAGCATCTCGTGTGTTCCGCAGATTAATAACTGCTTTCTTGTTTCGAATTGCTGTAGGCAACGTTAGACTAGTTGGCGACTTGCCCACGTGAAAACCTACATTTTTATTAATGTTTATCCGCAATTCGCGAATTCGTAGCAGAGACCATCCCGAATCACGAGCCTCGAACTCTGATAATTTTTTCAGAATCGGTCTCGTTACATGTTCGTTGAACCATTCTCTTAAATTAGTACCTTCAGTAATTTCAGCGTTCCTTGAATGAAAATAATTGTTATCGATTTTATCGTGAAGGACATGTTGTGTGCAGAGAACGGTATTTACTTTTAATGCTTGTGTCTTGAGTGCTTCCTTCACGTATTTATTAAACCACACGTAAGATTTATCTAGGAACTCTTCGGGGAGTAAGAAATCATTGTTAACATTTACCACCGCTAGTGTGTACACTCTGCGCCGAAAAGCTTCCTCGATTTGTTTACACTGGAAAGCAGACAAATCTTCTATCTGAAAAGTTAGTCCATTAACAGCGCGAGCGTGAAAATAAATTTCTAACATCTGATTACGCATTTCCTCTAGATCGTTAAGATTTTCAATCAGCTTGAACTGAGCTTCTTCTCGCTCGTCGCTAGGTTCGAACCGATATGAAATTAGTATTGATCCATTTACCTCCCTCATAAACGCGCGAATACGTTCAAACGCTCTATCAAAATGAGTTTGCATTCTACCCGCATCTTCATCTGTCTGTAAATTAATGTCTAGTTTCCTACGTTTGCTCGAAGGAAACTCCATGACTACAAAAAAAATTACGATTTGGTGCTAAATTTTTCAGCAATCTCAAGACAAGTCCAGCAGTTGCTGTAGCAACGACTTATCAAGAATGTACAATCCGTCATTACACAGTATAACCATCGAGCTAGGTCACTACCTTCTGCATCGCGTGAACAGTGTACAGCTTCGCTAGGAAACTCCTCCTGAAGCTTCCCTAGCAATGTATTACGGTAATAGGATATGTTATTTGAATCTTGTGACGAAAAGGAAAATTCAATTTTATAAATTTCTTCGAATGTATTATAGCCAAGAAATAGTAGAAAATGTTCATTACTTGAAAGTTCACTCAAAAGAAATCGCACTACAGCAGCTGTCACTTCCTGCTGGCTTTCATAAGCTTTACTCAGGTTCGTCACATATACTGTATAATTAAAAAGAGAACCCCCTCTGTTCCATAGTTCAATACAATTAGCACTCACTTCTTGTTCTTGTTGTGCGCTCAGTTGTCCCGCTTCATCTTCAACAGGCTGTGAAGTAGCGACCACATCCTCCTCTCGATGTACTTGCAGACGACGACTCTGTATGCTTGGATATGCTTGATGTTCAGTTCCTGGTTTAATCTCAACTTTCTTCCACTTCATCATATTACCACCTCGGACCTGAAAAGAAACACCACATACTATTTTCAATTAACAAAACAATTATGCGAATATGGCGAAAAAAAATTACATTAAGAACGAAAATACTCTCTGCATACTTACTTAGTTAAAATAGATGTCGTAACTGATGACATTCTACTGTAGGAAGCACACTTGATGGTAGCCCTTCTCCATGCCTCTGTACATCATTTTCAAGTTGTTTTTTAAAGAATTTATTTCTTCTATTTCTTCTGCTGTAAGTTTTGAGAATTGCGCCAGCAGGAAAACACTCACAGTCTCCTCATCTTCCCCTTCTATATCAACGATTATTTTCCTCCCAAATCTTGTTTCTACCGCTCTCAGCGCTTTAACCTTAAATGGATGGTTAAGTTGCAACTCACTTAACTTTCTATTATGAAATTGTGGTGCCTTGGCAATTTTGTTTAATTTCATTAACATATCCATTTTGTTGAAACTGCTATATCTTTTTAAAATTAACAAACTAAATAAACTTACACTTACTGAAGAGGAAAGAAAAGTAGTAGTAGAGAACTCTTCCAACTAGATGATAGTTTTCATGTTGTGCTCTGCTCCTTAAATACTCCCTGCCACCACCTTCACTCCTCACCAGTAGGCTGGACTTGTCACTAGTTCACCTTCACTCAAAATTACAACCTACAATAAACATCCTGTTCGTGACAGAGATAACCTTCAACAAGTTAGAAAGCGGATCTTGCCTAGTAACAGCTGCACTGTAGCACTCCTTAGTGTTTCCCCCTCACCCCTCTAGTAAGAGAGGAGTGAGGGATCATTTTTTTTTACATAAACTAACATCCTGTTCAGCTTTCACCAGCAAGTGACCTATTAAAGCAAATCCAGTTGCCACATAGTTACTGTACCTTGGCCACAAGAGTAACCTTTCAAGAAAATTAATTACCTCTTACATAAAGACCTCTGAGTGTGTTGTCCTCATTCTACATGTGGTTGACCCCCTTAGCCAGTGAAAGCTACTCCAGCAAAATCCAGTCACAGCACCTTGCCCCCCACACCTTTCAAGAATTAATTACCTCTCACATTAAGACCTTGCAGTATGTGTAGTTAACATTCCACACACGCCTTGGCAAGTGAGAGGCCCCTTCAGGGAGTGAAGCGCACGGGCATGCGCAGTGGCTGCCGCTGGTCCAGAATTCTTCTCTCGCAAAGCTGGTCCAGAATTCTTCTAGATACTCTACTTCCCGTTTTAGAGAGAATGTTGTTATATTTTGTGTGGTCAGCACACAGAGAACTAACTGTATTCAAGTAATAGATTTGACAACATCGCCAGGATGTGTGAATGTTTCAAGTTAATTGATGTAACTGATATATCATTGCACCTCAGTTTTTGTCATCCCAAGTTCTACTGATGTGTATAGCATACACGCACTTCTTCGTAGGTTGTATAGTAGCTATCTGATGTTTCAGTTTACAGGCTTAGGGAAGGAGGTTTGTAAGGTGAACAATCGGAAACTTGGTGGGGAATATGTTGAGGAAGGTGAATTTCTAGGAGTGTACTTAGGAATAAGATTTACAATTTGAAGGAGATCTTTTGCTGAAGAAACCAATAGATTTATATGAATTTTGCATACCATGGAGTAATTATTCTTTTCGTTCTCAAATGAATACAGAAAATAACTCTTTATCGCAGTGTTATGAAAGTCCACGATGTTTTGTTAGAAATCGTCTCTCATTGGAATATAAAATGGCCACTAATAAGGAAATATTAAGTGCAAACTCTCACCCAAGTGATGAAACCAATTGTTGACAAGGTTCAAGGTTGCGATAGAAAACGCTTCAGGCGAATTCATGGGATCAGTTAAAAGGATTAGTCGTAGGCCTTGGATTACTAATGAGGTACGGTACTTCATAAAATAGATGGAAGGAGGAAACACAAGAATGATCCTTCAGAGGGAGGCAGAAAGAAATATCGAACGCTGGAAAATGATATTGACAGATCGTGTACCTAGCAAACTGAAAGGAGAGTGGTGGAACTTGAAGTACCAAGAAATTGAACATCTTGAACAAGAAGGCAAATCAAATTTAATTTACCAACAAATAACGAAAACGTGAAGGAAACAAAAAGGATTTTGCACAATGTTGATGAAGGATAAAAATGGTGTAGTGTTTCTGGCAGTAAACAAAAATGAAGAGTTGTAGAGAATATTTGTGAAGGATCTGTACACCGCAAATGTTCCACTTTCTTGGACGCCAGTAGCACTTGACAGAACACTGGAAGAGGATGATCAAGCTGGGCAAGAATTTGAAGTTTCCCTTAAACAGCTACGTGACGGAAAATGTCCAGGGATTGGTAAGATTCCTGCGAAGCTTATTAAGAACAGTGGCGAAATGACAAAGGAATAGATTTTGAATTAACTGCCAAAGTTTACGAACAAGCCGAATGGCCAGAGGACTTTTAATCTTCAATCATCAAGCTTATTCGAAAGAAAACATCTCCTGCTAATTCTAATGACTATAGGACGATAAGCTCAGCCACTCACACATCTAGGGTACTCCTCCATATCACAAAATGCAGAATGGGGACTTACATTGAGAAGAACCTTGGCGACACTAAGTTTGGTTTCCGCAGAGATTTGTCTACATGTGATGCTATAGTTGCACTACGCTGTATGGGAGAAAGATTGTTGGGCTGTGGAAGGAATTTGTATGTATACTTCATTGATTACGAGAAAGCGTCTGATAAAGTGGCATGGAAAATATTGTTTCTACTTCTCGTTGATATTGATTGCCCACATTGCATGAACCAGTTGTTATACAAACATCAGAATGCAGTTATCAGGTTTCGCAACGCAACGAAATAACAGCCCCTGTACAGATATTGGAATGAGTAAGACAAGGCTGTCTGCTTTCACCATTTCTGGTTAATGTGTTTGATGAGAAAATCATGAATGAATCTCTAAGAAAAACCAAGCTTAGGGTGAAAATAGAAGGGAGACTAATACAGACCATCAAATTTGCCGATGATCGTCCTATACTTGTGGATACTTCAACAACATTATCCAAAATGTTGTTAAATTTGAACTAAAAGGCTAAGAAATTTGGTATGGAAATGAATATTAATAAATCAAAAGTAGGAACCCACGTCCACATCCCGTGGTGATCAGCGGTGAGCATGTACAACAAGTAGCACAGTTCAAATACCTAGGCCATGCCATAACAGAAACCCTTCAGTATCACACTGAAACAAAAACACGAATAGCAATATCAAAGCAAACCTTCAGAAATGAATATTCCCTTCTATGCCAGGAAACAATGTTCCTCATCTTACGTAAAAAAAAATAACGAAATCTTGTGTTTGGTCTGTTGCGTTGTGTTGTGCTGAGACCTGGACGTTCACCAAAGTCTTCTTCTGCAGCGGAAACAGGAAGTCGAGTCAGCGTTTATATGCATGCACATTGTCCTGCTACTTGCGTTAGTGAATGGCAATGTTATGTCTCTTGAATGTACATGTTTAAGATAATGTTTGTAAGCTACGTTAAACTTAACATTTCCATTATCGTGTTCACAGCGAATACCGAACTGCAGCCTGTTCTTCAGTTATTCGACTGTGATTGTATGAAGCCCCCATCTAGTAGCGAGGAGATACGATGTGTTCTAAAGCAACCGTCTCGGCGGTGCTTTACGGCTTTCTATGGTGTGACATGTTCACTGCAGGCAAATTCTAGGGGTTACACAATCACATGTACGCCTTTTCTCTATTGACTACACTATAAAACGAAATTAAATGAATAAAGCAGGGGTTAGAAACTCAGAACTTTGGAACATATTCATAATAATAATTTTTATACTTTGCTGGCCTTGGGAGTAATGTGCAGGATAGCCGCCGTGTGTAAATTCCTAGTGCTAGGGGCCCGGGGACAAGATAGCGGCTATCCCTAACCGCACGGAATACAACTAGAGAGAATATTCAGTACCTCGCTCCCTAGGTGGTTCTCACCTGCTATGCAGAGCCAACAATCATGAACTCTGTTGTGGATTAGCCTATAGTAAATCCGTTTTTTGAACCCACTAACTCTCGGTGTAGAAATTTAATCTGTAGTTAGATAGTCAACGTTCTTGTTCTGATAAGAGCCATGAATTAAACGTGCGCGTCTAGTGTGTGAGCACTATACAAAAAGTCACAAATAATGTTCATCAAGTGCCTTTTGATCGTAAAACTGAACAAGAGAACCCACCATCTCCCGGACGCAAGCTCACAGCTGCGCGGCCGTAACCGCACGGCCAACCTGCCCGGTACAACATTATCTTATAGCTCAGGTGGCAGCGCACCGGCTTCTTACCTCTGGGTTCCATGATTCAAATCCCGGTTACTCTATGTGAGATTTGTAGTGATCAAAGCGTAGGAGGGACAGGTTTTCCTCCGGTACTCCGGAAACAAGAATCACCACCACCACCATCACCACCACCATTTGATGAGTTAGCACGATGTACGTTGTGTAGACCTCGAATTACCCTACAGATCAAGGTAAAAATCCCTAGGCCTAGCCGGGAATCGAACCCAGAGTGGTGGGAATCGTGTATTTCAAAATTTTACATTGAAATAACACATGATTTGCATCATACATCATAGGCAACTATCCTCTATACAACAATAATCGGAGAGAAACACGTAATCTTGCATCCGGGAGACAGTAAGTTAGTATCCTACTCTCAGCAGCCCAAAAGTTTAGTTTTCTTTAGTTTCCTTTGTGCAAATGCTGGGGGCTATACCTTAATTAAGAACACGGTCGCTTCTTTTTATCTCCTATCTGATCGTCGCTAGAACGGGAGCTGGCACAATTCTCATCTCTGCTGTTAGATGGGGCTTTATTCTACTTCTCGTTCGGCGTGTCTCTAACATACATACATTAGAAAGAGGAATTATAAAATTAATCACATAAAAAAATGTTCCACCGGGGTTGAAATTGTTACCTAGTGGGGCTGCGGGATAAAATTCCGTTACCTCGACGTTATCTGTCAACAACTTAGCAGATTCGATCCTGGCTATTAAAAAGGGTATTTTCTATTTTCGCGGCCTAGGGAGTAATGCGCAAGATAGCGGCCCTGTGCAACTTCCTAGTGCTAGGGTCCCCGGGACAAGAAGTCGGCTATAAGACTATACCCAGGGCTGCAGGGTTAACGTTACACTGACCACGTCTTAACCTCTTAAGACTTAGAGTTGAACTTGGAACAAGATAGTGGCTATAAGGTATAAGGTGGTTCTCACCTGCTATGCAGAACACGCCAAACAAGTGCACGTGGTTAGGACCTGTCAAGATAGCAGCTGTCATCTTAACAGCTGTCACTTATTTTTAAAATTCCGCTTCCCACGTGATTATGATGCCCACAGTGAGGTTAGGACCTGTCAAGGTGGTAGCAGTGAGGTTAGCCGCGTTCACTTGTTCAACAAGTGCACGTAGTTAGGACCTGTCAAGATGGCAACAGTGAGGTTGGCCACGTTCAAAATTCTGCGCCATAAACAAGTGCACGTGGTTAGAACCTGTCAAGATGGCAGCTGTTAAATTCCGCGGCCGCTATAAGGTTAAGATAGCAGTGAGGTTAGGCCCTGTTAAGATGCTAGCAGTGAGATTAGCGACGTTCACTCGTTGAAAATTCCGCGCCCCTATGTAGTAAACAATACACGTGGCCATGACGTCAGGGTCACGTGGTCATGACGTCATGGGTCAATGACCTTAGACCGCTGTGGGTGGGAGCGGTAGAATAACACTCACGGTATCCCCTGCCTGTCGCAAGAGGCAACTAAAAGGGTCCTCAGGGCTCTCAACTTTGGAGCGTGGGTTGGTGGCCACGGGGCATGTATCTGAGTCCTGACATTGCTTCACTTACTTGTACCATCTATCGTATCTATCCTATCCGACCTGGCTTGGTCAACTCTTGTTCATTTTCGACCCCGACGGTATTGGAGCACTCGAACACTAGAGAAACTTTCATTTTCACACACTTCGTGGCCCTTGTCTTCCTTTGGCTAATACCTTCATTTTTGAAGTGTCGGATCCCTTCCATTTTTCTCTCTGATTAGTGTTATATAGAAGATGGTAGCACTTCTTCTTAAAACAATAATCACCACCATAAATACTATCCCCAAGGGGGCAAGCGGCTTCGGGTGGAGGAGCTCCTTTGGGTGGAGTGATAGGCTGTACGTAATGAGCGGCCTTCTATAATTCACCTTCAAAATTGTGTTAGACAACCGACCACGAAAGTTCTTTTGAAAAATACCTACTTCCACCATCTGCAACCGTGAATTGCAGAGAAGACAGCATTTGGATTGCGTAGGCTGTCATTCAGAAGATTGTGACGGATGACCCACATAATAACTAGGAAAATTAAATCTAAATAAATCTCATTCTTCTCGACAAATAATGTTAACTCACTGGGTCAAACTGGAAAATTAAATACGGAGTAATCAGTGCGACTATGATCAAACACAAAATTATAATGTTATACTGTATGGAGTAGTAAATGAGTTACAAGATTGAGAATTACTGCAGAGGGACCTGGACAGTGTTGTGAGATGGAATAGCGGACAAGGTATGATGGTAAATGGGATGAAGGTTCAGGTTGTAAGTTTCACCGAGGTGTAAAGTCTTCTCAGTTTTATTGCTCTGTTGATGGAGTGAAAGCACCTCGTGGGTTACACTGTAAGAATCAGAATCGGAACATTTATTTTGCAAATGGGGTATTTTAAAGGGTGAAATATAGTAAGAAATACAAACTTAGCTACATATTTACACATACTCATAATATTGTCTCTTGTGAAGTTCTTACTTCCTCCTGCCAAGACATTATTTAATTACTTTGGTGTTAATATAAGTAATGATCTTCATTGGGGTAATTTTAATGAGTTTGTGAAGAAAGTTTACAGATCTCTTCACATGGTTACGAGAGTATTTAAGCGCTGTAGTAAGGTTGTAACGGTAACCCAATCACTTTGCTGTAACCTATGATGACGTCACGTTCTCGACCTGTAACCATACGGTAGTGTTTCTACAAGTGTTGAACAACTCTGTCCATCATAAGTAAAGCTCAGTCTGTTTCTCTTGAAGATTTGTGACAATAAGTGTTGTGTTTCAGCAGCGCCCAAGAAAATCCTAAGAAGAAGAGAAGAAGAGGGTGTGCAGCGAGGAATCCAGGTGGCCGAGTGTTGGACTCGTATACGCTACTCACTTGACATCCTTCCGGCGCGTGTAAACAAACCACAGTCGTTCCGCGCGCAGCTGAATGAAGTGAGTGCTGGGCTGCGATAGGTAAAATTATGATCTTTTCTGGAAAGTAATTTGTGATTGAATAAAATTGAGAAAATACTTGAAAACGAAAACATTT
Organism: Anabrus simplex; assembly: GCF_040414725.1. Classification (NCBI taxonomy): domain Eukaryota; kingdom Metazoa; phylum Arthropoda; class Insecta; order Orthoptera; family Tettigoniidae; genus Anabrus; species Anabrus simplex. The sequence continues at coordinate 83,112,914 of NC_090276.1, read as the reverse complement.
TCTTTGTGAGATTTAATTTGTAGTGAGAAGAGCGATTCACTATTTTTGGTTTGCTTTCGAAAAGGTTGGGTTGTTGTTTAATGTTCAAATTCAAATGTTTTGTATGATGAGAATTATATATGTCATAATCGCTTTCCCCGTTTAATTTCGCAGATTGTGCATTTCTCTTCGATTTCCTTCAAGTAACTTTCTTCTAGATCTCAACAAAGAACTTAACATCGTACATAGTACCGTACTTGCGAAATCAGGTGAGTTTCTTGTTTAGTACAAACAGAACTTGAAGAAGCGTCGGGCAATCTTTATACTACTGCTTTGGGAAAGCATTTTTTCTGATTATATTAGACATGTTTTGGTTCGATAGAAGGCAGTTCGAGTTTATGTAAGGTTATTCCACTGAAGGTCAACTTGTAGGATTCCAGCAACAATAACATTTACTCAGGTTCGGGCATTTACAGACTCACTTTCACCCAATGTGGTGTCTCGGCCGCAGCTTTCACACTAGATACATACAACATTACAATACCTCCAAACACAACAAATTCTCAGCTATGAGCTCTCACATGAAAGAAGCAGGTCATCATTTCATTACTATTGATCAAACCTCACTATTATTAAAAAAGTAGGTAAAGGGAAATTAATGAACAAATTGGAAAACATCTGTATATTTTTAGACCAATATTACAACAAAAATTTAAACCTTAATGATATTATTGAAGTCAAAAACCCATTATACAAGATTTCACCAAAATTGTTACAATCACTGAACCATAAACATAATAACATAATATCGTCTTCCAAGACCCGTCCCACTTTAGGAAACACAAATCCCTCCTCATCCACCCCCACCTCCACACCCTGCCCCCACCAATCTCACATTGATATAACACTAGAAGCACAAATATCAGTCATTCAAATGCTACCATGGCAACTAATTAACATTACAACAGTTGAGAAGATAAATGAAATTACACACAACATATTTTCTTCAACTTGCCACATCTTTAACCAACTTAACATCACTGCTGTCGAAGGGGTAAGTAATTTCACACCCATCAATTTTTCTTCGTTCCCTCCTTCTCCTTTAATTTTATTTCTTAACATTTCACTCTCCTCTTGTTTCAGATATAACATCACAAGCTCTACTCAACCTTGCACATTTTCCTTTCGACTTTTAATATAAGAAGCTATAACCACTTCTACCAGCTATTACAAATATAGCTATGATTCTGACGAGTACTAGTCCTTGCTCCTAAGTGCTTTAAGAAGTTTGCTGTCTTAGTTTTTTACATAAGATTAACAACTTCAACAGACAAACAACTTTGGATTTTAATTTACCAACCACTAAGAGTGACTTTTATCTTAAATATTAAGCTAATATAAGGTCCTTTCTCCAGATTAAGGCACCATATTTACCAGATTTCATTTCAGCACAGCAATTTACATATTTATTTTGCACTGTTAACTCAGTACTTGCTACCACATTTCAAAAACAGGACATTCGTAACAAATCTATAATAAGGATTGATTATATGACTTTGTCATAAGAGTACTTATAAATACTGTCTTTAACTTGCTGGTCTTATTTTTAGACATTTGTACCTACAACAGTATTCTCTTATTTATATTTTAGACTTTCATTAAAATCTATGAATAAGAACACTCAAGATCCTGATTTTTAATTCTTTCAGGTATGATATTTTTAGGCTGATGGTGCCCTCATTATGGGCAAAACATGTCCCTGTATCTAATATGTTAAGATCTATTTCTTAAATTTAAATAAAAATCTCTTATATATTGAATAGGTGGAATTTATAATCTAGTATTCTTCTTTGACTGTAAGTACATTTCAATGTGGACCATAATGTGAGATTTGTAACTTGTAAAATACTAGTGTTACAGAAATGTTGCAAAGTTATAGCTGGGATGACTTGGCAGAAAGAAGACGAGCTGCTCAACTAAGTGGTGTGTTAAATCCATTAAAGTGAATATCCACCTTTTTGATGCTTACATTTGTTTTAACCAAGTTAGTTATGTTTCATTTGTTGGGAACAAATTGAGCTATGTTAGAGTGTATAGGTGAAATAACAAAGCATATTTTAGCATCTTAAGAAACATCATTAAAAGTACCTTGTTATGCTTAAAAACTATATGAATTTTAAGAGAAGATGAAAATAATTAAAGTCTGTAAGGAGGTTTGAGTGGAGCAATGAAATGGGAAGGGAAATGGATCTATTTTGTTCTAACCTATTTTAAAACAAATTCTATTCACTTGAACTGATGTTAAAAACTTGTTTGGTTTCCAGCACTTCTGTTCACTGTGATGTGTATATTTCCTACTGGTTTGTTATTTAATAAGATTTTTTAAAAAAACTTGCTTGTCGATGTTCCATTTTTTTACAAAACTGTTTTCTCTTTTTCAAGGTGAATGTTGTCATCTTTATTTGTTTTATAAAAATGAGTGTCGTGGACTCTGTTTAATGTGGGATCCCTGAAGCTGATTGCTGTCTTATTGTTGTTATTATGAAAAGAACTTCCCAAAATCTGCAATGAAATAAAATGGGGGGTTGCTTTTGTATTAGTGTGTATTAAAATCTGCACAAGAGAACCTAGTATTTAAAAGAATGGTATCTTACCTTGTTATTACGACAAGATACTGTGGCCTTGGAGGGGTCTAGCAGCAACTCATGCAGCTTTATGTCTTGTGAAATAACGATGCGTACGTTCTGAAGTTTGCTCATCCTTTGGGGGAGGCAAGGCTGTGGAGTGGGGAGGAGGCATGTCGCTTACTGTCACGGTTTCAATGGCTTCAGAAGTGGGGGTAGGGGGAATAGATATTCGGCAGGACGGAGGTTCGATCAATTTCATTCTTTTATAGTCTTTGTTATTTTTTATGCCTAATACTTCAAGATGTGCTTATATTGACATGATGCTGTATAGGCTTTTGGCTGACATGGCATAAGCCCAAAAGCGTATACAGCATCATGTGTATAAGTACGAGCTGTGAAAGCATCAATAACAATAATAACAACATGTGCTTATATTCCTTTGTATAAAGGCTTCTTAGTACCAATTATATCATTAAGGTTTTTATTCTGATTACCGTATGGATGTAAATAAACATATATACTTTCTAGTGTGTTTAGTAGACTTCCTTTATTTGTTTTACATAAAATTGTCAGATCTTGCTGTATAGTAGTGAAGTTGTAAGTTGGCCCATAGAGGAAATTTTCTGTGACTCTCAGCATTAAGGTGCTCAAGATACTTTACCATAAAACTTCGTCCAGTCCTACGTAAGATTTTCGCATTGGTGACAGTTTAATTTGTACACTCCTGAATCTGAATGATTGTCCTTACCTATGGAATTAATGCTATGGTAGTCAAAAAAATTTCGATGAGTATTATTACGAGTTGAGTATACAATATTACGATTATATTTTCCGAACAGATTCATTACTGCATATATATTGGGACTGTTAAAATAAATGACAACGGCCAGCTTGGAAAAGAGCAGCTGAAGGTAGCGGTTTCATAATAAAAACAGACAATTGACAAAAAGAAGTATTTTTTATAAACTTTTTAAATAATAAACAGTTAAGAAACATACACATCACAGTGAGCAAAAGTGTTGGAAACCAAAAATTTTAACATCTGTTCAAGTGAATAGACATTGTTTTAAAATATGTTAGAACAAAGTAGATCCATTTCCCTTCCCCTCTCATTGCCCCATTGAACCCTTGTCACCAATTTAAATTATTTTCAATTTTTTTTTTTTTTAATTCATGTAGTTTTTAAGCATAACAAATTACTTTTTATGATGTTTCTTGAGAAGAAAAATATGCTTTGTAATTTCACCTATGCATTGTATCATAGCAGGAGATGTTCCCAAGGAACAAAACAGCACTAATTTGCTTGAAGAAAATATAAGTACCGGTATCAAATAGGTGGATATTTACTTTTATTGATTTAGTGTAAATGAGATCTGATACGGGAAATGAAGCTAATTTCTTGCAGTAAGTGGTATGTTCCAAGCTTTACATGTAACTAATCTCATGTTTAGACCCATATTGAAATTTGCTATAATTTGCATACAAATTTGTATTTTTTATCTCTCTTTTCCACCTTTGCAATACAATTGATTTTGTGTTGTTAGAAATTCATATTGCTACAACACTACATTAGAAGGGACATGTTTTGCTTGGTTTCAAGCAAATTATATGTTCTGAACTGTCAGTCGAGAGATGGCGTGACAAGTAAGTTTAAGTGGTGTCTTTAAAAGTAGGAAAGATCACAATATGAAGATAAAATTGGACTACAAGAGGCTAAATTGGGATCATATATTCATTCATAGGAAGGGCAGTTAGGGATTGGAGAAACTTAAAAGGGAGATGTTCAATAAATTTCGAATTTCTTTGCAATCACATAAGAAAAGGCTACAAAAATAGCAGATAGGAAATCTGACACCTGGACAACTGCTGTAAATGGAGATTGATTGATTGATTGATTGATTGATTGATTATATGTAACAGGTAGCCTCAGAAACCACAGGACCAGTTTCACAATTTGAAAGATAAAATAACTCCGGGTAACATAGGCGATATATCATCCTGGAATTACAAAAGGTTCTCTCAGGAGGCGTACTTTAAGGAAAAAATTACAGCATTAATAAATATCGAAGTTCATGTATTCGATGCCTGCTTGAACTGATGGAGCTCAAAATGGGCAAGTCAACTCCCAGGTTACTTGCTATCACTGGGCCAAGTATGGACAGAAAATGTGAATGAATTGCTCTTGGTATTTTAACTGTTATATGGACAAATCATATCCATGAATTTTAATTGTAATTTTGTCCTATGCATGAAGTTTCATTGTAATTTTTTTTTTTTTTTGCTAGTGGCTTTACGTTGCATGGACACAGATAGGTCTTAGCACGATGATGGAATAGGAAAGGCCTAGGAGTTGGAAGTGGCCATGGCCCTAATTAAGGTACAGCCCCAGCATTTGCCTGGTGTGAAAATGAGAAACGATGGAAAACCATCTTCATTCCTGCTGACAGTTTGATTCGAACCTGCTATCTCCCAGATGCAAACTCGCTGCTCCGCGCCTCTAACCGCACATCCAACTCGCCTAATTCTAATTTTTGTCCTAAATGGAGGATATCACTTGCTTTCACACAATTCAACAGTAAAATTAGTAGTAAATTAGTAAATACCATTATTACTAGAGGAATAGCTGCCTCTGTGGATCAGTGGTAGAGTGTCAGCCTCTGGATCCCAAACCCGGCAGAGGTAGCCGGATTTTTGAAGGGCGGAAATAAGTCCATTCGACACTCCATGTCCTACGATGTCGGCATGTAAAAGATCTCTGGTGACACATTTGGTGTTTACCCAACAAAATTCATTAAATCTCAGCCATAGACGCCCAAGAGAGTTTCGGTTTACTCGGTCTGCCATCTAGTGGGCCTAGAGTAAAACGGAACATCGAAATTGACGAGCAGACAGCCAGATGGCATCAAATGGAAATGTCTGCACATGGTAGCTGAGGACATATGATTATTATTATTATTATTATTATTACTAGAGGAATATGCATATGTACCTACGGGTCCCTCCTATGAATGGTGCGAAACTGTTGCTCATAGGATCAGTTGGTGCATACATTTCAGTGGGCTTGGCAGACTGATATGTAATAGCAACTTCTGGCTCGATGAGGAAAGCAACGGGAAATACCTCACTCCTTATTTCCCTAGTACACTTCTTCAGTGATGCCTGGGCCATTTATGACAGCTGATGGCAGAGCTGTTGAGGATCGAACAAGCCGTTGGGCTGATGACCATACATACATATTTATTTATATTTAAAATGTATATATTATACCCCTTACTGCATCCACTAAATCGGTATATTAATTCTCCAGCTAGCATGATCTCAGGGTTCGAATGTAACAGTGGTGTAGTTTTACATAAGTTCAGATGGGCTACGGTACGATGAATATGGAGTTACTGAATTTATATTACGGGTGACGTGGAACATCCCTTAATACGTAAACATGCAGCATATAATAGTATGGTCTAACAGGCTTTCTCGATACCCATGACAAAGAAAGACCTTAATAATGAACTTAATACCATAAGGGCAATTGCCAAGTTCAGTGGGTACAACAGACCATTCATAGAACAAAAATCAACAAATACAGGCACCAGCCCAAGTCCACTCTCATAAAAGAAAAATCAAAAGCACCTATTTCATCTACTTTTACTAATAACAACATCCATAAAATCACAAAAAAATTTTGGAAACACAATGTATGAATTTTATTCAGAACTAACAACAAAAACTCTGAAATTTTACACAACTCTGCATCAATTAATACTCCCAACATTTACTCCAAATCTGGAACATACAGACTCAAATATAATGAATGCAGCAGCTCGTACACGGGTCAAACAGGACGTAGCTTTATGATTAAATATTCAGGACAGTTCAACGCAATGAGGTACAACAAATACTCTGCCATATGCATGACACTAATCATAAATTCACCGACATCGAACAAGACATGGAAATTTTTGAAACAGCAAATAAGGGACTCATCATGAATATTATCACAGGTTGTTACATTAATTGTGATCAGTATTTCAACCCAAATTACAACTTAAATGAAATCTATGAGAAACCCAATATTCTTTTTGATCTTTTAATCAACTCGCTTAAAAACATCAAACTATCGAAAAACAACTCGATCTTCTAAGTCATCCATAATACAGATTCCCATCAATTACCCCCACTACCCCACTCTTCCGCCCCGCCATATTCCCCCGCAGGTGCTCCGCCTCCATCCTACACCTTGCTTCCTTGCCTCTTCCCACTACCCACCACAGCCACTACACACATTTTCTGGCTCCTTATGGCAGTCCAACATATATGTTCAACATGCTGCTCAAGGTGAGTTAATCGTTAGCATTTAATGGTTCTAGTCATTTCCGTACAATGCTTCTACCATCTTCCCTGCCTAATTTGGCTTTCTGTTTTCTTTCTCAGGTTTCAAATTGAAGCGGGAATCTCAATCTCAAGTCATACTACGATCTTCATATGACCAATTCAACTTCTTTGGAACCACCTATTTCAAGTGAACAAGTGCCAACTCATAAAGACAACATAAAAATACTATAGATTACACAGGTTGGACATTACATAATAACTTTGCAACGGAATTGTCAAAATTTTATGAATTTTATACCGCAGCATTTCAGTTGTACCATAATTTTAACTCATTTCATGCATCATTGTAGTTGCTAGTGATGTGTTTTATCATGCGTTTTAAAATGTGTTTTAGGTTCCTTTAGGTATGTATATGGAATTGTTCAATTTACATCTAGGGCTGATGATGCTGAAACTAGTACCCTTATGACATGTGATTGACTCACAATAAAATATTATTGTATTGAATAGGAGGACCCTTAAAAACCTTAATTTTCTGCATTAGAGACCTCTGTCAAAAAAACTGTCATATTTCTTCCACCAGAGTTTGTTATAAATAGCCTTCTAAAGGGTGCTTATTTTAAATGCACAGGGTGGGTGTATCTGCAGTGCAAGGGTTGTGTTATGCTGGTGTTTGAAAGCCTGAACCTTCCCTTCCACTATGGCTTGTTGGTATGAGCACCAGAATTTGGTCCCTTTTGGCAGAAATACTGATATGGCCCACCATCTGAGGGTAATTTTTGACACGATACAGCTCAAATGGCCTTCCTGATCTTATTCATACAATGGCAGTCTTCTCTGATAGCATTCCTATGGTAAGGAGTTAAGGTATATTTTCTGGAGTGTGAAAGATTTTTCCTCTTCCAATCCTGTTTTCGTTTCTTGAGGTGGGTGCCCGGCTTCAACTGCACAAAAATAAGTTCAGATTAGAGTATAGTGTAGTACATGATATGGTGATGTGAAGAGACTTTATACCCAGGTGTATTGAGCATGAAGTAAGCGGCAAAATCGCTGGCTCTTTACTATGGGGTTGCAAATCAATCCCAGCTAATGGATATGGGAAGTTACCCAATGAAAGTGTACATCCATGGGATCCAGTTTTCATGCAGACCTGGGTGTCCTCTTGCTATGAGCACAATATCAACAGTCATCTGAGCCTACAGCATTCACTGATGACCCAAACAGAACTATTAAAAATAATGTGTTTCTGGATCATGTTTCAGTGGAATGAATTTACGTCCCCTGCTCCATCTAGAACTAAGTCTTACATATGCTTTGTGGAATGGAATTGCAAGTAACTGTCAAAGAGGAACCAATCGGCCTTGATGAAACAGGAAATACTTCACTTGTAAGTATCATTCCAGATAATTTTATATCGATTAGAATTTAGCCATTAGAGTTTGCCTGGTTACATAACTCTACTTCTCAAATTGACATAAAATTATTTATATGATTACATTAATGGTGGAAATGTGGAATTTCTGCATCTTTTATTATATATATGTCTGAATGCTGAACACACTGGTAAGATTTTGAAGAAGAAATGGGCTCTCTTCATCCTTCTTGGTTCTGTTGCTGTGTTCAGCACTGTCCTTTGTAATCCTCTGAGTAGTTAAGTAGTTTGACAGGAAAAGTGCCAGTCTTTGTAGTTCAGGTAGTAGGGGGAATAAATTCTGATTTCAATTTGGCACATTCAGTCCCTGATCATCCTGGTGGTGCTCAGATATACCAGCCTCATATCAGTAGATTTACTAGCAAGTCAGAGGCCTCTTGTTGGACAAAATTCTGGCATCTTGGTATTTTGAAAAACCATAAAGCTAGTAACAATGACAACTTGACATTTAAAATAAACTCCTAAAATTCTGACCTGTTACTTTGCAGGTCTGATATATTTCAAGAGTTGCTAAAAGCTCAGTATTGTACATACACTGCTGTGCAACTTGGTCCAGGCTGAACAGGATCAGGACAGGTTGTGGAAGGTGCAGGAATTCTCTCTACAAGTGGAAGTCTGTACCATCTCCACAATGTGGGTCACCAGACCATTCCCCACATTTTAAGCGAGTGTCAACTATGGGCTTATCTAGGTAGATTGGAAAACTTCCTATCATCAACAGCAGAAGCACTACAGTGGATTCAGAAGTTGGACATTCAGATATGATAACAGATAACACTAATACCTGAAGTGAATCAATGTTTCTTGATATTGTGTACATATTTTGTATTATGTATATAATGTCCTTGCCATATGCTAATTAATAATACTGTTGTGCAAAACTTATGGACTAAAGTAACTTTCACTGCCAAGTAACATAGCTCAACGAAACATAGGTAGAACCGCTACAGTAGGTAGCTGAAAGGCATATGCAATGAGATGAACAGAAATGACATTTGTAGAGAGACAGTAAATTACACTTAAGTCACTGTGGCTCATGATGGTCCCCTGGGCATCACAAAAGAAGGTACATGTTTCTTAAACGGGTGTGTGATCACCACGGACAGGGATACATGCTCTGCAATGTGTTTCATGCTGGCCACAAAATTGATAAGCAGTTTTTTTTGGTAGGGCATTCCATTCCTCAACTGGCGCGGTTGACAACTGCTGGTTGGTCATTGGTGCATGTGGGCATGTTGCTATATGTCTGCCCAACATGTCCCACACCTGCTGGATGGGATTTAAGTCGGGGCAATGGTCAGACCAGTTCATTGGCTGAATATCCTCTCGTTCCAAGAGCTCCTCCACCTGTGCTGTTCAATGCGGTTGTGCATTGTCATCCACAAAACTGAAGTCAGAGCGAGATGCTCCCCTGAAAAGAGTCACGTAGGGCAGGAGTACACTGTCATAATAACGTTGACTGGTCAGTATACCCCGTTTAAAGATTTGGATGTCGGTATGCCCATGCAACATTATACCTGCTCACACAATAAGACTTGGATCACCAAAATGATCATGTTCAGCAATATTCCTGGGTGCATTACATATTTACACCTCTTGCCAAGTTAGGGTACATCTACAATCACTACTTTGATTGAATCTGTTCTCATCTAAGGAGTGCACGCAAACCCACTCTTTGTCGGTGTGCACCTGATGTCTTGGCACCATTGCAAACGGTGCCGCTGATGTGCGGGCGTCAACAGAACACAACGTAATGGTCATCGGGCAAACAGACCATCCCCCCATGTGGTCGCCGTGCCTCTGTGGGTTGCGAAATTCGGTTCCTTGCAGTCCTGTTAAATATGGTTGCACCGGGCAAGTTGGCCGTGCGTGTAGAGGCGCGCGGCTGTGAGCTTGCATCCGGGAGATAGTAGGTTCGAATCCCACTATCGGCAGCCCTGAAGATGGTTTTCCGTGGTTTCCCATTTTCACACCAGGCAAATGCTGGGGCTGTACCTTAATTAAGGCCACATCCGCTTCCTTCCAACTCCTAGGCCTTTCCTATCCCATCGTCGCCATAAGACCTATCTGTGTCGGTGCGACGTAAAGCCCCTAGCAAAAAAAAAAAAAAAAAAAAAAAAAAAAATATGGCTGCAATTGCACCTGCTGTTTGAAGTGAGTCTCTTCTAGCCTGTTGCACAATGTAGCGGCCATCTGCTGCTGTAGTTGACTGTGGTCAACACCCTCTTCTACTGTGGGCAGCACTGGCTGTGCTTCGGAACACTCTCCATGCACGTGAAGCAATGCTGTGAGCATTACCAAACTCCTCAGCTTCACTCCTCACCCTTCATCCTTCTTCTGATATCCCGATGATTCTTCCCCTCGTGAAGTCGTCCAGATGTTGTCTCTGAACCATGTTGGAATGAATAACACCACCACCGTACACCGTAACAGCTTGCTGATTGACTCATATTGTACTGTCCCATCAAACCCAGGGACTCCAGATTGGAGGCAGGCATGCTATCCCTACACCGCAGGGCCAGTGGAACATACCTTGGTCATTTAGGACATTTTCTTTTTCACCCCTTCTCACCTCCCATAGAGATAGTGGCTGAACTCAGACCTGTCATCCAGAATGTCACTGTTTATTTCAACACCCTGAAAACTGTGGACTCAACACTAATATGGATTGTTTTCAGTTATTTTTACATGTCATTCCCACACTACTCCAGCTGTGTCTCATTCCCACAGCATTTCTCTCCAGATATTATCAAGTAATATGTGTACCAAGTTTAGTTTAAAGTGCCTGATTGCTTATAGTCGCCATCATTTTTACACTAAAACCTCATTAATTCGAAGTCTTTGGGACTCAAAAATCGGACTTTGAATTACGTGATTTCGAATTAACCGCCAATTCGCAATTCAAAAGTACCAACCCTTGCCGCGGTACAAAATATTCTAAGGCCCGTTACTGCATGCAGTTAACCTTGATTCACAGTTTATACCTTTCAAATGTCATGAAAAAAGAACTGTTTACAAAATGTATCCAAGAAGGTGCATTGACAGTATTCAAATAATGCACTCTGATATCTCACTGGCGAACATAACCTCACACAACGAAAGAAAGAAAAAAAAAAAGCACGATTCAAAGACGAGAAGAAATCTATGCTTGCTGCCATGTGCAAGTGCTTTATTAATTGAATCACTATACTGTATGCATTTTAGATGCCTTATATTTACACAGAAAGTACCCGACACCCTTAATATCGAACTTTCCTATGACTCTATCCTTGTACGATTTTCCACCACAGCACTTCTCTCGTACTTCAGAAATGTAAACACTTGCCGCGTCACAAAGTATTATAAGACCCATTAATACATGCCATCACCTCGATTCACAGTTTAAACCTTTCAAATGCCATGGAAAAAACATTCCGAAATGTATCCAACAAGGTGCATTTACAATGTTCAAATAATGCACTTGGATAAATCACTGACAAACATAACCTCACGCAACGAAAGAAAAAAAAATCACACAATTCAAAGACGAGGATAAATTATGCCGGTTCCCCTGTGCAAATGCATTATTTTTTGGATTTCTGTACTGTTTGCATTTTTAGATACTTTGTACTGGCTTGGAAAGTGCCCGACGCTCTTAAAACATTGTGACTTATCGAACTTTCCTATGACGAGGGGATAAAGTTTCTCGTTCCCATGTGCACTGCAACGCAGTGCTATGACTCCCATTCCCCACCCTTGTACGATTCCCCGGCTGGCACGTTCTCCTTTAAAACCATAAGACCGTTTGGGTTCGCATTAAAATAAAGCAATGCAGTTTCACCGGCAATGACAATATTGTATGGTGCTTACAGTATTCTAGGAGCCACGTTTTACGTCAACTCTCGGCATCGCCAGTGTTCGCGGATTCTGTTTTTCCGCGCATTACCTGTCGCGTGATATTACGGCTTTCCTTAAAAGGTTGAATACAAAAGAATTCCGATTTCATTCAACTTAGCAATCATGAAGCGCACTGTAGACCCACCGAAGTTAGTGTAAGTGCGGAAATCTACCCCTCCACGTTCTGGAATGCGCATTCTATTATGACGAGGAGCGGGTAAATTTCAAGTTGAAATTACTCTGTAACATACTATTGTTTTAAAATGTAAAGACAGTTTCAAATTAAAAGTCTGAATTTTGGTAATGGGGACGACATTGTACTTCGAATTACGAATTATCCATATTTCGAATTAAAAAATTTAAATAACATGCAAAACTGTATCTCATGTTTCCGGGAACGAGAGCTTCTTCGAATTAGGCGGGATTTTGAATTAACCAGTTTTGAATTATCGAGGTTCTACTGTAATTGTTTAGCTTCACCAGTTCCTTTACATGAAGATATTGCTCCTTAACTGTATGCAACCTGCTAAGTACAGAACGTATTGCTGGCTAGGGTAAGCATTGAACTGCTGTTCTTAGAGTGGTCAATCAGTGATTTCTTTTAGGATGACTAAAAGCTGACTCAAGTTAGAGACCTCTCAATGCCTGTTGATTCACCAGCATCATTCCAGAGAGAATAAAGCAAATCAATCCAGTAAAACAGGTGAACGGACTTCACAGAGCTCATTTTAGTAAACTCTTAGTATATAGATGGAAGTGAAAGAAGAATTCCAAAATGAACTGAAACAACACATATCCAGAATTGAGCTGGAGGGTGTGGAAGTCGAATGGGACATGTTCAAGAAGGAATTTGTAGGCCATGCAGTGGGAGCCTGTGGCAGAATTGTTGATAGAGTGAAAGATAAAGAGACCTGATATTTAAATTAGATTGTAAAGGAAAAATAAGAAAGCATGCTAATTGTGAAACTGAGATAAACTGGAAGGAGAAGAAAGGATCAGGAAATGAGAAGAAGGAATATCAATGTAGTAAGTGGAGAAAAGCCAGAAAGCTGAAACGGAATGTGGATAGTGATGAAAGGATTCTGTGTGGACTTGTAACAAGGAAGAGAGACGAAAGGGTCTATAGAAAGCAGGTTGGTCTATAGTGGCTACATATGCTATTAATGTGAAATGTCTGTGGGAATGAGGACCTGTTGGTCTATAGTGGCTATATAGGTTATTAATGTGAAATGTCTGTGGGAATGAGAATCTGTTGGTCTGTAGTGGCTACATATGCTATTAATATGAAATGTCTGTGGTAATGAGGATCTGTTGGTCTTTAGTGGCTATATAGACTATTAATATGAAATATCTGTGGGAATGAGGATCTGTTGGTCTATAGTAGCTATAGACTATTAATATGAAATGTCTGTGGGAATGAGAATCTGTTGGTCTGTACTGGCTATATAGGTTATTAATGTGAAATGTCTGTGGGAATGAAGATCTGGATAATGACGAAAGGATTCTGTGTGGACATGTAACAAGGAAGAGAGACAAAAGGGTCTACAGAAAGCAGGTTGGTCTATAGTGGCTACATATGCTATTAATATGAAATGTCTGTGGGAATGAGGATCTGTTGGTCTATAGTGGCTATATATGCTATTAATATGAAATGTCTGTGGGAATGAGGATTTGTTGGTCTATAGTGGCTATATAGACTATTAATATGAAATGTCTGTGGGAATGAGAATCTGTTGGTCTATAGTGGCTATATAGACTATTTATATGAAATGTCTGTGGGAATGAGGATCTGTTGGTCTATAGTGGCTCTATAGACTATTAATATGAAATGTCTGTGGGAATAAGAATCTGTTGGTCTATAGTGGCTATATAGATTATTAATGTGAAATGTCTGTGGGAAAGAGGATCTGTTGCTCTGTGGTGGCTATATAAACTATTAATATGAAATGTCTGTGGGATTTGAGGACCTGTTGGTCTATAGTGGCTATAGCCTATAGACTATTAATATGAAATGTCTGTGGGAATGAGGATCTGTTGGTCTATAGTGGCTATATAGACTATTAATATGAAATGTCTGTGGAAATGATGATATGTTGGTCTATATTGGCTATAGCCTATAGACTATTAATATGAAATGTCTGTGGGAATGTGGATCTGTTGGTCTATAGTGGCTATATAGATTATTAATACGAAATGTCTGTGGAAATGATGATATGTTGGTCTATATTGGCTATAGCCTATAGACTATTAATATGAAATGTCTGTGGGAATGAGGATCTGTTGGTCTATAGTGGCTATACAGACTATTAATATGAAATGTCTGTGGGAATGAGGATCTGTTGGTCTATAGTGGCTATATAGGCTATTAATATGAAATTTCTGTGGAAATGAGGATCTGTTGGTCTATAGTGGCTATAGCCTATAGACTATTAATGTGAAATATCTGTGGGAATGAGGATCTATTGGTCTATACTGGCTGTATAGGCTATTAATATGAAATGTCTGTGGGAATGAGAATCTGTTGGTCTATAGTGGTTATATAAACTCTTAATATGAAATGTCTGTTGGAATGAGGATCTGTTGGTCTATAGTGGCTATATAGGCTATTTATATGAAATGTCGTTGGGAATGAGGATCTGTTGGTCTATAGTGGCTATAGCCTATAGACTATTAATATGAAATGTCTGTGGGAATGAGGATCTGTTGGTCTGTAGTGGCTATATAGGCTATTTATATGAAATGTCGTTGGGAATGAGGACCTGTTGGTCTATAGTGGCTGTATAGTCTATTTGTATTAAATGTCCTTGGAAATGAGGACTTGTTGGTCAACAGTGGCTGTATACGCTATTTAGATGAAATGTTAGCAAAAATTATAAAAGCAATTGACCTGTTGGCCTACAGTGACTATTGATTATTGAGATGAATTGGGAAAGAAAAATTGGTTTCAAACAACTGGAGTAAAGGAGTAGCAACACCTAAATGTAACAAGGGGAACAAGAAGTTAGTTATTGACGTGTCACAACCATATATCAAGTAGCAAAAATATTTGAGTTGGTACTAAAAAAGAGAATGAGAAGAAAGGTGAATGGACAATTACAGGAACAGCAATGTATATGGTTTTTGGAGTAGAAGATCAACACTAGACTCCATCTTCAGTTTGAAGCAGTTAATGGAAAATCAATGAGAATATGTTGGAAATATGCTGATGACATTCCTTGATTTGGAAAAGCCCCATGATATTGTAATCAGAGCAAAGGTATGGAAAGTAAGGTTATGGAAAGGATTTGGAAAAGAACTGATAGAATGTGTGCAAGCAATGTAGAAAAATTGTTCCAGCAGTATCCAGACACATGTGGTGAGAACAGAGTGCTTTTGTAATGAAACTGGACTACTACAAGGAAGTGTTCTGTCAAATCTCTTAATCATAATGTTTATGGACGAAATTGTTAAGAAGACAAAGTGAAAATACGGTGACAGGGAGCCTGAAGGTATTTGGAGACAGACAGGAAGCACAAGTGTAACTCGACATATTAAGTGAGATTATTGAAAATTATGGAATGAAAATCATTGTCCAACTCATTAGCTGAATGGTCAGCATACTGGCCTTCGCTTCACGGGTTCCCGGGTTCGATTCCCTGCTGGGTCAGGGATTGTAATCACTTCTGATAAATTCTTCTGGCTTGGGGACTGGGTGTTTGTGTCTGTCCCAACACTCTCCTCTTCATATTCACATTACACTACCAACCACCATAGAAACATGCAATACTGATTACATCCCTCCATATATGGTTGGCATCAGGAAAGGCATTTGGCCATAAAATAGGGCCAAATCCACATGTGCGACACAGTTTGCACCCGCAACCCCACAGGTGTGGGAAAAGCGGTAGGAAAAGAAGAAGAAGATGGAATGAAAATCATTGTGGAAAGGAGTAAGGCAATGCTGTTGATAAGAGGTAGAGTGAAGGCAAAAGAATTATAAATTTAAAGGGACGTGGAAATCATGGAGAGTTTCAGGTCTGTGGAAAGCAAACTGAGGCAGGGCTGGACATGGAGATTAGTAAAGGGATTCAAAAAGGAAATGCATTCTACCAGAGTTTGAGAATCCTGATGTGGAAGATGGAACTACCAGCAAAGTCGTAAGATATACAACAGCCCTATGCTGCTACATGCAGTGAAGGCCTGAACACTGACAAAAAGACACAAGAATAAAATCTTAGCTGCTGAAATGAAATTTTTAGGTATTTTAGGAAGACAAGAAAGGGCAAGGTAAGAAATGAGGAGGATAAACTTATAAGGTTTGAACATATTAAGAGGATGGAGGAGGTAAGGATTCCAAAGTGCATGATGGAGACTGAAATGAAACAAAAGTTACAGGGAGACTTTGTCTAAGATGGTTAAAAAAAAAACTAAGAATAGTATAGTTTGAGGAAACCTGGATTGGAACACAGCTAAGGACAAACAATGGTGGTTGGATGCAGGAAAATGGAAAGGTACCATAGACATCTGCACCCAGTGGCAGCTGGACAAGGTAAATAGGTGATAATGATTTGCAAGATACATTCAAATGATTGACCATTTCTAAACTGAACTTGATATGGAATGTTTCATTGGGATGAGAACCAGCTTACACCTACTCACCAATAAGAATCCTCCTTGGGGACTCGAGTAATGGAAGGAAATACATGAACACAGTGACGGGAAGTAAAGAGAATGGGAGGAACAGAACAGAGGTGTGGAAATTGTCCTCTCATGTTCTTCCTTTTCTATTGATCACTCTTCCTTGTTATCTTATCGTGTGATGTGTTCCTTTTCATGTTTTTATCTCTCAATATAATTATGGCACATGTTTCTCCCTTTTCATTCTTCTATCTTGAGAGGTTCCTGCTACTCTGTCTGTATTTACCTTCAGTTTCACGTATGTTTAATTAATGTTATGAAATCCTTTACTGTCTTTCTATTCTGGTAGTCGTACACTTATATCATATTGTCACAAGATGACAATAGTGTTCTCTCTCGTACCTTTGGCTTTTCTACCACCTTCATTCTAAGTCCCTTAGTGATTTCTTCTTTGAACTTTGGAGAAAAGTAAAATGGAGTCCAGAAACACAATGCATGCCTTCTTACTATATTATAATATTTATAATAGATTCAGAAAATATTATGCTAGAGAGTCGTGCAGAATCTATAATTTCGTATCTTTACTCGATAAGTTTGTGACTATGTCCAATTTACCTCGATTATTTATTCTGTGCATTTTTCCCTGCCATGTCAGTCGCAGTTTGGTTACCGTTTGCCCGAATGTTATTCTTTGAAGGTGTTGCCATATTATTTCACCCTTTGCTTGGGTTTTGCTTATTTTCGATGTCTCTCAACCTGTGTGTGTTTTTTACCTTTATTTCCACCTTATTTGTATGTATCACTTCAGTGTTGTGGCACAATACGGTCTATTCCAATTTTGTTGGTGTGATTGACAACTCCGTTTATACATACTTGGTATTTTGGATATCTTGTCGGGGATTTCATTGATGTTTTATGCTTGGCCTGTCTTAATGTCTCTAAGTCTGCTTGGAAATGCCTACGTGGCATTTATCATCAAAGCTGTTTTCTTGAGACGTTGTGCTGGTTATATAGATCATGATTTTGTACATATCTATTCTTGTAGTAATTTGGTCCAATCTATGGTACTTTCCCATGATTATTATACCAATTCACTTTGCCATTTCGTGCATTTCTACATGGCACTTTGAATTTGTAAGATGCCCAATTTTGGATGTTTGTTGTGCGGTTGAGTGGAATGGATCATATTTTGGTACACAATGAATAAAAAAAGATTTATTTCACCTTTAGTTTTTATTTACTCTGGATGGAGTCTTTATTCTACCAGTACTGACCCATCTTTACATCCCATTTATGTCCTGCCAATGTGTAGCATAGTGGTAACTTTATCCTTTTACTTTGGGCTCTTTTGCAGATAGCCATTTCATTTTTTGCGTGATTCCTTACGTTTTATCCTTTCACATGACACCCGTTTACATGTGACGCAGTTTTGTCCTATTTTATTTTTCTTCTTTGCCTTAAGTCATCATTGAGGAGCTTTTTCTCCTCAGGGTCTGTACCTTGTCTGTGGTGCATTATATATAATTTTTAAATAAGTTATTAATATTGAAATATATCATCTCCGAGGTAAACGGGATGTTGTGCGAATAGTTTTCTCCCTGGCACTGAAGTACGCAAATTCTATTATCTCATGAAGGTCGCTGGGAAGGTGATATATTGACATCCTTCACACGCAATCATTTGCGAGTACTCTCCAAAAGAATTTATGATCTGTGTTCTTTTGTTATGAATTTATTTATCTTTCATTAGAACCTTTGATTTAAAAACTCATGTTTAAGCCTTATCTCCTTTCCTTTGCCGGAAATGAGGTTAGGTTAGTTGGATTTGTATATTACCTAAGACAGAAGGAGTCCAACTTCGAACAGTTTCTTGTTTGCTCGGATTGACGATTTATCAGACCTTTATTGCCTTGTGTTATCACAAACTCTCATTTGCATTTTACTCTGTGTTATCTCTCCTGTTTGGTAATGTGTATGGAGTAAGGAAAGGGGGTTGTGACAATTTTTACACATTGGAAGATAATGGTGTTTCTATTGTGGAATTGTGTTTTTTACTTTATTGGCTATTTCCTGTTAATATATTAATTTCATGTTACCTATTTACTTTTCTTAAATTAATATTCTTGTTTATAGCCTACTGCAGACATCAAGCATGAAATAAAAGTAGAAGAAAGAGCAGTTGATCAACTAGTCCCATGTGTCAAAGTAGAAAGCAAGTAAGTAGCTTAATTAGATTGTACAGCCCTAACCCTGTTCATTAGCTCTCTCTGTAGATCAGTGGTAGAATGTCAGTCAGTGGATTCCAAGATCACTGGTGCAAACCTGCCTGAGGTAGTGTGATTTTTATAGGGTGGATTAACACTACACGCTGTACAATATCAGTTTGAACCCTGAGTTACGTCTTGATTGTCAAAGATAATGGAAATTGTTATGGGAATACTGTGGAGCATAGCGGGCACGAATGGGTGGATAGAGAAAAGATCAAATTTTAAATTAAAAATTTAAAATGTGGAATTTTGTTTCTTCCCTTTTTTTCTTTTTTCTTTCCAGATATTAAATTTTGCTAAGCAATAACAAATAACAGTACAAACATTAGCTTGTGATTTTAAAAACAATATTAGAAAGGACTAGAACAACTACGATTTAAGAAATGAGCTTGAAGCTCCCAAGTTACAGTTTTACAAGAGCACCATTGCTCTGTTCACTAATCCTCAAAGAGACTGAGCTTTCAAAATTTACTTCATTAGAAGGATCATCATTGCTCCACACAATTACTCTGTGAAAGACTATTCTTCAAAATTTACAAGATCCAGGCCTCTTAACACATTGCTGACCGGATGCTTGAGCTTGTCACATACCCTGTGGACCGGACATTTTCCTATTAAGCACACTAGGGTGCACATAAAAATGTACATAAATATTAAACCAGTCAAGATTTTATCTTTAAAGTTGGTATGAGTACTCTCCAATGCCCCTAGTAGTAGTGGATCTGCCTTTACAAAACCATCTTCAGCGTCAATTCCTAACACATCATTAATGTTTACATCGCTGTCGACGTCAGAGTCACTTGAATAAATAAGCACACTAGGTAAATTACGGCGTGTAGAGGCTTAAATATCACTTCCACTATCACTTTTATATTCAGTTTCCACTAATTCATTATCACTATATCCATTTGAACAATCATCAGCGTATAATTCTTCTAAAATATCGTCGTCGGCTAACACCGTATTCCGTGGGTCATTGACTGAACCGGCAGAAAGAAAGTCGACGTTTCGAAACTAAATCAAAGAATAAAAGAGGCCATGAATAAAAGGAAAATGGCAGATATACATCTACGATTTTTTCTACTCAATGTGAAAGTCCGAAATAGTTCAATATATGGTCAAGAGATGTCACAGGAAGACCGAAAACAATGTGGTGAATAAAACCAAGATTTCTCGGGACCCGTCACCGATGTGTTAAAGGCACGATCTACACTTTTACAAATCACAAACAGTATTCAATGTGTTATTTGCTCAACAGTCAATTTTACATAGGAAATTGAATAATATTAGTTAACTTTAACAGGGGTAATAAGTACCCATTCTACATGGCCTCAGTGAAAAAAGAAAAGATTAACAAAATGTTTGGAGGCGAACACTTGCACCAGAACATCATTAAAACCCTCTGTGGGCTCATGGCCTGACCTTACGGAAGTGACTGGATGGAGAGAAAAGATAGTCATAGTCAATGAGGGTACACACTCTTTATTCCCTAAGTTTGACTATATATACATACATTATCATTATAGACTGTTATGCCTTTCAGCATTCAGCCTGCACTAAACTTCGCCACAATCCTTGATTTGCAACTAGTGTTGTGGCCTCATTTAGTTCTATACCTCTTATCTTTAAATCTAACCATCGTCATCTTGGTCTCCCTCTACTTCTCTTACCCTCTACAGCAGAGTCCATTATTCTCCTAGGTAACCTATTCTCCTTCATTCGCCTCACATGACCCCACCACTGAAGCCGGTTTATGCGTACAGCTTCATCCATCGAGTTCATTCCTAAATTAGCCTTTATCTCCTCATTCCGAGTACCCTCCTGCCATTGTTCCCACCTGTTTGAACCAGCAATCATTCTTGCTACTTTCATGTCTGTTACTTCTAACCTATAAATAAGATATCCTGAGTCCACCAGCTTTCGCTCTCGTAAAGCAAAGTTGGTCTGAAAACAGACCGATGTAACGATAGTTTCGTCTGGGAGCTGACTTCCTTCTTACAGAATACTGTTGAACGCATTAGCTTTACTACACCTTGATTCAATCTCACTTGCTATATTACCATCCTGGGAGAACAAACAACCTAAATACTTGGAATTATCGACCTGTTCTAGCTTTGTATCACCAATCTGACATTCAATTCTGTTGAATTTCTTACCTACTGACATCAATTTTGTCTTAGAGAGGCTAATTTTCATACCATACTCATTGCACCTGTTTTCAAGTTCCAAGATATCAGACTGCAGGCTTTCGGCACAATCTGCCATTAAGACCAAGTCGTCAGCATAGGCCAAACTGCTTACTCCCTGCCATTTTATACCTTTCAGCAGATGATCCATGAAATCTGCGAACAGCAAAGGTGAAAGATTGCAGCCTTGCCTAACCCCTGTAAGTACCCTGAACCTAGACAGAGTTACATTAAGGAAGGATTCTGAAACCTTCCCCTCAAGTTAGATTACAACATGTCTGCCATTACCTCGAGCTGAAGGGCCTTCCGGAGATGGGCGAGGCATGAACACATTCTACTGCTGGACTGGAGCGATCGAAAGAGAACATGGCCCAAAATGTTCCAGCTTTTATAGCGGAGACGAATATTCTGGAATTCTCTGGGCCAAAACCCTGAACCCACCCACAATTACCATTGGATAATCAAATACACATCAAAATTTCCTGATTGGTTGATTAAATAAATGTACAAAATTCCCTATTGGCTTCAATTTGAAGCCAGCAGGAGGAGATAGAAGTGCTGATAACTTTAGAACACCAAACACAATCTACGAACAATTCAGTTTTACCAACTAATGATTACAAATTTTCTCTTGAAAATTGACAGTCCATCTTCTCACCAGATGGAGGCCCTAGTTTGACTGTGGAGACCTCTGGAGATTAACATCCACACTCTTCTGAAATGAGTTTCACTGATCATATTTTAGATGGCCTTTTAAACGTGACTTATTTTAAATGCATGGAGCGGGTGTACCTCCGGTACAGAAATAAATTATATATCTTTGTCCTAATAGTCTGTTTGAGAGGTATAGGACTTTTAAAGTACAGGTGTTTTAATATTCCACCAACAAGCAATATACTACAAAGGTGAGCACTGCGCTCACCATGTGAGTCACCGCTTGTTAAAACCCAGCAGAAGATGGATTCAAGTCACTTTAGCATGTAGTAAGTGAAGAGCAAAAGGGAACATGTAGACATGATGTGGGCTTTCGGCTTTATGACGTGCCAAGGAAACAAGCTGAAAGACCTTATGTCGTGCAGACAACTTTGTGTAGAAGTCTCAATCAGTCAACCAATCAATCACTATTCATCTGCATTTAGGCCAGTCACCCAGGTGGCAGATTCCTTATCTGTTGCTTTCCTAGCCTTTTTTACATGATTTCAAAGAAACTGGAAATTAATTGAACATCTACCTTGGTAAGTTATTCCAATCCCTAACTCCCGTCTCTATAAAATAAAATTTTCCTCAATTTGTCCTCTTGAATTCCAACTTTATGTTCATATTGTGATCTTTCCTACTTTTAAGGACACCACCCAAATCTATTCATCTACTAATGTCATTCTACATCATCTTTCTACTGACAGCTTGCAACATACCACTTAGTCAAGCAGCTCGTTTCCTTTCTCCCAAGTCCTCCCAGCTCAAACTTTGCAATATTTCTGTAAAGCTATTCTTTTGACAGAAATCACCCAGAACAAATCAAACTGCTTTTCTTTGGATTTTTTCCTGTTCTTAAATCAAGTAATCCTGGTAATCAAATAAACCATGTGCAAAAGATCTGTACCCTTTATTTACAATCCCATTTATGTGATTACCCCAATGAAGATCTTTCCTGATATTAACACCTAGGTACACTGGAACCGTACTCTATTTGTGGTCTTACCAGACACTTATATGCCCCTCCTTTACATCCTTACTACAACCCCTAAACACCCTCATAACCATGTCCAGAGATCTGTACCCTTTATATACAATCCCATTTATGTGATTACCCCAATGAAAATCTTTCCTTATATTAACACCTAGGTACTTACAGTGATCCCCATAAGGAACATTCATCCCATCAATGCAGTAATTAAAACTGAGAGGACTTTTCCTATTTGTGAAACTCACAACCTCACAACCGTCCATCATCGAACCATTCCCTGCTGTCCATCTCACAACATTATTGAGGTCATTTTGCAGTTGCTCGCAATCTTGTAACTAACATCATCTGCAAAAACCTTATCCCTGATTCCACTTCTTAATCGTATCATTTATATATGTCAGAAAATATAACAGTCCAATAATACTGCTTTGAGAAATTCCCATCTTAGTTATTATAGGGCCAGATAAAGCTTCTCCTACTCTAATTCCCTGAGATCTCTTTTCTAGAAATATAGCCACCCGTTCAGTCACTCTTTTGTCTAGTCCAATTGCACGTATTTTTGTCAGTAGTCTCCCATGATCCACCCTAGCAAATGCTTTAGACAGGTCAGTCGTGATACAGTCCATTCGACTTCCTGCATCCAAGATATATTTTATATCTTGGTGGAATCCTACAAGTTGAGCTTCAGTGGAATAACCTCTCCTAAACGCAAACTGCCTTCTGTCGAACTAATTATTAATTTTGCAAACATGTCCAATTTGAGAAAGAATGGTTTCCCAAAGCTTACATGCAATGCATGTCAAACCTGACTGGCCTGTAATATTCAGCTTTATGTCTATCACCGTTTCCTTTATATACATTGGCTACTATAGGAGCTCTCTATTCATTTGGTATAACTCCTTCATGCAAACAATAATCAAATAAGTACTTCAGATATTGTACTGTATCCCAACCCATTGTCTTTAGTATATCCCCAGAAATCTTTTTAATTCCAGCTGTTTTTCTAGTTATCAACTTTTTTATCTTATTGTGAATTTTGTTGTTATTGTAAGTAAATGTTAATACTTCCGTACTATTAGTCACCTCCTCTATATAAACTTTATCCTTGTAACCAACAATCTTTGGATACTGCTGACTGAATACTTCTACCTCTTAAAGCTCCTCACACACACATTTCCATTGTTTATTAATTATTCCTGGAATGTCCTTCTTGGAATCTGTTTCTGCCATAAAGTTCCTATACATACCCTTCCATTTTTCACTTAAATTTGTATGACAGCCAATTATGCTTGCCACCATGTTATCCTTAGCTGACTTCTTTTCTAGGTTGAATTTTGTAGTAAGTTCCTTCATTTTCTCTTTACTTCCAAAGCCATTTCTAACTTTATTTCTTTCCAATCTGCATGTTCTTCTTACTGTCCTTATTTCTTTGTTAAAATATAGTGGGTCTTTACCATTCCTTACCACATTTAAAGGTACAAACCTATTTTCACATTCCATCCCAGAGTCTGTTTACATTTTTATTTACCCTTTTCCACCAATAAGAATTACTTTTAAAAACTCCCTCATGCTTGCTTTATCAGCCTAATAGTCCTACTGGTAACACTTTCCTTTCTATCTCCAAAATGTAGAGAGTTTCACCTTATTTTCTTAACATGGCATTATCCGATAGCATGTCTACAAGTACGGGCCATCGTATAACATTTTAATTGAGAAGCAGGCAGCCAGATAGCATCTGCGTGGTGTCTGATACCATATTTGATGATGATCATCATCATCATGATCCTCAACATCCTCAGGGTGCAGCTTGATCTCTGTAAATAGCTATTTTTGTCAGTTTATTACTTTTAATTTAAATTTAAGACTAAGTGAAATGTTCAGTTCTTTAAGAACAGGTCAAATCTGTTTCTGGATATAATTTTATAAGATATGTGTCCAAATATGTCTGAGATTTCAAAACGGGGTTTGTATCACTGTACCTGTTAGCAAATACAAAAATGTCTTCATTCTTTCACTGTCACTGCATCATTTAGCATCATCTGAAATGTCCCAACTATTTCCTCCAATGTATTATCAGTTTTGAGTGTTATGTACCACTAGTAGCGCACAGAGGAAGCCATTTTCACTTGATCTACTGGTTCCATTTTGTTCAATTTTAGAATATATTGAAAATGATTTAATTACTTCAAACTGTCATAACTAACAGCAGAGATAGCGTTGATCAGTACAGCAAGTTTCCCCGTGTTTGTACATCATTAACGGAAAATATAAGGAACGATTTGAACCGGTGTTCTGCATCATCCATTAACGTGTATAGTTTTCTTATTTAGTGTATAATTGAGTTCATTAGAATCCTCTTAATCCATAATTTTGGATGAGCATTTCATTCCCGGTGTTCTCTTAAGCCATTAAGATGAGTGCTGTTAGAACTGTATCTTGCACGTCCCACTCGGCGTATGAAACTGTTCTACATGTTTTGGGTTCTTGCTCGTATGGTGAAATATTCCGTACTCTAATTGAGGCACCATAAAGTAAGACCTGCCATTGCTGTCATTATAAGAGATTAACGGATTCCTTGTTCACGAAGAAGTCCATGGTATCTCAAAAACAGGCAGCGTAAAGCGTGTCAACATGATAGTCATTAACCTTTATACGAGGATAGATACTATCAGAGACCCAACTGTAGAATCATACCTTGAACA
The DNA here is from genome assembly GCF_040414725.1 of Anabrus simplex. Taxonomy (NCBI): domain Eukaryota; kingdom Metazoa; phylum Arthropoda; class Insecta; order Orthoptera; family Tettigoniidae; genus Anabrus; species Anabrus simplex. Next base: position 83,087,210 of record NC_090276.1, on the reverse strand, counting down.
ACCAGCAATTGCGGACACCGGGAATTGCTCCAACCCTAATCCAACTTCGTTACTACAAATCAGAGCATCCATTTGACAACATTATGGTTTGGTTTGATCCATATTGACTTATATCTAATAGGCCTACACCACTGAACTATGTCCGCATTGTCAGTACTCTAAAAAGTTATTTGATCTTTATTAATAATATGCTCTACATATTTTGATAACCTCACATACTCTCTTCATCAGCAACCAAACTTTCCACCAGACAGTTTGCGGTCTTGACACCTAACCTCCCTACAACACACTTTATGAGTTATAATTAAAATATAAGTCTTCTCATCTACATAAAATATTTATAATTACATAAAAACCAAAAAGTTACATGACTTTCTTCTTAAAATTCTAATAATGGCACTAAAAAAAAACGAACAATTTGAACTTTCATTTCAGTTCCTTCTGTTTCAAACTTCCTCCGAACGGCTGATCTAGTCTGCTGTGATTTACCCATGTGTTACACGATCTGGCTGTTTGTATACATATCAAATTGTGAATACATGCAGTAAACCTTGACACATGATGTGGGCTACCACTGGACTTAGGTTACCGCCTCTCGATAGTTTGTTTAGTGAATGGCAAGCCGTAAGCATTTTGATCTGCGGCCATTAGCAGACGAAGAAGACTGCTGTGTCGTCAAGGCTGTTTCACAAGCTGCTGCCCTAGCCTCTGCTACTGACGAAACTCAACATCTGATCAGCGGAGATGGTAGCCTAAGGTTTGGCAAATTAAAATCCAGCTTTGTGGCTATATGGATAGAAAGCTTGCCTTTGGTCCGATGAGCCCGTTTCAGTTCTCAACCCCCTCATACTCTTACTTCCCCTAGCGTGGGAAGTGGGTGTTTATCCCCCCCCCCAATGGCACTACAGCCCTTGAAGGGCGTTGGCCTATCGAGCGACCGCTGCTCAGTCCGAAGGCCTGCAGGTTACGAGGTGTCAAGCGGTCAGCACGACGAATCCTCTCAGCCATTAGTCTTGGCTTTCTAGACAGGGGCCGCTATCTCACTGTCAGATAGCTCCTCAATTCTAATCACATTGGCTGAGTGGACCTCGAACCAGCCTACAGGACCAGGTAAAAATCCCTGACCTGGCTGGGAATCGAACCCGGGGGCTCCAAGTAAGAGACAGGCCTGCTACCGCTACACCATGGGTCTGGCGTTTATCACATCTTCGCCATTCATTTCATCCTCATTAGGTCACCACCAAGTCATACATTATTATTATTATTATTATTATTATTATTATTATTATTATTAAATTTCAATTTTACAGCATTACCAGCAGCCGTGCTCATCGTTCACTGAGAGGTCTGTGGTGGTGTCTGATCCATGATCACAGGTTCGATTCCAACCAACCAAAGAGAACACTAAATGTGAAAGATTGCATTTCATTTCAGCAGAACAACCTATAAAAAGAAAACTATATTACTCATATAACAGTAGCCTGCAATATCCTTCTACAAGGATTTAGAAGCACATGGGAGTGAAATACCAGCACTCTATTATGTATATAATTGAGACAGAAATATGAGCTGAGAAAGTACAGTATATATGATAAGGAACGCATGATTGCTCTCTCTCCCTGATTAGCAGTGGCGAACTGAAGGGCCGAAGCCTAGCACACTTATCACCCCGTTCCCCGCACACATTGGACATTCACCAGCAAGCCGCATGAGGAGGTTTGAGGGGAGAGGGACGTAGTGCCTGGGCTGCAATGTCAGTCTCTGATGGCTTACACTCAGAAATATGAGCAATGATTTTTCCCTTTGCCTTCAAGTTTTATAAATGGAACAATGCATCAGATGTTTACATAATAATGTGCTTATCTTTCTATCATTCACAAATTTTGAGGTTTGGGCTTCATCGATAGCCTTGGTAGCCCTCAGGATACGCCACTGCAATGTACTATAGTACTATAGTATTGACAAGGTATCAAGGTCAGTTCAGGATCTCTCTGCTACTGTATGTGACACTAAATGGTATTACCTGCGACCTCCTGGCTGAGGGTTGGGCAGCCAGTACCAAACCTGACAAACTAAGGAAGAACCATCGACTAAGGGCAGAGGAGTTATCCCTTAGGAGGCTTGGTGTAGATTTTATGTAGGAAATGATACAAAATGCTGCTCCCTTCCAGGAATGGCATGGGCTGCCAAAAGCTAAGGGAGATTACACCAATAGAAAATTGTCTACAGTATTAGGTCTAGCAAGGCAGCTGAACATGCAGCCCATGAACTTATGACAGCCAACAACCCAAACCTCATCAGAGATGCAGGAAGAGACTGACATTACACAGGAAGAAACAGCTCAGAATAGGAACCCGCAATATCCTCACCTTTACGGATAAATGGAAAGAAATTGCAATGTAGTTTGCTGTTGAGCTTATCTGCAATTTTCCAGATTGAAGAGTGGCATGCAGAAACTGCTTTATGAAACTTATCGTGCCAGCCTTAGAAGAACTGTTAATCCTCTGCTCGCCAGTGGTACATGCATTGGAAGGAACTATTCTGTGTTTCTGGAGGAAACATTTGTGGGCCTGGTATGCCTGAAATGTGAAACTGCTCTAAATGTTCCACAAGTTTTTGCAGGCTGTCATTGGCGCAGGGAAATTCAGTTTTCTCTGTAATCTTGTAAGCCTAGAGAAGAATGGAACGTCAAAACTGATGTGCAAGCAGCCAGGAGGTGTCAAATTAAAATGCTTGCATACTGTAGCTGAGGCTGTACAATTATTATTATTATTATTATTATTATGATTATTATTATTATTATTGCTACCTTCAACGTTAATGAGTGGCTTCTGGTGGCCATACGTGATTATGGCCCCAATTACAATGGACCCTCCCCTCTTTTCGACCCACAGAACAAGGTGATGCTGTTTCCATACATGATGGGGTTGAGCATGATCTTACACTCATCTGTCAAGAAGATCCTCTCTTACAAGTACCAGTGTAGGACGATTGCCCCATACACCTAGCATGCAGATCCTTAACTCGTCTGTTAACAGGATCCTCCCTTATATGTGCTGGTGTAGGACAATTGCCACATACACCTAGCGTGCAGTTTGACAGGGGTGAGCGTGTTCCTACACTCATCTATTAAGAGGATCCTCTCCTATATGTACCGGTGAAGGACGATTGCCACATACACCTTAGCAAGCAAATTGAAAGGGTTGAGTGTGATCCTACACTCATCTGTTAAGAGGATCCTCTCCTACATGTACCAGTGGTATAGTTATGGATGACCAACACATACACCTAGCATGCAGGTTGACAGGGGTGAGTGGATCCTACACTCATTTGTGAAAATGATCCCCTCCTATTTGTACCGGTGGTGTAGTTACGGATGATCCTCTTTTTATTTTCCTCCTGTGGGTGGGGCAGTAGAATAGCACCCACAGTATCCCCTGCGTGTCGTAAGAGGTGACTAAAAGGGGCCTGAGGCCCCAGGGGCTCTGAACTTTGGAGCATGGGTTGGCGACCACGGGGCCCATAGGTGAGTCTGGGCATTGCTTCCACTTACTTGTGCCAGGCTCCTCACTTTCATCTGTTGTATTTGACCTCCCTTTGTCCACTCTCGTTCTTTTCCGACCCCGACGGTATTATTTATGGAGGCGTAGGGAGTCTTTCATTTTCACGCTCTTCGTGGCCCTTGTGTTCCTTTGGCCGAGACCTTCATGTTTAGAAGTGTCAGATCCCTTCCATTTCTTTCTCTGTGATTTGTGTTCTATAGAGGATGGTTGCCTAGTTGTACTTTCTCTTTAAACAATAATCACCACCACCACCACCACCACCACATGTATTTGGCATGCAGATTTACATTATGGTGTGGATGGTTTGTGGTGTAACAGCCTTCAAAGTGTCAGTGAACAGCTCTATTGCTTTATCTCCAGGGTTTCTGAAGTCCTGAAATAAAAGTTATGTCCTCTGAATGTCTGTTATTGTTCATGACTGTCTGATGCTAGGCAATTTCTCCATTCTACTGGTTTCTTGGACTTGATTCCAAATCCTCACGGATCCATTCTAAATTGCTAGGGAGGCAATAATTCCATTGTGGAGTTTTATCTCCCGTATGCAGTTATCAGACTGTGCCTCTTGTAATGGGCTTCTGATAAGTTCACGTGCATACACCCCAGCATCAGTGGGTAGGGTCTGACACATCCCACTCTGATGAGTGTAGTGTCAGACCTAAGATGAAATGCTGGTTAATAGAGCAAATGCCTGAAAAGCCATACATCTAATTTTTGATCTGATCTGTAAAGTTCACCTGATCACTTGACTATGGTCTGAACAGACTCTTGCAACATTACAATATGGGCCCAGACAAATTGTGTCATTGTGCTACTAGGAATGTTCATACATTGATGGGGTCATCCAGGTCTGTATATACTTCCAACCAAACGAAATTATCCAATAGTTAGAGCACCTCAGCCCTTCTTCCTGGCATGAGTGTTTCATATTTCAGTTGCCTCTAAGGGTACATGTTACAGTGTAGTGTTTTTTGTGTGTGTCTGCCTTCTTTTGTACTGTTTCAGCTTACACAAACCTAAATAATGTTCTCTCAGAAACAACTGTGATGCGTGAATGACTGCAGAAAGTGACGGGGTTCCACTTTAGATATGCTGTTGCAATAGATCTGCAAAGTTTGTACTGTGGCGGTAATATGATCCTCACAACACGAAAATATCACCATTACGTGTAAATATATATTGTCCTGTATGCCAGATTTCTGCTTATTGCAAGCATTTACTGGTCTCCCCTGATGTTGTAATTAGTTTACCTGTTGTTTTAAGGGTCTTTTCTTCAATTTCATAATACCTGCGATACTGTTTGAAGGAGTACATTGCTTAGATTTCCATTGATATATTCCTTGACAGGTTGTTTGACAGCATTGCATACTCAATGAACTTGTGCTTTCATGATGACTGTGGTGCCCTGCTCTATCTGTGAATATTTCTATGTTGGCAAGACTCATAGCAGTAGTACATTTTGTTGTATGTGGTTTCCTTCCCTCACAATACCTGTAGCGATGGGTTTTCTTTTCATTGTGAATGTTAAATTGGTAGCAGAGGTAATTTTGTTACAATTATAGGTTTGTTCTTCATGAATTGAATTTTGTACCTTTTTGAATTAAGGAATTTTTCTTATACGAGGGTGAGTCAATAAATAAGTCGCAAACATGTGTGTGCCTTATACCACTTGAAATTACGCACACAAGTTTTGCCAGCAGATTGCAGCATATGTGTGCTTGTCGTACGACATCTTGCAGGCACTCAGTCAGTCAGAGGCTGTTAGTGCACGATGGTACATGTGTTGCATAATAATAATAATAATAATCGTATGGCCTCAGCTACCGTGTGCAGACATTTCAATTTGACGCCATCTGGCTGTCTGCTCGTCAATTTTGACGTTCCGTTTTACTCTAGGCCCCCACTAGATGGCAGATCGAGTAAACTGAAACTCTCTTGGGCGTCTATGGCTGAGATTTAATGAATTTTGTCGGGTAAACACCAAATGTGTCACCAGAGATCTTTTACATGCCGACATTGCACGACATGGAGTGTCGAATGGACTTTTTTCCACCCTTCAAAAATCCGACTACCTCTGCCGGGTTTGAACCCGCTATCTTGGGATCCGGAGGCCGACACTCTACCGCTGATCCACAGAGGCAGCTATGTGTTGCATGACTGTCCACAGAAGAAGTGCATCACAAAGTGCATCCTGTCTATGGTGAAAACTGTTTCTCACAGAAAGCTGTGTTCAGTTGGATCCAGAAGGAAAAGCATCAGAGGTGGGGAGCGTCCTGGTCGTCCTGCGGAGGTGTCAACTGCAACCACATTGCAGGGTATGGATCAACTCATCCGTAATGACCCCAGTGATTTTCATCTGTTTGGGCCCCTAAAAATAATTTGGGTGGCCGTCATTTTGATACAGATAATGCCATAATCTATGAGGTTACACATTGGCTGTGACAGCAACCAAAGGACTTCTTTGCTGCTGGCTTTCAAGGACTTGTAAAGAGATGGAAAAGTGAAATAAATGTCAGAAAGTTACTTTGATTATTTTTGCCTCAATTCAGTTTTGCGACTTATTTATTGACTCGCCCTCGTAACTAAGGATTTTGTAAAAATAGCAATGTTCAAGTGATTTAAACCAAATATGATGATGGACTTGGCTGACTGTACAATGAAATGATAGTTACTGCTGTTATACAGGCAGCACAATTGTATCATCATCATGTTAGGGTATCAACATTTTGTATTACCCAGTTATTGTTGTAGGTAATATCTGACTGAGTGAAATGTTATATGACCCAAAATAATTCTGACCTAGGAGGAGAGACAAGTTAGATGAGTAGTTTTATCATGGACTACTACACAAAACAAAATTGTGTAGGCTTAGCTTCTGGGCAATTCTCTGGAAAGTGAAACCAAGAGATGATATTTAAAACCGTTGTAACAAACATGCTTCTTTTACTTTCAGTGGAAAAATAATTCTTTAAACAATTTTAAAAATAAAAATTTCTTTGCGCTTTTATCCACCTATGCAAGACACAAAAAAATTTATTTCAGAATGAATTAATGAAGGGTTACTTTTACTTCATTTAAAACATGTATAAAAGGATTTGTATTGAATTGTCCCCAAACTGAACGACAAATATTATTTTTGTGTGAATTTAGTTAGCCAAATGCAGTACCTTGTATATTTTCTCATGCCAGACTCAAAGTAATGTTCCCCTTATTTGTACCTTAACGTGGATTCTCCCCACCAACTTTTGGTTGATACTTCTTTCTGTCATGCAATGCTATGAGTCAGTGACAAGGCTGTTTGATACTTGTTCTCCTGAAAATGGGATCATTTAGTTGGGATGGCTTTCATTGTATGATTAGGTTTCTTGGAATTTCTGATATTTAAACAGCTGAACTTAAGGTCTAAGTAGTTTCTTATACAGCTATGGACCGGTTCTATCATCTGCTGGTAAAGTGGCTGGCAGCTGCCCGGGAGGTAAACTATCTGGGAGTGTAAACCAGCTGGTATTTTGCCTTGCATGCAACCACCTCCGCGCAAGCGCTAGGTAGCTACCCGGAGCTAGACACCGATATGTGGAGTTGGCTAGACTGATTTTCGGCGACTTCTCGCTTTCAAGTGTGGTGCTATCTATCGTCAGATGTATGAAGCTCATTCCGATTGTCTTATTTTCCTGTGCTTGCATCTGTCAATTATCACCAAAAAGCCTAATAAGGGGAGTCTTAGGAGTTATGGACAACAATTTATGTCAAGCTTTCGTGATTTTAATCTATGAGCTTCAAAATCAATACCTAATTGGGATTAAAATCTCGAGGTTACATTTTCTTATGCCAGTTATAACCTGTCATGTATAGGCAGCGTTCTTGGAAAGTATTCTCGTAGTAGATTGTTCAAGTCGCTCGCTCCGTAATAGAAGGTACGCAGATTTTCAGCGTCGTTCTAATTTACATTTTAAAATTTATTTTTGTTCCCTGCCGTTGTTCTTAACTCTTTTTTACACGCTTCCGTATACGTATATAAACCCACATCTTCCGAACGGACTTATTGCATTTGAGCATTCTGTCTACAGGCTTCTGTGAATTGATTAAGTATTTCCATGATGCTCTATTTGCAACTAGCTCTGTGACCTTGTTTAGTTCCTCATGCTTCCATTTATTGATAATGCATTTCATTCTAATGTTTAACTTTATGAAGATAAAGTTGGAAGTTACTGCTAAAGAACTAATAGGGGTAAATATCCATTCATAGGAAGAGGAATTCAGAAATGGAATAGTTTCCAGTTTCTTCGAAATCATTTACAAGAAGACTGTGTAAACAACTGATAGGGAATCTGCTACCTGAGCAACAGTCCTATGTGCTATATTAATCATAACATCACTTTCTATAAGTAGCACACATATAAAGCATTTTCCTAGTAGACATAATATTGTGATTAAAAATTTCAGTGAAATATATGATTAACAAAAGAACTTATGAAAAGAGGCATACAGATTAATACAACGCTAATAATGAAAATAAAGATTTGTAACAATGAAGACTCGAACACGCAAACCTCATATTATGAATTGAGTGCGTTAGCCATTATGCTGTGAGGAAACTTGGGGTAATTGGGATACATACACTAAATTATACATAATGTCTGAAAACTGAAAAAGTAGAAAATAAAATCCCATTTGAAATTATTTCCAAATAGGTTTTGATTTTATATCCTTTTAGAGTTTCTTTGTGAAAGCTTGACTTATAAAGTGTGTTCCCTACGCTACCCATGTGAGAGGCTGGTGTGACCGTTGCAACTCAAAAGAAACATTAATGTTCAAAATACTGCAATACAATATCAATCACTGTTACAGTAAAATGTTTTTTTCAGTATACTATGCCACCGGAAATACAGCTAATAATGTTCATCTCGCAAAACTTGCCCGGCAGGTAAAGTCTTACAAGTAACTATTCTCATTTTGGTTCCGTATTGAAGTTGACGTATGTCTCAAGTATTATTACAATATTATAAGTCCACCTGTTCAATACAATACAATATGATCCACTATTTCATATGGTCAAATATTTTTTTATACATAATACATAAAAGTCAAAGGTACATGTTTCACCCTCCTTACGGGCGTCATCAGCCTATATCAATCTTAAAAATAATACATATACTTATACATACATATACATTTTAACCTATAATTATAAGTATATGTATTATTTTTTAAGATTGATATAGGCTGATGATGCCCGTAAGGAGGGTGAAACATGTACCTTTGACTTTTATGTATTATGTATTAAAAAATATTTGACCATATGAAATAGTGGATCATATTGTATTGTATTGAACAGGTGGACTTATAATATTGTAATAATACTTGAGACATAGGTAAAGTCTTATCGAGCCCTCGAAGTTCCCGATAAATTGCACGCCGGGTAACTATGATTTATGCTGCCGATAGCGCTACCTGGGAGTGGTCGAATGGAAACATCCTTTTATATGGAGGGCAAGTTACGCGCTACTTTACTAGTAGGTGGTAGAATCGGCCCTATATAACATATAAGTTAGGAATAATAATTTGGTAAAGGACAACTAATATAAGATGGTAGCACATGTATTTAGTGATCATTAAGGCAAGCAGGATTACATACATGTATGGGATCTGATATGGCAGCATGGAAGGAGTTTAAGGAAGCAGGGATTTGTATTAATGGGATACTGTGTAGGAGGATACTGACTGAATAGGGATTGAGGAATTTAAATATTACTATGGAATGGGAAACTGGGAGTGTGATTGGTTGGTAGAAGACAGGGATCAGTGGTCAGATGGGTTTCACTTGAATCACAGAGGTACATATAATTTAGGGGGTTTGTTTAGGAGAGACATTCAGGGAAAGTGTATGGACTAGGGAGTGGCTATGAAGGTATATAGAGTTGGGGGTCATGTTAGTAAAGCCATGTAAATTTGGACTAGAAAATAATAGAATTAACTAATTTAATTGATGTGTATATTTACCAGATATTCTAATTGGTATTGAATATTGGCTGAGAAGTGATATTATGGGTGCAGACATTTTCTCATGAAACTAGAGTCATTATCATAAAGACCATAAAGATCATAAAGAAAGAGGACTTTGTAAGCTACAAAAAAAATTTAAGGCCGGGCTGGGTGGCTCAGACGGTTGAGGCACTGGCTTTCTGACCCCAACTTGGCAGGTTCAATCCTGGCTCAGTCTGGTTGTATTTTAAGGTGCTCGAATCCGTCAGCCACGTGTCGGTAGATATACTGTCACGTAAAAGTACTCCTGCAGGACTAAATTCCGGCACCTCCGCATTTCCGAAAACAGTAAAAGTAGTTAGTGGGACGTAAAGCAAATAACATTAGTAGTAACATTAAAAATTTAAGGATGGGAAACATAAAATTCTATGTGCAAGACTTATCTCTAAATTTAATAGACAGCTTGATATTTATGAGGCACACAGGCCTGATAAGGCTGCCTCTGACACTGATGCACAATTATTTGATAAGATAATCAGATGTGTGGGGTACGACACAGAAAGGAACTGTTGATTAACTTAACCATTGTACCCGTAAAAATGTGTTCATATCTTTAAGGCGCTTGATATTAAATTAACGATCATGATTCTTAACCTAGGGAGTAGCTTGATCATTGGAGCTGGTACAGAGAGAGGTATAGTTATTAATTTGAGAGATTCTTTTGTTAAATTGAGTTTATTGATCATCAAAAGCAAGTTCATATCACCTTCATACAGCAGCGTGGAAGTGTCGTGGCTGGTTGGTACCTCCAAGTCCTGGGATGGTGCTGGACATCGACTGGGCAGGGACCACACCTGCTCGGATGAGGAGTTCTGGAATGTCTGGAGGTTCTGGAAGTGTCTCGACGTTCTGGAATGTCCCGACATTCTGGAATGTCTCGAAGATTGGCACACATTCCTGGGTTCGATTCAAGACGTAATTCACACTTGAATTTCCTGCACGGCACTCCACACAATCAGGCACTGTCTGAACAGATATGACCTTTTAATTATGGTTACTGCACTCTAGATATTAAATCAAAACGTTCTGGAATAATCACTCGAAGAACAAGTACTGGTAGAAATACAAGTTCATAATGCAAGCTCACTGTAAGTCAGAATGTTCTAGAGGATTACTGTCACTGCAGTCCTAAATGCATAGTTCTGAAGATTTAAAACATGTTGGCTATGAACTGAATAAGTAGCACTCGGAAACTGTCCTGTTCCATTAATAGGCGAAGTGAATAGCGATTAAAGAAAATAATATTTGAAAGAAAAAGTCTGACTTCATAAATTATGGATCACTCAAAATACTGGCAAGTTCTAGGCTTTCTCGGAATGCGATATGCGTATCCTGAATTGTCACAGTCTTTAAGAATCAAAACATAAGTCCCTGTGCAGCACTTGGAAAGTATTGCTATATTTCACAATTAAACGTAATGTTGAATGTCCCCTAAGTTTCATAGTCTTTACAAGGCGTAAATTCAATGAGGCACTTGAGAAAACAAGTCACATTGTTCACATGAAGGTTTATGTTGGTAGGGTACAAGTTCATCCTACACGCTCGGAAAGTTTCAATGTTCCAGAAATTGATTCAAAAATACAAGTTCGAATAAGTTCGAAATGTAAGTTCAATGCGGTACATAACACTCGTGAAAATTCAAAGTCCTTTCAATCCTTGTCGAATAAGTAAGTCCCTATGTGGCACTTCAAAAAAACAAAGTTCCAATGTGTATAAATAACAAAGTTCCAATGTGCCAAAATATTAAAGTCCCAACACGACACTCGAAGAAAATAAAGTTCCAACGTGTCGAAATATTAAAGTCTTCCGTGCTGTCAAAATATTAAAGTCCCAACACGACACTCGAAGAAAATAAAGTTCCGATGACAATGTTCCAGTATGTCACCTTAAGAAAATAATAAAGTCTTATCGCGACACTTGGCGAAAATAACTAAGTTCCAATGAGACGCTTCAGAAAAATAACAGAGTTCTTATATGGCACTTTAAGAAAATATCAAAGTCCAATCACGACACACGAAAAAAAACAAAGTCCCAATGTGTCAATATGACAAAGTTCCAATACGATGCTCGCAGAAAATAAAGTCCCATTCAGGCACTTCAAGAATATGATAAAGTCCCGATACAACACTTAGAGAAAATACCAAAATACTTGGATTTCGCAGACTGTCAACTAGAAGTTCGACACACACAATACTTCTCTTGCCACCCGTGTCACAGAGACAGCGGAGTGACAGACACTGAATTCGTAGGTCGGGTGGTCCTCCTTTTATACACGTTCGCATGGAAGTGTCTAGAACTCGGGTACTATCGACCCTTATAACTTCTATAATACTCAGTGGATTTTCTTGAAATCTTAACAGATGATGTCCATTGTAAAGGCTTTTAAGATGGCAGTGTCAAAATAGCGATAAAGTAGCTCAAAATGTACTTTTGAGGATGAGCTGGAACATTACCATATATGGTAGCGGATAGCTGGCTTACGGCGGCCACGTCACTCGCTGAGTACGTCACTGTGTTCGGCGGGCTGCCTACCTTCCATCTCGCGCAAAGTTCAACAAACATACTTCGGACTTCTCTCGTAGCGGTGTTCCCGGTACACCATAATAGGTTAATATGGTTGTTTGGTCCTGTATTGACTTGTCAGAACTATTTAAAATAGTTTTACTTGCGTCTGCCTTCTCAATACACATTATTAGGGGCCGTATTTTTTGGTAATAACGATATGCACGAGTTTTCTTGATATCTTCTTTCTTGTCTATATATGACTTCCCAGGTACTAAAAATACCGTATTTTAGCAAAATGAACTCGCGAAATATCGCAAAATTTGATTTATTGCGCGAATTGCACAAATAATCACGAAATATACACCATTTGGAGCGAAAAATGCAAAATGGCACCAGAAGAGCTCTCCAATAAACGTTTAAATGCTTCTGAGAACTTGACTATTGTACTTTCCTTCTTATTTGCTTGATAGCGCTGTATATTCCCCACACAAATGCACACAAAGCGGTATGCAATGTGTATCAAAAGTATGTGTATTCAGTCTGTATTTGATTCAGTTCCACGATCTCTAAGACAGTCTATAAAAATCAATATCTGTTATCGATTACAGCAAATAGCGTTGTGGTCATAACAAAATACAAGACCGGTCGTAGATACAGCAGTGCGCAATGAGAGTTTGTTACTTACGAACCTTTGTCGGCAATTGTCCAACATTTAAGTATAAAAAATGCCGAAAACTGAAGTCACAACAGGTTTTTCGAGGGCCGAAGAATACAACAGTGAGGGGTTCTATGTATTTGACGTTGCAAGAAAGATTCTAATGTATCAATAGTGTACCTGTAATATTCGTAAAGTTGAAACGTACGATATACAGTGCAGAGAATCAGAATGAAGCAAATGAACATAATACCAAGCGGCAAATAACAATCGGCGGTACTTTACATATCGTAAAGGTGTTGAAAAATTATAGAGAGCAATTTGTAATAGGATACAAGAAAAGCATTCATGCAAGCCAACATGCCTCTAGAAAAATAGGATAATCCTGGCATGAGGAAGAGAATGAATATTAAAGGAAAGATAAATAATACTGTCTTTGCTGTAAAATATGATGGCATTGGTAGGCCTATTGTAAATAAATCGCCTGTTTGAGTAGTAATAATGGTATTGTCTTTATGTCCCAATAACCACTTTTACGTTTTCTGCAGACGCCGAGATACCGGAATGTTGTCCCGCAGGAGTTCTTTTACGTGCCAGTAAACTAGTGGCACGAGGCTGACGTATTTGAACTCCTTCAAATACCACCGGACTGAGCCAGGATCGAACCTGCCAAATTGGGGTCAGAAAGCCAGCGCTTTAACCATCTGAGCTACTCAGCCCTGACCGGGGAAAAAGAGCATATCCATGAACATCTTCCAGAGCTACATTACTTTGAAAAATGCAATGAAAACACATCTGGTTGAGGAAGTGAAAGAAGACAGTGTTAGCAAAGTTTTAGGATTTATAAAAGACCACAGTGAATTTACATCCAATTGTTCACAAGCTTTATGGTTTCCGACGTATAATGTGGTCAGCGAGAGGAGCTTCTCTGCTTACACAAAGACACAATCTGACTGTCACACAACTCTGCATCCTGATGATGTTGAAACCATGCTTAGTTTGTACTTTGGAGACAAGTAATTCAACGTCTAAAAATGTAGGCTATGTATAAATGTATATCACGGGGCAGATCACCTAACTTCATTTCGAAGTATCAGTGATTTATATGCCGGCCCCCTGGTGTAGGGGTAGCGTGCCTACCTCTTACCCGGAGGTCCCGGGTTCGATTCCCGGCCAGGACAGTGATTAGAATTGAGGAGCACCGAGCTCGATAGCTGCAGTCGCTTAAGTGCGGCCAGTATCCAGTATTCGGGAGATAGTAGGTTCGAACCCCACTGTTGGCAGCCCTGAAGATGGTTTTCCGTGGTTTCCCATTTTCACACCAGGCAAATGCTGGGGCTGTACCTTAATTAAGGCCATTGTCGCTTCCTTCCCACTCCTAGCCCTTTCCTGTCCCATCGTCGCCATAAGACCTATCTGTGTCAGTGCGACGTAAAACAACTAGAAAAAAAAAAGAATTGAGGAGCTATCTGACGGTGAGATAGCGGCCCCGGTCTAGAAAGCCAAGAATAACGGCCAGGAGGATTCGTCGTGCTGACCACACGACACCTCATAATCTGCAGGCCTTAGGGCTCGGCAGCGGTCGCTTGGTAGGCCAAGGCCCTTCAAGGGCTCTAGTGCCATGGGGTTTGGTTTTTTAGTGATTTATATATTTATTTCTATAACAATTTGCATATTTGGTTTTTCTAAGATTTAATAACAATGATATATTACAAGAGCTTACTTTAAAACCCCATATCACAAAGTTAGTTACATTTACCCCATACGCTACTACAAGGAAGATTTCGCAGGAAACATCGATCAGTATAACAATTTATTTCATGAAATACCTACCGAAATAGTGTCAGTTTTAACACCGAAATCAACGTTTTTATTTCACCAAAAAATAAGGCCCCTACACATTATAATGTTAGAAAACTATTTATTTTACCATCCATGTTTAGGGAGAATCATCCTTTCCCTTCATCAGTGATGTCAGCTCAAAGAATAAAGCAATAGAATACTATCTTTTGTGTGTTACAATTTAAAGAAGTATTGTGTCCTAATTCACCACAACAGTGGATAAAGAACATAATGAAATGTTATGAAACTGATCATTGCATAAAATTTTGTTGAACTGAATGAGAATACCTATATAAATTTAAGATCTTCAAGTTTTTCTTTTTGTTCCTTAAATGATCAGATGTTAGTTAATATAACGGGTTATCTTCTCTACTTCTCTCATTTAAACTTGATTCAAAATCTTTTCTTTTTCGTGCCATGAACCTACTACGCTGGCAACCTCTCGTGGACCAAACACACTACCCCCTGTGGGTGGGGGACGCACATGTAGAATACACCTGCGGTATCTCCTGCCTGTCGTAAGAGGCAACTAGAAGGGGCCCTATGGTTTCTCCACTTGGGAATGTCAAGTATTCGTCATGATCTTCATCTTTTCAAAAGAAATCTTAAGTCCTATCTTCCCCGCCTGCTCTTGTAATTCAGCGATTTCTTCTTTTGCTTCCTCCCATGTTTCTGCGAGCAGCGCCAAGTTGTCAGCAAATGCCAAACCCTTAATCATGATTCCTTTGTTTTTTGTTCCAAGTCTTATTCCCCCTCTTGTTCTTGCATTCCATTCCCTCACAGCTTTTTCAATTGTACAGTTGAACAACAGAGGGGAGAGACCATCCCCTTGCCAGACCCCTGTTCTGACCTCAAAAAGTTCTGATAGTTCGCCCATGAATCTGACTTTAGAAGATGTGGGTATCAACTAACCCTCTCCTGGGAGAATTCCAGTTAGATCCTGTTGCGATAAAGTGGAAATTTCATAAGGAAATCCAAAATGTTAGGGTTCTCAGAGGGGCCAACCTCGACTCGGACCACTGCTTGTCTAAAGTGAAACTGAAGATCATTCCCAAGAGTAACTTTCAAAGGGAAAACTTTGCACAAAGGAGATATGATCCAGAAAAAATAAAGGAGAACAAGGAGGACTGGGGCAAGTTAACCAGTGACCTAGGAGGTCAGATCTGGAAGCAAATGGAGAAGAGTCTTATAACCAAGGCAGAAGGGCTTGCGCCTGTTACCAGGACAAAGAAGCACAAATGGTGGAACGTAGAGTGTGATTGACTAGTTGATATGAGGAAGAAGGCGTGGCATAGCTGGCAAACCACAAATGACGAGAGTGCCTGTTTTTGGTTCATTTTACATTTTATTTATCATTTTATTAATAAATTTTCTGGAATACTATTGCTACGAGCAATTTGGTGGATTATGTTTATCTCAATATTTTAATTCTTTCTAGACATGTTCATAGCTCTATTAATTAAACTGTAAAATGTAGCCTTTTTATGTTGACCTGGATGATTGGAGTCGTTTCTGATAACAGTAGCTGTTTGAGTAGCTTTTCTGAACATTTGAAAATTGAAGTGACTGGAATTTCTAGTAATTGTTAAATCTAAATATTTTAATGTTCTATCATTTTCAGATTCCATCATAAAATGGACATGTTTATCCAAAGTATTTAAATACCGGTACTCTAATATACCATCAGGTTCTTTTGTTCATCGATAATAACAAATATATCATCGATGTATCTTAACCATTTAAACAATCCATCTATTTTATCCATTATTTTATTATATTCCATGTAAACCGTGAATATGATTGCTAAAACACCTGAAGCCGGTGAACCCATTGCAAGGCCTTTGGATTGTTTGTAAATTTTGTTGTAAAAAACAAAATGGTTCATGTTTGTGGGTTACTGTACTCACGTCCTAGTTTGTGAACCATGGGCAACGGCTGAGTGGCCTAGTAAGTGGTCCTGAGAGTCGAGATACCAGTTGCTGTGGAATGGGAGTGGGTATCTTGGACATATTCTGAGTCATGGCCCTCCTTGTGCTCAGGTGGCTAGGACTATACAATTCACCGGTGGTCCATAACCTGTTAGAGGAGAGATCCTCACTTGGACTATGTGCAAGTAGGATAGCTTCCTTCTTCATGAATACACCGAGCTCAGAACATTTTCAGCAAGCCTCGGACCTATGGGAGTAATGGAGTCCCACTCCTATTTGACAGGCGAGGGAATCCTTGGAAACAACTTGGCGAATGAAATGGAATTCGATGGGGAGCTATCAATATTAATGGGGCTTATGGAAGGAAGAAGGTAGAACTGGCTGAGTCAGCAAAGAGGATGTATCTAGATGTGCTAGGAGTAAGTGATATTCGGGTAAGGGGAGATAAAAAGGAAGATATAGGAGATTATAAAGTGTACTTGACGGGTGTTAGAAAAGGAAGGGCAGAGTCTGGTGTATGGCTCTATATTAGGAATACCATTGCACGCAACATAGTTTCTGTTAGGCATGTAAACGAGCGAATGATGTGGGTAGATTTGTCAGTTGGAGAAATTAGGACAAGAATTGTGTCCGTGTATTCACCATGTGAGGGTGCAGATCAGGATGAAGTTGACAAGTTTTATGAAGCATTGAGTGACATCGTGGTCAGGCTCAAGAGCAAGGATAGAATAGTGCTAATGTGCGATTTCAATGCAAGAGTTGGGAATAGAACTGAAGGATACGAAAGGGTGATTGGTAAATATGGGAAAGATATGGAAGCTAATGGGATTGGGAAGCGTTTGCTGGACTTCTGTGCTAGTATGGGTTTAGCTGTTACGAATACATTCTTCAAGCATAAGGCTATTCACTGCTACACATGGGAGGCTAGGGTACCAGATCCATAATAGACTGTATCTTAACAGACTTTGAATTCAAGAAATCTGTTAGGAATGTACGAGTTTTCTGGGGATTTTTTGATGATACAGACCACTATCTGATCTTTAGTGAACTAAGTATCTCTAGGCCTAGGGTAGAGAAAGTGAAATCTGTCTGCAAACGAATAAGGGTAGAAAATCTCCAGGACGAGGAAATTAGACAGAAGTACATGGATATGATTAGTGAGAAGTTTCAATCAGTAGACATTAAGCAGGTTTAGGATATAGAAAGTGAATGGGTGGCATACAGGGATGCTGTAGCAGAAACAGCAAGGGAATGCCTAGGAACAACTGTGTGTAAAGATGGGAAAAGGCGAACATCATGGTGGAATGATGAAGTGAGAGCAGCTTGTAAACGTAAAAAGAAGGCTTATCAGAAATGGCTCCAAACAAGGGCAGAGGCAGAGAGGGATTTGTACATAGATGAAAGAAACAGAGCGAAACAAATAGTTGTTGAATCCAAAAAGAAGTGATGGGAAGATTTTGGTAACAACCTGGAAAGGCTAGGTCAAACAGCAGGGAAATCTTTCTGGACAGTAATAAAAAATCTCAGGAAGGGAGGAAAAAAAGTAATTCAGGTGAACTCATAATAGATCCTAGAGAATCACTGGAGAGTTGGAGGGAATATTTTGAACATCTTCTCAATGTTAAAGGAAATCATCCTGGTGGTGTTGCGAACAGCGAAGCTCATGGGGAGGAGGAAAATCATGTTGGTGAAATTATGCTTGAAGAAGTAGAAAGGATGGTAAATAAACTCCATTGTCATAAGGCAGCAGGAATAGATGAAATTAGACCTGAAATGATGAAGTATAGTGGGAAGGCAAGGATGAAATGGCTTCATAGAGTAGTAAAATTAGCGTGGAGTGTTGGTAAAGTACCTTCAGATTGGACAAAAGCAGTAATTGCACCTATCTATAAGCAAGTGAACAGGAAAGATTGCAACAACTATCGAGGTATCTAATTGATTAGTATACCAGGCAAAGTATTCACTGGCATCTTGGAAGGGAGGGTGCGATCAGTCGTTGAGAGGAAGTTGGATGAAAACCAGTGTGGTTTCAGACCACAGAGAGGCTGTCAGGATCAGATTTTCAGTATGCGCCAGGTAATTGAAAAATGCTATGGGAGGAATAGGCAGTTGTGTGTGTGTTTCGTTGATCTGGAGAAAGCATACGACAAGGTACCAAGGGAAAAGATGTTCGCCATACTGTGGGACTATGGAATTAAAGGTAGATTATTAAAATCAATCAAAGGCATTTATGTTGTCAATTGGGCTTCAGTGAGAATTGATGGTAGAATGAGTTCTTGGTTCAGGGTACTTACAGGGGTTAGACAAGGCTGTAATCTTTCACCTTTGCTGTTCATAGTTTACATGGATCATCTGCTGAAAGGTATAAAATGGCAGGGAGTGATTCAGTTAGGTGGAAATTTAATAAGCAGTTTTGCCTATGCTGATGACTTGGTCTTAATGGCAGACTGTGCTGAAAGCCTGCAGTCTAATATCGTGGAACTTGAAAATAGGTGCAATGAGTATGCTATGAAAATTAGCCTCTCGAAAACTAAATTGATGTCAGTAGGTAAGAAATTCAACAGAATTGAATGTCAGATTGGTGATACAAAGCTAGAACAGGTCGATAATTTCAAGTATTTAGGTTGTGTGTTCTCCCGGGATGGTAATATAGTGAGATTGAATCAAGGTGTAGTAAAGCTAATGCAGTGAGCTCGCAGTCGCATTCATCAGTATTCTGTAAGAAGGAAGTCAGCTCCCAGACGAAACTTTCTTTACATCGGCCTGTTTTCAGACCAACTGCTTTACGGGAGCAAAAGCTGGGTGGACTCAGGATATCTTATTCATAAGTTAGAAGTAACAGACATGAAAGTAGCAAGAATGATTGCTGGTTCAAACAGGTGGGAACAATGGCAGGAGGCAATTTGGAATGAGGAGATAAAGGCTAATTTAGGAATGAACTCGATGGATGAAGCTGTACGCATAAACCGGCTTCGGTGGTGGGGTCATGAGAGGCGAATGGAGGAGGATAGGTTACCTAGGAGAATAATGGACTCTGCTATGGAGGGTAAGAGAAGTAGAGGGAGACCAAGACGACGATGGTTAGACTTGGTTTCTAACTATTTAAAGATAAAAAGGCATAGAACTAAGTGAGGCCACAACACTAGTTACAAATCGAGGATTGTGGCGACATTTAGTAAATTCTCAGAGGCTTGCAGACTGAACACTGAAAAGCATAACAGTCTATAATGATAATGTACGTATGTAAAAACAAAATAATTATTTTCCAAAGTAAATTCTAGTAATGTTAAAAATTCTTCAATTTCCACCTTACTTAATTTGCTGTGTTGCATTAAATTCTTTCTTACTATTTTCATAGTGTCCACGATAGGAATGTTGGAGTACATATCTTTGATATCCAAACTATGCATCATTGGTGTGGTGAATTAGAACACAGTACTTCTTTAAATTGTAAGAAAGCAAGAGATAATGTTATATTGTTTTATTCTTTGAGCTGATATCACTGATGAAGGGATTGAATGATTTTCCCAAAACATGTATGGTAAAGTAAGTAAGTAGTTTTCTATCATTATAAGGTGACATGGCAGTCTCAAGTAAAATTATTTTAAATAGTTCTGTAATTATTATTATACAGTCTTCCTGCAACAGCTGCAGATTGCCCAAAGACAAAGAGTACCTTAACAGCAATAATGGATTTTGATACAGTTCATAATGTGATCGTATGATGTTATGTGTAGGCAATCGAGTGAGGCATGTCAAACATTTATTTGATGTTGGCAAGTATGGTTCTTGAAGATCATGATGGTGATCTCAGTTTACAAAATATTAACTGGGAAGGGAATGTGAATGACAGAAAACATAAACAACAGATGGTGAATAAGGTAATATGGGAATTACAGTTTATTCAGAAAGTAATGGAACCAACTAGTGGGAAAGGTATTCTAGATGTAATGCTGCTGAAACCAGATGAGCTCTTTTAGAGAAACTGAAGTGGTAGATGGTATAAGTTTTCATGAAGCTGTTTTTGTCATAGTTTAAAATAAACATGATTGAAAGGGAGGTTGTAAAAGTAGGACTGTTTGGCAATATGATACGATTAATAACAGAGGAATGGGGAAAGTTTCAAAATGCAATTATGATCAATGGAAATTAAGAATGAAAGTGTAAGCAGCCTATGCGATGTGTTCCAAGCAATTGTTGACAAGTATGGATAAAGGTTAGTACCTTCAAAAAGGGCAAGGAAAATTAAAGACCCATTATATTATAACAGGGAAATAACGAGACTAAGAAGGAGGAGCAAATTAGAAAGAAATAGTGTGAGGAATGATTGCAGAAGTAAGGAGAGATTGCAGCAACTTACTAAAAAATTGAATTGAGCAAAAAGTAACTGCTTAATATGATGACAAACATAATTGACATTGTGGATCATAGAAGATTACTCACAAAAATCGGGGCTACTGGTTAGACAAAAATGTGGTTGAACTGATGGCTAAGGTCGTAGGAAATAGAGCTGAAAGAACTGCATTAGGGGAAATGTTAACTGATTTTGTAATGATTAAGATGGTGTCTCACAGGGCAGTATGATTGGAGCTTTATGTTGTCATATATATATATATATATATAACAAAATATAATACTATCTATAAATAATATAATATAATATAGTAAATAAAAGCAATAATTAATAATAATAAAACAAATATAAATCACTGGTGGACTGAAACCACAAACATCAAATACACATCAGTGAAACATAAGCATGAAAAATATGCACACTTGTCTAATTTTTCAGACACATAAACATGCAACTTACACACCAACAAAGATCTCAACTTCCTATGAAAGGAAATTGACTAATATTCAAATACTGTCAAGGTTGTTTCCTGAAATAAGGAACATGACTCTCTAAATAAAATAAACGTACTGTTGACTTGAATTCAATCACAATTTCAATGTTGTTTCCCGAAATAACTGTCATGAAGCTGGTAACGGCATCTTATACCTCAATTATAACTTAATTGGAAGGAATAAAAATCATAAAGAACACACTAATGAATCATTGTATTAAACAGCATCTGGGAATGTGGGTGAAATATCAACTACCATTGTACTCTCCTTGGTATCACCTCGCCAGATTGAACAACACCGATTATTGCTCCTTATGCAGTTAAATAATCCTGGGATTCCAGTCCCCACACACACTGGCCTGCCCAGGTCCAGGCTCAAATTAATTTACTACCCAAGGCACAAAATATACGCGCTCATTATGCTGGCTCAGACGGTTGAGGTGCTGGCCTTCTGACCCCAACTTGGTAGGTTTCATCCTGACTCAGTCCGGTGGTATTTGAAGGTCCTCTAATATGTAAGCCTCATGTTGGTTAATTTACTGCTGTTTAAAGGTCTCCTGCAGGACTAAATTTTGTCACCTCAGCGTCTCCAAAAGAGTAAGATTAGTTAGTGGGATGTAAAGTCATTACCATCATCATTTCTAATTGAAGACTCCATTATCATCATTCTCCATAATCATCGAATCAAATAATCCACACATCCCCAAAATTCGTTTTTATATGATCATTGATAACCCCTACTTGCCCAGCAATATCTTTGAATGTATCATGAAGATCATACTTACGTGTACAAGAATTGCATAATGGGGTCAGTTAAATTTGCTTTGATTTAATTCAATCTTGAAGATTGAAAATTACCCTCTATTAATTCAGTGTGATGTAATAAATTGAGAATGTTACTGAGGCTCGACTCTCACATTACTGAGCATTTCCAGATAATTATATTTAAATGATGACTTGAAGTCAAGTTAACACATTCATTATTTGAGGGTTTGAAATAGAGATCCATCTGATTTACAAAATAATTCTTCATTCAAAATTATGAAATCACTGACAACTCAACTCTACAAAAACACATATTTACACAGAAATTGGGCATAGACACTATTAGTCTGCAGAGCCTACGTTCTGCACAAAATAAACATGCACTTCCAAACATAACTATTTACATAAATTTCAATGACCCTGTTCTGGCATAAAAAACAAGATCTGTCCAGATCTGACAACATGTTCTGCCGCTCTGATTTTTCATCTTTATTTTACTGACTTTAATATTTTCACATTACTTGAATTTATTTCCATAATATTTACTTTAAGTCTCGAGACAACTAAGCATGTCCAAAAGAAAACAAAGTAAAAATAGGAAAGAGCAAATTTGAGTAACTAAATATAATCAAATGAACCTGCTTGGCTTTTAAAAAACGTATACACCTTATGACCTCACACACTGGCCATTGCTTACTTTACAGTATTTGCAGTTAATCAGAAAATATTTTGCATCTAAAGAAGACAAAATTTTAGGAAATTATCCTGTCCCCTGGGCGATTTCATAAGCGTACATTCAAAATAATCAAAGAAAATGATATGATCCACCTTTTCAGTACTATATATTGCATGTAAATTTCTAAATTTCTGTTAGATCATCATGTTTATGAAATTTGGTACCGGTTTTGACAAAACTCTGTCATCTTTAGCCTAGGACAAATTATACAAAGACAATAAAATACATTGATCGTGACTCGTAAAGTAATATCATAATAGTAATTTAGGAAATATACATGTTAAAACTAATTAATATTTACATATATAAAATGATAGTCATTAATATAATAGTGGTCATCTTTTATAAGGTGTACACCTTAGTAATTATATTTAAAAAGAATTTAGTATTGAAAAGGTGGATCTTATCATTTTCTTTGTTTCTTTTGAATCTTAATTCAATATGGAACCCGAAGAATGAATTTCTTAATGTTAAATATTTGTAGTAAAATATAATTATCAGCTTTTGATCCTTCGCATTTTTATCTGTTTAATAGACTGGTTCATTTTTAAGGAGGCGTTATAGCCATGTTTGACATGCTAAAAGAAGTAAACAAACACTTAGTCATAAGTTGTTCCACACGAGTATATACACACAACAGAATGTAAAGAATATTCTAATAGGGCTTCATCTTGGACTTTACAGATGAAGAATTTTAGTAAAACAATCACTATTATATTAATGACTATCAGCATATATATGTAAATATTATTTTAGTTTTAACATGTATATTTCCTAAATTACTACTAAGATATTACTATAAGAGTCACGATCAATGCATTTTATTGTGTTTGTATAATTAGTCCTAGGCTGATGACATAGTTTTGTCAAAACCAGTACTGAAGTTCATAAACGTGATGATTTAACAGAAATGTAGAAATTTTCACCTAATATTTAGTATTGAAAAGGTGGATCTTATCATTTTCTTTGTTTCTTTTGAATCTTAATTCAATATGGAACCCGAAGAATGAATTTCTTAATGTTAAATGTGCGTACATTGTTAAACAATATGAAATAGAGTGCCGCACGTCACTACAATAGTATCAAAACAAGAAGGATGATCTGCGCCACTGCTTCATATCTGCGACTCTCGTTCTGATGGTTTCTTTCTTTGGCCTCGTGGTCATTCCTAGCTACACAGTTATTTCGTGGAACTGCCTCAACGTCGCAGCAGTGTTATAACCAGTTTGTCATAGCAACTTCGTTCAGTGTTTACTGCTCCATGATCTCTTGACCTACTGACCAAGTTTCTTCTTATCTCCCCAAACAAGTTTCTCATTCTGCATTCCACTCTTTCAAATAATTAGAAAATTTGCATAGCAACTCTAAATGAATGCACCACATAACCTCAATATTCGTAATGTCCCAGCCTTCTCGTGAAAGTTATCGAATCTTACATATCTCTGCACTCTTAAAACCTGCTAAGTCAAGTCCTGAGTGGTTACCCTTCGCTAATTATCGGTCTCTTACTACTGTATGCATTAACTGTAGGGTTGGGCAGACCGGAACATTCAGTTGTTCCGCAACATTAGGAGCTTGGAGGCGGAGCGTTTCGGTACAGAGTGCCGCAACATGGGACGCGGGACTGTAACAACTGCATAGTAGAGAGAGAGACAACATGACATGCTCCGCGTCAGCTGGAATGTGCCTGTAACGAACGTGCTGTGTCGAAGGCGGCACTAGATAAACTAGTTGGCCTTGGCTGTGTGCAGTGGGCACTTCGGACGCGGGGCTGTAACTACGCACTGCGCAGTAGAGAGAACTTTGAGAGGCAACATTACATGCTCCGGGCCAGCGGGACTATGCCTGTATCAGTGTATCGAACGTGCTGTGTGCAGTTTCTAATGGACATGGCCAGCATAAAGCTGCACGAAACGCGAACGAATAGTTGGAACACTGAAATTCGCGCACAATAATCTCGTTTAAAGGCTGCGTTTAGGTCAAGATTTTTTCGGTCAATACGAAATACAGATAACACAGTTACAATGGCAGTACAAGTGTTTAAAAGTAACTAATCTAAGGATATTTCCACCAGTTGAATGTATCGGCAGGTATTGTAATTAGGGCCAGGATAAAACTTCACGGCACGTGAAAAACCAGTCGAAAATCTGAAATATGCACCCAGAAATATCATGTCTAAAATGTTTTTAGGATAAGAATGTCTTCATTCATTCTGAAATACACCTGTCATAATTACACTGGCAGTAGATGTGTTTACAAATGTCACAATGTTATTTTCACTAATTAAACATATACTCGCACAATTAAAGAGATATTTACCGAGCTCGATAGCTGCAGTCGCTTAAGTGCGGCCAGTATCCAGTATTCGGGAGATAGTAGGTTCGAACCCCACTGTCGGCAGCCCTGAAAATGGTTTTCCGTGGTTTCCCATTTTCATACCAGGCTGTACCTTAATTAAGGCCACGGCCGCTTCCTTCCCACTCTTAGCCCTTCCCTGTCCCATCGTCGCCATAAGACCTATCTATGTCGGTGCGACGTAAAGCCGCTAGCAAAATATATATTCGTCAGTACCGGTACTCTATTTACGTACACGATATTAAAGCAGAACACTAAAATACAAATTAAACAGTATATACTATACAAGGAGAATATGAAAATAAAAATAAAACACTATATGCTGTACAAGGAGAGCACGAAAATAAAAATTAAGTGAAACTACCGACAAATGTTAATCTTCCAATAGGCTACAACACTTTAAATGGTGCTGAAAATGTTCACGGCATATTTTCATTCAGGAACATGATTTTAGAAACTTTGTCACTTTTCAGACGTGTACGGTTTTCTGTGATGGTCTGTCCCTGCTTTGAGAACACTCGTTCACAGGGAACTGATGTCGCCATAATGCAAAGTCTCTTCTTCATTAAGTCGTAGAGGGCTGGCAAGGTATCTTTGTTGTCATTCCACCATTGAAGAGGATTCTCTAACCTATGCAGAAGAGGCATATTTAAATACTTATCAATCTGTATGATACTTACTGTTTTTGGATTAACAGTTGGCGCTTGAACGAGCTCTTCAACGCCTGCATCAAAGTTTTTCCATAGTATGCACGAAATGATACTGTAGACCCATATGCCTGACTCTCATTTTATGAGGGCTCTTGTGTTCCACCTGATGTGTTAACAGCTGTCTGTTGGTGTGCAGTGCCAATAACGGTAGCGGCATCATTAATAAGTTTTTCCTTTATTTCTTTAAGTTTGCTTTCATCCTTCATAAAACCATACGTGGATCTAAAAGTGTTGCTTCCCACATTATATTTATATTGTGGTACTTATTGCAAATTTTACTTGTCAGTTCTTCACATATCTTGCCAAGGAGTCGAGAAATGGCCGAACTGTCATATTCCACCTCTCGCAGCTGTTGGTAATGAGTTCGAAGGTTCCTACTCATCAATCCAATTTTTGAAAGGATAACGTGCTTTTCACTGCTGACTTCCCTCGTCATTTCATCGAAGCACCAAAGAATTTCAACTGATTTCTCAATTATGTACCAGTCTTCATTGTTTAAAACTTCCACAGAATTATTATTCATTATTGCAAGAGTACTTTGTAGTGGTTCTTTGGTCTGAATCACTCTATTCATCATCTTGTATGTCGAGTTCCGCCGTGTTGGACAGTCCTGCTTTAGAGTCAGAACAGGATAACCCATCTGTTTTTGAGTGCTGTGAAGTTTCTCCAAGGATTGTGGGCTCCTTTTAAAGAATTCGACAATACGTTTTACCTTCTCTCTCGTTGGCCTTATTTCTTCCAGGCTTGATTGTGCTACTAGATTCAAACTATGCGCTAAATACGGAACGTGCCACCAGTTGCACTTCTGAACCGCACTAACCATATTTGAAGCATTATCTGTTGTGCAGGCCACGATTTTGTCCTGAAGATCCCATTCTATTACCACTTTCTTGAGTTCTTCGGCAATGTTGTCTGCTGTGTGTCTTCCTACAAACTTTGAGCAGGACAGAAGCTTTTAAGAGAGTGTGCCATCACTTTTACATATGAAATGAGCGGTAACTGCTATATAGTTTTCATTTTTCAATGAAATCCACCCATTTGTTGTAAGGGTACATATGAAGCATTTTCTGACATGTTAGCCTTGACATCTTGCAATGTTGTGTCATAGAGTTTATTCAAGAGACTATTCGAAAGTGTTTTACGGCTTGGGATACTATGATTAGGATTCAACATCGATAAAAACTTCTGAAACTCCTCAGCCTCAACTATATTGAAAGGTAAAAAATCTTTTGCAATCCATTTCAACAACTGTTCAAGTTTCTCTTTCTTAGTTGTTGACATAGGCCTGGATGAATAGGCTTGTATTCTATTTTGTTTCAATCTTTGTACCTTCCCTCTGCTTAATGTGCTTAACTCGAGTGTATGATCGGACGTACCTGTTGTAGTAGTAGCAGTAGTAGTGTTGGTGGTAGATGATGATGAAACAGCTTGCATTAGCGACACAGGAAGATAGGTTTGTCCAGTTGTTACTTGAACAGATGTGGCAGGCACAGGACTTGAAGCTTCAGTTGTTGCCTTTTCGTCTTCTGAGTCATGATGCACCGATAAGAAACTACTTTGATAAATGACTGTTGTGGGATGTTTAAGTCTGAAATGTCTCGTCATTGTGCCGGTTAATTTAATTTCGTGTGGCTATTTCTAGCCGAGTGGGCGGCTATGTGTAGGTAACTGCGTGTTATTGTGGTGGAGGATAGTGTTATGTGTGGTGTGTGAGTTGCAAGGATGTTGGGGACAGCACAAACACCCAGCCCCCGGGCCATTGGAATTAACCAATGAAGGTTAAAATCTCTGACCCGGCCGGGAATCGAACCCGGGACCCTCTAAACCGAAGGCCAGTACGCTGACCATTCAGCCAACGAGTCGGACATTGTGCCGGTTGAAGATCCCTTTGCACACAAAATAGAAAAACATATATTGTATTTCACTCTGTCGGGTTTTATTCTAGTAAAAAAGTCCCAAACAGGACTCCGGTGCGACGTCATGGAAAGTTTACCGTCCTTTGTACGGTGTATATTCCTAGGCTTCAATGAAAACACATTTATAGAACAGTTGAACACAAAACAGAACACATTAAGTTATTCGCATGTACCGATTTACTACCGAAGGCCAGTGGCAGGCTGCAACGGAACTCACAGAACAAAGAGGATATGACAGAACACGGAACACTCCAACAGGAGCAGCACATGGCGGGACTGGCGGCGGCACGGGCACACTGCACTTCCGTCTAGCGCCTGACACTCATGAGCCGTCATCGGCTATATCCGCTGTTACTTGACTCATGGTGCCGAACGCATCGTGTCGTCACAGGTCCCGCTTACCTTTGATTACTGCGAATCTCGAAGTGAAACCAATTAAACTAGTGTATTCTTTAATTGTAAAATAGCCAAGTATAACTTCGTGTGCCCAGTATGTTGTACCCGTACTTCATTTTATTATACACAAGACTTCTTTTCTTTCTTATAGTGTAAGCATTCTCGAAGATCCCGCGTGAAAAGATGCTTCCAATCAGTTAACTGCAGCTTGCGGTAATGAGGTGAAGTTTGTTAAAACTTGGACTTGAGTTTCTTTCTTTCAGAATGTTCAGTGAAATCATCACTTAAGCTAGTGAAGTGTATTATTTAATTCTCTAATAGTTGTGAATAACTTGGTGGGCTCAGTATGTCAGAATGTTCTACATCCTTTAATTATAGGAAAACTTGAATTGTCATTTTAAGACGAAACATTCAGGTGAAGAAGTGATATTTACAAGTCATGTAGATGTAAGTGTTTCAGAATAATATTAGCGACTTAGTTTCTCTTTAAGGTGTTAGAAATAATGAATGTGTACCTAGTAGCATTAGAACCGATTACAAATTGGGCAAGCGATAGCATTGTGAGCGTTCAATTATATCACTGAGCCTGTAATTCTGTTCACAATACACTCTGAACTCGAGGAAAGTGAAAATCATAAGTTCTGAAAAGCTCAAGCAGAGGGAGAGTGTGGTGGCTAAATATCCTGCTACGCGATCATGCACAAACTTAGCCGATAAAAATGAAATGGCGTATGGCTTTTAGTGCCGGGAGATCCCAGGACGGGTTCGGCTCGCCAGGTGCAGGTCTTTTGATTTGACTCCCGTAGGCGACCTGCGCGTCGTGATGAGGATGAAATGATGATGAAGACAACACATACATCCAGCCCCCGTGCCAGAGAAATTAACCAATGATGGTTAAAATTCCCGACCCTGCCGGGAATCGAACCCGGGACCCCTGTGACCAAAGGCCAGCACGCTAACTTAGCCGATGACGGTTCCTGAGTGTCAGGCGCTAGAACAAAGTGCACACGGCCGGTATCGACAGTCAGCTAGTAGGCGAAGGGGAAGGGCGCTTCTGACGGGATAGCAAGTCAATATCTCGGTCTCGCTTGAGAATGTTTCGGAGCAATTGACACTCCGTGTTCCGGAACAGCGGAACATAACGGTGCACCGGCACAGTGTCCCGAAACAGGGACATAGTGCCCAACCCTAATTAACTGTGCCCTGACTCAAAACAAAGTCATAGTTCTCTCTCCCTTATTTATATTTATAGTTCCAAAGTCAAATGCTCTGTCATTCCCATAATAAAAGCATTCTACTGATGAAGTTCCTGCGTCTTACTAATGCCGAATAAGACAGTCATATGAACCAAGGAATCCCCAATTCAAAGACTTCTTCAACCTCTACTGAATCACACTCGCTGACGATCCATGATATTATCATAAGAGACATATGACGATACCTCAATAAGCAGACAAAAGTCTCGGCAATAATGATGTCTTCGAACAGAAATATGCTTGCTTCTCTACCGACTACTGTGTGGTCATGTTACTCTGTACGAGCCATTGGCGATGTATGATGCAGCATCCCTCCAAGCTTTCAGGGCTTTTTCTTCATTAGTGTCATTCAGCTTTAGCACACTATTCACACAGTCAGCCAGTGTGTCCTGGTTAGTTTAATGAACAGCTTGCTGTAGAATAATTAAGTTCTGCATGCAAAGTCGGAATTAAGATTGCCAATAAGCATGTTGCTACAAAACGCCAAAGGCTGCCTGTTGTTTCATCAATAGAGATCCATTGATAAAAATGTTCTTTACTTCTGCAGATAACTTCTTTGTAGGCTGTGTCCAAGTAAGTGACGAAGTGATGCTGTGGTGAGACCAACTGGTGACAAGACCTTTTCAGAAAATTTCTGAAATGGTTTTTGTGCAGAATTTGCTGCTGTAATGGTGAGATATAAATCAGTTTCATACTCACTTCGGAAGTCTGTGCTATCTGCATGTGCTTCACTGTATTATTCCTGTCTATATTTGCTTCTCACTTGTGTGTTATTTGCTGCTTTTCTTCACTAGACTTCTGAAAAGAATACATGTTTTAAATAACGATACCATTTTTGTGCAGTTTTATTCTTTTAGAAAGATGACATTAATTTTTGTCAAGAGCAAGATACTGGAGAAATTTTAATATATCAGATTTGAAAGAAAGTGTATGTTATACTTGCTAAGTAATATGGTAATTAATTTAGCTACTTAAAAATTGACAAAGCTTCTCGTCATTAAAGTTTCAATATTACACACTTCAAGACATGCGCACAACTGATCCTGAATACTTGTAACTCAAGTGATAAACTGTCTTTTTGTAGAGGAGATATGCCATTGCTCTTTTGGCAAAAGCTGGAATTTTAGGAGTGATTGAGATGGTGGTGGTGATCTGGAATATAAGCAGTAGGGACTGTTAAGGGAAATGTAATTAGTCTCTAATATTCTGTTACGAAGGAAGCCATACTTTCAAGTTTCGACTAAGTAAAATGTAACTTAAAAGCTTTCTAGTCTGTTGAGCACACAAGTTAAATATACAAACGACATACCTGTAAAAAGCACATGATTAATTAAGGAATAAAAATAAAGCTTTTAAGGTACTTTAGGCACTGTGAAATACCTGATTTAAAACCTGTTGTCCATCATAAACTTAAATACTTAACATCCAGTTTCTGTATGTTGAAGGAAAATAATAGGTTTTTCTTTAAACTCCATGGTCTAGGAATATTCCTTATTCATAATTTCTCTAGGGATGTCTGCTTCATTTCCTAGCTGAACGTTGCTTTTATGCACTGCCATCTTAATAACATTGGGGTGTTGTCCAGACTCATGGACGGTTGGTTCCGATATTGATTTACTTATAACCTGAGACCAGACAAGGATTTTAGCTTATATGCTTTTTCCATCAGCTACACCCCTCCCTAGTGAAGTCTCCAGGTACTTCCACATAAATGTCTTCTTAAATTTGCAACTAAATGCTTCAAATAATTCAGTAATATGCATCCAGATTATATGTGAAGGAAGAATGAATGTGTCCTGTGTTTCACTTTACAAATGACCCATGTACCACAGGAGGAGTAAAGAACATTAATGGCCTAATTACTTGAGATTAACAGAGATATTCACTGTAATCAAAATTAAATTTAATGCACAAAATCATGCTGTGAGAATAATTTCCATAGCATTTTAAAAGTCACATTAAAAGTGAATCCAAGAGTCCCATGCATCACAAGGAAATTTTAAATATTTTTAAAAATTACTCTCCGATCTTTATTCTTTGTAAATATTAGTAAACAACTGAATTATAAATGTCTAATCTGACTGGAAGGAATTTCTTTTACATACTAATATAATTACAGCATCTGGAATGTCCATGAGTTCCCTGCACATCATTTAGAGAATTTCCCTTTCATATGGAGGAATTTATGACATGATTCTTCTTAGACTGACTGCTTGTAGACTTGGGCATTCTGTTTATTTTTTCATAAAACACAGACGTTATTGGGCTATTATAGCTGTCTTACATTTTATCAGGTGCATACCAAAAAGTCCGTGATATCAAAGAAAGTAGTAAGATGACACATTACCAAGCCAGGCTTAGGATGTTCATGCATCCAAAAAATTTATAAACAATTCACTGTACATTTTGCGAGTAAAGTGTAAATGAAAATCCACAGCTTGTTTATAGTGATTCAACTGGACCAGTAATGAAATGGATGATGCCCCATCTAGTGGCGAGGATAGGAACTGTGTACTCCAACGAGGACTGACACACTCCTCTGGGGCAATGATCATTGTTTGAAAGTTGAAATTATATTGGATTGAAGTGAAGTGGAGTGAAAAATGGTGGGGAAAGCCAGAGTATCCATACAAAAACCTTTCCTAGCCTTGCTTGGTCCAATAGAAGTCTTACATGAAGTAACCGAGATTTGAACCATGGGACACAATAGTGAGAGGCCTGAGCCACAGAGGCTTCGTTGTGAATAAAGTACCATGTTGAATCGAAGTGAGGAAATGTCTGAATAATTGTTACTGCACAGGCCATCTGTGCCCTTCTAACTACTATCATATTCAATATGGATTTATGAAATTGTTCATAAACATACAGTACCTACCATAATGCGCAGAAATTTTCTGTTTGGATATTTATGACCATACCTGTGGGGGTTTTCATTTTTTTAAGAAGGAAGTCACACTTTCTGGTGTTGACTCAGTTAAATGTAACTGAAATTGTTTCCAGTCTGTCAAACATGCAAATTGAACATAAATATTACACTGTAACATACCTGTATGTGTATTCGACTGACTGGAAAGCTTGTAAATTACATTCATATGTGTCTTCACTCAGATAGTGGAAACATTGCAATCCTAAATATGAGATAATGTTTAATGTATTAACTAACTGCACTCCTTTGTGCACTCATCTCAGTGGCTATTTGCAAATGCTGCATGAAGATTCTCTTACTCTGAAATGCCTGATTTATTATTACTTACAGTGTAATTATATTTTATAAGAAGATGGGGAATTAGACATTGGCGTCTTACTACATTCAGGGAATATAATACTCATGTAATATTTATGATTTTGAAATAAGTACAAGGCAATGTGAGGTGAAAAGGAATAAGAGACAAAAATCCTGAATGTTAGACAACATTTAATTCGGAATTTACCTTCACTGTGAAAAATTTTAACTTCACTCCAGCTAATAAGCATCGACACTCAAAACAAAGATCTCGGGTCAGTGCTTCAATCACCTAGGGAATTAATCTGCTGCGAATGGGAAAAATGTTTACATTTCTAACTTTTAAACTGAAATAGCACTAGTCAACTATCTTATAAGTGGTTTAGCTACTGTTTGTATAAGGAATTGGTAATGATATTGAATATCTTCCCCCATTTGAATTTGTTTTCCTACTCGGAAATTGTAACAAGTTTTGTTTATATTTCAGTCTGGGAAAGTTGGCAATGATGGTTAAAGATCCGCAAAAGCCACACCGTTGTACCGTGTGCAATCGTACATTCGCTCATGGAAATAATCATCGAGACCACTTGTTAATTCACTCAGGTGAAAGACCCTACGTCTGTAAAATTTGCAATAAAGGCTTTAACTCCAGCGGTAATCTCAGTAGACATGTGTTTAATCACTCTGGTATAAAACCACACCACTGTAGTAAGTGCAGTAGTTCATTCAGCAGTCGAGGTGAACTCAGAAGACACATGATCTCTCACTCTAAAGAGAAACCGTTTTCCTGTCATAGATGCAGTAAAATGTTTCCCAGGAAATGTACATTAGATACGCACATGCTGCTTCACTCCGGACTAAAGCCGTACGTATGTGATGTCTGCAGTAAGGCGTTTCACCAGAGAGGTGACCTTAACTCCCACATACTAATTCACTCCTCTGACAAGCCGTATAAGTGTAATATCTGCAATCGTTCATTCGCTCGTGAATCTTATCTTGTAAAACATAGCCTTACTCACAGTACGGATAAGCCTTTTGTATGTGCGATATGCAATAATTCATATACTCGAAGATTTTCACTGATCCAGCATCTGTTAGTTCACTCGGAGGAACGACTGCTTTCTTGTAACTTATGTGAGATGAAGTTCGCTAGTAGAAAAGATCTTTCGGCCCATATTTTGAAGCACTCTGGTATTCAGTTAGAATGTGATACATGCAAGAAGACGTTTACTCATAAAGGTCATCTAAGAAGTCACATGTCCTCTCACTCCGCAGAAAGGCCATACTCCTGTGAAATTTGTCGTAAGTCGTTTGGATGTATGGATTATCTAAGGCAACATAAGAAAATTCACAGTGGGGATTGGCCGCGAAATTGTACACTGTTCAGCCGTACGTTTTCCAGTGAGGGTAGTGTCAAAAAACATGTAAGATCTCATAGTTAAGATAAATGAATAAAACAGTTCGATGGAATTTACAGTGATCTACTTATTGGTTGAAAATGAATAAAATTTTCCAGGTTCACAATTAATTTTACAGTGATAGTGTAGGTTTGATTTGCCTCAAATTTACACGTCTATTGCTAATTATTCAATTGGTGGTGTTGTTGTTGTTGTTGTTGTTTGAGTCATCAGTCAATAGACTGGTTTGATGCAGCATGCTATGCCACTCTATCCTGTGCTGACCATTTCATTTCTATGTAAATATTGCATCCTACATCTGCTCTAATCTGCAGATTATTCATTCCTCGGCCTACTCCTACCATTCTTACCACCTACACTTTGTTCAAAAACCAGTTGAACAATTCCTGGGTGTCTTATGATGTCTCCTATCATTCTATCTCTTCTTATCATCAAATTTAGCCAAATCGATCTCCCCTCACAAATTCGATTCAGTACATCTTCATTCGTGATTCGCTATCCATCTCACCTTCAGCATTCTTCTGTAACACCACTTTTCAAAAGCTTCTATTCTCTTTCTTTCTGAGCTAGTTATCGTCCGTGTTTCACTTCCATACAATGCCACACTCCACACGAAAGTCTTCAAAAACATCTTTTTAATTCCTATATCAATGTTTGAAGTGAGCTAATTCCTTTTCTTAAGAAAGCTCTTCCTTGCTTGTGCTAGTCTTCGTTTTATGTCCTCCTTCTGCCATCGTTAGTTATTTTACGACCCAAGTAATAATTATTAATTAATAATGACACAAGTGTCAGAAATTCCAAAGTAGTATAGGGACCGCAATATCCAGCCTCCAATGTGGCAGAAAACTTATTTCATTAGAAAGAACTTATTTAGCCCCAGCTCGGTCGCACACTTCACGAACTTCATCAGGATTATGATGATGTTTGCAACAAGCATAACATCAAAATAAGTTTAAATCTAATTACAATATTCAAAATTTGAGTGTATATGCCTATAACTCATGATGAATGCCAACAGCACTTACATTCTTACACTTCATCAGACTGGATGTTGGGGAAAATACTGAAGTCACTATACAGAAGCCCGTCATGAGAAGAGCACTACCAGTTCCAGTAGAGAAGCATAGGTAGTAAGAGAAAATCCTCCTTGCATAACTAACTGTATTCCTTTCCAGAAACAGTAAAGATGTCACATGATAGTCTTTGATCATAACATTACAGCATATAAGTAATTCGTGGGGCCATACACAGGAACGAGGCACAAGATGCTGTGAGGCAGGCTCTAAAAGGTAAGTCTGGAAAACAGAAAAATTAAATGAGTTGTTCATGCCTAAACACCGAGCAGATCTATCACAGTAGAAATTAATGCCATAACACAAGATAATGCGATCACTCTGCACTAATCGGGGAAAAACAGGTAGATAGTCACATGTTCATTGACATCCAGCAGGCGGTAGGGTAAACAAAAATAAATTTTCAATTAACAACACGTATACTCACAGTGCATGAAAATGTTTTCGATTAAACAAACAAAACCAAAACAATTCAAAATTTCCAAATAACATTTAATTCAGCTATCTCTGATCTGTTTCATACATCCAAAATGAGAACAAGCAAGCAACATTGGAGCTTGGAATTTTTAGGTTTTCCAGTCCGCAACAAATAACCGGACACAAGATCATGTGAGGCTTACACTTTGAGGCCATTCTGGAAAGCAGAAGAATTAAGTGAGTCTTTCATGCATGAGCACACAACTGATCTATTACAGTACAAATACAAAACAAGGCAATAACGACCTTAACTAGCGGAAATATTACCTGGTAATTATTCCAGTATGCATACTGTTTACATTAATACAGCGCAATGACATTTAATGACAAAACAACCCAACAAGACGTCAGCCACACCAGGTGTTCAATACAACAGGTCATAACCTCACTGTGACTCCTACAAATTAGAGTATTAGGAACCACTCAGAATTCAGTAAAAACCCTACCATGAATTACATAACCTACCTCACTGAACTTAACGTATAACCAAGAGATGTAGCCAGAGAAAAGGATACACATAATCCTCAGTAACAACTTAACTCATCCCTCATGCAATGAAATGTTAAGGGCCCAGGAATGTACACATTAGAAGGACAACACCATATGTTAAGCCCTATATACATCAGCAGCACAGTAGTAGAGACAGTAAGACATAAATGCACAAAGACTGACCATAGCAAGCTAGGGTAAGCCATCTACTCCAACAGGTAGACCCCATAATCTAACATATAAAGCATGAGAATATCCACCAGGAAAGGCACAAGTAAACTGATCCCATACTTAGCTTAAAATGTCCAAGTTCAATTTAGATGATTGACATCACAGTATCGCCAGTACAAATAAACCCTCGGAAGTAAAGATAAAGTAGTTAAAATTGACTTTAGAACTGTACTCCATTTGTACATCAAGATTTCTGTTAGCATTCATCTGCTTCTGTAACTTTTATTATTATTCACTGCAGAAAATATTCCGTTCACAATATTTAACACTGCAGTGTGAAATACCAATTATTATTCACTTCGGGACTCATTGGTTATATTCGGGTGTTTTGTTGTACAGCACTTGCCCGTATCGCTAGCTGCTGCCTCGCATTGTATGTAGCTAGGTTAGTTCACTTGGAGTCTCAGTCACCATGGAAAGTCGCTGCTTATTATATTAAATGAGTGTTGGAAAGAACATCATGCGAGTATGTGTATGCAACATCAATCCAGAATAACTGCCTGGTCATGTGTAGGGTTACCAGATGACAATGGCTCGAAAGCAGGACTTTTGAGTTCAAAAAGCAGGACAAAATCAGGACAGGATTAAAATTGCTTAACGTTTTTTGTTAAAACCATTTATTTAGCATACCTTATTCATATTGCTTGGCCACAAGTGATGTCTCAAAAGCAGGAATTTAACTGACGCCTTATTTATGTTGATTGTACTTATCAGAGCTGCTTATTTTATTGAGCAACTCCTTATTGTCTTTTAAATCATCATAAAACTGCCAAGTGAAGTCTTTCATGTTAAATTTCACTGACACCAACCATTTCACTTTGCTTGCAGCCCTCCATTCCTGTAGTCAAAATACTGCATGAGCACAGGAAGCATTTTTGTATTCCAATGATTGCTGCCATCTGTACAAACACCAATGTATGATATGTCTTTGACTTGTTTAATGGCACTTCCTACACAGTGAGGTCCAAGTACATTATTGACAATGGCCTCGGACTTTGTACGAGCACAGTGAATATTTTCCCTATTTCAGAATCAGCAAATAATTTAGATGGAAACTTGGACATACAATCCATAGTTTTGTATCTCCCATGATGAACAGCATTGTGGTACACAAGAACTCCCTCTTCAGCAATCGCATTTTCGTTCAGTGATGTGTTCTTTTTGAAAAATGTCAACACATTGCTTGAAGTTGATGCACTTGGAACATTAGCTTTGTTTGCCTGTTGTAATGCGACTTTCTAAATCCATAGCTCCACGATGAGCCACAGAAACGCATGTTCCTGGTTTACATACTAGACACATGGCTTCTTCGTCGGTGCGGCCCTTTTTGAAGGATTTATATCTTTTCTCCAATTTAACAGTGAACTTACACTTTCTTTCCCCCATAATACATTTAACGTACCAACAGATCACAACAGATATTGTAGAGTAGATCACAAGGACTGTAGCACAACTAAGCAGCAATATGGACGAAAAATATTTGTCTTTGGCTTCCATTTCCGTATGCTATCGCCAAATTCGACTATCGACTTCGACCAGCGATAATATACTAGTCAAAGATTACAGGAATTTAAAAAGTTCAAGCTGCAGCTGAAGTCAAATGTTATGGAATAAGTGAGTCTAAGTTTACGAAAATGGGTTTCCAGTTGAAAAAAGTTCATGTTAACATTATTAGACGAAAATACGGACAAGCAGCAAATAATTAAAAAATAAATACAGACGCCAGGACGGATGCTTAAAATAAGGACATGTCCTGGTAACGTCTGGTAACCCTAGTCATGTGTCCTATATGAGATTAGCTTAAATATTTATCTTCTACATGGATAACAAAGTAAATATGGAACTGGGCCATATGCGTATACTTCTGATCTATGTGTGAGCGCAAATCAATCTCATTGAAGTTTGGCGTACGAACAGTGGGTATCACTAGTCCGTATTCATTTTCAGTGTCACCTGGACTAATTCTGCTGGCTTGTGAAGTTCTTGTACCTTCAAATTAATTTTCAAGTTCATCATACATAAATTACTTAATGGCGGTAATGGAGTTTGTTTACAAGCTACATTGGTGTGATGGCTTATGCATAACTTATACAATTAAAATTACATCTCAGAACCTATTGTGCATCGGTACAATTTCTACTGGAAGATAATTCACACTCCAGATTACTATAGTATTAACACCTGAAGAAATACTCACATTAACAAAGTTAAACTTGTAAAGATATTAATTATTGTACTTCGCAATGGGACATTGTATAAGTTTTAATGGTAAACGTTGTGAAATGCTATGTTGAGTAATTTATAATCTTAAGTTGATTCACAAACCAATTCACCCTGAATTGTGTATCTGTTTTCAAAATAATATGTTCAGTTCCATTTTGAAATACTTCAGTTGTTTGTGCTTGTCATTTATTAATCTTATTTGGCCCATTTCTTATTTTATTAACATATTATCCATGTAAGTTTATTCCATTCTTCATTTAATTTGTCTTATTTTCTTTCAATTAATCTCCTCTATGTTCTTTGTATTTTAACTAAGTAGAGAAATGAAAAAAACATATTCTTACTGAAGTGAGATGTCTCTTGAAACAAGCTTTGAGAGGATTTATGATGGTGATGTGAATATATTATTTCTTGCATGTGATTGTTATTTCATGAACTGTTTTTGTGATCTTGGGATGGTGTCCTGTTTCCTGTTCCAGTGTAACTTTTATTTTCATGTATACATATTATTGCCTTTGTTTCTGTTTTATTTCTGGGTTCTGCTGGGTTAGTTCTTTGATTGTTAGGTTGTTCTTCTTTCTTTCTTTCTTTCTTTCTTTCTTTCTTTCTTTCTTTTCTTTCTTTCTTTCTTTCTTTCTTTCTTTCTTTCTTCTGTTGTTCTTATCTTCCTCTGTATGTTCTTGTTTCCTTTCTATCCTACCTGCTGTTGATGTTGTTTCATTCTTCTTATTTTTGTTTTCTTTCCTTTACTTCTTTCTCTCTGCCTTCTTCTTTTGTTTGAATTTTCTTATTTCCTTTCTTTGGACTATGCCACCTTATTGTCTGTATTTTAGCTCACCTAATGAATTTCTGTGAGCCTCTTTTGAGAGAGACACTCCATATATACCCTATGGTTTATAGAATTCCTAGCCTATTTAAATGATGTCAACTTTCTGATGTATTCTGACATCATCGGACATTATTTTTATGTATTTTCGACCATTTTATAATTATTTGAGGCCATAAAATAGGTTTGAATGTTACATCCTTACTCATTTGTTCTCCTTCTATTTCAGGTACTTTGTCTGATTGTTTCTTGGTTTTTGTTTGGTTTATCAAACCCATTATCTTACTTTTTGTTTCTTCTGTGGGTTGTTGAGGTGGCTTTTGAATGTGTAGCATCTCCTGCTCATTTTGGTTACATTTTATTCATGATTTAATCGACTATTTGGATCTTCTCATCTGTATTTTGTGTGATGGTGTACACTTAACTCTTTGCACTCTTAAGTATTAATTTCATCAAATTTGGGACAAGGAGTTGAGAATTATATTCAACCTTCCTACTTAAGCAAATAAGCCTTATTTACTTCAGCGGTTAAGAATAGTTGAAGTTACATTTGACCAAGATCATGATTGTTTTCAATTTATTACAGATTTGTTTAATAATAATTGTACCGGAAGGTACACCTCAACTCCGCACATTTGAAAGAAGCGCGTTAATGAACGCTATCTATCCAACAAAACGTGAAACTGCTACTACATAAAGTTGGGACTTTAATCAGAAGATGTCACTACTGAAGTATTAAGTAATTGTGTTATTGTGAAGTTGCCTAAACTGACAGAATTTATTTGCTCTTTGACTGTTTACTTCAAGAAGTTTGGACAGTTTTCCATATATGTCACTACCAAAAACTATGGTCATGCACTCTAATGCAAGGTAAAAGAAGTTGTTATTGAAATAAATTTTGTATTCATGGGTTTTCTCTCGTAAATCAACTTTCATTTGTTTTACTTATATATTTCAAAGTTTGCAACACTTCTTTCGCATTTCCGCCAGTTTTAAATCTGGCTAATGAGAAAATTCTGTAATTATTTTTCAGCCTATCACAGGCTTCTTTTTGGTTTTAAGTGTAACTTTTTGAATTGACCAATACTATTGAGAGAGTGTGTCCGGACTAGTCCAGAATCCTCTCGAACCTTCCCTTCGGGTATATAAGCTGCGGATTTTCTGGCTATCTTGTCATTTGATCGCCGAATTTCTAAGAGTGTGTGTTAAGGCATTCTTCGCCAGGCAGTTCATCAGCCCAGGTAATGGCCATCAGTTTTATCTCTCTGTAGCTACCTCAGCCGACGTATCCGAGGGGAAGGTCCGAGTTTCTAACTATGTAACCGTTCTATGTAAAACTTCTTCCTTTTCATGTAAAATTTCATAAGTTCTTAAAACTGTAAATCAGAGATAGAGTGCGTTACCGTCTCGAGTTCCCCTTCAACTTGGTTTGAGGTGACTATGATTTTGTAACTGTTTTTCTGTCCTGTAAAGTATTAAATTGACTTTCATTCGAGTCACCTCAGTAGCTTGGGATGATGCAGGGGTATCATCGGGCCGAGAGCCCTGTT
The DNA here is from genome assembly GCF_040414725.1 of Anabrus simplex. Taxonomy (NCBI): domain Eukaryota; kingdom Metazoa; phylum Arthropoda; class Insecta; order Orthoptera; family Tettigoniidae; genus Anabrus; species Anabrus simplex. The sequence goes on along the minus strand of NC_090276.1, from coordinate 83,046,187 downwards.
AGGGTTTTAATACTTCATTATCTAGGAGCGAAAGTGTACGACTCCATTCAGTTTGTGTTCGGGCCGTTTATTTAACCTGTTCTTTTTCCACAAAGGCCTAGTAGGTTGGGTAATTGATACCCCTGCGTAAAACAAATTTTGTAAATTGTGCCTTGAGAGGCCAGTGATCATAAAGTTTTGTGTATTGTTGCCTTAAGCGGGCGGTTAAAATTGGATGAATGTTGGAGAGCACATAAGCTCTTTTTTAGTTTACTGTAATATTGACGAGTGCCTCAGGAAGACTGTAAATTTATTGGAGCAAAGTGCTCTTGAATTGGGTGATTTCTGCCTTTGCCTAAATAATACCGCTGTGAAATTGTAAATTGATAAACGAGGGGCTTGAAGCCCAGAATTTTTAAAGTTCTGAATCTTGAATTTTCCAATTTTTGAAATTGTCATTGTACATGTAACCTCATTATTTCACTGAGTGAAAAATTTGTTAAGTTTGAAATTCTGAAAGAAATATAACGTTATTTAAAGTTTTAATTCAGTTTCTGATATCGTAGTTAGACCCATTCAAGCCCACAGCTTTCACCTCTTTCTGCTCCACGGGTACCCCCCAAACCATTTATTAATCAATTCATGAGTCGACTGAAAAACAATTTGATGGTTCTAAATAAACTACTGATATAATTATGATCTGCATTCCCTCCTTATGGTTACTATCTTGGAGATTGTTGTATACTTTTCTTTTTATTTCATTAAATATTTTCCATTAATCAGCCATTGGTCTTGTTTACTTAATGCTTTACTGACTAACTATGACTTGTTAGGTGTAGTGTGGACACTACTGTTACCTTTATTTAACGGGCCTGTTCCACGTCCTCCATTTTATTCCAGTTGCTGTGACCAAGGCAAGTCTATTTTTTGTTGCTCATACTTGTTTCTCTGTGGTTGATTTTATGTTGTGATTTCCTTTTTTTTTTCTTGAGTGCTTATCCGTCACAGTACTGCAATACAAATAATGCTATAACACAATAAAATGTGATCCCTCTACAGTAATCAGGTAAGCAGTTACATCATGATCATTGGGCATCTAACGAGCGAACTGAAATAAATGTTATAGCTATCAACATGCACCAACATAATGCCTGAAAAGAAAGTTTTAGTTAGACCAAATGAAATCAGAACAGTCCATCATTTCCAACTAAGATGTAATACAACTACTAAACTGTGCTGTACACCCACAACGCCACGAACCTACTACGCTGGCGTAGCAGGGGGGAGAGGTGATACTCCCACGTGGCGCATCCCAGGTGGCGGATAGGTGGGTCCTAACCGGCTTGCCGGCGAACTTGAGGGAAATAAAATACCTCTCGCCGACCAAACACACACCCCTTGTGGGTGGGGGAGGCAGACGAATAATACACCCACGGTATCTCCTGCCTGTCGTGAGAGTCCACTAAAAGGGGCGACCAAGGGCTGATTGTATTAGAACTATGAAACTACTTTTGATTAGTACCATCACGCGCGGAACACCATGGGTCGCTTTTACTTGCGAGTAGTACCACTCTGTTAGATACTGAATAGTTTTGTGATTCGTAGCACTCAAGCGGGGTTCAGTGTGGGTTTCCATTACCCGTGAGTCGTACCCATGTGAGCAACACCACGGGTCTGGGCGTTGCGTGTGAGTTGTACCACTATATGAGCGACACCGTGGGTCTGCGTTGCCAGTGATAGTACCTACTATGTGAGCAACACCACGGGTCTGGGCGTTGCGTGTGAGTTGTACCACTATATGAGCAGCACCGTGGGTCTGCGTTGCCAGTGATTAGTACCCACTATGTGAGGAACACCACGGGAATGCCGGCGCCCGTGATTAGTACACCTAGGTGAGGAACCTCATCGGTTTGCGTTGGCTATGAGTGGCGCCATTGTGTGAGAAACACCATAGGTCTGCGTTACCTTCACGACGTACAATACTTGTGAATAGTACCTTAATGTTTGGAACACCGTGAGTTTACGCTGCCTTTGATTATTACCGCAGCTTGAGCAATATCAAGGTTCTACATTACTCGCGACATGTACCATACTGAGGGGCCTTAGACCTGGTTTTTGGACTCCTTTAGACATCAAGCATAATCGGTTCAGGACTGTGCTTTATAAGTGGTCGTACCCATGTGAGCAACACCACAGTAATACTATTATGTATTACCGTTTTTGAGACGGATCCACTTTTGTTTGGTTTTTTTGGGGGGGTTCATGTTCATCCATTCATTTTTCATGACATTTTTATTTATTTTGGTCAGTGGATTTTTTTGTACTTTTTGTTGTCATTTCATTTCGTACCATTAGGGGCCGATGACCTCGATGTTAGGCCCCTTTAAACAGCAAGCATCATCATCACACCCACAACGGAAATAAGAAAACATAGAGCTTGAAATGTTCAGGGTTTTTAGTCGACACCACAATAACGAGCTGAAATAGGAGAAGTGTTCATTCAGTCTACATTAATACAGAGCAACGAAATGTAATGACCAAACAACCTAACAAGACGTCAGCCGCAACAGGTGTTCAATAGAATAGAACATTACCTCACTCTGACTCATGCAGATTAGAGTGCTAGGAACCATTCAGAATTCACAAATGAACTTACCTTGAGTTAAGTAACCCAACTCACATGAACTAAAGGTATACGCCAAACTTAACCTATAAACAAGAGATACGGGTATAGAACAAGAAAAGGATACAAATGATTATCGGTAACAACATAACTCATATCTCATACCTGAGACTCCCAGGGCCCAGGAATATACATATCGAAAGGACAACACCCTTCTTTAAGCCCCATACACATCAACAGCGCAGTAATGGATATGGTAAGACATAAATACACGATGCCTGACTGTAGCAAACTATGAAAAGCATCAGAAAATCCAACGGAAAGGCACAAATAAACTAATCCCATACTTAGTTTAAAATGACCGAGTCCATTATAGATGATTGACACCACAATATCGCCCGTACGAGTAAACCTAGAAGAAGTAGTTAAGTTGGGAACTTCTCAATACTGTAATAGATGGAAGAGAGTGCCCTTACCAAATGTGTCCGCAGACTTCACCTATCTTATGACTTATAGCTAGAGACGAGAATTATAGGCACTAAAAACAGTTAAAATAGGCAGGCATATAGGCTCTTAAATTATCCAAAATAGGCATTTACATAGGCACTAACGTGTAAAATAGGCAACAAAATAGGCATGAAAAAATTACTTATAATTTAATAACACACTCAATTACTATAAAAGGAATTTACAAGCAACGTTTCAATGTTTTCCGGTAACAATCGTGTTCTCTCATGCATAATGTTTTTGTACTGAGAGAAAGATTTCTCAATATCACAAGACGTGATTGGACAAAACTTCAGTGAAGTCACTTCATCTGGTTTTATTTCGGTGACAGCGGCTGCCTTCCCAGAGGTTCAGGCAAAACTTCCCCTGACTTCTTCCACAATCCTAAATGACTACCAGGGGCATGCCACTCTTCTCCAACTTGGTGATAGCTCCCGGCAGCTTGTTGAAATTTGGAGATGCTCTGGTTTATGCAGTGCATAGGTCTGAAGAAAATGGTTGTTGGTCGCTGCCCAAAATGGACTGGTAGAAAGGCTGCGTTTATACATATTTCTGTACTCGTATCAGATGCATCACAGTATTTCTAAGTTGATCTATGTGGTATTTTTCTCACATTTGATCTGAAAAATAATAAAATTGACAGCAGTTACATTGCCCCTATATCTTAAATTTCTACAGTTGGGCTAATTGGCAATAATGCTTAATATATATCATGCAATTGTTTCTTAAAAAAAGACTATTCGAGATGATGTTTCTAGAGGTACAAAACTTTAAAATAGGAACAAGGGAATTAGTAATTTACATGGAAATATGTCCTTTAGAATTTTCGGTTATAATTTGGCAGTATCGTGTCGAGTTCACCGAGTGAAAAATATACTAAAAAAGACGTGAAACGATACCGGAGTAGCGTAGAGGAGATATCCGTCCTTTATGCTTGCCAAGGACCCACCAAGCTGGCCTTAGCAGTATTTTTACTTATATAGAAGAATGAAATCGAAACCAGCACAGTGGTAAAGCCAGAGGGTCTCTACACTTCGGAGAGCCTGACAATGAATAAAAAAGTTGAGCTTCAAGATCTCGAAAAATAAAGGAGATGAGAATCTTAAGGAAAATTGTAGGACCACAGAAAAATGCTGATGGGGAGTGGAGGAATAGAAAAACGATGATCTCTACAAATACACCGAAAAAATCGCTGTCACCATGCGAAAGCGAAGGCTAAAATTCTATTGGCATCTAGGAAGAATGGATGAGGAACGGCCAACTAAGAAAATATTCAAGTACATCACTGGACTAAAAGCTTCGACAAACTGGGTAAAAAAGGTAAAAAAAGATGCAATAGAAAGTGGACTTACAATGGATATGATTCACAACAGAAAATAATTTAGAAGCTGAATGTACAGCGTCAAAACATTCCAGGAAAAACCACCAAAATGTAGACCCAAATTGCTCATATCTGAGAAAGAAAGGAAGGTTAAAAGTGAAAGGATTAAGAGGTTCTGGGAGGAGGAGGAGGAGGAGGAGGAGAAGAAGAAGAAGAAAAAGCCTTAGGTTCAATGCGGTCCATAGGCAGCCAAATTCGGAAAAAAGAAGATGAATGAAAACGGAGGCACTATAAATCTCAGATTTGTGAACATTTTACTTGTTTCTATTCGCCAGCTTTGGTCAGCCAGGTCAGCTGTCATGAAGACTATTTTCTGTCGCCTTCAATAGATCCTGCATCATGTGTACCCACAAGGCCGCCACCCTCGTTGAAAGTAATTTGAAACTGTCGTGACATGCGCCCATAACCTTATTTAGTAAGACTCTAGAGGGGATGCTAGAGGCTTGTTAACCTGGGAGCTTGCGCCCCTCAGACTCTCTTTGCCCCCGCCCTCCCCCTCCCCCCAAGCACAACGGTTACTAACGGGACCTCACCAATTCAGACCAACGGTCTTTTCGCTGGCCTGGTCTTGTAAAGATAGCCTTGGCAACCTTGTAAAACACGTTGTAACATCGTCCTAACCGGGCTACATTGAATCTGCAACCTGTGTTTCGCGAAGGCTTAGCAGAAGTGCAATAGAATTCACGATTACTTTTTTTGGAAGTTCTTTACGGCGCACCGACACAGATAGGTCTCATGGCGATGATGGGACAGGAAAGGGTTAGGAGTGGTTAGAAAGCGGCCATGGCCATGCCTGGTGTGAAAATGGGAAACCACGGAAAACCATCTTTAGGGCTGCCGACAGTGGGGTTCGAACTCACTATCTCCCGAATACTGGATACTGGCCGCACTTACGCGACTGCAGCTATCGAGCTCGGTTCACAGTTTTTTAAAGGCAGTTTTAAAAATTGCATTTAATTTGCAAATCTCTATTTTCACACGAAATGAATCACAGTTCAATGTACCGATTTAATTTTCATCCATCGTGTGACAAGAGACCACCGGCGTTCTAACTCCTCTTTCAGTAATTTAATGATTATTTATATTTTAGCACTATAAAAGAATAATTGAAAGTTTACGACTAATACAGCATTCCAACAAAACAACTTGCTACAACACATAAATTAATAGGTCTATATATGCTCCACTGAAATGCGATCAGAGTTCTCAATCACAAAAAAAAAAAAAAAAAAAAAAAAAAGGAACAAACGAACTTACCTCCTTACAGCAGGCTGGACAGACTTCCCTTCCATCCGTAGTGAAATTGCGATCACCGGTGATCCACTGCTTCAGCCAGTAGGACTTCGACGATTTTTCTTTGGGCATTGCCGCAAACACAGTTCTGAACTAAAAGCGTACGCGTTCAACAGTTCGCATCGAAAGGGAGGTACAGGGCAAATGGTTTGTGCAATATAGTTCGACGTTGACTGGTTCTTGCATATGTTTTAAGAGGCTGGAGGGCTTGAAGGCTTCGAGGTCAAATTGTTCCTTGTTTCTCATGATGGAAATTTCCCTGGAACTATTTCTGATGACTTCTGAGAATTCCCATTTTTTGTTCGTGGGGTGAACAGATATTGGAAAAAGAAAAGATAATTTTGTCGAGTACACTAGCTACAATATTATGCACTGGAAGAAAATCGGCTTTTTAAAAATACAGTCAAAAGTCATCAAACAGGCATCAAATAGGCATTTATACTCCAAATAGGCACAAACCCCTGAAATAGGCATTTATAGGCACAATAAAACCAACGAAATATAGCTAAAAAGACCCTCAAACGGATTTATATCTCAAAAGGCTACATTTCTGAACACAGGAATAAAATAGGCAAATAGGCAAATTCCCGTCTCTACTTATGACATTCACCACCGAGGTGACTAGTACGGCGAAATAGGAATTGAATTTTCTTGGCACTCGGACACTTATACCAAAAACAAGAGACTTTAACAGTAGCACCTTGGTTAGGGATAAAATATCCCGGATGGAATACGTTTAAAGGCCTAGAATAATCATACGTTTGACCTCTTCATCTTTGATATAAGCTGCTTTCAGGACAGCGAAGGTTACAGGACACTTTCCGAATGACGAATATGAACGGTACTCCGGGGATCCACCGCCCGTAACGTTATCTACCATTTCAGAATCAAATTAAGACATTGTATCATCAAACTAAGGTCGCTAAAAGGGTTAGCAATTGAGAATCAAAGGTAAGGTAGCCCTATCAGGTTTCAAATTTAAAACATCCTGGATTCGGTTGACATATTTTACCCGTGTGGAAAGGGCCATATCGTCATAATTTGATACAACTGATATGAATTGATAGGATACTAAAATACATATGGGAAATCTGCTGCTTGCTGGTGAAATATTACCGCACCTGCTAGAATATTCAGACAGACGTGAAGCCAGTAGCAGTGGGGAATGTCCGTGGCACAAAGCCTGGCTAGTTAAGATGGTTATCTTGACAGAAAGTATACGAAGTGTCCGCTCCCTTATTTACGATAATGGAAAGGGGAGAGCATTAAGACAGACGCTAATTGTTAACAGGAAGAAAAGACTATTATTTTTGAACAAGGCGAGTCCGCACTACGACGCAGGTTCTCAGAAATGTTTAAACAAACTTCCCATAGCCTACGGGCATATAGTTGTCAGGTTGGCGACGGGGACATTTAAAAAACCGCTTTAGTTTATGGCCAATGACAAAATTCTGGTAGTATTCTTATCTTCCCTAGGTGTGCCAGCTTTGAATCAGTAAATACGAAATCCGGCTCTCTTTCTATTTAATAATAAATAAAGTATTCAAACTGCAGACATTTAGATGTGGGAAATTTATAAGACCGTCCCCATGATGATTGACAATAAATTTGGTAAATTAAGGAATCAATTTCTAGGAATTGACTCCAGCTGGACTACTATTGGTCAGAACTACACCACGCCAGTTGCGATGCCAATAAACGGGCCAATTTTGGAGGACGGAAATAAATTGATATCTTATAATGATCGAAGTTGGATAAAATTACGGCGTGTGAGAGTATATTTTCAGACCGTTCTTTGGTAAAATTTAGAACATTCATGTCGGCTTCCAAATACCGATTTTTTTTTTTTTTTGCTAGGGGCTTTACGTCGCACCGACACAGATAGGTCTTATGGCGACGATGGGATAGGAAAGGCCTAGGAGTTGGAAGGAAGCGGCCGTGGCCTTAATTAAGGTACAGCCCCAGCATTTGCCTGGTGTGAAAATGGGAAACCACGGAAAACCATTTTCAGGGCTGCCGATAGTGGGATTCGAACCTACTATCTCCCGGATGCAAGCTCACAGCCGCGCGCCTCTACGCGCACGGCCAACTCGCCCAAAATACCGATTTAAGAAAACCACGCGCTCTCTCTGGGTTGACCTCTGATGAACCAGAAGAAGAGGGCCGACGAGTATAAATACGAGTGACTTACGCGACTAGAGACACAACAGGTGGACAGAGTCGAAGGTGAACCGCTGCCGCTCCGTACAAATTTATCCTTGCCGAACTAAAGCTGGTTATAGTAAACTCAAATATGATCAGTCAATATTAGTGATATAAACAGTGTTCAGTTCAGTTTAACTTTACGATGATTCTTATATCGTAGGAAGTCAGTGAGAATAATGTCGATTGTCAGCAGTTGCCAGTAGCAGTTTTAAGAAGGCGTTGTGCCTAACATGCACTTGTAATATTTAAGATGAGGCGGGAGACTTCGTCACATGTGGAGGAACCCGAGTCAGCGTAGCGAACGCTAGACGGCCCAAGTAACATTTCCGGAAATGCAGTATTTGACAATCGCGCCGGGTCGCATGATAAGATACTTCGCCGCTAGTATCAATAGTTCCTAGTGCGGGCAGGAACGAAGAAAGTGTTAGTTAAGGGGTAGATGGTCTTAGGCATCTATGAATCAAAATGATGTATAACTCCTTGTAGAAAATTCAGTTATGATGCGTTTAATGCTTAAGTGCACAGGATTAAATGAGCTCCATTTATTGACGGCCGACACTATGGTAGTATAGGGCGGAAAAGGGCCTGTTGCCCTTAATTTGTCCAACGCATGAATTCTACTCAGTGATGAGTACCATGATTTGAATAATTATGTGGGAATGTTATCGCGATAAAATGGGGAAATAAGTATATCAATAATGGTTACCTAACGTAGCACACGCACCGCATTTCGGTTCCATGATTTATTTAAGATAAGACGGAGGGACATAATTAGATTAATTGTTAATATGAGTTAAATTAATGTATTTATTAATGCTTTTTTGTTGTTCATAAAATTAATGTGGGTTACATCAATTACTTAATGCGTGTTTGTTGTACATACATTTTATTTGCGTTCATATAATTTGTTACCGGGCGAGTTAGCCATGCGGTTAGGAGCGACAGCTGTGAGCTTGCATCCGGGAGATAGTGGGTTCGAGCCCCACCGTCGGCAGACCGGGCGAGTTGGCCGTGCGCGTAGAGGCGCGCGGCTGTGAGCTTGCATCCGGGAGATAGTAGGTTCGAATCCCACTATCGGCAGCCCTGAAGATGTTTTTCCGTGGTTTCCCATTTTCAGTCCAGGCAAATGCTTGGGCTGTACCTTAATTTAGACCACGGCCGATTCCTTCCAACTCCTAGGCCTTTCCTATCCCATCGTCGCCATAAGACCTATCTGTGTCGGTGCGACGTAAAGCCCCTAGCACTGTCGGCAGTCCTGAAGATGGTTTTCCGTGGTTTCCCATTTTCACACCAGGCAAATGCTGGGACTGTTCCTTAATTAAGGCCACGGCCGATTTGTCGTGAACGGTGGCTCACGACGCGCCTTCCGCGTATTAACGAGAGAGCGAACGGGTTCGAACGGGATTCGAATCCGCGAACTCCAGGGTAGAAAGCCTGTGATTTAAAAGTAGCAGGCATATGAACGCATATATTGCACCCGTCCACCTCCCGAGTCCCAGACTAGCATTTATCTCAGGGGTGTCGGTTCATTATTTAAATCATCAAATATAAATATAACGGCATAATAGAACACGGGGATGAACGGAGCAACTTAAAATTAAAAGGGGGAAGGCTCGATTGTAACTTGAATTTAAGGACTCCATGATAGGACTAGGAAGTGACTATTACTTTAAAAAGGGCATCATCTAACTACAATAAAAAGATTATGAGAGTGGTTTCCTTTGAAATAATTTGCCAGAAGGAGCGGTTTATTACGCCATTTGACGTATAAAACTTTGATACACGTGGCAACAATATTTGAATTTACACACATGTTACATATATAAATCACTTGCCATACCGCAAGTGGTATCAATATCTTGCTGCGTTGCTTCTGAAATAAAATGACATTTTGGAGGTATAATTTACGGATCGATTCCATTTGAATCGAACCGTTACTCAAGGATATAGCTTCCTTCTATCGGGAGCCCGAGCATAACCCATGTTACGGTCGGCTTCCCGATTTAACTAAGATGATGTACTCCGGCTATATACATTTTTCCGAGACCGGTACTCGGACTGGGTAATGTTTCTCGTGAAGTGCGAAAACTGGATTCCACGGACAGTTCCTATCTTACGATATCCAGCTGATGCCATACCAATGAATTAGCATTTACATTTATTTTACATGTGATCTGAATTGTTTCCAGTTAGCCTCAGTAGACTACTGACACAGATGAGATAACGAGAAGCGGTGGGAAATACCGTGCCAGTGACCCCCCTCGCATCGCGAGCGAAGTAAACAAACACGCAAGTATGACTGTCACATCGTCCCATACGGAAACCGTACAATAAAAAGATACCAAAAGACTCTAATATTATCACTCTCATTATTCAACATACGAATAGAGGGACGTTGTCACCAAATAATTTAATCCACAAAATTATCATCCTCGAAATTATTATTATTATTATTATTATTATTATTATTATTATTCAACGGTTCCTGGCACTGTCACGTTTGATTAATATCATCATTATTATGCGGGATGCAAACACAAATGGTTATTACTGTTATTATTATTATATCCCTCTCGTGGTTATTATTATTATTAATTAATAGGTGACTCAAGATATTATTATTGTTATTCACGTCACTTAAGAGGTTATTATTATTAATGGACCGGTCACTTCCGCCAAATTATATATTAAGATATCGGTCGCAATTACAAATTAATTCACTGATCAACCAACGACATCATTACAGTTATTATTATGACAATTATTATTAATCCGACCGCGGTGATTTAACATCGTCCTTACATTGTTATTATTATCGGTTGCATATTCTCAATTAGATTCCCGTTTAACATCGTTATCAACGCTCAATTAATTAAGGCGGTCCAATCCTTTATCTGCAATATTTATTATTATTATTATCACGACATCATGATTGTCCTCACTCGTTATTACAATGAATACAATATACGACCATTTCTGTGGAATCTGAACTCTCATTATCCTTAGATCCCTTGTATCTCAACGAATAACTGTGCAGTCTATTTATTTCGTACATGCTGTCACGGGTTCGAATTCTACCCGCTGCGTAACTCAGTATTTCTCTGTGACACTGCCCGTACATTTTACACTTATATCAATATCCTAAGTGTCTCTCGTACGGAATTTATTTTCCTCTCTATCTCAATATTCCTCGATTCATTTATTTATTCCTCACAGAATTATCAACTGACTTATTTATTCATTTCGGACATCGTACGACCTTTTATTATCTGACTGCAAATTCTTTCACATTTTCTATCTCATTTGGATCTATGCCTTAGTTCATTCTCCACAAGTAATCGTAACATCTTGAAATTATATTTACCAAAATTTGACAATCATGGTCTCGTAATATTAGCACTACATGTTCCGGCTAATGAATCGCAACTTCAAAACGCGACATTTATACGTAAAAAAATATTGGACCGTAATTTAAACCACACGTTCATTAACATGTACGGATTATTAACACCGATCTACATTTTAATATTATTAATCGATCAAATTAAATTATCACGCACTTTAATTCCAAATTAAAACGACCTCCCGTCATTAAATGATTCCCAATAAACTCAACACTTGATCACATAAATTATTATTATCTCCAAATCATATTTAAAAAAAGAAAATATCTTCTTAAAAAAAATAGTTATATTATTTATTTATTATTATTATTATTTAAAAAAAATAATATTTTCGCCTGTAACTCGGTAGTCCACTCTTATTATGTTTAACGCATAACCCCTTGTACAAAGTCGATTTATTCCGGCACTAAACACTCCAGATATGATTTACTTGGAAATATTATATTAATCGCATCTCACAAATTTAACAACTTCACTTTGAAAATATGACCATATTAATTTCAACAAAACACACTTGGTATGGCGAAGCTGGATTTTCCTTCCATGTCATTAAATGGCTCGTTAAAATGACAAAAACATAAAAGCACATATCGGGTCTTATTTAACTAGCATAATCAAAATCAAATGTAAAGAAAATTATCGACTACAAAGAAATTAATGAATGCATGCATGACTTAACGTACTACACTATATATACAAATTTACATCTCCAACAAACTGAATACATAAAAGACCCGATTATTTACATTATTATGATTTACTACTGTCCGTGCTACAAATTTAGGATGGGGTCGTTAAGCGACCCATCTTGTTACAGAAGGTAACCAAGTATAATCAAATTATTCCCATTTTTCCCATCACGATAACATTTCCCAAATATATTTTACAGTTTAGTACTCATCTTAGTTATCGGTATTCCATTGCAGCTTTGCAGACGAGAGGCTTCATCCAGCCCCTCTCTGCGTTTTACTCCTCCATCCTTGATGGCGTAGTTTCACAAAAGATTTCCTGGCACATTATTATTTTACACTCATATCTTGACTACCACAAACCTTTACCATTTACTACGTTAACACTGTATACTTTAATTTGGATACAACAAATTTCTATCCTAGACCCAAGAATTTAATATATTTACACTATTTAATCTTCGTCCACCTACCGCACAATGGACCTGGACACGTACGACGAGGTGTCAACTATTACGCCCGTCGCGATACGCCCGATTTATACGGCATTCTTGACGTTTTCATTACATCGGTTCGGTATAGCTAAGTACAGGCTACTACTTCCTTAAAGTACTGTTCGTCACACAGTCTATTATGTACGTACTTATGGTGATATATTTTATACTACTCTCTTGCAGGGTAATTACTTTACGTCACTGATTATTCATAAATAACAAACACTATCCTACGTTAACTATTTCCAGATTTAACATGTTGCTTGAGCGCGATCACACTTTACAAACACTGGCGGATGCTCGCGCCATTAAATGACTGTACGTCCGTAGAATTCTAAGTTACCGGCGACCAACAGTTCAGCTCCCGATATTCAATACACGTGTGCTGGCGACCGTCAATTCAGCTCCAACGATTCAAGACAAGTGGCTGGCGACCGTCAATTCAGCTCCGTATATATGGATGAAGCCTTTTTCCCGCGGATTTGTTGACGTCATGCCCCTTAGGGAGGGGGTGGATTTTTAATATCGGTACTTGCACTCCGAATTGGAAGTTAAAATTTACATCAAATTAATCCACTCCGCTAGCATATCTGCTGGATAAAATATGAACTCCAGGTGATCACAGATTTAGGAGATATGGATGGATTTCGCTCCTCACATTTCGCGCCTTCGTAAGCGTCCCTGACAACGTGGTCTCCTTTCAGCCAATGAGATTCAAGCTGTCCGGTTTCCAAGAAATCCAGCCTTCAATTTATTTAATTTGCCAATAAGTATTGATTATTTTTCCATGCGTGACATCTAATAAATTCATTACATCCATCCGCGTACTCATATTAATTTATTACTGAATACTTTCGTAGTTACGAAAATATCTCATCCATCATTCCTTAAGATGGTATCACTGAGTCTCCCATCAAATTTTTACTATTGGCCGGCAAGCGGTCACGTGATTTAAATCTCCACCTGCTCGAACTTAGGCTAGCGAACGTACACTCAGCCGCTGTAATTTTCCATGAGGTCATGGAATTTCCGTCCTACCAAAAATATCCCAAGGTCTTACTCATGTGGTGGGTTTTCTTTGTATGACTCTCCCCCTTCCTCTTTCTGACCAAGACTTATTTGTGGACTCTGTATTTCCTTGTACGCCAACTAATGATATTCCCTGCTGTGAAGTAGCTAAAAGTTGTCGGGTTGAGCTAATCCGTCAGGCTCCAGTCTGTCGTCCTTCCTTCGCTCTGATTTCGACATTACCTAAACGAAATATTTTCAAATACACTCCTCTGTATTTCAATAAATGTACCATATTATTTTACCGATCAAATCATGATTGATTATGGGCCTAAGTCACTCGGGTTCAATATATATATATATATATATATATATATATATATGAAGAGATTTTTTTTTTTTTGCTAGTTGCTTTACGTTGCACCGACACAGATAGGTCTTATGGCGACGATGGGACAGGAAAGGGCTAGGAGTGGGAAGGAAGCGGCCGTGGCCTTAATTAAGGTACAGCCCCAGCATTTGCCTGGCGTGAAAATGGGAAACCACGGAACATTTTCAGGGTTGCCGACAGTGGGGTTCGAACCTACTATCTCCCGAATACTGGATACTGGCCGCACTTAAGCGACTGCAGCTATCGAGCTCGGTAAGAAGGGAAATTATAGGAAAGTTTGTGTATATTCACAACTCACAATTCATAAATGACAGTTGTACCGGGTGGTACACCTCCACGCCGCTAATTCAAACTTTGCGCCAGTTGAAACTCCTCTACTGGAGGAAGTCTGAACTTTATCTACTGGGTTAATTCTCAAGTTTCTCAGAAGATGTCCCTACTTGTAAATTTTTGAAGTTTCTGAACTGGGTCGTTTTCGATGTATTTTTGTTTTGCCTGTAGTAAGAAGTGTGGACATTCTCTTCCTGATGGCACTACTGAAGAACTACAATTGTGCACCCTAGTGCGAAGTGAAAGAACTATGTTTTTGGAGAAATTTTGTGTTCATAAGTTTGTTCTTTGTTAAATTTCTTTCAGTTATTGTTTAAGTTGGCAATATTAACCCTTTCTTTCCGCCAGTTTTGAATTTAACCAATAGGGAATTTCTCTAATTAATTTCCCACCAATAATGTGTTTCTTCTTCATCTTGTGTAGGGGTTTTCGTGGTTAGCCAATAAAATTATTGTGGGAGGGTGTTCTCATTCCTGAAATGCCTCGAACTTTCCACGAGGGTATATAAACTGCTGATTTTCGGGTCTCCGCGCCACTTCAGTAACATCTATCAGTGTGTAAAGTACGTAGCAGGGGGCGGGAAGCGCCTCTTTCTTCGGGCAGCAGTTCAGCCACCAAGTAATGGCCGTTTAATAACTTATTTTCTTGCTAGCTCAGCATTTTAACTCTCGGGGCAGGTCCGAAGCCTTTCTACCATGTAACGTTTTCCCTAAAATGTAAAGACACTTAGTATCAATTGAGGTGAACTTATTTTCTCAACCGTTTCTTCCTTAATGTAATGTAAATTGTCTCCTTCTATAAGTCACCTCTCTAGTATGGGATTATCCCCTTGCAGTAACGGCCTAGTGCCAAGTAGGTTTTATATAAAGTGTATCAGGAGCGCAAGAACGCCTCCTCTCAAGTTGGTATTTTAGAGGCCATGTAATTGACCTGTTTCTTTACTTAATAGGCCTCAGTAGGTTGGGTATTTTCCCCCTGGTTTCATGTCCTTGGAGGACAACTTGAAAGTGGAGTTTGGTGTGGCCTTTGATAGGCTCGAACTTAAGAGCAGGTTGCTCTTTCTAAAATTTTGGTTTTCTGCGCGCCTCGAGGAGGCTTTACTGTGTAATTGGGAGCAAGTGCTCCTGGGCCTGATTGGGGTCTTCTGCCCCTTTGTTGAATTCTATATATCGTAAGGTTGGGCTTATAGCTCAAGAATTGTGTGTCTGGCTCTCGGAGCCCAAATCCTGTAATCACTGTAATTGTACATTTTCGAATTGTGTTTCGGCTACTGAGTACCTGTTCTATTTGTTATTTCTTAATCTTGAAAAGAAAATATAACCTTGTTAAATTTTACCTTAACTTTAATTTCGTATTTTGAGACCTGTTCACCCCCGCACCTTCTTTCACCTCTGCTAATCCACCAAACCACGGTAACAACAGTAATAATAATAATAAGAGAAATAACAGAATATTTCAAAGAAGGATTTAGAATATTCGATGTTGTTTTGGGAGCTCGTACGCACTTCTTTTGGGTTGGAACTATACAGAGTCACGTGTAAGAGTCGTAGAAACAGTTTCCAAAGTGTTCTGGAACAATGTATGTAATGCAACGTGACTGGGTGGTTCTATGCCAGAGAACTAATCGGAGAACAGTGCAGTCGTGACGTGAACTAGTGACTTGTGGTGGTGGTATATGAATCAGTGGGATTATTCGAGAAAGAATAGAAGAAACTATAAGACTTGGTAACTTGTAAACAACAGGGTTTTGACTTTCATCCCTCAGAGGAGGCTTTTCGACTGTCGGTAGTATCGCGCAGGAGAGTGAATAGTTAATTAGGGAGAACTGTTGGAGTGCTGGTAGACTTAGCATTCAGTCGCAGTACGCAGTAAAGTGATAGTAAGATAGAGGGGTATCCGGCTCTTGAACTGAGTGTGATTTGTTGCTGAACAATCACAAAGATTCTCCACACCGATTGTCAAAGTAGGTGTTGGAATATCAGCTTATAGACTAGCAGCTCAATTGTAATTGGGAGAATTCACGTCGCCGTGAAGAGTAACGAGTTCCAGGGATACCTACGCAGAAGAGGAGAAGACAAGAAGAGAAGAGTGAAGACGTCAGCTGTACAAGAATCAGCTATACTCCGTAGTTAAGTATTCAACAGCAAATATATGTATTACTAGCTGTAGTACCCGGCGTTGCCCGGATAGTTTTTGAATGTTTACCTTTAATATTTGTATTACCAGTGTGAAGTGAATGCTTATAGAATTATTTTTGAGATGTTGATTTTTCGACTTATCATGTAGTTTTATAGAGTTATTTAGATGTATCTGACTTCAAGTTTTAGATTATTTAATTATCGAGTAAACACTAATCTCGGTCATTTTATACTACTTACTTTTAAGCCCTTCTCAGCTCCTGCCTCGATTGAGGCTGAATGTGGACTTAAACGCTATCCACAGCGTCAGAGTTCGTATCAGCGACACATAAACAATGGATTTCGACGTTAATATTGGTTATTTTCCTTATTTTTGCACGTCAGCCCCTCTCATTCCCCAACACCAGCGGGGGCTAGATGTATCTGACCTCCACAGTAATGTTTTCTATATAGTAAGTTAAGTTTGATTGAGAGATATGCTAGAACATACACACATACATCCTTAAACTCTGTCCCTTTGGACGTTTTCAATTTTTTGCCAGTTCTCATCCGCCTGCCGAGTAGGACTGAGCTTTATCTTAAACGGCATCCAGAGTGTCACAGTTCATTTCAGCGACCCCGAAAACTATGTATTAGACACAAATTTCGGTCGTTTTCGGTTAATTTTACATTTCGCCCCTACTTTAGAGGCTAGGAGTCTCTTACCCCAGACAGTAGGTCCAGCATCCATTCTCTCGGTCATTTTCGAAATTTTGTTTTTCACTTTTTCTCACCGCTATGCGAAAGGAGGCAGAAATTGGACTTCTAAAAAAAATTGGAGCGTTACTATTCATCTCAGCGACCCCGAAAAGAATGGATTCGACACTATTTTCGATTATTTCTACATCTCATCCCGTCGTAGGTGTGCTAGGGTTGTCATACCTCCACGCACTTTGTCTCCTGATAATAAGTCATAAGTGACCAAGTTTGTTTGAAATTGTTCCCGTAGTCCCGAAACGTATGGATTCAACACTAATATCGGTCATTTTCAGTCTTAATTACATTTCGTCCCATTATCTAAGGCTTCTAGATGTGTCTTTCCCCCTTAGTATTTTTTTTCAGGTAGTAGGTAATATTTGTATTAAGTTCTGCTGACAGTTATACTGGAACGTACAAAAAACATCCTTAATCTCGGTCATTTGAATATTTTCTGTTCTTGACTCCTTAATTTAAAAGTCCACTATTCATCTAAGGGACCCCAAAAACTATGGATTCGGCACTATTTTCGTTTATTTTTATATATGACCCCCTTTCCCCCGCCCCTAATGGTTCCTGGGGTGTCTTACTCCCCACGTGGTTTGTCTCCTGATACTAAAAATTCGGAGTGTCGCTATTCACTTTGGCGACTCTGAAAACTATATATTCGACACTATTTTCGATTACATGTATACATCACTTCCACCTCGCCCCCACCCCAAAGGGTATGAAATTGGACTTTAGAAAAATTGGAGTGTCACTATTCATCTCAGCAACCCCGAAAAGTATGTATTCGACACTACTTTGATGATTTTTATATCTCAAGCCCGCCCCTACCCCTAAGGGTTCCTGGGGTGTCCTATCCCCACGTGGTTTGTCTCCCGATATTAAAATTCCGGAGTGTTACTATTCACCTCGGTGACCCCGAAAACTGTATATTTGACACTAAATAGATTACTTTTATATCTCACCCCCCCCCTTGCTCCCCGCCCCAAAGGGGGATGAACTTGGAGTTAAAAAAATCCCGGGGTGTCACTATTCACCTAAGCGACCCCGAAAGTATGCATTCGACACTACTTTCGATTATTTCTATATCTCACCCCTTCGCCCCCCCGCCCCAATGGGTTCCTGGGGTGCCCTACCCCCACGTGGTTTGTCTTCTGATAGTAAAAATCCGGAGTGTCAGTATTCATCTCAGCGACCCCGAAGAGTACTCGACATTCTTTTCGATTATTTTTATATATCACTCCCCCCTTGTCCCCCACCCTAAAGGGGGCTGAACTTGGAATTTAAAAATTCCCGAGATGTCACTATTTACCTAAGCGACCACGAAAAGTATGGACTCGACACTATTTTCGATTATGTGTATATATCACTCCCCTCTCGCCCCCACCCCTAAGGGGGCTGAACTTGGACTTTAAAAAAAATCCGAGTGTCACCATTCATCTCAGCGACCAGAAAAGTATGGATTAGACACTATTTTCGTTATTTTTATATGTGACCCCCTCGCCCCCCGCCACTAAGGGTTTCTGGGGTGTCTTACCTCCACGTGTTTTTTCTCCTGATAATAAAAATCCGGAGTGTCGCTATTCACTTTGGCGACCCCGAAAACTATGTATTCGACACTATTTTCCATTATTTGTATATATATCACTCCCTCCTCGCCCCCACCCCAAAGGGGCTGAACTTGGACTTTTAAAAAATTCGGAGTGTAAGTATTCATCTCAGCGACCCCGAAAAGTATGGATTCGACACTATTTTCGTTTATTTTTATATATGACCCCCTCGTCCCCACCCCTAAGGGTTACTGGGTTGTCTTACCCCAACGTGGTTTGTCTCCTGATACTGAAAATCCGGAGTGTCGCTATTCACTTTGGCGACCCCGAAAACTATGTATTCGACATTATTTTCGATTATTTATATATATCACGCCCCCCTCGCCCCCACCCCAAAGGGGGATGAACTTGGACTTTAAAAAAAATCGGAGTGTCGCTATTCATCTCAGCGACCCCGAAAAGTATGGATTCGGCACTATTTTCGTTTTTATTTATGACCCCCTCGCCCCCCCCCCGCCCCTAGGGGTGTTTGGGATGTCTTACCCCCACGCGGTTTGTCTCCTGATACCAAGTCATAAGTGCATCAAATTTGGTTGAAATCGCTCCAATGGTTTGGGAGGAGATGTGGTACAAACCCACCCACATACATACAGTGACTTTTATGTGTCTAGGGGTGAACCGCGCTATACAATAAGCGGGCGCGGCAATAAACGAAACGTACAAATATGTTGATTGCTTAGATTGTATAGATAGATAGATAGATAGATAGATAGATAGATAAGTATTCTTGTGTATACTAGAAACAAGACTTAACGACTTTCACAGAGACCTGAAGTCGAGAAGGGTAATTGGTGTCAGATTTTGTGTTGTATGTATTATTGTATATATCATTGTGTGAATATTCTGGGTTTTTAGAATATAATTATTAATCAACTTGCCAATCTGATAATATGCTCCCAGAACTCCGAACCCAAGACCTCAGCCTGTTGTACATCCCTTAGGGTTACGACAGATTCCTTCCCACTCTTAGCCCTTTCCTATCCCATCGTCGCCATAAGACGTATCTGTGTCGGTGCGACATAAAGCAAGTTGCAAAAATATAATTTGTTATTGTTTGTTTCGGAGAGGGTGATGCTAACCCAGTTTATTTTGAATGAATTTCTCGACCATCTTGGTCATTGTTATACTTTAATATTAGGAATTCGGCATGTTGTTATGATAAATACCGAGATATGAAAGTGCCAATGTTTTTAAATATGTGATTTGCATATGATAATACCATAATGCCTAGAATTTGCCGGTTGTTTTATATGGATTAAATTATCGGGATTAAAATACGCCATAAATATTTTTGAACTTTAATGGGATAAATTACTGAGAACACTGTGAGTCACAAATGATATACTATAAATTTGACTGAGTTCCAAATAATGTGTTAATTAAATTTTAATTAATTATTGCTAAATAATTGTCTAAACTTATTGCTAAAATCGCGGTTGTATTGAATTAAATAATTGTCTGTTACATTGTGCGAATTTTGGTTTGGGAGCACGTAATATTTACGTATCCCAGATTGTTAAAATTTAGGGGAATATAAATTCACACCCCGATATTCATTCGTGGAGACTAACCTCAGAGAACTAATCAAGTGTAAATAGGGAAATTAGGAATAACGATCAGTTAATGAATAAATGGGCCCATACCACGTCGTCGACAATCGGTCGTTAACTGTGGGAATGCTAATTGAGTAATATTACCCTGATGTATGAGGCTAGAGAGATGTCGGTATCAGGGGTATTAACGAGGAATCTACGATGAAATATATAGTTCATCTACGAGAAACGCAGAGATTGTTAGTGTTCGGGTAATAGAAAATGGAACTAACAGCCCGTGGGACGTAGGGAGATTTAAGACTGAGTTACGGAGAGTATAGGGATCGCACCCCGTTACAATACGTACGAGAAGGACAATCTGCATGTTAGTTAATTGAAGTTTTACGACCCTAGATATCAGAAAGTTTGATGCCCACACGAATAAATGTATGGCGGAATGATAAATCATGACAGATGATACGAAAGTAAATGGGACCTATAATAACAATAATAAATATTGTTTACCAGTAATATTGGCCATACTGAACTTCGACATGATAAACAGGTTAATGTTAAACCTAAGAATAATATCTAACACCGGTAGTAGTAATCGTAATGTTGTTGATTTGACGATCGTAATAATAATAATAATAATAATAATAATAATAATAATAATCGTTAAATATTGATTACCAGTAATCATGAATATTATATTGAAGTGTTGACGATCGTTAGCAAATAATAACCAAATAACAAACAATAATATTAATTATAATAGTAATAACATAGCATATGGAAAGAGGAAGTGAGTGCTCTCTCGTAGTTAATAGGCGGTGGCGGCAGACTGCGCTAGTGTTTCTAGGGGTGAACCGCGCTATTCGCGTTAATACAATAAGCGGGCGCGGCAATAAACAAAACGTACAAGTGTGTTGACTGCTTAGATTGTGCTCGCACCCTTCGTAGTGAACAGGCACCTGAGCTTCCACTGGCAACATTTAGCTTCATTAAATTCATGGCACTTGACATATCTTCTGTGTATCTATAAAAGTTGTAATTCACCCCTTCACCTTTATACAGCAAAACAACGTTACCGTGGAAATAATTGCCTATGCACTTCAAAATATTCACGGAATCAGAAAATGCCCACACTCGCCTTTGTTCTGCTGGGTTTTCAATGGAGCATTTCATTTTATCATTCTTCCCTGAAATTCTCAAATTCATCCACGCCTTTCTTATTATTCTGACTTCAATCGCACGCAAAACCAATTACTTTCACCCCAGTTTGTTCCAATTGAATTATGACCTGAATTATTATTTTTAACAACAGCTGTCCAGAAGTCGCATTCTTGCTAGCACACAAGTAGAGGGGCTGGGCGAGTTCTAAACTCCTCCTCAGCATTTTTGTGTTGATTCAGCACTCGCGGTCATTGACAACATCACGTCACGGCCACGTGGTCTTGTTTGTAAACAAAAGCATGTGCTCGTGACAGACCCTAACCTCACTTTTTGAACAAGAGAACATCGCTAACCTCAATGCTGCCATCTTGACAGGACCTAACCTTACTTTTTTGTGAACAAGTGAACGTGGCTAACCTCACTGCTGCCAACTTGACAGGTCCCAACCACGTGCACTTGTTTTGGCGCGGAATTTTGAATTAGTATTCATGGTTAACCTCACTGGTGTCATCTTGTCAGGACCTAACCCCGTGCCTTTGACAGGTGTGAGGCGCGGAATTGGAAAAAGTGAGCGAGGCTAACCTCACAGACGGGACTTACCGCGAGGGGCGCACAAGAGTGCAGACTAACCTCAGAGAGGCGCACAAGAGTGCAGGCTAACCTCAGAGAGGCGCACAAGAGTGCAGGCTAACCTCAGAGAAATGTTTTGCTTTGTTGAATTCAGCTTCCTTTACAGAAAAGGGGGATGGGTGAGTGAGTCCTCTACAAAAATATTGCCCCGGCTAAGATGCAAGGGCACGGCCTCCTCTCGAGGTGACGAGTGTAACTGCGAATAGCATTTGTATTTATACTATCGTTGAGCGGGTGAGGGTGCGCAGATCCGCATGCAGTGCGAGCACATTGAGAGGCGATTGTTGCGCACTCTGGTGAAAGAAAATATAAACTCATCTCGAAATTTTTTGAACTGTCGATGTGTGCACATTGACTGGTGATAGTGGCGCACTCTGGTAAAAGAAAATATAAACAAATCTCGATTTGTTTTCGATTGTCGATGCGCGTGCATCAGCTGATAATAGTTGCGCTCTGTGGTAAAAGAGAATGTAAGCTCATCTCGTAATCTTTTGAATGTCGATGCGCGCGCAACTTGACGAGACTTAGCCATATATCTAATGCTTTTAACAGGTATGTGCAGCGGAATCTTGAATATGAGAACGACACTACCCTTACTGTTGTCATCTTAACGGGACTTAGCCACGTGCTTTTGGAGTGAAATTCCGAACAAGTGAACGTGGTTAACCTGACAGCCGCCATCTTGACAGGTCCTAACCACGTGTACTTGTTTGGCGCGGATTTTGAAAAAGTGTGCGTGGCAAACCTCACAGCTGTCATCTTGACGGGTCTTAGCCACGTGTCTTGGAAGGACACTAGTTTAAAGGCTAGCTGCCCTTCTCGACATGTCCCCCCCGTTACCATCATGGAGGTGCCTAAGAACATAGTTTTATGGCTAGGTGCACTTCTTGACATACCCCAGAACGAACGATAACCTCACTGCTGTTATTTTGACAAGAATAAGCCACGTTCCTCCTCCCTCCTCCACCTGCTCCTCCTCCTCCTGACAGTTTTACCGTTATATGATACAGTTTTACGGATAGATGCCCTCCTGCGCTAGATGGCCCTCTCCCTCTACTCTTTATGGAGGAAGCTTATCTACACCGTCGCTAAGGCTTTACATCTCCATCCGACGCGTGACTTCCTTGCCTGAACAGGATGAAACATGTTAATCTGTACGGGTTTAATCTTGTCACAGTGGATCGGAAAAAAGGCATTGTGCTGTGCCCTCTACTAAGTGCATCCATTTTCTCGTGTTTTGGAACATATATAGCCTGTTGTTATCTTACAGTAGAGATTTGAATAGTCAGCAAACATTCCCACGGTGTTCCAAACACAAAAAATTACGTAGATTATCTTGCATGGAATCGAACACTGAAATTCTCTGATGTGTAAGATGACAACATACTATACATGATAACAAGCAGACTTCTTATTTTCGCATGTTCACCGCGCATACACAACAAACTCTATCGTAAAACCGAACACACACACGCAAAACAAGGAACTGAGCGATACATAAGTAAAGCATTACGTCGCCATCCGACGCGTGACCTCCCCTCTTGAGTAAGACAAAATATGTTGTTAATCAATCTTGTTACAGAGGCTACCAAGAGCAATAATTTTTTTGTGTTTAGTACATATATAGCCTGTTATCTTACAGTAAAAATTTGAATACTCAGCATATATTCCCATCGTGTTCTGAATAGAAAAAAACGTTACCTTGATAATAAATATATGATAAGAGGAGGGTGCGGTATCTTGTTGATAAAAAACAACAAAAATTGTCACGCAGGCAGATGATGATTGCACGGAATAAAACTACCTCTGTCTCGCCTTATTTCGCGAGTATGACATCAACTTTATGACGCAAACACAATAGTTACCGTAACAGAATAAAAAATCCTCTGCCTGTCGTAAGAGGCTAAAAGGGGCCCCATGTTCTCTGAAGTTTGGAGCGGTGTTGGCGACTATGGGCGCCTCAGCTGAGTCCTGGCATTAATTCCACTTACTTGTGCCAGGCTCCTCACTTTCATCTACCTTATCTGGCCTCTCCTGGTCAACTCTTGTTCCTTTCCGACCCCGACGGTATTACGTATGGAGACCTAGGGATTCTTTCATTTTCACGCCCTTCGTGTCCCTTGTCTTCCTTTGGCTGATACCTTCATTTTTCGAAGTGTTGGACCCCTTCCATTTTCTTTCTGATTAGTGACATATAGAGGATGGTTGCCTAGTTGTAATTCCTCTTAAAACAATAATCACCACCACCACGCCATGGGCTCTGAACTCTGGAGGGTGGGTTGGCGACCACGGGTCCCTGAGGTGAGTCCTGGCATTGCTTCCACTTACTTGTGCCAGGCTCTTCACTTTTATCTATCCTATCCGACCTCCCTTGGTCAGCTCTTGTTCTTTTCAGACCCCGACGGTATTACGTATGGAGACCTAGGGATTCTTTCATTTTCACGCCCTTCGTGGCCCTTGTCTTCCTTTGGCTGATACCTTCATTTTTCGAAGTGTTGGACCCCTTCCATTTTCTTTCTGATTAGTGACATATAGAGGATGGTTGCCTAGTTGTACTTCCTCTTAAAACAATAATCACCACCACCACGCCATGGGCTCTGAACTCTGGAGGGTGGGTTGGCGACCACGGGGCCCTGAGCTGAGTCCTGGCATTGCTTCCACTTACTTGTGCCAGGCTCTTCACTTTCATCTGTCCTATCCGACCTCCCTTGGTCAGCTCTTGTTCTTTTCAGACCCCGACGGTATTACGTATGGAGGCCTGGGGAGTCTTTCATTTTCACGCCCTTCGTGGCCCTTGTCTTCCTTTGGCCGATATCTTAATTTTTCGAAGTGTCGGATCCCTTCCATTCTTTCTCTCTGATTAGTGTTATAGAGGATGATTGCCCAGTTGTACTTCCTCTTAAAACAATAATCACCAACAAACCTGAGAGCCCCTGGAGGCCTTTTTTTGTCGCCTCTTATGAGAGGCAGGGTATGCCGTGGTAGTTATACGACCGCCCCCACCCAGAGGGGGTGAGAATAATGGAAATATAGTTGAAAGTTGGTTGGAAGTGGATCAAATTGGCTTTAGAAGAAATGTACGAATACGTGGGGGATTCCATAGAAAAATGTGCTGTTGCACTCAGAGAAGCAGATTTATCAATTCGTCAGACTGCGAAACAATGGAGCGTTCTATAATGGGAGTGTAATACACCCTCCACCGCCAGATGACAACAGGGCAACCTCGTAAAAATGAAAAAAAATACCTTTTGCGACAGTAAAAAGAAGGCTATTGAAGTCGTCTTGAAAGGTTGCAAGGAAATTCCTTCGGAAGCAGGTAAATAAAAAGAAGGAACTCGAATGGACTAGAAAACATTGGACATATGCAGAGTGGAAGGAAGGGTTATTCACAGAGAAATCGAAGTTGGAGATTTTTGGAACCAGAAGGAGGATATTTGTTCGCCGATGTGAAGGAGAAAGGATGGTCTAGCAATAGCTCTACCTACAGTTAAACACGGTGGGGTTTCTGTTATGGTTTGGGTGTATTTTGCAGGAGATAGAATTGGAGACACTGCGAAAATAGACGGATTGTATAGATCAGAAGCTCTATCACCGCATATTTCAGTATCATACAATACCATGTGAATTGCGCTTAATACGGAAGGGGTTCGCCTTACAACAGGATAATGACCATAAATATCGGCTGCGGTCTGTAAGAGATACGTTGCATCGAAGGAAAAGCAGAAAATACTGAAAGATATGGTCTGGTCGTCCCAAAGCCTGGGTTGTAATCCCTTTGAATTGGTCTGGGTTGAAGTGGACAGACGTGTCAGGGAAGTTCCTATATTCGACAAGGAACACCTTTGGAACGTTGTTAAGGATGTGTGGAGTCATACAGACTCAAAATACCTACAAAAACTGATTGACTGCTTGCCTCGAGTTTGAGGGGCTGTCATTAAATACTTTGATGAAAGTAAAATACAATTATTCTGTTTGTGTTACATATGATTAAGTTTATGTAATTATATTTTTGGAGAAATAAATTTTGTTTGTGTTCATATCTGATATAAGTATCCGGAACCCGGTGGCGCCTGGACGAGGCCTACTTCGGTGAGCGACGTCACCGCGCGGTGCGGGTTGCTGGCTATGAGCGTGCTCGTAACCTCACATGACCTTACGCTACGTGCCCAGGCTTAACCTTACAGACCTCGAGTTCCACCGAAGGCCTAAGGGCGTTAACATACAGAGCGTACTTCGAAGCCTTAGAGTATTAGCTTAACCTAACAGATTTCAAGTTCCATAACCGGGTTAAATGCAGGCCTGACGTTTCGTTGACCACTTGTTAACCTATTCTAACCTCCCAGAACTCGGAGCTGAACTTGGAACAAGATGGCGGCCATAAGGCTGAATACGTAGGCTTTATTCATAGGAGCGTAACATAGGAATGTAACTTAAAGGAGCTTGGAGCTGAACTTGGAACAAGATGGTGGCTGTGCTGACGCGTAACGCGCTGATCGTTTTTAGTGCCTGGAACACTCAGTTTTTAATTTGAATTTTAGAGCTTACAAATATGAACGCTAGAGACTTACAGTACTTTACAGTATTGTTGATATTATCCGGAGACTAAACCCTCGTGTTCAGAACCGAGAATTGTTTTGCGCTACTTCCCGGGTACCTAACAAGAGAGGTTAAGATATATACTGACGACATTTTCAAGACATGTAACTGAAACATCGATAGTACTTACCTGTACCACGTTGTAAAAAAATTATACTGGAGAGTTTTGCATATGTTCATTGATGAAAGTAGATTTCGTTATTAGGAGTGGCGAATAAAGGGATAGGCTTGATGAAATAAATAATTTTTTGTTTATCATATATGAGATAGAGCTTAAGAGTACATAGCTTTAAAATGCATTGCTAAAGTCACGCATACACAGTCTACAGTCCTTAATGATTGGATTTAATCTATCCCAAACGTTACTACCGTTTTTACCTCGATTCTTGTAGTGTTCCTGGCGTCGTCTGTATGCGGCTACTCCTAATGGCACCTTAAAATGGAAAATTAGCACTCCCCAAGCGGAATGTATATTGTTAGCAGCGTACGTTGATAGAAAACCAGATGGTAAACGAATAATCAAATGCTGCTGCATGCAGCGTAAGCGTTTATATTTATAAAAAGCTGCAATAGCCTTAATTACTAG
The DNA here is from genome assembly GCF_040414725.1 of Anabrus simplex. NCBI lineage: Eukaryota > Metazoa > Arthropoda > Insecta > Orthoptera > Tettigoniidae > Anabrus > Anabrus simplex. The sequence continues at coordinate 83,018,874 of NC_090276.1, read as the reverse complement.
CGTATCATTAGATCTAATGCAAGATTTGCACAAAAAAGTTTTTCTTACTTCATCGTCTCTGCTTTCTTCCTTCCTACCCATGATCCTCGATGTAGAAGTACACACACACTAATAAAAATATAGCAAAAACATTATTTTTATAGTCTTGTGACGATATTCGATAGTGAATTTTCAGTAACATCAGTCATGTGAATAATAAGACAATAGGCTGTAGAGTTAGCAGGAATATTTCAGATGTCTCAAATTCTAGACGATTATCAAGACGAAGTTCTGTTTTAGACGCTTCATGATAAGAGCAGTCTATAACAACAATTGGTGCTTTATTCTTGAATTCTTCAGGAGAAAATAGCGGGTGATCCTTTTTTTTTGTAAAATGATGATTGAAATTTGCAAAACATATCATAGAGCAAGCCAAATTTATTCTTCTAGAGATTAATATCCATTTATCGTAGGAATAAGTAACTACGTTGATGTATTGTCTGATATTTCTTAATTCGCACTGAGCAAACTCTGAGCTATCTTTTTATGGATGAATTTACGAACCTTTAGCATCCATAAAAAATGTACAGATATTTTTCAGTGAAACGTGGTGGTCACACGGGATTTGAATCGCGGTATCCATCATTGTGTCTGACTTGCGTGTATTCAAGCTCACGCGTATTTTTTTATTGCTGAGATATCATGCTACTTCCGTTCGCCAGCTAGAGCGGAAACTCGCAGTACTGCGTCTATTTCGTCTTACAACTTGGAGGAGACAACATGTGTACATATAATTTATGATCTTTCATCCCCCTATTTTTTTAAACATGTAAGTATGTAGTATCTCGGAACATTCTTATCCGTGTGTGTGTGTGTGTGTTTCGAGAAAAAAAGAGTAACGTGTATCAGTGTTCTAGTCGTGCTGCAATTACTAAGCGAGTGACCCGAGCGAGTTGGCTACGCAGTGTGCTTTCTTGATTTTCGTATGACATATATCAGTGTATTTGCAATTACTAAGCGTCTTAGCAGTGCGATGAACGAGTTAGCTACGCGGTATAGATTTTTTATTTTCGTACTAAGCAAATCATTTGAAGTGTTGCCGAGTTAGCTATGCGATATGTGCACAGTGTTTTTTTTTATTTTCATACTAGGCAAGTGATAGGCGAGATAGCTATACGATATGTGCACAGTGTGTGTTTTTGATTTTTACACTAGGTAAATCATTGAAGTTGTATTTTTGCTCTGAACACATCAAACAATGTTCTTACAGTGTTCGATTCTAGTCTTGCTATGTTTCAATCTAATTTTCTTAGAACAAAGGTATCCCCTAACATGTTGTATCGGATCACATGTTAAGGTTAACGACATCGAGTGCAGTGTTCGATTCTAGTCTTGTTATATTTCAATCTAATTTTCTTAGAACAAAGGTATCCCCTAACATGTTGTACAGTGTTCGGTTCTACTTGTTTAGTGATCTGAACACATCAATCAATGTTCTGATCACATGTTGTATCGAGTGCAGTGTTCAATTCTAGTCTTGTTATGTTTCAATCTGATCTTCTTAGAACAAAGTATCCCCTAACATGTTGTACAGTGTTCGGTTCTAGTCTTGTTATGTTTCAATCAAATTTTCTTAGAACAAATGTACCCCCTGACATGTTGTACAGTGTTCGGCTCTACTTGTTTAGTGATCTGAACACATCGATCAATGTTCTGATCACATGTTAAGGTTAACGACATCGAGTGTAGTGTTCGATTCTAGTCTTGTTATTTTGCAATCTAAGTGTCGTATAATCTCCTTCAAGATAGTAGATGAGAGGTTAGGTTAGCGAATGCACTAATGTTTAATGATGATAGCTAACAAAATTTCAAATTATCCGTCACCACAATTCAAAGGGGTAGCAGCACGGTGCTCTGTTGATTAAAGTTGGCATCTAGATAGAATTTCAAATTGCCGTCACCACATGTTAAATGTATGTAGCTAGAGATAGCAGCACGATGCTCTGTTGAATAAAGATGGTGGATGATAGCTAACGGAAGTTTTTTTCAAATTATCCGCCACCACATGTTAAATGTATGTAGCTAAAGATAGCAGTACGAAGCTTTGTTGATTAAAGATGACGGATGACAAGTAACAGAACTTTTCAAATTGCCCGCTACTACAGAGAGCAGCACGGCGCTCTGTAGATTAAAGATGGTGGATGACAGCTGACGAAATTACCCGCATGATAGCAGCACAGTGCTCTATTGATTAAAGATGGCGGATGATAGCTGTCAAAAAAGCACGTGGCTTTGTTTACTAAACAAGAGCACGTGGAATTTGCCGCCACCACATTTCAAAGGTATCTAGCTAAAGATGGCAGCACGGTGCTCTCTTGATTAAAGATGGCGGATGACAGCTGTCAAAAAGCACGTAGAATTTGCCACCGGCATAAAGAGGGCAGCACGGTGCTCTCTGGTGGTTGACAGCTATCAGAAAAGCACATGGGTTTGTTTCCAAACAAGAGCGTGTAGAATTTACCACCACCACCACATAGAGGGCAGCACGGTGCTCTCTAGATTAAAGATGGCGGATGATAGCTGACAAAAAAGCGCATAGGTTTGTTTCCAAACAGGAGCATAAAGAATTTTTTCAAATTGCCGCCACTACATTTCAAAGGTATCTAGCTAAAGAGTGCAGCACTGAGGTTTGCGATGCAAGATGGCGGATGACAGCTGTGACGTACCACATTTCAACTAAAGAGGGCAGCACGGTGCTCTCTGGATTAAAGATGGCGGTTGACAGCTGCACGTGGCTTTGTTTCCAAACAAGAGCACGTGGAATTTGCTGCCACTACATTTCAGCTAAAGAGTGCAGCACTGAGGTTTGCGATGCAAGATGGCGGATGACAGCTGTGACGTACCACTTTTCAAAGGTAAGTAGCTAAAGAGGGCAGCACGGTGCTCTATGGATTAAAGATGGCGGATGACAGCTGCACGTGGCTTTGTTTCCAAACAAGAGCATAAAGAATTTGCCGCCACTACATTTCAAAGGTATCTAGCTAAAGAGTGCAGCACTGAGGTTTGCGATGCAAGATGGCGGATGACAGCTGTGACGTACCACATTTAAAAGGTAAGTAGCTAAAGAGGGCAGCACGGTGCTCTCTGGATTAAAGATGGCGGATGACAGCTGTCAAAAAAGCACGTGGCTTTGTTTCCAAACAAGAGCATAAAGAATTTTTCAAATCACCACCACTACATTTCAAAGGTATCTAGCTAAAGAGTGCAGCACTGAGGTTTCGGATGCAAGATGGCGGATGACAGCTGTGACGTACCACATTTCAAAGGTAAGTAGCTAAAGAGGGCAGCACTATGCTCTATGGATTAAAGATGGCGGATGACAGCTGCACGTGGATTTGTTTATCTCACGCTAGTGAGGTTAAGTTGGTACTACTGAGGTTTAGGCCCGTCAAGATGGCAGTACTGAGGTTAGCGATGCGTTGTTGTCGATGACAGCTGTCAAAAAGCACGTGGCTTTGTTTACCACGCGCTAGTTAGGTTAAGTTGGTACTACTGAGGTTTAGGCCCGTCAAGATGGCAGTACTGAGGTTAGCGATGCGTTGTTGTCTGTCAAAAAGCACGTGGTTGTCAAAAAAACACGTGGATTTGTTTACCAATTCAAATCTCGCGCTAGTTAGGTTAAGTTGGCACTACTGAGGTTTAGGCCCGTCAAGATGGCAGTACTGAGGTTAGCGATGCGTTGTTGTCGATGACAGCTGTCAAAAAGCACGTGGCTTTGTTTACAAATTCAAATTTCCCGCGGGTGGTTGAGGAGGCCTCTGGCTGTGGTGGTGGTGGTGGAGGTGGCCTCTGGGAGCCCGGTGGCGGTGGCGGCGCCAGAACTGTCCAATTATACTACTGACATACTCATCGTAGTAGAATTTGTTTCTGCCATCTCGCACGTTAGAAATGTTTTTGTAACTTTCGAATGTTACTAGCCCAAGACTATGTAGAAGATGATTGAGTTCGAACGGTGGATTGAAGTAGACAGTTGTTTCAGCTTCTCCTCCACCTACAGTAAACGCTCTCGCAACGCTCATCATCATGTGCACACTAATGCCTTTTGTCTGCAGTCTGGGTTTTTAAAAGAACATTAGACATAATCGCCCACACATGCGTGTATTGAATTTTTACGCACGGTTTTTATTGTAAACAATGTCTGCACTGTTTCCGAAATATTGTATGAGCTCAGATGGAGAGAGTAAGTCTCCATAACTCTCGAAAAACCATACCTTAGAATTATGTTTTACGTAGGCAACGTAATAAGTTCCAGGTCCACGACTGTCGTCTCAGTTGATTACACGCCGTGAAAATCGTGAATTAATTCCTAGTTGTTTAGCATACGTAGCAACTTCTTCGTGAGTTAGAGCTCGATGTGGCAGTGCATTCAGTTGACGTTTCTGGCGATATGTCCACACCAAGCCCTTTTATGTACGGCGCTAACTTCATGTGCACACCTTTACCTCGCAATACAATTGCTTCCATCGTCTTTTTACGCGCTCACTTCCTTTCCACTGGTGCTTCGCCTCTTCTACAGCACTATTATCATCTAGCAGAGAGTCCTGCAAAAAGCGCTGGAAGAAATCGGCCTCGTTTCAGTACTGGAATAATTCCAGCACGATTGCTAAACATTGCTTTACTCTCAGGAGAAATTCTCGCTCTAGCTGCGCGTAGTGCTTTAGTAATATCTAGTGACGAAGCGATTGGTCTGGATAGCTTATTCCGGTTAGTGACAAAATCATTGGCATTTGATCGAGGAAAGGGGATCTGGGGGCGTTATTCATGTGGTATGCTTGTGTTTTCAACGTTATTTTACACTTTATCTCCACATGCGTACAGTTTTTTCTGGTCAAGTGGTAATAGCAGGTTACCTCATTCAGTGGCTATGTTTGTCTTAAAATCTCAGTCCAGGGGAAGAGCAGAATGAAACAAATTTTCTTAAGTATGTTATATATAAAATAAAATTCGTAAAAGACCTGGACAAAGTAGTAAACTTGATTTTAGATGTAACTATTTTTGACTATAAAGGTGGAGACAGTTGGAATGGCATTTGGTAGTTAAAAATGGCTTCAGGTGCTGATATATTTATAAGTAGTGTAACATCAGCATTTTACCAGTGAAAGGCATATCATATGTTCAGTTACATTGTTTAATCAAAAAGGTAATTTAAGGGCTTGAATATCTGGATTTCAAAGTTATCATTGTTATTACTGATAGCGATGCCATTAATATAAAAGCAATGTCTCAATTTTGATCACCACAATCTTGCCAGATATTGTAGCCACATTCTGCCGACAGTACTAGACCATTATTTTATGTAATTGACCCTGTACACTTGCTGAAAAGTATAATAAATAACTGGCTAAACCAAAATAATGATGAAAAATCCATGTATTTCCCTGACTTTGTGAGAAATGCAAGTAGGTTTCAAATAGCTTCTCTGTCAGCATTGAGAAAACTTGTTCATTATGAAGGCAGTAGTTTTCTGAAGTGCAGCTGTTCTTTAATGCTCAAATCACTTTACCCCTCAAATTTAGGAAGACAGAATGTTAATCTATTTTTAAAAGTTTTAAATAATTTTGTTATTGAGGCCCGTTTGGAACTTCGTTCTGAATATCAAACTCCACAGGAAATGCTGCCTTCATCAAGATCATTTGTACATGGTGGAGTATCATGAATGTTAAGTCTAAGTAGAAGGGTGCTCGTCTGAATGATGTCTCTCACGAATTCTGAAGATCATGTCAAATTTGTTAATTTGAACAAGTTGCTTAACTGGCTAGGTACATGGGAGAAAATGAACTGTGATACTGGTAGGTTTTCAAAAGAACCACAAACTGCTTTGAAGCAAATAATTGTATCCTACTGTTAAAGTGAAATTGTCTCAGTTATATCCTACCAGGAAAATTTCAGACAGATCAATTAAAGCAGATTTAGCTTATATAGTCAGCTATCGGGAGGACAGTATCATGTTTCACTTCGGTAAATTTATGAGACTGATAGAAATTGAGAATGCAGTCAACTGTTAGTTTCTTCTTGCAAACAAAGACTGGACCTTTGAACATGACGGATACTGACTTCACTTTAGTAAAAGAAAATTTAGAATTGTGTAATGATTTTCCGGTCATCATTGATGGTGCTGATATCCATTAAGCCAAAGAGAAGATATCTGTAACTGTGTATGTTGGAGGTTATACAGTTTATTCTGTTTTGAAGAAACTAAGTTGTGTTGATTGTAGATCTGTATTTAAAATTGACAAAGACTGCAATGAAGCAGATGATGATGCCATGTGATTTACAATGAACCTCAATAGAGGTCAACTATTGATTCCTTCCTCAGTGGTAGTGCACATTGTTATGTATGCTTTTAATGCTGTTTCTAAACTGTCTTTTGATTTTAACATAAGGCCTAGGAAGGCTCCCCCTATGGGTGGGGGCGGTAGAATAACACCCATGGTATCCCCTGCCTGTCGTAAGAGGCGACTAAAAGGGGCCCCAGGGGCTCTGAACTTTTGAGCGTGGGTTGGCGACCACGGTGCCCTAAGCTGAGTCCTTCCCCTCATATCATTTATATATATAAGAAAACATAAAGGTCCGATAACACTGCCCTGAGGAATTCCCCTCTTAATAATTACAGGGTCAGATAAAGCTTCACCTGGGAGATCTGTTTTCTAGAAATATAGCACTTAATGCCCGAGTCCGATAGTGCGAGTGTAAACTGTGCATTCGGACTTATTTCAGTGTGAAATACAAATCATTAATGATAATTAATAGTCCTACAATTCGCTGTATATTGCCAATTGAACTTTCCCGTATTTCAACATTTACTTTTAAAACACCGGAAATCTTGGCGAAGTTTCGTAATATCACACTACGTAGAACGTCATATCCAGCGAGGGATTGTTCGTTGTGTCTATGAGGGACATTCGTGGTATCCAGCGAGGGATTGTTCGTGGTGTCTATGAGGGACATTCGTGGTATCCAGCGTGGGATTGTTCGTGGTGTCTATGAGGGACATTCGTGGTATCCAGCGAGGGATTGTTCGTGGTGTCTATGAGGGACATTCGTGGTATCCAGCGAGGGATTGTTCGTTGTGTCTATGAGGGACATTCGTGGTATCCAGCGAGGGATTGTTCGTGGTGTCTATGAGGGACATTCGTGGTATCCAGCGAGGGATTGTTCGTGGTGTCTATGAGGGACATTCGTGGTATCCAGCGAGGGATTGAATGTGGTCTCTATAAGGGACATTCGTGGTATCCAGCGTGGGATTGTTCGTGGTGTCTATGGGGGACATTCGTGGTATCCAGCGAGGGATTAATCGTGGTATCTACGAGGGATTGAATGTGGTGTCGTCGTGGGATGGAACGTGGTACGCCGCAGGTCATGAGTTCGAGTTCAGACTGTTCGCTGCAGAAGCTCCAGTCACCAAGCTGCAGAGCTGTACTTAGTCCATTCTTATGAGCAGAACACAGGTGATATAAGTGTATTTTACCTTTTCTTAAGTGAGTAACTACACTTAGACAATAACTGACCTTTCAACAATGCACTCAATCATTCAAAAGTGCTACGTTGATGAAATGAAAAGTGTTTCGTAATTTTTAATAATGTGCATTCTGCTTGTAGAAACTGTAGGAGACTTCAAGTCATATTTCAATGAACTTTAGATTTCTCTTCGAAGTCGTGTAAACTGACACTATTCCACAATAATTTGATGAACTGTAGGATTTCTTCAGCAAGTCATTGAAAATATCTTGAACTATAGGATTGTTAAAGCAAGTGTCAGTTAATATTTGGTTTAATAATTCTAGAAAGACTTTAGGTTTCCACCTCAAGTGATGGACTTAATTTGCAATTTAAAATTATTGGTAAATCAACAAGTGGTTGAATGAAGTTTTATGACCAGAGTGTTATTTTGAATTTGAGTTTATATGAGTGATCCTAGATGAATTTGAGGGTGTATTGAGATCTTGGAAAACTGATATTTACTCTGAACATTATCAACATCGAGGATTATAACAGCGCATATATTTAAGTTACGTAATTGCATTCTGAAAAGATCAAGTGAAAAATTAATTTTGATGAAGAAGAGGCGGGTTGACTTGCTTTAGATTGTCAATAAATATCGTCAAAAATGTTAATTACCATCTCTTATTCGCCCTGCGAAATCATCCTTCTCTGTACCGACTCCAATCGTAACCGCACACTACCTGAGATCCTTCCCATGCTCTGGTCCCATAACTATTTCCCGGTACAATACAATATTAACATTAAAATATTTGCATTATATCACTGATTGTATAAATTCAGTGATTTTCTTCTGAATTTTCTTGGTGCAGCGCTGTCGCGCCACCGTTTAATCAACAATACATCAGCTGGTGTAAATTCTTGCTTTGTTCAACAAAGCGCAAAGCAATCTGAGATAATGGAACAATTTTTTGTTATTACTGAACTAAATTCTGTATACAATAATTTTATTAGAGTACTGTAATTAAAGAATGTGGTACTGTATTTTAATAAAACTTCGAAATTAATCTTACCTCCAATGCATTAAATATATCATCTGCTGTAACTTAATTCTCAGAACTGCTATTGTCACGTATAAGTCTTCTACATAATCTTCATGACGAATAACACAGTAATAATAATAATAGAGAAATAATAATTCGTGCTTGTTCAAGAAAATGTGTATCATTGAATCAAATAGAGGGTATGAAACTATTTTCGTTTATGCTACACGTGCATTCTGGCATAATTCATAACATAAAAATAGGGTTTGCCAAGTAGCTCTCAGCACATATAGCAAGAGAATTACTAATATCGACGACTAAGACCGTGAGGTTAAAACAAAATATCAAAATTAATTTTGCAAGAACATTTCGGTTAAGCCGGCTTTCGTTTAAGCGAATTTATTCCCAAATCTACTGTGACATAGAGGTAACGAAGTGCCATAACCACCCCATTACACAACACAACAACACAACCATAATGGCCGTCAACGGACGTGCGTCAGCCTAAAATGGATTAAAGGACTATTCACTTTTCTCAACGACATGCCATGAAGTCATCATGCCACCACAAAATACAACCCCAGAACAAACCCACGGTACCGTAACAACATCACCCAACACAGGACTAGAACCATACCTGCTAGGTTTAAAAGGAGCTGCACTCCTCAGATTAAGGACCCTTCTTGCATAACGCAACACCACAATAACAAGTAGATCAAGTAGGAATACATGGAATCTACAACTCAAAATGGAAGTAGACAAAAGGATAGGTTAACAGAATTTTCCAGAAGAAGTATTCCAGCGACAAGTTAGGTTAATTAATCCACAAGAGAAAATTCACGAGCAGGAAAAACTTGAGACAGGCCCCACACCAGATGAATACCGTACAACCAGGTGACAGATATAACTAAGAAGAGGGTACTAGAACTCGAGGAGCCCATACAACCAGGTGCGAGAGGAGGCGACATGTTAAAGACTCGGAGTCCATGCACGAAGCAAACAGGCTACCAAATCCAACATCAATCGACAGTGCCCCACAATGACCAATAACCGCCCACATAAGGTATGCATAAGCAACACATGCCCAACCACAAACCAACGCTAATTATGAAGACAGCATTAAAATGGTAATCCGCATATAACTACATTACAACCAGCACAGGCAGCAACCGCACAGCAGAAATTGAGTCATATCGCTAGCGATAGATCATAGAACACCTACTGGTTGATATAAGCTCAACACCTAGTTAAGCTTTCACACCAATAAATACACAGCTAGACTCACAATTAGGTGAATACCAAGCTGGTTTCCGTGGGACTAGATCTTGTCCAGAACAGATACACAATCTTAAGACAGCCCTCAATTACAAAAGCCGAGGTGGACATCCCTGGGTGGTGGTCTCAGTAGATTTTCAGAAAGCTTATAACTCTATGGATAGAGACACCCTTTTCTCCATACTGTAGGAAATTGGTCTGGATGGGAAGATCATACGAGTTATTCAAACCACTCTGAGGAACACGACATCCAAGGTCAGGTTCAGAGGTGAACTATCCGAAAGCTTTCCAATCAGAACAGGAGTTAGACAGGTTGATGGTCCCCCCTGCATTCTCTTCAACTGTGTCCTGGAAAAGATCATTAGGGAATGGAGAACGATGTTACCACCGGAAACTGGACTGAAGCTTGGATACAAGAGACACAACCTCATTGTCCCATGCTTAGCCTTTGCCGAGGACCTCCTTCTACTGGCAAACAATGTAGAGGAGGCTACTTACAGAGTCTTTATAGTGTAGCTATTAAGACTGGTCTGAAGTTCAGCATCTAGAAGACTGAATTTATGAGCAATATCAAGGAGGCGCCTTCTACAATTCCTCTCTCAGACGGTACCACACGAAAAGCACCTGTAGTTAAGTACTTGGGAGAATGGATCTCTGCGAATCAGAGCGAGAACCTAGCCATAGACACACACTCCGCGATATTACCAGTAGGTTAGATACCCCGGAGGGTTAGTTCGTAGACTAACTCTGCTTTCCTGAGCTCATGTGGAAACAAAACTGCCCTCGACATCGTTGTGGTACATGAAACATGAAACAGTAAATTTAAAATATTAACCCAAATACATACACCACCTTAGCAGGAAAGTTCGAAAGGGGTTATCAGTCCTCTCGTAGTATCTATTCATCTAAGTACCTTTCCAAGAACCTCAAACTCAGACACTACAACTTGATCGTCAAACCAACTGTTCTGCATGCTTCTGAGTGCCTTGTAATGGATAGGAAGGGGGCCACTCAGAAAGCTGGAGTTAAAAGAGAGGGAGATCCTGAGGAGGATATTAGGACCACTCAGAGAGAAAGGAGGCATTTACAGAATCCGGCATAATGATGAACTGTATGAACACCAGGAGGACATCGTCTCGTCTATAAGGAAAAGGCGCCTGACCTTTTATGGACACTTGGCCCGTCTGGAATCCGAAAGACTCACCAACAGGATATACACAGTAACAGGAAGAGGCAAGGCTTCTAAGAACAAATCCCCTGTGGGTGGGGGCGGTAGAATAACACCTACGGTATCCCGTGCCTGTCGTAAGAGGCGACTAAAAGGGGCCCCAGGGGCTCTGAACTTTTGGATCGTGGGTTGGCGACCACGGGGCCCTCAGCTGAGTCCTGGCATAGGTTCAACTTACTTGTGCCAGGCTCTTCACTTTCATCTATCCTATCCGACCTCCCTTGGTCAACTCTTGTTCTTTTCAGACCCCCACGCTATTAGGTTTGCGAGGGCTAGGGAGTCTTTCATTGTCATGCCCTTCGTGGCCCTTGTCTTCCTTTGACCGATATCTTCATTTTTCGAAGTGTCGGACCCCTTCCATTTTTTCTCTTTGATTAGTGTTATATAGAAGATGGTTGCCTAGTTGTACTTCCTCTTAAACAATTATCACCACCACCTCCATCACCACTGGGACAAACTCATGACCGACTACTGTTCCGTCAAGCCATCCGACACGGGGATTTCCCAACGTCCCTTACACGTAAGAAGACTGCAGGAACTAAGTGGACAGAGGAGAGAAAGCTGGCTCATAGTCAGCAAATGAAGCAGTATTGGAAGAAGAAGAAAGCAACAACTTTACCGAAGGGCAGATACGAGCCCAGTGGTCCTCAGTAGGCCTAAACGACAAAGAAAGAAATAATATGATCGAGCCACAAGTTACTGGAGTGGAAATAATAAGCTTTAACAATTCAGGAATAGCCACAGGCCAAAGGTTACTAAAACATCACCGTTCACATTTAATTCATAACCTCCTTAAATAATTCACAAGCATTAGATTTTAGTAAATTTAGAAGAACCGGTACTGACATCAAAATAATTTCGATTAGGCCATAAGTGAGTAGCAGAAAATAAATATACACGTACACCGCAGGTAAAGTGAACACACACCAACCACATAAAACCATGAAAAGTCAGGAGACCAGGTATCAGATAGTAACAGTGGGAAGATGAATGAATCGCCATATACTTCAATACGGTACCGCTTACGCATGAGATGGGTATGCCAAAAGATTAGGTTAAGTTATTCACAAGTTTCACAACCCTGATCATTCGGAGAAGCATCAACATGATTAGTAGCATTACTAGAGGTAGGAAAAGAGCAGCTTCCACTTTCGACAATCGATAAATTCTCCATAACCTTATTTGCCAACATGTCTAGTTTTGCGGAGATACTAGAAGCAATGATTAACAGCTTCGTACATTCCGAAAATAAATTAGGTTAAAGACTCATAGTTATTAGATCATGGACGCGAACTAGATAATGCCAAACCATAGAATTATGCCTGCTAATTTGCCTTTTAGTAGGGGGTATTTCAGCGAACTATTCCCTGATTATTTTTATACCAATTAAGGCGTCAGAAATAAAATTTAATGACGCACCAAGTTTGTAGGGTTTGACCACACGAAGATTAATAGAAACCTGGACGTGGGAGGCCAGTAAAGCAGCACACTCCGCGACATTACCAGTAGGTTAGATACCCCGGAGGGTTAGTTCGTAGACTAACTCTGCTTTCCTGAGCTCATGTGGAAACAAAACTGCCCTCGACATCGTTGTGGTACATGAAACAGGAAACAGTAAATTTAAAATATTAACCCAAATAAAAGCGCTTCTTTCACAGGAATATATTTTACAATTGATTCCTATTTTACTGTCTTCGAATCCCTAAACAATTCAACATTACACAACTACCAGGTTTTTAAAGGGACAATGCAATCAACCCACTGGTAGTTAGCACTAACAGAACAGATAACGGGTATACAAAAAAGGATACGAATGCATATAGCACACAGTTAGTTCCGAGTGCAGGTAAAACTGATGAATAAACCACGCTCTGCTACCACTTACTGTACACCAAACGCATTTAAACATCACCATCACGACAAGTGTCAGCACAATTGCTCTTACCATACCGAAATAAGTAGTACAGATCAGAGATATGGAAGCATCTGAGTACTCACCATAAATAAATCCGGTGACACCAGAGGGGTGGATAAAATAAAATCCTGGTCACTGTTTTGAATTGTTTATCCTTATTAAAACAACACCTTTTCATAAAGAATCAAAGAGGTTTTCATTAAATTAAATTAGTTATAACTTAATGAAAGGAGCATCCTCGTTGGAAATGTCAAAACAGAAAATGAAAAGCTTAGTGCCCAATCAACAAAGAAACTGATTACGGTCGACCGTTTCTAAAGAATTAATTAAGGAATTCATATAAAATTACAAACCTTCCTAAAATTCTAAATTACCTTCTCAGATCTGAGATACCGTACCCTTTACGGTTGTCATCTACCTCCTTTAAACTTTCATCCTTCAATTTCTTTTTTCAAATTTGAAATGGATTTAACGTAGATTTCAACGTTCTTCGGTGCGGTAATACCTTTGGGAAGTAAATATTATCCAAGAAGTTCTCACGCGCGAGGGAAGAATGTTGGAATCACGGTTCCAAAATGAAGGTAAAAATGCAGTTAAATCAACGTAACGAGGTAGGAAAATTATGCAAAAGAGTTGAGAAAAATCAACCCAAAAATAATTAGGAGAATCAAACGTCTAATACCACCATCGAAACAAAATCCATTTCAAGGACATCATTTCATTTCCACTAACATCCGTTAACAATCAACATCTCTTCCCACATCAATATCGGGATTACCATGGCAACGAACACACGCTGAACTAATTAAGAAAAAAGGGCCAATCAGGGGCCACCAAACAACAATAGACATATACATTTTAAGGACGAAATAAAATCAAGACGCCGAAAGACCACCAAATATCAAAGAAATTTTATTTTAAAAAGGGAAAATGAGGGTAACATAAGAGTGGGATATCCACACCCTTGTAGTAATCCTGTCCCAATTACACAACTACCTACTTGTTAGGGCTAGAAGCATTTACCATAAATTGAGAAGTAAATTACAAGATCCAAAATAGAGACAAGTTATTTAGGTTTACAGTAGACTCAAGTCCGTTTACAATTGATTTTACATAATTATCTTTCCACGATTCGAAAAATATGTTAAACGCCAAGATTAAAATATAGAATTAAGTCGATGCAGTTTCGAACCAATGTACCCGACACACGCACACTCATGTTCTAAAATTTTCAATTCGAACACGTAGAAGAAATAATTAGTTTGGATAACACTTACTTGCAGGCGTCGTTAATGTGCTTGATTAGCATATCCTTACTTACAAGAGAACCAGTCGTCAGGGGGCACATAAATCACATGAATAAATACCAAACTAAGATGAAAACACGAAAATAAAACTTTAAAACAAAATCCTTGAGGGCGGAAACCCCTCAAACCAATAAGTTTCCTCCAGATCCATGATAGTCTCACAAGCCATCACGCAGAGCGGATAACTATCACGTTCTTCCTCCATCCTTGACCACCAAAACTGTAATGGCTGACTTTACCAAACGAAATCAAGAGTACCACAGTCTCCTGGTTCTAGTGCGCTGATTGGTCCCGTGGAAGAGGGAGCTAGCGCCAAGTTAGTTTACACAGACGGTACCAGAATGCAGCACTATACAGGACCGGGCTCTTGCTTGACATACACAACAGATGGCGACAAATGAAACTTCCACACCAGCAGAAATTCCAGCTCGTAAGTAGAAGATAGTGAAAGCATGTGACCAGGAATCACATAATAAATAACGCAGCGGCAAACGATGCCAGTGGCACGAATTTCAACGGCAATGCAGCCAGCACTAAAATATTTACGGAGAGTTTTTAAATACGGTATCCCGGTCATAGTGGAAAGAATCTCTTGATCAGGTAGGCCAAGTGGAAATGTTCTTTATTGGATAAATGCAAGTGGAGTTTATCGTATACTTGTCAGGTTGTGATACTTCAATATATCCTACAGGTAACAGCAGAGATGTGGAGAAATGAAGTGAAACACACTGAGAAGGAGAGTGTTGATTTCTACAATAATGTGGAGAGAGGTGTTCCTGAAGTGGAAGATCTAGTAATTCATCATGGAGGCGGTGAATCAGAGGAGGAAGAAGAAAGAAGAGGAGAAGAGGAGAAGCTGAGGAGTTTGCTGTACCATTGAGATTAAGGGTTTTCCAACTTTGCTGGGAAATAATGCATTTCTAAATGCCCTGTCTTTCCGGATACAACAAAGTTACATTTGAAAATTGTAGGGAAATGGTACATTTTTCCACAGTTACAAATCAAATTCACTTTATCCCTTCAGAATAACATAAAATCATGGTACATGTTTCGTCCTCATTGGAGAAAATCTTCAGCCGTCAAGGTTCGTAAAAAGAAAAAGAGAACAAGGACGTATATTTAACTTTGAAATACACTAAATATTCTTGGTATCTGGTCTTGTCTATGTGCTCTGATCAATATTTATCACATTATTACACATGTATCTAGTTAATTTTTTTTGTACAAGTTGTTGTATGTCACACCGACACAAGTACGATGGCACAGGAAAGGGCTAGGAGTGGAAAGGAAGTGGCCATGCCTTAATTTCTTGTAGAACACTACCTTAGGCAGATGTAGAATGTTGTAGCACTCACTCTCACAGATCTAAGAAGAACATTTCTCTTACTAGTTCTTTAGAATGGTGACGCAAAATCAGAGCAGTGAATGAATTTTAATGAAAACATCCCGCAAAGTAGGGAAAATAACAGTAATCCACTAGCGGTGAAACCATATAACCACATTTCAGTTGAGAATTGTAGTGTAGATACGGTATATTTTAGATAGTATCGTATCTTGCCTGCTATATTTGTGTGTATCTATTAAGCATAGTACTAATAATAATCTGTCTAAGCATTTAGTTTTGTTCGTAATCTTCCAGTACGGTAGTTCTTGCAAATTACAAACTTGCAAATTTCATTTCTATTTGCGCTTAGTAGTGACATACGGTACCGGTATTGTAATTAGCATACGTCTGAACGTAGTTTAAAATTATTGTAGTGTACTGTACAGTAGTATACGAGTAATATCTTATTAGAAATTAGCGTGCTTATTTCATTATTGTAAAATAGTTGTGTAGTATAGTAGAGGTATCAGTAGAAACTCTCTTACTAGAATTCTGTTGTTGTAATTAAGATAGGTTTAACTGCAGTCTAGAATTGTGTAATTCTTGTGTATTCCTTTCGGTATTCAGTAATTAACAGCAGTTTTTATCCTGTTAAGGTGTTGTAGGATAAGAATTAGAGTACGACTAAGTAGCATTGTAGTGTAGTAGTATATTAACTACCTTATTGTCGTGTGAACTTTGAGTACTAACCTAGACATTATTTATTTACGTTCTTTTTTGCACATAACAAGTTAGGTATTTTATTTTTCCTTTTCTTTTCATTTTTCCGTAAAAAATTACTAAGGAGTGCAAGGAACTGTGGGTGTGGCGAGGTATTGAGGTGTATGAGGGAGGAGTTGGAGAGGTTTATTTTTTATTTTTATTTTTTGCTATTTGTTTTACGTCGCACCGATACAGATAGGTCTTTGGCGACGATGGAATAGGAGAGGCCTAGGAAGTGGAAGGAAGCGGCCGTGGCCTTCATTAACGTACAGCCCCGGCATTTGTCTGGCGTGAAAATGGGAAACCACGGAAAACCATTTACAGGGCTGCCGACAGTGGGGCTCGAACCCACTATCTCCCGATTATTGGATACTGGCCGCACTTAAGCGACTGCAGCTATCGAGGTCGGTGGTTGTTGGAGAGTTTGAGGGAGATAATTCGGATTCTCACAGAAGACAGGAATGAAGGTAGGCCTCCCTCAAACAATCTACATACAGGTTACAGTGGGTGTAAAAGAGGGATGGGAAGGGAAGGGAGAATTGTAGAAGACAGGTGGTCTAATGTTCTAAGGGGAAGGAGATTGCAGGCTAAGGGCTCTATTCAGGATCAGAATTCAGAACAGGTGACTGTTAGAAATCGGTACGAGTCACTCCAGGTAGAACAACTGTGGAAGGATGAGGAACAAGGAACTGTTGCTGAGATGTGTGGAAGTAGGAGGGAGGGAAAATGTAGGGAAATGTAGAGTAGAGGATAGGAAAAGACAGGTGGAACAGGGCCATGGGAGGGAGAAAAGGGAGGAGAAAGTAGCTTCTGCAGCTATCAGGAAAGATGGGGCTGACCGGGAGGGGAGGGGATGAAATGAGGTGGGCAGGGTTGAGGCTCGGGTCATGGGGGATTCCATGGTTAGACGTGTGGGGGAAAGTGTGTGGAGGAAAGGGAACCAGGGTAGAGTGTTATTCAGGAGTTAGGCTGAGGCAGATGTTGAGAAAAGTAGAAGAGAAGGAAGAGGGGAAGGAGAAGGAGGTAGTGTTTCACGTAGGTACCAACAACGTAAGGCAAGCTGGTATAAGTACTAAGTACTGGTAAATGCAGCACGTTTGAAGTTTAAGGAAGCGGAGATTGTTATCAGTGGAATACTGTGTAGGAGGGATACTGACTGGAGAGTGATTGGGGATTTAAATGAGACTATGGAGTGAGTATGTGGGAAACTGGGAGTGAAGTTTCTAGATCCTAATGGGTGGGTAGGAGATCGGGAACTGCGCTGAGATGGCCTTCACTTAAACGGCAGTGGTACGTATAAGTTAGGAAATTTGTTTGGAAGTGTAATAGGGAGGTACATTCAGGGAAACGGGGTGGTCTAGGGAGCGTTGATAAGGGTACAGAGATCTGGAATTTAAATAGGGATGATATAAAAATGTTAGTGTTGAACTGTGGAAGTGTTGTAAGGAAAGGAATAGAATTAATTTAATAGGTATATACTTACCTGATATTGTAATAGGAGCTGAATCGTGGCGGACAAATGATATAATGGATGCAGAAATTTACTCACGGAACTGGAGTGTGTATCGTAGAGATAGGAAAGGAATGGTAGGAGGGGGAGTATTCATTCTGGTGAAAGAACAATTTGTAAGCTACGAAAATGTTAAAGATGACAAACATGAAATTATTGGTGTAAGGCTCTCTAAAGGTAACAGGCAACTTGATGTCTTTGGAGTGTACAGACCCGGAAAAGGTAGCGCGGGCGCTGATTCAGAATTATTTGACAAGATAAACAGCTATGTTGGAAAAGATAAGGAAAGAAACGTGATTGTAGCGGGTAAAGACAATTTACAAAATGTCAATTGGGAAGGTAATGTGAACGACAGGAAGCATGACCAACAAATGGCAAATAAGTTAATATGAGAAGGGCATCTGACTCAGAAAGTGATGGAACCAACTAGAGGGGAAAATATCCTGGACGTAGTTCTGGTAAAACCCGATGAGCTCTATAGAGAAACCGAAATGATAGATGGTATTTGTGATCACGAAGCTGTTTTTGTCGTAGTTAAAATGTGATAGAAAGGAAGGTCTTAAATGTAGGACTATTGTTGTTGTTTGAGTCATCAGTCCATAGACTGGTTTGATGCAGCTCTCCATGCCACCCTATCCTGTGCTAACCTTTTCATTTCTACGTAACTATTGCATCCTACATCTGCTCTAATCTGTTTGTCATATTCATACCTTGGTCTACCCCTACCGTTCTTGCCACCTACACTTCCTTCAAAAACCAACTGAACAAGTCCTGGGTGTCTTAAGATGTGTCCTATCATTCTAACTCTTCTTCTCGTCAAGTTTAGCCAAATCGATCTCCTCTCTCCAATTCGATTCAGTATCTCTTCATTCGTGATTCGATCTATCCATCTCACCTTCAGCATTCTTCTATAACACCACATTTCAAAAGCTTCTATTCTCTTTCTTTCTGAGCTAGTTATCGTCCATGTTTCACTTCCATACAATGCCACGCTCCACACAAAAGTCTTCAAAAACATCTTTCTAATTCCGATATCAATGTTTGAAGTGAGCAAATTTCTTTTCTTAAGAAAGCTCTTCCTTGCTTGTGCTAGTCTGCATTTTATGTCCTCCTTACTTCTGCCATCGTTGGTTATTTTACTACCCAAGTAACAATATTCATCTACTTCCTTTAAGACTTCGTTTCCTAATCTAATATTTCCTATATCACCTGCCTTCGTTCGACTGCACTCCATTACTTTTGTTTTGGACTTACTTATTTTCATCTTGTACTCCTTACCTAAGACTTCATCCATACCATTCAGCAACTTCTCGAGATCTTCTGCAGTCTCAGATAAAATAACAATATCATCGGCAAATCTCAAGGTTTTGATTTCCTCTCCTTGGACTGTGATTCCCTTTCCAAATTTCTCTTTGATTTCCTTTACTGCCTGTTCTATGTAAACATTAAAAAGGAGAGGGGACAAACTGCAGCCTTGCCTCACTCCTTTCTGGATTGCTGCTTCTTTTTCAAAGCCCTCGATTCTTATCACTGCAGACTGATTTTTATACAGGTTGTAGATAATTCTTCGTTCTCGGTATCTGATCCCTATCATCTTCAGAATCATAAATAGCCTGGTCCAATCAACATTATCGAATGCCTTTTCTAGATCTACGAATGCCATGTACGTGGGCTTGTCCTTCTTGATTCGATCCTCTAAGATCAGACGTAAAGTCAGGATTGCTTCACGTGTTCCTACATTTCTTCTGAAGCCAAATTGATCTTCCCCCAACTCAGCTTCCACTTGTTTTTCCATTCTTCTGTAAATAATACGTGTTAAAATTTTGCAGGCATGAGATACTAAACTAATGGTGC
This sequence comes from Anabrus simplex, assembly GCF_040414725.1. Classification (NCBI taxonomy): domain Eukaryota; kingdom Metazoa; phylum Arthropoda; class Insecta; order Orthoptera; family Tettigoniidae; genus Anabrus; species Anabrus simplex. The sequence continues at coordinate 82,999,177 of NC_090276.1, read as the reverse complement.
GGTAGTTTTCACACCTGTCAGCACCGGCTTTCTTGGGAATAGGTATAACAACATTCTGCCGAAAATCGGATGGGACTTCTCCTGTCTCATACATCTTGCACACTAAATGAAATAACCTTACCATGCTGGTTTCTCCTAAGGCAGTCAGTAATTCAGAGGGAATATCATCAATTCCCGGTGCCTTGTTCCTATTTAGGTCACTCACAGCTCTGTCAAACTCTGACCTCAAAATTGGGTCTCCCATTTCATCAGCATCAACAGCCTCTTCATGTTCCAGAACGAAATTATCTACATCGTTACCTTGATACAACTGTTGGATATGCTCCTGCCATCTTTCTGCTTTGTCTTCTTTCCCTAGAAGTGGCTTTCCATCTGAGCTCTTAATATTCATGCACCTAGATTTCCTTTCTCCAAAGGTTTCCTTGATTTTCCTGTATGCAGCATCTACCTTTCCCAGGACCATACAGCCTTCGATATCCTTGCACTTCTCCTTCAGCCATTCTTCCTTAGCTACCTTGCACTTTCTATCCACTTGATTCTTTAATCGCCTGTATTCTTTTCTGCCCTCTTCATTTCTAGCATTCTTGTATTTTCGTCGTTCATCAATCAGGTCTAGTATCTCCTGAGTTATCCACTGATTCTTAGTTGATCTTTTCTTCCTTCCTAACATTTCTTCAGCAGCCCTACTGACTTCATTTTTCATGACTCTCCACTCTTCCTCTACTGTGTTTCTTTCGGCCTTTTCATTTAGTCCTTGTGCAACATGTTCCTTGAAACGATCCATCACACTCTTTTCTTTCAACTTGTCTAGATCCCATCTTTTTGCATTCTTTCCTTTCTTCAATTTCTTCAACTTCAGATGGCATTTCATGACCAACAAGTTGTGGTCAGAGTCCACGTCTGCTCCTGGGAAAGTTTTGCAATCCAACACCTGGTTTCTGAATCTCTGCCTAATCATAATGAAGTCTATTTGATACCTTCCAGTGTCTCCAGGTCTCGTCCACGTATACAGCCGTCGTTTGTGGTGTTTGAACCAAGTATTGGCGAGGACTAAATTATGGTCAGTGCAGAATTCAACCAGCCGATTTCCTCTTTCGTTCCTTTGTCCCAATCCAAATTCTCCTACTGTGCTACCTTCTCTTCCTTGGCCTACCACTGCGTTCCAGTCTCCCATCACAATTAGATTCTCGTCACCTTTGACATATTGTATTAAATCTTCTATCTCCTCATATATTCTTTCAATTTCTTCATCATCCGCTGAACTAGTAGGCATATAGACCTGCACTATTGTGGTGGGCATTGGTTTGGTGTCTATCTTGGCGACAATAATTCTTTCACTATGCTGGTCGTAGTAGCTTATCCGCTGCCCTATTTTCTTATTCATTATTAAACCAACTCCTGCATTACCCCTGTTTGATTTCGTGTTAATAATTCGGTAGTCGCCTGACCAAAAATCCTCTTCTTCCTGCCAACGTACTTCACTTATACCAACTACATCTAACTTTAGCCTATCCATCTCCCTTTTCAGATTCTCTAACCTACCACAACGATTCAAACTCCTAACATTCCACGCTCCGACTCGCAGAATGTCAGTATCCATCTTCCTGATGATCGCCCCCTCTCGTGTAGTCCCCACCCGGAGATCCGAATGGGGGACTAGTTTACCTCCGGAATATTTTACCCGGGAGGAAGCCATCATCAGTACATCATTCATACAGAGAGAGCTGCATGTCCTCGGGAGGTGGTTACGGCTGTAGTTTCCCGTTGCTTTCAGCCGTGTAGCAGTATCAACACAGCCAAGCCATGTTGAGTATTATTGCAAGGCCGTATCAGTCAATCATCTAGACTGCCGCCCTTGCAACAACCGAAAGGCTGCTACCCCCCTTTCGATGAACCATTCGTTAGTCTGGTCTCTCAACAGATACCCATCCGATATGGTTGCACCTGCGGCTCGGCTATCTGCATCATTGGGACACGCAAGCCTCCCCACCGCGGCAAGGTCACATGGTTCGCAGAGGAGGGTAGGACTATTAGGCCGTACCATATGGCTCATAAAGCAGGCATGAGGCAGTTCTTAAAAAGTAACTATGATCGGTAGTAAACGGTAAATAAAAATATAAATAGACTCTGGGATGTGTTTAAAGCTTTTGTTGAGGAATGTGAAAACAGGTTTGTACCTGTAAAGGTGGTAAGGAATGGTAAAGACCCACCTTATTATAACAGAGAAGTAAAGAGTCTAAGGAGGAGGTGCAGGTTGGAAAGAAATAGAAATTGCTGTGGAAATAAGGTGAAATTGAAGGAACTTACTAGGAAATTGAATCTAGCAAAGAATGCAGATAAGGATAACATGATAGCAAGCATAACAGGCAGTCACACAAACTTTAGTGAAAAATAAAAATGTACATAGGTACCGTACGTTAAGCCAGAAACAGGTTCCAAAAGGACATTCCAGGAATAATTAATGAACAAGGGGAGTGTGTATGCGAGGATCTTTAAAAGGCAGAAGTATTCAGTCAGCAGTATGTAAAGATTCTTAGTTACAAGGATAACGTCCAGATAGAGGATGTGACTAATTCTAAAGAAGTATCAAAATTTACACATGATAACAATGACATTTACAGTAAGATGCAAAAGTTGAAAACTAGAAAAGCGGCTGAAATTGGTAAGATTTCCGCGGGCGTACTAAAGATAATGGGTTGGGATATAGTACCATATCTGAAGTATTTATTTGAATATTGTTTGTGTGAAGGAGCTATACTAAATGAACGAAGAGTTGCTATAAAAGCCCACAGGTATAAAGGAAAGGGTGATAGACATAGAAATGAAAATTACAGGCCAGTAAGTTTGACATGCGTTGCATGTAAGCTTTGGGTAGGCATTCTTTCTGATTATATTAGACATGTATGCGAAATTAATAACTGGTTCGATAGAAGGCAGTTCGGTTTTAGGAAAGGTTATTCCACTGAAGCTCAACTTTTAGGATTCCAGTGTAATGGACCCTCACCAGGATTACTTGATTCATGAACTGGAAAAGTCCAAAGAAAAGCAGCTCTATTTGTTCTGGGTGATTTCCGCAGAAGAGTAGCGTTGCAAACTTTGAGCTGGGAAGACTTGGAAGAAAGGAGACGAGCTGCTCGACTAAGTGGTATGTTCCGAGCTGTCAGCGGAGAGATGGGTGGAATAACATTAGTAGACGATTCATTTTGACTGGCGTCTTTAAATGTAGGAATGATCACAATATGAAGATAAAGTTGGAATTCAAGAGGACAAATTGGGGCAAATATTCATTTATAGGAAGGGGAGTTAGGGATTGGAATAACTTACCAAGGGAGATGTTCAATAAATTTCCAATTTCTTTGAAATCATTTAAGAATAGGCTAGGAAAACAACGGATAGGGAATCTGCCACTTGGGCGACTGCCCTAAATGCAGATCAGTATTGATTGATTGATTGATTGATTGATTGATTGATTGATTGATTGATTGATTGATTGATTGATTGATTGATTGATTGATTGATTGATTGATTGATTGATTGATTGATTGATTGATTGATTGATTGATTGATTGAAGCAAGATGCAAATAATAATTTATATATTAGCATAAAACGTATGGGGTCAAGATTTTGCTTATCGCCAATCGATTAACAAACATAGCGATCAGGAAAATCAGAGTATGTATTTGTTTATTTGTGTGTGTTTAGTAAGAAAGTAGTAGTGCCACTCCGCCGTCCCCGTCTGCAGATACTACTGATAATTTCATACATTGTAACAGAAGTGTGCTCATATGAGTTCTATGGAATTTTTTGGTCGTATCGCTGCCTGCGTTATACGCTCACAAGGCCGTGAGAAGAGGCTCGGCTTGTTCGAGAATGTACCGCTAGATCGCACACATAATAATTCATCACATTTGAATTGATTTGATAGTTATGAAACTCTCTTGGGAACAAGAAAATATTAACGTCACCTTTTATTAAATAACTTTTTAAATAATAAACGTTAAATACTTGCATAATGAGAATAATTATTTTGGCAGTTCCGACGTAGAGCCCCTTCACGAAATTTCTTACATTTCCTGCATGATTGTCAAGTATTGGTTTGAGGAACTTCGTTACAATAATGTCAGGGAGAGTCTTCTGATTACATTCCTCACATATAAATGTTTGTATGCATTTGGGAACAAGAAACACTTTAAATTTATTAAATACGTTTGCATTTCTTACATACTGTATGGCATACGAAATTAATTTAGGAACATATCTTAAGAAGAAAACAAAGTTTCTCGATGGGTAACGCAATACACCTCGGTCTTGTGCCTTAATTATGCATAGCAAAGGCCTTTCGTATTGATTCCCCAAAGTTGATCAACACAGAACGATCACTGTGAATTCTCCTCAGCGATTCGAACCAACATTCCACCTATCATAGCCAACGATGTCAGTTCTGTTGAGACTGGGCATTCTTAAAAATACAAGTTATAGCTTGTTTACTTTAGACGTCTCATACAAAGAAAAAATAAAATTATTTCTAGCTGACACCTCCTAGTGGTTCTAGTTCAAAAATAGTCTTGGGTGGAATATTTGAGTTAACTTTCTGTATCTCTGCCTCGGCACGTTGCTGCTTGATGGCATCTGATGTCTTGGAACCTATTTCTTTCTGCATTACTTCTATCTCAATTATTTATCATGCCAATTTTCAATGTTGTTTCCATGGCATTAAATCCATCTTCCCTTCGTAAATGACTCAGAAAGAATGAAATGAAATGAAATGGCGCATGGCTTTTAGTGCCGGGAGATCCCAGGACGGATTCGGCTCGCCAGGTGCAGGTCTTTAGATTTGACTCCCGTTGGCGACCTGCGCGTCGTGATGAGGATGAAATGATTATGAAGACAACACATACACCCAGCCTCCATGCCAGGGAAATTAACCAGTGATGGCTAATATTCCCGACCCTGCAAGGAATCGAACCCGGGTTCCCTGTGACCAAACGCCTGGACGCTAACCATTTAGCCATGCTCAATGTCGTCACTACTCAGGTTGTCATGTACCGACCTCCCCAATGCTCGAACCGGCGGACTGTCAGGTAAACGGCAGTCGGAACTCGATCTCAGGGTATCAAAGGGAAATAAGCTAGTGTAAGAATATTAACTAATAATAATAATAATAATAATAATGTTATTTATTTAACGTCCCACTAACTACTTTTTAAGGTCTTCGGAGACGCCGAGGTGCCGGAATTTAGTCCCACAGGAGTTCTTTTACGTGCCAGTAAATCTACCGACACGGGGCTGTCGTATTTGAGCACCTTCAAATACCACCGGACTGAGCCAGGATCGAACCTGCCAAGTTGGGGTTAGAAGGCCAGCGCCTTAACCGTCTGAGCCACTCAGCCCGGCAGGGTATTAACTAGTAATAGGGGACAGTGTACTTGTATATTAATTATATTGATATTTTAATAATCGGAATGATGAAGGAACATTTCAGCAAGTTAGTCTTAGTCAGGCAGTAACATGTTTACGAGAGGCGATGTTTGTTATTGAGAAACCAGGGTCTAATAATCCGTACGGAAGTACTCGGCTTCGCCGACAAAAAGATCAAAGCCTGTGCAGTTGTCCGCTAGCATCGACAGAGAGACAAAATTGCAAAGGATACTAGTACCCAGAGAACAGCACTTACTGGGACAAATAGCTCATAATAGTAATTGAGGGCGCCACCTAGCAGGGCGAATAGCTGTGTAACGTCTATGGTCTAACCCCTATGGTAGTAGGAAGGGACTGACCTTTGCTTGAGCGAGAGCAGATATAAACCCGAAACCAAGATGGCGAAGGGCTCTTTTATGATCAGTCAGTCGTATTCACTTGACAGTGAAGTTGTACGTGAGTTGCGCAAGGCAGAATTCGCACTTAACGTGTAGCAGTAGGCTCCCGTCAGATCGGCATAGTCTGAACTTGTAAATATATCTTGTAATAGTGTGTATAGTCGTCCTGAGTAATGAAGGACAGCTGCTTTATTCCATCTATCATTTCGGGAGTTCAGGGACCGAGTTCGCACCTACTAATTACCTCCCTACAGGGCCGCTCGGCAGGACAGGTAATACGACAACATGAACGCCCGGAGACCAACGCACCAGAATGTCTCGCAGGACAGAGAGGTTACTTAAAATATAATGAATACCTATTGTCAATAAATACATTTCATAATTGAATTTGGTCTGCATTGGCTTGAATCTCTTCAATAAACGTCAGGAAGGTCTCCGTTAACCACCTTAGCCTGCCATCGCCTACTGTGGAGAATAATTTCGTGAAGTCAACGACTGTCTTCTATTACAGGCGTCGTGTATGTCGTACCACTTTCGGACTATGTCTAAAAATGTAATTGTTTTCCGTAGATCGGCTAAAGATCGTTTTTCCCAAATAATTTGGATACCAAATGTGGCAACACGGCTGACTGCAGCATGAAATATTTTTAGTGTTGCTCCATCCCGTACGTGTATTCTGAAGGAGTTTATTGTGGTTTGCATAGTGATCCCAAGGTAACTGAAGGAATAAGCTACTCCTAGGTCTTTACATTATACAAGGCAGGAAGGACGCACAACTGCTTTGAAGAGCTATCTCCAAATCCTGCCACCTAGCGGCTGTGCCCGCTGTTTTGGCTTGAATAGACCTGCATTTCACGGCCTTGCGAGACAACGGTTGTATACAGCACCAGAACTCTTTGGACCTGTATGTGATGCTCTTTGGTTTATTGTTAATCTCATTCACCTATTTCGTAACTGAGTCTCAATGTTGAGATTCATTTCATAAAACCCACTTAAAGTTCAATAGTCATTTTCTTCTTCCTCGTCCTTCACCTAGGACCACGCTGTATCAACTTTTAGCCCAGTATTCCTCCATACGTAGTGAATGGGTGTGTTTTCGTTGCAGGGATCATACGCCTCGGTAAGACTTCCTCTCATCATCTCCAAAACCCCGTGTGAGTGTGATTAGTCCAGTAGATTTGGCGATCCTAATGCTGTCTGTACCAATTTGATCTAGCGCTTTTATACTTGAAGAATGTGTAAATTCAGTGAGTCAGTTTCTAACTGCCCCATGATTGCGCATTGTGTCTGTAACTTTGGAGATTCGCTTTTATACTTCCGCATTTGGTTTTGGAAAATGTACTCCATCCTTGATTCCCGGTCCTATTACTGCATCGTTTATTAATAAATGTACACTACAAATATTATGTTCCTTTGCAGGCAGGACCTAGAGTTTACAGTGCACTATGTCTTCTGGTATAGGCTAGAGCAATTTTGTTACTTTCATAGGACGGTCTCTGTCTTATCCTTGGCTTTGACAATATGAAAGTGACTGAGGTATGAGCGATGCTAATGTCAATCCTTATTCTGCAAGTCCCTGCTATGAATGGTGTGAAAATGTTGCTCATAGGGTCGTGGTGTATGCATCTCAGTGGGCTTGGCAGACTGATATGTAACAGCACCTCTGGCTCGGTGAGGAAAGCAACGGGAAACTCACTCCTCATTATCCTAGTACGCCTCTTCAGTGATCCCTAGGCCATCTATGACAGCTGATGGCAGAGTTCTCCCTGTGGGTGGGGGCGGAAGAATATCACACACGGTATCCCCTGCCTGTCGTAAGAGGCGACTAAAAGGGGCCCCAGGGGCTCTGGACTTTGGAGCGTGGCTTGGCGACCACGGGGCCCTCAGCTGAATCCTGGCATTGCTTCCAATTACGTTTGCCAGGCAGCTCTCTCTTTCATCTATCCTATCCGACCTCTCTTGGTCAACTCTTGTTCTTTTCCGACCCTGACGCTATTACGTTTGGAGGCCTAGAGTTTCTTTCATTTTCATGCCCTTCGCGGTCCTTGTCTTCCTTTGCCCGATACCTACATTTTTCGAAGTGTCGGATCCCTTCCATTTTTCCCCTCTGATTAGTGTTATATAGAGGATGATTGCCCAGTTGTACTTCCTCTCAGGACAATAATCACCACCACCACCTTGTACTTCCTCTTAAACAATAATCACCACCACCACCACTTTTCTCTTTGATTAGTGTTATATGGAGGATGGTTGCCTAGTTGTACTTCCTCTTAAATCAATAATCACCACCAGCACCACCCCAGGGGCTCGGAACTTTGGAGCGTGCGTTGGCGACCACGGGGCCCTTAGCTGAGTCCTGGCATTGCTTCCACTTACTTGTGCCAGGCTCCTCACTTTCTTCTATCCTATCCGACCTCCCTTGGTCATCCCCCTGTGGGTGGGGGTGGTAGAATAACACCCACGGTATCCCCTGCCTGTCGTAAGAGGCGACTAAAAGGGGCCCCAGGGGCTCTGAACTTTGGAGTGTGGGTTGGCGACCACGGGGCCCTTAGCTGAGTCCTGGCATTGTTTCCACTTACTTGTGCCAGGCGCCTCACTTTCATCTATCCTATCCGACCTCTCTTGGTCAACCCTTGTTCTTTTCCGACCCCGACGCTATTAGGATTGCGAGGGCTAGGGAGTCTTTCATTTTCACGCCCTTCGTGGCCCTTGTCTTTCTTTGACCGATATCTTCATTTTCCGAAGTGTCGGATCCCTTCTATTTTTCCCTCTGATTAGTGTTATATAGAGGATAGTTGCCTAGTTGTACTTCCTCTTAAAACAATAATCGCCACCAATCACCACCAGGTGCTCTGAACTTTCGGCCCCAGGGGCTCTGATCTTTCGAGCGTGGGTTGGCGACCACGGGGCCCTAAGCTGAGTACTGGCATTGCCTCCACTTACTTGTGCCAGGCTCCTCCCTCCCCTGTGGGTGCGGGCAGTAGAATAACACACACGGTATCACCTGCCTATCGTAAGAGGCGACTAAAAGGGGCCCCAGGGGCTCTGAACTTTGGAGCTTGGGTTGGCGACCACGGGGCCCTTAGCTGAGTCCTGGCATTGCTTCCACTTACTTGTGCCAGGCTCCTCACTTTAATCTATCCTGTCCGACCTCCCTTGGTCAACTCTTGTTCTTTTCCGACCCCGACGCTATTAGGTTTGCGAGGTCTAGGGAGTCTTTCATTTTCACGCCCTTCGTGGCCCTTGTCCTTCTTTGACCGATATCTTCATTTTCCGAAGTGTCGGACCCCTTCCATTTTTCCCTCTGATTAGTGTTATATAGAGGATGGTTGCCCAGTTGTACTTCCTCTTAAAACAATAATCACCACCACCACCTTAAAACAATAATCACCACCACCACCACCACCACCACCACCACCAGGCTCCTCACTTTAATCTATCCTATCCAACTTCTCTTGGTCAACTCTTGTTCTTTTCCGACCCCGACGCTATTAAGTTTGCGAAGGCTAGGGAGTCTTTCATATTCACGCGCTTCGTGGCCCTTGTCTTCACTTGGCCGATACCTTCTTTACCGGGCGAGTTGGCCGTGCGTGTAGAGGCGCGCGGCTGTGAGCTTGCATCCGGGAGATAGTAGGTTCGAATCCCACTATCGGCAGCCCTGAAAATGGTTTTCCGTGGTTTCCCATTTTCACACCAGGCAAATGCTGGGGCTGTCCCTTAATTAAAGCCACGGCCGCTTCCTTCCAACTCCTAGGCCTTTCCTATCCCATCGTCGCCATAAGACCTATCTGTGTCGGTGCGACGTAAAACCCCTAGCAAAAAAAAAAAAAAAAAAAAAAAGATACCTTCTTTTTTTCGAAGTGTCGGATCCCTTCCACTTTTCACTCTGATTAGTGTTATGTAGCGGATCGTTGCCTAGTTGCCTCTCACACAGCTGTTCATGCATCGGAACTTAACTGTACGTTCATAAATAAAATTTCTAACTCGTATGTGATAGAGGATGGTTGCCCAGTTGTACTTCCTCTTAAAACAATAATCACCACCACCACCTGACATCTATCGGCTAATATTACAAACATAATCTAAAAGCGGGCAATTTAAGATTCTGGATAAATACACATTTCGATGTCGTGGGAGCGGACGAGTTCCACAAGCTCGGCCTACAGCCGTGTACAAGAGTGCTATTTACTACACACAGTATCTTTCTTACCATCGTCCTCCTCCTGCTCCTGCTCGCGTTCCTGCTTCGCCTTCTCTTTCTTCCCTCCGAGGGCCTAGATCATAAAAACGGTATTTATTATCAATTTCGGGCCAGATATATTTCACAATGACTAGTAGGTGCTCTAGAATCTCAAAGCCTGGCACTAGAGAAACAGGGAGTTCATTATCAAAACAGTCGGAAATCTTGTCTCTGAAGTGATGACCTGTGTTCCTGGAAATTCACCCCCTGTGGGTGAGGGCGGTAGAATAACACCCACGGTATCCATTGCCTGTCGTAAGAGGCGACTAAAAGGGGCTTTAGGGGCTCTGATCCCCCTGTGGGTGGGGGCAGTAACACCCACGGTATACCCTGCCTGTCGTAAGAGGCGACTAAAAGGGGCCCCACGGTCTCTGAACTTTTGAGCGTGGGTTGGCGACCACGGGGCCCTCAGCTGAGTCCTGGCATTGCTTCCACTTACTTGTGCCAGGCTCCTCACTTTAATCTATCCTGTCCGACCTCCCTTGGTCAACTCTTGTTCTTTTCCGACCCCGACGCTATTAGGTTTGCGAGGGCTAGGGAGTCTTTCATTTTCACGCCCTTCGTGGCCCTTGTCTTCCTTTGGCCGATATCTTCATTTTTCGAAGTGTCGGACCCCTTCCATTTTTCCCTCCGATTAGTTGTATATAGAGGATGGTTGCCTAGTTGTACTTCCTCTTAAAACAATAATCACCACCACTTCCATATTTCCCCTCTGATTAGTGTTATATAGAGGATGGTTGCCTAGTTGTACTTCCTCTTAAAACAATAATCACCACCACCACCTCAGGGGCTCTGAACTATGGAGCGTGGGTTGGCGACCACGGGGCCGTCAGCTGAGTCCTGGCATTGCTTCCACTTACTTGTGCCAGGCTCCTCACCTTCATCTATCCTATAGGACCTTCCTTGGTCAACTCTTGTTCTTTTCCGACCCCGACGCTATTAGGTTTGCGAGGGCTAGGGAGTCTTTCATTTTCACGCCCTTCGTGGCCCTTGTCTTCACCCCCTGTGGGTGGGGCGGTAGAATAACACACACGGTATCCCCTGCCTGTCGTAAGAGGCGACTAAAAGGGGCCTCAGGGGCTCTGAAATTTGGAGCGTGGGTTGGCGACCACGGGGCCCTCAGCTGAGTCCTGGCATTGCTTCCACTTACTTGTGCCAGGCTCCTCTTTCATCAATCCTATCCGGCCTCCCTTGGTCAACTCTTGTCCTTTTCCGACCCCGACGCTATTAGGTTTGCTCCCCCTGTGGGTGGGGGCGGTAGAATAACACCCACGGTATCCCCTGCCTGTCGTAAGAGGCGACTAAAAGGGGCCCCAGGGGCTCTGAACTTTGGAGCGTGGGTTGGCGACCACGGGGCCCTCAGCTGAGTCCTGGCATTGCTTCCACTTACTTGTGCCAGGCTCCTCACTTTCATCTATCCTATCCGACCTCACTTGGTCAACTCTTGTTCTTTTCCGACCCCGACGCTATTAGGTTTGCGAGGGCTAGGGAGTCTTTCCTTTTCACGCCCTTCGTGGCCCTTGTCTTCCTATGGCCGATATCTTCATTTTTCGAAGTGTCGGACCCCTTCCATATTTTCCCTCTGATTAGTGTTACATAGAGGATGGTTGCCCAGTTGTACTTCCTCTTAAAACAATAATCACCACCACCACCACCTGAGTCCTGGCATTGCTTCCACTTACTTGTGGCAGGCTCCTCACTTTCATCTATCCTATCCGACCTCCCTTGGTCAACTCTTGTTCTTTTCCGACCCCGACGCTATTAGGTTTGCGAGGGCTAGGGGGTCTTTCATTTTCACGCCCTTCGTGGCCCTTGTCTTCCTTTGGCCGATATCTTCATTTTTCGAAGTGTCGGATCCCTTCCATTTTTCCCTCTGATTAGTGTTAAATAGAGGATGGTTGCCTAGTTGTACTTCCTCTTAAAACAATAATCACCACCACCACCACCAACGATAATTGAATGATTTATATAGCAGGCAAAAGGGAAGATAGTAATGATGCAGCTCAGAGAGGGGCTGAACACTATCAATACCTACATAATCATCTCAAAATTGGCAAAATGGTTAGCATGGTGGACTTTGTTTCAAGGGGTCCCGGCTTCTACTTCTCCCCCTGTGGGTGGGGGCGGTAGAATAACACCCACGGTATTCCCTGCCGGTCGTAAGAGGCGACTAAAATGGGCCCCAGGGGCTCTGAACTTTGGAGCGTGGTTTGGCGACCACGAGGCCCTCAGCTGAGTCCTGGCATTCGTTCCACTTACTTGTGCCAGGCTCCTCACTTTCTTGCCCCAGGGGCTCTGAACTATGGAGCGTGGGTTGGCGACCACGGGGCCCTCAGCTGAGTCCTGGCATTTCTTCCACTTACTTGTGCCAGGCTCCTCACTTTCATCTATCCTATCCGACCTCCCTTGGTCAACTCTTGTTCTTTTCCGACCCCGACGCTATTAGGTTTGCGAGGGCTAGGGAGTCTTTCATTTTCACGCCCTTAGTGGCCCTTGTCTTCCTTTGGCCGATACCTTCATTTTTCGAAGTGTCGGACCCCTTCCATTTTGCTCTCTGATTAGTGTCATATAGAGGATGGTTGCCTAGATGTACTTCCTCTTAAAACAATAATCACCACCACCACTCCTCACTTTCTTCTTTCCTATCCGACCTCTCTTGGTCAACACTTGTTCTTTTCCGACCCCGACGCTATTAGGTTTGCGAGGGCTAGGGAGTCTTTCATTTTCACGCCCTTCGTGGCCCTTGTCTTCCTTTGGCCGATATCTTCATTTTTCGAAGTGTCGGACCCCTTCCATTTTTTCTATCTGATTAGGGTTATATAGAGGATGGTTGCCTAGTTGTACTTCCTCTTAAAACAATAATCACCACCACCACCTGTAGTAGTCAACTAGGTTTCATTCTTGAGCAAAGATGCAATTTTTCCATCTTGCCAAACGCCAATATTACACCATCTAATCATCTCACTCCATAACACAAACTGTTTCCTACGGAACTCACAAGCACGTGGTAGGCAACATAAGACTCCAAAAGAATATCGTATGGCGGATGTTGTAGGACAAGAAGCAACAATGTGCAGTATATTCACACTCTCATCCAATAACACCTCCTGAAGTCACACCACCTGGTCAACACTCTGCCACTACCAGAGATATCCTTGGCGTGAGAAAACCAGCTGGCTTGGTTGTCGACTGAACGTAAGAAAAGCAATGGCACTCAGATAAGACCAACGATAATTGAATGATTTATATGGCAGGCAAAAGGGAAGACAGTAATGATGCAGCTCAGAGAGGGGCTGAACACTATCAATACCTACATAATCATCCCAAATTGGCAAAATGGTTAGCATGCTGGACTTTGTTTCAAGGGGTCCCGGCTTCTACTCCTGGTCACGTGTTTGTGTTGTCTTCATCATTAGAATTCATCTTGGTAGGGCGTCAACTTGAAAGACCTGTACCTCGCCATTATCATTATTTCGAAACGAGTGAAGAGAAGACAAATGTGCCAGTATGCACAGCAGTGACAGGAACAGCAATGGCAAGACCATTTCAACGAGATCTTCACATAGCACCAGCCAATCCAGGACTCGGACCAGTCCCACCTATAATTAGTCTAGAAGTCAGCAAGGCCCTTGGACTCGATCCCCCTGTGGGTGGGGGCGGTAGAATAACACCCACGGTATCCCCTGCCTGTCGTAAGAGGCGACTAAAAGGGGCCCTAGGGGCTCTGAACTTTGGAACGTGGGTTGGCGACCACGGGGCCCTCAGCTGAGTCCTGGTATTGCTTCCACTTACTTGTGCCAGGCTCCTCACTTTCATCTATCCTATCCGACCACCCTTGGTCAACTCTTGTTCTTTTCCGACCCCGACGCTATTAGGTTTGCGAGGGCTAGGGAGTCTTTCATTTTCACGCCCTTCGTGGCCCTTGTCTTCCTTTGGCCGATACCTTCATTTTTCGAAGTGTCGGACCCCTTCCATATTTTCCCTCTGATTAGTGTTATATAGAGGATGGTTGCCCAGTTGTACTTCCTCTTAAAACAATAATCACCACCACCACCACCTTGGACTCGATGCCTTTTGCCCCCTGTGGGTGGGGGCGGTAGAATAACACCCACGGTATCCCCTGCCTGCCGTAAGAGGCGACTAAAAGGGGCCCCAGGGGCTTCCCCCTGTGGGTGGGGGCAGTAGAATAACACCCACGGTATACCCTGCCTGTCGTAAAAGGCGACTAATAGGGTCCCAGGGGCTCTGAACTTTGGAGCGTGGGTTGGCGACCACGGGGCCCTTAGCTGAGTCCTGGCATTGCTTACACTTACTTGTGCCAGGCTCCTCACTTTCATCTATCCTATCCGACCTCCCTTGGTCAACTCTTGTTCTTTTCCGACCCCGACGCTATTAGGTTTGCGAGGGCTAGGGAGTCTTTCATTTTCACGCCCTTCGTGGCCCTTGTCTTCCTTTGGCCGATATCTTCATTTTTCGAAGTGTCGGACCCCTTCCATTTTTCTCTCTGATTAGTGTTATATAGAGGATGGTTGCCTAGTTGTACTTCCTCTTAAAACAATAATCACCACCACCACCACCACCGCCCCAGGGGCTCTGAACTTTGGAGCGTGGGTTGGCGACCACGGGGCCCTCAGCTGAGTCCTGGCATTGCTTCCACTTACTTGTGCCAGGCTCCTCACTTTCATCTATCCTATCCGACCTCCCTTGGTCAACTCTTGTTCTTTTCCGACCCGGACGCTATTAGGTTTGCGAGGGCTAGGGAGTCTTTCATTTTCACGCCCTTCGTTGCCCTTGTCTTCCTTTGGCCGATATCTTCATTGTTCGAAGTGTCGGATCCCTTCCATTTTTCACTCTGATTAGTGTTATATAGAGGATGGTTGCCTAGTTGTACTTCCTCTTAAAACAATAATCACCACCACCTCGATGCCTTTTGGAAGCTGACGGCACTGCAAGTTACGGTAATTCCTTGCCTGACTGAGTTCTTCATTGGCACCATGGACAGCGAGCACGTATGCATAACAATCCCAGTTAACAAGACCAGACAATATAACAGCATTCTCGATCAGTGAATAAACAGCAACTTATTCTAATGCCATTTTCAGGCTACCGCCCAGTGAATCTGGAGAAGACATTTGACCACACCCCAGACCGGTGATATGCTGTGAATATGCTTTGCCCAAGAGACTGGTTGAAAATGCCCTATAAGAAGGCCTGTAGCTGTGTGCAATGTTTGGGTGAGCTTTCTGACAGTTTCCGAGGACAATTCGAGTACATCATATCGAACTTAAGACCTAGTTCCCCATTAATGATGTCATTCTTGCTGCAAGTGCAAGAAATGAACTGCAGTGGCAAGTTAGATCTGGGAACAACCACTTCAGTAATTTCAAACTCCACCTGAATATCCAGGAAACTAAATTACTCATGGAACCGTTCAATTCTTAGGATAATTCTTCTGACACATGTGTATTCTCCAATATAATTGCTCCCATTGTAACATGCAAGCAAGAGTTAATGTGGCCTGGATATGGTGGCAGGAAATTAGTGATATGCTCTGCCACAGACGAATGCCAAACGATGACAAGTCAGTCATTCGGCTTGTTACATTGTTGCCACCAAGTAATGGGCAATAACGGCAGATGCTGACATCGACAGAAGTGTGCAACTAAGGTTTCATCTTATGACCTGTTAGAATTGTGACTTGCTCTAGTACAGGCTGGGGTCACGTTACATTTGCGTGTTTCTCATCTTCTATTTATCTCAGGTTGTTTCAAGTAACATTTGTGACTGCTGACACCAACACTACTGTCTGTTTCTGGGGTGGTTGGTAGTGTCACAAATGTGTGCCCACTTACATAAAACTGTGGCCACTCAGCGAGGCATAGATTCAGTGACGTAGCAGAAGGTATCCAGTGATATCTGGTACACTGCTGGGCGGTGCTGATGGAGCACATCTCCAAATCAAGCAACTAATGTTCAATAGATTCATACCCAGGCTATTTTGGGAACACGACATTAAAGCCAATTCAGTATCATGTTTCTCTTACCAGTCCTTCAAAATTTCCCCATGTTGGTTGGTAGCGGTAGAATAACACCCACGGTATCCCCTGCCTGTCGTAAGAGGCGACTAAAATGGGCCCCAGGGGCTCTGAACTTTGGAGCGTGGGTTGGCGACCACGGTTCCCTTATCTGAGTCCTGGCATTTCCACGGGGCCCTCAGCTGAGTCCTGGCATTGCTTCCACTTACTTGTGCCAGGCTCCTCACTTTTATCTATCCTATCCAACCTCCCTTGGTCAACTCTTGTTCATTTCCGACCCCGACGCTATTAGGTTTGCGAGGGCTAGGGAGTCTTTCATTTTCACGCCCTTCGTGGCCCTTGTCTTCCTGTGGCCGATATCTTCTTTTTTCGAAGTGTCGGTCCCTTCCATTTTTCTCTCTGATTAGTGTTATATAGAGGATGGTTGCCTAGTTGTACTTCCTCTTAAAACAATAATCACCACCACCACCATCCTGGCATTTCTTCCACTTACTTGTGCCAGGCTCCTCACTTTCATCTATCCTATCCGACCTCCCTTGGTCAAGCCCCAGGGGCTCTGAACTTTGGAGCGTGGGTTGGCGACCACGGGGCCCTCAGCTGAGTCCTGGCATTGCTTCCACTTACTTGTGCCAGGCTCCTCACTTTCATCTATCCTATCCCCCTGTGGGTGGGGGCGGTAGAATAACACCCACGGTATCCCCTGCCTGTCGTAAGAGGCGACTAAAAGGGGCCCCAGCGGCTCTCAACTCGGGAGCGTGGGTTGGCGACCACGAGGCCTTCAGCTGAGTCCTGGCATTGCTTCCAGTTACTTGTGCCAGGCTCCTCACTTTCACCTATCCTCTCCGACCTCCCTTGGTCAACTCTTGTTCTTTTCCGACCCCGACGCTATTAGATTTGCGAGGGCTAGGGAGTCTTTCATTTTCACGCCCTTCGTGGCCCTTGTCTTTCTTTGACCGATATCTTCATTTTTCGAAGTGTCGGATCCCTTCAAATTTCCTTCTGATTAGTGTTATATAGAGGATGGTTGCCTAGTTGTACTTCCTCTTAAAACAATAATCACCACCACCACCACCATCATCTATCCTATCCGACCTCCCTTGGTCAACTCTTGTTCTTTTCCAACCCCGACGCTATTAGGTTTGCGAGGGCTAGGGAGTCTTTCATTTTCACGCCCTTCGTGGCCCTTGTCTTCCTGTGGCCGATACGTTCATTTTTCGAAGTGTCGGATCCCTTCCATATTTTCTCTCTGATTAGTGTTATATAGAGGATGGTTGCCTAGTTGTACTTCCTCTTAAAACAATAATCACCACCACCACCTCCCTTGGTCAACTCTTGTTCTTTTCCGACCCCGACGCTATTAGGTGTGCGAGGGCTAGGGAGTCTTTTATTTTCACGCCCTTCGTTGCCCTTGTCTTCCTTTGGCCGATATCTTCATTGTTCGAAGAGTCGGATCCCTTCCATTTTTCACTCTGATTAGTGTTATATAGAGGATGGTTGCCTAGTTGTACTTCCTCTTAAAAGAATAATCATCACCACCACCACCTCAATTTCATCTATTCTATCTGACCTCCCATGGTCAAGACTTGTTCTTTTCCGACGCCGACCCCCTCTAATGACACCATGACCTTGAAGTCGATGTGGGGGCTTGTGTGCTTGTTGATCCCGAGGGCTGTGCCAGCTCAGGGTTACCCATGCTGGATAGGCCTCGGTGTAGGGCCAGACTAACAAGGTGTCCCCCGAGTTGCTTGAGAGGTGTCTGTGCTCTTTATTCTTCATCACTATTTCTACCCTTGTATTCTCACCGTCTTTAATTTCATTCCTCTTCCTGTCTGGCCACCCTCTCTGCCTCGGGTAGATTAGGTTAGACATTACAGAAAAATTAAAAAATTAAATAAAAAAAATAAAAAAAAATTAAAAAATTAAATTAAAAAAATAATTGGGTTAGTACGGAGGTTTTATCCTCCCCCAATCACAAGTTTCGGGTCGTGGCGAGGTAATGCATGGCTACTGGGAGAGTAGTTCCAAGCGACCCCCTCCAGATACCGGGCGCCCTCTGGAGTATATAGCCTTGCCTCCGGTAAATCTCCTTTGTCTCTGCCGGAGGTCGACCTCATATTTCCGTGAGTACTCGTGGGACAAAAGACGGAACCTCTTT
The DNA here is from genome assembly GCF_040414725.1 of Anabrus simplex. Taxonomy (NCBI): domain Eukaryota; kingdom Metazoa; phylum Arthropoda; class Insecta; order Orthoptera; family Tettigoniidae; genus Anabrus; species Anabrus simplex. Next base: position 82,980,930 of record NC_090276.1, on the reverse strand, counting down.
CTCTTCCTTCTTTTACAAAGGGTGGCACCCTTCAAAAAACAGCGTCAAATATTGCTAAGAAACGTAAGCGGTATACTCCAGTTCCTGTAGACTACATGAGTGACGAACGTCTTCCTCGATTCCTGGTTGCTTCCAGGGTCGATGGTAAAAGTTTCCTTGACGAATGTCCTTTTACGATAAGCAATAACATCGAAGAAATTGTTGCTGGTGAAGTCGACTAGATGCGCAAGCTCCGAGATGGATCCGTATTTATCAAGACATCTACGGCTGAACAGTCAGACGGCTACTTAAAGCCAAGTTGTTCGGAAAGGTAGAGGTGAAAATCGAGAAGCACCAAACCCTTAACTCTTGCAAGGGAGTTATATTCCACAGGGATTTGGTTAAGTCTTCCGATGATACGATGATCCGGTACCTAGCACGTCGGGGTGTAACCGACGTGAAGAGGTTGAAGAGGCGTGTGGGTGATAAGCTACTCGATACGGGTGCTTTCATCCTTACCTTCGACGCTGAGACCATACCTGAACGAATAAAGGTAGCAATGTATCGCCTGACTGTTCGTCCGTACATTCCGGCACCAATGAGGTGTTATAACTGTCAAAAGTTTGGCCACACCTCATTGCGATGTACAGGTTCGACGACCTGCAAAATGTGTGGAAAGTGCGAGCATGCTGGGGTTGAATGCACACCACCACCTGTGTGCGTCAACTGCCCGGGTACGCATGCTCCAATCTCCAAGGAGTGCCCCACATTCAAGCGGGAGAAGAAGATCCAGGAGATAAAAACGCTGGATAAGCTATCTTATCCAGACGCCCGGAGGAAGTTCAAATCCATGGCTGCTCCGGAGTTCTCCATCTCATTCGGGGAAAAGGTCACAAACGTACGGATCACTCCACAGAGTTTTGTACAGAACACCGGTACTGAAAATCAAAAGTCAAAGCCAGCAACAAAATTCAGTAAGTAAAGAAACTGGAGTTTCACGATGTGAAGGGCCTCAGGGGCTCTAAACTTTGGAGCGTGGGTTGGCGACCACGAGGCCCTCAGCTGAGTGCTGGCATTGCTTCCACTTACTTGTGCCAGACTCCTCACTTTCATCTATCCTATCCGACCTCTCTTGGTCAACACTTGTTCTTTTCCGACCCCGACGCTATTAGGTTTGCGAGGGCTAGGGAGTCTTTCATTTTCACGTCCTTCGTGGCCCTTATCTTACTTTGGCCGATATCTTCATTTTTCGAAGTGTCGGATCCCTTCAATTTTTCCCTCTGATTAGTGTTATATAGAGGATGGTTGCCCAGTTGTTCTTCCTCTTAAAATAATAATCACCACCATCACCATGTGAAGCACCGAAAAGAGCGTTACTGTCGACGTTGCCTGGGAAGGGCCCTTCCCAGGAACGTTCGGCTGGAAAGTCCTCTCCCAACAGGGCGGGGGGAAAGACTTCCCCAAATAGGGCTGGAAAGTCCAGCCCTCCTTCCAATGCCCAGATCATAAAGGAGGAGAAGGTGAAGCCACAGAGCTCCCTTAAAACATTGGAGAAGAAGCCTTCTCCAACTCAGTCGGGGTCCACAGGATCACCCAAGAAATCCGGCAAGCCATCTGCCGGCTCTCCTCCCAAAAAGAGAGAAACGGTGGGCAAGAGCGAGAGGGCCAGACGCCCTCTTGTTCGATCACTTTCTGGAGAAGCTAGTTCTCCCAGGAAGAAGGCCCACTGTTCCAGAACAATAAGATCACCGTCCGCGGAGGGTCCAGTCACTGCGCCTCCTTCTTCTGAGGAGACAATGGAGACTGAACCACTCATTGTCGTGGATGGTGACGACAATACCGACAACAACGGCGGAAAATGGCAGGTAGTTGACAAAAAGAAGGGCAAGCAATTGTCCTAATTTCGCAACACTACCAATCCACACAATGGCACTATTGCAGTGGAACTGCAGTAGTTACCACTGTCGCCTAGCTGAGTTACGTCAACTGATATCCGTCTATGCGGCCTCCATAGTCTGTCTACAGGAATCTCGTTTGAGACCTGGACACGACACGACTATGAGAGGATATCGTCTTTATTCCAAAGACAGAGTATCTGTGGATGGCGCGGCAACTGGGGGCGTTTGTACCCTAGTTCGCTCCGACATCTTCAGCGAAGAAGTACCGCTCCGTACTCAGCTAGATGCAGTTGCAGTTCGCACTCCGTTGCCAGTAATGACAACGGTTTGCAACGTGTACTTTCCACCGGATTATAACCTTGATATGCATGCACTACAAGATTTGATCGCTCAGTTGCCTCCTCCTTTTCTCATGCTGGGGGATGTGAACGCCCGTAACACACTATGGGGTTCTCCGTCTTCCTGTTCTAGGGGGAGGAAGCTCGAGCGAATGATCAACCTATTTGATCTTTGTGTGCTCAATACAGGGGAACCGACACATTTCAGTAGCGCGCATGGCACATTCTCGCACCTGGATGTCACTTTGTGTAGCCGTGCGCTAGTTCCCCTGCTACGGTGGCAAGTTCACGACGCCATCTGTGATAGTGACCACTTCCCGATAATTCTGTCTCTCTTGAATCAAAGGCAGTCCGAAGTACCCAAGCGCTGGTTACTTCGGCGGGCAAATTGGCCAGAATTTACAAAACGCGCAGTGATGGCTGATGATATGCTGGAGTCTGATGACGACACCGTCTCTTCCATTACTACTGGAATTTTGGCTGCTGCAGAGGAAACAATTACTTCCTCGTCCGGTATTCGTCGCCGGAAACAGGTCCCATGGTGGACGGACGAAATTGCAGCAGCCATACGTGATCGCCGACGGGCTTTTAAGCATTATCGTCGGAATCCTACGATGGGCAATCATATCGCATTTAAGCGTCTTCGCGCGACGGCCCGTTTTTTGATTCGAGAAAGTAAGAAAGCTACGTGGGAAAAGTATGTGTCATCCATCACGGCACAAACTCCGTCATCACAAGTGTGGACAAAAACTCCGCCGTATTGTCGGAGTACAGAATGTGCCCTCAGTACCCGGAATCTCCATTAATGGAGATATAGTTACGATTCCTTCAAAAGTCAAAGCCAGCAACAAAATTCAGTAAGTAAAGAAACTGGAGTTTCACCATGTGAAAGGCCTCAGGGGCTCTAAACTTTGGACCGTGGGTTGGCGACCACGAGGCCCTCAGCTGAGTGCTGGCATTGCTTCCACTTACTTGTGTCAGGCTCCTCACTTTCATCTATACTTTCTGACCTCCCTTGGTCACCTCTTGTTCTTTTCCGACCCCGACGCTATTAGGTTTGCGAGGGCTAGGGAGTCTTTCATTTTCACGCCCTTCGTGGCCCTTGTCTTCCTTTGGCCGATATCTTCATTTTTCGAAGTGTCGGATCCCTTCCATTTTTCTTTCTGATTAATGTTATATAGAGGATGGTTGCCCAGTTGTACTTCCTCTTAAAACAATAATCACCACCACCACCACCTTCAGTCATTGCAGACCACATCGCGTCACATTTTGCAGATACGTCCAGCTCTAGGAGATACGACCCTGCATTTCTTCCAATTAAGCGCGAAGCAGAGGTCCACCATCTCTCTTTTGCCTCTAGTGCTTCGCATCCCTACAACGTGGCTTTCACGGAGTGGGAGTTGCGAAGTGCGCCTGCGCTATGCAGAGATACGGCTCCTGGACCGGACAAAATCCATAATCAAATGCTTAAGCATTTGAGTGACAGATGTCTCAAGGATATCCTCACCCTATTCAACAGAATAACACCCACGGTATCCCCTGCCTGTCGTAAGAGGCGACTAAAAGGGGCCCAGGGGCTCTGAACTTTTGAACGTGGTTTGGCGACCACGGGGCCCTCAGCTGAGTCCTGGCATTGCTTCCACTTACTTGTGCCAGGCTCCTCACTTTCATCTATCCTGTCCGACCTCCCTTGGTCAACTCTTGTTCTTTTCCGACCCCGACGCTATTAGGTTTGCGAGGGCTAGGGAGTCTTTCATTTTCACGCCCTTCGTGGCCCTTGTCTTTCTTTGACCGATATCTTCATTTTTCGAAGTGTCGGATCCCTTCCCTTTTTTTCCTCTGATTAGTGTTATATAGAGGATGGTTGCCTAGTTGTACTTCCTCTTAAAACAATAACCACCACCACCACCAGAGCTCCGCTTGCGAAACAGTGTCTTACAAGTGGTTGACACCTGCAAATTCCTGGGTCTGCATTTTGATAAGAGACTTACGTGGCAGCCCCACATCCGTCAGTTAAAGGTTGCCTGCATGAAGAGACTTAACATGCTTAAGTTTCTCAGCGGCACTTCGTGGGGGGCTGACCGTGCGGTACTGCTACGATTTTACACGGCGACGTTCCTCTCCCGAATTGACTATGGAAGTGCAACTTATGGCTCAGCATCAAAATCTACACTGAGCCTTTTAGACAGTATTCACCATAGTGGAGTAAGGCTGGCAACGGGTGCTTTCCGTACTAGCCCCATTCTCAGCCTGCTCGCTGAAGCGGGAGTTCCACCTTTACGGATAAGGAGGCAGCAGTTACTCTTAACGTACGCTGCCAAAATTCGTGAAATGCCGCTACATCCAAGCTATCAATGCATCTATCGCACCCAATACCACCAGCGGTGCCAAGACCGGCCGAATGCCACACGGCCGGTTGGGTTTCGGATTGATAGGTTGTGTCATGATATGAATATTGATATCGGTGGTTGTCTTGAACGAACTCTTAGCGAGGTACCTCCGTGGTTGGTTCCGCGACCGGATATACGTCTAGATCTACTCCGTGGACCCAAGGTGAACACGGATTCCTCCATTTATCGGAGGTATTTCCAGGACTTTGTTCAACAATATCCGCCCACGAGACTTATCTTCACGGATGTTTCTAAAATCGGAGATAATATTGATTGCTCTTTTGTCATTGATGATATGAATACGAAGATCTCGCTCCCTAAAGTATGTAGCGTGTATACTGCAGAGCTTTACGCCATCTTAGAGGCTCTGCAGTTTGCACTGCGTGACGAAAGAAGCCACTTTCTGTTGTGTACCGATTCCTTAAGCTCTCTGCAGTCTATTGAAACCTGTTTCTCGCAACACCCACTGGTGTAGCAGATACATGACCTTCTAGCCAGGTTAAGCGATGCTAGCACCAGAATTACTTTCGCATGGCTTCCAAGCCACGTTGGGATTGCGGGTAACGAACTTGCGGATGAAGCAGCAAAGGAAGCTGCACTTTTACCTCCAAGACCCGCCAATGTACCTGCTATGGATATTTGTTCTCAGCTACGTTGAACCATCTTGGCGTCCTGGGAATCGGAGTGGCTAGATATCCGAACTTCCAACAAGCTGAGAGCAATTAAGAAGACAACTACCGTGTCGCGGTCCTCTTTCCGACCTTCACGGAGAGAGGCCATAGTACTGTGCAGGCTGAGGATAGGTCATTTACCATCCAAGCACTCTTATCTCCTGAAGAGGGAAAACCCCCCAGTGTGTTCTTGTGGTGCCGACTGCACCGTGGCCCACATCCTCACAGAGTTCGCCGATCTTTCTGGCCTAAGACGGAGCCTCGGCCTGCAGGAAACACTCGAACGTAATACTAGCCGGTGACGCGACTACTGCTGATCTCGTCATCCGCTTTATGTGTGACAGTGGACTTATCAAGGGTATATAAATTACAAGTGTACTGTTACTCGGGGAGCGTACGTTCCCATTTGATACGTTAGTAATCCTTTCGGCCTAGTTTTATAATTGTTTTTTCGTTTTATTTTGTACTGCGTTTCCAAATTCCTTTGTTGATAAATAATTTAGTTTTACTTTTTTTTTAAGTCTTTTCCACTTATTTGTTCAGTGAGAATGATTACCTCGTTGTACTTCCTCTTAAAACAAAAATCACCACCATCTGAACTTTGGAGCGTGGGTTGGCGACCTCGGGGCCCTCAGCTGAGTCCTGGCATTGCTTCCACTTACTTGTGCCAGCCTCCTCACTTTCATCTATCCTATCCGACCTCCCTTGGTCAACACTTGTTCTCTTCCGACCCCGACGCTATTAGGTTTGCGAGGGCTAGGGAGTCTTTCATTTTCACGCCCTTCGTGGCCCTTTTCTTCCTTTGGCCGATACCTTCATTTTTCGAAGTGTCGGACCCCTTCCATTTTTCTCTCTGATTAGTGTTATATAGAGGATGGTTGCCTAGTTGTACTTCCTCTTAAAACAATAATCACCACCACCTTTGCTAGCGTTCACTCTACTTACTCCCCCTGTGGGTGGGGGTGGTAGAATAACACCCACGGTATCCTCTGCCTGTCGTAAGAGGCGACTAAAAGAGGCCCCAGGGGCTCTGAACTGTGGAGCGTGGGTTGGCAACCACGGGGCCCTCAGCTGAGTCCTGGCATTGCTTCCACTTACTTGTGTCAGGCTCCTCACTTTCATCTATCCTTTCTGACCTCCCTTGGTCAACTCTTGTTCTTTTCCGACCCCGACGCTATTAGGTTTGCGAGGGCTAGGGAGTCCTTCATTTTCACGCCCTTCGTGGCCCTTGTCTTGCTTTGGCCGATATCTTCATTTTTCGAAGTGTCGGATCCCTTCCATTTTTCCGTCTGATTAGTGTTATATAGAGGATGGTTGCCGAGTTGTACTTCCTCTTAAAACAATAATCACCACCACCATCACTCTACTTACATCATCTAAATTACTACATTAAATCACTGTTCCTACAGAAAAATGGCATAATTTCTTAAGAACTTATTTTGAAGCATTTGAATATTCAGTAGGCAATTTTGTAGTGAAGAAATAAACATGGCGGTACTTACATAATTAAAATATTCTTAATCTTCTGTTCTATCTTCTTCTGAAACAATAAACAATAAGGTTACGTAAGTAGATACGCTTAAGAACAACTAAAGAGTTTTTATACTAGACATGGTAGAAGAACAAGAACTCCATCATAGCCTCACTGGTTTGTAAAGCGAGAGTAGTAATTACTACATCCTCCTTTAACACCAATCAGGGGAAGAATATATCAAGTTGTACTCATCAGTATATGCGAGTATCGCAAAGAAGGGGAAACATCTACTTCTTCTTCTTATTCCTTTTCCTTCATTCATGGGGTCTCTTTACAAGTTCCTTTTAGCGCCGACCTCGAAGATCTTTTGCTACCATGTGTTTTCCTTCATTCCCATCTAGTTATACTTGCTCCCTTCATACAGTTGTACGTTCTCCTTATTGGGTCTTCTCGGATATTTCTTCTCTCTTCACCTAGTAATCCCATTGTGGAGGTTCTGATTCTTCCCAGTGCCTCACATTCACAGAGTATGTGTTCAGCTGATTGCATTTCGTACATACTTTGTGCTTATTACTCCAATTCTGTGTGGGTGCTTTTTAAGATGACAGTGTCCAGTCAGCAGTCCTACTACCCATCTTATATTTTATCTGCTGAGTTGCAGTATTTCTTTAGCATGCTTCTTGTTTTGGTTCCTTATTGTTTCCTTCGCAAGCCTGCAACCTGGAGCATTTTTCCAGTTTTCTATTTCTTTCTTTTGTACCCATTTGCATATGGTAAGTCGGGCTTGTCAATGAGAGGTTCCACATTCTCGTTCTGGGCCCACGAAAGGTGTTTCAGACCCTTTTCTTGCGAGTTTGTCTACTTCTTCATTACCTTCTATACAGTACCTGCATGCCCTGGTACCCGTATTAATTTAACAACATTGTACTCTGAGAGCTTCAGGAGAAGTGTATGACAATACCAAACAATTTTGGATGTAAATCGGACAGTTTCAGGTGCCTTAATGGCTAGTTGGCTGTCTGTAAATATGAAAATTGCCCCAGGGGCTCTGAACTATGGAGCGTGGGTTGGCGACCACGGGGCCCTCAGCTGAGTCCTGGCATTGCTTCCACTTACTTGTGCCCGGCCCCTCACTTTCATCTATCCTATCCGACCTCCCTTGGTCAACTCTTGTTCTTTTCCGACTCCGACGCTATTAGGTGTGCGAGGGCTAGGGAGTCTTTCATTTTCATGCCCTTCGTGGCCCTTGTCTTCCTTTGGCCGATACCTTCATTTTTCGAAGTGTCGGACCCCTTCCATTTTTTCTCCCTGATTAGTGTCATATAGAGGATGGTTGTCCAGTCGTACTTCCTCTTAAAACAATAATCACCACCACCACCTCTCTGAAGGCTATTCGACTTGACTTACCTTCATCCACCAAATGATTGCTGCATAGGTCATCAGTGGTCTAATGATCATTGTGTATATCCATATCACCATTGCGGGTTTAGACCTCATGTTGTCTCGACTGCCCTCTTGCATGCATACAATAGGTTCATGGATCGGGTTACGTTTCTTTCTATATGTGAATTCCAGGTTAACTTCTTATCTAAAACTACACCAAAGTGTAACACTTGTTCTTCCATATGGATTTCTTGATCGTTGTGTGTAAAATATCTGTTCGTTGAGCACGGCTATTAATCTGTTCACCACAAGGTTCCACAGAAATGAGAAAGAGCTCCACCCTGCGCACAACCTCGAGTGACTCTAACCATTAGCGTCTCTTCAGAGTTGCTTTCATTTTCCTCTCTTCTAACAAGGATTTAATACATTTTACGACAGTTAGGGGAAACATCACAAATGGCAAAGTAATGAAAGCCTCCAAGGCTTCACAAACATAGCGCTCCAGCCGGGCTCCACCTGGTAGGCCTATGTCTTGTCTTCCAGCTTTGAATCTGATTTCGAAAGACACTGTCGCAAAGAGCTCCAAGAAGACCGGGATATATAACAAAATTAATAGCTCAAAGAATGGATCCCCCTGTGGGTGGGGGCGGTAGAATAACACCCACGGTATCCCCTGCCTGTCGTAAGAGGCGACTAAAAGGGGACTCAGGGGCTCTGAACTTTGGAGCGTGGGTTGGCGTCCATGGGGCCCTCTGGTATTGCTTCCACTTACTTGTGCCAGGCTCCTCACTTTCATCTATCCTATCCGCCCTCTCTTGGTCAACTCTTGTTCTTTTCCGACCCCGACGCTATTAGGTTTGCGAGGGCTAGGGAGTCTTTCATTTTCGCGCCCTTCGTGGCCCTTGTCTTCCTTTGGCCGATATCTTCATTTTTCGAAGTGTCGGATCCCTTCCATTTTTCCGTCTGATTAGTGTTATATAGAGGATGGTTGCCTAGTTGTACTTCCTCTTAAAACAATAATCACCACCACCATCACTCTACTTACATCATCTAAATTACTACATTAAATCACTGTTCCTACAGAAAAATGGCATAATTTCTTAAGAACTTATTTTGAAGCATTTGAATATTCAGTAGGCAATTTTGTAGTGAAGAAATAAACATGGCGGTACTTACATAATTAAAATATTCTTAATCTTCTGTTCTATCTTCTTCTGAAACAATAAGCAATAAGGTTACGTAAGTAGATACGCTTAAGAACAACTAAAGAGTTTTTATACTAGACATGGTAGAAGAACAAGAACTCCATCATAGCCTCACTGGTTTGTAAAGCGAGAGTAGTAATTACTACATCCTCCTTTAACACCAATCAGGGGAAGAATATATCAAGTTGTACTCATCAGTATATGCGAGTATCGCAAAGAAGGGGAAACATCTACTTCTTCTTCTTATTCCTTTTCCTTCATTCATGGGGTCTCTTTACAAGTTCCTTTTAGCGCCGACCTCGAAGATCTTTTGCTACCATGTGTTTTCCTTCATTCCCATCTAGTTATACTTGCTCCCTTCATACAGTTGTACGTTCTCCTTATTGGGTCTTCTCGGATATTTCTTCTCTCTTCACCTAGTAATCCCATTGTGGAGGTTCTGATTCTTCCCAGTGCCTCACATTCACAGAGTATGTGTTCAGCTGATTGCATTTCGTACATACTTTGTGCTTATTACTCCAATTCTGTGTGGGTGCTTTTTAAGATGACAGTGTCCAGTCAGCAGTCCTACTACCCATCTTATATTTTATCTGCTGAGTTGCAGTATTTCTTTAGCATGCTTCTTGTTTGGGTTCCTTATTGTTTCCTTCGCAAGCCTGCAACCTGGAGCATTTTTCCAGTTTTCTATTTCTTTCTTTTGTACCCATTTGCATATGGTAAGTCGGGCTTGTCAATGAGAGGTTCCACATTCTCGTTCTGGGCCCACGAAAGGTGTTTCAGACCCTTTTCTTGCGAGTTTGTCTACTTCTTCATTACCTTCTATACAGTACCTGCATGCCCTGGTACCCGTATTAATTTAACAACATTGTACTCTGAGAGCTTCAGGAGAAGTGTATGACAATACCAAACAATTTTGGATGTAAATCGGACAGTTTCAGGTGCCTTAATGGCTGGTTGGCTGTCTGTAAATATGAAAATTGCCCCAGGGGCTCTGAACTATGGAGCGTGGGTTGGCGACCACGGGGCCCTCAGCTGAGTCCTGGCATTGCTTCCACTTACTTGTGCCCGGCCCCTCACTTTCATCTATCCTATCCGACCTCCCTTGGTCAACTCTTGTTCTTTTCCGACTCCGACGCTATTAGGTGTGCGAGGGCTAGGGAGTCTTTCATTTTCATGCCCTTCGTGGCCCTTGTCTTCCTTTGGCCGATACCTTCATTTTTCGAAGTGTCGGACCCCTTCCATTTTTTCTCCCTGATTAGTGTCATATAGAGGATGGTTGTCCAGTCGTACTTCCTCTTAAAACAATAATCACCACCACCACCTCTCTGAAGGCTATTCGACTTGACTTACCTTCATCCACCAAATGATTGCTGCATAGGTCATCAGTGGTCTAATGATCATTGTGTATATCCATATCACCATTGCGGGTTTAGACCTCATGTTGTCTCGACTGCCCTCTTGCATGCATACAATAGGTTCATGGATCGGGTTACGTTTCTTTCTATATGTGAATTCCAGGTTAACTTCTTATCTAAAACTACACCAAAGTGTAACACTTGTTCTTCCATATGGATTTCTTGATCGTTGTGTGTAAAATATCTGTTCGTTGAGCACGGCTATTAATCTGTTCACCACAAGGTTCCACAGAAATGAGAAAGAGCTCCACCCTGCGCACAACCTCGAGTGACTCAAACCATTAGCGTCTCTTCAGAGTTGCTTTCATTTTCCTCTCTTCTAACAAGGATTTAATACATTTTACGACAGTTAGGGGAAACATCACAAATGGCAAAGTAATGAAAGCCTCCAAGGCTTCACAAACATAGCGCTCCAGCCGGGCTCCACCTGGTAGGCCTATGTCTTGTCTTCCAGCTTTGAATCTGATTTCGAAAGACACTGTCGCAAAGAGCTCCAAGAAGACCGGGATATATAACAAAATTAATAGCTCAAAGAATGGATCCCCCTGTGGGTAGGGGCGGTAGAATAACACCCACGGTATCCCCTGCCTGTCGTAAGAGGCGACTAAAAGGGGACTCAGGGGCTCTGAACTTTGGAGCGTGGGTTGGCGTCCATGGGGCCCTCTGGTATTGCTTCCACTTACTTGTGCCAGGCTCCTCACTTTCATCTATCCTATCCGCCCTCTCTTGGTCAACTCTTGTTCTTTTCCGACCCCGACGCTATTAGGTTTGCGAGGGCTAGGGAGTCTTTCATTTTCACGCCCTTCGTGGCCCTTGTCTTTCTCTGACCGGTGGTGGTGGTGGTGATTATTGTTTTAAGAGGAAGTACAACTAGGCAACCATCCTCTATATAACACTAATCAGAGGGAAAATATGGAAGGGATCCGACACTTCGAAAAATGAAGATATCGGCCAAAGGAAGACAAGGGCCACGAAGGGCGTGAAAATGAAAGACTCCCTAGCCCTCGCAAACCTAATAGCGTCGGGGTCGGAAAAGAACAAGAGTTGACCAAGAGAAGTCGGATAGGATAGATGAAAGTGAGGAGTCTGGCACAAGTAAGTGGAAGCAATGCCAGGACTCAGCTGAGGGCCCGTTTGTTATTAACAAAAACTTCTGGAAAAATACTTTTCTTGTCAGTGTTACGTTTTTGTTACAAAACTCTTCTCTTCAGCTGCTCCCTCCCAAGGTCAATGTTTTCGTTAGGTTTTTGTTTTGTTTTTAATAATAAACAACTTGGAAACATACACATCACAGCGAACAAAAGTGCTGGAAACCAAAAAAAAAGTGTAACACCTGTTCAAGATAATGCAAATTGTTTTAAAATAGATTAGAACAAAGTAGATCCATTTCCCTTCCCATTTCACGACCTTATTCGAATCTCTTCATAAATTTTTATCAGTTTATCTTTCGTAAATTCATATAGATTTTAAACGCAGCAAGGTAACCGGTACATTTCTGATGCTTTTGACAAGATAACATATGCTTTGTAATTTCATCCATGCAATGCAACATAGCTGAAGATGTTCCCAAGGAACGAAAAATGTACTATAAATAACTCATTAGCCTAAAGCAAGTATTGCCCCAGGGGCTCTGAACTTTGGAGCGTGGGTTGGCGACCACGGGGCCCTCAGCTGAGTCCTGGCATTGCTTCCACTTACTTGTGCCGGGCTCCTCACTTTCATCTATCCTATCCGACCTTCCTTGGTCAACTCGTGCTCTTTTCCGACCCCGACGCTATTAGGTTTGCGAGGGCTAGGGAGTCTTTCATTTTCACGCCCTTCGTGGCCCTTGTCTTTCTTTGTCCGATATCTTCATTTTTCGAAGTGTCGGTTCCCTTCCATTTTCTCCTCTGATTAGTGTTATAAAGAGGATGGTTGCCAAGTTGTACTTCCTCTTAAAACAATAATCACCACCACCACCACCTAGTGCAAGCTTCAAGGAAACTGGGATATATAACGCGATGTAGTAGCTGCAGACATGGCAAAAACCCAATACCCTTTGATCATGTCTAGAATTACGGCATGTGAAAGGATCAATATAAAAATTATAATGGTATTTTTATTTCTAATATTAAGAATTAACTTAAATCGATTCTCCTTCCAAATTATAAGAATAAATTACCATTGATGAAAAGTTTGTCAGCGTTCACTCTACTTACATCACCTAAATTATTGTTCCAACAGAAAAAGGCATGATTCAGTAAGAACTTATTTTCAACCATTTGAATATTCAGTAGGCAATTCTCTAGTGAAGATGTAAATATAACGGTACTTACATAATTCTAATGTTATATCTGCTATATCTATGTTCTATCTGCTTCTTATATAATTTCTGGAACAGTAAACAACAAGGTTACATAAGTAGGCATGCTTAAAGAACAAGTAAGAGTTTTCATACTTGGAACTCGTAACTGAACTCAGTCACAGAGTAGTTATCACTATATCCACTCTTAATACATACATACATAAATACATACATACATACATACATACATACATACATACATACATACATACATGCATGCATACATCATACATGCATACATACATACATACATACATACTGAACCATTCCGTTCATGGTCTTATAGTGATGATTTTAGCCTGCGATATTTGGAATATTCCGGACCACCCTGAAGATCCTTGTATACTAATTTATTGCATGAGAGAAGTGGAGTGTGAGCAGTTCTCGTGGGAAGAAAGCAGCTATGTAATTATGAAGTTTCTAGAATCTCATAAGATAAATTTATAACCCCAGCGAAGCTCTTTAATTTAGGCAGAGGACGCCAAACACTTCACCTATGTAGCGTGCCAACAAAGGATTTGGAGCGAAGAAAGAAATTAATTTATATCTTTGAGGACAGAATAGATGCATTTGATTTGATGAGAAAATTGCAACCTCCGTAATCGGCACAAGATTTTGATATGCGGCATGAGCATAGTGAGAAGTGCATTAGGGAGTTAAGTACTTGGCGCGCAGTATGCCCGCAACCCGAGAGCGGGAGAATGTTGCGGGTAACTCGTTAGCGTGGGTAAGCGATCCGTATTATATATATGGAGCCGCGGAGCGCTTGAGATTCATTTTTTGACTGTCTTGCTGTCGGAACTGCGTGATAAGACTCCGAGCTAACATCGAGACTGGCATCTGAGCTGCGAGCCGCAAACACCAGGCACGATCTATTCGGGAGAGAAAGTAAGTAAGCAACCTGCATGACTAAGTTGAAATTTTCATACTACATGTGCTGGCTTGCCTGTCATGAGAAGATGTACTGCCTATGAATTAACGGCCTAGCTAGTAGCTTCATATGACTTTGAGGACCAATTGTTAGAAGGGAAGTACGGAGAATAATAATAGCTCAGATTTTTTCTGGTAGTTGAGAGTAACATTTCTATGAGAGGACAACAAGATCTTGTCACCATGTGTGAATAAGTGAATTCTTGAATCTTAAGACTAAACTCTAGTAGAGAACCGAACTTAGAAGCGTGTGAGAGGGGGCGTTTGTGGAAACAGGCATCGAATTGGAACCCTCTGTAACACATGTCTCTTTACAGTTTTCCCTTCACTGACCCAGCGGGAGCAACGACACGCTGAGAACAAGAAAGAAGTACGGCGAGTTGGAGAAGGCAGGAGCTGTCAAGTCCCCGAGCATCGTCACGGGGACACCAGGAAGGCGTGCTCATCACGACGCCGAAGGAGACACCTCACCACCTTCGAGGAAGCTACAGGAGAAGCCTTCATCAGCCATCATGTATCCGGTAATCCGCATACCTGTGCTGCCGGCGATGACAACTGCCAGCATGGAGTAAAATCCAGGGGTCCACAGAGGGGTTGCCTGGCAATGCCATCGATACGTCCAGGTTAGATCGCTCCAATTGGTTCTTAGCATGTACATTATTGCAGTTAGGTTCAGGGTGGCCGTCAGCCACAACAATAGCTGTCTGATGTAAATAACAATTTGTTTAGAGTAATCAAGTACAGACCTCGAACTCAGGATAGTAGGATAGGCAGTAGGTTGTATATTCCCACTTGTATAATTTTGTTTTTTTGATTTCTTTATTTTGTGGTATGTGTTCAGTCTTGGTCATGTTTGCTAGGTCTGTTAACCTGATACGGTAATTAGAGTCGCGTAGCCTATATTTATTTGAGATAGTACGTAATTCAGAGGAGATCGAGACTTACTCCTTGACTCACATAAGGGAGAGTATGTGCCATGTTGCTTGAGATATATTTACATAAACTTCTAGCTAATTGCACGTATTGTTATTGTGACGCCGAGCGCAAGTAAATGATGATCATTGTGATGTGAATATTATGCATTATTCTGGCCACGGTAGCGCCAGGGAAATGAGTTCTTGTATACTTATGGATAAGCCCAGTGGAGGCAGAGATAAGAGAACGTGATTTATGGATAAGCCCAGTGGAGGCAGAGATAAGATTATGATTGAATAATTTCGGCGCTAAGAGTGTTATATCATGTGATTATAGAAGGGAATTGAGGTACACGGCAGGAATTCCTTTATGCGATCAGCTGAGCGCTCCCAAGGGGAGCTGGGCCGACACACAACCCGTTCTTTGTGGGGGTTAAGCAAGTCAAGTTTTACGTCACCGGCTAGGGAAAGTGATTAAGCTGTCTGCGCTAGCTCAAGTGTTCACAGGGAGAGTCTCCCCCGGCCTTGACATTGTGTAGCCAGCAGGGATCGCATTTTGTCTGCCTGGCCTTGTTTTTCTTAGTCTTGCCATGTGTTTATTTAGCTACCTGATGATGGAGCTGTAATTTCCATGATTTTATGGATGAGTTTAGGTGCCTTATGTATGACGGACTTTGAACCTACATTCAGTCCAGGCCAAGTATATTGTAGTCCGTTGTTTGAAGATCTTGGGTTCGAAATACTGTGACACGATATTTTTCATGTAGAGGAGATGGCTCTTCTGACGTGTTTTTGTACAGAAAATTGTCCTTTCTCGTTACTTTTGACTTAATCCGTGATTCATGCTTGTTCCAGCCTGGCAGTACGATAAGATTGTGACCTGGAAGTCATCTGCGACAAACTATTGACAAAAATTATTTGAGATTTTAACTTCTTGTAAATATTTGGATACTTTTTTTGTTATTGTAATAAATCCATGTATGTTCACTGTGAATGCAGCGTTGTTTCCCGTATTTTTATTTTAAATTTTGGGTTGTTCTTACCTCGCTTTCGTGCATATCCACGTGTTTGATTGTATTTCGCCCTTTGTTATACCCTATATCCCTGAGACATGTGCGACTGAGTTGCTGAGCATGGATATGTAACGCAGGTAAGATAAACGTGCTTTTTGACAGCTGTCATCCGCCATCTTTAAACTACAGAGCACCGTGCTGCTCTCTTTATCGCAGTAGCTGTAAATTCGTCACCTGCCATCTTGACGGGTTTAAACCTTAGTGCTACCAACTTAACCTCACTCACGGTATTCCCTGCCTGTCGTAACCCCCTCTAGGGACACCATGACCTTGAAGTCGGTGTGGGGGCTTGTGTAATTGTTGATACCGAGGGCTGTGCCAGCTCAGGGTTACCCATGCTGGATAGGCCTCGGTGTAGGGCCAGACTAACAAGGTGTCCCCCGAGTTGCTTGAGAGGTGTCTGTGCTCTTTATTTTTCATCACTATTTCTACCCCTCTATTCTCACCATCTTTAATTTCATTCCTCTTTCTGTCTGGCCACCCTCTCTGCCTCGGGTAGATTAGGTTAGACATTACAGAAAAAAAATTAAATTAAAAAAATTAGGTTAGCACGGAGGTTTTATCCTCCCCCAATTACAAGTTTCGGGTCGTGGCGAGGTGATGCATGGCTACCGGGTGAGTAGTTCCAAGCGACCCCCTCCAGATACCGGGCGCCCTCTGGAGTATATAGCCTTGCCTCCGGTAAATCTCTTTGGCTCTGCCGGAGGTCGACGTCATATTTCCGTGAGTACTCGTGGGACCAAGAAACGGAACCTCTCTCTTCACTTCCTACTAATTCAAAGGGTGGCACCCTTCAAAAACCTGCGTCCAAGATTGCCAAGAAACGCAAGCGGTATACTCCAGTTCCAGTGGATTATGTAAGTGACGAACGTCTTCCTCGATTCCTGCTTGCTTCCAGGGTCGATGGTAAGAGTTTTCTTGATGAATGTCCTTTCATGATCAGCAATTCCATCGAGGAAATTGTTGCTGGTGAAGTCGACGAGATGCGCAAGCTCCGCGATGGATCCGTACTTATTAAGTCATCTACGGCTGAACAGTTCAGACGGCTACTTAAAGCCAAGTTATTCGGAAAGGTAGAGGTGAAAATCGAGAAGCACCAAACCCTTAACTCCTGCAAGGGAGTAATATTCCACAGGGATTTGGTTAAGTCTTCCGATGATACAATGATCCGGTACCTAGCACGTCGGGGCGTAACCGACGTGAAGAGGTTGAAGAGGCGTGTGGGTGATAAGCTACTCGATACGGGTGCTTTCTTCCTTACCTTCGACGCTGAGACCATACCTGAACGAATAAAGGTAGCAATGTATCGCCTGACAATTCGTCCGTACATTCCGGAACCAATGAGGTGTTATAACTGTCAAAAGTTTGGCCACACCTCATTGCGATGTACAGGTTCGACGACCTGCAAAATGTGTGGGAAGTGCGAGCATGCTGGGGTTGAATGCACACCACCACCTGTGTGCGTCAACTGCCCGGGTACGCATGCTCCAATCTCCAAGGAGTGCCCCACATTCAAGCGGGAGAAGAAGATCCAGGAGATAAAAACGCTGGATAAGCTATCTTATCCAGACGCCCGGAGGAAGTTCAAGTCCATGGCTGCTCCGGAGTTCTCCATCTCATTCGCGGAAAAGGTCGCAAACGTACGGATCACTCCACAGAGTTTTGTACAGAACACCGGTACTGAAAATGCATTGAAGAGTCATAGCCAGCAACAAAATTCAGTAACTAAAGAAACTGGAGATTCAGCATGTGAAGCACCGAAAAGAGCGTTACTGTCGACGTTGCCTGGGCAGGGCCCTTCCCAGGAACGTTCGGCTGGGAAGTCCTCTCCCAACAGGGCGGGGGGAAAGACTTCCCCAAATAGGGCTGGAAAGTCCAGCCCTCCTTCCAATGCCCAGATCATAAAGGAGGAGAAGGTGAAGCCACAGAGCTCCCTTAAAACATTGGAGAAGAAGCCTTCTCCAACTCAGTCGGGGTCCACAGGATCACCGAAGAAATCCGGCAAGCCATTTGCCGGCTCTCCTCCCAAAAAGAGAGAAACGGTGGGCAAGAGCGAGAGGGCCAGACGCCCTCTTGTTCGATCACTTTCTGGAGAACCTAGTTCTCCCAGGAAAAAGGCCCACTTGTCCAGACCAATAAGATCACCGTCCACGGAGGGTCCAGTCACCGCGCCTCCTTCTTCTGAGGAGACAATGGAGACTGAACCACTCATTGTCGTGGATGGTGACGACAATACCGACAACAACGGCGGAAAATGGCAGGTAGTTGACAAAAAGAAGGGCAAGCAATTGTCCTTATTTCGCAACACTACCAATCCACACAATGGCACTATTGCAGTGGAACTTCAGTAGTTACCACTGTCGCCTAGCTGAGTTACATCAACTGATATCCGTCTATGCGGCCTCCATAGTCTGTCTACAGGAATCTCGTTTGAGACCTGGACACGACACGACTATGAGAGGATATCGTCTTTATTCCAAAGACAGAGTAGCTGTGGATGGCGCGGCAACTGGGGGCGTTTGTACCCTAGTTCGCTCCGACATCTTCAGCGTAGAAGTACCGCTCCGTACTCAGCTAGATGCAGTTGCAGTTCGCACTCCGTTGCCAGTAATGACAACGGTTGGCAACGTGTACTTTCCACCGGATTATAACCTTGATATGCATGCACTACAAGATTTGATCGCTCAGTTGCCTCCTCCTTTCCTCATGCTGGGGGATGTGAACGCCCGTAACATACTATGGGGTTCTCCGTCTTCCTGTTCTAGAGGGAGGAAGCTCGAGCGAATGATCAACCTATTTGAACTTTGTGTGCTCAATACAGGGGAACCGACACATTTCAGTAGCGCGCATGGCACTTTCTCACACCTGGATGTCACGTGATCGCCGACGGGCTTTTAAGCATTATCGTCGGAATCCTACGATGGCCAATCTTATCGCATTTAAGCGTCTGCGCGCGAAGGCCCGTTTTATGATTCGAGAAAGTAAGAAAGCTACGTGGGGAAGGTATGTGTCATCCATCACGGCACATACTCCATCATCACGAGTGTGGACAAAACTCCGCCGTATTATCGGAGTACAGAATGTGCCCTCAGTACCCGGAATCTCCATTAATGGAGATATAGTTACGATTCCTTCAGTCATTGACGACCACATCGCGTCACATTTCGCAGATACGTCCGGCTCTAAGAGATACGACCCTGCATTTCTTCCAATTAAGCGCAAATCAGAGGCCCACCATCTCTCTTTTGCCTCTAGTGCTTCGCATCCTTACAACATAGCCTTCACGGAGTGGGAGTTGCGAAGTGCACTTGCGCTATGCAGAGATACGACTCCTGGACCGGACAAAATCCAAATGCCTAAGCATTTGAGTGACAGATGTCTCAAGGATATCCTCACCCTATTCAACAGAATTTGGAGTGAGGGAGTGTTTCCATCTCAATGGCGTGAGGGAATTGTAATACCAATTCCCAAGCCAGGTAAAGATCCAAAACTTCTGGATAGTTATAGGCCAATATGCCCTACAATTGGGCTCTGTAAGCTATTTGAAAGGATGGTTAACCGGCATCTTGTGTGGGCCATGGAAAGGGAAGGCCTCTTGTCTAACTACCAGTGTGGTTTTCGCTCTCATCGGTCTGCCACTGATCATCTGGTCAGACTGGAGAGCGCCATTCAGGAGGCCTTTCTCCGGAAGGAACACCTAGTCGCCGTGTTTTTTGACCTGGAAAAAGCTTACGATACTACTTGGCGATATTTGATTCTCTCCACTCTACACCAGTGGGGATTTCGGGGAAATTTGCCTACGTTTATCGAGAATTTCTTGTCCCTCCGTCTCTTTCGAGTCCGAGTAGGGAATGCATTTTCTCAATATTACGTTCAGGAAAATGGAGTACCTCAGGGATCGGTACTGAGTGTCACGCTATTCGCAATCGCCATCAACGGCATAGTTGCCGCTGCTGGGCCCGCAGTCGTTCCATCGCTGTATGTAGACGACTTAGCTCTACATTACAGCTCCGGAAGGCTGGCGTTTGCAGAGAGACAGCTACAGCAAGCTATTAACCGAGTCGACAGATGGGCCCTGCAACATGGTTTTCGATTTTCAGCAGCGAAAACCTCAGTTGTACACTTCTGTCGACGTCGGCCTGTGCATCCCGAACCAGAGCTCCGCTTGCGAAACAGTGTCTTACCAGTGGTTGACACCTGCAAATTCCTGGGTCTCCATTTTGATAAGAGACTTACGTGGCAGCCCCACATCCGTCAGTTAAAGGTTGCCTGCATGAAGAGACTTAACATGCTTAAGTTTCTCAGCGGCACTTCGTGGGGGGCTGACCGTGCGGTACTGCTACGATTTTACACGGCGACGGTCCTCTCCCGAATTGACTATGGAAGTGCGGCTTATGGCTCAGCATCAAAATCTACGCTGAGCCTTTTAGACAGTATTCACCATAGCGGAGTAAGGCTGGCAACGGGTGCTTTCCGTACTAGCCCCATTCCCAGCCTGCTCGCTGAAGCGGGAGTTCCACCTTTACGGATAAGGAGGCAGCAGTTACTCCTAACGTACGCTGCCAAAATTCGTGAAATGCCGCTACATCCAAGCTATCAATGCATCTATCGCACCCAATACCGCCAGCGGTGCCAAGACCGGCCGAATGCCACACGGCCGGTTGGGTTTCGGATTGATAGCTTGTGTCATGATTTGAATATTGATATCGGTGGTTGTCTTGAACGAACTCTTAGCGAGGTACCTCCGTGGTTGGTTCCGCGACCGGATATACGTCTAGACCTGCTCCGTGGACCCAAGGTGAACACGGATTCCTCCGTTCATCGGAGGTATTTCCAGGACTTCGTTCACCAATATCCGGCCGCGAGACTTATCTTCACGGATGGTTCTAAAATCGGAGATAATGTTGGTTGCTCTTTTGTCATTGATGATATGAGTACGAAGATCTCACTCCCTAAAGTATGTAGCGTGTATACTGCAGAGCTTTACGCCATCTTAGAGGCTCTGCAGTTTGCACTGCGTGACGAAAGAAGCCACTTTCTGTTGTGTACCGATTCGTTAAGCTCTCTGCAGTCTATTGAAACCTGTTTCTCGCAACACCCACTGGTGCAGCAGATACATGACCTTCTAGCCAGGTTAAGCGATGCTAGCACCAGAATTACTTTCGCGTGGCTTCCAAGCCACGTTGGGATTGCGGGAAACGAACTTGCGGATGAAGCAGCAAAGGAAGCTGCACTTTTACCTCCAAGACCCGTCAATGTACCTGCTAAGGATATTTGTTCTCAGCTACGTCGAACCATCTTGGCGTTCTGGGAATCGGAGTGGCTAGATATCCGAACTCCCAACAAGCTGAGAGCAATTAAGAAGACAACTACCGTGTGGCGGTCCTCTTTCCGACCTTCACGGAGAGAGGCCATAGTACTGTGCAGGCTGAGGATACGTCATTTACGATCCACGCACTCTTATCTCCTAAAGAGGGAAGACCCCCCAGTGTGTTCTTGTGGTGCCGAATTCACCGTGGCCCACATCCTCACAGAGTGCGCCGATCTCTCTGACCTAAGACGGAGCCTCGGCCTGCAGGAAACACTCGAACGCATACTAGCCGATGACGCGACTACTGCTGATCTCGTCATCCGCTTTATGTGCGACAGTGGACTTATCAAGGGTATGTAAATTACAAGTGTACTGTTACTCAGGGAACGTACGTTCCCTTTTGATACGTTAGTAATCCTTTCGGCCTAGTTTTATAATTATTTTTTGTTTTATTTTGTACTGCGTTTCCAAATTCCTTTTCCCCCTGTGGGTGGGGGCGGTAGAATAACACCCACGGTATCACCTACCTGTCGTAAGAGGCGACTAAAAGGGGCCCCAGGGGCTCTGAACTTTGGAGCGTGGGTTGGCGACCACGGGGCCCTTAGCTGAGTCCTGGCATTGCTTCCACTTACTTGTGCCAGGCTCCTCACTTTCAACTATCCTATCCGACCTCCCTTGGTCAACTCTTGTTCTTTTCCGACCCCGACGCTATTAGGTTTGCGAGGGCTAGGGAGTCTTTCATTTTCACGCCCTTCGTGGCCCTTGTCTTTCTTTGGCCGATAGCTTCATTTTTCGAAGTGTCGGACCCCTTCCATATTTTCCCTCTGATTAGTGTTATATAGAGGATGGTTGCCTAGTTGTACTTCCTCTTAAAACAATAATCACCACCACCAAATTCCTTTGTTGAATAAATAATTTTGTTTTATATTTTAAATTTCTTTTCCACTTATTTGTTCAGAGAGGATGATTACCTCGTTGTACTTCCTCTTAAAACAAAAATCACCACCACCACCTTACATGTAAAATATCGTGTTATTGTCCAAGCGTCATCCATAAGTCCAGACCCCGACGCTATTAGGTTTGCGAGGGCTAGGGAGTCTTTCATTTTCACGCCCTTCGTGGCCCTTGTCTTCCTTTGGCCGATAACTTCACTTTTCGAAGTGTCGAGTCCCTTCCTTTTTTCCCTCTGATTAGTGTTATATAGGGGATGATTGCCTAGTTGTACTTCCTCTTAAAACAATAATCACCACCAGCACCATTAGCTGAGTCCTGACATTGCTTCCACTTACTTTTGCCAGGCTCCTCACTTTCATCTATCCTGTCTGACCTCTCTTGGTCAACTCTTGTTCTTTTCCGACCCCGGCGCTATTAGGTTTGCGAGGGCTAGGGAGTCTTTCATTTTCACGCCCTTCATGGCCCTTGTCTTCCTTTGGCCGATATCTTCATTTTTCGAAGTGTCGGACCCCTTCGATATTTTTCCTCTGATTAGTGTTATATATAATCACCACCACCACCAATTCCCAAATACATCACATATGGGTGGAAAAAATTCAGCACCTCAGAAATATTAATGCTACGCACATAAACCAGATACATTTGAAATCTACAAGGAATTTGCTATCAGACAATTTAAAAACTGTGAAACATTAAGGAAGAGAAACAGAAAGGGGAATAAAATGTTTCTATTATACTCAGGATAATTGGATGGTATTCTTTCCAGTAAGGTCCTAGGTCTTCGTCTCTCACCTAGAGGAGTAGAAGAGATGATTATTATCTAAACGAGGGTTTACAAAACGTTTTCTGACCATCGCCCACTTTCCAGATTTATCATTTATCATGTATCATTTTCTTCGCCCACCTGATGTCAATGAACAATGAACACACAAATATTAAAAATTACTAACACACACATATAAGTTGAGAAATGGAGATTTTTACGCACATTTTGCTCTTTATACGTGCATCATGTTAATGTACGTATAATTATGTACCTTATATATTTGCAAATAATAGGTCTAAAAAAGTAATAACAATCAGTGAAGGGAATTAAAGAAAAATTAATATTAAAAGCACATGAATATTTGTACGTAATTAATTAAAGTACATGATTACCTATGTCTATTTAATGTGAGGGACGGATTTGATGAGTTTCTATCAATTTACTGAAGTCAGGATCCATTTTTGTTAGAAGAACTATAAGAACACCTCGCTTTTCAAATTCTAACCTATATATAGACTTAGTGGCAAGATTATTTTATCCCCCTGTGGGTGGGAGCTGTAGAATAACATCCACGGTATCACCTGCCTGTCGTAAGAGGCGACTGAAAGGGACCCCAAAGGCTCTGAACTTTGAAGCGTGGGTTGGCGACCACGTGGCCCCAAGCTGACTCCTGGCATTGCTTCCACTTACTTGTGACAGGTTCCTCACTTTGATCTATCCGACCTCCCTTGGTCAACTCTTGTTCTTTACTGACCCCGACGCTATTAGGTTTGCGAGGGCTAGAGAGTCTTTCATTTTCACGCCCTTCCCCCCTGTGGGTGGGGGCGGTAGAATAACACCCACGGTATCCCCTGCCTGTCGTAAGAGGCGACTAAAAGGGGCCCCAGGGGCTCTGAACTTTGGAGCGTGGATTGGCGACCACGGGGCCCTCATCTGAGTCCTGGCATTGCTTCCACTTACTTGTGCCATGCTCCTCACTTTCATCTATCCTATCCGACGTCCCTTGGTCAACTCTTGTTCTTTTCCGACCCCGACGCTATTAGGTTTGCGAGGGCTAGGGAGTCTTTCATTTTCACGCCCTTCGTGGCCCTTGTCTTCCTTTGGCCGATATCTTCATATTTCGAAGTGTCGGATCCCTTCTATTTTTCCCTCTGATTAGCGTTATATAGAGGATGGTTGCCTAGTTGTACTTCCTCTTAAAACAATAATCACCACCACCACCACCTAAGACGGAGCCTGGCCTGCAGGAAACACTCGAACGCATACTAGCCGATGACACGACTACTGCTGATCTCGTCATCCGCTTCATGTGCGACAGTGGACTTATCAAGGGTATATAAATTACAAGTGTTCTGTTACTCGGGGAACATACGTTCCATTTTGATTCGTTAATAATCTTTTCGGCCTAATTCTATAACTGCGTTTTGTTTTATTTTGTACTGCGTTTCCAAATTCCTTTGTTGAATAAATAATTTTGTTTTATACGTATATTTTAAATTTCTTTTCCACTAATTTGTTCAGAGAGGATGATTACCTCGTTGTACTTCCTCTTAAAACAGAAATCACCACCACCATCACTCCGACCTCCTTTGGTCAACTCGTGTTCTTTTCCGACCCGACGCTATTAGGTTTTTGGGTGCTAGGGAATCTTTCATTATCACGGCCTTCGTGGCCCGTGTGTTCCTTTGGCCGGTACCTTCATTTTTCGAAGTGTCGGATCTCTTCCATTTTTCTCTCTGATTAGTGTTATAAGGATGGTTGCCTAGCTGTACTTCTTCAAACAGTAATCACCACCACGTTGCGTTGAATTCACCCATTATAATATTCCTGCTTCCTCATTTCCTAATTTAATCTGATTTACACATCAATATGCTCTTCAAAGAAGTTTTTCTTCTCAAACGGGTACTCCGATGGATGGTTGTAGCCAAAACCAATGAAAATCTCCCTCCCACTCTGATTTCCTTTCTTTACTTTCACTCAAATCATTTCTTCACATCCCGATTCCCATAGCTCTACCTGCTTGCATATTTCGTCTTTTACGATCACTGATATCCCTCCCGGGTAACACCCTTTCCGACTCCTTTTATGTTTCGTTCATCTCCAGACCTTAAAACACGGTATTTGCACATTGTGGCCAGGAGGTAGCCAGGTCTCTACTATCACAATAATCTCACTATCTCGCATTAGATCTATAAATTCATCATTTCCCAGTTTGCCCAATATACACTCGATATTTATTAATCGCACGACCCAGTCTAGTTATGTGTTCGTGGGTATTTCTGATGTTGCCAAGGTCTTACTTTTCGTAATTCGTGCTTTTTCTAACTGTATAATGGATCCACTTTGGGAGCTAACTCTTTCCTCTTCCAACCCCCTAGCTTCCTCAGACCTTGTCATACCCCTCCTAGGGACCGCCTCTTCTTCTTGAGTTGATTTCCTGGGTTGGTGATACCTGGTTTCGAGCGCCGCGTCTTCCTGTTCACTGTCACTGCTTTGTTGATTGCCACACACACCTTGCCCCAGGGGCTCTGAACTTTGGAGCGTGGGTTGGCGACCACGGGGCCCTCAGCTGAGTCCTGGCATTGTTTCCACTTACTTGTGCCAGGCTCCTCACTTTCATCTGTCCTATCCGACCTCTCTTGGTCAACTCTTGTTCTTTTCCGACCCCGACGCTATTAGGTTTGCGAGGGCTAGGGAGTCTTTCATTTTCACGCCCTTCGTGGCCCTTGTCTTCCTTTGGCCGATACCTTCATTTTTCGAAGTGTCGGACCCCTTCCTTTTTCTCTCTGATTAGTGTTATATAGAGGATGGTTGCCTAGTTGTACTTCCTCTTAAAACAACAATCACCACCACCACCACCACCACCACACACACCTGCCGACTCGCATCTGCTGTCGTCACTAACTAGTCCACTGGCCTTCCGCTCGCGGAGCTGTCTAACAGTCCATTTCCTGCTCCAAGAATCGCCCGCTGTTATAAGCCTGTTTCCACGGATAAATGCTTTTAGCACCGAATGCCGCTCTTCCCTTGATGAAAACATAGTGTTCGCATATTTTCCATTTCTCCTTGGTCCAATTCTTTTTTAATCCATATTTTTGTGCCCTTCGAGCTCTTGGCATTTTCCAAAATTTTGCGAGCCTTCAAACTAGATACAATACATCCTTTCACTGGTCTTCTTCCCATATTCCTTCCTAATCTAAAGGCATTATCGATATCACTCTCGTTGCACTTGACCTTCAAACTCTCCCTGATTAAGGAAAGTATTCTGTCTAACATATCATTAAGGTTCTCTCTTTCTGTTTCTACCAGCCCGTAGATTATTATGTTTCTCTTCCTATCTTCCTTCGCTCGTGTCTTTTCCTTTTTTACGAGGTTCCTTAACTTTTCTTCTAGCTCCAGGACTTTCGTCCTCATTTCATCTATCTCGTTTTTGTTCTGCAGTACGCTCTCTTTGATATCCTTGAGTTCTGTTTATATGAAGGTCTTCAAATCCTTGAATTCATTTTTTTTGTTCCGTTAACATGTCCTTGGTCTTCTCCGCGTGGCAATTTTGCATGGCCTCCTCGAGCTCCTCGATATCTTCTCATGACAGCTCAGGGCTAGGATTTAGCTCCACTCCACCGATCACTAGTAGCACCATCACCACCACTAACGAAAATACTATTTGCGTGATGTTGAAACTATTTTTCACCATTTGAGTTGATTTCGATTTCCATCTGCATTGCCATCTGCCTATAGCACACCAGTATTGATCAATTGAAACTCCCATGTTAGCACACTCCAACACTTTTCACGCGCTTAGCACTACGTCCTTTTACCTCGCAAGCTGAATTGCAACTGACTTAAGTATAATTTGCCCCGTTTTTTAAGTAACAGGTTTAATGCAAATTAAAATTCTTTAGAGTTTGTTATTTTTTTTCTTTTTCGCATCATCATGCACGTTAAAAGTTTTTCCTATTATTATTATTATTATTATTATTATTATTATTATTATTATTATTATTATTATTATTATTATTATTATTATTATTATTATTATGTTTTCAATGTTATGCATGTATACCAGGGTGTGTAAAATGTGTTAAGTCCAATTATTCACTGCAGCATATTGAACTGAAAAATATTTCAAGATTTTAAAGGCAAATATATTAATACACACTTGTGTATGTAGCGTATTCAGCCCGAAGGCTGGTTGGATCCTAAACAGGTTCACCATTAGCTGTCATAGATGGCCTAGGTGTCACTGAAGAGGCGTACTAGGGAAATGAGGAGTGAGGTAGTTTCCCGTTGCTTTCCTCACTGAGCCACAAGTTGCTATTGCACATCAGTCTGCCAAGCCTACTGAAATGCGTGCAACAACCGACCCTATAAGTGAGATCTTCACACCAGTCAAAGCAGGGACTGGGTGCATAAGAAATGGCATTACTAGCGTCACTCATACCTCAGCCACTTTCCCCCTGTGGGTGGGGGCGGTAGAATAACACCACGGTATCCCCTGCCTGTCGTAAGAGGCGACTAAAAGGGGCCCCAGGGGCTCTGAACTTTGGAGCGTGGGTTGGCGACCACGGGGCCCTCAGCTGAGTCCTGGCATTGCTTCCACTTACTTGTGCCAGGCTCCTCACATTCGTCTATCCTATCCGACCTCTCTTGGTCAACTCTTGTTCTTTTCCGACCCCGACGCTATTAGGTTTGCGAGGGCTAGGGAGTCTTTCATTTTCACGCCCTTCGTGGCCCTTGTCTGCCTTTGGCCGGTACCTTCATTTTTCGAAGTGTCGGACCCCTTCCATTTTTTCTCTCTGATTAGTGTTATATAGAGGATGGTTGCCTAGTTGTACTTCCTCTTAAAACAATAATCACCACCACCACCTCAGCCACTTTCATATTGTCAAAGCCAAGTATAAGACTGAGACAGGTCCATGAAAGTAACAAATTTATTCTAGCCCATACCAGAAGACATAGTGCACTGTAAACACTACATCTTGCCAGCAAAGGCCTAATACACACTTATTGCTGCAAAAAGCACCAGAAAAGTACCAAATTTGGAGTAGGGAACACCTCAGACTTTCAAATTCATGCCCCCTGTGGGTGGGGGTGGTAGAATAACACCCACGGTATCCTCTGCCTGTCGTAAGAGGCGACTAAAAGAGGCCCCAGGGGCTCTGAACTGTGGAGCGTGGGTTGGCAACCACGGGGCCCTCAGCTGAGTCCTGGCATTGCTTCCACTTACTTGTGTCAGGCTCCTCACTTTCATCTATCCTTTCTGACCTCCCTTGGTCAACTCTTGTTCTTTTCCGACCCCGACGCTATTAGGTTTGCGAGGGCTAGGGAGTCCTTCATTTTCACGCCCTTCGTGGCCCTTGTCTTGCTTTGGCCGATATCTTCATTTTTCGAAGTGTCGGATCCCTTCCATTTTTCCGTCTGATTAGTGTTATATAGAGGATGGTTGCCTAGTTGTACTTCCTCTTAAAACAATAATCACCACCACCACCTTCTCGTCAAATTTAGCCAAATCGGTCTCCTCTCACCAATTCGATTCAGTATCTCTTCATTCGTGATTCGATCTATCCATCTCACCTTCAGCATTCTTCTGTAACACCACATTTCAAAAGCTTCTATTCTCTTTCTTTCTGAACCAGTTATCGTCCATGTTTCACTTCCATACAATGCCACGCTCCACACGAAAGTCTTCAAAAACATCTTTCTAATTCCGATATGAATGTTTGAAGTGAGCAAATTTCTTTTCTTAAGAAAGCTCTTCCTTGCTTGTGCTAGTCTGCATTTTATGTCTCCCCCTGTGGGTGGGGGCGGTAGAATAACACCCACGGTATCCCCTGCCTGTCGTAAGAGGCGACTAAAAGGGGCCTCAGGGGCTCTGAAATTTGGAGCGTGGGTTGGCGACCACGGGGCCCTCAGCTGAGTCCTGGCATTGCTTCCACTTACTTGTGCCAGGCTCCTCACATTCGTCTATCCTATCCGACCTCTCTTGGTCAACTCTTGTTCTTTTCCGACCCCGACGCTATTAGGTTTGCGAGGGCTAGGGAGTCTTTCATTTTCACGCCCTTCGTGGCCCTTGTCTGCCTTTGGCCGGTACCTTCATTTTTCGAAGTGTCGGACCCCTTCCATTTTTTCTCTCTGATTAGTGTTATATAGAGGATGGTTGCCTAGTTGTACTTCCTCTTAAAACAATAATCACCACCACCACCTCAGCCACTTTCAGCCCCAGGGGCTCTGTACTTTGGAGCGTGGGTTGGCGACCACGGGGCCCTCAGCTGAGTCATGGCATTGCTTCCACTTACTTGTGCCAGGCTCCTCACTTTCATCTATCCTATCCGACCTCTCTTGGTCAACACTTGTTCTTTTCCGACCCCGACGCTATTAGGTTTGCGAGGGCTAGGGAGTCTTTCATTTTCACGCCCTTCGTGGCCCTTGTCTTCCTTTGGCCGATATCTTCATTTTTCGAAGGGTCGGTCCCTTCCATATTTTCTCTCTGATTAGTGTTATATAGAGGATGGTTGCCTAGTTGTACTTCCTCTTAAAACAATAATCACCACCACCACCGCATTTTATGTCCTCCTTACTTCTGCCATCGTTAGTTATTTTACTACCCAAGTAACAATATTCATCTACTTCCTTTAAGACTTCATTTCCTAATCTAATATTTCCTGCATCACCTGCCTTCGTTCGACTGCACTCCATTACTTTTGTTTTGGACTTATTTATTTTCATCTTGTACTCCTTACCCAAGACTTTATCCATACCATTCAGCAACTTCTCGAGATCTTCTGCAGTCTCAGATAAAATAACAATATCATCGGCAAATCTCAAGGTTTTGATTTCTTCTCCTTGGACTGTTCCCCCTGTGGGTGGGGGCAGTAGAATAACACCCACGGTATCCCCTGCCTGTCGTAAGAGGCGACTAAAAGGGGCCCCAGGGGCGCTGAACTTTGGAGCGTGGGTTGGCGACCACGGGGCCCTCAGCTGAGTCCTGGCATTGCTTCCACTTACTTGTGCCAGGCTCCTCACTTTCATCTATCCTATCCGACCTCCCTTGGTCAACTCTTGTTCTTTTCCGACCCCGACGCTATTAGGTTTGCGAGGGCTAGGGAGTCTTTCATTTTCATGCCCTTCGTGGCCCTTGTCTTCCTTTGGCCGATATCTTCATTTTTCGAAGTGTCGGTCCCTTCCATTTTTCTCTCTGATTAGTGTTATATAGAGGATGGTTGCCTAGTTGTACTTCCTCTTAAAACAATAATCACCACCACCACCATCCTTGGACTGTGATTCCCTTTCCAAATTTCTCTTTGATTTCCTTTACTGCCTGTTCTATGTAAACATTGAAAAGGAGAGGGGACAAACTGCAGCCTTGCCTCACTCCTTTCTGGATTGCTGCTTCTTTTTCAAAGCCCTCGATTCTTATCACTGCAGACTGATTTTTACACAGATTGTAGATAATTCTTCGTTCTCGGTGTCCGATCCCTATCATCTTCAGAATCATAAATAGCTTGGTCCAATCAACATTATCGAATGCCTTTTCTAGATCTAAGAATGCCATGTACGTGGGCTTGTCCTTCTTGATTCGATCCTCTAAGATCAGACGTAAAGTCAGGATTGCTTCACGTGTTCCTACATTTCTTCTGAAGCCAAATTGATCTTCTCCCAACTCAGCTTCAACTTGTTTTTCCATTCTTCTGTAAATAATACGTGTTAAAATTTTGCAGGCATGAGATACTAAACTAATGGTGCGGTAGTTTTCACACCTGTCAGCACCGGCTTTCTTGGGAATAGGTATAACAACATTCTTCCGAAAATCGGATGGGACTTCTCCTGTCTCATACATCTTGCACGCTAAATGAAATAACCTTGCCATGCTGGTTTCGCCTAAGGCAGTCAGTAATTCAGAGGGAATATCATCAATTCCAGGTGCCTTGTTCCTATTGAGGTCTCTCACAGCTCTGTCAAACTCCGACCTCAAAATTGGGTCTCCCATTTCCTCAGCATCAACAGCCTCTTCATGTTCCAGAACCAAATTATCTACATCTTTACCTTGATACAACTGTTGGATATGCTCCTGCCATCTTTCTGCTTTGTCTTCTTTCCCTAGAAGTGGTTTTCCATCTGAGCTCTTAATATTCATACACCTAGATTTCCTTTCTCCAAAGGTTTCCTTGATTTTCCTGTATGCAGCATCTACCTTTCCCAGGACCATACAGCCTTCGACATCCTTGCATTTCTCCTTCAGCCATTCTTCCTTAGCTACCTTGCACTTTCTATCCACTTCATTCTTTAATCGCCTGTATTCTTTTCTGCCCTCTTCATTTCTAGCATTCTTGTATTTTTGTCGTTCATCAATCAGGTCTAGTATCTCCTGAGTTATCCACTGATTCTTAGTTGATCTTTTCTTCCTTCCTAACATTTCTTCAGCAGCCCTACTGACCTCATTTTTCATGACTCTCCACTCTTCCTCTATAGTGTTTCCTTTAGCCTTTTCATTTAGTCCTTGTGCAACATGTTCCTTGAAACAATCCCTCACACTCTTTTCTTTCAACTTGTCTAGATCCCATCTTTTTGCACTCTTTCCTTTCTTCAATTTCTTCAACTTCAGATGGCATTTCATGACCAACAAGTTGTGGTCAGAGTCCACGTCTGCTCCTGGGAAAGTTTTGCAATCCAACACCTGGTTTCTGAATCACTGCCTAATCATAATGAAGTCTATTTGATACCTTCCAGTGTCTCCAGGTCTCGTCCACGTATACAGCCGTCGTTTGTGGTGTTTGAACCAAGTATTGGTAAGGACTAAATTATGATCAGTGCAGAATTCAACCAGCCGACTTCCTCTTTCGTTCCTTTGTCCCAATCCAATCCCCCTGTGGGTGGGGGCGGTAGAATAACACCCACGGTATCCCCTGCCTATCGTAAGAGGCGACTAAAAGGGGCCTCAGAGGCTCTGAAATTTGGAGCGTGGGTTGGCGACCACGGGGCCCTCAGCTGAGTCCTGGCATTGCTTCCACTTACTTGTGCCAGGCTCCTCACTTTCATCTATCCTATCCGACCTCCCTTGGTCAACTCTTGTTCTTTTCCGACCCCGACGCTATTAGGTTTGCGAGGGCTAGGGAGTCTTTCATTTTCACGCCCTTCGTGGCCCTTGTCTTCCTTTGGCCGATATCTTCATTTTTCGAAGGGTCGGTCCCTTCCATATTTTCTCTCTGATTAGTGTTATATAGAGGATGGTTGCCTAGTTGTACTTCCTCTTAAAACAATAATCACCACCACCACCATCTTGTTCTTTTCCGACCCCGACGCTATTAGGTTCGCGAGGGCTAGGGAGTCTTTCCTTTTCACGCCTTTCGTGGCCCTTGTCTTCCTTTGGCCGATATCTTCATTTTTCGAAGTGTCGGTCCCCTTCCATAGTTTCCCTCTGATTAGTGTTATATAGAGGATGTTTGCCTAGTTGTACTTCCTCTTAAAACAATAATCATCACCACCACCTGTTAGCGTGTCCGCCCCCAAAGGGAAGTAAAAGCGTACACGGTGGAGAACAAGGAGGACAAGTTAAACAACAGAGCCCAGTACAACAAATCAAAGGTTAAAAACACAAACAAAAAAGAATCTATTACATCAAAATTTCCAAAAGGGTGAAACTAACACACGTACCGGAAGCGGAGAAGTAAGGCCGTGGATACAAACACCCAAGGAAGTAGTGACAGCACTCCACCGAATGGGTGAAAACCAACACTTTAGTAGTATTAAAAAAATATATAATTGAGATTAAATGGGAGGTAACAATTTCAATGACGTTAATTTGAGAAAACCTAGGTTTATTTTAAAAGTGGAAAAACTATAATCAGGAAATAAATTCACGTAAAGATTGAAAAATGGGTTAAATGTAAATAACAAACGAACGATAATTAAATTAATCTGAAAATACGCGATATGGTTTGGTGATAATTTACCCCAGGGGCTCTGAACTTTGGAGCGTGGGTTGGCGACCACGGGACCCTTAGCTGAGTCCTGGCATTGCTTCCACTTACTTGTGCCAGGCTCCTCACTTTCATCTATCCTATCCGACCTACCTTGGTCAACTCTTGTTCTTTTCCGACCCCGACGCTATTAGGTTTGCGAGGGCTAGGGAGTCTTTCATTTTCACGCCCTTCGTGGCCATTGTCTTCCTTTGGCCGATATCTTCAATTTTCGAAGTGTCGGATCCCTTCCATTTTTCCTTCTGATTAGTGTTATATAGAGGATGGTTGCCTAGTTGTACTTCCTCTTAAAACAATAATCACCACCATTTGGTGATGATTAACAAATTAGGAATCATTAAATCAGAAAATGTAGATATTCTTTTAACCAATAATAAATTACTAATTTGAAAACAACAAAACAAAAGTCGACCTCAGTTCCTTCTGCCC
The DNA here is from genome assembly GCF_040414725.1 of Anabrus simplex. Lineage (NCBI taxonomy): Eukaryota > Metazoa > Arthropoda > Insecta > Orthoptera > Tettigoniidae > Anabrus > Anabrus simplex. Next base: position 82,947,479 of record NC_090276.1, on the reverse strand, counting down.
CAGGGGCTCTGAACTTTGGAGCGTGGGTTGGCGACCACGGGGCCCTGGCATTGTTTCCACTTACTTGTGCCAGGCTCCTCACTTTCATCTGTCCTATCCGACCTCTCTTGGCCAACTCTTGTTCTTTTCCGACCCCGACGCTATTAGGTTTGCGAGGGCTAGGGAGTCTTTCATTTTCACGCCCTTCGTGGCCCTTGCCTTTCTTTGGCCGATATCTTCATTTTTCGAAGTGTCGGACCCCTTCCATTTCTTCTCTCTGATTAGTGTTAAATAGAGGATGGTTGCCTAATTTTACTTCCTCTTAAAACAATAATCACCACCACCTCAGTTCCTTGATACAGTATTATCTAATAGTTAAAATAAAATGTGATCATTCGCGCGAAAATTAAACAGGTAAAATACTATACTCAGTAAACAAGATAATAGTTCAATAAACTGGTAAGCCGGTCGCTTCTCATCGTTACCACAATTAATTTGTTAAATTTCCACCAAGGGCTGTTTCCAAGGTAAATTGAAATTTAACGTAGAAGTTTACACATCCACCCCATACCAAGAAAAGGCAAAACAACGTTAAAAGGTTGGCCAAAAATTAATTGATGAACATGAAAAATAGTCAACGATACACACAACCCAAAAATATATTATCCAAGATCCACACAGGAACCGTGTACCAGACTACCAATTCAAAATCCCAACAACAATCACAAACAACTTCACGTTGCCACGGTAACAGGAAAACAAAAGCAACGCCTCCTTCCAACAAGGAGGATAACGAACAGAGAAAATAATTAACAGAAAACCCGAGCAGAAAGAATCAATTCGAAACAGAGGGGAAAATTACACAGAATGCAAACAGAAACCCCAAGAGAAAAGTTAAACCCACTATCTTGGAAACGGCACCTTGGTTCACAGCGAAATGTTACAATACTGTCCAAGAAAAAGTTACTTTAAAAAAAAATTAAATATTCTAATCCAGTCCACCGTGCATTTTCCACGCTTAGAGTGATTAGTTGGACGAGCCCATCTTCCGAAATGCATTAACACACACGACGCCAATACTGAACTCGGTGACAGGAGAAATATTATTATTATTATTATTATTATTATTATTATTATTATTATTATTATTATTATTATTATTATTATTATTATTATTATTCCTTCGCACACGAAAACACTATAAATTTTTTTCTTCACAGGGGATTAGTAAGGCCAAAGATCAGTACATACCTTGCAGCAATTACATCTTTGGAAATCCAAACCTGGTCATTGTTGTTGAAGTAAGTAACCACGAGCCCGGCTACTTAGATCTTGTTACATACGTAACAAGGTTACTAGAATGAAAAGAGATCTAGAAAATAATTATTATATCAATAAGTTAAACAGCACAAATAATCAGTGGAAAGTTATTAATAATATTCTAACAACTAATAACAGTAACAATGAAGAAATACAACTGAAAGTAAATGATAAGTTGGTGACTGATTCTAGTCAAATTTCTACTATATTTAATAACTATTTCACTGATATGGGTCTGTCTTTAGCTAAGAAAATTCCTCAGTGTAAATACCCTCACCTTGAGCCTGGCCCATCTAATTCCTTATTTTTAACCCCTACTAATGAAAATGAAATTGAACAAACAATTAATAATCTTAAAAACAGTTGTAGTGTTGACTGTTTTGGTATTAGTAATATTCTTGTAAAGAGACTCTCCAAATCTATTATACCTCACATCACAAAATTAGTTAACAAATCTCTATCAGAGGGTAAAGTACCAGCCAAACTTAAAATCGCCAGAGTTGTACCAATCTATAAAGGCATGGATAAATTTGATGTAAGTAATTACAGACCAATCTCCGTACTACCTCCTTTATCTAAGATTTTAGAACAAGTGGTTAAAAAAAGATTATTAGATTTTTTGTTAAATAATAAATATTTTTATCAATTTCAGTATGGTTTCCTACCTCACTCGAGTACCAGTAATGCTATTGAGGATATTATTAAACTACAACAAGCTTTAGACTCAGGTATGTTAGCAGCTGGTTTATTTATAGATCTTAAGAAGGCTTTTGACACAGTTGATCATAAAATTTTATTACATAAATTAGAAGTAGCAGGCATTAGAGGCATTGCATTGGATTGGTTTGTTGATTACCTCTCGAATAGGGTGCAGTTTGTTACATGTAATAATAATCAGAGTAATGTGAAGGGGATCTCAATTGGTGTGCCTCAGGGTTCTGTGCTTGGGCCTTTATTGTTTCTTATCTTCATTAATGATATTGGTCACCTTAAATTAAATGGAAGACTATCCATTTTTGCTAATGACACTAAGGCTCTAGCAATCATGAACTTGAACAAAATATGCAGCAGGATATTCGATTACTTAAAACATGGCTTAATTCCAACCGATTAACTATCAATCTAACAAAAACAAACTACATAAATTTTCACAAACCTTTATATGTATTAAATTTGGATAAAAATCTGCTTTTCTTCAATCAAAGAGTAATGAACGTGCACAGTACTAAATTCTTAGGACTGATTATAGATGAAAATCTGTCGTGGAGTAATCACGTGGAGACTATTTGTAATAAAATTATCCCTGTGATTGGTATCCTCAGTAGATTGCGATATAAGTTTTCTCGTGGGTTGTTGAAGGGTATTTACTATGCTCTTATTGAAAGCCACATCTCTTATATGATACATGTCTGGGCATGCTGTAATAAAGAATTATTTGGAAAGGTAGAGGTCCTTAGGAAGAGAGCACTAAAAATAATTTTCAAACTGCCCATTCTGACACCGGCTAAAGATCTGTATAAATATTGTAATATATTATCACTTCCAAACCTCCGCATAAAGGCTTCTATAATTATGATCTATAAAATTCAAAACAAATTAGTCCGCTCAAACACATCAGTAATTACCAATTCACAGATTCATAATTATGAAACAAGAATTATTTATAATATTCACTACAATCAGATTCATTCCACTAGTTATGGTCAAAACTCTCTTTGGCATTTTTCTATAACTATGTATAACTCGCTTCCAAAAAATATAAAAATATTACCAACTTTATCTATCTTCAAAAGTAATGTAACTAAATACCTGAAGTAGTATGATAATTATGGTTAGGAAGCTTTGTCCTATCTTATCTCTTACACCATGTTAAATTATATACTTACTGTATATTATTTTGTAATCAGATTGTGAATATAGCTGCCATCGTCATTTATTTGTATTGCACCAAGAAGAGCCTTGGCTCAGGTGCCTATATTGAAATGAAAAAAAATGTATCCAGAAGAAGCAATCACTCAAATTTATATTCAAAAAACAACGGCAAGAGGTCGACAGCAAGTTCAGCGGGGATCCATCCCCATTAAATTTGAAATCACGGTGGTTTCATAATAATCGACCCCGCCATAGCGTAGCACAAGTCCACACTTCCAGTCCATCATGGCTGCAAGCTGGGAACTAACTCGCGAGTGCTGGCAAGCCAGCACTAGTCATGCCAGGTGGCCACCGGCGCATGCGCGGTTAGGTGAAGACATTCACCCAACTGATCCCCCTGTGGGTGGGGGCGGTAGAATAACACCCACGGTATCCCCTGCCTGTCGTAAGAGGCGACTAAAAGGGGCCCCGGGGGCTCTGAACTTTGGAGCGTGGGTTGGCGACCACGGGGCCCTCAGCTGAGTCCTGGCATTGCTTCCACTTACTTGTGCCAGGCTCCTCACTTTCATCTATACTATCCGACCTCTCTTGGTCAACTCTTGTTCTTTTCCGACCCCGACGCTATTAGGTTTGCGAGGGCTAGGGAGTCTTTCATTTTCACGCCCTTCGTGGCCCTTGTCTTCCTTTGGCCGATATCTTCATTTTTCGAAGTGTCGGATCCCTTCCATTTTTTCCTCTGATTAGTGTTATATAGAGGATGGTTGCCTAGTTGTACTTCCTCTTAAAACAATAATCACCACCACCACCACCATTCACCCAACTGAGTACAGTAGCGAACGCAGCATTACGTTAACTTAAAAAGTATATTGGCGTAAAGCCCACAGACACAGTATTCAATGGCACTAAGACCAGTCCAAAAAGGTTATAGGGGAGGCACCCCTGTGGGTGGGGGCGGCAGAATAACACCCACGGTATCCCCTGCCTGTCGTAAGAGGCGACTAAAAGGGGCCTCAGGGGCTCTGAACTTTGGAGCGTGGGTTAGCGACCACGAGGCCCTCAGCTGAGTCCTGGCATTGCTTCCACTTACTTGTGTCAGGCTCCTTACTTTTATCTATCCTATCCGACCTCTCTTGGTCAACTCTTGTTCTTTTCCGACCCCGACGCTATTAGGTTTGCGAGGACTAGGGAGTCTTTCATTTTCACGCCCTTCGTGGCCCTTGTCTTCCTTTGGCCGATATCTTCATTTTTCGAAGTGTCGGACCCCTTCCATATTTTCACTCTGATTAGTGTTATATAGAGGATGGTTGCCTAGTTGTACTTCCTCTTAAAACAATAATCACCACCACCACCTGGTTGCCTAGTTGTACTTCCTCTTAAAACAATAATCACCACCACCTCTCAAACTTGTTAATACAGTCACAGCCCTCCCGAAACACAACAAAATCTCATGCATATCACAACGATGATGTGGTGGTCACACATAAACTAAATTTTGGTGAAGTAGTCCAACTGAAAACGAACACCAGCATAAACCAGTTTTTATCAGAGGTCCACATGACCAGGTTAATAGTTCAGAACACAGTTCCACATTACGTTGCTTTTCAAGATAATTGGTGGGGTGCGATCACATCAGTGTCCAGATTCATTAATCGGCCACTCAGAAAATCACAGTAGCAATGTTTCTCACCAGATAGAGAGCACAATGGCCAGAGTTTACAAAATTTTCAGTTGCACTCGATATACTTTAGTTCAAGGCATCACACGATGATATAGTGTTTCAAACATAAACAAGTTCACCTTTCAGGTTTGGCAAATCCTACATAAATCTCAGATATACCGACCGAAACCAAACGAAATCCACGTATTTGTTAGTCCACGCATCCAGGTTATTTCCTAAAACACGGTGGTAATTTAATTTTAACACTACAATACTTTTACAAATCTCCTTAGGTTTTAAGAATGTGCATGATCTCGTGTTGCAAATGAACGACAACAGAAGAATGAAACGTACAAACGGAATTAGGGGAGGACCGAAGGAGGCGCAATTGGTGAATGAAACCCACGATATTACCAAACCAAAAATCTAGGTCAACATAAATTTGTTACACTTGATTGAGTCAGGGTCAAGGTACACTCCACCAAACACAGAGTACACCGAAGTTACCCATCAGGGAGCAAACAACAGAACGAGCGCAAGTAGCACGCGGGGTACCAATAATACAGGAATTGAACGGGTAACATCACAAATCACCATAATCAAACGGGACTCATAAACTCAACACTCAGTTCAGTAAGCAACCTAATACCCAGGTTCAAAATTACCACCAAACAATAACTCATAATCAAGAGCATCAACCACAACTTAAGGTGCCCAAAACGCGATATCAGATGACAACTACCCACAGAAATCCTAATCGGGCACTCAGCTTAAAACCAAATCCTAGCTTACAAGCACAATTAAAGATAGTACGATGTGTTACGAGAACTTGATAAATGTAAGTTAATATGACATAGGTCAAGACAAAATTTTATCCCCAAAAAAGGCCATTACACAGGTATACACCAAAGAAACCAGTTAAATCAAATGTTTAGAATTCAGCAGATATCGGGCTACGACACGGTGAAGAATCAACCATTAACAATTTCCAAAATACACTGACAAGAGCATCAAATAAATTTTACACTAACACAGGTTCAACTTCCCACATCAGAATACATCACCTAGTTGAATAAGAGAAGGGACAAACAACCAAAACGCAATTAATAAATCTTGCTTCAAATAACCAGGAATAGGGTATAGAATATGGAAAATCCAAGGCTTAAAAGGGTAAACATGGTTGCCTAGTTGTACTTCCTCTTAAAACAATAATCACCACCACCACCACTCCCCCTGTGGGTGGGGGCGGTAGAATAACACCCACGGTATCCCCTGCCTGTCGTAAGAGGCGACTAAAAGGGGCCCCAGGGGCTCTGAACTTTGGAGCGTGGGTTGGTGACCACTGGGCCCTTAGCTGAGTCCTGGCATTGCTTCCACTTACTTGTGCCAGGCTCCTCACTTTCATCTATCCTATCCGACCTCTCTTGGTCAACTCTTGTTCTTTTCCGACCCCGACGCTATTAGGTTTGCGAGGGCTAGGGAGTCTTTCATTTTCACGCCCTTCGTGGCCCTTGTTTTCTTTTGGCCGATATCTTCATTTTTCGAAGTGTCGGGCCCCTTCTATTTTTTCCCTCTGATTAATGTTATATAGAGGATGGTTGCCTAGTTGTACTTCCTCTTAAAACAATAATCACCACCACCACCTCTCTGCAGAAGCTCGGAATGCAGGTGGATGACTAGCTCCCCATAGAGATGCCTTAGTAGTTAAATGTTTTGGTTTTGGAGGAAGTGGCGGAGGGTCACTGAGTTGTCGAGTACGCACTGATGCCACATCATCAGCTGAATCACACGTTAAGGTACCATTTAGGAGCCCCGATTCTATCACAGTATTATCGAGTGTAGAATTTGCATTACTATTTTCACTGTTTTTGGAAGCACTAGAACTCAAAATTTTCTCACTCATAGGCCGGGCAACAACAGCCTTTACACCATCCCTATTTGTATTGTAGTCCACTAATGAAGAAGCAGGGCGACCAAGCCTGCCTTGGGCTAGGAATTATACCATCTGCACTGAAACTCGAGTCCAAATAGCGAGAAACAAGGGTTGCAGTGGAGTCCTTATCTCCTCGATATCCACTTTTAGAACTCTCAGCATTCAACACTAAACTTTCCTGACTACTAGCGACTGAGGGTTCATAAAACTTTGAAGATGTCTCTTCTCCACGTCTGACTTTTCGTATTTTCTTTCCAACCTGAGGAGCATTTTCCTTATCTTTTAAAAAGTATGGTAACTCAATGTTGATCTTTGTTCCTCTTTGGTCCTCCAGTCGACTCCTCTGTGCACGTTCCAAGCCTTCATAGAGCTCATCACTCTCAGAACGGCCCTGAAGCTTCACACCAATCTTCAACTTGGTAATAAGTGGGGGCTTACTAATTACACCAGATTCTACTTCAGTCTCATCAGCAGAAGACTTACTCACGCCGACAACAGCCTTTTTGAATTTGAATCTTGATTCCCTAGCTTTGTCCAGTGATGCAGAATCTCTCCTCAGAAAGCGGCCAAAAATTCCAGATGAATGTTCAGATTCCCAGTCCTCCGACCTTACAGAACCTTGTTTTGATAAATTTCTACTGCCATCAATTTTCCCCTGAAGTATTTCTTCAAACACTCGATTGGCAATTTCATCTAGTGTCGGAATAGACTTCAGTTTTTGAGGTACTTCACATTTACAGGCTTCTGCACTTCTTTGGAACACTTGAAGATGCTGGTTATCCACTTCAGTAACAGGAATAGACTGATCTAACAGTTCTCCTGTATTCACCAAACTAATAGAAACAAATTCCAACTTGTAACCACCATGTTTGTGCAAGATAGGCCTCAAAACTTCACCCAAAGTCCTGCATGATTTATCTTTGACTCCAACATTCCTTCCATTTGGCAGGTCTAACCGGAAAACAACCAGTCGTTCAACCTGTAGGAGTCTCCTGATTGCCTTCCCCTGTGGGTGGGGGCGGTAGAATAACACCCACGGTATCCCCTGCCTGTCGTAAGAGGCGACTAAAAGGGGCCCCAGGGGCTCTGAACTTTGGAGCGTGGATTGGCGACCACGGGGACCTCAGCTGAGTCCTGGCATTGCTTCCACTTACTTGTGCCAGGCTCCTCACTTTCATCTATCCTATCCGACCTCCCTTGGTCAACTCTTGTTCTTTTCCGACCCCGAAGCTATTAGGTTTGCGAGGGCTAGGGAGTCTTTCATTTTCACGCCCTTCGTGGCCCTTGTCTTCCTTTGGCCGATATCTTCATTTTTCGAAGTGTCGGACCCCTTCCATATTTTCCCTCTGATTAGTGTTATATAGAGGATGGTTGCCTAGTTGTACTTCCTCTTAAAACAATAATCACCACCACCACCACCATCTCCTGATTGCCCATCGATCCTACTGTCGCCCCGTTTTACCTCCCTGTAACTTGAGTTGTTTTCTGCGCCTCTTCTTTCTGCTGATGTTCCTTTGGTCTGTTCCCCCCTGTGGGTGGGGGCGGTAGAATAACACCCACGGTATCCCCTGCCTGTCGTAAGAGGCGACTAAAGGGGGCCTCAGGGACTCTGAACTTTGGAGCGTGGGTTGGCGACCACGAGGCCCTCAGCTGAGTCCTGGCATTGCTTCCACTTACTTGTGCCAGGCTCCTCACTTTTATCTATCCTATCCGACCTCCCTTGGTCAACTCTTGTTGTTTTCAGACCCCGACGCTATTAGGTTTGCGAGGGCTAGGGAGTCTTTCATTTTCATGCCCTTCGTGGCCTTTGTCTTCCTTTGGCCGATATCTTCATTTTTCGAAGTGTCGGACCCCTTCCATTTCTTCTCTCTGATTAGTGTTAAATAGAGGATGGTTGCCTAGTTGTACTTCCTCTTAAAACAATAATCACCACCACCAAATCTGGTTGCGACCAGAGTCGATGGACAGAGCTTTCTTCAAGAGAACCCGTTCCTGATAAGCAATGCTGTGGAAGGTCTTGTTGGTGAAGTAGATGAAATGAGGAAATTGCGGGATGGTAGCGTACTCATTAAGACCAGTACGCTCGTACAGAGTAAAAAGTTATTGGAAGCCACAATGTTTGGATCAGTGCCAGTTAAGATTGAGAGCCACAAGTCCCTTAACTCCTGCAAAGGAGTTATCTTTCATAGGGACTTGATTAAGGCCTCCGATGATGACCTTATCCGGAGCCTTGCTCGTAGAGGTGCATCCGACGTTAAACGTCTTAAGAGGCGTGTCGGTGATAACCTCTACGACACGGGGGCTTTCATCTTAATATTCGATCTCGAGAAACTGCCCGAACGTATTAAGGTATCCATGTATACACTCACTGTTCGACAATATTTTCCTTCTCCTATGAGGTGCTACAACTGCCAGCGTTTTGGCCACACCTCACCACGCTGCCAGGGATCAGCAATATGCGGGGCATGTGAAAAAGCGGCGCATGCCGGTGCGGATTGCACACCACCACCAGTGTGTGTTAATTGCACTGGCAAGCACGCCCCTCGACCCAAGGAATGCCCTACATTTAAAAAGGAGAAAAAGATCCAGGAGATTAAGACTCTGGATAAACTTTCTTATCCAGAGGCACGGAAGAAGTATAAATCAATGGCTCCTCCGGAATTCTCCGTCTCCTTTGCAGAGAAGGCTTCTAGTGTACGCATAAATCCCGTAAGTTTTGTACCCTCTGTCCCACCATCAACTCTGCAAACATCCAGTAATCAGCAAGTAAACATCCAACCACAGGTTAAACAGACAGCAAGTACGTCATTGCCGAAGACGTCCGGGAAAAAGTCTTCCCAGACACATTCGGCTGGGAAGTCGTCCCCCACAAGGGCGGGGGAAAAGACTTCCCCCTGTGGGTGGGGGCGGTAGAATAACACCCACGGTAACCACTGCCTGTCGTAAGAGGCGACTAAAAGGGGCTCCAGGGGCTCTGAACTTTGGAGCGTGGATTGGCGACCACGGGGCCGTTAGCCGAGTCCTGGCATTACTTCCACTTACTTGTGCCAGGCTCCTCACTTTCATCTATCCTATCCGACCTCACTTGGTCAACTCTTGTTCTTTTTCGACCCCGACGCTATTAGGTTTGCGAGGGCTAGGGAGTCTTCCATTTTCACGCCCTTCGTGGCCCTTATCTTCTTTTGGCCGATATCTTCATTTTTCGAAGTGTCGGACCCCTTCCATTTTTTCTCTCTGATTAGTGTTATATAGAGGATGGTTGCCTAGTTGTACTTCCTCTTAAAACAATAATCACCACCACCACCACCGGAAAAGACTTCCCCAACAAAGGCTGGAAAATCACCTTCCAGCCATCCTTCAACTGGTCCGAAAAAGGAGGAGAAAGGGAAGCCTAAATGCTCCCCTACACGTTTGGAGAAGAAACCTTCTCCAACGAGACTGGGGATGCCAGGATCTCCTCCCCCTGTGGGTGGGGGCGGTAGAATAACACCCACGGTATCCCCTGCCTGTCGTAAGAGGCGACTAAAAGGGGCCCCAGGGGCTCTGAAATTTGGAGCGTGGGTTGGCGACCACGGGGCCCTCAGCTGAGTCCTGGCATCGCTTCCACTTACTTGTGCCAGGCTCCTCACTTTCATCTATCCTGTCCGACCTCCCTTGGTCAACTCTTGTTCTCTTCCGACCCCGACGCTATTAGGTTTGCGAGGGCTAGGGAGTCTTTCATTTTCACGCCCTTCGTGGCCCTTGTCTTCCTTTGGCCGATATCCTCATTTTTCGAAGTGTCGGACCCCTTCCAATTTTCCGTCTGATTAGTGTTATATAGAGGATGGTTGCCTAGTTGTACTTCCTCTTAAAACAATAATCACCACCACCATCCCAGGATCTCCAAAAAAGCCTGGCAAGTCATCTGCCAGTCCTCCTCCGAAGTGTTCGAAAACGGTGGGTAAGAGCGAGAGGCCCCGACCTCTTGTTCGATCTCTTTCTAGAGAATCTAGTTCTCCCAAGAAAAAGGGCCACTGTCCCCGATCAATAAGATCACCGTCCGCGGAGGGTCCAGTCACCGCGCCTCCTTCTTCTGAGGAGACAATGGAGACTGAACCACTCATTGTCGTGGATGGTGACGACAATACTGACAACAACGGCGGAGAATGGCAAGTAGTTGACAAAAAGAAGGGCAAGCAATTGTCCTAATTTCGCAACACTACCAATCCACACAATGGCACTATTGCAGTGGAACTGCAGTAGTTACCACTGTCGCCTAGCTGAGTTACGTCAACTGATATCCGTCTATGCGGCCTCCATAGTCTGTCTACAGGAATCTCGTTTGAGACTTGGACACGACACGACTATGAGAGGATATCGTCTTTATTCCAAAGACAGAGTAGCTGTGGATGGCGCGGCAACTGGGGGCGTTTGTACCCTAGTTCGCTCCGACATCTTCAGCGAAGATGCAGTTGCAGTTCGCACTCCGTTGCCGGTAATGACAACGGTTTGCAACGTGTACTTTCCACCGGATTATAACCTTGATATGCATGCACTACAAGATTTGATCGCTCAGTTGCCTCCTCCTTTCCTCATGCTGGGGGATGTGAACGCCCGTAACACACTATGGGGTTCTCCGTCATCCTGTTCTAGGGGGAGGAAGCTCGAGCGAATGATCAACCTATTTGATCTTTGTGTGCTCAATACAGGGGAACCGACACATTTCAGTAGCGCGCATGGCACATTCTCACACTTGGATGTCACTTTGAGTAGCCGTGCGCTAGTTCCCCTGCTACGGTGGCAAGTTCACGACGACCTCTGTGATAGTGACCACTTCCCGATAATTCTGTCTCTCTTGAATCAAAGACAGTCCGAAGTACCCAAGCGCTGGTTACTTCGGCGGGCAAATTGGCCAGAATTTACAAAACGCGCAGTGATGGCTGATGATATGCTGGAGTCTGTTGACGACCACGTCTCTTCCATTACTACTGGAATTTTGGCTGCTGCAGAGGAAACAATTCCTTCCTCGTCCGGTATTCGTCGCCGGAAACAGGTCCCATGGTGGACGGACGAAATTGCAGCAGCCATACGTGATCGCCGACGGGCTTTTTAGCATTATCGTCGGAATCCTACAATGACCAATCATATCGCATTTAAGCGTCTGCGCGCGAAGGCCCGTTTTTTGATTTGAGAAAGTAAGAAAGCTACGTGGGAAAAGTATGTGTCATCCATCACGGCACATACTCCATCATCACAAGTGTGGACAAAACTCCGCCGTATTGTCGGAGTACAGAATGTGCCCTCAGTACCCGGAATCTCCATGAATGGAGATATAGTTACGATTCCTTCAGTCATTGCAGACCTCATCGCGTCACATTTCGAAGATACGTCCAGCTCTAGGAGATACGACCCTGCATTTCTTCCAATTAAGCGCGAAGCAGAAGCCCACCATCTCTCTTTTGCCTCTAGTGCTTCGCATCCCTACAACGTGGCCTTCACGGAGTGGGAGTTGCGAAGTGCATTTGCGCTATGCAGAGATACGGCTCCTGGACCGGACAAAATCCATATCAAATGCTTAAGCATTTGAGTGACAGATGTCTCAAGGATATCCTCACCCTATTCAACAGAATATGGAGTGAGGGAGTGTTTCCATCTCAATGGCGTGAGGGAATTGTAATACCAATTCCCAAGCCAAGTAAAGATCCAAAACTTCTGGATAGTTATAGGCCAATATGCCTTACAAATGGCCTCTGTAAGCTATTTGAAAGGATGGTTAACCGGCGTCTTTAGCCCCAGGGGCTCTGAACTATGGGGCCCCAGGGGCTCTAAACTTTGGAGCGTGGGTTGGCGACCACGGGGCCCTCAGCTGAGTCCTGGCATTGCTTCCACTTACTTGTGCCTGGCTCCTCACTTTTATCTGTCCTATCCGACCTCCCTTGGTCAACTCTTGTTCTTTTCAGACCCCGACGCTATTAGGTTTGCGAGGGCTAGGGAGTCTTTCATTTTCATGCCCTTCGTGGCCCTTGTCTTCCTTTGGCCGATATCTTCATTTTTCGAAGTGTCGGACCCCTTCCATTATTTCCCTCTGATTAGTGTTATATAGAGGATGGTTGCCTAGTTGTACTTCCTCTTAAAACAATAATCACCACCATCACCACCACCTCTGAACTATGGAGCGTGGGTTGGCGACCACGGGGCCCTCAGCTGAGTCCTGGCATTTCTTCCACTTACTTGTGCCAGGCTCTTCACTTTCACCTATCCTATCCGACCTCCCTTGGTCAACTCTTGTTCTTTTCCGACCCCGACGCTATTAGGTTTGCGAGGGCTAGGGAGTCTTTCATTTTCACGCCCTTCGTGGCCCTTGTCTTCCTTTGGCCGATACCTTCATTCTTCGAAGTGTCGGACCCCTTCCATATTTTCCCTCTGATTAGTGTTATATAGAGGATGGTTGCCTAGTTGTACTTCCTCTTAAAACAATAATCACCACCTTAACCGGCGTCTTGTGTGAGCCATGGAAAGGAAAGGCCTCTTGTCTAACTACCTGTGTGTTTTTTGCTCTCATCGGTCTGCCACTGATCATCTGGTCAGACTGGAGAGCGCCATTCAGGAGGCCTTTCTCCGGAAGGAACACCTAGTCGCCGTGATTTTTGACCTGGAAAAGGCTTACGATACTATTTGGCGATATGGGATTCTCTCCACTCTACACCAGTGGGGTTTTCGGGAAAATTTGCCAACGTTTATTGAGAACTTCATGTCCCTCCGTCTCTTTCGAGTCCGAGTAGGGAATGTATTTTCTCAATATTACGTTCAGGAAAATGGAGTACCTCAGGGATCAGTACTGAGTGTCACGCTGTTTGCAATCGCCATCAACGGCATAGTTGCCGCTGCTGGGCCCGCAGTCGTTCCATCGCTGTATGTAGACGACTTAGCTCTACATTACAGCTCCGGAAGGGTGGCGTTTGCAGAGAGACAGCTACAGCAAGCTATTAACCGAGTCGACAGATGGGCCCTGATATGGTTTTCGATTTTCAGCAGCGAAAACCTCAGTTGTACACTTCTGTCGACGTCGGCCTGTGCATCCCGAACCAGAGCTCCGCTTGCGAAACAGTATCTTACCAGTGGTTGACACCTGCAAATTCCTGGGTCTCCATTTTGATAAGAGACTTACGTGGCAGCCCCACATCCGTCAGTTAAAGGTTGCCTGCATGAAGAGACTTAACATGCTTAAGTTACTCAGCGGCACTTCGTGGGGGGCTGACCGTGCGGTACTGCTACGATTTTACACGGCGACGGTCCTCTCCCGAATTGACTATGGAAGTGCGGCTTATGGCTCAGCATCAAAATCTACGCTGAGCCTTTTAGACAGTATTCACCATAGTGGAGTAAGGCTGGCAACGGGTGCTTTCCGAACTAGCCCCATTCCCAGCCTGCTCGCTGAAGCAGGAGTTCCACCTTTACGGATAAGGAGGCAGCAGTTACTCCTAACGTACGCTGCCAAAATTCGTGAAATGCCGCTACATCCAAGCTATCAATGCATCTATCGCACCCAATACCACCAGCGGTGCCAAGACCGGCCGAATGCCACACGGCCGGTTGGGTTTCGGATTGATAGCTTGTGTCATGATTTGAATATTGATATCGGTGGTTGTCTTGAACGAACTCTTAGCGAGGTACCTCCGTGGTTGGTTCCGCGACCGGATATACGTCTAGATCTGCTCCGTGGACCCAAGGTGAACACGGATTCCTCCGTTCATCGGAGGTATTTCCAGGACTTTGTTCACCAATATCCGGCCGCGAGACTTATCTTCACGGATGGTTCTAAAATCGGAGATAATGTTGGTTGCTCTTTTGTCATTGATGATATGAGTACGAAGATCTCGCTCCCTAAAGTATGTAGCGTGTATACTGCAGAGCTTTACGCCATCTTAGAGGCTCTGCAGTTTGCACTGCGTGACGAAAGAAGCCACTTTCTGTTGTGTATGATTCGTTAAGCTCTCTGCAGTCTATTGAAACCTGTTTCTCGCAACACCCACTGGTGCAGCAGATACATGACCTTCTAGCCAGGTTAAGCTATGCTAGCACCAGAATTACTTTCGCGTGGCTTCCAAGCCACGTTGGGATTGCGGGAAACGAACTTGCGGATGAAGCAGCAAAGGAAGCTGCACTTTTACCTCCAAGACCCGTCAATGTACCTGCTAAGGATATTTGTTCTCAGCTACGTCTTACAATCTTGGCGTTCTGGGAATCGGAGTGCCCCCTGTGGATGGGGGCGGTAGAATAACACCCACGGTATCCTCTGCCTGTCGTAAGAGGCGAGTAAAAGAGGCCCCCGGGGGCTCTGAACTTTGGAGCGTGGGTTGGCGACCACGGGGCCCTCAGCTGGGTCCTGGCATTGCTTCCATTTACTTGTGCCGGGCTCCTCACTTTCATCTGTCCTATCCGACCTCTCTTGGTCAACTCTTGTTCTTTTCCGACCCCGACGCTATTAGGTTTGCGAGGGCTAGGGAGTCTTTCATTTTCACGCCCTTCGTGGCTCTTGCCTTTCTTTGTCCGATATCTTCATTTTTCGAAGTGTCGGTTCCCTTCCATTTTTCTTTCTGATTAGTGTTATATAGAGGATGGTTGCCTAGTTGTACTTCCTCTTAAAGCAATAATCACCACCACCACCACCACCGGAATCGGAGTGGCTAGATATCCGAACTCCCAACAAGCTGACAGCAATTAAGAAGAAAACTACCGTGTGGCGGTCCTCTTTCCGACCTTCACGGAGAGAGGCCATAGTACTGTGCAGGCTGAGGATAGGTCATTTACGATCCACGCACTCTTATCTCCTAAAGAGGGAAGCCCCCCCAGTGTGTTCTTGTGGTGCCGAATTCACCGTGGCCCACATCCTCACAGAGTGCGCCGATCTCTCTGGCCTAAGACGGAGCCTCGGCCTGCAGGAAACACTCGAACGCATACTAGCCGATGACGCGACTACTGCTGATCTCGTCATCCGCTTTATGTGCGACAGTGGACTTATCAAAGGTATGTAAATTAGAAGTGTACAGTTACTCAGGGAACGTACGTTCCCTTTTGATACGTTAATAATCCTTTCGGCCTAGTTTTATAATTATGTTTTGTTTTATTTTGTACTGCGTTTCCAAATTCCTTTGTTGAATAAATAATTTTGTTTTATATTTTAAATTTCTTTTCCACTTATTTGTTCAGAGAGGATGATTACCTCGTTGTACTTCCTCTTAAAACAAAAATCACCACAACCACCACCGTTAGTAATCCTTTCGGCCTAGTTTTATAATTATTTTTTGTTTTATTTTGTACTGCGTTTCCAAATTCCTTTGTTGAATAAATAATTTTGTTTTATATTTTAAATTTCTTTTCCACTTATTTGTTCAGAGAGGATGATTACCTCGTTGTACTTCCTCTTAAAACAAAAATCACCACCACCACCACCTGCCATGGCCTTTCGGGCCTGTTGTGCTGATAGGTTTGGTTTGGTTTGAATATGAAATAACGTAATTGGATGAGTAGAAGTTAAATTATCATTTTTGTGTGATTTGGATTTCGGTAAATGCTGCCTGACATTCGTTACGCTGGTGCTATCTTCTATTGTGTATTTCTGAAAATGAAATGATTGTCTAGGCTTAGTTTGAGTTTCTCTGCGTGCTTTATTCTTAAGGCTTTTTTTTTAACAATTTGATTTACGTCGCACCGACTCAGATAGGATTTATGGCGATGATGGGATAGGAAAGGTTTAGGACCGTGGCCTTAATTAAAGTACAGCCTGGTGTGAAAATGGGAAACCACGGAATACCATCTTCAGGGCTGCCGACAGTGGGGTTCGAACCCACTATATCACGGATGTAAGCTCACAGCCGAGCGCCCCTAACCGTATGGCCAACTCGCCCGGTTAGGCTTAAGTAAGAATGTTATCATTTAAGATGTAAAACCCTCCTCATAATATTTCCTTCTTAAATATTACTGCTTTTACAAACTCATTCCGAATTAACATTATTTGAGCACATAAACGTTGAAAGTGCGTTCTAATTTTTCCCTAATATGAGCACCATGATTTACACCAGAAAGAAAATAAAATGAAACTGAAAGTAAAGCACTTGCAAACAAAATGATTAATATCATAGTGAACAGTTAATTTGATTAGCGTTTTCTAATGCTGACTAGCATCGACAAGATTGTAATGAGCTTTATTTAGACTTTATAGTGTCGGATTTTTCTGGAATAGCGCCCCCTCTAGGGACACCATGACCTTGAAGACGGTGTGGGGGCTTGTGTGCTTGTTGATCCCGAGGGCTGTGCCAGCTCAGGGTTACCCATGCTGGATAGGCCTCGGTGTAGGGCCAGACTAACAAGGTGTCCCCCGAGTTGCTTGAGAGGTGTCTGTGCTCTTTATTCTTCATCACTATTTCTACCCTTCTATTCTCACCATTTTTAATTACATTCCTCTTCCGGTCTGGCCACCCTCTCTGCCTCGGGTAGATTAGGTTAGACATTACAGAAAAATTAAAAAAAAAATTAATTAAAAAAATTAAATTAAAAAAAATAATTAGGTTAGCACGCAGGTTTTATCCTCCCCCAATCACAAGTTTCGGGTCGTGGCGAGGTGATACATGGCTACTGGGTGAGTAGTTCCTAGCGACCCCCTCCAGATACCGGGCGCCCTCTGGAGTATATAGCCTTGCCTCCGGTAAATCTCCTTGGCTCTGCCGGAGGTCGACGTCATATTTCCGTGAGTACTCGTGGGACCAAGAAACGGAACCTCTCTCTTCACTTTCAACCAATTCAAAGGGTGGCACCCTTCAAAAAACTGCGTCCAAGATTGCCAAGAAACGCAAGCGGTATACTCCAGTTCCAGTGGATTATGTAAGTGACGAACGTCTTCCTCGATTCCTGGTTGCTTCCAGGGTCGATGGTAAGAGTTTTCTTGATGAATGTCCTTTCATGATCAGCAATTCCATCGAAGAAATTGTTGCTGGTGAAGTCGACGAGATGCGCAAGCTCCGCGATGGATCCGTACTTATTAAGACATCTACGGCTGAACAGTCCAGACGGCTACTTAAAGCCAAGTTATTCGGAAAGGTAGAGGTGAAAATCGAGAAGCACCAAACCCTTAACTCCTGCAAGGGAGTTATATTCCACAGGGATTTGGTTAAGTCTTCCGATGATACAATGATCCGGTACCTAGCACGTCGGGGTGTAACCGACGTGAAGAGGTTGAAGAGGCGTGTGGGTGATAAGCTACTCGATACGGGTGCTTTCATCCTTACCTTCGACGCTGAGACCATACCTGAACGAATAAAGGTAGCAATGTATCGCCTGACTGTTCGTCCGTACATTCCGGCACCAATGAGGTGTTATAACTGTCAAAAGTTTGGCCACACCTCATTGCGATGTACAGGTTCGACGACCTGCAAAATGTGTGGGAAGTGCGAGCATGCTGGGGTTGAATGCACACCACCACCTGTGTGCGTCAACTGCCCGAGTACGCATGCTCCAATCTCCAAGGAGTGCCCCACATTCAAGCGGGAGAAGAAGATCCAGGAGATAAAAACGCTGGATAAGCTATCTTATCCAGACGTCCCCCTGTGGGTGGGGGCGGTAGAATAACACCCACGGTATCCCCTGCCTGTCGTAAGAGGCGACTAAAAGGGGCCTCAGGGGCTCTGAACTTTGGAGCGTGGGTTGGCGACCACGGGGCCCTTAGCCGAGTCCTGGCATTACTTCCACTTACTTGTGCCAGGCTCCTCAACTTCATCTATCCTATCCGACCTCCCTTGGTCAACGCTTGTTCTTTTCCGACCCCGACGCTATTAGGTTTGCGAGGGTTAGGGAGTATTTCATTTACACGCCCTTCGTGGCCCTTGTCTTCCTTTGGCCGACATCTTCATTTTTCGAAGTGTCGGACCCCTTCCATATTTTCTCACTGATTAGTGTTATATAGAGGATGGTTGCCCAGTTGAACTTCCTCTTAAAACAATAATCACCACCACCACCTTATCCAGACGCCCGGAGGAAGTTCAAGTCCATGGCTGCTCCGGAGTTCTCCATCTCATTCGCGGAAAAGGTCGCAAACGTACGGATCACTCCACAGAGTTTTGTACAGAACACCGGTACTGAAAATGCATTGAAAAGTCAAAGCCAGCAACAAAATTCAGTAACTAAAGAAACTGGAGATTCAGCATGTGAAACACCGAAAAGAGCGTTACTGTCGACGATGCCTGGGAAGGGCCCTTCCTAGGAACGTTCGGCTGGGAAGTCCTCTCCCAACAGGGCGGGGGGAAAGACTTCCCCAAATAGGGCTGGAAAGTCCAGCCCTCCTTCCAATGACCAGATCATAAAGGAGGAGAAGGTGAAGCCACAGAGCTCCCTTAAAACATTGGAGAAGAAGCCTTCTCCAACTCAGTCGGGGTCCACAGGATCACCGAAGAAACCCGGCAAGCCATCTGCCGGCTCTCCTCCCAAAAAGAGAGAAACGGTGGGCAAGAGCGAGAGGGCCAGACGCCCTCTTGTTCGATCACTTTCTGGAGAACCTAGTTCTCCCAGGAAGAAGGCCCACTGTTCCAGACCAATAAGATCACCGTCCGCGGAAGGTCCAGTCACTGCGCCTCCTTCTTCTGAGGAGACAATGGAGACTGAACAACTCATTGTCGTGGATGGTGACGACAATACCGACAAGAACGGCGGAAAATGGCAGGTAGTTGACAAAAAGAAGGGCAAGCAATTGTCCTAATTTCGCAACACTACCAATCCACACAATGGCACTATTGCAGTGGAACTGCAGTAGTTAGCACTGTCGCCTAGCTGAGTTACGTCAACTGATATCCGTCTATGCGGCCTCCATAGTCTGTCTACAGGAATCTCGTTTGAGACCTGGACACGACACGACTATGAGAGGATATCGTCTTTATTCCAAAGACAGAGTAGCTGTGGATGGCGCGGCAACTGGGGGCGTTTGTACCTTAGTTCGCTCCGACATCTTCAGCGAAGAAGTACCGCTCCGTACTCAGCTAGACTCAGTTGCAGTTCGCACTCCGTTGCCGGTAATGACAACGGTTTGCAACGTGTACTTTCCACCGGATTATAACCTTGATATGCATGCACTACAAATTTGATCGCTCAGTTGCCTCCTCCTTTCCTCATGCTGGGGGATGTGAACGCCCGTAACACACTATGGGGTTCTCCGTCATCCTGTTCTAGGGCGAGGAAGCTCGAGCGAATGATCAACCTATTTGATCTTTGTGTGCTCAATACAGGGGAACCGACACATTTCAGTAGCGCGCATGGCACATTCTCACACCTGGATGTCACTTTGTGTAGCCGTGCGCTAGTTCCCCTGCTACGGTGGCAAGTTCATGACGACCTCTGTGATAGTGACCACTTCCCGATAATTCTGTCTCTCTTGAATCAAAGACAGTCCGAAGTACCCAAGCGCTGGTTACTTCGGCGGGCAAATTGGCCAGAATTTACAAAACGCGCAGTGATGGCTGATGATATGCTGGAGTCTGTTGACGACCACGTCTCTTCCATTACTACTGGAATTTTGGCTGCTGCAGAGGAAACAATTCCTTCCTCGTCCGGTATTCTTCGTCGGAAACAGGTCCCATGGTGGACGGACGAAATTGCAGCAGCCATACGTGATCGCCGACGGGCTTTTAAGCATTATCGTCGGAATCCTACGATGGCCAATTATATCGCATTTAAGCGTCTGCGCGCGAAGGGCCGTTTTTTGATTCGAGAAAGTAAGAAAGCTACTTGGGAAAAGTATGTGTCATCCATCACGGCACATACTCCGTCATCACAAGTGTGGACAAAACTCCGCCGTATTGTCGGAGTACAGAATGTGCCCTCAGTACCCGGAATTCCATTAATGGAGATATAGTTACGAATCCTTCAGTCATTGCAGACCACATCGCGTCACATTTCGCAGATACGTCCAGCTCTAGGAGATACGACCCTGCATTTCTTCCAATTAAGCGCGAAGCAGAGGCCCACCATCCCTCTTTTGCCTCTAGTGCTTCGCATCCCTACAACGTTGCCTTCACGGTGTGGGAGTTGCGAAGTGCACTTGCGCTATGCAGAGATACGGCTCCTGGACCGGACAAAATCCATAATCAAATGCTTAAGCATTTGCGTGACAGATGTCTCAAGGATATCCTCACCCTATTCAACAGAATATGGAGTGAGGGAGTGTTTCCATCTCAATGGCGTGAGGGAATTGTAATACCAATTCCCAAGCCAGGTAAAGATCCAAAACTTCTGGATAGTTATAGGCCAATATGCCTTACAAATGGCCTCTGTAAGCTATTTGAAAGGATGGTTAACCGGCGTCTTGTGTGGGCCATGGAAAAGGAGGGCCTCTTGTCTAACTACCAGTGTGGTTTTCGCTCTCATCGGTCTCCCCCCTGTGGGTGGGGGTGGTAGAATAACACCCACGGTATCCCCTGCCTGTCGTAAGAGGCGACTAAAAGGGGCCCCAAGGGCTCTGAACTTTGGAGCGTGGGTTGGAAACCACGGGGCCCTCAGCTGAGTCCTGGCATTGCTTCCACTTACTTGTGCCAGGCTCCTAAATTTCATCTATCCTATTCGACCTCCCTTGGTCAACTCTTGTTCTTTTCCGACCCCGACGCTATTAGGTTTGCGAGGGCTAGGGAGTCTTTCATTTTCACGCCCTTCGTGGCCCTTGTCTTTCTTTGGCCGATATCTTCATTTTTCGAAGTGTCGGATCCCTTCCAGTCTTCCCTCTGATTAGTGTTATATAGAGGATGGTTGCCTAGTTGTACTTCCTCTTAAAACAATAATCGCACATCTCATCGGTCTGCCACTGATCATCTGGTCAGACTGGAGAGCGCCCTTCAGGAGGCCTTTCTCCGGAAGGAACACCTAGTCGCCGTGTTTTTTGACCTGGAAAAAGCTTACGATACTACTTGGCGATATGGGATTCTCTCCACTCTACACCAGTGGGGATTTCGGGGAAATATGCCAACTTTTATTGAGAACTTCATGTCCCTCCGTCTCTTTCGAGTCCGAGTAGGGAATGCATTTTCTCAATATTACGTTCAGGAAAATGGAGTACCTCAGGGATCGGTACTGAGTGTCACACTGTTCGCAATCGCCATCAACGGCATAGTTGCCGCTGCTGGGCCCGCAGTCGTTCCATCGCTGTATGTAGACGACTTAGCTCTACATTACAGCTCCGGAAGGGTGACGTTTGCAGAAAGACAGCTACAGCAAGCTATTCACCGAGTCGACAGATGGGCCCTGCAACATGGTTTTCGATTTTCAGCAGCGAAAACCTCAGTTGTACACTTCTGTCGACGTCGGCCTGTGCATCCCGAACCAGAGCTCCGCTTGCGAAACAGTGTCTTACCAGTGGTTGACACCTGCAAGTTCCTGGGTCTCCATTTTGATAAGAGACTTACGTGGCAGCCCCACATCCGTCAGCTGAAGGTTGCCTGCATGAAGAGACTTAACATGCTTAAGTTTCTCAGCGGCACTTCGTGGGGGCTGACCGTGCGGTACTGCTACGATTTTACACGGCGACGGTCCTCTCCCGAATTGACTATGGAAGTGCGGCTTATGGCTCAGCATCAAAATCTACGCTGAGCCTTTTAGACAGTATTCACCATAGTGGAGTCAGGCTGGCAACGGGTGCTTTCCGTACTAGCCCCATTCCCAGCCTGCTCGCTGAAGCGGGAGTTCCACCTTTACGGATAAGGAGGCAGCAGTTACTCTTAACGTACGCTGCCAAAATTCGTGAAATGCCGCTACATCCAAGCTATCAATGCATCTATCGCACCCAATACCACCAGCGGTGCCAAGACCGGCCGAATGCCACACGGCCGGTTGGGTTTCGGATTGATAGCTTGTGTCATGATTTGAATATTGATATCGGTGGTTGTCTTGAACGAACTCTTAGCGAGGTACCTCCGTGGTTGGTTCCGCGACCGGATATACGTCTAGATCTGCTCCGTGGACCCAAGGTGAACACGGATTCCTCCGTTCATCGGAGGTATTTCCAGGACTTTGTTCACCAATATCCGGCCGCGAGACTTATCTTCACGGATGGTTCTAAAATCGGATATAATGTTGGTTGCTCTTTTGTCATTGATGATATGAGTACGAAGATCTCGCTCCCTAAAGTATGTAGCGTGTATACTGCAGAGCTTTACGCCATCTTAGAGGCTCTGCAGTTTGCACTGCGTGACGAAAGAAGCCACTTTCTGTTGTGTACCGATTCGTTAAGCTCTCTGCAGTCTATTGAAACCTGTTTCTCGCAACACCCACTGGTGCAGCAGATACATGACCTTCTAGCCAGGTTAAGCTATGCTAGCACCAGAATTACTTTCGCGTGGCTTGCAAGCCACGTTGGGATTGCGGGAAATGAACTTGCGGATGAAGCAGCAAAGGAAGCTGCACTTTTACCTCCAAGACCCGTCAATGTACCTGCTAAGGATATTTGTTCTCAGCTTCGTCGAACCATCTTCTCCCCCTGTGGGTGGGGGCGGTAGAATAACACCCACGGTATCCCCTGCCTGTCGTAAGAGGCGACTAAAAGGGGCCCCAGGGGTTCTGAACTTTGGAGCGTGGGTTGGCGACCACGGGGCCCTCAGCTGAGTCCTGGCATTGCTTCCACTTACTTGTGCCAGGCTCCTCACTTTTATCTGTCCTATTTGTCCCTTTGGACAACTCTTGTTCTTTTCAGACCCCGACGCTATTAGGTTTACGAGGGCTAGGGAGTCTTTCATTTTCATGCCCTTCGTGGCCCTTGTCTTCCTTTGGCCGATATCTTCATTTTTCGAAGTGTCGGACCCCTTCCATTATTTCACTCCGATTAGTGTTATATAGAGGATGGTTGCCTAGTTGTACTTCCTCTTAAAACCCCCTCTAGGGACACCATGACCTTGAAGACGGTGTGGGGGCTTGTGTGCTTGTTGATCCCGAGGGCTGTGCCAGCTCAGGGTTACCCATGCTGGATAGACCTCGGTGTAGGGCCAGACTAACAAGGTGTCCCCCGAGTTGCTTGAGAGGTGTCTGTGCTCTTTATTCTTCATCACTATTTCTACCTTTCTATTCTCACCATCTTTAATTTCATTCCTCTCCCTGTCTGGCCACCCTCTCTGCCTCGGGTAGATTAGGTTAGACATTACAAAAAAATTAAAAAAAAGAAATTAAATAAAAAAAATAATTAGGTTAGCACGGAGGTTTTATCCTCCCCCAATCACAAGTTTCGGGTCGTGGCGAGGTGATGCATGGCTACTGGGTGAGTAGTTCCAAGCGACCCCCTCCAGATACCGGGCGCCCTCTGGAGTATATAGCCTTGCCTCCGGTAAATCTCCTTGGCTCTGCCGGAGGTCGACGTCATATTTCCGTGAGTACTCGTGGGACCAAGAAACGGAACCTCTCTCTTTACTTTCTAATAATTCAAAGGGTGGCACCCTTCAAAAAACTGCGTCCAAGATTGCCAAGAAACGCAAGCGGTATACTCCAGTTCCAGTGGATTATGTAAGTGACGAACGTCTTCCTCGATTCCTGGTTGCTTCCAGGGTCGATGGTAAGAGTTTTCTTGGTGAATGTCCTTTCATGATCAGCAATTCCATCGAAGAAATTGTTGCTGGTGAAGTCGACGAGATGCGCAAGCTCCGCGATGGATCCGTACTTATCAAGACATCTACGGCTGAACAGTCCAGACGGCTACTTAAAGCCAAGTTATTCGGAAAGGTAGAGGTGAAAATCGAGAAGCACCAAACCCTTAACTCCTGCAAGGGAGTAATATTCCACAGGGATTTGGTTAAGTCTTCCGATGATACAATGATCCGGTACCTAGCACGTCGGGGCGTAACCGACGTGAAGAGGTTGAAGAGTCGTGTGGGTGATAAGCTACTCGATACGGGTGCTTTCATCCTTACCTTCGACGCTGAGACCATACCTGAACGAATAAAGGTAGCAATGTATCGTCTGACTGTTCGTCCGTACATCCCGGCACCAATGAGGTGTTATAACTGTCAAAAGTTTGGCCACACCTCATTGAGATGTACAGGTTCGACGACCTGCAAAATTTGTGGGAAGTGCGAGCATGCTGGGGTTGAATGCACACCACCACCTGTGTGCGTCAACTGCCCGGGTACGCATGCTCCAATCTCCAAGGAGTGCCCCACATTCAAGCGGGAGAAGAAGATCCAGGAGATAAAAACGCTGGATAAGCTATCTTATCCAGACGCCCGGAGGAAGTTCAAGTCCATGGCTGCTCCGGAGTTCTCCATCTCATTCGCGGAAAAGGTCGCAAACGTACGGATCACTCCACAGAGTTTTGTACAGAACACCGGTACTGAAAATGCATTGAAAAGTCAAAGCCAGCAACAAAATTCAGTAAGTAAAGTAACTGGAGTTTCACCATGTGAAGCAACGAAAAGAGCGTTACAGTCGACGTTGCCTGGGAAGGGCCCTTCCCAGGAACGTTCGGCTGGGAAGTCCTCCCCCAACAGGGCGGGGGGAAAGACTTCCCCAAATAGGGCTGGAAAGTCCAGCCCTCCTTCCAATGCCCAGATCATAAAGGAGGTGAAGGTGAAGCCACAGAGCTCCCTTAAAAAATTGGAGAAGAAGCCTTCTCCAACTCAGCCGGGGTCCACAGGATCACCGAAGAAATCCGGCAAGCCATCTGCCGGCTCTCCTCCCAAAAAGAGAGAAACGGTGGGCAAGAGCGAGAGGCCCCGACGCCCTCTTTTTCGATCACTTTCTGAAGAACCTAGTTCTCCCAGAAAGAAGGCCCACTGTTCCAGACCAATGAGATCACCGTCCGCGGAGGGTCCAGTCACTGCGCCTCCTTCTTCTGAGGAGACAATGGAGACTGAACCACTCATTGTCGTGGATGGTGACGACAATACCGACAAGAACGGCGGAAAATGGCAGGTAGTTGACAAAAAGAAGGGCAAGCAATTGTCCTAATTTCGCAACACTACCAATCCACACAATGGCACTATTGCAGTGGAACTGCAGTAGTTACCACTGTCGCCTGGCTGAGTTACGTCAACTGATATCCGTCTATGCGGCCTCCATAGTCTGTCTACAGGAATCTCGTTTGAGACCTGGACACGACACGACTATGAGAGGATATCGTCTTTATTCCAAAGACAGAGTAGCTGTGGATGGCGCGGCAACTGGGGGCGTTTCTACCCTAGTTCGCTCCGACATCTTCAGCGAAGAAGTACCGCTCCGTACTCAGCTAGATGCAGTTGCAGTTCGCACTCCGTTGTCAGTAATGACAACGGTTTGCAACGTGTACTTTCCACCGGATTATAACCTTGATATGCATGCACTACAAGATTTGATCGCTCAGTTGCCTCCTCCTTTCCTCATACTGGGGGATGTGAACGCCCGTAACACACTATGGGGTTCTCCGTCTTCCTGTTCTAGGGGGAGGAAGCTCGAGCGAATGATCAACCTATTTGATCTTTGTGTGCTCAATACAGGGGAACCGACACATTTCAGTAGCGCGCATGGCACATTCTCACACCTGGATGTCACTTTGTGTAGCCGTGCGCTAGTTCCCCTGCTACGGTGGCAAGTTCACGACGACCTCTGTGATAGTGACCACTTCCCGATAATTCTGTCTCTCTTGAATCAAAGACAGTCTGAAGTATCCAAGCGCTGGTTACTTCGGCGGGCAAATTGGCCAGAATTTACAAAACGCGCAGTGATGGCTGATGATATGCTGGAGTCTGTTGACGACCACGTCTCTTCCATTACTACTGGAATTTTGGCTGCTGCAGAGGAAACAATTCCTTCCTCGTCCGGTATTCGTCGCCGGAAACAGGTCCCATGGTGGACGGACGAAATTGCAGCAGCCATACGTGATCGCCGACGGGCTTTTAAGCATTATCGTCGGAATCCTACAATGGCCAATCATATCGCATTTAAGCGTCTGCGCGGGAAGGCCCGTTTTTTGATTCGAGAAAGTAAGAAAGCTACGTGGGAAAAGTATGTGTCATCCATCACGGCACATACTCCGTCATCACAAGTGTGGACAAAACTCCGCCGTATTGTCGGAATACAGAATGTGCCCTCAGTACCCGGAATCTCCATGAATGGAGATATAGTTACGATTCCTTCAGTCATTGCAGACCACATCGCGTCACATTTCGCAGATACGTCCAGCTCTAGGAGATACGACCCTGCATTTCTTCCAATTAAGCGCGAAGCAGAGGCCCACCATCTCTCTTTTGCCTCTAGTGCTTCGCATCCCTACAACGTGCCCTTCACGGAGTGGGAGTTGCGAAGTGCACTTGCGCTATGCAGAGATACGTCTCCTGGACCGGACAAAATCCATAATCAAATGCTTAAGCATTTGAGTGACAGATGTCTCAAGGATATCCTCACCCTATTCAACAGAATATGGAGTGAGGGAGTGTTTCCATCTCAATGGCGTGAGGGAATTGTAATACCAATTCCCAAGCCAGGTAAAGATCCAAAACTTCTGGATAGTTATAGGCCAATATGTCTTACAAATGGCCTCTGTAAGCTATTTGAAAGGATGGTTAACCGGCGTCTTGTGTGGGCCATGGAAAGAGAGGGCCTCCTGTCTAACTACCAGTGTGGTTTTCGCTCTCATCGGTCTGCCACTGATCATCTGGTCAGACTGGAGAGCGCCATTCAGGAGGCCTTTCTCCGGAAGGAACACCTAGTCGCCGTATTTTTTGACCTGGAGAAAGCTTACGATACTACCTGGCGATATGGGATTCTCTCCACTCTACACCAGTGGGGATTTCGGGGAAATTTGCCAACGTTTATTGAGAACTTCATGTCCCTCCGTCTCTTTCGAGTCCGAGTAGGGAATGCATTTTTTCAATATTACGTTCAGGAAAATGGAGTACCTCAGGGATCGGTACTGAGTGTCACGCTATTCGCAATCGCCATCAACGGCATTGTTGCCGCTGCTGGGCCCGCAGTCGTTCCATCGATGTATGTAGACGACTTAGCTCTACATTACAGCTCCGGAAGGGTGGCGTTTGCAGAGAGACAACTACAGCAAGCTATTAACCGAGTCGACAGATGGGCCCTGCAACATGGTTTTCGATTTTCAGCAGCGAAAACCTCAGTTGTACACTTCTGTCGACGTCGGCCTGTGCATCCCGAACCAGAGCTCCACTTGCGAAACAGTGTCTTACCAGTGGTTGACACCTGCAAATTCCTGGGTCTCCATTTTGATAAGAGACTTACGTGGCAGCCCCACATCCGTCAGTTAAAGGTTGCCTGCATGAAGAGACTTAACATGCTTAAGTTTCTCAGCGGCACTTCGTGGGGGGCTGACCGTGCGGTACTGCAACGATTTTACACGGCGACGGTCCTCTCCCGAATTGACTATGGAAGTGCGGCTTATGGCTCAGCATCAAAATCTACGCTGAGCCTTTTAGACAGTATTCACCATAGTGGAGTTAGGCTGGCAACGGGTGCTTTCCGTACTAGCCCCATTCCCAGCCTGCTCGCTGAAGCGGGAGTTCCACCTTTACGGATAAGGAGGCAGCAGTTACTCCTAACGTACGCTGCCAAAATTCGTGAAATGCCGCTACATCCAAGCTATCAATGCATCTATCGCACCCAATACCACCAGCGGTGCCAAGACCGGCCGAATGCCACACGGCCGGTTGGGTTTCGGATTGATAGCTTGTGTCATGATTTGAATATTGATATCGGTGGTTGTCTTGAACGAACTCTTAGCGAGGTACCTCCGTGGTTGGTTCCGCGACCGGATATACGTCTAGATCTGCTCCGTGGACCCAAGGTGAACACGGATTCCTCCGTTCATCGGAGGTATTTCCAGGACTTTGTTCACCAATATCCGGCCGCGAGACTTATCTTCACGGATGGTTCTAAAATCGGAGATAATGTTGGTTGCTCTTTTGTCATTGATGATATGAGTATGAAGATCTCGCTCCCTAAAGTATGTAGCGTGTATACTGCAGAGCTTTACGCCATCTTAGAGGCTCTGCAGTTTGCACTGCGTGACGAAAGAAGCCACTTTCTGTTGTGTACCGATTCGTTAAGCTCTCTGCAGTCTATTGAAACCTGTTTCTCGCAACACCCACTGGTGCAGCAGATACATGACCTTCTAGCCAGGTTAAGCGATGCTAGCACCAGAATTACTTTCGCGTGGCTTCCAAGCCACTTTGGGATTGCGGGAAACGAACTTGCGGATGAAGCAGCAAAGGAAGCTGCACTTTTACCTCCAAGACCCGTCAATGTACCTGCTAAGGATATTTGTTCTCAGCTTCGTCGAACCATCTTCTCCCCCTGTGGGTGGGGGCGGTAGAATAACACCCACGGTATCCCCTGCCTGTCGTAAGAGGCGACTAAAAGGGGCCTCAGGGGCTCTGAAATTTGGAGCGTGGGTTGGCGACCACGGGGCCCTCAGCTGAGTCCTTGCATTGCTTCCACTTACTTGTGCCAGGCTCCTCACTTTCATCTATCCTATCCGACCTCCCTTGGTCAACTCTTGTTCTTTTCCGACCCCGACGCTATTAGGTTTGCGAGGGCTAGGGAGTCTTTCATTTTCACGCCCTTCGTGGCCCTTGTCTTCCTTTGGCCGATATCTTCATTTTTCGAAGGGTCGGTCCCTTCCATATTTTCTCTCTGATTAGTGTTATATAGAGGATGGTTGCCTAGTTGTACTTCCTCTTAAAACAATAATCACCACCACCACCTCTCTGGCCTAAGACGGAGCCTCGGCCTGCAGGAAACACTCGAACGCATACTAGCCGATGACGCGACTACTGCTGATCTCGTCATCCGCTTTATGTGCGACAGTGGACTTATCAAGGGTATGTAAATTACTAGTGTACTGTTACTCAGGGAACGTACTTTCCCTTTTGATACGTTAGTAATCCTTTCGGCCTTGTTTTATCATTATTTTTTGTTTTATTTTGTACTGCGTTTCCAAATTCCTTTGTTGAATAAATAATTTTGTTTCATATTTTAAATTTCATTTCCACTTATTTGTTCAGAGAGGATGATTACCTCGTTGTACTTCCTCTTAAAACAAAAATCACCACCACCACCACTTCCTCTTAAAACAATAATCACCACCACCACCACCACGAACCATCTTGGCGTTCTGGGAATCGGAGTGGCTAGATATCCGAACTTCCAACAAGCTGACAGCAATTAAGAAGACAACTACCGTGTGGCGGTCCTCTTTCCGACCTTCACGGAGAGAGGCCATAGTACTGTGCAGGCTGAGGATAGGTCATTTACGATCCACGCACTCTTATCTCCTAAAGAGGGAAGACCCCCCAGTGTGTTCTTGTGGTGCCGACTTCACCGTGGCCCACATCCTCACAGAGTGCGCCGATCTCTCTGGCCTAAGACGAGCCTCGGCCTGCAGGAAGCACTCGAACGCATACTAGCCGATGACGCGACTACTGCTGATCTCGTCATCCGCTTTATGTGCGACAGTGGACTTATCAAGGGTATATAAATTACAAGTGTACTGTTACTCAGGGAACGTACGTTCCCTTTTGATACGTTAGTAATCCTTTCGGCCTAGTTTTATAATTATTTTTTGTTTTATTTTGTACTGCGTTTCCAAATTCCTTTGTTGAATACATAATTTCGTTTTATATTTTAAATTTCTTTTCCACTTATTTGTTCAGAGAGGATGATTACCTCGTTGTACTTCCTCTTAAAACAAAAATCACCACCACCACCACCATCTGGAATAGCGTATTAACAATTGTATTCTTTTATTATAAAGCAAATAGGAAAAATTGGAGAAATTAAGACATTCGATACTAATAAATCATTTTCAGATAATTGATCATTTGAAGCAATACCTTGCCCTAATATTAAAAGTTTTTATCAAGTTGTATCAATCATATGTTACGGATTCTAGGCCCAGGTTCATCAAAATTGTAACACCGCTACACACTTTGTATGAAAAATATGTAGTCATTTTTAAAACAGCTGTTTAGTTCTAAACAATTATCCCCGATGAATTGGCAAAAAGGCAAACGAGAAAAAGAAGCCTAAATTCTAAATTTCATGTCCATACGTTCTCTGAATCAGTCATCCCATAACCTGTTTAGTTATCCATTATGGTAAATGAAAGTTATTTCATAACAGTTCAATTCTTGCTCATATGTGAAAAGAAATACCAGATCCCTTCTGACAGTAATCTGTACAAATGAAGGCTGCACACGAATTCACTCTCGTGAATATCTTTCCATTCCACAGGTAAGGCGTAACTTTAGGCCTAATACTGCCGATCAATTTAACTATCGTAATGCATCAGCTCCCACATTCCTTGAAAATATTTGACAATATATTATCACTCCGTCACATACAATACTACAAAAATCCACTAACAGGCATGATTCAAATCGAAAACACGCAAGGGTCTGTAATCATTGCCACGTGCTAGCCATGCATTCGTAGCTGAAGCGCCCGCAACATAGCGATGCGCGAAAGTGTTCAACATTCCGCATAGCATCAGCGCGCTCTGTGAGTCTAGATAAGTAATATTAAAGTCTTTGTTCTTTTCAGACCCCGACGGTATTACGTATTTAGGCCTAGGGAGTCTTTCATTTTCACGCCCTTCGTGGCCCTTGTCTTCCGTTGGCCGATATCTTCATTTCTCGAAGTGTCGGATCCCTTCCATTTTTCCTTCTGATTGGTGTTATATAGATGATGGTTGCGTAGTTGTACTTCCTCTTAAAACAATAATCTTTGAAGAAAGAAATGAATGGCTGAGGGAGGAAGATGTAGCGACTGTGGGTATGAGTGGGAACTATGTAAGGTGAGGGAAGAGACAGCGAGTTGAGATAGGTGAACACGTATTCCTCCGTTTATCGGAGGTATTCCCAGGATTTCGTTCAACAATATCCGGCCGCAAAACATATCTTCACGGATGGTTGTAAAATCGGAGAAAATGTTGGTTGTTCTTTGTCACCGATGATGTGAGCACGAAGATCTCGCTTCCTTGTGTATGTAGCGTGTATACTAC
Source organism: Anabrus simplex (assembly GCF_040414725.1). NCBI lineage: Eukaryota > Metazoa > Arthropoda > Insecta > Orthoptera > Tettigoniidae > Anabrus > Anabrus simplex. The sequence goes on along the minus strand of NC_090276.1, from coordinate 82,915,730 downwards.
GGAGATTTACGCCATCTTGGAAGCTCTGCAGTTTGTACTGGGTGGCGAAAGAACCCACTTTCTTATGAGTACGGACTCGTTAAGTTCTCTGCAGTCTATTGAAACCTGTTTCTCGCAACACCCACTTGTGCAGCAGATTCATGACCATCTAGCAAGGTTAATTGATGCTGGCACCAAAATCACTTTCGCGTGGCTTACAAGCCACGTTGGGATTGCGGGAAACGAACCTGCGGATGAAGCTGCAAAGGAAGCGGTACTTTTACCTCCAAGACCTATCAATGCACTTGATAAAGAGATTTGTTCTCAGCTACGTCGAACCATCTTGGCGTCCTGGGAATCGGAGTGGCCAGCTGTCCGAACTCCCAACAAGCTGAGAGCAATTAAGAAGACAGCTGCCGTCTGGTGGCCCACTGGCGTAGATAAGGGAGGGGGGCAGTGGGGGCCAGCCCCCCAAAATGTTTTCTGAAACCAGAGGGAGGATCAGCCGTTGTTTTACATACGTTACGAACAACTTAAAAACTTAGGCCGAAATGTAAAATTAACGTAGCGGCAAAGAATCTACTAGCAAGACTGAATATGTCCATACATAATTTTCCATATTTGTACTGCTTGAATGAAAGGAAAACACTTAGGATAGTGATGCGCGGGAATATTTCCCTGTAGAGGCCTCATAATTGGGAATGTAACCGTGTGTTGACAAATGTCAAGAAATGAGGAAAGGGGCATTTAGTAAGGGATTACTCAGCAGGGGGCCAGAACGTGATCACCGAGATAACGGTGGCCACGACCAGAAACAGTTGCGATCTTACAACATCGTGTCAGCTTTTGCACATTGGTTCTAGGAAACAACAAAGACCTAGAAATCCTCGGGTTGTACCGTGGTTGAGAGATGTGGTGTGTTTAAGTTGCAGCGTTGGGAAGACTGTGACAGGATTGTGAGCTGCACTTAGTTCCTCATTTTGTGCCATATAAGTAACTTTTTTGAAGAGGGACCGTTTTTCCACTGAGAAGCCAAAGCTATGTGCATCCTTGGTAAGTTATGAAAAGGTTTTTAGAAAATTCTAATAGTAGCAAGACAATCGTGGATGTGTGGCAAAGTGCGATAGGTAGGCTTATATATTTTGTCAAATGCCCGGGAACTGATCGGAATCTCAAATGGCACCGTCAAAACAATTATTTTTGTAATAATTGACGGGCGTGATAACTCAGTTCCAATGGTTCTATCTTCTCATCAGGACGACCCAGGCTTGAATAACAGTCGATACCTGAGACATTTTGAAAATGGGAAGTCACGTTCTATTGGTACGGATTCTACTTAAAACACTAGATCCCGTCCCTTGCTTTTCTTTATACTTTTGAGCCATAACCGCATCATTTACGGTGGTGATTTTGAGTATCCAACCATTCCTCGGGCTTACCTTGTATGTGCCAGGCTTCTCACTTTCAACTGTCTTATCCGACCTCCCTTGGTCAACTCTTGTTCTTTTCCGACCCCGACGGTATTACGTATGGAGGCCTAAGGAGTCTTTCATTTTCATGCCCTTCGTCGCCCTTGTCTTCCTTTGGCCGATACCTTCATTTTTAGAAGTGTTGGATCCCTTCCATTTTTCTCTCTCTGATTAGTGCTATATAGAGGATGGTTGCCTAGTTGTACTTCCTCTTAAAACAATAATCACCATCACCACCACCACCACCACTTACGTTGTACCTTAAATGCTGAGTGGCTGCAATGGCGTACCCACTAAATAATTACAGTGGGTGGGGTGTAAGTCCAGGCCAGTAGCGTGGATACAACCTTTCCTTGGAAGGGGTTGTGAAAAGATATTTTAATTTTTACTTGGAATTTGCCTTACGGCGCACCGTATGTCATATGGCGACGATGGGAAAGGAAATGGCTAAGAGTGGGAAGGAAGCGGCCGTGGACTTACTTAAGATACAGCCTCAGCATTTGCCTGGTGTGAAAATGGGAATCCACTGAAAACCATCTTTAGGGCTGCCGACAGTGGGGTTGGAACCCACTATCTCCCGAATGCAAGCACACAGCTCTGCGCCCCTAACCGCACGACCAACTCGCCCGGTGGATGTGAAAAGAAAGCTGGTCCAACCGAGTGCGGTAACGGATCTTCAGTAGATATTGATGGTTTTAATTGTTACCATGTACCATCATAGCTTCTGTAATCTTAACATAAACCGGCTGCGTTTTTGACACTGTTCGTAGAATTGGTAATATCGTTCTTCGTTTGTGAGGAAGTAGAATCTTCATTTAATTTGTCGTCTTATAAAAAGGAACCACTTTAGTACTACACCCCGTGGAGGTGACTATCTTCCAGGTCGTAGATATTTCGATTACGGGAGACTCAAGACCAACTCTACTGCACCCAAAAACAAGGCTGTATCTTCCCCATCTCATGCCTTTCTTAACTCCGTCAGTGCCGGGAATCGAATGCAGGATGCCATAAGTCAAATTCTAAAACAAGGAGATCTAAAAGTAACCAGCCGGCCCCGCAGTTTAGGGGTAGCGTGTCTGCCTCTTACCGGAGGTCCCGGGTTCGTTTCCAGGCCAGGGATTTTTACCTTATCTGAGGGCTGGTTCGAGGTACACTCTCTCTACCCCCTGTGGGTAGAATAACACCCACGGTATCCCCTGCCTGTCGTAAGAGGCGACTAAAAGGGGCCCCAGGGGCTCTGACCTTTGGAGCGTGGGTTGGCGACCACGGGGCCCTCAGCTGAGTGCTGGCATTGCTTCCACTTACTTGTGCCAGGCTCCTCACTTTCATCTATCCTATCCGACCTCTCTTGGTCAACTCTTGTTCTTTTCCGACCCCGACGCTATTAGGTTTGCGAGGGCTAGGGAGTCTTTCATTTTCACGCCCTTCGTGGCCCTTGTCTTCCTTTGGCCGATATCTTCATTTTTCGAAGTGTCGGACCCCTTCTATATTTTCCGTCTGATTAGTGTTATATAGAGGATGGTTGCCTAGTTGTACTTCCTCTTAAAACAATAATCACCACCAATCACCACCACTAGTTGTACTTCCTCTTAAAACAATAATCACCACCACCACCACCTCTGAACTTTGGAGCGTGGGTTGGCGACCACGGGGCCCTTAGCCGAGTCCTGGCATTGCTTCCACTTACTTATGTCAGGCTCCTCACTTTCATCTATCCTATCGGACCTCTTTTGGTCAACTCTTGTTCTTTTCCGACCCCGACGCTATTAGGTTTGCGAGGGCTAGGGAGTCTTTCATTTTCACGCCCTTCGTGGCCCTTGTCTTCCTTTGGCCGATACCTTCATTTTTCGAAGTGTCGGACCCCTTCCATTGTTTCTCTCTGATTAGTGTTAGATAGAGGATGGTTGCCTAGTTGTACTTCCTCTTAAAACAATAATCACCACCACCACCACGTGTTTATAATTGAGGAGCTATCTGACGGTGAGATGGCGGCCCCGGTCTAGAAAGTCAAGAATAAGTGCGGAGAGGTTTCGTTGTGCTGACCACACGACACCTCGTGATATGCAGGTCTTCGGGCTGAACAGCGATCGCTTGGTAGGGGATGGCCCTTCGGGGCTGTTACGCCGCACCGTGGAGTTTGGTTTGGAAAAGTGAACAGAGAAGGAAGCGACACTCCTGCATGGCTCTTTAGCTTCCAGCTAGTTCTTCCGTCCGGTCTCGTGCATTTAGGACAGTTGAAGGATGTACCGCGTAATAAATGCTCCTCATAAAACCTTTGCAAACATACGAACTGCATCTATTTATAACAATAATCACAAATGCCTCCTTTTCAAGTCGCTCAGTTGGTTGAGTCGCTGTCCTTCTGAGTCCGAGTTTGCAGGATCAAATCCCGGCTTGGGTCGGTGGCCCTTAAAACGGTGTTGAAATGGCAACAGGTCCATGTCGTTGTCCCCCTGTGGGTGGGGGCGGTAGAATAACACCCACGGTAACCCCTGTCTGTCGTAAGAGGCGACTAAAAGGGGCCCCAGGGGCTCTGAACTTTGGAGCGTGGATTGGCGACCACGGGGCCTTTAGCCGAGTCCTGGCATTACTTCCACTTACTTGTGCCAGGCTCCTCACTTTCATCTATCCTATCCGACCTCCCTTGGTCAACTCTTGTTCTTTTTCGACCCCGACGCTATTAGGTTTGCGAGGGCTAGGGAGTCTTTCATTTTCACGCCCTTCGTGGCCCTTATCTTCTTTTGGCCGATATCTTCATTTTTCGAAGTGTTGGATCCCTTCCATTTTTTCCGCCTGATTAGTGTTACATAGAGGATGGTTGCCTAGTTGTACTTCCTCTTAAAACAATAATCACCACCACCATGTCGTTGGTTTCTGGCACGTTAATAAAATTATACATACGAATATTAGCGTCACAACCCTGTAACTTTATACTACGGCACTATATTCCGTATCCCAGAAAGTAATTAATAATTTGCTTAACGTCGCACCGACACAGACAGGTCTTATGGCGACGGTGGGATAGGAAAGGCCTAGGAGTGGGAAGGAAGCGGCCGTAGCCTTAATATTTAAGATACAGCCGCAGCATTTGCTTGGTGTGAAAATGGGAAACCACGGGATACCATTTTCAGGGCTGCCGACATTGGGGTTCGAATCCACTATCTCCCGAATGCAAGCTCACAGCTGCGTGGCCCTAACCGCGAGGGAAACTAATAGGACAAGGTAAATCCTACCTAGCACATGTTGTGACGTGTATTTTTCTTTACCAACTAACAAAATATCTATAACCAAACGCTTTACATTCTATATTTATTTATTTATTTGTTTATTTATTTATTTATTTATTTATTTATTAGTGCCTTCTGTACAGTGGTGAAGTTAGGGCTCCTGGCCTCTTCGTACACTTAACCACATACTAATCAGAATCTTAAATAAAATACTGAGATAGTTAAAATAGTTAAAACTACAAAAATTGATAGTATTGAAAAAAATAATAAATAAATAAATAAATAAAGAAATTACTAACTAAATTACTATTAAAACCTCATAAAATAACTAATCCTCACGCACGCACACATTTACACTTAAACCATTCAGTCAGCTGTCCTCAGCAGGTAGTCTCGGCAGGTGACCTTAAATCGTGATTTTAAAAAAAAGCTAGTTTCTCTGACCTGAGCTGGCAGGGTATTCCATAAACTGGCAACAGTCACCACAAATGATCTATTTATTTTATTTGTTCGGTGCAGTGGAATAGATAGAATGGATCTAGAACGTCTATTTTTGTGAAATGATGATAAAAAGATGAATTTAGCAGAAATATACAGTGGCTGACTTTCAACAAACGCCATCGTTAAAGTGTGTACCTGCCGACGTTTATCAGAGATCAACCATGAGACAGCCTGATAGTATGGGGTGATATGAACATCGTACACGATATTGTAAATAAATCGCAAGGAGCAATTCAGTGCTCGGTGAAGTTGAAGTGTTTTTTCTCTCGTCATGTCGCCTTTGTCGTTTACTGTTACACGCTGTTGACGGTAACTCAAATAAGAACTAAAAAACCTTAAGCGCAGCCAGGTCGAAATTTAGCAGTTCCATTTTCTTTATCATAGTCGGAATTACAATAGTGCCAAAGGCGCTGCTGAAGTCAAGAAGGATAAGTAGAGTGAGAAGTCGTTTGCCCATAAAGTTTCTAATGTCTTCAGTAACCTTCAAAAATGCTGTTGCTGTACTGTGACCCTTCTTAAATCCAGATTGCAAAAGGTCCAAAAGAGCATTTTATTTAGGTTTTCCAGAACTTGCTCGTGTACTAAACGTTCAAATGCTTTAGAAAGCACAGGGAGTATGGACATAGGACGATAGTCAGAGGGTGATTGTGGGTCTGAACTCTTAGGTACCGATATAATATTGGCTGTTTTCCAGATAGAAGGGAAAGTTCCGTTTAGTAATCCCTCTGTGGGTGGGGGCGGTAGAATAACACCCACGGTATCCCCTGCCTGTCGTACGAGGCGACTAAAAGGGCCCCAGGGGCTCCCCCTCTAGGGACACCATGACCTTGAAGTCGGTGTGGGGGCTTGTGTGCTTGTTGATCCCGAGGGCTGTGCCAGCTCAGGGTTACCCATGCTGGATAGGCCTCGGTGTAAGGCCAGACTAACAAGGTGTCCCCCGAGTTGCTTGAGAGGTGTCTGTGCTCTTTAAATTTCATATCTATTTCTACCCTTCTGTCCTCACCTTCTTAAATTTCATTCCTCTTCCTCTCTAGCCAGCCTCTCTGCCTCGGATAGAATAAACGAAAAGAAAAATTAGAATAGGTAAAATAGGTTAGTATGGAGGTTTTATCCTCCCCCAATCGCAAGTTTCGGGTCGTGGCGAGGTGATGCATGGCTACTGGGAGAGTAGTTCTTAGCGGCCCACCCCAATCACAAGTTTCGGGTCGTGGCGAGGTGATGCATGGCTACTGGGAGAGTAGTTCCTAGCGACCCACCTCCAGATACCGGGCGCCCTCTGGAGTATATAGCCTTGCCTTCGGTACGTCAGGGCTCTGCCGAAGGTCGACCTTTTATATCCCGGGTACTCGTGGGACATGGATGGTTTTTGAGTTTGGTTGTGATTCTTCTTCGAAGGCTGCAGGCCTTAAAATTGCGTCCTTTAATTGTTCAGTTAGGAAACGTAAACGTTTCAATCGTGTTGACCTGTGTAATAAGGAAGATTCTGAAGAGCGTCTGCCACGATTTCTGGTTGCGACCAGAGTCGATGGACAGAGCTTTCTTCAAGAGAACCCGTTCCTGATAAGCAATGCTGTGGAAGGTCTTGTTGGTGAAGTAGATGAAATGAGGAAATTGCGGGATGGTAGCGTACTCATTAAGACCAGTACGCTCGTACAGAGTAAAAAGTTATTGGAAGCCACAATGTTTGGATCAGTGCCAGTTAAGATTGAGAGCCACAAGTCCCTTAACTCCTGCAAAGGAGTTATCTTTCATAGGGACTTGATTAAGGCCTCCGATGATGACCTTATCCGGAGCCTTGCTCGTAGAGGTGTATCCGACGTTAACAGTCTTAAGAGGCGTGTCGGTGATAACCTCTACGACACGGGGGCTTTCATGTTAACATTCGATCTCGAGAAACTGCCCGAACGTATTAAGGTATCCATGTATACACTCACTGTTCGACCATATTTTCCTTCTCCTATGAGGTGCTACAACTGCCAGCGTTTTGGCCACACCTCACCACGCTGCCAGGAATCAGCAATATGCGGGGCATGTGAAAAAGCGGCGCATGCCGGTGCGGATTGCACACCACCACCAGTGTGTGTTAATTGCACTGGCGAGCACGCCCCTCGACCCAAGGAATGCCCTACATTTAAAAAGGAGAAAAAGATCCAGGAGATTAAGACTCTGGATAAACTTTCTTATCCAGAGGCACGGAAGAAGTATAAATCAATGGCTCCTCCGGAATTCTCCGTCTCCTTTGCAGAGAAGGCTTCTAGTGTACGCATAAATCCCGTAAGTTTTGTACCCTCTGTCCCACCATCAACTCTGCAAACATCCAGTAATCAGCAAGTAAACATCAAACCACAGGTTAAACAGACAGCAAGTACGTCATTGCCGAAGACGTCCGGGAAAAATTCTTCCCAGACACATTCGGCTGGGAAGTCGTCTCCCACAAGGGCGGGGGAAAAGACTTCCCCTCTAGGGACACCATGACCTTGAAGTCGGTGTGGGGGCTTGTGTGCTTGTTGATCCCGAGGGCTGTGCCAGCTCAGGGTTACCCATGCTGGATAGGCCTCGGTGTAGGGCCAGACTAACAAGGTGTCCCCCGAGTTGCTTGAGAGGTGTCTGTGCTCTTTATTCTTCATCACTATTTCTACCCTTCAATTCTCACCATCTTTAATTTCATTCCTCTTCCTGTCTGGCCACCCTCTCTGCCTCGGGTAGATTAGGTTAGACATTACAGAAAAATAAACAAAATAAAAAATAAAAAAAATAAATTAAAAAAAAATTTAAAAAATAATTAGGTTAGTACGGAGGTTTTATCCTCCCCCAATCACAAGTTTCGGGTCGTGGCGAGGTGATGCATGGCTACTGGGTGAGTAGTTCTTAGCGGCCCAACCCAATCACAAGTTTCGGGTCGTGACGAGGTGATGAATGGCTACTGGGAGAGTAGTTGCTAGCGACCCACCTCCAGATACCGGGCGACCTCTGGAGTATATAGCCTTGCCTTCGGTACGTCAGGGCTCTGCCGAAGGTCGACCTTTTATCCCGGGTACTCGTGGGACATGGATGGTTTTTGAGTTTGATTTTGGTTTTAATTCTTCGAAGGCTGCAGGCCTTAAAACTGCGTCTTTAAATTGTACCGCAAAGAAACGTAAACGTTTCAACAGAGCCGATGATTTGTTCAATATTGAAACGTCTGAGGAAAATCTGCCTCGATTCCTGGTTGCCTCTAGAGTCGATGGACAGAGCTTCCTTCCAGAAAATCCGTTTCTAATTAGTAATGCTGTGGAGGATATTGTTGGTGGAGAGGTTGATGAGATGCGGAAACTACGAGACGGCTCCGTACTTATCAAGACCACTACGGTTGTACAGAGTAAGAAATTACTGGAAGCTACAATGTTCGGACCAGTACCTGTTAAGGTGGAAAAGCACAGGTCCCTGAACTCCATCATAGGAGTCATCTTTCACAGGGACTTAGTCAAAGCCTCTGATGATGATCTCATCCGAAGCCTTGCACGTCGGGGCGTTTCCGACGTCAAGAGGCTCAAGAGGCGTGTCGGAGCTAATCTTCACGACACAGGTGCTTTCATACTCACCTTTGACAAACAGACACTGCCCGAACGAATTAAAGTTTCAATGTATACACTGACAGTTCGACCATATATTCCAGCACCTATGCGCTGTTACAACTGCCAACGGTTTGGTCATACATCAACCCGCTGCCAAGGCTCAGCAACTTGTGGGGAATGTGGAAAAGGGGTACATACCGGTGTAGAATGCACACCACCACCGGTGTGTGTAAACTGCACAGGTGAGCATGCGCCCCGATCCAAGAATTGTCCTAAATTCAAGGAAGAAAAGAAGATCCAGGAGATTAAGACACTGGATAAACTATCTTATCCAGATGCCCGGAGGAAATTTAAATCAATGGCCCCTCCGGAATTCTCCGTGTCCTTTGCTGAGAAGGCAGCAAAAGTACCAATAACTCCAACAAGTTTTGTATCAACCGCTCCGGAGAAACCATCAAATGGCAAGCAGACAGTTCCTCACAGCATCAATAACCAAGACAAGAGAGAACAAATCGCAACAAAGGCATCGGTAGGCAAGTTATTGCCAAAAAGTTCTGGAAAGGGCACTTCTCAGACACCTTCGGCTGGGAAGTCCTCTAGTTCAAGTGCGGGGGGAACGACTTCCCCAAATTTGGCTGGAAAATCTTCTTCCAGCCTTCCTACCAACGCACAGGTCAAGAAGGAGGAGAAAGGGAAGCCACAGCGCTCCCCTAAGAAGTTGGAGAAAAAGTCTTCTCCAACCCCATCGGGGATTACAGCATCCCCGAAGAAGACCGGCAACCAATCTGCCGGTTCTCCTTCAAAGAATAAGGAAACGGTGGGTAAGAACGAGAGGCCCAGACGCCCTCTTGTTCGATCAATTTCTGGGGAACTCAGTTCTCCCAGGAAGAAGGCCCACGGTTCAAAATCAGAGAGCACACCATCTACGGAAGGCTCAGCCTCCAAGTCACCCCCTGCTGGGGACGCAATGGAGACTGAAGCTATTATTATTGTAGATGGTGACGATGACATAACGAACACCGACAAAGACGGCGGAAATTGGCAGGTAGTTGACCGAAAGAAGGGCAAGCAATTGTCCTAAATTCGCAACGCTACCAATCCACACAATGGCACTATTGCAGTGGAACTGCAGTAGTTATCACTGTCGCCTAGCTGAGTTACGTCAATTGATATCCGCCTATGCGGCCTCCATAGTCTGTCTACAGGAATCTCGTTTGAGGCCTGGACACGACACGACTATGAGAGGATATTGTCTTTATTCCAAAGACAGAGTAGCTGTGGATGGCGCGGCAACTGGGGGCGTTTGTACCCTAGTTCGCTCCGACATCTTCAGCGAAGAAGTACCGCTCCGTACTCAGCTAGATGCAGTTGCAGGTCGCATTCCGTTGCCAGTAATGACAACGGTTTGCAACGTGTACATTCCACCGGATTACGATCTTGAAATTCGTGCGCTACAAGATTTGATCACTCAGGTGCCTACTCCTTTCCTCATACTGGGAGACGTGAACGCCCGTAACATACTATGGGGCTCTCCATCTTCCTGTCCTAGAGGGAGGATGCTCGAGAGAATGATCAACCTGTTTGATCTTTGCGTGCTTAATACAGGGGAACCGACACATTTCAGCAGCGCACATGGCACATTTTCACACCTGGATGTCACCTTGTGCAGCCGTGCGCTAGTTCCCCTGCTACGGTGGCAAGTTCACGACGACCTCTGTGATAGTGACCACTTCCCGATAATTCTGTCTCTCTTGAATCAAAGACAGTCCGAAGTACCCAAGCGCTGGTTACTTCGGCGGGCAAATTGGCCAGAATTTACAAAACGCGCAGTGATGGCTGATGATATGCTGGAGTCTGTTGACGACCACCTCTCTTCCATTACTACAGGAATTCTGGCTGCTGCAGAGGAAACAATTCCTTCCTCGTCCGGTATTCGTCGCCGAAAACAGGTCCCATGGTGGACGGACGAAATTGCAGCAGCCATACGTGATCGCCGACGGGCTTTTAAGCATTATCGTCGGAATCCTACGATGGCCAATCATATTGCGTTTAAGCGTCTGCGCGCGAAGGCCCGTTTTTTGATTCGAGAAAGTAAGAAAACTACGTGGGAAAAGTATGTGTCATCCATCACGGCACATACTCCGTCATCACAAGTGTGGACTAAACTCCGCCGTATTGTCGGAGTACAGAATGTGCCCCCAGTACCCGGAATCTCCATTAATGGAGATATAGTTACGATTCCTTCAGTCATTGCAGACCACATCGCGTCACATTTCGCAGATACGTCCAGCTCTAGGAGATACGACCCTGCATTTCTTCCTATCAAGCGCGAAGCAGAGGCACACCATCTCTCTTTTGCCTCTAGTGCTTCGCATCCCTACAACGTGCCCTTCACGGAGTGGGAGTTGCGAAGTGCACTTGCGCTATGCAGAGATAGGCTCCTGGACCGGACAAAATCCATAATCAAATGCTGAAGCATTTGAGTGACAGATGTCTCAAGGATATCCTCACCCTATTCAACAGAATATGGAGTGAGGGAGTGTTTCCATCCCAATGGCATGAGGGAGTTGTAATACCAATTCCCAAGCCAGGTAAAGATCCAAAACTTCTGGATAGTTATAGGCCAATATGCCTTACAAATGGCCTCTGTAAGCTATTTGAAAGGATGGTTAACCGGCGTCTTGTGTGGGCCATGGAAAAGGAGGGTCTCTTGTCTAACTACCAGTGTGGTTTTCGCTCTCATCGGTCTGCCACTGATCATCTGGTCAGACTGGAGAGCGCCATTCAGGAGGCCTTTCTCCGGAAGGAACACCTAGTCGCCGTGTTTTTTGACCTGGAGAAAGCTTACGACACTACCTGGCGATATGGAATTCTCTCCACACTACACCAATGGGGATTTCGGGGAAATTTGCCAACGTTTATTGAGAACTTCATGTCCCTCCGTCTCTTTCGAGTCCGAGTAGGGAATGCATTTTCTCAATATTACGTTCAGGAAAATGGAGTACCTCAGGGATCTGTACTGAGTGTCACGCTGTTCGCAATCGCCATCAACGGCATAGTTGCCGCTGCTGGGCCTGCAGTCGTTCCTTCGCTGTATGTAGACGACTTAGCTCTACATTACAGCTCCGGAAGGTTGGCGTTTGCTGAGAGACAGCTTCAGCAAGCTATTAACCGAGTCGACAGATGGGCCCTGCAACACGGTTTTCGATTTTCAGCAGCGAATACCTCTGTTGTACACTTCTGTCGACGTCGAACAGTGCATCCCGAACCAGAGCTCCGCTTGCGAAACAGTGTCTTACCAGTGGTTGACACCTACAGATTCCTGGGTCTCCATTTTGATAAGAGACTTACGTGGCAGCCCCACATCCGTCAGTTGAAGGTTGCCTGCATGAAGAGACTTAATATGCTTAAGTTTCTCAGCGGCACTTCGTGGGGGGCTGACCGTGCGGTACTGCTGCGATTTTACACGGCTACGGTCCTCTCCCGGATTGACTATGGAAGTGCGGCTTATGGCTCAGCATCAAAATCTACGCTGAGCCTTTTATATAGTATTCACCATAGTGGAGTAAGGCTGGCAACGGGTGCTTTCCGTACTAGCCCCATTCCCAGCCTGCCCGCTGAAGCGGGAGTTCCACCTTTACGGATAAGGAGGCAGCAGTTACTCCTAACGTACGCTGCCAAAATTCGTGAAATGCCGCTACATCCAAGCTATCAATGCATCTATCGCACCCAATACTACCAGCGGTGCCAAAACCGGCCGAATGCCACACGGCCGGTTGGGTTTCGGATTGATAGCTTGTGTCATGATTTGAATATTGATATCGGTGGTTGTCTTGAACGAACTCTTAGCGAGGTACCTCCGTGGTTGGTTCCGCGACCGGATATACGTCTAGATCTGCTCCGTGGACCCAAGGTGAACACGGATTCCTCCGTTCATCGGAGGTATTTCCAGGACTTCGTTCACCAATATCCGGCTGCGAGACTTATCTTCACGGACGGTTCTAAAGTCGGAGATAATGTTGGTTGCTCTTTTGTCATTGATGATATTAGTACGAAGATCTCGCTCCCTAAAGCATGTAGCGTGTATACTGCAGAGCTTTACGCCATCTTAGAGGCTCTGCAGCTTGCACTAAGTGACGAAAGAAGCCACTTTCTGTTGTGTACCGATTCGTTAAGCTCTCTGCAGTCTATTGAAACCTGTTTCTCGCAACACCCACTGGTGCGGCAGATACATGACCTTCTAGCCAGGTTAAGGGATGCTGGCACCAGAATCACTTTCGCGTGGCTTCCAAGCCACGTTGGGATTGCGGGAAACGAACTTGCGGATAAAGCAGCAAAGGAAGCTGCACTTTTACCTCCAAGACCCGTCAATGTACCTGCTAAGGATATTTGTTCTCAGCTACGTCGAACCATCTTGGCGTCCTGGGAATCGGAGTGGCTAGATATCCGAACTCCCAACAAGCTGAGAGCAATTAAGAAGACAACTACCGTGTGGCGGTCCTCTTTCCGACCTTCACGGAGAGAGGCCATAGTACTGTGCAGGCTGAGGATAGGTCATTTACGATCCACGCACTCTTATCTCCTAAAGAGGGAAGAACCCCCAGTGTGTTCTTGTGGTGCCGACTTCACCGTGGCCCACATCCTCACAGAGTGCGCCGATCTCTCTGGCCTAAGACGGAGCCTCGGCCTGCAGGAAACACTCGAACGCATACTAGCCGATGATGCGACTACTGCTGATCTCGTCATCCGCTTTATGTGCGACAGTGGACTTATCAAGGGTATATAAATTACAAGTGTACTGTTACTCAGGGAACGTACGTTCCCTTTTGATAGGTTAGTAATCCTTTTGGCCTAATTCTATAATTGTTTTTCGTTTTATTTTGTACTGCGTTTCCCAATTCCTTTGTTGATTAATAATTTAGTTTTACTTTTAAAACTCTTTTCCACTTATTTGTTCAGAGAGGATGATTACCTCGTTGTACTTCCTCTTAAAACAAAAATCACCACCACCACCTGTGGGTGGGGGCGGTAGAATAACACCCACGGTATCCCCTGCCTGTCGTAAGAGGCGACTAAGAGGGGCCCCAGGGGATCTGAACTTTGGATCGTGGGTTGGCAACCATGGGGCCCTTAGCTGAGTCCTGGCATTGCTTCCACTTACTTGTGCCTGGCTCCTCACTTTCATCTATCCTATCCGACCTCCCTTGGTCAACTCTTGTTCTTTTCCGACCCCGATGCTATTAGGTTTGCGAGGGCTAGGGAGTCTTTCATTTTCATGCCGTTCGTGGCCCTTGTCTTTCTTTGGCCGATATCTTCATTTTTCGAAGTGTCGTATCCCTTCCGTTTTTCTCTCTGATTAGTGTTACATAGAGGATGGTTGCCTAGTTGTACTTCCTCTTAAAAAAATAATCACCACCACCACCACCTCCCACAAGGGCGGGGGAAAAGACTTACCCAACAATGGCTGGAAAATCACCTTCCAGCCATCCTTCAACTGGCCCGGAAAAGGAGGAGAAAGGGAAGCCTAAATGCTCCCCTACACGTTTGGAGAAGAAACCTTCTCCAACGAGACTGGGGATCCCAGGATCTCCAAGAAAGCCTGGCAAGTCATCTGCCAGTCCTCCTCCGAAGTGTTCGAAAACGGTGGGTAAGGGCGAGAAGCCCCGACGTCATCTTGTTCGATCTCTTTCTAGAGAATCTAGTTCTCCCAAGAAAAAGGCCCACTGTCCCCGATCAATGAGACCACCGTCCGCGGAGGGTCCAGTCACCGCGCCTCCTTCTTCTGAGGAGACAATGGAGACTGAACCACTCATTGTCATGGATGGTGACGACAATACTGACAACAACGGCGGAGAATGGCAAGCAGTTGACAAAAAGAAGGGCAAGCAATTGTCCTAATTTCGCAACACTACCAATCCACACAATGGCACTATTGCAGTGGAACTGCAGTAGTTACCACTGTCGCCTACCTGATTTACGTCAACTGATATCCGTCTATGCGGCCTCCATAGTCTGTCTACAGGAATCTCGTTTGAGACCTGGACACGACACGACTATGAGAGGATATCGTCTTTATTCCAAAGACAGAGTAGCTGTGGATGGCGCGGCAACTGGGGGCGTTTGTACCCTACTTCGCTCCGACATCTTCAGCGAAGAAGTACCGCTCCGTGCTCAGCTAGATGCAATTGCAGTTCGCACTCCGTTGCCAGTAATGACAACGGTTTGCAACGTGTACTTTCCACCGGATTATAACCTTGATATGCATGCACTACAAGATTTGATCGCTCAATTGCCTCCTCCTTTCCTCATGCTGGGGGATGTGAACGCCCGTAACACACTATGGGGTTCTCCGTCTTCCTGTTCTAGGGGGAGGAAGCTCGAGCGAATGATCAACCTATTTGATCTTTGTGTGCTCAATACAGGGGAACCGACACATTTCAGTAGCGCGCATGGCACATTCTCACACCTGGATGTCACTTTGAGTAGCCGTGCGCTAGTTCCCCTGCTACGGTGGCAAGTTCACGATGACCTCTGTGATAGTGACCACTTCCCGATAATTCTGTCTCTCTTGAATCAAAGACAGTCCGAAGTACCCAAACGCTGGTTACTTCGGCGGGCAAATTGGCCAGAATTTACAAAACGCGCAGTGATGGCTGATGATATGCTGGAGTCTGTTGACGACCACGTCTCTTCCATTACTACTGGAATTTTGGCTGCTGCAGAGGAATCAATTCCTTCCTCGTCCGGTATTCGTCGCCGGAAACAGGTCCCATGATGGACGGACGAAATTGCAGCAGCCATACGTGATCGCCGACGGGATTTTAAGCATTATCGTCGGAATCCTACAATGGCCAATCATATCGCATTTAAGCGTCTGTGCGCGAAGGCCCGTTTTTTGATTCGAGAAAGTAAGAAAGCTACGTGGGAAAGTATGTGTCATCCCTCACGGCACATACTCCGTCTTCACAAGTGTGGACAAAACTCCGCCGTATTGTCGGAGTACAGAATGTGCCCTCAGTACCCGGAATCTCCATGAATGGAGATATAGTTACGATTCCTTCAGTCATTGCAGACCACATCGCGTCACATTTCGCAGATACGTCCAGCTCTAGGCAATACGACCCTGCATTTCTTCCAATTAAGCGCGAAGCAGAGGCCCACCATCTCTCTTTTGCATCTGGTGCTTTGCATCCCTACAACGTGGCCTTCACGGAGTGGGAGTTGCGAAGTGCACTTGCGCTATGCAGAGATACGGCTCCTGGACCGGACAAAATCCATAATCAAATGCTTAAGTATTTGAGTGACAGATGTCTCAAGGATATCCTCACCCTATTCAACAGAATATGGACTGAGGGAGTGTTTCCATCTCACCCCCTCTAGGGACACCATGACCTTGAAGTCGGTGTGGGGGCTTGTGTGCTTGTTGATCCCGAGGGCTGTGCCAGCTCAGGGTTACCCGTGCTGGATAGGCCTCGGTGTAGGGCCAGACTAACAAGGTGTCCCCCGAGTTGCTTGAGAGGTGTCTGTGCTCTTTATTCTTCATCACTATTTCTACCCTTCTATTCTCACCATCTTTAATTTCATTCCTCTTCCTGTCTGGCCACCCTCTCTGCCTCGGATAGATTAGGTTAGACATTACAGAAAAAAAATTTAAAAAAATTAAAAATTAAGAAATTAAATTTTTAAAAAATATTAGGTTAGCACGGAGGTTTTATCCTCCCCCAATCACAAGTTTCGGGTCGTGGCGAGGTGATGCATGGCTACTGGGTGAGTAGTTCCAAGGGACCCCCTCCAGATACCGGGCGTCATCTGGAGTATATAGCCTTGCCTCCGGTAAATCTCCTTGGCTCTGCCGGAGGTCGACGTCATATTTCCGTGAGTACACGTGGGACCAAGAAACGGATCCTCTCTCTTCACTTTCTACTAATTCAAAGGGTGGCACCCTTCAAAAAACTGCGTCCAAGATTGCCAAGAAACGCAAGCGGTATACTCCAGTTCCAGTCGATTATGTAAGTGACGAACGTCTTCCTCGATTCCTGGTTCCTTCCAGGGTCGATGGTAAGAGTTTTCTTGATGAATGTCCTTTCATGATCAGCAATTCCATCGAAGAAATTGTTGCTGGTGAAGTCGACGAGTTGCGCAAGCTCCGCGATTGATCCGTACTTATTAAGACATCTACGGCTGAACAGTCCAGACGGCTACTTAAAGCCAAGTTATTCGGTAAGGTAGAGGTGAAAATCGAGAAGCACCAAACCCTTAACTCCTGCAAGGGAGTTATATTCCACAGGGATTTGGTTAAGTCTTCCGATGATACAATGATCCGGTACCTAGCACGTCGGGGTGTAACCGACGTGAAGAGGTTGAAGAGGCGTGTGGGTGATAAGCTACTCGATACGGGTGCTTTCATCCTTACCTTCGAAGCTGAGACCATACCTGAACGAATAAAGGTAGCAATGTATCGCCTGACTGTTCGTCCGTACAATCCGGCACCAATGAGGTGTTATAACTGTCAAAAGTTTGGCCACACCTAATTGCGATGTACAGGTTCGACGACCTGCAAAATGTGTGGGAAGTGCGAGCATGCTGGGGTTGAATGCACACCACCACCTGTGTGCGTCAACTGCCCGGGTACGCATGATCCAACCCCTGCCTGTCGTAAGAGGCGACTAAAAGGGGCCCCAGGGGCTCTGAACTTTGGAGCGTGGGTTGGCGACCAAGGGGCCCCTAGCTGAGTCCTGGCACTCCTTCCACTTACTTGTGCCAGGCTCCTCACTTTCATCTATCCTATCCGACCTCCCTTGGTCAACTCTTGTTTTTTTCCGACCCCGACGGTATTAGGTTTGCGAGGGCTAGGGAGTCTTTCATTTTCACGCCCTTCGTGGCCCTTGTCTTTCTCTGACCGATATCTTCATTTTTCGAAGTGTCGGATCCCTTCTCTTTTCCCCTCCGATTAGTGTTAAATAGAGGATGGTTGCCTTCTTGTACTTCCTCTTAAAACAATAATCACCACCACCACCACCACCACGCATGCTCCAATCTCCAAGGAGTGCCCCACATTCAAGCGGGAGAAGAAGATCCAGGAGATAAAAACGCTGGATAAGCTATCTTATCCAGACGCCCGGAGGAAGTTCAAATCCATGGCTGCTCCGGAGTTCTCCATCTCCTTCGCCGAAAAGGTCGCAAACGTGCGGATCACTCCACAGAGTTTTGTACAGAACACCAGTACCGAAAATGCATCGAAAAGTCAAAGCCAGCAACAAAATTCAATAAGTAAAGAAACTGGAGTTTCAACGAGCGAAGCACCGAAAAGAGCGTTACTGTGGACGTTGCCTGGGAAGGGCCCTTCCCAGGAACGTTCGGCTGGGAAGTCCTCCCCCAACAGGGCGGGGGGAAAGACTTCCCCAAATAGGGCTGGAAAGACCAGCCCTCCTTCCAATGCCCAGATCATAAAGGCGGAGAAAGTGAAGCCACAGAGCTCCCTTAAAACATTGGAGAAGAAGCCTTCTCCAACTCAGTCGGGGTCCACAGGATCACCGAAGAAATCCGGCAAGCCATCTGCCGGCTCTCCTCCCACCCCCTCTAGGGACACCATGACCTTGAAGTCGGTGTGGGGGCTTGTGTGCTTGTTGATCCCGAGGGCTGTGCCAGCTCAGGGTTACCCATGCTGGATAGGCCTCGGTGTAGGGCCAGACTAACAAGGTGTCCCCCGAGTTGCTTGAGAGGTGTCTGTGCTCTTTATTCTTCATCACTATTTCTACCCTTCTATTCTCACCATCTTTAATTTCATTCCTCTTCCTATCTGGCCACCCTCTCTGCCTCGGGTAGATTAGGTTAGACATTACAGAAAAAAAAATTTAAAAAAATTAAAAATTAAAAAATTAAATTAAAAAAAATTATGTTAGCACGGAGGTTTTATCCTCCCCCAATCACAAGTTTCGGGTCGTGGCGAGGTGATGCATGGCTACTGGGTGAGTGGTTCCAAGCGACCCCCTCCAGATACCGGGCGCCCTCTGGAGTATAAGCCTTGCCTCCGGTAAATCTCCTTGGCTCTGCCGGAGGTCGACGTCATATTTCCGTGAGTACTCGTGGGACCAAGAAACGGAACCTCTCTCTTTACTTTCTAATAATTCAAAGGGTGGCACCCTTCAAAAAACTGCGTCCAAGATTGCCAAGAAACGCAAGCGGTATACTCCAGTTCCAGTGGATTATGTAAGTGACGAACGTCTTCCTCGATTCCTGGTTGCTTCCAGGGTCGATGGTAAGAGTTTCTTTGATGAATGTCCTTTCATGATCAGCAATTCCATCGAAGAAATTGTTGCTGGTGAAGTCGACGAGATGCGCAAGGTCCCCGATGGATCCGTACTTATTAAGTCATCTACGGCTGAACAGTCCAGACGGCTACTTAAAGCCAAGTTATTCGGAAAGGTAGAGGTGAAAATCGAGAAGCACCAAACCCTTAACTCCTGCAAGGGAGTAATATTCCACAGGGATTTGGTTAAGTCTTCCGATGATACAATGATCCGGTACCTAGCACGTCGGGGCGTAACCGACGTGAAGAGGTTGAAGAGGCGTGTGGGTGATAAGCTACTCGATACGGGTGCTTTCATCCTCCCCCAACAGGACAGGGGGAAAGATTTCCCCAAATAGGGCTGGAAAGTCCAGCCCTCCTTCCAATGCCCAGATCATAAAGGAGGAGAAGGTGAAGCCACAGAGCTCCCTCAAAAAAGTGGAGAAGAAGCCTTCGCCAACTCAGTCGGGGTCCACAGGATCACCGAAGAAATCCGGCAAGCTATCTGCCGGCTCTCCTCCCAAAAAGAGAGAAACGGTGGGCAAGAGCGAGAGGCCCCGACGCCCTCTTGTTCGATCACTTTCTGGAGAACCTTGTTCTCCCAGGAAAAAGGCCCACTGTTCCAGACCAATGAGATCACCGTCCGCGGAGGGTCCAGTCACTGCGCCTCCTTCTTCTGAGGAGACAATGGAGACTGAACCACTCATTGTCGTGGATGGTGACGACAATACCGACAACAACGGCGGAAAATGGCAGGTAGTAGACAAAAAGAAGGGCAAGCAATTGTCCTAATTTCGCAACACCACCAATCCACACAATGGCACTATTGCAGTGGAACTGCAGTAGTTACCACTGTCGCCTGGCTGAGTTACGTCAACTGATATCCGTCTACGCGGCCTCCATAGTCTGTCTACAGGAATCTCGTTTGAGACCTGGACACGACACGACTATGAGAGGATATCGTCTTTATTCCAAAGACAGACTAGCAGTGGATGGCGCAGCAACTGGGGGCGTTTGTACCCTACTTCGCTCCGACATTTTCAGCGAAGAAGTACCGCTCCGTACTCAGCTAGATGCAGTTGAAGTTCGCACTCCCTTGCCAGTAATGACAACGGTTTGCAACGTGTACTTTCCACCGGATTATAACCTTGATATGCATGCACTACAAGATTTGATCCCTCAGTTGCCTCCTCCTTTCCTCATGCTGGGGGATGTGAACGCCCGTAACACACTATGGGGTTCTCCGTCTTCCTGTTCTAGGGGGAGGAAGCTCGAGCGAATGATCAACCTATTTGATCTTTGTGTGCTCAATACAGGGGAACCGACACATTTCAGTAGCGCGCATGGCACATTCTCACACCTGGATGTCACTTTGTGTAGCCGTGCGCTAGTTCCCCTGCTACGGTGGCAAGTTCACGACGACCTCTGTGATAGTGACCACTTCCCGATAATTCTATCTCTCTTGAATCAAAGACAGTCCGAAGTACCCAAACGCTGGTTACTTCGGCGGGCAAATTGGCCAGAATTTACAAAACGCGCAGTGATGGCTGATGATATGCTGGAGTCTGTTGACGACCACGTCTCTTCCATTACTACTGGAATTTTGGCTGCTGCAGAGGAATCAATACCTTCCTCGCCCGGTATTCGTCGCCGGAAACAGGTCCCATGGTGGACGGACGAAATTGCAACAGCCATACGTGATCGCCGACGGGATTTTAAGCATTATCGTCGGAATCCTACGATGGCCAATCATATCGCATTTAAGCGTCTGCGCGCGAAGGCCCGTTTTTTGATTCGAGAAAGTAAGAAAGCTACGTGGGAAAAGTATGTGTCATCCATCACGGCACATACTCCGTCATCACAAGTGTGGACTAAACTCCGCCGTATTGTCGGAGTACAGAATGTGCCCTCAGTACCCGGAATCTCCATTAATGGAGATATAGTTACGATTCCTTCAGTCATTGCAGACCACATCGCGTCACATTTCTCAGATACTTCCAGCTCTAGGAGATACGACCCTGCATTTCTTCCAATTAAGCGCGAAGCAGAGGCCCACCATCTCTCTTTTGCCTCTAGTGCTTCGCATCCCTACAACGTGGCCTTTACGGAGTGGGAGTTGCGAAGTGCACTTGCGCTATGCAGAGATACGGCTCCTGGACCGGACAAAATCCATAATCAAATGCTTAAGCATTTGAGTGACAGATGTCTCAAGGATATCCTCACCCTATTCAACAGAATATGGAGTGAGGGAGTGTTTCCATCTCAATGGCGTGAGGGAATTGTAATACCAATTCCCAAGCCAGGTAAAGATCCAAAACTTCTGGATAGTTATAGGCCAACATGCCTTACAAATGGCCTCTGTAAGCTATTTGAAAGGATGGTTAACCGGCGTCTTGTGTGGGCCATGGAAAAGGAGGGTCTCTTGTCTAACTACCAGTGTGGCTTTCGCTCTCATCGTTCTGCCACTGATCATCTGGTCAGACTGGAGAGCGCCATTCAGGAGGCCTTTCTCCGGAAGGAACACCTAGTCGCCGTGTTTTTTGACTTGGAAAAAGCTTACGATACTACCTGGCGATATGGGATTCTCTCCACTCTACACCAGTGGGGATTTCGGGGAAATTTGCCAACGCTTATTGAGAACTTCATGTCCCTCCGTCTCTTTCGAGTCCGAGTAGGGAATGCATTTTCTCAATATTACGTTCAGGAAAATGGAGTACCTCAGGGATCGGTACTGAGTGTCACGCTGTTTGCAATCGCCATCAACGGCATAGTTGCCGCTGCTGGGCCCGCAGTCGTTCCATCGCTGTATGTAGACGACTTACCTCTACATTACAGCTCCGGAAGGGTGGCGTTTGCAGAGAGACAGCTACAGCAAGCTATTAACCGAGTCGACAGATGGGCCCTGCGACATGGTTTTCGATTTTCAGCAGCGAAAACCTCAGTTGTACACTTCTGTCGACGTCGACCTGTGCATCCCGAACCAGAGCTCCGCTTGCGAAACAGTGTCTTACCAGTGGTTGACACTTGCAAATTCCTAGGTCTCCATTTTGATAAGAGACTTACGTGGCAGCCCCACATCCGTCAGTTAAAGGTTGCCTGCATGAAGAGACTTAACATGCTTAAGTTTCTCAGCGGCACTTCGTGGGGGGCTGACCGTGCGGTACTGCTACGATTTTACACGGCGACGTTCCTCTCCCGAATTGACTATGGAAGTGCGGCTTATGGCTCAGCATCAAAATCTACGCTGAGCCTTTTAGACAGTATTCACCATAGTGGAGTAAGGCTGGCAACGGGTGCTTTCCGTACTAGCCCCATTCCAAGCCTGCTCGCTGAAGCGGGAGTTCCACCTTTACGGATAAGTAGGCAGCAGTTACTCCTAACGTACGCTGCCAAAATTCGTGAAATGCCGCTACATCCAAGCTATCAATGCATCTATCGCACCCAATACCACCAGCGGTGCCAAGACCGGCCGAATGCCACACGGCCGGTTGGGTTCCGGATTGATAGCTTGTGTCATGATTTGAATATTGATATGGGTGGTTGTCTTGAACGAACTCTTAGCGAGGTACCTGCGTGGTTGGTTCCGCGACCGGATATACGTCTAGATCTGCTCCGTGGACCCAAGGTGAACACGGATTCCTCCGTTCATCGGAGGTATTTCCAGGACTTTGTTCACCAATATCCGGCGGCGAGACTTATCTTCACGGATGGTTCTAAAATTGGAGATAATATTGGTTGCTCTTTTGTCATTGATGATATGAGTACGAAGATCTCGCTTCCTAAAATATGTAGCGTGTATACTGCAGAGCTTTACGCCATCTTAGAGGCTCTGCAGTTTGCACTGCGTGACGAAAGAAGCCACTTTCTGTTGTGTACCGATTCGTTAAGCTCTCTGCAGTCTATTGAAACCTGTTTCTCGCAACACCCACTGGTGCAGCAGATACATGACCTTCTAGCCAGGTTAAGCTATGCTAGCACCAGAATTACTTTCGCGTGGCTTGCAAGCCACGTTGGGATTGCGGGAAACGAACTTGCGGATGAAGCAGCAAAGGAAGCAACACTTTTATCTCCAAGACCCGTCAATGTACCTGCTAAGGATATTTGTTCTCAGCTACGTCGAACCATCTTGGCGTTCTGGGAATCGGAGTGGCTAGATATCCGAACTCCCAACAAGCTGAGAGCAATTAAGAAGACAACTACCGTGTGGCGGTCCTCTTTCCGACCTTCACGGAGAGAGGCCATAGTACTGTGCAGGCTGAGGATAGGTCATTTACGATCCACGCACTCTTATCTCCTAAAGAGGGAAGACCCCCCCAGTGTGTTCTTGTGGTGCCGACTTCACCGTGGCCCACATCCTCACAGAGTGCGCCGATCTCTCTGGCCTAAGACGGAGCCTCGGCCTGCAGGAAACACTCGAACGCATACTAGCCGATGACGTGACTACTGCTGATCTCGTCATCCGCTTTATGTGCGACAGTGGAGTTATCAAGGGTATGTAAATTACAAGTGTACTATTACTCAGGGAACGTACGTTCCCTTTTGATACGTTAGTAATCCTTTCGGCCTAGTTTTATAATTTTTTTGTTTTATTTTGTACTGCGTTTCCAAATTCCTTTGTTGAATAAATAATTTTGTTTTATATTTTAAATTTCTTTTCCGCTTATTTGTTCAGAGAGGATGATTACCTCGTTGTACTTCCTCTTAAAACGAAAATCACCACCACCACCACCACCCCAGGGGCTCTGGACTTGGAGCGTCGATTGGCGACCACGGGGCCCTCAGCTGAGTCCTGGCATTGCTTCCAATTACTTGTGCCGGGCTCCTCACTTTCATCTGTCCTATCCGACCTCTCTTGGTCAACTCTTGTTCTTTTCCGACCCCGACGCTATTAGGTTTGCGAGGGCTAGGGAGTCTTTCATTTTCACGCCCTTCGTGGCCCTTGCCTTTCTTTGTCCGATATCTTCATTTTTCGAAGTTTCGGTTCCCTTCCATTTTTCTCTCTGATTAGTGTTATATAGAGGATGGTTGCCTAGTTGTACTTCCTCTTAAAACAATAATCACCACCACCACCATCCGTTTAGTAAAGAGTAGTTCAGTATGTGCGTCAGTATAGGCAGGACAGCACCCATAATGTTATGTACAAAAGTAATAGGAATATCATCTACACCTGTAATATTTTATTTAATCGTGTACAAAGCCTTTTTAACCTGAATTTCTGTGACACTGTGAAATGTGAATGGTGGATCGGCTGGAGGGGAGGGCAGTGAGTCGGTGCAGTTAATTATTATCGTTCGGTTCGTCAAGTGGAATGTCTGGAGTTGTCTGTCTCTGTTGATGTTTTCCTATTCCCAGAGCTCTAAGTTGGTCCCATGCGCGATTCGAATTTAAGTTGTTAGCTAAATTTCATATATATATAAATTTTATTTTCTGATTAATTGCTTTGTGCGATTTTTTAAGATGCGGTAAGTTTCGAAGCCTGTGTCATCTAGGGTTTGTTTATAATGTCGAAGTAATGAGTCACGGTGGGCCATCATTCTCTTGGTTTCATCACCTAGCCATGGATCCACCTGTGGGTGGGGGCGGTAGAATAACACGCACGGTATCCCCTGCCTCTCGTAAGAGGCGAATAAAAGGGGCCCCAGGGGCTCTGAACTTTGGAGCGTGGGATGGCGACCACGGGGCCCTTAGCTGAGCCCTGGCATTGCTTCCACTTACTTGTGCCAGGCTCCTCACTTTCATCTATTCTATCCGACCTTCCTTGGTCAACTCTTGCTCCTTTCCGACCCCGACGCTATTAGGTTTGCGAGGGCTAGGGAGTCTTTCATTTTCACGCCCTTCGTGGCCCTTGTCTTTCTTTGTCCGATATCTTCATTTTTCGAAGTGTCGGTTCCCTTCCATTTTCTCCTCTGATTAGTGTTATAAAGAATATGGTTGCCAAGTTGTACTTCCTCTTAAAACAATAATCACCACCTAGCCATGGACAACAAGGGCGAGAAACATGTATTCGACGTGTGTGTGTGTTTCTTTGCCACATTATTTGTATGAAATGCCACTTCTTTATTGCTTAACACATGACCATTATAATAACATTACCGTAATTTCCCCCCTGTGGGTGGGTGGGGGGGTAGAATAACACCCACGAGTAGTATAATGGGAGAGTTCTGCGACCTCCTCCTCCTCCCGCGGGAAATTTGAATTCTGGCGGGAAATTTGAATTTTGGCGGGAGATTTGAATTTTGGCGGGAGATTTGAATTTGTAAACAAAGCCACGTGCTTTTTGACAGCTGTCATCGACAACAACGCATCGCTAACCTCACTGCTGCCATCTTGACGGGCCTAAACCTCAGTAGTGCCAACTTAACCTAACTAGCGCGAGGTAAACAAAGCCACGTGTTTTTGACAGCCACGTGCTTTTTGACAGACAACAACGCATCGCTAACCTCAGTACTGCCATCTTGACGGGCCTAAACCTCAGTAGTGCCAACTTAACCTAACTAGCGCGAGGTAAATAAAGCCACGTGTTTTTTGACAGCCACGTGCTTTTTGACAGACAACAACGCATCGCTAACCTCATTACTGCCATCTTGACGGGCCTAAACCTCAGTAGTACCAACTTAACCTAACTAGTGCGTGGTAAACAAAGCCACGTGCTTTTTGACAGCCACGTGCTTTTTTGACAGCTGTCATCCGCCATCTTTAATCCAGAGAGCACCGTGCTGCCCTCTTTATCGTAGTAGCTGTAAAATTCGTCACCTGTCATCGGCAGTGCTGCCATCTTGGCGGGCCTAAACCTTAGTGCTACCAACTTAACCTCACTAGCGTGAGATAAACAAAGCCACGTGCAGCTGTCACCAGCCATCCTTAATCTATAGAGCGCAGTGCTGCCCTCTTTAGCTACTTACCTTTGAAATGTGGTGGCGGATAATTTGAAAAATGCTTTCTTGACAGCAGCCATCTTTAATCACCGTGCTGCCCTCTATGTGGTGGCGGTAAATTCCACGTGCTTTACAAACCTATATGCTTTTCTGACAGCTGTCATCCGCCATCTTTAATCCAGAGAGAACAGTGCTGCCCTCTATGTGGTGGCGGCAAATTCCACGTGCTCTTGTTTGGAAACAAATCAACATGCTTTTTTGACAGCTGTCAACCGCCATCTTTAATCACCGTGCTGCCCTCTTTGTGGCGGTGGCAAATTCCACGTGCTTTACAAACCTATTTGCTTTTCTGACAGCTGTCATCCGCCATTTTTAATCCAGAGAGAACAGTGCTGCCCTCTATGTGGTGGCGGCAAATTCCACGTGCTCTTGTTTGGAAAGAAATCAACATGCTTTTTTTGATAGCTGTCAACCGCCATCTTTAATCACCGTGCTGCCCCCTCTTTAGCTACTTACCTTTGACAGCTGACATCCGCCATCATTAATCCAGAGAGAACAGTGCTGCCCTCTATGTGGTGGCGGCAAATTCCATAGTGTATGATGTAAGAGGCTAGATACTACCAGTTTTGCATTAGGAAGGGCAACTAGTCTTAAAACAAATTCTTGCGATTTAAAATCTTAGTTTTGCGTCAGGAAGGGCATCCGGCTGTAAAACAATAGTTCGTGATACAGCGATTTAAAATCTAAGAAGAGCATCTAGCTGTAAAACCCCGATTCTCGTGTTAAAAAAAGCATCTAGTTGTAAAACAGATTCTTAATCCGAGTTCTTTGACGTCAGGAAGGGCAACCGGTCGAAAACAATAGTGTATGATGTAAGAGGCTAGATACTGCTAGTTTTGCGTCAGGAAGGGCAACTAGTCTTAAAACAAATTCTTGCGATTTAAAAATCTTAGTTTTGCGTCAGGAAGGGCATCCGGCTGTAAAACAATAGTTCGTGATACAGCGATTTAAAATCTAAGAAGAGCATCTAGCTGTAAAACCCCGATTCTCGTGTTAAAAAGAGCATCTAGTTGTAAAACAGATCCTTAATCCGAGTTCTTTGACGTCAGGAAGGGCAACCGGTCGAAAACAATAGTGTATGATGTAAGAGGCTAGATACTCCCAGTTTTGCGTCAGGAAGGGTAACTAGTCTTAAAACAAATTCTTGCGATTTAAAATCTGTAAAACATATTTTTAATCCCAAGAGAATCGAACCCGAGACTACCGGGTGAGAGGCATGTACACTAAACCAAACTGTAGGCTATAGGTTACATTTTTTTGTTCCATAGTCTTTGAAGTTGTATCGGCGCAGTCATTCAGAGCGAGATGCGGAATGCATGTGTTAGCTGAAATTGTACACGCATCTTCCGGCTGTAGTAACCTTGAACGAAGACACTGCGTGGTGATAAGCTACTTGTAACTCGCGGAACGTCTTCTTAGCTGAGTAGCATTCAGCCCGTGTAAGCTCCTAACATAAAATATCATGATTGTACGGAGAGGTTAAAACACAGTGCCAGCATATAGCCCACTCCTATCGAAAGAGCCTGCACGGCGCCGGCATGTAGGCTACTCCTGTTGAAGGAGCCTGTACAAGGTTTAACACCCCTCCATCAACAGCCCTTACTTAATGCTGGCTTTTTGCACGCCCTAGAAACTACCTAAGAATGTAATATACAATAGTAGGGAGAGGGTAAAACCCGGTACCGGCACATAGCCTACTCCTACCGAAGAAGCCTGCACAAGGCTTATTGCCTCCATCCGACAGATGAATCACCATCAACGTCTTGTACTCAAAATCATTTTCGAAGGAGTCTGCACAAGGTTTAACGCCCCTTATCAACAGCCCTTACTTAATGCTGGCTTTTTTGCACACCCCGCCTCTTAGATCATACACCATAGTTTTACGACCGGTTACCCTTCCTGACTAGGATTTTAAATCGCAGTATACGCGATAAATTTGTTATAGCGGGTTTTATAACTAGATGTCCCTGTACCGGCACATAGCCTACTCCTACCGAAGAAGCCTGCACACAGCTTAACGCCTCCATCCGACAAATGAATCACTCTCAAACACTCCAGTACCCGCAATCATTCTCGCTACTTCGGAGGATAGCGGGTTCGAACTCCTACTGTTGGAAGCCGTAAAAATAGCAAATGCTAGGCGAGGGGTCTGCGCGATCGTCATAACGTGTAATTACATGATCTAGCTAAATGTAGTTTTAGCTCAATACCTTTAAGTGCTTACAGGTAAGGAATACCGCGGATATAGCTTAGTACCCTCCCGTTTAAGTCCAGAAGTCGAGGATCGCGTGCTAACTTTCCAAGGCTCTATCCGCTGCAGAACTCTTAAATTCTGACACCTCGGCATCAACAGGAGGTTCGATCCCGGCTTAAATATGTCAGCCTGTGGGACTCAGTGTAAGACCTTCAGGAGAGCTCTTGTTGCATAAACATTTAGTTCCAACTGTACTGCATTTGTCAGCGACTTTCACATCCGCTTGGTAACAAGCAGCATATTGACTCGCTGCAGTCTGCGTGAAGCGCTCACAGTTCTCTGTATGCGTTTATTACGTACACATCTCCTGTCTAAGTCCCGCAGGGGCTCTGAACTTTGGAGCGTGGGTTGGCGACCACGGGGCCATTAGCTGAGTCCTGGCATTGCTTCCACTTACTTGTGTCAGGCTCCTCACTTTCATCTATCCTATCCGACCTCCCTTGGTCAACTCTTGTTCTTTTCTGACCCAGATGCTATTATTTTTGCGAGGGCTAGGGAGTCTTTCATTTTCACGCCCTTCGTGGCCCTTGTCTTCCTTTGGCCGATACCTTCATTTTTCGAAGTGTCGGATCCCTTCCATTTTTCCCTCTGATTAGTGTTATATAGAGGATGGTTGCCTAGTTGCACTTCCTCTTAAAACAATAATCACCACCACCACCACCACCACCACCCCAGGGGCTCTGAACTTTGGAGCGCGGGTTGGCGACCACGGGGCTCTTAGCTGAGTCCTGGCATTGCTTCCACTTACTTGTGCCAGGCTCCTCACTTTCATCTATCCTATCCGACCTCTCTTGGCCAACTCTTGTTTTTTTCAGACCCCGACGCTATTAGGTTTGCGAGGGCTAGGGAGTCTTTCATTTTCATGCCCTTCTTGGCCCTTGTCTTCCTTTGGCCGATATCTTCATTTTTCGAAGTGTCGGACCCCTTCCATGTTTTCACTCTGATTAGTGTTATATAGAGGATGGTTGCCTAGTTGTACTTCCTCTTAAAACAATAATCACCACCACCTCTTAAAACAATAATCACCACCACCTCCCGTCTAAGTACTGTCTGCTGTGAATATTATTCTTCAGCCTTTATCTTAAGGTAAGCTAGAACTGTTAGTTACTGTTTGCAAAGCAACTTCTACGCTAGGTAATAGACATCTACATTCATATATGTTTGTTCTTTCCTTTTTTAGGTACCGTTCGAGTTACAGGCTTGAAAGTACGCATTTTATTCATCCGAGTAACAGTCTGCAGCACGTGCATTTTTAAGGTATGTTTTCGAACTTTGAGTTGTAAAGATAGCTAGGCTAACTGATGTAACCTACACTACATTCATATATGTTTGTTCTTTTCTTTTAGGTACGACCAGAATATTATCATTCGAGTTTCAGGCTTGAACGCACGCATTTTATTCATCCGAGTAACAGTTTGCAGCGCGAAGATTTTAAGGTATGTCTGACCTCTATTCGTTGAAACTTGGTTTCTTCCTAACATCGTAACTTTAAGCTAATCATAAATAGTTGTTCTCTTCAATCCTCATGCTATAGACGAGGTTAAATTTATAATTTCAAACACACACATAGCTATGTCTGTCCTCAACAGGCTGAAACTTGGTTTCTTCTAAAACATCGTAACTTTAGTCTATTGATAAATAGCCGTTCTCTTCAATCTTCATGCTATAGACGAGGTTAATTTTATAATTTCAAACACACACATAGCTATGTCTGACCTCAACAGGCTGAAACTTGGTTTCTTCTAAAACATCGTAACTTTAGTCTATTGATAAATAGTTATTTTCTTTAATCTGCATGTCATAGAAGAGGATAATCTTATAATTTCAAACTCATAGCAATGTCCGATCTCTATACGTTGAAACTTGGTTTCTTCCGAACATCTTAACTTTAAGCTAATCATAAATAGTTGTTCTCTTCAATCCTCATGCTATAGACGAGGTTAATCTTATAATTTCAAACTCACAGCAATGTCCGACCTCTATACGTTGAAACTTGGTTTCTTCCGAACATCGTAACTTTAAGCTAATCGTAAATAGTTGTTCTCTTCAATCCTCATGCTATAGACGAGGTAAATCTTATAATTTCAAACTCACAGCAATGTCCGACCTCTATACGTTGAAACTTGGTTTCTTCTGAACATCGTAACTTTAGTCTATTGATAAATAGTTATTTTCTTTAATCTGCATGTCATAGAAGAGGTTAATCTTATAATTTCAAACTCACAGCAATGTCTGACCTGTACAGGTTCAAACTTGGTTTCTTCCGAACATAGCAACTTTGGTCTATTGATAAATAGTTGTTCTCTTCAATCTTTCATGCTGTAGAAGAGGTTAATCTTATAATTTCAAACTTTCAGCAATGTCGGACCTCTATAGGTTGAAACTTGGTTTCTTCCGAACATAGCAAGTTTAGACTATTGATAAATAGTTATTTTCTTTAATATGCATGCCATAGAAGAGGTTAATCTTATAATATCAAGCTTACAGCAATGTCTAACCTCTATAGGTTGAAACTTTTTTTCACCCGAACGTTATAACATTAGTCTAATGATAAATAGTTGTTCTCTTCAATCCTCATGCTATAGAAGATGTTAATCTTATAATTTCAAACTTACAGCAATGTCTGACCTGTACAGGTTCAAACTTGGTTTCTTCCGAACATCGTAACTTTAGTCTATTGATAAATAGTTATTTTCTTTAATCTGCGTGCTATAGAACAGGATAATCTTATAATTTCAAACTCACAGCAATGTCTGACCTGTACAGGTTCAAACTGGGTTTCTTCTGAACATCGTAACTTTAGTATATTGGTAAATAGTTATTCTCTTCAATCCTCATACTATAGAAGAGGTTAATCTTATAATTTCAAACTTACAGCAATGTCTAACCTCTATAGGTTGAAACTTGGTTTATTCCGAACACCATAACTTTAGTCTATTGATAAATAGTTATTTTCTTTAATCTGCATGCCATAGAAGAGGTTAATCTTATAATTTCAAACTTAGAGCAATGTCTAATCTCTATAAGTTGAAACTTGGTTTCTTCCGAACGTCATAACATTAGTCTAATGATAAATAGTTGTTCTCTTTAATCTGCATGTCTTAGAAGAGGTTAATCTTATAATTTCAAACTCACAGCAATGTCTGACCTGGACAGGTTCAAACTTGGTTTCTTCCGAACATAGCAACTTTAGTCTATTGATAAATAGTTGTTCTCTTCAATGTTTTATGCTGTAGAAGAGGTTAATCTTATAATTTCAAACTCACAGCAATGTCTGACCTGTACAGGTTCAAACTTGGTTTCTTCCGAACATAGCAACTTTGGTCTATTGATAAATAGTTGTTCTCTTCAATCTTTCATGCTGTAGAAGAGGTTAATCTTATAATTTCAAACTTTCAGCAATGTCTGACCTCTATAGGTTGAAACTTGGTTTCATCCGAACATAGCAACTTTAGACTATTGATAAATAGTTATTTTCTTTAATCTGCATGCCATAGAAGAGGTTAATCTTATAATATCAAACTTACAGCAATGTCTAACCTCTATAGGTTGAAACTTGGTTTCACCTGAACGTTATGTCTGACCTGTACAGGTTCAAACTTGGTTTCTTCTGAACATCGTAACATTAGTCTATTGGTAAATAGTTATTCTCTTCAATCCTTATGCCATAGAAGAGGTTAATCTTATAATTTCAAACTTACAGCAATGTCTAACCTCTATAGGTTGAAACTTGGTTTCTTCCGAACATCGTAACTTTAGTCTATTGATAAATAGTTATTTTCTTTAATCTGCATGCCATAGAAGAGGTTAATCTTATAATTTCAAACTTACCGCAATGTCTAATCTCTATAGGTTGAAACTTGGTTTCTTCCGAACGTCGTAACATTAGTCTAATGATAAATAGTTGTTCTCTTCAATCTTTCATGCTGTAGAAGAGGTTAATTTTATAATTTCAAACTCACAGCAATGTCTAACCTGTGCAGGTTCAAAATTGGTTTCTTCCGAACATAGCATCTTTAGTCTATTGATAAATAGTTGTTCTCTTCAATCTTTTATGCTGAAGAAGAGGTTAATCTTATAATTTCAAACTCACAGCAATGTCTGACCTGTACAGGTTCAAACTTGGTTTCTTCCGAACATAGCAACTTTAGTCTATTGATAAATAGTTATTCTCTTCAATCTTTCATGCTATATAAGAGGTTAATGTTATAATTTCAAACTCACAGCCATGTCTGACCTCTATAGGTTGAAATTAGGTTTCTTCCGAACATCGTAACTCTAGGCTAGCACACTTACCCTTTTATATCCTATTATTACTATGTGTGATGCAAGTGCTAACGCTACATTTATATATTTGTTCTTTTTAGAAAAACCATGGAGAAGATTAACCAGCTAGGTCATATTTCAACTCCAACTACCAAGCCGCTAACAAGTCTACCGCTAAATGAGCAATTTAAAGTAATTTCACTACGAAGATTAGAAACAAAATTTGGAGAAAGGATTTTATGTGTCTGCAAAGACTTTCAAGTTTTTTTACCTAATAGATTTAGCGTGCTAACTGATTTAGAAATAAAAGAACTAAATCAACGTTCTATTTTCATTATATATCGCGGCATAGAGAACAAATCTTGTGTTATTAGTTTTACTGATGCGTAAAAGCATGTACATTAAAGAATTACATCGAGAAAGCAAAAGTATGCAAACATCACTACAAGTAAAATCTTTCATGATAAAACTAGTACATACAAGATGTAAATAAATACTGTAGAATTGGCATATTTTTTTATTTTAGATTAGGTATTACCTTCTCCTCCTACTCCTTCCTCTCGAAAAAGAATAAGAGCAAGAAAGAAGATGTTGATAAATTCGTAAGTATATTATCGTCTAGCACAGTAAGTATGTTGAGAAGAGATTTTTTTTTTCCTAAACAGTGCTTGATTCTAGTCTTGTAATATAGTGTACTACAACATCGCACTATAGTATGTGTATATATGTTTTTTGAACGGTAGTATGTATTCAAGTCTAAACTTGCACACTTTCGCTTTGCGATGCATGTTCGATAAAGATGTACCTTGGCAGAGTAAGTAAAGGTAAAGGAAGTTATACACATCAATTAATGTTCTGATCACATGTTAAGGTTAACGACATCGAGTGCAGTGTTCGATTCTAGTCTTGATCACTTATCTAGTGTTTTGAGCACATCAATTAATGTTCTGATTACATGTTAAGGTTAACAACATCGAGTGCAGTGTTCGATTCTAGTCTTGCTATGTTTTAATCTCATTTCATGTTCTAATCACATGTTGAAGTTAACAACATCGAGTGCAGTGTTTGATTCTAGTCTTGTTATGTTTTTACAATCTTGTTTTTTTCAATGCATGTTCGATAGAGGTGTACCTTGAAAGAGTAGGAAGAGTTCGATTCTAGTCTTGCTATGTTTGAACCTGATTTAATGTTCTAATCACATGTTGAAGTTAACATCAAGTGCAGTGTTCGATTCTAGTCTTGTTATGTTTTACAATCTTGCTTTTGCAATGCACGTTCGATAGAGATGTGCCGTCACTGAGCAGGAAGAGCAGCTCAGCAAGTATGTTGAGAAGAGAATTTTTTGTTTTTCTAAACAGTGCTTGATTCTAGTCTCGCAATGCTGTGTTCTGCAACATCGAACCATAGTACGCGATTCTAGTTGTAATAGGTTTTAAACAGCAGTATTTGTTCAAGTCTTAAAATGCATCACTCCAGTTACGCGATATGTATAAAGGTATTCTCAAACATGTCGTATCGTGTTCTATTCTAGACTTGATCACTTATCTAGTGTTTTGAACACATCAATTAATGTTCTGATCACATCTTAAGGTTAACAATATCGAGTGCAGTGTTCGATTCTAGTATTGCTATGTTTTAATGTTCTAATCACATGTTGAAGCTAAGCAAACAATAGCTATCTTAGCAAGCTATTCAAAACTGTAGTCTTGTTTTCTCTTAGAAAAATCGATGTACTGATCATATGTTGTATTGAGTACAGTGTTCGATTCTTTTTAAATTGTCCGTTACTGCGATCAAGAGCGCAGCACGGTGCTCTCAGATGGCGGATGTGGAATTTGTCACCACCACATGTCGAAGAATAAAGATGCTAATATGATGCTCTCTTGGCAGCTTTTCAAATTGTCTACTACCACATTTCAACTAAAGAGTGCGGCACTGCGCTCTCTTGATTAAAGATGGCAGATGACAGCTGACGAAATTACCCCGCATAGGACAGCACGGTGTTCTGTGGATTAAAGATGGCGGATGACAGCTGATGAAATTGCCCGCATGATAGCAGCACGGTGCTCTGTTGATTAAAGATGGCAGATGACACCTGTCAAAAAAGCACATGGCTTTGTTTCCAAACAAGAGCACGTGGAATTTACCGCCACCACATTTCAACTGCAGAGGGCAGCACTATGCTCTGTTGATTAAAGATGGCGGATGGTAGCTGTCAAAAAAGCACGTGAGTTTGTTTCCAAACAAGAGCGCGTGGTATTTTTCAATTTGCCGCTACTACATTTCAAAGGTATCTAGCTAAAGAGGGCAGCACGGTGCTCTCTTGATTAAAGATGGCGGATGATAGCTAACAGAACTTTTCAAATTGCCCGCTACTACGTGCTTAAGGTAGTAGCCATAAAGAGGGCAGCAAGGTGTTCTGTGGATTAAAGATGGCGGATGACAGCTGACGAAATTGCCCGCATGATAGCAGCACGGTGCTCTGTTGATTAAAGATGGCGGGTGACAGCTGACGCAAGAGTGCGGCACGGTGCTCTGTAGTTTAAAGATGGCGGATGACAGCTGACGCAAGAGGGAAGCACGGTGTTCTGTAGTTTAAAGATGGTGGATGACAGCGCATAGGTTTGTTTCCAAACAAGAGAATGTAGAATTTGCCGCCGCCACATTTCAAAGGTATCTAGGTAAAGAGTGCAACACTTAGGTTTGTGATGCAAGATGGCGGATGATAGCTGTCAGAAAAAAGCATGTGAGTTTGTAGAGTACGTAGAATTTACCGCCACCACAAAGAGGGCAGCACTGTGCTCAAAGATGGCTGCTGTCACGTGGAATTGTCTACCACCAAAGGTATCTAGCTAAAGAGGGCAGCACGGTGTTCTGTGGATTAAAGATGGCGGATGACAGCTGATGAAATTGCCCACATGATAGCAGCACGGTGCTCTGTTGATTAAAGATGGCAGATGACACCTGTCAAAAAAAGCACATGGCTTTGTTTCCAAACAAAAGCATGTGGAATTTGCCGCCACCACATTTCAACTGCAGAGGGCAGCACTGTGCTCTGTTGATTAAAGATGGCGGATGACGGCTGTCAAAAGAGCGCGTGAGTTTGTTTCCAAACAAGAGCATGTAGAATTTACCACCACCACATTTCAAAGGTAAGTAGCTAAAGATGGCAGCACTGTGCTCTATAGATTAAAGATGGCGGATGACAGCTGCACGTGGATTTGTTTATCTCGCGCTAGTGAGGTTAAGTTGGTAGGACTAAGGTTTAGGCCCGCCAAGATGGCAGCGCTGCGGATGACAGGTGACGAATTTACAGCTACTGCGATAAAGAGGGCAGCACAGTGCTCTGTAGTTTAAATATGGCGGATGACAGCTGTCAAAAAAGCACGTGGCTTTGTTTATCTCACGCTAGTGAGGTTAAGTTGGTAGCATTAAGGTTTAGGCCCACCAAGATGGCAGCACTGCCGATGACAGGTGACAAATTTTACATCTACTACGATAAAGAGTGCAGCACGGTGCTCTCTGGATTAAAGATGGCGGATGACAGCTGTCAAAAAAGCACGTGGCTGTCAGAAAGCACGTGGCTTTGTTTACCACGCGCTAGTTAGGTTAAGTTGGTACTACTGAGGTTTAGGCCCGTCAAGATGGCAGTACTGAGGTTGGCGATGCGTTGTTGTCTGTCAAAAAGCACGTGGCTGTCAAAAAACACGTGGCTTTGTTTACCTCGCGCTAGTTAGGTTAAGTTGGCACTACTGAGGTTTAGGCCCGTCAAGATGGCAGTACTGAGGTTAGCGATGCGTTGTTGTCTGTCAAAAAGCACGTGGCTGTCAAAAAACACGTGGCTTTGTTTACCTCGCGCTAGTTAGGTTAAGTTGGCACTACTGAGGTTTAGGCCCGTCAAGATGGCAGCAGTGAGGTTAGCGATGCGTTGTTGTCGATGACAGCTGTCAAAAAGCACGTGGCTTTGTTTACAGATTCAAATCTCCCGCCAAAATTCAAATCTCCCGCCAGAATTCAAATTTCCCGCGGGAGGAGGAGGAGGCCGCAGAACTCTCCCATTATACTACTCCCACGGTACTCCCTGCCTGTCGTAAGAGACGACTAAAAGGGGCCTCGGGGGCTCTGAACTTCGGAGCGTGGGTTGGTGTCCACGGGGCCCTCAGCTGAGTCCTGGCATTGCCTCCACTTACTTGTGCCAGGCTCCTCACTTTCATCTATCCTATCCGACCTCTCTTGGTCAACACTTGTTCTTTTCCGACCCCAACGCTATTGGGTTTGCGAGGGCTAGGGAGTCTTTCATTTTCACGCCCTTCGTGGCCCTTGTTTTCCTTTGGCCGATATCTTCATTTTTCGATGTTTCGGATCCCTGCCATTTCTCTCTCTGATTAGTATTATATAGAGGATGGTTGCCCAGTTGTACTTCCTCTTTAAACAATAATCACCACGACCACTTACCGTATTTATTCTAAACCAGAATATTGCATCTTTACTCAAACTGTGTATTCTTGCATTCATTTCACTTGTACTCGGAATATATGAAATGTTGCAGATATGCTGGGATGGGAGTAACAGAGGTAGCCCGTGGGGGGGGGGGGGGGAGGGCGTTCGTCCAAGGAGTCCAGACACCCCAGAAGTTTTAACGAATATACTTTTATTAAACATTTTATATATAATGTCGGGGATTTTAATCGCGTCTGATTAATTCTTCTGGCTCGGGGATTGTGTGTTTGCCCAAACACTTTCCTCTTCATATTCAGACAACATACTACACTACCAACCACCAAAGAAACACATAACAGTGATTACATCCCTCCATATAGCGTTGGCGTCGGGAAGGACATCCGCCCGTAAAACAGGACCAAATCCACGTGTGCGACACAGCTCGCACCCGCGACCCAACAGATGTGGGCAAAGCGGGGGCAGAAGAAGAAGATTACTTTTATCTTCCGGAATCCGCTCGAATCCGCGACCCTTACTTGGATCCAAGGATACTCATTTCCTTTTTAGGTATTCTACATCGCCTAAATTCTGGAAGTTTGGACACCAATCAAAATAAACTTCTGGGTGAATGCCCCCCCCCCCCCCCCTCCCTCGAAACTTAAATCCTGGCTACGCTACTGTGGCGGTCCTCTTTCCGACCTTCACGGAGAGAGCCCATAGTATTGCGTAGGTTGAGGATAGGTCAAGGACGATCTACGCACTCTTATCTCCTAAAGAGGGAGATTGTTCTTGTGGTGCCGACTTCACCGTGTCCCACATCCTCACAGAGTGCGCCGATCTCTCTGCCGATGACGCGACTACTGCTGATCTCGTCATCCGCTTTATGTGCGACAGTGGATTTGTCAAGGGTATATAAATTACAAGTGTACTGTTACTCAGGGAACGCACGTTCCCTTTTGATTCGTTAGAGAATTTTGGGCTTAATTCATTACCTTTTGATTTTATTTTAATTTGTTCATAGAGGGTGATTACCTCGTTGTGCTTTCTACCACCACCACTCCCAAAACAATAATCACCACCACCTGATGACCGAAACAACAATGGACTACAACAAGCCGCAGAGCTCGCAACAGTGGACATAAACAGAGAGAGTAACCAAGGATACTTGTCAATGAAAATTGATTTACTTTTTGCAAAGCGCATAAGGTGAGTGCTCCACGAATGATTGTAAAATAAGGGAGTATAATAGCACAGTTTATATTTGTAAGCATTGTGTGGCGAGCAGTTAATGCAGAAAGAATAGGGACCTCTAACAAAAGTCTCTCAGCTTCTAGTATTTGGTGGGTGAATACCGGGTATTTAGCTGATTCTTGTGTTGTTTCCTCGTATCCGACCTCACTTGGTCAACTTGTGTTCTCTTCCTACCCTGATGGTAATATGTTTGCGAGGTTCAGGGAGTCTTTCAATTTCACGCCCTTCGTACCCCTTGTCTTTAGAATGGTTCAGACTTGTCACATTATTCCTCCACTAATTAGTGGTAAGTGAGGATGCACTCTCTTAAAATAGTCACGTTATTAGTAGTTCGTGTCTGGTATAGAACCTCTTGTAAAGGCGCACTATGCGCTATCACTACAGATCCTTCAAAACAAGGTCTTCAGTAACACCGACTCCAATCCCCTCTCGATCGTTCCAAGATGGCGAATCGAATAACCGGGCATGATGGAGACGTGGGTTCGTAGTTTTCGTATCCAGTCGGTGCAATTTCATGACAGTTGACGAAAAATATTAGTTTCTGTGTAGAATATAAGTTCCCCCTGTGGGTGGGGGCGGTAGAATAACACCCACGGTATCTCCTGCCTGTCGTAAGAGGCGACTAAAAGGGGTTCCAGAGGCTATGAACTTTGGAGCGTGGGTTGGCGACCACGGGGCCCTCAGCTGAGTCCTGGCATTGCTTCTACTTACTTATTCCAGGCTCCTCACTTTCATCTATCCTATCCGACCTCTCTTGGTCAACTCTTGCTCTTTTCCGACCCCGACGCTATTAGGTTTGCGAGGGCTAGGGAGTCTTTCATTTTCACGCCCTTCGTGGCCCTTGCCTTCCTTTGTCCGATATCTTCATTTTTCGAAGTGTCGGTTCCCTTCCAATTTTCTCTCTGATTAGTGTTACATAGAGGATGGTTGCCTACTTGTACTTCCTCTTAAAACAATAATCACCACCACCACCTCACGCCTGAGTCCTAACCAGCATGCTATCTCAGTGGGTGTTCATACTAATGACTCTGAATCTCCAGTTACAAACCGCCTGCGCGTAGGGGCAGTAGAATAACACAAGGTATCCTCTGCATGTCGTAAGAGACGACTAAAAGGGGCCTCAGGGGCTCTGAACTTCGGAGTGTGGATTGGTGTCCACGGGGTCCCCAGAGTTGCCTGAGAGGAGCCCGTTCTCTTTATTCTTCATTATTACTTCTAGCCATCTTTTCTCAACGCCTTAAATTTAATTCCTTTTCCTGTCTAGCCTACTTCTCTGCCTCCCTGAGTACTCGTGGGGCTAAACACAAACCTCTCCCTTTCCCCTTTTTAACTACAAAGGGTGGCAGCCTTCAAAAAAACAACGTCTTTAAAAAGAACGAAAGGACAGCGAGATACTCCAGCACTTGTAGATTATCTAAGTGTTGCTTCCAGGGTCGATGGCAAATAATTTTTGAACGAATGTCATTTCTTGATCAGTTATTCGATTGAAGAAACTGTTGGTGGTGAAGTCGACGAAATCCGCAAGCTTCGTGATGGATCCGTACTAATGAAGACATAATAGGCTGAACAGTACAGAATGCTACGTAAATTGAAGTTATTGGGATAACTAGAGGTCAAAATCGAGAAGCCCCATATTCTGATTTCCTGCAAGGGAGTTATATTCCACAGTCTTCCGATCATACCATGATCAGATACCTAGCATGTCTGGGGGTTCCGAGGTGAAGAGTTTGAAGAGGCGTGTGGGTGACGAGTTGCCGGATACGGGCGCTTTCATCCTTACCTTCGACGCGCAGACCGTACCTGAAATAATATAATTGGCTATGTACGGACTGACTCTTCGTCCGTATATTCCAAAACCAATTATGTGCTATAAAGTTTGGTCACACCTCCATGAGATTATTTTTTAATCGTATGGTGATTTTATACGATAAATATACAAGGCAAAATCAAACTTTAAAGTCCATCTTTCTCAGCCATTCAGTTAAACCGGATGTGAGAGCGAACAAATAGTCAGGAGGGCCTGGGTACGAATGAAGAGGACAGCGTCGGACCAGGTGCTCAATTGTCTGTTCTTCCAATAACACATTGGTGAACTGATCCAACCCCACAGCAACAGCCATGTCCATTGTTACGGCACAGAGGTTGGTCAAAACCGTTTGGCTTCTTTGTGGGATCAAGGTGGGGGACACTTGTTCCCAATGTTTTTTGACCACTCATGCTTCCAGCTTTCATTTAGTTCAAATCCACCCCCTGTGGGTGGGGGCGGTAGAATAACACCCACGGTATCCCCTGCCTGTCGTAAGAGGCGACTAAAAGGGGCCCCAGGGGCTCTGAACTTTGGAGCGTGGGTTGGCGACCACGGGGCCCTCAGCAGAGTCCTGGCATTGCTTCCACTTACTTGTGCCAGGCTCCTCACTTTAATCTATCCTATTCGACCTGTCTTGGTCAACTCTTGTTCTTTTCCGACCCCGACGCTATTAGGTTTGCGAGGGCTAGGGAGTCTTTCATTTTCACGCCCTTCGTGGCCCTTGTCTTTCTTTGGCCGATATCTTCATTTTTCGAAGTGTCGGGTCCCTTCCATGTTTCCGTCTGTATAGTGTTGTATAGAGGATGGTTGCATATTTGTACTTCCTCTTAAACCAATAATCACCACCACCACGTCAGACCCCTTCTAGTTTCTCTCTGATTAATATTATATAGACGATGGTCGCCCAGTTGTAATTCCTCTAAAAGCAATAATCACCACCACCACCGCTTATTTGTCAGACTTGTTACATTTTTCCGTCTGATTAGTGATAAGGGAGGATACACAGTTATAATCACTGTCAAGTTATAAGCCAGAGCTCAGCCAGGATTACTTTTTCCATGTCTGGTATACATATATTTCATTAAGTTTCTTTATTTACGTATGCCATATGCTTTCTTCTTTCAGAGATTGAAGAGAGAATTTGAAAGAATTTACAGAATAAAGTATAATGTAAGTGCCACCATGTTTATTATATCTTAGATAATAAGTGATCAAGGAGTTATACAATGTCTTAATCAACAATGCCATTGACTGCTAGAATCGTTTTTTACGTCATGTCATTTAAGAAGGGTGGATTGTGACAAATTGTACACGATGCTGAACAATCAATATTGTTGGGAGCGAGAGCTCGAATGAACGACGTCAGCTCTGACTGAGAAAAAAAGTCATATCTGATTCGCCGCAGGGGCTCTGAACTTTGGATTGTGGATTGGAGACCACGGGGCCCTTAGTTGAGTCCTGGTGTTGCTTCCACTTTCTTGTGCCAGGCTCCTTACTTTAATCTACCCTATCCGACCTCCCTCGGTCAACTCTTGTTCTTTTCCGACCCCGATGCTATTAGGTTTGCGAGGGCTAGGGAGTCTTTCATTTTCATGCCCTTCGTGGCCCTTGTCTTCCTCTGGCAGATATCTTCTTGTTTCGAGGTGTCGGAACCCTTCAATTTTTCCCTCCGATTAGTGTTATATAGAGGATGGTTTCTTAGTTGTACTTCCTCAAAACAATATCCCCCTGTGGGTGGGGGCGGTAGAATAACACCCACGGTATCCCCTGCCTGTTGTAAGTTGCGACTAAAAGGGGCCCAAGGAGCTCTGAAATTTGGAGCGTGGATTGGCGACCACGGGGCCCTTAGCTGAGTCCTGGCATTGCTTCCACTTACTTGTGCCAGACTCCTCACTTTCATCTATCCTATCCGACCTCCCTTGGTCAACTCTTGTTCTTTTCCGACCCCGATGCTATTAGGTTTGCGAGGGCTAGGGAGTCTTTCATTTTCACGCCCTTCGTGGCCCTTGTCTTCCTTTGGCCGATACCTTCATTTTTCGAAGTGTCGGACCCCTTCCTTTTTTTCTCTCTGATTAGTGTTATATAGAGGATGGTTGCCTAGTTGTACTTCCTCTTAAAACAATAATCACCGCCACCACCACCACCGTCTAACTTCAGAGGATTATATTTTTAGGTCTAGCTGCCCCAATCGACACGGAAGTCAGCTTAATCCCTCACGCACCTCATCCCCCTGTGGGTGGGGGCGGTAGAATAACACCCACGGTATCCCCTGCCTGTCGTAAGAGGCGACTAAAAGGGGCCTCAGGGGCTCTGAAATTTGGAGCGTGGGTTGGCGACCACGGGGCCCTCAGCTGAGTCCTGACATTGCTTCCACTTACTTGTGCCAGGCTCCTCACTTTCATCTATCCTATTCGACCTGTCTTGGTCAACTCTTGTTCTTTTCCGACCCCGACGCTATTAGGTTTGCGAGGGCTAGGGAGTCTTTCATTTTCACGCCCTTCGTGGCCCTTGTCTTCCTTTGGTCGATATCTTCATTTTTCGAAGTGTCGGATCCCTTCTATTTTTCCTCTGATTAGTGTTATATAGAAGATGGTCGCCAAGTTGTTCTTCCTCTTAAAACAATAATCACCACCACCTTAAACATCATCTGTGCTGCATTTACTAGATCCCACACATCCCCAACTATGTTGGTACTTATACCTGCTTTCCTTACGTTGTTAGTACCAACATTAAACACTACCACCTTCTCCTTTCCCTTTTCCTTCTCTTCTACTTTCCTCAACATCTGCCTTTCCTCCACACACTTTCCCCACATGTTTAACGATGGAATCCCCCATGACCAGAGCCTCAACCCTACCCACCTCATTTGATACCCTCCCCTCCTGGTCAGCCCTATCTTCTCTCACTGCTGCAGAAGCTACTTCCTCCTCCCTTTTCTCCTTCCCATGACCCTGTTCCACTGTATTTTCCTTTCCACTACACTACATTTCCCTTTCCTACCTTTTCCCTTCCTCCTACTTCCACACATCTCAGCAACATTTCTCTGTTCCTCATCTTCCCTCGGTTGTTCTACCTGCAGTGACTCGTACCGATTTCTGACAGAGACACCTGTCCTGAATTCTGATCCTGAACAGAGCTCTTAGCCTGTAATCTCCTTCCCCTTAAAACATTAGACCACCTGTCTTTTACAATTCCCCCATTTCCTTCCCATCCCTCCTTAACACATACTGTATCCTGTACATTATTTGAGGTAGGCCTACTTTCCATCCTGTCCTCTGAGAGAATCCTAATTATCTCCCTCAAACTCTCCAACTCCTCCATCATACTCCTTAATGCCTGGCCACACCCACAGTTCCTACACTTGCACTCCTTATCCATCATTTACGGAATAATGGGAAGAAAAGAAAAAAATAACTTATTCTGTGCAAAATAAAAATGAAAGGAAAGAAATATTGCCTATTAAAATGAAAGGAAAGAAATATTGTCTAGGATAAGTTAGTTCACAAAGATCACACAACAACAAG
Organism: Anabrus simplex; assembly: GCF_040414725.1. NCBI lineage: Eukaryota > Metazoa > Arthropoda > Insecta > Orthoptera > Tettigoniidae > Anabrus > Anabrus simplex. Next base: position 82,872,235 of record NC_090276.1, on the reverse strand, counting down.
GTAATTAATATAAGCTACTCCTTCACTACAATACTACTTAGTTGTACGAATTTTTTTCTACAACACCCTGTCAGACTTATAACATTTTTTTAATATGATTAGTGATAAGGGAGGATATACTACCCCTTAAAAGAGTTATAATCACCGTCATGTTATAAGCCAGAGCTCACCCAGGATTTCTTGTTCCATCTCTAGTATACAACATAATACATATAATTAAGTTTATTTACTTACGTATGTCATATGCTTTCTTGTTTCAGAGATTGAAAGAGAGAGATTCTTCAAAGAACATACAAATAAAGTATACTGTAAGTGCTACCATGTTTATTATATCTTAGATAAATAGTGATTAAGAAGTTATACAAATGTCTTAATCAGCTATGCCATTGCCTGCTAGAATCGTATTTTAGGTCATGTCAATTAAGAAGGGTGGCTGGTGACAAATTTTACACAATGCTGAACAATCACCATTGTTGTTAGCGACGTCAGCTCTGATTGAGAAAAGAGTCAAGATCTGTTTCGCCGCAGGGGCTCTGAACTTAGGAGCGACCATATTACCCTTAGCCGAGTCCTGACATTGATTCCACTTTCTTGTGCCAGGCTCCTCACTTTAATCTATCCTAACCGACCTCCCTTGGTGAACTCTTGTTCTTTTCCGACCCCAACGCTTTTAGGTTTGCGGGGCTAGGTTTTCCTTTCATTTCACGCCCTTCGTGGCCCTTGTCCTCCATTGTCTGATACCTTTATTTTTCGAAGTGTCGGACCCCATTCATTTTTTCTGTCTGATTAGCAGTAGCGTAGCCAGGATTTCAGTTTGGGGGGGGGGGGGGCTCATTCATCCAGAATTTTATTTTGATAGGTGTCCATACTTTCAGAGTTTAGGTGGTGTAGAATACCTAAAAAGGAAATTACTGTCCTTGGATCCAAGTAAAAGTGGTGGATTCCTGCGGATTCCGGAAGCTAATAGTAATCTTCTTCTTCTTCTACTTCCTCTTCTTCCCCCGCTTTTCAAACATAGGTGGGTTCGCGGGTGCGAACTGTATCGCACATGTGGATCTCGCCCTGTTTTACGGCCGGATGTCCTTCCCGACGCCAACCCTATGTGGAGGGATGTAATTACTGTTGTGTGTTTCTTTGAAAGTTGGTAGTGTAGTGTGTTGTCTGAATATGAAGCGGAAAGTGTTGGGACAAACCCCTAGTCCCCGAGCCAGAAGAATTATTCATACGCGATTAAAATCCCCGACCTGGCCGGGAATCGACCCCGGGACCCTCTGAACCGAAGACCTCAACATTGATCATTCAGCCAATGAGTCGGACTCCGGAAGCTAATATTAATATACGTTATATATAAAATGCTAAATAAAAGTAGATTCGTTAAAACTCCTGGGGTGTCTGGACTCCTTGGACGACATCCCCTCACCGCCCTCCCCAAGGGCTCTGAACTTTGGAGCGTGGGTTGGCGACCACGGGGCCCTTAGCTGAGTCCTGACATTGCTTCCACTTACCTGTGCCAGGCTCCTCACTTTCATCTATCCTATCCGACCTCCCTTGGTCAACTCTTGTTCTTTTCCGACCCCGACGCTATTAGGTTTGCGAGGGCTAGGGAGTCTTTCATTTTCACGCCCTTTCGCGGCCCTTGTCTTCCTTTGACCGATACCTTCATTTTTCGAAATGTCGGACCCCTTCCATTTTTTCTCTCTGATTAGTGTTATATAGAGGATGGTTGCCCAGTTGTACTTCCTCTTAAAACAATAATCACCACCACCACCTCACCGTCCCCCCCCCCGCCTACCACTGTTACTCCCATCCCAACGTAACTGCAGCATTTCCTATATTCTGAATACAAGTGAAGCGAATGTAAGAATAAACAATGTGAGTTTCTGGTTTAGAATAAATACGTTAATATTATTATATTAATGGTCATGTGATAAGCAATAAAGAAGTGACATTTTATACAAATAATGCGGCAAAGAAATACACACATATATACACACACTTCGTATACAGGTTTCTCGCCCTTCTTGTCCATGGCTAGATGATGATGCCAAGGGAATGATGGCCCACCGCGACTCGTCATTTTGACATCATAAACAAACCCTAGATGATACAGACTTCGAATCTTACCGCATCTTAAAACATCGCACAAAGAAGTTAATCAGAAATAAAATAAGTATATAATATTTCCGGAATTTAGCTAACAACTTAAATTCTAATCGCGCATGGGACCAACTTAGAGCTCTGGGAATAGGAAAACATCAGCAGAGACAGACGACTTTTGACATTCCACTTGACGAACTGAACGATTACTTTAGTAGAATAAATATTCAACCCACCCCAATTAACTGAACCGACTCATCGCCCTCCCCTCCAGCCAATCCACCATTCACATTTCACAGTGTCACAGACAATCAGGTTGAAAAGGCTTTGCGTTCATTAAATCAAAGGCTACTGGTGTAGATGATATTCCTATTACTTTTTATACATAACATTATGGGTGCTGTCCTGCCTATACTACTGACGCACATACTGAACTACTGTTTACTAAACGGAACTTTCCCTACTGTCTGGAAAACAGCCAATATTATACCGGTATCTAAGAGTTTAGACCACCGGGCGAGCTGACCGTGCGGTTAGGAGCGCGCAGCTGTGAGCTTGCATCCGGAAGATAGTGGGTTCGAACACCACTGTCGGCAGCCCTGAAGATGGTTTTCTGTGGTTTCCCATTTTCACACCAGGCAAATGCTGGGGCTGTACCTTAATTAAGGCCACGGCCGCTTCCTTCCAACTCCTAGGCCTTTCCTATTCCATCGTCGCCATAAGACCTATCTGTATCGGTGCGACGTAAAGCAACTAGCAAGAAAAGAGTTTAGACCCACAATCACCCTCTGACTATCGTCTCATGACTATACAACCTGAGCTTTATAAAGCCTTTGAACGTTTAGTATACGGGCAAGTTCTGGAATACCTAAATCAAAATGTTCTTTTGGACCCTTTGCAATCTGGATTTAAGAAGGGTCACAGTACCGCGACAGCACTTTTGAAGGTTACTGAAGACATTATAAACGCTATGGACAAACGACTGTTCACTATACTTATCCTTCTTGACTTCAGTAGCGCCTTTGACACTATAGTAACTCCGACTATGATAAAGAAAATGAAATTGCTAAATTTCGACCTGGCTGCGCTTAAGGATTTTAGTTCTTGTTTCGGGAACCGTCAACAGCGTGTAACAGTAAACAACAAGGCCTCTAAATGGAAAATGAAACTTAGTGTTGCCCCACAGCGCAGTATTCCAGGACCTCTAATTTTCTGTATTTATATCAATAACATACCATCTGTGCACCTCTATGCTGACGATCTTCAAATATATCGAGACTGCAAGACAGGATATTAACAATGACCTCCGACGACTCAATATATATGCACAACGAAACTCTCTTATACTAAACTGCACAAAATCTAAGGCAATCATAATTGGATCACGAAAATTACTGAGCTGCTCAAACAATGCCGCAATCCTGCCTATCCTACTGAATAGTAACATTATTCCCTACAGTTAAACGGTTATAAATCTCGGCGTAATGATGAATGAAACAGTTAATTGGTCTGATTACACGAAAGAAATACGTAAAAAGATTTTTGGAGTGCTTGACCTTCTAAAGGGCAGAGGGATGTATTTCCATTTGAGCTACAGGCCAAACTCATACAGAGACTCATTCTCCCTATTCTTGATTATGGTGACGTTGTTTTAGTTGACATGACGACAGAAGAAACACAAACTTCAACGAGCACTGAATTCCTGCCTGCGATTTATTTTCAATATCGGGTACGATGTTCATATCATCCCATACTATCCGGCTGTCTTATGGCTGATGTCTGATAAACGTCGGCAAACACACACTTGTGTTTAGAGTGGCAGGTAAAAGTCAGCCACTGTACATTTCTTGTAAATTAATCTTTTTATCATCATTTCACAACTCAAATACTCGTTCTAGATTCATTCTTTCTATTCCACTGCACCGCACAGATAAAATTAATAGATCCTTTGTGGCGACTGTCGCCAGATTATCGAATTCCCTGCCAGCTCAGGTCAGAGAAACTAGCTTTTAAATCACGATTTAAGGTCACCTGCCGAGACTACCCGCTGAGGACAGCTGACTTAATGGTTGAAGTAGGAATGTGTGCGTGCCTGAGCATTAGTCATTTTAAGAGTTATTAATATTAATTAGTTTTAATATTAATTTAGTTAGTAATATATTTAAATTTATTTTCAATTCTATTAATTTATGTAGTTTTAATTATTTTAAGTATCTCAGTATTTTATTTAATATTCTGATTAGTATGTGGTTAAGTATACGATAGGGCCTGGAGCCCTAACTCCGCCACTGCACAGGAGGCACTTATAAATAAATAAATAAATAAATAAATAAATAAATAAATAAATAAATAAATAAATAAATAAATAAATAAATAAATAAATAAATAAATAAATAAATATAGAATGTAAAACGTATGGGTATAGATATTTTGTTAGTTGGTAAAGAAAAATACACGTCACAACATATGCTAGGTAGGGTTTACCTTCTCCTATTAGTTTCCCTTGCGGTTAGGGCCGCTCAGCTGTGAACTTGCATACGTGAGATAGTGGATTCTAACCCCACTGTCGGCAACCCTGAAAATGGCTCTCCGTGGCTTCCCATTTTCACACCAAGCAAATGCTGGGGCTGTTCCTTAATTAAAGCCACGGCCGCTTCCTTCCCACTCCTAGGCCTTTCCTATCCCACCGTCGCCATAAGACCTATCTGTGTTGGTGCGACGTAAAGCAAATTGTTAATTCTGTTGTTGTCGTAGGGCAACATGCAAGCCAGTTGAGCATCCTACAAACATCTCATTCCTACAACGGCAAATTTGGTTGTATGTGAATACTTGTTATATATAATAGCCCTGAGATTTTTGGTCAGTCTGCAGAAGCGCTGAAGAAGAGAGAATTGATGCTCTCAAAACACGCACGGGATGTAATGTGGCAATAAATATTTCGTAATCTGTTTACCGTATTGTTATCTGTTTACCCTCCAGGGTCGGTTTTTTCCTCGGACTCAGCGAGGGATCCCACCTCTACCGTCTCAAGGGCAGTGTCCTGGAGCTTCAGACTCTGGGTCGGGGGATACAACTGGGGAGGATGACTAGTACCTCGCCCCGGCGGCCTCACCTGCTATGCTGAACAGGGGTCTTGTGGGGGGATGGGAAGATTGGAAGGGATAAACAAGGAAGCGACTGTGGCCTTAAGTTAGGTACCTTCCTGGCATTTGCCTGGAGGAGAAGTTTGGAAACCACGGAAAACCACTTCCAGGATGGCTGAGGTAGGAATCGAACCACCTCTACTCAGTTGACCTCCCGAGGCTGAGTGGACCCCGTTCCAGCCCTCGTACCAATTTTCAAATTTCGTGGCAGAGCCGGGAATCGAACCCGGACCTCCGGGGATGGCAGCTAATCACACTAACCACTACACCACAGAGGCGGACGCAATAAATATTTAACAAATAATTTTTAGTATTCTACCCCACCTGCGCCCAGGTCGGAGTGTAGATAATCCCGGTAGCGTCTCAGGGAAAACTATTTCATCAATATTCTTCTTATTCGTCGTAGGTCCCAAGAAAGATCGATTTCTATTCCTCTAAATATTGCTCCATAAATCAATTCTGTCGGTGGACGTCTCCATCTGACATTCAGAATGAATAACTTAACGCAAAAGAATATGTGACCTTAACTTAGCTTTCATAAATAATAGCCGGGCTGAGTGGCTCAGACGGTTGAGGCGCTAGCCTTCTGACCCCAACTTGGCAGGTTCGATCCTGGCTCAGTCCGGTGGTATTTGAATGTGCTCAAATACGCCAGCCTCATCTCGGTAGATTTACGTGCACGTAAAAGAACTCCTGTGGGACTAAAATCCGGCACCTCGGCGTCTCCGAAAACCGTAAAAGTAGTTAGTGGGACATAAAGCAAATAACATTATTATTATTATTATTATTATTATTATTATTATTATTATTATTATTATTATTATTATTATTATTATTATTATTATTATAAATATTAATTCCAACTTATCTTTATAATAATTTATTAACATGCTAATCTGACGGAAAAGAAAACTTTTATTTACATGAGAATAGAACAATGTGATTCTATATAAAAATCAAACATATTTTACATTTCTGTCAGGCAATGAATCATAACTGAAATAGGACTTCCATTCGGATATTAACTCATCCATTCCATATTGAACTTCATAACATTGGATTATTTAACACCATCTTGTAACATCTAAACTAAAATTTGGTTCCTCTGTCGAACGAAATTAAGTCGAATGATATGAATAAGATGCCCCACTCAGAAAATAATTCACTTAGAATAGTTGGTTTGCATCTAACTTCATTCATTTTAATATATCAGATGTCCCTATACAAAACATTCATCTTTATTCTCTTTACTAGCTGGTGTACCCGTGCTTCGCTATGGGATTCTCAGAATGACTGACTTTCTGGTTTTCCTAACTGAAGTCAACATAGTAGACTAGACAAAAGAGTGACTGAATGGGTTGCTATATTTCTAGAAAATAGATCTCAGAGAGTTAGAGTAGGTGAAGCTTTGTCTGACCCTGTAATAGTTGAGAGGGGAGTTCCTCAGGGCAGTGTTATCGGACCTTTATGTTTTCTTATATATATAAATGATATGAGTAAAGGAGTGGAATCGGAGGTAAAGCTTTTTGCGGATGATGTTATTCTCTATAGAGTGATAAATAAGTTACAAGATTGTGAGCAACTGCAACGTGACCTCGAAAATATTGTGAGATGGACAGCAGGCAATGGTATGTTGATAAACGGGGCTAAAAGTCAGGTTGTGAGTTTCACAAATAGGAAAAGTCCTCTCAGTTTTAATTACTGCGTTAATGGGGTGAAAGTTCCTTTTGGGGATCATTGTAAGTATCTAGGTGTTAATATAAGGAAAGATCTTCACTGGGGTAATCACATAAATGGGATTGTAAATAAAGGGTACCGATCTCTGCACATGGTTATGAGGGTGTTTAGGGGTTGTAGTAAGGATGTAAAGGAGAGTGCATATAAGTCTCTGGTAAGACCCCAACTAGAGTATGGTTCCAGTGTATGGGACCCTCACCAGGATTACCTGATTCAAGAACTGGAAAAAATCCAAAGAAAAGCAGCTCGATTTGTTCTGGGTGATTTCCGACAAAAGAGTAGCGTTACAAAAATGTTGCAATGTTTGGGTTGGGAAGAATTGAGAGAAAGAAGAAGAGCTGCTCGACTAAGTGGTATGTTCCGAGCTGTCAGCGGGGAGATGGCGTGGAATGACATTAGTAGACGAATAGGTTTGAATGGCGTCTATAAAAGTAGGAAAGATCACAATATGAAGATAAAGTTGGAATTCAAGAGGACAAACTGGGGCAAATATTCATTTATAGGAAGGGGTGTTAGGGATTGGAATAACTTACCAAGGGAGATGTTCAATAAATTTCCAATTTCTTTGAAATCATTTCGGAAAAGGCTAGGAAAGCAACAGATAGGGAATCTACCACCTGGGCGACTGCTCTAAATGCAGATCAGTATTGATTGATTGATTGATTGATTGATTGATTGATTGATTGATTGATTGATTGATTGATTGATTGATTGATTGATTGATTGATTGATTGATTGATTGATTGATTGATTGATTGATACGTCATTAGAAAAATATATGTACGAATGTAGATAGTTAAAAGCAATGTTATCATATAAAATACTCGATGAAATGAAAAACTGCACATTTTCTCACTTTTAACGAACAGTACTCGGTGCAAATCTAACAGACCAAAGTTCCAAGCTGGAATGACCAGGCCGCAGACAGCCGTGAACACTCCTCTAGCATTATTCCGTTAAATATATGCACACCGCTCATTCCAATCAGTGCTTCAGGGTAGGGATTGAATAGCTCGAATGCTGTGATGAACCAGTGTGTTACCTACCAGTAGTACCAGGAAATTTATGAACCAGAGGAATGGCATACTAAAGAAGAAAGCTATCTAACTCTCCAACTACATCCCGCCAATATTCAGGCAGGCTGTTACACTCGTACCGACGGGGCGAGTTGGCTATGTGGTTAGGGGCGCGCAGCTGTGAGCTTGCATCCGGGAGATAGTGGATTCGAACCCCACTGTCGGCAGACCTGAAGATGGTATTCCGTGGTTTCCCATTTTTACTTCCCCCTGTGGGTGGGGGCGGTAGAATAACACCCACGGTAACCCCTGCCTGTCGTAAGAGGCGACTAAAAGGGGCCCCAAGGGCTCTGAACTTTGGAGCGTGGGTTAGCGACCACGGGGCCCTCAGCTGACTCTTGGTATTGCTTCCACTTACTTGTGCCAGGATCCTCACTTTCATCTATCCTATCCGACCTCTCTTGGTCAACTCTTGTTCTTTTCCGACCCCGACGCTATTAGGTTTGCGAGGGCTAGGGAGTCCTTCATTTTCACGCCCTTCGTGGCCCTTGTCTTCCTTTGGCCGATATCTTCATTTTTCGAAGTGTCGGACCCCTTCCATATTTTCCTTCTGATTAGTGTTATATAGGGGATGGTTGCCTAATTGTACTTCCTCTTAAAACAATAATCACCACCACCACCCATTTTTACACCAGGCAAATGATGGGCTGTATCTAATTAAGGCCAAAGCTGCTTCCTTCACACTCCTAGCACTGTCCTATCCCATTGTCGCCATAAGACCTATCTGTTTCGGCGCGACGTAAGGCAAATAAAAATGTACTTGGTACGCAGCAGTAATCCCATCTATCGGAGATGCTATTTGCTTTACGTCGCACCGACACAGATAGGTCTTATGGCAACGATGAGATAGGAAAGGCCTAGGAATGGGAAGGAAGCGGCCGTGGCCTTAAGTGAGGTGCAGCCCCCAGCATTTGCCTGGTGTGAAAATGAGAAACCACGGAAAACCATCTTCAGGGCTGCTGACTGTGGGGTTCGATCCCGCTATCTCCCGGATGCAAGCTCACAGCTGCGCGCTCCTAACCGTACGGCCAACTCGCCCGGTCTATCGGAGATGAGTGGCAATGGAAGATACAAAGCACATCACAACAAACAATGGTCAATGTAATGTTATTGTTGATCAATTTTATGAGCTTTCTATATTGGCCTTCACATTTAGTTTTCTTTCGACTCCGTGATATTAGGGCGTCATATAAAAGTATTTATAGCGTAGACTATAGTTCCTCATTTCCAGACTTTACATACCGATTTTAATTAAATTCTGTTGGCCCATTTCTCGGGACTCGGCACTGATATGGACTTAGCAACAAAAATCAAAATTCATGAATATCTCTGTGATCATAGCCAGAACGGTAACAATGTATAAGACATAAATGATCGGAAATTTAATACTATATAACTTTAGTTATGTAGTATTTATCGGTACCACCACTAAAATAGAAATATTTGAGAATTAAATTGTAGTCCTTCTCCTAAACTACCATTTAACTCAAAGTCAATAAAATTATTTATGGGCTAGATTATAGCGACTTATTCCTCGACTTTTCACACCAATTTTCATTAAGATACGACCACTAATATAATAAATATTTGAGAATTACATTTTAGACCTTCCCCTAAACTACCATTTCACTTAGCGTGAATAAAATTATTTATAGCCTAGACTATAGCGACTAATTCGCCGACTTTACATACCGATTTCCATTAAATTCTCTTCAACCGTTTTCTCGTGATGCGTGTGCAGACAGACAGACAGACAGACAGACAGACAGACAGACAGACAGACAGACAGACAGACAGACAGACAGACATACATCCCCCTGTGGGTGGGGGCGGTAGAATAACACCCACGGTATACCCTGCCTGTCGTAAGAGGCGAATAAAAGGGGCCCCAGGGTCTCTCCCCCTCTAGGGACACCATGACCTTGAAGTAGGTGTGGGGGCTTGTGTGCTTGTTGATCCCGAGGGCTGTGCCAGCTCAGGGTTACCCATGCTGGATAGGCCTCGGTGTAGGGCCAGACTAACAAGGTGTCCCCCGAGTTGCTTGAGAGGTGTCTGTTCTCTTTATTCTTCATCACTATTTCTACCCTTCTATTCTCACCATCTTTAATTTCATTCCTCTTCCTGTCTGGCCACACTCTCTGCCTCGGGTAGATTAGGTTAGACATTACAGAAAAATAAAAAAAATAAAAAATTAAAAAAAATTAAAAAATTAAATTTAAAAAAAATTAGGTTAGCACGGAGGTTTTATCCTCCCCCAATCACAAGTTTCGGGTCGTGGCGAGGTGATGCATGGCTACTGGGTGAGTAGTTCCAAGCGACCCCCTCCAGATACCGGGCGCCCTCTGGAGTATATAGCCTTGCCTCCGGTAAATCTCCTTGTCTCTGCCGGAGGTCGACGTCATATTTCCGTGAGTACTCGTGGGACCAAGAAACGGAACCTCTCTCTTCACTTTCAACTAATTCAAAGGGTGGCACCCTTCAAAAAACTGCGTCCAAGATTGCCAAGAAACGCAAGCGGTATACTCCAGTTCCAGTGGATTATGTAAGTGACGAACGTCTTCCTCGATTCCTGGTTGCTTCCAGGGTCGATGGTAAGAGTTTTCTTGATGAATGTCCTTTCATGATCAGCAATTCCATCGAAGAAATTGTTGCTGGTGAAGTCGACGAGATGCGCAAGCTCCGCGATGGATCCGTACTTATTAAGACATCTACTGCTGAACAGTCCAGACGGCTACTTAAAGCCAAGTTATTCGGAAAGGTAGAGGTGAAAATCGAGAAGCACCAAACCCTTAACTCCTGCAAGGGAGTAATATTCCACAGGGATTTGGTTAAGTCTTCCGATGATACAATGATCCGGTACCTAGCACGTCGGGGCGTAACCGACGTGAAGAGGTTGAAGAGGCGTGTGGGTGATAAGCTACTCGATACGGGTGCTTTCATCCTTACCTTCGACGCTGAGACCATACCTGAACGAATAAAGATAGCAATGTATCGCCTGACTGTTCGTCCGTACATTCCGGCACCAATGAGGTGTTAGAACTGTCAAAAGTTTGGCCACACCTCATTGCGATGTACAGGTTCGACGACCTGCAAAATGTGTGGGAAGTGCGAGCATGCTGGGGTTGAATGCACACCACCACCTGTGTGTGTCAACTGCCCGGGTACGCATGCTCCAATCTCCAAGGAGTCCCCCACATTCAAGCGGGAGAAGAAGATCCAGGAGATAAAAACGCTGGTTAAGCTATCTTATCCAGACGCCCGGAGGAAGTTCAAGTCCATGGCTGCTCCGGAGTTCTCCATCTCATTCGCGGAAAATGTCGCAAACGTACGGATCACTCCACAGAGTTTTGTACAGAACACCAGTACCGAAAATGCATCGAAAAGTCAAAGCCAGCAACAAAATTCAATAAGTAAAGAAACTGGAGTTTCAACGAGCGAAGCACCGAAAAGAGCGTTACTGTGGACGTTGCCTGGGAAGGGCCCTTCCCAGGAACGTTCGGCTGGGAAGTCCTCCCCCAACAGGGCTGGGGGAAAGACTTCCCCAAATAGGGCTGGAAAGTCCAGCCCTCCTTCCAATGCCCAGATCATAAAGGAGGAGAAGGTGAAGCCACAGAGCTCCCTTAAAACATTGGAGAAGAAGCCTTCTCCAACTCAGTCGGGGTCCACAGGATCACCGAAGAAATCCGGCAAGCCATTTGCCGGCTCTCCTCCCAAAAAGAGAGAAACGGTGGGCAAGCCCTCTTGTTCGATCACTTTCTGGAGAACCTAGTTCTCCCAGGAAGAAGGCCCACTGTTCCAGACCAATAAGATCACCGTCCGCGGAGGGTCCAGTCACCGCGCCTCCTTCTTCTGAGGAGACAATGGAGACTGAACCACTCATTGTCGTGGATGGTGACGACAATACCGACAACAACGGCGGAAAATGGCAGGTAGTTGACAAAAGAAGGGCAAGCAATTGTCCTAATTTCGCAACACTACCAATCCACACAATGGCACTATTGCAGTGGAACTGCAGTAGTTACCACTGTCGCCTAGCTGAGTTACGTCAACTGATATCCGTCTATGCGGCCTCCATAGTCTGTCTACAGGATTCTCGTTTGAGACCTGGACACGACACGACTATGAGAGGATATCGTCTTTATTCCAAAGACAGAGTAGCTGTGGATGGCGCGGCAACTGGGGGCGTTTGTACCCTAGTTCGCTCCGAAATCCTCAGCGAAGAAGCACCGCTCCGTACTCAGCTAGATGCAGTTGCAGTTCGCACTCCGTTGCCAGTAATGACAACGGTTTGCAACGTGTACTTTCCACCGGATTATAACCTTGATATGCATGCACTACAAGATTTGATCGCTTAGTTGCCTCCTCCTTTCCTCATGCTGGGGGATGTGAACGCCCGTAACACACTATGGGGTTCTCCGTCTTCCTGTTCTAGGGGGAGGAAGCTCGAGTGAATGATCAACCTATTTGATCTTTGTGTGCTCAATACAGGGGAACCGACACATTTCAGTAGCGCGCATGGCACATTCTCACACCTGGATGTCACTTTGTGTAGCCGTGCGCTAGTTCCCCTGCTACGGTGGCAAGTTCACGACGACCTCTGTGATAGTGACCACTTCCCGATAATTCTGTCTCTCTTGAATCAAAGGCAGTCTGAGGTACCCTAGCGCTGGTTACTTCGGCGGGCAAATTGGCCAGAATTTACTAAACGCGCAGTGATGGCTGATGATATGCTGGAGTCTGTTGACGACCACGTCTCTTCCATTACTACTGGAATTTTGGCTGCTGCAGAGGAAACAATTCCTTCCTCGTCCGGTATTCGTCGCCGGAAACAGGTCCCATGGTGGACGGACGAAATTGCGGCGGCCATACGTGATCGCCGACGGGCTTTTAAGCATTATCGTCGGAATCCTACGATGGCCAATCATATCGCATTTAAGCGTCTGCGCGCGAAGGCCCGTTTTTTGATTCGAGAAAGTAAGAAAGCTACGTGGGAAAAGTATGTGTCATCCATCACGGCACATACTCCGTCATCACAAGTGTGGACAAAACTCCGCCGTATTGTCGGAGTACAGAATGTGCCCTCAGTACCCGGAATCTCCATGAATGGAGATATAGTTACGATTCCTTCAGTCATTGCAGACCACATCGCGTCACATTTCGCAGATACGTCCAGCTCTAGGAGATACGACTCTGCATTTCTTCCAATTAAGCGCGAAGCAGAGGCCCACCATCTCTCTTTTGCCTCTAGTGCTTCGCATCCCTACAACGTGGCCTTCACGGAGTGGGTGTTGCGAAGTGCACTTGCGCTATGCAGAGATACGGCTCCTGGACCGGACAAAATCCATAATCAAATGCTTAAGCATTTGAGTGACAGATGTCTCAAGGATATCCTCACCCTATTCAACAGAATATGGAGTGAGGGAGTGTTTCCATCTCAATGGCGCGAGGGAATTGTAATACCAATTCCCAAGCCAGGTAAAGATCCAAAACGTCTGGATAGTTATAGGCCAATATGCCTTACAAAAGGCCTCTGTAAGCTATTTGAAAGGATGGTTAACCGGCGTCTTGTGTGGGCCATGGAACGGGAGGGCCTCTTGTGGTTTTCGCTCTCATCGGTCTGCCACTGATCATCTGGTCAGACTGGAGAGCGCCATTCAGGAGGCCTTTCTCCGGAAGGAACACCTAGTCGCCGTGCTTTTTGACCTGGAAGAAGCTTACGATACTACCTGGCGATATGGGATTCTCTCCACTCTACACCAGTGGGGATTTCGGGGAAATTTGCCAACGTTTATTGAGAACTTCATGTCCCTCCGTCTCTTTCGAGTCCGAGTAGGAAATGTATTTTCTCAATATTACGTTCAGGAAAATGGAGTACCTCAGGGATCGGTACTGAGTGTCACGCTGTTCGCAATCGCCATCAACGGCATAGTTGCCGCTGCTGGGCCCGCAGTCGTTCCATCGCTGTATGTAGACGACTTAGCTCTGCATTACAGCTCCGGAAGGGTGGCGTTTGCAGAGAGACAGCTACAGCAAGCTATTAACCGAGTCGACAGATGGGCCCTGCAACATGGTTTTCGATTTTCAGCAGCGAAAACCTCAGTTGTACACTTCTGTCGACGTAGGCCTGTGCATCCGGAACCAGAGCTCCGCCTGCGAAACACTGTCTTACCAGTGGTTGACACCTGCAAATTCCTGGGTCTCCAATTTGATAAGAGACTTACGTGGCAGCCCCACATCCGTCAGTTAAAGGTTGCCTGCATGAAGAGACTTAACATGCTTAAGTTTCTCAGCGGCACTTCGTGGGGGGCTGACCGTGCGGTACTGCTACGATTTTACACGGCGACGGTCCTCTCCCGAATTGACTATGGAAGTGTGGCTTATGGCTCAGCATCAAAATCTACGCTGAGCCTTTTAGACAGTATTCACCATAGTGGAGTAAGGCTGGCAACGGGTGCTTTCCGTACTAGCCCCATTCCCAGCCTGCTCGCTGAAGCGGGAGTTCCACCTTTACGGATAAGGAGGCAGCAGTTACTCTTAACGTACGCTGCCAAAATTCGTGAAATGCCGCTACATCCAAGCTATCAATGCATCTATCGCACCCAATACCACCAGCGGTGCCAAGACCGGCCGAATGCCACACGGCCGGTTGGGTTTCGGATTGATAGCTTGTGTCATGATTTGAATATTGATATCGGTGGTTGTCTTGAACGAACTCTTAGCGAGGTACCTCCGTGGTTGGTTCCGCGACCGGATATACGTCTAGATCTGCTCTATGGACCCAAGGTGAACACGGATTCCTCCGTTCATCGGAGGTATTTCCAGGACTTCGTTCACCAATATCCGGCCGCGAGACTTATCTTCACGGATGGTTCTAAAATCGGAGATAATGTTGGTTGCTCTTTTGTCATTGATGATATGAGTACGAAGATCTCGCTCCCTAAAGTATGTAGCGTGTATACTGCAGAGCTTTACGCCATCTTAAGGGCTCTGCAGTTTGCACTGCGTGACGAAAGAAGCCACTTTCTGTTGTGTACCGATTCGTTAAGCTCTCTGCGTGTATTGAAACCTGTTTCTCGCAACACCCACTGGTGCGGCAGATACATGACCTTCTAGCCAGGTTAAGGGATGCTGGCACCAGAATTACTTCCGCGTGGCTTCCAAGCCACGTTGGGATTGCGGGAAACGAACTTGCGGATGAAGCAGCAAAGGAAGCTGCACTTTTACCTCCAAGACCCGTCAATGTACCTGCTAAGGATATTTGTTCTCAGCTACGTCGAACCATCTTGGCGTTCTGGGAATCGGAGTGGCTAGATATCCGTACTCCCAACAAGCTGAGAGCAATTAAGAAGACAACTACCGTGTGGCGGTCCTCTTTCCGACCTTCACGGAGAGAGGCCATAGTACTGTGCAGGCTGAGGATAGGTCATTTACGATCCACGCACTCTTATCTCCTAAAGAGGGAAGGCCCCCCCAGTGTGTTCTTGTGGTGCCGACTTCACCGTGGCCCACATCCTCACAGAGTGCGCCGATCTCTCTGGCCTAAGACGGAGCCTCGGCCTGCAGGAAACACTCGAACGCATACTAGCCGATGACGCGACTACTGCTGATCTCGTCATCCGCTTTATGTGCGACAGTGGACTGATCAAGGGTATGTAAATTACAAGTGTACTGTTACTCAGGGAACGTAGTTCCCTTTTGATACGTTAGTAATCCTTTCGGCCTAGTTTTATAATTATTTATTGTTTTATTTTGTACTGCGTTTCCAAAATCTTTTGTTGAATAAATAATTTTTTTAAATATTTTAAATTTCTTTTCCACTTATTTGTTCAGAGAGGATGATTACCTCGTTGTACTTCCTCTTAAAACAAAAATCACCACCACCACCACCCCAGGGTCTCTGCACTTTGGAGCGTGGGTTGGCGACCATGGTGTCCTTAGCTGAGTTCTGACATTGCTTCTACTTACGTGTGCCAGGCTCCTCACTATCCTATCCGACGTTCCTTGGTCAACTCTTTTTCTTTTCCGACCCCTACGTTATTACGTATGGAGTTCTAGGGAGTCTTTCACTTTCACGCTCTTCGTGGCCCTTGTCTTCCTATGGCCGATACCTTCATTTTTCGAAGTGTCGGATCCCTTCCATTTTTCCCTCTGATTAGTGTTATATAGAGGATGGTTGCCTAGTTGTTCTTCCTCTTAAAACAATAATCACCACCACCACCAGACAGACAGACAGATAGAAATTACGGAAATGAAAAAAATGCATTTCCTTGTTACTGTGTACACGACTGATACAGAAATACCGTCCTTTATAAATTCTGAGCAATGTACAGAAACAAACTCTTATTTTATATATATTTAGATTATTTGGGGCCGGCCCCGTGGTGTAGGGGTAGCATGCCTGCCTCTTACCCGGAGGCACCGGGTTCGATTCCCGGCCAGGCCAGATATTTTTACCTGGACCTGAGGGCTGGTTCGACGCCCACTCAGCCTTCGTGATTAGAATTGAGGAGCTATCTGACGGTGAGATAGCGGCCCCGGTCTAGAAAGCCAAGAATAACGGCCGAGAGGATTCGTCGGGCTGACCACACGACCCCTCGTAATCTGCAGGCCTTCGGGTTGAGCAGCGGCCGCTTGGTAGGCCAAGGCCTTTCTTCCCCCTGTGGGTGGGGGCGGTAGAATAACACCCACGGTATCCCCTGTCTGTCGTAAGAGGCGACTAAAAGGGGGCTCAGGGGCTCTGAACTTTGGAGCGTGGATTGGCAACCACGGGGCCCTCAACTGAGTCCTGGCATTGCTTCCACTTACTTGTGCCAGGCTCCTCACTTTCATCTATCCTATCCGACCTCCCTTGGTCAACTCTTGTTCTTTTCCAACCCCGACGCTATTAGGTTTGCGAGGGCTAGGGAGTCTTTCATTTTCATGCCCTTCGCGGCCCTTGTCTTCCTTTGGCCGATACCTTCGTTTTTCGAAGTGTCGGACCCCTTCCATTTTTCACTCTGATTAGTGTTATATAGAAAATGGTTGCCCAGTTGTACTTCCTCTTAAAATAATAATCACCACCACCACCACCACCACCAAGGCCCTTCAAGGGCTGTAGTGCCATGGGGTTTGGTTTGGTTTGGTTTGGTTTTATTGATTATTTGGGAAATTTCATAAAAGTTTTCTTATGACTTGTGTTTCACTTGTGAGATTCGAGATATTCGATAAGTTTCCTTAATATGGCTTGACCGGGCGAGTTGGCCGTGCGCGTAGAGGCGCGCGGCTGTGAGCTTGCATCCGGGAGATAGTAGGTTCGAATCCCACTATCGGCAGCCCTGAAAATGGTTTTCCGTGGTTTCCCATTTTCACACCAGGCAAATGCTGGGGCTGTACCTTAATTAAGGCCACGGCCGCTTCCTTCCAACTCCTAGGCCTTTCCTATCCCATCGTCGCCATAAGACCTATCTGTGTCGGTGCGACGTAAAGCCCCTAGCAAAAAAAAAAAAAATATGGCTTGAGGCTGTTGCCACACCTTCAAAAATATTATTAGACATGAAATATTCAACTACTTCTATATTAAAATTAATCTGCAATATTAGCAAGCATAAACAATCTAAATATACATTTCATTAATCATCCACCAGTATACCAAACCAAACTCCCCCTGTGGGTGGGAGCGGTAGAATAACACCCATGGTATCCCCTGCCTGTCGTAAGAGGCGACTAAAAGGGGCCTCAGGGGCTCTGAACTTTGGAGCGTGGGTTGGCGACCACAGGGCCCTTTGGTGAGTCCTGGTATTGCTTACACTTACTTGTACCAGGCTCCTCACTTTCATCTATCCTATCCGACCTCCCTTGGTCAACTCTTGTTCTTTTCCGACCCCGACGCTATTAGGTTTGCGAGGGCTAGGGAGTCTTTCATTTTCACGCCCTTCGTGGCCCTTGTCTTTCTTTGGCCGATATCTTCATTTTTCGAAGTGTCGGATCCCTTCCATTTTTCTCTCTGATTAGTGTTATATAGAGGATGGTTGCCTAGTTGTACTTCCTCTTAAAACAATAACCACCACCACCACCACCGCCGCTATCTCACCGTCAGATAGCTCCTCAATTCTAATCATGTAGGCTGAGTGGACCTCGAACCAGCCCTCAGGTCCAGGTAAAAATATCTGGCCTGGCCGGGAATCGAACCCGGGACCTCCGGGTAAGAGGCAGGCGCGCTACCCCTACACCACGGGCATCCACCAATATAGTAAACGAAAAGATGTGCCAAACATTCAGATATTAATCTACCATTAATCCTAGTCTAACCTTATTTCATATTTTGCCATGCCATTCATTTAAATGAGCTCAATATCTCACTGTACCATTCTTAATATGTCGATTACTCTTATATCTTTACCATTATCCATACGGAGGCTAATAACTACTCACAGTATAACACTATGTGCCTTATCATCATCATCATCATCATCTGTTTACCCTCCAGGTTCGGTTGTTCCCTCGGACTCAGCGAGGGCAGTGTCCTGGAGCTTCAGACTCTTGGTCGGGGGATACAACTGGGGAGTATGACCAGTACCTCGCCCAGGCTGCCTCACCTGCTATGCTGAACAGGGGCCTTGTGGAGGGATGGGAAGATTGGAAGGGATAGGCAAGGAAGAGGGAAGGAAGCGGCCGTGGCCTTACGTTAGGTACCATCCCGGCATTCGCCTGGAGGAGAAGTGGGAAACCACGGAAAACCACTTCCAGGATGGCTGAGGTCGGAATCGAATCCACCTCTACTCAGTTGACCTCCCGAGGCTGAGTGGACCCCGTTTCAGCCCTCGTACCACTTTTCAAATTTTAGTGGCAGAGCCGGGAATCGAACCCGGGCCTCCGGGGGTGGCAGCTAATCACGCTAACCACTACACCACAGAGGCGGACTATGTGCCTTAATTAGACAAATAATCAGCTGGTTCCTTGCTAATACACGCAGCTAACCCTATAATATCTATTCAATACGATCCTCCTTCGACCTCGTAACCTATTCTTCTTACGTTATAACCTCTCGAAATATAAACATTTAAATCTCAATGTCTCTACTAATACACAATTCAAATCAATATCTTCCTAGCCATCATTCTTCCCATTTCATCATTTCTCCTTATAGCATCTCATTGATTACGAAATTATTCTCCCTCGGCGATATTACATATGTTATTTACATAAGATCCGTCTCTTCCTTCAATTCGTATAGGTGCGGTCATGTCAGAGCTCATCACCGTCTTCCCAATGCTTCCAGAAACATAATTGAATAGCCTTTCCAAGCGGATTGGTATGATATATCAATATGCACTCACTATCACATCACTTCACATGTCAATTAAAATAATTACTATTCGTGGTTTCTATTACTAGTATCTGTTGCTGATGGTTAGAATTTGGCACACATAATAATCATCATCATCATCCTAAACCATCTCCAGTTTCCCGGGTGTGCTATATGAGCCTCCTCCATCTCATCCTGTCCTTGTACCATTCTTCCTCCACCAACTTGTTACCTCTCAGCAGTACATCGCTCTTAACTAAATCTATTCATTTCCTTCGTGGCCTCCCCACGGGTCGTCTTCCTTCTACTCTTCTGTCAAATTCCTTCCTTGCAGTTCTGTTTACTGGCATCCTCTTCATGTGACCAAACCACTTCAGTCTTGGTATCTGAATCTTATTGAGGAGAGAATCATCTATTCCTACTTCTTCTATAATTTTCTAATTTCTAATCTTGTCTTTCCTGGTTTTCTGGATCATAGTGGCACACATAACAAATCTGAACTAAATATTTCATTGACGGAAATTATTGCTGTCTAATGATACAAATACCTTTAAAGAAGAAACTTATATCTCGTCACTCCTCTGGGAACTGCCGCCTGCTCCTCTAAGTTACACGAGCCCCATGCGGCCGGTTACCGCCTCTCCGGACGACATCATTGCTGCTGCATCCTAGGTAATCTTCTCCCTCAGCTTAAGCGGATTCCATGATGACACAGTCGCCCATGAAAGTAGAAATTAACATTAGATTGGTAGAATACATTTTTAAATTATTAATTTAGCATCTCTTAATACACCTATATTATCGTTTCTACATGGAATTGCGTCTCTATTCCTATGTTGAAACAGTTTCTTGTTAATAATTATATTTTCCTCAGGCTAATTATGGATTCCCATCTTCAGTGTACTATATCGCCTGAAGTACGGAGTTTTGACTTCTCTGCAGCGGACTCAATATCACTTTTCGCCGGTATAAAGATCTCAGATTGCTGCTCGCAGTTTGCTTCAGTCTTCTATTTAAATCACTCTTTCGTTCCGTAACGACTGCAGATTCCGTCTTCTTTCTTCTCCGATGTCTTACTTGATGCAATCCTTCTTTCCCTTAGTAAAGAATGACTGGGTTTCCATTATTTCTCCCCCTGTGGGTGGGAGCGGTAGAATAACACCCACGGTATCCCCTGCCTGCCGTAAGAGGCGACTAAAAGGGGCCTCATGGGCTCTGTCCGCTGTGGGTGGGGGCGGTAGAATAACACCCACGGTATCCCCTGCCTGTCGTAAGAGGCGACTAAAAGGGGCCTCAGTGGCTCTGAACTTCTGAGCGTGGGTTGGCGACCACGGGGCCCTTAGCTGAGTCCTGACATTACTTCCACTTACTTGTACCACGCTCCTCACATTCATCTATCCTATCCGAACTCTCTTGGTCAACTCTTGTTCTTTTCCGACCCCGACGCTATTAGGTTTGCGAGGGCTAGGGAGTCTTTCATTTTCACGCCCTCCGTGGCCCTTGTCTTTCTTTGGCCGATATCTTCATTTTTGAAGGGTCGGATCCCTTCCATTTTTCCCTCTGATTAGTGTTATATAGAGGATGGTTGCCTAGTTGTACTTCCTCTTAAAACAATAATCACCACCACCACCACCATCATGGGCTCTGAACTTTGGAGCGTGGGATAGCGACCACGGAGCGCTTAGCTGAGTCCTCGCATTGCTTCCACTAACTTGTGCCAGGCTCCTCACTTGTATCTATCCTATCCGACCTCTCTTGCTCAACTCTTGTTCTTTTCCGACCCCGACGCTATTAGGTTTGCGAGGGCTAGTGAGTCTTTCATTTTCACGCCCTTCGTGGCCCTTGTCGTTCGTAGGCCGATAACTTCATTTCTCGAAGTGTCAGAACCTTTCCATTTTTTCTCTTCCTCTTATAAAACAATAATCACCACCGCCACCACCATATGACATAGATGATGGTTACCTCTTAAAACAACCTGTCTTGACCACGGAGCATTTAGGTGGGTTTGGAATTGCTATCTCCTTCATGACCTCCCTTGGTCAAATTATGTTCTCATCTGAACCTGAACTTCACAACCTTTCCCTTTCTTTAGCTGATACTTGCATTCGTCCATTTCCATTTTCTCCCTTGTTCTTGGTTATGAATGTCCTATCTGGAGGACCACTGTTTGCATATTTCAGCTTAGCTTATTCTGTCCATTCTTGCAATACACCATGGAACTGTAAACTATAGTATTTTTGTCATTAAATATATGGCAACTGATGGTTATAGTCTGTGTTATTTTAGAATTGAGTTACGTAATACAAGAAGCAGTCTCTGTCGATCAATGGTAAATTACTCCGTCGTTAAGTCAGAAGCAAGTGAAACCCAATCAACGAAAAACTGCTCAAAGTTAATAGAAGTAACACCAGACTGATGGCCAGTGGAGACTTTTGGACAGTTCAGTTCTTTACAAGGAAAGTGAATCGATCATTGTTAGGGGCCGTACTTTTTGGTAGGAGAGTTACACACGAGTTGTTTTCATACCTTCTTTGTTGAGCTTCTAGGTACTTAAAGTAGCCTACTGCATTTTAGCAAAATGAACTCGGGAAATTTGATTTATTGCGCGAATTGGGCAAATAATCACGAAATGTACCCAACTTGGTAAAAAAAAATGAGAAATAGTATCGGAAAAGCTCTGCAACAAACGTTTAAATGCTTCTCACAACGTGACTGTTGTAGTTTCCTTCTCAGTTGCTTGATAGCGCTGTATATTCTCCACACAAATCTACACAAAGCGATGTGCACTGTGTATCGAAAGTATGTGTAATTCAGTTCCACGATTTCTAAGGAAATCGATAAAAATCGATATCTGTTATCGATCACAGCAAAAGGCGTTGTAGATACAGCAGTGCGCAGTGAGAGTTCGCTACTTATGAACCTTTTCCGGCAAGTGTCCAGCATTTAAGTATAAAAAAAGTGCCGAAAACTAAAGTCAAAATAGGTTTTTCGAGGGCCGAGGAATAGAACAGTGAGGGGCTCTTTGTACACTGACTGACAGAGCAAATGCAACACCAAGAAGGAGCGGTCAGAACTTTATGCCAATTGCAGGGTAGACTGACGTCACTGAGGTATGCTCATGATGTGAAATGCGCCGCTGTGCTGCGCACGTAGCGAACGATAAATGGGACACGGCGTTGGCGAATGGCCCACTTCGTACCGTGATTTCTCAGCCGACAGTCATTGTAGAACGTGTTGTCGTGTGCCACAGGACACGTGTATAGCTAAGAATGCCAGGCCGCCGTCAACGGAGGCATTTCCAGCAGACAGACGACTTTACGAGGGGTATGGTGATCGGGCTGAGAAGGGCAGGTTGGTCGCTTCGTCAAATCGCAGCCGATACCCATAGGGATGTGTCCACGGTGCAGCGCCTGTGGCGAAGATGGTTGGCGCAGGGACATGTGGCACGTGCGAGGGGTCCAGGCGCAGCCCGAGTGACGTCAGCACGCGAGGATCGGCGCATCCGCCGCCAAGCGGTGGCAGCCCCGCACGCCACGTCAACCGCCATTCTTCAGCATGTGCAAGACACCCTGGCTGTTCCATTATCGACCAGAACAATTTCCCGTCGATTGGTTGAAGGAGGCCTGCACTCCCGGCGTCCGCTCAGAAGACTACCATTGACTCCACAGCATAGACGTGCACGCCTGGCATGGTGCCGGGCTAGAGCGACTTGGATGAGGGAATGGCGGAACGTCGTGTTCTCCGATGAGTCACGCTTCTGTTCTGTCAGTGATAGTCACCGCAGACGGGTGTGGCGTCGGCGTGGAGAAAGGTCAAATCCGGCAGTAACTGTGGAGCGCCCTACCGCTAGACAACGCGGCATCATGGTTTGGGGCGCTTTTGCGTATGATTCCACGTCACCTCTAGTGCGTATTCAAGGAACGTTAAATGCCCACCGCTACGTGCAGCATGTGCTGCGGCCGGTGGCACTCCCGTACCTTCAGGGGCTGCCCAATGCTCTGTTTCAGCAGGATAATGCCCGCCCACACACTGCTCGCATCTCCCAACAGGCTCTACGAGGTGTACAGATGCCTCCGTGGCCAGCGTACTCTCCGGATCTCTCACCAATCGAACACGTGTGGGATCTCATTGGACGCCGTTTGCAAACTCTGCCCCAGCCTCGTACGGACGACCAACTGTGGCAAATGGTTGACAGAGAATGGAGAACCATCCCTCAGGACACCATCCGCACTCTTATTGACTCTGTACCTCGACGTGTTTCTGCGTGCATCGCCGCTCGCGGTGGTCCTACATCCTACTGAGTCGATGCCGTGCGCATTGTGTAACCTGCATATCGGTTTGAAATAAACATCAATTATTCATTCGTGCCGTCTCTGTTTTTTCCCCAACTTTCATCCCTTTCGAACCACTCCTCCTTGGTGTTGCATTGTCACTGTCAGTCAGTGTATTTGATGCTGCAAGAAAGATTCTGTGTAAATACTGTAATGTCTGTATTACATGGACGTAAAGACATGTGCGATAAACACTGCAGAGAATCAGAAACTCACACAAAGAAGAAGAATCAAGCAAATTAACGTAATTCTAAGCTGTAAATAACAATCGGTGATACTTCATACACCGCAAAGAAGTTGAAAAGAGATAGAGAGCAATTTGTAGTAGACACACACAAAAAAAAGCATTCATGTAAGCCAACACTCCTCTAGAAAAATTAGATAATCCTGGAATGAGGAAGTGGATGAATATAACAGAAAGGACAAATAATAGTGTCTTTTTTTTTCAAAATATGACGGTATTTTAAATAAATCGCCTTGTTGAGTAGTAATAATGTTATTGTTTTTACGTCCAGCTAACTACTGTTACGCCGAGATGACGCAGAAGTTCACTTATGTGCCAGTAAAACTAGTGACACGCGGCCACCGAACTGAGCCAGGATCGAATCTGGCAACTTGGCCTCAGAAAACCAGCGTCTTAACCGTCTGAGCTTTTCATCCCTGGCCAGGGAGCACCAGCATATCCATGGCAATGTGGCTTTGCAAAATGCAGTTAAAGCACATCTGACAGAGGAGAAGAAAGAAGACACTGTTAGTGAAGTTTTAGGAGGTTTGATAGAAGACCGCAGTGAAGTTGCATCTAATGTGGACAGCGAGAGGGGCTTCTTTGCTTACACAAAGATATTTTCCGACCGTCGCACAACTCAGCCTGCTGATAATGTTGAAACCATGGTTAGTTTGTACTCTAGAGAAAAGTAATTCAACATGAAAATAATGTAGGCTACAGGGCAGATCACCTAACTTCATTTCGAGGTATCAGTGAATTATATATTTATTTCTACAACATTTTGTATATAAATGGTTGTTTAAGTTTTAATATCAATGATACATCACGCGAGTTCACTTTAAAAACCCTTACCACTAACTTACTTAGATTTACCCCATAGGCTACTATAAGCAACATTTCACAACAAACTTCGATCAGTAGGGCAATTTATTTAACGAAATACCTACAGAAATAGTGTCATTATTAACACCGAAATCAACAGTTTTATTTCACCAAAAAATAAGGCCCTTAATCATTGACAAGATACGAAAACGGGGGAATGTATTCTTTTGACACAAATGCCGTTTATGGTTGATTATTTTACCAAATACTAGACTCTTGAAACTGCTCCCCCTCTGGGTGGGGGCGGTAGAATAACACCCACGGTATCTCCTGCCTGTCGTAAGACGCGACTAAATGGGGCCCCAAGGGCTCTGAACTTTGGAGCGTGGGTTGGCGACCACGGGGTCCTTAGCTTAGTCCTGGCATTGCTTCCACTTAATTGTTCCAGGCTACTCACTTTCATCTATACTATCCGATATCACTTGGTCAACGCTTGTTCTTTTCCGACCCCGACGCTATTAGGTTCCCGAGGACTAGGTAGTCTTTCATTTTCATGCCCTTCGTGGCCCTCATCTTTCTTTGGCCGATACCTTCATTTTTTAAGTGTAGGATCCCATCCATTTTTCTCTCATATAGAGGATGGTTGCCTAGTTGTACTTCCTCTTAAAACAATAATCACAACCACTCCTGAAACAGCTTTTCAGTTCCTTTTGGAATAATAACACAATAAAGCACATGATTTAAAAAATATAAATGGATTTATATGAACTGAAAATTACTAAAGATCAAATTGAAAATAGAGAAAAGAAACAGATTCCAAATAACAGGTACACAAGATTATCACTAAAAATATCGCAGTGTAGGCAGTGCAGAAGAACGGGCCGAGATTTTGTGGTAAAGGAAAAAGCTGTCAACTGTTAAATGCTCAACTTATTTTTTGAAGTCTTTATTGTATAAGGTTTGATTTTGATGCTCCAGTGTGGGGGTAATCAGTAAATAAATAATTAAATGCTGAAAGACCTGAGCCCTTTATGTGCATGAATATTTGAACAAGAGCCTTTTAAACAAAGAAATTTCATACGGGCTTGAATGAAAATAAGACACTTACGTAATCATAATGTTTAAAAGGCGATTAAGTGGCACAGAAGAGTGGCATTGCGAATAAAACAAAGTATATGTTCGAAAGGATGAGTGTGGGATGAGGTAGCATTAGCAGCGATCACACGCTATGGCAAGGTACAAGGGGATACTCTGGGTTTGCAATGATCACACGCTATAGCAGGGTACCAGGGGAGAGGCTGGGTGGTCAGTGATCACACGCTATTGCAGGGTACCAGAGGAGACTCAGGGTTTGCAATGATCACACGCTACAGCAAGGTACCAGGGGAGAGCAGGGCTCGGTTTGCAGGGAATAGTGAGTGTATCATTCTACACATTTCACTGTCCATATCTTCCTGTTTTTATTACTTAATATTCTCATGAGTCAGACTTGATAATTTTGTTTGTTTGATTAGTGATAAGAGAGATGCATTTCCTCTTCACCTTCAAGATATAAGCCATTGAACAGACAAAAGAGCTCAGCCAGAATGTCTAGTATGTAACTTACTTCTTTTTCAAGTTTGTTTACTTACAGAATCATTTTTTTCTTGTTTCAGACTTCGTAAGGAGATAATATACATATTGTAAGTACCCCAAATATGTATCTTTGCTACATAGTAGTCTGTAGTTTACACAAATCTTTCAATACGAGGTCTTGAGCAATTACGCCGTTTCCTGCTAGAAGAGTATATTATGTCACAAGTAAAGTAAATGTTGACTTCTTTTTCTTATTGGCTCTCAGCTTGTTGCAAGTTCGGATAGCTAGCCACTCCGATTTCCAGGATGCCAAGATGATTCAACGTAGGTGAGAACAAGTATCTTTAGCAGGAACCTTCCTAGGTCTTGGAGGTAATAGTACCGCTTCCTTTGCAGCTTCATCCTCGAGTTCGTTTCTCGCAATCCCAATGGATTGGAAGCCACGCAAAAGTGATTCACTTAACCTGGCTAGGTCATGAATCTGCTGTACCAGTGGGTGTTGCGTTAAAAAGGTTTCAATAGACTGCAGATAACTTAACGAGTCCGTACTCACAAGGAAATGATTTCTTCCGTCACACAATGCAAACTACCGAGCTACTAAGATGGCGCAAAGCTCCGTAGTATACACGCTACGCACACAAGGAAGCGAGATCTTCATGTTCATATCATCAGAGCAACCAATATTTTCACGGACCTCTCTCTGGTCTTCACGAAGAGAGGCATAGTTCTTTGTAGACTGAGGATCGTCATGGACGATCTACGCACTCCTATCTCCTAAAGAGTGAAGACCCCCCAGTGTGTTCTTGTGGTGCCGACTTCACCGTGGCCCACATCCTCACAGAGTGCGCCGATCGCTCTGATCTAAGACAGAGCCTCGGCCTGCAGGAAACACTCGAATACATACTAGCCGATGACGCGACTACTGCTAATCTTGTCATCCGCTTTATGTGCGACAAGGTTACCGGTATGTAATTTGCAGCCCCAGGGGCTCTGAACTTTGGAGCGTGGGTTGGCGACCACGCGGCCCTTAGCTGAGTCCTGGCATTGCTTCCACTTACTCGTGCCAGGCTCCTCACTTTCATCTATTCTATCTGACCTCACTTGGTCAACTCTTGTTCTTTTCAGACCCCGACGGTATTACGTATGGAGAGCTAGGGAGTCTTTCATTTTCATGCCCTTCGTGGTCCTTGTCTTCCTTTGATCGATACCTTCATTTTTCGAAGTGTCGGACCCCTTCCATTTTTCTCTCTGATTAGTGTTATATAGAGGATGGTTGCCTAGTTGTACTTCCTCTTAAAACAATAATCACCACCACCACCACCACTATGTAATTTGTAAGTGACCGGTAGAGTTGGCCGTGCTTTCAGGGGCACGCGGCTGTGAGCTTGTATCCGGGAGATAGTGGGTTCGAACCCCACTGTCGGCAGCCCTGAAGATGATTTTCTGTGGATTCCCATTTTCACACCAGGCAAATGCTGGGGCTGTACCTTAATTAAGACCACGGCCGCTTCCTTCCAACTCCTACGCCTTTCCTGTCCCATCGTCACCATAAGACCTATCTGTGTCGGTGCGACGTAAAGCGACTAGCAAAAAAAAAAAAAAGCAAGTGTTCTGTTATTAGGGAATTCATGTTCCCTTTTGATTCGTTAGTGATTTTTCAGTTTAACACAATCATTTTGTTTTATTTTGTGCTTGGTTTCCAAATTCCTTCCTTGAATAAATAGTTTTGTTTTATTTTATATGTATTTCTGACTTAATTTGTACAGAGGGGACTATTACCTAAATGTACTTCCTCTTAAATCAAAATCTCCACCACCAGTGTAAATATTGACAAATTTTACACAATTTTGATCAATCACTATTGATCTGCATTCACACGTGCCCCAACAGTTCCGTATCTTGTCTGTTCTTCCCCTGGTCGTGGGGGCAGTATACTCCTCTGTCTGTCGTAAGATGTGACTATAAGGAACTCCAGGAACTGCTGACTTGGGAGCGTGGGTTGGCACACTTAGCTGAGTCCTGCGTTGCTTCCACTTACGTGTCAAATCCATCAAATCAATCAATACTGATCTGCATTTAGGGCAGTCGCCCAGGTGGCAATTCCCTATCTGTTGTTTTTCTAGGCTCTTCTTAAATGATTTCAATGACATTTTAAATTTATTGAACATCTCCTTCAAGTTATTCCAATCCCTAACTCCCCTTCCTATAAATGAATTCCAACTTTATCTCCATATTGTGAACTTTCCTACTTTAATAAACGCCACTCAAACTTATTCGTCTACTAATGTCATTTCACGCCATCTCTCCGCCGACAGCTCGGAACATACCACTTAAAATGTATATAGGAAAATATTGAATATTTATTTCCACCTATTCAATGCCAACATCTTGTATTGTATTGAATAGGTGGAAATAGATAGATAGATAGATAGATAGATGTCTTTAATTTTCTTCCAGATCTACAGCAATGAAGTCTTATTGATCTATTACGGGAGAAAAATTAAAATGTCCAACCTAGGCAGCATAAGCTGACATGCACATATAATAACTCTCGTAAAGTAAACACAACTAACAACAAACAAAGGAAAAAGGCAATATTAATGTAAATAATAATAATCAATGGCAATGGTGCAGTGATATCTTTTCAGATATAAAACAAAACCTCAAAAAATCTCAATATTGCTATTAAGAAAAGGGATAGAGCGAAAACAAATATAACTACTGCAACAAGGTATTCTCATCTGTTGGCAATATGGAGTAATGGAGAAAGAAACTAAAACTGGCAACATAATAAACTAAAAACTGGCAACGTATTACTGAGCCGAGTACAATGCTGTGTCCGACTGTATCTGCACTTTAGACAGAGAGTATGTCACTTCCGGCCGGGTTCACACTCAGCGCATTCTTTCTTGAGCACTGCCCTCTCTTACATCCTACTTGAGTTGCAAACCTGGCTTCGTATTACCTCCATTGTAGTGCCGGTGTGCAATTTATTCACCTTACGTTGCGTTACTGTTGAGCACTATTCAGCCTCTATTATTTCACAATATTTATTAACTTTAGAATCCAGACAACTCACCACCTTAAATGAGACCATATTCACTCACAGTTAACTAGGAACCTCAACTCATATGCAAGCCATTCCCACATATTAGCGTTATCCTTAACACCTGTTCAATTTACAATCACTCTCTTCCTCATTCACTATGCATTTTACCGCCTGCTAATTTGCCTATTTAATCACTCTTATCATTTAGTCACTCTTGACATAGTTATGCATAACATACACACACTCAGCTATTCTCATATGTACAGCACTTTACTTTCTACTGCAAATTTCCTTTTTTGCTTCTTGTCACTATGCCTTCGTCCAATTTGTTCTTTTTACCCCATATCTCTCTTAGGCTCAGACTTCTCCCTTTCGCCAGTGCACCTCTTGCTTCTTCTTCCTGTCTCCTAGCCGTATTTTCACTTGGTTTGTGCGCTCTTGTCACATCTTGAGTTTCCGCCCCCACAATCGCCCCCTGTATCTTCCTTTCTTCTCTCACATGGGACTCCGAGGTCAGCTCCTTAATTAGTGCCCTTGTCGCCCTGGTCTCCTTCCTTATCTCCTTCCTCATCTCATTTACGAATTCGCTGGTTCCTTCTTCGATCGATTTGCAAATCTCATCTGTCAAGTTCATTATTTCTTGCTGCGAGCTTAGATCCAGTGCCTTGTTTTCTTTGGTTCTTTCTTTGCCTCCATGACCATTTCCGCCCATTTTACTGTCTTTGACTTGCCTTTTTTCCACACTCTTCCCCACTACCACTTCGTCCTTCCTATTCTCTTCCATTTCTCGTAATTTCTTCGTTGTCCACATTCTGGTCCAAAGTCCATTGGTTACTACTAATTGTTGGCCCTTAATATAGGCTCTCAACCCTTGCATTTTAGCCCGGACCAAGTGCTTCTTCAGAGTGTTTATATTCTTTACCCCTTCTCTTTCCATGTCCATTTTAATCCAAATTTTTGTATTCCGTATATTATCTGCGCCTCTTAACACTATTTCCGCCATCAGGGTGGAAAACAACTTCAGTTTTATCGGCCTATCACCCCGTTTTTTACCTATCCTTTCTACATCATCAATATCCACTTCACTGAAGTTAATTCTCATCATTTTCTGGATGACTTCCACCACTTTGTAGGTTGTCAGCACTTTATCTTCTCCTTTGTCTTCCGGCACTCCATATATAAATAAGCATTTCTTCCTACGTTCTCGGCTACTGTCTCCAATTTCTGCTTTCAGCTTCACCACCTCTTCCTCCATCTCCTTTATTATTGCTTTGAGTAATATAATTTCTCCCTCGCTGGTTTCCACTTTGTTCATTGTCTCTTCTGCCTTTCCCTGTATCCAACGCCTCATATGTTCAAATTCCTTCACTTGTTCTTTCATCATATTTTTGATCTGTTCAAACGGGCATACTTTTTCCACCACTTCTTATAACCTACACGTCTTCCCAGTTCATCCCCCTGTGGGTGGGGGCTGTAGAATAATACCCACGGTAACCCCTGCCTGTCGTAGGAGGCGACTAAAAGGGGCCTCAGGGGCTCTGAACTTTGGAGCGTGGGTTGGCGACCACGGGGCCCTCAGCTGAGTCCTGGCATTGCTTCCACTTACTTGTGCCAGGCTCCTCACTTTCATCTATCCTATTCGACCTCACTTGGTCAACTCTTGTTCTTTTCCGACCCCGACGCTATTAGGTTTGCGAGGGCTAGGGAGTCTTTCATTTTCACGCCCTTCGTGGCCCTTGTCTTGCTTTGGCCGATATCTTCATTTTTCGAAGTGTCGGATCCCTTCCATTTTTCCGTCTGATTAGTGTTATATAGAGGATGGTTGCCTAGTTGTACTTCCTTTTAAAACAATAATCACCACCACCACCATCACCACCACTTCCCAGTTCATGTTGCCACTGGGGGTTGGGCCGGGGTTAACCTCTACACCTCCTATGGTTAGAAGTACCATAATCACAGCTGCCACCAGTATCATCTCGCTCATCATTCTTGTTTCCACTTTACCTCCTTTAATTTTGGCTGTTTCATTCTTCCATCTCCTCTGCCATCTTCCAATAGCTGCACGATATTGATCCACGCCTATCATCTTCCTCTTCCCTCTCGTCTTACTTTTCCACACACCGTTCACACTCCTTGCCGGCTCTCCCGGCACCTCAACTCAATACGTCTGTCACCGATCGCTGACTAGGTTAGACTGTGAGGTGGAAATAAATATTCAATATTTTCCTATATACATTTTATGACACTTTCAATATGGACGAAAAATGATTTTCATCACTTACATACCACTTAGTCGAGCATCTCGTCTTCTTCCTCCCAAGTCTTCCCAGCCTAAACTTTGCAAAGTTTTTGTAACGCTACTCTTTTGTCGGAAATCACCCAGAACAAATCGAGCTGCTTTTCTTTGGACTTTTCCCAGTTCTTGAATCAAGTAAACCTGGTGAGGGTCCCATACACTGGAACCATACTCTATTTGGGGTCTTACCAGAGACTTACATGCCCTCTCCCATACATCCTTATTATAATCCCTAAACACCCTCATAACCATGTGCAGAGATCTGTATCCTTTATTTACAATCTCATTTATGTGATTACCCCAGTGAAGATCTTTCCTTATATTAACATCTAGATACTTACAATGATCCCCAAAATGAACTTTCACCCCATTAACGCAGTAATTAAAACTGAGAGGACTTTTCCTATTTGTGAAACTCGCAACCTGACTTTTAACCCCGTTTATCACCATACCATTGCCTACTGTCCATCTCACAACATTATCCCCCTGTGGCTGGGGGCAGTAGAATAACACCCACGGTATCCCCTGCCTGTCGTAAGAGGCGACAAAAAGGGGCCCAGGGGCTCTGAAATTTGGAGCGTGGGTTGGCGACCACGAGGCCCTCAGCTGAGTCCTGGCATTGCTTCCACTTACTTGTGCCAGGCTCCTCACTTTCATCTATCCTATCCGACCTCCCTTGGTCAACTCTTGTTCTTTTCCGACCCCGACGCTATTAGGTTTGCGAGGGCTAGGGAGTCTTTCATTTTCACGCCCTTCGTGGCCCTTGTCTTCCTTTGGCCGATATCTTCATTTTTCGAAGTGTCGGACCCCTTCCATATTTTCCCTCTGATTAGTGTTATATAGAGGATGGTTGCCTAGTTGTACTTCCTCTTAAAACAATAATCACCACCACCACCTCTCACAACATTATCGAGGTCATTTTGCAGTTGCTCACAATCTTGTAACTTATTTGTTACTCGATGCAGAATAACATCATCCGCAAAAAGTCTTACCTCTGATTCCACTCCTTTAATCATATCATTTATATACATAAGAAAACATAAAGGTCCAATAATACTGCCTTGAGGAATTCCCCTCTTAATTATTATAGAGTCGGATAAAGCTTCATCTACTCTAATTTTCTGAGATCTATTTTTAGAAATATAGCGACCCATTCAGTCACTCTTTTATCTAGTCCAATTGCACTCTTTTTTGCCAGTAGTCTCCCATGATTCACCCTATCAAATGCTTTAGGCAGGTCAATCGCGATACAGTCCATTTGACCTCCAGAATCCAAAATATCTGCTATATCTTGCTGAAATCCTACAAGTTGAGCCTTTAAGTACCTATACATACCCTTCCATTTTTCACTAAAATTTGTATGACTGCCAATTTTGCTTGCCATCATATTATCCTTAGCTGCCTTCTTTGCTAGATTTAATTTCCTTAGTAAGTTCCTTTCCTAAAATCGAACTGCCTTCTATGGAACCAGTTATTAATTTGGCAAACATGTCTAATATAATCAGAAAGAATGCCTTCCCAAAGCTTACATGCAATGCATGTCAACCATACTGGCCTGTAATTTACACTTTATATTCAGGGGCTACTATAGCAACTTTCCATTCATTTCGTATAGCTCCTTCAACCAAACAATAATCAGTTAAGTATTTTAGATATTTTACTATATCCCAACCCATTGTCTTAGCACATCCCCTACAAATCTTATAAATTCCAGCCACTTTTCTAGTTTTCAACTTTTGTATTTTATTGTAAATACCGTTGTTATCATATGTAAATTTTGATACTTCTTTTGCATTCGTCACCTCCTCTATCTGGACATTATCTTGAAACGAATAATCTTTACATACTACTGACTGAATACTTCTGCCTTTTGAAGATCCTCACATACACACTCTCCTTGTTCATTAATGATTCCTGGAATGTCCATCTTGGAACCTGTTTCTGCCTTTAAGTACCTATACATATCCTACCATTTTTCAAAAAATTTGTATGACTGCCAATTTTGCTTGCCATCATATTATCCTTAGCTGCCTTCTTTGCTAGATTTAATTTCCTTAGTATTTATTCTACACCCACAGACATTTCTAACTCTATTTCTTTCCAATCTGCACCTCCTTCTTAGTCTCTTTATTTCTCTGTTATAATAAGGTGGGTCTTTACCCTTCCTTACCACCTTTAAAGGTACAAACCTGTTTTCATTTTCCTCAACAATTCCTTTGAACCCATCCCAGAGTCTGTTTACATCCTTATTTACCGTTTTCCACCGATCATAATTACTTTTTAAAAACTGCCTCATGCCTGCTTTATCAGCCATATGGTACTGCCTAATAGTCCTAGTTTTAAAACCTTCCTTTCTATCACATTTATTTTTTAACTACAAGAAAAACAGCTTCGTGATCACTAATACCATCTTTTACTTCGGTTTCTCTATAGAGCTCATCTGGTTTTATCAGCACCACGCCCAGGATATTTTTCCCTCTAGTTGATTCCGTCACTTTCTAAATCAGCTGTTCTTCTCATATTAGCTTATTTGTCATTTGTCGGTCATGCCGCCTGTCATTCGCATTTCCTTCCCAATTGACGTTTGGTAAATTCAGATCTCCCGCTACAATCACATTCCTTTCCATGTCATTTCCCACATAGCTGATTATCTTATCAAATATTTCTGAATCCGTGTCACCGCTACCCTTTCCCGGTCAGTACACTCCAAAGATATAAAGTTGCCTATTATCTTTAGAAATGAGTCTTACACCTAGAATTTCATGTTTCTCATTTAACTTTTTCGTAGCTTACAAATTCTTCTTTCACCAGAATGAATACTCCCCCTTCCATCATTCCTATCCTATCTCTACCATACACACTCCTGTTCCGTGAGAAAATGTTTGCATCCATTATATCGTTTCTCAGCCATGATTCAACTCCTATTACAATATCTGGTAAGTGTATATCTATTAAATTACTTAATTCTATTCCTTTCTTTACAATACTTCTACAGTTCAACACTAACATTTTTATGTCATCCCTACTTGACTTCCAGATGCCTGTACCCTTATCACCGCTCACTAGACAACCCCGTTTCCCTGAATATACCTCCCTATTACATTTCAAAACAAATTTTCTAACTTATACGTACCACTGCGGTTTAAGTGAAGGCCATCTGAACGCAGGCAGATCCCTATCTCCTATCCACCCATCTGGATCTAGAAATTTTACTCCCAGTTTCCCATATACCCACTCCATAGTCTCATTTAAATCACCCATCACCCTCTAGTCAGTATCCCTACTATACAGTATTCCACTGATAACAATCTCCGCTTTCTTAAACTTCACCCGTGCTGCATTTACCATATGCCACACATCCCCAACTATGTTGGTATTTACGTTGTTGGTACCAACGTGAAACATTACCATCTTCTCCTTCCCCTCCTCCTTCTGTTCTACTTTTCTCAGCATCTGCCTCAACCTAATTCCTGGATAACACTCTACCCTGGTACCCTTTCCTTCACACACTTTCCCCACGTGTCTAACGATGGAATCCCCCATGACCAGAGCCTCAACCCTACCCAACTCCTTTGATCCCCTCCCCTCCTGGCCAGCCCTGACAGGCTCCTCGCTTTCATTTCTCCAATTCGTCACCCTTGGACAAATATTTCTTTTATCTGATCGCAACGCGCTTAAAACATTCAAGGACCAGGGAGTCTTTCATTTTCACACCTTTTGTATCCTTGTCTTAATTTTTTGAAGTGCCGGACTCCTTCCATTTTCTCTTGGATTAATGTGATATACACGTTGGTTTCGTAAATCATCACCACCTTCCCATTCTACAGGAAACAGGCAAATAAAGAAAATTACAGTTACATGAGTTATTTTACAGGTATTTTATTAAGGCTGCCTACTCCCACAACAAACTGCATATCATAGCACAAGAGAAACAATTCAGTTTAAGACATAATAAC
The DNA here is from genome assembly GCF_040414725.1 of Anabrus simplex. Classification (NCBI taxonomy): domain Eukaryota; kingdom Metazoa; phylum Arthropoda; class Insecta; order Orthoptera; family Tettigoniidae; genus Anabrus; species Anabrus simplex. The sequence continues at coordinate 82,836,643 of NC_090276.1, read as the reverse complement.
AAAATGAAAGTGACTATCACCATGACGCTAGACACCCCTTTGGAGCGAGACGTCCGCTCTGACTGAGAGCCTCTCTAGGGGGAGCTTTTGTGCTTGTGTCTGTGCTCTTTATTCTTCATTACTATTTCTACCCTTCTGTTCTCAATTCTCTTCCTCTCTGCCTCGGGTAGAATAGGTTAGTACGGAAGTTTTTCCTCCTCCAATCACAAGTTCCGGGTCGTGGCGAGATGATGCATGGCTGCTGGGAGAGTTGTTGTTAGCCTTGCCTTTGGCACTACTCATGGGCTCTGCCGAAAGTCGACCTCATATTTCCTGAGTACTAGTGGGACCTAAAACAGATCCTCTCTCTTCTTTATGTAACTCTTTTCTTCAAAGGGGTGGCACCCTTCAAAACACGGCGTCCAAGATTGCTAAGAAATGTGAGCGGTATACTCCAGTTCCAGTAGATTATATATGCGACGAACGTTTTCCTCGATTCCTGGTTCCTTCCACTGTCGATGGTAAAAGTTTTCTCGACGACTGTCCTTTTATGATCGGTAATGGTATTGGAGAAATTGTTGCTGGTGAAGACGACGAGATGCTCGCCGTACTGCGGGACTGTGGGATTGAGGCTAGATTGTTGCAATTAATCAGGGACATTTTTCTTATTAATTGCGTTGCAATGAGTATTGTTGGTAGAATGATTTCTTGATTCAGGTGTTAGATAAGGCTCTTATCTTTCACATTTTTACATGGATCATCCGGTGGTTTGGTTGGACCGGAACGGGCCAGAACGCCGTTCTGGAAAACGTTTTTCCGCTTTAGAATGGCGTAACATTGTTACATTCAGTAAGAATATCTTATAATCTATACAAAGCGCTGAAACGTCCTGGGTGTACTCTAGCGGACTAATATCGAACCTTATGGTTTAGGTCGCTTTTACGCTCCTGGACGGTTTTCTTGTTCTCTAAGGTTGGCTACACTGCTGTTGGATTCGGAGAGCGGGAAGTGAGCACAACAACTTTCTTCCACTTGTTATGTTTGTGTGAATCCAAGTTTTATTTTATGTTTTGCTCAATGTGTTGCTGTGAAGCAGATATTATAGTATCTCTCTGCAGTTAATGAACATCAATAGCCCCGTAGTACCTTCCAAGCTTTCCAGTGGCTGTGAAAGTGAGTTGTGAGTGTGACTATGAGTTTACTGAAGTGGCTGAGTTCAAAAAAACGTGCTGGGGATGAAGAATACTAAAAAGGTGTGTGATGGCTCAAGTAAAAACGAAACTGAATGGAGTTCCGAGAACATTAGTTTCATTAAAGACGTGAGTATAAAGACAGAGCCTGGGTTAAAATGTTGCAGAAACGTGTGGTGCAGATTCAAGGGAGAATCTAGGTTATGGTTCTACACCTTCTACCATCGACTGTGAAATTCAAGGACCCACCTACCGAAAACAAGATTTTCGAGACTGTTGGAACGAGTCTCAGTACCGTTATTTTTTGTCGGATAACAAGTGGTTATTTGTAGAAAATAAAAATTTAGGCTGCAATATATCTAAAGAGGGGTGGGGGCGGTAGAATAACACCCACGGTATCCCCTTCCTGTCGTAAGAGGCGACTAAAATGGGCCCCAGGGGCTCTGAACTTTCGAGCGTGGGTTGGTGACCACGGGGCCCTTAGCTGAGTCGTGGCATTGCTTCCGCTTACTTGTGTCAGGTTCCTCACTTTCATATATCCTATCCGACCTCTCTTGGTCAACTCTTGTTCTTTTCCGACCCCGACGCTATTACGTTTGCGAGGGCTAGGGAGTCTTTCATTTTCACGCCCTTCGTGGCCCTTGTCTTCCTTTGCCCGATAACTTTATTTTTCGAAGTGTCGGACCCCTTCCATTTTTTCTCTCGGATTAGTGTTATATAGAGAATGTTTGCCTAGTTGTACTTCCTCTTAAAACAATAATCACCACCACCACCTTCTAAACGGGCAGGACTTAAGCTAATGAAAGTATGGGCAGAATGCAAGGTTCATCCCAACGGAAATAATATTAATCAACAACAAACAAGCCTTCGAAAAAAAAACACATTTGAGCACAAAACTTCAGAATCTCACAAAAAAGCTATTTTACAAAAATCAGAGTCTAATAAAAAGATATTTGAAAGTTGCTTGGACACTATGAACGTCAAACACGTAGAAACTACCGTTCGAGTATTTCGAACAGCATACTCAATTGCGAAAAGAAATAGACCCTTCGTAGACCTACAGGCTTATGTTGAACTTCAACAATTAAATGGTTTAGATATGGGACGAGTTCTTCATACAAATTTTAGTTGTGCTAATATTATTGAACACATTTCACAGGAAATGAGAAAAAAATAGCAAAATCTATAACATAAATTCAGAGGAGAGTCAGTATTATGATTGACGGATCAACAACAGTTAGCGTAACATCGGTTTTAGTATTATGTTTGTGATGTGCTCTTTCAGACAATTCTGAAGTGGTTTCCTTTTCTTGGGACTTGATAGAACTTGAATCAACCACAGCAGATGTTATTACTCGAGAGATATTTAAGAATCTTTCTTCATATGGGATGAATGAAAACTTTCTGGCAGAACATTTAGTTGGTCTAGCATGTGATGAGGCCTCTGTAATGTTAGGTAGAAAAAAATGGAGTTGGGGCACAGTTTTTAAAGTTATTTCCAGATATAGTAGTCTAGCACTGTTTAAACCATCGCTTAGAATTGGTCGTTTCTGATACAAGAAATGAAGTTACAGGTGTTAACCATTTCCATTCTTTCTTTGACAAATTGTATTCTTTATACAGCATGTCTCCCAAAAACGGAACTCAACATTTGTGCTGCTTCACTGGAACAAAGAGTTAAGAAGATTGGGAAAATATTTACAATAAGATGGGTAACATCAAGCCAGAGAACTGTAAAAGATGCCTGGGAAAACTCTAGTGCACTAGTAAAACATTTTAGTGAGGCCAGAAATGATCAACAGAGAGACTCCAAAGAAAGGGGAAAGTTCCAAGGTCTAGAAAATATGTAAACATGTGTAGAATTTCTAGAAAATACTGCAATTATGTATCTTGTTGAGTTAGCTGATTCGTCATTAGAGTTCCAGAAAACCGGGAAAGTTGGCTGTGCGGTTAAAGGCGCGTGGCTGTGAGCTTGCATCCAGGAGATAGTGGGTTCGAATCCCACTGTCAGCAGCCCTGAAGATGGTTTTCCGTTGTTTCCCATTTTCACACCAGGCAAATGCTGGGGCTGTACCTTAATTAAGGCCACGGCCGCTTTCTTCCAACTCCCAGGCCTTTTCTATCACATCGTCGCCATAAGACCTATCTGTGTTGGTGCGACGTAAAGCCACTAGCAAAAAAAAAAAAAAAAAAAAGAATTACAGAAAAGAGAGACAAGTCTAACAGAGGCTCAAAATGCAATCAAGTGCACTATAAAAGTGTTTAAATCTATGTGTAACTCAGCTTCACAGAACAGTTCTTAAAGCAGCAGGAAACAAAATGTTTAGAAACATAGGATTACATGATTCTAAAAATATTGAAAAAATTTACAGAAAACAGTTTTTCAGAAGTCTTGTGAACGATTTAAATAACAGGCTTATGGAAAATGTGTCCACATCTTGGTTCCAGCTCTAGTCAGCAGAGACATGAGAGAATGACAAAAGTTATCAGTTATTCAAAGGTACTATACAAAAATAATTGACCCTCCACTTCTACTTTGGATATCTGCTATGGTGATGAGAGTGTTGGCAACCTTTGCGACTTTTTCCACATGTCAGACAAGAGGAGGTACAGTAATGCTTTTAGAAAGTATGTCGAGACCAAGGAAATTCCAGTGAAGCTGATGCCTTTAATCAAGACTGTACAAACCATTGCCATCTCTTCAGCAGAAGCTGAAAGAGTTTTCGGTACCATGAATGAGATCCACACCGAAAAGAGAAATAGGCTGCTGGTTGCAAGATCAAGCGGACTTATTTTCATAAGCAGCGGTGGACCTCCTGTGCATATATTTAACCCACAACCATATGTCAAGTCATGTCTACGAAAGGGGAGACGTTCAGCTGATGAAACAACTTGTCGGAAACATGAGGGCGCTGATTTTGACACCCAATACGAGTCCATTTCGAAATTGCTGAATTAATAATGTGAGTTCTTGTAAATATTATGTTCCAACTAAATTACTGGTTATATCTGTTTGTTACAATGCAAGGAGGAGTATGAAGAGGGGTGAGGAGGAAAGGAATTAGTGTTTTGGATATAATGGTTAAGTGTGTAATGACGGTAAGTGTTCTATTAGGTAGATTTGGTGGCGTAGAGGAGAAAAGAGTGTTGGTATTAAGTAAGCATAATTGATTTGCCTTGTGTCTTGTATATACAAACCAATAATGTCCTTGATTGATAGTGTGTTGGTATGGTAAGAGAGAAGTTCAGAATGAGATGGATTTGATGGTATATGGCAGAAGTGATGTTTTTTGCATTTGACGGTCAAGGGTGTTTTGGAGGTGTGATTAGGGTGAGGGAGGTGTGAAGGAGATGGAGTAGATGGTACATGGTGGTAGCTGTTTGTGAACTTTTTCTAGTGTGGGGGTTGATCTGAGTAATTTTATTTAGTTGAAGAATTGGAAATGTTGGCTTGTTTCCTTATTTTGTAACTGCGTAGGGAGTTGGAGCTCTAAGTAGTCCAGTGCATGTGTGGTAAAGTAGGACAGATCAACAGATTGTGAAGACATTAAGGAATTTGTGCACTCAGGGGGAAACGTGATCTTGCCCGGGTTCGCTAGGAATGGCAATGTGTTGCTAAACTAGCTTACCCAGGCAGAGTAAATCTGGGACAAGGTATACGTTACATAACCTTAGCGGGTGCGTAACTATTACAAGTTAGCTGGTCAGCTCCGGCCTCCAAACAGCGATTTGCACTGCTGGGTGGAGCGACGTCAATTATCCTTTTAGATCATAATTTCCCATAGTCTCGTGAAACTCTTCGCGAGTCCTGGCAATCACTATTTGTCTGGTCAGCACGCGGTCCCATCCTGTTACTGTGAGCAGCCTTGCGGTGTCAGGTCTCACTGCGTGAGGGGACCAGTTTGTCCAGTAGAGGGCCAACGGCTCACGCCATTAGATGTACCCGTTAATCTAGTCAACAGCCGGAGAACACACAGTTCGAAAAAAAGACGCCTAAGTAACCTAATCAAGGATGTGGCATGCATAGGAAAATAACTGATGTTGTGGCATGTAATAAAGAAAATACAGAGTAAAATTCACGTATGGCATGGTTTATTAACATAAAAAGTCTCAAATTGTCATCCTTTACTAACTATGGTTGTGGAAATGATCACTAACAAAAACTGAAATGCTGCTCTTGACGTACAAACAAATAAGTCAAATGGGGTGGTACATGAATCATCGCCCTAAAAAATCAAAGTTACAAATTGTTTTCGATATTTTTTTACTATCGTGAACAGTTTCATTTAACTAACTGAAAGATCTGGGTTCTGATAATCCAACCTGAAATATTTGAAAAGAAAAATTAAATTTTGTACAATAATTATATCAAATTCTCAGTTATTTACCCAAATTTTAAATTTGTTACATAATTTGATAGTTACAAGTAACTATTCTCATTTTGGTTCCGTATTGAAGTTGACGTAAATCACCAATATTATTATAATATTTATAGATTCACCTGTTCAGTACAATACAACATAATCCACTATTTCATGTGGTTAAAATTTATACATAATACATTAAAGTCATAGGTACATGTTTCACCCTTTTTTACCGTTATAATACTAGAAGTAGAAAGGTCAGTCAAACTAGCGTTGCTGGAACAGCTCGGCGTACTTAACACGCACTGTACGAGAAAAAACTCGATCATTTCTTCCAACAAATGTTTCAACAGGGTTATTAACACCCACTTGACCGTCTTTTGGATCCAATTGAACACCGTACTAACATAATTAAATATATATATTGAACGAATCAACGACTTCCCGCAATTACGGGTTGCCACAATGGACCAAGTAAAGCTTATCAGGATACAGAATGTTTTTATCACATAGAAATATAGCGATGATACGGATTTTTTAGGTTATGGAGGTTCGAACAGGTGAGATTTTAGGATGTGTACAGATCCACGTATGGTGGTGGTAATTTTTCTTTCGATGCTGTTCATAGTCAGGTCAAACTTCTTCTCGAATTCTACGAACAAGGCAGGTATTGTGCCACGAGCACCAATCATTAGGCCGATAATCTCTACTTCATTCAGCTGGTATTTATTTTTGTAGAACGGAATGGTGGGCGTGTAAATGTTCTGCTTTTCAAGATGAACTTCAGTAGACTGGCCGCCATGGTGCTCGAATCTGATGGTCGGATCGATAATGAAGCCTTTCTTGTCGTTATCTTTAAAGGCAAGTATGTCAATTCGTCTTGTACTCCCTGTCTTAGACAAACCGTGGACTTCTTCATATACACGGAAGTTTTTGCTACGGAGTTCTTTTGCAATCAATGACCTTATCTTGTGGTGACGTGAGTTTCTGAGTACTCGCCGTAGGGGCAAGAACCCATCTGCGACAGAGGTTTCCGTCTTGAGTTCTGCCCGGGATAGTTCGTACTGCAGAAAAATTTGATGTCATCTTGATTGCCTCTCGCCATTCACTACAAGAAAGTCCCTGGTGATGCCTAATCGAAATATTGGCCGGAGTGTATTCTTTATACAACTCTACACCGATCCCCTTCTGAGGCAAAGAACACCAAGTTGCCATTTCACGACTTCTTAGTTCTTGGCGGATTTTTCTTGGATTTGGAAGGTCACCGCCTTTATTGGAGAATCTGTTTATATCTGTAGTGTTGAGGGCCTGTAGACAATGCGTCGTTTCGGACATCAGATCACGCATCTCTAAAACGTAGCTATTGCTGGCTCGGCGAAGAGCGTTGCATGCGCTTATTTGTTGCAGATGTACTTTCCAGCTTGCTTTGAAAAGTCCGAGGCCTTTGAATCTTAAATCAGAATACAGAACACTATCGGGTGTATCCATTTTGTCGGCGGTTTTCAGGAAGCTAAGCGGTACTTGTCTAATTTCAGCGGTCTGAAAAGCATACACAAGAGTTGGGCTGACTGCTTTGTTCAAAACAATGAACTTTTGATCTGCCTTTAACAAAGGTGAGGCTGTAAGCGCATCTAACTGTTTGTGCAAGGTTTTTAAAGAAGTGTTCGCATCAAAGGTGAGTGTTTCGTTAAAAGTGACGCCAAGATATCGAAATTCTTCTCTTTCTTTAATTATACTGATCCTAAAATTGTCGTGAATATCGAGCACTCCGTCCACGAGTTTCCCCTTTTCAATACATATGCCCACACATTTGTTGGCATTTATCTGTAGACCGATTTCCTGGAACAACGTGATGATGCGTGTCAACTCAAGAGCTGCTTCTTTATTTTTACCAACGATGACTGTGTCATCGGCGAAACCAATAATACTAAGAGGGGGCAATTCTGCAGAAACTGATTTGCCATATGCTTGTAATAGGTTTTCTTCTGTTATCTCATCAAAAATGAAATCTGTGGCCAGGTTACACAATGCTGGCGATAATGGTGATCCCTGCATAAGTCCTCTCAACAAGCGATTTGGCTTCGTTTTACCCTTAGTGGTTTCGATCTGTGTTGTATTGTCAGTCTGTCGATTGAGGATTAGTCCCTTCAGTTTAGATGGAAGTGGCTCGGCAGCTAGTGTTAGATTTAGATGCTGATGTCCGATGTCGTCGAAGGCTTTTGATATGTCTAAAAAAATCACGGTAACATCTTGCTTATCTGTCTTTGCTGCCTTGAGGAGTCCTCTGAGAATAGAAGTATTTATAAGGCATCCTGGCTGGTCGTTAAAGCCTCTTTGGTGTTCACTGAAAGTTACAAAGGAGCGCAAATGCTGATCTAATACCCTTTCAATAACACGTCTAATTACCGAACAGATCGGGGGGTGGGGGGGATTCAGAGAACGAGCAACCCGCCAAAACTCGTGATCTGATTCGTTTTCAGTGAGGGTACGGCAGAATTCCTCCCATCTTTCAACCTTAAGGTCAAGTAATCTCTTGCGGACTTCTTGAGCGAGTTCGCGGTATTCCGCTCTGTCTGCTGGGTCCCGAAATCTTTGCCATCTTTTACGGTATGCATTTTTATTTTGATTAAATCATTAATAATTCCAGGTGTGGAGTCTCCTTGGCTGTCCGCGCAACCTCCCGCATTATTATTGTTACGGAGGATTTCCGTGGTAGGTAGAGGTGAAAGAAGGTGCGGGTGTGAATAGGTCTCCAGCTACGAAAGCAAAATTAATTTAAAATTTAACAAGGTTATATTTTCTTTTCAAAAACAAGGAAATAACAAGCATGGCAGGTACAAAGTAGCAAATCAAAAAGGGTAGTTACAATATTTACAGGAATTGGGCTTCGCGCCCTGATTTTACACTGCTTGGGCAATCAGCTCAATTTTACCCCAAACACGAGTTTTAACAGAGGGGCAGAAAACCCCATTCATACCTAGGAGCCCTTGCTCCAAATTACACAGAAAAGCCTCCACGAGGCATACAACACCTTTTTTTTTTTCCAAAAGAGCCACTCGTTCTCAAAATTTAAGCCTCTCCCAGGCCACACCAAACTCCACCTTCAAGTTGTCCTCACTGGACATAGACACAGGGGTAAAATACCCAACCTACTGAGGTCTATTGAATAAAAATGGGCGATTACATGACCTCTAAAATAACAATTTGAGAGGAGGCGATCTTGCACTCCTAATACACTTGTTTTTAAAAACCTAATCTGGCTCTAGGCCACTAATGCAAGGGCTAATCCCATACTACCGAGGTGACTTTAGAAAGAGCAATTTGTTTTACATTAACGAAGAATAGGTTGAGAAAATAAGTTCACCTCAAGACAATGTGAGTGGGTGCTCGAGAGGGTTAGCACTCTCTATCCCAATATGCAGCTTAAAAGAGAATAGAAGAAAAGATCGTTACATTTTAGGAAAAGGTTACATGGAGGAACGCTTCGCACCCGCCCCGAGAGTTAAACTGCTGAGCTAGCAAAGAAAGAATTTATTAATCGGCCATTACCTTATTGATGACCGCTGCCGAGGAAAGAGGCGCTTCCCGCCTCCTGCTATGTACTTTCTACACTGAAAGATGGAACAGAAGTGGCCCGGAGACCCTAAAATCAGCAGTTTATATCCTCTCGCGGAAGGTTCTAGGCGTTAGGGGAATGAAAACACCCTCCCACAAACTTTTTATTGGCTCGGGTACAGAAACATATTCAAGTTGGGGGAAGATACATCGGATTGGTCGGAAATAACTCAAAGAAATTCAGGATTGGTTAAATGCAAAACAAGGGGAAAGAGAGGGGTATACAGCCAACTTAACCAATAACTAAAAAAAAAATTTAGCAAAGACAAACATTTGAAATAAAAATTTCTCCAACAAAATAGTTCTTTGACTCCGCACTAGGTTGCACTATTGTTGATCTTCAGTAGTGTCCTCTAGAAGAGAAAGTTCACACTTCTTACTTCAAGTGAAACAAAACCACATAAAAAATGACACAGTTCAAAAACTCAAAATTTTCCACGTGGTGACATCTTCTGAGAAAGTAGAGAATTAATAGCGTAGATAAAGTTCAGACTTCCTCCAGCAGAGGAGTTTCAACTGGCGCACATTTTAAATTAGCGGAGTGGAGGTGTACCGCCCGGTACAGACCTCCCCCCCCAAAAGTTCCTCCCGGGGTGACACATGAAATTGTTTCAAAACAAGGTCCAAGTTTTGATGTAGATATGGAGATTAATTACCAAAAAAAAAAATTTATAAGATTTTCTTAATTTGGTTTGATTTAGTTTCAAAATTTTGTTGTTGCAGATGAAGAATAGTTTTTAATTTTGTAGAAGTAGAATTCTGAGGATAAACTTTTAATACTTAAAAGTGATGAAAAATTTTGCAATGTCCACCAAATATTGCTGTTGAATTCCCGAGTGAAGTCATTGCTTATCGTAACTGTCCATGTAGTTGAGGTTGATAAAGTTGGATGGCCAGACCGGCCGTTGCAGCTTGCGTCCAAAGGAGGCCGCTCGGACCCCTCAAGTACCCTGAGATACCGCTCGCCCGCACTATGAGGGGAGCAGTGGTGTTGAAACACGCCGCGCCCGCGGTGAAGGAATACAGGCTGCGGGCAAGTAGCAGGTCGTGCGCCGCACATCAGCCTTGGCCGGGAGAAGAGCTCCGGCTCGCCGTGCACATGTCGTCCTCGCTGGGGCCGAGGGGGCCCGTCCTCGAACCCAGTCGCGGCACAGCGCCGCGCGGCTGCGGGGGCACTGAAACATTTAAGCTAGGCGGCAGAATTGTGTTGGACCATCATGTTTCTTTTGAGGGCACAGGCATGTATAGAGATTGAGGGGCCAGCGGCGTGCAGATATCCATGGCATTTCATCTAAGCCAGCCACTGTGTGTAGTGGAGCAGGAGACGGGAGCGCGGTAATGGCCGTGGCAAGGACAGGATGGCAGTTTAACAACTCGGGGGAGGTTTCACAGAAATGCTTACATATAAAATAAAATAGAAGGAGCAGAATGCCTTAAGAGTGGAACTCAAAAAAAAATATAACCTTCATATTTCTATCAAATTATATGAAGCAAGATGACACAAAATTTACACCGGTTTCACCTGGGACAGGTGAACCCTAAATATCCTCTCGGTGGCTGGATTGCTTACTAACAATGTAACCGGCGTAAGAAAATCGAGAATGATGCATGGCCCATGAAATCTGGGGGCAAGCTTGCCCGCTGGAACAAAATTCTTGACCATCACCTGGTCACCTACCTTCAAAGTGGTGGGTCTCCGTCCACGATCATACTTTTCCCTAACCTTTTCATGAGATACCTTAAGATTGGCTTTAGCCTTCTTCCAAAGATCTTTAATATTATCCGGATCTATTGTCTCGGGTAGAATGTCACTCAGAGACCAAAGGTTAGAGAGCGGCGTGTTGGGAACAAACTTGAACATCAAGGAAGCTGGAGTGAACTTATGAGATTCATGAACCGCCGAATTCAAAGCAAAAGCTAACCAATGCAGGGACGTGTCCCACCTGGAATGATCTTCATGATGATAGGCAATAAGTGCGGACCTGAGATTACGATTAACCCGTTCAGCCAGAGATGGTTGAGGGTAATAAGCAGAAGTAGTTACATGAGAGATGGATAAGTCAAAACAGAATTTACGAAATAAGTTAGATGTAAAAGCCTTAGCATTATCAGATACAATAAATTGGCACGGACCAAAAGAAGCAAAAATAGAATTTAAGCAAGTAATGGTAGACTGAGCGGTAGCCAGCTTAGTCGGAAATAACCAAGAAAATCTGGTAAAACCATCTACACACACAAGGATGAACTTGTTGGCATTACCCTTTGACTGGGGGAATGGTCCTACATAATCAATATACAGGCGTTCCATGGGGCGCGACGCTTGCTGAGAAGACAAGAGGCCTACCTTGGTGGACATGGTCGGTTTACTAAGCAAACAGGATTTACAAGCCTTTACTAGTTCACGGATTTCACCGTCCGTACCTTTCCAGATGAACATTTCACGAATCTTTTCACGAGTTTTAAAGATACCAAGATGCCCTCCTAATGGGGTCTCATGATAATACTTGAAGATCATAGGTACAAGAACCGCTGGAACAACAACTTTCATCATCTTGTCATGCCTCGAAGGGCAACATAAAACACCATTCCTCAGAACATAAGGGACGACATGTTCCCCAGAAGAAAGGGTTTCCATTATCGGAGCCAGCGTCGGATCTTCATGTTGGTATTTCTCGATATCCCTAAAGAGCATGGGAGCAACAGTTAAGATGGCATTAACATCAAATAGTGTGGACTCGGGAGGTGATGAACAGTCGACCGGTTCATGGTTCTCAACGTCGTTTGAAAACATACGACTGAGTCCATCAGCAACAACATTTTCGGTACCTCTGATATGTCTAACATCAAACTGGAAGGCAGAAATACGGATGGCCCAACGGGCTATACGACCAGTACGACGCGGCCTACCTAAGACCCAGCTTAAGGCTTGATTATCTGTCTCCAGGTCGAATTTGACATGTTCCAGATAGAGACGGAACTTCTCTAAGGCGAATAAGACTGCCAAACCTTCGAGCTCATAGATGGAATACTTGGCTTCTTGAGCCGACAATGTCCTAGACGCATAGGCGATGGGGCGCCTCCCGAGTTCAGTCTCTTGAAGAAGGACTGCAGCTACCGCTGACGACGATGCGTCGGTTTGGACAATGAATTTCTTCGAGAAATCAGGCATAGCAAGTACAGGGGCATTACAAAGAGCTAATTTAAGGTCTTCAAAAGCGGCTTGTTGAGAAGGTCCCCACTCGAATTTGATGCCTTTCCTACGAAGAAGGTTTAAGGGCGCCGCTCTATTAGCGAAGTTAGGAATAAACTTCCTGACGAAATTCACCATACCAATGAACCTGGCGATACCTTTAATGTCCTTGGGAGGTTTAAAATCACGGATGGCCTGTGTTCTAGAATGATCGACTGCTACACCATCCGGTGACACAATATGCCCTAGGAAAGACATAGAGGGCTTAGCAAAGGCAACCTTGGACAACTTAACAGTTAACCCAGCCTTACGAAGGCGATCGAGAACTTCTCGCAGATGATCTAGATGTTCTTCGAAAGTCTCTGAAAATACGACGACATCGTCCAAGTAGTGATATAAGTACTCAAATTTGATGTCAGAGAAGACCCTATCTAGTAGCCTAGTGAGTACAGCTGCTCCCGTGGGGAGCCCGAAAGGCACGCGGTTGTATTCGTATAAATTCCAGTCCGTGGCAAACGCAGTAAGATGTTTAGACTCTTCGGCAAGGGGAATTTGATTATAGGCCTGATTCAAGTCCAAGATAGTAAAGAACTTGTCCTTACGAAACCATGAAAAACAAGAATGAAGGTCAGGAAGGGGCACAGATTGTAACACCACCTTCCGATTGAGAGCCCTCTAATCAATGACAGGCCTGAAGCCCCCTTGGGGTTTCGGGACTAAAAAAATAGGCGAAGAATACGCTGACTTAGAGGGCCTAATAATACCGTCCTTCAACATCTGATCGATGATTTCTTTTAGAGCCTTCATTTTAGGTGGAGATAGCCTATAAGGTGGAAAACGGACAGGAATCGAATCCGTGACCTCAATTTTGTATTCAATAAGGTCAGTAACACCAAGAGTGTCAGAGAACACCTCGGGAAACGACTGACACAATTTGCGAATACTATCAGCCTGCTCCTCAGGTAGATGTCTAAGGTCTAACAACATCTCATCCTGGGTAGGCGAAATAGAAGAACATGATGCAGAATTACACTTTAATAGAGGGATATTACAATTAGAGGCAAATTTGAAAGTGCAAGACCTACTCTGAAGATCGAGCACAAGACCAGTGTGAGAAATAAAGTCCGCTCCCAATATAATGGGGCAAGACAAATGCTTGGCCACAAAAAATTGAACTTTCCATGTGAATTGAAAAATACGAATTTTGACATATAAGGAACCGAGAATTTCTAATGGAGAGGAATTAGCCGAAACATATTGGATCGCCGACAAACAATAGTTAGGAAGCTTACAAACAGATTTCAATTTTGAATACCAATCAGCCGAAATAATAGAACAAACACTACCTGAATCTAAGAGAGCTGTTATAGGCTCGTTATTTAACTCAATTTTGAGAAAGGGGACCGGTGCGGGGGAATCCGCCGCAATTCTAAGACACTCTTTGGGACCTTCAAAAGATGAATTTGAAAATTGCTCGTTCCCTGAATTTACAACCTGTTTACCCGGGGCTGAGTCTCGGGAAGATGGATTAATCGACTCAGCCGAGGCCACTAGTCACTTTTTATTATTGGCATAGTTGGAATTTGCACCAGAAGTTGAGCAGGAGGGGGTGCTATTCGAATTGGGACAATTCTTGGCGATATGTGAGAAAGCCCCACATTTAAAACAGCCTTGTGATGACCCGGCTCCATTCCTTGTCCCACTTGACTTGATCAGTAGACACTTGTTGCGCAGATGGTCAGGCGACCCGCAAGCATAACATTTACGGGGATTGACTGGTCGGCGAGGTGGAGGCCGAGTATTACTAAAGGAAGGCGGGGGTTCTTTCGCGACACGCAAAGAATCGGCGTATCTAACTCCTTCCGCTGAGACGGCCAATGCTTCAAGTTCAGAGAAAGTTTGCGGGCACGCCGCGAAACACAAATATGACCTGTAGGGTGGTGAAATCCCTTCCACAATAGCTTGTACAATCTGATCCTCAGGGAAATGAAGAGCAAACACCCTAGTATAAAACTTAATGTCCTGTATGAAATCAGCCAAGTTTTCATCCAGGCGTTGTACACGGTAATAGTACTTCTGAATAAGGGAGGACCTGGCCCTAGCCGGGATGAAGTTAGCTAGCAAATGGGCATGGAAATCCTCAATAGATGATTGCTCGGCTATGGCTCTTACTAATTTGTCAGAAAGAATACCAATTGCATAAGGATAGATAATTTGCAAAATTTGACATGGAGAAAGAGAAAACACAAGGGCATGATCCTGAAATTCAACTAGAAATCTTAAAAAAGAAATTACATCACTGGTGGTATTAACGGAAAACTTAGAGATACCTCTGAGCAACATTGCCAATGGATGAGGCAAGCTGCTAAACCCGGGTGACATAGTAGGTAAAGGTTTCAATGGCAAGGAAGTTAAATCAGAACGGATGTTACTCAATGATGCACGACGTTCAGATTCGTTGTCCAATGGGGCAGGGATAGTTTGAGCAGCAACGGTTATCCTATTAACTTCTCCCTTGGGAGGCGCTTCCTTAGTACCTGCATTCACTGTGGTGGGTGGATCGCTTTTGGGAGGAACGTCCCCTGTTAACAATTGAGTGACCTTGCTAGATAATTCAGACATATTTTCAAGCAGCGTACTAGCTTCCTTCTTCTGAACGTCATTCAACTTTAGAGACAACAGATCGTTAACCCTATTCGAAAAATGATATAGCCTAGCTTGCACACGCTTAATTTGATTAGGAGAAGGATCATTTTCATCAAAAAAACTAACTACAGAAGCTAGCCCAGTAATATTCTCCGTGATCGTGGAAAGAGAGTCGTCAATTTCTTTCTCTCCCAAATTGGGGATGGAAATGGGCAAATCTAGGGACTCTCTAAGCTTGTTTGTGTCTACTGCAACCGTGCCTCCAGATTGTACATTTCTAATAGTCAATTCATAGATCAACTCCTCCTTGCGCAAATAGTTAAGATGGAGAACATCGCGAGGGCCGGGCATGGTGACAGAACAATTTTGAAAAACTCAAAAAAATTCCAGCAACTGGGAAAATATTTAGAGTTCGGAACAAACAATGTTTAGCCGTCAAAAGGGGCTAAATTGAGACCCATTCAACCACGCTCTGCTACCACTTGTTACGGAGGATTTCCGTGGTAGGTAGAGGTGAAAGAAGGTGCGGGTGTGAATAGGTCTCCAGCTACGAAAGCAAAATTAATTTAAAATTTAACAAGGTTATATTTTCTTTTCAAAAACAAGGAAATAACAAGCATGGCAGGTACAAAGTAGCAAATCAAAAAGGGTAGTTACAATATTTACAGGAATTGGGCTTCGCGCCCTGATTTTACACTGCTTGGGCAATCAGCTCAATTTTACCCCAAACACGAGTTTTAACAGAGGGGCAGAAAACCCCATTCATACCTAGGAGCCCTTGCTCCAAATTACACAGAAAAGCCTCCACGAGGCATACAACACCTTTTTTTTCCAAAAGAGCCAATCGCTCTCAAAATTTAAGCCTCTCCCAGGCCACACCAAACTCCACCTTCAAGTTGTCCTCACTGGACATAGACACAGGGGTAAAATACCCAACCTACTGAGGTCTATTGAATAAAAATGGGCGATTACATGACCTCTAAAATAACAATTTGAGAGGAGGAGATCTTGCACTCCTAATACACTTGTTTTTAAAAACCTAATCTGGGTCTAGGCCACTAATGCAAGGGCTAATCCCATACTACCGAGGTGACTTTAGAAAGAGCAATTTGTTTTACATTAGCGAAGAATAGGTTGAGAAAATAAGTTCACCTCAAGACAATGTGAGTGGGTGCTCGAGAGGGTTAGCACTCTCTATCCCAATATGCAGCTTAAAAGAGAATAGAAGAAAAGATCGTTACATTTTAGGAAAAGGTTACATGGAGGAACGCTTCGCACCCGCCCCGAGAGTTAAACTGCTGAGCTAGCAAAGAAAGAATTTATTAATCGGCCATTACCTTATTGATGACCGCTGCCGAGGAAAGAGGCGCTTCCCGCCTCCTGCTATGTACTTTCTACACTGAAAGATGGAACAGAAGTGGCCCGGAGACCCTAAAATCAGCAGTTTATATCCTCTCGCGGAAGGTTCTAGGCGTTGGGGGAATGAAAACACCCTCCCACAAACTTTTTATTGGCTCGGGTACAGAAACATATTCAAGTTGGGGGAAGATACATCGGATTGGTCGGAAATAACTCAAAGAAATTCAGGATTGGTTAAATGCAAAACAAGGGGAAAGAGAGGGGTATACAGCCAACTTAACCAATAACTAAAAAAAAAAAAATTAGCAAAGACAAACATTTGAAATAAAAATTTCTCCAGCAAAATAGTTCTTTGACTCCGCACTAGGTTGCACTATAGTTGATCTTCAGTAGTGTCCTCTAGAAGAGAAAGTTCACACTTCTTACTTCAAGTGAAACAAAACCACATCAAAAATGACACAGTTCAAAAACTCAAAATTTTCCACGTGGTGACATCTTCTGAGAAAGTGGAGAATTAATAGCGTAGATAAAGTTCAGACTTCCTCCAGCAGAGGAGTTTCAACTGGCGCGCATTTTAAATTAGCGGAGTGGAGGTGTACCGCCCGGTACAATTATTATTATTATTATTATTATTATTATTATTATTATTATTATTATTATTAATTTGGGAGTTATCGTATTGCCGCGTATGTTGTGTGGGCATACGATTGCCATTGTTGCCCCTGGCATTAGTTACAGAATTTCGAGCAGCATTCAGGATGTATTTACGGGCGTTTCGCATCTTATTAGTAAGATGCTCCACGGCCCGGTCTATATCATCCCGGCTGTTAATATCGAAAGGTACACTGACTCGACGTGAAACGCGGTTCACCAAAAGGTCTAGTGAGAACTATATTGACCATCAATATTACTCAGCAAGACAACATATCCAAACAACATGAAATATCACAAAACACCATCCTGTAAGAGAAAACATATTGTTATCCCTATTAAACATGTGGAAAGCAATGAGCAACATTGCCTTCTTCTGCTGCATTTGCGCACCCAAAAGCGCGTTCATCTGTCACATATTTCCTGCTGTTCTGTGGGCTGAAAGGAAATGTTGGAACTCAACACTGTACTGAGGCTTGGTTTCTGTTCGCTAAGATTGTATCACGGAAATACCATCTCATTCACGCTGTCTCTGTAAACACGGCCAATAAGTAAGCCTGTGAGGCGATATCATCTTTCTTCGACTACACGGAAACTCACGTGCAATCGTACTTCTTCCCAGCAGGCTTCGATAATTTATTACACACATCAGACTCATTGGTTTGGTATCAATTTCCATCAATTCTGATAATTTTTATTCTCTCAGAAGACAATAGCAGGGACATATTCACTGCCCATCATTCTTTTCACTTCATCAGGCATGCAATCGGCCTGCATAATCAACTTCATAACTTAGCATGCATTAAAACCTCTTATATTTCTTACAACTCTTATCAGACTTTTCCTTTATGAATCCGGGTTCGATTCCCGTACAAATCATTGTGCGAATCAGTTTCCAACCTACATTGGAAGATCCTATTCATACAATGTTGCTATGCAGCTCCACACGTATCAGCCTCTGAAATACCATGCGTCATGCAATCTAACTGTTACTAACTTTCTAAATGACCAAAATTAAATTGAATTTACTCTCAACGTAGCAAGTGTTTAACTTGGAAATTGGATGATCTTGTCAATCTAATCCTCCTATCACTAATATACAAGGAGAAAACGGAATAATACTAAGCTAATTATCATGCATAATATGACAACAAAATAATCCTAACAACTCCCTCATTATCCCATCTAACTAATCGTAAATAAAAATAAAAATATAGAGATCATGCATTCCTCTCTTATCCGTATTTACACCATTACAAAGGTGAAATAAACACATGCCGTCAGGCTAATTTACGTTAAAGAAAAATCCCTACACTAAACTGCACTAGTATTTTAATATAACCCATATAACATGCCATCCGTTAAAAACATGCGTCTTATCTTGGACGACTCTCAGGACACTGGCAACGGCTCACAACCTTGCCGTGGTATGTGGTTACCCCATGTTGATCACTGCTTTACCACAGAGAAACAATCTTCCTTCTTCCATGGGCGGTGCCATCTTCTTGCTGAAAGTTACTGAACACTGCAATTACAAGTTGTCCATTTCATGACCGTATCGATGTTTAATCAAGAAGTAAGTATAAATAACCACCTAATCAATACTTTATTAATGCCTCAGGCAAAATTGAATAAAATTAAAACTTACAGGACATGTTTCGACCACTTAGTGGTCCTCTTCAGCTGTATAAATAAAGAACTGAAAAGAAAAACATTATGACAATAAGCACAAATAAAAGTTCTTTGGAGACTCCTTTGATAAAAATGGAGGTCATCAGAAAAGGTCATCTTGCCTCTCGTTCTTGTTTGGAAAAGATGTTTATTCTGCGCTGTCTAGAGGGTCTGTCTTTGAGCGCGACCTGGTGAAGTAACGATGTGATACAGTTTGACAGTTCATGGAAAGCTCTGGTGAGAAGGGAAGTAGAGTTTTATCGTCATCTAAAATAACATGTGAGGGAGGAGGGAGATTGGGCTGTGCTTCTGCGATGTCGTGTTTGATTATATCTCTTGTTCGTCTAGTCTGTTTCATGTCTACCCATTCTAAGTATTTGCTAATATTCTCATATAAGAAGTTTTTATGCTCGTTGTTTTCGTTGAGATTCTCTTCACCGCTTTCCAATTTATCAAGAACGATGTGGATGTTTTCCAGGTTGTTCATAAGATTACCTTTATTAATCATACAGATAATTTGAAGGTCCTGTTTTATATTGGTGAATTTGTGGTTAGACTCTTTCATATGGGATCCCATGGCAGAGAATCTTTTGTATCTTTCAGTATTGACGTGTTCTTGATATCTAATTGAGAAGTTCCTTCCAGATTGTCCCACGTAAGTTTTTTACATTGAGCACAAGTCAGCTTATAAATACCCGATTCCTGGAATTCGTCATCTTTAAGTTTATTAGCTTTATTATGACTAAAGAATCTGTTTCGTGTTGTTGTTTGTAGAGAAGGCTACCTTGGTATTGTGTTTCTTGAATAAGTTGGTGATTTCGTAAATCTTCGGGTTATTAAAGGTGAATTTTACATATCTTTTTTTCTTTTTCTGAATGCTGTTTAAGTTTAATTTGTTGTTGGTATTTGCATTTAGTGATGATTTTATTGATGAATTTCAAACTGAAACCATTATGTAGAGTCTGTTGACGAATGAAAGAAAGTTCCTTTTTTCTGTCTGTTTCTGTTAGCGGAATTTCAAAGGCTCTGTTGACGAAACTATAATAAGCTGATTTCTTTTGCGAGATGGGATGTAAAGAATCACTTTTGATTGTAGTTGGGGTAAAAGTGGGTTTCCTGTATATTTTAAATTGGAAATGGTTGTCTTTACGAATTCTTTGGATATCCAGAAAATTGAGTATGGCTTTCTCTTCTTCTTCACCTGTAAATTTAATGTTTGGGTCTAAATTATTCAAAGTATTAAGGATACTGTGACTATCATTTATTTCCTTGTTAATTATGGCATAGGTATCATCAACATATCGAAGCCAGAGATCGAGTCCTTTAATGTGACCTACTATCTGAGTGTGTTCCAAAAAGTCGAGGTAAATGTTAGCTAAAATTCCAGAAGCCGGCGCTCCCATTGGAAGTCCATCTTGCTGATATATTTTATTATTAAAAGAGAAGAAATTATGGTTCAAAACGAATTCCAAGATAGTAATGAAGTTTTATATTTCAGGTATACTGATAAGTTTGTGAATGAATAAATTCGTCTTTATAATCTCAATGGTGTTCTTAATAGGAATGTTCGTGTACATGTCCTTGATGTCGAAGGAACTTGTTACATGAGATGAAGTTAACTTGAAATCTTTAATAGCAATGCAGAAAAAAGGAACTTTCTTTCATTCGTCAACAGGCTCTACATAATGGTTTCAGTTTGAAATTCATCAATAAAATCATCACTAAATGCAAATACCAACAACAAATTACATTTATACAGCGTTCAGAAAAAGAAAAAGGATATGTAAAATTCACCTTTAATAACCCGAAGATTTACGAAATCACCAACTTATTCAAGAAACACAATACCAAGGTAGCCTTCTCTACAAACAACAACACGAAACATAGATTCTTTAGTCATAATAAAGCTAATAAACTTAAAGATGACGAATTCCAGGAATCGGGTATTTATAAGCTGACTTGTGCTCAATGTAAAAAACTTACGTGGGACAATCTGGAAGGAACTTCTCAATTAGATATCAAGAACACGTCAATACTGAAAGATACAAAAGATTCTCTGCCATGGGATCCCATATGAAAGAGTCTAACCACAAATTCACCAATATAAAACAGGACCTTCAAATTATCTGTATGATTAATAAAGGTAATCTTATGAACAACCTGGAAAACATCCACATCGTTCTTGATAAATTGGAAAGCGGTGAAGAGAATCTCAACGAAAACAACGAGCATAAAAACTTCTTATATGAGAATATTAGCAAATACTTAGAATGGGTAGACATGAAACAGACTAGACGAACAAGAGATATAATCAAACACGACATCGCAGAAGCACAGCCCAATCTCCCTCCTCCCTCACATGTTATTTTAGATGACGATAAAACTCGATTTCCCTTCTCTCCAGAGCTTTTCATGAACTGTCAAACTGTATCACATCGTTACTTCACCAGGTCGCGCTCAAAGACAGACTCTCTAGACAGCGCAGAATAAACATCTTTTCCAAACAAGAACGAGAGGCAAGATGACCTTTTCTGATGACCTCCATTTTTATCAAAGGAGTCTCCAAAGAACTTTTATTTGTGCTTATTGTCATAATGTTTTTCTTTTCAGTTCTTTATTTATACAGATGAAGAGGACTACTAAGTGGTCGAAACATGTCATGTAAGTTTTAATTTTATTCAATTTTGCCTGAGGCATTAATAAAGTATCGATTAGGTGGTTATTTATACTTACTTCTTGAACACTGCAACACAGAATGCTTTAGATTAATGTCCCTTCACCGCTCAACTCTGCACGTGCCGAGCAAACCCTTGTTAGCTGTGAACTCAGCCAACACACTGACAAACAAATACATTTGAAATTTAACAACTAGGGTTTCTATATACAGTTATTAAGAGCGGCTCGCGGTACGGTTCGAAAGTTCGTCGCGAAACGCGACCGCCACGAAAATGTGAAACAACTGAGTGTCTCTTCTTCACTTTCCAGTCTGCGGCTAATTATTACCGTCTATTTATCTGTAGTGAACTGTGCGCCATAATATAATCTGCAATTTAACCCTGCACCAGTTAACACAGTCAACTGCACGACTGAAAACACTGTTTATCGGTCTAAAAACCATACACTGTTTTTTATATATATCCACGTGGCAACTTTCACGTAAAAGTATCGGAGCAATACCGAACAACGTTCACATCACGTCGGCTTCCACGATCAGAGTGACGTTCTCCAAAGCTTGATACGCTACGGAAGCGTGGCTAATACCGTTGTAGCTATGGGATTCCCGCATGTTTAGAAAAACCACCAATCAGCGTGCTTGCCATTTATAATGACTTAATTATAACATACCATAAAACACACTCCAAATAACATCAAAGTTCTTCAGATTATTACTATAGCGTACTCCTGATTATATTTCACTTGTAGTCCTGTGGAAATCCGTCAAATAACAGAACTGATTTCAAGCAGTTGTCCATGTTGGTTAACCTTGGATTATGACTTCGCGTGATCCAGACTCCATATTTGCCACACCCGGGCGTTCTCATTGGCTGAATATTTCTCTTGGCTAACATCTTCTACACGTGCCGAGATGTGTTAACTCCTGGTGACGCTAAGCCTTTCTCACGGTCCCGAGCAAGTATCGCGCAATATCCACCGACTTGATGTCTCCATGGACTTCCCGTCTCAGCTATCCTGCGATTCACTACTTTTACCATATATGAGTGAAATTTATTTCAATAAAAATGATATATTATGTCAAATAATAATCTGAGTATCTCTTATGGGCCGTCAGGATACGGTACGCTGCTCGCCTATTGGCCGCCATGGTGGGGGGGGCGGTCGCTGATTGGCTGTTCTTCGGGCAATGGTTGAAGCGTTAGGGAGCCCGGTGTACATTGACCTGCCTTGGCGGAAACAGGCAGCTGATCACCCGTTGCTTTCTTCTGGTCTGCCAAGGCTACCGTGTCCTTCAGGATTTAAAGCTTTCAAGACTGGAAACCAGGCTTTGTTTACCCGTTCAGATTCATCCTTATGGTTGAAGATGTTGTTGTGCTTCAGGATTTCAATGGCTTCCCTCTGTAGCCGGGCGTGATAAGACACAGTAGTTGACGGTACTTCGGTGTCTCTGTACTGTATGTCATGGCCTGCTAGCAGCGAGTGTTCAGCGACTGATGATCTATCCGTCTGTCCCAGCCAGCTATGTCTGTTATGCTCCTTCAGTCGTGTGGCGATGCTTCGTTTGGTAGTGCCTATGTATACCTGGCCACAGCTGCACGGGATCTTGTAGACACCAGCTGTGGAGAGAGGATGGCGCTTGTCCTTGGAAGACATAAGCAGTTCCTGGATTTTCTTCGTCGGCCTGTATAGGGTTTTAACCCCATGGGACTCCAGTAGCCTCCCTATTCTGTCAGTTACTTTCTCGATATACGGCAGAAAGGCTTTAGCTGCCAGCCGCTCCTCTTCTTCCTTCTTGCTTGTTGGACGTCTGGGATGGAGTGCTCGCTGGATATCTTTAGGGTTGTACCCATTAGTGAGTAGGGCCCTATTGAGGTGGCTGAGTTACTCGTCTAAGTGCTGAGGTTGACAAATTCTCGCCCCAGGGGCTCTGAACTTTGGAGCGTGGGTTGGCGACCACGGGGCCCTCAGCTGAGTCCTGGCATTGCTTCCACTTACTTGTGCCAGGCTCCTCACTTTCATCTATCCTATCCGACCTCCCTTGGTCAACTCTTGTTCTTTTCTGACCCCGACGCTATTAGGTTTGCGAGGGCTAGGGAGTCTTTCATTTTCACGCCCTTTGTGGCCCTTGTCTTCCTTTGGCCGATATCTTCATTTTTCGAAGGGTCGGTCCCTTCCATATTTTCTCTCTGATTAGTGTTATATAGAGGATGGTTGCCTAGTTGTACTTCCTCTTAAAACAATAATCACCACCACCACCACTTGACAAATTCTCTTAGCACGGTCGGCTAGCGTCGTAATCACTCCGTATTTTTGTCGTGGGTGGTGGTTGGACGTCTTCTGAAGATAGCAGTCTGTGTGGCTCGGCTTGCGGTATACTGTGTGTCCCAAGTTTAAATCGGCAGTTTCATTACCAGAACATCGAGGAAATGGAGCTTTCCCTCGTTTTCTGTCTCCATAGTGAACTGAATACTGGTGTTAATACTATCCAGATGCTGTAGAAACAGCTGTAATTGTTCCTTTCCGTGGCTCCAGATCACAAAGGTGTCATCTACGAAGCGCAGCCACACCTTACGTTTCAGTGGTGCGGTAACGAGTACTGTTTCTTCTAACTTTTTCATATATAAATTTGCTATCACCTGACTCAGAGCATTGTCCACGGCGACGCCGTTCACTTGTTCATAGAAATTGCCATTCCACAGGAAATAGCTTGTCGTGAGGCAGTGGTTGAACAAGTTGGTAATATCCTCGGGAAAATCCGAGCGGTGTGGTCCATGGCCTCATTCACAGGAACCTTAGTGAAGAGTGAGACCACGTCAGGTCTTCGGCTTCTAACTGGATGTTATTCAGTTTTTCTATGAATTGGCCTGAATCTCTGACGACGACTGTGTGCCACCGATGTAAGGTTGTAGTAAGGTGGCCAGATGTTTAGCAATATCGTAGTTCGGTGATCCAATAGCACTCACGATGGGCCGTAGAGGTACGTTGTACTTGTGTATCTTGGGTAAGCCATATAGCCTCGGAGGTAGAGCTTCACTTCTGGAGGTTTCCCTCTTCACAATGTCTGGCAATGAAGAGGCCGTAATAAGCCTGTTGGTGTTACGAAGAATCCGATTGGTTGGATCTTTTGGTAGTCTGCGGTAGGTCTCTGAGTCCAAAATCTCCAGCATCTTCGCAGTGTAATCATTAGTAGCCATGATGACGGTGGCGTTCCCTTTAACCGCGGGAAGAATCTGAACGGGTAAAAAAAAGCCTGGTTTCCAGTCTTGAAAGCTCTAAATCCTGAAGGACACGATAGCCGCGGCAGACCAGAAGAAAGCAACGAGTGATCAGCTGCCTGTCTCCGCCAAGGCAGGTCAATGTACACCGGGCTCCCTAACGCTTCAACCATTGGCCGAAGAACAGCCAATCAGCGACCGCCCCCTCACCATGGCGGCCAATAGGCGAGCAGCGTACCGTATCCTGCACTATATAAAGAGGTGGAATTACAACAGCACTTCATTCCACTGAGAGCTTCGCTGCTATCGAAGTCAGTCGGAAACCTTGACAATGCCGAACGCTGTCTTCGGTGAAACGTCGGGACGTTCACTCGCTCCTGGACCACGGCATACAAGTCCGGAAAACGATGACATGATTTATAACGCTGGCCGTGAAAGCCTCAATTGCTACATAAATACTTGAAATTATCGACCGGTTCTAGCTTTGTATCGCCAATCTGACATTCAGTTCTGTTGAATATCTTACCCACTGACATCAATTTAGTCTTTGAGAGGCTAATTTTCATACCATACTCATTGTACCTATTTTCAAGTTCCAAGATATTAGACTGCAGGCTTTTGGCACAATCTGCCATTAAGATCAAGTCTTCAGCATAGGCCAGAATGCTTACTACATTTCCACCTAACTGAATCTCTCCCTGCCATTTTATATCTTTTAGCAGATGATCCTTGTAAACTACGAACAGCAAAGGTGAAAGATTGCAGCCTTGTCTAACCCCTGTAAGTACCCTGAACCAATAACTCATTCTACGATTAATTCTCACTGAAGCCAAATTGTCAACATAAATGCCTCTGATTGATTTTAATAATCTACCTTTAATTCCATAGTCCCCCAGTATGGCGAACACCTTTTCCCTCGGTAACCTGTCATATACTTTCTCTAGATCTACGAAACATAAACACAACTGCCTATTCCTCTCGTAGCATTTTTCAATTACCTGGCGCATGCTGAAAATCTGATCCTGACAGCCTCTCTGTGGTCTGAAACCACACTGGTTTTCATCCAACTTCCTCTCAACGACTGATCGCACCCTCCCTTCCAAGATGCCAGTGAATACTTTGCCTGGTATACTAATCAATGAGATACCTCGATAGTTGTTGCAATCCTTCCTGTTCCCTTGCTTATAGATAGGTGCAATTACTGCTTTTGTCCAATCTGAAGGTACCTTACCAACACTCCACGCTAATTTTACTACTCTATGAAGCCATTTCATGCCTGCCTTCCCACTATACTTCACCATTTCAGGTCTAATTTCATCTATACCTGCTGCCTTATGACAATGGAGTTTATTTACTATCCTTTCCACTTCCTCAAGCATAATTTCACAAACATCATTTTCCTCCTCCCCGTGAGCTTGGCTGTTCGCAACACCACCAGGATGATTTCCTTGTACACTGAGAAGATGTTCAAAATATTCCCTCCACCTCTCCAGTGATTCTCTGCGATCTGTTATGAGTTCACCTGAATTACTCAAAGCACTGTTCATTTCCTTTTTCCCTCCCTTCCTAAGATTATTTATTACTGTCCAGAAAGGTTTCCCTGCTGCTTGACCTACCCTTTCCAGGTTATTAACAAAATATTCCCACGAAATCTTTTTTTGGATTCAACAACTATTTGTTTCGCTCTGTTTCTTTCATCTACGTACAAATCCCTGTCTGCCTCGGCCCTTGTTTGGAGCCATTTCTGATAAGCCTTCCTTTCACGTTTACAAACTGCTCTCACTTCATCATTCCACCAAGATGTTCGCCTTTACCCATCTTTACACACAGTTGTTCCTAGGCATTCCCTTGCTGTTTCTATTACAGCATCCCTGTATGCCACCCATTCAATCCCCCTGTGGGTGGGGGCGGTAGAATAACACCCACGGTATCCCCTGCCTGTCGTAAGAGGCGACTACTGTAAAAGGGGCCCTAGGGGCTCTGAATTTTGGAGCGTGGGTTGGCTACCACGGAGCCCTTAGCTGAGTCCTGGCATTGCTTCCACTTACTTATGCCAGGCTCCTCACTTTCATCTATCCTGTCCGACCTCTCTTGGTCAACTCTTGTTCTTTTCCGACCCGGACGCTATTAGGTTTGCGAGGGCTAGGGAGTCTTTCATTTTCACGCCCTTCGTGGCCCTTCTCTTCCTTTGGCCGATACCTTCATTTTTCGAAGTGTCGGACCCCTTCCATTTTTTTCTCTCTGATTAGTGTTATATAGAGGATGGTTGCCTAGTTGTACTTCCTCTTAAAACAATAATCACCACCACCACCACCACCCATTCACTTTCTATATCCTGAATCTTCGTACTGTCCACTGTTCGAAATATCTCACTAATCATATCCATGTACTTCTGTCTAATTTCCTCGTCCTGGAGATTTTCTACCCTTATTCGTTTGCAGACAGATTTCACTTTCTCTACCCTAGGCCTAGAGATACTTAGTTCACTACACATCAGGTAGTGGTCTGTATCATGAAAAAATCACCGAAAATCTCGTACATTCGTAACAGATTTCTTGAATTCGAAGTCGGTTAAGATATAGTCTATTATGGATCTGGTACCTCTAGCCTCTCGTGTGTAACGGTGAATAGCCTTATGCTTGAAGAATGTATTCGTAACTGCTAAACCCATACTAGCACAGAAGTCCAGCAAACGCTTCCCATTCCCATTAGCTTCCATATCTTCCCCACATTTACCAATCACCCTTTTGTATCCTTCAGTTCTATTTCCAACTCTCGCATTGAAATCGCCCATTAGAACTATTCTATCCTTGCTGTTGACCCTGGCCACGATGCCACTCAATGCTTCATAAAACTTGTCAACTTCATCCCCATCTACCCCCTTACATGGTGAATACACGGAAACATTTCTAGTCCTAATTCCTCCAACTGACAAATCTACCCACATCATTCGCTTATTTACGTGCCTAACAGAAACTATGGTGCGTGCAATGGTATTCCTGATAAAGAGCCCTACCCCAGACTCTGCCCTTCCCTTTCTAACACCCGTCAAGTACACTTCATAATCTCCTAATCTCTTCCTCATTATCTCCCCTTACCCGAATATCACTTACTCCTAGCACATCCAGATGCATCCTCTTTGCTGACTCAGCCAGTTCTACTTTCTTTCTTCCATAAACCCCATTAATACCGATAGCTCCCCATAGAATTCCATTTCGTTCGCCAAGCTGTTTCCAAGGAGTCCCTCGCCTGTCAAATGGGAGCGGGATTCCGTTACTCCCATAGGTCCGAGGCTTGCTTAAAATGTTCTGAGCTCGGTAAATTCATGAAGCAGGATGCTACTCTACTTGCACATAGTCCAAGTGAGGATCTCTCCTCTAACGGGTTATGGACCACCGGTGAATTGTATAGTCCTAGCCGCCTACGCGCAAGGATGGCCATGACTCAGAATATGTCCGAGATGCCCACTCCCATTCCCTAGCAACTGGTATTCCGACTCTCAGGACCACTTACTTGCCCATGGTTCACGAACTAGGACATGACTACAGTAACCCACACCATGAACCATCCAAGCAGGTAAAATAAGAAAAATGCAAAAACCTCTTGAGCACCTCAGTCACCAATCCTACTATCTTACAGCACTCACCCATGCACTGTCGCTTGATATCCGACGTTTATAGTCGGGGGCATTTTTCAGGTGAGATCCCAGCACGACCTTGCCTGCTCAGTTTATAGAGCTTGGGTCATTAATTCGGGCTTACTGTAAGTCGGTGATAGGAGGAAAGAGACCTTATCCCCAAGAGGGGAAATAAACGGTACCTACCGCAAAGCACTTCAATACTTCTGAACCCAAGACCTATGGCCACTCAGTCTCGGAGAAGTACGTCAGCATTCTTTACGGCTTATTTCCAATAGATGTTTTCATCTTGAATCGTATATATACTTATACTGCTAATAATAAGAGTTGGTGTGTGACATTTCTTTGAGGGAGGTCCTTTTACTGCCTGCCGAGGCGGGATAAAGGGAGTGGCTGTGTGGTTGCCATGGAAACGAGGGTGGGGTGACTGCGGTTGCCATGGAGATAAAACTTCAGGGCAGCTCGTCTTGCTGGGAGTTGCCAAACCTGTCACTGTCACTGATAAGTACCTGATTGTTTGTATAAGCCCTCTCTACACGGAGCTACTCATTAGAAACGTGACTGGTTTTTAACCGGGGTCACAAACTGGTTAGTAAAACTGAATAGTGACTCGGCTCCACACACGAAGCTACTGTACGGTGGCGGATTCTTCCTGATTAGCCATTTGTAGAGCTTGGTGCGGACTCGCCAGATCGCTTCTTAACTTTGCTAGAATGTCAACCACTGACTCAAGTGACGAAGAGGACATGATTGTGTTTCATTATTTCATGAGAAACAATAGAAGAAGGTATTGGGTTCACCCCTATCTTGAAAAGTACATCCACTGCAGATTATTCATAGCAGTAAAGGAGTTCGAACAAACGAATGCTAAATTTATTTATTTTTATCGTATGACCAAACGCAGTTAAATGGACTTGGTGCGCCTGCCATTCGACAGCGAAATACAAATATGAGGGAATGAGTGAGTGCTGAGGAAAGAGTGCTAATAACTCTCAGGTAAGATAAGTGAACTTTATTTTTACAAAAAATTTAAAAGCTTAGAAAATAATTCCATGCTCTCTTCGTAATGTCCTTTCATGCGTAATCCTTCAGCGTACAATTGTGCAGTACGGAGTGTTTTTCAATTTCTCCCACTAACTTTATGTTGTTCGCTCGCCATTGAAGGCACTTGATCACTGGGAACTGAGAAACTAAACCCGCTGGTGACTGGGTCCGCGAGTCACGTGGAACTGATCACAAACTAGTTACTAACAGATTACTAACTGGTAGCGCCGTGTGTGGCTTTCCATTGAAATACACTCAAGTAATCGGCCGGAAACTTCAGTTACCAATCAATCACTAATGAGTAGCTCCGTGTGTAGATGGCCTAAGAGTGATCGCAAACGGGACGACACCGCCTGGCGAGGTAGTCTACAACAGATCACAGAGGGAACAAGTGAGCCGGAAGTGAGGGGTTAGAGCATGTAGAAAGGAATGCTGGAATGTGGTAACATCGTGAAATGGCTCGTGCAGTGCTCCTCCCTCCAACCTTACCTGTCAGACGCCAACTTTAGTTAAGTCTAGTATAGTTCCGGTGAGTGCAAATACCTACGGATTTCTATTATGTTTAGAGCACAAAAAAAGCATTTATTAAAAGTAGCTAGACAAATATATTTGTGATGGTTTGATGAAAATATCAGCATTAACTATACGTAACTATAATTACAGTATTTTGGCATTTAATACCTCTAAAATAGATTTAAAAGAGCACAACTTTTTAAATGTTAAATTTGTCACGACCACTTGAGTACTTCAAGCAACCATGGCCGTAGCCATCATTGTTTCCCGATGTCACTAAGACGCAAGCTTGAAGTGAAGACGTGACAGCACGTACAAGTACTCGCCATAATTTATGAGCCGACGTCATGGGAAAGACCGCCACTATCGTCTACAAGCGCCTTGCCTTCAATTTCATTTATACTGCTGAGGCTTGGAAGTTGCTTTGCGTGAAATAAGGCAACTAAAATATTGTGCATCCTCTTCTCTCGGTATGCAAAGTAGTTGTGTGGAATTTTCGCAGCTGGAGAACAAAAATAGCAACTGTAGCCAAGTTTACTCCAAGTCGTACAATTCTCACAAAATTCAGCTTCTTCCTCCTCCGGTTCACCGCATATTTCGTTAGCGAAATGAAAAGGAAAACCAGAATAGATGACACTTATTAATTTGGCCCGACTCAACTTTGTCCGCTGTTTAGCTATTTCTCTCAACTCAGCAGTTTTCATACTGTGCAGGCTTTCCATTTATTAAATATAATTAAATATATACTTTTAAACGATTTTTCTTCTTCTTCTACCGGGAAAATAATTTTTACCCGTTCCGTCGATATGGGGGAAAATATAAAAGCAAATACGGTACGACAATCTATGACTATAGCTTTTTCCCACATAAAACCATAGGGATTTCAACAATGCGCTTGTATCAGTATTATATATCTACTGTGGTCCTTTAGAAACTACATCACATCGATATGCGCTACGTTTAACATCTGAACCTGGCCACACCTTGCTCATAAAGTGTATTGGTTTGACCAGCATTGGCAATTTCAGTCATTCACTCATGGGGTTTCCTGATCGTCCACTTTCAGATTTAGCAGATATTTTGGTGCATTCAAGAAGGAAATTTAATCTGTTGGCATATTATATATCCTAAAGACTATGTAGAGATTATACTAGTGAAGATAAAGACGTTAGTGCTAAGGAATTTGATGAGTGATAAATGTTAAAAATGTGGCCATACCTGTTCATATCTAAGGAAATTGATAAACTCTACAGAAGCCAGAAACAACGATTGGTATCCATGACATTCAAACAGCAGTCATACTGGAGTGATATAAATATCTATTAACGTCGAGAACTGATGAAAACTTTGGAGAAAATTCACACGTTTTTATACAAGAATAAAAGGCGTACTTGCTGAACTACGTGGTCTTTCCTGGAACTCATGCAACGTACTGCAGCCGAAGATTTGCAAATAGGATGAAGTGTGGCGAAATTCATCCCCCGCATGAAAAGCGGCTCGTGTCGCTGCTTGTCTGGACTTGTTGGACCATCAACTGAAAGAGGACGATAACTTTTTCAACAAAATAATCACCACGCACGCATCGTGAACACCACGCAGCTATCCTGATCCCGGCAGGCGAAAAGAACGTTGATCTGTTCGCGGTATTGCTCACTCAGGGTGTTCAGTTGGCTGTGATGGGACTCACCAGAACTCGCATGTTGTGATTCCCCCTAAGGAGAAATGATTTGCAGACATTCCAGAGGTGGAAAGAGAATCGAAGGCATCTGAAAGGACGAGTACGAAAGGTATTTTATGCAGTGCAAAAAAGTTTCAACAAATGTATTAGTGTTAATGAAGAGTACTTTGGGCTAACATTTGTAACTCGAGAAAGAATGTCTTTATTTTTCTAAAATGTTTTTGTTTTTTTTAATTTTAGGATCCCCTTCGATAGCATGTTCATCAAGTTCTGTTCGAGTATTGACATTTATCTCTCCTGAAAAATAGTGAAAACTGACATAATGATTTTGAGCTCCACCGATTCAGTTGAGTTTCTGTCATTTTTCTTATTGATTACATAATCAAATTCTGTAAATACTTAACGACCCTGAGCAATTCATATGTATTATTATTTAACCAGTATCTTTTAAACTATGGAATTTTGAATACAATTACACAACGATTAAAGAGTGAGCAAGTGGTCATGTACGAAGTTCGATGGACACAAAACACCAGTTGTGTGTGAAAGTGTGAAAAACCGGAGGAGGTAGCATCTAGAATTTTAACATTACTGCTGAAGACAAGACATGATGTGAGCAGGATGGCTCAAGCCCAGTACAAGTGCTAGGTTTGTGAAGCTTGGGAGTCTCTCCTTGTGGCCCCCTCCTTTTATCCCCCTGTGGGTGGAGGCAGTAGAATAACACCCACGGTATCCCCTGCCTGTCGTAAGAGGCGACTAATAGGGGCCTCAGGGGCACTGAACTTTGGAGCGTGGGTTGGCGACCACTGGGCCCTCAGCTGAGTCCTGGCATTGCTTCCACTTACTTGTGCCAGGCTCCTCACTTTCATCTATCCTCTCCGATCTCTCTTGGTCAACTCTTGTTATTTTCCGACCCCGACGCTATTAGGTTTGCGAGGGCTAGGGAGTCTTTCATTTTCACGCCCTTCGTGGCCCTTGTCTTCCTTTGGCCGATATCTTCATTTTTCGAAGTGTCGGACCCCTTCCATATTTTCCCTCTGATTAGTGTTATATAGAGGATGATTGCCTAGTTGTACTTCCTCTCAAAACAATAATCACCACCGCCACCACCCCCTCCTTTTAGTATAGTTGTTCTGGTATAAAACCAATTGTTGTATTTACATGTATCATCTTATTATTTGTTTCAGAGGCTTCTAACTTAAGCTACATATGTAAGTACCACCATTGTACCCTTCATTGTTGCTTCTACTCTAAAAATATGAATCAAAACAATGCTTTTTAGAGTGATTATTTCACATGAAGTAATTGTAGACGTGATAATAAGCTTTTGGGCTATTTCCTTTGTTGATGGGTGCGACTTAGTATATTTATTGTTCTTGTACCATGTCTAGTATAAAAACTCTTGTTTGTTCTATAAGGATATATACTTACATGTATCATCTTATTATTTGTTTCAGAAGAATTGGGATTAAGACAAAAATGTAAGTAAAACCATGTTTATATTTTCACTACATTGTTGCCTGGCAGTTATAAAAATCCTTCAAAATAGGTCTTTAATCAGTTATGTTGCAGATAGGTTTAGACTAAAAGTAAACTTACGCATGAAAATATACTTTCATAAAACTATCAGCTAATAGTGGAATTCATTTCAGTTATTCCCTGCATGTCACAGGATGGTACTAAAATGGGGACCAGTATATAAGAACTTCAGAGCCATGATCCCTGTATAGAAGTCTGGAATTAGTATTAGTAATGAAAAAAGATTCAATTATAATTTTTAGATTGATTATTTAATGTCCCATAATTGTAGACAATACAATAAGCTTCTGGGCTTTTGCCATGTCAGAAAATAATGAAAAATCCTTTACAGTTCCATATCTTCAGGGCATTCCCACAACATTCACCACTAGGGAGAATGAGCCATCACATGTCCAGGAGGAGATAGATACACTCAATGTCTCGTACATGCGTAATGGTTACAATACAGCGATGTACAGATTCCTAGAGCCCTGCACCCCAGAGAACTCACAGAATTAAAAGGTGAAAGGAACTGCCTCCTTTCATTCACAATACCACAGATAGAACTGCCAAGGCCCTCCGCAAGCAAAATATAAAAACCATGTTTGGCACTGTCACAAAAATTGCTCATAATTTAGGTAAAAGCAAGGACAAATTTTCCCCTCTACCATACCCTGTGGTGAAGAAAATTCTCCTTAATTGTAGCAAGTTTACATTGGCCAAACATTCCAGTCCACTGGTACTCGTATCCAGGAACACCAACCAGCCAGACAAGTACTACCTAGGTTCGAACCCCACTGTCGGCAGCCCTGAAGATGGTTTTCCGTGGTTTCCCATTTTCACACCAGACAAATGCTGGGGCTGTACCTTAATTAAGGCCACGGGCGCTTCATTAGCACTCCCAGCCCTTTTCCTGCCATAAGACATATCTGTGTCGGTGCGACGTAAAGCCAATAGCAAAAAAAAAAGTACTACCTAGTAATTTAGTAATTTGTGAACGATAATTACCGTCAAATACGATACACATCGATTCGGATCACGAAGTTGAGTACTTGCAATGGCATCTCTCCACTGAATGTCTGGCAGTTTATCTCCTTACTCCCAAATCTTTTCAGCCCAAAATTCACAATATTTTCGTAACACTACGCCTTTGTTGGAAATCACCAAGAGCTAATCTCGTATAAAGCAGTCCTGGTGAGGGCCCGATGCAGTGGGGTGCTCATTACTTTACATCCTTTACAGCTAAAACCCTGTGAAAGGATGTGACATTGCAGGGAATTTGGTTCACCCCAGGGAGTGTTGATGGTGACCATTTGCGCGGCAACCTTGTTAATGTGATTACCCCTATGAAGATCATTCCTTAAGTTCTTACTGTGATCCCCATGACGAACAGTACTACCACCCCATCAAGACAGAAATTACAACTGAAAGGTGAAGTTTACAACCTGACTACTCATCATACCATTGTCCACCGTCCATCTGACAACATTGTCGAGGTCTTGTACACTATATCCTTATCTGTGAGTCCAGTCCGTGGCTCACAGAGAGATAAGGAGCGCGAGGGTTCAATGGGTGGAGCAGAAATTGATGTTATTTCTTTCGTTTTTCTCTTTTTAGTTTAAAATTGGAGATATAGAAAATGTGAATGAGCCCGTCAGCTCTAGCAGTATAGTGCCAATGTCAGGTGCAAAACTTGATTCACACACCAAAGAGCTACATTGCTCTATTCCGGTGCAAAACTTTAGAAGAGCAAGAAAAGTTCCAAGCTTCGCAGAGGCCCCATTTTCTTATGGCGCACTTACCTTCCTCAGTTAAAGTTCTTTTGTGCTCACTGTCCCGATATGGGCTTGTCTATTGCTCAACAGTCCCCCGAGCGGAACCTCACACAATAATACATTTACAGGGGCCTAACTGCCCATCCTATGTGGCCTTAGTGTGAAAAGGAAAATGCTATTCATGATCGGCCAAAGGCTAGGAGGAGAAACACATGATACGGAGGCTAAGCCTACTCAACAGCGGGGTGAATGTACTTGTTGTGAAAGATGTAATCACTCTTACATTACCTATAGAATAGAATATAGTCCACAGACTTGCTCCACCATAGAAGTTGAAAGCTTCCCCTCAAACTGGAGCTGTTACATCGCTATTACCTTGAGTTGCTGGGCCTTCCGAACACCGCCCGCGCCCCTGCCTCAATACATCCTCCTCACACTAGAACAATTCAGACAATACGACCATAAAACAACCAGCTTTTATAGTATTTTTGAGAAGTTTCCAGAACTTTTTACTGATAGGCTGGGTTCCAGTACACACATCCAATAATATTTGGCTAGAGAATATATTTACAAATTTCTGATAGGTTGATTACTATTGACGAAGGAACCAACAAAAGTCTTGACAACTTGACACAAGAATAAAACAATCCTTAATACCTAAGGTTTACCAACTGAAAAAGTAAATTTACCTTTATAGGGTAAATAGAGTTCGTCCCTCTTGAGGAAGCTATAAAACCAATGGTAGACACATCTAACAGTTGAAACTCAAAGTATCTTGTAGTATACCAGTTCAAGAGTGTTTGCATAGTTGGCGCGCAGTTAAACTAGCTGGACAAAGTGTACAACTCATATTATAAAGAAACATAAGGGTCCACTAATAGGACCCCCTCTTAATGATTACAAGATCAGATAACACATCACATATTCTAATTATCCAAGTTCTCTTTTCTGTAGCCACCCATTCAATCCTAGTTCAATAGCCCTCATTTTCGTCTGTAATCTCCCCTATCAAAATCCATTGATAGGTCAATAGCGATATAGTCCACTTGACCTCTTGAAACCAAAATATATGCTATATCTTGCTGGAATCCTACCCGTCAAGCCTCACTGGAATAAACTTTCCTATACCCGAAATGCTTTCTATCACACCAGGTAATAATTTTGCAAACATGTCTAATATTATGAGAAAGAATGCTTTCCCAGAGCTTAAAAAAAAATCTGCCAAACTTTATTGCTTTATATTTATCAGCCTTTCCTTTGTATACTGGGGCTACTATTGGAACTCTCCTCTCATTTGGTATCGATCCGTCATGCAAACAGTAATCAAAGATCCCAAATGCTTTTCTAGCTTTCAAGTTTTGTATGTTCAACTAATCCTTCCATTGCTCACTAACATTCATATGGCTGCCAATTATGAAATCGACTTTTTCGCTAAATTCAGTTTCCTAGTTGTGGGTTCCCTCAATCTCAGCTCACGTATTGGCTATTACTGCGGTGGGGTCGCCACTTCCATCTGTAACTTTAAGCCGCTGGGGCGCCAGAAGAATAAAATCAATAATTGATCACTTTCTGGTGGAAAGCACAAATCAGAGACAGTTGATGGATATAACAACTTTACCAGGTGAAGCATTTGATGGAGAATATAGAGCTGGAATGTGAAAACTGAGAGTAGAGAAAATGTTGTAAAAATGAAGTAAAATGAAAGTGAGGGAATTAAAAGATAAGAATGTACAGGAAGAATTTGTGGAGAGACTGAAACAACAAATTCCAGTTATTGAAGTGAGAAATGTGGAAGGTGAATGGTCCAAATTCAAAAGTGGGGCAGAACATCGACGAGAGCGAAAGAAAAGGAAACGCCGTGGTGGGATGAGAAGGTGAAAGAAGCAGTGAAAGAGAAGAAGAAAGCATCGCAAGAATGGAACAGAGATAAAGAAGAAAAATAAAAAGAAAGCAAAAGGAAGTATCTTGATAATAAAAGGAAATGTAAGAAATTAGTAAGAGAAGAAAAAAGATAAGCTAGGAAGAATTTACACAGAAGATGGAAACAAATGGAACTAGCAGTAAAAGAAAGCTGTCTGGAATTGTACGAACTATTAGGAAAGGAAGAGTATGATGAAAAAAGAGCGTGGAGAGTTGATAACACATCCAGAGGAAATAAAGAGAAAATGGAAGGAGTATTTTGATAAACTGCTGAATATGAGGAATTGTGCTGAGGCGATGGTAGTGATGTTTCAATAGTAGAAGATGATATAACCATGTAAGAGGTGGAACTAGCAGTCAGTAAAATGAAAATAGGGAAGGCACCAGGAGTAGATGAAATTAGTGGAAATGATAAGGGCTGCTGGACCTCTTGGACTACAATGGGTATACAGATTGTTTAAGTGCAAATGGAGACAGAAATGTGTGCTAGAAGATTGGGGAAAGGGAATAATAACACCAGTATTTAATAAATGGGACAGGAAAGTGGGTGAAAACTATAGAGGAATCACACTCTTATCCGAAGTGGCAAAAATACTGGAAATAATATTAGAGACGAGAATGAGAAGAAGGAGAATTGCAAGAGGCACATTATGGACAAAATATCTGGTCATGACATCCATAGATTTGAGAAAGGCATACGACACTGTTCCCATGGTCAAGAAGGGACTGCGCTGTACAACAACTGTGTCAGCAGTGTGCAGACTGATAATGGTTTAGCTGTCAGCTTCTAGTGGTTATGGACAAAATTATAAAATAGGCAAAGGAAGGGAGATTTGTAGACAATATTGTGGTCTGGGGAGCAAACAACAAAGAAATACAAGAACAACTCGATGCACTGAACAAGATAATTGAAAAGTGTGGTATGAAAATCAGCGCAGAGGAAAGCAAGACCACGGTGATATCGAGAGGAGAAAGACAAGGGAAAGGCATTGTGTCAAAGCCTTGGAATTGTTGACACTTTCGAATACCTAGGGAGTGAATTAGTCTGGATATGGAGATTAGCAAGAGGGTGCAAAGGGCAATGCATTCAACCCAGTGCTTGTTTCTGCCGGTACGGAAAGGTTCTAGTACCGGCGCCTTCTTTTAAGTACATTAGAGTTATTGACAAGACCATTTATTATAAAACAGATGGCATTATTTTAATGATTTGTTTCCCGTAAGTTGGCAAAATGCTTACATGTTTGATAGTCTTCAGGAACCTGACTATATCCCGTGTCCAACATGTGAGTGTTCTTCTCCCTTCTCTCTTCCTGTCCTTTCCTCTTGTCTTAACCATCCTCTCTATACTTGTCTGATCTATGCTGATCTTCCTGAAGTGACTCACATGGATATATGTCCTAGTCCAGTCCATAAGGACTTGTTTTCCTTGTCCTTAAAAGATTATCCCACCTGTCGTCCCCTCTCTTCCCCTCCCTCCTACCTACCTACTGTATCCTGTACATTGAATGAGGGAGACATATCTTCATTCCTGTCGTCCGTTCTAAGTCTAATTATCTCCCTCAAACTCCCCATCTCTTCACTCACCTTCCATAGTCCCACTCACACTCACAGTCCTTACATCTTCCTCCCTCAGCCATTCTTCCCTCTCTTCAAAGAAATGAAGTGCGGGTGGGGGGAGGGGATTAGAGTGTGTTAACTCCAGGTGTGCTATTTTTGAGATAAATGAATTTGAAAGTCTGAGGAGTTCCCTATTTCCATTTTGGTGCTTTTGTGGTGCTTTTTTTTAGCAATAATAACCTTGAATTAAAATATTTGCAGTTAAAATCTTAAAATATGTTTCACAAGGGGGCATTCCCTACTCGTCACCACAGATTTCGCTCAAATTTATAGAACATGCAGGGCTTGGCTAGAAATGAAAGTACCCGAAGTGGGAACTCCAGATGGCCAAGCGTATAGAAAATAAAAATAAAAATAGAAATGTTGACGCGGCTCTCGCACCGTATAAGCCACTTATACGTTAGTGCGCACGCCGAGCAGTAGTTGGCGTAGCGGTAAGAGCTTGGACTAGTAATTCGATGGTCGTGGGTTTGACTCCACGTGTGGATAATATTTTTCCATTTTTATATTATTAATTTATTTTATTTTATTTTATTTTATTTTATTTTATTTTATTTTATTTTATTTTATTTTATTTTATTTTATTTTACTTTATTTGTATGCAAAAGGCATATAGGTCGTTATTTTTTTTAATGAGCGCACAATTGTAGAAAATTCGGAGTTGCGAACTTCCCCGATGTGTTCAAACAGAAATTCTTCTTTTTTCTCGTTTATTGGCTATCTCCCCTCCTTGGAGGATGTCCATAAACGTGAATAGTCGTTTCGCTGTAGGATTCGTTTTCACGTGACAAGTGAAGGTTGCTCCTGGCGGCTGTACACAAACAATAGATTCTTGGCGCAGGTAGAAAAACGTCTGACAATTAAATCCCAATGTTTTACCTTTTATATGCCTTTTGCTTATAAATAAATAAATAAATAAATAAATAAATAAATAAATAAATAAATAAATAAATAAATGAAATGAAATGAATTATTCACCCCTTTGCTTAATTGGAAAATGAATAATATAAAAGTGACAAAACCAATCCCTACACGGGGAGTTGAACCCAGGACCATCCAATTACTAGTGCAAGCTCTTACCACTACGGCGTGCACACTAACGTATAAGTGGCTTATACGGTGCGAGAGCCGCGTCAACATTTCTATTTCTATTTTTATTTTCTATACGCTTGGCCATCTGGAGTTCCCACTTCGGGTACTTTCATTTCTAGCCAAGCCCTGCATGTTCTATAAATTTGAGCGAAATCTGTGGTGACGAGTAGGGAATGCCCCCTTGTCAGTTTAACAGGCTGCAGCGAATAATTTGACTTAAAACATTTTACACACCCAAGTTTTCATGTGGGTACTGTTATTAGCAGTATCATATTATTTTTATGTGTTTTCCTTCTAAAATACATTGCATTACATTGAAAATACAATAGCAATAAGATTACATTTATAAAAAGTAAACACTTTTAACGCGTATGATGCAGGAAAAAAGAAAAATAACAACTCTAAAGTACTTAAAGTGACATTAAACCTGTCACTTATAAAGGGGCAAATTGTACGTTAGTCAGAGCGATACAATACATTTTATTACACATATTTACTCCTTAGGTTCTAGGAGAAAAAAAGAAAACAGCTGAAGTTACTTGGAGAGAAACTGGACATATTTGATTACACCTGTAACTTAGGAGGCGAAAAGTGTTTAGTAATGGCCTAAATGAGTTCACTTTAAGGCAGTGCCATGAAGCTCCTGTTTTTACAGAGCTGTCTTAATTTACAGTGCTGTATGATTACTTGAGGTAGCCTAATCATGTAGTCTGCACGTAAAGTTACTCGTCGTCTGAAACCTGTCTGGATACACTTCTTTGACAGTAGCACTTGAAATGAGCGCCTATAGGCAACACAGACTTCAGTAACTCTAGGAAATCCTTCTTCTTCAGCAAGGATACTGGTAAAGCTGCATTGTACAGCATGTCTTAGGTGATGTCAATGTACAGGTTCTTCTCCTCCTTAGAAAACCGTGTTTACCCCTCATCCACGGCAGTCTTGTGCCCAGTTTGTTGCCACTTGACATCCCTCCAGTGCAGCTGCACTTGTTGATGTCGCAGAGGGCTTTCAGTAGTGAGTCAAAGTCAAGGAGCTAATGTCCTGGATTATGAAGGAATTCTTCCTTACATATCAAATTGAAGGGCTATGATAGAAAACATTGTTGATAATGAGGCGAGGGAGGTCCTTTCCAATGATCAGTGAAAACAAGCAAAATGTGTTAATTGTATGTACATTAACTTTTAATTTCCTATAGAAATTAATTGAACATTGCCTTGCAATACACAGCCACATCTACTTTACACTCCCTGTGTAACGGTTGCCACTCACAGAGTACGTTTCAGGTCTCACCAATTCGCTTTCCTTGCACCCTGCAGAAATGCCTTCGCGAGATTTTACTGTATTTGATTTTCTAGGGATCTTGGTTCCTACTGGCTCCAAGTGCACGGTACCTTTATACATCATAGCTCTCGATAACGTAGGTCAGATGTTAAACGTTAATCTGAATTTCCAGGAGCACAGGTAATCACTTCGGAGACAAGCTTTCCGATTGTTTTGCTTCTGAACTCCCTCGTTCTCTGGTGCCAAGCTTTGAGATTCTAGAGCGCTTACTAGTAATTGTGAAATATATCTGGACGGCAATTGATAATAAATACCGTTTTTTATGATCTAGGCCTTCGGACGGAAGGAAAAGGAGCAGAAGTGGGAGCACCGGCAGAAGCAGGAAGAGGAGGAAGCCGGTAAGAATGCTACTGTGTATAGTAAATAGCACTCTTGTACACACGGCTGTAGGCCAAGCATGCGGAACTCGTCCGCTCCCGCAAGAGCGAAATGTGTATTTATCCAGAATCTTAAATTTCCCGCTTTTAGATTATGTTTGTAATATTAGCTGATAGATGTCAGGGCCTTAGTTAGGCTTTACCAAGGTCTATATAGGGAGGTCTGGTCACGCTACCACAATCCTTTGCGGTGGCGGCCATATTGGGTCTCAAATATCGTTGTTATGTGGGCGTGCCCGATGTAATGATGTGAGTTGTTACTTGTATTTTGAAGGAAAACGGGGTACTTCGCCGCACCAAATTGTCAAAATAAGACAGCTGACGGAATTAGAGTGTTTCGCTTCCCGAGAGATAAGCAAAGGAGAGCTCAGTGGGTACAAAACTGTAGGCGTGACAAATGGCAACCTACAGATAATTGTTTCTTGTGCGAGGTTAGTGAAGTTATACATTCGTATTATTCCTGAATAATAGTATGTTCATATGAACGATGTTTTGTATTTATAGGTCTTATTATGTGTTTTCTTCTAGCATCATTTTGAAGAATCGCAATTTGAACTAAAGGGGGCAGATGGACGGAAACTACTCAAGTGGAATTCCATGCCAATAATTTCCAACGTCCCTAATCCACCTAAGTCTTTAACATATAATAGGAAACATCCAAAAGGAAAAGAATTGTCTTTCAAAACAAGCAGGAAAAGTAATAGGAAATGTGTAATAGTAGTATTGATGTTTATGAAAATTTCCTTTTCATGTGTCCGGCTCCATGGCTAAATGGTTAGTGTGCTGGCCTTTGGTCACAGGGGTCCCAGGTTCGATTCCCGGCAGGTTTAGGAATTTTAACCATAATTGGTCAATTTTGCTGGCACGGGGGCTGGGTGTATGTGTCGTCATCTTCATTTCATCCTCATCACGACGCTCAGGTCACCTACGGGAGTCAGATCAAAAGACCTGTACCTTGAGAGCCGAACTTGTCCTCAGATGTTCCTGGCACGAAAAGCCAAACGCCATTTCATTCCATTCCTTTTGATGTAAACTACAGACAGTACCATTCTAACCCTACACGGAACGTAGAAATGTTTCACAGATATTTGAAATGCTTGTTCCTGTTCATTTACCAATTATAATCACAACAAACAATAGGCCTATCACTTCAAACCAACAATTTATGTCCAGCTGGCCATCATTACAACAATTTTATTAATAATAGCATTCCTATACTGTACTGTAGTTATTATTTACAGTTAAATTTCATTCATCTTAAATGCTCTATAGAGTACATCATATGGCTGGACAAATACTTAAAGATCGCAACACTCGCTTCACTCGCACTAACAACTACTGTAATTTAATGTACCGTAGCCTAACATAATATCCTAATGTAATCCCTAAAATAGCCCAACTTAGATTAACTCAGTTTAATAGTGACTGCATTTCTATTTCTTATGGAATCGTGTCTACCAATGGCTTTAATTTTCTTTATTATTATTATTATTATTATTATTATTATTATTATTATTATTATTATTATTATTATTATTATTATTATTTGCATGAATATTAGGACTCAGCTAAGAACCCCGTGGTCGCCAACCCACGCTCCCTAGTTAGGAGCGCCTGACGCCCCTTTCAGTCGCCTCTTATGACAGGCAGGGGAGACCGTGGGTGTTGTTCTATTGGCCCCACCCACGAGGGGAAATCTATTTTGGGTTGCTTTCACTATTCTAGTCCATCAGACCTTGTCTGGTCAACACTTGTTCTTTTCCGACCGCGACGGCATTAGCGCATTCGAGGCCTAGGAAGTTTTTCATTTCCACGCACTTTGCGGCCTTCATCTTTCTTTTGCCGATACCTTCATTTTTCGAAGTGTTGGTCCCCTTCCATTTGTTTTCTTCTGATTAGTGTTTATAGAGGATGGTTGTCCAGTTGTACTTCCTCCTAAAACTATAATCACCACCACCACTTTGTACTATACAGCTGCATGGGTTATCAATAGACTAGTTAAGAGTAGCTAAGAATATCATACTTGTTGCATATGTGCAGAATATTTTTGCCTTACAACCCAAATAAATGCCACATTAATGGATAACAACAGTTACCAAAGATAACTTAATGCACTCAATTCAAGAGGCATTCAGTTTGTGCCAACATACTTGGGTAACCTTTTAGAAACGCAGTATCGGTAGTTACTTTCCTAATAAAGAAAACGCTGAAGGTAATTTATTACAACTGTCGTTTAGTACTTTGAATACAGTACTTCAAGTTCAGTATTTCATGTACCGGTAATCATAATATGACATAGGTACTGTACAGATTTCTATGTTTCTGTCTATAAGATTTCGTATTTGACAGATGATATTAATAAGAAACACAGTAAAACCAAGTTGTAAGGAAGTAAAAGAGAAGAACATAAGCTTTTCTGTTGATTCTTGTTTCTCAAAAAAGAAAAAAAAAAACTTTCAGCGTCTGTTAATTATCTTCCTATTCAAATAGCTGTGAATGTTTTCATATAATGTAAGTGTTATACAGTTATATATACATGACTAGTCGATGCCCAATTAAATTCTTTATGAAAAATAGTTGGTATTTTGTTTTTATTTCAATGTACGGTACCGAAATCCTCTAAATTCGAATACACTTGCCTTTGGTTACGCTCGCTTACAGACCCAATATGGCGGCTCCATAAGTAGCATTCGTGACTTGACCTCCCTAGACAGACCTTGGGCTTTACACAGGGATCTGGAATGAGAAACAAGAAAGATTTCGCCGCCAAGCGCGATTTCTATGCTGATGTTCTTTTCGGAAGTTTGTTGAGTTATGAATATTCGTGTTTTAGCTCGTGCAGTCATTATGTCCCCAAGAAACGTACGGTATTCAAAAATATTGTAAAGTAGAGTATTAATTACTAAATAGTGTTGATGAATACTAAAAAAGTTGGTGATAATGAGTGATAAAGTGAAGAAAGTACAATTGATGCAACAGAGTGTGAGAACAGCCAATGAAGTGCCTATTTATTATCGGTGGGATTAATCATCAAAATTTGAGAGAAAATCAGTGATAGTGATAGTGGCGCTTGGGGCTTAATTAACAATTATTAAAAATATTTGGTACATGAAATTAAAATTTAGAATCGTTAAAACCATGCCATAAAATCCAAATTAAAGAAGGTAAAATACACGAAAACTAAGGGCAGGATGTGGACAACGGAAGAAACACTACACGAGGTTGTGGATCGAAGAACTTTTGTGGCTGAAATTTCGACCAAAGAATAATTTAGTTAATACTTACTCATAATTAATACCTATTTATTGTAAAAACATTGAAGAAAAGGAAATAAGCAACACTACCTCTAACATACACACGAAAAAGAAAAACAAACCCTGACGTAATTAGGTTGCAGTCTTACAATCTTGCCGGTACTAATCTTCATGTAAAATATTTCTAATGTGAAGCGACCACCTTCACCAAAAAAT
Source organism: Anabrus simplex (assembly GCF_040414725.1). Lineage (NCBI taxonomy): Eukaryota > Metazoa > Arthropoda > Insecta > Orthoptera > Tettigoniidae > Anabrus > Anabrus simplex. The sequence continues at coordinate 82,792,105 of NC_090276.1, read as the reverse complement.
AAAAATACAGGTCATACGAACACATTTTAGAATGAATCAGAATTACAAAGCTGTTAGAAAAGGCTTCCCTCATGTCAACGTGAAGATGGATGTAAGAAGTTTTTACTCCATCATAAATTATACTTGATTTCTGATAGAAAGATTGAAGGTAAACTCCCGTGACAAATTAAAACGTGAAATAGAATAAAATTAATTTGCATTAGGAAATGTAAGATTTGTTTACCCCAAGAGAAAGCAGAGCTCCCAGACAATACGTCCGCTATAAACGATGCCGAAGATAAAATTCAGACACTCTGCGACGCGCTTCCCGAAGGTAGCCCGCGCTGGATGATGTAACCGGAAATGGGACAGCAAATTTAATGACCAATGGCCGGACAGGATTTATTTAAACCAATCGAATTTAAATGTATAATTGGACGCTTGTTAGGAAACATCTCGAAGCTTGTATCTTGTGCAAGTCTCAGACAAATCGACACGTGTGAAACAGGGTGTCCCACAAATTTCGACAATAAAATGTAATGGTCCAAAATAAATTTGAACAAGATCACACATCACAGAAAGCAAGGAATGGTACGAGGTTAAAATCATCATTTGGAACCATAAACAATTCTAGTTTACAACATAAATAAAACTTTCAATTTGCTTCCCATTTCGACACGTATGCAGTACTGTGCATATTGACTAATTGATTCCTCAGTTTCAATAATTATACTGTAGTTTGAGTGATAGGCAAGAAAGTGAATTACAACCAAGTTTTGTGTGTGTAAAATAAATACAGTGTTTTGTGACGTTAGTCAAAACTACCCTGTTGTACGAAAACAGACAGTTGAGTATTTATTTCTTCAAGAATAAATGGAAACCTGCAATCTATTCTGATAAAATTCATGTAGGTTTGAATGACACTTATTTATGCTAACTCCTTACGTTATTGGAGTGTTCGGGTGAAAAAATAAAATCACGAAAATTAATTACGCTCGCAAGCAAAAAGGTAACTGGCTCGGCAAGGGTTAAGGAATTTTATACCTGCCATTCTGGAATGATCTTGTATCACAGACTTCATCAAATTTCATCTTAGCCTCTCTTTCTCTCATTCCTCTAATGACTTGTTGTCCTGTGTCTTCTCAGTCTCGGTACGGTACTGGTATACTGTTTCCTCCTGTATTCCCATTAAGTAGCAAAGTGTCCCCCTCACACCTCTTGCTCTTATTAGTAATTTTAGTTACTTTCCTTCCTCTAAATCTCGTATCTAGGCTTATGCAAGGACTTACAAAGGATTCGTTTTCGTTTTTGGAGGATTATTAAAACCAAAATTACACGAGCAAATAATAAAGTTCTAAAATAAAATATACTTTTCAAGCATTTTTTGAGCGGCTAATCAACGCCATGGGTTATGTGCAAATGTCACAGCATGCGTGCATCTTGACACAGTGTTTAAAAATAGAAATAACTGAAATACTTTTTCAATATAATTATGTAAAATATTCACAAGTTTGGTACATTTTTGAAAAATCCTCCAGCGCGGCAAAAACATGAGAACATTTTAAAACGTTGCCTGAAGATTGATAAAGGAAACACCAGCCATGAGTGATATTTCATTGAAATAGGAACTTGTTGAGCGTCGTATTGGACGACAACTAGCTCACGGAGAAGCTTCTGAAATGTCGTGTTACAGAAGAGGTGAGAGGAGAGGGTTTGATCGCAATAAGAGATAGAATGATAGTGCACAGGACTTGCGCAGTTTTTGAGGGAAGTGCAGGATTGCAGCAGATAGAGGCTGCATCAGTTACATACAAATGGAAAGGATGGCACAGGAGCGGGGGGCACACAGCTGCATCAAACCAGTCTACCTGAATTTCATTAATTTACTAGTTTAATTAATAAAGTTATGGGGTAAACGAAGAGAGAATACATTGAAATCAGTTTATCACTTCAGCAAAGTTAGATGTTTATAATCGAAGTATTTTTTACTGAGTTTGTATGTCCACCTCTTAGGCCTGGGTCGGGGATGAAGTGAGATGGCATGTTGCTCGTCCTTTTGCCAAGCTGAATGAGGGTGAATATGCTGTGAAACCACACAAAACCATTCTCATGACAGCCAATGGTAGGATTTGAAACCACTTCTTTTCCGAATGCAGAGCTTAGTGCGACCACTACGCTCTTTAATACCGGTACTATTAAAATACAATTCTTCCTTTTGCATTTTAGTTATGTTCAGGTTATTATCATCACTTCATTCTACAAGTCTACACATGTGCTGTTCGTACATGTGCAATGTTGCGTTCTGATAAGGGATAATTCTTGTTCCTACCTTTACTGACATTCATATCGTAAAGGCAAGTCTTCTCGATGTCTTCCCTTCAAGAATGTTGTGTCTGATTGTAAGTACAATAAATGTTACTATTACCCGACCAAGGCGAGTGGATCCGCGGAAGGAATGTGAATTTGTGCTGTGACGTCGGCGCAGCGCGCGCAAATGCTGTATAGTCAGCTTCAATGAGATGGAATAACACGGAGAGGCGGAAGCTAATGTTCCCAGTGGGAGAGCGTGGCTTTCGAATGACTAAAATACGCATTACTGAGTCACTGGTGCAAAATTAAAGACAGTTCGCTCCTTGGTCCGGTTACATGGTGTGCTGCGACGTTCTTAGCCATGCTGTATTTGTTGAGAGAACTTTTAAACCCATGTGTATCTGTTCAACTGAAAGAGAAGGCATGATATATATGTACAATACGCGAACCTTTTCTTGTTACGGAGGTGAGGAGTAAGGAGGGAACTCGCCCGGTTCCGGTTATACTGCCAACTGAATGGAAATTAAATTTGAATTGAATCGATAGTATGATCGATCGATAGAAATTTTCTAAACCTTTATTATCTTAAGCCAACAACTGTCACACACACATTATACAACCGTCCTTGATGCGAATCTTGCTCATAGCACGAATTCTATAGTTTGGCTTTGCTGTGTAAACAACAGTACTAGTACGTAAAGTGTACACCAGATGTCTCACGGCGATTCAAACGTTGCCAGTACGAGTCTCGAAGAATACTGAGGTCTAGCGATGCAGCACGAGGGAGCTCGGGTTCGCGTACTGTAGTGTTTGAATAAATAACCAAGAAGAAGAATAAACCGAGTTGTAACAGTCAGTTATGGGCCAGTGCTGGAGCGTGAACTGTGTAACGTTATACATTAACAGCCTCGGCCAGTCGAGAGAAGAAGGACCGGTTATTGCCTCTACTGGCTCTAGTAAGAAAACAGTATGTAAAGTACTAAAAGGCCATCTTGAAGACAGTGGGACGAGCAAAAATAGGTCATCTTGTCAAAAGGGCAAACCACTTGTGACAGGACAATATGGATAAGTGTTTATTCGCAGAAAATTTCAGGAATATTTTGAGATTAAAAATGAAGTTCCAGCATTACGGAAATTACTAAAATTCTGCGAGCAAGAAATTAATTTCACAGGATGCAAAGAAACGTTTAGAAATATAGCGAAGTCAACTGGGTTTAGGTTTAAAAAGTGTAAGATTAAAATATATTTATTGTGTGAACGCGCCGTTACATTGGCTCAAAGGGCATTTTCTTCTTAGAACACTAAAACGAAATAAAAAAGAAGAAGATAAACCCGCTGTATACATGGATGAAACATGAGTTCATACGCATTATACTGTCTCCAAGAGTTGGCAGATCGATGATGTGCCAGGAAAACAGTCCTGGACAGTGCTGATGGAGAGATGGGATTTATTCCGGGTGGTTCGCTCATTTATGATTTAAAATCGAACACAGCTGACTACCATAAAGAAATGAACTATGAAAACTATTGTAAATGGGTTGAAACCCAACTGATACTTGTCCTCAACAAAGATTCCTACCACAACAGACAATGCCTTCAACCTACAACTCAAACTCAGACGTGCATACCTGGTTGCGAGATAAAAATATACCATTTGACCAAGAAATGATTAAAGCACAACTTCTAATTCGCGCAAACCAATTCAGACCGAGCATAATATACTGTACTGATAAGATATTTTAAAAAGTTGTCTTCACGCCGCTAAGATTACCAGATTATCATCCGGACCTAAATCCCATCGAAATAATCTGAAACAGGATGAAAATGTCTACCACGTTTCTTTGTCAGCACTGAAAGCATTTACAAGAGACAACAGTGGATGCCTGGAAACAGAGGTGAAAGAAATACAAGAAATGTAGTGGAAACGGGAAGAAGAGATCGAGCGCAGCAACAGACAAGCGAATCAGCACGCGTACAAGGATTGGCGACGGTGGAGAATCATCAAGAACTGGACAAGGCAGATCTCTGGTGCCTCTTCTCAGTCAATCCACCACATTGTTGCTGGCTGCCCAATTCGAGCTTTCAGAGGAACGCTAATGGACACAGCGGATGAAGCAGTTGATTGGGTCAAAATGCTAGACCTAGAGTTGTAGTATTGTACGGATTATCCTGAAACTATTTATATGTACCTACATTCACCATACGATAACTTTACAATCACTGATTCCCGTTCCTATAAAGGATAATTTGCCCCGATTTGTATTCTTGAATTCCAGATTCATCTTCATATTGTGATCTTTCCTACTTAAGGGAACTTGGGACACATTTTCTTATTTTCCACAATTTTTGAGCAATCACAATGAAATTTTTATGGAATATGTAGGACTACTATGGAAAGAATATATCTTAATTTCAGCTGAATATCCTTATTTGTTTATGAGATATGGTGTACTTTGTGTTTATGACACTCGCAAAACAGGCAACTTTCAAAAAGTTCCCTGTGGGATGGATTTTTACCTGAGAGTTTGAAAACTTGTGAAATGATTCTTCCTTATAACATAAAAAAACTCTAGGATGGAATTTTTGATTCACCCTATGTTGATCAATTAACTCCTGTTTCAAATTTTTAATTTTATTTCATGTAATTTTCCACTAATTTTCTGTACATTTTGCCTCATAAAATGAGTATATTGAAAAAGAATGCAAAATCCATCCTACAATTTCTTTGTTAGGTCACATAGAAGCTACACACCAACTTTCGTAAATATACCGTAGGTTTAAATTTGACCCGCATGGAACACTGCAGGTTACAAAAAATGGTGTTTTGAGTTAAATGAATTTTAGTTCTAAAACCATTACAAATTTTCATAATGGCCTTTCCAAATCTCTTAAAATTCACTAGCATTATACCTCCTACCCTCCTTCTTCTTCTTGGCTTCCTCCCTGTGCACCTTGAGGATTTTCAGTCTTTTCCTGGCTGTTTTCTTTTGTTGGGTGACTGACCGCTGACTGTCAAATTTTCTTCTTTCATCTCTGTGTGGCAAGTTTGGTGGATACTGGTGAAAGTTTATAAATCCTTACAGCCATTTTTATTTCTTGTGTTGCACTGCATCACATGTTGTATTCTGAAACTGCATTAGAAACAGGTATTCCAAATCTTTTTGAGGACACAAAGGTCTCTTTTGGGCACTTTTTCCATATACATGCATGAAGACTTTCATTGGAATTTTGAGTAGCTCCTCTACAACATCTAAACAGAAGTTCTGTTGATGCCAGCCTTTGGTATACAGGCACAATTTTCAGCAGCATTGCAGTTGTGAATTAAACTGACATTTTTTGTGGGTTTTGAGGGGTTTGTCCTGTTGTGATACTCTTGTTGTAGAAGCACCATGATTCAGGTCCTAAGAGGCATTTTTTATGCTTAGGATCTTAATCTGTGGAGGAGTAATGGTATAGTGAGGCATATATTGCAGATTTCATATTATCTACTGAGGGAATATTTGGACATATAATAATTTGTGAGCTTCACAATAGTTGCTTCTTTCAAACTTCCAGGCCCCCTTCCACCAAGTGTAGTTCCTTTTACTTTCCACTCTTTCACTAAATTCCTCAAATCAGTCCCCATCCTTTTTGCAACATGGTTAATGCACTCTTCTTTTTTCAATTGTACATCTGGTCAATATACTGCATCATTTGACAGATGGAGAAATGTTTTGGCATCCCCATCAAAAAGCACAGTTGTGTAGCGCATGCCACATTCTTCCTCTGATCTTATCCATAAATTATCAGCTGCAAATACTTTCACTGCTACAGATGATCCCTCATAATTCCTGGAGCATTTCCCCATATGCTTTATGACCTTCCAGCCATACATTATGTTCTGGAGAATCTTCACCCAGTTCATGAGAATAACTAATCCACTCAGAATGTCAATCACTATGCCAATGCCATAGAGAGATGTATGGCCATGCTTGTGCCATGTTCCGTCAAATGATGCAGCAATGTCAAGCACTTGTTTACCTACATTGGATGGATCTACTTCCTCATGATTTGATATAATATTCACTAACAATTTCCTGCAACCTTGCTTGCAATTCACAAAACTGACCAAAACAAACCCAATAGTAAACAAGGAAGTGTATAGGCTGATGTCAGGCTGTCCACTAACTTATTAAATATATGCATTCGGTTACAACTCTCAAACATATTAAAATACTACTTCTATGTCCGACTCGTTGGCTGAACGGTCAGCGTACTGGCCTTCGGTTCAGAGGGTCCCGGGTTCGATTCCCGGCCGGGTCGGGGATTTTAACCTTAATTGGTTAATTCCAATGGCACGGGGGCTGTGTGTATGTGTTGTCTTCATCATCATTTCATCCTCATTACAACGCGCAGGTCACCTACGGGTGTCAAATAGAAAGACCTGCACCTGGCGAGCCGAACCCGTCCTGGGATTTCCCGGCACTAAAAGCCATACGACATTTCATTTACTACTTCTATAAACACATACAATTTTTCAAGTCAAACATGTCACTAGAATGGATATAATTATAAACATGTTCTAAAATATAAAGTTTTATGTTGACTAAATTATAGGTTGAAGTAGTTCATAACATAGCCAACAGATGGCAGTATATATTCCAATATTCAAAAATTGTGTCATCTCAATGCTACTGAAAAGAGGGAATTAATGGTAACTTTCCCCTGTGGGTGGGGGCGGCAGAATAACACCCACGGTATCCCCTGCCTGTCGTAAGAGGCGACTAAAAGGGGCTTCAGGGGCTCTGAACTTAGGAGCGTGGGTTGCGACCACGGGGCCCTTAGCTGAGTCCTGGCATTGCTTCCACTTACTTGTGCCAGGCTCCTCACGTTCATCTATCCTGTCCGACCTCCCTTGGTCAACTCTTGTTCTTTTCCAACCCTGACGCTATTAGGTTTGCGAGGGCTAGGGAGTCTTTCATTTTCACGTCCTTCGTGGCCCTTGTCTTTCTTTGGCCGATATCTTCATCTTTCGAAGTGTCGGATCCCTTCCATTTTTTCTCTCTGATTAGTGTTATACAGAGGATGGTTGCCCAGTTGTACTTCCTCTTAAAACAATAATCATCACCACCACCACCACCTTAATGGTAACAGAAGGGACACGGATAGCCGAGCATACAGAGAAAAGGGGGCGTGGTGGAGAATCAAATGACCGTGCAGAGCCACTTAAAAACGGCCATAACTACGTCAAAAATAGTCACAGCGGCACAAAACCACTTTTATTATGTAGAGCAAGGTTAATATAATTTATTTATGCCAGAATTCAAATTCCGACAATTTCATCCATTTACCGAAAAAAATGTGTCCCAAGTCCCCTTAGAAAATACACTTCTCAAACTTATTCGTCTACCAGAGTCATTTCATGCCATCTGTACACTGACAGCTCGGAACATACCCCTTAGTCGAACAGCTCGCCTCCTTTCTCCCAAGTCTTCCCAGCCCAAACTTTGTAACATTTTTGTAACGCTACTCTTTCGTTGGAATTTATGCAGAACAAGGCTCTATGGGTAAATGGTTAGCATACTGGCCTTTGGACACAGAGATCCCGGGTTCGATTCCAGGCAGGGTCGGGAATTTTAACCATCGTTGGTTAACTTTGCTAGCATGGGGACTGGCTGTATGTGTCGTCTTCATCATCATTTCATCCTCATCACGACACGCAGATCGCCTACGGGAGTTAAATCAAAAGACCAGCACCTGGCGGACACTCCCGGCACTAACAGCCATACGCCACTTCATTTTTACCCAGAACAAATAGAGCTTCTTTTCTTTCGATTTTTCCAATTCTCGAATCAAGTAATGCACGTGAGGTCTTACCAGAGATTTATACGCCCTCTCCTTTACATCCTTGCTACAATCGCAAAATAACCTCATAACCATGCTAAAGCTGGTTGAATAATTGTCAGATGACAATTTAAGTTAATTCCTAGAAATGCGGAATGGTTCACTATTATCAACGGGAAAAGTAGATTTGCGGACAATTCATGCTAACTACATTCTAAAACAACACCACTCAAACACGAAATAATTAATCTCCAGCTTTTTGAGCTTCCACGTAAAAGCACTTAGTGACTCAAATAGTTTTTATCAGAATTGAAAATCACGAAGTAAAATCACAAGCAGACTCGAAATAATTATTTCACAATTATTACTTTAAAATCGTAACCGCGATCACTTACAACATATGCACGACCATATTGCCGCTAATCGAAACCTGCCTTAAGGTATGAGTATTGTAGTCTTGGTTAGTGCTCCAGTCGTTTCCCCCTGTAGTTGGGGACGGTAGAAAAACACCCACGGTATCCTCTGCCTGTCGTAAGAAGCGACTGAAAGGGGCCCCCGGGACTCTGAATGTTGGAGCGTGGATTGGCGACCACGGGGCTCTTAGCTGAGCCATGGTATTGCTTCCATTTACTTGTGCCAGGCTCCTCACTTTCATCTATCCTGTCCGACCTCACTTGGTCAACTCTTGTTTTTTCTCCGACCCCGACGGTATCACGTATAGAGGCCTAGGGAGTCTTTCATTTTCACGCCCTTTGTGGCCCTTGTCTTTCTTTGGCCGATACATTCAGTTTTCGAAGTGTCGGACCCCTTCCATTTTTCTCTCTGATTATCGTTATATAGAGGATGGTTGCCCAGTTGTACTTTCTCTTAAAACAATAATCACCACCACCACCACCACCACCACCAGTTCAGTCTTTCTCCTTGACTGTCTGTACTGCAATGCCGTCATTTTCGTTACAAGTGGTGCTCTGCTCTGCAGGACTGCACTCGCCTTGGTCGGGTAAAATAATTCCCTCATATCGTATCGTACGTCCTCCCTTCAAGAATGTTGTGTCTGATTATACGTCCAATGAATGTTAGCATAATTTATTTATATCGTAAAGCCAAGTCATCACCTCTTCACGATTTCTTCCCATTAAGAATGTTATGTCTGATTATACGTCCCGTAAATGTTAGTACAATTCATTCATATCGTAAAGGCAAGTCTTCATCCGTTTTCGATGTCTTCCAATCAAGAATGTTATATCTGATTATACGTCCAATAAATGTTAGTAGAGTTCATTTATATAGTAAAGGCAAGTCTTCACCTCTTCTCGAGGTCTTCCCATCAAGAATGTTGTGTCTCATTTTACGTCCAATAAATTTTAGTGTAATTCATTCATATCGTAAAGGCAAGTCCTCACCTCTTCTCGAGGTCTTCCCATCAAGAATGATGTATCTGGTTATACGTCCAATAAATATTGGTATAGCTCATTTATATCGTAAAGGTAACTCCTCACCTCTTCTCGATGTCTTCCCATCAAGAAAGTTATGTCTAATTATACGTCCAATAAATGTTAGTATAGTTCATTTATATAGTAAAGGCAAGTCCTCACCTCTTCTCGATGCCTTCCCATCAAGAATGTTATGTCTAATTATACGTCCAATAAATGTTAGTATAGTTCATTTATATAGTAAAGGTAACTCCTCACCTCTTCTCGAGGTCTTCCCATCAAGAATGTTGTGTCTGGTTATACGTCTAATAAATGTTAGTATGGGCCTAATTCATTCATATCGTAAAGGTAAGTCCTCACCTCTTCTCGATGTCTTCCCATCAAGAAAGTTGTGTCTGGTTACACGTCCAATAAATGTTAGTATAGTTCATTTATATCGTAAAGGCAAGTCCTCACCTCTTCTCGATGTCTTCCCATCAAGAATGTTATGTCTAATTATATGTCCAATAAATGTTAGTATAGCTCATTTATATAGTAAAGGCAAGTCCTCACCTCTTCTCTTCCCATCAAGAATGTTTTATCCGGTTACACGTCGAATAAATGTTAGTGTAGTTCATTTATATCGTAAAAGCAAGTCCTCACCTCTTCTCGATGTCTTCCCATCAAGAATGTTGTCTCTGGTTATACGTCCAATAAATGTTAGTATAGGCCTAATTCATTCTTATCGTAAAGGCAAGTCCTCACCTCTTCTCGATGTCTTCCCATCAAGAATGTTGTGTCTGGTTATACGTCCAATAAATGTTAGTATAGGCCTAATTCATTCATATCGTAGAGGCATGTCTTCTCCTCTTCTCGACGCCTTCCCATCAATAATGTTGTGTCTAATTATACGTCCAATAAATGTTAGTATAATTCATTCATATCGTAAAGGTAAGTCCTCACTTCTTCTCGATGTCTTCCCGTCAAGAATGTTATGTCTGATTATGTTTCGAGCGAGCGGGTGGCTGCGCAGGTCGCACTCGGGAGATGTCAGGCAAATGCTTAGGGCAGTTCCTTAATTAAGGCCAAGCTCGCCTCCTTCCCACCTCTATCCCATTGCCGCCCTAAGACGCGTGTGTCCGTGCAGTGTAAAGCGGATCGTAAAATAAATAAAAACATCGTTCTTCTCTTTACCACTTCCTTTCATATATGTTGAATAAAGCGGGCCACAGGGGATCTCATCTTGGGAGCGTGGGTCTTTGACCACGACACCCATACCTGAGTCCTGTCATTGCTTCCACTTACTATTGCCAGGCTCCTCATTTTCATCTAACCTATCCTACCTCCCTTGGTCAACTTTTCTTGTTTTCTGACCCCGACAGTATTAGAGCATTTAAGGCCTAGGTAGTATTTCATTTTCATACCCTTCATGGCCTTGTCTTTCTTTGACCGATACCTAGATTTTTCGAATTGTCGGTACCATATCTTCAGGTGATCTTGTGGCTTCATATGCTTGATCTTTCCTTTTCCTCCACTTCTGAAGTCTTCCTCATTAGGTCTTCAGTAGCCTTGTCTTATTCCTCTTCTGATGTCAAATAATTCTGTCATATCATTTGCTAACGTTATGGTTGCTTCCTGCCTGTTTTGTATTTTCAGTTCAGCATCTTTGATTTCAGGATGTCAATCATGTTGCCCCATTTCACTTGATATATATCTATGAAGCATAAACTCATTCCTTTTCCTATCTATCTTTCACCTATCATTCCGATTAGTCCAATATCATCTCTTGTACGTCTTCCTTTCCTACATCCTAATTGCTCTTCTCCCACATTCTTCTACCATCAACAGGATTTTTGGCAGCATGAGAGATTACAACTGAAATAGTTTATTATTTATTTTATTTATTCCTGACTTACATTTGTGGCGAAGTTAGGGCTCACGGCCCTCTCTTACACTTAACCACTAGTTCAATAGGAATATCATATAATCCCGTCGATTATCACTTTTTCCACTTCAGAACTGGGGGACGTCTTCCTTCTGTGTCTATCTCATCTACCCTTTCAATTGTTAGATATGGTTTCTCTCTTTATCTCTGTAAGTCTTCCATATACTCTTTCTATCCCTTTCGTATTTCTTCGTATAAACAGATATCTTATCATCATCAATTTCTCCTTCCCCAAACATGATTGTCCATGTATCCCTTGGTTGTGATGTAATTAATTCCTTTATATTCCTCCATATTGCTTTCCTCCCTCAACTTTTTGTTTTCTTCTTCTTCTTTCATCCAAGGTTTCTTGGGTTCCAATTTCCTTTCCCTAAAACCTGACTTGTTGTTTCAATTTTGGGCTCATAACTCCTATCAGCTATTTTATTGTTTTTTTTTTCAGAAACCTTCATTGTTTCTTTTCCTTTCAAACTTACTTTTTGCCATTTCCTTTTAACAGACCTCTTTGCCAACACTTGAAAAAAGTGTTTGTGATAACATGATCATTTTGTTCTGCAAATGTCTGGTATTCTAAGTCCGTTGTTTTTGTGGTACCCATCAGTATGGTCCCCATTATGCTGGTATCCATCCTGGGTTTTATCCGAATGACCATTCATACCTCTGCAGAGAAATAAGAGGTCTTCTTCAGGGTTGGCAGAGATATAAGTCTGAAGTTCATTCCAAAATCCATCCTTGATGATTTCATCAAGTCCAACATGAGGAGTGTCGATTATGATAGTCATCAGGAGATCATTGTCCCTCTGGACTTCAGATTCATTGGTATATAGAAAGGCAAACCGTTATTGATAACTGTGCCCTCATAGATAAACGTGTAACTCTCTCCTGGTTCCAGGGATTTCTGGCTTTCTATTTGGACCCCTGAGGGCTGCAACACCAACATGTTGGCATTGCAGAATTTTGGCCAAATGATGTCAATGTTCCAATACTGAGCGTTGTGATTGTAATTGTTTGGAGTTCTCTAACTGCTCCTGCTATTGAAATGATAACCTTGCCTGTCTCTCACATCGAACAAATGGGACCAACGTGCGTCACTTGTGGAAAATACACTTCTTCTAAATCACGATCCTAACAAGATATAAATTAAGGAGTAAGTCACTACCCTAACAAAATAAAGTTAAAAAGTAATTCACAATCCTAACCAGATATAAATTAAACATTAAGTCACAAACCCAATATTATATAAGTTAAAGAGAACTCAGGAGTTCAGTAGCATATGATGATATGGAAATGGAATTCATAATTAATATCAGTTTGACAATGTGAATTATTTAATACTAGGTGTCAAAACCTGGCAGAAAATAGATCACGGATATGCTATCCATTTTCAGATCATTAATAACCAGTGGTACATTTCATAATTGGAAGATTTTTAACTTAGCAATAAACGTAGAATACAACAAGGAAATATATTACGTACATATTTTCTTCAAATTTGTTTCATTCCTCAACAGTTGGCAAATATTTTGTAAAGGGAGGGAGATTGTTGACAATTCTCAAACCTCCTAATCACTTTCAAGTATAACATTATTTTTTCCCTCATTATAGAATCCAACAGAAGAGGAAGAAAACCGGCCTGTGGAGGTGGTCATGGCACCACGTATGTATAAAACTACTTCACAAAATAATGCATCATGCAGTTAAGTACTCCTCTGGGAGGAGGTGGAATATAACACAGAATATATCTTGTGGGTGATGAACACAATGGTGCGTGTTGTGTGTGAGGACAGTAGAATACACCATGGTATATCCTATGTGTGAGGACAGTAGAATACACCATGGTATATCCTGTGTGTGAGGACAGTAGAATACACCATGATATATCCTATGTGTGAGGGCAGTAGAATACACCATGGTATATCCTATGTGTGAGGGCAGTAGAATACACCATGATATATCCTATGTGTGAGGGCAGTAGAATACACCATGGTATATCCTATGTGTGAGGACAGTAGAATACACCATGGTATATCCTGTGTGTGAGGACAGTAGAATACACCATGGTATATCCTATGTGTGAGGACAGTAGAATACACCATGGTATATCCTGTGTGTGAGGACAGTAGAATACACCATGATATATCCTATGTGTGAGAGGACAGGAGAATACACAACGGTATATCCTATGTGAGAGGACAGGAGAACACACCTTGGTATATGACATGTGAGGACAGTAGAATACACCATGGTATATCCTATGTGTGAGAGGACAGGAGAACACACCTTGGTATATGACGTGTGAGGACAGTAGAATACACCATGGTATATCCTATGTGTGAGAGGACAGTAGAATGCACCATGGTATATCCTATGTGTGAGAGGACAGGAGAACACACCTTGGTATATGACATGTGAGGACAGTAGAATACACCATGGTATATCCTATGTGTGAGAGGACAGGAGAACACACCTTGGTATATGACGTGTGAGGACAGTAGAATACACCATGGTATATCCTATGTGTGAGAGGACAGTAGAATGCACCATGGTATATCCTATGTGTGAGGACAGTAGAATGCACCATGGTATATCCTATGTGTGAGAGGACAGGAGAACACACCTTGGTATATGACATGTGAGGACAGTAGAATGCACCATGGTATATCCTATGTGTGAGAGGACAGGAGAACACACCTTGGTATATGACATGTGAGGACAGTAGAATACACCATGGTATATCGTATGTGTGAGAGGACAGGAGAACACACCTTGGTATATGACGTGTGAGGACAGTAGAATACACCATGGTATATCCTATGTGTGAGAGGACAGTAGAATGCACCATGGTATATCCTATGTGTGAGGACAGTAGAATGCACCATGGTATATCCTATGTGTGAGAGGACAGGAGAACACACCTTGGTATATGACATGTGAGGACAGTAGAATGCACCATGGTATATCCTATGTGTGAGAGGACAGGAGAACACACCTTGGTATATGACATGTGAGGACAGTAGAATACACCATGGTATATCCTATGTGTGAGAGGACAGGAGAACACACCTTGGTATATGACGTGTGAGGACAGTAGAATACACTATGGTATATCCTATGTGTGAGAGGACAGTAGAATGCACCATGGTATATCCTATGTGTGAGGACAGTAGAATACACAATGGTATATGCTATGTGTAAGGACAGTAGGATACACCATGATATATCCTGTGTGTGAGGACAGGAGAACACACCTTGGTATATGACGTGTGAGGACAGTAGAATACACCATGGTATATCCTATGTGTGAGGACAGTGGAATACACCATGATATATCCTGTGTGAGAGGACAGTAGAATACACCACGGTATATCCTATGTGTGAGGACAGTAGGATACACCATGATATATCCTGTGTGTGAGGACAGGAGAACACACCTTGGTATATGACGTGTGAGGACAGTAGAATACACCATGGTATATCCTATGTGTGAGGACAGTAGAATACACAATGGTATATGCTATGTGTAAGGACAGTAGAATACACCACGGTATATCCTATGTGTGAGGACAGTAGAATACACCATGATATATCCTATGTGTGAGGACAGTAGAATACACCATGATATATCCTGTGTGTGAGGACAGTAGGATACACCATGGTATATCCTGTGTGTGCGGACAGTAGAATACACCAAGGTATATCCTATGTGTGAGGTACCACGGAAAACCGTTTTGAGGGCTGCCGACTGTGGGATTCGAGCCTACTATCTCCCGAATACTGGATACTGGCCGCACTTAAGCGACAGCAGCTATCGAGCTCGGTGGCATTTCCTTCTCCACGCCCCTAGCTATCCTGGAGAAGGGGAGGCGGACTAATAGTTCTACCACTTCTTGGAGCATTATTTAAAATGTCCGTCACTTATTTCCCTATTGAATTATCTGTGGTGACTCCATAAACTTGTACGGTTCCATTCCTTCACTGTATTATGGAAAACAATCATACACTTTTTCCGAATTTCGTAAGCGTCATTGGCGTCGGATGTACACAAGTTTATTGTCCAGACTAGTCCACTCCGCTGTAGTTACGACGTAGTTGCTGATTATTAATTAATTACACGATAATTCATTTCCAAAATCACCACAAAATTTTTAAATAATTTATCCAAGATGCGGGCACATGACTTCCACTGTAACTTAGCTCACACTCTCGAAAAGACTGGTCATGGCGGTTATTTCTCCCTCTGATTGTTCCTGAGGCTATAGTAACAAGGACTAAACCACTTCTGTCATACTCCTTCACATATTCGCCGGTCCTTGTCTCTCAAAATAAACATGCAGTCGCCTATTGTCCTACGTTTCCGTTATCTGGGAGAAGGTCTTCGCAGAAATTTCACCGGGCGGTGAAATAAGATTTATTTGACCGTTTTATGGCTATGGGTCCATCCCGTTCGTGTGTAAAAGCAAGTAGAGAAGATTTACTCTGGCTCCTTAAGTCTCTTTGTTGCAAAGCCTGGAAGTCTGTACTGCGAAATGATCACTACGCAGTTTTCATGTTTAAAATTTGATGAATTAATATGAATTATCCATAGGCTATTTGCATAACGGGTGCAGTATACTCTGTGTGTGTGAGGACAGTAGAATACACCATGATATATTGTAACAATAAATACAGTACTTTGACGAGCATTTCCTCATCAAGGCTGGTGATGTACCGCTCTCCTCGTACTGCCATCAGTCTCCTCTCTGCACCGTGGAACCACTATTCCTCCCACGATGGAAATTGTAGAAGTTCTCGAATATCCGTACGACATCTAGAAGATCGAGATGACGTAGTAATGCGAACATTGTGATTTGGTTGCACGGAGAATGGCTTATGACTGTACTCATTAGCACCTGGAGCACGGGAAGAGTTTCCTGAATATAAATCATCAGATATGGATGTTGAACTAAAGAATCACCCGTAATTTAGTGTCGTCAAATGTCAATAAAATTGACTAAAAACATGTGACACTTGAAACAGTTTGAAATGATCACACACAAGACATTCTGTGCAATTTAAACTGAAAAGTAAACCATTTTGGTTCATTAGTGTCAATTTAAAATTAAATGAAATGGATGCTATTCCTTCACAGTCCGTAGTTTGATCATACTGTCTATTGCAAACACACAGTTCACTGCTTGTCATAAATGAAATGGATGCTATTCCTTCACAGTCCGTAGTTTGATCATACTGTCTATTGCAAGCACACAGGTCAATGCTTGTCATAAATGAAATGGATGCTATTCCTTCATAGTCCGTAGTTTGATCATACTGTCTATTGCAAGCACACACGTCTTGAACACAGTCCAGTACCTTGCGCAGTTAGGGTACGTAATTCCACAGTCTGTCATGTATACGCAATTCAAAGTCTACAACGAATGCACAGTTCAAATTAATGTTTCACAGTCTACAGTTTAATGTCTACAACGAATGCACAGTTCAAATTAGTGTTTCACAGTCTACAGTTTAATGTCTACAACGAATGCACAGTTCAAATTAGTGTTTCACAGTCTACAGTTTAATGTCTACAACGAATGCACAGTTCAAATTAGTGTTTCACAGTCTACAGTTTAATGTCTACAACGAATGCACAGTTCAAATTAGTGTTTCACAGTCTACAGTTTAATGTCTACAACGAATGCACAGTTCAAATTAGTGTTTCACAGTCTACAGTTTAATGTCTACAACGAATGCACAGTTCAAATTAGTGTTTCACAGTCTACAGTTTAATGTCTACAACGAATGCACAGTTCAAATTAGTGTTTCTCAGTTATTAAGAACACACAGTTAAGTGTCTACGAAGAACGCATTGTCCTAATACGTAGTTGATAAATTGAAACATTATTCGCAGTTCAGTTACGTAGTTCACAGATTGAAGTTAATTCACAGTACAATGTCCACTACGAATTTCTACACAATATCATATAAATTCTATAAGATCGGTGACACAGTCACAAATTGTAATTAATCCATTAATCAATCACTTGTCAGAGTCTGGGAAATTCTAAGTATGAAACGTAAAATTCTCAAAAATATTTCAATTACTTGGCGAGGCGAATATCGTTCACAATCCATCACCCTTCGCATTGTTTCATCAACCTTGAGTTATATGCACTTGAAAGAATGTAAGTTTGAAACATTTGTTTGAGTAATAGATCACTTGGAAATTTATGGCAGAAAACCCCACTCTTAATTGAAACTAGATTCTATCACTCGTGAATCACGAAACATTTACAAGTCCACATACAGTGTTACAAAGTTTAAGTCTTGAACTCGGCGAAATCAGACTATCGCTCGCGTAGCGTTGCGGTCCCCACGAATCGACCGATGGGTTCGACTGTGGCATTGAAGATCCGCGTTCTCACCCGTTGTTCGCCCCACACACTCCACACACACAAACGCTGATCTGCCTATTTTTTTCGGGGCCCCCCGACTCCCGCTCCCCCGGTGTGACCATCGACTCAATCTACATGGCCTCCGACATGCCTATATTTCTAAGAAGAAAAGAGATAGCGGGGAAGAGCGGGAAGTGATACAAGGAGTATCTGCCGGTTTCCGAGTTAGACTTCCTACCACGGCTAGAGTTTGTGTTGGTAAGGTGGTGTTAAGGTGTGGTATTGAAGGGTCAGGGAAAAACCACACAAGCAGAAAAGAGAAAGATCCTACGTGTAAAACCTGACATCTTGTGATAGCACATGCAAGGATGTGGGCTGGAAAGGTCCAGAGGTAGTGTTAGTTGAGAAGAGGTATCATGAGCCAGCTATGAACCGTAGACTCGCCGTTCCATTTGCCAGGGGATCAGTTCGTCTGGGCACTGCCGTGACTACGAGGGCCTTGCCGGTTGCAGAGCCATGCGTCTAGTACCACTAGGGCCCGCCGCACTGTGCCACCTCCTTGGAATCGCTCGTACCCAGTCTCCGATCCCGGAGAATGAGGCCAAACCCGCCGGGGCGGTGCCTCCTGTAAGGGGGTGTGTCATGGCACTGGGCCTTCTTCCTGTCTGCCCGCACCATGTCCCGGTAAACAGGGCAACTGCGTTGGGAGGCCGGGTGTCCCCCCACGCAGTTGGCGCACACCGGTGCCTCCTTAAGTGCTGCGCAGGTCGTGTAATGGTGATCACCCCCACAACGGTTGCACCTCACTTGGAGCCCACACCTCTCCTGCTGGTGGCCCCACCTCAGACAGCGGAAACTCTCTTAGAGCTGTTCAGGGGGACGTTTTGATCTTACCTGATTGCCGCTACCCGCTGAGGTCCTCTCCTGATTGGCTACTCAGTCAGCTGCTGTCCTGGGAGCAGTCCTGGGTTGCGGCAGGGCGGCCCTGTCCTGGTGGGCCGGCGTCTTCTTCTTCCTCCTGGTCCGGGGATGGCGTCTTCTTCCCGGGTATCTCTTCTCGACAGGGGAAGAGGCCTCCTGCTGGTGCCCTCCGCTGCGTCGCCGTCTTCTTCCTCCGCCTGGCTGGCGGTGGTGGCGTCGGTCGGTGCTAACACTTGACTGCGTTCCCTGTCCTGTGGGGCGCACATCGAAGTCTGCAGCTCGACAGACAAGCTGGCAGTCTGGGTCTGGACAGCAGCCTCTGAATACCAGGGGGTGTCCTCCTACACTGCTGTGGTAGGCGCTTTCCTTGATTGAGCCCGGGTGATAGGCCCTTCCTTGTAGGCCTGGGTCTGGACAGCAGCCTCTGAATACCAGGGTGGGTCCTCCTACACTGCTGTGGTAGGCGCTTTCCTTGATTGAGCCCAGGTGATAGGCCCTTCCTTGTAGGCCTGCGTCTGGACAGCAGCATCTGAATACCAGGGGGTGTTCCTTGATTGAGCCCGGGTGATAGGCCCTTCCTTGTGGGCCTGGGTCTGCGTCCACTTCGCCCTGGCAGGTGGTCCACGTTCCTGGTTGGTCTGCGTGTACTTCGTAAAGTACAGTGGTCACGACGCGCAGGTCACCTACGGGTGTCAAATAGAAAGACCTGCACCTGGCGAGCCGAACCCGTCCTGGGATATCCCGGCACTAAAAGCCATACGACATTTCAGTACAGTGGTCCAACTGGGGTCGCGCCGTCACGGCGCTTGGGGCTGCTGCCGTCGTCCTCTGTCTTCGGCTCCGTCTCGGTGGCTGTCTCCTGGTAGCCTGAGCCGTCCAGCTGCTCCATGTGTCCTGGTAGCCGGGCAGTCTGGTATATCTGGAACGCCAGCTCCTCGTAGACCCGGAAGCGGTCTGCGTCCTTGGGGTGGATGATGACCGCCCAGCCGCTGATCACCTCGCGGATGGTCTCGATGGTCGGCTCCCCGATGAACTCCGCGATCGCCGTAAGGAGATCGATTAAGCGGATCGTCTCCTGGTAGGAATCCTTCCCCCAGCGGTTGTACACCAGCAGCGTCGGGAGTCTGTAATCGGGGGCGGCAAAGCAAACACTGAGGAGTGCTCAGCTCTAACAAAATCACTTTTGAAATTATACTAACAAGTACAACTTTGTTGTACATTTTTCCAGTATGCCTCTGAATGAAACCCAACAGGCATTTTTCGCTTAAGGTCTCAACTTTGCTGTAGCGCCTAGAAGAATTCCAATTGAGGAACTTATTACATCTATAGAATCCTCAGCACATTACCTCACACCTGAAAAGGCTGAGTAAGTTAGATAAGAATGTTCCAGAGTTCTCAAGACCGCTAATCCAAGGACAACATCTTGATGTCATAATCATCCTTATCCATCACCACTGACGCGTTGCCCTTGTCAGCGGAGAGAACGATTATAACAGAATTCTCCCTTAGATATTTTAGCGCCCGGATTTTGCCTTGTCTTAAATCTTTCTCTCGGCTGACAAGGGCAACGCGTCAGTGGTGATGGATAAGGATGATTATGACATCAAGATCTTGTCCTTGTTAGCTGACCCTATATACAGGATTAACAGTCAAGATCGTACAACTCGCTACTCAAATGCGACCCCCAAATTGATTAAGGAAATATTCTATCCCAGAAGATACAGCGAAGAGTCTCCTTCCAGGGGATTCTATTTCTCCGAGACTGTATGGGCTTCCCAAATTCATAAGGAAGATGTTCCTCTTAGGCCTATCATTAGTTCGATTGGTTCCCCGACACGTGCCCTTTCTAAACATTTAGGAAGTCTACTTCAACCACTCCTGGGTAACACCCTTTCCTATTTAAGGATTCCGTACACTTCATTGAGAAGTTAACAACTATATCAATTCAGCCATGTGATAATTTGGTGAGTCTTAACGTGGTGTCTCTGTTTACGAGAGTACCTATTGGTGGTGTTATGTCTCTGAAGAGATCGCGAGGCTTTTCTATCACTGCATGACCTCCCCTACTTTCTGAGGAATGGGATCTATTATGGACAGATAGATGGTGTGGCAGTGGGAAGTATTCTTTCTCCTGTTGTGGCTCAATTTCTTCATGGAATACTTCGAAGAGAAAGCTTTGTCGTCGGCACCGTGCAAACCGAAGATATGATGGAGATATGTGAATGATACATTCGTCGTTTGGACAGAAGGTGAAGACAATCTTGGTCACTTCCTGGATCACATTATTCGCCAGCACCCTTCCATTTGTTTCACCATGGAAATGGAATATGACGGCAAAATACCATTTTAGATGATCTCGTCACCAAAAAAGATAATGGATCTTTAGGACACAGCGTTTATTGTAAGCCAGCACACACCAACAGATATCTCTTCGCAGATTATCACCATTACCCTGCCCAGAATCATGGTATCCTTACAACTCTAACTACCAGAGCCAGGATAATTTATGAAATGTCACCTCTACAAGAGGCCATTAACACCCTGAGAACCGCCTTTGAGAGCAAGTGTTACAGGAGACCTTTGATCTCGACGGTTCTGAAATCGACGCATAATCTGACGTCTTTTAAGGAAGAAAGATGTAAAAGGAACGGCTTACCTATCTTACATACATAACACGACGGATCTGCCGCTGCGATCTTACGTAGGTACCATGTACGAACTGTTTTTGGACCATCAATGAAGATTAGGCAACGCCTGCGACCAACTACGGACAGTTTGCCTAAATTGCAACAACCTGGTATCTACAGAATTCCCTGTACTTATGGCAAGGTTTATATTGTTCAGACTTCAAGAACGGTATGTACTCTCAAAATAAGAACGTACCAAGTGTATCACACTTGACCAACCTGATAAATAAGCTGTTGCTGATCATGCCGTAACACCTGGTCATGATGTCATGTTCCAAGAAGTGGATATTCTTGCCTGTATAAAGCAATATCGCCCAAGAATCATCAGGGAGGCAGTTGAAATATGTAAACATCCAGACAATTTCTAGCGCGGTACAGGCTACTTCAGTGAATTATGGCTACCTATTATCATAACCATTAGCGAATGATGCTTGACTGCCGCCATTCATTGTTTCTAGCATGAGGGCTAAATGGCGTACTTTTTACGTCTTAGGACACCATTTTAAGTTCCTTGTTGCTTTCTCCTAGCAACCTTTAATGCGTTGTCTCATTTCTCTGTTGTCTTCTGATGAAGAACGGCAAGGTTCCTTTTGAAACGCATAGAGAGTGTTTGTATAGTTCACTATACGGCATAAGCCCATAGCTTTAAATCATGTCACAGATTCTTCCCTCCAGAAGCTAGAACACGGGGAGGCGAAAGCTTGAGACGGTGGATACAAGGTTGTATGGTACAATTTCAAGTTCCAAACCAAATCTTCGTAAGTTGATTACAGAAGGTGACAGTCCAACATTTTAAGTACAGTAAACACTTGGTTGAAGGATGGCAGATCTTCACCATATACCGGTACCATTAGATAAACACATTAAGTGTGGTGAGAAGAAGATGCACTGTGGCCAGCATTACACCACACAAGTTGACAGTACAGTGATCATACCAGTACAGAGTGTAGTTATCACACATGCTAGTTCTCCAATCAGCAGATGCATGGGTGTAACGCCGCGTGAATACAACTGAAACACCACACATACGAGCAGAAAGCAAGGGACCAAGTGCGCATTTACAGACCACAATAAACCAAAATGTCTCAACCACACATATTAGGGACCACATACTATTTCCAGCCAGGTTTCCAAGACACGTTTGTAACGTCTTAGTAAATTTCCAAGGGTACATAATAATATGTGGAGGGAAGCTCATACGTGTGTCTGCAAGAAATACCATGCCATCATTAATGAGGTCAACAACCACATAATCGCCCACAATTACAGAAAGTATTATAGGGGATAACGGACAAGAAATGAAAATAGTATTACACAGTCAACCAGAAACAGCTCAATACAGCATACATAAGGGCCAAAATTCAAGGAAATTTTCATTTCCATATAAATAATCTTTGAATATAATGAGCACAGGTGTTTTTTCAAGATTATGCCAATCAACACAGACACCTTTCCGGCCAGTAAGAATTCACGGGATATAATAAGGCATAAACGATGTAGAAATGATAGATAACACGATGACAAAGCTCTTGAGTTGATGGGGAAGAACCTTCAGTCAATCAATTGGTTCCCGTACCCCAATGATAGAAAAGGAATTTCAGCAACTGACCAGGAACTATCCCAAATTATCTCATACTCACTGGAGCAGAACCCAGAACATTCAGATGACAATGAGGCATAATGTAAAATTGCAAATACATGCAGGGTAGAGCCTGAAGCAACAGAATTACAAGAGGTTAGGTTATTAAACCAGATGAGGAACTAAGGAATAGGCCATGTAAATAAGACTACACATAGACAGCCATAGGGTGCAAAGTTCTCATAATAATATCAGATCACATACAACATCTGACCGACAGATACACATCAAAAGAGACATAAGCTCTCATATCACAAGACATCAAATGAAGACAAGATCAAGCCAGTGTACATTCATGAAATAACAGCATTTACCAAAATACACTCCCATAACCCATAAAAAATGATTTAACATAAAGTATTAACTTCAGAGCAGATTCCACAATTATTAAGCAAATGACTGCATCGATAACCACACGACAATTGCGAGACCTATAACCAAAATCCCAACATGAAGACACAGTAAAAACGAAGGGTCGTTTCAGCTACAAGCCAGCTGCACTCCTCACCAGAATTCAGAAATGAACCCACACAACAACCATGAAGCACCAGCAACAACATATAGCAAGGGACAAGGATGACCGAGAATCAACACATGCAGCAATCAACCAGGAATTGCAATGAAAAATCAGGAAGAATGAAAAATTCACTCAAGCACATGGCCAAAAGTGACATCATTACCAGCACAAGAAGATTACACACATGCGACACACCAGTCATACATCATAAGCAGCAAAGAATGAAACTCAGAGGAAGAATGACAACTAACAGAAAATATGCAAGGGGAAGAAGCTAATCAACAATGACTAAAATTAGCCAGGATAAGGAAATCTCTGATTCACAAAAAAATTAAGACCACACCTCATTACAACCAGACCACATGAGTGAAGCACATGCACACTGCAGAAGAAGCTGAATGAAAGGAGAGGAAGTAGTACCAAGACAGAACAAGACACGTTTAACATTAGCAACAGAAACAGAACTGACGGAACTACCTGACAGGACACATCAAATTAACAAGATAATACAATCTCAGATGGGCCGTACAGCCATAGCCTATCACTATTCAATCGGGAATCGCATTTCAGAGTACATGACGACAAGAACATTGCCCAAGGTTACACTAATAGCATTAAACACAAACAGATCCAAGTGAGACTCTCATCCACACAGCATACTCACATTACGTATTCATTCACGAGTTCAGTACAGACCCATAACAATACCATATCAAGAACGCGAACATATACAAGACCCCATAAGGCAAAATAGGAAGAAACTCCCACAGCACATACCTCAGATATGAACTAATATACACAAGCAAGAATTATCAACAACATGAGAACTCACCACATTAAATAAAACTCACAATAATAATACATGACACTTAGTAACCTGGTCAAGGCAGAATGGTAGAAATAAGTATGAAAGGAGAGGGTTACCATGGGTCAAGATTGTAAATCAATTTTACATATTTAGCCCAAACAGCGAGGTAGGTATACAGTCACTGGAAGAGAAAATATAATTACGACACAAATTTGTGACACTCAATCTGGACCACAAACGAAGGTGGAATAAAGACATGTCTTGGAAATTAAGTTAGGTTACAACAGATGTTCCAACACCAAACACAAGTTTATCCAAATAAATTCTACGAAGGACAGGCACAGGAATTCCTGCAAAACCTTGAGTGTAACAAGAGGGTGTAGATAACTGTCTGCTCATTACATAAATCGGCAGCATGGCACATCTGACCCTGGAGACTGGCACTGTCTGCTCAATACAGGCACCGGCAATATGGAACATCAGACCCTGGAAATGCTTGCGGCAGCATGATAGTAACACCTGAGTCTGTCTGAGCCATGGCACATTCCTGGATATGTCCAGTCCTTGGGGTTGTGCTACTGGGTGCCACCGAATTCCAATCCTTCTCTCTCCTAGTCCATATCGCTGTTGCACTGACCAGCAACCATAATATTGTGGATGTGACCAATGTGGCGCTGATTGTCTGATGCCTTCTGGCTGATCGGCAAGTCAAGCTGCTCCCTTCACCTGTCAGTTCACTGGATTTCTAGCCCATGGAAAACATGTTGTCATTCATTGGATGACTGGTCTGCTACAGGACACACAGGGTCACAATGGAAGAACTTAGGGTTCGCATTGAAGAAGCATGGGCCAAGACACTGAGATGAATAATCGAAAAAGAAGAACGTATTCCTTCCTTACGTGGCAGGTATAATTGACAGAATAGGGCGCATTCTTAGGAAGTACTATATAATTCCAGTTTTCAGCACAGACCGGAAGCTCAAATCCCTGTTTCGACCATTCGAAGAAAAACCACATCTTGAAACATCGGGCTTGGATGAAGTTCCATGTGGTTTTGGTTGCTCATGTGAAAAGGCTTGTCAGCACCAGGGTGAAAGAACACATCAGGTCGGTAGAGAACGTCACTCTTTCATCCCCCACGGTAAATGCCATCAGCCAGTCTGCCATAGCAGTACAGACCATGACATTCTCTTTGACCAGGCGAAGGTCATCGCTCCTGTAAAAGACTTGTATGCTCGACTGGTAAGAGAGGCCATAGAGATGGAGCTGCAACAGGGAAGACAGCTTCAAGTTATCAAATACATGGAGACCTGAACACCACCATGGAACAACGGGACAGATAGTACGGTCATGACTTCCACGTTTCTTTGAATACATGTGACTGGGGCGTGCCATGTCTTCCTTCGTCTTGTAATTTGTTGAAAAAGGGAGGTCTTCCTTCTGGGCTGAGTGGCTCAGACGGTTGAGGTGCTGGCCTTCTGACCCAGCTAGGCAGGTTCAATTCTGGCTCAGTCCGCTGGTATTTGAAGGTGCTGAAGTAAGTCAGCCTCTTGTCGTATGTAAAATAACTCTGGGCAACAAAATTAAAACATCTCGGCGTCGCCGAAAATTTCAAAAGTAGGTAGAGGGACGTAAAAAATATAAAATTATTATCCTGTATTCTTCTTTACCTCTCCTTCATGTCCACGGGTTGCAAGGGGAATACATCTCGTAACTGATTCAAATGATGTAGTGAGTGTTAAGATAATGAAATATTTGTTGAAATCATTTATTGATTATTTGTATGTCTTTGTTGCAGCTCCCAGGTGGCTGCGGCCGATGTAAGTACCTATCACGGTATGCTGAATATAACAGAGACATTTCACTCCTTCTGCTTGTCTTCAGCTTCTTCGCGGGTTTTAAAATTCATTGTAGATTTATAACATATCTGGTTTGTGTGTGTAGCATCAGTATTCTATGCGTAAATACATTATTTACTGCTTGGGGGTGTGACTGTTCTCACTGACAGCTGCCAAACCTCATGTATTTACAAAAATATGAAATTTTCCGCTCGTAAGTGATGTATTGTCTGTTAAGTTTTAGTTCGAAGCTTGTTCGTAAGTTGTTTGAATGTAGTATGTTCAGTTTCCACCAGATGGCACCACATTCACTGCGTTTCATAACAGCAAAATTTTATGTTTCATTTTCAACACATGCTAGGCTTACCGAATAAATTCGTTTTCTTCCAGTGAAATAAAAAGAAAATAGGTTCCAGTTCTAGAAACAGCAAGAAAAGAAAAAGAGCAGTACATAGGGATACTAGTGCTAAATTCAGTGTAATTATTGTGACCAACATAACAATAGTAGTTATTATTTATATTAATTTATTTTCAGTCATGTGGCTCTTATAGCTTAGTCTGAATGCAACGTGTCTGAAAGCATGCATGTGGACAGGTTCACACCTCTACCTTTTGAAGTAAACACGAGAATGGTGCACGGACAGCCCTGCTTTTCATAACCACACAGAATGTAGAGTAGATATTAAAATTGCTGAAAAATCAATAAAGACCGCAACGGATGAACTGACTGGTAAAGCTGAATGTGGATGTCACCTGGATGAACCATGGATCTTCTCCTCATTTGGGTGTCATCTCGATGTTAGACACAGACAAGTGTTGTGTTGGTTGCAGAAAACACACTGGACATAGTCCAGTACAAATGTAGTTCTCCTAAACTGGAGGATTTCGGTGCATTCTGAGCAGGCAAGGCAACTCCAGTAGGGCCTATACTGAGTGTTATCGTGATGGTGACAGTAAAATCTCTAACTCTGTTGTTGACTCTGACCGTTACGGAGATACAGGTACAGCTAAAATGGAATAGACCTATATCCGTCACCATCAAAAGTGCTTACATACAGCCTTGAGAAAACATGGTACACAATAAAATAAAAATATGAATAATTCACTATTACTTTAAATAGCTCTTAGAAAAAATACTGAAAGTGTAGACAAAATTATCCACTCAAGTTGGTTCGACGTTTATTGTACGTCCAGCGGACTACACTTGTTCAGCCAGTTCGACGTACCATGAACGGCCTGTGCACACGGATTACACACTGCAGTCTTCCGGGATCTTTTTTCATCTTATGAGTGAGAAGTTGTGTACTTTCCTGCCATCTATGTTTCATAATTAGTGTACCGGGCGGTACACCTCCGCGCCGCTAATTCAAACATTGCGCCAGTTGAAACTCCTCTACTGGAGGAAGCCTGAACTTCAACAACCATGTTAATTCTAACGTTTCTCAGAAGATGTTGCTATTGTAAATTTTGAAGAGTTCTGAACTGTGTCTTTTTCGATTTATATTTGTTTTCGCTGTAGTGAGAAGTGTGAACATTCTCTTCTAGATGGCACTACTGAAGAATTACAATTGTGCACCTTGGTGCGAAGTGAAGGAACTGTTTTTTGAGAAAGTTTGTGTTCATAAGTTTGTTCTTTGTTAAATTTCTTTCAGTCATTTTTGGGTTGGCAGTATAACCCTTCTCTTTCCGCTTGTTTTGAATTTAGCCAATCCCGAATTTCTCTAATTAATTTTTGACCAATAACGTATGTCTTCTCCGATGTGGATATGTTGCTTGATCCTAGCCAATAAAATTGAGGGGGGTGTGGGTTCTCATTCTTGAAAGGTGTCGAATGTTCCACGAGGGTATTTAAACTGCTGATTTTCTGGTCTCCGGGCCACTTCAGTAACATCTTTCCTAGTGTGATTATGACCGAGCTCGATAGCTGCAGTCGCTTAAGTGCGGCCAGTATCCAGTAATCGGGAGATCGTGGGTTCGAGCCCCACTGTCGGCAGCCCTGAAGATGGTTTTCCGTGGTTTCCCATTTTCACACCAGGCAAATGCCGGGGCTGTACCTTAATTAAGGCCACGGCCGCTTCCTTCCACTTCCTAGGCCTTTCCTATCCCATCGTCGCCACAAGACGTATCTGTGTCGGCGCGACGTAAAACAAATAGCTAGTGTGATTATGTAGCAGGGGGCGGGAAGCGCCTCTTCCTTCGGGTAGCAGTTCTTCCGTAAGGTAATGGCCTTTTAATAACTTCTTTACTCGCTAGCTCAGCAGTTTAAACCTCGGGGCAGGTTCGAAACTTTTATCATGTAACTTTCCTTTGAAATGTAAAAGTCACTTGGTATAAAATTCTATCTCTTTAACTACAAATTGGGATAGAGAATGCCTAACCCTCTCGAGCTCCCACTCATAGTGTTTTGAGGTGACTACGTTTTCATAACAGTTTCCCTTCTCTTTGTAATGTAATAAAGTTTTCCTATCGTGTCACCTCCGTAGTATGGTTTTAGCCCTTGCATAAGCGGCCTAGAGCCAAATAGGTTTTAAAAAGGTGTAATAGGAGTGCAAGTTACGCCTCCACTCATGTTGGTATTTTGGGGCCATGTAATTATCCTGTTTCTTTACTGAATAGGCCTCAGTAGGTTGGGTATTTGTACCCCTGTTCTTGTGTGCCTGGAGGGCAGCTTGAAGGTAGAGTTTGGTGTGGCCTTTGAATAGGCTTGAACTTTGAGAGCGGGTTGCTCTTTCTTAAATTTGGTTTCTGTGTGCCTCGAGCAGGCTTAACTGGGTAATTGGGAACTAGTGCTCCCTGGCATGGTTGGGGTTTTCTGCCCCTTTGTTGAACGTTGTTCATATGTAAAGTTGGGCTCATTGCTCAAGGATTGCGTGTCTGGGGGCTCCAAGCCCAAATCCATTAACAAATTGCAATTGTACATTCTAAATTTGTTGATATGCTACTGAGTACCTGTCATACTTGTTATTTCTTGATCTTGAAAAGAAAATATAACCTTTGTTAAATTTTAAATTAACTTTAATTTCGTAAGTTGAGACCTATTCATCCCAGCACCTTTTTTCACCTCTGCTGTTCCACAGATACCTCGGAACAATTAGAACTAAAATGAAATTGATTGGTATATATTGGTTTTTACTCTTATCGATCAGGGAGAGAACATGAAATGAGCTCTGTTGATTTTCCTGCCATCTCAAGAATGCTTTGTGAACTAATCTAACTTGAAAATTATTGTCAAAAATAAGGTTCCTAAAAGGAAACCGACTTCAAATGTTGAAAACATTGAAATCTCAAAATCGCATCTTAAAAATGACAACCGGCACATCACTTCTATATCTGGAAACCTTAAAAACAACCCTAAAAAGTTCTGGACCCTAATTTTGTCACGCAGAAAGTCACCTCGGATAGCACTGAATCTTAAACTACATAGTGATGATGTCCCAACTGAATTAAGGTCTCAAAAATTCAATGAGTATTTTCACTCTACCTTTAGCCCTCCTGCACCTATCACAGAACTACCACAAATCAATAGTGTTTGCAGTTACTCACTGTCACAAATATCAACAACCCCTAACGAAGTACAAAATATTCTCAATAGTCTCCCAACAAACCGCTCCACCGGGCCCAATGATATTAGCCCTATATTCCTCAAAAATACTTCTGCATCTCTCAGTGCACCGTTATCTACAATTTTAAACCTGTGTATGGCTACTGGTACATTTTCCGACAGCTGGAAATAAGCTGATATCACACCTATTTTCAAATCTGGCAACAAATATGATATATCATCATACCGTCCAATATCTATCGTTCCAATACTATCCACTGTCCTCGAAAGAATAATCCACCGCCGACTCCTCTTTTTCACACAGCCGTACATATCTGAAGAACAACACGGATTCACTCCCGGAAAATCATGCCTCACTAACCTCACTGTTCTCAATCACCACATCATTTCAGCAATGGAAAATAAATCTCAGTTAGATGCAATCTATATAGATCTGGCCAAGGCATTCGATTCAGTGGATCATGCACTTCTTCTTCATAAGCTCGCTACCAGATTTAATATCCACGGCCCCGTCTTGTCATTGATAACAAGTTTCCTCTCCGGCAGAAAACAAAGAGTGGTACTCCCTGAATCTGCCTCATCATGGTTATCTGTGTTATCAGGAGTATCTCAGGGCAGTATTCTGGGACCCCTACTCTTTGTTCTCTATATCGATGACATAATTTTTTGCACCCGAAATAGTCAGTGTTCCCTCCTCTTGTACGCCGACGACCTGAAAATCCTAAGGGAAGTGTCTATGCCTGATGACTGTGACGAATTACAGACTGTTCTCAATTCGTGTGGTGACTGGTTTAAGAAATGGAATCTTTCTCCCAATTTTAAGAAGTGCAATACAATCTCCTTTTCATTGCTAAAGCAAGGAATGAACACTGCATATACCATCCACGGAAATACATTGCAATCGGCTTCTCAGGTAAGAGACCTAGGTGTTATAATAGACTGTAAACTAACCTTCTCTGCTCACATTCACTCCATAAAATCCCGTGCTATGCGTACTCTAGGCATTCTTTACAGGTTTACTGAAATTAATGATATTAATGCCTTAACATTATACTTTGTCTCGTATGTTCTCCCCATTATTGAATTTTGTTCCACTATTTGGTCCTCATCTGCTATCACAAACATATCTCAACTAAATAGTATTTTTAACTTTTTCACTTTCATTGTTAAGACTCGCAATCCTGTTTTTAAGAACAAAACTAAATCTGACATCATGAACTACCTGGGTATACTTGATCTGAGAAGCCGTTTACAGTTCTCTGATCTATGTTACCTCCATAAAATAATCAATGGCTACACCAAATGTAATTCTCTTCCAGCGTACTTCCCTATACACGTTCCTCCCCGCCCTACACGCAACCGGCGCACCCATCATGTGTCCCATCCGCGCCTAACCTAACAACAACGCTCTATCTTCCACCGTCTCCCTACTCTTGGTAATTCACTACCCGATATCGACATATTCACACCTTTCGCATCCTTCAAACAAAAAATTAAAAGATTCCTTTGAAGTCCTCTTCCAGGTTTTCACTTTCTTCCGTCCCTCCAACCCTTGACCTTTCTTCTTCCTAAT
This sequence comes from Anabrus simplex, assembly GCF_040414725.1. Taxonomy (NCBI): domain Eukaryota; kingdom Metazoa; phylum Arthropoda; class Insecta; order Orthoptera; family Tettigoniidae; genus Anabrus; species Anabrus simplex. The sequence goes on along the minus strand of NC_090276.1, from coordinate 82,760,720 downwards.
TTCTGAAACCGGCACTTCCCAGTTACCGTTTTCATTGTTGTTTACATTGTTACTGTTAAAATTGTTAACTATTGTTGTTACTTAATATTGTTGTTTATACCTTTGTTATCTTTTATACTTATTTAAACTTATTATTATTATTATTATTAGTGTAAAATGGCCCTCCATAGGCTGTATCTAATAATTAAATAAATAAATAAATATATAAATAAATAAATAAATAAATAAATAAATAAATAAATAAATAAATAAATAAATAAATAAATAAATAAATAAATATAAAAATGAATGTTTGTATGTTTGTATGTAAATGACACATCTCCTCCTAAACCACTGGAGCAATTTCAATCAAATTTTGAACACTTATTATTTGCTATCCGGAGACGAGCACTGTGCGGGTAAGCCACCTCTATCCCCCCTTAGAAGTGAGGGGTTAGGGGGGTCAGGTAAAAAATAATCGAAAAATGGTGTCGAATCCATAGTTTTTGGGGTCGCTGAGGTGAATAGTGACACTCCCGATTTTTTAAAAGTCAAATTTCTGCTCCCATTTGGGTGGGGGGGGGGTGAGGGGGGACTGATGATTAATGTATGTGTGTAAATGACACATGTCCTCCTAAACCACTGGAGAAATTTCAATCAAATTTTGAACACATATTATTTGCTATCTGGAGACGAGCACTGTGGGGGTAAGCCCCCACTACCCCCCTTACGGGTGGGGGTTAGGGGGGTCAAGTAAAAACATAATATAAAATAGTGTCGAATCCATAGTTTTAGGGGTCGCTGAGGTGAATAGTGACACTCCCGATTTTTGAAAAGTCAAAATTCTGCTCCCATTTGGGTGGGGGGCGAGGGGAGACTGATGATAAATGTATGTGTGTAAATGACACTTCTCCTCCTAAACCACTGGAGCAATTTCAATCAAAATTTGAACACATATTATTTGCTATCTGGAGACGAGCACTGTGGGGGTAAGCCACCACTACCCCCTTAGGGGTGGGGGTTAGGGGGTTCAGGTAAAAACATAATCGAAAATAGTGTCGAATCTATAGTTTTTGAGGTCACTGAGGTGAATAGTGACACTCCCGATTTTTTAAAAGTCAAATTTCTGCTCCCATTTGGGTGGGTGGCGAGGGGGGACTGATATATAAAATTAAACGAAAATAGTGTCGAATACATAGTTTTCGGGTTTGTCGAGGTGAATTGTACACTCCGGATTTTTAGTATCAGGAGACAAACCACGTGGGGTTAAGGCAGCCAAGGAAAGCTTAGGGGCGGGGGGGGGGCAAGGGGGTCAGATATAAAAATTAACGAAACTAGTGTCGAATCCATACTTTTCAGGGTCGCTGAGATGAATAGTGACACTCCGGATTTTTTAAAGTCCGAGTTGAGCCCCCTTTGGGGTGGGGGCGAGGGGGGAGTAATATATAAAAATAAACGAAAATGGTGTCGAATACATAGTTTTCGGGGTCGCCGAGGGGAATTGTACACTTCGGATTTTTAGTATCAGGAGATAAACCACGTGGGGGTAAGACAGCACAGGAAACCTTAGGGGGGGTGAGGGGTTCAGGTACACAAATTAACGAAAATAGTGTAGAATCCATCCTTTTCGGGGTCGCTGGGATGAATAGTGACACTCTGGATTTTTTAAAGTCCAAGTTCAGTCCCCTTTCGGGTGGGGGCAAGGGGGGAGTAATATATAAAATTAAACGAAAATAGTGCCGAATATATAGTTTTCGGGGTCACCGATGGGAATTGTACAGTCCGGGTTTTTAGTATCAGGAGACAAAACCACGTGGGGGTTAGACAGCCCAGGAAACCTTAGGGGCGGCGGGGGGCGAGGGCGGTGAGATATTAAAATAATCGGAAGCAGTGTCGAATACATACTTTTCGAGCTCGCTGAAACGAATAGTGACACTCCGGAATTTTCAAATGTCCAAGTTCAGCCCCCTTCGTGGTGTGAGGCGATGGGAGGGTGATATATAAAAATAATCGAAAAGAGTGTCGAATCCATAGTTGTCGGGTTCGCTGAGATGAATAGTGAGACTCCGGATATTTTATAAGTCTAAGTTTATCCCCCTTTGGTGTGGGGGCGATGGAGGAGTGATATATAAAATTAATCGAAAATAGTGTCGAATACATAGTTTTCGGGGTCGCCGAGGTGAATGGTACGCTTCGCATTTTTAGTATCAGGAGACAAAAATACGTGGGGGTAGGACACCCCAGGAACGCTTAGGGGCGGGGGGCGAGGGGGTGAGACATATATATCATCGAAAGTAGTGTCAAATCAATACTTTTCGGGCTCCCTGAAATGAATAGCAACACTCCGGAATTTTTTAATGTCCAAGTTCAGCCCTCTTCGTTGGGGGGGGGATGGGGGATTGATATATAGAAATAATAGAAAATACTGTCGAATACGTAGGCTTCGGGTTCGCTGAGATGAATAGTGACACTCCGGAATTTTAGTATCAGGAAACAAACCACGTGGGGGTAATAAACCCCAGGAAACTTTAGGGGTGGGGGGAAAGTGGCTGAGATATACAAATCATCGAATGTAGTGTCGATTCCATATTTTTGGGGGTCGCTGAGATGAATAGTGACACTCCGGAATTTTTAAAGTCCAATTTTAGCCCCCATCGTGGTGGGGGAGATGGGAGAATGTTATATAAAATTAATGGAAAATAGTGTCGAATCCATAGTTGTCGGGGTCGCTGATATGAATAGTGAGAATCCGTTTATTTTATAAGTCCAAGTTTATCCCCCTTTGGGATCGGGGGCGAGGGGGTATTGATATATAAAATTAATCGAAAATAGTGTCGAATACATAGTTTTCGATTTCGCCGAGGTGAATTGTACACTTCGAAATTTTAGTATCAGGGGACAAACCACGTGGGGGTAGGACACCCCAGGAACCCTTAGGCACCGATGAGCGAGGGGGCTGAGATATAAAAATCATCGAAAGTAGTGTAGAATCCATACTTTTCGGGGTCGCTGAGATGAATAATGGCACTCCGGAATTTTTTAAAGTTCAGCCTCCTTCGTGGTGGGTGGCAATTGGAGAGTGATATATAAAAATAAATGAAAATAATGTTGAAGTCATAGTTGTCGGGGTCGCTGAGATGAATGGTGAGACCCCGGATATTTTACAAGTCCAAGTTCATCCCCCTTTCTGGTGGGGTTGAGGGGGATTCAGATTTAAAAATAATCGAAAATAGTGTCGAAGCCATAGTTTTCGTGGTCGCTGAAATGAATAGTAACACTCCCGGTTTTTTAAAACTCAAAGTTTGACCCCCTTTATGGGGGAGGGTAATGAGATATAATAATAATCGAATATACTGCCTAATCCATAGTTTTCCGGGTCGCTGAGATGAATAGTAACATTCCGGATTTTTAAAGTCCAGTCTCACCCCCCCTTTGGTATAGAGGGTGAGAAAGGGTGAAATAATAAATTGTCAAAAATGCCCGCCATTGGCATAGAGGGTGAGAAAGGGTGAAAAAATAAAGTGTCAAATATGCCCAAGGTAATAGACGTGTGTATGTTTCAGTATGACTTTCAAGTATGACTTACTACCTGGAAAACACACTGTGGGAGTAAGACGCCCCTAGAACCACTTCGGAAGCGGGTGAAATATAAAATCCATATTAATACATAGAAGAGAGTTTGGCGCGATCTATATATACTGTACTATACATATATAAATTAAGGCATAAAAATGAAAACAGACGTGAATTAATGAGACCATTCTAGGCATCCTAGAAACTTAAAACTTGGTACCAAACAACCTGATGACTTCAGGATCCCTAGAAAATTCTAAAATTCTCAAAATTCTCTAAGAGGGACACGTTGGGAGTTTTCAAATCTGCATAAGAACACAGTCGGTGATATTTATCCTGAACGATGACCTATACGTTTCATGGGCTTAAAAGTTTCCTGAAAGTCCTAATTTTTAGCCCCCTCCCCCATATCAAGATGGCAGCACAATCTCCCAGACGAGTTAGAAAATAGAAATTTGGCAAAATTAAAGCTTTTTGCCTGTAATCGATGGAAGATTTACGAGATGTTTAAAAAAAAATTTTTACCCCCCAAAAATTTTGAAATACGGAGGCAATTTTAATGACGGTGCAGACTTTCCTTTCGAGGTGTTTGGTGGCTAGACGGTAAGTCGTACCACAAAACGGATGGCACAATCTCCGTTCAATTTAGAGTGATCTACAACTTTGATCATATAACTTTTTGTTGTATGTCTATCCCTTATGTTAAATTTGGCTCTATTTCTGGAATTACCTAAATTTTGCACTTTGCACACGTAAATTGATGGTTTGATTCACTTATAGGAAAGATGGGATCATCAAATTCTACGCGAATATTGGTCCACCCAGCCAAATTCTATGTTTGAAGCTGTCGCATAAGTATCTGAAAAGTAATTCACTGTGTGAAAACCTTACACAAATTTCTTCCTGTTCAACGGTTCTAAAATAATCTTGCCTTTAAATAGATGAGATACGAGGAAATACCATAGGGCCAGCCATTTAGATAGCTAAATGAGGCCAGAGTCGTCTTTTAATACAATCCGTTTTTCAATATGAATGCACCGTTTAGCAGCAGTTATTCTGTAAACGAAGGTGAACGTGCATATACTTCCGTATGCCGATCTACATTTATTAATTTAAGTCGATTTTTAGCGGTCTAGAAAGGGGTGTGTCTTACATTGTAATTAATACTTTACAAATCAAAAGTGACTCTCAGCAGGAGGGCGTCTGCTGTTGTAATCAGTACTCCCCACATCGACCTTAACTAGCAATAGGAATGGGGTAGTTCTCCAACCCCTGTGTACCGTTGTAATGTATAATTCCCTTCTTGATTTGACTAGCAGAAGGCAAGGGAGCGTGCATTTTTTAAAACTCTTTTACCTGATTCTCTTTATCATTAGGTATAGGTGCACCCGATTACAAACAAATTTACCCATCAAAATGTGACTGACGTTACGCATAGTGAATTGCGGCAGACAAGTGGACCTGTCCTTATCATCACAACTCTGCAACTCGCACTTTACATTGGAAACAACGTCTGCGGACCTCCCTATGCTTTTTCTCGGATAACGCCAAGAGACATGCAATTAATTTTTTTTATTCACTTCATGTAAAGCAATTTACTTCGATCCGTATACATTGTAGAATACCGTAGCGAAGCACGGGTACATTTGCTAGTATTTTATAAAAAGCTGTCATGAGCCTGCGTGTTCTCAGTCAAGTGTAACATTATGCTCGTGTTAGGAGCATCATTTATCACTCTTCATAAAAGAAGGGTAGACTGACGAATTTCGTTACTTAACTAACCAGGTATCTCTAATTCAATTGTTCATCCTTATCAGTATACGTTGTTGGACAGGCTCTTTATCATAATGTTGTCATTTTAACAGGCCGTTTCGTTATCCGACCACGGATCTAGTCCACTGTACTTGAAAAGCCTCCTGCAATCTTGCATCGTTCTGGTCAAACAGAACCGATCTGACGTGGCGGCGTGATCGAGACCGTTCCGCTTGTAAGTTTCTACAGGTTTCGCGCAGGCAACAGTTGTCTCCAGAAGACACAGAGAAATTCATTGATCTAGTGCGTGGTGATGGCCACTTGTACGGCACACGACAGGCCTATTACTAAGATATGTCGGAGAAGACGAAAACGTGGAAGGCATTCATTCATGTATTTATTTATTTATATACGTATTTCAATTGAATAAATGAATAAGTGACGCTGTAAAGCTAAAATAAGTGAAAAACGGGTCTTCAGAATTAAATCAGTTCACATTACACTGATCTCGCTTTTTATTTACTTCATACATAGGGTTGCCATTCGTCCAGAAAAAGTGGAATTGTCCTGAATTTTAAAAAATCTCTAAATGTCCTGAATTTAATAATCAGAGCAAATTATTTAAAATTTTGCTCAAATATTTTTGAAAGTAAATGGAACTTTTTGGTTGGTCATACTGAAGCAGAGTCTGGCATCATTACCTGACGTTGTCACGGTAGCAGGCTTGACCTACGCTAACGCCATCTATTACCGTCAGGGAGCAGCGTGTTGAATGTGTAAGTGTATGATCAGTCTTCAGCCCTAAGGCTGGTTGGGTCCTCAACAGCTCTGCAATCAGCTGTCATAGATGGCCTAGGCATCACTGAAGAGGCGTACTAGGGAAATGAGGAGTGAGGTAGTTTCCCGTTGCTTTCCTCGCCGAGTCAGAAGTTGCTATTACATATCAGTCTGCCAATCCCACTGAAATGCATGCACCATCCGACCCTATGAGCAACATTTTCACACCATTCATAGCAGGGACTGGCTGCAGAAGGAATGGCATTACTAGCATCGCTCATACCTCAGTCACTTTAATACTGTCAAAGCCAAAGACAGAGACAGATCAATGAAAGTAACAAAATTGCTCTAGCCCATACCAGAAGACATAGTCTTGGCAGGTTCGATCCTGCCTCAGTCCGGTGGTATTTGAAGGTGCTCAAATACGTCAGCCTCGTGTCGGTAGATTTACTGGCAAGTAAAAGAACTCCTGCGGGACTAAATTCCGGCACCTCGGCGTCTCCGAAAACCGTAAAAGAGTAGTTAGTGGGACGTAAAAGAAATAACATTATTATTATTAGAAGACATAGTGCACTGTAAACACTAGGTCCTGCCAGCAAAGGCATGCATGTAATGATGAAAACTATTTTGTATCCATGTTAGCTAGTAGTAAATGGGTTCAGTTTTTAAAGCAATGTAAATCCAGTAAGCAATATTCTGAATTGCTTAAATCGGCTCAGTTCTATTTCTGTTTACTTGGCCATAATACATATGTAGAAAGAAGTTTTTCTTTAATGAATTCACAATGGACAGATGGAAGAAAGGAACTGAAAGTAGAATCTGTTAAATCAGTATTATTGCTGAAATACAATTTTAAAGAAATATATTGGCACGAATTTCATGATTACATTTAAAACGTCATGTTGAATTGCTAAAAAGTGTGTCAAGTTCGGAAAAGTAGGATTGGTATCAGCATCAGGGCACTTAATTGTTATAAATACCTTTATGCAAGGGTAAATAAATGCTGTCTTTAGTTTTCATTTATCCATGTTATTGAGAAATGAGCAGTTCCACGTGATCTGTCCCGTCTGTTCCTTAAAAATCTATGCAAATGTCATTGAATATTAGATAATTTTGGAGTGGTCTGGAAAGTGTGTCTTTTCGTAACTGACGGGACAGTTCATTTGGAATTACCCAAACACACTCGTTGGAACCATAGGCACCGACTTTTGGTCTTGAGCATGGAGGCAAGGATGAAAATATCAAATATTATTACGGGAGCAAAAGCACGATTGCTTCCCAATGTATGGGGGCAAGTGCTCCCGTGGAGTCTGCACCTATGGTTGGAACTTGTCGGTGTTGGTGTCCTGAATTTCATCCTCAACCTTATGGCAACCCTATTCATGCACCCATTTCCTTTTTCGTTTTGCTTTACTCAAATCGCCAACGGCCGTAGCCGTGTTGAAACAACGAATCCCGTGAGATCTCCGAAGTTAAGCAACATTGGGCGTGGTCAGGAGTTGGATGGGTTGCCACGCGCTGTTGGTTGTGGGTAAGGGAATGGAGGAGCGGAAAGGAACTGGCCATCCTACCGCACGTAAACTCCGGCTCAGGAACACCTCTGCGGAGGTTTGGACCTGCCTTCGGGCAGTATAATCCTTACCTTACCTTACTCAAATCGAACAGAGGATTCGTCGGAGGAACTGTTGGACATTGGCAAGCAGCTCAATGTTAAAAGCATCCTAGGGATATGAGCTCCGAATTTTAGGTAAATAAAACATAATAACGTATGGGAATATATTCTTTATTTATTCCTGAAATAATCATCTTAATCATCGTTATCTGGACGATTAGATTAGTAATTTTCCTTTTTCTACCACTACGAGCTCTAGTGTGAGTCATGCAGAGTTTCACTTCAGCCCTTATAATATCATTCGATGTGGACATTTTTCAAAAAGTCAAAACTACCGGAGGGTATTGAACCAAGGAACACGTTATAGAAATAATTATGTAAATAAGTTAATTCGGTTAGGATTTTAATCAAAAAGAAAACGAATAAAGAAGCATGTGATTTTGGGCGGGTTTTCCGGAACTGCATTTAGGCCGGCAGTGATTTTCAAATTTTTTTTATTTTATTTTTTGGTTTGATAGAGCTATCCAAGACTCACAATTTGTAACCTTCGCGGGCCTTTTGGCCCTTCAACTTTCGACATACCGGGCGAGTTGGCCGTGCTGTTAGGGGCGCGCAGCTGTGAGCATACATCCGGGAGATAGTGGGTTCGAATCCCACTGGCGGCAGCCCTGAAGATGGTTTTCCGTGGTTTCCCATTTTCACACCAGTAAAATACTGGGGCTGTATCTTAATTAAGGCCACGGCCACTTCATTCCAACTCCTATCCCTTTCCTCTCCCATAGTCGACATAAGATCTATCTGTGTCGGTGCGACGTAAAGCTAGGTCTACTAGCAAAAACACTTTCGACGCAATTGAGGAAATTTCTTAATTTTACGTTTTTATTCCCTACTTTGTCTGCTAAGGAATGTTTTCGACATTAAGAAACACGAGTTCAAGAAAGAAGACATTGAATGCACTTGGTTGCGACTTCTTTCACACTAGTTCGCCCTGACTGGTCCGCATTCTCTTGGACTACCCCAATCCGTGACGGTCTGCGGTCATCTCGTATGCGTGGACAGTTCACTTTCTGTTCGACTGAATCTTCAGAAAGACATAGTTGCATGATTACTGAAAATTTCTGAAAGCTTAGTGCGTTATAATGTGGCCGGGTATTTCGTAGTCACCGTAGCTTTCTCCGTGGACATTCACCCCAGAGTTTAACCAGCAGGTGCTAGATCACGACGGTAATTTAGAACCTTACTGAGACGTGCTCTCTCCATATCGGTACGGTGTTCTCTAACCACCCACTCACACACTACGAGTGTGATGTGTTGCTGCTCTCCCAGGACTCTGCATGCCTCAGTTCTCAATGTCCACCCCACGCTGGCGGACATTTTGTGCAATTGGCCGGCTGAGATGACCGCTGCACGTATCTCTTGTTACCAAGTCCTGCAGTAACTAAGGAGCCAATAACTCAAAGTAATATCGTGTAGACCAATTATATCACCATAACGCATAGAATACAAGCGTGAAAGTTCAGGCCAGATGACCCAACAACAATAGGTTCAGCCGAGGCAGACGACTGACGATGGAACGGTAGGTTCAAGGGTTCAGTAAACGTGTCTCCCAACGTTGGGGCATAAGTCACTATGAAGTGAGAGCATATGTCACGATAACTCGTCTGAGCCCTATCGACCAGTATAATGGCGACCAACAGATTGATAACGATAATGGAAGCCTATGTCACAATGACGATGAGGAGGGTTATGTCACGAAAAAAATGAGAACGATAATGGCAAATACACTATAGATAATAATGGACACTTCCGTATTCTCGCGTACTAAACTGAGAGACATGTTGCAGTGGCACACCTGGCGGCAAGTTTGAAACTACAAAAATTGCATGTTAAAATTAATAGAAATAATAATTAATTTTTTAATTTCGTGTGGCTATTTCTAGCCGAGTGCAGCCCTTGTAAGGCAGACCCTCCGATGAGGGTGGGCGGCATCTGCCATGTGTAGGTAACTGCGTGTTATTGTGGTGGAGGATAGTGTTATGTGTGGTGTGTGAGATGCAGGAATGTTGGGGACATCACAAACACCCAGCCCCCGGGCCACTGGAATTAACCAATTAAGGTTAAATTCCCCGACCCGGCCGGCAATCGAACCCGGGACCCTCGGAACCGAAGGCCAGTACGCTGACCATTCAGCCAACGAGTCGGACATAGAAATAATGAAGCTCAATAATGATTTCGTTTTGTCCGAATCCTTGGCTAAATGGTCAGCGATGAGGCCTTCGGTTCAGAAGGTCCCGATTCGATTGCCGGCCGGATCGGGGATTTTAATCGCGTCTAATTAATTACACTGACTGACAGTGACAATGCAACACCAAGGAGGAGTGGTTCGAAAGGGATGAAAGTTGGGGAAAAAACAGAGACGGCACGGATGAATAATTGATGTTCATTTGAAACCGATATGCAGGTTACACAATGCGCACGGCATCGACTCAGTAGGATGTAGGACCACCGCGAGCGGCGATGCACGCAGAAACACGTCGAGGTACAGAGTCAATAAGAGTGCGGATGGTGTCCTGAGGGATGGTTCCCCATTCTCTGTCAACCATTTGCCACAGTTGGTCGTCCGTACGAGGCTGGGGCAGAGTTTGCAAACGGCGTCCAATGAGATCCCACACGTGTTCGATTGGTGAGAGATCCGGAGAGTACGCTGGCCACGGAAGCATCTGTACACCTCGTAGAGCCTGTTGGGAGATGCGAGCAGTGTGTGGGCGGGCATTATCCTGCTGAAACAGAGCATTGGGCAGCCCCTGAAGGTACGGGAGTGCCACCGGCCGCAGCACATGCTGCACGTAGCGGTGGGCATTTAACGTGCCTTGAATACGCACTAGAGGTGACGTGGAATCATACGCAATAGCGCCCCAAACCATGATGCCGCGTTGTCTAGCGGTAGGGCGCTCCACAGTTACTGCCGGATTTGACCTTTCTCCACGCCGACGCCACACTCGTCTGCGGTAACTATCACTGACAGAACAGAAGCGTGACTCATCGGAGAACACGACGTTCCGCCATTCCCTCATCCAAGTCGCTCTAGCCCGGCACCATGCCAGGCGTGCACGTCTGTGCTGTGGAGTCAATGGTAGTCTTCTGAGCGGACGCCGGGAGTGCAGGCCTCCTTCAACCAATCGACGGGAAATTGTTCTGGTCGATATTGGAACAGCCAGGGTGTCTTGCACACGCTGAAGAATGGCGGTTGACGTGGCGTGCGGGGCTGCCACCGCTTGGCGGCGGATGCGCCGATCCTCGCGTGCTGACGTCACTCGGGCTGCGCCTGGACCCCTCGCACGTGCCACATGTCCCTGCGCCAACCAACTTCGCCACAGACGCTGCACCGTGGACACATCCCTATGGGTATCGGCTGCGATTTGACGAAGCGGCCAACCTGCCCTTCTCAGCCCGATCACCATACCCCTCGTAAAGCCGTCTGTCTGCTGGAAATGCCTCCGTTGACGGCGGCCTGGCATTCTTAGCTATACACGTGTCCTGTGGCACACGACAACACGTTCTACAATGACTGTCGGCTGAGAAATCACGGTACGAACTGGGCCATTCGCCAACGCCGTGTCCCATTTATCGTTCGCTACGTGCGCAGCACAGCGGCGCATTTCACATCATGAGCATACCTCAGTGACGTCAGTCTATCCTGCAATTGGCATAAAGTTCTGACCACTCCTTCTTGGTGTTGCATTTGCTCTGTCAGTCAGTGTACTATGGCTCGGGGACTGGGTTTTGTGTTTGTTCGAACACGTTTCTCTTTATATTCAGACAACACACTATTTCCAACCACCAGGCAAACAAGTAATAATGATTACTAGACCTCGGATTTTTTGGTGCTTAAATGTTATTTTAGCTGCCTAAAATAGACTCTCAAATAGGTTCTAAAATATTTCTATTCAGTTTCAATTGTACATATTTTAATAGGCATCAATTAAAAATGATGTTTATTTTGCTAAATTGATAATAACTCGTTAGGGGGAAATATAAAACAAGTTTCATTGTCCTCTTTGCTGTAAACGTCATAGAATATAATATTACCATCCGATGTGAAATGGGGAAACTCCTGTAACCACTTTTTAATTAAAGACGACTTGGAACCTGACACTTTCGGCATAATTCGTAGTGTATTGTCTTGTCTTGATCGTATAATTTAATGGGCTTCGCTTGGGAGCGGTATACCCAGCCACGCATCCTCTAAACAAACCCAAAAGATGGAGAAGATGAAAAAGAATATGTAAAATGTAAAAAAGGGAATAAGGAATTCAACTACATATCTACCACACAGGAAAAGCACAAGGACACAAGGTACTAGACTTCACGCCAGAGTGACCGATACTTGGCGACTTCTACCAATCACAAACAAGACCAGGTCGACACATAAGGGGAAAAGGAAAAACAACAACACCGAACCTACAGTAAACAATTAGTGTCATGAAGGAAATTCGAGAGGGCAATTATCGTAGTAGGCGTGGGATCGAGTATCCAACACGTCAATTGAGTGGGTAACGCGAAGTGTGTACGAAAAAAAGGTTGTAACCATTTACGCCTACTAATTTCGAGTAACGGACATTGAAAAAGTAGATGATTAATGGTAGCAATCGACGTTCGACACTGACAAAGGTTAGACGCGACCAACTTCATCCGAAATAATTGATCCGGCGTGCACATGTGGTTAAGCCGCAAACGGACAAGATTCGTAATATGACGTCGAGTATAAGGATGTTTTGTAAACCACGGAGAACGTGGGACATTCGGGAGAATTGTGAATAAGTTCCGTCCTTTTCGACACGCGGGGTTACTCCACTCAGTCTGCCAAATCTGTCGTAGAGTCTCGCAACAACCGCTCCAAAATTCCATGTAGGGCAACATCAAATAAAACGCCACACCACCCTGACCATGCGCAGCAGCCTGGGCTAAGCGATCAGCCTGTTCATTACCAGTGATATGGGAATGACCCGGAAACCAGAGAAATTTAATCTGTTTACCTCGTTGATGAAGATCGAAACAAATTTTTCTGAGATTCTGAATGTACCAATGAGAGCGGTAATTGGGATTGTGTAAAGCCTGAAGTACACTCAGGGAATCAGAAGCAATAGTGGCAGTTTCGAGGCGGGAGTACTTAACGTATAAGAGGGCTTGACGGATGGCGAAAGCTTCAGCCGTAAAGATAGAAGTCTCCGACGGGAGGGAGAATTGTTTACCTAGGACAAGATCTGGGGAGAAAAAGGCCGCCCCCACACCTGGGAGGGTACAAATTTTGGACCCATCCGTATAGAAGACTGGTGCTAATGTGTGAACATCCTGTGCCAAGATGTCATGGACATATTTCCGAGCACTTTGTGTCCGGGCCGGGCCAAAAGATGGGACCTCCCCTGACGTGGGGAGTATCATGTCAGGGACATAGTAGTTTGCCTGAAAGGGAAAGATGTAGTTAGCTGTGGACGGGTTACGCAGAATAGAGTTGCGAAGATAGCTAAACTTCCAATAAGCCCAAGCCAGCGCGGGGAATCTGTGCAACGGAGTACCCATATCGTGATAATAGCGAACGAGTAAAGATAATTTAGGGATGAGAGGGTGAGAGTTTAGAGATAAAGTCCGTAGAAGAAACTTGGTTGCTAGCAATTTTCGCCGCAGATTTAAGGGGAATTCCGCAGCTTCAACCAGGGTGGCATTGTTGGGGGAAGATGGTAGAGCCCCAAGACAAAGTTTAACAAACTGTACTTGCAGTGAATCCAAGTGATTAAGTTTGGTCTTGGCCGCCGTGTCGATAAACCCCGAGCCATAATCCAAAGACGATCGAAGAATGTTACGATATAACAGAAGCATCGTACTAGGATCGGATCCCCAAGATCTATGTCGTAGGGCAACAAAGAGTGATTTTTTTGGAAAGGACTTATCCACCAGGTATTTGATGTGAGAGTGCCATAGTAATTTCCGGTCAAGGTAAATACCAAGATATTTAGTAGACTGGACTATCGGGATCGAAAACCCTTGGAAGCGAATAGGCGGGTGATCTGTACGCCGAGCCCAAGAGAAAATCATCGCACGACATTTGGCAAAAGATACCTCTAAGTTATGATCATGGAGCCACTTTCCAAAATCCAGTAACGTCAGATGTAATGACTTATAAACCTCGTCAAGTTGTGGAAGACTGAGATATATCACGAGATCGTCAGCAAATTGGATCATACGTGCTCTGCGTGTAATAATGTTCTCGAGGGACATCGAATAAATTGAGAAGAGAATAGGACTTAGGATATCCCCCTGAGGGAGCCCCGTAGAGGTCAGACGTGCTGAGATTTGTGGGAAGTGTTTGAGTTGAAGTGATCTGTGCCTTAGCATATTCAAAAGGAGATTATTAAAGAGCGGCGGAAAATTATAATTTAGCAATTTTTGGAGTAAAATTTTTAGGTCAACATGATCATATGCTCCCCGTAAGTCAAAGAAAATTGCCAACAAAGGTTCCTTCCGACAGCGTGCTAAACTGATATCTGTAACCAAAAGATGAATGGCATCAGAGGCAGAACGACCCGGGAGGAAGGCAAATTGATATTTTGGTAACAAGTTATAAAAATCGAGAGACCATTTGAGGCGTTCCAGAAGAATTTTTTGGAAAAGTTTCCTAAGGCATTGGCCCAGGTAGATACCCCGGTAACTATCAGTGAGGAGAGGATTTTTACCTGGTTTCAACAGGGGTACGAGATAAAAGTCATTCCATGTGAAAGGGGTTCGAGCCGTCTCAAGGCAATGATTGAAAATGTGAAGTAAATGTTGCCTAGCTAGAAGGGGGAGTTGCTTTAATACGGAATACGAAATCGCATCCCGTCCAGGTGTCGAATTGTTGGAAGTATTGATAACCAGATTTAATTCGTCTATGTCAATTGGGCTCATGAGCGACGAAAAGGTATTAGAACTAGGAGGGATAACGAAACCATACTGAGGGTCTACCGAATCCGGCGTGAGGTGATGAAAAAAGTTAATCAAAGCATCCATATTGAAATGTATAGTAGACGGTGGATTAAGGAGGCGGTTCGATAGACCAGCGATTGCTCTCCATATATGTTTGGACGGTGTCTGCCTATTTAACGAGGCAATGAATGTTTTCCAAGCTCGGCGGCGTTTATCATTAAAAACCTTTTTCGATTGTGCTACTATGACTTTATAATGTAAATAAGATTGGAACGTACCCAAACGTCGAAAAGAGCGCAATGCTGCTTTCCGGCGTGATATTAAGGCGGTGCATTCCGCGTCCCACCAGCGGGCATAAACGATAGATTTAGGTGGGAAATATGGTTGTAGTGGATGGTAGAGATCGAGATATTCAGTGATAATAGCTGTGAAGGAACTGTAGGACACCGGTTGACCTCCTAAGGCTGCTAACTTGTGGGCTAAAAAATGTTGAAACTGAGAAGAATTGAAGTTGCGCATTCGTCTGCTTACTTTAACCGGGGGTTGAGCGGCGGGGAGACCGTCAGCCCACCCAATAAAGATAGGGAAATGGTCACTGGAATGGGTGTCCTTGACGACCTCCCATTCCACACGGTGCGCCAGATTACTCGAACAGATAGTTAAGTCCACAGCACTTTTATTTGTAGAAGGGGGCGTAACGCGAGTAGGTGACCCATCATTCAAAATCCGTAAATGATGTGATGCCGCTAATTTAGCTATTTTATTGCCCTTAGGGCACGAAACGTCACATCCCCAACTCCGATGGTGCCCGTTTAAATCGCCCCCCAGAAGAAAGGGGTGCGGCAGGTGTGAGAAAAAAGTCGCCCAATCAGCATAAGTGCCTTGAATTCTCGGGGGGCAATAGATGGAAATAAAATGGATGTTGTTGATCACAATGGCGACCGCCTGTGTACCAGGTATTTTATACGTTAATGATACCGACGAGTATGATAGGCTGTTATGGACCAAAATACACGCCCCATCAAAACCATAATTGTCATGACGAATAACAGTATAATGGGGTATATGAAAATGTTTGGCCGGAGCCAACCAAGTTTCACTAAGGAAAATGATATGAGGTTTGTAAGAATCAATGAGTAAGAATACTTCATGTCTCTTGTGAACTACGCTCCGTGCATTCCACTGAAGAATGATCATGTAACGATATAAATGATACTAATGAATGGAGTAGTGACTGAACTTCCTCTTGCATGGTGAGGAGCATTTTAGACCATTTAGCATCGTTTTCAGCCGCCCGGGCATAGGCAGAGAGTTTGTTTGAAATAGCTGTAATGGTAGCCGATACCGGGTTCGAGGCCCGGGAACTGTCTTGCTTTGAGTATACAGTAGAATCTACATGCCTGGAAGTGGCCGGGAGGTTCGTCCCCGATATGGAAGGTATAGGATGTGTAGCAGTGGTGACAGAGGGAGGCTGTTTGAGAAGAGCACGATATCCCTTGACATCGTAACCTGGCGAACGATCCCGACTAGGTGGAGGCGATGAAACAACCGCCATAAATTTTCGCTTTCTCGGCGGCTGGGGTTGCGGAAACGACGAAGTGCTCGGAAGCGGAGGAAAGTTGTGTAAGGTCAAAAGGGGGTTGAATCTATTGGCTGTCGGAGTAAAAAGGGACTCTGAGGATAACTGAGGGACGGCCAACGCCTGCTGTTTTTTCAGTTCCTGTTGCCGTTTTTGTTCTGGGCATTGAAGTGAACCTACGGAATGTTCTCCTGAACAATTGAGACAACGGCGGGTAGAATTCTTACATTCTGTAGTTTCATGTTCATGTGCGCAATTAGCGCATCGAGGGTGTTGAGCCCTACAGTTTTTTTCTGGTGTGGCCGTATCGTTGGCATCGCCGGCAAATCGTCGGCTGGAAAACAAATGGTTCGACCTGGGTACGAACCCGGTAGATGGAAGTGAAAGCAGGGAGAGTCTGGCTGCGAAACGCGAGTCTAATGGTACCAGTGGGAATGTAACTGACGCGGCCATCCTGCAAGGAGCGTCGGTTCATTCTCTGTGCTTCGACTAATGGGGCAGTTGATTCAGCAACCTTACAAAGTTCCTCGACCGATAAATCTTTATCAACGCCTATCTTATTGATTGACGCAGAAGGAATAAACGCTTTCAGGTTTTTGTCCTTTAAAATAGGGTTGGTGAGAAAATCGTTAGCTTTTGTTCGTGAATTAAACTCAATTTGGATCCTATGGCGACCTCGCCGAGCAATTTGAGTAACACCCTCAAATTTACGATCATAAAAAAAATTTCACAAAGCCATGGGATGGATGCTGCCCAATTTCTTACCGTCAGCAATGGCCTCCACAAATACTACGTAGGGTCCCGTATGTGTCTCATCATATGTCTGTGTGTCAGGTTTCAGAGAATACACATCAACTTTAGGAGAGGGAGCACGGTTACTATCAGGTGGGGGTGGGTCATTTAACACGAGGGTGTTATCCAAAGAGAACTCACGACTATCTACCTCAATTGACTCCTCCTCCATACGCTGTCCCCCACTCGACTCCGCCATGAGGTTCGGAGGGAGTTGAGAAATTAATACATATAGTTACTCACAAGACTCCCACACCACTCCCAAGGAAGCGAAGAAACTTGAACACCTTACCAACACCGAACCTACTCGCACACTATACCGATTAATACGCTAGCACCGATAGTCACGTCCACTCGCCACCGGGAACCAGCGCGAACTGATTCGTAGTGTATTGTGTATTACCATCGCCGGGCGATAGTACTACCCACGGCCCATTGGATCCCTTGCTGCGCTCCTTTGCATTTAAGTAAGCCGGTACTTTGGGCTTTATTAATTTCAATCCAAGTCACAGTTGTAAATTTTACAAAAGAAAATAAACGGGAAGTGACAATAAACAAGTGAAAGTCGACTCAAAGGGTTTGGCTCTTTTGAAAATTCATAGAGAAAACAGTGTAAAACCAACAGGTTTCTTGAATCTATTTTCTAAGAAGCCTCGAAAGTTGGATTTTAGATTGTAATCTGAACATACAATTCGCTGTAAAAGTATTTTGCTCTTGTTATGTATTTTAATGTAGTTTAAGATTGTGTAATGTGCCAGTAGGCCTACTGCAATCTGAATATAAACGTAATTTACCTGTATCAGTGTTCTTGTGGCTCGGTAGATGCAGAGAGGGATACGGCCCACAAGGGATCACGGTTGGTCCGTGGTCTACAGCTCTGCACTCCGACCGGCCAACTGAGCAGAGGAGGGGTGGCCACGGCTCTACCGTGGCTCTACGCCTCTGCATTCGGGAGACGGGACAGGACTGGACCTCATGGCTGGCCCCAACCGTCGGCTGTCCTGACAGTGGATTTCCGTGGTTTTCCATTCTCCTGCACTAAGGCGAATGCCGTGACAATTCCTAGTATAGGCCTCACCTTCTCCGTGCATCTCCTTCACCGTAACAAATCTGCCGGCCTGAGAGACGGAGTTACCGTCTAATGAAAACATCTTAGTAGTAGTAGGATGTTCTAATGACACTCTTGCATGCGCGCACTACACAGCCATAAGCACCTTCTATCATCATTTTGTAACCATTCCCCCTCACCCCTCCCGAATCACGCTACTGGCTTCAGTAAAGACACAAGGCTTTCTTTTTGTTATTGGTTTTAACGGCGCATTAACACATCGAAGTTTTCGTCGACGCAAGGATGGGGAATTGCTACGATTTGAAAGGTAGCGACTGTGGCCTTAATTAAGGTACTGCTCCAGCATTTGTTTGGTCTGAAAATGGGAAACCACGGAAAACCATCTTCAGGGCTGCCGACGTTGGGATTCGAACCTACCATCTCCCGAATGCAAGCTCACAGCTACGTGACCCTAAGGACACGGACAACTTTCTCGGTGATTTTATTATTATTATTATTATTATTACTATTATTATTATTATTATTATTATTATTATTATTATTATTATTATTATTATTATTATTTTAGAATTGGCTACACGCCGCACCGATACAGATAGGACTTATGGCGACGATGGAACAGGAAAGGCCTCGGAATGGGAAGTAAGCGGCCATGGCCTTAATTAAGATAGCATCGTCAAGGCTGCCGACAGTTGGGCTCGAATCCACTATTCTCCGGATACAAGCTCACAGCTGCGCGCCCCTAACCGCACGACCAACTCGCCCGGTATTATTATTATGATTATGCCGCCTCTGTGGTGTAGTGGTTAGTTTGATTAGCTGTCACGACCGGAGGCCCGGTTCGATTACCGGCTCTGCCACGAAATTTGAAAAAGTGTTACGGGGTTCACTCAGCCTCGGGAGGTCAACTGAGTAGAGGTGGGTTCGATTTCTACCTCAGCCATCCTTGAAGTGGTTTTCCGTGGTTTCCCACCTTCCTCCAGTCAAATGCCGGGATGTTACCGCGGCCGCTTTCTCTCCCTCTTCCTTGTCTATCCCAATCAATCGTCCCATCCCCCACAAAGCCCTTGTTGATCATAGCAGATAAGGCAGCCTGGGCGAGCTGTATCCCCCGGCCCAAAGGCTGACGCTTGAGGCTGTAGAGGTGGGATCCCTCGCTGAGTCCGAGCCAAAAACCAATCCTGGAGGGTAAACGGAATGAGAAAGAGAGAAAGAATATTATTACGAATAAAAGACGGTCTCTTTTATCGCTCCTATTTATTTCAGGATGACTCTATAAATGCACACACACACACGTACGCCCGCGCGCGCAGTTCTATTCAACCATGAAATGAATGACCACACTCAGTAATCGCTGTCTATTTACAAGTCTCCCACAGCAGGACTCCAGCTGAGCAGTCTTCACTTTCGCCCGCACGCTCAGCTCCTTCACACACACACAGCTACATGCAGAGGTATGACCACGGGGCTGCTGACCTCCCACAACACACGATGACTGTTCCTCGGTTCGACTCCAGGGAAAGTCCAGTCATCCACAGAGTCAAACACAGCGAGCTACTTAACAGCAACAGCTCACCAGTGCTAACCAACAGGACAATATCCCTCAATGGGTCGGTAGATGGAGAGTGGGTTTCTATCCATAAGTGGTCCGACAGCTCTGCACTCTGACCGGTCAACCGAGCAGAGGAGGAGTGACAGGGCTAGAGCCAGACACACAATTCTTGAGCTATAAGCCCAACTTTACCCGTATACAAGATTCAACCAAGGGGCAGAAGACCCCAATCATGCTCAAGAGCACTTGCTCCCAATTACATAGTAAAAGCCCCCTCGAGGCACACAGAAACAATTTTTTTTTGGAAGAGCAACCCGCTCCCAAAGTTCCAGCCTATCAAAGGCCACACCAAATTCCACCTTCAAGCTGTCCTCTAAGGACATAAACACAGGGGTAAAAATACCCAACCTACTGAGGCCGATTTGGTAAATAAACAGGAAAATTACAAGGCCCCAAAATATAAACTTGAGTGGAGGCGTAACTGGCACTCCGAATATACTTTATTAAAACCTAATTTGGCCTTAGGCCGCTTATGCAAGGGCTAATCCCATACTAAAGAAGTGACACGATAGGAAAACTATTACATTACTAAACGAAGGAAAATGGTTGAGAAAACGTAGTCACCTCAAAAACAATATGAAAGGGGAGCTCGAGAGGGTAAGGCACTCTCTATCCCAATTTGTAGTTACAGAGGCAGAATTTAAATCAAGAGTCTTTTACATTTTAGAGGAAAGTTACATGGTAGAAGGTTTCGAACCCGCCCCGAGGGTTAAACTGCTGAGCTGGCAAGAAAATAAGTTATAAGACGGCCATTACCTGGTGGTTGAACTGCTGCCCGAAGAAAGAGGCGCTTCCCGCCCCCTGCTACGTAATTTACACAACGATAGGTGTTACTGAAGTGCCGCAGAGACCCGAAAATCAGCAGTTTATATACCCTCGCGGAACATTCGAGACCTTTCAGGAATGATAACACCCGCCCACAATCATTTTATTGACTAACAAAAACCCCTTCACCAGATGAAGAAGAAACACATTATTGGTGGAAAATTAATTAGAGAAATTCGGGATTGGTAAATTCAAAACAAGGGGAAAGAGCAGGGTTATACAGCCAACCTAAACAATGACTGAAAGAAATTTAACAAAGAACAAACTTTTGAACACAAAATTTCTAAATTAAAAAAAACAGTTCTTTCACTTCGCACTAGGGTGCACCAAACTCCATTGTCATAAGGCAGCAGGAATAGATGAAATTAGACCTGAAATGGTGAAGTATAGTGGGAAGGCAGGGATGAAATGGCTTCATAGAGTAGTCAAATTAGCGTGGAGTGTTGGTAAGGTACCTTCAGATTGGACAAAAGCAGTAATTGCACCTATCTATAAGCAAGGGAACAGGAAGGATTGCAACAACTATCGAGGTATCTCATTGATTAGTATACCAGGCAAAGTATTCACAGGCATCTTGGAAGGGAGGGTGCGATCAGTCGTTGAGAGGAAGTTGGATGAAAACCAGTGTGGTTTCAGACCACAGAGAGGCTGTCAGGATCAGATTTTCAGTATGCGCCAGGTAATTGAAAAATGCTACGAGAGGAATAGGCAGTTGTGTTTATGTTTCGTAGATCTAGAGAAAGCATATGACAGGGTACCGAGGGAAAAGATGTTCGCTATACTGGGGGAATATGGAATTAAAGGTAGATTATTAAAATCAATCAAAGGCATTTATGTTGACAATTGGGCTTCAGTGAGAATTGATGGTAGAATGAGTTCTTGGTTTAGGGTACTTACAGGAGTTAGACAAGGCTGTAATCTTTCACCTTTGCTGTTTGTAGTTTACATGGATCATCTGCTGAAAGGTATAAAATGGCAGGGAGGGACTCAGTTAGGTGGAAATGTAGTAAGCAGCCTGGCCTTTGCTGACGACTTGGTCTTAATGGCAAACTGTGCCGAAAGCCTGCAGTCTAACATCTTGGAACTTGAAAATAGGTGCAATGAGTATGGTATGAAAATTAGCCTCTCGAAGACTAAATTGATGTCAGTAGGTAAGAAATCCAACGGAATTGAATGTCAGATTGGCGATACAAAGCTAGAACAGGTCGATAATTTCAAGTATTTAGGTTGTGTGTTTTCCCAGGATGGTAATATAGTAAGTGAGATTGAATCAAGGTGTAGTAAAGCTAATGCAGTGAGCTCGCAGTTGCGATCAGCAGTATTCTGTAAGAAGGAAGTCAGCTCCCAGACGAAACTATCTTTACATCGGTCTGTTTTCCGACCAACTTTGCTTTATGGGAGCGAAAGCTGGGTGGACTCAGGATATCTTATTCATAAGTTAGAAGTAACAGACATGAAAGTAGCAAGAATGATTGCTGGTACAAACATGTGGGAACAATGGCAGGAGGGAGCTCGGAATGAGGAGATAAAGGCTAATTTAGGAATGAACTCGATGGATGAAGCTGTACGCATAAACCGGCTTCGGTGGTGGGGGCATGTGAGGCGAATGGAGGAGGATAGGTTACCTAGGAGAATAATGGACTCTGTTATGGAGGGTAAGAGAAGTAGAGGGAGACCAAGACGACGATGGTTAGACTCTGTTTCTAACGATTTAAAGATAAGAGGTATAGAACTAAATGAGGCCACAACACTAGTTGCAAATCGAGGATTGTGGCGACGTTTAGTAAATTTTCAGAGGCTTGCAGACTGAACGCTGAAAGGCATAACAGTCTATAATGATAATGCATGTATGTATAAATGGGAAGTACCAAAAACAAATACTTCGCAGGTATTTTTTCCTTCGCAGACTAGAGGCTAATAAGTCGCAGAAGAATGGCTGGACCGTCTCATTCTGTTATGGGCGCATTGTTAGAAGTGATGTATCGGAGAGCGATAATTTCCTTATCAGTACGACAGTGACTGTTGAATGCAGACAGCAGAGATGAGAGCTTCAGCTGTAATAACTTCGTCCGCTGTTCACTCGTTGTGGCGAGAAGACAAATAATCACACTCATGTGCGCACCGACTACTGAAAAGAAATTCAAGTCTGATTTGGATGCATTCCTGCCATTTCTTGTTGACAGTCATTGGCCTAATTTTTCAAGGGGGCCAGTTATCAGCGGGCAAAGGCAAAAGGCGAAATATGTGCAGGTCTCCCTTTTGATATCGTACAAGCAGTGAACATCTGACTGCACCTTATATACTTTCCAGGTGTTTGCATGGTAAGACGCAAGTAGTAGCCTATAATACAGGGATTCGGCGGCCACCACCGCCACCGGGCTCCCAGGGGCCTCCTCCACCACCACGACCACCCGGGAGGCCTTCCCAGGGGCCTGCTCCTCCTCCCGCGGGAAATTTGAATTGGTAAACACAGCCACGTGCTTTTTGACAGACAACAACGCATCGCTAACCTCAGTACTGCCATCTTGACAGGCCTAAACCTTAGTGGTACCAACTTAACCTAACTAGCACGAGATTTGAATCGGTAAACAAATCCACGTACTTTTTGACAGACAACAAGGTGTGGCAAACCTCAGTGCTGTCATCTTGACGGGTCTAAACCTTAGTGCTGCCAAAATATCTGGTCCAGGTGTAAAACGAAGGGTGAGGTTCCTGAGAGGCCGAAAGAAGATGAAGAAAGACAAACCAGTTGCTGTTCCTGATGGGATCCTAGAGGTTTGCACGCAATTTCACTCGTCCAAACTGCAAGAACTTCGGACACTCTTAAAATGGTCATTTTAATAATTTGTTAAACCTGAATTTGGAGGACGTTAGAATATAATTTCTTTTTTGAACCTCTTACTTTTAGCATAATAAAACACAAATATTAGGGAACATTCCCTCCGTGGCTTAGGCGGCAGTTCGCCGGCCTCTCACTGCTGGGTACCATGGTTCAAATCCCGGTTTGTGCTGGATAAAGAGGAGGCGGGAGAGGTCAATTTTCATTCCAGCGACACTCTCCATTATAATTTCATTGCATCTATCAGTCATCCATAAATCACGTTGGGAGTGCTGACCCCATTGTAATAATAGCCTATATGTGACCCGGTCAATGACTGTTGTAGGTTTTCATTCATTCATTTCCCCACAGCCTACATTGCAGACTGCTTTAGTTAAAATCTAATGAAATGAGATGTGAGGCTGTAAAAGTGTAAAAAAAATGAATTGGCGTATGGCTTTTAGTGTCGGGAGATCCCAGGACGGGTTCGACTCGCCAGGTGCAGCTCTTTGATTTGATACCCGTAGGCGACCTGCGCGTCGTGATGAGGATGAAATGATGACGAAGACGACACATACACCCAACTCCCGTGCCTGGGAAATTAACCAATGATGGCTAAAATTCCCGACCCTGCCGAGAATCGAACCCGGGACCCCTGTGACCAAAGGCCAGCACGCTAACCATTTTGCCATGGAGCCGGACTGTACAAGTGTGGCTGTTACAGAACATGCATTTTCACTGTCAAATGAACAAACCAGAGACATGATAATATACAGTAGTCTCTCGGCTTTTGCCTTGTCAAGGAAACAAGGTGATATTCATTATGTGTCTTTCTTTTGAACAGACAAGATTATGTTCTGAAGAGTAACTTCCTTTCATCTCGTTTTCTTTACACACCTGTATCGTCAAGTCTTCATGAACTGTGACTGATTAACAAAGGATTGTGTCTAATTAAACTTTCTTTTCTCTCCACCAGATTGAGGCGGCCAGGACAGCGGAGGGTAAGTAGAATCATAATTTTATGTGTTTATGAACAAAAATGACTTGTCATTTTCTGAGTTTTGACATTTTTATACCTCCGTATGCGATTCTTTTCTGTTGTGTTTACTGGTGATCTCTTTAAGGGCACTGAATTTGTTTAGCTTTAATTTTCTCCCACCGAGCTCGATAGCTGCAGTCGCTTAAGTGCTACCAGTATCTAGTAATCGGGGGATAGTGGGTTCGAGCCCCACTAATGGCAGCCCTGAAGATGGTTTTCCGTGATTTCCCATTTTCACACCTGGCAAATGCCGGGGCTGTACCCTAATTAAGGCCACGGCCACTTCCTACGCCTTTCCTATCCCATAAGACATATCTGTGTCGGTGCGACGTAAAGCATATAGCAGAAAAAAGAAAATTCTCCCTAAATCTCATTAATTCAGTGGCATTGACGATATTCTAAAGAACCCCTAGAATAATTTTAAGTGTAGTTGTTCTTATTCTCTGAGAAAATATTGGCAATAAATTACTGAAACCTTTCGAACTTTTCTTCCTCAAGAGTAAAATTCTTGACTTTACATGCCTTGCTTGTAAGCCCATGAGTTATTGTCGAATTGGAAGTGAGAGTTCCTGCAGAGTTTTCAATTTAAGGAGAGTATAATTTTCCAATGATTTGTTATGCATAATAAAAGCCTTTATAAAGACAGCAATGGTTGTTAGTAAGAGATGGAAGAACCCTAGGCAAGGGAAACATGCTTGAGGGAAGTTTTTGGCTGAAAAATCAGCGTAGTTGTCCCTGGAATGGATTCCTCTAGCCCACGAGCTGATGAGCCATGTGACGTGAGAACAGGGAGCAGAGACCTGCCGGTAGCAAGGTCTCCTGGCTTGTTGTTACTAGTGTCTCCGGCGTCAGGATCGGGAAATGGGCCAATCTTCACAGCTTTGACCGAGGGCAAATTGTGATGGTACAGTGCCTTGGTAGCAGCACGGCTTGTGGGCACGTATCAATAGTGCTACAAGGAAGGGCAAACAGTGGCTGTATGTAGAGGCCACTGGAGACTGCTATACATTTTTCGGAATCAGTGCGGGGCCTCAGTTTGAGGTGCAATGGAGACGACCAGGCCAATGTCTCCCACTTCGTAGGTCATTGGAGTCGATGACCCACGTGTGCCACAATGCTAACGGCACTCCATTGAAAGCAGCCAATCATCGCCATCACGACTTTCTGTGGTGGATGTTGGTTAAAGTTTGCCTGGTCCAATGCATTCACATTTCTGTTGATCACTTCCAGTCCCGTTCAAATTCATTGAAAAAATGGATTATTTTCCCAAAGGGTAACGACAGTGTTACTCGTTATTTGCACTGTTATTCAGTGATGTTCAGTTTGTGTTGTGAGTACGAGCTGTCACTTTGGAGGATTTTTGTGGTGGTAGCAATACCTACTTCTGCAATGGATGCGACTTCCAGGAAGCGAAGTGCGATTATAGCATTATCTCAAAATACTTCTCTGACACAAAGAGAGTTAGCTACTACTAGGCGCTACTGTAACCGTTCATCACCATGCCACAGACATGTTAGGAGGTTTAGTCAATCATATGTGCCGTTTCCCGCAACATTCTGCGACATATAATGTCGTAATTAGCAGACTACATGCCGAACCGGGATTGAGTTGCGATACGCCAGCCCGAAGGCAGCAGTTTCCTGCGCTGTATCGAGAAAAGGATAACGTGTTACCCCGGAACATTGAAATCGCGCTCTCACTTGTGCGAGCGAGGAGGAGAGATGACGCTACGCGTGGAAATGTAGGTTGTCGGAGAGTAGGCTGATTTAAGGTGTGTTAACCCCCAAGAAATAAATATCCTTTAATAATTCAACATCGCATTCATTGGTGCCACTTCACCATAATTAACTAAAAAGAGGAAGAAGAAGAACACCTTCATCTGAGATAATCTATGGAAATATATGAGTCAGGTCTCATTCGAACCGATGTATTTAATGCTAATTGTTGATGCATATAAATGCAATACTTTAATAGTGGATCGGTAATGACGCATGTCATATGGTGGTACGCAGACTAAAGTTGACTGCCAAGATCTGGCAACATGAGGAAAAAAAGTGGGAGGTCTTGCGAGGTGAATCATGCGTGGATTTCTAAAAGGACGCTTTTGAGATTGTGAATGACCCGCTGATCGTATTGGTTTTAAATGAGATCAGTAGAAAATAGGGGTCACGAGCTATACTTTGATTGCTTTCACGTCGCTGAAGATTCCGTCTACCGGAGCTTAATTTCGATCAGACGCGTGATCTACCTCCTCCCCGACCGCTCAGTCCAGATACTATAAATAAGATCTGGACTTAGATGCAGTATCCCATTGTAATTTGTGTAGCCGCGGTACTCACGTGTTAGTAATGAACTATGGATATCAGTGTATGAAGTGTTGTGTCGAGGAAGAAAAACACACCAGTGCGGTGTAAAATATCGGGAACTAAGCCGTATGGTACAAGATAAAGTACAGTAGTGATGAATAGAAGTCTTATCTCAACATTTAATCTTTTAAATATCAACGACAGTCAATCGCGGCTCATGATGCAATCATTAGTGAAAGGGCAAACGCATCAGGTTGTTTAGAAGTAGTGAGACAGCTAATTACGTTCAGTAATCAATAGTGACTGATCTAAAGCATTTTAAGAGTGAGTGACGTTCAGTAAAATTAAAGAACGGTATTCCTATAAAATTAGCGTTTGCCTACTCCATGGACACTCGTTGTGATAATTAGTTAGACTGTGTGATTAATGGGGAAATGAATAGTGATTTATACGAACTTGCCACTATTTGGATTAATCTTTTAAAAGTTATTACTGGATCTAATCACCAGTAGATTCTTTGAAAGAACATAAACAGTGTTTAGTAACTGATCTTCCCATTTTGCCTGTATGTTCGTGAGTGATCATCGAACCCCGAGAACTGGAGCCTACGAGAAACGCGCCTAAGTGCCTGCAGTCATTTCTTCAGGGAACGTCTAGAGACTCCACTAACAAGACCACAGTTCGAGACATGGATCGTGTTAGGATGAAGAGGAACCAAGGACTATCAAAGAGAGGAGCAGTCATCACGATGGTTTAAAATCTCAAGTGTACCTCGAGATGACAGCAAACCATACCCGGCATTCGATGGGTACATTTAATTTGAATATATTAAACCACGAGATTTGCATGCCAGTAGTAATATTTATTTTATAAATATTAAAATGTTATAATTAATAATATTAAATGTAGGGAACACTATACGCTTGTGACTGGGAAAAGATTATTTATTATTCTAATTAGGATTTCTTAGTGATTCAAGAATAATCATTGATATTTAGTGTGCTTATTTGCATGAATTAGTATATAGATCCCATAAATTCTTAGTGCATATGGAACACATATTTTGAGAAGAATAGCGCTTTAGCTAAATTTATAATTTCTTCGTAACGTTACTATCTGGTAAAGATTTTCATAGTAATTTGAATATAGACTACATGTTTGCTTCAAGGTGATTCAGGTATTTATAAATCCCATATAATAATAAATGATTATTGAAGATGTTCAAACCGAGGTGATATGTGAATTATATAGATACGCGAGTGAAACTGAATTAGTTAAATAACCGGTGAGAATGGAGTCTTCTCTGGAAAATAATATAGAACGGATTTGAGATGCAGTAGTATGATGTGGGAAGGTGAGGCTTGTGAAATGTTTGAGATGTTGAATTGATAAAGAATTATAATAATTATGGCTGTCGTGATGTATTGAATTCGGCTGAATATATAGCCAGATAATAAATATTAAGAAGTGGTGGTTCTCAAATGAATGCGTACTTGAGAACGAGCCAAGATGACAGAAAAAAAAGAAAGAAAGAAAGAAAGAAAGAAAGAAAGAAAGAAAGAAAGAAAGAAAGAAAGAAAGAACATAAGGTATCTTTGTAGCCGCAGAGCTGGACACACAACCATTGTCATAGAATCACGGATTTACGATGTAAGGATTTGCACGGTCTGAAGGGAGACTGTGTTGTTCCTAAGAGTCTTAACATATACCTGCAAGCCTTCTTTCATTCGCCAGTGCAGTATCGATTCCATGCTAATGATACGTTATGATTAACGTTGATAATTTTATGATTTTGCGAAGGATGGATTCCTTCCAATTTTTATGTACTAAATTAGCTCGTGATAGGAATTTCAGATTTTTTCCTCGGAAGCTGAAGTACGTGGGTTCTACTGACGTTGGAACCATGGATTTAACCTGATACTATGGGTTGATTAAGCCATACCTTTAAGATGTATTGTGTGCTATGTGTTTGATATTTTTCTATGTAATGTGTTTACGTGTTTTATTACTCCCAAGTGTTTCATGGTAATGGGTTTGATACCAGCGTTGGTTGATTTTACTTTGAATATAATAGGAATGGGTAAATCCAGGATACGCATCTGTGTTCAGTGTAATATGTAATAGTTGTGGTCAAATAGACCATGTGTTTGATATACGGCGATGCAATCTCGTGTGCAAAAGAAAATGTACTAATAAGATGCATAAATTCCACAACCATGATAGTTAATTAACGATGTGATTCAACAAGAAGGTGCCACCTTTGATCAGCCTATTTAAATAATAGATGCCATCGAGTATCACTGTTATAGATGAATAAATCTACGTATGTGAAATATGTATATAATATCAGTGCGTATTAATCAAATGATTTAATGTATGCCAGGCGACAACTACAACTCTGAAACACTAAAAGGACGTTAAGGCATACTATACCATATCATTATTGCTTCAGTCTTGATTATTTCTTTGTTTATGTGTTGTAATATGGCATCATCTCGTGTACTTACCGAGTGATTTTATCAGTATAATAAAATGTTTAGCAAATATTCTCAACAAAGATTCTTCTCGTTTAATAATATTAGTGTATTCCTCTCACATTATAGAGAACGCTACTTTCGTTATATTTTATGTAGTGCCTATTTTTTCTTACGAAGATCACATTGCCCGTGTGCTTTTGAGCTCTAGCCGTTGACGCAATGAAAGTATGGAGGACGAGACTTCGAGCCCGGGAAATGACTTGCGAAGGTTCTCACCCAACAATTCCGTTTATGCATCTGTTTGTGAAACCGAATTATGTAGTTGTTGCCCAGATATGCCCGGGATGGGTACACTAAAAATAGAATTATTCAACGGCACAAACACACTAAACACAACGTGGCACTGTAGTAAGAAAATGGAAACAACTCCAACTGATGACCATTTTGTCCTCGGGAGACGTAAATGAAACCCTGGGCTAACTACTGTGGATTTGGCACGTGAATTGGGCGAAAGGAGAGTGAATCTGCACGTTTCTGTTAGCTGGAAGGTAAGCTTGCAAACACCTGCTAACAGGAGAAATGCGCAAGTTGTGGGCACATAGTCATCAGGATTGAACAATGGAACACTGGTGAGAGTTATTTTCAAGGGCAGGGCCAGAGGGTTCAACATGTGCACCGAGTAAATAATAAGGCAACAACAACTTCACATTATAAAACACCCCGTGCAGAGGATCTTTTGGTACCAATTGAAGGGATTTTGAGATATGACCAGTACATCCAAATGCTGTTCCTGAGCTGCAGAAGAGGCTCCTTGCCATGCTTCAAAGAAAGTCAAAAAATTTCAGTGAGAACAAGATTCATGTTTTATTGTGGCCTGACATAAATCCCTTTTTACAAAATGACACTTGACTATTCCACCAAATTATGCATGATAGAGTCTCTAATTAAAGTGTGGTTTCAAGACGATGAACTGAAAAATATGTACTGAAAGCTTGTGGAATCAATGCCACTTCACATAAAAAGCTTATAAAATACAAAGGAGGACATATTCGAGATATCATCATCAACACATTCTAAAGGCTGCTCTAGCCACAGTTGTCTATCTCGAGCCAGTCTTTTCAACTCAGCGTAGGTCTTGCACTTCATCCTCAGAAGCAGGTCCTTGAAGTAAGACACTCTGGGTCGACCTCTCCTCTTTTTCCAGCAATTCTTCCTTCAATGATATTACAAAGAACTCCCCATGCCGCAGAATGTGACCAATAAATTTTATTTTCCGTTTTTCAATTTCAGTTATCAGATTCCGTTCTTCTCTTATCTCTCTAAGGACTTCGGTATTGCTCTTCATTTCAGTCCAACTTATCCTTTGCATTCTTCTCCAGATCCACATTTCAATTGCTCTAGTTTTTCTTTTCTTGCATTCCCAATGTCCAGATTTCACAACCGTACGGAAGCACGCTCCATACAAAGGTTTTTGCAAATTCCTTCCGAGTTCGAATATCTATATGTTCGTTGGCCAGCAGATGCTCTTTGCCATGGCCATCCTCTTCGAGACTTCTGATATGCTCCGATTATCACTCGTGATCAGGGTTCCTAGGTAGAAAAACTGTTTCACTTGTTCTATTTTATCAGGGCTAATTTTTAAGTGTGTTACAGGTGTTTTCTTGTCTTTACATATTGTCATGGTTTTTGTTTTCCTTGTATTGATTTTGAGGTTCCATTTGCCTAAAGTTTCTGCTAATATGTTGATCATTCTCTGTATACTTTTACCTGTTTCTGCTAGTATGGCAATATCATCAGCGAATCTTATAGAGTGTACATGTTTACCAATAATTTTGATACCCGTTGTTTTCTCCTTCGTGACTGCGATGGCTTCTTCGATGAACATACTGAAGAGATAAGGAGACAGTGGACATCCTTGCCTAACTCCTCTTCTTATTTTGGCATTTTTCTTTGTCCCGCTGATTTCTAAATCTGTGTTCTGCATTCTGTATACATTTAGTATGAGGCGTCTATCCTTTCAACCAATTCCTGCTTTTTTCATGGTGAGGAAAAGCTTTCTCTAAGTCGACAAAGGTCACGTATACTTTCCTATTCTTCTCAATTCTTCTCTCCAGAATTAAACGTAACGCAATTGCTTCCCTAGTACCCCCTCCCTGATCGAAAGCCAAACTGGTCATTACCGATATAGTGTTCTAACTTTCCTTTAATTCTGTTGTTGATGATGTTGAGCAGTATTTTTGAAGCATGAGACAGGAGAGTGACAGTTCGATAATCTGAACAGTCTGTGGCATTCCTTTTTTATGGTATTGCAACAGTTCTAGTTTTACTAAAGTCAGGCGGAACTACGCCATTCTAATAGCAATCTGACACCGGCTGAAAAGGGTAACGTTTCATATTGTCACCCAAGTGTTTCAGAAGTTCTGCCGGAATGTTATCTAGACCGGGTGCTTTGTTTTCCTGAAGACTGTGTAGTGCTCCATTAAACTCTGAAGATGTGATTGAGGGACACTTTTTGTATTCGTCTCCCACAAGGTTCTGTGCTGGCTCCTCTTTTGTTCTGTTTATATATAGCAGATATGCCAGAGACTACATCTAGGAAGTTTGGGTACGCAGATGACTGGGCCCTTGCTGTTAACCAAATAGACTTCGAAGTTGCCGAGGATACTCTAACCAGAGACCTATCTACTATGCGACGATACTTTCGTGACTGGAGGTTACAGCCAAGCGCAGCAAAGACAGTAGTTGCTTCCTTCCATCTCAACAATAAACAAGCGAATAGAGAACTGAAAGTTCACTTTGATGCCAGATTACTCTCACATACCAAGTATCCAAAATTTCTAGGAGTCATTCTAGACAGGACTCTTAGTTTCAAAGAACATTTTAGCAGAACTGCCGCCAAACTCAGAACCAGAAATAACATCCTGCAGAAACTGTGCGGCACTACGTGGGGGGCAACAGCTTCTACACTTCGGACTTCTGCCCTTGGACTAGTTTACCCCGTGGCTGAATATTGTGCTCCAATCTGGATAAACAGCGCTCATGTTAAGCTTGTTGATACTCAGCTCAACCAAACCATGCGTTTAATATCAGGGACAATCAGATGTACTCCAACACACTGGCTGCCATCATTAAGTCACATACCACCTCCATCCGTGAGAAGAGAAAAAGCACTTATCAAGGTGTACAATAATATGTGCAACAATTCTTCTCTTCCTGTACATCTTGACCTCCCTGTTATTAACAGGAAGATACTTCGCTCTCGCCACCCTCCATTGAATACCGCAAGGAAGCTTGCTGAAAGTAATTTCAACATGATTGACAGCTGGAAGCAATTATGGAAGACCTCTGCAACACCAGAACAGCAAGCTAAGCCATGCATCACATCTAAGCCACCAGGTTTTGAGCTCGCCAGAAAAAATTGGTGTACTCTAAACCGAATCAGAACTAATTGTGGTAGATATGCAGACTCCCTTTATAAATGAAGAAAATTCCATCTCCCGAGTGTAGTTGTGGTGCTGAAAGACAAACTGTTCAGCATATTATCCAAGAATGCCCTCTATCAGCCTTCTCAGGAGATCCAGCCGAGTTCCTGATGGCTACTCAAAACGGTGTTAATTATATTAGAGATACCAATCTGACATTTTGACTTAATGTGTTCAGACGTGAAAATAATTTTAAAATACTTTTATTGTGATGTGATTGTAAACCATGTAGCTGGTTGTATTATTTACATCGTTTCCTTGGTACAAGTCTTCAATGTATTCTTTCCAATGTTCACAGATTTCTTCGGTGTTGAACAGGAGGTTTCCCATTTTATCTCTCATTATGGAGCTTCTGGTTTTTGGTTTGTGTTGTAGGGTTCTGGTACTGAAATGTGCCTCTTCCACCTGTCCTCTGATCATGTCTTTTTTCTATAATCTCGCTTGTCTCCTTCATCCAGTTCTCCTTTGCTTCGCGACACTTTGTTGTGATCTGATTTCTAATTTCTTTGTACCGTTCTTTATTCCCGACTCTCCTCTCCTTATTCCTTTCGCAAATAAGGTTTATGATTTCATCAGTGATCCATGGCTTCCTCGGCTGTAACTCTCTTCTTCCCAGCACTTACTCAGCAGCTTCAGTTATACCATTCCTTATTTCCTCCCATTTTGCACTGTCATGAAAAGTCTCTGCTAACTGATTAGTTTTCATTTTGTACGCCAGTAATCTTTAAACTTTGTGTGTTCCATTTGTGCTGGGTCAATTTCTTTAGCTTAATGTCACTTTTGGCTATTAGAAGATTATGGTCACTGTCCACATCAGGTCCTGGATAGCTGTGGTTGGATATAATCTGTTTTCGATGTCGCTGTCTGACTAATATATAATCAATCTCATATCGTGCATTATCTCCAGGTGCTTTCCACGTGTATCTTCTTCGGACAGGTACTTCAAAGAATGTCTTTGTTATAATCATGTCATGCTCCTCACAAAATTCTAAAAGTCTCTGACTTCTTTTGTTCATGTTCCCTAGTCCGAATTTACCAGCATATTTCAAGTTGCTATGTGAACCAACAGAGGCATTGAAATCGCCCATTATGACCCCATTATCTTTATTTCCTATGATTTCCAACAAGCTTTCAATTTTCTCGTAGACTATCTCTACCTCTTCTTCGGAACTGTTTGAAGTTGGCCAGTATACCTGAATGATCACCAGATCAACTGGAGGGGCTTTCACTTTGATCATCATCAATCTGTCACTCCATTCATTCCCGACTTTTCACTTCCATTGTAAATTATTTTAAATTCGACTGAACAAAAATCCCCATTTTCCTGACCACCTTGTTTCACATATTCCTAAAATACACTGACTGACAGTGACAATGCAACACCAAGGAGGAGTGGCTCGAAAGGGATGAAAGTTGGGGAAAAAACAGAGACGGCACGGACGAATAATTGATGTTTATTTCAAACCGATATGCAGGTTACACAATGCGCACGGCATCGACTCAGTAGGATGTAGGACCACCGCGAGCGGCGATGCACGCAGAAACACGTCGAGGTACAGAGTCAATAAGAGTGCGGATGGTGTCCTGAGGGATGGTTCCCCATTCTCTGTCAACCATTTGCCACAGTTGGTCGTCCGTACGAGGCTGGGGCAGAGTTTGCAAACGGCGTCCAATGAGATCCCACACGTGTTCGATTGGTGAGAGATCCGGAGAGTACGCTGGCCACGGAAGCATCTGTACACCTCGTAGAGCCTGTTGGGAGATGCGAGCAGTGTGTGTGGGCGGGCATTATCTTGCTGAAACAGAGCATTGGGCAGCCCCAGAAGGTACGGGAGTGCCACTGGCCGCAGCACATGCTGCACGTAGCGGTGGGCATTTAACGTGCCTTGAATACGCACTAGAGGTGACGTGGAATCATACGCAATAGCGCCCCAAACCATGATGCCGCGTTGTCTAGCGGTAGGGCGCTCCAAAGTTACTGCCGGATTTGACCTTTCTCCACGCCGACGCCACACTCGTCTGCGGTGACTATCACTGACAGAACAGAAGCGTGACTCATCGGAGAACACGACGTTCCGCCATTCCCTCATCCAAGTCGCTCTAGCCCGGCACCATGCCAGGCGTGCACGTCTATGCTGTGGAGTCAATGGTAGTCTTCTGAGCGGACGCCGGGAGTGCAGGCCTCCTTCAACCAATCGACGGGAAATTGTTCTGGTCGATATTGGAACAGCCAGGGTGTCTTGCACATGCTGAAGAATGGCGGTTGACGTGGCGTGCGGGGCTGCCACCGCTTGGTGGCGGATGCGCCGATCCTCGCGTGCTGACGTCACTCGGGCTGCGCCTGGACCCCTCGCACGTGCCACATGTCCCTGCGCCAACCATCTTCGCCACAGGCGCTGCACCGTGGACACATCCCTATGGGTATCGGCTGCGATTTGACGAAGCGACCAACCTGCCCTTCTCAGCCCGATCACCATACCCCTCGTAAAGTCGTCTGTCTGCTGGAAATGCCTCCGTTGACGGCGGCCTGGCATTCTTAGCTATACATGTGTCCTGTGGCACACGACAACACGTTCTACAATGACTGTCGGCTGAGAAATCACGGTACGAAGTGGGCCATTCGCCAACGCCGTGTCCCATTTATCGTTCGCTACGTGCGCAGCACAGCGGTGCATTTCACATCATGAGCATACCTCAGTGATGTCAGTCTACCCTGCAATTGGCATAAAGTTCTGACCACTCCTTCTTGGTATTGCATTTGCTCTGTCAGTGAGTGTATCAAGTGCTGTTTCTTGCATTGCAATTTTGATTTCTTCTAGTTTTCCTATTCTTAGCAATGTTTTCACATTCCAAGTCCCTACATTGATTTTATTACACACTTTCTTGCAAGGATTTCGTTGGATGACGACCTGATAGGCCTTGCACCCATCCCCTCTCCTGCCAGATCTTGGGCTCCGAAGCCCATGATCAGTATTCACAGTTTCGCTCAAGCTTCTATCCATGACTGCTAATCTTGGGATTTTGCTTGTGCAGTGGTTTCTCGTTGCCTTCTGCACATCGGGTTAACAGCCGCCCCTAACCTAGAGAACAGAAGCTGCCCACAAACCGCCCACTATGGGTCAGACGCTTGCAGTTATGAATTCCAGTGGCATTTCCTCCACTGAGGGTTCATCGCCCGAAGCCGTTGGTCCCCTCAGTTGGCCGCCCAACACGCCGGCTGTACGGCCTACTCATTTACCGTAGCAGGATATACCTGGCCAGACTTACATTCAAGATATGTATTATGTAAATAAATGAAAATGCACACTTAGTTTCCGCAATTTGAGAGGGACTATAGATGGCGTGTGTGTTTATTTCCATCCAAAGATACGTGTCCGGCGCTACAGGCTGGTCGAGGAAGTGTGACGATCTGAGCGACGTTTCCTTGAGGCACACTGGACTCACCAATCCATGACAGCAATCCGGTATCTGGGCTCCATCCGTTTGTGTCACAGTCTTCCCTGATGGTGATAGCCTCTTCCAACAGGAAAGTGCACAATGCCACTCTGCCAGAATTTTGAAGGACTGGTTCGAGAAACATGATACTGAATTGGCTTTAATGTCGTGTTCCCAAAATAGCCTGGGTATGAATCTATTGAACATTAGTTGCTTGATTTGGAGATGTGGATTCGTGCTCCATCAGCACCGCCCAGCAGTGTACCAGATATCACTGGATACCTTCTGCTACGTAACTCAATCTATGCCTTGCTGAGTGACCACAGTTTTATGTAAGTGGTCACACATTTGTGATACTACCAACCACCCCAGAAACAGACAGTAGGGTTGGTGTCAGCAGTCACAATCCTAACTTGAAACAACCTGAGGTCAATAGAAAAGAGAAACACGCAGTCGTAACGTGACCCCAGCCTGTGCTAGAGCAAGTCACAATTCTAACAGGACATAAGATGAAACCTCAGTTGCACACTTCTGTCGATGTCAGCATCTGCCGTTATTGCCCAATACTTGGTGGCAACAATGTAACAAGCCGAATGACTGACATGTCATCACTTGGCATTCGTCTGTGGCAGAGCATATCACTAATTTCCTGCCACTATATCCAGGCCACATTAACTCTTGCTTGCATGTTACAATGGGAGCAGTTATATTGGAAAATGCCCATGTGTCAGAAGAATTATCCTATGAATTGAACGGTTTCATGAGTAATTTAGTTTCCTGGATGTTCAGGTGGAGTTTGAAATTACTGAAGTGGTTGTTCCCAGATCTAACTTGCCACTGCAGTTAATTTCTTGCACTTGCAGCAAGAATGACATCATTAATGCGGAACTAGGTCTTAAGTTCGATATGATGTACTCGAATTGTCACTCGGAAACTGTCAGAAAGCTCACCCAAACATTGCACACAGTTACAGGCCTTCTTATAGGGCATTTTCAACCAGTCTCTTGGGCAAAGCATATTCACAGCATATCACCGGTCTGCGGTGTGGTCAAATGTCTTCTCCAGCTTGAGGAACGCCATGGGCTGTCTTTCTCCACTGGGCGGTACCCAGAAAATGGCATTAGTCATTCCAGATCCCGTATTAAAACCGCACAGGCTGAGAATAAGTTCACTGATCGAGAATGCTGTTATATTGTCTGGTCTTGTTAACTGGGATTGTTATGCATACGTGCTCGCTGTCCATGATGCCAATGAAGAACTCAGTCAGGCAAGGAATTACCGTAACTTGCAGTGCCCTCAGCTTCCAAAAATCATCGAGTACAAGGGCCTTGCTTACTTCTAGACTAATTATAGGTGGGATTGGTCCGAGTCCTGGGTTGGCTGGTGCTATGTCAAGATCTCAATCAATCAATCAATCAATCAATCAATCAATCAATCAATCAATCAATCAATCAATCAATCAATCAATCAATCAATCAATCAATCAATCAATCAATCAATCAATCAATCAATCAATCAATCAATCAATCAATCATTCCGATCTGCATTTAGGGCAGTCGCCCAGGTGGCAGATTCCCTATCTGTTGCACCCTAGCCTTTTCCTAAATGATTTCAAAGAAATTGGAAATTTATTGAACATCTCCCTTGGTAAGTTATTCCAATCCCTAACTCTCCTTCCTATAAATGAATATTTGCCCCAGTTTGTCCTCTTTATCTTCATATTGTGATCTTTCCTACTTTTATAGACGCCATTCAAACCTATTCGTCTACTAATGTCATTCCACGCCATCTCTCCGCTGACAGCTCGGAACATACCACTTAGTCGAGCAGCTCTTCTTCTTTCTCTCAATTCTTCCCAACCCAAACATTGCAACATTTTTGTAACGCTACTATTTTGTCGGAAATCACCCAGAACAAATCGAGCTGCTTTTCTTTGGATTTTTTCCCGTTCTTGAATTAGGTAATCCTGGTGAGGGTCCCACACACTGGAACCATCTCGTTGAAATGGTTTGCCATCGCTGTTCCTATCACTGCTGTGCAGACTGGCACATTTGTCTTCTCTTCACGAGATAATGATAATGGCGTGGTACAGGTATTTCAAGTTGACGCCGTCTGTGAGGATAGAGCCCTACCGAGATGAATTCTAATGATGAGGACAACACAAACACGTGACCAGGAGTAGAAACCGGGACCACTTGGAAAAAACCCCAGCATGCTAACCATTTAGTCAATTCTGAGATGATTATGTAGGTATTGATAGTGTTCAGCCCCTCTCTGCGCTGCATCATTATTGTCTTCCTTTTTGGATGCCATATAAATCATTCAATTATCGTTGGTCTTATCTGAGTGCCATTGCTGAGTGTGAAATATACTGCAAATTGTTTCTTCTTGTCCTACAACATCCGCAATGTGATATTCTTTTGGAGTCTTATGTTGCCTACCACGTGCTTGTGAGTTCCGTAGGAAACAGTTTGTGTTATGGAGTGAGATGATTAGATGGTGTAATATTGGCGTTTGGCAAGATGGAAAAATTGCATCTTTGCTCAAGAATGAAACCTAGTTGACTACTACAGCCATTACTGCTGTAGTTAATAGCTGGCTTTGATGCTGTTTTAACAAAGTGTTCGAGCTAATATTCTGAGTCCATTGTCATTATGGTTCCGCTAACCATGGTTCCAACATCACTGCTTCTATCCAAATGACCATTTAGAACGCCGGAGAGAAATAAGAGGTCTCCAGAGTAGGCAGAGATTTTCTGAAGTATATGCTAGAACTCATCGTTGATGTTGTCATCAAGTCCTGTTTGAGGAATGGAGACACAGACCATAAGTTATCAGTGCGAGGAGTGTCATTTGTGATAGTCATCAGGCGATCATTGTGTCTCTGGTGCGTAGAAAGGTAAACAGTTATTGTAGGTTTGTAGATGAATGTGTAACCATCTCCTGGTTCCTTGCATTTCAGGTCTTTCTCTTTGGTCTCCTGAAGGCATGCAGCATCAACATGTTGGCAATGCAGAATTTTGACCAAATCATGTCTGCGTCCAATTGAGATGCTGCCAATATTGAGCATGTTGCTTTGTAATTCTCTCGACTTCTTATGAGCTGGCTTCTCCAGCTCGTCCTGCAACCCTAGCTTGTTTCTCACATCAGTCCACGTGTAACAACAATAAGTCAATATCCCGACGCGACAGACGTTAAAGAATAAGTCATAAGGTAAACTCAGGGTGAGGTCAGTAGAAATTGAGGATATTGAGGTGGAGATCTTCATAAATATCAGTGTGACATAATGTGAAATATTGGATGCCAGGACTCGAAGGACATATATCAGGGACATACTTCAGGGACATGTACCATATATGGAAGATTTAAGAACTTAAACAATATGAAGGCAACATATTATACAGTTTATGATTTCATTTATTCAAGGAGAGCTGCCTATAGAGAATTAACTTATTATTATTTCTCTTGCAAGAGTAGAAATAGACATTTGTGAAGAGAGTGATTATTGCCACCCGAATCATGTCAGTCTCCAGTATAACATTACTTTCTTTTCTGTTTTAGAGAGGAAGGCGTAACAGGGTCGCGTTTGGTTTCACGGACGTGATCGGTATGTATAAAATTAATTCACAAATTAATGCACTCTTATGGGAGAGGGGTAGATGGAATACACAATGGTATATATTGTCTGTGAGACAGTAGAATACACCGTGGTATATACTGTGTGTGAGATAGTAGAATACACTGTGGTATATACCGTGTGTGAGATAGTAGAATACACTGTGGTATATACCGTGTGTGAGATAGTAGAATACACTGTGTTATATACTGTGTGTGAGATAGTAGAATACACTGTGGTATATACCGTGTGTGAGATAGTAGAATACACTGTGGTATATACTGTGTGTGAGATAGTAGAATACACTGTGGTATATACTGTGTGTGAGATAGTAGAATACACTGTGGTATATACTGTGTGTCAGATAGTAGAATACACTCTGGTATATACTGTGTGTAGAACAGTAGAATACACTGTGGTATATACTGTGTGTAGAACAGTAGAATACACTGTGGTATATACTGTGTGTGAGATAGTGGAATACACTGTGGTATATACTGTGTGTAGAACAGTAGAATACACTGTGGTATATACTGTGTGTGAGATAGTAGAATACACTGTGGTATATACTGTGTGTAGAACAGTAGAATACACTGTGGTATATACTGTGTGTGAGATAGTAGAATACACTGTGGTATATACTGTGTGTGAGATAGTAATACACTGTGGTATATACTGTGTGTGAGATAGTAGAATACACTCTGGTATATACTGTGTGTAGAACAGTAGAATACACTGTGGTATATACTGTGTGTGAGATAGTAGAATACACTGTGGTATATACTGTGTGTGAGATAGTAATACACTGTGGTATATACTGTGTGTGAGATAGTAGAATACACTCTGGTATATACTGTGTGTAGAACAGTAGAATACACTGTGGTATATACTGTGTGTGAGATAGTAGAATACACTGTGGTATATAGTGTGTGTGAGATAGTAATACACTGTGGTATATACTGTGTGTGAGATAGTAGAATACACTCTGGTATATACTGTGTGTAGAACAGTAGAATACACTGTGGTATATACTGTGTGTAGAACAGTAGAATACACTGTAGTATATACTGTGTGTGATTGTCATGTCAGGCTGCTCCCTTGAGCCGTGTGTTCTCTGGATTTTTTTGCCCATTGAAATCATGTGGTGAGTGTTTGAAACACTGGTCGTTTGCAGGACACCAGGCACCCTGGGTTCACGCCGAAGGGTCATGAGCCAAGAAACAGAGATGAATAACCAAATTCTCTTCTTGTCAGTTTCACATGTTCTCTACAAAGTGAGGAGCTGCAAAGGTAATCACGTCACATGTGTATGATGGGAATTCTGTGCAATAAATCTGGTTAGGGTACCTCATGTCCTTCAGCTGTCACATTCTTTACCTCTCCATGTTATACTGCCTTTGTGATGTTCACAAGTCGCAGGGGACATAATACAACTTATTAAGAGCGCTTATGTCTCTGTCGTTCAAATGATGAAGTGCCATGTTAGATAATGAAACAATGAAACGTTTGTTGAATCATGAAATCATTTTTTATATTTTATGTTTGTTTCAGTTTACGAACAGGTCACGCTGGAGCCGAGCGTGTAAGTACCTACCAATTATTCTGAGAATAATAGAAACATTTATTTCGTTCTGTGTCTCTTCAGCTGGGTATTTCTTCTTGTTTCACAATTTTTAAATTCTCTGATAGGAAATTCCTAGTAGTTTTGAAATGTATCTGGTTATTATTTATTGCTTGGGTGTGTGGCTGTCGTACCTCGTGTGCTAAATTCTCCACCCATATGTGATGTATTTTTGAATTGTCTACTCAATTTTAACTTGTTTGAAAGTAATACGTACTGTTTCCACCAGATAGCGCCAACCTTCACGCAGTTTCAAAAAGCAATATGTGTGTCGTGTTTCACATGTGGTAGGCGTAGTGAATAAATTTGTGTCCTTCCGGTGAAAACAAAAATGGGTTTCAGTTCTGAATAATAATAAAATAATAATAAAAAAGGAAATAAGTTTTGAACACATACAAGGAAAACAGTTAAGTCATAACCTTGGTGCGTCTTAAAGAAAATGAACAGGAAATAAATTGGGAAAATAGTAGTGACAATAATAGTTATTACATATTATGTTATGTTCGCTGGCTCTGAATGTACCGTGTATGCAAAGTATGTGTTGTAGGTTTTATGGATATCAAACCAAATACAGTAGAGACAATACTCGACATTTCCGGATTTAGCCTCGTTAAAATGGGAGATATGTCGCAAGTGGCGCTCCTAGTGGCGTGACCTGAAAAATCTCGCTAAATTCAAATATCAGTGGAAATGTATATACGGAAATGGCTAAATAAATTACGTCTAGAAAGAGAGTGTTCCTAAGATATGAACTTCAAAGTTCTGGATAAATGAATGAAGAATTATTTAACAGGTTATTATTTAAAAGGGCTGAATTAGACATATAATCAAGATGTGAAATGAACTGCTGTGAAATGGCTTGATCTTTCATTTATGCATTACTTTCTTAGCTTTAGAATTCCTGCCTGAACGTTCACGGCTAGATTTGTCTTTTTCTTATTTAAAAGCATTCTTTCATCGCATTAAAACACTTGTCAACAAAACATAGGCATTTTCCTTACACACATGATTCAATTAATTTACACTTAAGAGCTGGACAATCTTCCTTCTAACTTGAAGCCTAATAACAGAAAGAAAATCTATAAATTTAGCCTCAGAAACCTTCTTACTTTCCCTATAAGAAATACTTGCCATAATGCCAATACATTAGGGTAAAGCAAATTTGCATCATCATATTGTTTCAACAAAATATGTACATTTCGTAAATCACCCATATTTTTTCAGTGCTTGACAACATGTTACGGCATTCCAAATGGGGTAACTTGGAACACAACCACGTATGTATATGTATTTTCCTGAATTAAATCAAACCCACAGATCACATCGGTATTGAAGGTTAACTGCTGCATCATACAATAAAATAAGCTTATTATATTTTTAGCCAGTTAAAATGTGTGTCGCGCAGGTCAGAAGTTTAGGAAGTGCTATAAAAATCTCTTTGTTATTGGAAGAAAATATATATGCAAACACAATATTTACTTACATTGTCTTGTCACGTGGGAAACGGAAGAAAGACCGCGAATCCTTCTGCACTTCATAGTTATTGCAGCCAAACAC
This sequence comes from Anabrus simplex, assembly GCF_040414725.1. Lineage (NCBI taxonomy): Eukaryota > Metazoa > Arthropoda > Insecta > Orthoptera > Tettigoniidae > Anabrus > Anabrus simplex. Next base: position 82,717,840 of record NC_090276.1, on the reverse strand, counting down.
AGCACGGATCTTTCCACTCATATTGAGAGGAGATATAAAGGAATGATGCGGGCTATTATTTACTTATGTAAACTTAATGCAAACGCATAAATAACGCCAAAATCTTCACAAACAAATATAATAGAATCTGTATCACTCAGGTCACTCAGCTAGAGAGATCTCTAATCGCTGTCGCTCGGTATCTCGGAGAGTATCGCGTATTGTCTCTACTGTATCTGATCAAACAGCACATTCCAGTTTACGTTCTCGATATCATTGAACGTAATTACCTTTGGTCTGCCTATTTCTAGAGATAATGACTCGGAGAATAAGAATGGCTTCGCGTCTGCCTCTTCCCTTTATAAATCCAACTGTCCTTCTGTAAGATCTTCCTCTCTATTTGGTGGTAGGTTGTGAGTTTAGAGGCGTAGGAGAGAAGGCTCGACGTTCCATGATCTTCACAGGATAGGAATAAAAGGATAGTTTAACTCAATTTTTTTGGGATTTCTTTTGACTCATATAGAATGTCTTCTAGGGCTTGTAAGAACTCTGGAGAGATTTCATCTGGTCCTGAAGCGCGGAGTATTGGTGGTCCTCACTTTCCAGGACATCTGTATCAATAATTCCTTGGTATAGTTCTTCCTTCCAACGTAGTGGTACTTCACTTTCTTCAGTTAGGGCTTCGCAATTCTGACTCAATATGATGATCGGCACTTCCTTTCTTGCTCCAAATTGATTTCGGATTTTGGCGTATGCTCGTTATTACTTTTTATCATATTTTTGTCTGTTCTTTTTGTACCATGCTCCTTGCTTCTCGGTTTATCTTTTTCCATTCTTCCTTGCAATTCCATTATCTCCAGTGATCGAATGTTTGAACATAATCTTCCATAGCATGGATCAGCCATTTCAGTTATTTCCCCATTTCTTCTGTACGTCTTCTTGAGGTCAATCTTTTACCAGATTTTTTCTGAACTCGTTTAAAGCTTGCTCATCACTTTATACCCTACTGATGTTCCATCTTTTCTAAAACATTTCTTCTAAAACGCAGTTGGCCCTTCATTAGTGTCATATGTTCCATGTGCACATCTGGACCTGGATAGTTCTTACACAATTTAGCTTGGTTACGATAGCGGGCTTTTATCATTTTATAATATATCTGGTATGTCACCTGGCGTCACCTAACACAGCATTCCAGTCCTCCATGATGACTAGGCTATCATCATCTTTAACTTTCATTAATATCTCCTCCAGTCGTTCCACTTCATCATCACAGATGTGGGCATGTATCCTTAGACTCTGTCTTTAGTGTGATCACGATAATTCTTTCGCTAAATCCCCATATGCTCTGGAATTGATAAACTAGTTTTCATTTTAATACGAAAGCAACACCTCCCGTTCCTTTTACATCCCCTGAATAAATAATTATCTAGTCACCACTACAGAAATCCCCACTCGTTGGCATCTCACGTCAATCTTGAGCCTATCCATTTTCTTCGTATTTTCCAGTTTTCTAGTCTTTTAAGAATCAAACATTCCATGTTCCTATTGTGAAAAATTCATTACTTTTTGCGTCTTCTTACGAAATCCAAGTTGGAGACTAATTCACCTCCGGATACTAACTGAGGCTATTGTATCTCCACCTTCCTGCATTTTACAGTAGAAGTAATTTATTCCTATTCTCTCTTTCTGAATGATATTTGATTTACATGTACAGTAATTGGATTGTATGCGAATACCGGTTTACTCGCTTATTAGACCGACGTTTACAGCCAAAACTACTAAGGGAGGGTCCAACGTGCGATAATCTCAAATTTTGTGAAGCGAACACATGACATTTAGTCTATAAATTATACATGTAAACATTCTCCACTATTCTTTAACAAACTTATTTGAATTATACTGGCTATTTTCGTTGGAAGGCAGTATTGTATTTCTAGATCTAAAAAAAAATACAATAAATGGTCAACACTACTTTTAGGCCTATATACAAACTAAATATAGTCAGTTTTAGTTACTCATATCACGTCATTCGTTTCATCTCATTAATTCCTCCGATGAGGTTGACGTCAGGAAGGGTCGTAAAAACTCGCTACGAAGATTCATCTCACTTTTTACTCGACCCCGTAGAGGAAAGTTATAAGGGTATCGTATTATCATATTATGCAATATTGATACAAAATAACTTAATGACCAGTCATTTGTCTCTGTCAGTTGAACAGTGAGCCTTACCACACAGTAAACCTGATCACTGATTTCATTTGAAGTATCGTATTCCCTGCTACCGGCATGTCGTCATTCCAAGTGACGTCATCTTAACTGCCCCACGCACTGCAATCGAGAGCATTCAAGGTCCCGTCTTTTTAACATTTCTAAAATAGTTTCGTTCCTAACTACAAAGTCCAAACAGTGTGAATCTGTTCCCAGATTGTTTCTGGAGATGGTCCCTGATATGCCCAGTTGGTGTATGTGTAGCAGAAGCCACTCCTTCCGAATGAAGCCGTGCTGTAGAAGGCGTGTCAAACCGCCAGCTGATAACTAACGCGTACATCCGAGTGTAATACGTAGTGACTGGCAGGGCCGAGGCGGTCGCCTTGGGCTCTGCCGTGGGTAAAACATAATATTTTATGTGTTTGTAGCCTAATTCTATAGACGACTGTATTGGTCTCTGTGTTATCCAATAGTACAATGGAGTGCGCACAAATTCTCTCTATGCATAATGCACTGTAGTAACTGTGTCCGCTGTGGTAGCAGGTGTAGGATCGGACACAGTTTACAGTTTACTTGGCTTTATAGTGACACACCATCGCTGTTTACGCCAATTGCTAATAGTTTATTGCGTTACGAGCTTTATGAATTCTGAACGATGTTGTTGTGAAGTGCATAGTGATTAGTGGAAAACTCAAGAATTATGTCGAAACATTTGTCAGGGGCGCAAAGGAGAAAGTTGTACAAGGAAAGTGAGTTAGTGAATGAGGCTTTGTTAAGTAAGGTGCCAAAACTTGTTTTAAACTAATACAACACAAAATGTTGCCGCGGCTGAGACCAGTAGTAGCTGTAGTTCCTCCTCACAAAGTACTAGTCAAGAGGTTACTGGTGATACCGTTAAAAGCGATCGTGACCACAGTGATCGTGCAATAAAAAGTGATAGAACTGTCAACGGACAATGAAACTGAAATTGAATTTATTTCCAAGTCGGAGCAGGTGCCAGTGATTACTTTAGATCCTGCAACGTGGCCAGCGCATATTATGCGCATTCAGCGTGATGAGTTTGTTTTGAAATGCCCGACTGAATATTCTACAGAATATCATGATTACACAAAAATTACGAAAATAGCCACTTTTCAAACCAATTTCGGTATCGGTTTTTGGAAAATGGAGAAGAATATCAAGGTCATCGTTGATTTATTCAGAAAAATCAGATTCTATCTATTGTTTCTGTTGTAGATTGTTTAATCCCTCATCAAAGTCACATTTTGGTCAAGCAATGGGTTTTAACAACTGGAAATATTCGGCAGACCGTTTAAAATCCCATGAGTAGCCACCAGACCATTTAAAAATATGGCTACATTGTTTGAAGCAGAAATAATTAAAGGAGACACATCAATCAACCAGCACATCATGAAGCAAATTGAAACTCAGGGACAGCGATCAGAAGAGGTATTGCGACGGTTAGTGGAAATTTCTTTATATCTAGCAGAGCACAATATGACTTTCCGTGGGTCATATTCCAAAGTTTTCACAAAAAATAATGGAACATTTCTTGGACTTTTGCAACTTTTACGGAAATTTGATAATGTAATAATGGAATACTTAAGACGTATAACTAACAAAGAACACAATTTCATTTATTAAGCGTGTCAATACAAAACGAGCTAATAACTATACTAGGTGACTCAGTAAAGCAAAGTAGCTTAACGAGAATAAAGGAAGCCAGATATATTTCCGTTATCCTTGATTGTGCTCTACACATAAGTCACAAGGAGCACGCTACGTCACTGAAGATGATGATGGGAAGATCAAAGTAGAAGAAAGCTTTATAGCCTACCGAGTTGTTAAAGAAACCACTGGGGAATCTCTCGCTGACTTGCTGTTCAAAAAAATTGAAGAGTGTGGTTTGAACATGACAGACTGTCGTGGTCGGGGCCAACATGGCAGGTGTGCATAAAGGAGTTCAAGCCGGTATACTGGCCAACTTACCTTTGGCTGTGTTCATTTCTTGTGGGCGCCATAGTATTTTACAACGCCTCTTTACCATCTTCTGTAGTTCAACGAAGCGCTAGTGCGTAATAAGCGACCATACTAAAGCAACTGTGTGAAACGCGTTGGGAATCTTGCATAAGTGCTGTTCAGGCTGTTAGATACCAATACGCGGAAGTTAGGTACGTATTGGTTGAGTTAGATGACAAAATAGATGACCTCCAAACAGCCTCTGAAGCTCAATCTTTAACTAATCAGATGGAAGACTTTTCCTTCACCGTAACTTTGATCTTGTGGAATGACATTCTCTTTGAAGTTAATTTGATCAGTAAAAGCATTCAAGGGAAAGAGGTACACATCAGTGACTGTTTCGAAAATTTAAATAAGTGGAGTTTTTAAACAGATTTAGAGAGAATGGATATGTGGACGCAGTAATCTCCGCTAAAGGAATAGCTGCTGAACTTGGTATCGAACGTGTATTTTCCGAGAAAAGGATTCGTAAACGAAAACGCGTTTTTGTATGAGTCTTCTGAGGAAGTGCAGTCGCCACCTGAAGAAACCTTTATGAGAGAAGATTTTTATCCATTAGTGGATAAAGTTTTTAACTCACTTAAGAGGAGGTCAACTGTGTTGAAAGAACTCCAACAAGTGTGGGAATGTTTGGGTAATGTTGCTCAAATTCCAGGAAAATATCTAAAACAAAGTTGTTTGGACCTTGAAAGATATTTAACTGACAAAACAACCAAAGTGTCTGATATCAACGGCATTGAACTTTTACATGTAAGTTCGATTTTGGATCATGGAAAGAACACCGTCACACCAAAACAAGTATTGCATATGACCAAAAACACAAACAGTAAATATTTGTTTACAAACTTGTGGAGTGTTACTAACAATACCCGTCAGTTGCTAGTGCAGAACGAAGCTTTAGTAAGCTTAAGCTTATAAAAACTTATTTACGCTCTACCATGGCACAGGAAAGGCTGAACTCTCTCGCCATCCTAGCAATGGAAAATGACACTGCAAAAACTTAGACTTTAGAGTAATTCTGACAACATTTGCTCATGCGAATGCCTTTCAATGTTTGAAGTTTGTATATAGACGACAAAAAACGGTACCTACCAAGACAAGAACAAATAATGAAAGATCAAGACTGTATTTTGTATATGAATAAATCAAATATTAGTATATGTATTGAACCCGAGTGACTTAGGCCCAAAGTCAATCATGATTTGATGGATAAAATAATATATGGTACATTCATTGAAATACAGAAGTGTAGTTGAAAATATTTCATCTGTGTCGAAATAGGAGCGAAGGAAGGACGACAGACTGGAGCCTGACGGATTAGCTCGACACACCAAAATTTAGCTACTTCACAGCAGGGGATCTCATTAGTTGGCGAACAAGGAAATACGAGTCTACAAATAAGTCTTGGTCAGAAAGAGAAAGGAGATAGGTGATACAAAGGAAACTCGCTACGTGAGTAATGCACTGGGATATTTTTGGCAGGACGGAAATTCCGTGCCGTCATGGAAAGCTACAGCGGCGGCCAGTACATTCGCTAGCCTAGGTTCGGGCAGGTGGAGATTTAAATCACGTGACCGCTTGCCGGCCAATCGTAAAAATTTGATGGAAGACTCAGGGATGGATGAGATATTCTCGTAACTTCAAAATTAATTAGTAATAAATTATTATGAGTACACGGATCGATGTAATGAATTTATTAGATGTCACGCATGGAAAAATAATCAATAATTATTGGCAAATTAAATAAATTGAAGGCTGGATTTCTTGGAAACCAGACAGCTTGAATCTCATTGGCTGGACAAAGACCACGTTGTAAGGGACGCTTCCGAAGGCGCGAAATGTGAGGAGCTAAATCCACCCGTATCTCCTAAATCTGTGATCACCAGGAGTTCATATTTAATCCGGCAAATATGCTAGCGGAGTGGATTAATTTGATGTAAATTTTAACGTCCAATTCGGAGTGCAAGTACCGATATTAAAAATCCACCCCCTCCCTAAGGGGTATGACGTCAATAAATCCGCGGGAGAAAGCTTCATCCATATATACGAGCACATGGGATCCTCGCGACACACACTTGAAATGAATCTCTGGAGTAACACACTTGAATTGAATCTCGGGAGCTGAACTGTCGGTCGCAGCTATCTTCGAATTCTACGGGCGTTTAACATTTAATGGCGCGAGCATCCGCCAGTGTTTGTAAAATGTGATCGCGCTCAAGCAACATGAACTGGAAATAGTTAACGTAGGACAGTGTTTGTCAGTTATAAATATCAGTGAAGTAAAGTAATTGCACTGCAAGAGAGTAATATAAATTGTACCACAATAAGTACGTAAATAACAGACTGTGTGACGAACAGTACCTTAAGGGAATAATAGCCTGTACTTTGCAATATCGAACCGCTATCATGAACACTTCAAGAGTGCCGTATGAAACGGGCGTATCGCGTCGGACGACATAAATCGCGACGGGCGTAAAATTTGACACCTCGTCGTACGTGTCCAGGTCCATTGTGCGGTAATTGGACGAAGATTAAAATAGTGTAAATATTAAATTTTTGGGTCTAGGATATTAATTTGTTGTATAAAAGTTAAAGTGTTCAGGGTTAACGTTGTCAATGGTGAAAGTTTGTGATAATTAAGGTATTAGTGTAAAATGGTAATGTGCCAGGAAATCTTTTGTGAAACTACGCCATCAAGAATGGAGGAGTAAATATAGCAGAGAGGGGCCGAGAGGAGCCTCTCATCTGCAAAGCTGTAATGGAATACCGATAAACTAAGATGAGTACATAATGTATATAATATTTGGGAAATGTTAGCGTGATTGGGAAAAATGGGAATAATTTGATTATACTTGGTTACCTTCTGTAACAAGATGAGGCGCTTAACGACCCCATCCTAAATTTGTAGCACGGACAGTAGTAAATAATAACAATGTAAATAATCGGGTCTTTTTATGTATTCAGTTTGTTGTAGATGTAAATTTTGTAGATATAGGGTAGTACGTTAAGTCATGCATGCATTCATAGTTTCTTTGTAGTCAATAATAATTTTCTTTACATTTGATTTTGGTTATGATAGTTAAATAAGACCCGATATGTGCTTTTCTGTTTTGTCATTTTAACGAGCTATGTAATGACATTGAAGGAAAATCCAGCTTCGCCATACCAGTTGTGTTTTGTTGTTGATTAGTATGGTCACAGTTTCAAAGTGAAGTTGTTAAAATTTGGGAGAAGCGATAATAATAATAATATTCCAAGTAAATCATATCTGGAGGGATTAGTTCCAGAATAAATCGAATTTGTGAAAGGGGTTATGCGTTAAACATATTAAGAGTGGACTACCGTGTAACAGGCGAAAATTATTATTTTTTAATTAATAATAATAAATAAATAATATAACAACTTTTTTTAAGAAGAAGATATTTTTAAAATATAATTTGGATATAATAATAATTCATGTGATATTGTAATATTTAGTGAGCCGTGCGTAATAATAAATTTATGTGATCAGGTGTTGAGTTTATCGGGAATCATTTAATGACGGGAGGTCGTTTTTAATTCGGAATTAAAGCGTGTAGTAATTTAATTTGATCAATTAATAATATTGAAATGTAGATCGGTGCTAATAATCCGTACATGCTAATGAACGTGTGGTTTAAATTACGGTCCAATATTTTTTTACGTATAAATGTCGTGTCTTAAATTTGCAATTCATTAGCCGGAACACGTAGGACTAATATTACGAAACCATGATTGTCAAATTTTGGTAAATATAATTTCAAGATGTTACGATTATTTGTGGAGAATGAACTAAGGCGTAGATCGAAATGAGATAGAAAAATGTTAAAGAATCTGCAGTCAGATAATAAAAGGTCGTACGATGTCAGAAGTGGAGTAAATAAGTCAGTTGATAATTTTGTGAGAAATAAATGAATCAAGGAATATTGAGATAGAAAGGGATATAAATTCCGTACGAGAGACACTTAGGATATTGAAATGAGTGTAAAATGTACGGGCAGTGTCACAGAGAAATACTGAGTTACGTAGCGGGGAGAATTCGAACCCGTGACAGCATGTACGAAATAAATAGACTGCACAGCTATTCGTTGAGATACTACGGATCTAAGGATAATGAAAGTTCAGAGTCCACATAAATGATCGTATATTGTAATCATTGTAATGACGAGCGATGACAATCATGATGTCGTGATAATAATAATAATAATAATAATAATAATAATAATAATAAATATTGCAAATAAATGATTGGACCGCCTTAATTAAATGAGCGTTGATAAAGATGTTAAACGGGAATCTAAATGAGAATATGCAATCGATAATAATAATAACAATGTAAGGACGATGTTAAATCATCGCGGTCAGATTAATAATAATTGTCATAATAATAACAGTAATGATGTCGTTGGTTGATGAGTGAAATAATTATATTTGCGACCGATATCTTAATATATTTTGGCGGAAGTGACCGGTTCATTAATAATAATAATAACCTCTTAAGTGACGTGAATAATAATAATAATATATTGAGTCACCTATTCATTAATAATAATAATAACCACAAGAGGGATATAAATAATAATAATAACCACGAGAGGGATATAATAATAATAACAGTAATAACCATTTGTGTTTACGTCCCGCATAATAATGACGATATTAATCAAACGTGACAGTGCCAGGAACCGTTGAATAATAATAATAATAATAATAATAATAATAATAATAATAATAATTTCAAGGATGATAAATTCATGAATATTCTGACGATAGTGGATTAAATTAATTGGTGATAACATCGCTCTATGCGTAGGTTGAATAATAAGAATGATAATATTATAGTCATTTGTTGCCTCGTTATCGTACGGTTTCCGCATGGGACGATGTTACAGTAATACTTGGCGTGTTTGTTTACTTCGCTCGCGATGCGAGGGGGGTCGTTGCCACGGTATTTCCCAACCGCTTCTCGCTATCTCATCTGTGGCAGTAGTCTGCTGAGGCTACTTTGTAACATTTAAGATCACATGTAAATAAAATGTCAATGCTAATTCTGTGGTATGGCATCAGCTGGACATCGTAAGATAGGAACTGTCCGTGTAATCCATTTTTCGTAATTCACGAGAAACATTACCCAGTCCGAGTACCGGTCTCGGAAAAATGTATATAGCCGGAGTACATCATCTTAGTTAAATCGGGAAGCCGACCGTAACATGGGTTATGCTCGGGCTCCCGATAGAAGGAAGCTATATCCTTGAACAACGGTTCGATTCAAATGGAATCGATCCATAAATTATACCTCAAAATGTCATTTTATTTCAGAAGCAACCCAGCAAGATATTGATACCACTTGCGGTATAGCAAGTGATTTGTTTATGTAACATGTGTGGAAATTTAAATATCGTTGCCAAATGTATCAAAGTTTCGTACGTCGGATGGCGTAATAAACTGCTCCTTCTGGCAAATTATTTCAAAGGAAACCACTCTCATAATCTTTTTATTGTAGTTAGATGATGCCTTTTTTTAAGTTAACAGTCACTTCCTAGTCCTATCATGGAGTCCTTAAATTCAAGTTTACAATCGAGCCTTCCCCATTTTAATTTTAAATTGCTCCGTTCATTCCCGTGTTCATTTATGCCGTTATATTTATATTTGATGACTTAAATAATGAACCGACACCCCTGAGATAAATGCTAGTCTGGGACTCGGGAGGTGGACGGGTGCAGTATATCAAGTATGTAGTGGAGGTTGGGTGGTCCGTGAAGCTGCAGTACGGCGGGTCCGTAAGTGGTGGATAATGGAGTGGCTCCGAAGTGCTGGGATATAACCCCCCCGAACCAAAACTGGAACGAACAAAATTACGAGTTTTACCTGGGGCGGGGGGCGCCTACATACCACGCGACGGCCCTTTTCTTTTGATAAGTGCGGCTGCTGAATGACAGACCCTTATTTTTAGATATCGTTTAAGTCATGCTTTTCCTCTACATTTATCACATCAACATTTACCTAAACAGCTGTAAATGAGATAAAAGGGATCGTATTGTTTAGGTTAGGTATGGTATCGCCCGGATAGTGCAGAAGTTCCACGACGGGAAGAATAAACATTAGTAACTGGAAAGTTGGCCGCATTTATGGATATCTACAGGTGTGGCGGTAATGCCTTTATCATCACATCTCGTACATTCGTTGTCCCCATTTTGTATACTGCATACCCTAGTTCACCGAAAATCGTTAAAAGTAAGTGGGTTCAACATTATTATTATTATTATTATTATTATTATTATTATTATTATTATTATTATTATTATTATTATTATTATTATTATTCAGGTACGTTGGCGAGTTAAAAAATCGTTATGATTGGACAGTTTTTATCATGTTTTAAAATTACATCTCTTCAAAAAATATCTATATTGGCTCGAGTTATAAGATATTAAACAATCACTTTGTCGATGATCTAGCTTGCAATATTAATAGCAACAACCTCGAATATTTCTTAACTACGAAACACAGATGTACCGTATGATTTCGACGCGTGTTTTCATAGCGTAGATCGTACGGACGAAACTATTCACAAATTTGTGCGATGTCATCAGAGCCGTAATAAAATTTATATCCGCTTCGAAGCGGAATCATTGTTTTTCTCTGATGTATTAAGTTGGGGGTCTAGTATGCGAGATTCTCCTTTTTCTTTCTTCGTCCCCAAAAGCCGAGCGGAAGTCTAATACGCGAGTAAATACTGTAATCAAAGAAACCAAGCACATGATTAATAGTTAATTAGATATTTTGAATTTTATTTTGGAGATTGTCATGAACGATTTTTGAGGACATAACACATTTTGATATCGACATGTATGGAGATTGCTCATTAACGTAGATAATTGTGATACCTGCATTATAAGATTAATTACCTTCTAAACTGAAAGGTCAAGAATGGCATTAAAAGGTACGTTTAAGTGACGGATAATATTATGTAGACGGAAAAGCAAAAGACATGAAACACATTTTCAAACATTCTAATTACCGATGCATGCAATGCACGGTACAATAAAATTGAAAAATATTGTACTCGGTAATTAACAAAAGAATTCGTCCTTCAGAAAGTCAGATAAATAAACCAAGGAGGAGAAATTTGTAAACTAAGGATAACAGTTTTCCGGTTTGACTGATATTAACCTACCAACACACACAAACACTAGCGTCTGTGTTGCATGCCCACATTTGTGCCTGATAAGGAACATTTGCGGCACGCATTGCTTTTCTTATTTAATCAAAAGAAAAACTGTGAGAAGTCATCATTTGCTGGTAACAGAACACGTGAGACAATTTAAACGTGGCGGTGTGATGACCCAACTCAAACTCAGCAGTATTAAGAAACAATCTGCCGGGGTGGCGTGCCTGCATCTCACCCGGAAACCCCTGGTTCGATTCCCGGCCAGGTTAGGGATTTTTACTTGGACCTGCGGGCTGGTTCGGGGTCCACTCAGCCTACGTGATTAGAATTGAGGAGCTATCTGACGGTGAGATAGCGGCCCCGGTCTAGAATGCCAAGAATAACGGTCGAGAGGATTCGTCGTGCTGACCACACGACACCTCGTAATCTGCAGGCCTTCGGGCTGAGCAACGGTCGCTTGGTAGACCAAGGCCCTTCAAGGGCTGTAGTGCCATGCGGTTTGGGGGGGACCAGAAACAATCTGCAGACGTTGACGAGCAACGGGGAAGATCAATAAACGCGGGAAATTGATCCCACACGATTTGAATGAACGGTACATGGAAATTTGGAAAGTCACTTGTGAAATGCAGCATCAACGCCAGGAAAGAAAATCATTTCTGTACCGAATTGTGACGGGTGACGAAAAATGGATGTATTTTGAAAACCCGAAGCGGAGAAAATCGTCGTAGTCACCTGGCGAAGCCAGTCTTTCAACACCAAGGCCAAATCTCTTCGGGAAGAAGTTCATGCTTGGTGTCTCGTGGGACCAGTGCGGTATTGTGTATTATGAACTCTTGAAGCACGGCGAAACCGTTAATGAACAACGCTATCGCCAACAAATGGTTACGGTAACTTAAATCATGCATTGATCAAAAGACGACCGGAATTGGCAAAATAATTTTGTTACACGGCAATGCGCCGTCTCACACAGCACAAGATACCTTCATATCGTTTGGATGGGACATCCTTCCGCACCCGCTGTACTCCCCGACCTGGCGCCATCTATCACATCTTCGCATCACCCCCTCTAGGGACACCATGACCTTGACATCGGTGTGGGGTTGTGTGTTTGGCTGATCCCGAGGGCTGTGCCAGCTCAGGGTTACCCATGCTGGATTAGCATCGGCGTAGGGCCAAACTAACAAGGTGTCCCCCGAGTTGTCTGAGAGGTGTCTGTGCTCTTTCTTCTTCATAACTATTTCGACCCTTCTATTCTCACCTTCTTGAATTTCACTTTTCTTCCTGTCTGACCACCCTCTCTGCCTCGCGTAGAATAGGTTAGTACGGAGGTTTCATCCTCCTCCAATCACAAGTTTCGGGTCGTGGCGAACTGATGCATGGCTACCGGGAGAGTAGTTGCTAACGAAACCCTCCAGATACCGGGAGCCCTCTGGAGTATCTAGCCTTGCCTTCGGGACTACTCCTGGGCTCTGCCGAAGGCCGACATCATATTTCCGGCGTAGTCGTGGGAACAAAAATGGAACCTCTCTTTTCTCTTGCTTCTTTTTCAAAGAGTGGCACCCTTCAAATCTCCGTCTAAGATTGGCAAGAAACGCAAGCGGTATACTTCAGTTCAAGTGGATTGTGTAAGTGACGAACGTCTTCTTCGAACCATGGTTGCTTCCAGGGCTGATTGTTAGAGTTTTCTTGATGAATGTCCTTTCAAGATCAGAAGTTAGGTCGAAGAAATCGTTGCTGGTGAAGTCGACGAGATGCTGAAGCTCCGGGATGGATCAATACTTATAAAGACATCTACGGCTGAACAGTCCAGACGGATACTTGAAGCTGAGTTATTCGGAAAGACAGAGGTGAAAATCGAGAAGCACCAAACGCTTAACTCCTGCAAGAGAGTTATATTCCACAGGGATTTGGTTACGTCTTCGGATGATGCTATGATCCAGTACGTAGCACGTCGGGGTGTAACCGACGTGAAGAGGTTGAAGAGGCGTGTGGGTGATAAGCTACTCGATACGGGTGCTTTCATTCTTACCTTCGACGCCGACACCGTACCTGAACGGATAAAAGTGACAATATATTGTCTAACTGTTCGTCCGTATATTCCAGCACCAATGAGGTGTTATAACTGTCAAATTTAGGCCACACCTCACTGCGATGTACAGGTACGACGACCTGCAAAATATGTGGGAAGTGCGAGCATGTTGGGGTTGACTGCACACCACACCACCACCTGTGTGCGTCAACTGCCCGGGTGCGCATGCTCCAATCTCCAAGGAGTGCCCAACATTCAAGCAGGAGATAAAAACGCTGGATAAGCTATCTTATCCAGATGCCTGGAGAAAGTTCAAGTCTATGGCTGCTCCGGAGTTCTCCATCTCCTTCGTTGAAAAGGTCGCAAACGTGCGGATCTCTCCACAGAGTTTTGTACAGAACACCTGTACTGAAAATGCATCGATGACTCAAAGCCGGATTCAAAAAGTAATCACGAAAGAAACTGCGGTTTTACCATCAGAAATGTCAAAAGGTGCATTATTGCCGACGTGCCTGGGAAGAGTCCTTCCTAGGAAAGTTAGGCTGCGAAGTCATCCCCCAAAAAGGCGGGGGGGGAAGGCTTCCCCAAATAGGGCTGGACAGTCCAGTCTCCTTCCAGTGCCCAGATCATGAAGGAGGAGAAGGTGAAGCCACAGAGCTCCCTTAAGAAACTGTAGGAGAAACCTCCTCCAAACCAATCGGGGGTCACAGGATCCCAGAAGAAATTCGGCAAGACATCTGCCGGCTCTCTTCCAAAAGAGATAGAAACGGTGGGCAAGAGCGAGAGGACCCGACACCCTCTTACTCGATCACTTTCTGGAGAAACTAGTTCCCCCAGGAAGAAGGCCCACTGTTCCAGATCAATGAGGTCACCATTCGCGGAGGGTCCAGTCACCGCATCTACTCCTTCTAAGGAGATAATGGAGAGTGAACCACTCATTGCATGGATGGTGATGATGACAAGAAAGACGGCGGAACCTGGCAGGTAATGAAACGAATAAATGGCAAGAAATTGCCCTGAATTTGAAGCTTTACCTATCCACACAATGGCACTACTGCTGTGCAACTGCAGTAGTTATTACTGTCGCTTAGCTGAGTTACGCCATTTGATATCCGTCTATGCGGCTTCCATAGTCGGTCTAAAGGAATCTCGTTCGAGACCAGGACACGATACGAGCATTTGAAAATATCGTCTTTATTCCAAGGAGAGAGCAGCTGCGGATGGCGCGTTTGTATGCCAGTTCGCTCAGACATCTTCAGCGAAGAATTACCGCTCAGTACTCAGCTAGCTGCAGTTGCAGTTCGCACTTCGTTGCCAGTAATGACAACGGTGTACAACGTGTACATTCCACCGAACTACGATTTAGAAATGCGTGCACTACAAGATTTGATCAGTCAGCTGCCTCCTCCTTTCCTCATGCTGGGGGACATGAAAATCCGTAACAGACTATGGGGTTCTCCGTCTTCCTGTGTTCGAGCAACTGATCAACCTCCTTGACCTTTGCATGCTTAATACAGGGGAACCGACACATTTCAGCAGCGCACATGGCACATTCTCACACCTGGATGTCACTTTGTGCACGCTACGGTGGCAAGTACACGGTGACCTCTCTGATAGTGACCACCTCTCGATAATTCTATCTCTCTTGAATCAAATTCTGTCCGAAGTACTCACACGCTGGATATTTCAGCGGGCAAATTTGCCAGAATTTTAGAAACGCGCAGTGATGGCTGATGATATGATGGAGTCTGTTGAGGTCAACGTTTCTTCCATTACTACTGGAATTTTGACTGCTTCGGAGGAAACAATACCATCGTGGCCGGAAACATGTTCCATGGTGGACGGACGAAATTGCGGCAGCCATATGTGATAGCCGACGGAATCCTACGATGGCTAATCATATCTCATTTAAGTGTATGCGCGTGAAAGCCCGTTTTTGATCCTAGAAAGTAAAAATGCTACGTGGGAAAAGCATGTGCCTTCAATGATGGCACATAATCCGCCACCACATGTATGTACAGAACTCCGCCGTATTGTCGCAGTACAGAATGTGCCCACATTTCCCTGCCAGATTTCTCAAGGATATCCTCACCTTATTCAACAGATTATGGACCGAGGTAGTGTTTCCATCTCAACGGCGTGAGGGAATTGTGATACAAATTCCCAAGCCAGGTAAAGATCCAAAACTCCTGGATAGTTATAGGTCAATATGCCTTACAAATGTCCTTTGTAAGCTATTTAAAAAGGTTGGTTAACCGGCGTCTTGCGTGGGCCATGGAAAAGGAGGGTCTATTGTCTAACTACCAGTGTGGGTTTCGCTCTCATAAGTCTGCCACTGATCATCTGGTCAGGTTGGAGAGCAGCATTCAGGAGGCCTTTCCCCGGAAGGAACATCTAGTTGCCGTGTTCTATGACCTGGAGAAAGCATACGATACTACCTGGCGATATGAATTTCTCTCCACTCTACTCCAGTGGCAATTTAGGGGAAATCTGCCAACGTTTATTGAGAACTTCATGTCTTTCCGGCTCTTTCAAGTCCGAGTAGGGAATGCATTTCCTCAATATTACGTTCAGGAAAATGGAGTACCTCAGTGATCTGTACTGAGTGTCACGCTGTTCGCAATCGCCATCAATGGCATAGTGGCCTCTGCTGGGCCCACAGTCGTTCCATCGCTGTATGTAGACGACTTAGCTCTACATTACAGCTGCGGAAGGGTGGCGTTTGCTGAGAGACAGCTACAGCAAGCTATTAACCGATTCGACAGGTGGGCCAGCAAAATGGTTTTCGATTTTCAGCAGCGAAAACCTCAGTTGTATACTCCTGTCGACGTCGGCTTGTGTATCCCGAATCATAGCTCCGCTTGCGAAACAGTGTCTTACCAGTGGTAGACTCCTGCAGGTTCCTGGGTCTCCATTTCGATACGAGACGTTGGTTGCCTAGTTGTACTTCCTCTTAAAACAGTAATCACGACCACCACCTCTAACGCGGCAGCCCAACGTCCATCAGCTGAAGGATGCCTGCATGTAGAGACTTAACATGTTTAAGTTTCTCAGTGGCACTACGTGGGGGCTGAACGTGCGGTGCTGCAAAGAATTTACGAGGCGACGGTCCTCCCCCGAAATGATTATGGAAGTGCTGCTTATGGCTCAGCATCAAAACTACGCTGAGCCTTTTAGACAGTATTCACCATAGTGGAGTTAGGCTGGCAACGGGAGCTTTCCGTACTATCCCCATTCCCAGCCTTCCCGCTGAAGCGGTACTTAAACCTTTACGGATACGGAGGCAGCAGTTACTCCTCATGTACGCCGCCAAAATTCGTGAAATGCCGCTACATCCAGGCTAACAATGCAGCTATCGTATCCAATACCACCGGAGGTACCAAAACCGACCGAATGCCACATGGCCGTTTGGGTTCGAATTGATAGCCTGTATCGTGATTTGAATATCGATATCGGCAATTGTCTTGAACAAACTTATAGCGAGGTACTTCCGTTAGTTCCGCGACCGGATATACGTCTTGATCTACTCCGGGGACCCAAGGTGAACAGGGATTCCTCCGTTCATCGGAGGTATTTCCAGGAATTCGTTCACCAATATCCGGTCGGGAGATATATCTACACGGATGGTTCTAAAATCTGAGATAATGTTGGTTGCTCTTTCGTCACCGATGATATGAGCACAAAGATCTCGCTCCCTAGAGTATGTAGCGTGTATACTGCAGAGCTTTACGCCACCTTAGAGGCTCTGCAGTTTGCACTCGTGACGAAAGTAGCCACTTTCTTATGTGTAGCGACTCGTTAAGCTCTCTGCAGTCTATCGAAACCTGTTTCTCGCAACACCCACTGGTGCAGTACATTCATGACCTTCTAGCCAGGTTAAGGAATGCTGGCACCAGAATCACTTTCGTGTGGCTTCCAAGCCACGTTGGTATTGCGGGAAGCGAACTTGCGGATGAAACTGCAAAGGAAGCGGCACTTTTACCACCAAGATCTGTCAGTGTACCAGCTAAAGGTACTTGTTCTCAGCTACGTCGAACCATCTTGGCGTCCTAGGATTCGCAGTGGCTAGATATCCGAACTTCCAACAAGCTGAGATCAATTGAGAACGCAACTACCGTGTGGCGGTCCTCTTTCCGACCTTCGCGGAGAGAGGCCATAGTACTGTGCAGGCTGAGGATAGGTCATTTACGATCCACGCACTCTTATCTCCTAAAGAGGGAAGACCCCCCAGTGTGTTCTTGTGGTGCCGACTTCACCGTAGCCCATATCCTCACAGAGTGCGCCGATCTCTCTGGCCTAAGACGGAGCCTCGGCCTGCAGGAAACACTCGAACGCATACTAGCCGATGACGCGACAACTGCTGATCTCGTCATCCGCTTTAGCTTCGACAGTGGACTTATCAAGGGTATATAAATTACAAGTGTTCTGTTACTGAGGGTACGCATGTTCCCTTTTGATTCGTTAGTAATTTTTCTGTCTAATTCAATAAGTGTTTGTTTTATTTTTTTCTGCGTTTCCAAATTCCTTTGTTGAATAAATTTTTTAAATTTAAAATTTATTTTACATTAATTTGTTCAGAGAGGATGATTACCCCGTTGTACTTCCTCTTAAAACAAAAATCACCACCACCACCACCACCATGCAGCACGCGCTCGCAGAGCAGCACTTCAGCAAATTCGAGGAAGTTGAAAATGGCTGTACGAATGGTTTGTCGCAAAAGACAAGCAGATTTTTGGCATGGTAATCGTAAATATGGGCGAAGTGCTTAGAAGCCGATTGCCAGTAGTTTGAATAAACAAAACAGGAATTTCCCTTGAAAATGATGTGTTTCCTTTACCACTTGTACACACACCTGGTAACGTGCCTGGTACCTACTTCAACAACAACACACTTAACACAATTTATATATAATTTTAGAACTACACATTTTGTTTCTAGTTGCAAAGCTAATGATGAACACCGGGCAAAACTCAACAATCAGAAATGAGTCGCCATCGTAAATATTTTCACACAGAACTCGCTATCTGCATCCTCTCTCTCCGTCCACACAGTATCGAAGCTCGGGGAGCGTTTACCAGTCATCACCGCAATGGGATGAAACATCTTACAGTTTAGCTCTATAAGTTCTGTACCTTGTTTGAGACACGTGCATGTTAGTATGCTGGCTCCCCACCCAGCGTATTCCAAGTGCCATGGTCCAGTAGGCTTCAGTACAGCATCCGTGCACGAACCTTTACTGTTCTGCTTTAATACTGACTTACAATTTTTTTTTCATTTATTGGACTCCCCCTCTGTACAGGTTATTATTATCTCCAGTTCATTTTCTCACTGTTGTGGTAGACACAGGTGCCAAGAATTGTGGCATCGTCAAACATTATGAAGAAAGTTACAGCACCTGCGTATAGTTTCACAGTACCTCCAATATAAGTACAATGGACAGTCTTACTTTAGAACTCCACTCATATAACTGGAAAAGAAAGAGCTGATTGGTGGTGTTGTTCTGTTTGAAAGCCACGGCGTGAAACGAAGCAATTTTGTTCTTTATTGCAAAAAAAAAAAAACCCAACACTCACAACGTAGTTTAGTATACGGCCACAAGTAAAACCTAATGGTGGCTGTAACACAAATTTTCGAAAATGGGAGGTTGCTCCTTTTGATAGCAAGAGTCTCGATTTAACTCTATAAAATGTCTAAAACCTCGGAATAGAAATATTTTTTAAAGGAAAAATAATTCAATATCTTCATTCTTCAGCTCATCCCATTTTCCTCGTGGGTCACTGGAGCCCCCGACTTATTATTGTTTTGCTCAGGAGATTAAGGACGGATATCGTTCCTAACGCCAGCCACTGAGATGTGAGCCACTAGGTGGTACTAGTGTAGCTGATGCTCTTCCTGACGACAGCCACTGAGATGTGAGCCTGTAGGTGGTACTAGTGTAGCTGATGCTCTTCCTGACAACAGCCACTGAGATGTGAGTCAGTAGGCAGTACTAGTGTAACTGATGCTCTTCCTGACAACAGCCACTGAGATGTGAGCTGGTGGCCTTCATGTATGCATCACAAATGAAATAATGAACTAATGATATCATGCCGTAGATATGGTAATATAGTGCCGTGTCAAGAAAACAAGGTGAAACTATTTATGTTTCACAGAGAATTCTTCCTCATGAACAGACAAGTTTATCTTCAGAGACTGCGGAGTAACTTCCTGCAAAACGTAAATAATTTCATCGTGTTTTTTCATACACAAAAACCCTAAAATTTGTATCGTCATTTCTATAATTACGGGCCTTTAGGGCTTCAATCCACTGTATATACAGAACTGTGTCAGTAATTGACTGTTTAGCAAAGCATAGTGTGTACCGGTAATTAAAGTTTCTTTTCTCTCCACCAGGTCGAGGCGCCCAGAACACCTAAGGGTAAGTAGAATCATAATTTTATGTGTTTATAAGTAAAAGTGACGGTCTACAGTTTTTGAGCTTTCAAATTATTTTTATACCCCCGTATGTGGCTCTTTTCTGCTGTGTTTACTGGTGACCTCTTCAAGCTCATTTAGAATACTGATGTCCTTAGCTTTAATTTTCTTGCTAAGTCGCAAGAAAGATAAAATTCTTTAATACAGTGCCATTACAGATATTCTAAAGTACACGTTTGCTGAGCCCTTAACCCTCTCGGCTAGTAAGAAGAATGAACGGGAAGAGGAATCTCCAGGTACCTCAGGTTAACGACCCCAAAAGTAAAACAGTCAGGAAAATGAATAACCACTGGGTACTAAACATTGGTCCGAGCCACGGAGTTTTACAAAGGCTGCACCGAACCCGAGACGTAAATACACACATATAACACGACGGGACATTCGAGGGCGTGGACTCCGATCAGGAGAGGCAGATAACAGCCTCGAACTGAAGGCGTTGATCAATAATAATTCATGACAAGGAAACAAAACTAACTACCAGCAATAAAAATCGAATAAAATTAAATGTAAGTGCAAGAAAAGAAGCCACCAAAGAAAATGAAACATTATTACATACGTGCTTTTGTCCTTCAGGTTAGTAGAAGCTAGCATCGTAACCGTTCGAGCACAACATACCATAAACAATACCTTACGACGTGCTCACTGCTTAACTGATATTTTCACAACATATTGAAACATCTTATTTTGGTCATTTCTTTCCGGAAAGTAGTTCACATTATATTTACCAAACATTACTCAAGCCTCCATCATTATTACAGCATCAACAATGACCATCACAAGGATGAAATCACACAGCCTCTCGGAGTAGAGCGAACAACTGTTACATGAAGGCAATGTAGGTATCGAGATGGCCAGAAGTGCAGCATCTCTGTACCAAAGAGCACACAAAAGGAAAGGAAAATAAAATAAAGTGGGTGTGCGCATCACCCGAATTAAAATGAAACAAAAATGGCGGCCATAAGAACGAGCAAAACGGTCATAAAATAGACCAAGACAAAATAATAAACACCGCACTCGAAGTGAAAACCAAGTGTACGAGGAATAAATGAAAAGGAACATAAATTAACTGACCGATACGACATCCTTTTAGCCCCTCGCTCGCTCTCACACATACACACAAACATTCAGGCATTGTCGACATCGGGCAACAATAGGGTCAATAACCTCTTTTCAAAACAGATTGCAAACACCTGGCCATAAGTAAGTTCCCACACACGACGTAGAAACGTGCACACTGCAAATATTTTATAAGCAGGACGATACGGACCCATGGCCCACGTACAAGCCCACCAACACACGCACTGGGTACGACGTATCTCCGTGTCGACACCCAGAGCCTACTAACATTTGGTGGCAATAAAGAATTATAATGTCGTGCACATAATGACAATTCTCGTAGAGACCCAGTTACCTCCTCACCACCACCACAATAATGCCCTCAAACACACACCCATTCATATCGCGGGGCAAAGACGTAAATCAGTCAGTCGCGGTTAAAAGGCACTTGAAACAGCCACAAGATGAACATAAAATAAAAGTGAAAACACAGCTCACATTACCTGTAGTTAAAGCTGATCAATTAAAAATCTGAATATGAATACAGGCAGAGTTTAAACCTTATAAAAACCCATCGATAATTCAAAAATGCTACTCCGATTAGAGGCGACTCCATCTTTTTTTCTTTCCTTCAGGTCATAACAACAACAAAGACATCAAGTCAAGGAGATAATTGTCAAACACTCGCGGAAGGAAGGACCATCCGTTTACAAAGCAGGGGCGCTGCCCTCTGTGGTACAGTTTGGGAAATAGTTAATAGTCAGTTTAGTGAAGTCAAACGAGAGCTAATGCAAGCTGTTAGCAATCACAGATAAACCTACATGTTATGAACATGCTAAACGAGCATGTTTCAAGGCCAGCCTGAGAACCAGCTGGAATTGAACCGGCTTTTTCCTAAAATGGGAGAGTCTACCTTGCGTAAGGCCAGTCTACTAAGTGACAAAAGACCGTTCAAATAATTGGCATTTATTTAAAACCAAAACGAGGTTCACTCAGCCTACATGATTACACTTGAGGACCTACCTAATGGTAAGATAGCGGCCCTGGGCTAGAAAGCCAAGAATAACGTCCAAAAGGATCCGTCGTGCTGACTACACGACACCTCGTAATCTACAGGTCTTCGGACTGAGTAGCGGACGCTTTGTAGGCCAAGGCCCTTCGGGGCTGTTGCACCGTTAAAACCATAAACAAACATATAATTGGGCCACTAAAACCGCATCGAAATTAAACCAAATTGGGACAAAGTTGTAATATTACTTTTACCAGTAATCACGAAAGCAGGCCACTGATTGCCGACACGACACATTGTTCACAACTGCGTATCAGTAAAATACGCCACTCAAAACATACCAGACAGCAGGAGTATTACACATAACACTGTCTCCACAAACTAGACCAAAATTCTCCCAGACACATCATTCCGAAAGGCCCGCAGTAATGGTATCACGAGATAAAGCTGGACCAAACAGCTGGGGGTCGCAACAATACAAAATAAGAGGGGCCTATGGAGTCTGATATAATAAATATGAAATTATATAAAAAAAATACAGAGCCTGATGGCAACTCACACATAGATTAAATATAATAATAAACGTAAACGTAAACATTGAGAGAGCCAGCCACCTTTCTTCCTCATTCCCTATCTGTCTGTAGACCCCTGATCAATCATCCACTCCTTTCGTCGTTGGCTCATCCACTGCATTCTAATCCTTATATGTATGGCAGTATAGTATTTAATATTTTCTTGTTTCTCCTTTTCCCTCCAGTACCTGCTCATTGCTTGACGGCAAAGAGGAAGACTATACCTCTAAATCTATAAAAATACGATAAACTTCCGTTCATTTCTCAATCTATCTCTTACTCCAATTGAATCTCTTGACCTCTTACCTCTTAAAAACCATACTGTTCTTCTTCTAACTGTAGGCTTCTATCCAACACTTCAAGAAATCTTCGGGTGCTTTGGATTTCAGGCTATCTATCTCGTATTTCTTGGAATTTTTCTGTGTTGAAATTGGTGTTAAGATTTGAAAGAAAGCCATCTGGCCATTCACCTTTGTTGTATACCTAGTTACAAAAGTTTGTTATCTGTCTCCAAGACATTTTAACACATCTGCCGGTCGTCCATCAATTCTAATTGCCTTGTCAGTCTTGGTGTCCTTCAATGCCCTTCTCACCTTGCTTTGCTAAATACAATATCCTTTTTTGTCTTCTATTATTCTAACTTCATCACCAGTCTCAGAGTTACTTTGTCAGGCTTGTACAGATCCTCTACATATTCTTGCCATCTTTCCAGAACATCATGAGGTGCACTGAGTATTGTAACATCATTTCCTTCTTCTCCTCTTACACTGAACACATCATATTTGCCTCTCTTTCCAAACCTTCAATTTCTCTCTAAGTCACGGTCCTCTTGACAGTTCTGTTTCTAATCTCAGTTCATTATTCACTCTTCTGTATATCTGTTTTCTTTCCTCTGTAGCAACAGTCTTCCACTTCCGTCTTTCTTCCATCGTACTCAAGACGCCTTCGTTACGCATTATTTTCTTATAAATCTTCCCTTTACAACTCCAGTCTTTTTCCTAGCAGCCTTCACATATCCGTTTCCAGTTTTCATTTACACAACCTCGTTATCTCCTCATAAAACCCTTATCCTTTCCTTTTTCTTGGAGAGCTTCTAGATTATATTTCTCTATTAAACTACTCTCTTCATCTTGGCACGTATGTCTCCCACCACTACGTTCTATGGACAGGGCACCATAACGTTGTCAGATTGGTATCTCTCATTATAGATCCAGATACCCTTTTGTGCGGTGCTCAAATAAGGTGTTGCCTTCTCTCACCCGTACCAAAACTAGCCACTCTCTCTCCAGTCTAGTATCCACTGTTACCTCTGGTAACATCCAATATTCTTTAATACTAATATTTAATATGATTGTTTCTTCGCCTGGACATGCCGCGAGAACTCTACTGCAGTAAATCGTCACCGTCAAAGCTGAGTGAGAGGCTGTTACCACTCCATTCAGTGGTTACGATTTCAGTCTCTTCGAACAACTAGTGGACTATTACTGCGCCTGCGCCAAGCAAGGCCCCCGTCTCCTCGACACTGAGATGTTCTCTTGTCATGTTACCACAAAAGAAAATGGAAACCTCACCGTAGTTTGTAACATAGGTGCTGAGCTGTGCATTCCCTTCTTCCACGTGGGCCGATGACCTTCGATGTTAGGCCCCTTAAAACAACAAGCATCATCATCATCATCACCTTCTTTCCACCGCGCATTGTTACATTACTGGTAATGTTTTCCATTATGGTACGATGGTTCTTTTCTTCTTAAGGTGTGAGTAGAAGAGCAAACACAGTTCTAAACTCTCTGAGTCAGCATTTTTTTGGTTCGTTAACACCCGAGATCATTGACCCCTAGTAGTGTACCTAGGCGGGCTCTGACCCCGAGGTCATTGACCCCTTGTATAGAAGTAGGGCTAGGCCGATTTGTGGATTTTGCAGAAGGGAGCGAGCCTAACCTCACAGTCGCTATATTTAGGGGCTTAACCTCACTTTAACGGCTAGTTGAAATTCCCGATGCCTAAGAGAGCAAGCCTAACGTCACATCCGCCATCTTGAAGTGGGCTATCCTTAGTTCTACGGCAAGATGCCCTTCCCGGCGCCAATTGCACAAGATGGCGGCAATACACAGCTCCTTATGAGACTCCCCAGGGACGCTTGCGCATGATGACTTCTATACATAAGCTGTTATGAGGCGGCTTAAGGGCGCTTGCGCAAGATGGCTGCTATACATGGGCTCTTATGAGATGGCCTAAGGACGCTTGCGCAAGATGACAGCTATCTAATTGCACAAGAAGGCTGCTATACATAGGCTCTTATGAGACTCCCTAGGGACGATTGCGTAAGGTAGCGGCTATCTAATTGCACAAGATGGCTGCTATATATAGGCTCTTATGAGACCCCTAGGGACGCTTGCGCAAGATGCCTGCTATACATAGGCTGTTATGAGGCGGCTTAAGGGCGCTTGCGTAAGATGGCAGCTATACATGGGCTCTTATGGGACGGCTTAAGGGCGCTTGCGCAAGATGGCTGCTATCTAATTGCACAAGAAGGCTGCTATACATGGGCTCTTATGAGACTCCCTATGGACGATTGCGCAAGATAGCGGCTATCTAATTGCACAAGATGGCTGCTATATATGGGCTCTTATGAGACTCCCTAAGGGCACCTGGGCAAGATGGCTGCTATACAGAGACTCTTATGAGACACCCTAGGGGCGCTTGCGCAAGATGGCTGCTATTCATAGGCACTTATGAGACTCCCTAGGGACGCTTGCGCACGATGGCGGCTATCAAATTGCACAAGATGGCGGCTGAACATGGGCTCTTATGAGACGGCTATGGGCGATTGCGTAAGATGGCCGCGATACATAAACTATTATGAGACGGCCTAGGGGCGCTTGCGCAAGATGACAGCTATCTAATTGCACAAGAAGGCTGCTATACATAAGGCTCTTATGAGACTCCCTATGGACGCTTGCGCAAGATGGTGGCTATACACAGGCTTATATGGAGAAAGCTAGCTTAGAGGCTACTGCGCAATATGGCGTATACGCAGGTTCTTATGAGACGTCCATGGGCAATTGCGCAAGATGGCCGCTATACATAGGCTCTTATGGAGAGAGTTGCCGGCCATGGGCGATTGCACAAGATGGCGGCTATACATGGGCTCTTACGAGACGGCCAAAGGCGCTTGCCCAAGATGGCGGCTATACATGGGCTCTGATGAGACGACCAAAAGCGCTTCCGCAAAATGGCGGCTGCTCTTATGGAGAAAGCTGACTGAGGGGGTTATGCACAAGATGGCGGCTATAGATAGCTTCTTATGGCCTCTCCCTCCTCAGAAGGGACACAGCTGCTCTTCTCCTTATTCGCCTCCTTATCCGCATAGCAAAAGAGCAAAATGGCACCTAGTCATAGAATGCAATTGTAAAAGTATAGAATTGACATGCTGTATGTCTTTATCCGACAAGACAAAGCATGTTGAGTATTAAACAGAAAACTCTTATCTCTACTGTGCTATATGTTTCTATTCGTCAAGACAAGTTACAGTTAGCACACACTAGAATTGATTGTAGAACAAGACGAAACATGTTTTCTACCAGTGTTCGGAACAGAAAAACTTATGACGCAAAATAGTATAAGATTAATCTCTCTGTTGATACAATCGCACTCTTATGCAATCAGCGTGCACACACAGAATTGCAAATGTTGTATACGTATCTCAATCCGACATACTTCTTAATCACTGCAGATAAAATGATTACTACATAGCAGAGGATACCTTTGCCCTAAGGAGATGGATTTTGTGGGATTCGAACCCATGCAACAGAAGAAATCTGTTTAGTTACCGTAACAGAATAACAATCATACTACTGTGCAGATAAAATGAATTTACTACTTAGCAGGGGATACCTTTGTCCTATTCATGTTGTGTTAAGGAGAACATTATGGATTCAAACTCTGTTCTAACACAATAAAATATCATAGGATTGTAACTTTGTTTACAAGGGAGCGGAATAGAAGTGTACTTCCCAGAACTCTTCCTCCTCCTTACCGCGCCTTCCTCGTAGGGATTAAGGGCTAATGGGCTAGGGTGCCTCTCCTCTCTTTATCCGGGCTTGAGATCGTCTCTACACCTAGAGGCGGTGTAAACACCCTAGGGAAGGGAAGAATTGTAAAATAATCTATACGAATTTAGCTACTCGATCGACTATATACTACAGAAGGATGACTTAGGTGAAGGTAAGCGCTGCGAATGTAGGGAGGTGTTTAAGCTGTTGTACTGTCGAGAGAGAAGTATTACTCAATAATACCTAGACGACGTAATTATTGCTCTATTTAAAAACATCTGTTTTATACTCTGTGTAACCAGCATCTTGATAGGCTCTTAGCAGTTGCAAACGTTTTACGAGTACGTTGGGGTCTCTACAGTATCTTATGTCTACATGGGGTAACAGAGGCTTGTTGTGAACTTTGAGCGTATATGCATACAGTTGATGTGTAGGGACTTGTTTTGATGTAATACGTGCTTCGGCAGTAGCGTTTCCAGGTGCAAACTTAACTTGTTTCGATAGCAATGAAGCGTTGAAATTTTCTTCTTCTTCATCCTCCATCTCTTCTTGAGATGTTTCCACGGCGACAGAACGTGTAGTAGGCTTAGAAAATGAAGTAAAATCTTCAAGCTCTAATGGCAATGAAACATTGAAATCTTCTTTTTGTTCTCCTTCTACTTTTCCTTTACTACTGTTTTCATCAACACCGTTATCCTTACCATCATAATTATGATCTTGCCTCTTTTTATCTCGAAATGTGTGCTTAGTAGCAGAACTTGTAGCAGGCCTAGACAACACGGGAGAATTGAAAATCTCTCGTAGAGTTCTACTTTTACAAAATATATCAGTGTTCGCTTGACTACGGTTGAGCTCCCTGTATTATATTCTCGATGAAGCTACATTACACGCGGCTGTTCACTTCATCGAAGTGTCTAGTGGATTTAAATAAAAATCTGCTAGCAGAAGATAAAGTCCGTCATGGAAAAGCGTATTTCTAGGTGTATTTGCAAAGAGTGTGGAAAAGCATATTCCCGAAGCTAACACAAGACACGTCATGAGATGTCATGTAGGACAATTTTTCTATGCAAACATTGTAGAAGGGAGTTCAAAAACGCATACAACGCTCAACGTCACGAAGCCGCGTGTAATGTAGCTTCATCGAGAATAAAATACAAAGAGCTCAACCGTAGTCAAGCGAACACTGATTTATTTTTTAAAAGTACAACTCTGCGAGAGATTTTTAATTCTCCCGTGTTGTCTAGACCTGCTACAAGTTCTGTTACTAAATATAAAGAGAGGCAAGATCATAATTATGATAGTAAGGATAACGGTGTTGATCAAAACAGTAGTAAAGGAAAAGTAGAAGGAGAACAAAAAGAAGATCTCAATGTTTCATTGCCATTAGAGCTTGATGATTTTACTTCATTTTCTAAGCCTTCTACACGTTCTGTCGCCGTGAAACCATCTGAAGAAAAGATGCAAGATGAAGAAGAAGAAAATTTCAACGCTTCATCGCTATCGAAACAAGTTAAGTTTGCACCTGGAAACGCTACTGCCGAAGCACGTATTACATCAAAACAAGTCCCTACGCATCAACCGTTTGCATATACGCTCAAAGTTCACAACAAGCCTCTGTTACCGTATGTAGACATAAGATACTGTAAAGACCCCAACGTACTCGTAAAACGTTTGCAACTGCTAAGAGCCTATCAAGATGCTGGTTACACAGAGTATAAAACAGATATTTTTAAATAGAGCAATAATTACGTCGTGTAGGTATTATTGAGTAATATTTCTCTCTCCCGTACAGTACAACAGCTTAAACACCTTCCTAGATTCGCAGCGCTTACCTTCACCTAAGTCATCTTTCTGTAGTATATAGTCGATCGAATAGCTAAATTAGTATAGATTTTTTCAACTTTTCCCTTCCTTAGGGTGTTTACTCCGCCTCTAGATGTAGAGCCGGTCTCAAGCCCGGATAAAGAGAGGAGAGGTACCCTAGCCCATTAGCCCATTATCCCTACGAGAAAGAGTCCTTTCGAATAGCTCATTTTTCAGCATAATCGTAGTGATTATTGATTTAAGAAGAAGTACACTTCTATTCCTCTCCCTTGTAAACAAAGTTACAACCCTATGATTTTTATTGTGTTAGAACAGGGTTTGAATCCATAAGCTTTCTCCTTAACACAATATGCTGTAGGAAAAAGGTATCCCCTGCTAAGTAGTAAAATCATTTTATCTGCACAGTAGCATGATTTTTTTTCTGTTACGGTAACTAAACAGATTTTTTCTGTTGCATGGGCTCGAATCCCAAAACATCCATCTCCTTAGGACAAAGGTATCCTCTGCTATGATGTAATCATTTTACCTGCAGTGATGAAGAAGTATATCGGATTGAGCTACGTATACAACATTTGCCATTCTATGTGTGCACGCTGATTGCATAAGAGTGCGATTGTATCAACAGAGAGATTAATCTTATAATGTTTTGCGTTATAAGCTTTTCTGTTCTGAACACTGATAGCCAACATGTTTCGTCTTGTTCTACAATCCGTTCTAGTGTGTGCTAATTGTAACGAATAGAAACATACAGCACAGTAGCGATAAAAGTTTTCTGTTTAATAGTCAACATGCTTTGTCTCGTCGGATAAAGACATACAGCATGTCAATTCTATATTTTTATAATTGCATTCTGTAACTAGATTGAACCTGTGTTGTCCTACAATAAATTTTGCATGCTGAAAAATTTATTACTGTCACCTTACCGCCTTCTCCTCCTCCTCCTAAAGCTTTCTCCGCAATCGAAAACTTATCTTTTGCCAGGAGGAAAAGCTCTTTTGCCATACAGAAAAGGAAGAGCCCTTTTGCTAGGAGGAGGAGACCTTTTGACCTTTTGCCCTACAGATAAGGAAGAAGTGTCCTTTTTGTCCATTTGCCCTTTTGCTAAGTGGATGTGCCCTTTTGCCCTTTTAATAGGAGGAGGTGCCCTTTTGCCCTTTTTCCCTTTTGCCAGGAAGAGTAGCCCTTTTGCATTTTGGCCTACAGATGAGGAGGAAGTGTTCTTTGTACCCATTTGCCCTTTTGCTATTAGATGGGGCCTCTTTGCCCTTTTGCTATAGGATATGGAGGAGGAAGAGGAGGGCAGTTGTGTCCCTTCGGAGGAGGAAGTGGCCATAAGAGGCTATGTATAGCCGCCATCCTGTGCAGTAGCCCCCTCAGCCAGCTTTCTCCATAAGACCAGCCGCTATTTTGTGCAAGCGCCCTTGGCCGTCCCATAAGAGCCCATGTATATCCGCCATCTTTTGCAATCGCCAATGGCCGTCTCATAAGAGACTATGTAAAGCCGCCATCTTGCACAATCGCCCATAGGAGCCTCATAAGAGCCCATGTATAGCATCCATCTTGCGCAATTAGATAGCCGCCTTCTTGCGCCAGCGTCCCTAGGGCGTCCGATAAGTGCCTATCTTGCGTAAGAGCTCCTAGGCCGTCTCATACGAGCCCATGCATAGCAGCCAACTTGTTCTATTAGATAGCCACCATCCTGCGCAAGCGTCCTTAGGGGGTCTCATAAGAGCCTATGTATAGCAGCCATCTTGCGCAAGCGCTCTTAAGCCGTCTCATAAGAGCCTATGTATAGCAGCCATCTTGCGCAAGCACTATTAAGCCGTCTCATAAGAACCTATGTATAGCAGCCATCTTGTACAATTAGATAGCCGCCATCTTGCGCAAGCGTCCCTAGGAAGTCTCATAAGAGCCCATGTATAGCAGCCATCTTGCGCAAGAGCCCATAGCCGTCTCATAAGAGCCCATGTACAGCAGCCATATTGTGCAAATAGATGGCCGCCATCTTGCGTAAGTATCCCTAGGGAGTCTCGTATGAGCCTATGTATAACAGCCATCTTGCGCAACCGTCCCTAGGGAGTCTCATAAGAGTCTGTGTATAGCAGCCATCTTGCGCAAGCACCCCTAGGCCGTCTCATAATGAGCTGCGTATAGCCGCCATCTTGCGCAATTGGCGTCGGGAAGGGCATTTTGCCGTAAAACTGGATAGTCCTCTTCAAGATGGCGGATGTGAGGTTAGGCTTGCTCTCTTATGCAAAATCCAAAAATCGGCCTAGTTCTACTACTATACAAGAGGTCAATGACCTCGGGATCAGAACTCGCCTAGGTACACTACTAGGGGTCAATGGCTTCGGGTGCTGACACAGCGAATTTAGAACTGTGTTTGCTCCTCTACTGGTGTGTATTTATGTTGGGTAAGGGCAGCCTATAGCGCTGCACAATTTATTAAACATTAAATGAGTGCTGTCGCTTCCAACTCGAAATTGAGCGAGTTGGCGGGCGCAGAATATTAATGTAGGCATTTAATAGAAAACTTAATGAACACGTCATTTTCATGAAGAACATTGCGGTTGTGCAGGTATGAATGAACTGCACTGTTGGCCATGTATTCTATTTTACTTCAGAAAAGAATTAAAGACGCCGTGGACAATTTAGATAGATATTCTCTCAGAAGGATTGTGGTAACGTCACGCGTCGCCACTGAACACATTCCTCCACTTCATCATCTCCTTTGAGTCTTATCAGTACACTTTTACTATGTTACTTTCCTTTCATTATACCCAATCCACGACTTTTCTCACTCCTGCGTAACATATTGTATAATCTCCACTTCATCATCTCCGTACACTCCTTTGAGTCTTATCAGTACACTTTTACTATGTTACTTTCCTTTCATTATACCCAATCCACGACTTTTCTCACTCCTGCGTAACATATTGTATAATCTCCACTTCCTCCCCACCCACTTCGATCATTCCTGCTTAACATTTTCCAGATTTACCGCCGACAGAGGTGTGAGGAAAGTCAATACTCCTTCCTTCTTGGTAACCTTCAGCTGCTCTACTCTCTTCCTATCTACATGCAGTCCGCTCCCAGAATTATGTGAATCTGTAAAGAGAGGCATTCTGTGTGTTTCCAGGAAGAATAATGTGTTAGTATCCCGTTACTTTCTAAATAGCAACGTTGCGGCTGGTTGTCAGCCTAGCCTTTCTCAACCCGGCTTCCATTTGGGAGATACCGTAGTGGGTTCGAATCCTACTGTCGGTAGCCCTGAAGATGCTTTTCTGTTGTTTCATATTTTTACAGCAATCAAATGCTGTGACTGTACCTTAATTAAGGCCACGGTGATTTCCTTCCCATCATCACCTCCGTCAGCACAATGTAAAGCAAGTTGTGAAAACACAAAGTAAGTTCCCTTTAGGAAATATTATTTTAGGAATGAACAGACTACATACCATATTTTCGTGCCTGTAAAACCTGTAATTCTCAACTTCTAAAATAGGGGAGAGTATCATAATGATCACACAAAACAGTTAAATAAGAGTGATGTGAGCCCCACAACACATGACAGGCACACAGTGCTGCATGTCTGTATAATCTGATACAGTTATGTTCTTTTCCCCAAACTTCGGGACATAAAACATCCTTGTAAAAATCTACTTGCCCTGCAACACCAAGACAACACACACTGAACTGCGTAGCGTCTTTAACGCACTCCTTTCTTCAGACCATGGAAGGAATTACATGGTTTCTTTCCTCCCCGTAATTTTCCTCACACCAATAACGAACCATACAGGTCTACACTTGTCACTCCTACTCCTCAATCTGGAGCATTTAAGTTGAAGGATGCCGTCTACGGGCCACCACGGGAGGCTCGGAGGGCGTTGGGAAATCTAGGGTGGGGTTGAGAGTAGTTAATGCTCTACTGTTGCACTTGCTGTTGCGTCACTTGATATAATTTTTTGATGATTTTTTTCCTCATACAGTTTCTGCGACATCTTTTTTTTCACACCCCCTCTACCTCTCTTCTCATCAACATCTGATCTTAATACAGTCCACTCCCAGAATTATGTTGTTTTGAAAAGGGAGCCATTTAGTGTGTTACGAGGAAGAATAATATGTCAGTATACCGTTACTTTCGTAGCAATTTTGCAAATTTCCTACCCCTCCGTCATAGTTAAAAATTAAAAAGGGGGTGTTATAGCGAGTATATATGGTAATTTTAGTGTCTGCTCCAAATATTTGTAGTAGATTAATATTATATACTCATATGAGAACATGAGCTTGTACCTTCATGTAGAGATGTATCAATTTGAATTTGTCGTTTCTCTGTTTAGATAATAATGATCTCTTTTCTTCTTTTAGCTGAGAGATGAAGACCTAGGCCCATATTGGGAAGGTATGTAACAAATAAATATGTGCGAATGAGAGTTTAGTGTTGTGATAAGGATGAAGCATTACGTATTACTATGAGAGGAAAATCAACACTTATGAGAACTGGGAGGTAAAATATCCTTCAGTAGTGAGTGTGCCATGTAAGATGTGGAAAGAGCCACAAGAATAAATATATGCATCAGAGGAACATGGTTGCAATTACAATACACTCTCCTTCTTCTAACGATCAGGGGATACCACCTGGTTACAGTTACAATATACCCTCCCTCTTCTGAGGATCAGAGGATCAGAGGATTTCACCTGGTTACAGTTACAATACACTCTCCTTCTTCTAACGATCAGAGGATCTCACCTGGTTACAGTTACAATACACTCTCCTTCTTCTAACGATCAGAGGATCTCACCTGGTTACAGTTACAATACACTCTCCTTCTTCTAACGATCAGAGGATCTCAGCTGCTTACAGTTACAACTCATTCTCCTTTTTCTAACGATCAGAGGATCTCACCTGGTTACAGTTACAATATACCCTCCCTCTTCTGAGGATCAGAGGACCTCACCTGGTTACAGTTAAAATACACTCTCCTTCTTCTAACGATCAGAGGATCTCACCTAGTTACAGTTATAATACACTCTCCTTCTTCTAACGATCAGAGGATCTCACCTGGTTACAGTTACAATATACCCTCCCTCTTCTGAGGATCAGAGGGCCTCACCTGGTTACAGTTACAATACACCCTCCCTCTTCTGAGGATCAGAGGATTTCACCTGGTTACAGTTACAATACACTCTCCTTCTTCTAACGATCAGAGGATCTCACCTGGTTACAGTTACAATACACTCTCCTTCTTCTAACGATCAGAGGATACTACTGGTTACAGTTACAATACACCCTCCTCGTTCTGACGATCAGAGGATACCACCTGGTTACAGTTACGATACACTCTCCTAACGATCAGAGGATACCACCTGGTTACAGTTACAATATACCCTCCCTCTTCTGAGGATCAGAGGATCTCACCTGGTTACAATTACAATACACTCTCCTTCTTCTAACGATCAGAGGATACCACCTGGTTACAGTTACAATATACCCTCCCTTTTCTGAGGATCAGAGGATCTCACCTGGGTACAATTACAATACACTCACCTTCTTCTAACGATCAGAGGATACCACCTGGTTACAGTTACAATATACCCCCCTCTTCTGAGGATCAGAGGATTTCACGTAGTTGTAGTTACAATATACTCTTCCCTCTTCTGAGGATCAGAGGATCTCACCTGGTTACAGTTACAATATACCCTCCCTCTTCTGAGGATCAGAGGATCTCACCTGGTTGCACTTAGCACATATCCTCCCTGTTCTAAGGATCAGAGGATCTCACCTGGTTGAAGTTACAATACACCCTCCCTCTTCTGAGGATCGGAGGATCTCACCTCGTTGCAGTTACAATATACCCTCCCTCTTCTGAGGATCAGTGGATCTCACCTGGTTGCACTTAGCATATACTCTCCCTCTTCTGAGGATCAGAAGACCTTCTCTCGTTGTAGTTACAATATACTATCTCTCTCTTCTGAGGATAGAGGATTTCACCTAGTTGTAGTTACAATATACCCTCCCTCTTCTGAGGATCAGAGGATCTCACCTGGTTGCACTTAGCATATATCCTCCCTCTTCTGAGGATCAGACGATCTCACCTCGTTGCAGTTACAATATACCCTCCCTCTTCTGAGGATCAGAGGATCTCACCTGGTTGTAGTTACAGTATACCCTCCTTCTTCTGAGGATCAGAGGATCTCACCTAGTTGTAGTTACAATATACCCTCCTTCTTCTGAGGATCAGAGGATCTCACCTAGTTGTAGTTATAATATACCCTTCCTCTTCTGAGGATCAGACGATCTCAGCTGGTTCCAGTTACAGTTACTCTTCGATTGTTTCAGTTGCAGGGATTGCAGTTTTAGTTTTTGAGTGTAGGATAATTTTTTCCTTTTTTACCACCTCTAGGAGTTTTTGTGGCACCCATGCCTTATGTGTGTATTTTTGCCTATATTTGAACTACTCGTATCTAGTCTAAGTCTCTTACTAATAATAGCACAAATTTGGTTGTATGCTTCATCCATATCAGTACATGTATTTTTTTCATGAAAAACCTTTTAGCTTAGTGTAATATATTTTCATGTTTGTATATTTGCGTCATTACTGAATGGAGTCCTGCCTTTAAGTTGTAGAATTATTAGAATATTGTGATCATTAATGTTACTTATTACATTATACTAATAGTAGTCACCAGTAGTAAAGTGGTGATGTGGGTGTTATTCTTGTTGGGAGCCTCGTAGGCCTATTGCAGGGGTAAAATTTGTAACAATTCAATAAAGATCCTTTAAAACTCCACGTTATGTCTCCTATAAGTAATGAGTTTGATTTTCTTGCATTACATAAAATATGCGCAAGGTTTTTCATCAATTTGGTACTAATGACTTACACTGGCAGTCCTCTCTTGCTAGATCAAAGCTAGATATGTCATATAGAATGTCTCTTCATCCGATAGCCAATTTTCTGTTATAACTGCAATGTCAAGGTCTCTAAGCTCATCAGTAATATCGGTAAGCATAACATCCTATACATCCTATTTAAAAGACATCGCGCATTGATACAGATACTCGTAAATTTAGAATTTGAAGCCTGATTTTTCGTTTGTAATTTGTAGTTTTCTGTAGTATCACACCAGATCTCAACAGAGTTTATTATTTCCTTATTCTTATAAATGCCCTCTACCATTTAAAATCTCTATAAATTCGGGTGAGTGTAATACCTGCAGTATTTACTGTCCATGTGTGTGATTTTTACCTCGCTGCGGATGATCATGCTTGATCCATCCCTAGCTTCGCAGACGTAGATCTTGCAGTCCCGTGTCCAGGTGGCAAACATTTTTCCTTTCTGATTCAGTGACCTGCACCTTCTTGCAATATTCTCATTCCTGGGCGATAGATTATTGAATGCTTTGCATGATGGGCAGTTCAGTCAAATATCCTGGGTGTTCAGAACTCTTTTCTGAATTCTCGCATTCGCTATTTCGTCTTTCTTCCACCTGTTAGTGAATTTGACCACCTCTTTACGGCAGACGATGAGCAAATCAATCTCGTGAAATCCCAAATCAATCCCAAGTGCCCCGGGTGTTTGTATCACCAAATCATACACATTTTCTTTTATCATTTCTTGCTTGTTCCTACGGGTATACTGTGTAAGGTCTTCTGACACATATAAAGCCACTTTGGCATCATTGCTGACATTCACCAGAGATCTGTTCGACTCGTTGGCTGAATGGTCAGCGTTCTGGCCTTCGGTTCAGAGGGTCCCGGGTTCGATTCCCGGCCGGGTCGGGGATTTTAACCTTAATTGGTTAATTCCAAAGGCCCGGGGGCTGGGTGTTTGTGCTGTCCCCAACATCCCTGCAACTCACGCACCACACATAACACTATCCTCCACCACAATAACACGCAGTTACCTACACATGGCACATGCCGCCCACCCTCATCAGAGGGTCTGCCTTACAAGGGCTGCACTCGGCTAGAAGTAGCCACACGAAATTATTATTACCAGAGATCTTTCCAATTCAGATGTTCCTTTCCTCAACTCATTTGTGATGGTTTTGAATTACTCAAACAGATCATTTATGAATTCTGTCACTTCCTTTTAATAATATGATGTTCAACCACGAAAGAAGTTTAGAGTTTTGTGAACGATAATTGTATCTTCTCTGTAACCTCCTTAGGTTAGGTGGCGGTTGACAATCGTATCTCCTTTTTAGAGGTTTTGTTCCAAAATGATCGCCAGCAAGCCTAGGCTGTGGGTAAGCATGGACTATGACTGAACTAAACTAATAGTGGTTGCTTTTCCACAGCACCAACCACCTCCCGAAGACCAGCAAAGAGGCTAAGAGAAAACTCTGACGAACGTGACACTGAAAGGAAACGGCCGCGGTAAGTCTTATTACCACGTTCGTAGTGCTAACTGTTGTGGTCTACCATATCCATCATGTTTGCTTCAACATCTTATGAAATTGTACCATGAATGAAGGGAATTCAGCATATTCAGTAACTAAATAGTTTGAACTAAATTTTACATGAGTTATAGTTTTGATCAGTTCATCATTTCTTGTTGAATGAACTTAAGGAACCGTTTGTAGCAAGAGGATTTCCTAAACAGGTGGAATAATGGCTTTCAAACTTACACATTACAATTGTGGAGAATCTTGTCCTTCCAAACATGATACAGTCGAACAGAAAATGGTCCACTGTTTGTGAAGATGCACAAAAGCACAAATAATGGCAATAATAATCTGCAATGTTAATTTTAAACGTTCAAAGTAGCACTTAAACTTTGCATGGCTGGAGAGAAACTGAGTGAGAATGAATTCGGGCACAACGTTTTGCACTGGAGTTGTCTACATTTGTCTGGAAAAAATGATTCTCTTGTGACAGACCACTTTGTACTTGCTCCACTTTCTTATTAGAAAAGTTTTGATTGGGCGTTTGCATCGATTTGTTGTAGGCAATTTCCATGTCGATGAAGATGTCTAACTTTTCAATTCCAGGAGAAGCAGTGTGTCCTGGGATCCACGAAAGACAGACGTGCTGTAGCTATTTTGTTGTTGATTGCGAGTCACTGCTGTTGTTGTGTTCACACCTCTCCACACCAGACTTGATGGCCCATAGCTGAGCAGCTGGGTGACAATTTATACTGGGTTGAAAACACTTTGCTTTTGTTCTAGTACGAAACTTTGTCACATTCAGCGTTATTAGGTGTGCGAGAGCTGTCCGTGTAAATGTAGAAGTCATAGTTGAGCAAGCAGCAAGTCTTCAAGGTACTGGGGTGAATGAAGGGAATTACCATTTTACACTTTGTCCCCTGCTTTTTATAGAGGTTTTGTACTTTCTAGAACATACAGCACGAGTGAGGGTCTTCAGTCTAATTTATGATCAAAATTAAATTTATAAAATAAATGGAAAAGACATCAATCATAAGAAACAATTTAATTAGAATAGAATGGCATGTTGAAATAACATCATCAGATTCCATCAAATCACAATTTTTAAAATATGAAAAAAATCTTGTGTTCACTCAATTGTTTTCTTCTAGGAGTGTGACTTTGCGTGTTGTTCCAGCTGGCTGCGTCACATTCCAGTGATGTCATCGGCCTTCATAGAATTGTAATTACAGTCTCTTTCTACAGTGGTCAGCTGAAGGCCGTAATAATGGGCGAGTAAATGACCACATTAAGATAAAGTTTGAAGTGTATTTTCTAACTTTGTTTCTTTAAGGTTCAAGAATTTAAGAATTAGAACCATTGCTGTGATCAGGGCTTCATCATTCACGAGGGAAAGTGAAGGCCAATGAGCTTTGTCACGTCAGCATAAACGCTCTCAAAATAAGAACAACCAGGGAGAACGAGCTTCCACTTCTACAGGCCTGACCTTGATTTCTCATGGAAGCCAAAAAATATACACAACATAATACAGGAGTTATAACACATGCAAAAAAGGCCGAAAGAAAGTTCAATGTGAGGGAATAAAAAGTAGTCAATGCCGACCACGCTCTATCGGTCCTCTACCCGATCTTGTGGTTCACTCCGGACTAAGCTAGTAAACGAGACACGATACTCGTCCCTCCTGGGCATGGTTTCATCTGAAGGATACGGGGTAGACCACAAAGATCTCTTTCCTCTTACTGATGAGGGAATGTGTCAGATATTCATATATCGTAGACTCGACAAAATGTCAGAAGGAAGCGACGGGCAAGTACCTAACGAAAATAAACATTGATGTGATGTCATATTAAAAAGAATAATAATTACAATATGAATGAATTGAATATAGATTGTATCACCAATTTCCAAACAAGAGGTTAGATTACGATAGATGTGGTGGTGGTGGTGATTATTGTTTTAAGAGGAAGTACAACTAGGCAACCATCCTCTATATAACACTAATCAGAGAGAAAAATGTAAGGGGTCCGACACTTCGAAAAATGAAGGTATCGGCCAAAGAAAGGCAAGGGCCACGAAGGGCATGAAAATGAAAGACTCCCTAGGCCTCGCAAACCTAATAGCGTCGGGGTCGGAAAAGAACAAGAGTTGACCAAGTGAGGTCGGATAGGATAGATGAAAGTGAGGAGCCGGGCACAAGTAAGTGGAAGCAATGCCAGGACTCAGCTGAGGGCCGCGTGGTCGCCAACCCACGCTCCAAAGTTTAGAGCTCCTGGGGCCTCTTTTAGTCGCCTCTTACGACAGGCAGAGGATGCCGTGGGTGTTATTCTACCGCCCCCACCCACAGGGGGAAAATTACGATAGAAATAAAGACTGTTAGTGTCCCACAACAATGGAAAAAAACGTGGAATAACGGAAATCATCACTAGCTTTCAAATACAGTCATTATTTAAAAATAAGCCCCAATAAAATTGAAATTTCAAGTTAACCATACTCCAATAAGTCTACCAACAATAGTTACAAATGACCGTGATGTTCTATTTAATTGCATATACAGTATATTATTTAATTTCATTGACAGACGAGTCTATTTGTTGTTTGCGATAGTTTTAAAGAAACAGCCATATAAATGAAATTATTATCTGTTAACTGAGTGAACATAACCTCAACAATACTGGTTTACTGTAATGCCAAATCTAACACAATTTCAACTTTGTCATGATACAGTCGTGATGCTCCACATAGGGAATGTACCTTCCTCTTCTACCACTCTTGCCCTCAATAGATCTGTACTGAATTGATCCTCTCTATGAAAATACGACTTAGATGATCCTACTCCTACGCATATTTTTATACTAATGACCTTACCTTAGCTTCAGATCCTAGATAAATGTTTATGTGAATTCCTCATGAAGTCTCAGTAATCCAGGATAATGATTGCAATTAGTTCTCCTATCATCCCACAATACCCTGAAATGACTACTTCTAACTCACTTGTGATACGAATCGAATTTTCATATAAACATTTCCTCTACATCACCTCATTGTATATGTGGCATAGTCATCTAAATTCTTTGTTCATTGGATCGATGACTTTCCTATTAACCTCTACACTTGATGTGTTTATTATGAAGAATCTATATTCTCTCACACTACTGCTTATTCTGTGAGGATTCATATTTCAGAATGCTATACCTTGCTACTATTAAAATATTTTCATTCCTCCCGGGCATCTTGGACAGTGACGCTGTCTCTCAGGCTGGGAGATTTGTTACGGTGAAGGAGATGGGCGGAGAAGATGAGGGTTTTAGCGGCCGTGGCCTATAGAGGGAAGTGTCCCGGCATTCGCCTTAGTGCAGGAGAATGGAAAACCACGGAAAACCATAGGACTAGCCGTGAGGTCGAGCCCTTTCCCGTCTCACATTGCTGGCATTCGTGCAGAGCAGTGCTAAGGGCTAGTTCGCAGCCTGCTACCTCTAGAGGCCTGCGTTCGATTCCCGGACATTCATTGCTGGAATTCGTGGTTCGCAGAACATCTACAGCCTGCTACATCTAGAAGCCTGAGTTCGATTCTCATACACGCATTCGTAGAATTTAAAATATTTGAATATATTCTTGCTAAAACAACAGCCTATTGCCACCTACCATCTACAAAAAGATATTGTTACAAGATTATGAATGAGGATAGCCCGACAGCGTACACTCTGTACCTTAATTATAGGCGCGGACGATTCCTTCTATCTCCTGTAACCGTGAGATAGTGGGTACAAATCGCACCATGAAGTTGGTTTTCCGTGGTTTGCTATTTTAACAGTGGGACATTAACGAAACTTTGAAGTGCAAGACAATACAGACTTTCGTTCTTTCTTACTACTAGATAAGGGCTTAATACATTTCTATCTGTGTTACAGTCGAATAACTAGAAAACAGGCTTTAGAGTTTTTATTCTCTACACATAACATTGCCGTGAACAGTTCCAAACGTGTATGCAGTCCACATCCGGGTTAAGAAAATTCTAAACGAAAGCATTAAGTCACGTGTGCTTGGCCGTTCCAAACGCACATACAGTACTCATGCAACGGAAACATAAATGATTAACCCAATGTCAGCCACACGGTAGCGATCCTGTCTCTTACCGAGTAACCCACCAGACTTCGAATCTTGACTAGATGAGGTATTTTTACCTGCAATTATAAGTTGATTCGATGTTTATTCAACATTACGTCGCACCTCCGAGGCCCCGAGTTTGATTTCGAGCACGTCTGAGATTCCGGGATTCGATTCCCGGCTCTACCTCGCACGCGCGACAATCTCTGCTCATAATATTTAAAATTCAGATAGAGGTTTATTCCCCCCGGCTAGGCCATGGCTCGCACACGCGATGATCTGTGCTCCTAGCCACAGCGGTTCTCGGGTTCGATTCCCGGGCAGGTCGGGAATTTTATCCATTATTGGTTAAGTTTACTGGTGTTTGTGTCGTCTTTTATCCAGATCACCACGCGCAGGTTGCCAACGGATGGCCAACATGCCCGGTGTTTTACGGATAACAGAAAGGGTTAGTATGTGGTTAAAGGGAATGTTCTTTCTTACACACATGCAATATCGTAAAACCTCGCCTTACTAGTCATCCACCTCTAAGGGGAGATAGAAAATAAAGCAGGTTAGATAGTTACATGTAGACAGAAAAAATGAAAGTGATCTGTAAAACTAGCGGGTAGTAACTTACGTCCAACCCTCTCAACAGACTGCGCTAAACTTTCGAGAGATAACTTCACATCTCTCCTAACAGAGTGCGTGCGCTGTTGTGTGAACTAATCGACTATGGTAAATTTCGAGATGAGTTCACAATCTCTTCTGTCAGAGAACGCAAATATCAGTAGACTAATCGACTATCGTAAATTTTGAGGTAAGTTCACAATATCTTCTACCAGAGAGTGCAAATGGAATGAAATGTCGTATGGCTTTTAGTGCCGGCACATCCCAAGACGGGTTCGGCTCGACAGGTGCAGGTCTTTATACTTGACGCCCGTATGCGACCTGCGTGTCGTTATGAGGATGAAATGATGAAGAAGACAACACACACACCCAGCCCCCGTACCATTGGAATTAACAAAATCCCCGACCCGGCTGGGAATGGAACCCGGGACCCTCTGAACCGAAGGCCAGTACGCTGACTGTTCAGCCAACGAGTCGGACACCAGAGAGTGCAAATGTCGGCAGACTAATCGACTGTCGTAAATTTCGAGATGAATTTAAAATCTCTTCTACCAAAGAGCGCAGATATCAGCAATCGATGCGCGCGCATTACCCTCTCCATTGCCCGTGGATCTGCGCTCAACCATGCAATAAATAGAGATGCACAAGGCAGAGGTGACCAGGCCCTGGGGCAATATTTTCGATAGAGGACTCAACTCCAAGGCGGTATAACTCTAGGGAGAAGGGGAGAGCGCATCTCTCACTCATCCATTCCCAATTTTTGGTAAGGGGGCTGGGAGGAGAAGACTACATCTCTACCCTCAGCACGTGTTCATGTTAAGAGCTGTAAAACAAGAGCACGTGGCCGTGTTGTGTAAACAAAAGCACGTGAAGTGAGGTTACACTCCTCCAAGATGGGGTTTGTGAAGTTAGCCTTGCGCACTTCAAATTCCGTGCGTCACACCTGTCAAACAAAGAGCACGTGGTCATGTTTTGTAAGGTGGTGGTGGTGATTATTGTTTTAAGAGGAAGTACAACTATGCAACCATCCTCTATATAACACTAATCAGAGGGAAAAATGGAAGGGATCCGATACTTCGAAAAATGAAGATATCGGCCAAAGGAAGCCAAGGGCCACGAAGGGTGTGAAAATGAAAGACTCCCTAGCCCTCGCAAACCTAATAGCGTCGGGGTCGGAAAAGAACAAGAGTTGACCAAGGGAGGTCGGATAGGACAGATGAAAGTGAGGAGCCTGACACAAGTAAGTGGAAGCAATGCCAGGACTCAGCTGAGTGCCCCGTGGTCGCCAACCCACGCTCCAAAGTTCAGAGCCCCTGGGGCTCATGTTTTGTAAACAAAAACACTTGCTGTGAGTTTAGGACCGTTCAAGATGACAACTGTGAGGTCAGGGTCGTTCCGTTTTTCAACACC
Source organism: Anabrus simplex (assembly GCF_040414725.1). NCBI lineage: Eukaryota > Metazoa > Arthropoda > Insecta > Orthoptera > Tettigoniidae > Anabrus > Anabrus simplex. Next base: position 82,674,921 of record NC_090276.1, on the reverse strand, counting down.
TGTCAAAACAAGATCACGTGGTCGTGACGTCATGGGGACAATGACTTTGCCAGGGGTCAATGACCTCGTCGGAAAATGCTGATTTAGCACCCATTGGTTCTGAATCCCTTCTTGTCTTTGATGATGTCCGTTAATCACGTGGTAGGTGCTGAGCCAGTGTGGTTTGTCTTCACATAAAACGAAGATCTCATCCCATTGTGCTCTTCTTTTATCGTTACGTCCTTCACTTTCATACGATACAGCAATGCAGTCATTTCTCAGTTACACGACATTCTTCCTGGATCTCAGGAAACTTTCCACACTTTGGTCCACGGAACAATCATCAAGTGGATTTTGCCTCCTTTATTCCAGTTTCTGAGCCTGCCAGTAGCAAGTTTATTGTGGTTCTACACCAGTCTCTCTTCCATGCACTTGATACTACACAATATATTATCTTCAGTTCTTTCGTTCCATTTTGACGTCCTTTTCAACTCGCAAGGCAAGTCAGTGTAGCACGTAATTTGAATGGATGGTTACTGGTCTTGGACTTGCCATTCGCAGACTTCATTTCATTCTTTTACATTCAAACTGTGATTTTGTGCGGTTTCTGTAGCGCTCTGAAAGATTCCCTATAAAGAGGAATTTTGTAGTTTTTCTTGAATATTTTGTGTGTGCGCTCTCTCTCTCTCGTACGTCACGTATGATTTTATTTTTCTGGCCGTAAAATGGCAGCCGTAAGTAAACATTTAAGCGGGTAACAGTGTTTTCAATGTATACTTAAATAATGCAAGTGTATGAAAACAAGTAGTGATTACTAATGATAAGGTCACTGTTTCGTTTTGTTGAATTAAGGATGTCATTTCTTAATATTAGTACATGGTAAAACCTCTACACATGTTTCTTCTTGCTTGTAATTATTTCCTACTTACTTTTACAGAGGAGACCAACTAAGGCAAGAACAACAGCCACAGCTTCGACTGCAGCAACAACAGCAGCAACAGCATCAGCAGCCCCAGCAGCCTCAAATGTGGCATTGGTCCCCCGGTGATTCCTATCGAATCGTGGCCTCTTTGCCTGGTTTTTATCGTCCTAATATGTTGCCGGGGATGCACGGTCCTGTGATTCCAGCCTTTGGACTCCAGCCTCAAGCTCAACAGCAACAACAACAGGCCTCGCAACAGCAGCATCTGGTGGTAGAAGAACCTGGTCCCAGTACAAGCGGTACCTGTACATCGGCGCGCTTGGTGAACGTATCACGACCTAGGCTCTCACTGTTCTGTCTGAATCCTCTCACCACCACGGCCTCTAGTCAGTTCAACAATGGGCTTGCCGGCAGTCCTGCCAGCCACCACCAATTCTCCGATCAGACCCTTGATGATGAAGCTGCCTCAGTCATTTCGAACGCACAGACTCCGACGTTCGGGTTGCAACAGAGTCACTTCCCTTCTTCATCAACGGCTGTAGCGTCTAACATAATTCCTCTCCCGCCAGCATCCACGCCATCCTCGGATAGCTCGGCTACTTCCCTGGCCTCTGACACGACTGCAAGCGGTCCCTCTCCAGGCTTACCTCCATCCGGAGCCCGTAATGGCAGCCTTCCTCCTCCTTCAACGTCTGTATCCGCTGCGTCCTTTGTTCCTCCAGATCTGCTTCAACAACAGCAACAGCAGCAACCTCAGTTTTCTTCCGTTGCTTCCTCAACTCCTACGAGTAATGCGACTACTTCAACTACGTCTCTCCAACTTTCCACCTCCTCCTCGTCCACATCCTATAACTCTCTATAAGTCACCACTACTTCATCGACAACATCTGCAAATCAACAGCTTCGGCAAGGATATGTCGAGTGTGGAACGAGCCAGCCTGGTGAGGAGTCAGATGGCTGCTATTAGCGCTACACTGAACCAGGTTAGCAAGTATTCTGTGCTATAATTTTAACAAATTTTATTTGTATATTTCTATGCATTTTATTCTTTTGCCCAACATATGGCCTGATGGTATTTGAATGCTTTTCTAATCCTGGCAGGCACTTTAAATTTTAACCCTTTCACTGCCAAACTCATATATGTACGTTTCTGAAGGCAGTGCCTTGTATATTTAAGTTTTGGTGCATTACCTATTTTGATGAACCTTACATAGCGCCTTGCTTTGAATTTTCGGGGGAATCTTCAAAGAGGTTTCGTTTGTCAGATATACCGCACCATGTTACACCCGAAACCGATCTTGAGGTTATTTTGTCCTTGCTGAAGTGTGATATCTTTCCCGCTATCTTGTAGCCATCATGGCGCCTCGAAGTACACATTAATCTCTTGTTGACGAACAAATAGAACATTTCTTCATAAGTAGTGATTTTGAAGATGAAGATGGAGAATATATGGTGGGTGATATTGCACAGCAAGAAAGAGTCTGACAATGTGGTAGCTATGAATCTGATCAGGAATTGTCACGTTCTGCTGATAAGAGGATGAATAAATTCCATTTTATAAAGCAGGCCCCTCCATTTTCTTGGTTATCAGGTACGTTTTTCCCAGTTGTTCATGATTTTGATGATGATACTTTAAGAATCGCCTACTTTGTATTATATTCCAGTAATTGTAACGGTAATGATTGAGATGTAAAAGTACTTCCTCGTTTTAAAAAGCCTGGTATAGAGGGCTCTCCTAGTCATTAAAACATGGCAGGGTGTCCAACACTTGTCCTGTTTCTCTACGGGGACAGGTATACATTGAGATTAATATTATTGGCTAGTTTTTACAATCATGTGAGGTGGTGGTGGTGGTGATTATTGTTTTAAGAGGAAGTACAACTGGGCAACCATCCTCTATATAACACTAATCAGAGAGAAAAAATGGAAGGGATCCGACACTTCGAAAGATGAAGATATCGGCCAAAGGAAGACAAGAGCCACGAAGGGCGTGAAAATGAAAGACTCCCTAGCCCTCGCAAACCTAATAGCGTCGGGGTCGGAAAAGAACAAGAGTTGACCAAGGGAGGTCGGATAGGATAGATGAAAGTGAGGAGCCTGGCACAAGTAAGTGGAAGCAAAACCAGGACTCAGCTGAGGGCCCCGTGGTCGCCAACCCACGCTCCATAGTTCAGAGCCCCTGGGGCCCCTTTTAGTCGCCTCTTACGACAGGCAGGGGATACCGTGGGTGTTATTCTACCGCCCCCACCCACAGGGGGAATACAATCATGTGACCTTCATGACATCAGTGTCATCAGAAGAGTTGAAATCAATAATCTCTCATCCATCTCTGCATTCGGCTTGATATTAGGTGCTCGAGGAACCATACCTAAAATGTTTGTCGACTTTTGCGGTACCATTGGGCTGAGTAGAGATTTCATTACAACATCGCCATTACTACTCTCAGGAAGTCCATCGTGGTGTACAAGAAAGTCAGATAAATATTTGATAGGTCCGACTCTTTTGTCTACTCTTAACCTCATACTATCTCTTGTATCTCTCTGGGTCCATTATTGTTGTTAAGCTACCGTTTGTCCTTGGGCAACCCGCAGCTGTTGCAGGAAGATGGTAGAAGATTGTCAATAATAAAATAATGTTGCCTTTGATGCTTTCACGGCCCGTACTTATAGACATGATGCTGTATATGCCGTGTCAAGAAAATAAAGGGTGAAACCCAGTGACAGTGTTGCCAACTTAGCGGATTTTCTGCTAAATTTGGCGGAATTAGAAGTCTGTCGGCGGAGAAATATATCATTTAGCGGACAGTGGATTTTTTGGCGGAATTCTAGATTTATTATAGCGGAATTGTTTTATCCATTTTACGTTTTTTTTAAAAATTGTACTCCAGTCTGTCTCCAAGCTATTAGGTATTTCTCATCAGGAGCTAGCAGTCACATGAGGAAAACATGTTATTTGGATTTGATGTTATGAGACCATGGGTATCATAAATTTGTAATCCGTGGGGAAGGGTACTTTTCTCTTAGTTGACAAATGACGGCAGATAAGGAAACTGAGAGAGTAGCATTTATATTTATGCTATGAAGGAAGACCGTTTAATGAACTGTCCTGTTTCGTGTGTGGCCCTTGAGGCAGGGGATTTGCCTAGTTTGCATCCGGCACTAAAACGCCTACAAGTTTTTAGTTCGCCGGCTCGCAGGCAGGGGTTAATCCCAGTGAAACTCACAGATCAGGTGAGTGCAGACATTTGATATTATTATTATTTTTATTATTATTATTATTATTATTATTATTATTATTATTATTATTATTATTATTATTATTATTGTTTTCGAATGGGTCTACTATGGACCACGTTAAGCATCATTCATTTACGGTTCTTCCTCTTTCGATCGGCCCAGTACTTCTTCATCCTTTCGGAGTGGGCTTCTTTACGTTCTCGTGACCAGTTGTTGCCGGTCCGTTTTTTGCTACTTTGATCTTGGAATCCCTTAATTTTGTTGATGATTTTTCTGTATTCCTGTCTGTTGTATACTACGTGCTGTGATATATTATTTTCCTCCATGTCCTCCTTGACCCCTTTAAGCCAGCTAGTTTGTGTCTTCCTGTTCTCCATGTATTCCAGAATTCGCTTGGCTGTTCTCTCTGGTGGCATTCTTTTAATGTGTCCGTAGAAGCAGAGTCTTCTCTTCTTGAAGGATGTTGTGATTTTTTCTGTCCTTTTGTATAGTTTCTCATTTGGTCGCAGTCTAAATTCTTGACCCACTTTCCTGGGCCCTAGTATCTTCCTCAAGATCTTCCTTTCTGTCTTTTCAATGTTTATTATTATTATTGCTAATTTTTATTGCTCATTATTTGAGATCTGATTTATTGGCGGAATTTTAGCGGATTTTCAGTAGTATTTAGCGGATCTTGAAAATATAAGTTGGCAACACTCCTCTCGAATAACACTAATCTCATGACATATGGAAGTATAAAACCTTTGCTGAAACCTTTGTTGACAAATTCTCTTAATTTGGACAGTAGTATCATGTACCTGAATTGATGTCCAGTACAGCTATTTAAGTACTTTTCCTGACACTACGCGCCACCGAATGAGACTCTCGCCCAGAATTTATAACGACAAATTGCAGAGGAATCAAATGTTTACTGACCAATTTTATTAAATTTTAGGAAATGTGTCACAAATTTAAAGGTAATAAAAGCACTGTATATTGTAGTAGTCCGCTAAATTACTTTGCAAACTCAATCGAACAGCGTTACCACACTTGTTCATAAGTGGTACTCTCATACAGTATAGCCAAAATGTAAGAAATTTTGGAATAATATTTAACGAACGTCTGTCCTGGTCTGCCCAAACTATATCTGTGTGTAGAAAAATATACGGAACGCTACACTGTCTCAGTAAATTCAAATTCACTTTCCCTTTTAAACTGCAGAAAATTCTTGTGGAATCACTCGCATTACCTCATTTTGATTATTGCGATACAGTTTACAACAACCTAGGAGTAGACTGGGGAAGGAAGTTACAGTGTGCTCAGGATGCTTGTGTAAAATTTATTTGTGGACCTCGTTACGCTGATCATGTCACACCGTCTTACATACGGCTCGGGTGGCTTCGCCTGCAAGAACGAAGCACACTTCATACGCTTTGCTTTTTGCATAATATTCTTTAAACTTCTCAACAACCTATCTGCGGGATTGCATCAAGCTCCTCTCCACAGACCCGATCCTGCAGCACCATGTGTTTATCCCTTCCTGTACACAGAACAGCAATCTACACGAAATCATTCACCGTTACCGCAGCCCGACAATGGTATCTCCTACCAGTGGACGTCAGAAGCATGTCAAGCAGCTCAGCTTTTAAACATGCCTGTGTCGAAATACTGCGTAATCATCAAATTATGACCTGCATATACCTCCTCCTACCGCCTCTTCATCATTATTTCCCTCTTCCTTACACAGATCTTGTTCTTCCTCTTCTCTTCCTTCTTCTTCTTCCTAATCCTTCTCTTCACCTCTCATTGAAGGCGATATTTCGGTGTACTGTAGAAATGCATACATTTTCTAATCTTCCTTTTAAGCAGTAGTTATAGTACCGGTACTCATTATTCATATATTTTTGATGATATGATTTTTCTTTTTTTAAGTGTGATTACTTTTATCAATACTATTACCGTTTCTATTGTTAACATTGCCATATTATGGCCATCAGTAGTTATTATTAAGTGTTCTAGGTTAAGACTGTTAAGTGTAAGAAAGGGAACACATCCCTAACTTTGCCGGAATAAATAAACCATTATTATTATGGTACCAGGTGTCCACAGCACGGGCTGTAATGATGGTAGAACTCTGAAATGTTGTAGATATGCTAACTCAGTAACGCGCTCGCGAATTGTGCCACACAAGTTATTAGTTCAACGTTTCTCCACCAGGCGAAAATATGGCGCTTTAAGCGGTCAGAATGTCCAAAATTCCGCAAGCCGACATCAAAATATTCCCCCGGTAGAATTGCGTTGTCAGTTCATTGGTTGTTGCTTGCTGACGCATGTTTATTCCCTTTGTGAAGTGAGTCCTCGTTGTAGCGTAATAAAATGGGAAGAGAGACAGTCCACTACTATCAGAATGGCAGCAATAGCATTGCGGGAATATCGCCGACAGAGATGACAAGTAATGGGCTGTGAATGAGGTGTCGCGCCCATGAGCTGTAGCAGACCGCGCAGCACATTCTCCCAATTCTGTGTCACGTGAATTGTCGCTGCCCCGATCACAAGAGTTTGCTGCGCATTTTACTCTACTGTCCCTAGAAGATTCATACTGAAACGCCGTGGCTTTGCCTTCGGTTTCTGGCGCGCGTGGAAGTGGACAACATGTGGCCGGGGGAATATTCTGTGGACTGACGAGGCGCATTTTACTCTGGAGCGTGCAGTAAATGCGCATAACTGTCGCATATGGGGTTCAACTCCTCCTAACGTTGTGTCGGAACAACTATTGCATTCAGCTTACGTGACTATTTAGTGTGGTTTTACAAGCTCCTTTATTCTGAGCTCTCGTGGGCCTGTTAGGTGTACAGTGACATCTGTACGTTATAGGAACACGTGATTCCAGCTTTGCAGGAACGCAACTGCAAGCACATAGTTATTTTCATGCAAGAATTCGCTCGCCAGGTGAAAGAATTGCTTCGAGAAACCTTCAATAACGACCGCATTATCTCTAGGCATTTTCCAAGATGCGTGGCCTTCGATGTCCATGTGAGGTGGTGATTATTGTTTTAAGAGGAAGTACAACTAGGCAACCATCCTCTATGTAACACTAATCAGAGGGAAAAAATGGAAGGGATCCGACACTTCGAAAAATGAAGATATCGGCCAAAGGAAGATAAGGGTCACGAAGGGCGTTCTGGTTGTGTGGATATTTGGAAGATCGTGTCTATTGGGGACAATTTTGGTCTCTGCCTGATCTAAAGGCATGTAGCTCTGATTTCACCCGATGTGCTGCGGGCAACTGCCGTTCTGGTCTCTGCCAGATCTAAAGGCATGTAGCTCTGATTTCATCCGATGTGCTGCGGGCAACTGCCGTTCTGGTCTCTGCCTGATCTAAAGGCATGTAGCTCTGATTTCATCCGATGTGCTGCGGGCAACTGCCGTTCTGGTCTCTGCCTGATCTAAAGGCATGTAGCTCTGATTTCACCCGATGTGTTGCGGGCAACTGCCGTGTTACGGGATGCACGTTGCTGAGTTCAGAGCCCATATTGAACAGTGCTTGTAAACATAAATGCAAATAAACCAAATAAACATCCCGTAGCCACCGTTATAATGTGTTTGATCTTTCCTGCCTTTTTCTTGGGACCCCTAACATTGCTTAGAGCGCGAAATTTTCGCCTGGTGGCATTATTTTTGTGGCAAAATTCACGTCCGTATTGCTTAGTTAGCATATCTACAGAATTTCAGACTCCTGCGATAATTACAGCCAGTGCTGTACCACGCTGAATACCAGAACTTTAATTGTGGACAACCAGCACATTGCGCGAACCACATTACAATCACTTGCTTAAGCCCCTTGAAAATTTCAAGTATATAATCTATGAAATGAGAATCCTTTGCATCATCCATCCCAAGAGTATATCCATCCGTTATTGCGACTTAATGAGTTATCACAGAACACCAAGTGTTATCTTTTCGTTATCGATATTTGTACACCCCAGCATTGAAATTGAATTCGATCGATCATCACCCATCTCGATTTGCCGCTATCTGCACTAACGAATGCTCTTGCGAACATTCGAGGGCACTGTCAAAATGTTTTAGTAATATTCCTCGACTGTGAATCTGCTTTTTAAAAAAAAGGACATTTACTCCCTTTTGAACATTCAATTTAAGTTCAAAACAGAGAGGAGAAGATATGTTTTCACATTAAGTGCCTTAGTAACGGGGCTGATAGCAGTTGTTAACTCGTTAGAATAAAGGCTGAAGTATGTTGTTAGATACTGATCCGAATAGCTTTTTGCTGATGACACAGCAGACAGATAGGCCCTACTGAAATTAAATAAGGTACGGCAGTGTGCGTCATTCATTCAGAGGTTACATATTCTCACATGAGCTTGAGTTTCAGAAAGGCTGTTCTCAGGTATATTTATAGCGAAAATGTTATCGTTACTCTGCGGGGTCTCGAAATATATTTTCATGACACATGCACAGTAAAATTAGGTTAGGCAACGCTGTTTCCATAAGAAAACTAAAACGTTTACCACAGAAGCCTACGAGTGTATTAAATTGAACATGTTCGTTCACATAGTAGGAAAGTTACTGCCTCCTCACCTTTACGGCACATTGTGTGGCTGCGGTAACACAGAAATGAGCGAGATTTCCACTTGCTTACGTATCATGTTGGACAAGAAACCGCTCTTGCCACATTTACGCGGTGTATTATGTGACCACAATATAAAATGGAAGAGAAAACTGTGGGTGGTATTTGTAATAATAGGCCGATATCAGACCACGTACTTGTTCTTCCATTTCATCACTAAAAGCCCTCTTCCGTTCTTCGGTCCCCCTCGGCCTTGGTGCTTTAGGTGCTGCATTCTCTGGCATTACTTCCCACTTGTATATCTTGCGCCTATAGATGCTTTTGTCTGCAACGTCCGCTGTATCTACCTGCGCCCTTTACTTGCGTGGTCTGGACCGCCTGGATGTATTTGTGGGAGTCTGCTTACGTGTCCATAAAATTTTAGTCGCCTTTTTCGGATGTCTGCTGCGAGGTTAGACAACTTCTCTATGGTATCCCTGGAGTGAAGCCTATACCCTTCATTTGTGAATTCCATCTTATTTCACTTATAAAAGGCTTATACGATAACAACTTGGTCAAAGTCAGAGTTGATGATGATCTATCATCAAGTTTCAAAGCCTCCAAAGGAGTGAGACAAGGATGCAACTTATCACCTCAATTGTTCAACATCTATGGTGAATATATCATGAGGCACGCCCTCGACAGTTCGGAAGGAGAATTTTCGATTGAGGTGGTGGTGGTGATTATTGTTTTAAGAGGAAGTACAACTAGGCAACCATCCTCTATATAACACTAATCAGAGAGAAAAATGGAAGGGGTCCGACACTTCGAAAAATGAAGGTATCGGCCAAAGGAAGACAAGGACCGTGAAGGGCATGAAAATGAAAGACTCCCTAGCCCTCGCAAACCTAATAGCGTCGGGGTCGGAAGAGAACAAGAGTTGACCAAGGGAGGTCGGATAGGATAGATGAAAGTGAGGAGCCTGGCACAAGTAAGTGGAAGCAATGCCAGGACTCAGCTGAGGGCCCCGTGGTCGCCAACCCACGCTCGAAAGTTCACAGCCCCAGTCGCCTCTTACGACAGGCAGGGGATACCGTGGGTGTTATTCTACCGCCCCCACCCACAGCGGTTTTTTCGATTGATGGGAAGAGAATTAGTAACCTCCGTTTTGCAGACGACACCACACTTGTAGCCAGCAGTGTACAGGAGCTTTTCGAGATAATGGATCGTGTACAACAGGAAAGTTACAAACTTGGCATGGAAATTAATTGGAGCAAGACAAAACTAATGATTGTCAACAAAGGTGCAAAGTGGTGGTGGTGGTGGTGATTATTGTTTTAAGAGGAAGTACAACTTGGCAACCATCCTCTATATAACTCTAATCAGAAAGAAAAAATGGAAGGGGTCCGACACTTCGAAAAATGAAGGTATCGGCCAAAGGAAGACAAGGGGCACGAAGGGTGTGAAAATGAAAGACTCCCTAGCCCTCGCAAACCTAATAGCGTCGGGGTCGGAAGAGAACAAGAGTTGACCAAGAGAGGTCAGATAGGATAGACGAAAGTGAGGAGCCTGGCACAAGTAAGTGGAAGCAGTGCCAGGACTCAGCTAAGGGCCTCGTGGCCGCCAACCCACGCTCCAAAGTTCAAAGCCCCTGGGGCCAAAGGTGCAAAGATTCAGCTGCCACAGCACCTGAACAATCTCCAGAGAGTCTGTCAGTTTCCTTACCTTGGTTCAATAATCGAGGATAAAAGAAATGAAACGTCGCATCATTCTAGGACGTACAGCTGTGGCAAGATAGAGCAATATCTGTGAATACGAAGAAAAGATTAGTCCATTCGCTTGTGTTCTCGATCTTCCTGTATGGATGCGAAACTTGGACCATAGAAGCTAAAGACTGGAACCGAATCAACGTCTTTAAAATGTGGGGTTGGAGAAGGATGTTGGGATTACCGTAGACAGCCAGGCGAACAAATGATTCTGGCATCCGGGAAATTGGAACACAAGAAAGTTTATGGCAAGTTGTGTACCAGAGAATCCTACAATTCTTCGGTCACATTATGAGAAGAGGGGATGACAACCTGGAAAAATTAATCGTTCAAAAAACGTTTCTGGAACAAGGACACGAGGACGGGTCGCAAAAAGATGGGTTGATCAATTAAGAGAGATCAAGGACTCACCATGGTGAGTTACTGTCCGGAAAACGCAAGTACGTGCAGAATGGTATCAGCTTATAAAAGAAACAACAAAGTCCTTGGGTCACGATACTCAGTCATTAGTGGAACAACTGGAGAGAGAGAGAGAGACGCAAAGCTGATGCCTCTCTTCTCGATGGTTTCCATGGCAGCGATGGCAAATTAAACAAGATGGCTGACACTTATGGCAAAGATAGTATACACAAACCGAATGTCTAGTGTTTCCGTCTAAGTAGTGTATTCTATGGACTGTCAACAAAACAAGGAGGCTGACACTCAGAGTACAAAAGACACAGAACATTCACAACGAATAGGTTGTGTCGTGTGTAGGGAGTTTACTTCGTGTGTGCTTTGTGGTGATAGTTCGTCTCATCTATAGTATGCATATCTCAGTGTGTGCTACGTGTGATGGCGGCCTCCAGTTGCCTATAGGTAAAGAGGTTCCAGTACCCATGGATGATGAGTCTTCGGATGACCAGTCTATTGACCAACTTCCTAAAGAGCAAGTACTTGATAAACAAACTGCTCAATGTGGTCAAACGCCCCCACTTCCCGCTCCCCAGGAATTTTATACTAGGGAACATTATGGGCCATATATCGTTTTAGTTGAATCTTTAAATGATAAAAGTGTCGGTTATCTCCATCCCATGGCTTTAGGCCGCCTCTTTCATGGAAGGAACATGTCCGTACATTCTATCACGTGCAAAGGGAGAAATCGACTGCAGGTAGAATTTAGTTCTGCTGTTCAAGCAAACGAATTTTTGCGGCATAATCTACTTGAAACCATATATGCCGTAGCCTACATACCAATTTCGCACATATTTCGTGTTGGCATTACACGTGTAGTGGATAAGAGCCTTACGGAAGAAGCCATTCTCCAGCACCTTAAATCAACTGCCAAGGTCAAATACGTTCATAGGCTTTATCGTAAGACTGTTCTCAATGATACCACTGAATATATACCCAACGGTTCTATTAAGGTGGGTTTTCGAGCTCGAAACCTTCCACGCCAAGTGCCACTCTATAGTGTCTATTTAGATGTAGCACCGTTCATTTTTAACCCCATTATCTGTAAAAAATGCCGGCGATAGGGACATACCGCACGGAAGTGTCGAGCTCAATCCTTTAGATGCGGTAACTGTTCAATGCAGCACGCTACAGACAAGTGCACAGGAAATGCGCCCACTGTAGGACACTTCACATGCCCGGAACACAAGCACCAACAAATGATCAAGACAATTATGAGTACCGACACACCCACAGCATGTCCTCTCCCCCGCAGTGAAAATCCGAGGAAGCGTAAGTTTTAATGCACTCGCCTAGACCTGGCCACATATTCCGAGTGTACCGCCTGTGAGTCCTCAACAGCCTTCTACTACTGACGTTCTTCGTCCAATACCGAGCACCCAGTTTATCGTCAGAAAGATATACACAACATACTTCTAATCCAAGCTTTAGGAGAACATCCCTCCAGGATTCCAGTCGTCTCTCAATTACGAGATCGATTAGGCTATGTGACATTTTTAATCTTTATGATCAATATAGTTCAGTGGAATTCCAGGAGCGTCCTCAATAAAAAATAAGAACTCCAGTCAATTATAAATGACACCGGAGCACATATTCTGGCTTTGCAGGAAACGTGGTTTATGACCCAAACAGCATTTTCACTACCCGGTTACAATCATGTGCGTCATGACGGCCCAGGATACGGTGGGGCTGCCTTTTTTATTCATCGTTCTATACTTCACCAACGCTTATCCATTCATTATTACACCCCCCATACTTTTATTGTCGCATTTCTTATACCAACTCCACCTTATTAATCTTTATTGTCCCCCCGCTGTCCATATCACGAACACACAATGGTCTCAGTTCTTCCATCATTTATCGAATATCATCATCTTAGGCGACTTTAACCTGCATCATACAGCACGGGGTGGCAACAGTGTTACTCCTCGAGGCTCATATCTCCTCTTAGCTTCACATCATTATGATCTAACCCTTCTTAACGATCGATCACCCACGAGAATAGCTTTACCTGGATCACCACCTAGTGCTGTTGATTTAACCTTTTGTCGTTCAACTTTGACTCCCATGCTTACGTGGACAACGATCTATGATACATTCACCAGTGACCATTATCCTATCTGGATTACTTATGGGGTTGGGAGACCCATACACTCCCCTCAAACCCCCCTAGCCGCAAATAATGTTCGATCCATGCGGTTTTTTGATGACCAGACATATACCTTATATCTTCAATACCACCTTCGACGCGACTCGGAACCAGCCTTCACGTACCAGTCCCTTCTTACACTTCTTAACCAATATCTTGATAGTTATCATCCCCGCAAACCTTTCGTTTCTTCCGCCCCCACCCCCCGCCCTTTCCAATTTATTCATTGGTGGGGTAATGAGTGCCACCCACTTATACTAATGGAAATTCTAAGTTCCCATGGAGGGAATTAGATATTTTTTCACCAATAGAGCGTATCAAAAATCAGATAAAAATTTAGATGTATGGCTTTTAGGCGTTTCCTCTATTAACCAGCGTTTCGTCTTAGGTCTGACACTGGACTCATCAGAGTGGGATACCCACTGACGCTGAGGTGTAAGCAGGTGAACTTACCGGAAGCCCATTATAAGAGGCACAGTCTGATAACTGCATACGGGAGATGAAACTCCACAATGGAATTAATGCCCGCCTAGCAATTCCGAATGGAAATTCGAAGTTCCCATGGAGGGAATTAGGTATTTTTCCACCAATAGAGCATATCAAAAATCAGATTAAAAATTTTGATATATGGCTTTTCAGGAGTTTGCTATATTAACCAGCGTTTTGTCTTAGGTCTGACACTAGACTCATCAGAGTGGGATGTGTCAGACCCTACCTGCATACACCCCAGCGTCAGTGGGCATACACCCCAGCGTCAGTGGGCAGGGTCTGACACATCCCACTCTGATGAGTCTAGTGTCAGACCTAAGACGAAACGCTGGTTAATAGAAAACGCCTGAAAAGCCATACATCTAAACTCTTGTACTAACATGCAAGCTTTTGTTCCGCACGTATCGACGATCCTTAACCCGTCTTAATTATCTACGGCAAAGCATCATATTGCTAAAACCAAACTCATTTTCAATGAGAAACGCCTTCCCTCAATTCGCACATGTCTGCTCTTCATTTATGGAACACCATCCGAATGCTGTCGCGTGCCTCCCAACATGAAGCGCAACGGGTCATACCACGTGATATTATAATTTCTTTTCTTGATTCTTTGACCCCTGATTAGTCTTTACCAATATTTGAATTCCCCACCTATAATCCACATAATCAGTACTTCACCCTTTTAAAACCCATCCAATAACCTGTCCTTCATTCAGCATCGAGATCTTCCCCAGGTCCGGACTACATTACATATCACATGCTCCGTGTATTACCTTCGAGCACACACACAGTACTTCTCCATCTTTACAACGATATATTACTACTCATATTCCTCCGCAGTGGAATGAGTTTAGCCTAATCCCTATTCTCAAACCTAAAAAAAACTCTTACGGATCCGAACAGTTATCGTGGAATTGTCGTAGGATCATGTATTCGCAAAACTTTCTTAAAAATGATACTACAACGGTTGTTTTGGACTATAGAATATTATAATTTAATTCCCAAGTACCAATTTGCCTTCCTAAGAGGAAAATGTACACAAGATCACATCAATATTTTGACTATAGATCTTCTCCTTGCCAAGCACCGTAAACAGAGTACACTTTCAGTATTTCTGGATATAAAAAGTGCCTACGTCACTGTCCCTCTACATCTTCTCTCGGAAAAACTCGTTGCGAAAGGCCTACCACCTTCCGCCTTTGTCGTCAGTTTATAGAAATTATATACATATCGTTCATTAACAATTAAATCTTCATATCATCAAGTATCTAGCCGCTCTTCTTGTGATGGTTTTCCCCAGGGCGACATATTAGTGACGTCTCATTTCGCAGTATGCCCGAGTGCTTATTTATGCGGACGACATATTTTTATATACATCTCATGATAGATGCAAGAATACTGATGAGAGACGTAATGAGTAAATTACATACATTGTTTCATGATAATGGACTTCAACTTTCTATTGATAAATGTGCTGCAATAATTTTTACTCTTAAGCGTTCTTATGACCGCTCTCCACTTACCTTCGATGGCTATAGTATTTACTTTACTACTCTTCATAAATATCTTGGCATAATCTATGATCGGCAGCGATACATTACATCCATACGTCAAACAGCTGACGGATATCTCCAAATTATTAAAACTGTCGTACGTCGTAATTGGGGTGCAGATCCCAATACTACTCTCTAATTATATAAAGAGACTATCCGTTCCTATCTGGACTATTGCGGCCATATAATAGACATTGCATCAGTCACATCTCTTACACCGCTTAATACTTTACAATTTCATGCCTTACGTCTCCGTATTGGAGACTACTCCTACGAACGCGTTACTAGTAGAAACAGGTGAATTCCCACTTTTAATTAGACGGCACATGCTCGCACAACCATACCTGCTTAAACGTCTTGCTTTCTCGTCTTCCCCTTTAATACCGAAGTTGCAGGTCTTACAGGAATATTATCAACAATGTCGGCCCCGTTCAGGACGATTCCCTGCTATATACACTGCTTATATTACTCTAAACAGATTCCGCACTTCGCTTCTGAAGACTCCTTCACTCCCAATGTACTCCATTCCCTTTACTAGCCTACAATATTATATTTTCTCATAAATACTTATTCTCTGGATCGACATCTCATTCTGATCCTCCCTTTCCCACGTCGAACAAACTACACATAACTCCTCCTGCTAGTGGTGTTAATATCTACACTGACAGAGCAAAACATTCTCAAGGAGTTGGTGCTGCTTTCTTTGTTAGTAATTCCAGCACGGTTGAACGATTTCATCTTCCTACTTCTTTTTCTATTTTCTCTGCTGAGTTGTTTGCCATCCAACAAGCTTTAATTTATACACAACAACATTCCTTCTCAAAAGTTACCATTTATACAGATGCTCGAAGTGTTTTACAGGCATTATCGTCATTTACCTCCTATTTAAACTTGTATATATATACTCTACCAACTTGAACAGGATGGAGTATATATAACACTTGTATGGATACCTGGATATTCTAACATTCCTGGTAATGATCAAGCTGATCTTGCCGCCAAAGAAGCCAGCCGTCTCCACACACCTCCTCTCATCTTACTGAAAATGCCTACCGGTCCTGGCAAGACGAGTGGAACCAATCTGCATATTATAAAAGTGCTTATTATTACCAGCCTCAACCCTATATTCCAACAAAACCTTGGTTTACCAAGGGCACATATACAGGCCGGCATATTACTAACATAATTCGCTTATGATTCAATCATGCCCTTACCCCGCAATATAGGTTCCGTTTTCATTTGGATAACCAGCCTAATTGTGTGTGTGGTGATTCGGACGGGGATCTTAACAATGCCTTGTCTATTTTGCCTCTCGTCGTAAGTTACTCACTAGTCTTACACGAATGAAAATTCATTTTCCTACTAGTATTACTTGTTTGTTATCTGGCCTATCCCCCGCCACCATTAACGTTATTAATCAATTCTTGATGATGCTCAATTGATTCTATAACCATTACTCGAACAAGTCTTGTTTTATGACCAATTCCTCCTTCTCTGTAAGATTATGTACCAATTTTGTTTTTGTGTCAGTTCTTCTCTTTTGCCTTCCATTCTACTTCGCTACTGTAGCTACTGTGCTCCTCGTTACAGTCTTTTGTTATTCCTACTACTCTATCATACGTGTTTCCGGTGCGTTCCTCCTTTGTCAAGCAGATCAAACATCGCGTGTTATGGTTTTAGGTTATTACGTTTATCTACGAACTACATCTTTCCGGTATTTATCTCATATTTCTTACCCAACCCTTAAATGTCCACCCTCCTATTAGTGTTTACCCTCCTCATAGATCCTTCTTTAACGTTTGTTAATCCCAATTGTAGACCCGGTCATTTTCGAGTAGAAAAAAGACGCCAAGATGGGTCAATTCGGCGTGAAGATCAGAACCTTTGTGTTCCTGTGCTTTCTCCTATGTCTCTTTACCTTTCTGCTTATTTGTTAACTCCCCCTACTCTTAGAGGTTCTGGGTCATCCTACTTTCCACACAGCTGCTCTCATTGAAGATTCTCACGAGGGATCCCCGATACATCCTTTAACCAAACATTAGCAAATTTATCCCGTACGGAAATTATGGTACAGCGTCTAATCCACCAGCATAAATTCTGGTTAATAGTGCAGTGAAGTTTTTAATACTTATGTATTGGACCAGGGTGACAAGTGTCAAACCAGCTCAAATTAACAGATGATGAAGATTTTGTACCCTTCGTACTTCTTTTGTCTATAATCAGACACTACGTTCCGGCTTCCATTTTGAACTATGTGCAAGATGTTTTTTCTTGTGTGATCTATGAATAGACAATCCTAACAGTGTTCATCAATTCTATATCTCTTTCATCTGTCTATTGTTTAAAGACCCTACTTTGCAGGTGCTTCCTTTTATTGAAACTATAGAGACTGGGTAGCAGTAAAAGAGCCCATAGGCCTCAAGAAAGAAAGAATAATTAAAGATATTTCGAGTGAAAATACTGATACAGTGAATAATGCTGCGAAGCAAGATAAGAGTGCGGATAAGGACATTGGTGATCAAGTTCCAAAGGCTGTGACACAGGAATTATACCCCAGTTCACATTATGGGCCATTTATTATTTTTGTAGAGTCTATCGCATCCCAAAACATTGGTCATATCCATCCTATGACCTTGGGTCGAATTTTTTTATGAGAATAACATCCCAGGGATGAAATCGGTGGCACAAAAGAGCAGAGAGTACAACTAGAATTTGTGTATGCGCTACAAGCGAACTCATTTCTCAAGCTCAGGGCGTATATACCCAGCTCCAATGTGTTATAAGGGGAGTTGAGAAAACCCTAACTGATGCTACCATCCTAAAGCACTACGGCAACTATAAAATCCGTACAACGTATGGATCGTAAGATTGTTAGCCAAGAGAGCAATCAATATGTCCCTACGGGATCTATTAAAGTTGTATTTCGAGCGCAGAAACTCCCTCAGTATGTTTCCCTTTTATCAGGTGATTTTAGAAGTTGAACCATACGTCTTTGCACCTATTATTTGCAAAAACTGCCAAAGATATGGACACGTGGATAAGCATTGTAGGGCGACAAGTCCCAGGTGTGGCCACATTACTACAGACTGTACGGAAACATTTCTTCAATGTGTTCATTGTCAGGGAACAGCCCCAGTGTGCCCGGCGCACCAACAACAGGTAGACATTAAAAAGATAATGAGCACCGGTAATGTGCCGTTCAAAGAAGCTGTGAAAAAAGTCCAACCTGCCGAATACAATTATGCGGTAAATTACCAACATTTCCCCCCGTTAACACGGGAGATGCCGCCCCCTACACCAGAGAATCCACGTAAAAGAAAATTTACTCAAGTCATCTTGCAATCACCTCAGCTTTTGCCCTCCCTAGGATATGACAGGGAGAGATATTACAACTTGATCCGAGCTTCACCCAGCATGGGAACGAATTCTTCACCGGCATCAGGTGGCTGTGGCTACAATAGACGTACCTGCCACCACTAGTAGCGCCCCGGTGACGCAACCGATATCTCCTATTCAACGGCAAAGAGACCAGCTTCAAAGTGGAATCTATCAAACCATAACACAACTGGTGCAATTATTGGGTGAGAACCCAACATTAGCCCATACTATTTACCAGTTAAGGGACAAGTTTAGCCATTTTATCCAGTTCTATGATCAGAATCACACAATGGAACTCTAAGAGTATCATGAATAAACGACACGAGTTATATACACGAAACCGTACCGCATTTCATAGCACTACAAGAAACCTGGTTTGACCCTTCAAAGCGCATTGCGTATCCTAATTATACTGTAGTTCGTAATGACGGAGTTGCCTTTTTGGTTCACTCTTCCATGACATATAGACCTAATTCGAATCTTCAGACAATACCCTCTACGTATGTTTTAGGCACATCCTGCTTGTGAATATTTACTGTCCACCAGATGTTTCCATCCTCGAAAGGCAATGGGATCAATTTTTCAGCAATTTGCCAGAGCCATATATTATACAGCGTGGGGAGGAAGAACGGATACAATTATTTCCTCAATGCTGTTAACAAGCATTCACTTGCAATATTGAATGACGGTTCCCTCTGCCCCTCCTACCTCTATGTGAGCGGAGTATGTGTCTATCACCACATGGCACCACTTACTCAAGTGTTATTTCGTATGGTATAGGCCGACCTAGTTCCTCAATTTCGCAATCACTTGCAGATCACACTGTGCGTTCGTTACGACAATTTAATCCGCAGTTATATACCACATACCTTGAAGATAGACTGCGACGAATACCTAATAACCAGTTAACTTATCAATCATTATTTCAAATGTTACAAGATTATATTAATTTGCATCATCCCATAATAAAATCCCCTCCCCCCAACTTATAGGCGAACTAAGAAAATTAAATGGTGGGATGAAGAATACCATTTGTTGATTCAAGCTCCCAAATGTTTGTTCCACCAATATAGGCAACACTCCACACCTCAAAATCATTTCAGGCTTAAACATCATATAGCATACACTCGAAAAATTTTCCATAAAAATCGTCATGTAGCTTGGCGAGAGTTCATCTCTGCACTTACTCGTCAAGTTCCTATCACAACTTTGTGGAATGCTATACGGGCGTTAACAACAGTTACGCAACATGCCCCTGCAATGACAATTCCAAGACAGGTGTTATCAGATTTTCTTGCGCGTGAGACTCCGGATTATGTCGTATCTAATTATGTCCCTTTACAAGAAACGCATGACACACGGTTTTCAGTGTTATTACAGCCGTGCGACCACCAGGAATTAGAAGCGGTCTTTCAATCTTGTTCGAATTCATCTCCAGGTCCTGATAATTTATCGTATCAGATACTTAAACTATTACCGATTCGAGCCAAGAAAGCATTATTAGAGACGTATAATGATACCTTACGCCTCTAACGTGGAATTAATTTTTTCTTATACCTATTGTTAAAAATAGGCAAATACCCCCTCAACCGCACAATTAGCGCGGTATAGTGTTGGGTTCTTGTATTCGCAAAGTATTTTTAAAGATCTTACTCCGGAGGCGTACATGGGTATTAGAGTATTATAGTCTGACGCCCCAATATCAATACGCCTTTTTCAAGGGACGAAGTTCATATGAAGCGTTGAATATGTTCGTCATTAGCCCGTCATAGGAAGCGCAGCACGATTGCACGGGCCTACGACTCTGTACCTCTGAATATCCTGTGGGATACACTTGCAGCCCTTAAAATACCTGTGGGGATTATTTCCAATTCTTAGACACCTACTTATATATCGAACATTATCTTTAAAGACGTCTCAATATACAATACCGCCTCGTCAGGTGAGTACAGGGCTGCCTCAGGGAGACATCTTGAGCGGCATTCTGTTTGCGATATTTATGAAGAATTTTGAAACAGTCATTCTTCGCTGTGCTCGTATACAGGCCTTCGCAGATGACTTTTTGATTTACTATACGCACGAGAATTTACAGGTTTGTAGACAGCATATCATATACACGCTTGAGAGGCCATAGCATGGTTGGATTCTCATGGACCTTATCTTTCTATCGCCAAACGTCGAGCGATGATCTTCACACACCATCGTACTTATGATCGCTCGCCGATTACTTTTGATGTGTATGAAATCCTCACCGTTAATCACCATAAATATCTAGGATTATTTATAGATCATAAGCTTACATGGAAGCAGCATTTTCTCTACTTACGCTCGAAAAGTGATAACGATATACAGATACTAAAATCGGTCACTCGTAGACATTGGGGAGGTGACCCATGTGTGGCGCTATCCCTGTAGAAGTCCACTATAAGATCGCTCCTGGATTATGGAGCCCATATCTTCGACATGGCAGCGAGTATAAATTTAAATATTCTTAATACATGCCAACATAAAGCACTGCGCACATATATCGTGGTTCTGAAATCAACACTATTGGTGGAATCCGGCGAACCTCCCTTACATGTTCGTAGAAAAATGCTTTCTATGCCATATTTAATTTTAAAAATTTCTGTTACGAGGCACCCTTTAATCCCCAAATTGCAACTATTCTATGAGTATTCTTCCATCCGGCGTCAAGGTTTGCGATGATTACCTGCTTTATGTAATGCCTTCGATGCTTTAAAGTCGTTACAAGATACAGTACTGCAAAGTGTAACTTTAATACCCTACACTTTACAGATCCTTCATTATCGCCCTCAGATAATCTGGCCTACCCGTAGTAGCTATTCTGCTGTAATACGTGCACAGGAACCAGATCATTTGCTCGCTAAAATGTTGAAACCTTCCTGTATTCCTTCAAGTATAGATATATACAAAGACGGTGCCAAGAATACCACTGGAGTTGGAGCCGCATTTTGTATACCCTCTATAAATGTCAAGAAGCAATGATTGTTCGATCTTTACCGTGGAATTATTCGCTATCCAACGAGCTTTACTCTTTACTCAGCAGCGTGATTATAAACGATTATATATATAATATATAATATATAATATATAATATATATATTATATATAAGGATGCGCTGAGCGCGTTACAGTCACTGACCTCCTATGGTCTATCTCATAACTGGTATGTAAATAACGTAAAAAGCCTACTTTATATGCTTGATAATTCCAGTATTTACATCACATTAGTATGGTTGCCTGGACATATGGGTATTTTGGGTAATGAACAAGCGGATTTCCTAGCAAAACAACCTTCTCGCCTTCCTGTTCCGCTTTCTAATAATATCGTTCCTTCGTCAGATTATTTAGCTATGAATAAACACTCTTCCCGTAATGAGTGGCATCAGACTGCTCAAGTCAAAGGTACCTTTTATTATCAAGTACAAACAACTATCCCGGTGAAGCCGTGGTATATGAGAGGATCGCATTACAAACATCATTAGGTTACGGTTTCATTTGACGCAGGAGCCAAACTGTTTGTGTGGTTCTAGTGATGGAGATGCGAATCACCTACTTTTCAGTGTCCTATATATGTGGCTCTCGTGGAAAGCTTATTAGAAGTCTAACGCGACGTTAAGCAGGTTTTTCCAACCAGTGTTTCTTGTTTGCTATGTAATCATTCTGCTGATATAATAAAAGTACTAAAGACGTTTTTGGATGAAGCAAATATTGTGTTATAAAATTCTCTGTGGTGTCTATTGGATCGTATTCAAATACTTCTGATTCCATTGGGGTGTTTCATCATATTTTTGGAGTAATCAGTGACAGTGACAAAATGGAATATAGTGGTGTGAGTCCCTTCATGATGACGACTTTTCATAGATTGAAGTGTTCATTTGTATCAGTGTAATTCACCATTTAAGGGTTTCTAGACTGGGTAAAATTACTTCGATAAAAAGTCCAAAAATCATCACCAACAACAACAACCCTCTCAACAGCTCATGGATCTGCGCAAGACACCCCCCCCCCCCCCGCTCAACGATGCAATAAATGGAGTTGCAAAAGGCTGAAAACACTTCTTCGCCTTGAGTGAGGTGACGATGTCATGGCTTCTTATCCACGGCGATATTTTCAGAACAGGACACATCGCCAAGGTGGTGGACCTCTAGGGAGACAGAGAGCGAGAGAGAGCTCATCCCTCACCTACCCATCCCGTATTTTTGGTAAAGGGCTGGGAGGAGAGGACTACCTCTCTACGTTCCACCCTCCACCCCCCAGAATCAACAATGCAAAATATCCTTGGTTTCCCAACCTAATCTCCCTGTGGGTGGGGGCGGTAGAATAACACCCACGGTATCCCCTGCCTGTCGTAAGAGGCGACTAAAAGGGGCCTCAGGGGCTCTGAACTTTCGAGCGTGGGTTGGCAACCACGGGGCCCTCAGCTGAGTCCTGGCAATGCTTCCACTTACTTGTGACAAGCTCCTCACTTCATCTATCCTATCCGACCTCCCTTGGTCAACTCTTGTTCTTTTCCGACCCCGACGCTATTAGGTTTGCGAGGGCTAGGGAGTCTTTCATTGTCACGCCCTTCGTGGCCCTTGCCTTCCTTTGGCCGATATCTTCACTCTTCGAAGTGTCGGATCCCTTCCAATTTTCCTTCTGATTAGTGTTATATAGAGGATGGTTGCCCAGTTGTACTTCCTCTTAAAGCAATAACCACCACCACCACCACCTCCCTTGGTCAACTCTTGTTCATTTCCGACCCCGACGCTATTAGGTTTGCGAGGGCTAGGGAGTCTTTCATTTTCACGCCCTTCGTGGCCCTTGTCTTCTTTTGGCCGATATCTTCATTTTTTGAAGTGTCGGACCCCTTCCCCTTTTTCCCTGTGATTAGTGTTAGATAGAGGATGGTAGCCTAGTTGTACTTCCTCTTAAAATAATAATCACCACCACCATCTTCCCAACCTAACCTACCTCTGAGGTTATCCCTGAACTCTTGCGCTCCTCAGCACGTGGTCATGTTAACAGCTGTCAAACAAGAGCACGCGGCCGTGTATTGTAAACAAAAATACGTGGAATGAGGTTACACCCCTCCAAGATGGCGTATGTGAGGTTAGACTTGTGCACTTATTCAAATTCCGTGTCACACACCTGTCAAACAAAGAGCACGTGGTGATGTTTTGTAAACAAAAGCACGTGGAATGAGGTTAGGATACTTCAACAAGACAACTGTGAGGTTAGGGTCGTCATGTTATTCAAATTCCGTGTCACACACCTGTCAAACAAAGAGCACATGGTGATGTTTTGTAAACAGAAGCACGTGGAATGAGGTTAGGATTCTTCAACAAGACAATTGTGAGGTTAGGGTCATCCTATTATTCAAATTCCGTGTCACACACCTATCAGACAAAGAGCACGTGGTGATGTTTTGTAAACAAAAGCACGTGGAATGAGGTTAGGATACTTCAACAAGACAACTGTGAGGTTACGGTCATCCTGTTCTTCAAATTCCGTGTCACACACCTGTCAAACAAAGAGCACGTGGTGATGTTTTGTAAACAAAAGCACGTGGAATGTGGTTAAGACGCTTCAAGTAGACAATTGCGAGTTTAGGGTCGTCATGTTATTCAAATACCGTGTCACACACCTGTCAATCATAGAGCACATGGTGATGTTTTGTAAACAGAAGCACGTGGAATGAGGTTAGGATTCTTCAACAAGACAATTGTGAGGTTAGGGTCATCCTATTATTCAAATTCCGTGTCACACACCTATCAGACAAAGAGCACGTGGTGATGTTTTGTAAACAAAAGCTCGTGGAATGAGGTTAAGACGCTTCAAGAAGACAACTGTGAGGTTAGCGTTATCCTGTTCTTCAAATTCCGTGTCACACACCTGTCAATTAAAGAGCACGTGGTGATGTTTTGTAAACAAAAGCACGTGGAATGAGGTTAGGATACTTCAACAAGACAATTGTGAGGTTAGGGTCGTCATGTTATTCAAATTCCGTGTCACACACCTGTCAAACAAAGAGCACATGGTGATGTTTTGTAAACAGAAGCACGTGGAATGAGGTTAGGATTCTTCAACAAGACAATTGTGAGGTTAGGGTCATCCTGTTCTTCAAATTCCGTGTCACACACGTGTCAAACAAAGAGCACGTTGTGATGTTTTGTAAACAAAAGCTCGTGGAATGAGGTTAAGACGCTTCAAGAAGACAACTGTGAGGTTAGCGTTATCCTGTTCTTCAAATTCCGTGTCACACACCTGTCAAACAAAGAGCACGTGGTGATGTTTTGTAAACAAAAGCACGTGGAATGAGGTTAAGACGCTTCAAGAAGACAATGAGAGGTTGGGGTCGTCATGTTATTCAAATTCCGTGTCACACACCTGTCAAACAAAGAGCACGTGGTGATGTTTTGTAAACAAAAGCACGTGGAATGAGGTTAAGACGCTTCAAGAAGACAATCAGAGGTTGGGGTCGTCATGTTATTCAAATTCCGTGTCACACACCTGTCAAACAAAGAGCACGTGGTGATGTTTTGTAAACAAAAGCACGTGGAATGAGGTTAAGACGCTTCAAGTAGACAATTGCGAGTTTAGGGTCGTCATGTTATTCAAATACCGTGTCACACACATGTCAATCATAGAGCACATGGTGATGTTTTGTAAACAAAAGCACGTGGATGAAGGTTACGATGCTTCAAGATGACAACTGTGAGGTGAGGGTCGTCTTGTTATTGAAACCCCGCGCCTAACACCTGTCAAAACAAGAGCACGTGGTCCTGTTTGTAAACAAAGGCACGTGGACGTGACTTCATGAACACGAGACCGTGACATCATGGAGTCAATGACCTTGCCAGGGGTCAATGACCTAGTGGGAAAATGCTGATTCAGCTCCCATTGTTTCTGAATCCCTGTTGCTCCACTACTATGAAAATAATTTTCTTGTCTAAGTTTGCTGTATGTCCGTTAATCACGCGATAGTCAGCACTTGTCCTTTACTTTCATACGATACAGCAATGCACTCATTTCTCGGTTCCACAACACACTCAAGCAATTCTTCCCAGATCTCAGAAAATGTTCCGCACTTTGGTCCACGAAACGATCATCAAGTGGATTTTGCCTTCTTTAATTCTATTTTCTGTGGCTGCCAGTAGTGAATTTATGTTGGTTCTACACCAGTCTCTCTTCCATGCATTTGATACTGTAAGCTTAAACTCCACACCATATCTTCTGTTCTTTCGTTCCACTTTTCAACTCGCTCGTCTTGCTATAAGAGGCTAAATGCAGCTGCTGTTTCCTTGTCTCTAATCCCGGCTGAAGGCGAGTCAGTGGAGCAGGTAATTGGAGTGGATGGTCAGTAGTCGTGGACTTGCTATTCGCAGATTTCAGTTGATTGTTTACATTCAAACTGTGATTTTGTGCGGTTTTTGTAGCACTGAGAACGGTTTCACTACGAAGTGGAATCCTTGTTTTTAATAAATACTTCGTGTGTGTCCCTCTCTCTATCAGCCCCAGGGGCTCTGAACTTTGGAGCGTGGGTTGGCGACCACGGGGCCCTCAGCTGAGTCCTGGCATTGCTTCCACTTACTTGTGCCAGGCTCCTCACATTCGTCTATCCTATCCGACCTCTCTTGGTCAACTCTTGTTCTTTTCCGACCCCGACGCTATTAGGTTTGCGAGGGCTAGGGAGTCTTTCATTTTCACGCCCTTCGTGGCCCTTGTCTGCCTTTGGCCGGTACCTTCATTTTTCGAAGTGTCGGACCCCTTCCATTTTTTCTCTCTGATTAGTGTTATATAGAGGATGGTTGCCTAGTTGTACTTCCTCTTAAAACAATAATCACCACCACCACCTCTCTCTATCATACGTCAGTTTCAGTGTTTTCAATATATAATTAAATAATGCAAGTGTATGAAAACAAGTAGTGTTACTGCCTGATCACTGTGTCGTTTCCTTGAATTAAGGATGTCATATTCTAGTCTCAGTATAAGGTAAAGCATCCACATACTTTTCTTCTTGGTAGTAATTATTTCGTACTTACTTTTACAGAGGAAAGGAGACAAAGGCGTAAGGAAGCGGCGTAAGCGGTCACAGTCCAAACGGTACCCCTGCATCGGCGCGCTTAGTGACCGGATCAGGACTTAGGCTCTCTCCATTTGGTCCCAGTCCTGACACCACCACGTCCTCTAGTCAATTTAACAATGGGCTTGCCAGGAGTCTTGCCGGCCACCACCAGTTCTCCGATAAGACCCTTATGAAGCATTAACTTTTTGCTGCAGCTGCCTTCGTCAGTTCTAACGCACAGACTCCGACGCCTGCTTCGTAGTTCGGGTTGCAACAGAGTCAGTTCATTTCTTCATCAACGGTTGTAGCGTCTAACAGAATTCATCTCCCGCCAGCATCCACGCCATCCTCGGATAGCTCGGTTAGTTCCCTAGCCTCCGCCAAGACTGCAAGCGGTCCTTCCTCAGGGCAATCTCCACACGGAGCCACCAATGGCAGCCTTCCTCCTCCTTGAACATCTGTATCAGCAGCGTCCCTGCTTCCTCCAGGTCTGCTTCATAAACAACAACAGGAGCAACGTCAGCTTTCTTCCGTTGCTTCCTCAACGCCGACAAGTAGTGCGACATCTTCGTCTACAGCTCTGAGCTCCACTCTCTCCAACTTGCCACCTGCTCCTGCTCCTGCTCCTGCTCCTGCTCCTGCTCCTGCTCCTGCTCCTTCTCCTGTTCCTGCTCCTGCTCCTCCTCCTCCCCTAACTCTCTATCAAGCACCGCCACTACCTCAAGAATGTCTGCAAATCACCAGCAACATATCAACAGTCTCGGCAAGGATATGTCGAGTGCGGAACGGGCAACACGACCAGCATGTCCAGGCAAATGGCTGCTATTACTGCTGCACTGAATCAGGTTAGCAAGTATTCTGTGATATAATTGTAACTAATTGTACTTGTTAACTTCCTATCATTTTATTATTTTGCCCAAGGTATGGCAGGTGTCTGTATTAACCTTATGAATGGCCTGATGGTATTTGAATGCTTTCCGTATCCTGGCAGGTACTTTACATTTTAACACATTCCTGCCAAACACATGTATGTACGTTTCTGAAGTTTTGGTGCTTTACCTATTCTGTCGAACCTGACATAGCATCTTGCTTTGAATTTTCGGGGTAATATTCAAAGAGGCTTCGTTTAGCAGATATACCGCACCATATTACATGTTTTTAAACCGATCTCGAAGTTATTTTGTCTTTGCTGAGGTATAATATCTTTCCCGCTATCCTGTAGACATCATGGTCAGTCCGGTGTGAGCTGTGGCAGAGAGCGGTTCGCTGTACTCTGCCTTCCTTGCGTGTGAAGTTGTGCGTTAATATTTTCCAGTAAAGTACAGTAAAGTGACAATGGCAACCAATAGCATTAGGAGAAATACAATAAAATGTGCATTTACCGAGAAGACAAATAAACCGGGGCCAACAGAAATTCATGAGTGGATTCAGAAAACCTTAAAACTTACCGTGGATCAACTGGAAGCCATTCAACTCGATAATCTGGAAACCGTTGTTTACATCAAGCTAACCAGTAAACTACTGACGGAGAAGATATTACTCACTACAAACGGAAAATCACAGGTACGAAAATTTAATGGTTCATTTTCTGATGTTGTTATTACATGTGCAGATGTTGATAGTAAGTTGGTCCGAATAATGAACCTACCAATAGAAATGCCGAACGAGAAAATAATGTCATCTTTAAGAAGTATGGGAAAGTCAGGGAAATTAGAAATGAAAGATGGTCTTCAACTTACATCTATAACATTTACAGTGGTATCAGAGCTATGCGAATAGAACTTAAAACTGCCATACCACCCATCGTGGCCATAGAGGGATATAAAGCGCAGGTAATATATGAAGGGCAACCTAAATCTTGGTTTTACTGCAACGCTACGGATCACTTTAGACAAGATTGCCCTATACGGCGAGGTGGGAACGACAACAAAACAGGGCCAAGGTTACTCAGTGATATCGTTGCGGAAAGGGAACATCACACTGATACACCCGCTGTGTTAGAGGTGGATACTATACCCACAAGCATACCTCCCACGGACAAACCTGCCCCAGTACAAACACAGGACGCAGACCAACACGCAGTTGATGAGACACTTACTCACTCCAATGCCTTTTCGCCAACACAAGTCAGCCAGGCAGCCTCACCAGACGACATATCCACACCGCAACAAATACAGCTATCAGCACAAGACGAACAAGAGCAACAACAAACATCCGATAGTAGTCAACACAAGAATGAACAGAACACAACCACGAACAGGAACTTGTAAACACACTTGTCAACACGGAAGCGGAGAATACAATAAATGCTAGGACAATAGATAAACCAGGAGAGAGGGACACAGGTATTCAACCACTGAACAAGAGCGTTATTCTAGACACTACGACTAATAGCATGCAATGGGCTGATGAGATCGAAGCGGAAACCTCGAATCTTATGGAAATAGAAGAGACGAGGTCAGGGAATCAAGACAGCTTGAAGACAAACGAAACATCTACCCAAGAAGTTGCACTTTCGAAACAGATTATTCGTGACCAGGACGTGGATATCGTTATGTTGCAAGAAGTGGCAACCGAAGATCTTGCTCCCATTCCTGGATATGATAAAATTATTTATGTTAACGAGCACAAACGCGGTACAGCCATATACATTAAGGACAGTATACCATACTCGGACACAGCGCTCCTGCCAAATTCTCGAGGTATCAGCATACGTATTCGGGACTTACTATTGTAAACATCTATGCCCCATCCAGCTCACAAGCAAGGACGCAAAGACGGACCACAGACATCCTTCCACTTATTTACAGACATAGAGACAATATGATTCTTGGAGGTGATTTTAACGCAGTATTATCACCCAAAGACCAAACAGGACAGTTCCAGGGATGTCCCGCGCTATCTAATTTAATAAGAGGGCTACGTCTAAAAGATACATGGGAAGTGAAGCAACAGAGGTCAGCTGGATATACGTATTATTACCCAGGTGGCGCTTCTCGTCTAGATAGAATATATGTCAGCGGGGGAATGAAAGAACACGTAAGGGAAACAGATGTCTGCCCAGTGGAATTTTCAAACCATTGTGCGTTTATCTGTAAGATCCGACAACCTGAGTGGGGACCTAGACGTGGACGAGGAATTTGGAGGTTAAATGAATCTATTTTGAAGAACATGGACTTAAAAGAAATATTTTTCGCTGAATGGCAAAAATGGAAAACATACATACTCCGATATAGAGATACTCTTGATTGGTGGATTTCATACACTAAACGTCGCACAATCTGGCTATTGAAGTCATACAGTGCGGAGAGGAGAGGGCACTTAAACCACACGACAGAATTCTACTATAAATGCTTAAGACAGCTATATAAGGAGGATCCTACCAACCCTGACACCTATCGAAGTATAAAGAAAACAAGAGCGCAGCTACTAACGATACAGCGACGAGAAATGGAAGGTATGAAAATTCAAGCGCAAGATCGTCAAGTTCTAGGCAACGAGTCTCCTTCCAGTTACCACCTTATAAGAAATTGCAGGAAATGACGTCAAAAATACATCCATGACATCGAAACAACTGATGGACAAATAACGAATAGCCCCTAAATAATAAAAGAAATGGCGGAAAGCTTTTTTCAGTCCTTGTATAACGAAGAGCCGCCCACCATCATAAATCACCAACGCCCCTTCTTTCATGGTATAAGAGGAAGAATTCAGCATAGGGAACAAGAAAGTTTGACCCAAGACATCACCTTAGCAGAAATCCAGCAGGCAATATTGCAAAGGGCACCGAATAAATCTCCTGGTCCCGATGGTCTAGGAAGAGCGCTTTTTATATGACATACTGGTCCATCATTAGCGACGAACTTGTTGCAGCAATGAATGATGCCTGTAATCCAGAAAGGAACATCGACAAGATGAAAGAAGGCCTTGTGGTCCTTCTTCCCAAGATGACAAATCCAACCAAGTTATCTGATTTTCGGCCCATAACGCTCTTAAATTTTGACTATAAGCTATTAACTAAATGTGTGAAAAAGAGACTAACTGCGTTTATGGAGGACGCCACATCCGAACACCAGTCTGAAGGTGTGTAATAAATTCTCTATGTGTCATTCGGTATATTATAAGCGAGTCATTGGTCAACAATAAAAAGAAACTGCTAATATCACTAGATTTTGACCCCGCATTTGACAGGGTAAACCACAAATATATAATTGAAACACTCCATGCCCTTGGCTTTGACACTCGATTCACGACTCTCGTGGGCAAAATTCTTAATGGAGGCTCTTCAAAGATTAACATAAATGGTTATTTAACAAGGCCAATCCACATCCACAGAGGAGTACGGCAAGGGTGTCCGCTGTCTATGTTGTTCTTCGTTCTATCTCTAGAACCCCTTCTTAGCAATCTAAAGCAAACGTTCAGTCCTAGCAATTTGGATATTGTCGCATTCGCAGATGACGTTACTATAATATTCGATCAAACCATTGATATCCAGCATTTGTTCAAGGTAATCGAGGATTATGGGAGATATTCCGGGGCTCAGCTGAACCCAAGGAAGACAAAGGCCAAGGTAGATAGAGTATATTAGGTAGGCCATTCCCGCTCACAGCGCTCTCATTGGTTGATCGCGCGTGACGTAGCCGGGAGGGCTAGAAGCGCGCGCCTGCAGCATAAACCTCGATAAGGGAAAATAAGTTTAATATCTTATAAATAGTTAAAAGGTTGGCTTATTATAATAAGGTGGCACTTTACATACCCCCCTGTGGGTGGGGGCGGTAGAATAACACCCACGGTATCCCCTGCCTGTCGTAAGAGGCGACTAAAAGGGGCGCCAGGGGCTCAGAACTGTGGAGCGTGGATTGGCGACCACGGGGCCCTTAGCTGAGTCCTGGCATTGCTTCCACTTACTTGTGCCAGGCTCCTCACTTTCAACTATCCTATCCGACCTCCCTTGGTCAACTCTTGTTCATTTCCGACCCCGACGCTATTAGGTTTGCGAGGGCTAGGGAGTCTTTCATTTTCACGCCCTTCGTGGCCCTTGTCTTCCTTTGGCCGATATCTTAATTTTTCGAAGTGTCGGACCCCTTCCATTTTTCCCTCTGATTAGTGTTATATAGAGGATGGTTGCCTAGTTGTACTTCCTCTTAAAACAATAATCACCACCACCACCGCACTTTACATACCACCTGCAATCAGTGATATAATACTGTTGATAGGAAATAGAAGAAACTCTGAGTAATCTATATAAATAGAATCGTAACGACCGTGTGTCTGTACATTGATTATTTTGGCGAAATTTCTGTACAGTTATCCGTTTCAGGTGTAATAATGACCATCTGCATCATTTTTAGCTTTGGTGTCTGTTTGTCTGTTTGTTTGTTTGTCTGTTTATCTGTTTGTCTGTCCTTCTATAACTTGAAAACTACTGGGTATATTTCCACCAAACTTCATATTTAGAATCCACCTGTCCTTGGGTAGGTTTTAGGGCAAATATCGTTTCTAAATCCCTGAACTGAGTGGGGATTTTTACGAAACCGAAACCGTGATTTTGCACTCCCTCAAAGTATACACAACCGAACTTAATGGAAATCTACCTGCCTTAATGAAAATTAATGTCTAAACCTTTTTTTTCTCATGTGCATCATTTCGATAAAAGGATTTAATAAGGGAGATATCATTAACGGACCGTTTTTCGGTACAAATCCCAGCGGACTTAGCGGGTGTGTATAAAGCGTATTTCTTACAACTTGAAAACTAATGAAGATATTTGAACCAAACTTTATATATAGCATCCATCTGTCCAAGGGTAGGTTTCCTTGGTGTCTGTAAGTTAGTTAGTTTGTTTTTTCTTTGTTTGTTTGTCTGTTGGTCTGTTTGTCTTTCTATAACTTGAAAACTACTGGATATATTTCTACTAAACTTCATATTTAGAATCCACTGTCCTTGGGTAGGTTTTAGGGCAAATATTTTTTTAAATCCCTGAACTAATTGGGGGTTTATACGAAACCGAAACCGTGATTTTGCACTCCCTCAAAATATACACAACCAAACTTAATGGAAATCTACCTGCCTTAATGGAAATTAATTTCTAAACCTTTTTTTCTCATGTGCATCATTTCGATACCAGGATTAATAACGGAGATATTAGTCCCACCGGACTTACGCAAGAGCGGGTGCGCGTAAAGCGTATTTCTTACAACTTGAAAACTACTGAGATATTTGAACCAAACTTTATATTTAGCATCCACCCCTCCAAGGGAACGTTTTAAGGTTTATACCATCTCAAATTCCCGGAATGGACTGGGATTTTATAGGGGACCGAAATTGTGATTTTTTACTCTCCCACAATATATAAAGTACAAGACCAACTTGACTGGAAGTCGATCAAACTGTTTGGAAATGCAATTCTAATTTCTTTTCCTCATGTGTATTGTTCAACGGGAGGATTAATAAGGGAAAGGTCGGCTTTCAGGCTAAGTCTAGCAGACATAGCCCAAAAGGTGTTATACGTGGAGCAAATTCCTTATCTATCTAGATAAATCATATCGTAACAACCGTGTGCCTGTACATTGACTATTTTGGCGAAATTTTCGTACGGCTTTCCGTTTAAGGGGTAATAATGACCACCTGCATATTTTTTAGCTATAGTTTCCTGGAAGTCCTAAATTTCCCCCCCCCCCTTCGCCCAAAATCAAGATTGCCTCACAATCTGCCACACGAGCTGAATAATTGAAATTAAGCAAATTTATACGTTTTAGCCGGTAACCTACGGAAAACTTCCAAGATCTTTAAATATTTCACGTTTTATGCCGAATAATATCGAAATATAGGCAATTTAATGACGGTGCAGACTTTCGTTTCAAGGTATTTCGCGGCTAAACGTTAAGTCCTATCACAAAACGGGTGGCACGATCTCCGTTCAATTTCGAGTGATCTACAACTTTGGTCCTGTGATATTTTGTCGTCTCCCTCTCTCTCTCCCTTATAGGGTAGATTTGGCTGTAAATATCAATGGTTCGTAAATTTTGTGCTTTTCACGCGTGTATTACTTAATTTGACAGACTTATAGGAAAGGTAGACTCATCGAATTTGGCACGCACATTGACACGACCAATGGCTATATGCGAACCCAATTTTATGATTCTAGCTTCCACATAAGTATGTGAAAAATAATGTAAAATGATGAAAATGTACCCAAATTTCACCCCATTCAAATATCGTAACTCAATCGAACCCATAAATATGTGAGATACGAGAAAATGTTTTAATACCAAACATGTAGAGCGATAAAAGGGACGTCTGAGGGTGCAAACCGTTTGTTGGTATGATGTACCGTTTAGGAGCAGTAAATCTCGAAATGAAGGTTTGCACTTTCAAACGTGCCCATGCTAATCTGTCATGTATATAAATATAATCGCAACGACCGTCTGTCTATACATTGGCTATTTTGGCGGAATTTCCGTACAGTTATCCGTTTCAGTTGTAATAATGACCATCTGCATATTTCTTAACTTTGTTGTCTGTTTGTCGGTTTGATTGTATGAGTTTTTATAACTTGAAAACTACTGAATATATTTCTACCAAACTTGATATATAGAATCCACCTGTCTTTGTGTAGGTTTTTGGGCCAATATTATTTCTGAATACCTAAATTTACTGGGGGTTTATCCGAAACCGGAACCATGATTTTGCACTTCCTCAAAATATGCACATCCGAAATTAATCGAAATCTACAATCCTTAATGGAAATCCATTTCTAAAACTTTTGTTCTCATGTGAATTTTTCGACAGGAGGATTAATAAGTGATATATCATGAACGGTTGGTTTTGCAGATTAAGTCCAGCGGACATAGCCAAAATGTGTTGTACGTGGAGCAGATTCCTGCATTTTTTAAGTTTAATTTCCTGAAAGTCATAATTTTTACCCCCTCGCCCAAAATCCAGATTTCTAGCATAATCTGCCAGACAAGCAAGAACATTGAAATTTGGCAAAATTATACGTTTCAGCATGTAACGAACGAAAAACTTCACAGATCTTTAATTATTTCATTTTTATCCCCTAAGAATATCGAAAAATTGAAGCAATTTTAATTTTGGTGCAGACCTTCGTTTCGAGGTATTTCGTGGGATAAACGGGAAGTCCTATCACATAACGGATGGCATAATCTTCGTTGAATTAGGAGTGATCTTCAACCTTGGTCTTATGACTTTTTGTCGCATCTGTATCGCTTATACGTTAGATTCGTCTCTATTTCTCGATTTTAAGAAAATTAGGTCTCTTTACCTATATAATTCATACTTTCAGTCACTTACAGGAAAGATAGTATGATCAAACTCTACATGAACATTCGCCCACCCAGTACCCATATGTGAGCCAAATGCTATGTCACATAATTATCCGAAAAGTAATGCAATCTTACACAAATGTCAACCTATTCAACGTTTCTGACTCAATCTGACCCATGAATAGACGAGATGCGAGAAAATATCATAGGACCAGCCATTTAGATCGCTAAATACTGCGCCTTACGGTACAATCCTTTGTCAATATGAAGTACCGTTTAGCAGCAGTTAATCTGTAAATGAAGGTCTGCAATATTGTGAACATGCATATACTTTCGTATGTCCATCTATATATATTCATTGATGTCGATTTGTAGCGATCGAGAAAGGGTATGTCTGCTATTGTAATCAGTACTCCCTACACCGACTTTGACTGCTTTCAGTAGAAATGGGGTCCTTCTCCAACTCCTGTGTAACTGGCCTACCATTTTAATGCATAATTCACTTCTCGATTTGTCTTGCAGAAGGCAAGGGATCATGCAGTTTTGTTCGAAAGTCCCCTACCCTATTGTGTTTGGCTCTAGGCCAGGATGCCCGCCATTATAAACAAATGTTCAATCTAAAATTTGACTAGCATTAGGCATAGTGGCCTGCTATTTTCATGGAAACTCACTAATTCTGTGTGACTGGCAGTAAACTGGCTGGCAGCAGTAAAAAGGGCCTGTCATTATAATGATAACTGCACAACTCAATTTTGACTGGTGGTAGGGAAGTTGCCTGCTATTATAACAAAATCTCCTCAACTGTAATCTGTCTGAAAGTAGGAAATGGGTCAGCCATTGTAACTAAAACTCCCCAAATCGATTGTGACCACGCAGTAGGCAATGGGGCCTGCAATTATAAT
The DNA here is from genome assembly GCF_040414725.1 of Anabrus simplex. Taxonomy (NCBI): domain Eukaryota; kingdom Metazoa; phylum Arthropoda; class Insecta; order Orthoptera; family Tettigoniidae; genus Anabrus; species Anabrus simplex. The sequence continues at coordinate 82,639,192 of NC_090276.1, read as the reverse complement.
GTAAACTTGCCAACTCGATTGTGAATGGCAGTAGGTAAGTGAGCGTGCCGTTATCATCACAACTCCGCAACCCTCACTTTACATTGGAAACAACGTATGGGGACCTCCCCATGCTATTTCTCGGATAAGGCTAAGAGACATGCAATTTTAAAACAATCTCATTTACTGCACGCACAGTATTTACGTCGATATCCGTATACAATGTAGAATACCGTAGCGAAGCACGGGTACATTTGCTAGTTACATCTTAAAAGCCTTTTGCAAGAACAATACATACATATAAACACTGGAATAGCTATTGGTTTAATTGTACTTAAAACTCACGTTTTGATGACTTAGGAAGTTATTGAAGAAGCTGAAGCTGCCCATAGTCGACTCTTTTTCGCTGAATACTTCTTCATAACATCTATATGATGTTTTATGTTGAGGTGACGTACTCTAATGAAAGTCCTAGTTCTGACGTACAGCATTATAATATTCTCGTCAAAGTTCTGGAAATTTTGATTTTATTATAGAAGCCAAAGTCTGCATTACTCTTTCACATTTAGAAATATAAAGCTCGTGATAATTATCAAATTACCTCAAACTGCATAACTTTTTGATACAATTCTTTGGGTTGAAATGATTGATAACCAGTAGTGAGGCACTTCCTGTGGCAAGGCGAACATTTCACCTTTATCACCCAAGCTGTCATCAACAGAGCGACACTTGAATGCCAAGTAGCCTGCAAGGTATTTAATTGCAACCTGGTTTACGCCTTCAGTTTCGAAGTCCTGGCTCAAGTCTTCTGTCCTTAACAACTCCAACGTTTCTTCCTGTTCATCTACGGGTACAGGAGTCGTCGAACACTCCCGCCACTAAAAGCCATACGCCATTTCATTTTTCAAAAACATCTTGACATAGTTCATTGCTTACGAAGCTCAAGAAATCTTCAGCATTATCAGAACCAGAATGAAAAATACCCGTATCACTCGGCGATGAATTATTTTCAGCTTCCACTGACACATTACAGGAGAGAGGGATTTCAATAGAAGTCTAAATCTGTTACGAACTTCCAAAGGGGAAGGATTGCTAATGAAAAAACTCCTAGGCCATGGACACGTGAAAAAAAATTCTCCAAGCAGTCTTGGTTTAATCTGGCAGTTAAAATATGTTCCATGTTCCATGTCTTCAAAAAGTCCTACAAGAGAGTTTATATATATTATGAACCCCTTCTGAAACGCAAGTGAAGTTTTCCGTTTACCAAATCTTCACTTGTGTTATCACCTCCAGAAAGCGCTTCAGAATATTTTCCTGTCTCCTTGAGTTTAAGCCGTATCCAATCCTAAGGGGAGTCTTTTCATCTTTAGGCGCCCTGGAGTTCAACACGTCGAAGGTGTCATTCTAGCTCGATGAAGTTGCTTTCAGCGTCTTTGTTTAAAGTACTGTATACCGCACTACCAGTGCTGTGCGTCTGGAAAATAACTGCGCAGCCACTCTCACATTCTGACGGGATCTGTCTGTTACACTCAGCAGAGCGTCATTAATGTGATGTGTAGTTGATAGGTCTCCTGTTTGGGTTTGTAACAGGTGTTCTATTGTCTTCTTCTGAAATTCTGAACCATCGGCTAATGTCAAACCTTCATCTAAGTAGTTGTTTCGCAATAATTTCAAGAGGTGGGGGTACGTCACAGAACACCCACACCTTCCTTTTCTCATCCACTGGAATGGCAAAAAAACTCTTGTCCTTGTGTACGTTTAGTTCCTTCCACACTTTGCTACTTTTGTCCCCATGTCACAAGTTACTGCGACAATATGAATGTCACAAGCCTCAAGTTTAATTATGTTTCTTAAATACTCTGACGTCGTCTCGTCGAAATCATAAAAAATGTGTTGCTTCCATGCAGCAAAGAGCCCTCGAACAATCGCTACCTGGACGTTGCTATGAGGCCCTAGTATGCGGTCATCAAATGAATCGTACGAAATACGTCCGTCTATATTCATTTCATCAACTGTCAAAACCGCGACCTTTTCAGACTCCTTGTAATTTACTGCGCTCCTCACGTTTTGAAAATCTGTGGTACAAGACACCAGTTGTTTCCGATCCCCCAATTAGTACATTGTGCCATAGCACAATTAACTTTATATTTAGAAATCTTAGTTATCTTTAACACAACAGTCAACACAATACGGAAGATGTTACAAGACTGCGTAGCGCGAAATATACCTATACTGAAAGCGAGTTCCTTATCGTTCACCGCAACAGCTGCCGACAGGAGACCTCCACGTGACGTCAACATGAGGCGATGTTACGCTGGAAGCAAAGCGCGGGAGTCGGGAATGAGCCCCCCTGGACAAAGGCGATGTGGATTGGGAAACTGGGCCGAGTCCAATCGGCACTTCCAGAGTGTGTAACATTAATACAAGAAATTAAAATTCTGGGAATAACCTGCTTTAACAGTGTGCACAAGATGATCAAAAAGAACTGGGCCGATGCTTTGCATTCAGTCAGGGACATATTGCAACAGGTTTGGTATCGATCTTTCCGCTTGCAACAAAGAATAATGTATGTGAATATGTACAGCTTAAGCAAAATATGGTATCTGAGCCAAATTCTTCCCATGCCACGGATGATTGGTAAACGTCTAATTTCGATTGTTGGTTGGTTCATTTGGCAAGGATCACTAATACGACTTGCCAGAAGTACACTCACCTTACCTAAATCCCAGGGTGGGCTGGGACTAATTGACGTCGAAGAGAAAGCACAAACCTTGTTTCTAACAAGGCACTTAAAGTTATTTCACAGAGCAGGGAATCATAAATCGAAGAACTTCCTCATGAGATGGTGCAGTCTTCCACAATGCATTAACCCACCAGCGTATTATGACATCCATCAGCATGCACCTCACGCAAGATATCTGAGAGTCGAGCTGAGTTATATGCCAAACGACGTCGTCACATCTTCAGATGTCTCAACGAAAAAAGTTTATCGCTGTATACTATCTCAACAGTATTTAGCCCCACACATAACGAAAGCAGCTATGGTAATCAACTGGAATAGAGTATGGAGAAATATCTCCCATCGCATCCTTCCAGGCGTAGTAAAAGAAAGCTGGTATAAAGTAATCCATGACATCATACCGACAAACAGCAGACTTCATCACATTCATATGCTGGAGACGGACTTGTGCAACTTCTGTCAACATACAGATACAATCCAACGCCGACTTACAACTTGTACGCAGATTCGACTGACATGGGATAAATTTAAACAGACGCTGAAGTGTATCATCGGACGTCCGAACACGTACATCGCACCTGAATGGGTGATCCGCCCTGTATTTAGCTTCCAACCACCGCAACTGAACAGTGCTGTCGTGTTACTGTTAGGTTGTTACGTCGACTGTGTGCTGAAATCTTCTGAGCCTTACAGTGCCCTCGACAGAATGTCCGAGATAATGTGCATTCAATGACCGCAAAGGAATCGATGGTTGGGAGAATATGTAGAGCAGCTAAGTAGTGTTCTGTAAGTGTGAAGTGCTGGAAGTGCCAAGAGTAAATTAAACTAAATTTAGAAACAAACTAAGATAGACTGTATAAAAATGTGATATACGTTTGTGTGATTCATTCGTTCGTTATTTATTAATTCTTGTCAAGTACAGATGTGCATTATTGTGATATTCTGAGACTTCAAATAATCAACGAACATTAGGCAATACGAAGTTGTAACGACGTTTCCTGTTGTGTTCTTCTATATCTAATTGTGTGTTCATTTGTTAAACAGTTGAAATCATTTTATGTATTACCTATTACATGTAAATAAATCAGATGAAAAAATGGTGCCTCGAAGTACATTTTCATCTCTTGCTGAAGAAATAGAACATTTCTTCATAAGTAGTGATTTTGAAGAGGATGATGGATAATATATTGTGGGTGATATTTCATACCAAGATGCAGTCTGACAATGTGGTAGGTATGAATCTGATCAGGAATTGTCACGTTCTGCTGATAAGAGGATGAAGAAATTGCACTGTATAAAGCAGGCCTCTCCATTTTCCTGGTTGTTCATGATTTTGATGACGATAGTTCTAGAATCACCAACTTTGTATTATATTCCCGTAATAGTAATGGTAATGATTGAGATGTAAAAGTTAATCCTCCTTTTAAAAAGCCTGGTATAGAGGGTTTGCCTGGTCATTAAAGCATGGCAGTGTGTCCAACACTTGTCATGTTTGTATACGGGGGCAGGTAAAAAGCGATATTAACCTTATCAGCTAGTTTTAACAATCGGATGATCTCTCTGATATCAGCCTCATCATAGGAGTTGTAATCAATAACCTCTCATTCATCTCTGCAATCGGCTTGATGTTAGGTGCTCGAGGATCCATACCTAATTTTTTTGTCGACTTTTGCAATACCTTTGGGATGAATAGAGATGGCATCTATAGCATCTCCATTACTACTCTCAGGAAGTCCATCGTGATCTTCAAGAACCTCAGATAAATATTTGGCGTGTCCCACTCTTTTGTCTACACTTAAACTCATACTATCTGTTGTATCTATCTGTATCCATTGTTGTTGTTAAGGTGCTCCTTGTCCTTGGGCAACCCGCAGCTGTTGCAAGAAGATGGTCTACAATGAAATAAATTTTTAAAAATAGTTTTGACGTGGGTGAAACCCAGTGCTGGCACATAGCCTACACCTGTTAAATAACACCAAACTCAGGACATATGGAAATTTAAAACCCCTGTTGAATTCTGTGTTAAAAGTTTCTCTTAACTTGGACATGTACCTCAATTGTGTTCAGTACAGCAATTTAAGTACTTTTACTAACAATACCTGCCACCGAATGAGACTCTCGCCTAGAATTTATAACGACGAATTGCAGAGAAATGAAGGGTTTACTGATAATTTTATTAAATTTCAGAGAATGTGTCACAAATTTAAAGGTAATAGAAGATTGCCATACCGATTATGGTACCAGGTGTCCACAATGAAAGTTATGGTATTACTAGTTCCATGTTTTGCCACCAGGCGCAAACATGGCGCTGTAAGCGGTCAGAATGTGCGATATTCCGTAACTCCGACATCAAAGCTTTCTTCCGGTAGAATTGGGTTGTCAGTTCCTTGGTTGTTGCCTGGTGGCGCATGTTGATTCCTTTTGTGAAGTGAATCGTTGTTGTAACGTAAGAAACGTGTGAAACGCAATGCCTGTTGGGAAGGGAGAAAGTGCACTGCTAGTGAACTTGTTTTTATCAGAAGGGCAGCAATAGCAACCTCGATTCATATAGGAACTTCACACTACATATCCGGTGTCTTATGATATATGGAGTAGACCGTACAGCTAGTGTCTCAACGCCAAATGTTGGGCGGCGGGAAATAACCCGACCAACCTGAACCTTTAGGGAGGGATATGGCCCTCAGTGGAGGATGCCACTGGAATCCATAATGACGGAGGGCAGCAGCTTCGCCATTAGCGCACGTTGGCCTCATTCAGGAAAGAGTGTGGTCAGTGGTTATCAAGTGTACTATGCTGGTAATGACGATCCTCGCCATTTTAATGGCGTGGGTTTCATTGTACAACGAGATATCAGTAAGTCTGTGAAAATGTTTATACCAGTGTCTCTAGGGTATGTTTACTACAGCTTAATGCACGACCAATTTTAGTGAATATCATCCAAGTATATGCTCCAACATGTGATGCGTCCGACGTTGATGTCGAAGATTTTTACACGAAAATCGAAGCAGCCCTGTCATACACCAAACCATCTAAGATAAACATTGTGATGGGCGATTTCAATGCTAAAGTCGGCCATGGTCGACGGGCTGATGTAGTCAGTGACTACGGATTAGGAACAAGCAATACTCGAGGTGATCGACTGGTCCAGATGTTCCAGGAGGAGGGCCTTTCTATAGCAAACACATATTTCCAGCTACCTCCACGTCGCCTCTATACGTGGACCTCTAATGCTGATAGCAGTATTAGGAACCAGATTGACTACATCACAATTAACAAGCGGTTCAGAAATTCCATCAAATGTGTGAAAACATACCCTGGTGCTGATATCAACTCAGACCATAGCCTACTGTTTGCTTCCATGAATCTCAGGCTGAAGAAATGTCATTTAAACGGGAGTTTTAGTCGGATTGAGATTCAGAAGCTTCAAGATCAAGCACTGAAGGATGAAGTTCAGTCAGCTCTACGTGTATAACTTGCGGAAGTTCAGAACAGCGTTAATATAAATGATGTTGAAGGCACTTGGAATCACATCAAACGTGCAATTAACGACGTAAGTCAAGTAAAATTAATGAATACTGGAAGAAGGAAAAACAAGCCGTGGATGACAGAAGAAATCCTGAAGCTGATGGACCAGAGAAGGTCTTTTAAAAACAAAGATCCTGTAAAGTACAAAAGTTTGCAAAATTTAATGCGACAAAGAATAAGGAATGCAAAAGAACAACAACTCTCTGAGGAATGCAACGAAATAGAATTAATGAATTCCAAACATGATTTTTTCAACATGTACAAGAAAGTGAAACAAGTAACTGGTGCATATAACAGGAAGGGTAGTGGAGTCCTCCTTAATAAGAATGGTGACATCTTAGCGAGCACAGAAGAGAAACTGAAGGAATGGATGGAATATGTACAAAATCTCTTCTTGGATCGCAGAAATGTGGATCATGGTGCTTGGGCAGACGATGGTGTGGATATCACACGTGCAGAAGTAGAATATGCCATAAGAACAGCGAGGAATGGGAAGGCTCCAGGCCCTGATGAGATGTATGCTGAGATTACTGAAACTCCTTGAGAAAGAAAAATCCCTTTCATTATTAGTTGACCTATTCAACAGTATTCACCGCAGTGGAACCATTCCTCGAGACTGGCTCAAATCGACTTTCGTAATATTGCCTAAGAGAGCCAATGCAAAATTCTGCAATGAATATAGAACAATTAGTTTGATGAAATTTCTGAAAGTATTCCTAAAAGTCTTGCATGCGAGAATTTATCATAAATGTGAGGAGAATATCGGAACCCCGCAGTTTGGCTTCAGGCATGGTTTTGGTACTAGAGAGGCATTATTCAGTCTGCAGGTATTAGTCCAACGGTGCCGAGATGTCAATGTCGATGTTTCTGCTTGTTTCATCGACTACGAAAAAACTTTCGATACAGTCCGCCATGATGAACTTATGAACATTCTTTGGGAATTAGGACTTGATGGACGGGACATTCGTATTATTGGTAATCTCTACTGGAACCAGTGTGCTGGCATAAGAGTTGATGGTCGTGTCTCGGAAGAAGTCTCAATTATGAAAGGAGTTCGCCAAGGCTGCATTCTTTCCCCCATGCTTTTCAACATCTATTCAGAAAAGATTTTTCGAGATGCTCTTTACGGAAAGACTCAAGGAATTGTGGTTAATGGTTTCATCATAAATAACATGAGGTACGCCGATGACACTGTGCTACTTGCAACCAATCTCCAGGATCTTAATGCTGTCACTGAAGCCAGCAGCGCAATGTAAAGAAGACCAAGTGGATGGTTATAAGTAGGAAAGAAGACGGCATTCGAGGTAATCTCACAACAGCGAAGGAACAGATCGCCGAGTGGCAACATTTAAATACCTGGGATGTCACATCAATGATGACTGGGACCTTACTCACGAGACCGATGCAGAATTGAGCAGGCCAGAACTTCTTTTCAGAGACGTAGGAAACTTTTGACAAGCCGTGACCTTTCCATTTCACTACTGACACGACTACTCCGGTGCTACGTTTTCAGCATTCTGGGGTACGGCGTTGAGACATGGACACTAACTGAGACCATGTGCAAGAGATTGCAAGCATTTGAAATGTGGACGTACCGAAGGATGCTGAAGATACCTTGGACAGCTAAAATGACCAATATAGACGTTTTGCACCGTATGAACAAAGAACCAGAAATTCTCACTACCATCAAGAGAAGGAAACTAGAATACTTTGGTCATATGATGCGGAACTCTAAATACCACCTTCTGCAAGTAATACTCCAAGGGAAAATTAATGGAAAACGTGGTCCGGGGAGAAGTAGGACATCATGGCTCGGCAACTTGAGCCAGTGGTTTGGGGTGACAAAGCTTACTCTGTTCAGAACAGCTATGGACAAACAACAGATCATGCTACTGATCGCCAACGTTCTGCGAGGACATGGCACATGAAGAAGAGGAGAAGAAGAGAACACACAACCTAAATACTTGAAATTATCGACATGTTCTAGCTTTGTATCACTAATCTGACATTCAGTTCTGTTGAATTTCTTACCTACTGACATCAATTTAGTATTCGAAAGGCAAATTTTCATACCATACTCATTGCACCTATTTTCAAGTCTCAAGATATTAGACTGCAGGCTTTCGGCACAATCAGGGAATCACTTTCTCTTTCCTAGGTCTAGAGATGCTTAGTTCACTATAGATCAGATATGATCTGTATCATCGAAAAATACCTGGAAAACTCGTACATTCCTGACAGATTTCCTGAATTCGAAGTCGGTTATGATATAGTCTATTATGGATCTGGTGCCCCTAGCCTGCCATGTGTAGCGATGTATAGCTTTGTGCTTGAAGAATGTATTCGTAACTGCTAAACCCATACAAGCACAGAAGTCCAGCTACCGCTTCCCATTCCTATTAGCTTCCGTATCTTCCCCACACTTACTAATCACCCTTTCATATCCTTGAGTTCTATTTCCAACTCTCGCATTGAAATCGCTCATTAGCACTATTCTATCCTTGCTGTTGACCCTGACCACGATGTCACTCAATGCTTCATAAAACTTGTCAACTTCATCCTCACCTGCACCCTCACATGGTGAATACACTGAGACAATTCTCGTCCTAATTCCTCCAACTGATAAATCTACCCACATCATTCGCTTATTTACGTGCCTAACAGAAATTATTTTGCATGCAATGGTATTCCTGATAAACAGCCCTACATCATACTCAGCCCTTCCCTTTCTAACACCCGTCAAGTACACTTTATTATCTCCTATATCTTCCTCGTTATCGCCCCTTACCCGAATATTACTTACTCCTAGCACATCCAGATGCATACTCTTTGCTGACTCAGCCAGTTCTACTTTGTTTCTTCCAAAAGCCCCATTAATGTTGATAGCTCCCCATCGGATTCCATTTCGTGCGCCAAGTAGTTTCCAAGGAGTCCCTCGCCTGTCAAATGGGAGTGGGACTCCGTTACTCCCATAGGTCCGTGGCTTGCTTAAAATGGTCTCAGCTCGGTAAATTAATGAAGCAGGATGCTACCCTACTTGCACATAATCCAAGTGAGGATCTCGAAATGTTCGAAATGTATTTTCTAACTTTGTTTCTAAAAGGAACCTAAAAGGTTGAGGAATTTAACAACTATAACCATTGTTGCGATCGAGGAAACTGAATCAAACAGCTCTCAGAGCTTCATCATTCACCACGGACAGTGAAGGCCAATGAGCTTTGCCATGTCAGCATAAACGCTCTCAAGAACCAGGGAGAATGAACTTCCACTTGCACAGACCCTTGTGACCATCGCTGCCCTTGATATCTCAGGCGAGCCAACAAAATAGATACAAAATAACACACGAGTTATAGCTCATGCTACAAATTGGCCAAAGCAAATTTAAATGCTGAGGAATAAAGAAAGTAGGCAGATTTATCGTATGATCAATGTATGTACATATTTATATAGTTTCAGGATAAGTGTGCTTAGTCACAAGTCCGTACAATACTACAACTCTAGGTCTAGTATTTTGACCCAATCAACTGCTTCATTCGATGTGTCCTTTAGCGTTCATTTGAAAGCGCGAATTGGGCAGTCAGCAACAATGTGGTGGATTGACTGAGAAAAGGCACCACAGTCACAATCTGCAGAGCTAGTCCAACCCCATTTGCACAGTAGATAACCATACCTGCCTTGTCCAGTTTTTATCCGACTGATGATTTTCCACTGTCGCCTTGGAAGATCAAATCCGTGTACGCATTTAGAAGGATTCTCAACTAGATGTTTGTTGATTACTGAAGTCGGATCCCACTGGGCTTTCCATAAACTGTTTACATAAAAAGAGGTTCTTTCAAGATCTGTTGCTGTATGCCAAGGTGGTTTCCTTGATTTCAGTCGTTGATGTTCAGTGTTTGTAATATCTTGATGGGGTTCTGCTGAATGTTTTTCCGAAAATTTAGGAAAGCTTCTGATCGTCTTAGGGCTGGAGGTGGAATATTGCTGAAAACAGGAAGCCATAGCGACACGTCCGTAGGTTTAACCACTGTACTGCCCTACACGTATCCCCCGGGTGGTGCTGTCGGAAACGAGCTCTCGGCCAAAGAGAGATGTGTGATCCTTTTCAGGACCCTCAAGTCCGTAGAATACACAAGATGCCGAGCACACTCTATCGATCCTTTACGGTACCTGTTCGTGAGGTTCACTCCGGACTAACCTAGTGAACGAGACATGCTACTCGTCCCTGCTGGGCGCGAATCCATCTGAAGAATATCAGTTAGACCACGAAGATCTCTTTCTTCTTACTGATGAGAGAATGTCTCAGATATTCATATATCGTAGAATCAACAAAATGTCAAAAGGGTGCGACAGAAAAATACTTACCGAAAATTAAAATTGATGTGTGCGAGCCTGGAATCAGCTTAAATATCATATTAAAATAATAATAATTACTGTATGAATGAAATGAATATGGAATTTGTCCCCAATTTATAAACAAGATGTTAGATTACAATGACTGTTAGTGTCCCACAACAATGTAGAATAACGATCATCGTCACTGGCTTTCAAGTACAATCATTATTCAAAAATAAATCCCAATAAAATTGGAATTTTAAGTGAACCATACTCCAATAAGTCTACCAACAATAGTTCATGTTGTTCTATTTAATTACATATATAGGGCTATTATTTAATTTCATTGATAGAAGAGTCTGTAGGTTGCTTGTGATAGTGTATAAGTGAACATTATTCACGACTGTTCTCACTCCGTTTTAAAGAAACAGTCATAAAAATGAAATTATTATCTGTTAACTGAATGAACATAACCTCAACACTGTAATGCCAAAACTAAAACAATATCAACTTTGTCATGATACAGCTCACCACAGTTGTGATGATAAAACACACAGGGAATTCGCCAATATAATGTATCTTCCCCTTCTACCACTCTCACCCTCAATAGATGTAATGTACTTGATCCTCTCCATAAATGCGAGTTAGTTGATCCACGCATGTTTTTATATTAATGACCTTACCATAGCTTCAGATCCTAGATAAATGTTATAAATTCATCATGAAGTCTCAGTAATCCAGGATAATGATTGCAATTAGTTCTCCTATCATCCCACAATATCCTGCAATGACTACCTCTAACTCACTTGTGATACGAATCGAAGTTTCATATAAACATTTCCTCTTCATCATCTCATTGTATATGTGGCATAGTCATCTAAATTCCTTGTTCATTGCATCGATGACTTTCCTATTAACCTCTACATTTTATACGTTTATTATGAAGAATCTATATTCTCGTCTGCTACTGCTTATTCTCTGGAATATTCATATTTCAGAATACCATACCTTGTTACAACTACTATTAAAATATTTTCATTCCTCCCGGGCATCTAGGACGGTGACACTGTCTCTCAGGCTGGGAGATTTGTTACGGTGAAGGAGATGGGCGGAGAAGGTGAGGGTTTTGGCAGCCGTGGCCTATAGAAGGAAGTGTCCCGGGATTAGCGTTAGTGCTGGAGAATGAAAAACCACGGAAAACCATGGGACCAGCCGTGAGGTCCACCCCTTTTCCGTCTCACGAATACAGATGCGTAGAGCCCCTTTAGAGCCGATACCTTGCTTTCCTTATGTAGTATGTTTACTTGCTAGCTTTGCGTATCACATATTACTATTACGGTGAAGAATTGCGTCTATTGAAATTTAAACTTGAATATCAACCGGTTATGATCTCTCTCATTAACATTCTACTCATTAATTAGATGATCCCTATTTCTTCATCTACACACTTAGTGTGGCAGTATGAAGACATCAGTGGTCTTATTTCATTGTGCCAGGGTTAACAATTAATTTTTGTTGTATAAGATTTTATTCTGTTTGGACCTTTGGACTTGGAAGAATTGTTATGATCATAAACCTGAATCTATCAGATTATTTTAAATTCTGTTTTAGAAACTCTTATTAATGGGTTGTATAAAAATTATCATTTAACCTGTGAATTTCAATACTTCCATTTTTGATTCAATTATTATGTGTCTCCATGTACTACTACACGCGCAGTTCTGAAAACGCATTTCCTATTGCATAAACGAAGACATTTCTCCAACATTTATTATCATTGTGTCAGCAAGAAAGAACAGCCTTTTGATTGGAGAAACTAAGAGTAAATGTAATTGGTGAATGTGGAAGTCGAAGGTGAATTCCCCCATTCTGATTGGTTCTCTTTGCTAGTTGCACCTTGATCTTACCACGCTCCTTCAGTGGGAGCGTCTTTGATCATCTGACCTTTAGTCTACGCTGTGCTTCGAATCAGTTCGGTTGTACAGTGTGCAAGTTATTTACTTGGTGGTCGTGAGGAGTTTTTTCGTGCTTCGTGTCTTGTGAAGTTAGCGTGTGATGGCTGCCACCAGTGATGGGAGGTCCCTTCTGGATATCTCACAATTACCAGTTGAAAAGGAGATTGAGGTGGAAATGGACGATATTTCTCTAATAATCAAAGTTCTCAAGATCCAATACCTAACAAACAAACCACTCAGAATACTCAAAAGACAACATCTCCGGTTAGTTCGGAAGAATAATCTCGAGAACATTCTGGACCTTATATTGTTCTAGTAGAATCTGTAACGGACAAAAATGTTGGGGAGCTGTATCCTATGACCTTAGGTCGTTTATTTTATGATCGAAATTTACCAGTAAAATCCATCATACGTAAAGGCAGAAATCGTCTCCAGGTTCAATTCGAGCATGCTGCCCGAGTCACCCGTTATTAGAATCTATTTGTGCCCGGGCATATATACCAAGCACAAGCATATTCCGTGTTGGTATCATAAGAGGAGTTGATAAAATTTTGACTGAGGAATCTATCCTCCAATCTCAAATCTGACTACATTGTTAAATCTGCCCAGAGATTAAAACGTAAAGCTGTCGTTAATGAGGCTATCGAATACCTTCCTACTGGATCAGTAAAAGTAGTTTTTCGATCCCAGCAGTTGCCACGATATGTATCTCTATACAGTGTCTTTCTGGAGGTGGAACAGTTTATCTTTAATCCCATAATTCGTAAAAAATGCCAGCGATACGGCCATACAGTCCGACAGTGTCGTTCGCAAACGTTCCGATGCGGCAAATGCACCTTGTCGCATGCTACGGGTAAGTGTACGGAGCAGTATACCAAATGTGCTCATTATAATGGGGACCATCCCACAGGACACCAACAGCTTATTAAGAAAATAATGAGCACCGAGCATGTATCTTTTCTTGAGGCCAAGTTCAAGATTTCACCACCTAGCTACTGCCCTGCGCAACACCCCCAACAATCCCCCCCCCCTTGCTGCTGAACATTCCCCTCCTCCTATTGCAAATCCGCAACCCGCTCAGGGGTATGATCGAGCTGCATACATGGCTATCCTTCGGAATACCCCTAATTCACTTACTGTGCCTATGAACATTAATGCTCCCCCACCCCTTTCACAGCCGCAATTTGCGACTCCTTTAACAAATGTCATTTCCCCCCTTCCATCTTCTGATCAGCCACAACGTCCCGTTTATCGCCAGAAAGCTGACCTACAACAGGACATCCATAAAATTCTTATCCTACTTCTGCAAGCGGTAGGCGGTCACCCTTCTCTACAGCATGTTATTTATCAGTTACGTGACCGACTAAGTGATATTTTTTCTTTATATGATCAATATCGTCCAATGGAATGCTAGGAGTGTCCATCATAAGAAGAGTGACATTCAGTTAATTATTAATGAAACTCATGCACATGTTATTGCGTTACAGGAAACATGGTTTTCCGAACAAACAAATTTTCTAACTCCAGGATACGATCTAGTACGGCATTATGGCCCGGGGTATGGAGGGGCGGCCTTTCTTATTCATTCTACGATCTCATATCAATCATTACCTATACAGTATTACATTCCACATACTTTTATTGCCGCCATTTCTTATCGGCAACTACATCTTATTAACCTTTATTGCCCCCCGATATTTATATTTCGGGTTCGACTTGGTCACGCTTTTTCCAACAATAATTTCATCATTTATCACATATTATCATCTTCAGGGACTTTAATCTGCACCATACAGCATGGGGTGGCACTAGTGATACCCCACGAGGCTCATATCTCCTCACAGCTTCACAACAACATGACCTAACCCTTCTCAATGATGGCTCCTCCACTCGCCTCACTGTACCTGGATCGACACCTAGTGCGGTTGATTTAACATTCCGTCGCTCAATCTTGACCGCTATAATTACGTGACCAAGACTCTCAGATACCTACACCAGTGACCATTATCCTATATGGATTACGTATGGGGTTGGTAGACCCCTACAAGCCCAGCCCACTTCCTTGTCATCCAGCAATGTATGCTCCATACGATCTTTGATGAACAGACATATATATCTTATCTGCAATATCATCTACGTCATAGCTCCGAGCGCATCAACACGTACTCTTCCCTTGTGTCACTTCTCAGTCAGTATCTTGATATCTATCATCCTCCCAAACCATTAGCCTCTTTTACCCCTCGCCCGTTCCAATATATCCATTGGTGGGATAAGGAATGTCACCAACTAATATTAACCCGCAAGGCTTTATTCCGCACGTATCGTCGTTCTCTAACACGAGATAATTATTTACATTTGAAGATTCATATTGCCAAAACGAAACTTATCTTTAATCAGAAAAGGCGTGCTGCGTGGAAGTCGTTCGTCTCCTCTCTCAATTTACATATGTCAGCTCTGCATTTATGGAACGCTATTCGCATGCTGTCGTGTGCCTCTAAACACAAAGTACAACGAATCATCCCACGTGATATCATCAATAAGTTTCTGCATTCTCTGACCCCTGACTATGTGGTACCTTATTTTGAACTTCCCTCATATAATGTTCACTCACTCTTCTACAACCCATTCAATTAAGCGAATTATCAGCTGTCCTTCATTCCGCCTCTAAATCCACCCCAGATCCGGACTATATTTCATATAATATGCTCCGGCTCTTACCCTTGAGAGCACAAAATGCACTTCTAAATTCTTATAATAATATTTTACTGAATACACATATTCCACCGCATTGGACTGAATTTTTTCTGATACCGATCCTCAAACCACAAAAATCCCCAACAGATCCAAATAATTATCGTGGTAATGTACTTGGATCCTGTATTCGTAAGACATTCTTAAAAGTATTATTACAATGGCTGTTATGGACTATTGAGTATTATCAGTTAATTCCGAAGTATCAATATGCCTTCCTTAAAGGAAAAAGCACCCAAGATCCTATTAATATTTTTAATATTGACCCGCTCCTATCCAAACATCGAAAGCAAAGAACTCTTTCTATATTTTTGGATATCAAAAGTGCATATGACTCGGTTTTACCCCACCGTCTTTGGGAAAAATTAGCTGCGAAAGACATATCTCCCCCCCCCTTTATTGTTATCCTGCAAAAATTATATACATATCACTCATTAAATATTAAATCTTCGTATCATCATGTACCTAGCCGCTTTGCTTGTAATGGTTTGCCTCAGGGTGATATATTAAGCGGAATTTTATTTGCTCTCTATATCAGTGATTTGGAACATCTCATTTCACAATATGCCCGAGTACTTATTTATGCAGATGATATAGTTCTTTACACATCGCAAGACTACATTGATATTGCACGACAGCTGATGAGCCAGGTCATGAGTCAAGTGCATACATGGTTTCAAGATAATGGCCTTCAACTATCAATCGAAAAATGTGCGGCAATCATATTTACTCATAAACGTTCTTATGATCGCTCTCCCT
The DNA here is from genome assembly GCF_040414725.1 of Anabrus simplex. NCBI lineage: Eukaryota > Metazoa > Arthropoda > Insecta > Orthoptera > Tettigoniidae > Anabrus > Anabrus simplex. Next base: position 82,623,151 of record NC_090276.1, on the reverse strand, counting down.
TTACTTTTGAGGGATATAGTATCCCTCTTACTACTCATCACAAATACCTCGGCATAATCTTTGATCAAAAACTCACCTGGCAACGACATATTACATCGATACGTCAAAAAGTTGATGGATTTATCAAAATTCTTAAAACTGTAGTTCGTCGTAACTGGGGCGCCGACCCCAATACTGCTCTTTCCTTATACAAAGCATCTATACGCTCCATTTTTGATTATTCAGCTCATATAATAGACATCGCTTCAGTTACCTCGCTTATTCCACTCAATACCCTTCAATTTCAAGCTTTACGTCTTTGTATTGGAGCACTTAAGACTACTCGAATCAACGCATTATTAGTGGAAACGAGTGAAGTCCCACTTGTGATAAGGCGTTTACTACTCGCACAGAAATATCTGCTTAAAAGGCTTGCATTTTCATCTTCCCCTTTAATTCCAAAGTTACAGCTATTACAAGAATACTATCAACAATGTCCGCCTAGATCGGAACGCGTTCCAGCTATATATACTGCATTTATCATTATAAACATATCCTGCACTTCGATTCTCAGGACTCCTTCCATGCCCATGTATTCAACTCCATTTGCAAGCTTATACTACACACCCACAATTATTTTCTCTCATAAATCTTTATTAACAGGATCGTCAGCTATCGCTGATTGCTCCTTCCCCATGTCAAAAAATGCACATATCTCCCTCTGTTATCGGTGTAGACTTTTACACAGATGGGGCAAAACACCCTCAACTAGTCGGTGCTGCGTTTGTTTTTAGAGACTCCACCACAATTGAACGTTTTTATCTTCCGACTACTTTCTCTATCTTTTCTGCAGAGCTATTTGCCATCCAACAGGCATTAATTTACATACAACAACATTCCTTGCCGAAAGCTACCATTTATACCGATGCTAAAAGTGTATTACTGGCATTATCATCAGTTACTCCCTCCTTAAATTTATATATATACTGTCAAATCCCTACTTTATCATCTTGAACAAAATGGCATATATATTACACTGTATGGATACCGGGACATTCCAATATTCTTGGTAATGATCTAGCTGACACTGCTGCTAAAGAAGCTAGTCGTCTCCCAACGCCCCCTCTCACAGTAGCTATACCACCTCTTGACTTCTATCCCAGTCTTAAGGACACTGCCTACAACTCCTGGCAAGATGACTGAACAATCCGCGCGTTATAGAAGCACGTATTATTATCAACTCCAACCACAAATTGCCACAAAACCCTGGTTTGCCAGGGGTGCATACACACGTCGACATATCACTAACATAATTAGATTACGTTTCAATCATTCCCGTACGCCGCAATACAAGTTTCGTTTTCATTTAGTTAATCAGCCTAACTGTGTATGTGGTGAATTAGAAGGGGATAGTAACCATGTCCTGTCTATTCTGCACCCCGGCGTAAGCTACTCACTAGCCTTTCCCTTTCCTACAAGTCTTACTTGTCTATTAATTGATCTCTCACCTGATATCATTGCAGTTCTTAATCAATTTATTGACGATGCTCATGGTCATTTAATTACATATTTCACTAGTATATACATTTATTCACTCATTTTCATTTGATTCCGTTATACTTCACTTTAGTTGCTACTGTTTTTCTTTTTTCGCTACCATCCACAGCTACAGTCTTTTGTTACTCACGTTTCCCGTGCTTCAAACATTATCATACGTAATTCCGGTACATTCGTCATTCACCAACTAAATCAGAACATTGCGCATTACTCTTTTTAGGTTAGTACTCTCATCTCTGCACTAAATTCTCTGGTATATACCTCAACTCCCCCATATTCCTTCAATTAATACTCCTATTAGCTTTAAATTTTTCCTTCCTCCCTACTACACTTTTCCTAAGTGATTATTTATCCCAATTGTAAGTCGCCAAGACGGCCCACTTCGGCGTGAAGAATAGAACCTTTGTGTCCCTGTGCTTTTTTCTGTGTCACACTCCCTTCTTTTCCCCCTCCTCACCTGCTTCAAAATATTACGTTCCATACGAGTATTTACATGACATTTCCGCAGTTCGATCATATTTACAGGTGCTCAATATATTTCGATCTCTCCCCAAGTTTATCTCTATCCTTAGACGTTCTGTTCTGGTTTCCATCTTTGAATCCAGTGCAAGTTTTCATTGTATGTGAACAGTGATCCCTTAGACCGCTTTCAAAGACATTAGTTTTCCAACCCTCTATAACATGTGCAAAATGCACTGATCCTATATTTTTAGGCTCTACCTGGCGTGTGATCTCCTTTTAATACGCATAGTGGCTGGACGACACCAAAAAAGTCCACAATTATCAAGAAGAAAGAAGAAGATCATCTGACCATCTTAGTGAGCGGATGTGCTCGTCTTGGGAAACCCGGTCTCAGGATAAGCACTGTTTCTACGTTTATTTCAGTTTTTATCTTCATTCAGACGGGATAATTTATCTTTTCTCTCACGCAGGAGTTTACTCGCGAGTTTCACGTTCATCGCTAATTTGTCGACATGACTTAGCTTCTCAGAAACGATCATATACTACTTGTTTGGAGGAAATTAACTTTGTATGTTGTAATTATCGCTCGGTTTTGCCTCCTGGTATTTCTGTGTCACCTTGCATAAGTACGAAACATCTGTGCACATTACCTCAAGAGTTTTAGATAATGATGGTACCTCTGTGTTTGGTTTTATTTCCATCTTCTTAGATTGGGACTAGCCCTCTTTGTAGTCGGCATGTATCGTCAGATTATTGTTTCTATAGCTGCAAATTTGGCGATAAATTTTCTTTCAGTGAAGTGGGGATGTATGCAGGGAAGCTTAATATGACAACTCTTCAATTTCCCTTTCAAAAGTTCTTTCAATTTTGAGATTTGATTTGTTTCCCTTTTAGAAATAAATGTTGTAATCCAAGGGCAATTACACTCTCCGTTTTCTTTCAGAACAAAAGGCTACTTTCCGTTACGTCTCAGGTTTCCATGCCACTTTCAACATCATTTCTGTAGTTGTCTTGTTTCCTAACCTGTTTCTTTACATTTTGTGCTGCGATACTTTATTGGATCTAAGTTCTGAATAAGCGTTAAATTTAAATTATTTGATGATGATGATGATGTTGATGATGATGATGATGCTTGTTGTTTAAAGGGGCCGAACATCGAAGGTCATCGGCCCCTAATTTAAATTATTATTATTATTATTATTATTATTATTATTATTATTATTATTATTATTATTATTATTATTATTATTATTATTATTATTATTATTATTATTATTATTATTTGTGTAATCAGCTAAATACGGTCGCATATAGAATTGAGTACATACAAAAGCAATTGTTATGAAGGTAAACATCTCTGCTTTTCTTCATTAAACTAAACAATAAATCTAATTACATCAAAAAGTGCATAATAATCTCATATTTAAATGACGTGAGTTTTTACTTACGACCTCCAGAAATGTATTAACTATCTGAATATTCTATTAATCAATTATCTGAAGACTCTACAAAACTGCAAAATTCTGTGTGTCTGCTTTGGAATTTCTAAATCTCCTTTATTGTACATTTAATTATTCGCAAAACATGAATAACTTCACATTATTCCAAATGTAAATACCAAAAATAAACTGAACTAAGCTAATATTTGTGGCAAAGTGCGCCAGAATGACAAGTAATTGAGAGACAGAGACATAACCATCGAACATGAAAGGGATGAATTATATTTTTTCACCCATCTGGTGTTGAAAGATGAAAATGCGACTCTGAATTCTCCTTCCTTCTGTTCATGCTGTATCCATCGTTCAGCTGGGATCCAGTTACATCACCAAAAAATCATTTAAACCTCAGTTGGAGGTGGTTAGTGATGAGCCACATATCTTACACCTTAGTTTCCATAACACAGTTCCACAATTTGGTAAATCAACAGTATGTACACTATATATTAGCGAAATCCTCAATAACGATCTGCAAGACCTCATCATTCAAGCTAAGAGTAATGAAGAAATAGGCAAAATGCCATACTAACACATATTACATTAATGCAAAATATTCCACCAATGATGTGGGGTCTGCAGAAGAATTTAAGGGTATCTCGAAAACCAGTATTACTGGAAAGATTGGTGAAGTTTTCATTATACCTGCTACAAACCCATAATCTCTTCATCAAAGTTAAGAGAATAACACGTGAATTTAAACTGGGAACTTGGGTTGTAAAAAGTGACAATGGAGTTCTTCTGAGTGAAAAAGAACAATTCACTGAAGGAATATTGCCGTCGGGTGTAATCCGATGAAAGCCAGGATGAGCCTCCAGTTCTGGAAAGTGAAGTAGAACATGTAGCGACAGTGATGTATTGCCTCACTCCACTCAACTGGGTTACTTGCATATTCCATATTCCCTTACACTGGACAGCAGTAACTATAGCATGCACCAACACCTGAGGCCATTTCTCCAGAACTGCCAGGCTTTGTTCAAGGTCGAGGCACTTAACATTTGACAACTGATTTCAACATACCAATGTTCATTCGCTTTTTAAATTTCAAGAAAGCATTTGACTTTTTCATTGGTGTTAACATTCCTCCTCATAAGAAAATAACACCATTCAAGTCAAACTGGACCATGTGAAGGGCGTGGTGGATTGTCAGTTGGAGGAAGGATGTTTTGCTGATGACGGAAAGCAGTGGAGGTAAACTTGTTGGTCAGGAAGTGATGGCTGTTGATAGTTGATGGCCCCTTGCTGAGCAACACTGGCAGCTGTGAGAAAGACATCAGAAGAAGCGTCGCTATGGATGTAGCATGACCGAGCCACGAGTCTTAGCATTTTCAGTCTTTTTCTATGGCTGTAAATTATGGACAGGGGAAGCCAAGAGCAAAAACCACACCGACGCATTTGGAATGTGGGGCCGGCAGAGAATGATAACGAATATCTTGGATGGAGAAAAGATCCAACTCCTCCATAATCAAAGAGCATGGTATCCCAAATCGACTTTCCACTCTTGTTAGACGGAGAACCTCTGATTTCAATCCTGAGAGCTGGTTCGAGGCCCATTCAGTCTGCGTGAGATAACGACGCCGGTATACAAAACCATTACTCAGGGCCGAGAGCATTCGTGTCACTGACAACGCATTGCCACACACTGTGGTATCCCCTGCCAGGCGTAAGAGGTGACTGAAACGAGCTCCGGGAGCTCTTGACTCGGAAGCATGGGTTGGTGACCGCGGGGTCCTCAGCTGAGTCCCGGAATTGCTTCAACTTACTTCTACCAGGCTCCTCAATTTCATCTACCCTTTCCAACCTCCCTTGATCAACACGTGTTCTTTTCTGACCCCAGCGGTATTAGGTGTGCGAGGCCTAGGAAAGCTCGTTTTTTTGGTCGATACATGACTTGCAGTTCTCGAAAGTAAGAGATCCGTGGAACGTCATTCCTATATATTTTGGAGTGTCCCGGTGTACCAGTTCGACCCCTGACCATACTAACTTGCGAGTGGCTTCCCTGTTTATCAAATGAGGTTTCTTTGAGGTGTTTGGTTGAAGCTAGTTTATACTGAAGTATCTGGAGAGATTTTCAAGGGCATTCGTAAGGGTTTCCTGCTCTGGGAGGTTAGAGGAAGGTCCTGCTATTAGGAGTTGTGGGCTGGCGTTCGTGTATGTATTGAGAAGGACAGGAGCCAGTACACTTTTCTGGGGAAGGCCCTTCTTCTGTAGGCTCCATCAAGAATGCTGCTGTTGGAATTTGACAAAAACACCACTATTTTGTAAAAGAGTGGCGATGAGCCTGGTTTGTCTAAAATTCTTGGTCAGGTTATAGACCATGATGAATAGAAGGTGGTGGTTAACAGAGATGGAGAACACTAGAGTTTCTGGTTATGTGATGGCCGGATCCTCTTTGGTGCTAGTTTAATTTTGCACTAAAACGTCAAGGGGAGGATGGGAAAGGGAACGGGCTGGTCAAAGACTTAATTATGGTACAGCTCTAGCATTTCAGGCCTTCCAACTGCCTCTACATGTAACTAGCTCTGTTACCTCTTATCATTAAATCAATAGAGACCGAGTTTAACTATCGTCGTTTACGTCTCACAGCCCTGTTTGCCTCACAGGATCCCTCTATCTCCTCATTCTGTCTGCACTCCTGCCATTGTTCCCGTTTTTATGCTGATTCCTCTATTCACGGAGCTCTGCAGGTAATGGAGTTCAACCCTCTGGTACTAGTGGTACCTACAGGGGACCTACAGTGATACGTGATTTCCACCCCCACCCCTCACTAGATTGTGTCACATGAGACAACAGAGCTGTTCAAACAAACTGTCTGAGTGTGCATCTATTGCATTCTTCTTCACACACAGATAGATTCTGCATACATTCATATGTTTGAATATGTGAATACTTGTTCTTTATTCTACTATACTGTATATTTCATCAGTCCCAAAAACAGAAATATCCTATCAAAATCTAGTAAAACAGAGAAAAGAAACTACCCAAGTCATAAGAAGAATAAAAAGACAACATCATAAGGACACACTGCAGTTAATTGAAGAACAATTCAATAAAACTCAATCAAGGGACTACTAGAAAACCTTCAGAAAGCAGCTGCAAAAATATGAACCCCCGACCCTACTGATGAAGGATGAACATGGTAAGCTGGCTCATAACAATAAAGACAATGCAGGAATTCTGGCTAAACATTTCAACAAGCTTTTAAATTGTGAGGAACCTACAGAACTCCTTCATTTGGACACCAACACCCCGATAAAAACACCACCAGAGAACATCAGTCCCCCCACAATAAAGGAAGTCTACCAAGCTCTGAATGAATTAAAAAAACTACAAAGACCTTTGCGGAAATCTGGAAATATGCAGGAACATCAGCAAAAGTTGCCCTCCATCAACAACTTGTCTCTATCTGGATTAAAGAAGAACTACCAGAACACTGGACAACAGCCCTCATTCATCCTCTGCACAAAAAAGGGGACAAAACCGACCCTAATAACTACAGGGGAATCTCGCTCCTAGACACAACATACAAAATATTTTAAATAATCATCCTTAATAGGATAAGTTTACAACTTGAGAAAGAACTAGGAGAATATCAAGGAGGTTTCAGACCCTGGAGGAGCTGTCGTGATCAGATCATGAGCCTTAAGTTGATAATGGACTATAACAGGAGAAGAAATAGAGATATGCTGATAACATTTGTAGATTTCAAGAAAGCTTATGATTGCATCCATAGAGAATCTCTGTTCAAAATGTTAAGACACCTTGGACTACACCCCAAATTAAGAAACATGATAAAATTGATTCTCACTAACACCAAATCAAAAGTGAAGTTTCGGGGGTGAAACATCAGTACTTTGAAATTAAAACTGGACTACGGCAGGGAGATGGGCTCTCACCACTATTATTTAATTGTGCTCTAGAAATGGTAATAAGGGAATGGTTTAGAAAATGTCCCCACAAAATAAAGATTGGCCGAAAAATCAAAACAAACTGCCTGGGTTTCGCTGACGATTTAGCATTACTAGCAGTGGATATAAAAGAAGCAAAAACCCAGATATCAGAACTTCAAAACATTGCAAATAAAATTGGCCTCAAAATATAATTTGAAAAAAACAGAAATTATACCCCAAAAACCAACACAGCTAAAAGAAATTACCATAAATGGTAATGAAATCAAAATAGTAACTCAATTTAAATATCTTGGAGAAATAATAACACATAACCTAAATGAAAAAATCTCAATCCAGACAAGAACAAATAGATTAGCTAAAGAACAAAAATTAACATGGGATATCTACAAAAAGAAATGTCTGTCAATAAATGCAAAAATAAAACACTACAACACAGTTATAAAACCGGAAGCTACATATGCAGCAGAAACACTTTTTCACCTTAACAAACAATCAAAGACTGACAGATTTCAGAAAATTGAAAGGAGGATTGGAAGAACCTGCATCAACAAAAAATACCAGAAAGATGGACAGAGGTGGTTAATACCTAACAAAGTCGTGTACAAAGAGCTAGAACCCATTACAGATACTATGCGTAAGAGGAGACTGGGATTCTTTGGACATATCATGAGGATGCAGGATTCGAGACTTCTGAAACAACTAGTACAACACAATCTCGTCTCAAAAAATACCACAACAGGATGTAAATGGATCAGAGAAGTAAGAGAGGATCTGAAGGAAATAGGCCTTACAACAGAAGACACCACAAATAAGATAAAATTGAATACAAAACTCAAAAATACAAACCACCACTTTACCCTTACACAAAACAAACCAACAACACGCATATTTTCAACTGAGGAAAGGGCACGAAGATCAGAGCGTCTGAAGAAGTACTGGGAGGACCGCAAAGCCCGAACAATCCCTTCAAAGAGACCTGAACGACGGACTGACTAAAGTGATCCTATGTGGTCATAAAAGAAGAAGAATAAGATGAATGTATCATCAACCATTTTTCTTTCACAGACAGTCGAACTACCCCACCTGCTGTGCAATATCTGTACCTTGACATACAAGCGGCAGATGTTTTGTATGTTGTGTGTGGATGGTATTTTAGTTTACAAGCTCTTTTCTTACCGTCCAACGTTCCTTTGTATTTTATTAATGATGTCCTCGAAAACAGCTTTGAATGATCCTGGGTTCGGGGACTGAAGGTAGAAGTTACAGTGGCGATGCACCAAGTTGAAAGCGTTCATGAGAAATGTCCGGCAGGCATGCAGAATGAGGGGAGGAATAATCAGATGCTCAGAGACCAAACTGTGTACACGTCCGCTGGCATTTTACAGTAATTATGCCCACTAAAGCAGTGATATTTATCTCCCACTATAGTAATGAATACATGATAATTAGTTACATTAATGAAGAGACACTTCTCCCACTTATTTGAAATTATGTTTATGATTACCATCTTCTCGAGAACTACTTGTTGATTTTCAAAATAATTCCACCTTGAATTATTTAGAGTGTCGATGACACCAACACGTCGAGTAAAATATAATAGTCAGTATCGTTGTCACAGCAGATATTGACTTCTCAGTCTTTGTTTAAAGAATGGTTTTGTGGATGCACAGACACAAGCAAGGCCCGTAATTAAATAAGAATACTGTCTCATCTACCATGTGCGATCATTTCTGATGCGATTCAGTCAGCCTGTGTGTGAATTTTGACACTTCAATTTACTTTAGGTGTCGGCGGTGTCATCTTCCAATGTGTACAGTATGAGGTTGATTGTTGACACAGTTTCTTGTTGGTCTTGCTTGCAGGCGCTCGTAATCCATCAGCGAGAATAACAACAAATCGCGGCCGCCGTTCCTGCCTGCCACTCAAGATCCACGTGGCGCTCTTTGAGGCGCAGCTGGGCCACAACATGGACCACCTGATGTTGGTGAGTTTTAACACTCTTTTCTGTGTATTTCTAATATTAACGGTATTTTGCCTTCGAAATTGGCTAGCGCTTGTATACTTTCATGTTTTATGTCAGTGATTTTGCTTGGATTTTGAAAACACTGAAGAAGCTTGTGGTTCAACCCCTCCTAATCTTGCTCGTGTTAACACTTGTATAGCCCTTCTTGCTCCGTAACGGTAACACACAATTTATATAATCATCGATACCATAATCTGAGATTGCAGAAGATGTGGAGAAATTGCTGAATGGTATGGACATGGGTAAGGAATAAAAGATAGAAAATTAATAAGTCCAGAACAAAACTAAAGCAGTCCAGTCAAATGACGTCAGGTGACGCAGGAAACATTACATTAGAAAATGCAATTCTTAAAGGAAGTAGAGAGATATCGTTACTTGGATAGTAAAATAACTGACGATGGAGGACGCAAACTACAGACTAGCACAAATCTGTTCACTTCGAACAATGATATAGGAATTACTTTCGTCTGGAGCGTGGATGTATGGTGATCATGGCGACAAGTTGGCAAGTTGCTTCAATGGACCTACTCGTCTTCAGCTCCAGCACAATCATATGTGTTCGATTGTGATGTGACTTTGTGCCTGACAGTGTTTAAAAACTTGCTCATTTAACCGTTCTCCGCTATTAGTAAACATTGTGTCACGCTGCCGCTCAGAGAATTGCGCACTGTTTCCTTTTGACTGACTTTCATTTTACTTCTTCTGAGTTTTACATTGTCTACCCCCGTTCATGTATATCGCCTCTTCTACTGATCCGGAGTGTACTTAATCTTTTCCTTTTCCTATGCACTGTTTTTCATGTTTTAATCGGCCGACGATGACCTGGACGAGGGTCGAAACCGGTACCGTTTCTACTTATTATTAAATGAGAATGTAATTTAATACATTTCTTATTGTTTTGTATTGAATAGCTTGAATCTATTTTTCAGTTATGTCAATTTTAACAGTAACACTTTGTCGGAGGTCTGTAATGTGAGCACTACCACGTGTTTGTGGCCTTACTGTAGGGAATGCAGTCATGTGCAGCTGGTGACGAGCTCTACAGACTGGAAAGAGAGAGCCGCTTTGTTCACCTGTCAGTGGCAGTCATGTGCAGCTGGTGACGAGCTCTACAGACTGGAAAGAGAGAGCCGCTTTGTTCACCTGTCAGTGGCAGTCATGTGCAGCTGGTGACGAGCTATAGGGACTGGAAAGAGAGAGCCGCTTTGTTCACCTGTCAGTGGCAGTCATGTGCAGCTGGTGACGAGCTCTACAGACTGGAAAGAGAGAGCCGCTTTGTTCACCTGTCAGTGGCAGTCATGTGCAGCTGGTGACGAGCTATAGGGACTGGAAAGAGAGAGCCGCTTTGTTCACCTGTCAGTGGCAGTCATGTGCAGCTGGTGACGAGCTATAGAGACTGGAAAGAGAGAGCCGCTTTGTTCACCTGTCAGTGGCAGTCATGTGCAGCTGGTGACGAGCTATAGAGACTGGAAAGAGAGAGCCGCTTTGTTCACCTGTCAGTGGCAGTCATGTGCAGCTGGTGACGAGCTCTACAGACTGGAAAGAGAGAGCCGCTTTGTTCACCTGTCAGTGGCAGTCATGTGCAGCTGGTGACGAGCTATAGGGACTGGAAAGAGAGAGCCGCTTTGTTCACCTGTCAGTGGCAGTCATGTGCAGCTGGTGACGAGCTATAGAGACTGGAAAGAGAGAGCCGCTTTGTTCACCTGTCAGTGGCAGTCATGTGCAGCTGGTGACGAGCTATAGAGACTGGAAAGAGAGAGCCGCTTTGTTCACCTGTCAGTGGCAGTCATGTGCAGCTGGTGACGAGCTCTACAGACTGGAAAGAGAGAGCCGCTTTGTTCACCTGTCAGTGGCAGTCATGTGCAGCTGGTGACGAGCTCTACAGACTGGAAAGAGAGAGCCGCTTTGTTCACCTGTCAGTGGCAGTCATGTGCAGCTGGTGACGAGCTATAGGGACTGGAAAGAGAGAGCCGCTTTGTTCACCTGTCAGTGGCAGTCATGTGCAGCTGGTGACGAGCTCTACAGACTGGAAAGAGAGAGCCGCTTTGTTCACCTGTCAGTGGCAGACATGTGCAGCTGGTGACGAGCTATAGGGACTGGAAAGAGAGAGCCGCTTTGTTCACCTGTCAGTGGCAGTCATGTGCAGCTGGTGACGAGCTATAGAGACTGGAAAGAGAGAGCCGCTTTGTTCACCTGTCAGTGGCAGTCATGTGCAGCTGGTGACGAGCTATAGAGACTGGAAAGAGAGAGCCGCTTTGTTCACCTGTCAGTGGCAGTCATGTGCAGCTGGTGACGAGCTCTACAGACTGGAAAGAGAGAGCCGCTTTGTTCACCTGTCAGTGGCAGTCATGTGCAGCTGGTGACGAGCTCTACAGACTGGAAAGAGAGAGCCGCTTTGTTCACCTGTCAGTGGCAGTCATGTGCAGCTGGTGACGAGCTATAGAGACTGGAAAGAGAGAGCCGCTTTGTTCACCTGTCAGTGGCAGTCATGTGCAGCTGGTGACGAGCTATAGAGACTGGAAAGAGAGAGCCGCTTTGTTCACCTGTCAGTGGCAGTCATGTGCAGCTGGTGACGAGCTCTACAGACTGGAAAGAGAGAGCCGCTTTGTTCACCTGTCAGTGGCAGTCATGTGCAGTTGGTGACGAGCTATAGGGACTGGAAAGAGAGAGCCGCTTTGTTCACCTGTCAGTGGCAGTCATGTGCAGCTGGTGACGAGCTCTACAGACTGGAAAGAGAGAGCCGCTTTGTTCACCTGTCAGTGGCAGTCATGTGAAAGTGGTGACGAGCTCTAGAGACTGGAAAGAGAGAGCCGCTTTGTTCACCTGTCAGTGGCAGTCATGTGCAGCTGGTGACGAGCTATAGAGACTGGAAAGAGAGAGCCGCTTTGTTCACCTGTCAGTGGCAGTCATGTGCAGCTGGTGACGAGCTCTACAGACTGGAAAGAGAGAGCCGCTTTGTTCACCTGTCAGTGGCAGTCATGTGCAGCTGGTGACGAGCTCTACAGACTGGAAAGAGAGAGCCGCTTAGTTCACCTGTCAGTGGCAGTCATGTGCAGCTGGTGACGAGCTCTACAGACTGGAAAGAGAGAGCCGCTTTGTTCACCTGTCAGTGGCAGTCATGTGCAGCTGGTGACGAGCTATAGAGACTGGAAAGAGAGAGCCGCTTTGTTCACCTGTCAGTGGCAGTCATGTGCAGCTGGTGACGAGCTCTACAGACTGGAAAGAGAGAGCCGCTTTGTTCACCTGTCAGTGGCAGTCATGTGCAGCTGGTGACGAGCTCTACAGACTGGAAAGAGAGAGCCGCTTTGTTCACCTGTCAGTGGCAGTCATATGCAGCTGGTGACGAGCTCTACAGACTGGAAAGAGAGAGCCGCTTTGTTCACCTGTCAGTGGCAGTCATGTGCAGCTGGTGACGAGCTCTACAGACTGGAAAGAGAGAGCCGCTTTGTTCACCTGTCAGTGGCAGTCATGTGCAGCTGGTGACGAGCTCTACAGACTGGAAAGAGAGAGCCGCTTTGTTCACCTGTCAGTGGCAGTCATGTGCAGCTGGTGACGAGCTATAGAGACTGGAAAGAGAGAGCCGCTTTGTTCACCTGTCAGTGGCAGTCATGTGCAGCTGGTGACGAGCTCTACAGACTGGAAAGAGAGAGCCGCTTTGTTCACCTGTCAGTGGCAGTCATGTGAAAGTGGTGACGAGCTCTAGAGACTGGAAAGAGAGAGCCACTTTGTTCACCTGTCAGTGGCAGTCATGTGCAGCTGGTGACGAGCTATAGAGACTGGAAATAGAGAGCCGCTTTGTTCACCTGTCAGTGGCAGTCATGTGCAGTTGGTGACGAGCTCTAGAGACTGGAAAGAGAGAGCCGCTTTGTTTGCCTGTCAGTGGCAGTCATGTGCAGCTGGTGACGAGCTATACAGACTGGAAATAGAGAGCCGCTTTGTTCACCTGTCAGTGGCATTCATATGCAGTTGGTGACGAGCTATACAGACTGGAAAGAGAGAGCCACTTTCATGTGAATGTGGTGAAGAGCTCTACAGACTCTTACTTATTATGCTAAGCAGAATGGATCGGACAACGCTGACCTTCTCTTCGCAAAAGAAAAAGTTTCAAACCTCTTTTCAGCTGTGAGGGTAGATGGAGAAAAGTGGAACTGGAAACGTATTCATATATTGTCTGTTTATAACTTACCTTGTTTATAAAAATAAAATGAATTAGTCACTACTAACGACAGGCAGGGTATACCGTGAAAAATATCTCCGACCTGGCTGCGAATCGAACATTGTCATTAAAAATGATTGAATAAAACGGAAATCCTAAATTTAGTAATTACAATTGATGCGCCAACTGATAGTATGTTGTTGGCACGCAATCTAGATTGTGTCAAATAAGTGTACATAGACAATACCGTACGTTTGTTATTTTTAATATTATTATTTTCGCCACTGCAAATAAAAATAAAATGCCCTTACTCTTTTAGTCACTACTTATAACAGGCAGGGCATACCGTGAAAAAATCTCCCACCTGGCTGTGAATCGAACATAGTCACAAAAATTATTCTGTTACGCTGAATGGCTCGGACGGCGCATCCTCTTTTCAGCTGTGTGTGGGTAGAGGGAGGTAAGAGGGACCAGAAAATATTCATATATTGTCTGTTGTTAACTTACCTTGTTTATAAAATGATTTAACACTTTTAGGCCAATCGAACATAGTCATCTGTTACGCTGAATTGCTCGGACGGCTACTCAGGCGGCACCCTTTTAGTCACCTTTTACTACAGGTTTGTAATGATAAGAACACTGAATTTTCATTGTAACAATTCGAGCTTATAGATTTCAACTCTAGAGCCTTTTAACTGTCTACTGCAATATTCGGAATGAAAAAACCTCAACGCTATAATCGTTAAGGCGATAAGTCTTTCGTTGATAGAAAACCTATAGATTGCATGTCGTAGATAAAATAAAAATCTCACACATGAATGATAGGCAGGCAAGGGATACCATGGAAATGTATTTCATGTCCTGGGAGGGTCTGGTTCAATTTATATTGAACCGTCCCTATATAGCTCAAGTGACAGGGTGCTGGCCTCTTTTCCTCGTAGCACACTGTGAACTCAAGATTGACAGAAGCATTAACGTGTTTAATTCCCTACACGTGCACACACACTTCAATCAATTTTATTAATTAATTGTATTAATCACATTACATAGCACACGCATTCGTCTACATATTACTAACGTAGTGACTATACCAACGGAAAAGGACATATTAACAGGATGTAAATGTATCCGAGAAGTAAGAGAGAATCTGAAGGAAATAGGCCTTACAACAGAAGACACCACAAATAAGATAACATTGAATACAAACCTCCGCTTTACCCTTACACAAAACAAGCCAACAACACGCATATTTTCAACTGAGGAAAGGGCACGAAGATCAGAGCGTGTGAAGAAGTACTGGGAGGACCGCAAAGCCCGAACAATCCCTTCAAAGAGACCTGAACGACGGACTGACTAAAGTGATCCTATGTGGTCGTAAAAGAAGAAGAAGAAGAAGTATGGTTGCTTATTTGTACGTTCTCTTAAAGCAATAATCACCACCACCATGCGTCCCATTGGTCATCAGTCACTTGGTAGGCCAAGTAATCGCGTGTTTACAATTATTATTATTTCTAGTATGTTTCTTCACGCAGGAGATAAGGAGAGAGTAAATGGACTGTGCTGTTTGTAAATCAAAACGCTGGACATTACTACTCCGAGAATGGTAGAAAATCACGGTCGTTTGTTTTCTGAGTATGGACTCTTCAGTGCAATACTGTTGTGTACAAGGGTTAGCATAAACTACGGGAGTCGTTCCTGTGTGGAACTTGCTCTGCCCGCTCAGATGTCTTCTCCTTGAGCTTATTATTCCCATTATGGCTTGCGTGCTTTACGGTCCATTGTCATTTCCTCTCCGTCTCCTTCTTTAAGATGTCCTTAACACCCATTTTTCAGCTTATTCTCTTTCGTCATCTCTGAGATGAAATCTTTGTTGAATATTTTGACAGTTGCGTGGAACAGAATTCGCTATCACTCGGCCTACACATGAGCCTCTCCACACAACAAACATCGTTCTCCCTCTGACCTCTCACTTCTCCCTTTATCTTATTCTTTCTTTTCTTATTATTGTTGATTTCATGATATATTCTAGTTCTGATCATCTGTTTCTCAACATCGTTCACAGTGGCGGTTACTGGTGTAACCTCTAAGCGTGATCGGCCGTTCTCGGAGGAGTAATGTCCAGCGTTTTGACTTACAAGCAGCACAGTCCACTTACACTCTCCTTATCTCCTGCCCAAAGAAACAGACTAGAAATAACAATAACATTCAACATTCAAATAAATAGAAATTAGGACATTAGAAATTTTCAGTAAATTCAAACAAATTAAATCAGGTACAGCGAACGGCAACTACGAGGCGTGGTATGTAAACATTTGTGGACGGTAACTTCAAATGAAGTTAATTTTCTAAGACAAAAATGTATTTGATATTTCCAAATATCAGGTAGGTTCACAAGAATTTATTACATAACGAAAGTAAAATAAAATAAATTTAACATACTTCATTTACTTTATGCGAGGGACGAAGACGTAACATTATGGTGCAACAGATGTCTACCAACCGACCCGTTGCTCAGCCCGAAGGCCTCAAGATTACGAGGTATCGTGTGGTCTACAAGGTGAATCTTCACTGCTCTCTAGACCGGGGACCTTAAAACACTAATGTTAGTTTACATTTACATGTGGTCCCTGTAGACAAAAACCTGCTCATCAATAAAGATTCAGCTAGTCCCAAATCTACTTTTCATTTACCACGAGTAGATTAAGTTTACAAAGAAGGAGAGAATAAACGAAATGACAAAGGTTAAGTGGGAATTTCTTCCCGACCGAAAAAGAATAAATGAAACATTAAGGTCATTTAGGGATATCTCGACACGCTAAGCAAAAACCTGTAATTTTGATCATGCTTTATTTGCAAAATAGTTCAATTTTTACCTGGTGAATTTGTACACAGTTAGTGTATGTTTTCTATTATTTATGGCAAAAAATAACACTTCATATCATTGTAAATTAGAAAATAAATAAACGATGCAAAAATGTCCACTTCTCCAGCACTTAGGGAGAACCTGACACTAAGTAGGACCTCAGAAGAGTTACACAACTATTGTACACAGTGGGCACATATAAACTGTTCGTCGTTTCCATTTTCCACACACATCTCGTGGAACCATTTCCTGCATTCCCCACTACACTGGACCATGCCTCATTTCGGTTGTCGTCATAGAAATAGCCATCACATACTGCGCAGTAATTCTCCGAGCAATTACGACTGCTTGAGGAACTAATCCTGAGAAGTCACCATGGCGGATTCTTGCACTCTTCTTACACTTCCTTTTCCAGATAGGAGTCTTAATATCGGAACAGGAGATAACTCCTGCACTGAGCAACTCGGAGGTGTAAATGCAGGTGAGGCTTCATGTTCCTGTGATAATGTAGGAATACTGGCCTTAGCTTCTACAGCAATATCTTCTCCAACATGTACGTGATTTGAACCATTTTCGTCTTGCACAAGGTCGTATTCAAAAATGTCTTCTTGGAGGATATCGGGATTGTACGGATAAATGCCACGTTTCCTAAATCCGCCGGTAAAATTTCCTGCTGTTGCCGATTTGTCCCAAGCCATCTTTAGAAGATCTCCAAAATTATCTTTAGTGATCCCTTTTCCCGGGAGTGTCGAGATCTCCCACTCTTGTCATGTCGACATCTCCCCGAGTTAAACTGGCAGGCAAGAGGTGGCAGCACTTACCACGCTGAATGATTGGCGATTTGGAAATGACATGGCCGCTTCTCCAAAACGTGCTTTGTGCGCCTAACCTCAAACATTGTCTTAAAAATATCACATATCTATGTATTTCGTTATACAACCTACTCATTATCTTATAGTACGTTACTTTTCCATCATATATCACTTACATACTCACCTTCAACTACTCAGATGTCTAGTATTTATAGTGATAATCGTCTGCTATCAGGATCCCCATGAGCACAACACCCTACGGCTCCAATACATGTAGTTACTAGTTCGACCTGTAGAGTACTGTGGTCACCAGTGGCGCTAAGCTTAAAAGTGTCGAGTTCTCCCTCATGTCGGGATCTCCCTTAATTGTCGTAAACAGATGTACGGAGGACAAACTTTATGGATGATTAAAGACTGAAGTTACACAAGTGTTTCTTGAAAAATCTTGCCTCATGACTACAGCTAAGATGGGAATAATTGGAAGAATGTCCCAAATTTAAGGTTAAGTAAAGTGATGGGGAAACTCCTGAGGTGACGATTGCAAGAGTTGATAAACTTTATTTGATCCTTTATTGACTTGTCTGAATGTGTTATATCGACCTTGTCAATACACCTTATAACGTACATGTTTTAATTGAACTGATGAAGGGAATGGATCTTTTTCCCGAAACATGTACATTAAATTAATGATTTTCTATCATTTAAAGGTGTATTGACAAGGTGGACTAAAAATAAAATTATAATAGTTTCCTTAATAGATTCGAAATTCTAAGTTACATTTAAATCACATTAAAATAACAAGTTGCTTACCCCAAGAGAAACAAGGCCTCTCATGAGCATGCATTCATATTTATCCCTGGAACCTCCCATTTCACCTTGTTACCCAGAATTCTTTGCTTAAATTTTATATTTCCCTCCTGCCTCTTGTCAATAACATAGTATCATTTAAATATGTGAGAAAACGAAAGATTTAATTCGGTGCTTTTGTGTTGGGTGAACGAACACAGTCGCCACCTGGTAAAACTAGTGCAACCACACTTCATCATCATCATCATCATCATCATCATCGTTGATCAACTCCAGTTTCCCAGGGGTGGTATACGAGCCCCTTCCATTTTGTTCTGTCCATGAACCATTCTTCGTTTAAAATCCGCACCCAATCCTGACCTCTCTCCTCTACATCCTTCTTCATTAAGTCTGTCCATTTTTCTCTACGTCTGCCCACTGGTCTCTTTCCCCTGAGTTCTCTTTCATACTCCTTTCTCGCAGACCTGTTGGCACTCATTCTTTTCACATGACCAAAACACTTCAGTCTTGCCTTTTGGATCTTCTGGAGTAAGGAGTCTTCTAGTCCTACGTCTTCTCTGACTTTTTCATTCCTGACTTTATCCCTCCTGGTCTTCTGGAGCATTGTGCGTAGGATGTGGCGACCCCATCGCCCAGTGAGCAACCACTGCAATCAGCCTGCCGAGTATTGGCGGGCAAACCATAGACGTAACTGACATGAGGAAATGCGTGTCAGGCACTGACCATCTAGTGCATAACAAAGTATCAACGCGAAGATCCATGGTAGGCCTAGCAAGCCAGTTGTAGCGTCTTCGAATTGCTTTCAACAATCAAATGAGCCTCGGATGCAACCTCACTTATGCATTTAAATTATAATAATTATAATAAATTCACTTATTTTAATGAGAAAAAGTACAGTATATTTTTTAATTCGCACTTAAAGTGATGTGAAGTAGGTAAGTAGTGGCTTGATAGCAGCAGCATGACAAATATATGAATAAGTGTGATGACTCCCAGCTCCACAGTACCGATCACCTGGTTTAGGAATGATGCCAGAGGAGACGTATTAAATAACACGGCAGGGTACAATGGGGAAATTCATACATGGAAATAAAAGCTACGGCCTTCATCACACATTGCAGAAAGCACAGGTTACTGGAGTAACACATAACACAACACGCAGGAACTATTTAAATGTACTAGTTCACTTACCAACTCAATTTGTCGCTAACTGGACATTCGAAAGCTTCAGTGAAGATTTGGCGGATGTTCGAGATTGTAAATCTCTCCAGATTTCCTTCGTTCTGAAGAAAAATGAAGATACACAAGTCTGGGGATTATATCCATAACACGTTGAAGACAACAGCCAGCTCTTGAAGCATCAACTGAATTTTTTTCACTGGAATCGATACAGTCAAAAATATGTTATTATAATAAATAATAAATAAAGAATGAAATTTTAACGTGGTAAAAATCGTAAGATTCAACGAAGGCATCGCAGCACAAAACGTATACAAACAGGTTAGGAAACTTGACAACGTGGAAAGCGGCATGGAACCCTGATAGGTAATGGAACGTAGCCTTTTGTTATGGAAGTGAATGGAGAGGTTAATTACCCTTGGATTATAACATTTATTTTAAAAAGGGAAACAAATCAAAAACTCAAAATAGATACACCTTTACAAATGGAAATTACAGAGTTATTAACCATACCTGCAGATATGCATAATGCGCTAAAGAAACTTAATCAATACTATCCAATGATACATATTGATTAAAACGAGGGTAGTTTCAATCTACACAAATATAGAAATAAAACCAAACACGGAGGTACAGAAAACATGTATCACTATCTGAAACACCTCAGGTAATGTGAGGCCCCAGGGGCTCTGAACTTTGGAGCGTAGGTTGGCGACCACGGGGCCCTCAGCTGAGTCCTGGCATTGCTTCCACTTACTTGTGCCAGGCTCCTCACTTTCATCTATCCTATCCAACCTCCCTTGGTCAACTCTTGTTCTTTTCCGACCCCGACGCTATTAGGTTTACGAGGGCTAGGGAGTCTTTCATTTTCACGCCCTTCGTGGCCCTTGTCTTCCTTTGGCCGATCTCTTCATTTTTCGAAGTGTCGGACCCTTCTATATTTTCCGTCTGATTAGTGTTATATAGAAGATGGTTGCCTAGTTGTACTTCCTCTTAAAACAATAATCACCATCAGGTAATGTGAATAGATTTTCCGTACTTATGCAAGGCGACACAGAAATACCGGGAGGCAAACCCAAGGGATATTTACAGTATAAGTCACAAAAATATTTAAAAGGGTTTTGCCTCTGAAACGAATGGTACATGTAAGGTGAAGTCATTGAAGGTAAAACTACTCCGTAAGGAAAGGATATCACACTTGAATGAGGTTAAAAACCGAATTAAAAGTAGAAACAGAGACCGATTTTCCCACGAGGGAACCAAAGGAGTTGCACGTCCCCTCGCTAAGAGGGTCAGAGGATCAAAGACACCGATTCTACACCGCTCCCACAGAAGGAACAGGTTAAGATAAAAAAAACAGGGAATAGTGCAATCACCAAAGAGAACCAATCAGAATAGAGAATTCACTTTGACTTTCACATTCACCAATAACATTTAGTCTTATTTTCTCCAATCTATAGTCTCTTGCCTCTTGCAGATCATGGTCTTCTATACACGCAGGCTCCTGTTGAAATTTGACAAAAACACTACGATTTTGTAAAAGAGTGGCGAGTAGTCTGGTTAGTCTCAAATACTTGATCAGTAGAAGGTGGTGGTTAACAGAGATAGAGAGCGCTAGATTTTCTAAATGCTTACTCTGGTTATCTGACTCTTTGGTGGTAGTTTATTTTCGCACTAACACATCAAAGGAAGGATGGGAAAGGGAAGGGACTGATCGTGGACTTACAGCCCCAGCATTTGAGGGCTGCCGACTGCCTTTACATGTAACTACCTCTATTACATCTTATCATTGAATCAACAGAGATCAAGTTTAACCATCATCGTCTTCGTCCCACAGTCCTAGCTAAGCTATCCTTCTCTGAACGTCTGACAGGACCACTTTATCTCGTCATTCAGTTTGCACTCCTGCATTTGTTCCCTTTCTTGGGCTGATACCTCCATTCACGAGCCCTGCTGGTAATGGAGTTCAACCCTCTGGTTCTAGAGGCACCTACAGTGGACCTACAGTGATACGTGATTCTCCCCAAAAAAAGTAGGTTGTTATACATGAGGCCAGTAACAGAGTTGTTGAACAAACTGTCTGAGTGTGCGTCTATTGCATTCTTCTTCATACACATATACACTGACTGACAGAGCAAATGCAACACCAAGAAGGAGTGGTCAGAACTTTATGCCAATTGCAGGGTAGACTGACGTCACTGAGGTATGCTCATGATGTGAAATGCGCCGCTGTGCTGCGCACGTAGCGAACGATAAATGGGACACGGCGTTGGCGAATGGCCCACTTCATACCGTGATTTCTCAGCCGACAGTCATTGTAGAACGTGTTGTCGTGTGCCACAGGACACGTGTATAGCTAAGAATGCCAGGCCGCTGTCAACGGAGGCATTTCCAGCAGATAGACGACTTTACGAGGGGTATGGTGATCGGGCTGAGAAGGGCAGGTTGGTCGCTTCGTCAAATCGCAGCCGATACCCATAGGGATGTGTCCACGGTGCAGCGCCTGTGGCGAAGATGGTTGGCGCAGGGACATGTGGCACGTGCGAGGGGTCCAGGCGCAGCCCGAGTGACGTCAGCACGCGAAGATCGGCGCATCCGCCGCCAAGCGGTGGCAGCCCCGCACGCCACGTCAACCGCCATTCTTCAGCATGTGCAAGACACCCTGGCTGTTCCAATATCGACCAGAACAATTTCCCGTCGATTGGTTGAAGGAGGCCTGCACTCCCGGCGTCCGCTCAGAAGACTACCATTGACTCCACAGCATAGACGTGCACGCCTGGCATGGTGCCGGGCTAGAGCGACTTGGATGAGGGAATGGCGGAACGTCGTGTTCTCCGATGAGTCACGCTTCTGTTCTGTCAGTGATAGTCACCGCAGACGAGTGTGGCGTCGGCGTGGAGAAAGGTCAAATCCGGCAGTAACTGTGGAGCGCCCTACCGCTAGACAACGCGGCATCATGGTGTGGGGCGCTATTGCGTATGATTCCACGTCACCTCTAGTGCGTATTCAAGGCACGTTAAATGCCCACCGCTACGTGCAGCATGTGCTGCGGCCGGTGGCACTCCCGTACCTTCAGGGGCTGCCCAATGCTCTGTTTCAGCAGGATAATGCCCGCCCACACACTGCTCGCATCTCCCAACAGGCTCTACGACGTGTACAGATGCTTCCGTGGCCAGCGTACTCTCCGTATCTCTCACCAATCGAACACGTGTGGGATCTCATTGGACGCCGTTTGCAAACTCTGCCCCAGCCTCGTACGGACGACCAACTGTGGCAAATGGTTGACAGAGAATGGAGAACCATCCCTCAGGACACCATCCGCACTCTTATTGACTCTGTACCTCGACGTGTTTCTGCGTGCATCGCCGCTCGCGGTGGTCCTACATCCTACTGAGTCGATGCCGTGCGCATTGTGTAACCTGCATATCGGTTTGAAATAAACATCAATTATTCTTCCGTGCCGACTCTGTTTTTTCCCCCAACTTTCATCCCTTTCGAACCACTCCTCCTTGGTGTTGCATTTGCTCTGTCAGTCAGTGTAGATTCTGCATACATTCATATTTTGATATATCTGAATATTTCTTCTTTATTCCACTATAATGCATCATCAACCATTTTTCTTTCACAGACAGTCGAACTACCCCACCTGCTGTGCGATACAAGCGGCTGATGTTTGTATGTTGTGTGAGGATGGTCTCTCTTCTTACCGTCCAATGTTTCTTTGTATTTTATTAACGAGGTCCTTGAAAACAGCTTTGAATGATCCTGGGTTCGGGGACTGAAGGTAGAAGTTACAGTTTCGATGCACCAGGTTGAAAGCGTTCATGAGAAACGTCCGATATTCAAGGAGAATCAGGGGAGAATTAATCAGATGCTCAGACACCAAACTGTGTACACGTCCAGTGGCATTTTACAGTAAAACAGTGATATTTATCTACCACTATAATAATGAATACATGTTAATTAGTTACATTAATGAAGAGACACTTCTCCCACTTATTTGAAATTATGTTTATGATTACCATTTTCTCGAGAACTACTTGTTGACTTTTCAAAAATAATTCCAACACGTCGAGTAAAATATAATAGTCAGTATCGTTGTCGCAGCAGATAATGACTTCTCAGTCTCTGTTTAAAGAAAGTTTCAGTGAATGCACAGACATAGGTAAGGCCCGTAATTGAATAACAATAAAAATAATAACATTGCCTTATCTGTCGTGTGCGATCATTTCTGATGCAATTCCGTCAGCCTGTGTGTGACTTTTGACACTTCAATTTACTTTAGGTGTCGGAGGTGTCATCTTCCAATGTGTACAGTATGAGGTTGAATGCTGACACAGTTTCTTGTTGGTCATGCTTGCAGGCGCTCGTAATCCATCAGCGAGAATAACAACAAATCGCGGCCGCCGTTCCTCACTGCCACTCAAGATCCACGTGGCGCTCTTTGAGACGCAGCTCGGCCACAACATCGACCACCTGATGTTGGTGAGTTTTAACACTCTTTTCTGTGTATTTCTAATATTAACGGTATTTTGCTTTCGAAATTGGCTAGCGCTTGTATACTTTCGTGTTTTATGTCAGTGATTTTGCTTGGATTTTGAAAGCACTGAAGAAGCTTGTGGTTCAACCCCTCCTAATCTGGCTTGTGTTAACACTGCAATGATTGATTCTCTTATCACACAACTTTTACAGCCACAAAATTTATATAATCAATGCACGAGTTGTGAGTTGTTTAGTCCTCAGCCCGAAGGCTGGTTGGATCCTCAACAGCTCCGCCATCATCTGTCATAGATGGCCTAGGCATCACTGAAGAGGCGTACTAGGGAAATGAGGAGTGAGGTAGTTTCCCGTTGCTTTCCTCACCAAGCCAGAAGTTGCTATTACATATCAGTCTGCCAAGCTCACTGAAATGCATGCACCAACCGACCCTATGAGAAATATTTTCACACCATTCATAGCCGGGACTGGCTGCAGAAGGAATGGCATTACAAGCATCACTCATACCTCAGTCATTTTCATTTTGTCGAAGCCAAGTAACAAAATTGCTCTAGCCCATACCAGAAGACATAGTGCATTGCAAACACTAGGTCCCGCCAGCAAAGGCACACAATGCAGGAGATCTGAATAGTATGGACATAGTTCTCTGTAAGGAGTAAAAGATAGAAAATAAATAAGTCCAAAACAAAACTAAAGCAGTGCAGTCAAACGAAGTCAGGTCAAGCAGGAAACATTACAGTAGAAAATGAATTCTTACAGGAAGTAGAGAGATATCGTTTCTTGGGTAGTAAAATAACTGACGATGGAGGACGTAAACTGCAGATTAGCACAAATCTGCTCACTTCGAACAATGACAAAGGAATTAGAAAGATGTTTCCGAAGACTTTCGTCTGGAGCGTGGATGTATGGAAGTGAAACATGGACGATAACTAGCTCAGAAAGACAGAGAATAGAAGCTTTTGAAATGTGGTGTTACAGAATACTGAAGGTGATATTGATACATCGAATCACGAATGAAAACATACTGAATTGAATTGGTGAGAGACGATTGAATTGTGTACACTTGATGAGAAGAAGCGATAGAATGATACGACACACATTGTGACACCCAGGACTTGTCCATTTGGTTTTTGATTGAAGTGCAAGCGGTAACAATGGCAGAGGTAGACCATAGTTTGAATATGACAAGCAGATTACTGCAGATTTACTATGCAATTGTTATGTAGAAATGTTATGGTTGGCACAGGAGAGGCTGGCATGCACAGCTGTATCTAACCAATGTATGCATCAATGACTCATGAACTCACCACTTCAAACGTAAAAGCTTATAAGTAAAATGATTTTCCAAATGAATTGATTGAAAGAAAAATAATTAATTTAGATAACTCGCTCTAATTACATCCTCTGTCGGTTCCTTACATCTGCTACAAGCTACCGTGCTCGATAGCACAAATGCCAGTTGTCTGATTGGCTCTATGAAGCCACTCTCCCACTTGAGGAGGATAATTTTCTCATTTTCCGTAACAGTAACACTTTGTTGGAGGTCTGTAATGTGAGCACTTCCCCTAGGTTACGGCACTGATCAATGACGTTTGCCTTTCAGTCTAAAGTATCATATATTGCGAGTTATACTCACGTGTTTGTATTTCTCTTGCTGTTCTGACTGCAGGGATATACAAAAGAATTGAATGCAGTCATGCGGATATTTGTTTTGGACAAGACTAACCGGGAAAATTTGCGATTAAACACTTAAATAATTAAATGAACTGGGGAGAAGATATTCTCCTTGAACTGAAATAGTACATAATTAGGCAATAAAATAAAGACACCAAACAAGTCAATATCTATGGGGTCGGCTAGTATATCATCCTCATGAGAGGGGCGAAGCCCTGTGCCAGCACGTAGCCCACTCTGATGGACACAGCATCATATGCCCTTTCTCCATAGCTACACTGCCGAGAGCCAATTGTATACCATCATCTCTCCTAACAGCTACCTTAACAACCATGACCACGAGACAAGTTACAAGGATCAGTCACTTGTCAGACCGCACCCTGGGGAACGTAATAGTGTTCCTGAGATGTTAAGTAACAGGAACACACACGGATGAGTTATTGCATTGTGACCTCTCCGACCCAGGAACGTTTAGCGCACCTGGAATTGGGAGAGCCTACAGACTATGCTGATCAGACCCCAAGTGATCATATTGTTCTGACGTGCCGCTCTTTACAATACAATTGCTGATGTGAATTTTCAGGCAAATTTACTAAATGGATGTGTCTATAGCATTGCAGAATGCTAGGGAGTGGGCACATCCTATACATGGTGAGAGGAATGAATATGGTGAACTTGATCCCTTATAGCCAGAATTCCGAAAAGATGAAGAGATTTTCAAAATGTACACAAGAATGTCGACAGAGTTTTGTACGGTTCTGAACACTGGGAAGCCCAGTAGGAAAATATAACACTCAAATGTGGAAACTTGTTTTTACCTAAGGTAAGTAAAAAAAAATACACTCAAATGTGGAAAGAGACTTGTTTTATGCAAAAGGTAAGTAAAAAAATTTATATTATAATGAAAATATTTTGTTAATGAACATAATCTCAGTAGAACTGTTAAAAAACAACGTTTTAATGACAATGTTTAATACTGATAAGCATTTGTTGATAAAAAACTGTACTACTGTTTTAAAATTTAGTGACAAGTAGTATAATTGGACAGTTCGGCCGCCACCGCCACCGCGGGCACCCAGAGGCCACCTCCACCGCCACCGCAGCCAGAGGCCTCCCAGAGGCCACCTCCACCACCACCACAGCCAGAGGCCTCCCAGATGCCTCCTCCACCACCACCGCAGCCAGAGGCCTCCCAGAGGTCTCCTCCACCACCCGCGGGAAATTTGAATTTGTAAACAAAGCCACGTGCTTTTTGACAGCTGTCATCGACAACAACGCATCGCTAACCTCAGTACTGCCATCTTGACGGGCCTAAACCTCAGTAGTACCAACTTAACCTAACTAGCGCGAGATTTGAATTGGTAAACAAATCCACGTGTTTTTTGACAGCCACGTGCTTTTTGACAGACAACAACGCATCGCTAACCTCAGTACTGCCATCTTGACGGGCCTAAACCTTAGTAGTACCAACTTAACCTAACTAGCGCGTGGTAAACAAAGCCACGTGCTTTTTTGACAGCTGTCATCCGCCATCTTTAAACTACAGAGCACTGTGCTGCCCTCTTTATCGCAGTAGCTACAAATTCGTCACCTGTCATCGGCAGTGCTGCCATCTTGGCGGGTCTAAACCTTAGTGCTACCAACTTAACCTCACTAGCGCGAGATAAACAAATCCACGTGCTTTTTTGACAGCTGTCATCCACCATCTTTAATCTATAGAGCACAGTGCTGCCCTCTTTAGCTACTTACCTTTGAAATGTGGTGGCGGATAATTTGGAAAATGCTTTTTGATAGCAGCCATCTTTAATCAAGAGAGCACCGTGCTGCACTCTATGTGGTAGCGGCAATTTGAAAACTTCTAAGTGCCCCTGTTTGGAAACAAACCACGTGCTTTTTTGACAGCTACATCCGCCATCTTTGATCAAGGGAGCACCGTGCCGCACTCTTTAGTTGAAATGTGGTGGCGGCAATTTGAATAATTCCACGTGCTCTTGATTGGAAACAATGCTACATGCTTATTTGACAGCTACCGTCCGCCATCTTTAATCCATAGAGCACAGCGCTGCCCTCTTTAGCTACTTACCTTTGAAATGTGGTGGCGGATAATTTGAAAAATGCTTTTTCACAGCAGCCATCTTTAATCTAGAGAGCACCGTGCTGCCCTCTTTAGCTAGATACCTTTGAAATGTAGTGGCAGGCAATTCCTCATGACAGCAGCCATCTTTAATCAAGAGAACACCGTGCTGCCCTCTATGTGGTGGCGGCAATTTGGAAAATTCTACATGCTCTTGTTTGGAAACAAACTCACGCGGTTTTTTGACAGCCGTCATCCGCCATCTTTAATCAACAGAGCACAGTGCTGCCCTCTTTAGTTTGAAATGTGGTGGCGGCAAATTCCACGTGCTCTTGTTTGGAAACAAAGCCATGTGCTTTTTGACAGCTGTCATCCACCATCTTTAATCAATAGAGCACTGTGCTGCTATCATGCGGGTAATTTCGTCAGTTGTCATCCGCCATCTTTAATCCACAGAGCACCGTGCTGCCCTCTGTATGACATGTAGTAGCGGGCAATTTGAAAAGTTCTGTTAGCTGTCATCCGCCATCTTTAATCAAGAGAGTACCGTGCTGCCATCTTTAGCTAGATACCTTTGAAATGTGGTGGCGGCAATTTGGAAAATTCTACATGCTCTTGTTTGGAAACAAACTCACGCGGTTTTTTGACAGCCGTCATCCGCCATCTTTAATCAACAGAGCACAGTGCTGCCCTCTTTAGTTTGAAATGTGGTGGCGGCAAATTCCACGTGCTCTTGTTTGGAAACAAAGCCATGTGCTTTTTGACAGCTGTCATCCACCATCTTTAATCAATAGAGCACTGTGCTGCTATCATGCGGGTAATTTCGTCAGTTGTCATCCGCCATCTTTAATCCACAGAGCACCGTGCTGCCCTCTGTATGACATGTAGTAGCGGGCAATTTGAAAAGTTCTGTTAGCTGTCATCCGCCATCTTTAATCAAGAGAGTACCGTGCTGCCATCTTTAGCTAGATACCTTTGAAATGTGGTGGTGGCAATTTGAAAAATCCTATGTGCTCTTCTTTGAAAACAAAGCCACGTGCTTTTTGACAGCTGTCATCCACCATCTTTAATCGATAGAGCACTGTGCTGCTATCATGCGGGCAATTTCGTCAGCTGTCATCCGCCATCTTTAATCCACAGAGCACGGTGCTGCCCTCTGTAGTAGCGGGCAATTTGAAAAGTTCTGTTAGCTGTCATCCACCATCTTTAATCAAGAGAGCACCGTGCTGCTATCTTTAGCTAGATACCTTTGAAATGTGGTGGCGGCAAATTGAAAAATTCCACGTGCTCTTGTTTAGTAAACAAACTCACGCGCTTTTTTGTCAGCTGTCATCCGCCATCTTACATCGCAAACCTCAGTGCTACACTCTTTAGGTACATACCTTTGAAATATGGTGGCGGATAATTTAAAAAGAAAAATTCTACAGCAGCCATCTCTCGACGCTAATTGCACAAGATGGTAGCTATACATGACTCCTTAAAGGTGCTTATGCAAGATGGCTACTATACATAGGTTCTTATGAGACACCCTTGGGATGCTTGCGCAAGATAGCGGTTATACAAGGCTCCTTATGAGACGCCCTAGAGATGCTTGCGCAAGATGGCGGTTGCTCTTATGAGGCGGCTTAAGGTTCCTTGCACAAGATGGCTAGAGACGCCCTAAGGATGCTTGAGCAAGATGGCGGACGCAAGATGGCGGCTATACACGACTCCTTATGAGACGCCTTAAGGGTGATTGCGCAAGATGGCTGCTGCTCTTATGAAGAAAGCTACCTTAGAGGCTAACGTGTCGAGCTAGTTCGATTCATTAAATTTGGGGCTTAAATGCAAAATGTTAAATATCTCGAAAACGGTGCATCGTAGAGCAAAACGGACAAAATTTTTCTACCCAATACCTCGGTTCGCAGTATGGGGAACAAGTAAAACATAGTCTATTGATGAGATCAACGGTTCGGTTCCTACTTAGACCCTTTGGCATTCGCTCTGTTTTAGCTTGGATTGAAGCAAGTCTTCGCAACATGATCAAGTCTAGCTATGGTAGAGAGTATAACGTGCCGTGCAGGTTCGATTCATTAAATTTGGGGCTTAAATGCAAAATGTTAAATATCTCGAAAACGGACAAAATTTTTCTATCTAATACCTAGGTTTGCAGTATCAGGAACAAGAAAAACATAGTCTAATGATGAGATCGACGGTTTGATTCCTACTTAGGCCCTTTAGCATTGGCAGCTATCTATTTCTACCAGATGGCGGCTATACATAGCTTCTTATGAGACAGCTTAAGAGCGCTTGCACAAGATGGCTGCTGCTCTTATGAGACTCCCTAGGGGTGCTTGCGCAAGGTAGCAGCGACAAGACGGTGACTATACACAGCTGCTTATCATACGGCCCAGAGGTGCTCACACAAGATGGTGGCTGCTCTGATGAAGAAAGCTAGCTTTGCATCGTGCAGGTATTTTTACAGCACTAAACCTCATACCTTTGAAATTTGGTGGCGGACAATTTGAAAAATTCGACGTGCTTTTTCTTCACAGCAGCTATCTTTAGACAATAGCGGCTATACATAAGCTGTTAAAGCCTCCTCTTATGTCAAGGCATAGCTCTATCGAACAAGTTTAAACCTGCATCGGAATAGCTAGAGTAAGCACGTGCTGCAGTGACGACATCATTATGCATGTTTAGACTTGCAAATCACTAAAGAAACATAACAAGACTAGAATCGAACTCTGCACTCTATACCGTGATCATGTGATCGGAACATTGATTGAAGTGTTTAGAATACTCAATAAGTGATCAAGACTATAATAGAACACTGTACACGATACAACATGTGTTTAGAACATGTCAGGGGATACCTTTGTTCTAAGAAGATTAGATTACCGCACATTCCTTATAGGGCTAATAGGCTAAAGGGCTAATAGGCTAAAGGGCTAATGGGCTAAAGGGCTAAAGGTGCAACAACCTCATCGTTCGCTATCAGCAAGAACGCTTGTACTTTGTTAAGTGTAGAAAATTAATCTTTATTTGTAAATGGTTTCATGTTCAGAACAAGGAATGGAACCTAGGGGTTACGTCTTACCTAATAAAATCCCTGAGGTGCGATGAGTTACGTTTTTCGAACTAGTGTTTGGAACACTGAACTTTTCAAGATGATAGCAGAGAGTTTAGCAATGTTCTGTTGTTGGATTATAAATTCCGCGCTACAACATGCATAAGGTAGCAGCCTTGAGGTTTACCGCCGTAAAGATGACAAGAGTGAGGTTAGCAATGTTCCGTTGTTGGATTTTAAATTCCGTGCTATAACATGCATAAGGTGGCAGCCGTGAGGTTTACCGCCGTAAAGATGGCAGCAGTGAGGTTATAGCAGAGAGTTTAGCAATGTTGTGTTGTTGGATTATAAATTCCGCGCTACAACATGCATAAGGTAGCAGCCTTGAGGTTTAGCGCCGTAAAGAT
The DNA here is from genome assembly GCF_040414725.1 of Anabrus simplex. Taxonomy (NCBI): domain Eukaryota; kingdom Metazoa; phylum Arthropoda; class Insecta; order Orthoptera; family Tettigoniidae; genus Anabrus; species Anabrus simplex. Next base: position 82,592,208 of record NC_090276.1, on the reverse strand, counting down.
GACAAGAGTGAGATTAGCAATGTTCCGTTGTTGGATTTTAAATTCCACGCTATAACATGCATTAGGTGGCAGCCTTGAGGTTTACCGCCGTAAAGATGGCAGCAGTGAGGTTATCGACGCTCTATTGTCCTTCAAAGTGAGGTTAGGGTTCGTCAAGGAGACAGCTGTCAAAAACGTACGTGGCTATGTTTACCAAACAAGAGCACGTGGCTGTGTCGTCACGGTCACGTAATCAATCCTTAGCTCGACGTCGTTAAGAGCAGCATTAGGATTAGCTATGCTTAAAAGTCTTGGGAACAGAGCAGCAGTAAGAATTGCCATGTTTCAAAGCGTGTACACATCACCTATCGATTTTACATGCATCGACCATCGTACTAAACTTCTTCCACTAGATCGTGCTGCTATCTTAGCATAACCTATACACATAAAATTAAAGTACAATGAATGAGAGTTCGTATATATTGTACCAGTAAAAGAGCCCGACTCTCAGATTAAATTTGATAGTGGCATGAAATAGAGATCTCAGGGCAAAAACTGGATTAATCGTAGCTAGGGCTCGGTACAGGAGGTAGGGTCCTATCTACAGAAAAACTTTGACTCTGATTGTACAAGGCTGGCAACACGTGTTGAGACGAACGGGTGGCCTAGCTAGCCCCTGTGGCTACGTCACAGCTCACAGTCGTCATACACTTCGCTAGCTGGTCCTCGCTGCTGGTAAACGCACCAGACGCTCTCGGAACATTACGCGTGGTAAATAAACGTAACTTATGCTCAAAAAATACTTATGTACAGGTCGTAACCGGTACAATATATATTGAAAAGTACAGGAGCCAGTACACTTGGCTGGGGAAGGCCCTTCTTCTGTAGGCTCTGTCGAGAATGCTGCTGTTGGAATTTGACAAAAACACCACTATTTTGTAAAAGAGTGGCGATGAGACTGGTTAGTCAAACATTCTTGGTCAGGTTATAGAGCTTGATGAATAGAAGGTGGTGAATAACAGAGATAGAGAACACTAGAGTTTCTGGTTATCTGACTGCCGGATCCTCTTTGATGGTAGTTTTATTTCGCACTAACAAGTCAAAGGAAGGATGGGAAAGGGAAGGTATTGGTCGAGAACAGCCCCAGCATTTCAGGGCTGCCAACTGCCTCTACATGTAACTACCTCTGTTACCTCTTATCATTAAATCAATAGAGACCGAGTTTAACCATCATCGATTAATTCTCACAGTCCTGTTCGCCTCACAGGATCCCTATATCTCCTCATTCTGTCTGCAGTACTGTCATTATTCCCCTTCTTATGCTGATTCCTCCATTCACGGAGCTCTGCTGGTAATGGAGTTCAACCCACTGGTGATAGTGACATAACTTTATACTAGCAGGACCTACAGTGATACGTGATTTTGTCCCCTCACTAGGTTGTGTCACATGAGACTAGTAACAGAGTTGTTGAACAAACTGTCTGAGTGTGCATCTGTAGCATCCTTCACACACAGATAGATTCTGCATACATTCATAATTTTTAATATCTGAATATTTGTTCTTTATTCCATTATAATGCATCATCAACCATTTTTCTTTCACAGACAGTCGAACTACCCCACCTGCTGTGCAATATCTGTACCTTGACATACAAGCGGCAGATGTTTTGTATGTTGTGTGAGGATGGTATTTTAGTTTACAAGCTCCTTTCTTACCGTCCAACGTTTCTCTTTATTGTATTAATGATGTCCTCGAAAACAGCTTTGAATGATCCTGGGTTTGGAGACTGAAGTAGATGTTTCATTGGCTATGCACCAAGTTGAAAGCGTTCATGAGAAACTTCCGATAATCATGGAGAATCAGGGGAGGAATAATCAGATGCTCAGACACCAAACTGTGTACACGTCCACTGGCATTTTACAGTAATTGTGCCCTCTAAGGCAGTGATATTTATCTCCCACTATAATAGTGAATAGATTTTAATTAGTTACATTAATGAAGAGACACTTCTCCATCTTGTTATTTGAAATTATATATATCATTGCCATTTTCTCGAGAACGACTTCTTGATTTTCAAAAATAATTCCACCGTGAATTTAGAGTGTCGATGACACCAACACGTCAAGTAAAATATAATAATCAGTATCGTTGTCTCAGCGGATATTGACTTCTCAGTCTCTGTTTAAATAAAAGTTCTGTGAATGTACAGACACAGGCAAGGCCCGTAATTGAATAACAATAAAATAATAATATTGTCTCATCTACCATGTGCGATCATTTCTGATGCAATTCAGTCAGCCTATGGGTGAATTTTGACACTTCAATTTACTTTATATGTCGGAGGTGTCATCTTCCAATGTGTACAGTATGAGGTTGAACGTTGACACACTTTCTTGTTGGTCATGCTTGCAGGCGCTCGTAATCCATCAGCGAGAATAACAACAAATCGCAGCCGCCCGTCCTCTATGCCACACGGGATCCACGGGGAGCTCTTTGAGACGCAGCTGGGCCATAACATCGACCACTTGGTGTTGGTGAGTTTTAACACTCTTTTTTGTGTATTGCTGGTCTTAACGGTATTATGCTTTTGAAATTGGCTAGTGTTTTTATACACTGACTGACAGTGACAATGCAACACCAAGGAGGAGTGGTTCGAAAGGGATGAAAGTTGGGGAAAAACAGAGACGGCACGGACGAATAATTGATGTTTATTTCAAACCGATATGCAGGTTATACAATGCGCACGGCATCGACTCAGTAGGATGTAGGACCACCGCGAGCGGCGATGCACGCAGAAACACGTCGAGGTACAGAGTCAATAAGAGTGCGGATGGTGTCCTGAGGGATGGTTCTCCATTCTCTGTCAACCATTTGCCACAGTTGGTCGTCCGTACGAGGCTGGGGCAGAGTTTGCAAACGGCGTCCAATGAGATCCCACACGTGTTCGATTGGTGAGAGATCCGGAGAGTACGCTGGCCACGGAAGCATCTGTACACGTCGTAGAGCCTGTTGGGAGATGCGAGCAGTGTGTGGGCGGGCATTATCCTGCTGAAACAGAGCATTGGGCAGCCCCTGAAGGTACGGGAGTGCCACCGGCCGCAGCACATGCTGCACGTAGCGGTGGGCATTTAACGTGCCTTGAATACGCACTAGAGGTGACATGGAATCATACGCAATAGCGCCCCAAACCAGGATGCCGCGTTGTCTAGCGGTAGGGCGCTCCACAGTTACTGCCGGATTTGACCTTTCTCCACGCCGACGCCACACTCGTCTGCGGTGACTATCACTGACAGAACAGAAGCGTGACTCATCGGAGAACACGACGTTCCGCCATTCCCTCATCCAAGTCGCTCTAGCCCGGCACCATGCCAGGCGTGCACGTCTATGCTGTGGAGTCAATGGTAGTCTTCTGAGCGGACGCCGGGAGTGCAGGCCTCCTTCAACCAATCGACGGGAAATTGTTCTGGTCGATATTGGAACAGCCAGGGTGTCTTGCACATGCTGAAGAATGGCGGTTGACGTGGCGTGCGGGGCTGCCACCGCTTGGCGGCGGATGCGCCGATCCTCGCGTGCTGACGTCACTCGGGCTGCGCCTGGACCCCTCGCACGTGCCACATGTCCCTGCGCCAACCATCTTCGCCACAGGCGCTGCGCCGTGGACACATCCCTATGGGTATCGGCTGCGATTTGACGAAGCGACCAACCTGCCCTTCTCAGCCCGATCACCATACCCCTCGTAAAGTCGTCTGTCTGCTGGAAATGCCTCCGTTGACGGCGGCCTGGCATTCTTAGCTATACACGTGTCCTGTGGCACACGACAACACGTTCTACAATGACTGTCGGCTGAGAAATCACGGTACGAAGTGGGCCATTCGCCAACGCCGTGTCCCATTTATCGTTCGCTACGTGCGCAGCACAGCGGCGCATTTCACATCATGAGCATATCTCAGTGACGTCAGTCTACCCTGCAATTGGCATAAAGTTCTGACCACTCCTTCTTGGTGTTGAATTTGCTCTGTCAGTCAGTGTATTTTCCTGTTTTATGTCATTGATTGTGCTTGGAAAGCGAAATCACAGAAGACTAGGATCAGAAGGTTGTGGTCTAAACTCCCCCCTCCTATGGTTCGTGTTAACACTGCGATGGTTGATTCTCTTATCACAATACTTGTATATCCCTTTGTAATGATAACACAAAATTTATGTAATCATTGATACTATAATCTATCTGAGAATTGCAGAAGATCTGGAGAAATTCTGAATAGTATGAACAGAGTCCTGGGAAAGGAATACAAGATGGAAAATGAATAAGTCCAAAACAAAAGGAATAGAGTTCAGTCGAACGAAGTCAGGTGATGGAGGAAACATTACATTAGGAAATGAAGTCCTACAGGGAGTACATGAATAGCGTTACTTTGGTAGTACAATAACTAACGATGCCAGAGGTAAGGAGGACATAAAATGCAGACTAGCACAAGCAAGAAAAGAAATCTGCTTACTTCGAACATTGATATCGGAATTAGAACGATGTTTCCAAAGACTTTCGTCTGGAGCGTTGTGTTGTATTGAAGTGAAACATGGACGATAATTAGCTCAGAAAGGCAGAGGATAGAAGCTTTTGAAATGTGGTGTTACAGAATAATGAAGGTGAGATAGATAGATCTAACCACGAATGAAGAGATACTGTATCGGATTGGTGAGAGGAGATCGATTTGTGCACATTTGATGAGAAGAAGCGATAGAATAATAGGACACATCTTGAGACACCCAGGACTTGTCCATTTGGTTTTTGAGGGAAGTGTAAGTGGTAAGAATGATAGGGGTAGAAGAAAGTACGAATAACACAAGCAGATTACAGCAGATTGTTTGCAATTGTTATGTAGAAATGATATGGTTAGCACAGGATAGGCTGGCATGGAGAGCTGCATCCAACCAATCTATGCATTGATGACTCAAATAGCAGCATTATAACGAACTCACCACTTCAAACTTAAATACCTATAAAAGTAAAAGAATTTTACAAATGAATTAATTAAAATGAAAATGAGTAAAATTAATTTAAATACTGTAACTCAGTCAAATTACATCCTCTGTCGGTTCACCACATCTGCTACAAGCTACCGTGCTCGATAGCACAAATGCCAGTTGTCTGGATCGCCCTAGGAAGCTACTCACCCACTTGAGAAGGATAATTTTGTCATTTTCCGTAATAGATATGGTAGATATCCATATTAATCCTATGAATGGCCTGATGGTATTTGAATGCTTTCAGTATCCTGGCAGGCACCTTACATTTTAACCCATTCCTGCCAAACCCATATATGTATGCTTCTGAAGGCATTGCCTTGTCCACTGAACCTGTATATTTAAGTTTTGGTGCATTACCTATTCTGCCGAACATAACATAGCGTTTTGCTTTGAATTTTCGGGGTAACATTCAAAGAGGTTTCGTTTAGTAGATATATCATGTTACATCATATTACATGTTTTGAAACCGATCTCGAAGTTATTTTGTCTTTGGTGAAGTGTAATATCTTTCCCGCTATCCTGTAGACATCATGGTGCATCGAAGTAAATTTTCATCTCTTGTTAACGAAGAAATTTCTTCATAAGTAGTGATTTTGAAGAGAATGATGAGAATATAGGGCGGGTGATATTGTATAGCAAGAAAAAGTCTGACAATCTGGTAGTTATGAATCTGATCAGGAATTGTCGCCTTCTGCTAAAAAGAGAATGAAGAAATTGCACTGTATAAAGCAGGCCGCTACATTTTATGGGTTGTTCATGATTTTGATGATAATAGTTCTGGAATCACCAACTTTGTATTATATTCCCGTATTAGTAATGGTAATGATTGAGATGTAAAAGTTAATCCTACTTTTAAAAAGCCTGGTATAGAGGGTTTGCCTGGTCATTAAAACATAGCAGTGTGTCCAACACTTGTCATGTTTGTATACGGGGGCAGGTATAAAGTGAGATTAATCTTATCAGCTAGTTTTTACAATCGGATGATCTTCCTAACATCAGCATCATCAGAGGAGTTGAAATCAATAACCTCTCATCCATCTCTGCAATCGGCTTGATCTTAGGTGCTCGAGGATCCATAGCTAAATTTTTTGTCGACTTTTGCCATACCTTTGGGATGAATAGAGATGGCATCTATAACATCGCCCTTACTACTCTCAGGAAGTCCATCGTGATCTTCAAGAACCTCAGATAAATATTTGACGTGTCCCACTCTTAAACTCATACTATCTCTTGTATCTATCTGTATCCATTATTGTTGTTAAGGTACCATTTGTCCTTGGTCAACCCGCAGCTGTTGCAAGAAGATGGTATAATAAAATAATTAGAAGATTGTCTACAATGAAATAAATGTTTGAAAATAGTAAAGGCGTGGGTGAAACCCAGTGCTGTCATATAGCCTACTCCTGTTAAATAACACCAAACTCAGGACATATGAAAGTTTAAAACCTCTGTTGAAATCTTTGTTAAATATTTCTCCTAACTAGGACAGTAGTATCATGTACCTCAATTGATGTTCAGTACAGCAATTTAAGTACTTTTCCTAACACGACCTGTCACCGAATGTGACTCTCGCCAAGAATTTATAACGATAAATTGCAGAGGAATCAAGTGTTTACTGACTAATTTTATTAAATTTCATAAAATGTGTCACAAAGCACTGCATATAGTAGCGGGTGTCCACAATGAAAGTCACGGTATTCAGTGCGGCACAACAGGGGCTGTAATGATGGTACAAGTCTGAAATTGTGGAGATATGCTCACTAAGTAATGCGTTAACGAATTATGCCGCACAAATTACTAGTTCCATGTGTTGCCACCAGTCGAAAACATGGCGCTGTAAGCGGTCAGAGTGTACGATATTCTGTAACTCTGACATCAAAGTTTTCTTCCAGTAGAATTGGGTTGTCAGTTCCTTGGTTGTTGCCTTGTGGCGCATGTTGATTCCTTTTGTGAAGTGAATCTTCGTTGTAACGTAAGAAACATGAACTTCTCCGTGTGAAACGTATTACCTCTTGGGAACAGAGACAGTGCACTACTAGTGAAATTGTTTTTATCAGAATGGCAGCAATAGCAAGGCTGCATTGCGGGAATATGGCCGAGAGAAACAGAAGAGAAAATGTCCCATGAAAAGTAATGGGCTGAAGAAAAAGATGAAGAAATTCGAGGAAACTGGTGAATGAGGTATCGCATGAGGGAGAGGACGGCAGCGCATCCCCATGGATGTTTTATATGAAGTAGCTGTAGCAAGTGCTCATGCTTTGTCATGCGAATTGTCGCTACACCGGTCAAGAGTTACACACTGGTATCCTTACAAACTTCATACTGTTCACAAACTGAACCCCAAGTTGTTGCAGAACGCCGTGACTTTGCCCTACGGTTTATGGCGTCCGTGGAAGTGGACAACATGTGGTCGGGGAATAATTGTGGGCTGACGAGGCGCATTTTACTCTGGATTGTGCAGCGAATGCACAGAACTGTCTCATATGGGGTTCGACTGATTGGTGTGGTTTAACAAGCTCCTTCATTCTCCGTCCGTTTCCCTCATGGGCCTGTTAGGTGTACAGTGACATCTGCACGTTATAGGGACCTTCTTGTGCAACATGTGATTCCAGATTTGGGCAGGACCGCAACTGCAACCACACCGTTATTTTCAAGTAAGATTTCGCTCGCCAGGTGAAAGAATTGTTTCGAGAAACCTTCAGTAAGGACCGCATTATCTCTAGGCATTTTCCAAGATGCGCGACCTTCGAGGTCCCCCGACATGTACATCTGACTTCACCCGACATGCTGCGGGCAACTGTCCACCATGCCATGCAAGAGATGCAGCACGTCGCTGAGTTCAGAGGCCGTAATGAACAGTGCTTGTAGCCATAAATATTAATCACCGTTATCATGTTTGAACTCTCCTGCCTGCTTACAGCGCCTGGTGGCATAACTTGGAACTAATAATGTTTGTGCTGTACCACGCGCAACACCACAACCGGTACATACCATTTACATCATCCATCCCAAAGAGTCATTGCCACTTTATGAGTGATCACAGAACACCAAGTGTTATTTTCTCCATATCGATATTTTTACATTCCAGTATTTCAGTTCAATTCGATCGATCATCGCCCTTCTCGATTTCCCGCTATGTGCCGTAGCGAATGCTATCGCCAACATTCGATCGATCATCGCCCTTCTCGATTTCCCGCTATGTGCCGTAGCGAATGCTATCGCCAACATTCGATCGATCATCGCCCTTCTCGATTTCCCGCTATGTTCCATAGCGAATGCTATCGCCAACATTCGATCGATCATCGCCCTTCTCGATTTCCCGCTATGTGCCATAGCGAATGCTATCGCCAACATTCGATCGATCATCGCCCTTCTCGATTTCCCGCTATGTGCCCTAGCGAATGCTATCGCCAACATTCGATCGATCATCGCCCTTCTCGATTTCCCGCTATGTGCAGTAGCGAATGCTATCGCCAACATTCGAAGGCACGGTCAAAATGTTTCAGTAAAACTCCTCGACTCATGAATCTGTGTAAACAAAGGACATTTACTCTCTTTGGAACATTCAATTGAAGTTCAAAACGGAGAAGCGAAAATATGTTCTCATATTAAGTGCGTAAGTAACGGCGCTTACAGCAGTTGTTAAATCGTTAGAATAAAGGCTGAAGTAAACAATCCCATTATTATGTTGCTAGAAACTGATCAAAATAGCCTTTGTACTGATGACACAAGAGACAGATACAGAAATGAAATAAGAATATAATACCTCCCAAGGTACGGCAGTGTGCATTCCTCATTTCAGAGTTTATATATTCTCACATGAGGCTGAATTTCAGAAAGGCTGTTCTCAGGTAGATCCGGGGGTCTTGAAATATACAGGGCGAAATTTAATAAAAACCGACAAACTGCAGGGACCAATTTCTGTCTGGAAATGGAGGAAAAAATGTCCTACGAACATGTGTCCTTAAATGGACACCCCGACGCTATTAGGTTTGCGAGGGCTAGGGAGTCTTTCATTTTCACGCCCTTCGTGGCCCTTGACTTTCTTTGGCCCATACCTTCATTTTTCGAAGTGTCGGACCCCTTCCATTTTTTTCTCTCTGATTAGTGTTATATAGAGGATGGTTGCCTAGTTGTACTTCCTCTTAAAACAATAATCACCACCACCACCTTAAATGGACAGTGTGTGTGCAACGACAACAAACAGCCCCGGAACACAGTACATAGCACGTCACAGCAGATGTTCAAAGTGGCCCCCATGGCCCCTTTAAACAACAAGCATCATCATGAACTATCCTATCCCTGGGCCACTCCAGTGTGGGGATGTTGTCCTCAATTAACAGCACCAAAAAATCAACATCAATACGTCAATTGGTGTCATGCCACTTGAAGCGGTTTTTGCAATTTCTGCAAGTATTCTCGCTGCCATCTCTGCCACAACCGCTGCCGAATTTTCTGCAAATGCTGCTAACGTGACAAGCGGTTGTCGGGTTCTCTCAACAAACCCCTTTGCACAGGTTGCACGATCGAGTCACTTAGAAGGAAATGTGCTGGTGTTAGGACTTCTAAATCATTTGGATCATTTGGCAAGGGAGCAAGGGGACGTCCATTTAATACAGTCTCTATATCACAAAGAATAGTGTAGGTTTCTTCGAAAGTTAGCACGCGTCCCTGTGTTTCAGTCAGCAAATGTCTTTTCATCACCTTTACAGCTGCTTCCCACAATCCCCCAAAGTGGGGTGACCGGGGAGGAATGAAATTCCACTCTATCTACTGCTGAGCGAGTGAGGAGGTAATGGTCGTTGACCCCTTTTCCAAAAAGGACTGGATATCTTGTAGTGCGTTGGCTGCTCCAATGAAATTCTTCCCATTAACAGAGAAAAGCTGCTTGGACAAAACTCTTCTCGCCGTAAAGCATTGCAGTACAGCTAAGAAAGCTTCGGTTGTTAGCTGCAACACCAACTCCAAATGCACTGCCTTGGTACTGAAGCATATAAATACAGCTACGTAACCCTTGTAAGTATGAATGCGGCCTCTTCTGTGGCTTTCTCTTACATATATTGGACCTGCATAGGCCACTCCTGTGGTAACAAAGGGTCAAACAACTATCGTAACCCTTTCTTTTGCTAAATCTTCCATGCGTACCTCGGGAACTGTAGGATGGTAACAAAAGCACTTCAGACACCTCTTGACAATCCTTTTCGCTTCTCTTCTGCCGCTGATAGGCCAATATCGTTGTCGAGTTGCACGGAGCAGTTGCTCTGGGGGACAATGCTTCAGACACCTCTTGACAATCCTTTTCGCTTCTCTTCTGCCGCTGACAGGCCAATATCGTTGTCGAGTTGCACGGAGCAGTTGCTCTGGGGGACAATGCTTCAGACGACGATGTTCATTCTGGTGATGTGATGATTTGCTGGTAGAAGCACAGGATGTCTCTGTTCTGATGTTAGCTCCTAAAAACGAAGCCTTCCTCCAACCCTAATCAATCCGTCACTATCCAGAAACGGACTAAGTAACTTTAGAGAACTCTTCTTTGGGAGGTCTTGATAATTAAGCAATGTAGTACTTGAAGGAATTCTTCTAATTGTGTCCCTCTGACTACCTGTTTCTTTTCTTTATACAAGTTTCTTGTATTTCTAGTGAACCTTTTTTCCTTTCTGGCGGTTTGAATTTGCAATTATAAATGAATCTTTGGCAATATGCTACTATACGGCATAATTTCGGAAATGAGAATGTATTCAGTATAATGCTAGTTGATGTTGCTGCTAACGTAACTGCTGTGACTTTCAGCTATGGTCGTTCTGTTTCAAATTCTGCTGAACCCTCTGGTTGTTGACGAGGTGTACGAAGCCAAGAAGGTCCACTCCACCACAGCTTTTGATCTTCGAGTTCTTCTTAAGTAATTCCTCTTAAGAGAAGATCAGCTGGATTTTCAGTCGAAGGCACATGCTTCCAGGTGGTTGCATCAGTAGCTTCTTGAATCTTGGCAATCCTGTCTTCAGCAGTCTTGGCTCAGTGTTGATCCATCCCAAAACAATTGTACTGTCACTCCATAATCTGATCTGACCAATTTCTTCTTTCAAAGCACTCACTGTTGTTTTGACAAATTGTGCATGAAGAAGGGCTGCCTCCAATTCGAGTCTTGGCAACGAAATGGTTTTTAAAGGAGCTACTTTTGTCTTCGCACAAAGTAAATTGGAAATGTAGAGACCACTTTGCGTTTGACAAACTGCATAAATGCAGGCTCCAAAAGCCTTCTCTGAAGCATCACTACATCTAAAATATCAAAAGAGCCAGAGCAATTTCCATTATTTATGTTTCTCATAATTCTGATGTAGTTCAGTCTTTCTAATGACGTATAGTACTCGTTCCAAATCTGAAAGTGCTCTTGACAATGGCTGATCCCATTCAAATCCATCTACCCATAAGTATTGCATCAACAACTTCCCTTTGATCAGTACTGGACCCACGAGTCCTAGTAGATCAAAAATCTGTGCGAGTTTGGAGGCGAATTCTCTTTTGGATCCTGGTGATTGCTTTGCCAACTCAACTCGAAACTGAAGGCAATATTGTGCTCAGTCCCAGAGGAGTCCAAGAGTCTTACTAGCTTCACCTTCGTCTAAAACCAGTAAAGTCTCTACGTCGCTTTTTCCCTCCAAATCCTGCAAGATCTCTTTGCTGTTGGACCCCCATTTCCTCAAATGCATTCCACCACTCTTGAGTATACTTTGTATTTACCGCCGTAGCCCGATCACGTCTTCTAGAATGTCTCCTCCACTTAAGCAATCATCCATATAAAAATCATCACGAATAGCCTTTGTTGCTGCTGGAAATTCATTTTCATGAAGAGTAGACAATTCATTTAGGCATCTCATGGCATGGTAGGGTGCAGATGCTGTTCCATATGTTACTGTATTCAACTGATAAATCCTCACAGGGGTTAAAGATTTCTCTTTCCACAAAATCTGCTGTAATGCTCGATCTTCAGGATGGATGTGGATTTGCCGAAACATCTTTTCCACATCTGCCATCATGACGTACTTATAGCTGCGAAAGCTAAGTACATTGTGAAAAAGATCTTGCTGTAAATTAGGTCCTGTCATGAGCTTGCCATTGAGTGATGTCCCAAGTGATGTTTTTGCCGAGGTATCAAATACCACTCTGAACTTTGTGGTGTTACTATCTGGACGTACCACTGGTTGATGGGGTATGAAGTATGAATTTGGTATATCTTGATTTTGGTTTGTTTCAATCAAGCTCATATGCCCTAGTTTTTCATATTCATCTATGAAATCTGCATAAGCTGTCTTGAATTCGGGGTGTCTGCTTAACCTCTTGACTAATGATTCTAGCCTATTTAGTGCATGTTTTCTTGATTCTCCCAGGATGACATCCGGCTTGATAGGGAGCCTTACGATGAATCTGTCTGTTGTATCTCTCGAAACGGTGTCCATGAACTGTCTTTCACATATTCTTTCTTCTGATGTGTAATGCTGAATGTCCGGAATTGCTTCTTGTTTCCAGAATTTTTCCATCTGATCTGATAGTTGTTGATTGCTTATTTTCATGCACGTTTTTGTTGATCCTTGTTTGTTCTCAAAAACTCCACCGCATATAATCCAGCCTAATCGGGTGTTTTACAGAGCTGGTTTTCCTTCAACTTCATTCTTGGGTGGACCTATGACTATTTTCCTATAAAATCCTGCACCAATTAACATGTCTATGTCGCCATGCTTGTTGAATGTGGGATCTGCCAAGCGAATGTCCTTTGGAATAATAATCTTGTCCTTCTTGATCTCCAACTGTGGCAATCGTCCTGTTACAGTTGGCAAAACTAGAAATTCTGCTTCCACCTCAAATCCGTCATTCCTTGAAGCGAGGTGTACTCTGGTTATCTTTTTTGTTTCCACTTTGGAACAATCTACTCTAGTGATCTGTGTGTTTGTCTTGAAATTCGGTAAACCAAGTTTCTTATACAGACCTTCTCTTATTAAATTGGACTGATATCCCGGATCCAATAAGGCTCGGCATGTCATTCTTCTTCCGTGATCATCTTTCACATCAAATAAAGCTGTTGACAAAAGTATTTGCGATGTTATTCCTTTCGCCAAGCTCACATTGAGTGAAGCAGGTGAATGCTGAGATTCAACACACCGGTTTATGGGCACTTGATTTTCTTTAACATTTTGTTTCTGTTTGCCATCTTCCTGAGCATGTAAAAGTGTGATGTGTAGAAGTCCACATTTCTTGCATTTTGATCTTCTGCAATTTTTTGCAATATGTCCTGGTTTCAATCAGTTATAACACTGTCCTTTTCCTCGGAGCAGTTTTCTTCTATCTTCAACTGATCGCTCAATTAATTCTTCACATGTAAAAATGGGGTGACTTCCACCACACAGTTTACAACTTGCCTGAGTCGTTGTCATAACAACTTTCTTGATAGGTTGTTTGTCCTTCGGATTTGTCTTCGTGTTCAATCCCTTGGTTTTGTTGTGATTTAACAGCATATATGATTGGTAACTTTCAGTTAAAAATTTCAATAAATCATCCAACGTTGGCCTCTTCTGTGGAGTGTTACCTTTCACCCTTTCCTGCCAGTCTCTTTGTTCAATGAAATCCAGCTGCTTCTTTGCTACATGAATAACCAATGAGTCCCAATATTGTACCAGTTGCTTCATTGCTTTTAATGAAGCCATGTGAGTTTGAATATGAAGTTGTAATTGCCTGAGTGATTCAGATTTTTTCTCTTTAAAAACTGTAGGAAACTTGAAAAGTTCATCTAGATGTGTCTGGATTATCATCATTTGATTATCATATGTATCTACCAGAAAGTTCCAAGCACTTGTGTAGTTTTCTTCTGAAATGGTAAAACCTTGAATGACTTTGCGTGCCTCGTCCTGCAGAAGACCGATCAGATACTGAAATTTTTGAATATTTGTTAGTTGAGTATCATTATAAATGGTTGACTCAAAACTGTTCTTAAAAAGCAACCATTTTGTGAATTCACCGTTGAATTCCAGTAATTTAATTTCTGGTAATTTATGTATTCTTCTGTTATGATTTTGTGTAACTTCTTGTAGATGATTGGCGTTGTTTACTGCCGTGTTCATTTGAGCTAGCAAATTATTTGAACATCCTCTGCTTCATCTATTATCGTTTGCAGTTGTGTAACTGGGCTGAAATAGCTCCTACTCTCCCTCACATTCCTCTTCAAACTGTAGTGCTGCTATTTCAATAGTGATCTCTGTTTCCTCAATTTTAATTTGTAAATCTTCAAAAGAATTCCATACCTCTTCACATTTTTAAAATTCTAACCTTCGCCTCTGATTTTGACATGTCAGCTGTAATCGACTTTATTATTCTTGTAAACGTGTCTTTTACTCAATGACGCGATTGTTTCAATGTCGTTAGTTGCGACATATTTTAATTAAGGTTATGCTGTGAAAGTTATGTATAAGTTCAATGTTGTGAATTGAGGTTATATGAGAAAGGAATTTGGATCTTTTATATTTATGACAACAGGAGGATCAATGGACTTCAATTATTATTATAATTATTATTATGTTGATCAGAGCATGTTTATGTCTCGAAAACATGCGCTGAGGGAAAGAGAAAGAGGCTAGAATCTAAGAGTACCGTATGTGTAGCAAGGATGGTGTATATGTCAAAGAGACTCACGCTCTCACGGAGATTCTTGCATTGAGAGGCGAGAAGCAGGGGGGGTGTATTCCGGCTTCCCGCGCATTTGGTGGCAAACGAATCAAAACTAACGTGACGTCACTGGGAAGATACAGTGAGCTTTGAACTCGCCACTCGCTTTGAAGTCTTGGTTGTGTTGAGTTTGTGGGTGATAAATAGTAAAGTCTATGTTATAAAATCTAACTTGCCTGTGTAAACACTTCGTTTCTCATTTAACAGGCGATTGGTTGCTTTAGTGTTCTACGTATTTAAGCGAAATGAGTAAAACTAGAACTAACTGTGCCGTTGCTCTGTGTAATAATATTGGTTACAAAACTGAGGTCATAGTTTACCATTGATTCCCTAAGAATGAGGCACTCCAAAATACATGGGTAGCTCGGTGCAAGCGAATGGACAAGATAAATATTAATAATGCAAGCGTATGTTCAAAACATTTTCTTTCGGATGATTATGAACGAGACTTGAAAAATGAAATACTTGGTCTACCAACACGGAAGATATTGAAATCGGACGCTGTTCCATCCTAGAAAATACCGAATTGGCATGGAAATAAAACTGAGGTCCACCTTTGTGGTGTAGTGGTTAGCGTGATTAACTACCAGCCCCGGAGGTCCGGGTTCGATTCCCGGCTCTGCCACGAAATTTGAAAAGTGGTACGAAGAATGGGACGGGGTGAATTCAGCCTCGGGAGGTCAACTGAGTAGAGGTGTGTACCATTCTCACCTCAGCCATCCTCGAAGTGGTTTTCCGTGGTTTCCAAATTCTCCTCCAGGCAAATGCTTAACATAAGGCCACGACCGCTTCCTTCCCTCTTCCTTGCCTGTCCCTTCCAATCTTCTCATCCCTCCACAAGGCCCCTGTTCAGCATAGCAGGTGAGGCCGCCTGGGCGAGGTACTGGTCATTTTCCCCAGTTGTATCCCCCGACCCAGAGTCTGAAGCTCCAGGACACTGCCCTTGAGGTGATAGAGGTGGGATCCCTCGCTGAGCCCGAGGGAAAAACCAAACCTAGAGGGTAAAGGGATTAAAAAGAAGAAGAAGAAGAATAAAACTGAGGCTAGTGCAGTAAGTCATATTCACTTTCCTTAATCAAGGCTTTTATTTTGATGTTTTTAAACTTAAAATTACATTCAGACTTGAAATGCGTGTTATTAATAGTAACATATACCGGGCGAGTTGGCCGTGCGTTTGAGGGCCGCGCAGCTGTGAGCTTGCATGCGGGAGATAGTGGGTTCGAATCCCACTGTCGGCAGCCGGAATATGGTTTTCCGTGGTTTCCCATTTTCACACCAGGCAAATGCTGGGGCTGTACCTTAAGTAAGGCCACGGCTACTTCCTTCCCACTCCTAGCCCTTTCCTATTCCATCGTCGCCGTAAGACCTATCTGTGTCGGTGCGACGTAAAGCCAATTGTAAAAAAAAAGTGCCATACTCAGAAACCAGAATGCCTTTCTTTTCTGTTTAGGTTATAACGGAGGGAGAACACCGCGGTGACATGAGATCAGTTAGGAAAAGGGCCGTAACAGTATTAGACTCCTTATCTCCGAAGAAACTGAAACTAGACCAGGCAACCAACACAAAACCCGCTCCTGATCCAGATATATTAATGAAAGACCAGAAATTAAATATATTCTACACAAACATCATTAATAAATTATGTATTCGTTGTTTTGAACTCAAGGGTCCCTAACGACGGAAAAGCTCCTCTTAGAAGTGGATATGGCCTCAAACATCGAAGTCAAGAAAACACTTTTAAAATATTTTTTGACATTTGCTCGAGAATGCGGTTGGGGAAAAGAAGCAGTCTCCTTCCGTTCCAGAAAGGGTTTTTAATATCCATAAACTCCCTTATTGGACTCTTTGGAGATGTGAAAGGCATTAGGGCAAAGTACATTTTGACTTCCAAACTGAATCAGACTGTCTGGAAAATTATTTTTCTAGACTTCGGTGTCTCGGTATATTTTATAACAATCCCACTCCTTTCGAAGTGAAAAACAGAATGCGACTCTTAATACTACCTGGGAACGCGAACGGCATGCCTCTGTCTCGTGGAGCCTCTGTTGCTCAGGACAGAAGTCAACTTTCTACATTTTCTGACCCTCTAACACCTGACGAAGGAACTGAAGAAGAATTCCAGAATTTCCTTTCCAGTGAACTTTGCATCGAAGTGACTGACAACCCGTCCGATGTTTTGAGTTTTGATAGAAGTGAAGAAAACTTGCTACTTGATACTGACCTAAGCAGTTTAACGATTCCCAATGAAGCTGTAACAGACGACGCTTTAAAATACTTGGCAGGTTACGTCGTCTACAAGTGTAAAAACATTGACAGTTCGTTGGGAACAAAAACGGATATATATCGTCTTGATCCGATACTATCCTCTGAACAAGACCGGACCTCTATCATTTATTCTTCCCCTGAGTGGTTGGCTACGACAATGGAGTTTGAAGGTTTTTTTGCTTCCTTCCACGGGCACTGTATTTCAAGATGCTACAAAGTAATGGAAACATTAACATCAACTATACACTCGAAATTTCCCGAAGTCGATAGGAAAATCATTGCCTTATATCGAAGGACAAGGACTTTCATTCGTATGAGATATTTGAACAAAAAGGCCAAATGGGAAGCAATGAAGGCGAATGCAGTAAGGAAGAACCCACTCTGGGTTGTATCTCCTTAACAGCCATAGATTACATTTCCTCCTTTAACATAAAAAATAAGCTTTAGCCGGTGACAGTGTCGCTAACTTCAACTTATGAAGGATATTACAACCTACCGTGGCAAAAACAGCCCACTGAGCGCCGTAGCAGATAGTGGAAGGATAGCCTCGCGAAATCCACATCCGTCTTGTCCGATAAAGAAAAATGTTAAAACAATTTTAAGAACTACCTATTCATTGTAATATGATTATTAACAAAAAACCTGCCTAACTAAGGCTTACGAGGCTGGAACATACATTATGCACTATAATTTGCCCTACGATAAATATTTTATATTTTTCTCTCATTCATTAAACATATTCATGATTTAAATATATGTTCCAAGTCAAGAAAGAAAAACATTCCAGTTTGAAAGCGCAGAAGAAACGATAAATATTACTTTGCATTCAGCATTTAATGCAAGAGAATATTACAGACCGCAGATGTGTTCTTCCCGATGACGTCACAAGCCGCTGACCAATGGCAGCACACATGCCCGGAATGGCCTACCTGTAGAGTATTCTAAGTTCCTTGGGCGAGAAGAATGTAAAACTTGAAATCTTCTCTTTACTTCTTTGTATGTACGTAACATCGAATCGAACTTGCCTGATTACTGATTTATGCTGCACTCCGTTGAAGTTGTTTGCCTCAGCGGTCTGATTTTCGTTATGAACGAGAATTCAGTATCCATGAATGATTCCACGAACTCGAGATGTGTTGTATTTTTACTCCGATACTTAACCTCAATTGCGATGCATTGTTTTTACTTACGCATTTCACTTTTCATGATCTTGCTTGTATTGAACATCTCAGGTTATTGAGAGCCGTGCTGTTGGGCGCCAATGTTTGTTTTTGGATTTGAAGTAAAGGAACTTGGTGCCATCAATACTTTATTGCATTTCATATGTCTTATTGATGCGATATCAAAACTTGATGACGAACATGGCTGTTGCATGCGTAATCATTTTCGACAATACAAAATCATCGACCAATCGGAAATGGGTTTGGAAAGTGCCAACTTCAATTAATGAAATACATTTCACGTCTCATATCTTAGTCTGCGCTGTGCTACGAACCATTCGGTTGTACAGTGTGCAAGTTGTTTACTTGGTGGTCGCGAGGAGTTCGTTCGTGTTTTGTGTCTTGTGAAGTTTGCGTGTGATGGCTGCCACCAGTGATGGGAGGCCCCTTCTGGATATCTCACAGTTACCGGTTGAAAAGGAAATTGAGGTGGACATGGACGATATTCCTCTAAATAGTCAATCTAATAATCAAAGTTCTCAAGATCAAATACCTAACAAACAAACCACTCAGAATACTCAAAAGTCAACATCTCCGGTTAGTCCGGAAGAATATACTCGAGAACATTCCGGACCTTACATTGTTCTTGTGGAATCTGTAACGGACAAAAATGTTGGAGAGCTACATCCTATGACCTTAGGTCGTCTATTTTATGATCGAAATTTACCAGTAAAATCCATCATACGTAAAGGCAGAAATCGCCTCCAGGTTGAATTCCAGCATGCTGCCCAAGCAAATAAATTTTTGGGTCATCCGTTATTAGAATCCATTCGTGCCCGGGCATGTATACCCAGCACAAGCATATTCCGTGTTGGTATTTTAAGAGGGGTTGATAAAAATTTGACTGAGGAGTCTATCCTCCAGCATTTAAAATCTGACTACATGGTTAAATCTGTCCAGAGATTAAAACGTAAAGCTGTTGTTAATGAGGCTATCGAATACCTTCCTACTGGATCAGTAAAAGTAGTTTTCAGATCCCAGCAGTTGCCACGATATGTATCTCTATACAGTGTCTTTCTGGAGGTGGAACCGTTTATTTTTAATCCCATAATTTGTAAAAAATGCCAGCGCTATGGCACAAACACCAACAGCTGAGCACTGAGCATGTCTCCTTTTCTTGAGGCCAAGTTCAAAATTTCGCCACCTAGCTACTGCCCTGCTCAGCACCCACAACAATTCCCCTCCTTGCTGCTGAACATTCCCCTCCCCCTATTGCAAATCCGAGAAAACGAAAGTTTACTCAGATTATTACTCAATCACCCAGACCGCAACCCGCCCAGAGGTATGATCAAGCTACACACATGGCTATCCTCCGGAATACCCCTAATTCACTTAATGTGCCTGTGAGCATTATTGCTCCCCCCCCCCCGCCCTTTCACAGCCGCAATTCCGACTCCTTCAGCAAATGTCATTTCCCCCTTCCATCTTCTGAACATCCACAACGTCCCGTTTATCGCCAAAAATCCGACCTTCAACTGGACATCCATAACATTCTTATCCTTCTACTGCAAGCGGTAGGTGGTCACCCTTCTATACAGCATGTTATTTACCAATTACGTGACCGACTAAACGATATGTTTTCTTTATATGATCAATATCGTCCAATGGAACGCTAGGAGTGTCCTTAATAAGAAGAGTGACATTCAATTAATTATTAACGAAACCCGTGCACATATTATTGCGTTACAGGAAACATGGTTTTCTGAACAAACAAATTTTATGATTCCAGGATACAATTTAGTACGGCATGATGGCCCAGGGTATGGAGGGGCGGCCTTTTCTTATTCATTCCACTATCTCATATCAATCATTACCCATACAGTATTACATCCCACATACTTTTATTGTCGCCATTTCTTATCGGCAACTCCACCTTATTATCCTTTATTGCCCCCCTGATATTTATATTTCTAGTTCGCATTGGTCTCGCTTTTTCCAACAATTTAATCCTTTATCACATAATGTCACCTTTGGGGACTTCAATCTGCACCATACAGCATGGGGTGGCACTAGTGATACCACACGCCGCTCATATCTCCTCTCAGCCTCACAACAGCATGACCTAGCGCTTCTCAATGACGGCTCCCCCACTCGCCTCACTTTACCTGGATCCATACCTAGTGCGGTTGATTTAACATTCTGTCGCTCAATATTGACCCCCTATAATTACGTGGTCAAGACTCTCTGATACATATACCAGCGACCATTATCCTATATGGATTACGTATGGGGTTGGTAGACCCCTACAACCCCAGCCCACTTCGTTATCAGTCAGCAATGTACGCTCCATACGATCATTCGATGACCAGACATATACATCTTATCTGCAATATCATCTACGTTATAGCTCAGAGCACACCAACACGTACTCTTCCCTTGTGTCACTTCTCAATCAGTATCTTGATATCTATCATCCTCCCAAACCATTGGCCCCTTCTACCCCTCGCCCGATATCCATTGGTGGGATAAGGAATGTCACCAACTAATATTAACCCGCAAGGCTTTATTCCGCACGTATCGTCGTTCTCTAACACGAGATAATTATTTACGTTTAAAGCATCATATTGCCAAAATGAAACTTATCTTTAATCAGAAAAGGCGTGCTGCGTGGAAGTCGTTCGTCTTCTCTCTCAATTTACATATGTCAGCTCTGCATTTATGGAACGCTATTCGCATGCTGTCGTGTGCCTCTAAACACAAAGTACAACGAATCATCCCACGTGATATCATCAATAAGTTTCTGCATTCTCTGACCCCTGACTATGTGGTACCTTATTTTGAACTTCCCTCATATAATGTTCACTCACTCTTCTACAACCCATTCAATTAAGCGAATTATCAGCTGTCCTTCATTCCGCATCTAAATCCACCCCAGGTCCGGACTATATTTCATATAATATGCTCCGGCTCTTACCCTTGAGAGCACAAAATGCACTTCTAAATTCTTATAATAATATTTTACTGAATACGCATATTCCACCGCATTGGACTGAATTTTTTCTGATACCGATCCTCAAACCACAAAAATCCCCAACAGATCCAAATAATTATCGTGGTAATGTACTTGGATCCTGTATTCGTAAGACATTCTTAAAAGTATTATTACAAAGGCTGTAATGGACTATTGAGTATTATCAGTTAATTCCTAAATATCAATATGCCTTCCTTAAAGGAAAAAGCACCCAAGATCCTATCAATATTTTTACTATCGACCTGCTCCTAGCCAAGCATCGAAAACAAAGTACTCAAATTATATACATATCGCTCATTAAATATTAAATCTTCGTATCATCATGTACCTAGCCGCTTTGCTTGTAATGGTTTGCCTCAGGGTGATATATTAAGCGGAATTTTATTTGCTCTCTATATCAGTGATTTGGAACATCTCATTTCACAATATGCCCGAGTACTTATTTATGCAGATGATATAGTCCTTTACACATCGCAAGACAACATTGATATTGCACGACAACTGATGAGCCAGGTCATGAGTCAAGTGCATACTTGGTTTCAAGATAATGGCCTTCAACTATCCATCGAAAAATGTGCGGCAATGATATTTACTCATAAACGTTCTTATGATCGCTCTCCCTTTACTTTTGATGGATATAGTATCCCTCTTACTACTCATCACAAATACCTCGGCATAAACTTTGATCAAAAACTCACCTGGCAACGACATATTACATCGATACGTCAAAAAGCTGACGGATTTGTCAAAATTCTTAAAACTGTAGTTCGTCGTAGCTGGGGCGCCGACCCCAATACTGCTCTTTCCTTATACAAATTATCTATACGCTCCTTTCTTGATTATTCCGCTCATATAATAGACATCGATTCAGTTACCTCGCTTATTCCACTCAATACCCTTCAATTTCAAGCCTTACGTCTTTGTATTGGAGCACTTAAGACTACTCTAACCAACGCATTATTAGTGAAAACAAGTGAAGTCCCGCTTGTGATAAGGCGTTTACTACTCGCACAGAAATATCTGCTTAAAAGGCTTGCATTTTCATCTTCCCCTTTACTTCCAAAGTTACAGCTATTACAGGAATACTATCAACATTGTCCGTCTAGATCGGGACGCGTTCCAGCTATATATACTGCATTTAACATTTTAAACAGATCCTGCACTTCGATTCTCAGGACTCCTTCCATGCCCATGTATTCTACTTCATTTGCAAGCTTATACTACACACCCACAATTATTTTCTCTCATAACTCTTTATTATCAGGATCATTATCTATCGCTGATTGCCCCTTCCCCATGTAAAAAAGTGCGCATATCTCCCTCTGTTATAGGTGTCGACTTTTACACCGACGGGGCAAAACACCCTCAAAGAGTCGGTGCTGCTTTTGTTATTAGAGACTCCAGCACAACTGAACGTTTACATCTTCCGACTACTTTCTCTATCTTTTCTGCAGAGCTATTTGCCATCCAACAGGCATTAATTTACATACAACAACATTCCTTGCCAAAAGCTACCATTTAAATCGACGCTAAAAGGTTTTACAGGCATTATGATCAGTTACTCCATCCTTAAATTTATATATATATATATACTGTCAAATCCCTATTTTAACAACTTGAACAAAATGGAATATATATTACACTTGTATGGATACCGGGACATTCCAACATTCCTGGTAATGATCTAGCTGACAGTGCTGCTAAAGAAGCTAGCCGTCTCCCAACGCCCCCTCTCACAGTAGCTATACCACCTCTTGACTTCTATCCCAGTCTTAAGGACTCTGCCTACAGATCCTGGCAAGATGAATGGAATCAATCTGCGCGTTATAAAGGCACGTATTAATATCAGCTCCAACCACACATTCCCACAAAACCCTGGTTTGCCAGGGGCGCATACACGCGTCGACATTTCACTAACATAATTCGATTACGTTTCAATCATTCTCTTACTCCTCTACCGCACCATATCGTTTTATGGTACGTTTACTTTTTCTGATGTATTCACGTTCCTAACGAACTCTAATATCTATGAACTATTTCTCTTTCCCATCATATGTCGTTACCACTATGTAATCCTTCTCTATTCCGACAGATGGCGTCTTATACGATAGGATAGGTCAAAGCATTTCTTTTTGCCCCGTCTTGTTGGATTATCTTTCTGATGGATTTTTTTTGGGAATCTTTCGACTTGAGAAAATGGGATCCGACGTTGAAGTCGCCTTTATGGCTTATAAAATATATTTTAAGAAACACAAAATGTCTTTGTTCACATCTCAGCCTTATGTAATCGAGGTATTTATTTTTATTCAATCTTCTTTTAGTTGGGTTAGAAAGGCTTCCGTCATTACGTGTTTTTCTGATTTATTCGTGTACTAACCTTGATTTTGTTTTACTGATCCACTATGTTTATTTTGAGGATAGAAGGTAACACGGATTCATGTGTGTGTGTGTGAGATTGTTTACATTCCGCCTGAGCTCATGTCGTATTATTTTATCGCGTATTCTGTGTAATTCATGTCCATTTCATAAATCTGGTATGAATTCAAGCTATCTACGGGATTCGCCTGCTCCTGTGTGTTTGGGTGTTGAAGACACTCCATCTCTTTTGATGGACCACTTTCTGGTTCATACTGTCTGAGCTCGAGAGCGGTTGTTTGTTTATTATGTGCTATACGTCGACGCTCTTATATGTCTCTTTATTTGCGACAACCTAACCTCTTGGTCTCTGTGTGTGCGTGGGTGGTTCTGACGTTTTATTCGTGATACCTTTTGTGCTTAATTTACCTGTTTGGTGTTCGTTTCACATCGCCGTCATTGGCTTTCTTTACTTATTTTCTTGTTTAATATGTTTTATTCCTTGAGGGTTGCCTTTCCATATTTTCTTGTTGTGTTGCGTGAAACCATGGAACCCCTTTTTCCTTTTTCTCTCTGGTTGTATTTTAAGAGCTCGGTGCACCCTTCCCTCTTCTTCATTTATGCTCTTTTTACTTAATGTTATTTGTATTCTCGGCTGATGTGATTTTGATTGTTGAGAGTCTTGATGCCTTGACGGTGGAATCGAATGAGAGTACGTTATTATGTGAGGCTATTACTCTCTAATCTTATGATTGTCTTGACCTGACGTGCTATAAAGAAATGTTTTGCACCGTCTAAACTCATATGCTCCTGCTAATTTATATAGATGCCACATCTTTATGCTAAACTTTTCTTCACGTCCTTTACGAAGGTAAGCGTTTGCGAAGGTATTATCATTGTGTCTGGTGTATTTTAATCACGGGCCACATATTATTAATATTACCCATTTGATTTTTGGCCCCTTGTTTTATTTATACTATTTTCCTTTGATTTTCTTTTCATAATAAATTTAAGTTCTTACCCTTATCACTGTTATGTTTTATTTTCTTTGTGTCTCTTATATGTTTCTTTTATCTATAAGAGGCCCGAGCCCAGTTCCTAGCAGTTTTCTTTTCGCTAGTTTTGACCAAATCCACTGCACTGGGTCTTCATCGTATCCTTAGTGTCAGTTCACTCCGCAATACAAGTTTCGTTTTCATTTAGTTAATCAGCCTAACTGTGTATGTGGTGAATTAGAAGGGGATGGTAACCATCTATTTTTTCAATGTCCTGTCTATTCTGCACCCCGGCGTAAGCTACTCATTAGCCTGACACGAATGAAAACTCCCTTTCCTACAAGTCTTACTTATCTATTAATTGATCTCTCACCTGACGTCATTGCAGTTCTTAATCAATTTATTGACGATGCTCAATTGATCCTATAATCATTCCACGCTCATGGTCATTTTAATTACGTATTTCACTGGTATATACATTTATTCACTCATTTTCATTTGATCTTAGTTTACTTTTGGTTCCCGTTATACTTCACTTTAGTTGCTACTGTTTTTCTCGCTACTATCCACAGCTACAGTCTTTTGTTACTCCCATTCCTCGTGCTTCAAACATTATCATACGTAATTCCGGTGCAATCATCCTTCACCAACTAGATCAGAACATTCCGCATTATTGTTTTTAGGTTAGTACTCTCATCTCTGCGCTAAATTCTCTGGTATATACCTCAGCTCCTCCTTATTCCTTCAATTAATCCTCCTATTAGCTTTAACTTTTTCCTTTCTCCGTCCTACATTTTTCCTAAGTGTTTGTTTATCCCAATTGTAGGCCCGGTGTTGTTTTGAGTAGTAGACAAATCGCCAAGACGGGCCACTTCGGCGTGAAGTTTAGTACCTTTGTGTCCCTGTGCTTTTTTCTATGTCTCATTCCCTTGTTTCCTTTTTTTTAAATACTATTCTAGTTTCTTGGTGTGAACCTTCTTCACCTACTTCAAATCTTTACGTTCCATACGAGAATTTACATGACAGTTCCGCAGCTCGATCATATTTACAGGTGCTCAATATATTTTGTTCTCTTCACAAGTCTTTATCTATCCTAGGACGTTCTGTTCTGGCTTCCGTCTTTGAATCCAGTGCATGTTTTGGTTGTATGTGAACAGTGAACCCTTAGACTACTTTCAAAGACATTAGTTTTCAACCCCTCTCTAATATGTGCAAAATGCACTTATCCTATGATTTTTAGACTCTATCTGGCGTGTGATCTCCTTTATTATTCGCATAGTGGCTGGGCGACAGTAAAAAAGTCCATAAGTACCAAGAAGAAGAAGAAGAAATACATTTCATAACAGTACTGATGGCAATAAACAGAGAGGGACGACCAACAAGCATCATGCTAGGAAACCGTCCGGTAGAAAGTGTGCAAATTTTATATACCTCGACAGTGAAATATCTCGAGATACCCTAGCCACAAAGGAGGTGGCAAATAGAGTGCAGAAGAGCTCTCACTTTTACCAGCAAGTACGAACGCTCCTGTGGGAACCCGAAGTACAAACAAAATCAAAGCTGGTGATGTTCAGTCACTACTTCATACCAAACTTAACCTATGGTACTGAAACCTGCACCGTAACTAAGACAGACTCATCAAGGTTGCAGGCATCCGAGATGAAGTTCCTTAGGTCCAAAATTCGAAACCCAAACAGGACAAGTTTAGAAATTATGTGGTTAGGAAGGGAGCTGTCATTGTTAAATCATTGTGATATCGGGTCAGCATGTCTAGACTGAGGTGGTTTGGGCATGTAATGAGGATGTGACGATGGAGCCAACAAGGACAGCATATGTTAACTTTGAGAGAGATTTGGCAGGGAAACGGATGGTGGGAAGACCAAGAACCGACTGGATGGACATCTTAAAGATGGACACTGCAGATCGGGGGGGGGGGGGACACTGGAAGACATCTTTAACAACAGTACGTACCTCAGTACGACAGAATGGAAGAGGCTTGCCAACAGTACCCGGGAAACTGAACTGTAAAATGATGATGACGATGATGACAATATCTTATACGGAATTGAAAAATCACGTACCGGTGAATAATTTTATGCCAACGGACATCACCGAATGCATACCTCTTCTATCCTTTGCTGAAGCACAGTGAGCTCAACTCATCTGCATTTCTACACTTTTCACTTGTCCGCATTTATTTTGTAATCCTTGAACAATTAACAACGCTTCTTTGCATATATCTAAAGCACAGACTTCAGTTTTCACCGTATATGTGGTCTTCCTGATGTTGCACTTCTTTGTTTTCTTAGGATAGTTGAAAATAATAATGATAATTTTAGTTAATATTATTGTTTATTTATTTATTTAGGATCGTTTCAACCTCCTATGGGTTACGATTACTCAACATCCTTGACTGCTGACGCTCTTTCCTTTTACGCCAATTCTCCTTCATTCTGTGACTCGCTTTTGCTCGTTCCTTATCCGAAGACACCCTTCTTGTTCTCTTGGGTTTCTCTACGAACAGATCCGCAGTTTTGCTTCTGAGCACTGTTCTGTTTGTAATATCTCCCCCCTCAATGCCAAATATTTTACTTGTTTGTTGTGCAGCGCCCGGTGTTCATTCTACCACCGTAGGCTAAGCTTTTGTTCATCAATGAAGATTTATTACCTTCTGTTAGCTGCTGCATTAATATGCAGAAATTAGCATATGCTTCGTATCCTGCATGATTTAGGGCCTGTAAATGCTGAAGGTTGCACTTATATTCACTTTCAGTGCTGGTTCATGACAAGCCTGTTTTGGACTTATTTTAGGTCTGCGCACAAAAGTGTCCCTGACGCACTTGACGGTCTCATCTGTTGCATAGTGTCATCTGGAACTCATTCCTTTATACTGACATCTCGTCGTTTGAAACTTTTAAACAATTTCTGAATGTTTTCAAATGGAGGATCACATCTGTATTATTGCCGGAACTCAACACTGAACCATAACTACTGTATTAAACAGCTGCCATCTATAAGTGGGACTCTGTTACTGAGTAAATGCCGCATCTGATGTTTCCGGGAATGAGAGCTTCTTCGAATTAGGCGGAATTTGAATTAACCGTTTTCCAATTATCAAGGTTCTTCTATGTACACCTGGTTTGAAGGTTGTGTTATATCTTCCGAGAAAGTACCGACAGTGTAAATCCACTGTATGCGACTGACAGTTACTGGAATGTGATTCTGAGCCAATGGCAAGGGGCAATCGAAAGATAAGTAAATATTATGGAAAGCTGAGCATAAATCCGTCTGCAAGTCCTGTAGTAAAATTCGGAACATTGTCGACCGAGAAATACTCGTAGGTGTGTATAATTTACGCACAGTGCAATGGTTGTCTTTTGTTGACAACCACAACAGTAATTGTTCCCATTTAATAAGAACAGTACTGATGATTGAAAAAGGTCTACCTACTGAACTTAAAGGATCAAACTTAAAAAAAAGCTGAAGTCGAAGGTGGCTACCTGGAAAGCGCTCATTCATCGTGTGTAGGCAACTGAAGCTGGTAGATGATGGTGAAGAAGTACAATGAAAGAGATAGGAAGTGGGACAGCAGGCTAAAAAAATAAACATCTAACCCAGGACATACCGTAATCTAGACGTTTTGCAAATACGAGCATTTGACGAAATTCGTTTCGTGTTCAAGAGCTGTCGAAGAAATGCGTTCGGCCTCCTTCCAGTTGTTGTGGACACACTCTGCTTTATGATTTCCATGGATTCTCTAAACAATACCACCGGAATGCGATGCTAAGATGTTCCCTTATAAAAGTGCGTGCCGATCGCTTTTCCAGTACAGTACTTCCTCAAATTACCGGTACCGGAATGACGAGACGTTAACACCAAGCTGCGTAAGTAGTTTCTTGAAAAACATGTGATCGAGGATTTAGCGTTCATGGAACTGAAATTTCTGGACGGTTGATCCGGGAAATCGTTTCTTCGAGGAACGGATAATACGGGATTTTTACAACGAACAATTTCGATGCTCACGGGACCACGCAATTTGAACGAATAATATGGGAAAACGTAGTTTCCGGGAACGTATAATCGAGGTTCTACTGTATTACCAAACTGTATTGGGAATCACCAATAGGTGATATAATTTCTTGTTGCAAAAAACCTATTTTTGTCTCCTCTTACTACACCGAATGAATACCGGGGAATCGCATATTACATACCGTATGCCACAAATAATCCACAACAATGAATCCTGTTGAATGCCATTGTGCATCCTAATTTTAGGAGAGAATTTTAAAAAAGCGAACTGGTTTTAGTTTGTGTTTCATTTTCCAACAAATTATTTCTACATAATGAAGTACCACAAAACTGAATACAGAAAGAACATAAATTTGTTTCTAACAAACTCATCATAATCTCCACGCAGGTAGACAACCCCGTTGATCAAAATTTTCGTATGGTTTGCTTACCTTCAGCTGATTTTTATAATCAGCTAGTTTCACCTGCCTGTTGTTGTAATGACTGGTAATAGTTGTATATGATTGTGTTGTGCATAATGCCCTGTAACTCTTGTGCGTTTTATAAGTAGAGTTTGATTTCTGTTAGTCATGAGTACAAATATCCCTGACCATACTTTCTTCGTGCCGGCCGTGCGGTTAGGGGAGCACAGCTGGGAGGAGGTATCTGGGAGATAGTCATTTTAAACCCCACTGTCGACAGTCCTGGAGATCCCTTTCCGTGGTTTCCCATTTTCACACAAGGCAAATGCTTGGGCTGTGCCTTAATTAACGCCATGGCCGCTTTCTTCCCTCTCCTAGCCCTTTCCTCTCCCACCGCCCGCCATATGGCCTATTTGTGTCTGTGAGGCATAAAGGTAATTATGTGTATTTTATTTGCTTCATGTTGCATGGTTTCCAATATTCACAGTATCTTCAATAAACCTAAGCGTATCTTAATCTGTGAACAAGCGATTATAAGAACTTGTATTCATACTTCATACGATGCTCGTACTTCACTCCTAACATGCTATTTATGCCGTACAGACAAAGGCCACACAATGCTGTAATACAACATAATTCATTGTTTGAGGCGAAGCAGTACCAACATTATTTCAAATAATGCGTGCAACCAAGTTTTTCTTTGCTAAATTCTGGAAAATATATGCGAAGAACATTTACGAATATTCATTATTTGTTTTGCTACCTGTAGTATTAATGGCCTACAAAGTAAGCCCTTGTCCCACACAAAACAATAAACAGAGCCCAATATTTATTTTTGTTGGATTTAATATAAAGAATGATGTATCCCAAAAGTTCGTATGCAAAGATCAGAATAGAAAGTAACTTTCTGGCAATATTTCTGGGAAGACAGCTAATTTGAAGTTCTTTATTTTTTTATTGTATACAAGACTGTTGATGGATTGTGCAGTATATTAAGGGCTAGACATCAAACAGAGTTAATTTGCCAGTTTCTTGCTTCAGGTTTGTGGATGCTTGAGATTTACTGGAACAGTTGCCTTATAGAGTGAATGCCCTATTTGCATTCAAAGAGGGGACGAGAGAATGCCAAGAAGTCATCAAGTCCAAAGCAAATCAAAGGAAAAACAGTAAGAATTCGAAAACACCTCAAACTTGAATGCTTTTTCGGCCAAGTTCCTTGCCAAAATGGAGAAACACAAAGAAGATTTTTCTTTATTTGTGACCAGGCTGCATTCGGCTCAATCGGCTGCTAGTTTAGCTGTGAGTTTAACCTTTACTTTTGACATATTTGACAAGTTCATGCCTATCTTGTCATCTTAATGTTGGATTTCTTTAGTTCTTTTATAAATTTAAGAGTGACAGCCGTATATACCACACAACTCACTGGTCTGTCTTACTAGTGTTTGGATATCTGGTGCATTTGTCAATATAGGGTGATAATGCATGTTATAGATCACCTATTTACGCTTCGTTGCTAATCCCTGCTTCCAAATCAAGTTCCTTATCTTCTGGTAAAATGCATTTCCCTGTTGTATCCTTCTACAGTACTGATCTCCATGTTCATTCCTGCATCTTGTCAGTTTGCTTCCCAAGTACTTCAAGGTTTCCACAATTTCAAGGTCCCCCCATCCAATTTACCTTTCCCTGACTTTTCTTCTGTAGTTGCCAGGCTGATTTGTTCTGACTGTTACGGTGTGGTTTTCTGAGCCCGAGTTCATAGGTTCAATCCTTTCTCAGTCCAGTGATATTTGAAGAGGATCAAATATGTCAGCCTCGTGTTGGTAAATCTGCTGCCATGTACAAGATCTAATAGCAATATAGTTGGTCCGTTAATGGACATTAAAAATTTTTCACCTATTCACTCCTGGTTGCCAGACTTTTGACCCAATGTGCTAAGTTGGGCTCATCAGTCGGTAAATAGTACACCCACCAAGACGCATGGCTGGTGCATACCATGTAGACCACTGCGTAGGCTCCTGGAGACACCGGATTTAAAAATGCACTATCAGAACCTTTGTCCCTTTTTAAAAAGTGACGCCAGCCCGGCCATCCGATGATAAAGGTTTTGATTCCTATAGGGAACCTGAAATATATTTCTCATATAAAAGAACTCCCAAAGAAAAGAATTCCAGCACCTTGCTGTTCCAAAAGTTGTAAAAGTCATTAGTGGGATGCAAACCGATAACATTAATTCTTTAATCAATTCAATCTCCTGTAGTCAGCACCTGATACTGTTAGTCCATCGAAAAAACTTATAATCAATATTACCACACTGTATTGGGAATCACCGATAGGTGATATAATTTCTTGTTGCAAAACACCTTTTTTTTTTTTTTTTTGCTATGGGCTTTACGTCGCACCGACACAGATAGGTCTTATGGCGACGATGGAATAGGAAAGGCCTAGGAGTTTGAGGGAAGCGGCCGTGGCCATAATTAAGGTACAGCCCCGGCATTTGTCTGGTGTGAAAATGGGAAACCACGGAAAACCACTTTCAGGGCTGCCGATAGTGGGATTCGAACCAACTATCTCCCGGATGCAAGCTCACAGCCGCGCGCCTCTACGCGCACGGCCAACTCGCCCGGTACCTAATTTTTGTCTCCTCCTACTGCACCAAATGAATACCAGGGTATCGCATATTACATTCCGTATGCCACAAATAATCCACAACAATGAATCCTGTTGAATGCCATTGTGCATCCTAATTTTAGGAGAGAATTTTAAAAAAGGGAGGGAATTGGTTTCAGTTTGTTCTTTATTTAAAACAAATTATTTCTACATAATGAAATACCCCAAAACTGAATACATAAAGAACATAAATTGGTTTCTAAGAAACTCATCATAATCTTCACGCAGGTAGACAACCCCGTTGATCAAAATTTTCATATGGTATGCTTACCTTCTGCTGATTTTTATAACCAGGTAGTTTCACCTGCATGTTGTTGTAATGACTGGTAATAGTTGTATAGGATTTTGTTGTACATAATGCCCAGTAATTCTTGTGCATTTCTAAAGTAGAGTTTGACTTTTGTTAGTCATGAGTACAATTTTCCCTGACATCATACTTCTTCGTACTGGCCCTGCGGTTAGGCGAGCACAACTGTAAGCTGGTATCCGGGAGATAGTTATTTCAAACCCCACTGTCGACAGTCCTAAAGATCCCTTTCCGTTGTTTCCCATTTTCACACAAGGCAAATGCTTGGGCTGTGCCTTAAATAATGCCATGGCCACTTTCTTCCCTCTCCTAGCCCTTTCCTCTCCCACTGTCGCCAAATGACCTATTTGTGTCTTTGAGGCATGAAGCCAATTATGTGTATTTTATTTGCTTCATGTTGCATGGTTTCCAATGTTCCCGGTATCATCAATAAAACTAAGCATATCTTAATCTGTGAACAAGCAATTATGAGAACTTGTATTCATATTTCATACGTTGCTCAAACTTCACTTCTAACATGCTATTTATGCCGCACAGCCCAAGGCCACACAATGCTTTAATACAACAGGATTCATTGTTTGAGGCGAAGCAGTACCAACTTTATTTCAAATAATGTATGCAACCAAGTTTTTCTTTGCTAAATTCTGTAAAATATATGCGAAGAATATTTGTAAATATTCATTATTTATTTTACTACCTGTAGTATTAATGGCCTACAAAGAAAGCTTTTGTCCCACAGAAAACAATAAACAGAGCTCTTTATAGTAATTATGTTGGGTATAAGATAAAGAATGATGTGTCCCAAAAGTTCTTGTGCAAAGATCAGAATAGAAACTAACTTTCTGGCAACATTTCTGGGAAAATAGCTAATTTGAAGTTCTTTATTTTTTTATTGTATACAAGACTGTTGATGGATTGGGCAGTATATTAAGGGCTAGACGTCAAACAGAGTTAATTTGCCAGTTTCTTGCTTCAGGTTTGTGGATGCTGGAGATTTACCGGAGCAGTTGCCTTATAGAGTGAATGCTCTATTTGCATTCGAATATGGGGACGAGAGAATGCCAAGAAGTAATCAAGTCCAAGCAGATCAAAGGAAGAACAGTAAGAAGTCGAATACACCTCAAACTGGAATGGTTTGTTGGCCAAGTTCTTTGCCAAAATGGAGAAATACAAAAAAGGTTTTTCTTTATTTGTGACCAGGCTGCATTCTGCTCAATCGGCTGCTAGTTTAGCTGTGAGTTTAACCTTTACTTTTGTCACAGTTAACAAGTTCATGCCTATCTTGTTATCTTAATGTTGGATTTCTTTAGTTCATTTATAAATTAAACAGTGACACTTGTATATACCACACATCTCCCTGGTCTGTCTTACCCGTGTTTGGATATATGGTGCATTTGTCAATATGGGGTGATAATACATGTTATACATCACCTCTTTACGCGTCATTGCTAATCCCTCCTTCCAGATCAAGTTCCTGATCTTCTGGTAAAATGCATTTCCCTGTTGTATCCTTCTACAGTACTGATCTCCACGTTCATTCCTGCATCCTGTCAGTTTGCTTCCCAAGTACTTCGAGGTTTCCACAATTTCAAGGTCCCCCGATCCAATTTACCTTTCCCTGACTTTTCTTCTGTAGTTGCCAGGCTGATTGGCTCTGACTGTTAAGGGGTGGCTCTCTGAGCCCGAGTTCAGAGGTTCAATCCTTTCTCAGTCCAGTGATATTTGAAGAGAGTCAAATATGTCAGCCATGTGTTGGAAAATCTGCTGCCATGTAGTAGATCTAATACCAGTATACAGTAGAAGTCCGTTATAGCGAGAATTCATAACAGCGAAAAATTTACTCGCTCTAACGGATTATCGTTATATCTGATTTTTGTATAAAATTCGGTAAACCCCCCATGCACATAAAAATCGGTGTGAAACGGCAATTAGTTTGTTCAAAACTTGCATTCCCGCAGATTATGTCCACACTACAGCTTACTTGTTTGTTATTTTTCAAAATCCGATACTACGTGGAAGTGTATGTTTAAATTCATTCTGAAAAAATATAGTACCGTATTTCTCCGAATCCAAAAAATTCAAAAATTTTAAATTAGGCTCAAAAAGTACTTTGTAAATTCATATGATTTCCTTGTTGTACAGTAGGCCTTCGCATTTTTAGACTATTTTTAGACGCCGAACATTGACTTTCGTCATGCCGTATTTCTTTTTTTTTCTTTTTTTTTTTTTGCGGCTGCACAATTATCATTTATTTCCGCGGGTTTAAGGACCATTAACTTAAAATTGGCATCATAATACTGAAGAGAACGCGTTGAAAATTTGCCGGCAATACCTATTCCATGCGTCTCTACAATACGACGATCCATCAGGAATTTATTCTTGCTGTCTATAAAACTGTTACTTGGCGCCAGATATAAGCGGCTACCGCTACACGCACGTCTCGCTTGCCGGGTTCGGCCGAATTCAGCGGCCAGCGATTTGTAGGCCTAATCGCGGAAGTTGAAAGTCGATGAACAAGTTTATGCGCCACGGTATGCCCATTCCGCCCTTGCGTTTTTCGTGCATATATCTCACAATTTCACCTTCGACTTCTGTAAAGCGTCCCTGTTGCGAACCACTGAATGCATTTTTTTGTACAGTACGCATTTTTTTAGTCCTTTGTCTTCACACTAACGCCAGATATTGGCTTTAGTTAGGCCTATGCCGTATTTTCTTGCGGCTGTACAATAATTCTACATTTCCGAGTATTTAATAACCATTAAGTTAAAATTGGCATCATGAAATCGACTAGAACTAGTTGAAAATTTTCCGGCAATACCTTTTCCACGTACGGTATCTGTACAATACGACTATCCATCACGGAAATATTCCTGTTGTCTCTAAAACTTAATTTTACTAAGCGTCAAGTACAATAGACGCGTTATAACTCTGCCACTGAGTAGCCATGGCCTTTCGAAGAATTCGAAGGGTCGCATGTTTTGATGCCATTCTGCAGATTTGAGAAACGTTTTTGTAGAGGCTAATAGAACACCATTCTCTCTTCACTATTTCCTGAGATCCAGTGACGTCACACACAGGCACTGTACAACCGGTTTTCGCGGCTGGCGATGTACAGTATAGTAAAGAGGCGGTCGTTTATTGTCAACGAGTTCTGTGCGCGTGTGAAAAGAAGCAGCGTGGTTACCGCGGTAGTTGCCAGTGGTATCCATTAAGTTACTGTTAGGCCGCGAATGCAACAACCCTTGAGTTTTCGCCTGAGATTCTGAGAAATAAAAAGTCTTCCTATGTATGAGCCTGCAGGCTCGTTGGAATTAATTGAAATGAATGAATGAACCTAACCGTATATGTATCATAAAAACATATTTGAAACGCATGTAGAGAAATGATAACCTCCTGGCTAAAAATTTACATGTAAATAGCCTTTCCGAAATTTAACTAGACGCGAGAAGATATCAAATGTCTTCTGAAATCAGTGATGTCATATCTGGAGGTGTATCACATTCTTACTTAATTTCCGTATATAACATTCAAATTAAGATATCGTTTACTTCAATCTTTATTTTTAACGAGTTAACAACTGCTATCGGCCACGTCATTTACACATTTATTACGAAAACGTGTTATCCTCTTTCATTTCGAATTTTCTTTAGTGAACAGAAGTCGACGGGTAATATTAATCAACTCCAACATCGCCTCTGAATGTCAACGAGAGAGCTCGCAAATGCACAAAGTGAGAAAACTATACCGTACCGGTACCGAAGATGATCGATCGTATTTTGTTGCAAACTTTTCAGTTTTCTTATTCAAACAGCGTCACCTATCCTAACTTAATTGTACTATACGTATGATGAAAACATACTTCAAACGCCAGTAGAGAAATGATAACCTTCTCGCTATAAATTTTCATAATAGTCTTTCTGTAATTTAACCAGACGCGACAAAATATAAACTAACCTCTGAAATCAATTAAGCACTCTGCCATATCTCGAGGTGAATCCCATTCTTACTTAATTGCAGTATTTAGCTTCAAAAATTAAGCGGTCGTTTAGTCAGCCTCAATTTTAACGAGTTAACAACCGTTATTGGGCATGTTATTTACTCATTTATTATGAAAATATGTTCTCCTTCATTTCGAATTTATGGAACAGCTATCGACGGGTATTACTAATCGACTCCGACATCGCCTTCGAATGTCGATGTGAGAACTGGCTAGTGCACATAGCGAGGAAACGATGCCGAAGGTAATCGATCGCATGCAATATCACCGCTGGGGTGTATAATTATCGGTAGCGTAAAAAATCGTGCGCGCTTAATCGCTCGTAATAACGGATACGTCAGTGATAGGGTTCTCGCTGTAACCGAAGGACTATACACAGTTTAATATAGGAATATTGAAGGGACTTAAAAGTCATCGCTATAACGGAGTTCTCGTTATATGCCGTACTCGCTATATCGGATTTCTACTGTAGTTGGTCTCTTAATGGACATTACAAATTTTACATCTACTCACTCCTGGTTACCAGAGTTTTGACCTAAAGTGCTAAGTTGGGCTCATCAGTTGGTAAATAGTATACCTACCAAGACGCATGGCTGGTGCATACCGTGTAGACCACTGCGTAGGCTACTCGAGCCACCGGCTGTAAAAATGCACTATGAGACACTTTGTCTCATTTTCAAAAAGTGATGCCTGCCTGCCCATCAGATGATAAAGATACTGATTATTGTAGTTAAGCTGAAATATATTTTGCATATAAAAGAACTCCCACAGAAAAAAATTCCAGCACCTTGGTGTCTCCATGAGTTGTAGAAGTCA
This sequence comes from Anabrus simplex, assembly GCF_040414725.1. NCBI lineage: Eukaryota > Metazoa > Arthropoda > Insecta > Orthoptera > Tettigoniidae > Anabrus > Anabrus simplex. The sequence continues at coordinate 82,555,469 of NC_090276.1, read as the reverse complement.
TTAGTGGGATGCAAACCTATAAATTCAATTCTTTAATCAATTTAATCTCCTGTAGTCGGCACCTGATACTGTTAGTCCATCGAAAAATCTTATAATCAATATTACCAAACTGTATTGGGAATCACCGATAGGTGATATAATTTCTTGTTGCAAAACACCTAAGTTTTGTCTCCTCTTACTGCACCGAATGAATACCAGGGAATCGCATATTACATACCGCATGCCACAAATAATCCACACCAATGAATCCTGTTGAATGCTATTGTGCATCCTAATTTTAGGGGAGAATTTTAAAAAAGAGAGAGAATTGGTTTTAGTTTGTGTTTTATTTACAACAAATTATTTCTGCATAATGAAGTATCCCAAAACTGAATACAGAAAGAACATAAATTTGTTTTTAAGAAACTCATCTTAATCATCACGCAGGTAGAAAACCCCGTTGATCAAAATTTTCGTATGGTTTGCTTACCTTCAGCTGATTTTTATAATCAGCTATTTTCACATGCCTGTTGTTGTAATGACTGGTAATAGTTGTATAGGATTGTGTTGTGCATAATGCCCAGTAATTCTTGTGCGTTTTTTCAGTAGAGTTTGATTTTTGTTAGTCATGAACACAACTTTCTCTGACATCATCCTACCGGCCGTGCAGTTAGGGGAGCACAGCTGTGAGCTGGTATCCGGGAGATAGTTATTTCAAACCCCACTGTCAACAGTCCTGAAGATCCCTTTCCATGGTTTCCCATTTTCACACAAGGCAAATGCTCGGGCTGTGCCTTAATTAACGCCATGGCCGCTTTCTTCCCTGTCCTAGCCCTTTCCTCTCCTACCGTTGCCATAAGACCTATTTGTGTCTGTGAGGCATAAAGCCAATTATGTGTATTTTATTTTCTTCATGTTACATGGTTTCCAATGCCGTTAATGTTAATGCGTCAAAGTACGGCAGATTCTCAGCATTCGGTTCTCATATGGACGATACCAATCACACATTCACGGGCATACAACAAGACCTTCAAATTCTCCACTTATCTAAGAAAGGAAATCTATTGAATATTTTAGAAAACATCTTTATAGATATTGATCAAAAATGCAACCCGATTTATAATCTTAATGAGATATCTGAGGATATCAATATACTTTTCGAGGAGTTAATCAATAAATTCTTTTCACGAAGGCGCGTGAGTAATACGTCACCTCACGCCTCTCCTCGTACGTCAAACTCCTGTCAACCTCCCCTCACAGTCAGTCATCAACGACCTTCGAGGACGTCGCTCAGTTAGCCTTAGCACTTGAGGTGGAGTGGCCGATGTAGGACGGGCAAGGAGGTGAGTGACGGGATGGGCACTTAGTTCACATTTTAACGGCATTTTATTCATCAGTTCATTTATATTTTCTTTTCCTTTTTAGGCTCCTATTGTCAACACACAATCAGGTTCAACTTGCATCAGTATAACTCCACCTCCTAATCAAGAAATCTATTACAATGTGGCATCACAACGAGACTGTTTTATGTATAATATGCACATAATTTTATTTGCAAAGCCACAAATAGAGTTTTATAATTGACAATTCGTTGTTTTGAACAACAGTTTTAACATATGATTTTAATTGGACTTCATGCTTCATATCATGTTCACACCACACTATTTTAACATTGAAGATTGACAAGACGCTATCACGCCGCATCACAGTATACGAAGACTTTGCATTTACTTATTTTAATGTGTCCTCGCCTTATTTTTAATGTTATGTATTTGTATTTGTGACTGAAGACGTCTTTTTAAGAGGACGAAACATGTTTCACGAGTGCAATTTATTGTAGTCTTTGTAATAAAGACAATTACAGTATTGTAAAGGTGGAATAATAAAATCTAAATTTTCACAAGTTGATACTTTGACAATACGGGCTCTAATATGAAATTTATAACGTGCAATCATTAGTGGGATGCAAACCGATAACATAAAATCCTTTAATCAATTTCATCTCCTGTAGTCTGCACCTGATACTGTTAGCTCATCGAAAAAACTTATAATCAATATTACCAAACTGTATTGGGAATCACCGATAGTGATATAATTTCTTGTTGCCAAACACCTAATTTTTGTCTCCTCGTACTCCACTGAAAAATACCAGGGAATCGCATATTACATACCGTATGCCACAAATAATCCACACCAATGAATCCTGTTGAATGCTATTGTGCATCTTAATTTTAGGGGAGAATTTTAACAAAGAGAGAGAATTGGTTTTAGTTTTTGTTTTATTTACGACAAATTATTTCTGCATAATGAAGTACCCCAAAACTGAATACAGAAAGAACATAAATTTGTTTCCACGAAAGTCATCATAATCTTCATGCAGGTAGAAACCCCGTTGATCAAAGTTTTCGAATGGTTTGCTTACCTGTAGATGTTGATTCCCATAGGGAACCTAAAATATTTGTCCTGAATGCGTAAATTTATAATACCAATATAATGGTCCGTTATTGGACATTATAAATTTTCCAGCTAACTCATTCTTGGTTGCCTGCGTTTCGCCCTCGTGTGCTAAGTTAGGCTCGTCAGTTGGGACTTAGCACACCACAGTATACACTAGCCTTGTGTCTAGGGTGGTGTGCTAAGTCCCAACTGACGAACCTAACTTAACACACGAGGGCGAAGCGCAGGCAACCAAGAATGAGTTAGCTGGAAAATTTATAATGTCCAATAACGGACCATTATATTGGTTTGCTTACCTTCGGCTGATTTATTATAATCAGATAATTTCGACTGCCTGTTGTTGTAATGACTGGTAATAGTTGTATAGGATTTTGTTGTGCATAATGCCCAGTAATTATTGTGCGTTTTTTAAGTAGAGTTTGATTTTTGTTAGTCATGAGTAGAACTTTCTCTGACATCATACTTTTTTCGTACTGGCCGTGCGGTTAGGGGAGCACAGCTGTGAGCTGGTATCCGGGAGATAGTTATTTCAAACCCCACTGTCGACAGTCTTGAAGATCCCTTTCCGCGGTTTCCCATTTTCACACAAGGCAAATGCTTGGGCTGTGCCTTAAATAAGGCCATGGCCACTTTCTGCCCTCTCCTAGCCCTTTCCTTTCCCATTGTCGTAATAAGACCTATTTGGGTCTTTGAGGCATAAAGCCAATTATGTGTATTTTATTTGCTTCATGTTGCATGGTTTTCAGTGTTCCCGGTATCTTCAATAAACCTAAGCATATCTTAATCTGTGAACAAGCAATTATGAGAACTTGCATTCATACTTCATACGTTGCTCGTACTTCTCTTCTAACATGCTATTTATGATTCACAGACCAAGGGCACACAATGCTTTAATACAACAGGATTCATTCTTCGAGGCGAAGCAGTACCAAGCTTATTTCAAATAATGCGTGCAACCAAGTTTTCCTTTTTAATTTCTGGAAAATATATGCGAAGAATATTTGCAAATATTCATTATTTATTTTACTACCTGTAGTATTAATGGCCTACAAAGAAAGCTTTTGTCCCACGGAAAACAATAAACAGAGCTCTTTACAGTAATTATGTTGGGTATAAAATAAAGAATGATGTGTCCCAAAAGTTCTTGAGCAAAGATCAGAATAGAAACTAACTTTCTGGCAATATTTCTGGGAAGATAGCTAATTTGAAGGTCTTTATTTTTTTATCATATACAAGACTGTTGATGATTGTGCAGTATATTAAGGGCTAGACGTCAAACAGAGTTAATTTGCCAGTTTCTTGCTTCAGGTTTGTGGATGCTGGAGATTTACCGGAGCAGTTGCCTTATAGAGTGAAAGCCCTATTTCCATTCGAAGAGGGGACAAGAGAATGCCAAGAAGTCATCAAGTCCAAGCAGATCAAAGGAAGAACAGTAAGAAGTCGAATACACCTCAAACTGGAATGGTTTGTCGGCCAAGTTCTTTGCCAAAATGGAGAAACACAAAGAAGGATTTTCTTTATTTGTGTCCAGGTTGCATTCTGCTCAATCAGCTGCTAGCTTAGCTGTGAGTTTAACCTTTACTTTTGTCATATTTGACAAGTTCATGCCTATCTTGTTATCTTAATGTTGGATTTCTTTAGTTAATTTATAAATTTAAGAGTGACACCCGTATATACCACACGTTCACTGGTCTGTCTTACCAGTGTTTGGATATCTGGTGCATTTGTCAATATAGGGTGATAATACATGTTATACATCACCTCTTTACGCTTCGTTGCTAATCCCTGCTTCCAAATCAAGTTCTTTATCTTCTGGTAAAATGCATTTCCCTGTTGTATCCTTCTACAGTACTGATCTCCACGTTCATTCCTGCATCCTGTCAGTTTGCTTCCCAAGTACTTCAAGGTTTCCACAATTTCAAGGTCCCCCGAACCAATTTACATTTCCCTGACTTTCCTTCTGTAGTTGCCAGGCTGATTGGTTCTGACTGTTAAGGGGTGGCTTTCTGAGCCTGAGTTCATAGGTTCAATCCTTTCTCAGTCCAGTGATATTTGAAGAGGGTGAAATAAGTCAGCCACGTGTTGAATACCGAAATAGTTGGTCCGTTAATGGACTTTACAAATATTTCACCTATCACTCCTGGTTGCCAGAGTTTCGACCCAATGTGCTATGTTGGGCTCATCAGTTGGTAATATTACACCTACCAAGACGCATGCCTGGTGCATACCATGTAGACCACTGCGGAGGCTACTGGAGCCACCGGCTGCAAAATTTTCTATCAGAACCTTTGTCTCTTTTTCAAAAAATGATCCTTCCTGGCCGTTCCCGCGTCCAGGCATGGACACGAGAGATCCTGACTAGCTCTAAATTCAATTGGTTCAACGACTAAGTTTTATGGGTATGGGTTCCGTAAGAGGAAAACTTTCAGGTCGGTTAATGGTAGATTCTAACTAACGTTGGAAGACGTCTCTTACCCGTTACTAGTTAGATACCATACTCTTATTAGCTCATAGAGAAGTTGACGTCAACTGAAGATACCACTATCTTATAACTAATACTTATTCTAGGAAAAAGAATGGTGAGGTTATACTATCTCACATTTATTTAAATATTAAGTTAGACATTATAAGAAAAATCATCTTAAATTCGACCAATGAAAACTTCTTGAAGTGAGTACTTCGTCGTTATTCCTACAGTCTGTATTCTTCACCAACATCTCAGAAAAATCATATCCTCCAAACTCATCGTAAATAAATGCATTCTAGGATTCTACCATTTCATTTCATGAGTCCATTGATCTCTCAAAATTATAGAATATTAGAAGAAATATTACATAACATTTGGGAATTATAAAGAAACACATGTTTTCATTCGTAGGCAATTCACTTACGAAGTTGGGCGAGAATGAATTAAAATAATATGAATGAAATTAATAATTTTTACGTGTGTGGTACTGGCAAGAAAATAAACATTAAAATCAAGAATATTAAGAGTGTTGGATGCATCCTTTAAGAAGAAAAATAAAATAAAAATTGTATCAATTACTATTAACAATATCTCTGATTAAACTTTCTTGAGAAATAAGGAACGCTTATGGAATCATCGAGTTGGTGTTCAGATAAGAATTGGAGTTCAAATTGTCTGAATATCAGTTATTCTTCGGATAAATATGAAATTCAGTTCGTTACTACCTATTCCTTACTCATAGGACTGACACATATTTCAATTTACACTAACTGTCTGTCTCGATGCAGGTGTAAAATTCTCAATAAAAAAAAACTATCTCAAAACTTCTCCTGATTTTGAATTGACAAGTACACTCATGTATGTTTCACGGTTTAAATATTCACACTCGCATGCTCAATTGCCTCTTAGTTACTCATATTTCCCTGTGTCACTCACCATAAGCTAAGCTATGTCCAGTGTATGTCGTAATCACCCTCCAAGTAACGTTATCATAAGATTTAACTTATAAACTTAAGGTAATGTGACATTAATTTCAGTGATAAGTATTAGTCTACGTGCGTATTTGGTTGTAAGAAACGTCACCATACATACCCTATGAGATTATCATCACACCTACTACTAACGGAAAATCTACTTGGTCAGAAGACACTATCTTCGACTAAAAATAATCCTTTTTGAATAGCTATGTCACCAGTGATTAGTCTAGTAGGTTGAATATTGTTCAGAATAATGTTATACACAGTGAGAGTTTCAAAATCATCCGAAATAATTCAGTGAAGGCTTAAATATTATCATGACTACATGTATGACTCTCTAGACAATCCTAACATGGATAAAAACATTGCTCTATCAATCTCGAGATCGTATCCTAAGCTATGTGAAAATGCATAGGATTAAGAATTATCATATGGAATTGGCAAGAATTCACTGACACTCTCACAAACATCATTTGAAAATCACATCGTCTCAACTTAGAACAACTATGACTATCTCTCTCGAAGAAATAATAAATATGACCATCATAAATCACTATCAGCCGTATACCATATCTATAACTCACATTTCACGTATAATAAATCTCTCTCTTCATCATATGCAAATCACTTCATTAAACTGCACGTCAACGTGCCGTGACATTCTTAAAATGCCCTCTTTACTTCCTATCGTCATAGTGCCAAATTTAACATCATAACTCTGAGTAATCTACTGCCTTGTTCCTCCATAAAGACTTCCTATATACGATCTCGCACCGAATGACTTTGATTAAAATAGTATACACTGGTGTTAATGTCAACTTCACACTTTACTCTTCACTGATAATAATAATAACACTAACTATTTACTCTCACATATCACTGGAAACATTACGATCACTTGGTGACCACGCCTACTAATGAAATTGACATTTCATATAGATGAATACCTACTTCCAATCATCTCATCTAGACGTTTATCTACGCACTGTCTTCGCACAAATACACATATCAGCATATAATTAAAAAGGTAATATTTTCTTACTTACGAAAACGACTCAGATAATGGACTTAGCTTTGCTCAAGGTGGTCTCGATGTCTTCTCATCTCCGGTCGTCTGAGATTAGGATCTCGTCATCTAGTTCCTCCACGAGTGATCGGGTTCATCGTAGCTCTCCACAATTGATTACTGGTCATCTGGGATGATCAACATCGTATCGCCTCATCAGGATCCAAATAGCGTTGCCTTGCTTCTTTACAGGCTCATAGTGGAATCTCGTATGTATGTAACAGAATAATAACAAAATATGTGATTCATTGCTGTCATTCTTCAACTGATATGTCTCTTGTGAAGCTCAAATTGTATGGATTTTGCTATGGTACAGTTAGTCCAATATGCTAGCTCCAAATCGACTAGGATAATTATTAAGTATTTATTCCAATTTGAAAAGGAACTTCTTTGTTCTATATCTTTATTGGTGCGAACGCACTCAGCAGCTGATCAGTACGTATCTTTTACTATTAAGCGGTATCGGGTAAATTTATTTAAGCTCTGCACTACTTCGTGACGTAGCTCTATAGTAATCTGGTTTATCTACTTTTATAGTATTTTATCTTTCGCGCAGCGATTAAATCTTGATAACAAGTGTTGGGCGTGTAGCCGCGAATTATATTTCCTTCCAAATTACGGTATTTACTCAAGATGAATAATCTCTTTCAGTCTAGACCTGCGTCTTCTTATTGCTTCAAGGTCTGATTATATAGTGAGTGATCAGCAAATTTTTTTCTTAAATAATAGGTTTAAATAATGTCCATTTGTCATTCTTTTCCTGTGCCTTCTATACATGGTTCTTTCCATAACTGACTGATGAAAATAATTACATTTCAGCCCGTATTGACGTTAAATGCATTTATTTTAACATTTTGATCGCAGAGACTCCATGTTTGTTCCTACCAGCTCGTATAAAGAACTGTGAAACGGCACAAGATATTGATTCCTATAGGGAACCTAAAATATATTTCTCATATAAAAGAACACCCACAGAAAAGAATTCCAGCTCCTTGGTGTCTCCAAGAGTTGTAAATATCATTAGTGGGATACTAACCGATAACATTAATTCTTTAATCAATTTAATCTCCTGTAGTCGACACCTGATACTGTTAGTCCATAGAAAAAACTTATGATCAATATTACTAAACTGTATTGAGAATCACCGATAGTGATATAATTTCTTGTTGCAAAACACCTAATTTTTGTCTCCTCGTACTGCACCAAAAAATACCAGGGAATCGCATATTATATACCATATGCCACAAATAATCCACACCAATGAATCCTGTTGAATGCCATTGTGCATCCTAATTTTAGGAAAGAATTTTAAGAAAGAGAGAGAATTGGTTTTAGTTTTTGTTTTATTTAACACAAATTATTTCTACATGAAGTACCCCAAAACTGAATACAGAAAGAACATAAATTGTTTCTAAGAAACTCATCATAACTTTCACGCAGGTAGATAACACCGTTGATCAAAATTTTCATATTGTTTGCTTACCTTCAGCTGATTTTTATAACCAGCTAGTTTCACCTGCCTGTTGTTGTAATGACTGGTAATAGTTGTATAGGATAGTACTATGCATAATGCCTAGTAACTCTTTGCATATTTTAAGTAGAGCTTGATTTTTGTGAGTCATGAGTACAAATTTCTCTGACATCATACTGTCTTCGTACCGGCCGTGCGGTTAGGGGAGCACAGCTGTGAGCTGGTGTCCGGGAGATAGTTATTTCAAAGCCCACTGTTGACAGTCGTGAATATCCCTTTCAGTGGTATACCATTTTTACACAAGGCAAATGCTTGGGCTGGCCTTAATTAAGGCCATGGGCGCTTTCTTCCATCTCCTAGCCCCTTTCTCTCCCACCGTCGCCATAAGACCTATTTGTGTCTGTGTGGCATAATGCCAATTATGTGTATTTTATTTGCTTCATGTTGCGTGATTTCCAATGTTCCGGTATCTTCAATAAACCTAAGAGTATCTTAATCTGCGAACAAGCAAATATGAGAACATCTATTCATACTTCATACGATGCTCGTATTTCACTTCTAACATGCTATTTATGCCGTACAGACCAAGGCCACACTATGCTGTAATACAACAGGATTCATTGTTTGAGGCGCAGCAGTACCAACCTTAATTTAATAATGCGTCCAACGAACATTTCCTTTTTAAATTCTGGAAAATATATGCGAAGAATATTTGCAAATATTCATTATTTGTTTTATTACCTGTAGTATTAATGGCCTACAAAGAAAACATTTGTACCACAGAAAACAATAAACAGAGCTCTTTATAGTAATTATGTTGGGTATAAAAAAAAGAATAATGTGTCCCAAAAGTTCTTGTGCAAAAATCAGAATAGAAACTAACTTTCTGGCATTATTTCTGGGAAGATAGCTAATTTGAAATTCTTTATTTTTTTATTGTATACAAGACTGTTGATGGATTGTGCAGTATATTAAGGGCTAGACGTCAAACAGAGTTAATTTGCCAGTTTCTTGCTTCAGGTTTGTGGATGCTGGAGATTTACCGGAGCAGTTGCCTTATAGAGTGAAAGATCTATTTGCATTCGAAGAGGAGACGAGAGAATGCCAAGAAGTCATCAAGTCCAAGCAGATCAAAGGAAGAACAGTAAGAAGTCGAAAACACCTCAAACTGGAATGCTTTTTCGGCCAAGTTCTTTGCCAAAATGGAGAAACACAAAGAAGGTTTTTCTTCATTTGTGACCAGGCTGCATTCGGCTCAGTTGGCTGCTATTTTAGCTGTGAGTTTAACCTATACTTTTGACATATTTGACAAGTTCATGCCAATCTTGTTATCTTAATTTTGGATTTCTTTATTTTTTTTATAAATTTAACAGTGACACCTGTATATACCACACATCTCACTGGTCTGACTTACCAGTGTTTGGATATCTGGTGCATTTGTCAATATAGGGTGATAATACATGTTATACATCACCAATATATGCTTCGTTGCTAATCCCTGCTTCCAGATCAAGTTCCTTATCTTCCGGTCAAATTCATTTCCCTGTTGTATCCTTCAACAGTACTGATCTCCACGTTCATTCCTGCATCTTGTCAGTTTGCTTCCCAAGTACTTCGAGGTTTCCACAATTTCAAGGTCCCCCGATCCAATTTACCTTTCCCTGACTTTTCTTCTGTAGTTGCCAGGCTGATTGGCTCTGACTGTTAATGGGTGGCTTTCTGAGCCTGAGTTCACAGGTTCAATCCTTTCTCAGGCTATTGATATTTGAAGAGGGTCAAATATGTCAGCCACGTGTTGGTAAATCTGCTGCCATGTACAAGATCTAATACCAAAACAGTTGGTCCGTTAATGGACATTACAAATTTTTCACCTTTTCACTCCTGGTTGCCAGAGTTTCAACCCAATGTGCTATGTTGGGCTCATTAGTTGGTAAATAGTACACCTACCAAGACGCATGGCTGGTGCATACCGCGTAGAACACTGCATAGGCTACTGGAGCCACCGGCTGTAAAGAGCCTTTATCAGAACCTTTGTCCCTTTTTCAAAAATGGATGCCACACTGGCCATCCGATGATAAAGATATTGATTCCTATAGGGAACATGAAATATATTTCTCATATAAAAGAACTCCCACAGAAAAAAATTCCAGCACTTTGGTGTCTCCAAGAGTTGTAAAAGTCATTAGTGGGATGAAAACCAATAACATTAATTCTTTAATCAATTTAATCTCCTGTAGTCGGCACCTGATACTGTTAGTCCATCCAAAAAACTTATAATCAATATTACCAAACTGTATTGGGAATAACCGATAGGTGATATAATTTCTTGTTGCAAAACACCTAAGTTTTGTCTCCTCTTACTGCACCGAATGAATACCAGGGAATCGCATATTACATACCGTATGCCACAAATAATCCACAACAATTAATCCTGTTGAATGCTATTGTGCATCCTAATTTTTGGGAGAGAATTTTAAAAAAGAGAGAGAATTGGTTTTAGTTTGAGTTTTATTTAAGACAAATTATTTCTGCATAATGAAGTACCCCAAAACTGAATACAGAAAGAACATAAATTTGTTTCCAAGAAGCTCATCATAATCTTCCAGAAGGTAGAAACCCCGTTGATCAAAGTTTTCAAATGGTTTTCTTACCTTTGGCTGATATCTTATAGTCAGCTAATTTCGCCTGCCTGTTGTTGTAATGACTGGTAATAGTTGTATAGGATTTTGCTGTGCATAATTCCCAGTAATTATTGTGCGTTTTTTAAGTAGAGTTTGATTTTTGTTAGTCATGAGTACAACTTCCTCTGACATCATACTTTCTTCGTACCCGCCGTGCGCTTAGGGGAGCACAGCTGTGAGCTGGTATCCGGGAGATAGTTATTTCAAACCCCACTGTCGACAGTCCTGAAGATCCTTTTCCGTGGTTTCCCATTTTCACACAAGGCAAATGCTTGGGCTGTGCCTTAAATAAGGCCATGGCCACTTTCTGCCCTCTCCTAGCCCCTTCCTCTCCCACCGTCACCATAAAACCTATTTGCGTCTGTGAGGCATAAAGCCAATTATGTGTATTTTATTTTCTTCATGTTGCGTGGTTTCCAATGTTCCGGTATCTTCAATAAACCTAAGCATATGTTAATCTGTGAACAAGCGATTATGAGAACTTGCATTCATACTTCATACGATGTTCGTACTTCACTTCTAACATGCTATCTATGCCGTACAGACCAAGGCCACACAATGCTGTAATACAAAAGGATTCATTGTTTGAGGTGAAGCTGTACCAACCTTATTTCAAATAACGCGTGCAATCAAGTTTTTCTTTGCCAAATTCTGGAAAGTATATGCGAAGAATATTTGCGAATATTCATTATTTATTTTACTACCTGTGGTATTAATGGCCTACAAATAGAACTTTTGTACCACAGGAAGCAATAAACAGAGCTCTTTATAGTAATTATGTTGGGTATAAAAAAAAAATAATGTGTCCCAAAAGTTCTTGTGCAAAGATCAGAACAGAAACTAACTTTCTGGAAATATTTCTGGGAAGATAGCTTATTTGAAGTTCTTTATTTTTTTTATTGTATACAAGACTGTGATGGATTGTGCAGTATATTAAGGTTTAGACATCAAACTGAGTTAATTTGCCAGTTTCTTACTTCAGGTTTGTGGATGCTGGAGATTTACCGGAGCAGTTGCCTTATAGAGTGAATGCCCTATTTGCATTCGAAGAGGGGACGAGAGAATGCCAAGAAGTCATCAAGTCCAAAGCATATCAAAGGATGAACAGTAAGAAGTCAAATACACCTCAAGCTTGAATGGTTTTTCGGCCAAGTTCTTTGCCAAAGTGGAGAAACACAAGAAAGTTTTTTTGTTATCTGTGACCAGGCTGCATTCGGCTCAATTGGCTGCTAGTTTAGCTGTGAGTTTAACCTTTACTTTTGTCATATTTGACAAGTTCATGCCAATCTTGTTATCTTAATGTAGGATTTCTTTAGTTAATTTATAAATTTAACAGTGACACCAGTATATACGACACGTCTCAGTGGTGTGTCTTACCAGTGTTTGGATATCTGGTGCATTTGTCAATATGGGGTGATATTACATGTTATACATCACTTCTTTATGCTTCGTTGCTAATCCCTGCTTCCAGATCAAGTTCCTTATCTTCTGGTAAAATGATTTTCCCTGTTGTATCGTCCTACAGTACTGATCTCCATGTTCATTCCTGCATCATGTCAGTTTGCTTCCCAAGAACTTATGGGTTTCCACATTTTCAAGGTCCCCCCATCCAATTTACCTTTCCCTGACTTTTCTTCTGTAGTTGCCAGGCTGATTGGCTCTGAATGTTAAGGGGTGCCTTTCTGAGCCCGAGTTCATAGGTTCGGTCCTTTCTCAGTCCAGTGATATTTGAAGAGGGTCAAATATGTCTGCCACGTGTTGGTAAATCTGCTACCATGTACAAGATCTAATAGCAATATAGTTGGTCCGTTAATGGACTTTGCAAATTTTTCACCTATTCACTCCTGGTTGCCAGAGATTGGACCTAATGTGCTAAGTTGGGCTCATCAGTTGGTAAATAGTATACCTACCAAGTCGCATCCCTGGTGCATACCGTATAGACCAGTGCGTTGGCTCCTGGAGCCACCGGCTGTAAAAATGCACTATCAGAACCTTTGTCTCTTTTTCAAAATGTGATGCCAGCCAGGCCATCCGATGATAAAGATATTGATTCCTATAGGGAACGTGAAATATATTTCTCATATAAAAGAACTCCCACAGAAAGAAATTCCAGCACCTTGGTGTCTCCGAATGTTGTAAAAGTCATTAATGGGATGCAAACCGATAACATTAATTCTTTAATCAATTTAATCTCCTGTAGTCGGCACCTGATACAGTTAGTCCATCCAAAAAACTTATAATCAATATTACCAAACTGTACAGGGAATCACCGATAGGTGATATAATTTCTTGTTGCAAAACACCTAACTTTTTCCTCCTCATACTGCACCAAAAAATACCAGGGAATTGCATATTACATACCGTTTGCCACAATAATCCACACCAATGAATCCTGTTGAATGCCATAGTGCATCCTAATTTTAGGAGAGAATTTTAAAAAAGAGAGAGAATTGGTTTCAGTTTGTGTTTTATTTCCAACAAATTATTTCTACATAATGAAGTACCCCAAAACTGAATACAGAAGGAACATAAATTTGTTTCTAAGAAACTCATCATAACCATCACGCAGGTAGACAACCCCGTTGATCAAAATTTTTGTATCGTTTGCTTACCTTCAGCTGATTTTTATAATCAGCTAGTTTCACCTGCCTGTTGTTGTAATGACTGGTAATAGTTGTATAGGATAGTACTATGCATAATGCCTAGTAACTCTTTGCATATTTTAAGTAGAGTTTGATTTTTGTTAGTCATGAGTACAAATTTCTCTGACATCATACTTTCTTAGTACCGGCCGTGCGGTTAAGGGAGCACAGCCGTGAGCTGGTCTCCGGGAGATAGTTATTTCAAACCCCACTGTCGACAGTCCTGAAGATCCCTTTCCGTGGTTTCCCATTTTTACACAAGGCAAATGCTTGGGCTGTGCCTTAATTGAGGCCATGGCTGCTTTCTTCCCTCTCCTAGCCCCTTCCTCTCCCACCGTCGCCATGAAACCTATTTGCGTCTGTGAGGCATAAAGCCAATTATGTGTATTTTATTTTCTTCATGTTGCATGGTTTTTAATGTTCCCGGTATCTTCGATAAACCTTAGCATATCTTAATCTGTGAACAAGCGATTATGAGAACTTGAATTCATACTTCATACGTTACTCGTACTTCACTTCTAACATGCTATTTATGCCATACAGACCAATTCCACACAATAATATAATACAACAGTTTTCAATGTTTGAGGCGAAGCAGTACCAACCTTATTTCAAATAATGCGTGGCACCAAGTTTTTTCGCAAATTCTGGAAAATATATGCAAAGAATATTTGCGAATATACATTATTTATTTTACTACCTGTAGTATTAATGGCCTAAAAAGAAAGCTTTTTTCCCACAGAAAACTATAAACAGAACTCTTTATTGTTATTATGTTGGGTATAAAAAAAGAAAGATGTGTCCCAAACGTTCTTGTGCAACATCTGAACAGTATCCATCCTCGTGTACAATTCACTGTGGAGAAGGAAAAGGATAGGGAATTAGCTTTCCTGGATGTGCTGGTGAAGAGGAAGAATGATGGATCCCTAGGGCATCAAGTATACCGAAAGCCAACACACACAGACCGATACTTGAACAAAAAATCCAATCACCATCCTGGCCAGAAGCGTGCCATTATGAAGACCTTTGTGGATCGCGCCCTTCGTGTCTGTGAACCAGAGTACATCGAGAAGGAACTACGGCATCTTGAACTAGCCTTACAAACCAATGGCTACAAGGTACAAGAGGTCAGGAGAGCACTCCACCCCAGAAGACAGCCAGCGAATAGTCAACGAGAAGAGCCCAGGAAGAAAGGTATTGCTTATTTGCCATATATTCGGGACGTCACGGATCGTATTGGAAGGCTCCTTGAACGTCACGATGTTAAGACCTTTTTTCAGCCGACCTGACAGCTACAAAACATATTACGTTCTGCCAAAGATCCGCGTGACCCTCTAACATCTACTGGGGTCTATAGGATACCGTGCAGCTGTGGAACTGTTTATATTGACATGACTGGCAGAAGTGTCAATACTCGCCTGTCGGAGGATAAAATGAACTGTCGCCTGGGGCAATATGACAAATCAGCAGTAGCGGAGCATGCACTGCTTGACGGAAAGCATGAGATCGGTTACGAGGATACTGACATACTGGCCACAACATCCCACTTTCACGCCCGTCTCTACAGGGAAGCAATTGAAATACATAAACATCCGGATAACTATAACAGAAAGGAGGAAGGACTGAAACTCAGCAAGGCCTGGTACCACCCTTTATATAACGTACGGCCGAAGTTTACTAAGATCAAGGAAACTACTGTCAACCAACCAGAGGATTCACTGCTCGGCACGACCCAATCGGAGGTCGTGCACTCCGAGATCCAATCAGACGACAGATTGCTCGGAGCGACCCAGTCGGAATCCATGCCCTCATATATTCCACCTGGTGACATACTGCAGAGCACGAGCCAATCAGAGGTCATATGCTCAGAGACCCAACCAAACGGCAGGCTGCTCGGGGCGACCCAATCGGAGGTCGTGCTTTCAGATAGCCAATCAGATGTTGGTTTGCACGACGCGAACCAATTGGAGGCCGCACACTTACACATAAATACAGCTGCTTCACAAACCACTTTTGCAGTCGCCAGCGGGATACACAAGAGCGTATCTACACAACGCGGCAGAAGATGACTACCGCAGCAGTAGTCGAAACGTCTGATAGAAGCGGGAGGAGTGGACCACGGCATAATAGCTCGGAAGATTTTTATTGTATGTTCTTGTGCAAAGATCAGAATGGAAACTAACTTTCTGGCAATCTTTCTGGGATGATAGCTTATTTGCGTTCTTTATTACTTTATTGTATACAAGACTGTTGATGGATTGTGCAGTATATTAAGGGCTAGACGTCAAACAGAGTTAATTTGCCAGTTTCTTGCTTCAGGTTTGTGGATGCTTGAGATTTACTGGAGCAGTTGCCTTATAGAGTGAATGCCCTATTTGCATTCGAAGAGGGGACCAGAGAATGCCAAGAAGTCATCAAGTCCAAAGCAAATCAAAGGAAGAACAGTAAGAAGTCCAACACACCTCAAACTGGAATGGTTTGTCGGCTAAGTTCTTTACCGAAATGGAGAAACACAAAGAAGGTTTTTCTTTATTTGTGAATAGGCTGCATTCAGCTCAATTGGCTGCTAGTTTAGCTGTGAGTTTAACCTTTACTTTTGTTATATTAGACATGTTCATGCCTATCTTGTTATCTTAATGTTAGATTTATTTAGTTCATTTATAAATTTAACAGTGACACCCGTATATACCACACATCTCACTGGTCTCTCTTACCAGTGTTTGGACATCTGGTGCATTTGTCAATATGGGGTGATAATACATGTTATACATCACATCTTTACGCTTCGTTGCTAATCCCTGCTTCCAGATCAAGTTCCTTATCTTCTGGTAAAATGCATTTCCCTGTTGTATCCTTCTACAGTATTGATCTCCATGTTCATTCCTGCATCATGTCATTTTACTTTCCATGTACTTCAAGGTTTCCACATTTTCAAGGTCCCCCCCATTCAATTTACCTTTCCCTAACTTTTCTTCTGTAGTTGCCAGGCTGATTGGATCTGACTGTTAAGAGGTGGCTTTCTGAGCCTGAGTTCATAGGTTCAATCCTTTCTCAGTACAGTGATATTTGGAGAGATGAAATATGTCAGCCACATGTTGGTAAATCTGCTGCCTGTACAAGATCTAATAGCAATATAGTTGGTCCGTTAATGGACATTACAAATTTTTACACGTATTCACTCCTGGTTGCCAGAGTTTCGACAAAATGTGCCAAGTTGGGCTCATCAGTTGCTAAATAGTATACCTACCAAGACTCATGCCTGGTGCAAACCGTGTAGACCACTGCGTAGGCTACTGGAGCCACCGGCTGTAAAAATGCTCTATCAGAACCTTTGTCTCTTTTTCAAAAATTGATGCCTTCCTGGCCATCCGATGATAAAGATTTTGATTCCTATAGCGAACCTGAAATATATTTCTCAAATAAAAGAACTCCCACAAAAAAAGAAAATCAACACTTTGGTGTCTCCAAGTGTTGTAAAAGTCATTAGTGGGGTGCAAACCGATAACATTAATTCTTAAATCAATTTAATCTCCTGTAGTCCGCACCTGATACTGTTAGTCCATCGAAAAAACTTATAATCAATATCACCAAACTGTATTGGGAATCACCGATAGGTGATTAAGTTTCTTGTTGCAAAACACCTAATTTTTGTTTCCTCGTACTGCACCGAAAAATACCAGGGAATCACATATTACATACCGTATACCACAAATAATCCACACCAATGAATCCTGTTGAATGCCATTGTGCATCCTAATTTTAGGAGAGAATTTTAAAAAAGAGAGAGAATTGGTTTCAGTTTGTGTTTTATTTCCAACAAATTATTTCTACATAATGAAGTACCCCAAAACTGAATACAGAAGGAACATAAATTTGTTCCTAAGAAACTCATCATAACCTTCACGCAGGTAGACAACCCCGTTGATCAAAATTTTTTTATCGTTTGCTTACCTTCAGCAGTTTTTTATAATCAGCTAGTTTCACCTGCCTGTTGTTGTAATGACTGGTAATAGCTGTATAGGATTGTGTTGTACATAATGCCCAGTAACTCTTGTGCATATTTTAAGTAGAGTTCGATTTTTGTTAGTCATCAGTACAACTTTCTCTGACATCATACTTTCTTCATACCGGCCGTGCAGGTAGGAGAGCACAGCCGTGAGCTGGTGTCCGGGAGATAGTTATTTCAAACCCCACGGTCGACAGTCGTGAAGATCCCTTTCCGTGGTTTCCCATTTTTACACAAGGCAAATGCTTGGGCTGTGCCTTAATTGAGGCCATGGCTGCTTTCTTCCCTCTCCTAGCCCCTTCCTCTCCCACCGTCGCCATAAAACCTATTTGCGTCTGTGAGGCATAAAGCCAATTATGTGTATTTTATTTTCTTCATGTTGCATGGATTTCAATGTTCCTGTTATCTTTGATAAACCTAAGCATATGTTAATCTGTGAACAAGCGATTATGAGAACTTGTATTCATACTTCATACGATGATACTTCACTTCTAACATGCTATCTATGCCGTACAGACCAAGGCCACACAATGCTGTAATACAAAAGGATTCATTGTTTGATGCCCCTGTAGGTGGGGACGGTAGAATAACACCCACGGTATCCCCTGCCTGTCGTAAGAGGTGACTAAAAGGGGCCCCAGGGGCTCTGAAATGTGGAGCGTCGTTTGGCGACCACGGGGCCATCAGCTGAGTCCTGGCATTGCTTCCATTTACTTGTGCCAGTCTCCTCACTTCAATCTATACTCTCCGACCTCCCTTGGTCAACCCTTTTTCTTTTCCGACTCCGACAATATTAGGTTTGCGAGGGCTAGGGAGTCTTTCATTTTCACGCACGTTGTGGCCCTTGTTTTCCTTTGGCCGATACCTTCATTTTTCGAAGTGTCAGATCCATTCCTTTGTTCCCTCTGATTAGTGTTTATCAATAAATACAAAAATAAAACACTACAACACAGTTATAAAACCGGAAGCTGCATATGCAGCAGATACACTCTTTTACCTGAATAAACAATCAAAGACTGCCAGACTTCAGAAAATTGAAAGGAGGATTGGAAGAACCTGCATCAACAAAAAATACCAGAAAGATGGACAGTGGCGGTTAATACCTAACAAAGTCGTGTTCAAAGAGCTAGAACCCATTAAGGATACTATGCGTAGGAGGAGACTGGGATTCTTTGGACCTATCATGAGGATGCAGGATTCGAGACTTCTGAAACAACTACTACAACACAATCTCGTCTCAAAAAATACCATAACAGGATGTAAATGGATCAGAGAAGTAAGAGAGGATCTGAAGGAAATAGGCCTTACAACAGAAGACACCACAAATAAGATAAAATTGAATACAAAACTTAAGAATACAAACCTCCGCTTTACCCTTACACGAAACAAACCAACAACACGTACATTTTCAACTGCGGAAAGGGCACAAAGATCAGAGCGTCTGAAGAAGTACTGGGAGGACCGCAAGCCCGAACAATCCCTTCAAAGAGACCTGAACGACGGACTGACTAAATTGATCCTATATGGTCATAAAAGAAGAAGTAGAGGAAGAAGAAGAAGAGGAGGATGGTTGCCCAGTTGTACTTCCTCTTAAAACAATAATCACCACCACCACCACCAACATTCATTGTTTGAGGTGAAGCAGTACCAACTTTATTTCAAATAATGCGTGCAACCAAGTTTTTGTTTGCCGAATTCTGGAAAATATATGCAAAGAATATTTGCGAAAATTCATTGTTTATTTTACTACCTGTGGTATTAATGGCCTACAAAGAGAACTTTTGTACCACAGGAGGCAATAAACAGAGCTCTTTATAGTAATTATGTTGGGTATAAAGAAAAGAATAATGTGTCCCAAAATTTCTTGTGCAAAATCAGACTAGAAGCTAACTTTCTGGCAAAATTTCTGGGGAGATAGCTAATTTGAAGTTCTTTGTTTTTGCATTGTATACAAGACTGTTGATCGATTGTGCAGTATATTAAGGTTTAGACATCAAACAGAGTTAATTTGCCAGTTTTTTGCTTCAGGTTTGTGGATGCTGGAGATTTACCGGAGCAGTTGCCTTATTGAGTGAATGCCCTATTTGCATTCGAAGAGGGGATGAGAGAATGCCAAGAAGTCATCAAGTCCAAAGCATATCCAAGGAAGAACAGTAAGAAGTCGAATACACCTCAATCTTGAATGGTTTGTCGGCCAAGTTCTTTGACAAAATGGAGAAACACAAAGAAAGTTTTTGGTTATCTTTGACCAGGCTGCATTCGGCTCAGTTGGCTGCTAGTTTAGCTGTGAGTTTTACTTTTACATTTGTCATATTCGAACGTTCATGCCTATCTTGTTACCTTAATGTTGGATTTCTTTAGTTAATTTATAAATTTAACAGTGACACCCGTATATACCACACATCTCACTGGTCTGTCTTACCAGTGTTTGGATATCTGGTGCATTTGTCAATATGGGGTAATAATACATGTTATACATCACCTCTTTACGCTTTGTTGCTAATCCCTGCTTCCAGATCAAGTTCCTTATCTTCTGGTAAAATGCATTTCCCTGTTGTATCGTCCTACAGTACTGATCTCCATGTTCATTCCTACATCATGTCAGTTTGCTTCCCAAGTACTTCAAGGTTTCCACATTTTCAAGGTCCCCCGATCCAATTTACCTTTCCCTGACTTTTCTTCTGTAGTTGCCAGGCTGATTGGCTCTGAATGTTAAGGGGTGACTTTCTGAACCCGAGTTCATAGGTTCGGTCCTTTCTCAGTCCAGTGATATTTGAAGAGGGTCAAATATGTCTGCCACTTGTTGGTAAATCTGCTACCATGTACAAGATCTAATAGCAATATAGTTGGCCCGTTAATGGACTTTACAAATTTTTCTCCTATTCACTCCTGGTTGCCAGAGATTGGACCCAATGTGCTAAATTGGGGTCATCAGTTGGTAAATAGTACACCTACCAAGACGCATGGCTGGTGCATACCATTTAGACCACTGCGTAGGCTCCTGGAGCCACCAGCTGTAAACATGCACTATCAGAAACTTATTCTCTTTTTCAAAAACTGATGGCTGCCTGGCCATCCGATGATAAAGATATTGATTCCTATAGGGAACCTGACATATATTTCTCATATAATAGAACTCCCACAGAAAAAAATTCCAGCACATTGGTGTCTCCAAGTGTTCTAAAAGTCATTAGTGGGATGCAAACCGATAACATTAATTCTTTAATCAATTTAATCTCCCGTAGTCGGCACCTGATACTGTTAGTCCATCGAAAAATCTTATAATCAATCTTACCAAACTGTATTGGGAATCACCGATAGGTGATATAATTTCTTGTTGCAAAACAACTAATTTTTGTCTCCTCTTACTGCACCGAATGAATACCGGGGAATCGCATATTACATACCGTATGCCACAAATAAACCACACCATTGTATCCTGTTGAATGCCATTGTGCATCCTAATTTTAGGAGAGAATTTTAAAAAAGTGAGAGTATTGGTTTTATTTTGTGTTTTATTTACAACAAATTATTTCCACATAATGGAGTACCCCAAAACTGAAAACAGAATGATCATAAACTTCTTTCTAAGAAACTCATCATAATCTTCACGCAGGTAGACAACACAGTTGATCAAAATTTTTGTATGGTTTGCTTACCTTCTGCTTATTTTTATAATCACCTAGTTTCACCTGCCTGTTGTTGTAATGACTGGTAATAGTTGTATAGGATTGTGTTGTGCATAATTCCCAGTAATTCTTGTGCGGTTTTTTATGTAGAGTTTGATTTTTGTTTGTCATGAGTACAACTTTCCCTGACATCATACTTTCTTCATACCGGCCCTGTGTTTAAGGGAGCACAGCTGTGAGCTGGTATCCGGGAGATAGTTGTTTCAAACCCCACTGTCGACAGTCCTGAAGATCCCTTTCCGTGGTTTCCCATTTTCACACAAGGCAAATGCTTGGGCTTTGACTTAATTAAGGCCAAGGCCGCTTTCTTCCCTCTCCTAGCCCTTTCCTCTCCCACCGTCGCCGTAAGACCTATTTGTGTCTGTGAGGCGTAAAGCCAATTATGTGTTTTTTATTTGCTTCATGTTGCATGGTTTCCAATGTTCCTCGTATCTTCAATAAACCTAAGCATATCAATCTGTGAACAAGCAATTATGAGAACTTGTATTTATACTTCATACGTTGCTTGTACTTCACCTCAAACATGCTATTTATGCCACAGAGACCGAGCCAGACAATAATGCAATACAACAGGATTCATTGTTTGAGACGAAGCAGTACCAACCTTATTTCAAATAATGCGTGCAACCAAGTTTTTTTTGTTAAATTCTGGAAAATATATGCAAAGTATATTTGCAAATATACATTATTTATTCTACTACCTGTGGTATTAATGTCCTACAAAGAAAGCTTTTGTCCCACAGAAAACAATAAACAGAGCACTTTATAGTAATTGTGTTGGGTATAAAAAAAAAATGATGTGTCCCAAAAGTTCTTGTGCAAAGATCAGAATAGAAACTAACTTTCTGGCAATATTTCTGGGGAGATAGCTTATTTGAAGTTCTTTATTTTTTTATTGTATACAAGTCTGTTGATGGATTGTGCAGTATATTAAGGGCTAGACATCAAACAGAGTTAATTTGCCAGTTTCTTGCTTCAGGTTTGTGGATGCTGGAGATTTACCGGAGCAGTTGCCTTATAGAGTGAATACCCTATTTGCATTCGAAGAGGGGACGAGAGAATGCCAAGAAGTCATCAAGTCCAAAGCAAACCAAAGGAAGAAGAGTAAGAAGTTGAATACACCTCAAACTGGAATGGTTTGTCGGCCAAGTTCTTTGCCAACATGGAGAAACACAAAGAAGGTCTTTCGTTATTTGTGAATAGGCTGCATTTGACTCAACTGGCTGCTAGTTTAGCTGTGAGTTTTACCTTTACTTTTGCCATATTTAACAAGTTCATGCCTATCTTGTTATCTTAATGTTGGATGTCTTTAGTTCATTTATAAATTTAACAGTGACACCCATTTATACCACACATCTCACTGGTCTGTCTTACCAGTGTTTGGATATCTGGTGCATTTGTCAATATAGGGTGATAATACATGTTATACATCACCTCTTTACGCTTCGTTGCTAATCCCTGCTTCCAGATCAAGTTCCTTATCTTCTGGTAAAATGCATTTACCCGTTGTATCCTTCTACAGTACTGATCTCCATGTTCATTCCTGCATAATTTCATTTTACTTTCCAAGTATTTCAAGGTTTCGACAATTTCAAGGTCCCCCCATCCAATTTACCTTTTCCTGACTTTTCTTCTGTAGTTGCCAGGCTGATTGGATCTTACTGTTAAGAGGTGGCTTTCTGAGCCCGAGTTCATAGGTTCAATCCTTTCTCAGTCCAGTGATATTTGAAGAGGTGAAATATGTCAGCCACGTGTTGGTAAATCTGCTGCCATGTACAAGATCTAATAGCAATATAGTTGGTCCGTTAATGGACATTAAAATTTTTTCACCTATTCACTCCTGGTTGCCAGAGTTTCGACCCAATGTGCTAAGTTGGGGTCATCAGTTGGTAAATAGTATACCTACCAAGACGCATCCCTGGTGCATACCGTATAGACCACTGCGTTGGCTCCTGGAGCCACCGGCTGTAAAAATGCACTATCAGAACCTTTGTATCTTTTTCAAAATGTGATGCCAGCCTGGCCATCCGATGATAAAGATATTGATTCCTATAGGGAACGTGAAATATATTTCTCATATAAAAGAACTCCTACAGAAAGAAATTCCAACACCTTGGTGTCTCCAAATGTTGTAAAAGTTATTAGTAGGGTGCAAACTGATAACATTAATTCTTTAATCAATTTAATCTCCTGTAGTCGGCACCTGATACTGTTAGTCCATCCAAAAAACTTATATTCAATATTACCAAACAGTATAGGGAATCACTGATGGGTGATATAATTTCTTGTTGCAAAACACCTAATTTTTGTCTCCTCTTACTGCACCGAAAAATATCAGGTAATCGCATATTACATACTGTATGCCACATATAATCCACACCAATGAATCCTGTTGAATGCCATTGTGCATCCTAATTTTAGGAGAGAATTTTTAAAAAGAGAGAGAATTGGTTTTAGTTTGTGCTTTATTTACAACAAATTATTTCTACATAATGAAGTACCCCAAAACGGAATACAGAAAGAACATAAATTTGTTTCTAAGAAACTCACCATAACCATCACGCAGGTAGACAACCCCGTTGATCAAAATTTTCGTATGGTTTGCTTATCTTCAGCTGATTTTTATAATCAGCTAGTTTCACCTGCCTGTTGTCGTAATTGTAACCTCCCAAATGGGGTAAAGTTACAACTAATAGGAATTATTATTATTATTATTATTATTATTATTATTATTATTATTATTATTTACATTTTATGGCCTTCATTGGACCACTCTAGCCAACTTGATACAAAGAATTTTTCAGTTTCCTGTCAGCCCAGTACTTCTTCATTCTCTCTGATCTTATCCTTCTTTCTTCATCGGAAATCACCCTTCCTATTGTCTGTTTGTTGATTCTGATTTGCAGTGAGTTTCTTGATTTTGTCAGATTTGTTTCTTAGGTCTTCCACTGTAATTTGTAGTTCATCCATATCTTCCTTGATTTCTGTAACCCACTTAATGTTGCACTTACTATTCCATAATTTTTCTATTATTCTCCTGATGATCCTGTTCTCTGGTGTCCTGTTTAGATGTCAAAAAAATGAAATAGGAATAATAAAAAGAATATTAAGGTTTGCTACCGTTGTGCATTCACATAGTTGCACACTAACATGAGACATGACAATATGTATGAAATTAAAACTATAAACACATTAAGCACAGAAAATAATAACTGGCTAACCAACATGACAGCTAAGAAGGGATAACAGGGAAGCAGCTGGGAACCATATCCAGGCGGTGGAAGGTATTGGCAATGCTGAAGAAGCGAAGTCAAATGTGATCCTAAACTCTACTTAACAAATTAGATGCAAATTTAAACGTAAATAAATAACAAAATACAGCGTTAAAATTTGAAAACAGAAATCCAGCAGTAATTACATTTTACCCCGAGGGTAGCATTCAGTTATCTAATCATATACCGAACATCACATATGATGTTCCGCTCCCGCTTTTCGTGCCAACAGTTTTAATACACATGAAACAGATGGAAAGAAAGGAAAGGAAGGTAACGTTACACTATTATGAAGATGTAAGTGTAAGAAAGAGAACAACATTTAAAATATAATCTTGGTGCAGAGCACCTTCAGTCGGTAGCCCACTCAAAAACACTTCCGAGAAAGTGTGTCTGTCCTAAAGGTGAATACTCCAAGATGAAGCACAATAAACGAGACAGCCCCAAGGTGTAATTTACATACTGTGATTACATCGAAAGGCGTTGAATATCTAATTTACAAAATCAACAAAATGGGAACTGTCTCTTTACAAAAGTGACGCGACTTACTGAAAAGGCTACCCCCTCTAGTGACACCATGACCTTGAATTCGGTGTAGGGGCTTGTGTACTTGTTGATCCCGAGGGCTGTGCCAGCTCCGGGTTACCCATGCTGGATAGGCCTCGGTGTAGGGCCAGACTAACAAGGTGTCCCCCGAGTTGCTTGAGAGGTGTCTGTGCTCTTTATTCTTCATCACTGTTTCTACCCTTCTATTCTCACCGTCTTTAATTTCATTCCTCTTCCTGTCTGGCCACCCTCTCTGCCTCGGGTAGATTAGGTTAGACATTTTAAAAAAAAAATTTAAAAATTAAAAAAAAAAAAATTTTAAAAATACTTTAGTACGGGGGTTTTATCCTCCCCCAATCACAAGTTTCGGGTCGTGGCGAGGTGATGCATGGC
Source organism: Anabrus simplex (assembly GCF_040414725.1). Taxonomy (NCBI): domain Eukaryota; kingdom Metazoa; phylum Arthropoda; class Insecta; order Orthoptera; family Tettigoniidae; genus Anabrus; species Anabrus simplex. The sequence continues at coordinate 82,529,823 of NC_090276.1, read as the reverse complement.
TACTGGGAGAGTATTTCCAAGCGACCCCCTCCAGATACCGGGTGCCCTCTGGAATATATAGCCTTGCCTCCGGTAAATCTCCTTGGCTCTGCCGGAGGTCGACCTCATATTTCCATGAGTACTCGTGGGACAAAAGACGGAACCTCTTTCTCTTCCTTCTTTTACAAAGGGTGGCACCCTTAAAAAACAGCGTCAAATACTGGTAAAAAACGAAAGCGGTATACTCCAGTTCCTGTAGACTACATGAGTGACGAACGTCTTCCTCGATTCCTGGTTGCTTCCAGGGTCGATGGTAAAAGTTTCCTTGACGAATGTCCTCTTATGATAAGCAATTCAATTGAAGAAATTGTTGCTGGTGAAGTCGACGAGATGCGCAAGCTCCGAGATGGATCCGTACTTATCAAGACATATACGGCTGAACAGTCCAGACGCCTAATTAAAGCCAAGTTATTCGGTAAGGTAGAGGTGAAAATCGAGAAGCACCAAACCCTTAACTCCTGCAAGAGAGTTATATTCCACAGGGATTTGGTTAAGTCTTCCGATGATACAATGATCCGGTACCTAGCACGTCGGTGCGTAACCGACGTGAAGAGGTTGAAGAGGCGTGTGGGTTATAAGCTACTCGATACGGGTGCTTTCATCCTTACCTTCGACACTGAGACCATACCTGAACGAATAAAGGTAGCAATGTATCGCCTGACTGTTCGTCCGTACATTCCGGCACCAATGAGGTGTTATAACTGTCAAAAGTTTCGTCACACCTCATTGCGATGTACAGGTTCGACGACCTGCAAAATGTGTGGGAAGTGCAAGCATGCTAGGGTTGAATGCACACCACCACCTGTGTGCGTCAACTGCCCGGGTACGCATGCTCCAATCTCCAAGGAATGCCCCACATTCAAGCAGGAGAAGAAGATCCAGGAGATAAAAACGCTGGATAAGCTATCTTATCCAGATGCCCGGAGGAAGTTCAAGTCCATGGCTGCTCCGGAGTTCTCCATCTCATTTGCGGAAAAGGTCGTAAGCGTATGGATCACTCCACAGAGTTTTGTACAGAACACCGGTACTGAAAACGCATTGAAAAGTCAAAGCCAGCAACAAAATTCAGTAACTAAAGAAACTGGAGATTCAGCATGTGAAGCACCGAAAAGAGCGTTACTGTCGACGTTGCCTGGGAAGGGCCCTTCCCAGGAACGTTCGGCTGGGAAGTCCTCTCCCAACAGGGCGGGGGGAAAGACTTCCCCAAATAGGGCTGGAAAGTCCAGCCTTCCTTCCAATGCCCAGATCATAAAGGAGGAGAAGGTGAAGCCACAGGGCTCCCTCAAAAAATTGGAGAAGAAGCCTTCTCCAACTCAGTCGGGGTCCACAGGATCACCGAAGAAATCCGGCAAGCCATCTGCTGGCTCTCCTCCAAAAAAAGAGAGAAACGGTGGGCAAGAGCGAGAGGCCCCGACGCCCTCTTTTTCGATCACTTTCTGGAGAACCTAGTTCTCCCAGGAAGAAGGCCCACTGTTCCAGACCAATGAGATCACCGTCCGCGGAGGGTCCAGTCACCGTGCCTCCTTCTTCTGAGGAGACAATGGAGACTGAACCACTCATTGTCGTGGATGGTGACGACAATACCGACAACAACGGCGGAAAATGGCAGATAGTTGAAAAAAAGAAGGGCAAGCTATTGTCCTAATTTCGCAACACTACCAATCCACACAATGGCACTATTGCAGTGGAACTGCAGTAGTTACGACTGTCGCCTAGCTGAGTTACGTCAACTGATATCCGTCTATGCGGCCTCCGTAGTCTGTCTACAGGAATCTCGTTTGAGACCTGGACACGACTATGAGAGGATATCGTCTTTATTCCAAAGACAGAGTAGCTGTGGATGGCGCGGCAACTGGGGGCGTTTGTACCCTAGTTCGCTCCGACATCTTCAGCGAAGAAGTACCGCTCCGTACTCAGCTACATGCAGTTGCAGTTTGCACTCCGTTTTTTTTTGACCTGGAAAAAGCTTATGATACTACCTGGCGATATGGGATTCCCTCCACTCTACACCAGTGGGGATTTTGGGGAAATTTGCCAACGTTTATTGACAACTTCATGTCCCTCCATTTCTTTCGAGTCCGAGTAGGGAATGCATTTTCTCAATATTACGTTCAGGAAAATGGAGTACCTCAGGGATCGGTACTGAGTGTCACGCTGTTCGCAATCGCCATCAACGGCATAGTTCCCGCTGCTGGGCCCGCAGTCGTTCCATCGCTGTATGTAGATGACTTAGCTCTACATTACAGCTCCGGAAGGGTGGCATTTGCAGAGAGACAGCTACAGCAAGCTATTAACCGAGTCGACAGATGGGCCCTGCAACATGGTTTTCGATTTTCAGCAGCGAAAACCTCAGTTGTACATTTCTGTCGACGTCGGCCTGTGCATCCGCTTGCCAAACAGTGTCTTACCAGTGGTTGGCACCTGCAAATTCCTGAGTCTCCATTTTGATAAGAGACTTACGTGGCAGCCCCACATCCGTCAGTTAAAGGTTGCCTGCATGAAGAGACTTAACATGCTTAAGTTTCTCAGCGGAACTTTGTGGGGGGCTGACCGTGCGGTACTGCTACGATTTTACACGGCAACGGTCCTCTCCCGAATTGACTATGGAAGTGCGGCTTATGGCTCAGCATCAAAATCTACGCTGAGCCTTTTAGACAGTATTCACCATAGTGGAGTAAGGCTGGCAAAGGGTGCTTTCCGTACTGACCCCATTCCCAGCCTGCTCGCTGAAGCAGGAGTTCCACCTTTACGAAAAAGGAGGCAGCAGTTACTCCTAACGTACGCTGCCAAAATTCGTGAAATGCCGCTACATCCAAGCTATCAATGCATCTATCGCACCCAATACAGCCAGCGGTGCCAAGACCGGCCGAATGCCACACAGCCAGTTGGGTTTCGGATTGATAGCTTGTGTCATGATTTGAATATTGATATCAGTGGTTGTCTTGAACGAACTCTTAGCGAGGTACCTCCATGGTTGGTTCCGCGACCGGATATACGTCTAGATCTGCTCCGTGGACCCAAGGTGAACACGGATTCCTCCGTTCATCGGAGGTATTTCCAGGACTTTGTTCACCAATATCCGGCCGCGAGACTTATCTTCACGGATGGTTCTAAAATCGGAGATAATGTTGGTTGCTCTTTTGTCATTGATGATATGAGTACGAAGATCTCGCTCCCTAAAGTATGTAGCGTGTATACTGTAGAGCTTTACGCCATCTTAGAGGCTCTGCAGTTTGCATTGCGTGACGAAAGAAGCCACTTTCTGTTGTGTACCGATTCGTTAAGCTCTCTGCAGTCTATTGAAACCTGTTTCTCGCAACACCCACTGGTGCAGCAGATACATGACCTTCTAGCCAGGTTAAGCGATGCTAGCACCAGAATTACTTTCGCGTGGCTTCCAAGCCACGTTGGGATTGCGGTGAACGAACTTGCGGATGAAGCAGCAAAGGAAGCTGCACTTTTACCTCCAAGACCCGTCAATGTACCTGCTAAGGATATTTGTTCTCAGCTACGTCGAACCATCTTGGCGTTCTGGGAATTGGAGTGGCTAGATATTCGAACTCCCAACAAGCTGAGAGCAATTAAGAAGACAACTACCGTTTGGCGGTCCTCTTTCTGACCTTCACGGAGAGAGGACATAGTACTGTGCAGGCTGAAGATAGGTCATTTACGATCCACGCACTCTTATCTCCTAAAGAGGGAAAACCCCCCAGTGTGTTCTTGTGGTGCCGAATTCACCGTGGCCAACATCCTCTCAGAGTGCGCCGATCTCTCTGGCCTAAGACGGAGCCTCGGCCTGCAGGAAACACTCGAACGCATACTAGCCGATGACGCGACTACTGCTGATCTCGTCATCCGCTTTATGTGCGACAGTGGACTTATCAAGGGTATGTAAATTACAAGTGTACTGTTACTCAGGGAACGTACATTCCCTTTTGATACGTTAGTAATCCTTTCGGCCTAGTTTTATAATTATTTTTTGTTTTATTTTGTACTGCGTTTCCAAATTCCTTTGTTGAATTAATTTTTTTGTTTTATATTTTCAATTTCTTTTCCACTTATTTGTTCAGAGACGATGATTACCACGTTGTACTTCCTCTTAAAACAAAAATCACCACCACCACAACCAAAAGGGCTAGGTCATTTTAATAAAATTTGGAAGCTGAAGGAAACATGGGTAATCTCCGGTAAAATTAATTAAATGAACCACTACATTTGAAACTAAATACCTGAAAGGTGAAGAACAAATAAGTGCTTACCTGATGGTGGGGCAAGATGTCCCGTACCTTTGAAGGCGACCTTTCCCTTCACTGGTCAAACAGAAAAGACGCCTTGGCAGATCAAGGCTCTAGCGACAACGCTTCTCTCCGGAAATAATGAAATCTTACAATGGCCAATGAGCATCCGATCTTTTTCCTTCACCTACCAATCACATTTACTTTTATTTTCTCCAATAGGAGTGCATAAATTAGTGCTGACCAAGACCATTTAGGAAGGCTCGAGAAATTACGAAACTGATGCAATATCTGGAGATATCCATGCCAATCTGGCACGTGTACACAACAGGAAGTGGTGTTTCCTAATACATCTTACTTTACTTTTCCCATGATAAAGAACCAATCTTTAAGCTACAATAAAATCAACCAAATCCAAAATTAACATACCGAGGAGAGACAAAAAAAACCAAATTAATAAATACATTACATATACAATTCATCGCCGTCTTCCGAGTCCAAATCATCAAATCCAAGTAATCACTACATACTCCTCCCCTTTAATTTGGAGCACAGCTCCAAAAATAAATATTTTATTCACTTCATTTAGCAGTCCAGTTTCTGCATAATTAAAAAAATAATGAATCACTTTTTTAGAAAAATCACTGAAAAGCAAAGGAAAAACTTCACTGAAAAATAAAGGACATATAGCATAATGTTCATTGAAAGAGAAAGCGCATAAAATATACACTAAAGAGATAAAAATATTCCTTTTTACTAATCCTCTCATGTTCGTAAAACACCACACTGAAATTATTTTCTTTAAAAAAACCTCAAGCGTTCCCTGGAGAAAAAAAACTGGCCACACAAAATAAGAAAGACATCTTTTGGATTGAGTTCTTGAGGTTTTTTTATTTATTTATACTATAGCACCACGAGTTCTTGCTGCTCATGTGACTGACGACGCGGCCGCTGTCTTCAGCCTCCACATTACTGTTCAAACAGGGTGACTGCGCACAGCCTAGCATGACTGGCATCATTAGAATATCCGGTTACAGCGCTGTTAATTGACACGTCCAAGTATAGATGAAACTACGTGCCACTAATGGCTAAGTGAGTGTATGTCTGGTAAATATTTAATCAGGATCTTGGCATGGGATGATGGTCACCACCATGCAGACGGTGCCCCTTTTGACTAGGGACGTCAGGTTGTCAGGCAGGAACAGTTGTTGTCACCTGGACATCTGGTCACTGGGTTGTAGTGCAAAACGGCAGAGCCCAAGACATAACGCACCTCTCCTCTAGGCAGGACAGCAGAAACGGGGATTGTATCCCCCTCCGGCCACTGCAACAGAAAATTATCCGCAGCAGACAGGGAATTTCAAAAGCTAAAGCCACCCTGGTGGACAAGAGCTTGGAGGCACCCAACCGGTGTCTCCACGACCTTTATTTGGGAGGTTTCCCCACAGGCTTGGGACTATCTTAGCCCCCCATTCAGGCGAGCACTATGGATACCTCAAGATAAAATTTAGGAAATGGTTAAAAGAAACTCAGAAAACTCTACCGGAGTTTACCCTGTTTCCAAAATTTTGACAACCATCCCTTGTTATGAAGATCTTAATTCTACCCCAAAATACATACTAAATTATATCTAACATATCTAAATTATATCTAACATGGATGACCCTTCCCATTACAACTAAGGTGACTTAACTAAATTATTAACTGTAGAATCCGGAAAAACAGCTGGCCAGCCCATTAACTAGAATTTGCTTACAATTAATTCATTATAACTACAAAAGCAAATTACCGTGTGCATTCTTAATCACCCAACATTAAGAAAAGAACCAAACAAATAAAAGGATGAATTTAGAATGTTGCAAGGGAACACAAAACAAGGGAGAAAAAAATATATACACTTAATCACGTTAGCTTGCAACCATTTCAATGAATTGAGGTTAGTAAGTCACTATTTACACTGACTGACAGAGCAAATGCAACACCAAGAAGGAGTGGTCAGAACTTTATGCCAATTGCAGGGTAGACTGACGTTACTGAGGTATGCTCATGATGTGAAATGCGCCGCTGTGCTGCGCACGTAGCGAACGATAACTGGGACACGGCGTTGGCGAGTGGCCCACTTCGTACCGTGATTTCTCAGCCGAACGTCATTGTAGAACGTGTTGTCGTGTGCCACAGGACACGTGTATAGCTAAGAATGCCAGGCCGCCATCAACGGAGGCATTTCCAGCAGACAGACGACTTTACGAGGGGTATGGTGATCGGGCTGAGAAGGGCAGGTTGGTCGCTTCGTCAAATCGCAGCCGATACCCATAGGGATGTGTCCATGGTGCAGCGCCTGTGGCGAAGATGGTTGGCGCAGGGACATGTGGCACGTGCGAGGGGTCCAGGCGCAGCCCGAGTGACGTCAGCACGCGAGGATCAGCGCATCCGCCGCCAAGCGGTGGCAGTCCCGCACGCCACGTCAACCGCCATTCTTCAGCATGTGCAAGACACCCTGGCTGTTCCAATATCGACCAGAACAATTTCCCGTCGATTGGTTGAAGGAGGCCTGCACTCTCGGCGTCCGCTCAGAAGACTACCATTGACTCCACAGCATAGACGTGCACGCCTGGCATGGTGCCGGGCTAGAGCGACTTGGATGAGGGAATGGCGGAACGTCGTGTTCTCCGATGAGTCACGCTTCTGTTCTGTCAGTGATAGTCACCGCAGACGAGTGTGGCGTCGGCGTGGAGAAAGGTCAAATCTGGCAGTAACTGTGGAGCGCCCTACCGCTAGACAACGCGGCATCATGGTTTGGGGCGCTATTGCGTATGATTCCACTTCACTTCTAGTGCGTATTCAAGGCACGTTAAATGCCCACCGTTACGTGCAGCATGTGCTGCGGCCGGTGGCACTCCCGTACCTTCAGGGGCTGCCCAATGCTCTGTTTCAGCAGGATAATGTCCGCCCACACACTGCTCGCATCTCCCAACAGGCTCTACGTGATGTACAGATGATTCCGTGGCCAGAGTACTCTCCGGATCTCTCACCAATCGAACACGTGTGGGATCTCATTGGACGCCGTTTGCAAACTCTGCCCCAGCCTCGTACGGACGACCAACTGTGGCAAATGGTTGACAGAGAATGGAGAACGATCCCTCAGGACACCATCCGCACTCTTATTGACTCTGTACCTCAACGTGTTTCTGCGTGCATCGCCGCTCGCGGTGGTCCTACATCCTATTGAGTCGATGCCGTGCGCATTGTGTAACCTGCATATCGGTTTGAAATAAACATCAATTATTCGTCCGTGCCGTCTCTGTTTTTTCCCCAACTTTCATCCCTTTCGAACCACTCCTCCTTGGTGTTGCATTGTCACTCTCAGTCAGTGTATTTACCCTATCATGTAGGCAATCATAAAATTCTTAATACAGATAACTCACATTACGCATTACATGCCAGACCAGTCAAATTAAAACATGATTAAGCTAGAAATACCAAATCAAAGTCATATTACTTTACCAACAGGAACTCAAAAATGAAAAACGAAAGTTATACGAGAGTGTGCATGCAGAAATCCAACTCACTGATATAAATAACAAAAAGGTACAAGTACAACCTTCACACCAGAGATTACCAGATAACCGCACGACACACAAGACTACCAAGCTCATCTGTCCTCCAACATACACACAGTCAACATCAAACCACCAAAAACACAAATGCGACGATCCCTGAATCAGCATTACCAAATTACGGTAAAAGGCACGAACGACCTCAACACCGACTCCATCACACGACATCACCAAAACACAGTACACATACATACACATCCACACATAAACATCCGTGCGATGACATATCAAGTAATAGCCACAAAAGAAAAGGACAGAACATGACCTCAAGTACACTTGAACTTATCACACGACAATGAGACTCTTAGGACCAATATCGTACTCCCAGAAGAGGAATAGCCTCTCAGCACCTTTTGCCCTACGTCTCAGCACACACACACATGTGCCTACCCAAGGCACCAAGACAAACACACAATTATTTGCAAAACGGTGGAACAGATACAGCACGATAGCACAGATACAGGCTACCCAAATTTTGAACTGTACGCAGTCTACAGAATCCCATACTTATTTAAATTGAGTACATAAATTTTGAAGATACGAATCCATAATGCAAGAACTTTTAACATGAAGAAAACTAAATAAAACAAAACAAGCAGCAAAATTGACTAACTGAACTAAATTGTGATACCTTCAGAAATTTCACTATTGACGAATTTAAAATAACAGGAATGAAAATCTTGATAACCTATAAGCAAACTACCAATTTAACCAAAATTAACAGCTCAGCATAACGACAACGAAATTAACATTTGCGGAAAATCTTCCTAGCATTCATTTTAACAATAACAAGAGAGATAATTTTCCCTCTAGGCACCTAATACCAAGAAAAAGATTACGAGGAATCTCATACCAGATGCACCAGAATTCAAATATGTCACGAGCACAAGTGCAGATACGTAACCCGTCAAATTTGCCCAAAATAAGCCTCAGCCTCAATGCTGGTCTATTAATATGGTGAGTACGTTTCACCCTACGAGACTATCAGAGCCAACGTAGACCCTCCTAACAAGTATTGGAACACACGGGTTCATAAATATACGTGACAAGGAAACAGACAATTACATGATGGAAAAGCACAATAAGACTCACTAGGAAACTTTCAAAATGCTGGTCTGGAACCTGTCCCCAAAATAATCCCATACTTACTCAGAAACGAACCCAAACACAGCAACAGACCAAAAACAACACCTCATAACCGGAAATTGAAATTTATACCGAGCTGAAGTATGACACCATAACAATTTTAAAAGATCACACACGTGGAATACAGGCAAATAAAATACACCAGGTGACAAGAAACAAACTTTTGGAAAAACTTTGCCGAAACATGAGATTTGCAAACAGAAAAACACACGAAAAAATAGACGAAAATTTACAAACCTTAACCTCAAAATTATTGCTGACAATTTATGGAGACAAACATTTCTGAAAAACAAAAGAGACTCCATGCTAAAACTTGACCAAAACACATAATACAATTTACGTATCTAGAAGGAGAAAAAGAAGATTACGACACGAGAAATTTTATAAGATGGTTCTGTTCTGTTCGTGAAGGTTATTTGGGCTCGTTATTTCACCCAGACACTATACCGTATGATATTTGTACTAAATCGACACACGCACACTTTTTCAATAAAGTAGTACACCAATGGAGTTGACAATGTTTTCGAAGGACGAAGTACTTGAAGATTGAGGGAAGTAGACCATACAGCAGACTCACAAAATGGGTTCAAAGCGCGGAAAGTAGATCAAGAAAAGATGTATCACCTAGACAATTAAGAGTGAGGAATTACGTATACAAGACTAGGAGTTATAGGAAAAGCACAGGGACACAAGGTATACTAATCTTCACGCTAGAGTGGCCGTCTCAGCGACTTCTACAATACATACACACCAGGCCAACATATAAGGGACAAACAGGAGAGGGCAGGGGAACGACGGAGGGGTGGATATATGTGAGAGTGTAGAACTTTGGACAGATGGAAAGAAATATCTGAGCAACGTATATGGGGGATGTAGGGAGGGTAAAGTGTCAGTGAAATCGTAAACAAAAGAGGAAGAGGGGCGACATTGTGTTGATATGAACATCAATAGTGTTTATTTTGTAGGCTCCTAGCATTCCATGGAAGGATGCGTACTACCATTATTAAAGATAAGGTGTAAACTTTCGCGAAGTTGACTAAGAACTGGTAAGATAGTGGGGTGATCGCCAAGTAGTTGAGTAAGCTGCATGAGAATGTGGAGAACACACTGATGAACATGTTCTCGCTGAGGAAGTGTAGTACCTGTTTGCGGATGCTGTGCGGGTTGCAGAGGCATTGACGGGCTCGATGTTGAGGGAGTGGGCTGACTGGGTTGAATGGGGTATTGAGAACTCAGAGATTGAGAGGGGTGCGAGGATGTAATGGATTGCACTAGCTGGAGATATGCAGCTCTATCATAGTCGGGAGAAGGTTTAGGTGGCAAATCCTTAACAACCACTTGTGTGAATTTGCGTTTGCGAGGGGCGTCTGGTAATGGAGAAGGATGTTGAGAGGGTAGGGGAGGAAATTGGTGAACGTTATGATACTCCGAATAAGTAGGTGGAAATAGTCGAGCAGAAGCTTCTGAGAAGGAAATGTTATCAGTGCACATAAGTTTTTTGATTTCCACTTGCTTCTGATGAACAGCACAGTCTGATGAACCCGTTTCGTGTTCCTGATTGCAATGCACACATAACTTGACATTAGCAAGGCAGTCAGAGGTAGAATGGTTCATACCACAGTTGCGACAGCGAAAGTTAGTGGACTGGCAATTGCGGAGGGTGTGTCCATAACGCTGGCATTTGGAACAAATAATGGGGTAAAATATAAAGGGAGTGACTTCTAACATTACATGATAGATTGAAACATATTTGGGCAACGTTTTGGAGCAAAAAACAATCTTGATGGAGCCAGTAGGTAGATATACTGTCTGACCATCTTGGAGGGATTTACGGCGTAGGCGATGAACAGAATGAACTTTGACGTCACTCTGAAGTAAAGTAAGAATATCGGATTCAGTTAGATCTTTCTCAATACCGCGTATAATGCCTACGCGGAAGATATTTGAGTGAGGAATAAAGGCATGCAACTTTTGTGTCTCAAGGAACTTATTCTGCAGAAAGTCATTAGCATGATGAGGAGAGTGAAAGTTTACCTGAATCCTGTTACGGCCTTTATACTGGATGGATTTAATAGGAAATTTCCTTTCATGGAGTAGACGCCCTATAGCCATAGGGTGTAGATTGCCAATATTATTACCTTGTTTGGATGAAACAAAAACAAGATATGGTCCTGGGTGGTTTAATGGGTATAAATTACATGCACTAGTATTCGGAGGTTGAGCAGGAGGGGGAGGGTTAGGATTGCATTGAGTCGCAGTTTGCAACGAAGGGGTAGGAGTAGAATTAACATTCACGGTTGTATCCATTTTCACTACTTCTTCCCGTTCAACATTACTATTGGACGCGGGATGAAAGTCCCGAGTACCTCCACTATCAGAACTCATGCCACCACTGCACAATCACGCGCAAGCTAGCACCGGAACGCACGAGTAAGTTCTAGAAATGTCAGACACCGAACACGAAACCTCGAACACAACGAAGCGTACAGGACGATGTCGCGGACGAGACTAACAGCAGGCTTGATATGTTTATAAGATGGAATTGAGCGCTCATAATCTTGGAGTAAGTCAAGCAATCATCTGTTTCCAACACATACACAACTCAGCTGTTCGTGAGATAACATTAGGCACTGAAGTACAGCACTTAGAATAAATTAATGACAAAGCTTAAAGCAACAAGTTATCCCACAGATGTTAAGATCAAAACACACGTATCGAAGAAGACTTGAAATAATCAAACATACTGAAATTTATCAAAGAAGACTTTTGGAACGTGAACACAGCACACGAAATGTGAAGATATCACTTTACTACAAAACACGTGGTCAAGCGCAACCTTGCCACACCAGAAAAATTTATTAAAATTAATTAAACTTAACCCAAAACTTGTTACAAATAGTGACACACCATTTCCTCCAACCGTTAATTAACAAAGTGAAACACAGCAACAAACTGCACATCGCGGAACAAAAAACACGTGGTGCGTCAAACCCGCACAAGAATCATGAAAAACAAGAACCGGGAATTGAGAATACACACGTAACACTTAAAACCTATATTCAAACTTAACATTTAAAACAAATTTTATAAAAGTTAGCCGAGAATGATCATTGTAAACCTATTAACCATCCGTAACCACGCTCTGCTACCAAATGTAACCTCCCAAAAGATGTAAGGTTACAAGTAATAGGAATAATAAAAAGAATATTAAAGTTTGCTACCGCTGTGCATTCACATAGTTGCACACTAACGCGAGACATGACAATATGTACAAAATTAAAACTATAAACACATTAAGCGCAGAAAATAATAACAGGCTAACCAACATGACAGCTAAGAAAGGATAACAGGGAAGCGGCTGGGAACCATATCCAGGTGGTGGAAGATATTGACAATGCTGAAGAAGCGAAGTGAAATGTGATCCTAAACTTTACTTAACAAATTAGATGCAAATTAAAATGTAAATAAATAACAAAATACACCCTTAAAATTTGTAAACAGAAATCCGGCAGTAATTACATTTTACCCCGAGGAGAGCATTCAGTTATCTAATCTTATACCGAACATCACATATGACGTTCCGCTCCCGCTTATCGTGCCGACAGTTTTAATACACATGAAACAGATGGAAAGAAAGGAAAGGAAGGTAATGTTACACTATTACGAAGGTGTAAATGTAAGAAAGAGAACAACATTTAAAATATAATCTTGGTGCAGAGCACCTTCAGTCGGTAGCCCCCTCAAAAACACTTCTGAGAAAGGGTGTCCGTCCTAAAGATGAATACTCCAAGATGAAGCACAATAAACGAGACAGCCCCAAGGTGTAATTTACATATTGTGATTACATCGAAAGGCGTTGAATATCTAATTTACAAAATCAACAAAATGGGAACTGTCTCTTTACAAAAGTGACGCGACTTATCGAAACAGCTAGGTCATTTTAATGAAATTTGGAAGCTGAAGGAAACACGGGTAATCTCCGGTAAAATTAATTAAATGAACCACTACATTTGAAACTAAATACCTGAAAGGTGAAAAACAATTAAGTGCTTACCTGATGGCGGGGCAAGAAGATCCGTACCTTTGAAGGCGACATTTCCCTTCACTGGTCAAACAGAAAAGATGCCTTGGCAGATCAAGGCTCTAGCGACAACGCTTCTCTCCGGAAATAATGAAAACTTACAACGGACAATGAGTATCCGATCTTTATCCTTCACCTACAAATCACATTTACTTTCATTTTCTCAAATAGGAGCGCATAAATTACTGCTGACCAAGAACATTTGGGAAGGCTCGAGAAATTACAAAACTGATGCAATATGGAAATTCTAAGTTCCCATGAAGGGAATTAGATTCTTTTCCACCAATAGAGCATATCAAAAATCAGATAAAAAATTAGACGTATGGCTTTTCCGGCATTTGCTCTATTAACCAGCGTTTCGTCTTAGGTCTGACACTAGGCTCTTCAGTGTGGGATGTGCCTACTTTACATTTTGGCTGAAGATGATGCCAAACAGTGTCAAAACGAGTTCCAAGTGTATATACATGTTGTAAATAAACTTATAACATTTATTTGTATTGAAAAGGTGGACCCTTTTAAGTTTCCTATCTTACGTTCGTTATCTCCACCTGCCGATAAACTAGCAGCCTCCGCATCACCATCGCTGACGCAGCCTCCTTTAATTCGTCACGCTATGTCCAGCTGTGTGATCCGCGGTGTGGATCCTGCACTCTCAGAACAGGCCATTCTCTATTACCTCCAAGCTGAAGGCGCCACAGTCTATCGAATCTTCCGAATTATGAACGTATCTAGCCCAAACTATATGGTTCGTCTACATGTCCCGAGCGCTGCCGATGCCCAGCACCTAATTAACAACGGAGTTTACATCTATCGTCATCGCCATAAAGTGGAACCCTCCCTCTCTCCACCCCAACCTGTTCGCCATCCCAACAACAATTCTCATCGTCACACCCGGCCAGCCACTTCTTTTCAACCTCACCAATTCGTCAGTCCATCTATTTCCCCACCTAGTTACATCCGCTATCCACCTTTGATGCTTGAAATCCTACTACCCTTAACATTTTCCATCCTCAATATCACAACGTCGATGCATCTCCTAACCCTCCATTTGCATCCTGGTACCCCACTCTAAAATTTCAATCCCAAGCCAACCCTCTCTTCTTTCTGTCACTGCAGTCATTCCCCCCTCATTCAATCTGTCAAATCAATCACCCACCTTCTTCATTTACCACATCACTCAGTTATCTTCACCTCTCTTGGCCCGAGAGATCGCGTTACGACCTAGGGGGCCCGCCCCGCCCTTCAGGTGGGGAATGAAAACATTTTCGTCATCGTCGTCGTTCACCTTCATACACCCCAGTGTCAGTCGGTACGGTCTGACACATCCCACTCTGAAGAGTCTAGTGTCAGACCTAAGACGAAACACTGGTTAATAGAGCAAACTACGCAAAAGCCATACATCTAATTTTTGATCTGATTACTGATGCAATATCCGGACATATCCATGCCGATCTGGCACGTGTACACAACAGGAACTGGTGTTTCTTAATACATCTTACTTTACTTTTCCCATGATAAAGAACCAATCTTTAAGCTATAATAAAATCAACCAATTCCAAAATTACCATACCGAGGAGAGACAAAAAAAAAAAGAAATGAAAAAATATATTACATATATAATTCATCGCCGTCTTCCGAGTCCAAATAATCAAATCCAAGTAATCTCTACAGTAATGACTGGTAATAGTTGTATAGGAATGTGTTGTGCGTAATGCCCAGTTATTCTTGTGCGTTTTTAAGTAGAGTTTGATTTTTGTTAGTCATGAGTACAATTTTCTCTGACATCATACTTTCTTCGCACCGGCCGTGCGGTTAGGGGAACATGGCTGGTAAATGGTATCCGGGAGATAGTTATCTAAAAACCCACTGTCGACAGTCCTGAAGATCCCTTTCAGTGGTTTCCCATTTCCACACAAAGCAAATGCTTGGGCTATGCCTTAATTAAGGCCATGGCCGCTACCTTAACTCTCCTAGCCATTTCCTCACCCACCTTCGCCATAAGACCTATTTGCGTCTGTGAAGCATAAAGCCAATTATGTGTATTTTATTTTCTTCATCTTGCATGGTTTCCAATTTTCCCGGTATCTTCAATAAACCTAAGCATATTTAATCTGTGAACAAGCAATTAAGAGAACTTGTATTCATACTTCATATGATGCTCGTAATTCACTCCTAACATGCTATTTATGCCGTACAGACCATGGGACACAATGCTATAATACAACAGGATTCATTGTTTGAGGCGAAGCAGTACCAACCTTATTTCACATAATGCGTGCAACCAAGTTTTTCTTTGCTAAATTCTGGAAAATACATGCTAAGAATATTTGCGAATATACATAATTTATTTTACTACCTGTAATATTAATGGCCTACAAAGAAAGCTTTCGTACAACAGAAAACAATAAACAGAGCTCTTTATATTAATTATGTTCTTGTGCAAAGATCAGAATAGAAACTAAATTTCTGGCAATATTTCTGGGAAGATAGCTAATTTGAAGTTCTTTATTTTTTTTTATTGTACACAAGACTGTTGATGGATTGTGCAGTATATTAAGGTTTAGATATCAAACAGAGATAATTTGCCAGTTTCTTGCTTCAGGTTTGTGGATGCTGGAGATTTACCGGAGCAGTTGCCTTTTAGGGTGAATGACCTATTTGCATTCGAAGAGGGGACGAGAGAATGCCAAGAATTAATCAAGTCCAAGCAGATCAAAGGAAGAACAGTAAGAAGTCGAATACACCTCAAACTGGAATGGTTTGTCGGCTAAGTTCTTTGGCAAAATGCAGAAACACAAAGAAGGTTTTACTTTATTTGTGACCAGGCTGCATTCTGCTCAATCGGCTGCTAGTTTAGCTGTGAGTTTAACCTTTACCTTTGTCATATTTGACGAGTTCAATCTTATCTTGTTATCTTAATGTTGGATTTCTTCACTTCATTTATAAATTTAACAGTGACACCCATATATACCACACAACTCACTGGTCTGTCTTGTCAGTGTTGGATATCTGGTGCATTTGTCAATATAGAGTGATAATACATGTTATACATCACCACTTTACGCTTCGTTGCTAATCCCTCCTTCCAGATCAAGTTCCTTATCTTCTGGTAAAATGCATTTCCCTGTTGTATCGTCCTACAGTACTGATCTCCATATTCATTCCTTCATCATGTCAGTTTGCTTCCCAAGTATTTCAAGGTTTCCACAATTTCAAGGTCCCCTGATTCAATTTACCTTTCCCTGACTTTTCTACTCTAGTTGCCAGGCTGATTGGCTCTGACTGTTAAGGGGTCGCTCTCTGAGCCCGAGTTCATAGGTTCAATCCTTTCTCAGTCCAGTTATATTTGAAGAGAGTTAAATATGTCAGCCACGTGTTGGAAATTCTGCTGCCATGTACAAGATCTAATACCAGTATAGTTGGTCCGTTTAATGGACATTACAAATTTTAAACCTATTCACTCCTGGTTGCAAGAGTTTTGACCCAAAGTGCAAAGTCGGTAAATAGTACATCTACCAAGACGCATGGCTGGTGCATACCGTGTAGACCACTGCGTAGGCTACTTGAGCCACCGGCTGTTTAAATGCACTATGAGACACTTTGTCTCATTTTCAGAAAGTGAGGCCTGCCTACCCATCAGATGATAAAGATATTGATTCCTATAGTTAAGCTGAAATATATCTTGCATATAAAAGAAATCCCACAGAAAAAAATTCCATCACCTTGGTGTCTCCATGAGTTATAAAAGTCATTAGTGGGATGCAAACCGATAACATTAATTCTTTAATCAATTTAATCTCCTGTAGTTGGCACCTGATACTGTTAGTCCATCGAAAAAACTTAATCAATATCACCACACTGTATTGGGAATCACCGATAGGTGATATAATTTCTTGTTGCAAAACACCCAATTTTTGTTTCCTCGTACTGCACCGAATAAATACCAGGGAATTGCATATTACATACCGTATGCCACAAATAATCCACAACAATGTTTGTGTTTTATTTAAAACAAATTATTTCAACATAATGAAGTATCCCAAAACTGAATACAGAAAGAACATAAATTTGTTTTTAAGAAACTCATCGTAATCATCACGTAGGTAGAAAACCCCGTTGATCAAAATTTTCGTATGCTTTGGTTACCTTCAGCTGATTTTTATAATCAGCTAGTTTCACTTGCCTGTTGTTGTAATGACTGGTAATAGTTGTATAGGATTGTGTTGTGCATAATGCACAGTAATTCTTGTGCATTTTTTAAGTAGAGTTTGATTTCTGTTTGTCATGAGTACAACTTTCCCTGACATCATACACTCTTCGTACTGGCCGTGCGGTTAGGGGAGCACAGCTGTGAGCTGGTATCTGGGAGATAGTTATTTCAAACCCCACTGTCGACAGTCCTGAAGATCCCTTTCCATGGTTTCCCATTTTCACACAAGGCAAATGCTTGGGCTGTGCCCTAATTAAGGCCATGTCCGCTTTCTTCCCTCTCCTAGCCTTTTCCTCTCCCACCTTCGCCATAAGACCTATTTACGTCTGTGAGGCATAAAGCCAATTATGTGTTTTTTATTTGCTTCATGTTGCATGGTTTCCAAAGTTCCCGGTATCTTCAATAAACCTAAGGGTTTCTTAATCTGTGAACAAGCAATTATGAGAACTTGTGTTCATACTTCATACGATGCTCGTAATTCACTCCTAACATGCTATTTATGCCGTACAGACCATGGTCACACAATGCTATAATACAACAGGATTCATTGTTTGAGGCGAAGCAGTACCAACCTTATTTCAAATAATGCGTGCAAGCTAGTTTTTCTTTGCCAAATTCTGGAAAATATATGCAAAGAATATTTGCGAATATACATTATTTATTTTACTTCTTGTAGTACTAATGGCCTACAAAGAAGGCTTTTTCCTACAGAAAACAATAAACAGAGCTCTTTATAGTAATTATGTTGGGTACAAAAAAAAAAATGATCTGCCCCAAAATTTCTTGTGCAAAGATCAGAATCGAAACTATCTTTCTGGCAATATATGGGGGAAGATAGCTAATTTGAAGTTCTTTATTTTTTTATTGTATAGAAGACTGTGGATGGATTGTGCAGTATATTAAGTGCTAGACGTCAAACAGAGTTAATTTGCCAGTATCTTGCTTCATGTTTGTGGATACTGGAGATTTACCGGAGAGTTGCCTTATTGAGTGAATGCCCTATTTGCATTCGAGGAGTTTGAGGGTACAGATGTATGCTTTCTTGGTATGCACGTGGAGGAGTATAGCTCGGAATGCTCTTGCCCGAACACGAGGCGAGTATACATTGCGTACCTGGACTTGGTGCATTTTTTCACGCCTCGTCAATTCTGTACCGCCGTGTATCATGAGATTCTGTTGTGGTAACTGCACTAAGTTTAAACAGCTAGGGTGTGTAAAATTACTTAATAATGTTCATTTTATTGGTACATTAGAATATATCTTTGCAATTTTCTGCTGAGTGGTGTGTTATGCCCATGTTTTGCATAGCTTCTATTTCAGGTCATAAGTATTGCCCCCATTTGTTTGTTAATGCACCTTCAGATAATATTAGATTTGATATAATAAAAGAAGAAAATGGTCTAATTGCGTTGTACTGGCGAATTTTTAATAAAGATTACAGTTTATCTGTCAGCCTATGCTATGTATAACATTGTGATAATAGTTGACAGTAACACACCTTAAACACTGACATATCAAACATTTAATTTGACAGTAATAAAATGTTCCAAATTAAAATGAACAAAAGACTTTCAAAAGCTAATTTAATATACAGTAGTGTTGAAGGACTGATTCATGGTTTCTGTACCTCTTCGACATCCTTGCCTCAATAGTTATTTACTATTTAACCTCACTGTCCAAAGTTGAAGTCCAATTATGCTCTTCTGAATAATTCAATGTCAAGGTGTTTGAGAATCTGCGCTGTAGCACAAACTGTTTTTCATTGACATTTTTTGGCTTATCAGAATGTTGTGTTTAAGCAAATTCAAATTGATCAAATAAAAGGTATTGACTGTTAATTTTATTTATTACATGTTTTTCTGGGGAGATTAACATTTTGAATGTGATAGGAAACCTGGGAAATTCTGACTTTTTTCAAATAATTTGTCTTTAATTTTAGGTACACAGCGGCTCACTTATGGGCATGTCCACCCTCTGAAGGAAATGACTACATACTATTTCACTGTCACCCTGCAGAGCAGAAGAACTCTAAACCCAAGCGTCTCCTGGAGTGGTATAATGAAATGCTTGATAAGGGCATTATCGAGAAGATAGTATTAGACTACAAGGATACGTTGAAGCAGACTGTCAAGGACAAACTTAGCTCAGCAACTGAGTTGCCATATTTTGAGAGAGATCTCTACCTAACTTTCTTGAAGAAAGTATCAAGAATTTGAATCGGAGAGAGGAAGAGAAGCGAAAGCAACCCGAGGCTGCCGAAGCTGCAGCTGCTAATGCGGTAAGTAGTGATCCAGAGTTGAAATATTATGATGCAATTCTCTTGGTCTTTCTAAAGATTCTATGAACTGTTCCAGTTTTGATGGGAGGCTTTCCGTGTTTACATTCTTTCCCAACCGCCCGAATCGGTAAGCGTTTCCATCAATTTTAAGCATGTGATTGCTGAACTTAAAATATGTTTTGAACCTCCCGCTGTTTCTGGATGTTGCTTCAATGGCTGAAGGTTCTTCTCTTATTGGGCGCTGCAAATTTAGAAAGTCCTTGTCTTAATGTTCATTGCCAGTTTATGAAGAAGATACTTCTCTTATAGGTCACTATGTGGCTAGAAGTCCTGTTCTCATTTGCAGCTTTAATTTAATTTTAACGCATACATTTTCGTGATAGACTGTTACGCCTTTTAGTATTCAGTCTGCATACCTACGAACATTTACTCCATATCTCTTATCTTTAAGTCAGTAGAAGCGCAGTAACCTTCGTCATCTTAGACTCCCTTTTCTTCTAGATAACCAGATACTCCGACATTCGCCTCACATAACCCCACGACCGAATCCATATGTGTACCATGGCATCCAAAGGGTTAATTCCTAACTTAGACTTTTCTCCTTATTCCAAGTACTGCCTTCCCACTGCATTAGCATCTCAATTTGATGTCATCACAGTACCATTCTGAAAATATACACATCCTAAATACTTCTATGATGTACCTGTTCCAGCTTTGTGTTCCCAATCTGACATTCACTTCCCTTACATTTCTTTCCTCCTGACATCACTTCAGTCTTGGAAATGGTAATACTGTACTCATATCGTACTTGCTGCACCTACTTCCATGTTCCAAGATGTTATTTTGCAGGCTTCAGGGAATCTGCCATTAAGATTTAATTAAAATAAAATAAATCAAATATCTATCAATAAATGTAAAATATAAAACACTACAACACTGTTATAAAACCGGAAGCTGCATACGAAGCACCTGAATAAACAATCAAAGACTGACAGACTTCAGAAAATTGAAGGGAGGATTGGAAGAACCTGCATCAACAAAAAATATCAGAAAGATGGACAGTGGCAGATAATACCTAACAAAGTCGTGTACAAAGAGCTAGAACCCATTACAGATACTGTGCGTAAGAGGAGACTGGGATTCTTTGGACATATCATGAGGACGCAGTATTCATGACTTCTTATAGAACTAGTACAACACAATCTCGTCTCAAAAAATACCACAACAGGATGTAAATGGATCAGAGACGACAGAGAGGAACTGAAGGAAATAGGCCTTACCACACAATTCACTGGTCTGTCTTATCAGTGTTTGGATATCTTATAATCAATATCACCACACTGTATTGGGAATCACCGATAGGTGATTAAATTTCTTGTTGCAAAACACCTAATTTTTGTTTCTTCGTACTGCACCGAAAAATATCAGGGAATCACATATTACATACCGTATGCCACAAATAATCCACGCCAATGAATCCTGTTTAATGCCATTGTGCATCCTAATTTTAGGAGAGAATTTTAAAAAAGAGAGAGAATTGGTTTTAGTTTTTGTTTTATTTAAGACAAATTATTACTACCTAATGAAGTACCCCAAAACTGAATACAGAAAGAACATAAACTTGTTTCTAAGGTACTCATCATAACTTTCACGCAGGTAGACAACCCCGTTGTTCAAAATGTTTGTATTGTTTGCTTACCTTCAGCTGATTTTTATAATCAGCTAGTTTCACCTGCCTGTTGTTGTAATGACTGGTAATAGTTGTATGGGATTGCGTTGTGCATAATGAACATTAATTCTTGTGCGTTTTTTAAGTAGATTTTGTTTTTTGTTGGTCAAGAATACAACTTTCTCTGACATCATACTTTCTTCGTATCGGCCGTGTGGTTAGGGGAGCACAGCTGTGAGCCTGGTGTCCGGGAGATAGTTATTTCAAAACTCACTGTCGACAGTCCTGAAGATCCCTTTCCGTGGTTTCCCATTTTTACACAAGGCCATGGCCGCTTTCTTCCCTCTCATCGCCCCTTCCTCTCCCACCGTCGCCATAAAACCTATTTGTGTCTGTGAGGCATAAAGTAAATTATGTGTATTTTATTTGCTTCATGTTGCGTGGTTTCCAATGTTCCCGTATCTTCAATATACCTAAGCGTATCTTAGTCTGTGAACAAGCAATTAGGAGAACTTGTATTTATACTTCATACGATGATAGTACTTCACTTCTAACATGCTATTTATGCCATACAGACAAAGGCCACACAATGTTGTAAAACAACAAGATTCATTGTTTGAGGCGAAGCAGTACCAAGATTATTTCAAATAATGCGTGCAACCAAGTTTTCTTTGCTAAATTCTGGAAAATATATGCGGAGAATATTTGCGAATATTCATTACTTATTTTACTACCTGTGGTATTAATAGCCTACAAAGAATATTTTGTACCACAGAAAACAATAAACAGAGCTCTTTATAGTAATTATGTTGGGTACAAAAAAAAAGAATAATGTGTCCCAAAAGTTCTTGTGCAAAGATCAGAATAGAAATTAAATTTCTGGCAATATTTCTGGGAAATGGCCAATTTGAAGATCTTCATTTTTTTATTGTATACAAGACTGTTGATGATTGTGCAGTATATTAAGGGCTAGACATCAAACAGAGTTAATTTGCCAGTTTCTTGCTTCAGGTTTGTGAATGCTGGAGATTTACCGGAGCAGTTGCCTTATAGAGTGAGTGCCCTATTAGCATTCGAAGAGGGGACGAGAGAATGCCAAGAAGTCATCAAGTCCAAAGCAAATCAAAGGAAGAACAGTAAGAAGTCGAATACACCTCAAACTTGAATGGTTTCTCAGCCAATTTCTTTGCCAAATTGGAGAAATACAAAGAAGGTTTTTCTTTATTTGTGACCAGGCTGCATTCGGCTCAGTTGGCTGCCAGTTTAGCTGTGAGTTTAACCTTTACTTTGGTCATATTGGACAAGTTCATGCCTATCTTGTTATCTTAATTTTGGATTTCTTTAGTTCATTAATAAATTTAACAGTGACACCCGTATATACCACATATCTCACTGGTCTGTCTTACCAATGTTTGGATATCTGGTGCATTTGTCAATATAGGGTGATAATACATGTTACACATCACCTCTTTATGCTTCGTTGCTAATCCCTGCTTCCAGATCAAGTTCCTTATCTTCTGGTAAAATGCATTTCCCTGTTGTATCCTTCTACTGTACTGATCTCCATGTTCATTCCTTCATCTTGTCAGTTTGCTTCCCAAGTACTTCAAGGTTTCCACATTTTCAAGGTCCCCCGATCCAATTTCCCTTTCCCTGACTTTTCTGCTGTAGTTGCCAGGCTGATTGGCTCTGACTGTTAAGGGGTGGCTTTCTGAGCCTGAGTTCATAGGTTCAATCCTTTCTCAGTCCAGTGATATTTGAAGAGGATCAAATAAGTCAGCCACGTGTTGGAAAATCTGCTTTTTTTGCTAGTTGCTTTACGTCGCACCGACACAGATAGGTCTTATGGCGACGATAGGACAGGGAAGGCCTAGGAGTTGGAAGGAAGCGGCCGTGGCCTTAATTAAGGTACAGCCCCAGCATTTGCCTGGTGTGAAAATGGGAAACCACGGAAAACCATTTTCAGGGCTGCCGATAGTGGGATTCGAACCTACTATCTCCCGGATGCAAGCTCACAGCCGCGCGCCTCTACGCGCACGGCCAACTCGCCCGGTAGGAAAATCTGCTGCCATGTACAAGATCTAATACCAAAATTGTTGGTTCGTTTATAGACTTTACAAATTTTTCACCTCTTCACTCCTGGCTGCCGGAGTTTCGACCCAATGTGCTATGTTGGGCTCATCAGTTGGTAAATATTACACCTACCAAGACGCATGTCTGGTGCATACAGTGTAGAACACTGCGTAGGCTACTGGAGCCACCGGCTGCAAAATGCTCTATCAGAACTTTGTCCCTTTTCCAGAAATTGATGCCTTCCTGGCCATCCGATGATAAGGATATTGATTCCTATAGGGAACCTGAAATATATTTTTCATACAAAAGAACTCCCACGGAAAAAAATTCCAGCTCCTTTGTGTCTCCGAGTGTTGTAGAAGTAATTAGTGCGATGCAAACCAATAACATTAATTCCTTAATCAATTTAATCCCCTGTAGTCTGCACTTGATACTGTTGTTCCATTAAAAAACTTATTATCAATATTACCAAACTGTATTGGAAATCAACGATAGTGATATAATTTCTTGTTGCAAAACACCTAATTTTTGTCTATTCATACTGCACTGAAAAATACCAGGGAATCGCATATTACATACTGTATGCCACAAATATTCCATACCATTGAATCCTGTCTAATGCCATTGTGCATCCTAATTTTAGGAGAGAATTTTAACAAAGGGAGAGAATTGGTTTTAGTTTTTGCTTTATTTAAGACACATTATTTCTACATATTGAAGTACCCCACAACTGAATACAGAAAGAACATAATTTGTTACTAAGACTCTCATCATAACTTAACTCGCAGGTAGAAAAATTTTGGTATTGTTTGCTTACCTTCAGTTGATTTTTATAATCAGCTAGTTTCACCTGCCAGTTGTTGTAATGACTGGTAATAGTTGTATAGGATTTTGTTGTGCATAATACCCAGTAATTCTTGTGCGTTTTTTAAGTAGAGTTTGATTTTTGTTAGTCATGAGTACAACTTTCTCTGACATCATACTTTCTTTGTACCGGCCGTGCGGTTAGGGGAGCACAGCTGTGAGCTGGTATCCGGGAGATAGTTATTTCAAACCCCACTGTCGACAGTCCTGAAGATCCCTTTCAGTGGTTTCCCATTTTTACACAAGGCAAATGATTGGGCTGTGCCTTAATTAACGCAATGGCAGTTTTCTTCCCTCTTCTAGCCCCCTCCTCTCCCAACGTCGCCATAAGACCTACTTGTGTCTGTGAGGCATATAGCCAATTATGTGTATTTTATTTGCCTCATGTTGCGTGATTTCCAATGTTCCCGGTGTCTTCAATAAACCTAAGCATATCTTAAATTGCGACAAGCAATTATGAGAACTTGTGTTCATATTTCATACGTTGCTCGTACTTCACTTCTAACATGTTATTTATGCTGCACAGACCAAGGCCACACAATGCTTTAATACAAAAGATTCATTGTTTGGTGCGAAGCAGTACCAAGCTTATTTCAAATAATGCGTGCAACCATGTTTTCCTTTGCTAAATTCTGGAAAATATATGCGAAGAATATTTGCGAATATTTATTATTTATTTTACTACCTGTAGTAATAATGGCTTAAAAGAAAGCTTTTGTCCCACACAAAACAATGAACAGAGCTCTTTATAGTAATTATGTTGGGTACAAGATAAAGAATGATGTGTCCCAAAAGTTCATGTGCACAGATCAGAATAGAAACTAACTTTCTGGCAATATTTCTGGGAAGATAGCTTATTTGAGTTCTTTATTTTTTTATTGTATACAAGACTGTTGATGGATTGTGCAGTATATTAAGGTTTAGATGTCAAACAGAGTTAATTTGCCAATTTCATGCTTCAGGTTTCTGGATGCAGGAGTTTTACCGGTGCTTTATAGAGTGAATGCCCTATTTGCATTCGAAGAGGGGACGAGAGAATGCCAAGAAGTCATCAAGTCCAAGCAGATCAAAGGAGGAACAGTAAGAAGTCAAATACACCTCAAACTTGAATGGTTTGTCGGCCAAGTTCTTTGCCAAAATGGAGAAACACAAAGAAGGATTTTCTTTATTTGTGACCAGGCTGCATTCTGCTCAACTGGCTGCTAGTTTAGCTGTGAGTTTAACCTTTACTTCTGTCATATTTGACACGTTCATGCCTATCTTGTTATCTTAATGTTGGATTTCTTCAGTTCTTTTATAAATTTAACAGTGACGCGTATATACCACACATCTCACTGGTCTGTCTTACCAGTGTTTGGATATCTGGTGCATTTGTCAATATGGGGTGATAATACATGTTACACATCACCTCTTTACGCTTCGTTGCTAATCCCTGCTTCCAGATCAAGTTCCTTACCTTCTGGTAAAATGCATTTCCCTATTGTATCCTTCTACAGTACTGATCTCCACGTTCATTCCTGCATCCTGTCAGTTTGCTTCCCAGGTACTTCGAGGTTTCCACAATTTCAAGGTCCCCCGATCCAATTTACCTTTCCCTGACTTTTCTTCTGTAGTTGCCAGACTGATTGGCTCTGACTGTTAAGGGGTGGCTTTCTGAGCCTGAGTTCATAGGTTCAACTCTTTCTCAGTCCAGTGATATTTAAAGAGGGTCAAATATGTCAGCCACGTGTTGGTAAAACTCTGCTGCTATGTACAAGATCTAATAGCAATATAGTTCGTCCGTTAATGGACATTACAAATTTTTCACCTATTCACTCCTGGCTGCCAGAGTTTCGAACCAATGTGCTAAGTTGTGGTCATCAGTTGCTAAATAGTATACCTACCAAGACGCATGGCTGATGCAAACCATGTAGGCCACTGCGTAGACTCCTGGAGCCACCGGATGTAAAAATGATCTATCAGAACCTTTGTCTCTTTTTCAAAAATTGATGCCTTCCTGGCCATCTGATGATAAAGATATTGATTCCTATAGGGAACCTGAAATATATTTCTCATATAAAAGAACTCCCACAGAAGAAAATTTCATGACTTTGGAGTCTCCAAGAGTTGTAAAAGTCATTAGTTGGATGCAAACCGATAACATTAATTCTTTAATCAATTTAATCCTGTGTAGTCGGCACCTGATACTCTTAGCCCATAAAAAAACTTATAATCAATATTACCAAACTGTATTGGGAGTCACCGATAGTGATGTAATTTCTTGTTGCCAAACACCTAATTTTTGTCTCCTCGCACTGTACCGAAAAATACCAGAGAATCGCATATTACATAACGTATGCCACAAATAATCCACACCAATGAATCCTGTTGAGTGCCATTGTGCATCCTAATTTTAGGAGAGAATTTTTAAAAAGAGAGAGAATTCGTTTCAGTTTGTGTTTTATTTACAACAAATTATTTCTATATAATGAAGTACCCCAAAACTGAATAGAGATGGAACATAAATTTGTTTCTAAGAAACTCTTCATAACCTTCACGCAGGTAGACAACCCCGTTGATCAAAAATTTGTATGATTTGCTTACCTTCAGCTGATTTTTATAATCAGCTAGTTCACCTGCCTGTTGGTGTAATGACTGGTAATAGTTGTATAGGATTGCACTATGCATAATGCCTAGTAATTCTTGTGCATATTTTAAGTAGAGTTTGATTTTTGTTAGTCATGAGTACAACTTTCTCTGACATCATACTTTCTTCATACCGGCCGTGCGGTTAAGGGAGCACAGCCGTGTGCTGGTGTCCGGGAGATAGTTATTTCAAACCTCACGGTCGACAATCCTGAAGATCCCTTTCCGTGGTTTCCCATTTTTACACAAGGCAAATGCTTGGGCAGTGCCTTAATTGACGCCATGGCTGCTTTCTTCCCTCTCCTAGCCCATTCCTCTCCGACCGTCTCAATAAAACCTATTTGCGCCTGTGAAGCATAAAGCCAATTATATGTATTTTATTTTCTTCATGTTGCATGGATTTCAATATTCCTGGTATCTTCGATAAACCTAAGCATATCTTAATCTGTGAACAATCGACTACGAGAATTTGTATTCATACTTCATACGATGCTCGTACTTCACTTCTAACATGGTATTTATGCTGTACGGACGAAGGCCACACAATGCTGTAATACAAAAGGATTCATTGTTTGATCCCCCTGTGGGTGGGGGCGGTAGAATGACACCCACGGTATCCCCTGCCTGTCGTAAGAGGTGACTAAAAGGGGCCCCAGGGGCTCTGAAATGTGGAGCGTCATTTGGCGATCACGGGGCCATCAGCTGAGTCCTGGCATTGCTTCCATTTACTTGTGCCAGTCTCCTCACTTCAATCTATCCTCTCCGACCTCCCTTGGTCAACTCTTTTTCTTTTCCAACTCCGACAATATTAGGTTTGCGAGGGCTAGGGAGTCTTTCATTTTCACGCACGTTGTGGCCCTTGTCTTCCTTTGACCGATACCTTCATTTTTCGAAGTGTCGGATCCATTCCTTTGTTCCCTCTGATTAGTGTTTATCAATAAATACAAAAATAAAACACTACAACACAGTTATAAAACCGGAGACTGCATATGCAGCAGATACACTCTTTTACCTGAATAAACAATCAAAGACTGCCAGACTTCAGAAAATTGAAAGGAGGATTGGAAGAACCTGCATCAACAAAAAATACCAGAAAGATGGACAGTGGCGGTTAATACCTAACAAAGTCGTGTTCAAAGAGCTAGAACCCATTAAGGATACTATGCGTAAGAGGAGACTGGGATTCTTTGGACCTATCATGAGGATGCAGGATTCGAGACTTCTGAAACAACTACTACAACACAATCTCGTCTCAAAAAATACCACAACAGGATGTAAATGGATCAGAGAAGTAAGAGAGGATCTGAAGGAAATAGGCCTTACAACAGAAGACACCACAAATAAGATAAAATTGAATACAAAACTCAAGAATACAAACCTCCGCTTTACCCATACACAAAACAAACCAACAACACGTACATTTTCAACTGAGGAAAGGGCACGAAGATCACAGCGTCTGAAGAAGTACTGGGAGGACCGCAAAGCCCGAACAATACCTTCAAAGAGACCTGAACGACGGACTGACTAAAGTGACCTTATTTGGTCATAAAAGAAGAAGAAGAAGAGGATGGTTGCCCAGTTGTACTTCCTCTTAAAACAATAATCACCACCACCACCACCATTCATTGTTTGAGGCGAAGCAGTACCAACCTTATTTCATATAATGCGTGCAACCAAGTTTTTCTTTGCCAAATCCTGGAAATTATATGCGAAGAATATTTGCGAATATTCATTATTTATTTTAGTACCTGTGGTATTAATGGCCTACAAAGAGAACTTTTGTACCACAGGAGGCAATAAACAGAGCTCTTTATAGTAATTATGTTGGGTATAAAGAAAAGAATAATGTGTCCCAAATGTTCTTGTGCAAAGATCAGAATAGAAGCTAACTTTCTGGCAAAATTTCTGGGAAGATAGCTAATTTGAAGTTCTTTATTTTTGTATTGTATACAAGACCGTTGATGGATTGTGCAGTATATTAAGGGCTAGACATCAAACAGAGTTAATTTGCCAGTTTCTTGCTTCAGGTTTGTGGATGCTAGAGATTTACTGGAGCAGTTGCCTTATTGAGTGAATGCCCTATTTGCATTCGAAGAGGGGACGAGAGAATGCCAAGAAGTCATCAAGTCCAAAGCATATCAAAGGAAGAACAGTAAGAAGTCGAATACACCTCAAGCTTGAATGGTTTGTCGGGCCAAGTTCTTTGCCAAAATGGAGAAACACAAAGAAGGTCTTTTGTTATCTGTGACCAGGCTGCATTCGGCTCAGTTGGCTGCTAGTTTAGCTGTGAGTTTTACTTTTACTTTTGTCATATTCAAAAGTTCATTTCCCTGTTGTATCCTCCTACAGTACTGATCTCCATGTTCATTCCTGCATCATGTCAGTTTGCTTCCCAAGTACTTCATGGTTTCCACAATTTCAAGGTCCCCCGATCCAATTTACCTTTCCCTGACCTTTCTTCTGTAGTTGCCAGGCTGATTGGGTCTGAATGTTAAGGGGTGGCTTTCTGAGCCCAAGTTCATAGGTTCGGTCCTTTCTCAGTCCAGTGATATTTGAAGAGGGTCAAATATGTCTGCCACGTGTTGGTAAATCTGCTACCATGTACAAGATCTAATAGCAATATAGTTGGTCCGTTAAGGGACTTTACAAATTTTACGCCTATTCACTCCTCGTTGCCAGGGCTTGGACCCAATGTGCTAAGTTGGGGTCATCAGTTGGTAAATAGTACACCTACCAAGACGCATGGCTGGTGCATACCATTTAGACCACTGCGTATTCTCCTGGAGACACCAGCTGTAAACATGCACTGTCAGAACCTTATTTCCTTTTTCAAAAACTGATGGCCGCCTGGCCATCAGATGATAAAGATATTGATTCCTATAGGGAACCTGATATATATTTCTCATATAAAAGAACTCCCACAGAAAAAAATTCCAGCACTTTGGTGTCTCCAAGTGTTCTAAAAATTAGTGGGATGAAAACCGATAACATTAATTCTTTAATCAAT
Source organism: Anabrus simplex (assembly GCF_040414725.1). Taxonomy (NCBI): domain Eukaryota; kingdom Metazoa; phylum Arthropoda; class Insecta; order Orthoptera; family Tettigoniidae; genus Anabrus; species Anabrus simplex. The sequence goes on along the minus strand of NC_090276.1, from coordinate 82,499,979 downwards.
TTAATCTCCTGTAGTCGGCACCAGATACTGTTAGTTCATCGAAAAATCTTATAATCAATCTTACCAAACTGTATTGGGAATCACCGATAGGTGATATAATTTCTTGTTGCAAAACACCTAATTTTTGTCTCCTCTTACTGCACTGAATGAATACCGGGGAATCGCGTATTACATACCGTATGCCACAAATAATCCACACCATTGTATCCTGTTGAATGCCATTGTGCATCCTAATTTTAGGAGAGAATTTAAAAAAAGTGAGAGAATTGGTTTTTTTTTTGTGTTTTATTTACAACAAATTATTTCCACATAATGGAGTACCCCAAAACTGAAAACAGAATGAACATAAACTTCTTTCTAAGAAACTCATCATAATCTTCACGCAGGTAGACAACACTGTTATCAAAATTTTTGTATGGTTTGCTTACCTTCTGCTTATTTTTATAATCACCTACTTTCACCTCCCTGTTGTTGTAATGACTGGTAATAGTTGTATAGGATTGTGTTGTGCATATTGTCCAGTAATTCTTGTGCGTTTTTTTATGTAGACTTTGATTTTTGTTTGTCATGAGTACAACTTTCCCTGACATCATACTTTCTTCATACCGGCCCTGTGTTTAAGGGAGCACAGCTGTGAGCTGGTATCTGGGAGATAGTTATTTCAAACCCCACTGTCGACAGTCCTGACGATCCCTTTCCGTGGCTTCCCATTTTCACACAAGGCAAATGCTTGGGCTTTGCCTTAATTAAGGCCAAGACCGGTTTCTTCCCTCTCCTAGCCCTTTTCTCTCCCACCGTCACCATAAGACCTGTTTGTGTCTGTGAGGCATAAAGCCAATTATGTGCTTTTTATTTGCTTCATGTTGCATGGTTTCCAATGTTCCCCGTATCTTCAATAAACCTAAGCATATCAATGTGTGAACAAGCAATTATGAGAACTTGTATTTATACTTCATACGTTGCTCGTACTTCACTTCTAACATGCTATTTATGCCATACAGACCGAGGCCAGACAATAATATAATACAACAGGATTCATTGTTTGAGGTGAAGCAGTATCAACCTTATTTCAAATAATGCATGCAAGCAAGTTTTTTTGCTAAATTCTGGAAAATATATGCAAAGTATATTTGCAAATATACATTATTTATTTTACTACCTGTAGTATTAATGGCCTACAAAGAAAGCTTTTGTCCCACAGAAAACAATAAACAGAGCACTTTATAGTTATTATGTTGGGTATAAAAAAAGAATGATGTGTCCTAAAAGTTCTTCTGCAAAGATCAGAATCGAAACTAACTTTCTGGCAATATTTCTGGGAAGATAACTTATTTGAGTTCATTATTTTTTTATTGTATACAAGACTGTTGATGATTGTGCAGTATATTAAGGGCTAGACATCAAACAGAGTTAATTTGCCAGTTTCTTGCTTCAGGTTTGTGGAAGCTGGAGATTTACCGGAGCAGTTGCCTTATAGAGTGAATGCCCTACTTGCATTTGAATAGGGGGCGAGAGAATGCCAAGAAGTCATCAAGTCCAAAGCAAACCAATGGAAGAAGAGTAAGAAGTTGAATACCCCTCAAACTGGAATGGTTTGTCGGCCAAGTTCTTTGCCAAAATGGAGAAACACAAAGCAGGTTTCTCTTTATTTGTGAATAGGCTGCATTTGGCTCAATTGGCTGCTAGTTTAGCTGTGAGTTTTACCTTTACTTTTGTTATATTTGACAAGTTCATGCCTATCTTATTATCTTAATGTTGGATTTCTTTAGTGCATTTATAAATTTAACAGTGACACCCGTATATACCACACATATCACTGGTCTGTGTTACCAGTGTCTGGATATCTGGTGCACTTGTCAATATGGGGAGATAATACATGTTATACATCACCTCTTTATGCTTCGTAGCTAATTCCTGTTTCCAGATCAAGTTCCTTATCTTCTGGTAAAATGCATTTCCCTGTTGTATCCTTCTACAGTACTGATCTCCATGTTCATTCCTGCATCATGTCATTTTACTTTCCAAGTACTTCAAGGTTTCGACAATTTCAAGGTCCCCCCATCCAATTGACCTTTTCCTGACTTTTCTTCTGTAGTTGCCAGGCTGATTGGATCTGACTGTTAAGAGGTGGCTTTCTGAGCCCGAGTTCATAGGTTCAATCCTTTCTCAGTCCAGTGATATTTGAAGAGGTGAAATATGTCAGCCACGTGTTGGTAAATCTGCTGCCATGTACAAGATCTAATAACAATATAGTTGGTCCGTTAATGGACATTAAAATTTTTTCACCTATTCACTCCTGGTTGCCAGAGTTTCGACCCAATGTGCTAAGTTGGTGTCATCAGTTGGTAAATAGTATACCTACCAAGACGCATCCCTGGTGCATACCGTATAGACCACTGCGTTGGCTCCTGGAGCCACCGGCTGTAAAAATGCACTATCAGAACCTTTGTATCTTTTTCAAAATGTGATGCCAGCCTGGCCATCCGATGATAAAGATATTGATTCCTATAGGGAACGTGAAATATATTTCTCATATAAAAGAACTCCTACAGAAAGAAATTCCAGCACCTTGGTGTCTCCAAATGTTGTAAAAGTTATTATTGGGGTGCAAACTGATAACATTAATTCTTTAATCAATTTAATCTCCTGTAGTCGGCACCTGATACTGTTAGTCCATCCAAAAAACTTATATTCAATATTACCAAACTGTATAGGGAATCACTGATGGGTGATATAATTTCTTGTTGCAAAACACCTAATTTTGTCTCCTCTTACTGCACTGAAAAATATCAGGTAATCGCATATTACATACTGTATGCCACAAATAATCCACACCAATGAATCCTGTTGAATGCCATTGTGCATCCTAATTTTAGGAGAGAATTTTTAAAAAGAGAGAGAATTGGTTTTAGTTTGTGCTTTATTTACAACAAATTATTTCTACATAATGAAGTACCCCAAAACGGAATACAGAAAGAACATAAATTTGTTTCTAAGAAACTCACCATAACCATCACACAGGTAGACAACCCCGTTGATCAAAATTTTCGTATGGTTTGCTTATCTTCAGCTGATTTTTATAATCAGCTAGTTTCACCTGCCTGTTGTCGTAATTGTAACCTCCCAAATGGGGTAAAGTTACAACTAATAGGAATTATTATTATTATTATTATTATTATTATTATTATTATTATTATTATTATTATTATTATTATTATTATTATTATTTACATTTTATGGCCTTCATTGGACCACTCTAGCCAACTTGATACAAAGAATTTTTCAGTTTCCTGTCAGCCCAGTACTTCTTCATTCTCTCTGATCTTATCCTTCTTTCTTCATCGGAAATCACCCTTCCTATTGTCTGTTTGTTGATTTTGATTTGCAGTGAGTTTCTTGATTTTGTCGGATTTGTTTCTTAGGTCTTCCACTGTAATTTGTAGTTCATCCATATCTTCCTTGATTTCTGTAACCCACTTAATGTTGCACTTACTATTCCATAATTTTTCTATTATTCTCCTGATGATCCTGTTCTCTGGTGTCCTGTTTAGATGTCAAAAAAATGAAATAGGAATAATAAAAAGAATATTAAGGTTTGCTACCGTTGTGCATTCACATAGTTGCACACTAACATGAGACATGACAATATGTATGAAATTAAAACTATAAACACATTAAGCACAGAAAATAATAACTGGCTAACCAACATGACAGCTAAGAAGGGATAACAGGGAAGCAGCTGGGAACCATATCCAGGCGGTGGAAGGTATTGGCAATGCTGAAGAAGCGAAGTCAAATGTGATCCTAAACTCTACTTAACAAATTAGATGCAAATTTAAATGTAAATAAATAACAAAATACAGCGTTAAAATTTGAAAACAGAAATCCAGCAGTAATTACATTTTACCCCGAGGGTAGCATTCAGTTATCTAATCACATACCGAACATCACATATGATGTTCCGCTCCCGCTGTTCGTGCCGACACTTTTAAGACACATGAAACAGACGGAAAGAAAGAAAAGGAAGGTAACGTTACACTATTATGAAGATGTAAATGTAAGAAAGAGAACAACATTTAAAATATAATCTTGGTGCAGAGCACCTTCAGTCGGTAGCCCCCTCAAAAACACTTCTGAGAAAGGGTGTCTGGTCCAAAGGTGAATACTCCAAGATGAAGCAGAATAAACGAGACAACCCCAAGGTGTAATTTACATATTGTGATTACATCGAAAGGCGTTGAATATCTAATTTACAAAATCAACAAAATGGGAACTGTCTCTTTACAAAAGTGACGCGACTTATCGAAACAGCTAGGTCATTTTAATAAAATTTGGAAGCTGAAGGAAACACAGGTAAGCTCTGGCAAAATAAATTAAATGAACCACTACATTTGAAACTAAATACCTGAAAGGTGAAAAACAATTAAGTGCTTACCTGATGGCGGGGCAAGAAGACCCGTACCTTTGAAGGCGACATTTCCCTTCACTGGTCAAACAGAAAAGACGCCTTGGCAGATCAAGTCTCTAGTGACAACTCTTCTCTACGGAAATAATGAAATCTTACAACGCCCAATTAGCATCCGATCTTTTTCCTTCACCTACCAATCACATTTACTTTCATTTTCTCAAATAGGAGCGCATAAATTACTGCTGACCAAGAACATTTGGGAAGGCTCGAGAAATAACAAAACTGATGCAATATGGAAATTCTAAATTCCCGTGAAGGGAATCAGATTCTTTTCAACCAATAGAGCATATCAAAAATTAGATCAAAAATTAGATGTATGGCTTTTCCGGCATTTGCTCTATTAACCAGCGTTTCGTCTTAGGTCTGACACTAGACTCTTCAGAGTGGGATGTGTCAGACCCTACCCACTGATGCTGGGGTGTATGCAGGTGAACTTATCAGAAGCTTATTTATGAAGCACAGTCTGATAACTGCATACAGGAGATAAAACTCCACAATGGAATTAATTCCCGCCTAGCACATCCAAATGGAAATTCTAAGTTCCCATGAAGGGAATTAGATTCTTTTCCACCAATAGAGCATATCAAAAATCAGATCAAAAATTAGATGTATGGCTTTTCCGGCATTTCCTCTATTAACCAGCGTTTTGTCTTAGGTCTGACACTGGACTCTTCAGAGTGGGATGTGCCTACTTCCCACATTTTGGCTGAAGATGACGCCAAACAGCGTCAAAACAAGTTCCAAGTGTAAATACATGTTGTAAATAAACTTATAACATTTATTTGTATTGAAAAGGTGGACCCTTTTAAGTTTCCTATCTTACGTTCGTTATCTCCACCTGCCGATAAACTAGCAGCCTCCGCATCACCATCGCTGACGCAGCCTCCTTTAACTCGTCACGCTATGTCCAGCTGTGTGATCCGTGGTGTGGATCCTGCCCTCTCAGAACAGGCCATTCTCTATCACCTCCAAGCTGAAGGCGTCCCAGTCCGTCGCATCTTCCGAATTATGAACGTATCTAGCCCAACCTATATGGTTCGTCTACACGTCCTGAGCGCCGCCGATGCCCAGCACCTAATTAACAATGGAGATTACATCTATCGTCATCGCCATAAATTGGAAACATCCCTCTCTCCACCCCAACCTGTTCGCCATCCCAACAACAATTCTCATCGCCGCACCCGGCCAGCCACTTCTTTTCAACCTCACCAGTTCGTCAGTCCATCTATTCCCCCACCTAGTTACATCCGCTATCCACCTTCGATGCTTGAAATCCTACGATCCTTAACATTTTCCATCCTCAATATCTCAACGTCGCTGCATCTCCTAACCCTCCATTTGCATCCTGGTACCCCACTCTAAAATTTCACTCCCAAGCCAACCCTCTCTTCCTTCTGTCACTGCAGTCATTCCCCCCTCATTCAATCTGTCAAATCAATCACCCACCTTCTTCATTTACCACATCACTCAGTTATCTTCACCTCTCTTGGCCCGAGAGATCGCGTTACGACCTAGGGGGCCCGCCCCGCCCTTCAGGTGGGGAATGTAAACATTTTCGTCATCGTCGTCGTTCACCTGCATACACCCCAGCATCAGTGGGTACGGTCTGACACATCCCACTCTGAAGAGTCTAGTGTCAGACCTAAGACGAAACTCTGGTTAATAGAGCAAACGCCGGAAAAGCCATACATCTAATTTTTGATCTGATTACTGATGCAATATCCGGACATATCCATGCCGATCTGGCACGTGTACACAACAGGAACTGGTGTTTCTTAATACATCTTACTTTACTTTTCCCATGATAAAGAACCAATCTTTAAGCTATAATAAAATCAAAAAATTCCAAAATTACCATTCCGAGGAGAGAAAAAAATAAAAGGAATGAATAAATATATTACATATATAATTCATCGCTGTCTTCCGAGTCCAAATAATCAAATCCAAGTAATCCCTACAGTAATGACTGGTAATAGTTGTATAGGATTGTGATGTGCATAATGCCCAGTAATTCTTGTGCGTTTTTAAGTAGAGTTTGGTTTTTGTTAGTCATGAGTACAACATTCTCTGACATCATACTTTCTTGGCACCGGCCATGCGGTTAGGGGAGCACGGCTGGGAGCTGGTATCCGAGAGATAGTTATTTCAAAACCCACTGTCGACAGTCCTGAAGATCCCTTTCAGTGGTTTCCCGTTTCCACACAAGGCAAATGCTTGGGCTATGCCTTAATTAAGGCCATGGCCGCTTCCTTCCCCCTCCTAGCCCTTTACTCTCCCACCTTTGCCATAAGACCTATTTGCGTCTGTGAAGCATAAAGCCAATTATATGTATTTTATTTGCTTCATGTTGCATGGTTTCCAATTTTCCCGGTATCTTCAATAAACCTAAGCATATTTAATCTGTGAACAACAATTATGAGAACTTGTATTCATACTTCATGCGATGCTCGTAATTCACTCCAAACATGCTATTTATGCCGTACAGACCATGGCCACACAATGCTATAATACAACAAGTTACATTGTTTGAGGTGAAGCAGTACCAACCTTATTTCGCATAATGCATGCAACCAAGTTTTTTTTGCTAAATTAAGAAAATATATGCGAAGAATATTTGCGAATATACATTATTTATTTTACTACCTGTAGTATTAATGGCCTACAAAGAAAGCTTTTGTACCACAGAAAACAATAAACAGAGCTTTTTATATTAATTATGTTCTTGTGCAAATATCAGAATAGAAACTAACTTTCTGGCAATATTTCTGGGAAGATAGCTAATTTGAAGTTCTTTATTTTTTTATTGTATACAAGACTGTTGATGGATTGTGCAGTATATTAAGGTTTAGACATCAAACAGAGTTAATTTGCCAGTTTCTTGCTTCAGGTTTGTGGATGCTGGAGATTTACCGGAATAGTTGCCTTATAGAGTGAATGCCCTATTTGCATTCGAAGAGGGGACGAGAGAATGCCAAGAATTAATCAAGCCCAAGAAGATCAAAGGAAGAACTGTAAGAAGTCGAATACGCCTCAAACTGGAATGGTTTGTCGGCCAAGTTCTTTGCCAAAATGGAGAAACACAAAGAAGGTTTTTCTTTATTTGTGACCAGGCTGCATTCTGCTCAATTGGCTGCTAGTTTAGCTGTGAGTTTAACCTTTACTTTTGTCATATTTGACAAGTTAATGCTTATCTTGTTATCTTATTTTTGGATTTCTTTACTTCATTTATAAATTTAACAGTGACACCCATATATACCACACAACTCACTGGTCTGTCTTATCAGTGTTTGGATATCTGGTGCATTTGTCAATACGGGGTGATAATACATGTTATACATCACCTCTTTACGCTTCATTGCTAATCCCTCCTTCCAGATCAAGTTCCTTATCTTCTGGTAAAATGCATTTCCCTGTTGTATCGTCCTACCCTACTGATCTCCATGTTCATTCCTTCATCTTGTCAGTTTGCTTCCCAAGTATTTCAAGGTTTCCACAATTTCAAGGTCCCCCGATTCAATTTACCTTTCCCTGACTTTTCTACTCTAGTTGCCAGGCTGATTGGCTCTGACTGTTAAGGGGTGGCGCTCTGAGCCCGAGTTCATAGATTCAATCCCTTCTCAATCCAGTTATATTTGAAGAGAGTTAAATATGTCAGCCACGTGTTGGAAATTCTGCTGCCATGTACAAGATCTAATACCAGTATAGTTGGTCCGCTAATGGACATTACAAATTTTTCACCTGTTCACTCCTGGTTGCAAGAGTTTTGACACAAAATGCAAAGTTGGGCTCATCAGTCGGTAAATAGTACACCTACCAAGATGCATGGCTGATGCATACCGGGTAGACCACTGCTTAGGCTACTCGAGCCACCGGCTGTTAAAATGCACTATGAGACACTTTGTCTCATTTTCAGAAATTGATGCCTGCCTACCCATCAGATGATAACGATATTGATTCCTATATTTAAGCAGAAATATATTCTGCATATTAAAGAAATCCCACAGAAAAAAATTCCATCACCTTGGTGTCTCCAAGAGTTATAAAAGTCATTATTGGGATGCAAACCGATAACATTAATTCTTTAATCAATTTAATCTCCTGTAGTCGGCAAATGATACTGTTAGTCCATCCAAAAAACTTATAATCAATATCACCACACTGTATAGGGAATCACCGATAGGTGATATAATTTCTTGTTGCAAAACACCTAATTTTTGTCTCCTCTTACTGCACCGAATGAATACCAGGGAATCGAATATTATGTACCGTATGCCACAAATAATCCACAACAATGTTTGTGTTTTATTTACAACAAATTATTTCAACATAATGAAGTATCCCAAAACTGAATACAGAAAGAACATAAATTTGTTTTTAAGAAACTCATCATAATCATCACGCAGGTAGAAAACACCGTTGATCAAAATTTTCGTATGGTTTGCTTACCTTCAGCTGATTTTTATTATCAGCTAGTTTCACCTGCCTGTTGTTGTAATGACTGGTATTAGTTGTATAGGATTGTGTTGTGCATAATGCCCAGTAATTATTGTGCGTTTTTTAAGTAGAGTTTGATTTTTGTTAGTCATGAGAAAAACTTTCCCTGACATCATACTTTCTTCGTACTGGCTGTGCGGTTAGGGGAGCACAGCTGTGAGCTGGTATCCAGGAGATAGTTATTCCATAACCCACTGTCGACAGTCCTGAAGTACCCATTCAGTGGTTTCCCATTTTCACACAAGGCAAATGCTTGGGCTATGCCTTAATTAAGGCCATGGCCTCTTCCTTCCCTCTCCTAGCCCTTTCCTCTCCCACCTTCGCCATAAGACCTATTTGCGTCTGTGAAGCATAAAGCCAATTATGTGTATTTTATTTGCTTCATGTTGCATGGTTTCCAATTTTCCCGGTATCTTCAATAAACCTAAGCATATTTAATCTGTGAACAAGCAATTATGAGAACTTGTATTCATACTTCATTCGATGCTCGTAATTCACTCCTAACATGCTATTTATGCCGCACAGACCATGGCCACACAATGCTATAACACAACAGGATTCATTGTTTGAGGGGAAGCAGTACCAACCTTATTTCACATAATGCGTGCAACCAAGTTTTTCTTTGCTAAATTATGGAAAATATATGCGAAGAATATTCGCGAACATACATTATTTATTTTACTAAATATAGTATTAATGGCCTACAAAGAAAGCTTTTGTACCACAGAAAACAATAAACAGAGCTCTTTATATTAATTATGTTCTTGTGCAAATATCAGAATAGAAACTAACTTTCTGGCAATATTTCTGGGAAGATAGCTAATTTGAAGTTCTATATTTTTTTATTGTATACAAGACTGTGATGGATTGTGCAATATATTAAGGTTTAGACATCAAACAGAGTTAATTTGCCAGTTTCTTGCTTCAGGTTTGTGGATGCTGGAGATTTACCGGAGCAGTTGCCTTATAGAGTGAATGCCCTGTTTGCATTCGCAGAGGGGACGAGAGAATGCCAAGAATTAATCAAGTCCAAGAAGATCAAAGGAAGAACAGTAAGAAGTCGAATACACTCAAACTGGAATGGTTTGTCAGCCAAGTTCTTTGCCAAAATGGAGAAACACAAAGAAGCTTTATCTTTATTTGTGACCAGGCTGCATTCTGCACAATCGGCTGCTAGTTTAGCTGTGAGTTTAACCTTTACTTTTGTCATATTTGACGAGTTAATGCTTATCTTGTTATCTTAATGTTGGATTTCTTTACTTCATTTATAAATTTAACAGTGACACCCGTATATACCACACATCTCACTGGTCTGTCTTACCAGTGTTTTGATATATGGTGCATTTGTCAATATAGGGTGATAATACATGTTATACATCACCACTTTACGCTTCATTGCTAACCCCTCCTTCCAGATCAAGTTCCTTATCTTCTGGTAAAATGCATTTCCCTGTTGTATCCTCCTACAGTATTGATCTCCATATTCATGCCTTCATCTTGTCAGTTTGCTTCCCAAGTATTTCAAGGTTTCCACAATTTCAAGGTCCCCCGATTCAATTTACCTTTCCCTGACTTTTCTTCTGTAATTGCCAGGCTGATTGGCTTTGACTGTTAAGGGGTGGCTCTCTGAGCCGAAGTTCATAGGTTCAATCCCTTCTCAGTCCAGTTATATCTGAAGAGAGTTAAATATGTCAGCCAGGTTTTGGAAATTCTGCTGCCATGTACAAGATCTAATACCAGTAGTTAGTTCAAACCCCACTGTCGACAGTCCTGAAGATCCCTTTCAGTGGTTTCCCATTTTTACAGAAGGCAAATGCTTGGGCTGTGCCTTAATTAACGCCATGGCCGCTTTCTTCCCTCTCCTAGCCCCTTCCTCTCCCAACATCCCCATTAGACCTACTTGTGTCTGTGAGGCATAAATCCAATTATGTGTATTTTATTTGCCTCATGTTGCGTGATTTCCAATGTTCCCGGTATCTTCAATAAACCTAAGCATATCTTAATCTGTGAACAAGCAATTATGAGAATTTGTATTCATACTTCATACGATTCTCGTACTTCACTTCTAACATGCTATTTATGCCGTACAGACCAAGGCCACACAATGCCTAAATACAACAAGATTCATTGTTTGAGGCGAAGCAGTACCAACCTTATTTCAATTAATGCTTGCAACCAAGTTTTTCTTTGCCAAATTCAGGAAAATATTTGCGAAGAATTTTTGCGAATTTTTATTATTTATTTTACTACCCGTAGTAATAATGGCCTAAAAGAAAACTTTTGTACCAGAGAAAACAATAAACAGAGCTCTTTATAGTAATTATGTTGGGTATAAAAAATGAATAATGTGTCCCAAAAGTTCTTTTGCAAAGATCAGAATAGAAATTAAATTTCTGGCAATATTTCTGGGAAGATAGCTAATTTGAAGTTCTTTATTTTTTAATTGTATACAAGACTGTTGATGGATTGTGCAGTATATTAAGGTTTAGACATCAAACAGAGTTAATTTGCCAGTTTCTTGCTTCAGGTTTGTGGATGCTGGAGATTTACCGGAGCAGTTGCCTTATAGAGTGAATGCCCTATTTGCATTCGAAGAGGGGACGAGAGAATGCCAAGAAGTAATCAAGTCCAAGCATATCAAAGGAAGAACAGTAAGAAGTCGTATACACCTCAAACTGGAATGGCTTGTCGGCCAAGTTCTTTGCCAAAATGGAGAAACACAAAGAAAGTTTTTCTTTATTTTTGACCAGGCTGCATTCGGCTCATATGGCTGCTAGTTTAGCTGTGAGTTTAACCTTTACTTTTGTCATTTTTGACGAGATAATGCTTATCATGTTATCTTAATGTTGGATTTCTTTAGTTCATTTATAAATTTAACAGTGACACCCGTATATACCACACATCTCACTGGTCTGTTTTATCAGTGTTGGATAACTGGTTCATTTGTCAATATGGGGTGATAATACATGTTATACATCACCTCTTTACGCTTCATTGCTAATCCCTCCTTCCAGATCAAGTTCCTTATCTTCTGGTAAAATGCATTTCCCTGTTGTATCCTTCTACAGTACTGATCTCCATGTTAATTCCTTCATCTTGTCAGTTTGCTTCCCAAGTATTTCAAGGTTTCCACAATTTCAAGGTCCCCCGATACAATTTACCTTTCCCTGACTTTTCTACTCTAGTTGCCAGGCTGATTGGCTCTGACTGTTAACGGGTGGCTCTCTGAGCCCGAGTTCATAGGTTCAATAACTTCTCAGTCCAGTTATATTTGAAGAGAGTTAAATATGTCAGCCACCTTTTGGAAATTCTGCTGCCATGTACAAGATCTAATACCAGTAGTTATTTCAAACCCCACTGTCGACAGTCCTGAAGATCCCTTTCAGTGGTTTCCCATTGTTACAAAAGGCAAATGCTTGGGCTGTGCCTTAATTAACGCCATGGCCGCTTTCTTCCCTCTCCTAGCCCCTTCCTCTCCCAACATCGCCATAAGACCTACTTGTGTCTGTGAGGCATAAAGCCAATTATGTGTATTTTATTTGCCTCATGTTGCGTGATTTCCAATGTTCCCGGTATCTTCAATAAACCTAAGCATATCTTAATCTGTGAACAAGCAATTATGAGAACTTGTATCCATACTTCATACGATTCTCGTACTTCACTTCTAACATGCTATTTATGCCGTACAGACCAAGGCCACGCAATGCCTTAATACAACAAGATTCATTGTTTGAGGCAAAGCAGTACCAACCTTATTTCAATTAATGCTTGCAACCAAGTTTTTCTTTGCCAAATTCAGGAAAATATTTGCAAAGAATTTTTGCGAATTTTTATTATTTATTTTACTACCCGTAGTAATAATGGCCTAAAAGAAAACTTTTGTACCAGAGAAAACAATAAACAGAGCTCTTTATAGTAATTATGTTGGGTATAAAAAATGAATAATGTGTCCCAAAAGTTCTTTTGCAAAGTTCAGAATAGAAATTAAATTTCTGGCAATATTTCTGGGAAGATAGCTAATTTGAAGTTCTTTATTTTTTTATTGTATACAAGACTGTTGATGGATTGTGCAATATCTTAATGGCTAGACATCAAACAGAGATAATTTGCCAGATTTTTTGCTTCAGGTTTGTGGATGCTGGAGATTTACCGGAGCAGTTGCCTTATATAGTGAATGCCCTATTTGCATTCGAAGAGGGGATGAGAGAATGCCAAGAAGTCATCAAGACCAAAGAAAATCAAAGGAAGAACAGTAAGAAGTCGAATACACCTCAAACTTGAATGGTTTGTCGGCGAAGTTCTTTGCCAAAGAAGGTTTTTCTTTATTTGTGACCAGGCTGCATTCGGCTCAATCGGCTGCTAGTTTAGCTGTGAGTTTAACCTTTACTTTTGTCATATTTGACATGTTCATGACTTTCCTGTTATCTTAATGTTGGATTTCTTTAGTTCGATTTTAAATTTAACAGTGACACCCGTATATACCACATATCTCACTGCTCTGTCTTACCAGTGATTGGATATCTGGTGCATTTGTCAATATGGGGTGATAGTACATGTTATACATCACCCTTTTACGCTTAGTTGCTAGTCCCTGCTTCCAGATTAAGTTCCTTATCTTCTGGTAAAATGCATTTCCCTGTTGTATCCTTCTACAGTACTGATCTCCATGTTCATTCCTGCATCTTGTCAGTTTGCTTCCCAAGTACTTCAAGGTCTCCACATTTTCAAGGTTCCCCCATCCAATTTACCTTTCCCTGACTTTTCTTCTCTAATTGCCAGACTGATTGGCTCTGACTGTTAAGGGGTGGCTTTCTGAGCCCGAGTTTATAGCTCAGTCCTTTTTCAGTCCAGTGATATATGAAGAGGGTATTATATGTCAGCCACGTGTTGTTAAATCTGCTGCTATGTACAAGATCTAATAGCAATATAGTTGGTTCGTTTATGGACATTACAAATTTTTCACCTATTCACTCTTGGTTGCCAGAGATTGGACCCAATGTGCTAAGTTATGGTCATCAGTTGGTAAATAATACACCTACCAAGATGCATGGCTGGTGCATACCATGTAGACTACTGCGTAGACTCCTGGAGCCACCAGCTGTAAAAATGCACTATCAGAACCTTAGTCCCTTTTTCATAAACTGATGCCTGCCTTGCCATCAGATGATAAAGATATTGATTCCTATAGGGCACCAGATATATATTTCTCATATAATAGAACTCCGACAGAAAGTAATTCCAGCACCTTGGTGTCCCAAAATGTTGTAAAAGTCATTAGTGGGATGCAAACCGATAACATTAATTCTTTAATCAATTTCATCTCCTTTTGTTGGCACCTCATACTGTTAATCTATCGAAAAACTTATAATCAATATCACCACACTGTAATGGGAATCACCGATAGGTGATTAAATTTCTTGTTGCAAAACACCTAATTTTTGTCTCATCTCACTGCACCGAATGAATACCAGGGAATCGCATATTACATACCGTATGCCGAAAATAATCCACAACAATGAATTCTGTTGAATGCCATTGTGCATCCTAATTTTAGTAGAGAATTTTAAAAAAACGAGACAGAATTTGTTTTAGTTTGCGTTTTACTTACAACAAATTATTTCTACATAATGAAGTATCGCAAAACTGAATACAGAAAGAATATAAATTTATTTTTAGGAATCTCATCATAATCATCACACAGGTAGAATACCCTGTTGATCAAAATCTTCGTATAGTTTGCTTACCTTCAGCTGAAATTTAAAATCAGCTAGTTTCAACCTGACTGTTGTTGTCATGACTGATAGAAGTTGTATAGGACTGTGTTGTGCATAATGCCCAGTAATTTTTGTCCTTATTTTTCTCCTTATTCCAAGTACTGCCTTCCCACTGCATTAGCATCTCAATTTGATGTCATCACAGTACCATTCTGGAAGAATACACATCCTAAATACTTCTATGATGTACCTGTTCCAGCTTTGTGTTCCCAATCTGACATTCAGTTCCCTTACATTTCTTTCCCGCTGACATCACTTCAGTCTTCGAAATGCTAATACTGTACTCATATCGTACTTGCTGCACCTACTTCCATGTTCCAAGATGTTATGTTGCAGGCTTCAGCGTATCTGCCATTAAGATTTAATTAAAATAAAATAAAATAAAAGAAATATCTATCAATAAATGCAAAATATAAAACACTACAACACTGTTATAAAACCGGAAGCTACATATGAAGCACCTTAATAAACAATCAAAGACTGACAGACTTCAGAAAATTGAAGGGAGGATTGGAAGAACCTGCATCAACAAAAAATATCGGAAAGATGGACAGTGGCAGATAATACCTAACAAAGTCGTGTACAAAGAGCTAGAACCCATTACAGATACTGTGCGTAAGAGGAGACTGGGATTCTTTGGACATATCATGAGGACGCAGGATTCATGACTTCTGATAGAACTAGTACAACACAATCTCGTCTCAAAAAATACCACAACAGGATGTAAATGGATCAGAGATGTAAGAGAGGATCTGAAGGAAATAGGCCTTACCACACAATTCACTGGTCTGTCTTATCAGTGTTTGGATATCTTATAATCAATATCACCACACTATATTGGGAATCACCGATAGGTGATTAAATTTCTTGTTGCAAAACACCTAATTTTTGTTTCTTCGTACTGCACCGAAAAATACCAGGGAATCGCATATTACATACCGTATGCCACAAATAATCCACACCAATGAATCCTGTTGAATGCTATTGTGCATCCAAATTTTAGGAGAGAATTTTAACAAAGAGAGAGAATTGGTTTTAGTTTTTGTTTTATTTAAGACGAATTATAACTACCTAATGAGGTGCCCCAAAACTGAATACAGAAAGAACATGAATTTGTTTCTAAGAAACTCATCATAACTTTCACGCAGGTAGACAACCCCGTTGTTCAAAATTTTCGAATCGTTTGCTTACCTTCAGCTGATTTATATACTGTAATCAGCTAGTTTCACCTGCATGTTGTTGTAATGACTGGTAATAGTTGTATAGGATTGTGTTGTGCCTAATGTCCATTAATTCTTGTGTGTTTTTTAAGTAGAGCTTGATTTTTGTTAGTCATTAGTACAATTTTCGCTGACATCATACTTTCTTCGTACCGGCCGTGCGGTTAGGGGAGCACAGCTGTGAGCTGGTGTCCGGGAGATAGTTATTTCAAAGCCCACTGTCGACAGTCCTGAAGATCCCTTTCCGTGGTTTCCCATTTTTACACAAGGCAAATGCTTGGGCTGCGCCTTAATTAAGGCCATGGCTGCTTTCTTCCACCTCCTAGCCCCTTCCTCTCCCTCCATCGCCATAAGACCTATTTGTGTCTGTGAGGCATAAAGCGAATTACGTGTATTTTATTTGCTCCATGTTGCGTTATAGCCAATGTTCCCGGAATCTTCAATAAACCTAAGCGTATCTTAATCTGTGAACAAGCAATTATGAGAATTTGTATTCATACTTCATACGATGCTCATACTTCACTTCTAACATGCTATTTATGCCACGCAGGCCAAGGCCACGCAATGCTTTAATACAACAAGATTCATTGTTTGAGGCGAAGCAGTACCAAGCTTATTTCAAATAATGTGTGCAACCAAGTTTTCCTTTTTAAATTCTGAAAAATATGCGAAGAATATTTGCATATATTCTTTATATATTTTACTACCTGTGGTATTAATGGCCTACAAAGAAAGTTTTTGTCCCACAGAAAACAATAAACAGAGCTCTTTATAGTAATTATGTTGGGTATAAAAAAAAGAATAATGTGTCCCAAAAGTACTTGTGCAAAGATCAGAATAGAAACTAACTTTCTGGCAATATTTCTGGGAAGATAGCTAATTTGAAGTTCTTTATTTTTTTATTGTATACAAGACTGTTGATGGATTGTGAAGTATATTAAGGTTTAGACATCAAACAGAGTTAATTTGCCAGTTTCTTGCTTCAGGTTTGTGGATGCTGGAGATTTACCGGAGCAGTTGCCTTATAGAGTGAACGCCCTATTTGCATTCGAAGAGGGGACGAGAGAATGCCAAGAAGTAATCAAGTCCAAGCATATCAAAGGAAGAACAGTAAGAAGTCGTATTATACACCTCAAACTGGAATGGCTTGTCGGCCAAGTTCTTTGCCAAAATGGAGAAACACAAAGAAAGTTTTTCTTTATTTTTGACCAGGCTGCATTCGGCTCAGATGGCTGCTAGTTTAGCTGTGAGTTTAACCTTTACTTTTGTCATTTTTGACAAGATAATGCTTATCTTGTTATCTTAATGTTGGATTTCTTTAGTTCATTTATAAATTTAACAGTGACACCCGTATATACCACACATCTCACTGGTCTGTTTTATCAGTGTTGGATATCTGGTTCATTTGTCAATATGGGGTGATAATACATGTTATACATCACCTCTTTACGCTTCATTGCTAATCCCTCCTTCCAGATCAAGTTCCTTATCTTCTGGTAAAATGCATTTCCCTGTTCTATCCTTCTACAGTACTGATCTCCAAGTTAATTCCTTCATCTTGTCAGTTTGCTTCCCAAGTATTTCAAGGTTTCCACAATTTCAAGGTCCCCCGATTCAATTTACCTTTCCCTGACTTTTCTACTCTAGTTGCCAGGCTGATTGGCTCTGACTGTTAAGGGGTGGCTCTCTGAGCCCGAGTTCATAGGTTCAATAACTTCTCAGTCCAGTTATATTTGAAGAGAGTTAAATATGTCAGCCACCTTTTGGAAATTCTGCTGCCATGTACAAGATCTAATACCAGTAGTTATTTCAAACCCCACTGTCGACAGTCCTGAAGATCCCTTTCAGTGGTTTCCCATTGTTACAAAAGGCAAATGCTTGGGCTGTGCCTTAATTAACGCCATGGCCGCTTTCTTCCCTCTCCTAGCCCCTTCCTCTCCCAACATCGCCATAAGACCTACTTGTGTCTGTGAGGCATAAAGCCAATTATGTGTATTTTATTTGCCTCATGTTGCGTGATTTCCAATGTTCCCGGTATCTTCAATAAACCTAAGCATATCTTAATCTGTGAACAAGCAATTATGAGAACTTGTATCCATACTTCATACGATTCTCGTACTTCACTTCTAACATGCTATTTATGCCGTACAGACCAAGGCCACGCAAGGCCTTAATACAACAAGATTCATTGTTTGAGGCGAAGCAGTACCAACATTATTTCAATTAATGCTTGCAACCAAGTTTTTCTTTGCCAAATTCAGGGAAATATTTGCGAAGAATGTTTGTTAATATTTATTATTTATTTTACTACCTGAAGTATTAATGGCCTAAAAGAAACCTTTTGTACCACAGAAAACAATAAACAGAGCTCTTTATAGTAATTATGTTGGGTATAAAAAATGAATAACGTGTCCCAAAAGTTCTTTTGCAAAGATCAGAATAGAAATTAAATTTCTGGCAATATTTCTGGGAAGATGGCTAATTTGAAGTTCTTTATCTTTTTATTGTATACAAGACTGTTGATGGATTGTGCAATATCTTAATGGCTAGACATCAAACAGAGATAATTTGCCAGTTTTTTTGCTTCAGGTTTGTGGATGCTGGAGATTTACCAGAGCAGTTGCCTTATATAGTGAATGCCCTATTTGCATTCAAAGAGGGGATGAGAGAATGCCAAGAAGTCATCAAGACCAAAGCGAATCAAAGGAAGAACAGTAAGAAGTTGAATACACCTCAAACTTGAATGGTTTGTTGGCGAAGTTCTTTGCCAAAGAAGGTTTTTCTTTATTTGTGACCAGGCTGCATTCGGCTCAATCGGCTGCTAGTTTAGCTGTGAGTTTAACCTTTACTTTTGTCATATTTGACATGTTCATGCCTTTCCTGTTATCTTAATGTTGGATTTCTTTAGTTCGTTTATAAATTTAACAGTGACACCCGTATATACCACATATCTCACTGCTCTGTCTTACCAGTGATTGGATATCTGGTGCATTTGTCAATATGGGGTGATAATACATGTTATACATCACCCTTTTACGCTTAGTTGCTAGTCCCTGCTTCCAGATTAAGCTCCTTATCTTCTGGTAAAATGCATTTCCCTGTTGTATCCTTCTACAGTACTGATCTCCATGTTCATTCCTGCATCTTGTCAGTTTGCTTCCCAAGTACTTCAAGGTTTCCACATTTTCAAGGTCCCCCATCCAATTTACCTTTCCCTGACTTTTCTTCTCTAATTGCCAGACTGATTGGCTCTGACTGTTAAGGGGTGGCTTTCTCAGCCCGAGTTTATAGCTCAGTCCTTTTTCAGTCCAGTGATATATGAAGAGGGTATTATATGTCAGCCACGTGTTGTTAAAACTGCTGCTATGTACAAGATCTAATAGCAATATAGTTGGTTCGTTAATGGACATTACAAATTTTTCACCTATTCACTCTTGGTTGCCAGAGATTGGACCCAGTGTGCTAAGTTGGGGTCATCAGTTGGTAAATAGTACACCTACCAAGATGCATGGCTGGTGCATACCATGTAGACTACTGCGTAGACTCCTGGAGCCACCAGCTGTAAAAATGCACTATCAGAACCTTAGTCCCTTTTTCATAAATTGATGGCTGCCTGGCCATCAGATGATAAAGATATTGATTCCTATAGGGAACCTGATATATATTTCTCATATAATAGAACTCCCACAGAAAATAATTCCATCACCTTGGTGTCCCAAAAAGTTGTAAAAGTCATTAGTGGGAGGCAAACCGATAACATTAATTCTTTAATCAATTTACTCTCCTGTAGTCAGCACCTGATACTGTTAGTCCATCGAAAAAAATTATAATCAATATCACCACACTGTATTGGGATCACCGATAGGTGATTAAATTTCTTGTTGCAAAACACCTAATTTTTGTCTCATCTTACTGCACCGAATGAATACCAGGGAATCGCATATTACATACCGTATGCCGAAAATAATCCACAACAATGAATTCTGTTGAATGCCATTGTGCATCCTAATTTTAGTAGAGAATTTAAAAAAAGAGAGAAAATTGGTTTTAGTTTGCGTTTTATTTACAACAAATTATTTCTGCATAATTAAGTATCCCAAAACTGAATACAGAAAGAATATAAATTTGTTTTTAGGAATCTCATCATAATCATCACGCAGGTGATGATCAAAATTTTCATATGGTTAGCTTACCTTCAGCTGATTTTTATTATCAGCTAGTTTCAACCTGCCTGTTGTTGTAATGGCTGATAATAGTTGTATAGGATTGTGTTGTGCATAATTCCCAGTAATTTTTGTGCATTTTTCTGTAGAGTTTGATTTTTGTTTGTCATCAATACAACTTTTTCTGACATCATTCTTTCCTTGTACCGGTCGTGCGGTTAGGGGAGCACAGCTGTGAGCTGGTATCCGGGAGATAGTTATTTCAAACCCCACTGTCGACAGTCCTGAAGATCCCTTTCCATGGTTTCCCATTTTCACACAAGGCAAATGCTTTGCTGTGCCTTAATTAAGGCCATGGCCGCTTTCTTCCCTCTCCTAGCCCTTTCCTCTCCCACCGTCGCCATAAGACCTATTTGTGTCGGTGAGGCATAAAGCCAATTATGTGTTTTTTATTTGCTTCATGTTGCATGGTTTCCAAAGTTCCCGGTATCTTCAATAAACCTAAGGGTATCTTAATCTGTGAACAAGGAATTACTTCATACGTTGCTCGTACTTCACTTCTAACATGCTATTTATTCCGCACAGACCTAGGCCAAACAATGCTGTAATACAACAGGATTCATTGTATGAGGCGAAGCAGTACCAAACTTATTTTAAATAATGCATGCAACCAAGTTTTTCTTTGCCAAATTCTGGAAAATATATGCAAAGAATATTTGCGAATATACATTATTTATTTTATTACCTGTAGTATTAATGGCCTACAATAAACGGAGCTCTTTATAGTAATTATGTTGGGTATAAAAAAGAAGAATGATGTGCCCAAAAATTTCTTGTGCAAATATCAGAATCGAAACTATCTTTCTGGCAATATATCCGGGAAGATAGCTAATTTGAAGTTCTTTATTTTTTTATTGTATACAAGACTGTGGATGGATTGTGCAGTATATTAAGGGCTAGACGTCAAACAGAGTTAATTTGCCAGTTTCTTGCTTCAGGTTTGTGAAGACTGGAGATTTACCGGAGCAGTTGCCTTATCGAGTGAATGCCCTATTTGCATTTGAGGAGGTTGATGGTACAGATGTATGCTTTCTTGGTATGCACGTGGAGGAGTATAGCTCGGAATGCTCTTGCCCGAACACGGGGCGAGTATACATTGCGTACCTGGACTCGGTTCATTTTTTCACGCCTCGTCAATTCTGTACCGCCGTGTATCATGAGTTTCTGTTGGGGTAACTGCACTAAGTTTAAACAGCTAGGGTGTGTAAAATTACTTAATAATGTTCATTTTATTGGTACTTTGGAAATTATCTTTGCTATTTTCTTCTGAGTGGTGTGTTATGCCCATGTTTTGCATTGTTTCTATTTCAGGTCATAAGTATTGCCCCCATTTGTTTGTTAATGCACCTTCAGATAATATTAGATTTGATATAATGAAAGAAGAAACGGTCTAATTGCGTTGTAGTGGCGAATTTTTTATAAAAATAACAGTTTATCTGTCAGCCCATGCTATGTATAACATTGTGATAATAGTTGACAGTAACACACCTTAAACACTGACATATCAAACATTTAATTTGACACTAATAAAATGTTCCAAATTAAAATGAACAAAAGACTTTCAAAAGCTAATTTAATATACAGTAGTGTTGAAGGACTGATTCATGGTTTCTGTACCTCTTCAACATCCTTGCCTCAATAGTTATTTACTATTTAACCTCACTGTCCAAAGTTGAAGTCCAATAATGTTCTTCTGAATAATTCAATGTCAAATTGTTTGAGACTCTGCGCTGTAGCACAAACTGTTTTTCATTGACATTTTTTGGCTTATCGGAGTGTTCTGTTTAAGCAAATTCAAATTGATCAAATAAAAGGTATTGACTGTTAATTTTATTTATTACATGTTTTTCTGGGGAGAGTAACATTTTGAATGTAATAGGAAACCTGAGAAATTCTGACTTTTTTCAAATAATTTGTCTTTAATTTTAGGTACACAGCGGTTCACTTATGGGCATGTCCACCCTCTGAAGGAAATGACTACATACTATTTCACTGTCACCCTGCAGAGCAGAAGATCTTTAAACCCAAGCGTCTCCTGGAGTGGTATAATGAAATGCTTGATAAGGTCATTATCGAGAAGATAGTATTAGACTACAAGGACACGTTGAAACAGATTGTCGAGGACAAACTTAGCTCAGCAACTGAGTTGCCATATTTTGAGAAGGATCTCTACCTAACTTTCTTGAAGAAAGTATCAAGAATTTGGATCGGAGAGAGGAAGAGAAGCGAAAGCAAGCCGAGGCTGCCGAAGCTGCAGCTGCTAATGCGGTAAGTAGTGATCCAGAGTTGAAATATCATGATGCAATTCTCTTGGTCTTTCTAAAGATTCTACGAACTGTTCCAGTTTTGATGGGAGGCTTTCCGTGTTTACATTCTTTCCCAACCGCCCGAATCGGTAAGGGTTTCCGTCAATTTTAAGCATGTGATTGCTGAACTTAAAATATGTTTTGAACCTCCCGCTGTTTCTGGATGTTGCTTCAATGGCTGAAGGTTCTTCTCTTATTGGGCGCTGCAAATTTAGAACGTCCTTGTCTTAATGTTCATTGCCAGTTTATGAAGAAGATACTTCTCTTATAGGTCACTATGTGGCTTGAAGTCCTGTTCTCATTTGCAGCTTTAATTTAATTTTAATGCGTACATTTTCGTGATAGACTGTTACGCCTTTTAGTATTCAGTCTGCATACCTACGAACGTTTACTCCATATCTCTAATCTTTAAGTCAGTAGAAGCGCAGTAACCTTCGTCATCTTAGACTCCCTTTTCTTCTAGATAACCAGATACTCCGACATTCGCCTCACGTAACCCCACGACCGAATCCATATGTGTACCATGGCATCCAAAGGGTTAATTCCTAACTTAGACTTTTCTCCTCATTCCAAGTACTGCCTTCCCACTGCATTAGCATCTCAATTTGACGTCATCACAGTACCATTCTGGGAGAATACACATCCTAAATACTTCTATGATGTACCTGTTCCAGCTATGAGTTCCCAATCTGACATTAAGTTCCCTTACATTTCTTTCCCGCTGACATCACTTCAGTCTTGGAAATGGTAATACTGTACTCATATCGTACTTGCTGCACCTACTTCCATGTTCCAAGATGTTATGTTGCAGGCTTCAGCCCATCTGCCATTAAGATTTAATTAAAATAAAATAAATGAAATATCTATCAATAAATGCAAAATATAAAACACTACAACACTGTTATAAAACCGGAAGCTACATATGAAGCACCTGAATAAACAATCAAAGACTGACAGACTTCAGAAAATTGAAGGGAAGATTGGAAGAACCTGCATCAACAAAAAATATCAGAAAGAAGGACAGTGGCAGATAATACCTAACAAAGTCGTGTACAAAGAGCTAGAACCCATTACAGATACTGAGCGTAAGAGGAGACTGGGATTCTTTGGACATATCATGAGGACGCAGGATTCATGACTTCTGATAGAACTAGTACAACACAATCTCGTTTCAAAAAATACCTCAACAGGATGTAAATGGATCAGAGAAGTAAGAGAGGATCTGAAGGAAATAGGCCTTACCACACAATTCACTGGTCTGTCTTATCAGTGTTTGGATATCTTATAATCAATATCACCACACTGTATTGGGAATCACCGATAGGTGATTAAATTTCTTGTTGCAAAACACCTAATTTTTGTTTTCTCGTACAGCACCGAAAAATACCAGGGAATCGCATATTACATACCGTATGCCACAAATAATCCACACCAATGAATCCTGTTGAATGCTATTGTGCATCCAAATTTTAGGAGAGAATTTTAACAAAGAGAGAGAATTGGTTTTTGTTTTAGTTTTATTTAAGACGAATTATAACTACCTAATGAAGTGCCCCTAAACTGAATACAGAAAGAACATAAATTTGTTTCTAAGAAACTCATCATAACTTTCACGCAGGTAGACAAGCCCGTTGTTCAAAATTTTCGAATCTTTTGCTTACCTTCAGCTGATTTATATAATCAGCTAGTTTATGTTGTTGTAATGACTGGTAATAGTTGTATAGGATTGTGTTGTGCCTAATGCCCATTAATTCTTGTGTGTTTTTTAAGTAGAGCTTGATTTTTGTTAGTCATGAGTACAATTTTCGCAGACATCATACTTTCTTCGTACCGGCCGTGCGGTTAGGGGAGCACAGCTGTGAGCTGGTGTCCGGGAGATAGTTATTTCAAAGCCCACTGTCGACAGTCCTGAAGATCCCTTTCCGTGGTTTCCCATTTTTACACAAGGCAAATGCTTGGGCTGCGCCTTAATTAAGGCCACGGCCGCTTTCTTCCCTCTCCTAGCCCCTTCCTCTCCCAACATCGCCATAAGACCTGCTTGTGTCTGTGAGGCATAAAGCCAATTATGTGTATTTTATTTGCCTCATGTTGCGTGATTTCCAATGTTCCCGGTATCTTCAATAAACCTAAGCATATCTTAATCTGTGAACAAGCAATTATGAGAACTTGTATTCATACTTCATACGATTCTCGTACTTCACTTCTAACATGCTATTTATGCCGTACAGACCAAGGCCACGCAATGCCTTAATACAACAAGATTCATTGTTTGAGGCGAAGCAGTTCCAACCTTATTTTAATTAATGCTTGCAACCAAGTTTTTCTTTGCCAAATTCAGGGAAATATTTGCGAAGAATGTTTGCGAATATTTATTATTTATTTTACTACCTGAAGTAATAATATCCTAAAAGAAAACTTTTGTACCACAGAAAACAATAAACAGAGGTCTTTATAGTAATTATGTTGGGTATAAAAAATGAATAATGTGTCCCAAAAGTTCTTTTGCAAAGATCAAAATAGAAATTAAATTTCTGGCAATATTTCTGGGAAGATGGCTAATTTGAAGTTCTTTATTTTTTTATTGTATACAAGACTGTTGATGGATTGTGCAATATCTTAAGGGCTAGACATCAAACAGAGATAATTTGCCAGTTTCTTGCTTCAGGTTTGTGGATGCTGGAGATTTACCGGAGCAGTTGCCTTATATAGTGAATGCCCTATTTGCATTCGAAGAGGGGATGAGAGAATGCCAAGAAGTCATCAAGACCAAAGCAAATCAAAGGAAGAACAGTAAGAAGTCGAATACACCTCAAACTTGAATGGTTTTTCGCCCAAGTTCTTTGCCAAAATGGAGAAACACAAAGAAGGTTTTTCTTTATTTGTGACCAGGCTGCATTCGGCTCAATCGGCTGCTAGTTTAGCTGTGAGTTTAACCTTTACTTTTGTCATATTTGACATGTTCATGCCTTTCCTGTTATCTTAATGTTGGATTTCTTTAGTTCGTTTATAAATTTAACAGTGACACCCGTATATACCACATATCTCACTGCTCTGTCTTACCAGTGATTGGATATCTGGTGCATTTGTCAATATGGGGTGATAATACATGTTATACATCACCCCTTTACGCTTAGTTGCTAGTTCCTGCTTCCAGATTAAGTTCCTTATCTTCTGGTAAAATGCATTTCCCTGTTGTATCCTTCTACAGTACTGATCTCCATATTCATTCCTGCATCTTGTCAGTTTGCTTCCCAAGTACTTCAAGGTTTCCACATTTTCAAGGTCCCCCCATCCAATTTACCTTTCCCTGACTTTTCTTCTCTAATTGCCAGACTGATTGGCTCTGACTGTTAAGGGGTGGCTTTCTGAGCCCGAGTTTATAGCTCAGTCCTTTTTCAGTCCAGTGATATATGAAGAGGGTATTATATGTCAGCCACGTGTTGTTAAATCTGCTGCTATGTACAAGATCTAATAGCAATATAGTTGGTTCGTTAATGGACATTACAAATTTTTCACCTATTCACTCTTGGTTGCCAGAGATTGGACCCAATGTGCTAAGTTGGGGTCATCAGTTGGTAAATAGTACACCTACCAAGATGCATGGCTGGTGCATACCATGTAGACTACTGCGTAGACTCCTGGAGCCACCAGCTGTAAAAATGCACTATCAGAACCTTAGTCCCTTTTTCATAAATTGATGCCTACCTGGCCATCAGATGATAAAGATATTGATTCCTATAGGGAACCTGATATATATTTCTCATATAATAGAACTCCCACAGAAAATAATTCCATCACCTTGGTGTCCCAAAACGTTGTAAAAGTCATTAGTGGGAGGCAAACCGATAACATTAATTCTTTAATCAATTTACTCTCCTGTAGTCAGCACCTGATACTGTTAGTCCATCGAAAAAAATTATAATCAATATCACCACACTGTATTGGGATCACCGATAGGTGATTAAATTTCTTGTTGCAAAACACCTAATTTTTGTCTCATCTTACTGCACCGAATGAATACCAGGGAATCGCATATTACATACCGTATGCCGAAAATAATCCACAACAATGAATTCTGTTGAATGCCATTGTGCATCCTAATTTTAGTAGAGAATTTAAAAAAAGAGAGAAAATTGGTTTTAGTTTGCGTTTTATTTACAACAAATTATTTCTGCATAATTAAGTATCCCAAAACTGAATACAGAAAGAATATAAATTTGTTTTTAGGAATCTCATCATAATCATCACGCAGGTGATGATCAAAATTTTCATATGGTTAGCTTACCTTCAGCTGATTTTTATTATCAGCTAGTTTCAACCTGCCTGTTGTTGTAATGGCTGATAATAGTTGTATAGGATTGTGTTGTGCATAATTCCCAGTAATTTTTGTGCATTTTTCTGTAGAGTTTGATTTTTGTTTGTCATCAATACAACTTTCTCTGACATCATTCTTTCTTTGTACCAGTCGTGCGGTTAGGGGAGCACAGCTGTGAGCTGGTATCCGGGAGATAGTTATTTCAAACCCCACTGTCGACAGTCCTGAAGATCCCTTTCCATGGTTTCCCATTTTCACACAAGGCAAATGCTTTGCTGTGCCTTAATTAAGGCCATGGCCGCTTTCTTCCCTCTCCTAGCCCTTTCCTCTCCCACCGTCGCCATAAGACCTATTTGTGTCGGTGAGGCATAAAGCCAATTATGTGTTTTTTATTTGCTTCACGTTGCATGGTTTCCAAAGTTCCCGGTATCTTCAATAAACCTAAGGGTATCTTAATCTGTGAACAAGGAATTACTTCATACGTTGCTCGTACTTCACTTCTAACATGCTATTTATTCCGCACAGACCTAGGCCAAACAATGCTGTAATACAACAGGATTCATTGTATGAGGCGAAGCAGTACCAAACTTATTTTAAATAATGCATGCAACCAAGTTTTTCTTTGCCAAATTCTGGAAAATATATGCAAAGAATATTTGCGAATATACATTATTTATTTTATTACCTGTAGTATTAATGGCCTACAAAGAAGGCTTTTATCCTACAGAAAACAATAAACGGAGCTCTTTATAGTAATTATGTTGGGTATAAAAAAGAAGAATGATGTGCCCAAAAATTTCTTGTGCAAATATCAGAATCGAAACTATCTTTCTGGCAATATATCCGGGAAGATAGCTAATTTGAAGTTCTTTATTTTTTTATTGTATACAAGACTGTGGATGGATTGTGCAGTATATTAAGGGCTAGACGTCAAACAGAGTTAATTTGCCAGTTTCTTGCTTCAGGTTTGTGAAGACTGGAGATTTACCGGAGCAGTTGCCTTATCGAGTGAATGCCCTATTTGCATTCGAGGAGGTTGATGGTACAGATGTATGCTTTCTTGGTATGCACGTGGAGGAGTATAGCTCGGAATGCTCTTGCCCGAACACGGGGCGAGTATACATTGCGTACCTGGACTCGGTTCATTTTTTCACGCCTCGTCAATTCTGTACCGCCGTGTATCATGAGTTTCTGTTGGGGTAACTGCACTAAGTTTAAACAGCTAGGGTGTGTAAAATTACTTAATAATGTTCATTTTATTGGTACTTTGGAAATTATCTTTGCTATTTTCTTCTGAGTGGTGTGTTATGCCCATGTTTTGCATTGTTTCTATTTCAGGTCATAAGTATTGCCCCCATTTGTTTGTTAATGCACCTTCAGATAATATTAGATTTGATATAATGAAAGAAGAAACGGTCTAATTGCGTTGTAGTGGCGAATTTTTTATAAAAATAACAGTTTTTCTGTCAGCCCATGCTATGTATAACATTGTGATAATAGTTGACAGTAACACACCTTAAACACTGACATATCAAACATTTAATTTGACACTAATAAAATGTTCCAAATTAAAATGAACAAAAGACTTTCAAAAGCTAATTTAATATACAGTAGTGTTGAAGGACTGATTCATGGTTTCTGTACCTCTTCAACATCCTTGCCTCAATAGTTATTTACTATTTAACCTCACTGTCCAAAGTTGAAGTCCAATTATGTTCTTCTGAATAATTCAATGTCAAGTTGTTTGAGACTCTGCGCGGTAGCACAAACTGTTTTTCATTGACATTTTTTGGCTTATCAGAGTGTTCTGTTTAAGCAAATTCAAATTGATCAAATAAAAGGTATTGACTGTTAATTTTATTTATTACATGTTTTTCTGGGGAGATTAACATTTTGAATGTGATAGGAAACCTGAGAAATTCTGACATTTTTTCAAATAATTTGTCTTTAATTTTAGGTACACAGCGGTTCACTTATGGGCATGTCCACCCTCTGAAGGAAATGACTACATACTATTTCACTGTCACCCTGCAGAGCAGAAGATCTTTAAACCCAAGCGTCTCCTGGAGTGGTATAATGAAATGCTTGATAAGGTCATTATCGAGAAGATAGTATTAGACTACAAGGACACGTTGAAACAGATTGTCGAGGACAAACTTAGCTCAGCAACTGAGTTGCCATATTTTGAGAAGGATCTCTACCTAACTTTCTTGAAGAAAGTATCAAGAATTTGGATCGGAGAGAGGAAGAGAAGCGAAAGCAAGCCGAGGCTGCCGAAGCTGCAGCTGCTAATGCGGTAAGTAGTGATCCAGAGTTGAAATATCATGATGCAATTCTCTTGGTCTTTCTAAAGATTCTACGAACAGTTCCAGTTTTGATGGGAGGCTTTCCGTGTTTACATTCTTTCCCAACCGCCCGAATCGGTAAGGGTTTCCGTCAATTTTAAGCATGTGATTGCTGAACTTAAAATATGTTTTGAACCTCCCGCTGTTTCTGGATGTTGCTTCAATGGCTGAAGGTTCTTCTCTTATTGGGCGCTGCAAATTTAGAACGTCCTTGTCTTAATGTTCATTGCCAGTTTATGAAGAAGATACTTCTCTTATAGGTCACTATGTGGCTAGAAGTCCTGTTCTCATTTGCAGCTTTAATTTAATTTTAATGCATACATTTTCGTGATAGACTGTTACGCCTTTTAGTATTCAGTCTGCATACCTACAAACATTTACTCCATATCTCTTATCTTTAAGTCAGTAGAAGCGCAGTAACCTTCGTCATCTTAGACTCCCTTTTCTTCTAGATAACCAGATACTCCGACATTCGCCTCACGTAACCCCACGACCGAATCCATATGTGTACCATGGCATCCAAAGGGTTAATTCCTAACTTAGACTTTTCTCCTTATTCCAAGTACTGCCTTCCCACTGCATTAGCATCTCAATTTGACATCATCACAGTACCATTCTGGGAGAATACACATCCTAAATACTTCTATGATGTACCTGTTCCAGCTATGAGTTCCCAATCTGACATTCAGTTCCCTTACATTTCTTTCTCGCTGACATCACTTCAGTCTTGGAAATGGTAATACTGTACTCATATCGTACTTGCTGCACCTACTTCCATGTTCCAAGATGTTATGTTGCAGGCTTCAGCGCATCTGCCATTAAGATTTAATTAAAATAAAATAAATGAAATATCTATCAATAAATGCAAAATATAAAACACTACATCACTGTTATAAAACCGGAAGCTACATATGAAGCACCTGAATAAACAATCAAAGACTGACAGACTTCAGAAAATTGAAGGGAGGATTGGAAGAACCTGCATCAACAAAAAATATCAGAAAGATGGACAGTGGCAGATAATACCTAACAAAGTCGTGTACAAAGAGCTAGAACCCATTACAGTTACTGTGCGTAAGAGGAGACTGGGATTCTTTGGACATATCATGAGGACGCAGGATTCATGACTTCTGATAGAACTAGTACAACACAATCTCGTCTCAAAAAATACCACAACAGGATGTAAATGGATCAGAGAAGTAAGAGAGGATCTGAAGGAAATAGGCCTTACCACACAATTCACTGGTCTGTCTTATCAGTGTTTGGATATCTTATAATCAATATCACCAAACTGTATTGAGAATCACCGATAGGTGATTAAATTTCTTGTTGCAAAACACCTAATTTTTGTTTCCTCGTACTGCACCGAAAAATACCAGGGAATCGCGTATTACATACCGTATGCCACAAATAATCCACACCAATGAATCCTGTTGAATGCTATTGTGCATCCAAATTTTAGGAGAGAATTTTAACAAAGAGAGAGAATTGGTTTTAGTTTTAGTTTTATTTAAGGAAAATTATAACTATCTAATGAAGTGCCCCTAAACTGAATACAGAAAGAACATAAATTTGTTTCTAAGAAACTCAGCATAACTTTCACGCAGGTAGACAAGCCCGTTGTTCAAAATTTTCGAATCTTTTGCTTACCTTCAGCTGATTTATATAATCAGCTAGTTTATGTTGTTGTAATGACTGGTAATAGTTGTATAGGATTGTGTTGTGCCTAATGCCCATTAATTCTTGTGTGTTTTTTAAGTAGAGCTTGATTTTTGTTAGTCATGAGTACAATTTTCGCAGACATCATACTTTCTTCGTACCGGCCGTGCGGTTAGGGGAGCACAGCTGTGAGCTGGTGTCCGGGAGATAGTTATTTCAAAGCCCACTGTCGACAGTCCTGAAGATCCCTTTCCGTGGTTTCCCATTTTTACACAAGGCAAATGCTTGGGCTGCGCCTTAATTAAGGCCACGGCCGCTTTCTTCCCTCTCCTAGCCCCTTCCTCTCCCAACATCGCCATAAGACCTGCTTGTGTCTGTGAGGCATAAAGCCAATTATGTGTATTTTATTTGCCTCATGTTGCGTGATTTCCAATGTTCCCGGTATCTTCAATAAACCTAAGCATATCTTAATCTGTGAACAAGCAATTATGAGAACTTGTATTCATACTTCATACGATTCTCGTACTTCACTTCTAACATGCTATTTATGCCGTACAGACCAAGGCCACGCAATGCCTTAATACAACAAGATTCATTGTTTGAGGCGAAGCAGTTCCAACCTTATTTTAATTAATGCTTGCAACCAAGTTTTTCTTTGCCAAATTCAGGGAAATATTTGCGAAGAATGTTTGCGAATATTTATTATTTATTTTACTACCTGAAGTAATAATATCCTAAAAGAAAACTTTTGTACCACAGAAAACAATAAACAGAGGTCTTTATAGTAATTATGTTGGGTATAAAAAATGAATAATGTGTCCCAAAAGTTCTTTTGCAAAGATCAAAATAGAAATTAAATTTCTGGCAATATTTCTGGGAAGATGGCTAATTTGAAGTTCTTTATTTTTTTATTGTATACAAGACTGTTGATGGATTGTGCAATATCTTAAGGGCTAGACATCAAACAGAGATAATTTGCCAGTTTCTTGCTTCAGGTTTGTGGATGCTGGAGATTTACCGGAGCAGTTGCCTTATATAGTGAATGCCCTATTTGCATTCGAAGAGGGGATGAGAGAATGCCAAGAAGTCATCAAGACCAAAGCAAATCAAAGGAAGAACAGTAAGAAGTCGAATACACCTCAAACTTGAATGGTTTTTCGCCCAAGTTCTTTGCCAAAATGGAGAAACACAAAGAAGGTTTTTCTTTATTTGTGACCAGGCTGCATTCGGCTCAATCGGCTGCTAGTTTAGCTGTGAGTTTAACCTTTACTTTTGTCATATTTGACATGTTCATGCCTTTCCTGTTATCTTAATGTTGGATTTCTTTAGTTCGTTTATAAATTTAACAGTGACACCCGTATATACCACATATCTCACTGCTCTGTCTTACCAGTGATTGGATATCTGGTGCATTTGTCAATATGGGGTGATAATACATGTTATACATCACCCCTTTACGCTTAGTTGCTAGTTCCTGCTTCCAGATTAAGTTCCTTATCTTCTGGTAAAATGCATTTCCCTGTTGTATCCTTCTACAGTACTGATCTCCATATTCATTCCTGCATCTTGTCAGTTTGCTTCCCAAGTACTTCAAGGTTTCCACATTTTCAAGGTCCCCCCATCCAATTTACCTTTCCCTGACTTTTCTTCTCTAATTGCCAGACTGATTGGCTCTGACTGTTAAGGGGTGGCTTTCTGAGCCCGAGTTTATAGCTCAGTCCTTTTTCAGTCCAGTGATATATGAAGAGGGTATTATATGTCAGCCACGTGTTGTTAAATCTGCTGCTATGTACAAGATCTAATAGCAATATAGTTGGTTCGTTAATGGACATTACAAATTTTTCACCTATTCACTCTTGGTTGCCAGAGATTGGACCCAATGTGCTAAGTTGGGGTCATCAGTTGGTAAATAGTACACCTACCAAGATGCATGGCTGGTGCATACCATGTAGACTACTGCGTAGACTCCTGGAGCCACCAGCTGTAAAAATGCACTATCAGAACCTTAGTCCCTTTTTCATAAATTGATGCCTACCTGGCCATCAGATGATAAAGATATTGATTCCTATAGGGAACCTGATATATATTTCTCATATAATAGAACTCCCACAGAAAATAATTCCATCACCTTGGTGTCCCAAAACGTTGTAAAAGTCATTAGTGGGAGGCAAACCGATAACATTAATTCTTTAATCAATTTACTCTCCTGTAGTCAGCACCTGATACTGTTAGTCCATCGAAAAAAATTATAATCAATATCACCACACTGTATTGGGATCACCGATAGGTGATTAAATTTCTTGTTGCAAAACACCTAATTTTTGTCTCATCTTACTGCACCGAATGAATACCAGGGAATCGCATATTACATACCGTATGCCGAAAATAATCCACAACAATGAATTCTGTTGAATGCCATTGTGCATCCTAATTTTAGTAGAGAATTTAAAAAAAGAGAGAAAATTGGTTTTAGTTTGCGTTTTATTTACAACAAATTATTTCTGCATAATTAAGTATCCCAAAACTGAATACAGAAAGAATATAAATTTGTTTTTAGGAATCTCATCATAATCATCACGCAGGTGATGATCAAAATTTTCATATGGTTAGCTTACCTTCAGCTGATTTTTATTATCAGCTAGTTTCAACCTGCCTGTTGTTGTAATGGCTGATAATAGTTGTATAGGATTGTGTTGTGCATAATTCCCAGTAATTTTTGTGCATTTTTCTGTAGAGTTTGATTTTTGTTTGTCATCAATACAACTTTCTCTGACATCATTCTTTCTTTGTACCAGTCGTGCGGTTAGGGGAGCACAGCTGTGAGCTGGTATCCGGGAGATAGTTATTTCAAACCCCACTGTCGACAGTCCTGAAGATCCCTTTCCATGGTTTCCCATTTTCACACAAGGCAAATGCTTTGCTGTGCCTTAATTAAGGCCATGGCCGCTTTCTTCCCTCTCCTAGCCCTTTCCTCTCCCACCGTCGCCATAAGACCTATTTGTGTCGGTGAGGCATAAAGCCAATTATGTGTTTTTTATTTGCTTCACGTTGCATGGTTTCCAAAGTTCCCGGTATCTTCAATAAACCTAAGGGTATCTTAATCTGTGAACAAGGAATTACTTCATACGTTGCTCGTACTTCACTTCTAACATGCTATTTATTCCGCACAGACCTAGGCCAAACAATGCTGTAATACAACAGGATTCATTGTATGAGGCGAAGCAGTACCAAACTTATTTTAAATAATGCATGCAACCAAGTTTTTCTTTGCCAAATTCTGGAAAATATATGCAAAGAATATTTGCGAATATACATTATTTATTTTATTACCTGTAGTATTAATGGCCTACAAAGAAGGCTTTTATCCTACAGAAAACAATAAACGGAGCTCTTTATAGTAATTATGTTGGGTATAAAAAAGAAGAATGATGTGCCCAAAAATTTCTTGTGCAAATATCAGAATCGAAACTATCTTTCTGGCAATATATCCGGGAAGATAGCTAATTTGAAGTTCTTTATTTTTTTATTGTATACAAGACTGTGGATGGATTGTGCAGTATATTAAGGGCTAGACGTCAAACAGAGTTAATTTGCCAGTTTCTTGCTTCAGGTTTGTGAAGACTGGAGATTTACCGGAGCAGTTGCCTTATCGAGTGAATGCCCTATTTGCATTCGAGGAGGTTGATGGTACAGATGTATGCTTTCTTGGTATGCACGTGGAGGAGTATAGCTCGGAATGCTCTTGCCCGAACACGGGGCGAGTATACATTGCGTACCTGGACTCGGTTCATTTTTTCACGCCTCGTCAATTCTGTACCGCCGTGTATCATGAGTTTCTGTTGGGGTAACTGCACTAAGTTTAAACAGCTAGGGTGTGTAAAATTACTTAATAATGTTCATTTTATTGGTACTTTGGAAATTATCTTTGCTATTTTCTTCTGAGTGGTGTGTTATGCCCATGTTTTGCATTGTTTCTATTTCAGGTCATAAGTATTGCCCCCATTTGTTTGTTAATGCACCTTCAGATAATATTAGATTTGATATAATGAAAGAAGAAACGGTCTAATTGCGTTGTAGTGGCGAATTTTTTATAAAAATAACAGTTTTTCTGTCAGCCCATGCTATGTATAACATTGTGATAATAGTTGACAGTAACACACCTTAAACACTGACATATCAAACATTTAATTTGACACTAATAAAATGTTCCAAATTAAAATGAACAAAAGACTTTCAAAAGCTAATTTAATATACAGTAGTGTTGAAGGACTGATTCATGGTTTCTGTACCTCTTCAACATCCTTGCCTCAATAGTTATTTACTATTTAACCTCACTGTCCAAAGTTGAAGTCCAATTATGTTCTTCTGAATAATTCAATGTCAAGTTGTTTGAGACTCTGCGCGGTAGCACAAACTGTTTTTCATTGACATTTTTTGGCTTATCAGAGTGTTCTGTTTAAGCAAATTCAAATTGATCAAATAAAAGGTATTGACTGTTAATTTTATTTATTACATGTTTTTCTGGGGAGATTAACATTTTGAATGTGATAGGAAACCTGAGAAATTCTGACATTTTTTCAAATAATTTGTCTTTAATTTTAGGTACACAGCGGTTCACTTATGGGCATGTCCACCCTCTGAAGGAAATGACTACATACTATTTCACTGTCACCCTGCAGAGCAGAAGATCTTTAAACCCAAGCGTCTCCTGGAGTGGTATAATGAAATGCTTGATAAGGTCATTATCGAGAAGATAGTATTAGACTACAAGGACACGTTGAAACAGATTGTCGAGGACAAACTTAGCTCAGCAACTGAGTTGCCATATTTTGAGAAGGATCTCTACCTAACTTTCTTGAAGAAAGTATCAAGAATTTGGATCGGAGAGAGGAAGAGAAGCGAAAGCAAGCCGAGGCTGCCGAAGCTGCAGCTGCTAATGCGGTAAGTAGTGATCCAGAGTTGAAATATCATGATGCAATTCTCTTGGTCTTTCTAAAGATTCTACGAACAGTTCCAGTTTTGATGGGAGGCTTTCCGTGTTTACATTCTTTCCCAACCGCCCGAATCGGTAAGGGTTTCCGTCAATTTTAAGCATGTGATTGCTGAACTTAAAATATGTTTTGAACCTCCCGCTGTTTCTGGATGTTGCTTCAATGGCTGAAGGTTCTTCTCTTATTGGGCGCTGCAAATTTAGAACGTCCTTGTCTTAATGTTCATTGCCAGTTTATGAAGAAGATACTTCTCTTATAGGTCACTATGTGGCTAGAAGTCCTGTTCTCATTTGCAGCTTTAATTTAATTTTAATGCATACATTTTCGTGATAGACTGTTACGCCTTTTAGTATTCAGTCTGCATACCTACAAACATTTACTCCATATCTCTTATCTTTAAGTCAGTAGAAGCGCAGTAACCTTCGTCATCTTAGACTCCCTTTTCTTCTAGATAACCAGATACTCCGACATTCGCCTCACGTAACCCCACGACCGAATCCATATGTGTACCATGGCATCCAAAGGGTTAATTCCTAACTTAGACTTTTCTCCTTATTCCAAGTACTGCCTTCCCACTGCATTAGCATCTCAATTTGACATCATCACAGTACCATTCTGGGAGAATACACATCCTAAATACTTCTATGATGTACCTGTTCCAGCTATGAGTTCCCAATCTGACATTCAGTTCCCTTACATTTCTTTCTCGCTGACATCACTTCAGTCTTGGAAATGGTAATACTGTACTCATATCGTACTTGCTGCACCTACTTCCATGTTCCAAGATGTTATGTTGCAGGCTTCAGCGCATCTGCCATTAAGATTTAATTAAAATAAAATAAATGAAATATCTATCAATAAATGCAAAATATAAAACACTACATCACTGTTATAAAACCGGAAGCTACATATGAAGCACCTGAATAAACAATCAAAGACTGACAGACTTCAGAAAATTGAAGGGAGGATTGGAAGAACCTGCATCAACAAAAAATATCAGAAAGATGGACAGTGGCAGATAATACCTAACAAAGTCGTGTACAAAGAGCTAGAACCCATTACAGTTACTGTGCGTAAGAGGAGACTGGGATTCTTTGGACATATCATGAGGACGCAGGATTCATGACTTCTGATAGAACTAGTACAACACAATCTCGTCTCAAAAAATACCACAACAGGATGTAAATGGATCAGAGAAGTAAGAGAGGATCTGAAGGAAATAGGCCTTACCACACAATTCACTGGTCTGTCTTATCAGTGTTTGGATATCTTATAATCAATATCACCAAACTGTATTGAGAATCACCGATAGGTGATTAAATTTCTTGTTGCAAAACACCTAATTTTTGTTTCCTCGTACTGCACCGAAAAATACCAGGGAATCGCGTATTACATACCGTATGCCACAAATAATCCACACCAATGAATCCTGTTGAATGCTATTGTGCATCCAAATTTTAGGAGAGAATTTTAACAAAGAGAGAGAATTGGTTTTAGTTTTAGTTTTATTTAAGGAAAATTATAACTATCTAATGAAGTGCCCCTAAACTGAATACAGAAAGAACATAAATTTGTTTCTAAGAAACTCAGCATAACTTTCACGCAGGTAGACAAGCCCGTTGTTCAAAATTTTCGAATCTTTTGCTTACCTTCAGCTGATTTATATAATCAGCTAGTTTATGTTGTTGTAATGACTGGTAATAGTTGTATAGGATTGTGTTGTGCCTAATGCCCATTAATTCTTGTGTGTTTTTTAAGTAGAGCTTGATTTTTGTTAGTCATGAGTACAATTTTCGCAGACATCATACTTTCTTCGTACCGGCCGTGCGGTTAGGGGAGCACAGCTGTGAGCTGGTGTCCGGGAGATAGTTATTTCAAAGCCCACTGTCGACAGTCCTGAAGATCCCTTTCCGTGGTTTCCCATTTTTACACAAGGCAAATGCTTGGGCTGCGCCTTAATTAAGGCCACGGCCGCTTTCTTCCCTCTCCTAGCCCCTTCCTCTCCCAACATCGCCATAAGACCTGCTTGTGTCTGTGAGGCATAAAGCCAATTATGTGTATTTTATTTGCCTCATGTTGCGTGATTTCCAATGTTCCCGGTATCTTCAATAAACCTAAGCATATCTTAATCTGTGAACAAGCAATTATGAGAACTTGTATTCATACTTCATACGATTCTCGTACTTCACTTCTAACATGCTATTTATGCCGTACAGACCAAGGCCACGCAATGCCTTAATACAACAAGATTCATTGTTTGAGGCGAAGCAGTTCCAACCTTATTTTAATTAATGCTTGCAACCAAGTTTTTCTTTGCCAAATTCAGGGAAATATTTGCGAAGAATGTTTGCGAATATTTATTATTTATTTTACTACCTGAAGTAATAATATCCTAAAAGAAAACTTTTGTACCACAGAAAACAATAAACAGAGGTCTTTATAGTAATTATGTTGGGTATAAAAAATGAATAATGTGTCCCAAAAGTTCTTTTGCAAAGATCAAAATAGAAATTAAATTTCTGGCAATATTTCTGGGAAGATGGCTAATTTGAAGTTCTTTTAATTTTTTTATTGTATACAAGACTGTTGATGGATTGTGCAATATCTTAAGGGCTAGACATCAAACAGAGATAATTTGCCAGTTTCTTGCTTCAGGTTTGTGGATGCTGGAGATTTACCGGAGCAGTTGCCTTATATAGTGAATGCCCTATTTGCATTCGAAGAGGGGATGAGAGAATGCCAAGAAGTCATCAAGACCAAAGCAAATCAAAGGAAGAACAGTAAGAAGTCGAATACACCTCAAACTTGAATGGTTTTTCGCCCAAGTTCTTTGCCAAAATGGAGAAACACAAAGAAGGTTTTTCTTTATTTGTGACCAGGCTGCATTCGGCTCAATCGGCTGCTAGTTTAGCTGTGAGTTTAACCTTTACTTTTGTCATATTTGACATGTTCATGCCTTTCCTGTTATCTTAATGTTGGATTTCTTTAGTTCGTTTATAAATTTAACAGTGACACCCGTATATACCACATATCTCACTGCTCTGTCTTACCAGTGATTGGATATCTGGTGCATTTGTCAATATGGGGTGATAATACATGTTATACATCACCCCTTTACGCTTAGTTGCTAGTTCCTGCTTCCAGATTAAGTTCCTTATCTTCTGGTAAAATGCATTTCCCTGTTGTATCCTTCTACAGTACTGATCTCCATATTCATTCCTGCATCTTGTCAGTTTGCTTCCCAAGTACTTCAAGGTTTCCACATTTTCAAGGTCCCCCCATCCAATTTACCTTTCCCTGACTTTTCTTCTCTAATTGCCAGACTGATTGGCTCTGACTGTTAAGGGGTGGCTTTCTGAGCCCGAGTTTATAGCTCAGTCCTTTTTCAGTCCAGTGATATATGAAGAGGGTATTATATGTCAGCCACGTGTTGTTAAATCTGCTGCTATGTACAAGATCTAATAGCAATATAGTTGGTTCGTTAATGGACATTACAAATTTTTCACCTATTCACTCTTGGTTGCCAGAGATTGGACCCAATGTGCTAAGTTGGGGTCATCAGTTGGTAAATAGTACACCTACCAAGATGCATGGCTGGTGCATACCATGTAGACTACTGCGTAGACTCCTGGAGCCACCAGCTGTAAAAATGCACTATCAGAACCTTAGTCCCTTTTTCATAAATTGATGCCTACCTGGCCATCAGATGATAAAGATATTGATTCCTATAGGGAACCTGATATATATTTCTCATATAATAGAACTCCCACAGAAAATAATTCCATCACCTTGGTGTCCCAAAACGTTGTAAAAGTCATTAGTGGGAGGCAAACCGATAACATTAATTCTTTAATCAATTTACTCTCCTGTAGTCAGCACCTGATACTGTTAGTCCATCGAAAAAAATTATAATCAATATCACCACACTGTATTGGGATCACCGATAGGTGATTAAATTTCTTGTTGCAAAACACCTAATTTTTGTCTCATCTTACTGCACCGAATGAATACCAGGGAATCGCATATTACATACCGTATGCCGAAAACAATCCACAACAATGAATTCTGTTGAATGCCATTGTGCATCCTAATTTTAGTAGAGAATTTAAAAAAAGAGAGAAAATTGGTTTTAGTTTGCGTTTTATTTACAACAAATTATTTCTGCATAATTAAGTATCCCAAAACTGAATACAGAAAGAATATAAATTTGTTTTTAGGAATCTCATCATAATCATCACGCAGGTGATGATCAAAATTTTCATATGGTTAGCTTACCTTCAGCTGATTTTTATTATCAGCTAGTTTCAACCTGCCTGTTGTTGTAATGGCTGATAATAGTTGTATAGGATTGTGTTGTGCATAATTCCCAGTAATTTTTGTGCATTTTTCTGTAGAGTTTGATTTTTGTTTGTCATCAATACAACTTTCTCTGACATCATTCTTTCTTTGTACCGGTCGTGCGGTTAGGGGAGCACAGCTGTGAGCTGGTATCCGGGAGATAGTTATTTCAAACCCCACTGTCGACAGTCCTGAAGATCCCTTTCCATGGTTTCCCATTTTCACACAAGGCAAATGCTTTGCTGTGCCTTAATTAAGGCCATGGCCGCTTTCTTCCCTCTCCTAGCCCTTTCCTCTCCCACCGTCGCCATAAGACCTATTTGTGTCGGTGAGGCATAAAGCCAATTATGTGTTTTTTATTTGCTTCATGTTGCATGGTTTCCAAAGTTCCCGGTATCTTCAATAAACCTAAGGGTATCTTAATCTGTGAACAAGGAATTACTTCATACGTTGCTCGTACTTCACTTCTAACATGCTATTTATTCCGCACAGACCTAGGCCAAACAATGCTGTAATACAACAGGATTCATTGTATGAGGCGAAGCAGTACCAAACTTATTTTAAATAATGCATGCAACCAAGTTTTTCTTTGCCAAATTCTGGAAAATATATGCAAAGAATATTTGCGAATATACATTATTTATTTTATTACCTGTAGTATTAATGGCCTACAAAGAAGGCTTTTATCCTACAGAAAACAATAAACGGAGCTCTTTATAGTAATTATGTTGGGTATAAAAAAGAAGAATGATGTGCCCAAAAATTTCTTGTGCAAATATCAGAATCGAAACTATCTTTCTGGCAATATATCCGGGAAGATAGCTAATTTGAAGTTCTTTATTTTTTTATTGTATACAAGACTGTGGATGGATTGTGCAGTATATTAAGGGCTAGACGTCAAACAGAGTTAATTTGCCAGTTTCTTGCTTCAGGTTTGTGAAGACTGGAGATTTACCGGAGCAGTTGCCTTATCGAGTGAATGCCCTATTTGCATTCGAGGAGGTTGATGGTACAGATGTATGCTTTCTTGGTATGCACGTGGAGGAGTATAGCTCGGAATGCTCTTGCCCGAACACGGGGCGAGTATACATTGCGTACCTGGACTCGGTTCATTTTTTCACGCCTCGTCAATTCTGTACCGCCGTGTATCATGAGTTTCTGTTGGGGTAACTGCACTAAGTTTAAACAGCTAGGGTGTGTAAAATTACTTAATAATGTTCATTTTATTGGTACTTTGGAAATTATCTTTGCTATTTTCTTCTGAGTGGTGTGTTATGCCCATGTTTTGCATTGTTTCTATTTCAGGTCATAAGTATTGCCCCCATTTGTTTGTTAATGCACCTTCAGATAATATTAGATTTGATATAATGAAAGAAGAAACGGTCTAATTGCGTTGTAGTGGCGAATTTTTTATAAAAATAACAGTTTTTCTGTCAGCCCATGCTATGTATAACATTGTGATAATAGTTGACAGTAACACACCTTAAACACTGACATATCAAACATTTAATTTGACACTAATAAAATGTTCCAAATTAAAATGAACAAAAGACTTTCAAAAGCTAATTTAATATACAGTAGTGTTGAAGGACTGATTCATGGTTTCTGTACCTCTTCAACATCCTTGCCTCAATAGTTATTTACTATTTAACCTCACTGTCCAAAGTTGAAGTCCAATTATGTTCTTCTGAATAATTCAATGTCAAGTTGTTTGAGACTCTGCGCTGTAGCACAAACTGTTTTTCATTGACATTTTTTGGCTTATCAGAGTGTTCTGTTTAAGCAAATTCAAATTGATCAAATAAAAGGTATTGACTGTTAATTTTATTTATTACATGTTTTTCTGGGGAGATTAACATTTTGAATGTGATAGGAAACCTGAGAAATTCTGACATTTTTTCAAATAATTTGTCTTTAATTTTAGGTACACAGCGGTTCACTTATGGGCATGTCCACCCTCTGAAGGAAATGACTACATACTATTTCACTGTCACCCTGCAGAGCAGAAGATCTTTAAACCCAAGCGTCTCCTGGAGTGGTATAATGAAATGCTTGATAAGGTCATTATCGAGAAGATAGTATTAGACTACAAGGACACGTTGAAACAGATTGTCGAGGACAAACTTAGCTCAGCAACTGAGTTGCCATATTTTGAGAAGGATCTCTACCTAACTTTCTTGAAGAAAGTATCAAGAATTTGGATCGGAGAGAGGAAGAGAAGCGAAAGCAAGCCGAGGCTGCCGAAGCTGCAGCTGCTAATGCGGTAAGTAGTGATCCAGAGTTGAAATATCATGATGCAATTCTCTTGGTCTTTCTAAAGATTCTACGAACAGTTCCAGTTTTGATGGGAGGCTTTCCGTGTTTACATTCTTTCCCAACCGCCCGAATCGGTAAGGGTTTCCGTCAATTTTAAGCATGTGATTGCTGAACTTAAAATATGTTTTGAACCTCCCGCTGTTTCTGGATGTTGCTTCAATGGCTGAAGGTTCTTCTCTTATTGGGCGCTGCAAATTTAGAACGTCCTTGTCTTAATGTTCATTGCCAGTTTATGAAGAAGATACTTCTCTTATAGGTCACTATGTGGCTAGAAGTCCTGTTCTCATTTGCAGCTTTAATTTAATTTTAATGCATACATTTTCGTGATAGACTGTTACGCCTTTTAGTATTCAGTCTGCATACCTACAAACATTTACTCCATATCTCTTATCTTTAAGTCAGTAGAAGCGCAGTAACCTTCGTCATCTTAGACTCCCTTTTCTTCTAGATAACCAGATACTCCGACATTCGCCTCACGTAACCCCACGACCGAATCCATATGTGTACCATGGCATCCAAAGGGTTAATTCCTAACTTAGACTTTTCTCCTTATTCCAAGTACTGCCTTCCCACTGCATTAGCATCTCAATTTGACATCATCACAGTACCATTCTGGGAGAATACACATCCTAAATACTTCTATGATGTACCTGTTCCAGCTATGAGTTCCCAATCTGACATTCAGTTCCCTTACATTTCTTTCTCGCTGACATCACTTCAGTCTTGGAAATGGTAATACTGTACTCATATCGTACTTGCTGCACCTACTTCCATGTTCCAAGATGTTATGTTGCAGGCTTCAGCGCATCTGCCATTAAGATTTAATTAAAATAAAATAAATGAAATATCTATCAATAAATGCAAAATATAAAACACTACATCACTGTTATAAAACCGGAAGCTACATATGAAGCACCTGAATAAACAATCAAAGACTGACAGACTTCAGAAAATTGAAGGGAGGATTGGAAGAACCTGCATCAACAAAAAATATCAGAAAGATGGACAGTGGCAGATAATACCTAACAAAGTCGTGTACAAAGAGCTAGAACCCATTACAGATACTGTGCGTAAGAGGAGACTGGGATTCTTTGGACATATCATGAGGACGCAGGATTCATGACTTCTGATAGAACTAGTACAACACAATCTCGTCTCAAAAAATACCACAACAGGATGTAAATGGATCAGAGAAGTAAGAGAGGATCTGAAGGAAATAGGCCTTACCACACAATTCACTGGTCTGTCTTATCAGTGTTTGGATATCTTATAATCAATATCACCAAACTGTATTGAGAATCACCGATAGGTGATTAAATTTCTTGTTGCAAAACACCTAATTTTTGTTTCCTCGTACTGCACCGAAAAATACCAGGGAATCGCGTATTACATACCGTATGCCACAAATAATCCACACCAATGAATCCTGTTGAATGCTATTGTGCATCCAAATTTTAGGAGAGAATTTTAACAAAGAGAGAGAATTGGTTTTAGTTTTAGTTTTATTTAAGGAAAATTATAACTATCTAATGAAGTGCCCCTAAACTGAATACAGAAAGAACATAAATTTGTTTCTAAGAAACTCAGCATAACTTTCACGCAGGTAGACAACACCGCTGTTCAAAATTTTCGAATCGTTCGCTTACCTTCAGCTGATTTATATAATCAGCTAGTTTAACCTGCATGTTGTTGTAATGACTGCTAATAGTTGTATAGGATTGTGTTGTGCCTAATGCCCATTAATTCTTGTGTGTTTTTTAAGTAGAGCTTGATTTTTGTT
This sequence comes from Anabrus simplex, assembly GCF_040414725.1. Taxonomy (NCBI): domain Eukaryota; kingdom Metazoa; phylum Arthropoda; class Insecta; order Orthoptera; family Tettigoniidae; genus Anabrus; species Anabrus simplex. The sequence goes on along the minus strand of NC_090276.1, from coordinate 82,455,750 downwards.
AGTCATGAGTACAATTTTCACTGACATCATACTTTCTTCGTACCGGCCGTGCGGTTAGGGGAGCACAGCTGTGAGCTGGTGTCCGGGAGATAGTTATTTCAAAGCCCACTGTCGACAGTCCTGAAGATCCCTTTCCGTGGTTTCCCATTTTTACACAAGGCAAATGCTTGGGCTGCGCCTTAATTAAGGCCATGGCCGCTTTCTTCCCTCTCATAGCCCCTTCCTCTGCCACCGTCCCCATAAGACCTATTTGTGTCTGTGAGGCATAAAGTAAAGTATGTGTATTTTATGTGCTTCATGTTGCGTGGTTTCCAATGTTCCCCGTATCTTCAATAAACCTAAGCGTATCGTAGTCTGTGAACAAGCAATTATGAGAACTTGTATTTATACTTCATACGATGCTCGTACTTCACTTCTAACATGCTATATATGCCGTACAGACCAAGGCTACACAATGCTGTAATACAACAAGATTCATTGTTTGAGGCGAAGCAGTACCAAGCTTATTTCAAATAATGCGTGCAACCAAGTTTTTCTTTGCTAAATTCTGGAAAATATATGCGAAGAATATTTGCGAATATTCATTATTTATTTTACTACCTGTGATATTAATAGCCTACAAAGAAAATTTTTGTACCAGAGAAAACAATAAACAGAGCTATTTATAGTAATTATGTTGGGTACAAAAAAAAGAATAATGTGTCCCAAAAGTTCTTGTGCAAAGATCAGAATAGAAACTAAATTTCTGGCAATATTTCTGGGAAATAGCTAATATGAAGATCTTTATTTTTTTATTGTATACAAGACTGTTGGTGGATTGTGCAGTATATTAAGGGCTAGACATCAAACAGAGTTAATTGCCAGTTTCTTACTTCAGGTTTGTGGAAGCTGGAGATTTACCGGAGCAGTTGCCTTATAGAGTGAATGCCCTATTAACATTCGAAGAGGGGACAAGAGAATGCCAGGAAGTCATCAAGTCCAAAGCATATCAAAGGAAGAACAGTAAGAAGTCGAATACACCTCAACCTTGAATGGTTTGTCGGCCAAGTTGTTTGCCAAAGTGGAGAAACACAAAGAATGTTTTTATTATTTTGTGACCAGGCTGCATTCGGCTCAATTGGCTGCTAGTTTAGCTGTGAGTTTAACCTTTACTTTTGTCATATTTGAAAAGTTAATGCTTATCTTGTTATCTTAATTTTGGATTTCTTTAGTCTATATATATAAAATAAGAGTTTTGTCTGTACATTGCTCAGAATTTGAAGATAATGGTATTTCTGTATCGGTCATGTCCATAGTAACATGAAAATGCACTTTTTACTTTTCCGTAATTTCTGTCTGTCTGTCTGTCTGTCTGTCTGTCTGTCTGTCTGTCTGTCTGTCTGTCTGTCTGTCTGTCTGTCTGTCTGTCTGTCTGTCTGTCTGTCTGTATGTATGTATGTATGTACACGCATCACGAGAAAACGGTTGAAGAGAATTTAATGAAAATCGGTATGTGAAGTCGGGGGATGAGCCTCTACAATCTAGACTATAAATCATTTTGCTCACGCTGAGTGAAATGGTAGTTTAGGGGAAGGCCTAAAATTGAATTCTCAACTATTTATGTTTTTAGTGGTCTAATGAAAATCGGTATGTGAAGTCCGGGGATGAGCCTCTACAATCTAGGCTATAAAACATTTCACTCACGCTGAGTGAAATGGTAGTTTAGGGGAAGGCCTAAAATTGAATTCTCAACTACTTATGTTATTAGTGGTCGTATTTTAAAGAAATTGGGTATGCAAAGTTGGGGAATAAGTTGCTACAATCTAGGCTATCAATAATTGTATTCACGCTGAGAAAAATGGTAGTTTAGGGGAAGGCGTAAAATTAAATTCTCAAATATTGTTGTTATTAGTAGTCCTATCTTGAAGAAAATCGGTATGCAAAGTCAGGAAATAAGTCACTATAGTCTAGGCTATAAATTATTTTATTCACGCTGAGTGAAATGGTAGTTAGGGGAAGGCATAAAATGTAATTCTCAAATATTTCTTATTAGAGGTGTAATCGATGAATGCTACATAACTAAGGTTATATAGTATTAAATTTCCTATTATTCATGTCTTATACATTGTTACCATACTGGCTATGATCACAAAGATATTCATGAATTTGGATTTTTGTTACTAAGTAGGCCTACATATCAGCGCCGAGTAACGAGAAAATGGGTAAACAGTATTTAATGAAAATCGGTATGTAAAGTTGGTGAATAAGAAACTACAGTCTATGGTATAAAATATTTTACAAATCACATAGTCGAAAGAAAACTAAATGTGAAGGCCTACAATATAGAAAGCTCATAACATTGATCAACAATAACATTACATTGACCATTGTTTGTCGTGATGTGCTTTGTGTCTTCTGTTGCCCTTCATCTCTGATAGATAGGATTACTGCTGCGTACAGAGTATTTTTTATTTGATTTACGTTGCACCGACATAGATAGGTTTTATGGCGACGATGGGATAGGAAAGGGCTAGGAGTGCCTTAAGCCTTAATTAAGGTACAGGCCCAGCATTTGACTTGTGTGAAAGTGGGAAACCACGGAATACCATCTTTAGTGCTGCCAACAATGGGGTTCGAATCCATTATCTCTCGGATGCAAGCTCACAGCTGCGCACCGCTAACCACACGGTCAACTCGCCCAGTCGTACAGTGTGTAACAGCCTGTCTGAATATTGATGGCAAGTAGCTGGGGAGTTAGATAACTTAATTCTTTAGCATGCCATTCCCCTGGTTTATAAATTTCCTGATACTACTGGTACGTAACACACTGCATCATCATAGCATTCGGGCTATTCAATCCCTACTCTGAGGCACTGATTGGAATGAACAGCGTGCATATTTAGCGGAATAATGGCAGACGAGTGTTCATGGCAATCTGCGGCCTGGACATCCCAGCTCTGGAACTTTGGACTATTAGATTGGCACCGCAATCTAACCGCAGCACTGTTCGTTAAAAGTGATAAAACGCGCGGCTTTCCATTTGATCGAGTATTTTATATGATAGCATTGCTTTTAATCGCTACATTCATACTTACGTTTTTGTAATGACCTATGTTGATTTCAGGTTAGGAAAACCACAAAGTCAGTCTTTCTGAGAATCCTGTTGCGAAGCACGGGTACATCAACTAGTTCATTAATAAATTTAACAGTGACACCCGTATATACCGCACATCTCACTGGTCTGTTTTATCAGTGTTGGATATCTGGTGCATTTGCCAATATGGGGTGATAATACATGTTATACATCACCTCTTTACGCTTCATTGCTAATCCCTCCTTCCAGATCAAGTTCCTTATCTTCTGGTAAAATGCATTTCCCTGTTGTATCCTTCTACAGTACTGATCTCCATGTTAATTCCTTCATCTTGTCAGTTTGCTTCCCAAGTATTTCAAGGTTTCCACAATTTCAAGGTCCCCCGATTCAATTTACCTTTCCCTGACTTTTCTACTCTAGTTGCCAGGCTGATTGGCTCTGACTGTTAAGGGGTGGCTCTCTGAGCCCGAGTTCATAGGTTCAATCCCTTCTCAGTCCAGTTATATTTGAAGAGAGTTAAATATGTCAGCCACGTTTTGGAAATTCTGCTGCCATGTACAAGATCTAATACCAGTAGTTATTTCAAACCCCACTGTCGACAGTCCTGAAGATCCCTTTCAGTGGTTTCCCATTTTTACAAAAGGCAAATTCATGGGCTGTGCCTTAATTAACGCCATGGCCGCTTTCTTCCCTCTCCTAGCCCCTTCCTCTCCCAACATCACCATAAGACCTACTTGTGTCTGTGAGGCATAAAGTAAATTATGTGTATTTTATTTGCCTCATGTTGCGTGATTTCCAATGTTCCCGGTATCTTCAATAAACCTAAGCATATCTTAATCTGTGAACAAGCAATTATGAGCACTTGTATTCATACTTCATACGATTCTCGTACTTCACTTCTAACATGCTATTTATGCCGTACAGACCAAGGCCACGCAATGCCTTAATACAACAAGATTCATTCTTTGAGGCGAAGCAGTTCCAACCTTATTTTAATTAATGCTTGCAACCAAGTTTTTCTTTGCCAAATTCAGGGAAATATTTGCGAAGAATGTTTGCGAATATTTATTATTTATTTTACTACCTGAAGTAATAATGGCCTAAAAGAAAACTTTTGTACCACAGAAAACAATAAACAGAGGTCTTTATAGTAATTATGTTGGGTATAAAAAATGAATAATGTGTCCCAAAAGTTCTTTTGCAAAGATCAGAATAGAAATTAAATTTCTGGCAATATTTCTGGGAAGATGGCTAATTTGAAGTTCTTTATTTTTTTATTGTATACAAGACTGTTGATGGATTGTGCAGTATCTTAAGGGCTAGACATCAAACAGAGATAATTTGCCAGTTTCTTGCTTTAGGTTTGTGGATGCTGGAGATTTACCGGAGCAGTTGCCTTATATAGTGAATGCCCTATTTGCATTCGAAGAGGGGATGAGAGAATGCCAAGAAGTCATCAAGACCAAAGCAAATCAAAGGAAGAACAGTAAGAAGTCGAATACACCTCAAACTTGAATGGTTTGTCGCCCAAGTTCTTTGCCAAAATGGAGAAACACAAAGAAGGTTTTTCTTTATTTGTGACCAGGCTGCATTCGGCTCAATCGGCTGCTAGTTTAGCTGTGAGTTTAACCTTTACTTTTGTCATATTTGACATGTTCATGCCTTTCCTGTTATCTTAATGTTGGATTTCTTTAGTTCGTTTATAAATTTAACAGTGACACCCGTATATACCACATATCTCACTGCTCTGTCTTACCAGTGATTGGATATCTGGTGCATTTGTCAATATGGGGTGATAATACATGTTATACATCACCCCTTTACGCTTAGTTGCTAGTCCCTGCTTCCAGATTAAGTTCCTTATCTTCTGGTAAAATGCATTTCCCTGTTGTATCCTTCTACAGTACTGATCTCCATGTTCATTCCTGCATCTTGTCAGTTTGCTCCCCAAGTACTTCAAGGTTTCCACATTTTCAAGGTCCCCCGATCCAATTTGCCTTTTCCTGACTTTTCTTCTGTAGTTGCCAGGCTGATTGGCTCTGAATGTTAAGGGGTGGCTTTCTGAGCCCGAGTTCATAGGTTCGGTCCTTTCTCAGTCCAGTGATATTAGAAGAGGGTCAAATATGTCTGCCATGTGTTGGTAAATCTGCTACCATGTACAAGATCTAATAGCAATATAGTGGGTCCGTTAATGGACTTTACAAATTTTTCACCTATTCACTCCTGGTTGCCGGAGATTGGACCCAATGTGCTAAGTTGGGGTCATCAGTTGGTAAATACTACACCTACCAAGACGCATGGCTGGTGCAAACCATGCAGACCACTGCGTAGACTCTTGGAGCCACCAGCTGTAAATATGCACTATGAGAACCTTATTCTCTTTTTCAAAAACTGATGGCTGCCTGGCCATCAGATGATAAAGATATTGATTCCTATAGGGAACCTCATATTTCTCATATAAAAGAAATCCCACAGAAAAATATTCCAGCTCCTTGATGTCTCAAAAAATTGTAAATGTCATTAGTGGGATGCAAACTGATAACATTAATTCTTTAATCAATTTAATCTCTTGTAGTCGGCACCTGATACTCTTAGTCCAACGAAAAATCTTATAATCAATATTACCAAACTGTATTGGGATCAGCGATAGGTGATATAATTTCTTGTTGCAAAACACCTTAATTTTCGTCTCCTCTTACTGCACCGAATGAATACCGGGGAATCACACATTACATACCGTATGCCACAAATAATCCACACCAATGAATCCTGTTGAATGCCATTGTGCATCCTAATTTTAGTAGAGAATTTAAAAAATGTGAGAGATATGGTTTTAATTTGTGTTTTATTTACAACAAATTATTTCCACATAATGGAGTACCCCAAAACTGAAAACAGAATGAACATAAATTTGTTTCTAAGAAACTCATCATAATCTTCACGCAGGTACACAACCCCGTTGATAAAATTTTTTGTATGGTTTGCTTACCTTCACCTTGTTTTTATAATCAGCTTGTTTCACCTGCCTGTTGTTGTAATGACTGGTAATACTTTTATAGGTTTGTGTTGTCCATAATGCCCAGGAATTCTTGTGCGTTTTTTATGTAGAGTTTGATTTTTGTTAGTCATGAGTACAACTTCCTCTGACATCATACTTTCTTCGTACCAGCCGTGTGTTTAAGGGAGCACAGCTGTGAGCTGGTATCCGGGAGATAGTTATTTCAAACCCGACTGTCGACAGTCCTGAAGATCCCTTTCAGTGGTTTCCCATTTTCACACAAGGTAAATGCTTGGGCTGTGCCTTAATTAAGGCCATGGCCACTTTCTTCCTTCTCCTACCCTTTTCTTCTCCCACCTTCACCATATGACCTATTTGCGACTGTGAAACATAATGCCAATTATGTGTATTTTATTTGCTTTATGTTACATGGTTTCCAATGTTCCCGGTATCTTCAATAAACCTAAGCATATTTAATCTGTGAACAAGCAATTATGAGAATTTGTATTCATACTTCATACGATGCTCGTAATTCTCTCCTAACATGCTATTTATGCCGTACAGACCATGGCCACACAATGCTATAATACAACAGGATTCATTGTTTGAGGCGAAGTAATATCAACCTTATTTCAAATAATGCGTGCAACCAAGTTTTTCTTTGTTAAATTCTGGAAAATATATGCGAAGAATATTTGCGAATATACATTATTTATTTTACTACCTGTAGTAATAATGGCCTACAAGGAAAGCTTTTGTACCACAGAAAACAATAAACAGAGCTCTTTATATTATTTATGTTCTTGTGCAAAGATCAGAATAGAAGCTAACTTTCTGGCAATATTTCTGGGAAGATAGCTAAATTGAAGTTCTGTTGTTTTTTTTTTATGTATACAAGACCGTTGATGGATTGTGCAGTATATTAAGGTTTAGACATCAAACAGAGTTAATTTGCCAGTTTCTTGCTTCAGGTTTGTAGATGCTGGAGATTTACCGGAGCAGTTGCCTTATAGAGTGAATGCCCTATTTGCATTCGAAGAGGGGACGAGAGAATGCCAAGAATTAATCAAGTCCAAGCAGATCAAAGGAAGAACAGTAAGAAGTCGAATACACCTCAAACTAGAATGGTTTGTTGGCCAAGTTCTTCGCCAAAATGGTGAAACACAAAGAAGGCTTTTCTTTATTTGTGACCAGGCTGCATTCTGCTCAATCGGCTGCTAGTTTAGCTGTGAGTTTAACCTTCACTTTTGTCACAGTTGACAAGTTCATGCCTATCTTGTTATCTTAATGTTGGATTTCTTTAGTTCATTTATAAATTTAACAGTGACACCCACATATACCACACAACTCACTGGTCTGTCTTATCAGTGTTTGGATTTCTGGTGGATTTGTCAATATGGGGTGATAACACATGTTATACATCACCACTTTACGCTTCGTTGCTAATCCCTCCTTCCAGATCAAGTTCCTTATCTTCTGGTAAAATGCAGTTCCCTGTTGTATCCTCCTACAGTACTGATCTCCATGTTCATTCCATCATCTTGTCAGTTTGCTTCCCAAGTATTTCAAGGTTTCCACATATTCAAGGTCCCCCGATTCAATTTACCTTTCCCTGACTTTTCTACTCTAGTTGCCAGGCTGATTGGCTCTGACTGCTAAGGGGTGGCTCTCCGAGCCCGAGTTCATAGGTTCAATCCTTTCTCAGTCCAGTGATATTTGAAGACAGATAAATATGTCAGCCATGTGTTGGAAATTCTGCTGCCATGTACAAGATCTAATACCAGTATAGTTGGTCCGCTAATGGACATTACAAATTTTTCACCTATTCACTCCTGGTTGCAAGAGTTTTGACCCAAAGTGCTAAGATGGGCTCATCAGTTGGTAAATAGTACACCTACAAAGACGCATGGCTGATGCATACCATGTAGACCCCTGCGTAGGCTACTCGAGCCACCGGCTGTTAAAATGCACTATGAGACACTTTGTCTCATTTTCAGAAAGTGATGCCTGCCTACCCATCAGATGATAACGATACTGATTCCTATAGTTAAGCTGAAATATATTTCGCATATAAAAGAAATCCCACAGAAAAAAATTCCATCACCTTGGTGTCTCCAAGACTTATAAAAGTCATTATTGGGATGCAAACCGATAACATTAATTCTTTAATCAATTTAATCTCCTGTAGTTGGCACCTGATACTGTTAGTCCATCGAAAAAACTTAAAATCAATATTACCACACTGTATTGGGAATCACCGATAGGTGATATAATTTCTTGTTGCAAAACACGTAATTTTTGTCTCCTCTTACTGCACCGAATGAATACCAGGGAATCGCATATTACATACCGTATGCCACAAATAATCCACAAAAATGTTTGTGTTTTATTTACAACAAATTATTTCTACATAATGAAGTATCCCAAAACTGAATACAGAAAGAACAAATATTTGTTTTTAAGAAACTCATCATAATCATCACTCAGGTAGAAAACCCCGTTGATCAAAATTTTCGTATGGTTTGCTTACCTTCAGCTGATTTTTATAATCAGCTAGTTTCACCTGCCTGTTGTTGTAATGACTGGTAATAGTTGTATAGGATTGTGTTGTACATAATGCCCAGTAATTCTTGTGCGTTTTTTAAGTAGAGTTTGATTTTTGTTAGTCATGAGAACAACTTTCCCTGACATCATACTTTCTTCGTACTGGCCATGCGGTTAGGGGAGCACAGCTGTGAGCTGGTATCCGGGAGATAGTTATTTCAAACCCCACTGTCGACAGTCCTGAAGATCCCTTTCCATGGTTTCCCATTTTTACAAGAGGCAAATGCTTGGGCTGTGCTTTAATTAACGCCATGGCTACTTTCTTCCCTCTCCTAGCACCTTCTTCTCCCAACGTAGCCATAAGACCTGTTTGTGTCTGTGAGGCATAAAGCCAATTATGTGTATTTTATTTGCCTCATGTTGCGTGATTTCCAATGTTCCCGGTATTTTCAATAAACCTATGCATATCTTAATCTGTGAACAAGCAATTATGAGAACTTGTATTCATACTTCATACGATGCTCGTACTTCACTTCTAACATGCTATTTTTGCCATACTGACCAATGCCCCACAAAGCTTTAATACAACAAGATTCATTGTTTTGGTAAAGCAGTACCAACCTTATTTCAATTAATGCTTGCAACCAAGTTTTTCTTTGCCAAATTCACGAAAATATTTGCGAAGAATGTTTGTGAATATTTATTATTTATTTTAATACCTGTAGTAATAATGGCCCAAAAGAAAACTTTTGTACCACAGAAAACAATAAACAGAGGTATTTATAGTAATTATGTTGGGTATAAAAAATGAATAATGTGTCCCAAAAGTTCTTTTGCAAAGATCAGAATAGAAATTAAATTTCTGGCAATATTTCTGGAAAGATAGCTAATCTGAAGTTCTTTATTTTTTTTTTTGTATACAAGACTGTTAATGGATTGTGCAATATATTAAGTGCTAGACGTCAAACAGAGTTATATTGCCAGTTTCTGGCTTCAGGTTTGTGGATGCTGGAGATTTACCAGAGCAGTTGCCTTATAGAGTGCATGCCCTATTAGCATTCGAAGAGGGGATGAGAGAATGCCAAGAAGTCATCAAGACCAAAGCAAATCAAAGGAAGAACAGTAGGAAGTCGAATACACCTCAAACTTGAATGGTTTTTCGGCCAAGTTCTTTGCCAAAATGGAGAAACACAAAGAAGGTTTTCTTAATTTGTGACCAGGCTGCATTCGGCTCAGTTGGCTGCTAGTTTAGCTGTGAGTTTAACCTTTACTTTCATTATATTTTACATGTTCATGCCTTTCCTCTTATCTTAATGTTGGATTTCTTTAGTTTGTTTATAAATTTAACAGTGACACCCGTATATACCACACATCTCACTGCTTTGTCTTACCAGTGTTTGGATATCTGGTGCATTTGTCAATATGGGGTGATAATACATGTTATACATCACCCCTTTACGCTTAGTTGTTAGTCCCTGCTTCCAGATTAAGTTCCTTATCTTCTGGTAAAATGCATTTCCCTGTTGTATCCTTCTACAGTATTGATCTCTGTGTTCATTCCCGCATCTTGTCAGTTTGCTTCCCAAGTACTTCAATGTTTCCACATTTTCAAGGTCTCCCCATCCAATTTACCTTTCCCTGACTTTTCTTCTGTAATTGCCAGGCTGATTGGCTCTGACTGTTAAGGGGTGGCTTTCTGAGCCCAAGCTCATAGCTTCAGTCCTTTTTCAGTCCAGTGATATTTGAAGAGGGTGTTATATGTCAGCCACGTGTTGGTAAATCTGCTGCTATGTACAAGATCTAATAGCAATATAGTTGGTTCGTTAATGGACATTACAAATTTTTCACCTATTCACTCCTGGTTGCCAGAGATTGGACCCAATGTGCTAAGTTGGGGTCATCAGTTGGTAAATAGTACACCTACCAAGATGCATGGCTGGTGCATACCATGTAGACTACTGCATAGACTCCTGGAGCCACCAGCTGTAAAAATGCACTATCAGAACCTTAGTCCCTTTTTCATAAACTGATGCCTGCCTGGCCATCAGATGATAAAGATATTGATTCCTATAGGGAACCAGATATATATTTCTCATATAATAGAACTCTGACAGAAAATAATTCCAGCACCTTGGTGTCCCAAAAAGTTGTAAAAGTCATTAGTGGGATGCAAACCGATAACATTAATTCTTTAATCAATTTAATCTCCTTTTGTCGGCACCTAATACTGTTAATCCATCGAAAAACTTATAATCAATATCACCACACTGTATTGGGAATCACCGATAGGTGATTAAATTTCATGTTGCAAAACACCTAATTTTTGTCTCATCTTACTGCACCGAATGAATACCAGGGAATCGCATATTACATACCGTATGCCGAAAATAATCCGCAACAATGAATTCTGTTGAATGCCATTGTGCATCCTAATTTTAGTAGAGAATTTTAAAAAAAGAGAGAGAATTTGTTTTAGTTTGCGTTTTATTTCCAAAAAAATTATTTCTACATAATGAAGTATCCCAAAACTGAATACAGAAAGAATATAAATTTGTTTTTAGGAATCTCATCATAATCATCACGCAGGTAGAATACCCTGTTGATCAAAATTTTCGTATGGTTTGCTTACCTTCAGCTGAAATTTATAATCAGCTAGTTTCAACCTGCATGTTGTTGTCATGACAGATAACAGTTGTATAGGATTGTGTTGTGCATAATGCCCAGTAATTTTTGTGCGTATTTTCATTAGAGTTTGATTTTTGTTAGTCATCAATACAACTTTCTCTGACATCAATCTTTCTTTGTACTGGTCGTTCGGTTAGGGGAGCACAGCTGTGAGCTGGTATCCGGGAGATAGTTATTTCAAACCCCACTGTCGACAGTCCTGAAGATCCCTTTCCATGGTTTCCCATTTTCACACAAGGCAAATGCTTGGGCTGTGCCTTAATTAAGGCCATGGCCACTTTCTTCCATCTCCTAGCCCCTTCCTCTCCTACCATCGCCATAAGACCTATTTGTGTCTGTGAGGCATAAAGCCAGTTATGTGCTTTTTATTTTCTTCATGTTGCATGGTTTTCCAAATTTTCCCGGTATCTTCAATAATCCTAAGGGTATCTTAATCTGTGAACAAGGAATTATGAGAAATTGTATTCATACTTCATACGTTGCACGTACTTCACTTCTAATATGCTATTTATGCCGCACAGACCAAGGCCAAACAATGCTGTAATACAACAGGATTCATTGTATGAGGCGAAGCAGTACCAACCTTAATTTAAATAATGCGTGCAACTAAGTTGTTCCTTGCCAAATTCTGGAAAATATATGCAAAGAATATTTGCGAATATACATTATATATTTTACTTCTTGTAGAATTAATGGCCTACAAAGAAGGCTTTTATCTTACAGAAAAAAATAAACAGAGCTCTTTATAGTAATTATGTTGGGTATAAAATAAAAATGATGTGCCCCAAAATTTCTTGTGCAAACATCAGAATCGTTACTATCTTTCTGGCAATGTATCTGGGAAGATAGCTAATTTGAAGATCTTTATTTTTTTATTGTATACAAGACTGTTGATGGATTGCGCAGTATATTAAGTGCTAGGCGTCAAACAGAGTTAATTTGCCAGTTTCTTGCTTCAGGTTTGTGGAGACTGGAGATTTACCAGAGCAGTTGCCTTTTCGAGTGAATGCCCTATTTGCATTCGAGGAGGTTGATGGTACAGATGTATGCTTTCTTGGTATGCACGTGGAGGAGTATAGCTCGGAATGCCCTTGCCCGAACACGAGGCGAGTATACATTGCGTACCTGGACTCGGTTCATTTTTTCACGCCTCGTCATTTCTGTACCGCCGTGTATCATGAGTTTCTGTTGGGGTAACTGCACTAAGTTTAAAGAGCTAGGGTGTGTAAAATTACTTAATAATGTTCATTTTATTGGTACTTTGGAATATATCTTTGCTATTTTCTGCTGAGTGGTGTGTTATGCCCATTTTTTGCATTGTTTCTATTTCAGATCATAAGTATTGCCCCCATTTGTTTGTTAATGCACCTTCAGATAATATTAGATTTGATATAATAAAAGAAGAAAATCGTCTAATTGCGTTGTATTGGCGAATTTTTAATAAAGATTACAGTTTATCTGTCAGCCCATGCTATGTATAACATTGTGATAATAGTTGACAGTAACACACTTTAAACACTGATATATCAAACATTTAATTTGACACTAATAAAATGTTCCAAATTAAAATGAACAAAAGACTTTCAAAAGCTAATTTAATATACAGTAGTGTTGAAGGACTGATTCATGGTTTCTGTACCTCTTCAACATCCTTGCCTCAGTAGTTATTTAATATTTAACCTCACTGTCCAAAGTTGAAGTCCAATTATGTTCTTCTGAATAATTCAATGTCAAGGTGTTTGAGACTCTGCGCTGTAGCACAAACTGTTTTTCATTGACATTTTTTGGCTTATCAGAGTGTTGTGTTTAAGCAAATTCAAATTGATCAAATAAAAGGTATTGACTGTTAATTTTATTTATTACATGTTTTTCTGGGGAGATTAACATTTTGAATGTGATAGGAAACCTAGGAAATTCTGACTTTTCTCAAATAATTTGTCTTTAATTTTATGTACACAGCGGTTCACTTATGGGCATGTCCACCCTCTGAAGGAAATGACTACATACTATTTCACTGTCACCCTGCAGAGCAGAAGATCTTTAAACCCAAGCGTCTCCTGGAGTGGTATAATGAAATGCTTGATAAGGGCATTATCGAGAAGATAGTATTAGACTACAAGGACACGTTGAAACAGACTGTCGAGGACAAACTTAGCTCAGCAATAGAGTTGCCATATTTTGAGAGAGATCTCTACCTAACTTTCTTGAAGAAAGTATCAAGAATTTGGATTGGAGGCAGGTAGAGAAGCGAATGCAAGCCGAGGCTGCCGAAGCTGCAGCTGCTAATGCGGTAAGTAGTGATCCAGAATTGAAATATTATGATACAAATCTCTTGGTCTTTCTAAAGATTCTACGAACTGTTCCAGTTTTGATGGGAGTCTTTCCGTGTTTACATTCTTTCCCAACCGCCCGAATCGGTAAGGGTTTCCGTCAATTTTAAGCATGTGATTGCTGAACTTAAAATATGTTTTGAACCTCCCGCTGTTTCTGGATGTTGCTTCAATGGCTGAAGGTTCTTCTCTTATTGGGCGCTGCAAATTTAGAAAGTCCTTGTCTTAATGTTCATTGCCAGTTTATGAAGAAGATACTTCTCTTATAGGTCACTATGTGGCTAGAAGTCCTGTTCTCATTTGCAGCTTTAATTTTATTTTAATGCATACATTTTCGTGATAGACTGTTACGCCTTTTAGTATTCAGTCTGCATACCTACGAACATTTACTCCATATCTCTTATCTTTTAGTCAGTAGAAGCCCAGGTACCTTCGTCATCTTTACTCCCTTTTCTTCTAGATAACCAGATACTCCGGCATTCACCTCACATAACCCCACGACCGAATCCATATGTGTACCATGGCATCAAAAGGGTTAATTCCTAACTTAGACTTTTCTCCTTATTCCAAGTACTGCCTTCCCACTGCATTAGCATCTCAATTTGATGTCATCACAGTACCATTCTGGGAGAATACACATCCTAAATACTTCTATGATGTACCTGTTCCAGCTTTGTGTTCCCAATCTGACATTCACTTCCCTTATATTTCTTTCCCGCTGACATCACTTCAGTCTTCGAAATGCTAATACTGTACTCATATCGTACTTGCTGCACCTACTTCCACGTTCCAAGATGTTATTTTGCAGGCTCCAGCGCATCTGCCATTAAGATTTAATTAAAATAAAATAAATGAAATATCTATCAATAAATGCAAAATATAAAACACTACAACACTGTTATAAAACCGGAAGCTACATATGAAGCACCTTAATAAACAATCAAAGACTGGCAGACTTCAGAAAATTGAAGGGAGGATTGGAAGAAACTGCATCAACAAAAAATATCAGAAAGATGGACAGTGGCAGATAATACCTAACAAAGTCGTGTACAAAGAGCTAGAACCCATTACAGATACTCTGCGTAAGAGGAGACTGGGATTCTTTGGGCATATCATGAGGACGCATGATTCATGACTTCTGATAGAACTAGTACAACACAATCTCGTCTCAAAAAATACCACAACAGGATGTAAATGGATCAGAGAAGTAAGAGAGGATCTGAAGGAAATAGGCCTTACCACACAATTCACTGGTCTGTCTTATCAGTGTTTGGATATCTTATAATCAATATCACCACACTGAATTGGGAATCACCGATAGGTGATTAAATTTCTTGTTGCAAAACACCTAATTTTTGTTTCCTCGTACTGCAACGAAAAATACCAGGGAATCGCATATTACATACCGTATGCCACAAATAATCCACGCCAATGAATCCTGTTGAATGCTATTGTGCATCCAAATTTTAGGAGAGAATTTTAACAAAGAGAGAGAATTGGTTTTAGTTTTTGTTTTATTTAAGACGAATTATAACTACCTAATGAAGTGCCCCAAAACTGAATACAGAAAGAACATAAATTTGTTTCTAAGAAACTCATCATAACTTTCACGCAGGTAGACAAGCCCATTGTTCAAAATTTTCGAATCGTTTGCTTACCTTCAGCTGATTTATATAATCAGCTAGTTTCACCTGCATGTTGTTGTAATGACTGGTAATAGTTGTATAGGATTGTGTTGTGCCTAATGCCCATTAATTCTTGTGTGTTTTTTAAGTAGAGTTTGTTTTTTGTTAGTCATGAGTACAACTTTCGCTGACATCATACTTTCTTCGTACCGGCCGTGCGGTTCGGGGAGCACAGCTGTGAGCTGGTGTCCGGGAGATAGTTACTTCAAAGCCCACTGTCGACAGTCCTGAAGATCCCTTTCCGTGGTTTCCCATTTTTACACAAGGCAAATGCTTGGGTTGCGCCTTAATTAAGGCCATGGCCGCTTTCTTCCCTCTCATAGCCCCTTCCTCTCCCATCGTCGCCATAAGACCTATTTGTGTCTGTGAGGCATAAAGTAAATTAAGTGTATTTTATTTGCTTCATGTTGCGTGGTTTCCAATGTTCCCCTTATCTTCAATAAACCTAAGCGTGTCGTAGTCTGTGAACAAGGAATTATGAGAACTTGTATTTATACTTCGTACGATGCTCGTACTTCACTTCTAACATGCTATATATGCCGTACAGACCAAGGCTACACAATGCTGTAATACAACAAGATTCATTGTTTGAGGTGAAGCAGTACCAAGCTTATTTCAAATAATGCGTGCAACCAAGTTTTTCTTTGCTAAATTCTGGAAAATATATGCGAAGAATATTTGCGAATATTCATTATTTATTTTACTACCTGTGATATTAATAGCCTACAAAAAAAATTTTTGTACCAGAGAAAACAATAAACAGAGCACTTTATAGTAATTATGTTGGGTATAAGATAAAGAATGATGTGTCCCAAAAGTTCTTGTGCAAAGATCAGAATAGAAACTAAATTTCTGGCAAATTTCTGGGAAATAGCTAATTTGAAGATCTTTATTTTTTTATTGTATACAAGACTGTTGATGGATTGTGCAGTATATTAAGGGCTAGACATCAAACAGAGTTAATTTGCCAGTTTCTTGCTTCAGGTTTGTGGAAGCTGGAGATTTACCGGAGCAGTTGCCTTATAGAGTGAATGCCCTATTAGCATTCGAAGAGGGGACAAGAGAATGCCAGGAAGTCATCAAGTCCAAAGCATATCAAAGGAAGAACAGTAAGAAGTCGAATACACCTCAACCTTGAATGGTTTGTCGGCCAAGTTGTTTGCCAAAGTGGAGAAACACAAAGAAGGTTTTTCTTTATTTGTGACCAGGCTGCATTCGGCTCAATTGGCTGCTAGTTTAGTTGTGAGTTTAACCTTTACTTTTGTCATATTTGACAAGTTCATGCCTATCTTGTTATCTTAATTTTGGATTTCTTTAGTTCATTAATAAATTTAACAGTGACACCAGTATATACCACATATCTCACTGGTCTGTCTTACCAGTGTTTGGGTATCTGGTGCATTTGTCATATAGGGTGATAATACATGTTGTACATCACCTCTTTATGCTTCGTTGCTAATCCCTGCTTCCAGATCAAGTTCCTTATCTTCTGGTAAAATGCATTTCCCTGTTGTATCCTTCTTCAGTACTGATCTACATGTTCATTCCTGCATCTTGTCAGTTTGCTTCCCAAGTACTTCAAGGTTTCCACAATTTCAAGGTTCCGCGATCCAATTTACCTTTCCCTGACTTTTCTTCTGTAGTTGCCAGGCTGATTGGCTCTGACAGTTAAGGGGTGGCTTTCTGAGCCTGAGTTCATAGGTTCAATCCTTCCTAATACCAAAATTGTTGTTTCGTTATTAGTCTTTACAAATTTTTCACCTCTTCACTCCTCGTTGCCGGAGTTTCGACCCAAAGTGCTATGTTGGGCTCATCAGTTGGTAAATATTACACCTACCAAGACGCATGTCTGGTGCATACAGTGTAGACCACTGCGTAGGCTACTGGAGACTCCGGCTGCAAAATGCTCTATCAGAACCTTTGTGCCCTTTTCAAAAATTGATGCCTTCCTGGCCATCCGATGATAAAGATATTGATTCCTATTGGGAACCTGAAATATATTTCTCATATAAAGGAACTCCCACGGAAAATAATTCCAGCTCCTTGGTGTCTCCAAGGGTTGTAGAAATCATTAGTGGGATGCAAACCAATAACATTAATTCTTTAATCAATTTAATCCCTGTAGTGGGCACCTGATACTGTTAGTCCATAAAAAAACTTATAATCAATATTACCAAACTGTATTTGGAATCACCGATAGTGATGTAATTTCTTGTTGCAAAACACCCAATTTTTGTCTCCTCATACTGCACCGAAAAATACCACGGAATCGCATATTACATACCGTATGCCACAAATAATCCTCACCATTGAATCCTTTTGAATGCCATTGTGCATCCTAATTTTAGGAGAGAATTTTAACAAAGAGCGTGAATTGGTTTTAGTTTTTGTTTATTTAAGACAAATTATTTCTACATATTGAAGTACCCCACAATTGAATACAGAAAGAACACAAATTTGTTTCTAAGAATCTCATCATAACTTTCACGCAGGTAGAAAACCCCGTTGATCCTAATTTTCGTATGGTTTGCTTACCTTCAGCTGATTTTTATAATCTGCTAGTTTCACCTGCATGTTGTTGTAATAGTTGTATAGGATTTTGTTGTGCATAATGCCCAGTAATTCTTGTGCATTTTTTAAGTATTTTTAAATTTTTGTTAGTCATGAGTACAACTTTCTCTGATATCATACTTTCTTCGTACCAGCCGTGCTGTTAGGGGAGCAAAGCTGTGAGCTGGTATCCGGGAGATAGTTATTTCAAAGCCCACTGTCGACAGTCCTGAAGATCCCTTTCTATGGTTTCCCATTTTCTCACAAGGCAAATGCTTGGGCTGTGCCTTAAATAAGGCCATGGCCACTTTCTGCCCTCTCCTAGCCCTTTCCTCTCTCACCGTCGCCTTAAGTCCTATTTGTGTCCTTGAGGCATAAAGCCAATTATGTGTTTTTTATTTGCTTCATGTTGCATGGTTTCCAATGTTCCTGGTATCTTCAATAAACCTAAGCATATCTTAATCTGTGACAAGCAATTATGAGAACTTGTGTTCATATTTCATACGTTGCTCGTACTTCACTTCTAACATGCTATTTATGCCGCACAGACGAGGCCACACAATGCTTTAATACAAAAGTATTCATTGTTTGAGGCAAAGCAGTACCAAGCTTAGTTCAAATAATGTGTGCAACCAAGTTTTCCTTTTTAAATTCTGGAAAATATGCAAAGAATATTTGCATATATTCTTTATTTATTTTACTACCTGCAGTATTAATGGCCTACAAAGAAAGCTTTTGTCCCACAGAAAACAATAAACAGAGCTCTTTATAGTATTTATGTTGGGTATAAGATAAAGAATGATGTGTCCCAAAAGTTCTTGTGCAAAGGTCAGAATAGAAACTAACTTTCTGGCAATATTTCTGGGAAGATAGCTACTTTGAAGTTCTTTATTTTTTTATTGTATACAAGACTGGTGATGGATTGTGCAGTATATTAAGGGCTAGACGTCAAACAGAGTAAATTTTCCAGTTTCATGCTTCAGGTTTGTGGATGCTGGAGTTTTATGTAATTAATCTCATAATAGAACCGTATTGAGGACAATATATTAAAATTATAAAATCCTTTTAATAACAACCACCTACTCAGTACAATACATTACTCATTGAATTATAAAATAATCATGAGGTGTCTTAAATAATGGAACATGTTTCGTTCGACATAGCGAACATAATCAGCCTTAATTTACAAAGATTAGGTCAGGGCCCTGAGCTGAATGATAAAAATTGTTAAAAGAGTGACAATGACAATGGAAACCTATTGACGAATCTGCCGTTCTTATTACAAGAACACGAATATCAAAAACTTATAATAATGAACCCGAAACTTACAACTGCAAAATCTTTGCCAAAAATCCATAAAAAAGACGTACCTATACGTCCTATTATCAACTGCATGAACTTCCCTTCTTACATAGTTTCAAAATTTTTGCATAATTTTCTCAGTAAACACTTTAAATTCAATAATACGGCCTATATAAGAAATTCCGTTGAATTTTGTGGAAAATTATCGAAATTCAATCTTGAGCATAATCATATAATGGTATCCTATGATATTACCAATATGTATTCCAATATTCCGGTAAGCAAAACTGTCAAGATTATTAAATCAAACCTTTTAAAACACAGTAACCTTAGCAAATGCGAAATAGATAATTTCATCAGTCTGTTAGAATTTGTACTTAATAATAACTATTTCATCTTCAATAATAGAATATATCATCAAAAGGCCCTAGCAATGGGTGACCCGATCTCGGGCATTCTAGCTAATATCTTTATGGATGATTTGGAAAATAACAAAATAATCAATAATATTAATGGTCTTCAATTATGGTTGAGGTATGTTGATGACACTTTTGCCATTATAGATACACAGAAAAACGATAGTCACTGTGTGCTAACATCCCTTAATGAGCTTGACAATGATGTCAAATTCACTAAGGAAGACGAGATGAATGGTTCTCTAAACTTTTTGGATTTAAACGTTTCAAGAGAGAATAAAAAGTTCATTTTTCAAATATTTTGAAAGACTTCTTGTGCTCCCATCACTATAAGAAACGATTCCTTACATCCGCAATCTCATAAACAGGCTGCATTTTTTAGTCTTGTCTATAGAGCATTAAAAATCCCGCTGACAACTGAAAATCGCAAAAAAGAGCTAAACTATATTAAGGATTTGGCCAGAATTAACGGCTATAACCCCTTAATGATTAATAAAATCATTAACAAGATACAATTAAAAACCGCAACGAAATTGATTATGGACAAGCCTAAAAAAACGAAATATGCTCCCTTTACCTACACAAATCCAGGCCTATTTCAAGTTACTAACCCTCTAAAGAAATACGATATTAATATCGCTTATAGAACCCGATATACGAACCGTAATATATTCTTCAATTCAAATATAGTTAACATTAATCACAATAAATTCTTGAACTCTGGTATCTATAGGCTTAAATGCACCCATTGTGGATTCTCCTACATCGGACAGACTGGACGTAGCTTTTTGACCAGATACCTTGAACATTACAACGCTTCGAAACATAAAAAGTATTCCGCCATGAGCACCCATATGGAAGAGACTGGCCACAGTTTTACTACAATTGAAAAAGACCTTCAAATCTTGAAATACGTCAATAAAAGTAAACTTATGACAGAGTTTGAGAACATTTACATTTTCCTAGACCAGCATTTTAACGGACATGAAAATTTAAATGATACTTCAGAAATTAAAAGTCCAATAATCGAGAAAATTCCAGAACTACTCTCTCTTTTCAATATAAATAATAAGAACTTTACGAGAATCTTTAATTATACAACTGTTAATAATACAACAACTACTACTCTACTGCCCTCTCATGCGACACCCCCTCCACTAATTCCCGACCCGCCCAAGGAATCGGTCACCCCTCCTCCTCACATGACTCACTCCCCTCCTCTACGTATACATACATACAACACTAGAAACAGCAATAAGGTTACTCGCCATTTTGATTCACGCAGCCAACGTTAGCGAACACCTCACACTGGTCCCAAGGGTAAGCCTCCTTCTTCATTTTTTTCATTATAACATAACTTTATTTTTTCTCCCCTTTTCTTTCATTCCAGATTTCTAACTCCAATTGTGCCATAATCTGCTCCATCCATCTCTGGTTTGCTGGAACTCTCCCTACTTTCAAGTTTATAGTTACTCTTTAACGAGTCCACATTGGTGTCCTACGTTGTATACGATTAATTTTACTGCTAGCGTGTAAATACGGACTAGTTCAACTTGTATTTCCTTCTGGCATTGTGTTGGCTCTCCTACAGAATTCCTAACTACTGAAGTTCACGTCATTTTAACCTTAGTTTCGTCGCCATGCGCCTTTTAACTGGTTCAGTTTGACTCGTACTATTCAATAAACTCTATTTCAACTTTTGTTTTGCTCAATTTAAGAACTCCATAGTCAATAATTAATCCACGCTTCACGCATTGACATATATTTTAAGATCCACTATATCTATATCTTTTTACTTTAACAACCTCATGTTTGTTTTAACTTAACAGACTACCATCGTTCAATGTATTCCACTACAAATACTTGCTGTTAATCTGTACATATTGTTACAATTTCAAGTCCAATGTTATCATTTTACTTTTTATTATGGCATTGTCACTCTTTTAAATATTTTTATCATTCAGCTCAGGGCCCTGACCTAATCTTTGTAAATTAAGGCTGGTGATGTTCTATATGTTGAACGAAACATGTTCCATTATTTAAGACACCTCATGATTATTTTGTAATTCAATGAGTAATGTATTGTATTGAGTAGGTGGTTGTTATTAAAAGGATTTTATAATTTTAATATATTGTCCTCAATACGGTTCTGTTATGAGATTAATTACATGTAACTTATTTGCCTACCAGGCTACAAAAAGGAATAGATATCTTAATCTCAAAGTCAAGGTCAGCAAAATATCTAGAGATATTCAGTTTTTAAAAGAAAGTATGAAGCATGGACTAATTCCCAAATTTGTAAAACACCTTCAAAGAAAAAACTTTTCGACTTCCGATTCACGTAAAACTCAAAAGAAAGTTAATGAATTCTGGTTAAAAAACGAAATCAAGGCGCATTACAAAAAGAAATCGTTCCTAAACCGACAGCTTTATAAGACGCATCTTGAAATATCCTCTAGTATGTCCCCATTAGAATGGAGTTCATACTCCAGGTTTGTCAATGAAAAGGTACATGACATAGTGAAGAAGAAACAGACAACATTAGACAATAAACTGATACAATTGCAAAACACTAAGAATAAACAGAGTAGTGTCAACAGTAAAACTAACCTCCCTTCCGCCGACTTAAATCATTTTCCTACAACGGTGAACTTATCTAATACCAACTTTTCAGATAATCAACTATCCCTCCTTGATAAAGGCCTGAAATTTAATTGGCCTAACCCGAAAAAAACCGACGATCTGATTACTACAGTCACGGAAATTGAATCTAACATTCAAAAACTCCCCGTAGAAGTGCATAAAGACATTAAATATGAAATAAAGAAAAAGCTTCCTTTTCTGGCAAAAGAACTGAAAACTACCTCGAATCCGACCCTTAGCAAACAAATACATGATGTAAGAAATAAAATTAATAATAATAATATCATCGTCACTAAAGCTGATAAATGTCCCACCATAGTATTACTACATAAAGATGATTACATTAAAGAAACCGAAGATTTCTTCGCTAATAGCAGTTTTACTATTATTAATAAAGATCCCACCCCCAAAATCCAAGGAAGTTTGAAGAACCTATTGAAGAATCTACCGTTCTTATTACAAGAACACGAATATCAAAAACTTATAATAATGATCCCGAAACTTCCAACTCCAAAAGCTTTGCCAAAAATCCATAAAAAGGACGTACCTATACGCCCTATTATCAACTGCATGAACAGCCCTTCTTACAATGTTTCAAAATTTTTGCATAATTTTCTCAGTAAACACTTTAAATTCAATAATACAGCCTATATGAGAAATTCCGTTGCATTTTGTGAAAAATTATCGAAATTCAATCTTGAGCATAACCATATAATGGTATCCTATGATATTACCAATATGTATTCCAATATTCCGGTAAGCAAAACTGTCAAGATTATTAAATCAAACCTTTTAAAACACAGTAACCTTAGCAAATGCGAAATAGATAATTTCATCAGTCTGTTAGAATTTGTACTTAATAATAACTATTTCACCTTCAATAATAGAATATATCATCAAAAGGCCCTAGCAATGGGTGACCCGATCTCGGGCATTCTAGCTAATATCTTTATGGATGATTTGGAAAATAACAAAATAATCAATAATATTAATGGTCTTCAATTATGGTTGAGGTATGTTGATGACACTTTTGCCATTATAGATACACAGAAAAACGATAGTCACAGTGTGCGAACATCCCTTAATGAGCTTGACAATGATGTCAAATTCACTAAGGAAGACGAGATGAATGGTTCTCTAAACTTTTTGGATTTAAACGTTTCAAGAGAGAATAAAAAGTTCATTTTTCAAATATTTTGAAAGCCTTCTTGTGCTCCCATCACTATAAGAAACGATTCCTTACATCCGCAATCTCATAAACAGGCTGCATTTTTTAGTCTTGTCTATAGAGCATTAAAAATCCCGCTGACAACTGAAAATCGCAAAAAAGAACTAAACTATATTAAGGATTTGGCCAGAATTAACGGCTATAACCCCTTAATGATTAATAAAATCATTAACAAGATACAATTAAAAACCGCAACGAAATTGATTATGGACAAGTCTAAAAAAACGAAATATGCTCCCTTCACCTACACAAATCCAGGCCTATTTCAAGTTACTAACCCTCTAAAGAAATACGATATTAATATCGCTTATAGAACCCGATATACGAACCGTAATATATTCTTCAATTCAAATATAGTTAACATTAATCACAATAAATTCTCGAACTCTGGTATCTATAGGCTTAAATGCACCCATTGTGGATTCTCCTACATCGGACAGACTGGACGTAGCTTTTTGACCAGATACCTTGAACATTACAACGCTTCGAAACATAAAAAGTATTCCGCCATGAGCACCCATATGGAAGAGACTGGCCACAGTTTTACTACAATTGAAAAAGACCTTCAAATCTTGAAATACGTCAATAAAAGTAAACTTATGACAGAGTTTGAGAACATTTACATTTTCCTAGACCAGCATTTTAACGGGCATCAAAATTTAAATGATACTTCAGAAATTAAAAGTCCAATAATCGAGAAAATTCCAGAACTACTCTCTCTTTTCAATATAAATAATAAGAACTTTACGAGAATCTTTAATTATACAACTGTTAATAATACAACAACTACTACTCTACTGCCCTCTCATGCGACACCCCCTCCACCAATACCCGACCCGCCCAAGGAATCGGTCACCCTTCCTCCTCACATGACTCACTCCCCGCCTCTACGTATACATACATACAACACTAGAAACAGCAATATGGTTACTCGCCAGTTTGATTCACGCAGCCAACGTTAGCGAACACCTCACACTAGTCCCAAGGGTAGGCCTCCTTCTTCATTTTTTTTTTTTCATTATAACATAACTTTATTTTTTCTCCCCTTTTCTTTCATTCCAGATTTCTAACTCCAATTGTGCCATAATCTGCTCCATCCATCTCTGGTTTGCTGGAACTCTCCCTACTTTCAAGTTTATAGTTACTCTTTAACGAGTCCACAGTGGTGTCCTACGTTGTATATGATTAATTTTACTGCTAGCGTGTAAATACGGACTAGTTCAACTTGTATTTCCTTCTGGCATTGTGTTGGCTGTCCTACAGAATTCCTAACTACTGAAGTTCACGTCATTTTAACCTTAGTTTCGTCGCCATGCGCCTTTTAACTGGTTCAGTTTGACTCGTACTATTCAATAAACTCTATTTCAACTTTTGTTTTGCTCAATTTAAGAACTCCATAGTCAATAATTAATCCACGCTTCACGCATTGACATATATGTTAAGATCCACTATATCTATATCTTTTTACTTTAACAACCTCATGTTTGTTTTAACTTTACAGACTACCATCGTGCAATGTATTCCACTACAAATACTTGCTGTTAATCTGTACATATTGTTACAATTTCAAGTCCAATGTTATCATTTTACTTTTTATTATGGCATTGTCACTCTTTTAACAATTTTCATCATTCAGCTCAGGGCCCTGACCTAATCTTTGTAAATTAAGGCCGACGATGTTCGCTATGTCGAACGAAACATGTTCCATTATTTAAGACACCTCATGATTACTTTATAATTAAATGAGTAATGTATTGTATTGAGTAGGTGGTTGTTATTAAAAGGATTTTATATTTTTAATGCTGGAGTTTTACCGGAGCAGTTGCCTTATAGAGTGAATGCCTTTTTTGCATTTGAAGAGTTGACGAGAGAATGCCAAGAAGTAATCAAGTCCAAGCAGATCAAAGGAGGAACAGTAAGAAGTCAAATACACCTCAAACTGGAATGTTTTGTTGGCCAAGTTCTTTGCCAAAATGGAGAAACACAAAGAAGGATTTTCTTGATATGTGACCAGGCTGCATTCTGCTCAACTGGCTGCAAGATTAGCTGTGAGTTTAACCTATACTTTTGTCATATTTGACACGTTCATGCCTACCTTGTTATCTCAATGTTGGATTTCTTTAGTTCTTTTATAAATTTAACAGTGACACCCGTATATACCACACATCTCACTGGTCTGTCTTACCGGTGTTTGGATATCTGGTGCATTTGTCAATATGGGATGATAATACATGTTATACATCACCTCTTTACGCTGTGTTGCTAATCCCTGCTTCCAGATCAAGTTCCTTATCTTCTGGTAAAATGCATTTCCCTGTTGTATCATTCTACAGTACTGATCTCCATGTTCATTCCTGCATCTTGTCAGTTTGCTTCCCAAGTACTTCAAGGTTTCCACAATTTCAAGGTCCCCCGATCCAATTTACATTTCCCTGACTTTTCTTCTGCAGTTGCCATGCTGATTGGTTCTGACTATTAAGGGGTGGCTTTTTAAGCCTGAGTTCATAGGTTCAATTCTTTCTCAGTCCAGTGATACTTGAAGAGGGTCAAATATGTCTGCCACGTGTTGGTAAATCTGCTGCCATGTACAAGATCTAATAGCAATATAGTTGGTCCGTTAATGGACATTACAAATTTTTCACCTATTCACTCCTGGTTGCCAGAGTTTCGACCCAATGTGCTAAGTTGGGGTCATCAGTTGGTAAATAGTATACCTACCAAGACGCATGCCTGGTGCAAACCGTGTAGACCACTGCGTGGCCTACTGGAGCCACTGGATGTAAAAATGCTCTATCAGAACCTTAGACACTTTTCCAAAAATTGATGCCTTCCTGGCCATCTGATGATAAAGATAATGATTCCTATAGGGAACCTGAAATATATTTCTCATATAAAAGAACTCCCACAGAAAAAAATTTCATCACTTTGGAGTCTCCAAGGGTTATAAAAGTCATTATTTGGATCAAACCGATAACATTAATTCTTTAATCTATTTAATCCCGTGTAGTCGGCACCTGATACTGTTAGTCCATCGAAAAAACTTATAATCAATATTACCAAACTGTATTGGGAATCACCGATAGTGATGTAATTTCTTGTTGCAAAACACCTAATTTTTTTCTCCTCATACTGCAACGAAAAATACCAGGGAATCGCATATTATATACCGTATGCCACAAATAATCCACACCAATGAATCCTGTTGAATGCCATTGTGCATCCTTATTTTAGAAGAGAATTTTAAAAAAGAGAGAGAATTGGTTTCACTTTGTGTTTTATTTACAACAAATTATTTCTACATAATGAAGTACCCCAAAATTGTATACAGAAGGAACATAAATTTGTTTCTAAGAAACTCATCATAATCGTCACGCAGGTAGACAACCCTGTTGATCAAAATTTTTGTATGGTTTGCTTACCTTCAGCTGATTTTTATATTCAGCTAGTTTCACCTGCCTGTTGTTGTAATGAATGGTAATAGTTGTATAGGATTGTACTATGCATAATGCCTAGTAATTGTTGTGCATATTTTAAGTAGAGTTTGATTTTTGTTAGTCATGAGTACAACTTTCCCTGACATCATACTTTCTTCGTACTGGCCGTGCGGTTAGGGGACCACAGCTGTGAGCTGGTATCCGGGAGATAGTTATTTCAAAACCCACTGTCGACAGTCCTGAAGATCCCATTCAGTGGTTTCCCATTTTCACACAAGGCAAATGCTTGGGCTGTGCCTTAATTAAGACCATGGCCGCTTCATTCCCTCTCCTAGAACTTTCCTCTCCCACCTTCGCCATAAGACCTATTTGCGTCTGTGAAGCATAAAGCCAATTATGTGTATTTTATTTGCTTCATGTTGCATGGTTTACAATTTTCCCGGTATCTTCAATAAACCTAAGCATATTTAATCTGTGAACAAGCAATTATGAGAACTTGTATTCATACTTCATACGATGCTCGTAATTCACTCCTAACACGCCATTTATGCCGTACAAACCAACGCCACACAATGCTATAATACAACGTGATTCATTGTTTGAGGTGAAGCAGTACCAACCTTATTTCACATAATGCGTGCAACCAAGTTTTTCTTTGCTAAATACTGGAAAATATATGTGAAGAATATTTGCGAATATACATTATTTATTTTACTACCTGTAGTATTAATGGCCTACAAAGAAAGCTTTCGTACAACAGAAAACAATAAACAGAGCTCTTTATATTAATTATGTTCTTGTGCAAAGATCAGAATAGAAACTAACTTTCTGGCAATATTTCTTGGAAGATAGCTAATTTGAAGTTCTTTATTCTTTTATTGTATACAAGACTGTTGATGGATTGTGCAGTATATTAAGGTTTAGACATCAAACAGAGTTAATTTGCCAGTTTCTTGCTTCAGGTTTGTGGATGCTGGAAATTTACCGGAGCAGTTGCCTTATAGAGTGAATGCCCTATTTGCATTCGAAGTGGGGACGAGAGAATGCCAAGAAATAATCAAGTCCAAGAAGATCAAAGGAAGAACAGTAAGAAGTCGAATACACCTCAAACTTGAATGGTTTGTCGGCCAAGTTCTTTGCCAAAATGGAGAAACACAAAGAAGGTTTTTCTTTATTTGTGACCAGGCTGCATTCTGCTCAATTGGCTGCTAGTTTAGCTGTGAGTTTAACCTTTACTTTTGTCATATTTGACGAGTTAATGCTTATCTTGTTATCTTAATGTTGGATTTCTTTAGTTCATTTATAAATTTAATAGTGACACCCTTATATACCACACATCTCACTGGTCTGTCTTATCAGTGTTTGGATTTCTGGTGCATTTGTCAATATGGGGTGATAATAAAAGTTATACATCACCTCTTTACGCTTCATTGCTAATCCCTCCTTCCAGATCAAGTTCCTCATCTTCTGGTAAAATGCATTTCCCTGTTCTATCCTTCTACGGTACTGATCTCCATATTCATTCCTTCATCTTGTCAGTTTGTTTCCCAAGTACTTCAAGGTTTCCACAATTTCAAGATCCCCCCATACAATTTACCTTTCCCTGACTTTTCTACTCTAGTTGCCAAGATGATTGGCTCTGAATGTTAAGGGGTGCCCCTCTGAGCCCAAGTTAATAGGTTCAATCCCTTCTCAGTCCAGTTATATTTGAAGAGAGTTAAATACGTCAGCCACGTTTTGGAAATTCTGCTGCCATGTACAAGATCTAATACCAGTATAGTTGGTCCGCTAATGGAGATTACAAATTTTTCACCTATTCACTCCCGGTTCCAAGAGTTTTGACCCAAAATGCTAAGTTGGGCTCATCAGTCGGTAAATAGTATACCTACCAAGACGCATGGCTTATTCATACCGTGTAGACCACTGCGTTGTCTCCTCGAGCCACCGGCTGTTAAAATGCACTATGAGACACTTTGTCTCATTTTCAGAAAGTGATGCCTGCCTACCCATCAGATGATAAAGATATTGATTCATATAGTTAAGCTGAAATATATTTTGCATATAAAAGAAATTCCACAGAAAAAAATTCCGTCACCTTGGCGTCTCCAAGAGTTTTAAAAGTCATTAGTGGGATGCAAACAGATAACATTAAACTCTGTAATCAGTTTAATCTCCTGTAGTTGGCACCTGATACTGTTAATCCATCTAAAAAACCTATAATCAATATTACCACACTGTATTGGGAATCACCGATAGGTGATACAATTCTTGTTGCAAAACACCTAATTTTTGTCTCCTCTTACTGCACCGAATGAATACCGGGGTATCGCATATTACATGCCGTATGCCACAAATAATCCACAACAATGTTTTTGTTTTATTTACAACAAATTATTTCTACATAATGAAGTATCCCAAAACTGAATACAGAAAGAACATAAATTTGTTTTTAAGAAACTCATCATAATCATCACGCAGGTAGAAAACCCCGTTGATCCTAATTTTCGTATGTTTTGCTTACCTTCAGCTGATTTTTATAATCAGCTAGTTTCACCTGCATGTTGTTGTAATAGTCGTATAGCATTTTGTTGTGCATAATGCCCAGTAATTCTTGTGCGTTTTTTAAGTAGATTTTAAATTTTTGTTAGTCATGTGTACAACTTTCTCTGACATCATACTTTCTTTGTACTGGCCGTGCGGTTAGGTCAGCACAGCTGTGAGCTGGTATCCGGGAGATAGTTATTTCAAAGCCCACTGTCGACAGTCCTGAAGATCCCTTTCCGTGGTTTCCCATTTTATCACAAGGCAAATGCTTGGGCTGTGCCTTAAATAAGGCCATGGCCACTTTCTGCCCTCTCCTAGCCCTTTCCTCTCTCACCGTCGCCTTAAGTCCTATTTGTGTCCTTGAGGCATAAAGCCAATTATGTGTTTTTTATTTGCTTCATGTTGCATGGTTTCCAATGTTCCTGGTATCTTCAATAAACCTAAGCATATCTTAATCTGTGACAAGCAATTATGAGAACTTGTGTTCATATTTCATACGTTGCTCATACTTCATTTCATAATGTGTGCAACCAAGTTTTCCTTTTTATATTCAGAAAATATGCGAAGAATATTTGCATATATTCTTCATTTATTTTACTACCTGTAGTATTAATGGCCTACATAGAAAGATTTTGTCCCACAGAAAACAATAAACAGAGCTCTTTATAGTAATTATGTTGGGTATAAGATAAAGAATGATGTGTCCCAAAAGTTCTTGTCCAAAGATCAGAATAGAAACTGACTTTCTGGCAATATTTCTGGGAAGATAGCTACTTTGAAGTCCTTTATTTTTTTTATTGTATACAAGACTGTTGATGGATTGTGCAATCTTCTGGTAATATGCATTTCCCTGTTGTATCCTTCTACAGTACTGATCTCCATGTTCATTCCTTCATCTTGTCAGTTTGTTTCCCAAGTATTTCAAGGTTTCCACAATTTCAAGGTCCTCCCATCCAATTTATCTTTCCCTGACTTTTCTACTCTAGTTGCCAAGATGATTGGCTCTGACTGTTAAGGGGTGGCTCTCTGAGCCCGAGTTAATAGGTTCAATCCCTTCTCAGTCCAGTTATATTTGAAGAGAGTTAAATATGTCAGCCACGTTTTGGAAATTCTGCTGCCATGTACAAGATCTAATACCAGTATAGTTGGTCCGCTAATGGAGATTACAAATTTTTCACCTATTCACTCCCGGTTCCAAGAGTTTTGACCCAAAGTGCTAAGTTGGGCTCATCAGTCGGTAAATAGTACACCTACCAAGACGCATGGCTTATTCATACCGTGTAGACCACTGCGTAGGCTACTCGAGCCACCGGCTGTTAAAATGCACTATGAGACACTTTGTCTCATTTTCAGAAAGTGATGCCTGCCTACCCATCAGATGATAAAGATATTGATTCATATAGTTAAGCTGAAATATATTTTGCATATAAAAGGAATCCCACAGAAAATAATTCCATCACCTTGGCGTCTCCAAGAGTTTTAAAAGTCATTAGTGGGATGCAAACCGATAACATTAATTCTTTAATCAATTTAATCTCCTGTAGTCGGCACCTGATACTGTTAGTCCATCAAAAAATCTTATAATCAATATCACCAAACTGTATTGCGAATCACCGATAGTGATGTAATTTCTTGTTGCAAAACACCTAATTTTTTTCTCCTCATACTGCAACGAAATATACCAGGGAATCACATATTATATAACGTATGCCACAAATAATCCAGACCAATGAATCCTGTTGAATGCCATTGTGCATCCTAATTTTAGGAGAGAATTTAAAAAAGGGAGAGAATTGGTTTCACTTTGTGTTTTATTTACAACAAATTATTTCTACATAATGAAGTACCCCAAAATTGTATATAGAAGGAACATAAATTTGTTTCTAAGAAACTCATCATAATCTTCACGCAGGTAGACAACCCTGTTGATCAAAATTTTTGTATCGTTTGCTTACATTCAGCTGATTTTTTAATCAGCTAGTTTCACCTGCCTGTTGTTGTAATGACTGGTAATAGTTGTATAGAATTGTACTATGCATAATTCCTAGTAACTCTTGTGCATATTTTAAGTAGAGTTTGATTTTTGTTAGTCATGAGTACAACTTTCTCTGACATCATACTTTCTTCGTACTGGGCGTGCGGTTAGGGGAGCACAGCCGTGAGCTGGTATCTGGGAGATAGTTATTTCAAACCCCACTGTCGACAGTTCTGAAGATCCCTTTCCGTGGTTTCCCATTTTTACACAAGGCAAATGCTTGGGCTCTGCCTTAATTGAGGCCATGGCTGCTTTCTTCCCTCTCCTAGCCCCTTCCTCTCCCACCGCCGCCATTAAACCTATTTGCGTCTGTGAGGCATAAAGCCAAGTATGTGTATTTTATTTTCTTCATGTTGCATGGTCTTCAATGTTCCCGGTATCTTCAATAAACCTAAGCATATCTTAATCTGTGAACAAGCGATTATGAGAACTTGTATTCATACTTCATACGTTACTCGAACTTAACTTCTAATATGCTATTTATGCCGTACAGACCAAGGCCACACAATGGTGTAATACAAAAGGATTCATTGTTTGATCCCCCTGTGGGTGGGTGCGGTAGAATAACACCAGCGGTATCCCCTGCCTGTCGTAAGAGGCGACTAAAAGGGCCCCCGGGGCTCTCAAATTTGGAGCGTCGGTTGGCGACCAATGGGTCCTCAGCTGAGTTCCGGCATTGCTTCCAATTACTTGTGCCAGGCTCCTCACTTTAATCTATAATATCTGACCTCCCTTGGTCAACTCTTGTTCTTTTCCGACCCCGACGCTATTAGGTTTGCGAGGGCTAGGGAGTCTTTCATTATCGCGCCCTTCGTGGCCCTTGTCTTCCTTTGGCCGATACCTTCATTTTTCGAAGTGTCGGATCCCTTCCTTTTTTCCCTCTGATTAGTGTGATATAGAGGATGATTGCCCAGTTGTACTTCCTCTTAAAACAATAATCACCAACACCACCACCATTTATTGTTTGAGGCGAAGCTGTACCAACCTTATTTCAAATAATGCGTGCAACCAAGTTTTTCTTTTGCCAAATTCTGGAAAGTATATGCGAAGAATATTTGCGAATATTCCTTATTTACTTTACTACCTGTGGTATTAATGGCCTACAAAGAGAACTTTTGTACCACAGGAAGCAATAAACAGAGCTCTTTATAGTATTTATGTTGGGTATAAAGAAAAGAATAATATGTCCCAAAAGTTCTTGTGCAAAGTCAGAATAGAAACTAACTTTCTGGAAATATTTCTGGGAAGATAGCTAATTTGTAATTCTTTATTTTTTTATTGTATACAAGACTGTTGATGGATTGTGCAGTATATTAAGGGCTAGACGTCAAACAGAGTTAATTTGCCAGTTTCTTGCTTCAGGTTTGTGGATGCTGGAGTTTTACCGGAGCAGTTGCCTTATAGAGTGAATGCCCTATTAGCACTCGAAGAGGGGACGAGAGAATGCCAAGAATTAATGAAGGCCAAAGCATATCAAAGGAAGAACTGTAAGAAGTCGAATACACCTCAAACTTGAATGGTTTGTCGGCCAAGTTGTTTGCCAAAAGGGAGAAATACAAAGAAGGTTTTCTTTATTTGTGACCAGGCTGCATTCGGCTCAGTTGGTTGCTAGTTTAGCTGTGAGTTTAACCTTTACTTTTGTCATATTTGACAAGTTCATGCCTATCTTGTTACCTTAATATTGGATTTCTTTAGTTAATTTATAAATTTAACGGTGACACCCGTATATACCACACATCTCAGTGGTGTGTCTCACCAGTGCTTGGATATCTGGTTTTTTTTGTCAATATGGGGTAATAATACATGTTATACATCACTTCTTTATGCTTCGTTGTTAATCCCTGCTTCCAGATCAAGTTCCTTATCTTCTGGTAAAATGCATTTCCCTGTTGTATCGTCCTACAGTACTGATCTCCATGTTCATTCCTGCATCAAGTCAATTTGCTTCCCAAGTACTTCAAGGTTTCCACATTTTCAAGGTCCCCCGATCCAATTTACATTTCCCTGACTTTTCTTCTGTAGTTGCCAGGCTGATTGGCTCTGAATGTTAAGGGGTGTATTTCTGAGCCCGAGTTCATAGGTTTATATTATTTTCTTCATGTTGCATGGTTTTCAATGTTCCCGGTATCTTCGATAAACCTAAGCATATCTTAATCTGTGAACAAGCGATTATGAGAACTTGTATTCATATTTCATACGATGCTCGTACTTCACTTCTAACATGGTATTTATGCCGTACAGACCAAGGCCACACAATGCTGTAATACGAAATGATTCATTGTTTGATTCCCCTGTGGGTGGGGGCCGTAGAATAACACCCACGGTATCCCCTGCCTTTCGTAAGAGAAGACTAAAAGGGGCCCCGGGGGCTGTGAAATTTGGAGCGTCGTTTGGCGACCAGGGGGCCATCAGCTGAGTCCCGGCATTGCTTCCATTTACTTGTGCCAGGCTCCTCACTTTAATCCGTCCTATCCTACCTCCCTTGGTCAACTCATGTTCTTTTCCGACTCCGAGGCTATTAGGTTTGCGAGGGCTAGGGAGTCTTTCATTTTCACGCCCTTTGTGGCCCTTGTCTCCCTTTGGCCGATACCTTCATTTTTCGAAGTGTCGGATCCCTTCCTTTGTTCCCTCTGATTAGTGTTTATCAATAAATACAAAAATAAAACACTACAACACAGTTATAAAACCGGAAGCTACATATGCAACAGAAACACTCTTCTACCTGAATAAACAATCAAAGACTGACAGACTTCAGAAAATTGAAAGGAGGATTGGAAGAACCTGCATCAACAAAAAATACCAGAAAGATGGACAGTGGCGGTTAATACCTAACAAAGTCGTGTACAAAGAGCTAGAACCCATTACGGATACTACGCGTAAGAGGAGACTGGGATTCTTTGGACCTATCATGAGGATGCAGGATTCGAGACTTCTGAAACACTAGTACAACACAATCTCGTCTCAAAAAATACCACAACAGGTTGTAAATGGATCAGAGAAGTAAGAGAGTATCTGAAGGAAATAGGCCTTACAGCAGAAGAGACCACAAATAAGATAAAATTGAATACAAAACTCAAGAATACAAACCTCCGCTTTACCCTTACACAAAACAAGCCAACAACACGTACATTTTCAACTGAGGAAAGGGCATGAAGATCAGAGCGTCTGAAGAAGTACTCGGAGGACCGCAAAGCCGAACAATCCCTTCAAAGGGACCTGAACGACGGACTGACTAAATTGATCCTATATGGTCATAAAAGAAGAAGAAGAAGAAGAAGAAGAAGAAGAAGAAGAAGAGGATGGTTGCCCAATTGTACTTCCTCTTAAAGCAATAATCACCACCACCATTCATTGTTTGAGGCGAAGCAGTACCAACCTTATTTCAAATAATGAGTGCAACCAAGTTTTTCTTTGCCAAATTCTGGAAAATATATGCGAAGAATATTTGCGAATATACATTATTTATTTTACTACCTGTGGTATTAATGGCCTACAAAGAGAACTTTTGTACCACAGGAGGCAATAAACAGAGCTCTTTATAGTAATTATGTTGGGTATAAAGAAAAGAATAATGTGTCCCAAAAGTTCTTGTGCAAAGATCAGAATAGAAGCTAACTTTCTGGCAATATTTCTGGGAAGATAGCTAATTTGAAGTTCTTTATTTTTGTATTGTATACAAGACTGTTGATGGATTGTGCAGTATATTAAGGGCTAGACGTCAAACAGAGTTAATTTGCCAGTTTCTTGCTTCAGGTTTGTGGATGCTGGAGATTTACCGGAGCAGTTGCCTTATTGAGTGAATGCCCTATTTGCATTCGATGAGGGGACGAGAGAATGCCAAGAAGCAATCAAGACCAAAGCATATCAAAGGAAGAACAGTAAGAAATTGAATACACCTCAAGCTTGAATGGTTTGTCGGCCAAGTTGCCAAAATGGAGAAACACAAAGAAGGTTTTTGGTTATCTGTGACCAGGCTGCATTCGGCTCAGTTGACTGCTAGTTTAGCTGTGAGTTTTACTTTTACTTTTGTCATATTTGAAAGTTCATGCCTATCTTCTTATCTTAATGTTGGATTTCTTTAGTTAATTCAAAAATTTAACAGTGACACCCGCATATACCACACATCTCACTGGTCTGTCTTACCAGTGTTTGGATATCTGGTGCATTTGTCAATATGGAGTGATAATACATGTTATACATCACCTCTTTACGCTTCATTGCTAATCCCTGCTTCCAGATCAAGTTCCTTATCTTCTGGTAAAATGCATTTCCCTGTTGTATCCTTCTACAGTACTGATCTCCATGTTCATTCCTACATCATGTCAGGTTGCTTCCCAAGTACTTCAAGGTTTCTGCATTTTCAGGGTCCCCCGATCCAATTTACCTTTCCCTGACTTTTCTTCTGTAGTTGCCAGGCTGATTGGGTCTGAATGTTAAGGGGTGGCTTTCTGAGCCCGAGTTCATAGGTTCGGTCCTTTCTCAGTCCAGTGATATTTGAAAAGGGTCAAATATGTCTGCCACGTGTTGGTAAATCTGCAACCATGTACAAAATCTAATAGCAATATAGTTGGTCCGTTAATGGACTTTACAAATTTTTCACCTATTCACTCCTGGTTGCCAGAGATTGGACCCATTGTGCTAAGTTGGGGTCATCAGTTGGTAAATAGTACACCTACCAAGACGCATGGCTGATGCAAACCACTTAGACCACTGCGTAGGCTCCTGGAGCCACCAGCTGTAAACATGCACTATCAGAACCTTATTCTCTTTTTCAAAAACTGATGGCTGCCAGGCCATCAGATGATAAAGATATTGATTCCTATAGGGAACCTGATATATATTTCTCATATAAAAGAACTTCCACAGGAAAATATTCCAGCACTTTGGTGTCTCCAAGAGTGGTAAAAGTCATTAGTGGGATGCAAACCGATAACATTAATTCTTTAATCAATTTAATCTCCTGTAGTCGGCACCTGATACTGTTAGTCCATCGAAAAATCTTATAATCAATCTTACCAAACTGTATTGGGAATCACCGGTAATTGATATAATTTCTTGTTGCAAAACACCTAATTTTTGTCTCCTCTTGCTGCACCGAATGAATACCGGGAAATCGCATATTACATACCGTATGCCACAAATAATCCACACCTTTGTATCCTGTTGAATTCCATTGTGCATCCTAATTTTAGGAGAGAATTTTAAAAAAGTGAGAGAATTTGTTTTAGTTTGTATTTTATTTACAACAAATAATTTCCACATATTGGAGTACCCCAAAACTGAAAACAGAATGAACATAAATTAATTTCTAAAAAACTCATCATAATCTTCACGCAGGTAGACAAGAGCTTTGATCAAAATTTTTGTATGGTTTGCTTACCTTCTGCTTATTTTTATAATCACCTAGTTTCACCTGCCTGTTGTTGTAATGACTGGTAATAGTTGTATAGGATTGTGTTGTGCATAATGCCCAGTAATTCTTGTGCATTTTTTAAACTGAGTTTGATTTTTGTTAGTCATGAGTACAACTTTCCCTGACATCATACTTTCTTCATACTCCGTGTGTTTAAGGGAGCACAGCTCTGAGCTGGTGTCCGGGAGATAGTTATTTCAAACCCCACTGTCGACAGTCCTGAAGATCCCTTTCCGTGGTTTCCCATTTTCACACAAGGCAAATGCTTGGGCTTTGCCTTAATTAAGGCCAAGGCCTCTTTCTTCCCTCTCCTAGCCCTTTCCTCTCGCACCGTCGCCATAAGACCTATTTGTGTCTGTGAGGCATAAAGCCAATTATGTGTTTTTTATTTGCTTCATGTTGCATGGTTTCCAATGTTCCCCGTATCTTCAATAAACCTAAGCGTATCTTAATCTGTGAACAAGCAATTATGAGAACTTGTATTCATACTTCATACGATGCTTGTAATTCACTTCTAACATGCTATTTATGCCGCACAGACTGAGGCCAGACAATAATATAATACAACAGGATTCTTTGTTTGAGGCAAAGCAGTACCAACCTTATTTCAAATAATGCGTGCAACCAAGAGTTTTTGCTAAATTCTGGAAAATATATGCAATGTATATTTGCAAATAGACGTTATTTATTTTACTACCTGTAGTATTAATGGCCTACAAAGAAAGCTCTTGTCCCACAGAAAACAATAAACAGAGCACTTTATAGTAATTATGTTGGGTATAAAAAAAGAATGATGTGTCCCAAAAGTTCTTGTGCAAAGGTCAGAGTAGAAACTAACTTTCTGGCAATATTTCTGGGAAGATAGCTTATTTGAGTCCTTTATTCTTGTATTGTATACAAGACTGTTGATGGATTGTGCAGTATATTAAGGGCTAGACGTCAAACAGAGTTAATTTGCCAGTTTCTTGCTTCAGGTTTTTTGGATGCTGGAGATTTACCGGAGCAGTTGCCTTATAGAGTGAATGCCCTATTTGCATTCGAATAGGGGATGAGAGAATGCCAAGAAGTCATCATGTCCAAAGCAAACCAAAGGAAGAAGAGTAAGAAGTTGAATACACCTCAAACATGAATGGTTTGTCGGCCAAGTTCTTTGCCAAAATGGAGAAACACAAAGAAGGTTTTCTTTATTTGTGACCAGGCTGCATTTGCCTCAAATGGCTGCTAGTTTAGCTGTGAGTTTTACCCTTACGTTTGTTATATTTGACAAGTTCATGCCTATCTTGTTATCTTAATGCTGGATGTGACACACATACATACCACACATCTCACTGGTCTGTCTTACCAGTGTTTGGATATCTGGTGCATTTGTCAATATGGGGTGATAATACATGTTATACATCACCTCTTTATGCTTCGTTGCTAATCCCTGCTTCCAGATCAAGTTCCTTATCTTCTGGTAAAATGCATTTCCCTGTTGTATCCTTCTACAGTACTGATCTCCATGTTCATTCCTGCATCATGTCATTTTACTTTCCAAGTACTTCAAGGTTTCGAGAGCTTTTCCTGACTTTTCTTCTGTAGTTGCCAGGCTGATCGGATCTGACTGTTAAGAGGTGGCTTTCTGAGCCCGAGTTCATAGGTTCAATCCTTCGTGAGTCCAGTGATATTTGAAGAGGTGAAATATGTCTGCCACGTGTTGGTAAATCTGCTGCCATGTACAAGATCTAATAGCAATATAGTTGGTCCGGTAATGGACATTAAAAATTTTTCACCTATTCACTCCTGGTTGCCAGAGTTTCGACCCAATGTGCTAAGTTGGGGTCATCAGTTGGTAAATAGTATACCTACCAAGACGCATCCCTGGTGCATACAGTATAGACCACCGCGTTGGCTCCTGGAGCCACTGGCTGTAAAAATGTACTATCAGAACCTTTGTCTCTTTTTCAAAATGTGATGCCAGCCTGGCCATCCGATGATAAAGATATTGATTCCTATAGGGAACGTGAAATATATTTCTCATATAAAAGAACTCCCACAGAAAGCAATTCCAGCAACTTGGTGTCTCCAAATGTTGTAAAAGTCATTAGTGGGATGCAAACCGATAACATTAATTCTTTAATCAATTTAATCTCCTGTAGTCGGCACCTGATACTGTTAGTCCATCCAAAAAACTTATAATCAATATTACCAAACTGTATTGGGAATCACCGATAGGTGATGTAATTTCTTGTTGCAGAACACCTAATTTTTTTCTCCTCATACTGCAACGAAATATACCAGGGAATTGCATATTACATACCGTATGCCATAAATAATCCACACCAATGAATCCTGTTGAATGCCATTGTGCATCCTAATTTTAGGAGAGAATTTTAAAAAAGAGCGAGAATTGGTTTTAGTTTGTGTTTTATTTACAACAAATTATTTCTACATAAGGAAGTACCCCAAAACGGAATACAGTAAGAACATAAATTTGTTTCTAAGAAACTCTCCATAACAATCACGCAGGTAGAGAACCCCGTTGATCAAAATTTTCGTATGGTTTGCTTATCTTCAGCTGATTTTTATAATCAGCTAGTTTCACCTGCCTGTTGTTGTAATTGTAACCTCCCAAAAGGGGTAAAATTACAACTAATTGGAATTATTATTATTATTATTATTATTATTATTATTATTATTATTATTATTATTATTATTATTATTATTATTATTATTATTATTATTATTATTTCAATTTTATGGCCTTCATTGGACCACTCTAGCCAACTTTATACAAAGAATTTTTCAGTTTCCTGTCAGCCCAGTACTTCTTCATTCTCTCTGATCTTATCCTTATTTCTTCATCGGAAATCACCCTTCCTATTGTCTGTTTGTTGATTCTGATTTGCAGTGTGTTTCTTGATTTTGTCGGATTTGTTACTTAGGTCTTCCACTGTAATTTGTAGTTCATCCATATCTTCCTTGATTTCTGTAACCCACTTAATGTTGCACTTACTATTCCATAATTTTCTATTATTCTCCTGATGATCCTGTTCTCTGGTGTCCTGTTTAGATGTCCAAAAAATGAAGTAGGAATAATAAAATGAATATTAAAGTTTGCTACCGTTTTGCATTCACATAGTTGCACACTAACACGAGACATGAAAATATGTACAAAATTAAAACTATAAACACATTAAGCGCAGAAAATAATAACAGGCTAACCAACATGACGGCTAAGAAAGGATAACAGGGAAGCAGCTGGGAACCATATCCAGGTGGTGGAAGGTATTGGCAATGCTGAAGAAGCGAAGTCAAATGTGATCCTAAACTTTACTTAATAAATTAGATGCAAATTAAAATGTAAAAAAATAACAAAATACACCATTAAAATTTGAAAACAAAATACAGCAGTAATTACAATTTACACCGAGGGTAGCATTTAGTTATCTAATCTTATACCGGAACATCACACATGAAGTTCCGCTCCCGCTGTTCGTGCCGACACTTTTAAGACACATGAAACAGACGGAAAGAAAGAAAAGGAAGGTAACGTTACACTATTATGAAGATGTAAATGTAAGAAAGAGAACAACATTTAAAATATAATCTTGGTGCAGAGCACCTTCAGTCGGTAGCCCCCTCAAAAACACTTCTGAGAAAGGGTGTCCGTCCTCAAGGTGAATACTCCAAGATGAAGCGGAATAAACGAGACAGCCCCAAGGTGTAAATTACATATTGTGTTTACATCGAAAGGCGTTGAATATCTAATTTACAAAATCAACAAAATGTGAACTGTCTCTTTACAAAAGTGACGCGACTTATCAAAACGGCTAGGTCATTTTAATGAAATTTGGAAGCTGAAGGAAACACGGGTAAGCTCTGGCAAAATAAATTAAATGAACCACTACACTTGAAACTAAATACCTGAAAGGTGAAAAACAATTAAGTGCTTACCTGATGGTGGGGCAAGAAGACCCGTACCTTTGAAGGAGACATTTCCCTTCACTGGTCAAACAGAAAAGACGCCTTGGCAGATCAAGGCTCTAGCGACAACTCTTCTCTACGGAAATACTGAAATCTTACAACGGCCAATGAGCATCCGATCTTTTTCCTTCACCTACGAATCACATTTACTTTCATTTTCTCATATAGGAGCGCATAAATTACTGCTGACCAAGAACATTTGGGAAGGCTCGAGGAATTACAAAACTGATGCAATATGGAAATTCTAAGTTCCCATGAAGGGAATTAGATTCTTTTCCACCAATAGAGCATATCAAAAATTAGATGTATGGCTTTTCCGGCATTTGCTCTATTAACCAGCGTTTCGTCCTAGGTCTGACACTAGACTCTTCAGAGTGGGATGTGCCTGCTTCCCACATTTTGGCTGAAGATGACGCCAAACAGCGTCAAAACAAGTTCCAAGTGTAAATACATGTTGTAAATAAACTTATAACATTTATTTGTATTAAAAAGGTGGACCCTTTTAAGTTTCCTATCTTAGGTTCGTTATCTCCACCTGCCGATAAACTAGCAGCCTCCGCATCACCATCGCTGACGCAGCCTCCTTTAACTCGTCACGCTATGTCCAGCTGTGTGATCCGCGGAGTGGATCCTGCCCTCTCAGAACAGTCCATTCTCTATCAGGTCCAAGCTGAAGGTGTCCCAGTCCGTCGCATCTTCCGAATTATGAACGTATCTAGCCCAACCTATATGGTTCGTCTACACGTCCTGAGCGCCACCGATGCCCAGCACCTAATTAACAACAGAGTTTACATCTATCGTCATCGCCATAAAATGGAACCCTCCCTCTCTCCACCCCAACCTGTTCGCCATCCCAACAACAATTCTCATCATCGCACCCGGCCAGCCACTTCTTTTCAACCTCACCAATTCGTCAGTCCATCTATTCCCCCACCTAGTTACATCCGCTATCCACCTTCGATGCTTGAAATCCTACGATCCTTAACATTTTCCATCCTCAATATCACAACGTCGCTGCATCTCCTAACCCTCCATTTGCATCCTGGTACCGCAATCTAAAATTTCAATCCCAAGCCAACCCTCTCTTCTTTCTGTCACTGCAGTCATTCCCCCCTCATTCAATCTGTCAAATCAATCACCCACCTTCTTCATTTACCACATCTCTCAGTTATCTTCACCT
The DNA here is from genome assembly GCF_040414725.1 of Anabrus simplex. Lineage (NCBI taxonomy): Eukaryota > Metazoa > Arthropoda > Insecta > Orthoptera > Tettigoniidae > Anabrus > Anabrus simplex. The sequence goes on along the minus strand of NC_090276.1, from coordinate 82,413,724 downwards.
CTCTTGGCCCGAGAGATCGCGTTACGACCTAGGGGGCCCGCCCCGCCCTTCAGGTGGGGAATGAAAATATTTTCGTCATCGTCGTCGTTCACCTGCATACACCCCAGCGTCAGTGGGTATGGTCTGACACATCCCACTCTGAAGAGTCTAGTGTCAGACCTAAGACGAAACACTGGTTAATAGAGCAAACGCCGGAAAAGCCATACATCTAATTTTTGATCTGATTGCTGATGCAATATCCGGACATATCCATGCCGATCTGGCACGTGTACACAACAGGGACTGGTGTTTCTTAATACATCTTACTTTACTTTTCCCATGATAAAGAACCAATCTTTAAGCTATAATAAAATCAACCAATTCCAAAATTACCATACCGAGGAGAGACAAAAAAAAAGAAATGAATAAATACATTACATATATAATTCATCGCCGTCTTCCGAGTCCAAATAATCAAATCCAAGTAATCTCTACAGTAATGACTGGTAATAGTTGCATAGGATTGTGTTATGCATAATGCCCAGTAACTTAATTCTTGTGCGTTTTTAAGAAGAGTTTGATTATTGTTAGTCATGAGTACATCTTTCTCTGACATCATACTTTCTTCGTACTGCCCATGGGGTTAGGGGAGCACAGCTGTGAGCTGGTATCCGGGAGATAGTTATTTCAAAACCCACTGTCGACAGTCCTGAAGATCCCATTCAGTGGTTTCCCATTTACACACAAGGCAAATGCTTGGGCTATGCTTTAATGAAGGCCATGGCCACTTCCTTCCCTCCTAGCCCTTTCCTCTCCCACCTTCGCCATAAGACCTATTTGCATCTGTGAAGCATAAAATCAATTATGTGTACTTTATTTGCTTCATGTTGCATGGTTTCCAATTTTCCCGGTATCTTCAATAAACCTAAGCATATTTAATCTGTGAACAAGCAATTATGAGAACTTGTATTCATACTTCATACGATGCTCGTAATTCACTCCTAACATGCTATTAATGCCGTACAGACCATGGCCACACAATGCTATAATACAACAGGATTCATTGTTTGAGGCGAAGCAGTACCAACCTTATTTCACATAATGCGTGCAACCAAGTTTTTCTTTGCTAAATTCTGGAAAATATATGCGAAGAATATTTGCGAATATACATTATTTATTTTACTTCTTGTAGTATTAATGGCCTACAAAGAAAGCTTTTGTACCACAGAAAACAATATTAATTATGTTCTTGTGCAAAGATCAGAATAGAAACAAACTTTCTGGTAATATTTCTGGGAAGATAGCTAATTTGAAGTTCTTTATTTTTTTATTGTATATAAGACTGTTGATGGATTGTGCAGTATATTAAGGGCTAGACGTCAAACAGAGTTAATTTGCCAGTTTCTTGCTTCAGGTTTGTGGATGCTGGAGTTTTACCGGAGCAGTTGCCTTATAGAGTGAATGCCCTATTAGCATTCGAAGAGGGGACGAGAGAATGCCAGGAAGTCATCAAGTCCAAAGCATATCAAAGGAAGAACGGTAAGAAGTCGAATACACCTCAAGTTTGAATGGTTTGTCGGCCAAGTTCTTTGCCAAAGTGTAGAAACACAAAGAAGGTTTTTCTTTATTTGTGACCAGGCTGCATTCGGCTCAGTTGGCTGCTAGTTTAGCTGTGAGTTCAACTTTTACTTTTGTCATATTTGATAAGTTAATGCTTATCTTGTTATCTTAATGTTGGATTTCTTTAGTTCATTTATAAATTTAACAGTGACACCCATATACACCACACAAGTCACTGGTCTGACTTATCAGAGTTTGGGTATCTGGTGCATTTGTCAATATGGGGTGATAATACATGTTATACATCACCTCTTTACGCTTCATTGCTAATCCCCCCTTCCAGATCAAGTTCCTTATCTTCTGGTAAAATGCATTTCCCTGTTGTATCCTTCTACAGTACTGATCTCCATATTCATTCCTTCATCATGTCAGTTTGCTTCCCAAGTATTTCAAGGTTTCCACAATTTCAAGGTCCCCCGATTCAATTTACCTTTCCCTGACTTTTCTACTCTAGTTGCCAGGCTGATTGGCTCTGACTGTTAAGGGGTGGCTCTCTGAGCCCGAGTTAATAGGTTCAATCCCTTCTCAGTCCAGTTATATTTCAAGAGAGTTAAATATGTCAGCCACGTGTTGGAAATTCTGCTGCCATGTCAAGATCTAACACCAGTATAGTTGGCCTGCTAATGGACATTACACATTTTTCACCTATTCACTCCTGGTTGCAAGAGTTTTGACCCAAAGTGCAAAGTTGGGCTCATCAGTCGGTAAATAGTACACCTACCGAGACGCATGGCTGGTGCATACCGTGTAGACCACTGCGTAGGCTACTCTAGCCACCAGCTGTTAAAATGCACTATGAGACACTTTGTCTCATTTTCAGAAAGTGATGCCTGCCTACCCATCAGATGATAAAGGTATTGATTCCTGTAGTTAAGCTGAAATATATTTCGCATATAAAAGAAATCCAACAGAAAAAACTTCCATCACCTTGGTGTCTCCAAGAGTTATAAAAGTCATTATTGGGATGCAAACCGATAACATTAATTATTTAATCAATTTAATCTCCTGTAGTTGGCACCTGATACTGTTAGTCCATCGAAAAAACTTATAATCAATATTACCACACTGTACTGGGAATCACCGATAGGTGAAATAATTTCTTGTTGCAAAACACCTAATTTTTGTCTCCTCTTACTGCACCGAATGAATACCAGGGAATCGTATATTACATACCGTATGCCACAAAAAATCCACAACAATGTTTTTGTTTATTTACAACAAATTATTTCTACATAATGAAGTATCCCAAAACTGTATACAGAAAGAACATAAATTTGTTTCTTTGAAACTCATCATAATCATCACGCAGGTAGAAAACCCTGTTGATCCTAATTTTCATATGGTTTGCTTACCTTCAGCTGATTTTTATAATCAGCTAGTTTCACCTGCATGTTGTTGTAATGACTGGTAATAGTTGTATAGGATTGTGTTGTGCATAATGCCCAGTAATTCTTGTGCATTTTTTAAGTAGATTTTATATTTTTGTTAGTCAAGAGTACAACTTTCTCTCACATCATACTTTCTTCGTACTGGCCGTGCGGTTATGGGAGCACAGCTATAAGCTGGTATCCGGGAGATAGTTATTTCAAAGCCCACTGTCGACAGTCCTGATGATCCCTTTCCGTGGTTTCCCATTTTCTCACAAGGCAAATACTTGGGCTTTGCCTTAAATAAGGCCATGGCCACTTTCTGCCCTCTCCTAGCCCTTTCCTCTCTCACCGTCGCCTTAAGTCCTATTTGTGTCCTTGAGGCATAAAGCCAATTATTTGTTTTTTATTTGCTTCATGTTGCATGGTTTCCAATGTTCCTGGTATCTTCAATAAACCTAAGCATATCTTAATCTGTGACAAGCAATTATGAGAACATGTGTTCATATTTCATACGTTGCTCGTACTTCACTTCTAACATGCTATTTATGCCGCACAGACCAAGGCCACACAATGCTTTAATACAAAAGGATTCATTGTTTGAGGCGAAGCAGTACCAAGCTTATTTCAAATAATGTGTGCAACCATGTTTTCCTTTTTAAATTCTGGAAAATATGCGAAGAATATTTGCATATATTCCTTTTTTATTTTACTACCTGTAGTATTAATGGCGTACAAAGAAAGCTTTTGTCCCACAGAAAACAATAAACAGAGCTCTTTATAGTAATTATGTTGGGTATAAGATAAAGAAATATGTGTCCCAAAAGTTCTTGTGCAAAGATCAGAATAGGAACCAACTTTCTGGAAATATTTCTGGGAAGATAGCTAATTTGAAGTTCTTTATTTTTTTATTGTATACAAGACTGTGGATGGATTGTGCAGTATATTAAGGGCTAGACATCAAACAGAGTTAATTTGCCAGTTTCTTACTTCAGGTTTGTGGATGCTGGAGATTTACCGGAGCAGTTGCCTTATAGAGTGAATGCCCTATTTGCATTCGAAGAGGGGACGAGAGAATGCCAAGAAGTCATCAAGTCCAAAGCATATCAAAGGAAGAACAGTAAGAAGTCGAATACACCTCATACCTGAATGGTTTGTCGGCCAAGTTGTTTGCCAAAGTGGAGAAACACAAAGAAGGTTTTTCTTTATTTGTGACCAGGCTGCATTCGGCTCAATTGGCTGCTAATTTAGCTGTGAGTTTAACCTTTACTTTTGTCATATTTGAGAAGTTCATGCCTATCTTGTTATCTTAATGTTGGATTTCTATAGTTAATTTATAAATTTAACAGTGACACCCGTATATACCACACATCTCACTGGTCTGTCTCACCAGTAATTAAAAGAAATAAGTTTCATATAAATAGATCCCTTTTGAACTGTGATTACAATAGAGTAAAATAATATATTATTATTATTGTTCCACCTTTTCAATACAAAATGAAAATTACATAGGGACTAGTTTCGACGTAGTAATAGGTCATCATCAGCCTGAAGTAAATTAAAGCGTAAATATCGAAGAAAACATAAACAATGTAAACAAAAGTACAGTCTTTTTAAAGGTACATACCATGTGGGAAGTTGAGTAGAGATATATTAAAAATAACTCTTCCAATTGACGAAGCACTGAGCGGACGTTATGTAAAGTTCGGTGCGCCGTATATTATAAAAGACCACTGTGCACTAAATGATGTAATAAAGAAGAATAGTAGGTTGAATGCTGGCTTCTTCTTAGCTGTTGTATATTCGAAGAAGATTACGTCGTATTTTATAAGGTATTGATAGACGTCAAAATACATGGATGTTGGAAAGGCTCTTCAGTGTTTGGATATCTGGTGCATTTGTCATTTGTCGGCCAAGTTGTTTGCCAAAGTGGAGAAACACAAAGAAGGTTTTTTTTTAATTTGTGACCAGGCTGCATTCGGCTCAGTTGGCTGCTAGTTTAGCTGTGAGTTTAACCTTTACTTTCATTATATTTGACATGTTCATGCCTTTCCTGTTATCTTAATGTTGGATTTCTTTAGTTCGTTTATAAATTTAACAGTGACACCCGTATATACCACACATATCACTGCTTTGTCTTACCAGTGTTTGGATATCTGGTGCATTTGTCAATATGGGGTGATAATACATGTTATACATCACCCCTTTACGCTTAGTTGTTAGTCCCTGCTTCCAGATTAAGTTCCTTATCTTCTGGTAAAATGCATTTCCCTGTTGTATCCTTCTACAGTATTGATCTCTGTGTTCATTCCCGCATCTTGTCAGTTTACTTCGCAAGTACTTCAAGGTTTCCACATTTTCAAGGTCTCCCCATCCAATTTACCTTTCCCTGACTTTTCTTCTGTAATTGCCAGGCTGATTGGCTCTGACTGTTAAGGGGTGGCTTTCTGAGCCCGAGCTCATAGCTTCAGTCCTTTTTCAGTCCAGTGATATTTGAAGAGGGTATTATATGTCAGCCACGTGTTAGTAAATCTGCTGCTATGTACAAGATCTAATAGCAATATAGTTGGTTCGTTAATGGACATTACAAATTTTTCACCTATTCACTCCTGGTTGCCAGAGATTGGACCCAATGTGCTAAGTTGGGGTCATCAGTTGGTAAATAGTACACCTACCAAGATGCATGGCTGGTGCATACCATGTAGACTACTGCATAGACTCCTGGAGCCACCAGCTGTAAAAATGCACTATCAGAACCTTAGTCCCTTTTTCATAAACTGATGCCTGCCTGGCCATCAGATGATAAAGATATTGATTCCTATAGGGAACCAGATATATATTTCTCATATAATAGAACTCTGACAGAAAATAATTCCAGCACCTTGGTGTCCCAAAAAGTTGTAAAAGTCATTAGTGGGATGCAAACCGATAACATTAATTCTTTAATCAATTTAATCTCCTTTTGTCGGCACCTAATACTGTTAATCCATCGAAAAACTTATAATCAATATCACCACACTGTATTGGGAATCACCGATAGGTGATTAAATTTCATGTTGCAAAACACCTAATTTTTGTCTCATCTTACTGCACCGAATGAATACCAGGGAATCGCATATTACATACCGTATGCCGAAAATAATCCGCAACAATGAATTCTGTTGAATGCCATTGTGCATCCTAATTTTAGTAGAGAATTTTAAAAAAAGAGAGAGAATTTGTTTTAGTTTGCGTTTTATTTCCAAAAAAATTATTTCTACATAATGAAGTATCCCAAAACTGAATACAGAAAGAATATAAATTTGTTTTTAGGAATCTCATCATAATCATCACGCAGGTAGAATACCCTGTTGATCAAAATTTTTGTATGGTTTGCTTACCTTCAGCTGAAATTTATAATTAGCTAGTTTCAACCTGCATGTTGTTGTCATGACAGATAACAGTTGTATAGGATTGTGTTGTGCATAATGCCCAGTAATTTTTGTGCGTATTTTCATTAGAGTTTGATTTTGTTAGTCATCAATACAACTTTCTCTGACATCAATCTTTCTTTGTACTGGTCGTTCGGTTAGGGGAGCACAGCTGTGTGCTGGTATCCGGGAGATAGTTATTTCGAACCCCACTGTCGACAGTCCTGAAGATCCCTTTCCTTGGTTTTCCATTTTCACACAAGGCAAATGCTTGGGCTGTGCCTTAATTAAGGCCATGGCCGCTTTCTTCCATCTCCTAGCCCCTTCCTCTCCTACCATCGCAATAAGACCTATTTGTGTCTGTGAGGCATAAAGCCAGTTATGTGCTTTTTATTTTCTTCATGTTGCATGGTTTTCCAAATTTTCCCGGTATCTTCAATAATCCTAAGGGTATCTTAATCTGTGAACAAGGAATTATGAGAAATTGTATTCATACTTCATACGTTGCACGTACTTCACTTCTAATATGCTATTTATGCCGCACAGACCAAGGCCAAACAATGCTGTAATACAACAGGATTCATTGTATGAGGCGAAGCAGTACCAACCTTAATTTAAATAATGCGTGCAACTAAGTTGTTCTTTGCCAAATTCTGGAAAATATATGCAAAGAATATTTGCGAATATACATTATATATTTTACTTCTTGTAGAATTAATGGCCTACAAAGAAGGCTTTTATCCTACAGAAAAAAATAAACAGAGCTCTTTATAGTAATTATGTTGGGTATAAAATAAAAATGATGTGCCCCAAAATTTCTTGTGCAATCATCAGAATCGTTACTATCTTTCTGGCAATATATCTGGGAAGATAGGTAATTTGAAGATCTTTATTTTTTTATTGTATACAAGACTGTTGATGGATTGCGCAGTATATTAAGTGCTAGGAGTCAAACAGAGTTAATTTGCCAGTTTCTTGCTTCAGGTTTGTGGAGACTGGAGATTTACCAGAGCAGTTGCCTTTTCGAGTGAATGCCCTATTTGCATTCGAGGAGGTTGATGGTACAGATGTATGCTTTCTTGGTATGCACGTGGAGGAGTATAGCTCGGAATGCTCTTGCCCGAACACGAGGCGAGTATACATTGCGTACCTGGACTCGGTTCATTTTTTCATTCCTCGTCATTTCTGTACCGCCGTGTATCATGAGTTTCTGTTGGGGTAACTGCACTAAGTTTAAACAGCTAGGGTGTGTAAAATTACTTAATAATGTTCATTTTATTGGTACTTTGGAATATATCTTTGCTATTTTCTGCTGAGTGGTGTGTTATGCCCATTTTTTGCATTGTTTCTATTTCAGATCATAAGTATTGCCCCCATTTGTTTGTTAATGCACCTTCAGATAATATTAGATTTGATATAATAAAAGAAGAAAATCGTCTAATTGCGTTGTATTGGCGAACTTTTAATAAAGATTACAGTTTATCTGTCAGCCCATGCTATGTATAACATTGTGATAATAGTTGACAGTAACACACCTTAAACACTGATATATCAAACATTTAATTTGACACTAATAAAATGTTCCAAATTAAAATGAACAAAAGACTTTCAAAAGCTAATTTAATATACAGTAGTGTTGAAGGACTGATTCATGGTTTCTGTACCTCTTCAACATCCTTGCCTCAATAGTTATTTAATATTTAACCTCACTGTCCAAAGTTGAAGTCCAATTATGTTCTTCTGAATAATTCAATGTCAAGATGTTTGAGACTCTGCGCTGTAGCACAAACTGTTTTTCATTGACATTTTTTGGCTTATCAGAGTGTTGTGTTTAAGCAAATTCAAATTGATCAAATAAAAGGTATTGACTGTTAATTTTATTTATTACATGTTTTTCTGGGGAGATTAACATTTTGAATGTGATAGGAAACCTAGGAAATTCTGACTTTTCTCAAATAATTTGTCTTTAATTTTATGTACACAGCGGTTCACTTATGGGCATGTCCACCCTCTGAAGGAAATGACTACATACTATTTCACTGTCACCCTGCAGAGCAGAAGATCTCTAAACCCAAGCGTCTCCTGGAGTGGTATAATGAAATGCTTGATAAGGGCATTATCGAGAAGATAGTATTAGACTACAAGGACACGTTGAAACAGACTGTCGAGGACAAACTTAGCTCAGCAATAGAGTTGCCATATTTTGAGAGAGATCTCTACCTAACTTTCTTGAAGAAAGTATCAAGAATTTGGATTGGAGGCAGGTAGAGAAGCGAATGCAAGCCGAGGCTGCCGAAGCTGCAGCTGCTAATGCGGTAAGTAGTGATCCAGAATTGAAATATTATGATGCAAATCTCTTGGTCTTTCTAAAGATTCTACGAACTGTTCCAGTTTTGATGGGAGTCTTTCCGTGTTTACATTCTTTCCCAACCGCCCGAATCGGTAAGGGTTTCCGTCAATTTTAAGCATGTGATTGCTGAACTTAAAATATGTTTTGAACCTCCCGCTGTTTCTGGATGTTGCTTCAATGGCTGAAGGTTCTTCTCTTATTGGGCGCTGCAAATTTAGAAAGTCCTTGTCTTAATGTTCATTGCCAGTTTATGAAGAAGATACTTCTCTTATAGGTCACTATGTGGCTAGAAGTCCTGTTCTCATTTGCAGCTTTAATTTTATTTTAATGCATACATTTTCGTGATAGACTGTTACGCCTTTTAGTATTCAGTCTGCATACCTACGAACATTTACTCCATATCTCTTATCTTTTAGTCAGTAGAAGCCCAGGTACCTTCGTCATCTTTACTCCCTTTTCTTCTAGATAACCAGATACTCCGGCATTCACCTCACATAACCCCACGACCGAATCCATATGTGTACCATGGCATCAAAAGGGTTAATTCCTAACTTAGACTTTTCTCCTTATTCCAAGTACTGCCTTCCCACTGCATTAGCATCTCAATTTGATGTCATCACAGTACCATTCTGGGAGAATACACATCCTAAATACTTCTATGATGTACCTGTTCCAGATTTGTGTTCCCAATCTGACATTCACTTCCCTTATATTTCTTTCCCGCTGACATCACTTCAGTCTTGGAAATGCTAATACTGTACTCATATCGTACTTGCTGCACCTACTTCCACGTTCCAAGATGTTATTTTGCAGGCTTCAGCGCATCTGCCATTAAGATTTAATTAAAATAAAATAAATGAAATATCTATCAATAAATGCAAAATATAAAACACTACAACACTGTTATAAAACCGGAAGCTACATATGAAGCACCTTAATAAACAATCAAAGACTGGCAGACTTCAGAAAATTGAAGGGAGGATTGGAAGAAACTGCATCTACAAAAAATATCAGAAAGATGGACAGTGGCAGATATACCTAACAAAGTCGTGTACAAAGAGCTAGAACCCATTACAGATACTCTGCGTAAGAGGAGACTGGGATTCTTTGGGCATATCATGAGGACGCATGATTCATGACTTCTGATAGAACTAGTACAACACAATCTCGTCTCAAAAAATACCACAACAGGATGTAAATGGATCAGAGAAGTAAGAGAGGATCTGAAGGAAATAGGCCTTACCACACAATTCACTGGTCTGTCTTATCAGTGTTTGGATATCTTATAATCAATATCACCACACTGAATTGGGAATCACCGATAGGTGATTAAATTTCTTGTTGCAAAACACCTAATTTTTGTTTCCTCGTACTGCAACGAAAAATACCAGGGAATCGCATATTACATACCGTATGCCACAAATAATCCACGCCAATGAATCCTGTTGAATGCTATTGTGCATCCAAATTTTAGGAGAGAATTTTAACAAAGAGAGAGAATTGGTTTTAGTTTTTGTTTTATTTAAGACGAATTATAACTACCTAATGAAGTGCCCCAAAACTGAATACAGAAAGAACATAAATTTGTTTCTAAGAAACTCATCATAACTTTCACGCAGGTAGACAAGCCCATTGTTCAAAATTTTCGAATCGTTTGCTTACCTTCAGCTGATTTATATAATCAGCTAGTTTCACCTGCATGTTGTTGTAATGACTGGTAATAGTTGTATAGGATTGTGTTGTGCCTAATGCCCATTAATTCTTGTGTGTTTTTTAAGTAGAGTTTGTTTTTTGTTAGTCATGAGTACAACTTTCGCTGACATCATACTTTCTTCGTACCGGCCGTGCGGTTAGGGGAGCACAGCTGTGAGCTGGTGTCCGGGAGATAGTTACTTCAAAGCCCACTGTCGACAGTCCTGAAGATCCCTTTCCGTGGTTTCCCATTTTTACACAAGGCAAATGCTTGGGTTGCGCCTTAATTAAGGCCATGGCCGCTTTCTTCCCTCTCATAGCCCCTTCCTCTCCCATCGTCGCCATAAGACCTATTTGTGTCTGTGAGGCATAAAGTAAATTAAGTGTATTTTATTTGCTTCATGTTGCGTGGTTTCCAATGTTCCCCTTATCTTCAATAAACCTAAGCGTATCGTAGTCTGTGAACAAGCAATTATGAGAACTTGTATTTATACTTCATACGATGCTCGTACTTCACTTCTAACATGCTATATATGCCGTACAGACCAAGGCTACACAATGCTGTAATACAACAAGATTCATTGTTTGAGGTGAAGCAGTACCAAGCTTATTTCAAATAATGCGTGCAACCAAGTTTTTCTTTGCTAAATTCTGGAAAATATATGCGAAGAATATTTGCGAATATTCATTATTTATTTTACTACCTGTGATATTAATAGCCTACAAAAAAAATTTTTGTACCAGAGAAAACAATAAACAGAGCTCTTTATAGTAATTATGTTGGGTAAAAGATAAAGAATGATGTGTCCCAAAAGTTCTTGTGCAAAGATCAGAATAGAAACTAAATTTCTGGCAAATTTCTGGGAAATAGCTAATTTGAAGATCTTTATTTTTTTATTGTATACAAGACTGTTGATGGATTGTGCAGTATATTAAGGGCTAGACATCAAACAGAGTTAATTTGCCAGTTTCTTGCTTCAGGTTTGTGGAAGCTGGAGATTTACCGGAGCAGTTGCCTTATAGAGTGAAAGCCCTTTTAGCATTCGAAGAGGGGACAAGAGAATGCCAGGAAGTCATCAAGTCCAAAGCATATCAAAGGAAGAACAGTAAGCAGTCGAATACACCTCAACCTTGAATGGTTTGTCGGCCAAGTTGTTTGCCAAAGTGGAGAAACACAAAGAAGGTTTTTCTTTATTTGTGACCAGGCTGCATTCGGCTCAATTGGCTGCTAGTTTAGCTGTGAGTTTAACCTTTACTTTTGTCATATTTGACAAGTTCATGCCTATCTTGTTATCTTAATTTTGGATTTCTTTAGTTCATTAATAAATTTAACAGTGACACCAGTATATACCACATATCTCACTGGTCTGTCTTACCAGTGTTTGGGTATCTGGTGCATTTGTCATATAGGGTGATAATACATGTTGTACATCACCTCTTTATGCTTCGTTGCTAATCCCTGCTTCCAGATCAAGTTCCTTATCTTCTGGTAAAATGCATTTCCCTGTTGTATCCTTCTTCAGTACTGATCTACATGTTCATTCCTGCATCTTGTCAGTTTGCTTCCCAAGTACTTCAAGGTTTCCACAATTTCAAGGTTCCGCGATCCAATTTACCTTTCCCTGACTTTTCTTCTGTAGTTGCCAGGCTGATTGGCTCTGACAGTTAAGGGGTGGCTTTCTGAGCCTGAGTTCATAGGTTCAATCCTTTCTAACACCAAAATTGTTGTTTCGTTATTAGTCTTTACAAATTTTTCACCTCTTCACTCCTCGTTGCCGGAGTTTCGACCCTAAGTGCTATGTTGGGCTCATCAGTTGGTAAATATTACACCTACCAAGACGCATGTCTGGTGCATACAGTGTAGACCACTGCGTAGGCTACTGGAGACTCCGGCTGCAAAATGCTCTATCAGAACCTTTGTGCCCTTTTCAAAAATTGATGCCTTCCTGGCCATCCGATGATAAAGATATTGATTCCTATAGGGAACCTGAAATATATTTCTCATATAAAGGAACTCCCACGGAAAATAATTCCAGCTCCTTGGTGTCTCCAAGGGTTGTAGAAATCATTAGTGGGATGCAAACCAATAACATTAATTCTTTAATCAATTTAATCCCTGTAGTGGGCACCTGATACTGTTAGTCCATAAAAAAACTTATAATCAATATTACCAAACTGTATTGGGAATCACCGATAGTGATGTAATTTCTTGTTGCAAAACACCCAATTTTTGTCTCCTCATACTGCACCGAAAAATACCACGGAATCGCATATTACATACCGTATGCCACAAATAATCCTCACCATTGAATCCTTTTGAATGCCATTGTGCATCCTAATTTTAGGAGAGAATTTTAACAAAGAGCGTGAATTGGTTTTAGTTTTTGTTTATTTAAGACAAATTATTTCTACATATTGAAGTACCCCACAATTGAATACAGAAAGAACACAAATTTGTTTCTAAAAATCTCATCATAACTTTCACGCAGGTAGAAAACCCCGTTGATCCTAATTTTCGTATGGTTTGCTTACCTTCAGCTGATTTTTATAATCTGCTAGTTTCACCTGCATGATGTTGTAATAGTTGTATAGGATTTTGTTGTGCATAATGCCCAGTAATTCTTGTGCGTTTTTTAAGTAGATTTTAAATTTTTGTTAGTCATGAGTACAACTTTCTCTGATATCATACTTTCTTCGTACCAGCCGTGCTGTTAGGGGAGCAAAGCTGTGAGCTGGTATCCGGGAGATAGTTATTTCAAAGCCCACTGTCGACAGTCCTGAAGATCCCTTTCTATGGTTTCCCATTTTCTCACAAGGCAAATGCTTGGGCTGTGCCTTAAATAAGGCCATGGCCACTTTCTGCCCTCGCCTACCCCTTTCCTCTCTCACCGTTGCCTTAAGACCTATTTGTGTCCTTGAGGCATAAAGCCAATTATGTGCTTTTTATTTGCTTCATGTTGCATTTTTTCCAATGTTCCTGGTATCTTCAATAAACCTAAGCATATCTTAATCTGTGACAAGCAATTATGAGAACTTGTGTTCATATTTCATACGTTGCTCGTACTTCACTTCTAACATGCTATTTATGCCGCACAGACGAGGCCACACAATGCTTTAATACAAAAGTATTCATTGTTTGAGGCAAAGCAGTACCAAGCTTAGTTCAAATAATGTGTGCAACCAAGTTTTCCTTTTTAAATTCTGGAAAATATGCAAAGAATATTTGCATATATTCTTTATTTATTTTACTACCTGCAGTATTAATGGCCTACAAAGAAAGCTTTTGTCCCACAGAAAACAATAAACAGAGCTCTTTATAGTATTTATGTTGGGTATAAGATAAAGAATGATGTGTCCCAAAAGTTCTTGTGCAAAGATCAGAATAGAAACTAACTTTCTGGCAATATTTCTGGGAAGATAGCTACTTTGAAGTTCTTTATTTTTTTATTGTATACAAGACTGTTGATGGATTGTGCAGTATATTAAGGGCTAGACGTCAAACAGAGTAAATTTTCCAGTTTCATGCTTCAGGTTTGTGGATGCTGGAGTTTTATGTAATTAATCTCATAATAGAACCGTATTGAGGACAATATATTAAAATTATAAAATCCTTTTAATAACAACCACCTACTCAGTACAATACATTACTCATTGAATTATAAAATAATCATGAGGTGTCTTAAATAATGGAACATGTTTCGTTCGACATAGCGAACATAATCAGCCTTAATTTACAAAGATTAGGTCAGGGCCCTGAGCTGAATGATAAAAATTGTTAAAAGAGTGACAATGACAATGCAAACCTATTGAAGAATCTGCCGTTCTTATTACAAGAACACGAATATCAAAAACTTATAATAATGAACCCGAAACTTACAACTGCAAAATCTTTGCAAAAAATCCATAAAAAAGACGTACCTATACGTCCTATTATCAACTGCATGAACTTCCCTTCTTACATAGTTTCAAAATTTTTGCATAATTTTCTCAGTAAACACTTTAAATGCAATAATACGGCCTATATAAGAAATTCCGTTGAATTTTGTGGAAAATTATCGAAATTCAATCTTGAGCATAATCATATAATGGTATCCTATGATATTACCAATATGTATTCCAATATTCCGGTAAGCAAAACTGTCAAGATTATTAAATCAAACCTTTTAAAGCACAGTAACCTTAGCAAATGCGAAATAGATAATTTCATCAGTCTGTTAGAATTTGTACTTAATAATAACTATTTCATCTTCAATAATAGAATATATCATCAAAAGGCGCTAGCAATGGGTGACGCGATCTCGGGCATTCTAGCTAATATCTTTATGGATGATTTGGAAAATAACAAAATAATCAATAATATTAATGGTCTTCAATTATGGTTGAGGTATGTTGATGACACTTTTGCCATTATAGATACACAGAAAAACAATAGTCACAGTGTGCTAACATCCCTTAATGAGCTTGACAATAATGTCAAATTCACTAAGGAAGACGAGATCAATGGTTCTCTAAACTTTTTGGATTTAAACGTTTCAAGAGAGAATAATAAGTTTTTTTTCAAATATTTAGAAAGCCTTCTTGTGCTCCCATCACTATAAGAAACGATTCCTTACATCCGCAATCTCATAAACAGGCTGCATTTTTTAGTCTTGTCTATAGAGCATTAAAAATCCCGCTGACAACTGAAAATCGAAAAAAGAACTAAACTATATTAAGGATTTGGCCAGAATTAACGGCTATAACCCCTTAATGATTAATAAAATCATTAACAAGATACAATTAAAAACCGCAACGAAATTGATTCCGGACAAGCCTAAAAAAACGAAATATGCTACCTTTACCTACACAAATCCAGGCCTATTTCAAGTTACTAACCCTCTAAAGAAATACGATATTAATATCGCTTATAGAACCCGATATACGAACCGTAATATATTCTTCAATTCAAATATAGTTAACATTAATCACAATAAATTCTCGAACTCTGGTATCTATAGGCTTAAATGCACCCATTGTGGATTCTCCTACATCGGACAGACTGGACGTAGCTTTTTGTCCAGATACCTTGAACATTACAACGCTTCGAAACAAAAAAATTATTCCGCCATGAGCACCCATATGGAAGAGACTGGCCACAGTTTTACTACAATTGAAAAAGACCTTCAAATCTTGAAATACGTCAATAAAAGTAAACTTATGACAGAGTTTGAGAACATTTACATTTTCTTAGACCAGCATTTTAACGGACATCAAAATTTAAATGATACTTCAGAAATTAAAAGTCCAATAATCGAGAAAATTCCAGAACTACTCTCTCTTTTCAATATAAATAATAAGAACTTTACGAGAATCTTTAATTATACAACTGTTAATAATACAACAACTACTACTCTACTGCCCTCTCATGCAACACCCCGTCCACGAATACCCGACCCGCCCAAGGAATCGGTCACCCCTCCTCCTCACATGACTCACTCCCCGCCTCTACGTATACATACATACAACACTAGAAGCAGCAATAAGGTTACTTGCCATTTTGATTCACTCAACCAACGTTAGCGAACACCTCACACTAGTCCCAAGGGTAAGCCTCCTTCTTCGTTTTTTTTCATTATAACATAACTTTATTTTTTCTCCCCTTTTCTTTCATTCCAGATTTCTAACTCCAATTGTGCCACAATCTGCTCCATCCATCTCTGGTTTGCTGGAACTCTCCCTACTTTCAAGTTTATAGTTACTCTTTAACGAGTCCACATTGGTGTCCTACGTTGTATACGATTAATTTTACTGCTAGCGTGTAAATACGGACTAGTTCAACTTGTATTTCCTTCTGGCATTGTGTTGGCTCTCCTACAGAATTCCTAATTACTGAAGTTCACGTCATTTTAACCTTAGTTTCGTCGCCATGCGCCTTTTAACTGGTTCAGTTTGACTCGTACTATTCAATAAACTCTATTTCAACTTTTGTTTTGCTCAATTTAAGAACTCCATAGTCAATAATTAATCCACGCTTCACGCATTGACATATATTTTAAGATCCACTATATCTATATCTTTTTACTTTAACAACCTCATGTTTGTTTTAACTTAACAGACTACCATCGTTCAATGTATTCCACTACAAATACTTGCTGTTAATCTGTACATATTGTTACAATTTCAAGTCCAATGTTATCATTTTACTTTTTATTATGGCATTGTCACTCTTTTAAATATTTTTATCATTCAGCTCAGGGCCCTGACCTAATCTTTGTAAATTAAGGCTGGTGATGTTCTATATGTTGAACGAAACATGTTCCATTATTTAAGACACCTCATGATTATTTTGTAATTCAATGAGTAATGTATTGTATTGAGTAGGTGGTTGTTATTAAAAGGATTTTATAATTTTAATATATTGTCCTCAATACGGTTCTGTTATGAGATTAATTACATGTAAGTTATTTGCCTACCAGGCTACAAAAAGGAATAGATATCTTAATCTCAAAGTCAAGGTCAGCAAAATATCTAGAGATATTCAGTTTTTAAAAGAATGTATGAAGCATGGACTAATTCCCAAATTTCAAAAACACCTTCAAGAAAAAACTTTTCGACTTCCGATTAACGTAAAACTCAAAAGAAAGTTAATGAATTTTGGTTAAAAAACGAAATCAAGGCGCATTACAAAAAGAAATCGTTCCTAAACCTACAGCTTTATAAGACGCATCTTGAAATATCCTCTAGTATGTCCCCATTAGAATGGAGTTCATACTCCAGGTTTGTCAATGAAAAGGTACATGACATAGTGAAGAAGAAACAGACAACATTAGACAATAAACTGATACAATTGCTAAACACTAAGAATAAACAGAGTAGTGTCAACAGTAAAACTAACCTCCCTTCTGCCGACTTAAATCATTTTCCTACAACGGTGAACTTATCTAATACCAACTTTTCAGATAATGAACTATCCCTCCTTGATAAAGGCCTGAAATTTAATTGGCCTAACCCGAAAAAAACCGACGATCTGATTACTACAGTCACGGAAATTGAATCTAACATTCAAAAACTCCCCGTAGAAGTGCATAAAGACATTAAATATGAAATAAAGAAAAAGCTTCCTTTTCTGGCAAAAGAACTGAAAACTACCTCGAATCCCACCCTTAGCAAACAAGTACATGACGTAAGAAATAAAATTAATAATAATATCATCGTCACTAAAGCTGATAAAGGTCCCACCATAGTATTACTGCATAAAGATGATTACATTAAAAAAACCGAAGATTTCTTCGCTAATAGCAGTTTTACTATTATTAATAAAGATCCCACCCCCAAAATCCAAGGAAGATTGAAGAACCTATTGAGGAATCTACCGTTCTTATTACAAGAACACGAATATCAAAAACTTATAATAATGAACCCGAAACTTCCAACTGCAAAAGCTTTTGCCAAAAATCCATTAAAAAGACGTACCTATACGCCCTATTATCAACTGCATGAACAGCCCTTCTTACAATGTTTCAAAATTTTTGCATAATTTTCTCAGTAAACACTTTAAATTCAATAACACAGCCTATATAAGAAATTCCGTTGCATTTTGTGAAAAATTATCGAAATTCAATCTTGAGCATAACCATATAATGGTATCCTATGATATTACCAATATGTATTCCAATATTCCGGTAAGCAAAACTGTCAAGATTATTAAATCAAACCTTTTAAAACACAGTAACCTTAGCAAATGCGAAATAGATAATTTCATCAGCCTGTTAGAATTTGTACTTAATAATAACTATTTCACCTTCAATAATAGAATATATCATCAAAAGGCCCTAGCAATGGGTGACCCGATCTCGAGCATTCTAGCTAATATCTTTATGGATGATTTGGAAAATAACAAAATAATCAATAATATTAATGGTCTTCAATTATGGTTGAGGTATGTTGATGACACTTTTGCCATTATAGATACACAGAAAAACGATAGTCACTGTGTGCTAACATCCCTTAATGAGCTTGACAATAATGTCAAATTCACTAAGGAAGACGAGATGAATGGTTCTCTAAACTTTTGGATTTGAACTTTTCAAGAGAGAATAATAAGTTTTTTTCAAATATTTAGAAAGCCTTCTTGTGCTCCCATCACTATAAGAAACGATTCCTTACATCCGCAATCTCATAAACAGGCTGCATTTTTTAGTCTTGTCTATAGAGCATTAAAAATTCCGCTGACAACTGAAAATCGCAAAAAAGAACTTAACTATATTAAGGATTTGGCCAGAATTAATGGCTATAACCCCTTAATGATTAATAAAATCATTAACAAGATACAATTAAAAACTGCGACGAAATTGATTCCGGACAAGCCTAAAAAAACGAAATATGCTCCCTTCACCTACACAAATCCAGGCCTATTTCAAGTTACTAACCCTCTAAAGAAATACGATATTAATATCGCTTATAGAACCCGATATACGAACCGTAATATATTCTTCAATTCAAATATAGTTAACATTAATCACAATAAATTCTTGAACTCTGGTATCTATAGGCTTAAATGCACCCATTGTCCGACTCGTTGGCTGAATGGTCAGCGTTCTGGCCTTCGGTTCAGAGGGTCCCGGGTTCGATTCCCGGCCGGGTCGGGGATTTTAACCTTCATTGGTTAATTCCAATGGCCTGGGGGCTGGGTGTTTGTGCTGTCCCCAACATTCCTGCAACTCACACACCACGCATAACACTATCTTCCACCACAATCACACGCAGTTACCTACATATGGCAGATGCCGCCCACCCTCATCGGAGGGTCTGCCTTACAAGGGCTGCACTCGGCTGGAAATAGCCACACGAAATTATTATTATTATTAATGCACCCATTGTGGATTCTCCTACATCAGACAGACTGGACGTAGCTTTTTGACCAGATACCTTGAACATTACAACGCTTCGAAACATAAAAAGTATTCCGCCATGAGCACCCATATGGAAGAGACTGGCCACAGTTTTACTACAATTGAGAAAGACCTTCAAATCTTGAAATACGTCAATAAAAGTAAACTTATGACAGAGTTTGAGAACATTTACATTTTCCTAGACCAGCATTTTAACGGACATCAAAATTTAAATGATACTTCAGAAATTAAAAGTCCAATAATCGAGAAAATTCCAGAACTACTCTCTCTTTTCAATATAAATAATAAGAACTTTACGAGAATCTTTAATTATACAACTGTTAATAATACAACAACTACTACTCTACTGCCCTCTCATGCGACACCCCCTCCACTAATACCCGACCCGCCCAAGGAATCGGTCACCCCTCCTCCTCACATGACTCACTCCCCGCCTCTACGTATACATACATACAACACTAGAAACAGCAATAAGGTTACTCGCCATTTTGATTCACGCAGCCAACGTTAGCGAACACCTCACACTGGTCCCAAGGGTAAGCCTCCTTCTTCATTTTTTTCATTATAACATAACTTTATTTTTTCTCCCCTTTTCTTTCATTCCAGATTTCTAACTCCAATTGTGCCATAATCTGCTCCATCCATCTCTGGTTTGCTGGAACTCTCCCTACTTTCAAGTTTATAGTTACTCTTTAACGAGTCCACATTGGTGTCCTACGTTGTATACGATTAATTTTACTGCTAGCGTGTAAATACGGACTAGTTCAACTTGTATTTCCTTCTGGCATTGTGTTGGCTCTCCTACAGAATTCCTAACTACTGAAGTTCACGTCATTTTAACCTTAGTTTCGTCGCCATGCGCCTTTTAACTGGTTCAGTTTGACTCGTACTATTCAATAAACTCTATTTCAACTTTTGTTTTGCTCAATTTAAGAACTCCATAGTCAATAATTAATCCACGCTTCACGCATTGACATATATTTTAAGATCCACTATATCTATATCTTTTTACTTTAACAACCTCATGTTTGTTTTAACTTAACAGACTACCATCGTTCAATGTATTCCACTACAAATACTTGCTGTTAATCTGTACATATTGTTACAATTTCAAGTCCAATGTTATCATTTTACTTTTTATTATGGCATTGTCACTCTTTTAAATATTTTTATCATTCAGCTCAGGGCCCTGACCTAATCTTTGTAAATTAAGGCTGATGATGTTCTATATGTTGAACGAAACATGTTCCATTATTTAAGACACCTCATGATTATTTTGTAATTCAATGAGTAATGTATTGTATTGAGTAGGTGGTTGTTATTAAAAGGATTTTATAATTTTAATATATTGTCCTCAATACGGTTCTGTTATGAGATTAATTACATGTAACTTATTTGCCTACCAGGCTACAAAAAGGAATAGATATCTTAATCTCAAAGTCAAGGTCAGCAAAATATCTAGAGATATTCAGTTTTTAAAAGAAAGTATGAAGCATGGACTAATTCCCAAATTTGTAAAACACCTTCAAAGAAAAAACTTTTCGACTTCCGATTCACGTAAAACTCAAAAGAAAGTTAATGAATTCTGGTTAAAAAACGAAATCAAGGCGCATTACAAAAAGAAATCGTTCCTAAACCGACAGCTTTATAAGACGCATCTTGAAATATCCTCTAGTATGTCCCCATTAGAATGGAGTTCATACTACAGGTTTGTCAATGAAAAGGTACATGACATAGTGAAGAAGAAACAGACAACATTAGACAATAAACTGATACAATTGCAAAACACTAAGAATAAACAGAGTAGTGTCAACAGTAAAACTAACCTCCCTTCCGCCGACTTAAATCATTTTCCTACAACGGTGAACTTATCTAATACCAACTTTTCAGATAATGAACTATCCCTCCTTGATAAAGGCCTGAAATTTAATTGGCCTAACCCGAAAAAAACCGACGATCTGATTACTATAGTCGCGGAAATTGAATCTAACATTCAAAAACTCCCCGTAGAAGTGCATAAAGACATTAAATATGAAATAAAGAAAAAGCTTCCTTTTCTGGCAAAAGAACTGAAAACTACCTCGAATCCGACCCTTAGCAAACAAATACATGATGTAAGAAATAAAATTAATAATAATAATATCATCGTCACTAAAGCTGATAAATGTCCCACCATAGTATTACTACATAAAGATGATTACATTAAAGAAACCGAAGATTTCTTCGCTAATAGCAGTTTTACTATTATTAATAAAGATCCCACCCCCAAAATCCAAGGAAGTTTGAAGAACCTATTGAAGAATCTACCGTTCTTATTACAAGAACACGAATATCAAAAACTTATAATAATGATCCCGAAACTTCCAACTCCAAAAGCTTTGCCAAAAATCCATAAAAAGGACGTACCTATACGCCCTATTATCAACTGCATGAACAGCCCTTCTTACAATGTTTCAAAATTTTTGCATAATTTTCTCAGTAAACACTTTAAATTCAATAATACAGCCTATATGAGAAATTCCGTTGCATTTTGTGAAAAATTATCGAAATTCAATCTTGAGCATAACCATATAATGGTATCCTATGATATTACCAATATGTATTCCAATATTCCGGTAAGCAAAACTGTCAAGATTATTAAATCAAACCTTTTAAAACACAGTAACCTTAGCAAATGCGAAATAGATAATTTCATCAGTCTGTTAGAATTTGTACTTAATAATAACTATTTCACCTTCAATAATAGAATATATCATCAAAAGGCCCTAGCAATGGGTGACCCGATCTCGGGCATTCTAGCTAATATCTTTATGGATGATTTGGAAAATAACAAAATAATCAATAATATTAATGGTCTTCAATTATGGTTGAGGTATGTTGATGACACTTTTGCCATTATAGATACACAGAAAAACGATAGTCACAGTGTGCGAACATCCCTTAATGAGCTTGACAATGATGTCAAATTCACTAAGGAAGACGAGATGAATGGTTCTCTAAACTTTTTGGATTTAAACGTTTCAAGAGAGAATAAAAAGTTCATTTTTCAAATATTTTGAAAGACTTCTTGTGCTCCCATCACTATAAGAAACGATTCCTTACATCCGCAATCTCATAAACAGGCTGCATTTTTTAGTCTTGTCTATAGAGCATTAAAAATCCCGCTGACAACTGAAAATCGCAAAAAAGAGCTAAACTATATTAAGGATTTGGCCAGAATTAACGGCTATAACCCCTTAATGATTAATAAAATCATTAACAAGATACAATTAAAAACCGCAACGAAATTGATTATGGACAAGCCTAAAAAAACGAAATATGCTCCCTTTACCTACACAAATCCAGGCCTATTTCAAGTTACTAACCCTCTAAAGAAATACGATATTAATATCGCTTATAGAACCCGATATACGAACCGTAATATATTCTTCAATTCAAATATAGTTAACATTAATCACAATAAATTCTCGAACTCTGGTATCTATAGGCTTAAATGCACCCATTGTGGATTCTCCTACATCGGACAGACTGGACGTAGCTTTTTGACCAGATACCTTGAACATTACAACGCTTCGAAACATAAAAAGTATTCCGCCATGAGCACCCATATGGAAGACACTGGCCACAGTTTTACTACAATTGAAAAAGACCTTCAAATCTTGAAATACGTCAATAAAAGTAAACTTATGACAGAGTTTGAGAACATTTACATTTTCCTAGACCAGCATTTTAACGGGCATCAAAATTTAAATGATACTTCAGAAATTAAAAGTCCAATAATCGAGAAAATTCCAGAACTACTCTCTCTTTTCAATATAAATAATAAGAACTTTACGAGAATCTTTAATTATACAACTGTTAATAATACAACAACTACTACTCTACTGCCCTCTCATGCGACACCCCCTCCACCAATACCCGACCCGCCCAAGGAATCGGTCACCCTTCCTCCTCACATGACTCACTCCCCGCCTCTACGTATACATACATACAACACTAGAAACAGCAATAAGGTTACTCGCCAGTTTGATTCACGCAGCCAACGTTAGCGAACACCTCACACTAGTCCCAAGGGTAGACCTCCTTCTTCATTTTTTTTTTTCATTATAACATAACTTTATTTTTTCTCCCCTTTTCTTTCATTCCAGATTTCTAACTCCAATTGTGCCATAATCTGCTCCATCCATCTCTGGTTTGCTGGAACTCTCCCTACTTTCAAGTTTATAGTTACTCTTTAATGAGTCCACAGTGGTGTCCTACGTTGTATATGATTAATTTTACTGCTAGCGTGTAAATACGGACTAGTTCAACTTGTATTTCCTTCTGGCATTGTGTTGGCTGTCCTACAGAATTCCTAACTACTGAAGTTCACGTCATTTTAACCTTAGTATCGCCGCCATGCGCCTTTTAACTGGTTCAGTTTGACTCGTACTATTCAATAAACTTTATTTCAACTTTTGTTTTGCTCAATTTAAGAACTCCATAGTCAATAATTAATCCACGCTTCACGCATTGACATATATTTTAAGATCCACTATATCTATATCTTTTTACTTTAACAACCTCATGTTTGTTTTAACTTTACAGACTACCATCGTTCAATGTATTCCACTACAAATACTTGCTGTTAATCTGTACATATTGTTACAATTTCAAGTCCAATGTTATCATTTTACTTTTTATTATGGCATTGTCACTCTTTTAACAATTTTCATCATTCAGCTCAGGGCCCTGACCTAATCTTTGTAAATTAAGGCTGACGATGTTCGCTATGTCGAACGAAACATGTTCCATTATTTAAGACACCTCATGATTATTTTATAATTAAATGAGTAATGTATTGTATTGAGTAGGTGGTTGTTATTAAAAGGATTTTATAATTTTAATGCTGGAGTTTTACCGGAGCAGTTGCCTTATAGAGTGAATGCCTTATTTGCATTTGAAGAGTTGACGAGAGAATGCCAAGAAGTAATCAAGTCCAAGCAGATCAAAGGAGGAACAATAAGAAGTCAAATACACCTCAAACTGGAATGTTTTGTTGGCCAAGTTCTTTGCCAAAATGGAGAAACACAAAGAAGGATTTTCTTGATATGTGACCAGGCTGCATTCTGCTCAACTGGCTGCTAGATTAGCTGTGAGTTTAACCTATACTTTTGTCATATTTGACACGTTCATGCCTACCTTGTTATCTCAATGTTGGATTTCTTTAGTTCTTTTATAAATTTAACAGTGACACCCGTATATACCACACATCTCACTGGTCTGTCTTACCGGTGTTTGGATATCTGGTGCATTTGTCAATATGGGATGATAATACATGTTATACATCACCTCTTTACGCTGTGTTGCTAATCCCTGCTTCCAGATCAAGTTCCTTATCTTCTGGTAAAATGCATTTCCCTGTTGTATCATTCTACAGTTCTGATCTCCATGTTCATTCCTGCATCTTGTCAGTTTGCTTCCCAAGTACTTCAAGGTTTCCACAATTTCAAGGTCCCCCGATCCAACTTACATTTCCCTGACTTTTCTTCTGCAGTTGCCAGGCTGATTGGTTCTGACTATTAAGGGGTGGCTTTTTAAGCCTGAGTTCATAGGTTCAATTCTTTCTCAGTCCAGTGATACTTGAAGAGGGTCAAATATGTCTGCCACGTGTTGGTAAATCTGCTGCCATGTACAAGATCTAATAGCAATATAGTTGGTCCGTTAATGGACATTACAAATTTTTCACCTATTCACTCCTGGTTGCCAGAGTTTCGACCCAATGTGCTAAGTTGGGGTCATCAGTTGGTAAATAGTATACCTACCAAGACGCATGCCTGGTGCAAACCGTGTAGACCACTGCGTGGCCTACTGGAGCCACTGGATGTAAAAATGCTCTATCAGAACCTTAGACCCTTTTCCAAAAATTGATGCCTTCCTGGCCATCTGATGATCAAGATAATGATTCCTATAGGGAACCTGAAATATATTTCTCATATAAAAGAACTCCCACAGAAAAAAATTTCATCACTTTGAAGTCTCCAAGTGTTGTAAAAGTCATTATTTGGATCAAACCGATAACATTAATTCTTTAATCTATTTAATCCCGTGTAGGCGGCACCTGATACTGTTTGTCCATCGAAAAAACTTATAATCAATATTACCAAACTGTATTGGGAATCACCGATAGTGATGTAATTTCTTGTTGCAAAACACCTAATTTTTTTCTCCTCATACTGCAGCGAAAAATACCAGGGAATCGCATATTATATACCGTATGCCACAAATAATCCACACCAATGAATCCTGTTGAATGCCATTGTGCATCCTTATTTTAGAAGAGAATTTTAAAAAAGAGAGAGAATTGGTTTCACTTTGTGTTTTATTTACAACAAATTATTTCTTCATAATGAAGTACCCCAAAATTGTATACAGAAGGAACATAAATTTGTTTCTAAGAAACTCATCATAATCGTCACGCAGGTAGACAACCCTGTTGATCAAAATTTTTGTATGGTTTGCTTACCTTCAGCTGATTTTTATATTCAGCTAGTTTCACCTGCCTGTTGTTGTAATGACTGGTAATAGTTGTATAGGATTGTACTATGCATAATGCCTAGTAATTGTTGTGCATATTTTAAGTAGAGTTTGATTTTTGTTAGTCATGAGTACAACTTTCCCTGACATCATACTTTCTTCGTACTGGCCGTGCGGTTAGGGGACCACAGCTGTGAGCTGGTATCCGGGAGATAGTTATTTCAAAACCCACTGTCGACAGTCCTGAAGATCCCATTCAGTGGTTTCCCATTTTCACACAAGGCAAATACTTGGGCTGTGCCTTAATTAAGACCATGGCCGCTTCATTCCCTCTCCTAGAACTTTCCTCTCCCACCTTCGCCATAAGACCTATTTGCGTCTGTGAAGCATAAAGCCAATTATGTGTATTTTATTTGCTTCATGTTGCATGGTTTCCAATTTTCCTGGTATCTTCAATAAACCTAAGCATATTTAATCTGTGAACAAGCAATTATGAGAACTTGTATTCATACTTCATACGATGCTTGTAATTCACTCCTAACACGCCATTTATGCCGTACAAACCAACGCCACACAATGCTATAATACAACGTGATTCATTGTTTGAGGTGAAGCAGTACCAACCTTATTTCACATAATGCGTGCAACCAAGTTTTTCTTTGCTAAATACTGGAAAATATATGTGAAGAATATTTGCGAATATACATTATTTATTTTACTACCTGTAGTATTAATGGCCTACAAAGAAAGCTTTCGTACAACAGAAAACAATAAACAGAGCTCTTTATATTAATTATGTTCTTGTGCAAAGATCAGAATAGAAACTAACTTTCTGGCAATATTTCTTGGAAGATAGCTAATTTGAAGTTCTTTATTCTTTTATTGTATACAAGACTGTTGATGGATTGTGCAGTATATTAAGGTTTAGACATCAAACAGAGTTAATTTGCCAGTTTCTTGCTTCAGGTTTGTGGATGCTGGAAATTTACCGGAGCAGTTGCCTTATAGAGTGAATGCCCTATTTGCATTCGAAGAGGGGACGAGAGAATGCCAAGAAATAATCAAGTCCAAGAAGATCAAAGGAAGAACAGTAAGAAGTCGAATACACCTCAAACTTGAATGGTTTGTCGGCCAAGTTCTTTGCCAAAATGGAGAAACACAAAGAAGGTTTTTCTTTATTTGTGACCAGGCTGCATTCTGCTCAATTGGCTGCTAGTTTAGCTGTGAGTTTAACCTTTACTTTTGTCATATTTGACGAGTTAATGCTTATCTTGTTATCTTAATGTTGGATTTCTTTAGTTCATTTATAAATTTAATAGTGACACCCTTATATACCACACATCTCACTGGTCTGTCTTATCAGTGTTTGGATTTCTGGTGCATTTGTCAATATGGGGTGATAATAAAAGTCATACATCACCTCTTTACGCTTCATTGCTAATCGCTCCTTCCAGATCAAGTTCCTTATCTTCTGGTAAAATGCATTTCCCTGTTCTATCCTTCTACGGTACTGATCTCCATATTCATTCCTTCATCTTGTCAGTTTGTTTCCCAAGTACTTCAAGGTTTCCACAATTTCAAGATCCCCCCATCCAATTTATATAAAAGAACTCCCACAGAAAAAAATTTCATCACTTTGGAGTCTCCAAGTGTTGTAAAAGTCATTATTTGGATCAAACCGATAACATTAATTCTTTAATCTATTTAATCCCGTGTAGGCGGCACCTGATACTGTTTGTCCATCGAAAAAACTTATAATCAATATTACCAAACTGTATTGGGAATCACCGATAGGTGATACAATTTCTTGTTGCAAAACACCTAATTTTTGTCTCCTCTTACTCCACCGAATGAATACCGGGGTATCGCATATTACATGCCGTATGCCACAAATAATCCACAACAATGTTTTTGTTTTATTTACAACAAATTATTTCTACATAATGAAGTATCCCAAAACTGAATACAGAAGGAACATAAATTTGTTTTTAAGAAACTCATCATAATCATCACGCAGATAGAAAACCCCGTTGATCCTAATTTTCGTATGTTTTGCTTACCTTCAGCTGATTTTTATAATCAGCTAGTTTCACCTGCATGTTGTTGTAATAGTTGTATATCATTTTGTTGTGCATAATGCCCAGTAATTCTTGTGCGTTTTTTAAGTAGATTTTAAATTTTTGTTAGTCATGTGTACAACTTTCTCTGACATCATACTTTCTTTGTACCGGCCGTGCGGTTATTTCAGCACAGCTGTGACCTGGTATCCGGGAGATAGTTATTTCAAAGCCCACTGTCGACAGTCCTGAAGATCCCTTTCCGTGGTTTCCCATTTTCTCACAAGGCAAATGCTTGGGCTGTGCCTTAAATAAGGCCATGGCCACTTTCTGCCCTCTCCTAGCCCTTTCCTCTCTCACCGTCGCCTTAAGTCCTATTTGTGTCCTTGAGGCATAAAGCCAATTATGTGTTTTTTATTTGCTTCATGTTGCATGGTTTCCAATGTTCCTGGTATCTTCAATAAACCTAAGCATATCTTAATCTGTGACAAGCAATTATGAGAACTTGTGTTCATATTTCATACGTTGCTCATACTTCATTTCATAATGTGTGCAACCAAGTTTTCCTTTTTATATTCAGAAAATATGCGAAGAATATTTGCATATATTCTTCATTTATTTTACTACCTGTAGTATTAATGGCCTACATAGAAAGATTTTGTCCCACAGAAAACAATAAACAGAGCTCTTTATAGTAATTATGTTGGGTATAAGATAAAGAATGATGTGTCCCAAAAGTTCTTGTGCAAAGATCAGAATAGAAACCGACTTTCTGGCAATATTTCTGGGAAGATAGCTACTTTGAAGTCCTTTATTTTTTTTTATTGTATACAAGACTGTTGATGGATTGTGCAATCTTCTGGTAATATGCATTTCCCTGTTGTATCCTTCTACAGTACTGATCTCCATGTTCATTCCTTCATCTTGTCAGTTTGTTTCCCAAGTATTTCAAGGTTTCCACAATTTTAAGGTCCTCCCATCCAATTTATCTTTCCCTGACTTTTCTACTCTAGTTGCCAAGATGATTGGCTCTGACTGTTAAGGGGTGGCTCTCTGAGCCCGAGTTAATAGGTTCAATCCCTTCTCAGTCCAGTTATATTTCAAGAGAGTTAAATATGTCAGCCACGTTTTGGAAATTCTGCTGCCATGTACAAGATCTAATACCAGTATAGTTGGTCCGCTAATGGACATTACAAATTTTTCACCTATTCACTCCCGGTTGCTAGAGTTTTGACCCAAAGTGCTAAGTTGGGCTCATCAGTCGGTAAATAGTACACCTACCAAGACGCATGGCTTATTCATACCGTGTAGACCACTGCGTAGGCTACTCGAGCCACCGGCTGTTAAAATGCACTATGAGACACTTTGTCTCATTTTCAGAAAGTGATGCCTGCCTACCCATCAGATGATAAAGATATTGATTCATATAGTTAAGCTGAAATATATTTTGCATATAAAAGGAATCCCACAGAAAATAATTCCATCACCTTGGCGTCTCCAAGAGTTTTAAAAGTCATTAGTGGGATGCAAACCGATAACATTAATTCTTTAATCAATTTAATCTCCTGTAGTCAGCACCTGATACTGTTAGTCCATCAAAAAATCTTATAATCAATATCACCAAACTGTATTGCGAATCACCGATAGTGATGTAATTTCTTGTTGCAAAACACCTAATTTTTTTCTCCTCATACTGCAACGAAATATACCAGGGAATCACATATTATATATTGAGGCCATGGCTGCTTTCTTCCCTCTCCTAGCCCCTTCCTCTCCCACCGCCGCCATAAAACCTATTTGCGTCTGTGAGGCATAAAGCCAAGTATGTGTATTTTATTTTCTTCATGTTGCATGGTCTTCAATGTTCCCGGTATCTTCAATAAACCTAAGCATATCTTAATCTGTGAACAAGCGATTATGAGAACTTGTATTCATACTTCATACGTTACTCGAACTTAACTTCTAATATGCTATTTATGCCGTACAGACCAAGGCCACACAATGGTGTAATACAAAAGGATTCATTGTTTGATCCCCCTGTGGGTGGGTGCGGTAGAATAACACCAGCGGTATCCCCTGCCTGTCGTAAGAGGCGACTAAAAGGGCCCCCGGGGCTCTCAAATTTGGAGCGTCGGTTGGCGACCAATGGGTCCTCAGCTGAGTTCCGGCATTGCTTCCAATTACTTGTGCCAGGCTCCTCACTTTAATCTATAATATCTGACCTCCCTTGGTCAACTCTTGTTCTTTTCCGACCCCGACGCTATTAGGTTTGCGAGGGCTAGGGAGTCTTTCATTATCGCGCCCTTCGTGGCCCTTGTCTTCCTTTGGCCGATACATTCATTTTTCGAAGTGTCGGATCCCTTCCTTTTTTCCCTCTGATTAGTGTGATATAGAGGATGGTTGCCCAGTTGTACTTCCTCTTAAAACAATAATCACCAACACCACCACCATTTATTGTTTGAGGCGAAGCTGTACCAACCTCATTTCAAATAATGCGTGCAACCAAGTTTTTCTTTTGCCAAATTCTGGAAAGTATATGCGAAGAATATTTGCGAATATTCCTTATTTACTTTACTACCTGTGGTATTAATGGCCTACAAAGAGAACTTTTGTACCACAGGAAGCAATAAACAGAGCTCTTTATAGTATTTATGTTGGGTATAAAGAAAAGAATAATATGTCCCAAAAGTTCTTGTGCAAAGTCAGAATAGAAACTAACTTTCTGGAAATATTTCTGGGAAGATAGCTAATTTGAAATTCTTTATTTTTTTATTGTATACAAGACTGTTGATGGATTGTGCAGTATATTAAGGGCTAGACGTCAAACAGAGTTAATTTGCCAGTTTCTTGCTTCAGGTTTGTGGATGTTGGAGTTTTACCGGAGCAGTTGCCTTATAGAGTGAATGCCCTATTAGCACTCAAAGAGGGGACGAGAGAATGCCAAGAATTAATGAAGGCCAAAGCATATCAAAGGAAGAACTGTAAGAAGTCGAATACACCTCAAACTTGAATGGTTTGTCGGCCAAGTTGTTTGCCAAAAGGGAGAAATACAAAGAAGGTTTTCTTTATTTGTGACCAGGCTGCATTCGGCTCAGTTGGCTGCTAGTTTAGCTGTGAGTTTAACCTTTACTTTTGTCATATTTGACAAGTTCATGCCTATCTTGTTACCTTGATGTCGGATTTCTTTAGTTAATTTATAAATTTAACGGTGACACCCATATATACCACACATCTCAGTGGTGTGTCTCACCAGTGCTTGGATATCTGGTTTTTTTTGTCAATATGGGGTGATAATACATGTTATACATCACTTCTTTATGCTTCGTTGTTAATCGCTGCTTCCAGATCAAGTTCCTTATCTTCTGGTAAAATGCATTTCCCTGTTGTATCGTCCTACAGTACTGATCTCCATGTTCATTCCTGCATCAAGTCAATTTGCTTCCCAAGTACTTCAAGGTTTCCACATTTTCAAGGTCTCCCGATCCAATTTACATTTCCCTGACTTTTCTTCTGTAGTTGCCAGGCTGATTGGCTCTGAATGTTAAGGGGTGTCTTTCTGAGCCTGAGTTCATAGGTTTATATTATTTTCTTCATGTTGCATGGTTTTCAATGTTCCCGGTATCTTCGATAAACCTAAGCATATCTTAATCTGTGAACAAGCGATTATGAGAACTTGTATTCATATTTCATACGATGCTCGTACTTCACTTCTAACATGGTATTTTTGCCGTACAGACCAAGGCCACACAATGCTGTAATACGAAATGATTCATTGTTTGATTCCCCTGTGGGTGGGGGCCGTAGAATAACACCCACGGTATCCCCTGCCTTTCGTAAGAGAAGACTAAAAGGGGCCCCGGGGGCTGTGAAATTTGGAGCGTCGTTTGGCGACCAGGGGGCCATCAGCTGAGTCCCGGCATTGCTTCCATTTACTTGTGCCAGGCTCCTCACTTTAATCCGTCCTATCCTACCTCCCTTGGTCAACTCATGTTCTTTTCCGACTCCGAGGCTATTAGGTTTGCGAGGGCTAGGGAGTCTTTCATTTTCACGCCCTTTGTGGCCCTTGTCTCCCTTTGGCCGATACCTTCATTTTTCGAAGTGTCGGATCCCTTCCTTTGTTCCCTCTGATTAGTGTTTATCAATAAATACAAAAATAAAACACTACAACACAGTTATAAAACCGGAAGCTACATATGCAACAGAAACACTCTTCTACCTGAATAAACAATCAAAGACTGACAGACTTCAGAAAATTGAAAGGAGGATTGGAAGAACCTGCATCAACAAAAAATACCAGAAAGATGGACAGTGGCGGTTAATACCTAACAAAGTCGTGTACAAAGAGCTAGAACCCATTACGGATACTACGCGTAAGAGGAGACTGGGATTCTTTGGACCTATCATGAGGATGCAGGATTCGAGACTTCTGAAACACTAGTACAACACAATCTCGTCTCAAAAAATACCACAACAGGATGTAAATGGATCAGAGAAGTAAGAGAGTATCTGAAGGAAATAGGCCTTACAACAGAAGAGACCACAAATAAGATAAAATTGAATACAAAACTCAAGAATACAAACCTCCGCTTTACCCTTACACAAAACAAGCCAACAACACGTACATTTTCAACTGAGGAAAGGGCATGAAGATCAGAGCGTCTGAAGAAGTACTCGGAGGACCGCAAATCCGAACAATCCCTTCAAAGGGACCTGAACGACGGACTGACTAAATTGATCCTATATGGTCATAAAAGAAGAAGAAGAAGAAGAGGATGGTTGCCCAATTGTACTTCCTCTTAAAACAATAATCACCACCACCACCACCACCATTCATTGTTTGAGGCGAAGCAGTACCAACCTTATTTCAAATAATGAGTGCAACCAAGTTTTTCTTTGCCAAATTCTGGAAAATATATGCGAAGAATATTTGCGAATATTCATTATTTATTTTACTACCTGTGGTATTAATGGCCTACAAAGAGAACTTTTGTACCACAGGAGGCAATAAATAGAGCTCTTTATAGTAATTATGTTGGGTATAAAGAAAAGAATAATGTGTCCCAAAAGTTCTTGTGCAAAGATCAGAATAGAAGCTAACTTTCTGGCAGTATTTCTGGGAAGATAGCTAATTTGAAGTTCTTTATTTTTGTATTGTATACAAGACTGTTGATGGATTGTGCAGTATATTAAGGGCTAGACGTCAAACAGAGTTAATTTGCCAGTTTCTTGCTTCAGGTTTGTGGATGCTGGAGATTTACCGGAGCAGTTGCCTTATTGAGTGAATGCCCTATTTGCATTCGATGAGGGGACGAGAGAATGCCAAGAAGCAATCAAGACCAAAGCATATCAAAGGAAGAACAGTAAGAAATTGAATACACCTCAAGCTTGAATGGTTTGTCAGCCAAGTTGCCAAAATGGAGAAACACAAAGAAGGTTTTTGGTTATCTGTGACCAGGCTGCATTCGGCTCAGTTGGCTGCTAGTTTAGCTGTGAGTTTTACTTTTACTTTTGTCATATTTGAAAGTTCATGCCTATCTTCTTATCTTAATGTTGGATTTCTTTAGTTAATTCATAAATTTAACAGTGACACCCGCATATACCACACATCTCACTGGTCTGTCTTACCAGTGTTTGGATATCTGGTGCATTTGTCAATATGGAGTGATAATACATGTTATACATCACCTCTTTACGCTTCATTGCTAATCCCTGCTTCCAGATCAAGTTCCTTATCTTCTGGTAAAACGCATTTCCCTGTTGTATCCTTCTACAGTACTGATCTCCATGTTCATTCCTACATCATGTCAGGTTGCTTCCCAAGTACTTCAAGGTTTCCACATTTTCAGGGTCCCCCGATCCAATTTACCTTTCCCTGACTTTTCTTCTGTAGTTGCCAGGCTGATTGGGTCTGAATGTTAAGGGGTGGCTTTCTGAGCCCGAGTTCATAGGTTCGGTCCTTTCTCAGTCCAGTGATATTTGAAAAGGGTCAAATATGTCTGCCACGTGTTGGTAAATCTGCAACCATGTACAAAATCTAATAGCAATATAGTTGGTCCGTTAATGGACTTTACAAATTTTTCACCTATTCACTCCTGGTTGCCAGAGATTGGACCCAATGTGCTAAGTTGGGGTCATCAGTTGGTAAATAGTACACCTACCAAGACGCATGGCTGATGCAAACCATTTAGACCACTGCGTAGGCTCCTGGAGCCACCAGCTGTAAACATGCACTATCAGAACCTTATTCTCTTTTTCAAAAACTGATGGCTGCCAGGCCATCAGATGATAAAGATATTGATTCCTATAGGGAACCTGATATATATTTCTCATTTAAAAGAACTCCCACAGAAAAATATTCCAGCACTTTGGTGTCTCCAAGAGTGGTAAAAGTCATTAGTGGGATGCAAACCGATAACATTAATTCTTTAATCAATTTAATCTCCTGTAGTCGGCACCTGATACTGTTAGTCCATCGAAAAATCTTATAATCAATCTTACCAAACTGTATTGGGAATCACCGGTAATTGATATAATTTCTTGTTGCAAAACACCTAATTTTTGTCTCCTCTTGCTGCACCGAATGAATACCGGGAAATCGCATATTACATACCGTATGCCACAAATAATCCACACCTTTGTATCCTGTTGAATTCCATTGTGCATCCTAATTTTAGGAGAGAATTTTAAAAAAGTGAGAGAATTTGTTTTAGTTTGTGTTTTATTTACAACAAATAATTTCCACATATTGGAGTACCCCAAAACTGAAAACAGAATGAACATAAATTTGTTTCTAAGAAACTCATCATAATCTTCACGCAGGTAGACAAGAGCTTTGATCAAAATTTTTGTATGGTTTGCTTACCTTCTGCTTATTTTTATAATCACCTAGTTTCACCTGCCTGTTGTTGTAATGACTGGTAATAGTTGTATAGGATTGTGTTGTGCATAATGCCCAGTAATTCTTGTGCATTTTTTAAACTGAGTTTGATTTTTGTTAGTCATGAGTACAACTTTCCCTGACATCATACTTTCTTCATACTCCGTGTGTTTAAGGGAGCACAGCTGTGAGCTGGTGTCCGGGAGATAGTTATTTCAAACCCCACTGTCGACAGTCCTGAAGATCCCTTTCCGTGGTTTCCAATTTTCACACAAGGCAAATGCTTGGGCTTTGCCTTAATTAAGGCCAAGGCCTCTTTCTTCCCTCTCCTAGCCCTTTCCTCTCGCACCGTCGCCATAAGACCTATTTGTGTCTGTGAGGCATAAAGCCAATTATGTGTTTTTTATTTGCTTCATGTTGCATGGTTTCCAATGTTCCCCGTATCTTCAATAAACCTAAGCGTATCTTAATCTGTGAACAAGCAATTATGAGAACTTGTATTCATACTTCATACGATGCTTGTAATTCACTTCTAACATGCTATTTATGCCGCACAGACCGAGGCCAGACAATAATATAATACAACAGGATTCTTTGTTTGAGGCGAAGCAGTACCAACCTTATTTAAAATAATGCGTGCAACCAAGTTTTTTTGCTAAATTCTGGAAAATATATGCAATGTATATTTGCAAATAGATATTATTTATTTTACTACCTGTAGTATTAATGGCCTACAAAGAAAGCTCTTGTCCCACAGAAAACAATAAACAGAGCACTTTATAGTAATTATGTTGGGTATAAAAAAAGAATGATGTGTCCCAAAAGTTCTTGTGCAAAGGTCAGAATAGAAACTAACTTTCTGGCAATATTTCTGGGAAGATAGCTTATTTGAGTCCTTTATTCTTGTATTGTATACAAGACTGTTGATGGATTGTGCAATATATTAAGGGCTAGACGTCAAACAGAGTTAATTTGCCAGTTTCTTGCTTCAGGTTTTTTGGATGCTGGAGATTTACCGGAGCAGTTGCCTTATAGAGTGAATGCCCTATTTGCATTCGAATAGGGGACGAGAGAATGCCAAGAAGTCATCATGTCCAAAGCAAACCAAAGGGAGAAGAGTAAGAAGTTGAATACACCTCAAACTGGAATGGTTTGTCGGCCAAGTTCTTTGCCAAAATGGAGAAACACAAAGAAGGTTTTCTTTATTTGTGACCAGGCTGCATTTGCCTCAATTGGCTGCTAGTTTAGCTGTGAGTTTTACCTTTACGTTTGTTATATTTGACAAGTTCATGCCTATCTTGTTATCTTAATGCTGGATGTGACACACATACATACCACACATCTCACTGGTCTGTCTTACCAGTGTTTGGATATCTGGTGCATTTGTCAATATGGGGTGATAATACATGTTATACATCACCTCTTTATGCTTCGTTGCTAATCCCTGCTTCCAGATCAAGTTCCTTATCTTCTGGTAAAATGCATTTCCCTGTTGTATCCTTCTACAGTACTGATCTCCATGTTCATTCCTGCATCATGTCATTTTACTTTCCAAGTACTTCAAGGTTTCGAGAATTTCTAGGTCCCCCCATCCAATTTACCTTTTCCTGACTTTTCTTCTGTAGTTGCCAGGCTGATTGGATCTGACTGTTAAGAGGTGGCTTTCTGAGCCCGAGTTCATAGGTTCAATCCTTCGTGAGTCCAGTGATATTTGAAGAGGTGAAATATGTCTGCCACGTGTTGGTAAATCTGCTGCCATGTACAAGATCTAATAGCAATATAGTTGGTCCGGTAATGGACATTAAAAATTTTTCACCTATTCACTCCTGGTTGCCAGAGTTTCGACCCAATGTGCTAAGTTGGGGTCATCAGTTGGTAAATAGTATACCTACCAAGACGCATCCCTGGTGCATACAGTATAGACCACTGCGTGGGCTCCTGGAGCCACTGGCTGTAAAAATGTACTATCAGAACCTTTGTCTCTTTTTCAAAATGTGATGCCAGCCTGGCCATCCGATGATAAAGATATTGATTCCTATAGGGAACGTGAAATATATTTCTCATATAAAAGAACTCCCACAGAAAGCAATTCCAGCAACTTGGTGTCTCCAAATGTTGTAAAAGTCATTAGTGGGATGCAAACCGATAACATTAATTCTTTAATCAATTTAATCTCCTGTAGTCGGCACCTGATACTGTTAGTCCATCCAAAAAGCTTATAATCAATATTACCAAACTGTATTGGGAATCACCGATAGGTGATGTAATTTCTTGTTGCAAAACACCTAATTTTTTTCTCCTCATACTGCAACGAAATATACCAGGGAATTGCATATTACATACCGTATGCCACAAATAATCCACACCAATGAATCCTGTTGAATGCCATTGTGCATCCTAATTTTAGGAGAGAATTTTAAAAAAGAGAGAGAATTGGTTTTAGTTTGTGTTTTATTTACAACAAATTATTTCTACATAAGGAAGTACCCCAAAACGGAATACAGTAAGAACATAAATTTGTTTCTAGGAAACTCTCCATAACAATCACGCAGGTAGACAACCCCGTTGATCAAAATTTTCGTATGGTTTGCTTATCTTCAGCTGATTTTTATAATCAGCTAGTTTCACCTGCCTGTTGTTGTAATTGTAACCTCCCAAAAGGGGTAAAATTACAACTAATTGGAATTATTATTATTATTATTATTATTATTATTATTATTATTATTATTATTATTATTAATATTATTATTATTATTTCAATTTTATGGCCTTCATTGGACCACTCTAGCCAATTTATACAAAGAATTTTTCAGTTTCCTGTCAGCCCAGTACTTCTTCATTCTCTCTGATCTTATCCTTATTTCTTCATCGGAAATCACCCTTCCTATTGTCTGTTGTTGATTCTGATTTGCAGTGTGTTTCTTGATTTTGTCGGATTTGTTACTTAGGTCTTCCACTGTAATTTGTAGTTCATCCATATCTTCCTTGATTTCTGTAACCCACTTAATGTTGCACTTACTATTCCATAATTTTCTATTATTCTCCTGATGATCCTGTTCTCTGGTGTCCTGTTTAGATGTCCAAAAAATGAAGTATCAATAATAAAATGAATATTAAAGTTTGCTACCGTTTTGCATTCACATAGTTGCACACTAACACGAGACATGACAATATGTACAAAATTAAAACTATAAACACATTAAGCGCAGAAAATAATAACAGGCTAACCAACATGACGGCTAAGAAAGGATAACAGGGAAGCAGCTGGGAACCATATCCAGGTGGTGGAAGGTATTGGCAATGCTGAAGAAGCGAAGTCAAATGTGATCCGAAACTTTACTTAATAAATTAGATGCAAATTAAAATGTAAAAAATAACAAAATACACCATTAAAATTTGAAAACAAAATACAGCAGTAATTACAATTTACACCGAGGGTAGCATTTAGTTATCTAATCTTATACCGGAACATCACACATGAAGTTCCGCTCCCCCTGTTCGTGCCGACACTTTTAAGACACATGAAACAGACGGAAAGAAAGAAAAGGAAGGTAACGTTACACTATTATGAAGATGTAAATGTAAGAAAGAGAACAACATTTAAAATATAATCTTGGTGCAGAGCACCTTCAGTCGGTAGCCCACTCAAAAACACTTCTGAGAAAGGGTGTCCGTCCTAAAGGTGAATACTCCAAGATGAAGCGGAATAAACGAGACAGCCCCAAGGTGTAAATTACATATTGTGTTTACATCGAAAGGCGTTGAATATCTAATTTACAAAATCAACAAAATGTGAACTGTCTCTTTACAAAAGTGACGCGACTTATCAAAACGGCTAGGTCATTTTAATGAAATTTGGAAGCTGAAGGAAACACGGGTAAGCTCTGGCAAAATAAAGTAAATGAACCACTACACTTGAAACTAAATACCTGAAAGGTGAAAAACAATTAAGTGCTTACCTGATGGTGGGGCAAGAAGACCCGTACCTTTGAAGGAGACATTTCCCTTCACTGGTCAAACAGAAAAGACGCCTTGGCAGATCAAGGCTCTAGCGACAACTCTTCTCTACGGAAATACTGAAATCTTACAACGGCCAATGAGCATCCGATCTTTTTCCTTCACCTACCAATCACATTTACTTTCATTTTCTCATATAGGAGCGCATAAATTACTGCTGACCAAGAACATTTGGGAAGGCTCGAGGAATTACAAAACTGATGCAATATGGAAATTCTAAGTTCCCATGAAGGGAATTAGATTCTTTTCCACCAATAGAGCATATCAAAAATTAGATGTATGGCTTTTCCGGCATTTGCTCTATTAACCAGCGTTTCGTCCTAGGTCTGACACTAGACTCTTCAGAGTGGGATGTGCCTGCTTCCCACATTTTGGCTGAAGATGACGCCAAACAGCGTCAAAACAAGTTCCAAGTGTAAATACATGTTGTAAATAAACTTATAACATTTATTTGTATTAAAAAGGTGGACCCTTTTAAGTTTCCTATCTTAGGTTCGTTATCTCCACCTGCCGATAAACTAGCAGCCTCCGCATCACCATCGCTGATGCAGCCTCCTTTAACTCGTCACGCTATGTCCAGCTGTGTGATCCGCGGAGTGGATCCTGCCCTCTCAGAACAGTCCATTCTCTATCAGGTCCAAGCTGAAGGTGTCCCAGTCCGTCGCATCTTCCGAATTATGAACGTATCTAGCCCAACCTATATGGTTCGTCTACACGTCCTGAGCGCCACCGATGCCCAGCACCTAATTAACAACGGAGTTTACATCTATCGTCATCGCCATAAAATGGAACCCTCCCTCTCTCCACCCCAACCTGTTCGCCATCCCAACAACAATTCTCATCATCGCACCCGGCCAGCCACTTCTTTTCAACCTCACCAATTCGTCAGTCCATCTATTCCCCCACCTAGTTACATCCGCTATCCACCTTCGATGCTTGAAATCCTACGATCCTTAACATTTTCCATCCTCAATATCACAACGTCGCTGCATCTCCTAACCCTCCATTTGCATCCTGGTACCGCAATCTAAAATTTCAATCCCAAGCCAACCCTCTCTTCTTTCTGTCACTGCAGTCATTCCCCCCTCATTCAGTCTGTCAAATCATTCACCCACCTTCTTCATTTACCACATCTCTCAGTTATCTTCACCTCTCTTGGCCCGAGAGATCGCGTTACGACCTAGGGGGCCCGCCCCGCCCTTCAGGTGGGGAATGAAAATATTTTCGTCATCGTCGTCGTTCACCTGCATACACCCCAGCGTCAGTGGGTATAGTCTGACACATCCCACTCTGAAGAGTCTAGTGTCAGACCTAAGACGAAACACTGGTTAATAGAGCAAACGCCGGAAAAGCCATACATCTAATTTTTGATCTGATTGCTGATGCAATATCCGGACATATCCGTGCCGATCTGGCACGTGTACACAACAGGGACTGGTGTTTCTTAATACATCTTACTTTACTTTTCCCATGATAAAGAACCAATCTTTAAGCTATAATAAAATCAACCAATTCCAAAATTACCATACCGAGGAGAGACAAAAAAAAAGAAATGAATAAATACATTACATATATAATTCATCGCCATCTTCCGAGTCCAAATAATCAAATCCAAGTAATCTCTACAGTAATGACTGCTAATAGTTATATAGGATTGTGTTATGCATAATGCCCAGTAACTTAATTCTTGTGCGTTTTTAAGAAGAGTTTGATTATTGTTAGTCATGAGTACATCTTTCTCTGACATCATACTTTCTTCGTACTGCCCATGCGGTTAGGGGAGCACAGCTGTGAGCTGGTATCCGGGAGATAGTTATTTCAAAACCCACTGTCGACAGTCCTGAAGATCCCATTCAGTGGTTTCCCATTTTCACACAAGGCAAATGCTTGGGCTATGCTTTAATGAAGGCCATGGCCGCTTCCTTCCCTCCTAGCCCTTTCCTCTCCCACCTTCACCATAAGACCTATTTGCGTCTGTGAAGCATAAAATCAATTATGTGTACTTTATTTGCTTCATGTTGCATGGTTTCCAATTTTCCCGGTATCTTCAATAAACCTAAGCTTATTTAATCTGTGAACAAGCAATTATGAGAACTTGTATTCATACTTCATACGATGCTCGTAATTCACTCCTAACATGCTATTAATGCCGTACAGACCATGGCCACACAATGCTATAATACAACAGGATTCATTGTTTGAGGCGAAGCAGTACCAACCTTATTTCACATAATGCGTGCAACCAAGTTTTTCTTTGCTAAATTCTGGAAAATATATGCGAAGAATATTTGCGAATATACATTATTTATTTTACTTCTTGTAGTATTAATGGCCTACAAAGAAAGCTTTTGTACCACAGAAAACAATATTAATTATGTTCTTGTGCAAAGATCAGAATAGAAACAAACTTTCTGGTAATATTTCTGGGAAGATAGCTAATTTGAAGTTCTTTATTTTTTTATTGTATACAAGACTGTTGATGGATTGTGCAGTATATTAAGGGCTAGACATCAAACAGAGTTAATTTGCCAGTTTCTTGCTTCAGGTTTGTGGATGCTGGAGTTTTACCGGAGCAGTTGCCTTATAGAGTGAATGCCCTATTAGCATTCGAAGAGGGGACGAGAGAATGCCAGGAAGTCATCAAGTCCAAAGCATATCAAAGGAAGAACGGTAAGAAGTCGAATACACCTCAAGTTTGAATGGTTTGTCGGCCAAGTTCTTTGCCAAAGTGTAGAAACACAAAGAAGGTTTTTCTTTATTTGTGACCAGGCTGCATTCGGCTCAGTTGGCTGCTAGTTTAGCTGTGAGTTCAACTTTTACTTTTGTCATATTTGATGAGTTAATGCTTATCTTGTTATCTTAATGTTGGATTTCTTTAGTTCATTTATAAATTTAACAGTGACACCCATATACACCACACAAGTCACTGGTCTGACTTATCAGAGTTTGGGTATCTGGTGCATTTGTCAATATGGGGTGATAATACATGTTATACATCACCTCTTTACGCTTCATT
This sequence comes from Anabrus simplex, assembly GCF_040414725.1. Classification (NCBI taxonomy): domain Eukaryota; kingdom Metazoa; phylum Arthropoda; class Insecta; order Orthoptera; family Tettigoniidae; genus Anabrus; species Anabrus simplex. The sequence continues at coordinate 82,371,932 of NC_090276.1, read as the reverse complement.
GCTAATCCCCCCTTCCAGATCAAGTTCCTTATCTTCTGGTAAAATGCATTTCCCTGTTGTATCCTTCTACAGTACTGATCTCCATATTCATTCCTTCATCACGTCAGTTTGCTTCCCAAGTATTTCAAGGTTTCCACAATTTCAAGGTCCCCCGATTCAATTTACCTTTCCCTGACTTTTCTACTCTAGTTGCCAGGCTGATTGGCTCTGACTGTTAAGGGGTGGCTCTCTGAGCCCGAGTTAATAGGTTCAATCCCTTCTCAGTCCAGTTATATTTCAAGAGAGTTAAATATGTCAGCCACGTGTTGGAAATTCTGCTGCCATGTCAAGATCTAACACCAGTATAGTTGGCCTACTAATGGACGTTACAAATTTTTCACCTATTCACTCCTGGTTGCAAGAGTTTTGACCCAAAGTGCAAAGTTGGGCTCATCAGTCGGTAAATAGTACACCTACCGAGACGCATGGCTGGTGCATACCGTGTAGACCACTGCGTAGGCTACTCTAGCCACCGGCTGTTAAAATGCACTATGAGACACTTTGTCTCATTTTCAGAAAGTGATGCCTGCCTACCCATCAGATGATAAAGGTATTGATTCCTGTAGTTAAGCTGAAATATATTTCGCATATAAAAGAAATCCCACAGAAAAAAATTCCATCACCTTGGTGTCTCCAAGAGTTATAAAAGTCATTATTGGGATGCAAACCGATAACATTAATTATTTAATCAATTTAATCTACTGTAGTTGGCACCTGATACTGTTAGTCCGTCGAAAAAACTTATAATCAATATTACCACACTGTACTGGGAATCACCGATAGGTGATATAATTTCTTGTTGCAAAACACCTAATTTTTGTCTCCTCTTACTGCACCGAATGAATACCAGGGAATCGTATATTACATACCGTATGCCACAAAAAATCCACAACAATGTTTTTGTTTATTTACAACAAATTATTTCTACATAATGAAGTATCCCAAAACTGTATACAGAAAGAACATAAATTTGTTTCTTTGAAACTCATCATAATCATCACGCAGGTAGAAAACCCTGTTGATCCTAATTTTCATATGGTTTGCTTACCTTCAGCTGATTTTTATAATCAGCTAGTTTCACCTGCATGTTGTTGTAATGACTGGTAATAGTTGTATAGGATTGTGTTGTGCATAATGCCCAGTAATTCTTGTGCATTTTTTAAGTAGATTTTATATTTTTGTTAGTCAAGAGTACAACTTTCCCTCACATCATACTTTCTTCGTACTGGCCGTGCGGTTATGGGAGCACAGCTATAAGCTGGTATCCGGGAGATAGTTATTTCAAAGCCCACTGTCGACAGTCCAGATGATCCCTTTCCGTGGTTTCCCATTTTCTCACAAGGCAAATACTTGGGCTGTGCCTTAAATAAGGCCATGGCCACTTTCTGCCCTCTCCTAGCCCTTTCCTCTCTCACCGTCGCCTTAAGTCCTATTTGTGTCCTTGAGGCATAAAGCCAATTATTTGTTTTTTATTTGCTTCATGTTGCATGGTTTCCAATGTTCCTGGTATCTTCAATAAACCTAAGCATATCTTAATCTGTGACAAGCAATTATGAGAACATGTGTTCATATTTCATACGTTGCTCGTACTTCACTTCTAACATGCTATTTATGCCGCACAGGCCAAGGCCACACAATGCTTTAATACAAAAGGATTCATTGTTTGAGGCGAAGCAGTACCATCTTATTTCAAATAATGTGTGCAACCATGTTTTCTTTTTTAAATTCTGGAAAATATGCGAAGAATATTTGCATATATTCTTTTTTTATTTTACTACCTGTAGTATTAATGGCCTACAAAGAAAGCTTTTGTCCCACAGAAAACAATAAACAGAGCTCTTTATAGTAATTATGTTGGGTATAAGGTAAAGAAATATGTGTCCCAAAAGTTCTTGTGCAAAGATCAGAATAGGAACCAACTTTCTGGAAATATTTCTGGGAAGATAGCTAATTTGAAGTTCTTTATTTTTTTATTGTATACAAGACTGTGGATGGATTGTGCAGTATATTAAGGGCTAGACATCAAACAGAGTTAATTTGCCAGTTTCTTACTTCAGGTTTGTGGATGCTGGAGATTTACCGGAGCAGTTGCCTTATAGAGTGAATGCCCTATTTGCATTCGAAGAGGGGACGAGAGAATGCCAAGAAGTCATCAAGTCCAAAGCATATCAAAGGAAGAACAGTAAGAAGTCGAATACACCTCATACTTGAATGGTTTGTCGGCCAAGTTGTTTGCCAAAGTGGAGAAACACAAAGAAGGTTTTTCTTTATTTGTGACCAGGCTGCATTCGGCTCAATTGGCTGCTAATTTAGCTGTGAGTTTAACCTTTACTTTTGTCATATTTGACAAGTTCATGCCTATCTTATTATCTTAATGTTGGATTTCTATAGTTAATTTATAAATTTAACAGTGACACCCGTATATACCACACATCTCACTGGTCTGTCTTACCAGTAATTAAAAGAAATAAGTTTCATATAAAGAGATCCCTTTTGAACTGTGATTACAATAGAGTAAAATAATATATTATTATTATTGTTCCACCTTTTCAATACAAAATGAAAATTACATAGGGACTAGTTTCGACGTAGTAATAGGTCATCATCAGCCTGAAGTAAATTAAAGCGTAAATATCGAAGAAAACATAAACAATGTAAACAAAAGTACAGTCTTTTTAAAGGTACATACCATGTGGGAAGTTGAGTAGAGATATATTAAAAATAACTCTTCCAATTGACGAAGCACTGAGCGGACGTTATGTAAAGTTCGGTGCGCCGTATATTATAAAAGACCACTGTGCACTAAATGATGTAATAAAGAAGAATAGTAGGTTGAATGCTGGCTTCTTCTTAGCTGTTGTATATTCGAAGAAGATTACGTCGTATTTTGTAAGGAAATGATAGACGTCAAAATACATGGATGTTGGAAAGGCTCTTCAGTGTTTGGATATCTGGTGCATTTGTCAATATGGGGTGATAATACATGTTGTACATCACCTCTTTATGCTTCGTTGCTAATCCCTGCTTCCAGATCAAGTTCCTTATCTTCTGGTAAAATGCATTTCCCTGTTGTATCCTCCTACAGTACTGATCTCCATGTTCATTCCTGCATCATGTCAGTTTGCTTCCCAAGTACTTCAAGGTTTCCACATTTTCAAGGTCCCCCGATCCAATTTGCCTTTCCCTGACTTTTCTTCTGTAGTTGCCAGGCTGATTGGCTCTGAATGAAAGGGGTGGCTTTCTGAGCCCGAGTTCGTACGTTCGGTCCTTTCTCAGTCCAGTGATATTTGAAGAGGGTGAAATATGTCTGCCATGCGTTGGTAAATCTGCTACCATGTACATGATCTAATAGCAATATAGTTGGTCCGTTAATGGACTTTACAAATTTTTCGCCTATTCACTCCTGGTTGCCAGAGATTGGACCCAATGTGATAAGTTGGGGTCATCAGTTGGTAAATAGTACACCTACCAAGACACATGGCTGGTGCAAACCATGTAGACCACTGCGTAGGCTCTTCGAGCCACGAGCTGTAAAAATGCACTATGAGAACCTTATTCTCTTTTTCAAAAACTGATGGCTGCCTGGCCATCAGATGATAAAGATATTGATTCCTATAGGGAACCTGATACATAGTTCTCATATAAAAGTACTCCCACAGAAAAAAATTCCAGCTGCTTGGTGTCTCAAAAAGTTGTAAATGTCATTAGTGGGATGCAAACTGATAACATTAATTGTTTAATCAATTTAATCTCCTGTAGTCGGCACCTGATACTGTTAGTCCATCGAAAAATCTTATAATCAATATTATCACACTGTATTGGGAATCACCCATAGGTGATATAATTCCTTGTTGCAAACACCTTAATTTTTGTCTCCTCTTACTGCACCGAATAAATACCGGGGAATCACACATTACATACCGTATTCCACAAATAATCCACACCAATGAATCCTGTTGAATGCCATTGTGCATCCTAATTTTAGGAGAGAATTTTAAAAAAGTGAGAGAAATCGTTTTAATTTGTGTTTTATTTACAACATTTTATTTCCACATAATGGAGTACCCCAAAACTGAAAACAGAATGAACATAAATTTGTTTCTAAGAAACTCATCATAATCTTCATGCAGGTAGACAACCCCGTTGATCAAAATTTTTGTATGGTTTGCTTACCTTGGGCCCGGCCTTAATTAAGGCCATGGCCGTTTTCTTCCCTCTCCTAGCCCTTTCTTCTCCCACCTTCACCATAAGACCTATTTGTGTCTGTGAAGCATAAAGCCAATAATGTGTATCTTATTTGCTTTATATTACATGGTTTCCAATGTTCCCGGCATCTTCAATAAACCTAAGCATATTTAATCTGTGAACAAGCAATTATGAGAACTTGTATTCATACTTCTACGATGCTATTAATTCACTTCTAACATGCTATTAATGCCGTACAGACCAAGGCCACACAATGCTATAATACAACAGGATTCATTGTTTGAGGCGAAGTAGTACCAACCTTATTTCAAATAATACGTGCAACCAAATTTTTCTTTGTTGAATTCTGGAAAATACATGCGAAGAATATATGCGAATATACATTATTTATTTTACTACCTGTAATATTAATGGCCTGCAAGGAAAGCTTTTGTACCACAGAAAACAATAAACAGAGCTCTTTATATTAATTATGTTCTTGTGCAGAGATCAGAATAGAAACTTAACATTCTGGCAATATTTCTGGGAAGATAGCTACTTTGAAGTTCTTTATTTTTTTATTGTATACAAGACTGTTGATGGATTGTGCAGTATATTAAGGGCTAGACGTCAAACAGAGTTAATTTGCCAGTTTCTTGCTTCAGGTTTGTGGATACTGGAGATTTACCGGAGCGGTTGCCTTATAGAGTGAATGCCCTATTTGCATTCGAAGAGGGGACGAGAGAATGCCAAGAATTAATCAAGTCCAAGAAGATCAAAGGAAGAACAGTAAGAAGTCGAATACACCTCAAACTGGAATGGTTTGTCGGCCAAGTTCTTTGCCTAAATGGAGACACACAAAGAAGGTTTTTCTTTATTTGTGACCAGGCTGCATTCGGCTCAATCGGCTGCTAGTTTAGCTGTGAGTTTAACCTTTACTTTTGTCATATTTGACAAGTTCATGCCTATCTTGTTATCTTAATGTTGGTTTTCTTTAGTTCATTTATAAATTTAACAGTGACACCCATATATACCACACAACTCACTGGTCTGTCTTATCACTGTTTGGATTTCTGGTGCATTTGTCAATATGGGGTGATAATACATGTTATACATCACCTCTTTGCGCTTCGTTGCTAATCCCTCCTTCCAGATCAAGTTCCTTATCTTCTTGTAAAATGCATTTCCCTGTTGTATCCTTCTACAGTACTGATCTCCATGTTCATTCCTGCATCATGTCATTTTACTTTCCAAGTACTTCAAGGTTTCAACAATTTCAAGGTTCCCCCATCCAATTTACCTTTTTCTGACTTTTCTTCTGTTGTTGCCAGGCTGATTGGATCTGACTGTTAAGAGGTGGCTTTCTGAGCCCAAGTTCATAGGTTCAATCCCTTCTCAGTCCAGTGATATTTCAAGAGAGTTAAATATGTCAGCCACGTTTTGGAAATTCTGCTGCCATGTACAAGATCTAATACCAGTATAGTTGGTCCGCTAATGGACATTACAATTTTTCACCTATTCACTCCTGGTTGACAGAGTTTTCACCCAAAGTGCTAAGATGGGCTCATCAGTCAGTAAATAGTACACCTACCAAGACGCATGGCTGATGCATACCGTGTAGACCACTGCGTAGGCTACTCTAGCCACCGGCTGTTAAAATGCGCTATGAGACACTTTGTCTCATTTTCAGAAAGTGATGCCTGCCTACCCATCAGATGATAACGATATTGATTCCTATAGTTAAGCTGAAATATATTTCGCATATAAAAGAAATCCCACAGAAAAAAATTCCATCACCTTGGTGTCTCCAAGTGTTATAAAAGTCATTATTGGGATACAAACCGATAACATTAATTCTTTAATCAATTTAATCTCCTGTAGTAGGCACCTGATACTGTTAGTCCATCGAAAAAACTTATAATCAATATCACCACACTGTATTGGGAATCACCGATAGGTGATATAATTTCTTGTTGCAAAACACCTAATTTTTGTCTCCTCTTACTGCACCGAATGAATACCAGGGAATCGCATATTACATACCGTATGCCACAAATAATCCTCAACAATGTTTGTGTTTTATTTACAACATATTATTTCAACATAATGAAGTATCCCAAAACTGAATACAGAAAGAACATAAATTTGTTTTTAAGAAACTCATCATAATCATCACTCAGGTAGAAAACCCCGTTGATCAAAATTTTCATATGGTTTGCTTACCTTCAGCTGTTTTTTATAATCAGCTAGTTTCACCTGCCTGTTGTTGTAATGACTGGTAATAGTTGTATAGGATTGTGTTGTGCAATATGCCCAGTAATTCTTCTGCGTTTTTTAAGTAGAGTTTGATTTCTGTTAGTCATGAGAACAACATTCCCTGACATCGTACTTTCTTCGTACTGGCCGTGCGGTTAGGGGAGCACAGCTGTGAGCTGGTATCTGGGAGACAGGTATTTCAAAGCCCACTGTCGACAGTCCTGAAGATCCCTTTCAGTGGTTTCCCATTTTTACAAGAGGCAAATGCTTGGGCTGTGCCTTAATTAACGCCATTGCCGCATTCATTCCTCTCCTAGCCCCTTCCTCTCCCAACGTCGCCATAAGACCTATTTGTGTCTGTGGCATAAAGCCAATTATGTGTATTTTATTTGCCTCATGTTGCATGATTTCCAATGTTCCCGGTATCTTCAATAAACCTAAGCGTATCTTAATCAGTGAACAAGCAATTATGAGAACTTGTATTCATACTTCATACGATGCTCGTACTTCACTTCTAACATGCTATTTATGCCGCACAGACCTAGGCTACACAATGCGTTAACACAACAACATTCATCGTTTGAGGTGAAGCAGTACCAACCTTATTTCAATTAATGCTCGCAACCAAGTTTTTCTTTGCCAAATTCAGGAAAATATTTGCGAAGAATATTTGCGAATATTTATTATATATTTTACTACCTGTAGTAATAATGGCCTAAAAGAAAAATTTTGTACCAGAGAAAACAATAAACAGAGCTCTTTATAGTAATTATGTTGGGTATAAAAAATGAATAATGTGTCCCAAAAGTTCTTTTGCAAAGATCAGAATAGAAACTAACTTTCTGGCAATATTTCTGAGAAGATAGCTAATTTGAAGTTCTTTATTTTTTTATTGTATACAAGACTGTTGATGGATTGTGCAGTATATTAAGGGCTAGACGTCAAACAGAGTTAATTTACCAGTTTCTTGCTTCAGGTTTGTGGATGCTGGAGATTTACCGGAGCAGTTGCCTTATAGAGTGAGTGCCCTATTAGCATTCGAAGAGGGGACGAGACAATGCCAAGAAGTCATCAACTCCAAAGCATATCAAAGGAAGAACAGTAAGAAGTCGAATACACCTCAAACTTGAATGGTTTGTCAGCCAAGTTCCTTGCCAAAATGGAGAAACACAAAGAAGGATTTTCTTTATTTGTGACCAGGCTGCATTCTGATCAGCTGGCTGCTAGTTTAGCTGTGAGTTTAACATTTACTTTTGTCGTATTTGACATGTTCATGCCTTTCCTGTTATCTTGATGTTGCATTTCTTTAGTTCGTTTATAAATTTAACAGTGACACCCGTATATACCACATATCTCACTGCTCTGTCTTACCAGTGTTTGGATATCTGGTACATTTGTCAATATGGGGTGATAATACATGTTATACATCACCCCTTTACGCTTAGTTGCTAGTTCCTGCTTCCAGATTAAGTTCCTTATCTTCTGGTAAAATGCATTTCCCTGTTGTATCCTTCTACAGTACTGATCTCCATATTCATTCCTGCATCATGTCATTTTGCTTCCCAAGTACTTCAAGTTTTCCATAATTTCAAGGTCCCCCCCATCCAATTTACCTTTCCCTGACTTTTCTTCTGTAATTGCCAGGCTGATTGGCTCTGACTGTTAAGGGGTGGCTTTCTGAGCCCGAGCTCATTGGTTCGGTCCTTTCTCAGTCCAGTGATATTTGAAGAGGGTATTATACGTCGGCAACGTGTTGTTAAATCTGCTGCTATGTACAAGATCTAATAGCAATATAGTTGGTTCGTTAATGGACATTACAAATTTTTCACCTATTCTCTCCTGGTTGCCAGAGATTGGACCCAATGTGCTAAGTTGGGGTCATCAGTTGGTAAATAGTACACCTACCAAGATGCATGGCTGGTGCATACCATGTAGACCACTGCGTAGACTCCTGGAGCCACCAGTTGTAAAAATGCACTATCAGAACCTTAGTCCCTTTTTCATAAACTGATGCCTGCCTGGCCATCAGATGATAAAGATATTGATTCCTATAGGGAACCTGATATATATTTCTCATTAAAAGAACTCCCACAGAAAATAATTCCAGCACCTTGGTGTCCCAAAAAGTTGTAAAAGTCATTAGTGGGATGCAAACCAATAACATTAATTCTTTAATCAATTTAATCCCCAGTAGTCTGCACTTGATACTGTTAGTCCATCCAAAAAGCTTATAATCAATATCACCACACTGTATTGGGAATCAACGATAGGTGATTAAATTTCTTGTTGCAAAACACCTAATTTTTGTCTCCTCTTACTGCACCGAATGAATACCAGGGAATCGCATATTACATACCGTATGCCGAAAATAATCCACAACAATGAATTCTGTTGAATGCCATTGTGCATCCTAATTTTAGTAGAGAATTTTAAAAAAAAGAGAGAGAATTGGTTTTAGTTTGCGTTTTATTTGCAACAAATTATTTCTACATAATGAAGTATCCCAAAACTGAATACAGAAAGAATATAAATTTGTTTTTAAGAATCTCATCATAATCATCACACAGGTAGAATACCCTGTTGATCAAAATTTTTGTATGGTTTGCTTACCTTCAGCTGATTTTTATAATCAGCTAGTTTCAACCTGCCTGTTGTTGTAATGACTGATAATAGTTGTATAGGATTGTGTTGTGCAAAATGCCCAGTAATTCTTGTGCGTTTTTTCAGTAGAGTTTGATTTTTGTTAGTCATCATTACAACTTTCACTGACATCATTCTTTCTTTGTACCGGTCGTGCGGTTAGGGGTGCACAGCTGTGAGCTGGTATCCGGGAGATAGTTATTTCAAACCCCACTGTCGACAGTCCTGAAGATCCCTTTCCATGGTTTCCCATTTTCACACAAAGCAAATGCTTGGGCTTTGCCTTAATTAAGGCCATGGCCGCTATCTTCCCTCTCCTAGCCCTTTCTTCTCCCATCATCGCCATAAGACCTATTTGTGTCTGTGAGGCATAAAGCCAATTATGTGTATTTTAATTTCTTCATGTTGCATGGTTTCCAATGTTCCCGGTATCTTCAATAAACCTAAGGGTATCTTAATCTGTGAACAAGCAATTATGAGAAATTGTATTCATACTTCATACAATGCTCATACTTCACTCCTAACATGCTATTTATGCCGCACAGACCAAGGCCACACAATGCTGTGATACAACAGGATTCATTGTTTGAGGTGAAGTAGTACCAACCTTATTATAAATAATGCATGCAACCAAGTTTTTCTTTGCCAAATTGTGGAAAATTATGCGAAGTTTATTTGCGAATATACATTATTTATTTTACTTCTTGTAGTATTAATGGCCTACAAAGAAGGCTTGTATCCTACAGAAAACAATAAACAGAGCTTTTTATAGTAATTATGTTGGGTATAAAAAAAAAGAATGATGTGCCCCAAAATTTCTTGTGCAAAGATCAGTATAGAAACTATCTTTCTGGCAATATATCTGGGAAGATAGCTAATTTGAAGTTCTTTATTTTTTTATTGTATACAAGACTGTTGATGGATTGTGCAGCATATTAAGGGCTAGACATCTAACAGAGTTAATTTGCCAGTTTCTTGCTTCAGGTTTGTGGATGCTGGAGATTTACCGGAGCAGTTGCCTTATCGAGTGAATGCCCTATTTGCATTCGAGCAGGTTGATGGTACAGATGTATGCTTTCTTGGTATGCACGTGGAGGAGTATAGCTCGGAATGCTCTTGCCCGAACACGAGGCGAGTATACATTGCGTACCTGGACTTGGTTCATTTTTTCACGCCTCGTCAATTCTGTACCGCCGTGTATCATGAGATTCTGTTGGGGTAACTGCACTAAGTTTAAACAGCTAGGGTGTGTAAAATTACTTAATAATGTTTATTTTATTGGTACTTTGGAATATATCTTTGCAATTTTCTGCTGAGTGGTGTGTTACGCCCATGTTTTTCATAGCTTCTATTTCAGGTCATAAGTATTGCCCCCATTTGTTTGTTAATGCACCTTCAGATAATATTAGATTTGATATAATAAAAGAAGAAAACAGTCTAATTGTGTTGTATTGGCGAATTTTTAAGAAAGATTACAGTTTATCTGTCAGCCCATGCTATGTATAACATTGTGATAAGAGTTGACAGTAACACACCTTAAACACTGACATATCAAACATTTAACTTGACACTAATTAAATGTTCCAAATTAAAATGAACAAAAGACTTTCAAGAGCTAATTTAATATACAGTAGTGTTGAAGGACTGATTCATGGCTTCTGTACCTCTTCATCATCCTTGCCTCAATAGTTATTTACTATTTAACCTCACTGTCCAAAGTTGAAGTCCAATTATGTTCCTCTGAATAATTCAATGTCAAGGTGTTTGAGACTCTGTGCTGTAGCACAAACTGTTTTTCATTGACATTTTTTGGCTTATCAGAGTGTTCTGTTTAAGCAAATTCAAATTGATCAAATAAAAGGTATTGACTGTTAATTTTATTTATTACATGTTTTTCTGGGGAGATTAACATTTGGAATGTGATAGGAAACCTGGGAAATTCTGACTTTTTTCAAATAATTTGTCTTTAATTTTAGGTACACAGCGGTTCACTTATGGGCATGTCCACCCTCTGAAGGAAATGACTACATACTATTTCACTGTCACCCTGCAGAGCAGAAGATCTCTAAACCCAAGCGTCTCCTGGAGTGGTATAATGAAATGCTTGATAAGGGCATTATCGAGAAGATAGTATTAGACTACAAGGACACGTTGAAACAGACTGTCGAGGACAAACTTAGCTCAGCAACTGAGTTGCCATATTTTGAGAGAGATCTCTACCTAACTTTCTTGAAGAAAGTATCAAGAATTTGGATCGGAGAGAGGAAGAGAAACGAAAGCAAGCCGAGGCTGCCGAAGCTGCAGCTGCTAATGCGGTAAGTAGTGATCCAGAGTTGAAATATTATGATGCAATTCTCTTGGTCTTTCTAAAGATTCTACGAACTGTTCAAGTTTTGATGGGAGGATTCCGTGTTTACATTCTTTCCCAACCGCCCGAATCGGTAAGGGTTTCCGTCAATTTTAAGCATGTGATTGCTGAACTTAAAGTATGATTTGAAACTTCCGCTGTTTCTGGATGTTGCTTCAATGGCTGAAGGTTTTCTCTTATTGGGCGCTGCAAATTTAGAAAGTCCTTCTCTTAATGTTCATTGCCAGTTTATGAAGAAGATACTTCTCTTATAGGTCACTATGTGGCTAGAAGTCCTGTTCTCATTTGCAGCTTTAATTTAATTTTAATGCATAAATTTTCGTGATAGACTGTTACGCGTTTTAGTATTCAGTCTGCATACCTACGAGCATTTACTCCACATCTCTTATCTTTAAGTTAGTAGAAGCCCGTGTACCTTCTTCATCTTAGTCTCCCTTTTCTTCTAGATAACCAGATACTCCGACATTCGCCTCACATAACCCCACGACCGAATCCATATGTGTACCATGGCATCCAAAGGGTTAATTCCTAACTTAGACTTTTCTCCTTATTCCAAGTACTGCCGTCCCACTGCATTAGCATCTCAATTTGATGTCATCACAGTACCATTCTGGGAGAATACACATCCTAAATACTTCTATGATGTACCTTTTCCAGGTTTGTGTTCCCAATCTGACATTCAGTTCCCTTACATTCCTTTCCCGCTGACATCACTTCAGTCTTGGAAATGCTAACACTGTACTCATATCATACTTGCTGCACCTACTTCCATGTTCCAAGATGTTATGTTGCAGGCTTCAGCGCATCTGCCATTAAGATTTAATTAAAATAAAATAAATGAAATATCTATCAATAAATGCAAAATATAAAACACTACAACACTGTTATAAAACCGGAAGCTACATATGAAGCACCTGAATAAACAATCAAAGGCTGACAGACTTCAGAAAATTGAAGGGAGGATTGGAAGAACCTGCATCAACAAAAAATATCAGAAAGATGGACAGTGGCAGATAATACCTAACAAAGTCGTGTACAAAGAACTAGAACCCATTACAGATAATGTGCGTAAGAGGAGACTGGGATTCTTTGGACATATCATGAGGACGCAGGATTCATGACTTCTGATAGAACTAGTACAACATAATCTTGTCTCAAAAAATACCACAACAGGATGTAAATGGATCAGAGAAGTAAGAGGGGATATGAAGGAAATAGGCCTTACCACACAATTCACTGGTCTGTCTTATCAGTGTTTTGGATATCTTATAATCACCACACTGTATTGGGAATCACCGATAGGTGATTAAATTTCTTGTTGCAAAACACCTCATTTTTGTTTCCTCGTACTGCACCGAAAAATACCAGGGAATTGCATATTATATACCGTATGCCACAATAATCCACGCCAATGAATCCTGGTGAATGCTATTGTGCATCCAAATTTTAGGAGAAAATTTTAACAAAGAGAGAGAATTGGTTTTAGTTTTTGTTTTATTTAAGGAAAATTATAACTATCTAATGAAGTGCCCCAAAACTGAATACAGAAAGAACATAAATTTGTTTCTAAGAAACTCATCATAACTTTCACGCAGGTAGACAACCCCGTTGTTCAAAATATTCGAATCGTTTGCTTACCTACAGCTGATTTTTATAATCAGCTAGTTTCACCTGCCTGTTGTTGTAATGACTGGTAATAGTTGTATAGGATTATGTTGTGCCTAATGCCCATTAATTCTTGTGTGTTTTTTAAGTAGAGTTTGATTTTTGTTAGTCATGAGTACAACTTTCGCTGACATCATACTTTCTTCGTACCGGCCATGCGGTTAGGGGAGCACAGCTGTGAGCTGGTGTCCGGGAGATAGTTATTTCAAAGCCCACTGTTGACAGTCCTGAAGATCCCTTTCCGTGGTTTCCCATTTTTACACAAGGCAAACGCTTGGGCTGCGCCTTAATTAAGGCCATGACCGCTTTCTTCCATCTCCTAGCCCCTTCCTCTCCCACCATCGCCATAAGACCTATTTGTGTCTGTGAGGCATAAAGCGAATTACGTGTATTTTATTTGCTCCATGTTGCGTGGTTTCCAATGTTCCCGGAATCTTCACTAAACCTAAGCTATCTTAATCTGTGAACAAGCAATTATGAGAATTTGTATTCATATTCCATACGATGCTCGTACTTCACTTCTAACATGCTATTTATGCCGTACAGACCAAGGCCACCCAATGCTTTAATACAACATAATTCATTGTTTGAGGCAAAGCAGTACCAAGCTTATTTCAAATAATGCATGCAAACAAGTTTTTTTTTGCTAAACTCTGGAAAATATATGCGAAGAATATTTGCGAATATTCATTATTTATTCTACTACCTGCGGAATTAATGGCCTAAAAAGAAAACTTATGTACCACAGAAAACAATAAACAGAGCTATTTATAGTAATTATGTTGGATATAAAAAAGAATAATGTGTCCCAAAAGTTATTGTGCAAAGATCAGAATAGAAACTAAATTTCTGGCAATATATCTGGGAAGATAGCTTATTTGAGTTCTTTATTTTTTTATTGTATACAAGACTCTTGATGGATTGTGCAGCATATTAAGGGCTAGACGTCAAACAGAGTTAATTTGCCAGTTTCTTGCTTCAGGTTTGTGGATGCTGGAGATTTACCGGAGCAGTTGCCTTATAGAGTAAATGCCCTATTTGCATTCCAAGAGGGGACGAAGAAATGCCAGTAAGTCATCAAGTCCAAAGCAAATCAAAGGAAGAACAGAAAGAAGTCAAATACACCTCAAACTTGAATGGTTTGTCAGCCAAGTTCTTTGCCAAAATGGAGAAACACGAAGAAGGTTTTACTTTATTTGTGACCAGGCTGCATTCGGCTCAGTTGGCTGCTAGTTTAGCTGTGAGTTCAACTTTTACTTTTGTCATATTTGATGAGTTAATGCTTATCTTGTTATCTTAATGTTGGATTTCTTTAGTTCATTTATAAATTTAACAGTGACACCCATATACACCACACAAGTCACTGGTCTGACTTATCAGAGTTTGGGTATCTGGTGCATCTGTCAATATGGGGTGATAATACATGTTATACATCACATCCTTACACTTCGTTGCTAATTCGTCAGTTGGTAAATAGTACACCTACCAAGACGCATGCCTGGTGCATACCGTCTAGAGCACTGCGTAAGCTACTGGGGCCACCGGCTGTAAAAATCCTCTATCAGAACCTTTGTCCCTTTTTCAAAAATTGATGCCTTCCTGGCCATGCGATGATAAAGATATTGATTCCTATAGGGAACCTGAAATATATTTCTCATATAAAAGAACTCCCACAGATAAAAGTTCCAGCATTTTGGTGTATCCAAGAGTTGTAAAAGTCATTAGTGGGATGCAAACCGATAACATTAAATCTTTAATCAATTTAATCTCCTGTAGTCGGCACCTGATACTGTTAGTCCATAGAAAAAATTATGATCAATATTAACAAACTGTATTGGGAATCAACGATAGGTGATATAATTTCTGGTTGCAAAACACCTAAGTTTTTTCTCCTCTTACTGCACCGAATGAATACCAGGGAATCGCATATTACATACCGTATGCCACAAATAATCCACACCAATGAATCCTGTTGAATACTACTGTGCATCCTAATTTTAGGGGAGAATTTTAAAAAAGAGAGATAATTGGTTACAGTTTTTGTTTTATTTAAAACAAATGATTTCTGCATAATGAAGTACCTCAAATCAGAATACAGAAAGAACATAAATTTGTTTCCAAGAAACTCGTCATAATTTTCACCCAGGTAGAAACCCCGTTGATCAAAGTTTTCGAATGGTTTGCTTACCTTCGGCTGATTTCTTATAATCAGCTCAATTCGCCTGCCTGTTGTTGTAATGACTGGTAATAGTTGTATAGGAATTTGTTGTGCATAATGCCCAGTAATTCTTGTGCGTTTTCTAAGTAGAGTTTGATTTTTGTTAGTCATGAGTACAACTTTCTCTGACATCATACTTTCCTCGTACCGGCGTGCGGTTAGGGGAGCTGGTATCCGGGAGATAGTTATTTCAAAGCCCACTGTCGACAGTCCTGAAGATCCCTTTCCGTGGTTTCCCATTTTCTCACAAGGCAAATGCATGGGTTGTTCCTTAAATAAGGCCATGGCCACTTTCTGCCCTCTCCTAGCCCTTTCCTCTCTCACTGTTGCCTTAAGACCTATTTGTGTCCTTGAGGCATAAAGCCAATTATGTGTTTTTTATTTGCTTCATGTTGCATGGTTTACAATGTTCCTGGAATCTTCAATAAACCTAAGCATATCTTAATCTGTGACAAGCAATTATGAGAACTTGGGTTCATATTTTATACGTTGCACGTACTTCACTTCTAACATGCTATTTATGCCGCACAGACCAAGGCCACACACTGCTTTAATACAAAAGGATTCATTGTTTGAGGCGAAGCAGTACCAAGCTTATTTCAAATAATGTGTGCAACCAAGTTTTCCTTTTTAAATTCTGAAAAATATGCGAAGAATATTTGCATATATTCTTTATATATTTTACTACCTGTGGTATTAATGGCCTACAAAGAAAGTTTTTGTCCCACAGAAAACAATAAACAGAGCTCTTTATAGTAATTATGTTGGGTATAAGATAAAGAATGATGTGTCCCAAAAGTTCTTGTGCAAAGATCAGAATAGAAACTAACTTTCTGGCAATATTTCTGGGAAGATAGCTAATTTGAAGTTCTTTATTTTTTTATTGTATAAAAGACTGTTGATGGATTGTGCAGTATATTAAGGGCTAGACGTCAAACAGAGTTAATTTGCCAGTTTCTTGCTTCAGGTTTGTGGATGCTGGAGATTTACTGGAGCAGTTCGCTTATAGAATGAATGCCCTATTTGCATTCGAAGAGGGGATGAGAGAATGCCAAGAATTAATCAAGTCCAAGAAGATCAAAGGAAGAACAGTAGGAAGTTGAATACACCTCAAACTGGAATGGTTTGTCGGCCAAGTTCTTTGCCAAAATTGAGAAACGCAAAGAAGGTTTCTCTTTATATGTGACCAGGCTGCATTCTTCTCAATCGGCTGCTAGTTTAGCTGTGAGTTTAACCTTTACTTTTGTCATATTTGATGAGTTAATGCTTATCTTGTTATCTTAATGTTGGATTTCTTTAGTTCATTTATAAATTTAACAGTGACACCCGTATATACCACACAACTCACTGGTCTGTCTTACCAGTGTTCGGATATCTGGTGCATCTGTCAATATGGGGTGATAATACATGTTATACATCGCCTCTTTACGCTTCATTGCTAATCACTGCTTCCAGATCAAGTTCCTTATCTACTGGTAAAATGCATTTCCCTGTTGTATCGTCCTACAGTACTGATCTCCATGTTCATTCCGGCATCTTGTCAGTTTGCTTCCCTAGTACTTCAAGGTTTCCACAATTTCAAGGTCCCCCCATCCAATTTACCTTTCTCTGACCTTTCTACTCTAGTTGCCAGGCTGATTGGCTCTGACTGTTAAGGGGTGGCTCTCTGAGCCCGAGTTATAGGTTAAATCCCTTCTCAGTCCAGTTATATTTGAAGAGACTTAAATATGTCAGCCATGTTTTGGAAATTCTGCACCCATGTACAAGATCTAATACCAGTATAGTTGGTCCGCTAATGGACATTACAAATTTTTCACCTATTCACTCCTGGTTGCAAGAATTTTGACCCAAAGTGCTAAGTTGGGCTCACCAGTCAGTAAATAGTACACCTACCAAGACGCATAGCTTATGCATACCGTGTAGACCACTGCGTAGGCTACTCGAGCCACCAGCTGTTAAAATGCACTATGACACACTTTGTCTCATTTTCAGAAAGTGATGTCTGCCTACCCATCAGATGATAAAGATATTGATTCCTATAGTTAAGCTGATATATATTTCGCATATAAAAGAAATCCCACAGAAAAAAATTACATCACCTTGGTGTCTCCAAGAGTTATAAAAGTCATTAGTGGGATGCAAACCGATAACATTAATTCTTTAATCAATTTAATCTGCTGTAGTTGGCACCTGATACTGTTAATCCATCGAAAAACTTATAATCAATATTACCACACTGTTTTGGGAATCACCGATAGGTGATATAATTTCTTGTTGCAAAACACCTAAATTTTGTCTCCTCTTACTGCACCGAATGAATACCAGGGAATCGCATATTACATACCGTATGCCACAAATAATCCACACCAATGAATCCTGTTGAATGTCATTGTGCATCCTAATTTTAGGAGAGGATTTTAAAAAAGAGAGAGAATTGGTTCCAGTTTGTGTTTTATTTACAACAAATTATTTCTACATAATGACGTACCCCAAAACTGAATACAGAAGGAACATAAATTTGTTTCTAAGAAACTCATCATAACCATCACGTAGGTAAACAACCGCGTTGATGAAAATTTTTGTATGGTTTGCTTACCTTCAGCTGATTTTTATAATCAGCTAGTTTCACCTGCCTGTTGTTGTAATGACTGGTAATAGTTGTATAGGATGGTACTATGCATAATGCCTAGTAACTCTTTGCATATTTTAAGTAGAGTTTGATTTTTGTTAGTCATGAGTACAACTTTCTCTGACATCATACTTTCTTCGTACCGGCCGTGCGGTTAGGGGAGACAGCCGTGAGCAGGTATCCGGGAGATAGTTATTTCATACCCCACGGTCGACAGTCCTGAAGATCCCTTTCCATGGTTTCCCATTTTCACACAAGGCAAATGCTTGGGCTGTGCCTTAATTGAGGCCATGGCTGCTTTCTTCCCTCTCCTAGCCCCTTCCTCTCCCACCATCACCATAAAACCTACTTGCATCTGTGAGGCATAAAGCCAATTATGTGTATTTTATTTTCTTCATGTTGCGTGGTTTCCAATGTTCCGGTATCTTCAATAAACCTAAGCATATCTTAATCTGTGAACAAGCGATTTTGAGAACTTGTATTCATACTTCATACGTTGCTTGTACTTCACTTCTAACATGCTATTTATGCCGTACAGACCAAGGCCACACAATGGTGTAATCCAAACGATTCATTGTTTGATCCCCCTGTGAGTGGGTGCGGTAGAATAACACCCACGGTATCCCCTGCCTGTCATAAGAGGCGACTAAAAGGGGCCCCAGGGGCTCTCAAATTTGGAGCGTCGGTTGGCGACCAATGGGCCCTCAGCTGAGTTGCCTTATAGAGTGAATGCCCTATTTGCATTCGAAGAGGGGATGAGAGAATGCCAAGAAGTTATCAAGTCCAAGCAGGTCAATGGAGGAACGGTAAGAAGTCAAATACACCTCAAACTGGAATGGTATGTTGGCCAAGTTCTTTGCCAAAATGGAGAAACACATAGAAGGATTTTCTTTATTTGTGACCAAGCTGCATTCTGCTCAACTGGCTGCTAGTTTAGCTGTGAGTTTAACCTTTACTTTTGTCATATTTGATACGTTCATGCCTATCTTGTTATTTTAATGTTGGATTTCTTTAGTTCTTTTATAAATTTAACAGTGACACGCGTATATACCACACATCTCACTGGTCTGTCTTACCAGTGTTTGGATATCTGGTGCATTTGTCAATATGGGATGATAATACATGTTATACATCACCTCTTTACGCTTCGTTGCTAATCCCTGCTTCCAGATCAAGTTCCTTATTTATTTATATATTTATTCCATGCCTTCATTTGTGGCGAAGTTAAGGCTCACGGCCCTCTCTTACACTTAACCACATATCTAATAAACTTTATAAAACAGATTAATGAAATAATATAACAAAATATAAATCCTAACCTCATTCATTCTTCCATTCATACTGCCATTCATACAAGCTGGTTATACATTTAATAGGTAATCTCGGCAAGACCGCTTGAAAGAAGCTAAGGAAGTGCAATTCCTAACACTAACTGGAAGGGAATTCCATAGCCTTGCACCAGACACTTGAAAGGAGCGGTTAAATGAGGATGAGCGATGCACAGGAATTGAGAGTGCAGTAGTCGATCGTGTGTTGTGTTCATGAGAGGAAGAGAGTAAATTAAACTTTGAGGATAATTACTGGGGTTTAGATTCATTCAGCAGACGAAATACGAGAGTAGCAACGTGGAGATGTTGTAGTTTATCAATTTTTAACCAGGAGAGAAGTTCATAATAGGGGTAGATATGAGTTGAAAATTGAATTGTAAATATAAACCTAATGCATGAGTTCATTGCACTCTGTAATTTTAGTGTCTGTTCCATGGTGGCATCTATCATTACAATATCACAATAATTAAGTATGGGAAATATGAGGGTCTGGATAAGTTTAATTTTCAAGCTTAGTGGAAGAAGTGATTGGCGAGTTTTGAGAGAGTGAATTGACGAGTGAATTTTCCGACATATGCTTGTTATGTGCTCACTCCAATCTAGTGTGTCACTTATGATAATTCCAAGATTTTTTACTGACTTCTGAAATGGTATAGCTACACCACAAAGCAAAAGTGAAGGCAATAATTTCTTATTAAGGATATTTAACTGCCTTTTTTGCCCTATTATAATAGCTTGTGTCTTTTTAGGATTAATTAATAAACAATTCTTATTAAATAGGAGCTAATCAGATTTAAAATGGAATTCATCTGATGAATTCCAAATTCAATATCAATAGCTTTACAGTGATAATATATTTGCAGATCATCTGCATATAAATGATACAGTTACTGAACTGAGAAGATATATCATTGATATATAGAGTAAACAGAAAAGGTCCAAGCACGGATCCCTGTGGGACACCTGTTTGCTTCATCTACCAGTCTGTGGTAATGCGTTTATAACAACACGTTGTCGCCGATTGGAGAAGTACGAAGCAAATAGCTGAATAGCAGAGGGACTCAGATTAAATCTTTGTAGTTTCGCTAATAATATGTCAATATTTACTGTGTCAAACGCACTACTGAAGTCAAGTAAAATAAGTATAGTCACTTTCCGCTCATCTATAGCTCGTCTAATGTCGTCTGTAATTCTTAGTAGTGCCGTCCCTGTGCTATGTCCTTTCTTGAAACCAGATTGGAAGGGGTCACGCAGAGAATATATTTCCAGATATTGTTCAAGTTGGCTATAGATCAGTTTTTCTAGAGTTTTAGACAGTGCTGAAAGAATGCATACAGGACGAAAGTCGGATGCTACATTAGCTGGCGACCTTTTTGGAACTGGGACAACTTGTGCATCTTTCCACTTTATTGGAAAATAACTACGGGAGAGGCATGCATTAAATAAGTCAGTAATAACCGGCAATATTATATCCATAATGTTAGTAATAAAGAAAATAGGGATTTCATCAGCCCCTGTTGCATGAGATTTAACTGAAATCAGTACTCGTCTCACTTCAGACTCTGAAACAGTTCGAAATTCGAAATATGGGCGATCAGATGATTGTTGTCGTATTATAGACTTGAAGGTGGCCTGCACTATGTCGTGTTCAGGAGTAAAAGCATATGTTGAAAAGTGTCTATTAATCTCGTCAACCGGTATTTCTGGTTTAGCATGGTTCACAGGAGGCCTTCCAATACCTAATGAACAAAGTTGTCGCCAAGTACTACCAGCATTTACATTATTGGATAGACGCCGGAAGTAATCAAATTTCTTATTGCGGATAATTTGTTTAATTTGATTTCGCAGTACACAGTATTGTTCAAATGTGTCAGTTGATAAATTACGTTTGTAACGTCTATATAACGAATCACGCTGAGCCATCAAAGATTAAATTTCAGTTGTCAGCCACGGACAGGGCGGCCGTGTTACTTTCACACAGCACTTAGGAGCATGCTTATTGTAAAGTCCATGAATATGAGAATTAATATTTTCCAGTTTTTCATCTATGTTATTCGTTAGTATTATGTCACCCCAAGGACATTTGCATGCATCTTCTTTTAGGTGATTGAAATCTATATTTTTAAAGTCTCTAAAAGTCACGTATTTCGACCTATATTTAGGAACTCTTAGCGAATACGCTAAGTATATAAGGTCATGAGTTGATATTTCAGGAACAGGTATTTGACCATGTTTAAGAACCTTGTGTGGATTATTGGTTATCATGAGATCAATTAGTGTATCGGAAGAGACGGTGGAAGTACGAACGTGGTTAGTTGGTTCCGAGGGCAATATTGTCATGTCACAGGAGAGAAAAGTATTTCGAAAACGTATTGCTTCACTAGTCCGAGTTAACAAATTTGTATTAAAGTTGCCTATTATAATCACGTGTTCATAAGATGGTAAAAGTCTCATTAAATCGTCCTCTAACTCACCAATGCCCCCTGCATTTGGAGGCCTATATACAACCTCAATGAGAACTTTAACAGTGTCTATAATAATTTCAACAAACATAAATTCAGGAACAGGATTTGTAGTAGTGATAGAAGTTTTTGCCACTGTACTCCTGAGATTAAGCTTACAAAACAATGCAACACCACCTCCACGCCTGCTCATCCTATCAAATCGATGAATACGATACACTTGTATTTCAACCATACTGGAAGGAATTGAACTACATAGCCAATTCTCACTTACAGTAATTATATGAAATAAACTGTTTTCAAATATAGCTTTCAGTTCATCATGGTGAGCTACAATAGATTGGCTGTTAACATGAGCACACAACAAAGCACGTGGAAATGCTTTCACTTCCGTTTCTAATATACTACGAACAGATAGATCTGAAGAGAGAATCTGGGAAGAGAGAGAGGTAAGAGGAGTAAAACTAGAAATCGGTGCCAAAGAGAAAGGAGGGGTGGTGTCTGTGTCCAAGTCTATGTTCGCAATAGAAGTGAATGACATTGTTATACTTAAATCCTCAGCAGAAGTTGAGAATAAACAGAGAGCAGCTTAGATCGACATAGCATAAAATATAACTTCCAGCTGATTCACACAAACACACACACTTACTAACCATAACTAACCTAAAACATAGAATTGGCCTAGTATACATTAGCAATAAAAAGAACACAATCAAAATTATTTCCTAGTCCTAATTTTGCCTAACTGTCTAATCAAAGAATTTAATTCTGCAGGAGTGATTAAGTGCATCTTCTTTCCATCGGCTGTGAGAAGGATAATCGTGCCATTTTGCGTACAGGTGTTACGCATTCCAAATATATCACGTGCCTTGCGGAACATCTCCTTCCTTGTACCTGTCAGAGATTCAGTAATAAGAACTTTAGTGCCTTTTAGCAGCCGCTTAGTGCGCCACACTCTATCTCATTGCTGATATCTAAGAAATTTTATGATAATTGGCCTGTTTCCTGATGTCACCACATCAGCAGTCGATCTCTGTTGTCACCCTAACCTGTGACATCGATCAATGCACTCAATATTCAGGTCAATCTGCAGTTTATCTCTGATGGTATCCAAGGCCTTGCTGTACACATCTTCATCAGCAGTCTCATTAACACCATGCAACAGGAGACAATTGCGTCTTCTGTATTGGGCCGCTTCATCTGACATTGCTTCTTGTATCTCAAGACGCTGTTCAATTTCACTTATACTTCTCTTCAAATCGGATATTTCCGCTGAAATCGATTCTCGAAAGTCACGGAAGTCCCGTTCAAGCACACGTAACAACTCCTTGGGATTAGTGGCATTGTTAGTAGTAGCAGTTAGAGCTTCCTCCAGGTGCACTTGGAATTGAGACATACGTCTTTCAAATTCACTAATCTTCTCATTCACAGCTTTGAGGGTCATGTTTTATGCACTAAAAATGAAATATATATATTTATAAATCTAGTGGATCCCACTCACGGTAAATATGTATGATACATTTTGATATTCGGTAGGCGAATTACGGAGCACTTTCACACACGTTCAACTACAGGCGCCATATTCTTCTGGTAAAATGCATTTCCCTGTTTTATCCTTCTACAGTACTGATCTCCATGTTCATTCCTGTATCTTGTTAATTTGCTTCCCAAGTACTTCAAGGTTTCCACAATTTCAAGGTCCCCCGATCCAATTTACCTTTCCCTGACTTTTCTTCTGTAGTTACCAGGCTGATTGGCTCTGACTGTTAAGGGGTGGCTTTCTGAGCCTGAGTTCATAGGTTCAGTCCTTTCTCAGTCCAGTGATATTTGAAGAGGGTCAAATATTATTATTTATCAATTTTGTCAGCCACGTGTTGGTAAATCTGCTGCCATGTACAAGATCTAATAGCAATATAGTTGGTCGGTTAATGGACTTCACAAATTCTTCACCTATTCACTCCTGGTTGCCAGAGTTTCAACACAATGTGCTAAGTTGGGCTCATCAGTTGGTAAATAGCATACCTACCAAGACGCATGCCTGGTGCATACCGTGTAGACCACTGCGTAGGCTACTGGATCCACCGGCTGTAAAAATACTCTATCAGAACATTTGTCCCTTTTTCAAAAATTGATGCCTTCCTGGCCATCCAATGTTAAAGATATTGATTTCTATAGGGAACCTGAAATATATTTCTCATATAAAAGAACTCCCACAGAAAAAAATTTCATCCCTTTGGAGTCTCCAAGAGTTGTAAAAGTCATTAGTTGGATGCAAACCGATAACATTAATTCTTTAATCAATTTAATCTCCTGTAGTCGGCACCTGATACTGTTAGTCCATCAAAAAACTTATAATCAATATTACCAAACTGTATTGGGAATCACCGATAGTGATGTAATTTCTTGTTGCACAACACCTAATGTTTTTCTCCTTGCACTGTACCGAAAAATACCAGGAATCACATATTACATACCATATGCCACAAATAATCCACACCAATGAATCCTGTTGAATGCCATTGTGCATCCTAATTTTAGGAGAGAATTTTAAAAAAGAGAGAGAATTGGTTTCAGTTTGTCTTTTATTTACAACAAATTATTTCTACATAATGAAGTACCCCAAAACTGAATACAGAAGGAACATAAATTTGTTTCTAAGAAACTCATCATAACCTTCACGCAGGTAGACAACACCATTGATCAAAAATTTGTATGGTTTGCATACATTCAGCTGATTTTTATAATCAGCTAGTTTCGCCTGCCTGTTGTTGTAATGACTGGTAATAGTTGTATAGGATTGTACTATGTATAATGCCTAGTAATTCATGTGCATATTTTAAGTAGAGTTTGATTTTTGTTAGTCATGAGTACAACATTCTCTGACATCATACGTTCTTCGTACCGGCCGTGCGGTTAAGGGAGCACAGCCGTGAGCTGGTGTCTGGGAGATAGTTATTTCAAACCCCACTGTCGACAGACCTGAAGATCCCTTTCAGTGGTGTCCCATTTTTACACAAGGCAAATGCTTGGGCTGTGCCTTAATTGAGGCCATGGCTGCTTTCTTCCATCTCCTAGCCCCTTCCTCACCCACCGTCGCCATAAAACCTATTTGCGTCTGTGAGGCATAAAGCCAATTATGTGTATTTTATTTTCTTCACGTTGCGTGGTTTCCAATGTTCCGGTATCTTCAATAAACCTAAGCATATCTTAATCTGTGAACAAGCGATTATGAGAACTTGTATTCATACTTCATACGATGCTCGTACTTCACTTCTCACATGCTATTTATGTCGTACAGACCAAGGCCACACAATGCTGTAATACAAAAGGATTCGTTGTTTGAGGTGAAGCAGTACCAACCTTATTTCAAATAATGCATGCAACCAAGTTTTTTTTGCCAAATGCTGGAAAGTATATGCGAAGAATATTTGTGAATATTCCTTATTTACTTTACTACCTATGGTATTAATGGCCTACAAAGTGAACGTTTGTCCCACAGGAAGCAATAAAAAGAGCACTTTATAGTAATTATGTTGGGTATAAAATAAAGAATGATGTGTCCCAAAAGTTCTTGTGCAAAGATCAGAATTGAAACTAAATTTCTGGCAATATTTCTGGGAAGATAGATAATTTGAAGTTCTTTATTTTTGTATTGTATACAAGACTGTTGATGGATTGTGCAGTATATTAAGGGCTAGATGTCAAACAGAGTAAATTTGCCAGTTTCTTGCTTCAGGTTTGTGGATGCTGGAGATTTACCCGAGCAGTTGCCTTATAGAGTGAATGCCCTATTTGCATTCGAATAGGGGACGAGAGAATGCCAAGAAGTCATCAAGTCCAAAGCATATCAAAGGAAGAACAGTAAGAAGTCGAATACACCTCAAGCTTGAATGGTTTGTCGGCCAAAATCTTTGCCAAAGTGGAGAAACACAAGAAAGGTTTTTTGATATCTGTGACCAGGCTGCATTCGGCTCAATTGGCTGCTAGTTTAGCTGTGAGTTTAACTTTTACTTTTGTCATATTTGACAAGTTCATGCCAATCTGTCATCTTAATGTAGGATTTCTTTAGTTAATTTATAAATTTAACAGTGACACCCGTATATACCACACATCTCACTGGTCTGTCTTACCAGTGTTTGGATATCTGGTGCATTTGTCAATATGGAGTGATAATACATGTTATACATCACCTCTTTATGCTTCGTTGCTAATCCCTGCTTCCAGATCAAGTTCCTTATCTTCTGGTAAAATGCATTTCCCTGTTGTATCCTTCTACAGTATTGATCTCCATGTTCATTCCTGCATCATGTCAGTTTGCTTCCCAAGTACTTCAAGGTTTCCACATTTTCTAGGTCCCCCGATCCAATTTACCTTTCCCTGACTTTTCTTCTGTAGTTGCCAGGCTGATTGGGTCTGAATGTTAAGGGGTGGCTTTCTGAGCCCGAGTTCATAGGTTCGGTCCTTTCCCAGTCCAGTGATATTTGAAGAGGGTGAAATATGTCTGCCACATGTTGGTAAATCCGCTACCATGTACAAGATCTAATAGCAATATAGTTGGTCCCTTAATGGACTTTGCAAATTTTTCACCTATTCACTCCTGGTTGCCAGAGATTGGACCCAATGTGCTAAGTTGGGATCATCAGTTGGTAAATAGTATACCTACCAAGACGCATCCCTGGTGCATACCGTATAGAACGCTGCGTTGGCTCCTGGAGCCACCGGCTGTAAAAATGCGCTATCAGAACCTTTGTCTCTTTTTCAAAATGTGATGCCAGCCAGGCCATCCGATGATAAAGGTATTGATTCCTATAGGGAACGTGAAATATATTTCTCATATAAAAGAACTCCCACAGAAAGAAATTCCAGCACCTTGGTGTCTCCAAATTTTGTAAAAGTCATTAGTAGGATGCAAACCGATAACATTAATTCTTTAATCAATTTAATCTCCTGTAGTCGGCACCTGACACAGTTTGTCCATCCCAAAAACTTATAATCAATATTACCAAACTGTATTGGGATTCACCGATAGGTGATATAATTTCTTGTTGCAAAACATCTAACTTTTTCCTTCTCGTACTGCACCAAAAAATACCAGGGAATTGCATATTACATACCGTTTGCCACAATAATCCACACCATTGAATCCTGTTGAATACCATTGTGCATCCTAATTTTAGGAGAGAATTTTAAAGAAGAGAGAGAATTGGTTCCAGTTTGTGTTTTATTTACAACAAATTATTTCTACATAATGACGTACCCCAAAACTGAATACAGAAGGAACATAAATTTGTTTCTAAGAAACTCATCATAACCATCACGTAGGTAGACAACCGCGTTGATGAAAATTTTTGTATGGTTTGCTTACCTTCAGCTGATTTTTATAATCAGCTAGTTTCACCTGCCTGTTGTTGTAATGACTGGTAATAGTTGTATAGGATGGTACTATGCATAATGCCTAGTAACTCTTTGCATATTTTAAGTAGAGTTTGATTTTTGTTAGTCATGAGTACAACTTTCTCTGACATCATACTTTCTTCGTACCGGCCGTGCGGTTAGGGGAGACAGCCGTGAGCTGGTGTCCGGGAGATAGTTATTTCAAACCCCACTGTCGACAGTCCTGAAGATCCCTTTCCGTGGTTTCCCATTTTACACAAGGCAAATGCTTGGGCTGTGCCTTAATTGAGGCCATGGCTGCTTTCTTCCCTCTCCTAGCCCCTTCCTCTCCCACCGTCGCCATAAAACCTATTTGCGTCTGTGAGGCATAAAGCCAATTATGTGTATTTTATTTTCTTCATGTTGCTTGGTTTTCAATGTTCCCGGTATCTTCGATAAACCTTAGCATATCTTAATCTGTGAACAAGCGATTATGAGAACTTGTATTCATACTTCATACGATACTCGTACTTCACTTCTAACATGCTATTTATGCCATACAGACCAATTCCACACAATAATATAATACAACAGGTTTCAATGTTTGAGGCGAAGCAGTACCAACCTTATTTCAAATAATGCGTGGAACCAAGTTTTTTTCGCTAAATTCTGGAAAATATGTGCAAAGAATATTTGCGAATATTCATTATTTATTTTACTACCTGTAGTATTAATGGCACACAAAGAAAACTTTTGTCCCACAGAAAACTATAAACAGAACTCTTTATAGTAATTATGTTGGGTATAAAAGAAGAAATAAGTGTCCCAAACGTTCTTGTGCAACATCTGAACAGTATCCATCCTCGTGTACAATTCACTGTGGAGAAGGAAAAGGATAGGGAATTAGCTTTCCTGGATGTGCTGGTGAAGAGGAAGAATGATGGATCTCTAGGGCATCAAGTATACCGAAAGCCAACACACACAGACCGATACTTGAACAAAAAATCCAATCACCATCCTGGCCAGAAGCGTGTCATTATGAAGACCTTTGTGGATCGCGCCCTTCGTGTCTGTGAACCAGAGTACATCGAGAAGGAACTACGGCATCTTGAACTAGCCTTACAAACCAATGGCTACAAGGTACAAGAGGTCAGGAGAGCACTTCACCCCAGAAGACAGCCAGCGAATAGTAAACGAGAAGAGCCCAGGAAGAAAGGTATTGCTTATTTGCCATATATTCGGGACGTCACGGATCGTATTGGAAGGCTCCTTGAACGTCACGATGTTAAGACCTTTTTTCAGCCGACCTGACAGCTACAAAACATATTACGTTCTGCCAAAGATCCGCGTGACCCTCTAACATCTACTGGGGTCTATAGGATACCGTGCAGCTGTGGAACTGTTTATATTGACATGACTGGCAGAAGTGTCAATACTCGCCTGTAGGAGGATAAAATGAACTGTCGCCTGGGGCAATATGACAAATCAGCAGTAGCGGAGCATGCACTGCTTGACGGAAAGCATGAGATCGGTTACGAGGATACTGACATACTGGCCACAACATCCCACTTTCACTCCCGTCTCTACAGGGAAGCAATCGAAATACATTTACATCCAGATAACTATAACAGAAAGGAGGAAGGACTGAAACTCAGCAATGCCTGGTACCACCCTTTATATAACGTACGGCCGAAGTTTACTAAGATCAAGGAAACTACTGTCAACCAACCAGAGGATTCACTGCTCGACACGACCCAATCGGAGGTCGTGCACTCCGAGATCCAATCAGACGACAGATTGCTCGGAGCGACCCAGTCAGAATCCATGCCCTCATATATTCCACCTGGTGACATACTGCAGAGCGCGAGCCAATCAGAGGTCGTGTGCTCGGAGACCCAACCAAACGGCAGGCTGCTCGGGATGACCCAATCGGAGGTCGTGCTTTCAGATAGCCAATCAGATGTTGGTTTCCACGACGCGAACCAATTGGAGGCCGCACACTTACACATAAATACAGCTGCTTCACAAACCACTTTTGCAGTCGCCAACGGGATACACAAGAGCGTATCTACACGACGCGGCAGAAGATGACTACAGCAGCAGTAGTCGAAACGTCTGGTAGAAGCGAGAGGAGTGGACCACGGCATAATAGCCCGGAAGATTTTTATTATATGTTCTTGTGCAAAGATCAGAATGGAAACTAACTTTCTGGCAATCTTTCTGGGATGATAGCTTATTTGCGTTCTTTATTTTTTTATTGTATACAAGACTGCTGATGGATTGTGCAGTATATTAAGGGCTAGATGTCAAACAGAGTTAATTTGCCAGTTTCTTGCTTCAGGTTTGTGGATGCTCGAGATTTACCGGAGCAGTTGCCTTATAGAGTGAATGCCCTATTTGCACTTGAAGAGGGGACGAGAGAATGCCAAGAAGTCATAGAGTCCAAAGCAAATCAAAGGAAGAACAGTAAGAAGTCCAACACACCTCAAACTGGAATGGTTTGTCGGCCAAGTTCTTTACCGAAATGGAGAAACACAAAGAAGGTCTTTCTTTATTAGTGAATAGGATGCATTCGGCTCAATGGCTGCTAGTTTAACTGTGAGTTTAACTTTTACTTTTGACATATTTAACAAGTTCATGCCTTTCTTGTTATCTTAATGTTAGATTTCTTTAGTTCATTTATAAATTTAACAGTGACACCCGTATATACCACACATCTCACTGGTCTGTCTTACCAGTGTTTGGATATCAGGTGCATTTGTCAATATGGGGTGATAATACATGTTATACATCACCTCTTTACGCTTCGTTGCTAATCCCTGCTTCCAGATCAAGTTCCTTATCTTCTGGTAAAATGCATTTCCCTGTTGTATCCTTCTACAGTACTGATCTCCATGCTCATTCCTGCATCTTGTCAGTTTGCTTCCCAAGTACTTCAAGGTTTCCGCAATTTCAAGGTCCCCCGATCCAATTTACCTTCCCCTGACTTTTCTTCTATATTTGCCAGGCTGATTGGCTCTGAATGTTAAGGGGTGGCTTTCTGAGCCCGAGTTCATAGGTTTGGTCCTGTCTCTGTCCAGTGATATTTGAAGAGGCTAAACATGTCTGCAACGTGCTGGTAAATCTGCTGCTATGTACAAGATCTAATAGCAATATAGTTGGTCCGTTAATGGACATTACAAATTTTTCACCTATTCACTCCTGGTTGCCAGAGATTGGATCCAATGTGCTATTTTGGGCTCATCGGTTGGTAAATAGTACACCTACCAAGACGCATGCCTGGTGCAAAACATTTAGACCACTGCGTAGGCTCCTGGAGCCACCAGCTGTACTGTAAACATGCACTATCAGAACCTTATTCTCTTTTTCAAAAACTGATGGCTGCCTGGCCATCAGATGATAAAGATATTGATTCCTATAGAGATCCTGATATATATTTCTCATATAAATGAACTCCCACAGAAAAAAATTCCAGCACAGTATTGTATCAAAAAGTTGTAAAAGTCATTAGTGGGATGAAAACCGATATCATTAATTCTTTAATCAATTTAATCTCCTGTAGTCGGCACCTGATACTGTTAGTCCATCGAAAAATCTTATAATCAATATTACCCAACTGTATTGGGTATCACCTATAGGTGATATAATTTCTTGTTGCCAAACACCTAATTTTTGTCTCATCTTACTGCACCCAATGAATACCAGGGAATTGCATATTACATACCATATGCCACAAATAATCCACACCAATGAATCCTGTAGAATGCCATTGTGCATCCTAAATTTAAGAGAGAATTTTCAAAAAGTGAGAGAATTTGTTTTAGTTTGTGTTTTATTTACAAGAAATTCTTTCTACATAATCAAGTACCCCAAAACTGAAAACAGTAAGAACATAAATTTGTTTGTAAGAAACTCATCATAATCTTCACGCAGGTAGAAAACCCCGTTGATCAAAATTTTTGTATGGTTTGCTTACCTTCAGCTGATTTTTATAATCAGCTAGTTTCACCTGCCTGTTGTTGTAATGACTTGTAATAGTTGTATAGGATTTTGTTGTGCATAATGCCCAGTAATTCTCATGCATTTTTTAAGTAGATTTTGATATTTGTTAATCATGAGTACAACTTTCCATGACATCATACTTTCTTCATACTGGCCGTGTGGTTAAGGGAGCACAGCTTTGAGCTGGTGTCCGGGAGATAGTTATTTCAAATCCCACTGTCGACAGTCCTGAAGATCCCTTTCCGTGGTTTCCCATTTTCACACAAGGTAAATGCTTGGGCGTTGCCTTAATTAAGGCCATGGCCGCTTCCTTCCCTCTCCTAGCCCCTTCCTCTCCCACCGTCGCCATAAGACCTATTTGTGTCTGTGAGGCATAAAGCCAATTATGTGTTCTTTATTTGCTTCATGTTGCATGGTTTCCAATGTCCCCCGTATCTTCAATAAACCTAAGCATATCTTAATCTGTGAACAATCAATTTTGGGAACTTGTATTCATAATTCATACGTTGCTCGTACTTCACTTCTACCATGATTTTTATGCCATACAGACCAAGGCCAGACAATAATATAATACAACAGGATTCATTGTTTGAGGCGAAGCAGTACCAACCTTATTTCAATAAATGCGTGCAACCAAGTTTTTCTTTGCCAAATTCTGGAAAATATATGCGAGGAATATTTACGAATATCCATTATTTATTTTACTATCTGTGGTATTAATGGCCTACAAAGAGAACTCTTGTACCACAGGAGGAAATAAACAGAGCTTTTTATAGTAATTATGTTAGGTATAAAGAAAGGAATAATGTGTCCCAAAAGTTCTTGTGCAAAGATCAGAATAGAAGCTAACTTTCTGGCGAAATTTCTGGGATGATAGCTAATTTGAAGTTCCTTATTTTTGTATTGTATACAAGACTGTTGATGGATTGTGCAGCATATTAAGGGCTAGACGTCAAACAGAGTTAATTTGCCAGTTTCTTACTTCAGGTTTGTGAATGCTGGAGATTTACCGAAGCAGTTGCCTTATTGAGTGAATGCCCTATTTGCATTCAAAGAGGGGACGAGAGAATGCCAAGAAGTCATCAAGTCCAAAGCATATCAAAGGAAGAACAGTAAGAAGTCGAATACACCTCAAGCTTGAATGGTTTGTCGGCCAAGTTCTTTGCCAAAATGGAGAAACACAAAGAAGGTTTTTTGTTATCTGTGACCAGGCTGAATTCTGCTCAGTTGGCTGCTAGTTTAGCTGTGAGTTTTACTTTTACTCTTGTCATATTCGAAAGTTCATGCCTATCTTCTTATCTTAATGTTGGATTTCGTTAGTTAATTTATAAATTTAACAGTGACACCCGTATATACCACACATCTCACTGGTCTGTCTTACCAGTGTTTGGATATCTGGTGCATTTGTCTATATGGGGTGATAATACATGATATACATCACCCCTTTACGCTTCGTTGCTAATCCCTGCTTCCAGATCAAGTACCTTATCTTCTGGTAAAATGCATTTCCCTGTTGTATCGTCCTACAGTACTGATCTCCATGTTCATTCCTACATCATGTCAGTTTGCTTCCCAAGTACTTCAAGGTTTCCACATTTTCAAGGTCCCCCGAACCAATTTACCTTTCCCTGACTTTTCTTCTGTAGTTGCCAGGCTGATTGGTTCTGAATGTTAAGGGTTGGCTTTCTGAGCCCGAGTTCATAGGTTCGGTCCTTTCTCAGTCCAGTGATATTTGAAGAGGGTCAAATATGTCTGCCACGTGTTGGTAAATCTGCTACCATGTACAAGATCTAATAGCAATATAGTTGGTCCGTTAATGGACTTTACAAATTTTTCACCTATTCACTCCTGGTTGCCAGAGATTGGACCCAATGTCCTAAGTTGGGGTCATCAGTTGGTAAATAGTACACCTACCAAGACGCATGGCTGGTGCAAACCATTTAGACCACTGCGTAGGCTCCTGGAGCCACCAGCTGTACTGTAAACATGCACTATCAGAACCTTATTCTCTTTTTCAAAAACTGATGGCTGCCTGGCCATCAGATGATAAAGATATTGATTCCTATAGGGAACCTGATATATATTTATCATATAAAAGAACTCCCACAGAAAAAAATTCCAGCACTTTGGTGTCTCCAAGTGTTCTAAAAGTCATTAGTGGGATGCAAACTGATAACATTAATTCTTTAATCAATTTAATCTCCTGTAGTCGGCACCTGATACTGTTAGTCCGTCGAAAAATCTTATAATCAATATTACCAAACTGTATTGGGAATCACCGATAGGTGATATAATTTCTTGTTGCAAAACACCTAATTTTTGTCTCCTCTTACTGCACCGAATGAATACCGGGGAATCGCATATTACATACCGTATGCCACAAATAATCCACACCATTGTATCCTGTTGAATGCCATTGTGCATCCTAATATTAGGAGAGAATTTTTAAAAAGTGAGAGAATTTTTTTAGTTTGTGTTTTATTTACAACAAATTATTTCCACATAATTGAGTACCCCAAAACTGAAAACAGAATGAACATAAATTTGTTTCTAAGAAACTCATCATAATCTTCACGCAGGTAGAAAACACCGTTGATCAAAATTTTTGTATGGTTTGCTTACCTTCTGCTTATTTTTATAATCAGCTAGTTTCACCTGCCTGTTGTTGTAATTTTAACCTCCCAAAAGGGGTAATGTTACAACTAATAGGAATTATTATTATTGTTATTATTATTATTTACATTTTATGGCCTTCATTGGACCACTCTAGCCAACTTTATACAAAGAATTTTTCAGTTTCCTGTCAGCCCAGTACTTCTTCATTCTCTCTGATCTTATCCTTATTTCTTCATCGGAAATCACCCTTCCTATTGTCTGTTTGTTGATTCTAATTTGCAGTGAGTTTCTTGATTTTGTCGGATTTGTTTCTTAGGTCTTTCACTGTAATTTGTAGTTCATCCATATCCTCCTTGATTTCTGTAACCCACTTAATGTTGCACTTACTATTCCATAATTTTTCTATTATTCTCCTGATGATTCTGTTCTCTGGTGTCCTGTTTAGATGTCCAAAAAATGAAATAGGAATAATAAAAAGAATATTAAGGTTTGCTATCGTTGTGCATTCATATAGTTGCACTCTAACACGAGACATGACAATATGTATGAAATTAAAACTATAAACACATTAAGCACAGAAAATAAAATTGGCTAATCAACATGACAGCTAAGAAGGGATAACAGGGAAGCAGCTGGGAACCATATCCTGGCGGTGGAAGGTATTGGCAATGCTGAAGAAGCGAAGTCAAATGTGATCCTAAACTTTACTTAACAAATTAGATGCAAATTTAATGTAAATAAATAACAAACTACAGCATTAAAATTTGAAAACAGAAATCCATCAGTAATTACATTTTACCCCGAGGGTAGCATTCAGTTATCTAATCTTATACCGAACATCACATATGACGTTCCGCTCCCGCTTTTCGTGCCGACAGTTTTAATACACATGAAACAGATGGAAAGAAAGGAAAGGAAGGTAACGTTACACTATTATGAAGGTGTAAATGTAAGAAAGAGAACAACATTTAAAATATAATCTTGGTGCGGAGCACCTTCAGTCGGTAGCCCCCTCAAAAACACTTCCGAGAAAGTGTGTCTGTCCTAAAGGTGAATACTCCAAGATGAAGCACAATAAACGAGACAGCCCCAAGGTGTAATTTACATATTGTGATTACATCGAAAGACGTTGAATATCTAATTTACAAAATCAACAAGATGGGAACTGTCTCTTTACAAAAGTGACGCGACTTACCGAAACGGCTACCCCCTCTAGTGACACCATGACCTTGAAGTCGGTGTGGGGGTTTGTGTGCTTGTTGATCCCGAGGGCTGTGCCAGCTCAGGGTTACCCATGCTGGATAGGCCTGGTGTAGGGCCAGACTAACAAGGTGTCCCCCGAGTTGCTTGAGAGGTGTCTGTGCTCTTTATTCTTCATCACTGTTTCTACCCTTCTATTCTCACCATCTTTAATTTCATTCCTCTTCCTGTCTGGCCACCCTCTCTGCCTCGGGTAGTTTAGGTTAGACATTACAGAAAAATAAAAAAGGAAAAACATATAAATTTAAAAAAAAATAATTAGGTTAGTACGGAGGTTTTATCCTCCCCCAATCACAAGTTTCGGGTCACGGTGAGGTGATGCATGGCTACTGGGAGAGTAGTTCCAAGCGAACCCCTCCAGATACCAGGCGCCCTCTGGAGTATATAGCCTTGCCTCCGGTAAATGTCCTTGGCTCTGCCGGAGGTCAACCTCATATTTCCGTGAGTACTCGTGGGACAAAAGAATGAACCTCTTTCTCTTCCTTCTTGAACAAAGGGTGGCACCCTTCAAAACACAGCGTCAAATATTGGTAAAAAACGTAAGCGGTATACTCCAGTTCCTGTAGACTACATGAGTGACGAACGTCTTCCTCGATTCCTGGTTGCTTCCAGGGTCGATGGTAAAAGTTTCCTTGGCGAATGTCCTTTTATGATAAGCAATTCAATTGAAGAAATTGTTGCTGGTGAAGTCGACGAGATGCGCAAGCTCCGAGATGGATCCGTACTTATCAAGACATCTACGGCTGAACAGTCCAGACGGCTACTTAAAGCCAAGTTATTCGGTAAGGTAGAGGTGAAAATCGAGAAGCACCAAACCCTTAACTCCTGCAAGGGAGTTATATTCCACAGGGATTTGGTTAAGTCTTCCGATGATACAATGATCCGGTACCTAGCACGTCGGGGTGTAACCGACGTCAAGAGGTTGAAGAGGCGTGTGGGTGATAAGCTACTCGATATGGGTGCCTTCATCCTTACCTTCGACGCTGAGACCATACCTGAACGAATAAGGGTAGCAATGTATCGCCTGACTGTTCGTCCGTACATTCCGGCACCAATGAGGTGTTATAACTGTCAAAAGTTTGGCCACACCTCATTGCGATGTACAGGTTCGACGACCTGCAAAATGTGTGGGAAAAGCGAGCATGCTGGGGTTGAATGCACAACACCACCTGTGTGCGTCAGCTACCCGGGTACGCATGCTCCAATCTCCAAGGAATGCCCCACATTCAAGCGGGAGAAGAAGATCTAGGAGATAAAAACGCTGGATAAGCTATCTTATCCAGATGCCCGGTGGAAGTTCAAGTACATGGCTGCTCCGGAGTTCTCCATCTCATTCGCGGAAAAGGTCGCAAACATACGGATCACTCCACAGAGCTTTGTACAGAACACCGATACTGAAAATGCAATGAAAAGTCAAAGCCAGCAACAAAATTCAGTAACTAAAGAAACGGGAGATTCAGCATGTGAAACACCGAAAAGAGCGTTACTGTCGACGTTACCTGGGAAGGACCCTTCCCAGGAACGTTCAGCTGGGAAATCCTCTCCCAACAGGGCGGGGGGAAAGACTTCCCCAAATAGGGCTGGAAAGTCCAGCCCTCCTTCCAATGCCCAGATCATAAAGGAGGAGAAGGTGAAGCCACAAGGCTCCCTCAAAAAATTGGAGAAGAAGCCTTCTCCAACTCAGTCGGGGTCCACAGGATCACCGAAGAAATCCGGCAAGCCATCTGCCGGCTCTCCTCCCAAAAAGAGAGAAACGGTGGGCAGGAGCGAGAGGCCCCGACGCCCTCTTGTTCAATCACTTTCTGGAGAACCTAGTTCTCCCAGGAAGAAGGCCCACTGTTCCAGACCAATGAGATCACCGTCCGCGGAGGGTCCAGTCACCGCGCCTCCTTCTTCTGAGGAGACAATGGAGACTGAACCACTCATTGTCGTGGATGGTGACGACAATACCGACAACAACGGCGGAAAATGGCAGATAGTTGACAAAAAGAAGGGCAAGCAATTGTCCTAATTTTGCAACACTACCAATCCACACAATGGCACTATTGCAGTGGATTTGCAGTAGTTACCACTGTCGCCTAGCTGAGTTACGTCAACTGATATCCGTCTATGCGGCCTCCATAGTCTGTCTACAGGAATCTCGTTTGAGACCTGGACACGACACGACTATGAGAGGATATCGTCTTTATTCCAAAGACAGAGTAGCTGTGGATGGCGCGGCAACTGGGGGCGTTTGTACCCTAGTTCGCGCCAACATCTTCAGCGAAGAAGTACCGCTCCGTACTCAGCTAGATGCAGTTCGCACTCCGTTGCCAGTAATGACAACGGTTTGCAACGTGTACTTTCCACCGGATTATAACCTTGATATGCATGCACTAAAAGATTTGATCGCTCAGTTGCCTCCTCCTTTCCTCATGCTGGGGGATGTGAACGCCCGTAACGCACTATGGGGTTCTCCGTCTTCCTGTTCTAGGGTGAGGAAGCTCGAGCGAATGATCAACCTATTTGATCTTCGTGTGCTCAATACAGGGGAACTGACACATTTCAGTAGCGCGCATGGCACATTCTCACACCTGGATGTCACTTTGTGTAGCCATGCGCTAGTTCCCCTGCTACGGTGGCAAGTTCACGAAGACCTCTGTGATAGTGACCACTTCCTGAAAATTCTGTCTCTCTTGAATCAAAGACAGTCCGAAGTACCCAAGCGCTGGTTACTTCGGCGGGCAAATTGGCCAGAATTTACAAAACGCGCAGTGCTGGCTGATGATATGCTGGAGTCTGTTGACGACCACGTCTCTTCCATTACTACTGGAATTTTGGCTGCTGCAGAGGAAACAATTCCTTCCTCGTCCGGTATTCGTCGCCGGAAACAGGTCCCTTGGTGGACGGACGAAATTGCAGCAGCCATACGTGATCGCCGACGAGCTTTTAAGCATTATCGTCGCAATCCTACGATGGCCAATCATATCGCATTTAAGCGTCTGCGCGCGAAGGCCCGTTTTTTGATTCGAGAAAGTAAGAAAGCTACGTGGGAAAAGTATGTGTCATCCATCACGGCACATACTCCGTCATCACAAGTGTGGACAAAACTCCGCCGTATTGTCGGAGTACTGAATGTGCCCTCAGTACCCGGAATCTCCATTAATGGAGATATAGTTACGATTCCTTCAGTCACTGCAGACCACATCGCGTCACATTTTGGAGATACGTCCAGCTCTAGGAGAAACGACCCTGCATTTCTTCCAATTAAGCGCGAAGCAGAGGCCCACCATCTCTCTTTTGCCTCTAGTGCTTCGCATCCCTACAACGTGGCCTTCACGGAGTGGGAGTTGCGAAGTGCACTTGCGCTATGCAGAGATACGGCTCCTGGACCGGACAAAATCCATAATCAAATGCTTAAGCATTTGAGTGACATATGTCTCAAGGATATTCTCACCCTATTCAACAGAATATGGAGTGAGGGAGTGTTCCCATCTCAGTGGGGTGAGGGAATTGTGATACCAATTCCCAAGCCAGGTAAAGATCCAAAACTTCTGGATAGTTATAGGCCAATATGCCTTACAAATGGCCTCTGTAAGCTATTTGAAAGGATGGTTAACCGGCGTCTTGTGTGGGCCATGGAAAGGGAGGGCCTCTTGTCCAACTACCAGTGTGGTTTTCGCTCTCATCGGTCTGCCACTGATTATCTGGTCAAACTGGAGAGCGCCATTCAGGAGGCCTTTCTCTGGAAGGAACACCTAGTCGCCGTGTTTTTTGACCTGGAAAAAGCTTACGATACTACCTGGCGATATGGAATTCTCTCCACTCTACACCAGTGGGGATTTCAGGGAAATTTGCCAACGTTTATTGAGAACTTCATGTCCCTCCGTCTCTTTCGAGTCCGAGTAGGGAATGCATTTTCTCAATATTACGTTCAGGAAAATGGAGTACCTCAGGGATCAGTACTGAGTGTCACGCTGTTCGCAATCGCCATCAACGGCATAGTTGCCGCTGCTGGGCCCACAGTCGTTTCATCGCTGTATGTAGACGACTTAGCTCTGTACATTACAGCTCCGGAAGGGTGGCGTTTGCAGAGACACAGCTACAGCAAGCTATTAACCGAGTCGACAGATGGGCCCTGCAACATGGTTTTCGATTTTCAGCAGCGAAAACCTCAGTTGTACACTTCTGTCGACGTCGGCCTGTGCATCCCTAACCAGAGCTCCGCTTGCGAAACAGTGTCTTACCAGTGGTTGGCACCTGCAAATTCCTGGGTCTCCATTTTGATAAGAGACTTACGTGGCAGCCCCACATCCGTCAGTTGAAGGTTGCCTGCATGAAGAGACTTAACATGCTTAAGTTTCTCAGCGGCACTTCATGGGGGGCTGACCGTCGGTACTGCTACGATTTTACACGGCGACGGTCCTCTCCCGAATTGACTATGGAAGTGCGGCTTATGGCTCAGCATCAAAATCTACGCTGAGCCTTTTAGACAGTATTCACCATGGTGGAGTAAGGCTGGCAACGGGTGCTTTCCGTACTAGCCCCATTCCCAGCCTGCTCGCTGAAGCGGGAGTTCCATCTTTACGGATAAGGAGGCAGCAGTTACTCCTAACGTACGCTGCCAAAATTCGTGAAATGCCGCTACATCCAAGCTATCAATGCATCTATCGCACCCAATACCACCAGCGGTGCCAAGACCGACCGAATGCCACACGGCCGGTTGAGTTTCGGATTGATAGCTTGTGTCATGATTTGAATATTGATATCGGTGGTTGTCTTGAACGAACTCTTAGCGAGGTACCTCCGTGGTTGGTTCCGTGACTGGATATACGTCTAGATCTGCCCCGTGGACCCAAGGTGAACACGGATTCCTCCGTTCATCGAAGGTATTTCCAGGACTTTGTTCACCAATATCCGGCCTCGAGACTTATCTTCACGGATGGTTCTAAAATCGGAGATAATGTTGGTTGCTCTTTTGTCACTGATGATATGAGTACGAAGATCTCGCTCCCTAAAGTATATAGCGTGTATACTGCAGAGCTTTACGCCATCTTAGAGGCTCTGCAGTTTGCACTGCGTGACGAAAGAAGCCACTTTATTATGTGTACCGATTCGTTAAGCTCTCTGCAGTCTATTGAAACCTGTTTCTTGCAACACCCACTGGTGCAGCAGATACATGACCTTCTAGCCAGGTTAAGCGATGCTAGCACCAGAATTACTTTCGCGTGGCTTCCAAGCCACGTTGCGATTGCGGGAAACGAACTTGCGGATGAAGCAGCAAAGGAAGCTGCATTTTTACCTCCAACACCCGTCAATGTACCTGCTAAGGATATTTGTTCTCAGCTACGTCGAATCATCTTGGCGTTCTGGGAATCGGAGTGGCTAGATATCCGAACTCCCAACAAGCTGAGAGCAATTAAGAAGACAACTACCGTGTGGCGGTCCTCTTTCCGACCTTCACGGAGAGAGGCCATAGTACAGTGCAGGCTGAGGATAGGTCATTTACGATCCATGCACTCTTATCTCATAAAGAGGGAAGACCCCCCCAGTGTGTTCTTGTGGTGCCAGATTCACCGTGGTCCACATCCTCACAGAGTGCGCCGATCTCTCTGGCCTAAGACGGAGCCTCGGCCTGCAGGAAACACTCGAACGCATACTAGCCGATGACGCGACTACTGCTGATCTCGTCGTCCGCTTTATGTGCGACAGTAAATTACAAGTGTACTGTTACTCAGGGAACGTACGTTCCCTTTTGATACGTTAGTAATCCTTTCGGCCTAGTTTTATAATTATTTTTTGTTCTATTTTGTACTGCGTTTCCAAATTCCTGTGTTGAATAAATGAATTTTTGTTTTATATTTTAAATTTCTTTTCCACTTATTTGTTCAGAGAGGATGATTACCTCATTGTACTTCCTCTTAAAACAAAAATCACCACCACCACCACCACCAAAACGGCTAGGTCATTTTAATAAAATTTGGAAGCTGAAGGAAACACGGGTAATCTCCGGTATAATTAATTAAATGAACCACTACATTTGAAACTAAATACCTGAAAGGTGAAAAACAATTAAGTGCTTACCTGATGGCGGGGCAAGAAGACCCGTACCTTTGAAGGCGACCTTTCCCTTCACTGGTCAAACAGAAAAGACGCCTTGCCAGATCAAGGCTCTAGCGACAACGCTTCTCTCCGGAAATACTGAAAACTTACAACGGCCAATGAGCATCCGATCTTTTTCCTTCACCTACCAATCACATTTACTTTTATTTTCTCCAATAGGAGTGCATAAATTAGTGCTGACCAAGACCCTTTAGGAAGGCTCGAGAAATTACGAAACTGATACAATATCCGGACATATCCATGCCGATCTGGCACGTGTACACAACAGGAAGTGGTGTTTCCTAATACATCTTACTTTACTTTTCCCATGATAAAGAACCAATCTTTAAGCTATAATAAAATCAACCAGTTCCAAAATTAACATACCGAGGAGAGACAAAAATACCAAATTAATAAATACATTACATATACAATTCATCGCCGTCTTCCGAGTCCAAATAATCAAATCCAAGTAATCACTACATACTCCCCCCCTTTAATTTAAAGCACAGCTCTAAAAATAAAAATTTTATTCACTTAATTTAGCAGTCCAGTTTCTGCATAATTTAAAAAATAATTAATCACTTTTTAAAAAAATCACTGAAAGACAAAGGAAAAACTTCACTGAAAAATAAAGGACATATAGCATAATGTTCATTGAAAGAGAAAGCGCATAAAATATACACTAAAGAGATAAAAATATTCATTTTTACTATTCCTCTCATGTTCGTAAAACACCACGCTGAAATTATTTTCTTTAAAAAAAAACTCAAACGTTCCCTGGAGAAAAAAAAACTGGCCACACAAAATAAGAAAGACATCTTTTGGATTGAGTTCTTGAGATTCTTTAATTTATTTATACTATAGCACCACGAGTTCTTGCTGCTCATGTGACTGACGACGCGGCCGCTATCTTCAGCCTCCACATTACTGTTCAAACTGGGTGACTGCGCACAGCCTAGCATGACTGGCGTCATTAGAATATCCGGTTACAGCGCTGTTAATTGACACGTCCAAGTATAGATGATACTACGTGCCACTAATGGCTAAGTGAGTGTATGTCTGGTAAATATTTAATCAGGATCTTGGCATGGGATGATGGTCACCACCATGCAGACGGTGCCCCTTTTGACTAGGGACGTCAGGTTGTCAGGCAGGAACAGTTGTTGTCACCTGGACATCTGGTCACTGGGTTGCAGTGCAAATCGGCAGAGCCCAAGACATAACGCACCTCTCCTCTAGGCAGGACAGCAGAAACGGCGATAGTATCCCCCTCCGGCCACTGCAACAGAAAATTATCCGCAGCAGACAGGGAATTTCAAAAGCTAAAGCCACCCTGGTGGACAGGAGCTTGGAGGCACCCAACCGGTGTCTCCACGACCTTCATATGGGAGGTTTCCCCACAGGCTTGGGACTATCTTAGCCCCCATTCAGGCCAGCACTATGGATACCTCAAGATAAAGTTTAGGAACAAGTTAAAAGAAACTCAGAAAACTCTACCGGAGTTTACCCTGATTCCCAAAATTTTGACAACCATCCCTAGTTATGAAGATCTTAATTCTACCCCAAAATACATACTAAATGATATCTAGCATGATCATAAATGACCCTTCCCATTACAACTAAGGTGACTTAACAAAAGTATTAACTGTAGAATCCGGAAAAACAGCTGGCCAGCCCATTAACTAGAATTTGCTTACAACTAATTCCTTATAACTACAAAAACAAATTACCGTGTGCATTCTTAATCACCCAACATTAAGAAAAGAACCAAACAAATAAAAGGATGAATTTAGAATGTTGCAAGGAAACACAAAACATGGGAGGAAAGAAAAATATACACTTAATCACGTTAGCTTGCAACCATTTCAATGAATTGAGGTTAGTAAGTCACTATTTATTTTACCCTGTCACGTAGGCACTCATAAAATTTTTAATACAGATAACTCACATTACGCATTACATGTCAGACCAGTCAAATTAAAACATGATTAAGCTAGAAATACCAAATCAAAGTCATATTACTTTACCAACAGGAACTCAAAAATGAAAAACAAAAGTTATACAAGAGTGTGCATGCAGAAATCCAACTCACTGATATAAATAACAAAAAGGTACAAGTACAACCTTCACACCAGAGATTACCAGATAACCGCACGACACACAAGACTACCAAGCTCATCTGTCCTCCGACGTACACACAGACAACATCAAACCACCGAAAACACAAATACGACGATCCCTGAATCAGCATAACCAAATTACGGTAAAAGGCACGAACGACCTCAACACCGACTCCATCACACGACATCACCAAAACACAGTACACATACACAAACATCCACACATAAACATCCGTGCGATGACATATCAAGTAATAACCACAAAAGAAAAGGACAGAACATGACCTCAAGTATACTTGAACTTATCACACGACAATGAGACTCTTAGGACCAATATCGTACTCCCTGAAGAGGAATAGCCTCTCAGTACATTTTTGCCCTAAGTCTCAGCACACACACACATGTGCCTACCCAAGGCACCAAGACAAACACACAATTATTTGCAAAATGGTGGAACAGATACAGCATGGCTACCCAAATTTTGAACTGTACGCAGTCTACAGAATCCCATACTTCTTTAAATTGAGTACATAAATTTTGAAGTTATGAATCCATAATGCAAGAACTTTTAACATGAAGAAAACTAAATAAAACAAAACAAGCTGGAAAATTGACTAACTGAACTAAATTGTGATACCTTCAGAAATTTCACTATTGACGAATTTAAAATAACAGGAATGAAAATCTTGATAACCCATAAGCAAACTACCAATTTAACCGAAATTAACAGCTCAGCATAACGACAACGAAATTAACATTTGCAGAAAATCTTCCTAGCATTCATTTTAACAATAACAAGAGACATAATTTTCCCCCTAGGCACCTAATACCAAGAAAAAGATTACGAGGAATCTCATACCAGATGCACCAGAATTC
The DNA here is from genome assembly GCF_040414725.1 of Anabrus simplex. Classification (NCBI taxonomy): domain Eukaryota; kingdom Metazoa; phylum Arthropoda; class Insecta; order Orthoptera; family Tettigoniidae; genus Anabrus; species Anabrus simplex. Next base: position 82,327,811 of record NC_090276.1, on the reverse strand, counting down.
AAACATATCACGAGCACAAGTGCAGATACGTAACCCGTCAAATTTTCCCAAAATAAGCCTCAGCCTCAATGCTGGTCTATTAATATGGTGAGTACGTTTCACCCTACGAGACTATCAGAGCCAACATAGACCCTCCTAACAAGTATAGGAACACACGGGTTAATAAATATACGTGACAAGGAACAGACACTTACATGATGGAAAAGCACTATAAGACTCACTAGGAAACTTTCAAAATGCTGGTCTGGAACCTGTCCCCAAAATAATCCCATACTTACTCAGAAACGAACCCAAACACAGCAACAGACCAAAAACAACACCACATAACCGGAAATTAAAATCTATACCGAGCTGAAGTACGACACCATAACAATTTTAAAAGATCACACACGTGGAATACAGGCAAATAAAATACACCAGGTGACAAGAAACAAACTTTTGGAAAAACTTTGCCGAAACATGAGATTTGCAAACAGAAAAACACTCGAAAAAATAGACGAAATTTTACAAACCTTAACCTCAAAATTATTTCTGACAATTTATGGAGACAAACATTTCTGAAAAACAAAAGAGACTCCATGCTAAAACTTGACCAAAACACATACTACAATTTACGTATCTAGAAGGAGAAAAAGAAGATTACGACACGAGAAATTTTATAATATGGAATTGAGCGCTCATAATCTTGGAGTAAGTCAAGCAATCATCTGTTTCCAACACATACGCAACTCAGCTGTTCGGGAGATAACATTAGGCACTGAAGTACAGCATTTAGAATAAATTAATGACAAAGCTTAAAGCAACAAGTTATCGCACAGATGTTAAGATCAAAACACACGTATCGAAGAAGACTTGAAATAATCAAACATACTGAAATTTATCAAAGAAGACTTTTGGAACGTGAACACAGAACACGAAATGTGAAGATATCACTTTACTACAAACACGTGGTCAAGCGCAACCTTGCCACACCAGAAAAATTTATTAAAATTAATTAACCCAAAACTTGTTACAAATAGTGACACACCATTTCCTCCAACCGTTAATTAACAAAGTGAAACACAGCAACAAACTGTACATCGCGGAACAAAAAACACGTGGTGCGTAAAACCCGTGCAGGAATCATGAAAAACAAGAACCGGGAATTGAGAATACACACGTAACACTTAAAACCTATATTCAAACTTAAGATTTAAAATAAATTTTATAAAAGTTAGCCGATAATGATCATTGTAAACCTTTTAACCATCTGTAACCATGCTCTGCTACCAAATGTAACCTCCCAAAAGGGTTAAGGTTACAAGTAATATGAATAATAAAAAGAATATTAATGTTTGCTACCGTTGTGCATTCACTTAGTTGCACACTAACACGAGACATGACAATATGTACAAAATTAAAACTATAAACACATTAAGCGCAGAAAATAATAACAGGCTAACCAACATGACGGCTAAGAAAGGATAACAGGGAAGCGGCTGGGAACCATATCCAGGTGGTGGAAGGTATTGGCAATGCTGAAGAAGCGAAGTCAAATGTGATCCTAAACTTTACTTAACAAATTAGATGCAAATTAAAATGTAAATAAATAACAAAATACACCATTAAAATTTGAAAACAGAAATACAGCAGTAATTATAAATTACCCCGAGGGTAGCATTTAGTTATCTAATCTTATACCGGAACATCACACATGACGTTCAGCTCCCGCTTTTCGTGGCGAAACTTTTAAGACGCATGAAACAGACGGAAAGAAAGAAAAGGAAGGTAACGTTACACTATTATGAAGATGTAAATGTAAGAAAGAGAACAACATTTAAAATATAATCTTGGTGCAGAGCACCTTCAGTCGGTAGCCCCCTCAAAAACACTTCTGAGAAAGGGTGTCCGTCCTAAAGGTGAATACTCCAAGATGAAGCGGAATAAACGAGACAGCCCCAAGGTGTAATTTACATATTGTGATTACATCGAAAGGCATTGAATATCTAATTCACAAAATCAACAAAATGGGAACTGTCTCTTTACAAAAGTGACGCGACTTATCGAAACGGCTAGGTCATTTTAATGAAATTTGGAAGCTGAAGGAAACACGGGTAAGCTCTGGCAAAATAAATTAAATGAACCACTACATTTGAAACTAAATACCTGAAAGGTGAAAAACAATTAAGTGCTTACCTGATGGCGGGGCAAGAAGACCCATATCTTTGAAGGCGACATTTCCCTTCACTGGTCAAACAGAAAAGACGCCTTGGCAGATCAAGGCTCTAGCGACAACGCTTCTCTCCGGAAATAATGAAATTTTACAACGGCCAATGAGCATCCGATCTTTTTCCTTCACCTACCAATCACATTTACTTTCATTTTCTTAAATAGGAGCGCATAAATTACTGCTGACCAAGAACATTTGGGAAGGCTCGAGAAATTACAAAACTGATGCAATACGGAAATTCTAAGTTCCCATGAAGGGAATTAGATTCTTTTCCACCAATATAGCATATCAAAAATCAGATCAAACATTAGATGTATGTAGAGATGGGCACTATCGACTGATAACTATCGAACTAGTCGATAGTTAAAACTATCGTAACAGTCGACTACTTTAAAAAACAAGTGTACTGAATCCTGTCGCAGTCCCCGTCATGGATCTCTCCATGCTTTGCTCTCCAGTCAGCACAAAACAAGTCGACTGAATTCAGTCGTACTCCCGTCACAGCGACGCGGAAGCGAATGGAACTATCGGGTTATTGTCATTTCGGATATGTAATATATAATATGTTAACTTTATAGGTACATACTTAATGTGGCGATTTTCTCTTGTCGTTTATGTTCTCTTTATTTCATTGCATATTTGTTTATATTAATTACGTTATTCATAAATAAGGCATAACTATAAAATCTGCATAACTATAATAATAATAATCTAGAAAATACGGTATTAGTGTGTTTGGCTAGTCTCATATATATCTTGATTGTGTACTACAGCAACAAATTGTATTAATTTATTAATTTTTATTATTGTTAGCACTGTTCGGGAATAGAGCCTCATTGTTGTTTTTCTACGTTTCACTGTCCATTTAGCACCAAGAAAGACCATTCCTATGATGCTTATTCGTATTAAGGGCATCTCCCTATTTATTAGCGCCGTGTACGGACAAGTGCGTAAATCGGATTTTAATCTGCGCAACTGTGAATTCCTCGATAGTGTGATTATAAAAGTCTGGGATTGGGGTATGCTCCCAAGGTACAGTACTATTGTGGCATTTGCCAGGAATGAATGTAGAAAACCCCATGGAAAACTGCATTAAGGATATGGTATCCGCTGTCAGTGAATGGAATACGGACCTGGGATATCTAGGTGGTGCAGCTTCTTATTCCTAATGTGGAGTGGTGTGGACTCCTCGGCTGCGAACGTGGGTCCCTTTGAATAAATTTGTAAGTCACTCAATTTAACATTAATTTTGTTCTAATGGGTGTCTATACAAGTTATTTCTAATTATTGGTAAATTGCGTTAAAATCAGTTGAATTTGTAAAAGTACGACTCTCCATTTTTGATACGGAGAGTTTCGACTCGAAACATTTGAATGTTTTTCATGGACTGACTACTTGCGTTATACGAATACTTTCTTTCGACTGAAATCATTTGACTGTTCAGTCTTCTCAACAGGAAGTAATGAATACTTTTGTTCGACTGAAAACATTCGACTATTCAGTCGATAGTTTGAAGGGACTATCGCCAGACTAGTCGATAGTGGTTTTAAGTCGATAGTGCCCATCTCTAGATGTATGGCTTTTCCGGCATTTGCTCTATTAACCAGCATTTCGTCTTAGGTTTGACACTAGACTCTTCAGAGTGGGATGTGTCAGACCCTACCCACTGACGCTGGGGTGTATGCAGATGAACTTATCAGAAGCTTATTTATGAAGCACAGTCTGATAACTGCATACGGGAGATAAAACTCCGCAATGGAATTAATGCCCGCCTAGCACTTCCAAATGGAAATTCTAAGTTCCCATGAAGGGAATTAGATTCTATTCCACCAATAGAGCATATCAAAAATCAGATCAAAAATTAGATGTGTGGCTTTTCCGGCATTTGCTCTATTAACCAGCGTTTCATCTTAAGTCTGACACTAGACTCGTCAGAGTGGGATGTGCCTACTTCCCACATTTTGGCTGAAGATGACGCCAAACAGCGTCAAAACAAGTTCCAAGTGTAAATACATGTTGTAAATAAACTTATAACATTTATTTGTATTGATAAAGTGGACCATTTTAAGTTTCCTATCTTACGTTCGTTATCTCCACCTGCCGATAAACTAGCAGCCTCCGCATCACCATCGCTGATGCAGCCTCCTTTAACTCGTCACGCTATGTCCAGCTGTGTGATCCGCGGTGTGGATCCTGCCCTCTCAGAACAGGCCATTCTCTATCACCTCCAAGCTGAAGGCGTCCCAGTCCGTCGCATCTTCCGAATTATGAACGTATCTAGCCCAACCTATATGGTTCGTCTACACGTCCTGAGCGCCGCCGATGCCCAGCACCTAATTAACAATGGAGTTTACATCCATCGTCATCGCCATAAAGTGGAACCCTCCCTCTCTCCACCCCAACCTGTTCGCCATCCAAACAAAAATTCTCGTCGCACCCGGCCAGCCACTTCTTTTCAACCTCACCAATTCGTCAGTCCATCTATTCCCCCACCTAGTTACATCCGCTATCCACCTTCGATGCTTGAAATCCTACGATCCTTAACATTTTTCATCCTCAATATCACAACGTCGCTGCATCTCCTAACCCGCCATTTGCATCCTGGTACCCCACTCTAAAATTTCACTCCCAAGCCAACCCTCTCTTCTTTCTGTCACTGCAGTCATTCCCCCCTCATTCAATCTGTCAAATCAATCACCCAACTTCTTCATTTCCCACATCACTCAGTTATCTTCACCTCTCTTGGCCCGAGAGATCGCGTTACGACCTAGGGGGCCCGCCCCGCCCTTCATGTGGGGAATGAAAACATTTTCGTCATCGTCGTCGTTCACCTGCATACACCCCAGCGTCAATGGGTACGGTCTGACACATCCCACTCTGAAGAGTCTAGTGTCAGACCTAAGACGAAACACTGGTTAATAGAGCAAACGCCGCAAAAGCCATACATCTAATTTTTGATCTGATTACTGATGCAGTATCCGGACATATCCATGCCGATCTGGCACGTGTACACAACAGGAACTGGTGTTTCTTAATACAACTTACTTTACTTTTCCCATGATAAAGAACCAATCTTTAAGCTATAATAAAATCAACCAATTCCAAAATTACCATTCCGAGGAGAGACAAAAGAAAAGAAATGAATAAATATATTACGTATATAATTCATCGCCGTCTTCCGAGTCCAAATAATCAAATCCAAGTAATCTCTACAGTAATGACTGGTAATAGTTGTATAGGATTGTGATGTGCATAATGCCCCGTAATTCTTGTGCGTTTTTAAGTAGAGTTTGATTTTTGTTAGTCATGAGTACAACTTTCTCTGACATCATACTTTCTTGGCACCGGCCATGCTGTTAGGGGAGCACGGCTGGGAGCTGGTATCCGGGAGATAGTTATTTCAAAACCCACTGTTGACAGTCCTGAAGATCCCATTCAGTGGTTTCCCATTTTCAAACAAGGCAAATGCTTGGGCTATGCCTTAATTAAGGCCATGGCCGCTTCCTTCCCTCTCCTACCCCTTTACTCTCCCACCTTCGCCATAAGACCTATTTGCGTCTGTGAAGCATAAAGCCAATTATGTGTATTTTATTTGCTTCATGTTGCATGGTTTCCAATTTTACCGGTATGTTCAATAAACCTAAGCATATTTAATCTGTGAACAAGCAATTATGAGAACTTGTATTCATACTTCATACGATGCTCGTAATTCACTCCTAACATGCTATTTATGCCGTACAGACCATGGCCACACAATGCTATAATACAACAGGATTCAATGTTTGGGCGAAGCAGTACCAACCTTATTTCACATAATGCATGCAACCAAGTTTTTCTTTGCTAAATTCTGGAAAATATATGCGAAGAATATTTGCAAATATTCATTATTTATTTTACTACCTGTAGTATTAATGGCGTACAAAGAAAACTTATCTACCACAGAAAACAATAAACAGAGCCCTTTATATTAATTATGTTCTTGTGCAAAGATCAGAATAGAAACTAACTTTCTGGCAATATTTCTGGGAAGATAGCTAATTTGAAGTTCTTTATTTTTTTATTGTATACAAGACTGTTGATGGATTGTGCAGTATATTAAGGGCTAGACGTCAAACAGAGTTAATTTGCCAGTTTCTTGCTTCAGGTTTGTGGATGCTGGAGATTTACCGGAGCAGTTGCCCTATTTGCATTCGAAGAGGGGAAGAGAGAATGCCAAGAATTAATCAAGTCCAAGAAGATCAAAGGAAGAACAGTAAGAAGTCGAATACACCTCAAACTGGAAAGGCTTGTCGGCCAAGTTGTTTGCCAAAATGGAGAAACACAAAGAAGGTTTTTCTTTATTTGTGACCAGGCTGAATTCTGCTCAATCGGCTGCTAGTTTAGCTGTGAGTTTAAACTTTATTTTTGTCATATTTGATGAGTTAATGCTTATCTTGTTATCTATCGTTGGATTTCTTTAGTTCATTTATAAATTTAACAGTGACACCCATATATACCACACAACTCACTGGTCTGTCTTATCGGTGTTTGGATATCTGGTGCATTTGTCAATATGGAGTGATAACACATGTTATACATCACCTCTTTACGCTTCATTGCTAATCCCTGCTTCCAGATCAAGTCCCTTACCTTCTGGTAAAATGCATTTCCCTGTTGTATCCTCCTACAGTGCTGATCTCCATGTTCATTCCAGAATCATGTCAGTTTGCTTCCCAAGTATTTCAAGGTTTCCACAATTTCAAGGTCCCCTGATTCAATTTACCTTTCCCAGACTTTTCTACTCTAGTTGCCAGGCTGATTGGCTCTGACTGTTAAGGGGTGGCTCTCTGAACCCGAGTTCATAGGTTCAATCCCTTTCAGTCCAGTTATATTTGAAGAGAGTTAAATATGTCAGCCACGTGTTGGAAATTCTGCTGCCATGTACAAGATCTAATACCAGTATAGTTGCTCCGCTAATGGACATTATAAATTTTTCACCTATTCTCTCCTGGTTGCAAGAGTTTTGCCCCAAAGTGCAAAGTTGGGCTCATCAGTCGGTAAATAGTACACCTACCAAGACGCATGGCTGGTGTACACCGTGTAGACCACTGAGTAGGCTACTAAAGCCATGGGCTTTTAAAATGTACTATGAGACACTTTGTCTCATTTTCAGAAAGTGATGCCTGCCTACCCATCAGATGATAACGATATTGATTCCTATAGTTAAGCTGAAATATATTTCGCATTAAAAGAAATCCCACAGAAAAAAATTCCATCACCTTGGTGTCTCAAAGAGGTATAAAAGTCATTAGTGGGATGCAAACCGATAACATTAATTCTCTAATCAATTTAATCTCCTGTAGTTGGCACCTGATACTGTTAGTCCATCGAAAAAACTTATAATCAATATTACCAAACTGTATTGGGAATCACCGATAGGTGATATAATTTCTTGTTGTAAAACACCTAATTTTTGTCTCCTCTTACTGCACCGAATGAATACCAGGGAATCGCATATTACATACCGTATGCCACAAATAATCCACAACATTGTTTGTGTTTTATTTACAACAAATTATTTCTACATAATGAAGTATCCCAAAACTGAATACAGAAATAACATAAATTTGTTTTTAAGAAACTCATCATAATCATCACGCAGGTAGAAAACCCCGTTGATCGTAATTTTCGTATGGTTTGCTTACCATCAGCTGATTTTTATAATCAGCTATATTCACCTGTCTGTTGTTGTAATGACTGGTAATAGTTGTATAGGACTGTGTTGTGCATAATGCCCAGTAATTCGTGTACCTTCTTTAAGTAGAGTTTGATTTCTGTTAGTCATGAGTACAACTTTCCCTGACATCATACTTTCTTCGTACTGGCCGTGCGGTTAGGGGAGCACAGCTGTGAGCTGCTATCCGGGAGATAGTTATTTCAAAACCCACTGTCGACTGTCCTGAAGATCCCATTCAGTGGTTTCCCATTTTCACACAAGGCAAATGCTTGGGCTATGCCTTAATTAAGGCCATGGCCGCTTTCTTCCCTCTCCTAGCCCTTTCCTCCCCCACCTTCGCCATAAGACCTATTTGCGTCTGTGAAGCATAAAGCCAATTATGTGTATTTTATTTGCTTCATGTTGCATGGTTTCCAATTTTTCCGGTATCTTCAATAAACCTAAGCGTATTTAATCTGTGAACAAGCAATTATGAGAACTTGTATTCATACTTCATACGATGCTCGTAATTCACTCCTAACATGCTATTTATGCTGTACAGACCATGGCCACACAATGCTATCATACAACAGGATTCATTGTTTGAGGGGAAGCAGTACCAACCTTATTTCACATAATGCGTGCAACCAAGTTTTTCTTTGCTAAATTCTGGAAAATACATGCGAATTATATTTGGGAATATACATTATTTATTTTACTACCTGTAGTATTAATGGCCTACAAAGAATGCTTTTGTACCACAGAAAACAATAAACAGAGCTCTTTATATTAATTATGTTCTTGTGCAAAGATCAGAATAGAAACTAACTTTCTGGCAATATTTCTGGGAAGATAGCTAATTAGAAGTTCTTTATTTTTTTATTGTATACAAGAATGTTGATGGAGTGTGCAGTATATTAAGGGCTAGACGTCAAACAGAGTTAATTTGCCAGTTTCTTGCTTCAGGTTTGTGGATGCTGGAGATTTACCGGAGCAGTTGCCTTATAGAGTGAATGCCCTATTAACATTCGAAGAGGGGACGAGAGAATGCCAAGAAGTCATCAAGACCAAAGCAAATCAAAGGAAGAACAGTAAGAAGTTGAATACACCTCAAACTTGAATGGTTTGTCGGCCAAGTTCTTTGCCAAAATGGAGAAACACAAAGAAGGTTTTTCTTTATTTGTGACCAGGCTGCATTCGGCTCAGTTGGCTGCTAGTTTTGCTGTGAGTTTATCCTTTACTTTCGTTATATTTGACATGTTCATGCCTTTCCTGTTACCTTAACCCTTTATAGCTTGGTGGGACATATGTGGAACACTTCCGAATTTCTTTCATAGACTCTTTGGGATCTATCTGGAACACATGAAGCTGGTGCTGCTATCTACTGGAAGACTTGTATAATGTTGACACATGGAAGTTATATACGAACATTCACTGTAGATCGTGGTGGCAGCGCCTGACCGCTGTGGAACAGCTGATTCACCAGAGTATGGAGGCTACACAAGTCTGTTTTGGCACAAATTGGTTATTATCTGGCGTTCATCATGGATGAAGTGAGTATATTCAATATCACTGTGTTGAATAATGTTTCTGAAATAAAATGAACCAGAATTTGATAATCAAGTGTTATATAAATAATGTCAATGGCAGTTTCTTCAAGTGTTCCTTATGTGGAACACTAACCTCAGTGTGAGTGGACTTCTTTCCCCAACCTCAAAATTAGTACTATAATTGAGCAAAATATTATCGCAAAACTTCTTCAGTTAGTAAACATATGTTAATTTTGTTGATATATTTATGCATACAAATCAAGTAGTATTTATACTCATTCATAAATGTAAGAAATAAGTACTATAGTGAATTGGTAGACAAAAACAGGTGGTAACTTGATGGTGTTTACTTTCTGAACTTGCAATGTTTCCTAATGTATTTTCTCTTAAAAATGCCATTGACTTATTGTTAATTAATTAAGAATAGTATTCAGGCGAGTATATTTCAAGAAATTTATACAAATTGCTTGTCTTCCAGAGATTGCGGGAGGAAGACATTTTGCACTACCTGCATGGCTTACCAGATGATCTAACTTCTTCTGATGTTGAAGCAGATGATTGGGACGATTCTGAAGATTATGAAACCCTATCAAGTGACAATTCTTCCCTGTTGCATGCAAGTGGTTCCGTTGTGTCATTGATTTCTATTCATCCAGGAAGAAAAGGGGAGTCAAATCTCAGTTTATGGTACGAAAAAAGCTTGGTCATGTAGGGGTTCCTGATAAAGTTCGACTCCAATATGTGGGCAACCATGTTCCCAAGCAATCTGAGACAAGAAGGATGTGCAGAATGTGCAGCACAAAAGAGAAGCAGAAGAAAACTAAAATATTATGCAAAGCCTGCAATGTACCCTTGTGTCCCAGCCCATGCCTTGCACATTTTCATAATCTGTAAGACGCCTCACTATCAAGGACCAGGTGTATTTTCAACTTTGCTACCCTCCTACTAAGAAGAAAAGTGATTTGTAATTTGATTGATTTGCAATTGTTTGTAGACTCTGTATTTCTAGTATAAGGGTATTTTATAGCAATGTTCCATTTGCTAGAATAATTTTGCTTCACATCCTTGTTTGCAAATTGAAGTCAGTTTTATTTGATGGTACTTAGTAGTTTGTGATTTTCTTTCTTATTTTTCAGCTTTTTTTACTGGTAATAAATTCATTTTGACAGTATGATATGTTACATTGTTTATTTGAAAACTATTCCCAAAATGTTTAGAACTCGTAAAATACAACCATGCTTATGTCACGTTTGATGGGACATATGTGTCCCACTTCAAATATTTGTTGGAATTGGTCATCCAAAATTTTGAAAACCATGTTTTTTCAAAAAAGGACCTTCTAAGGAGCTAAAAACTGTAAAAAATATTTAATTACACCTATCATAGAATTTTGAACTTTAAAGGGTTAATGTTGGATTTCTTTAGTTCGTTTATAAATTTAACAGTGACACCCGTATATACCACATATCTCACTGCTCTGTCTTACCAGTGTTTGGGTATCTGGTGCATTTGTCAATATGGGGTGAAAATACATGTTATACATCACCCCTTTACGCTTAGTTGCTAGTCCCTGCTTCCAGATTAAGTTCCTTATCTTCTGGTAAAATGCATTTCCCTGTTGTATCCTTCTACAGTACTGATCTCCATGTTCATTCCTGCATCATGTCAGTTTGCTTCCCAAGTACTTCAAGGTTTCCACAATTTCAAGGTCCCCCCATCCAATTTACCTTTCCCTGACTTTTCTTCTGTAATTGCCAGGCTGATTGGCTCTGTCTGTTAAGGGGTGGCTTTCTGAGCCCGAGTTCATAGCTTCAGTCTTTTTCCAGTCCAGTGATATTTGAAGAGGGTATTATATGTCAGCCACATGTTGTTAAATCTGCTGCTATGTACAAGATCTAATAGCAATATAGTTGGTTCGTTATTGGACATTACAAAATTTTCACCTATTCACTCCTGGTTGCCAGATATTGGACCCAATGTGCTAAGTTGGGGTCATCAGTTGGTAAATAGTACACCTACCAAGATGCATGGCTGGTGCATACCATGTAGACTACTGTGTACACTCCTGGAGCCACCAGCTCTAAAAATGCACTATCAGAACCTTAGTCCCTTTTTCATAAACTGATGCCTGCCTGGCCATCAAATGATAAAGATATTGATTCCTATAGACAACCAGATATATATTTCTCACATAAAAGAACTCCCACAGAAAATAATTCCAGCACCTTGGTGTCCCAAAATTGTTGTCATTAGTGGGATGCAAACCGATAACATTAATTCTTTAATCAATTCAATCTCCTGTAGTCGGCACCTGATACTGTTAGTCCATCGAAAAAACTTATAATCAATATCACCACACTGTATTGGGAATCACCGATAGATGATTAAATTTCTTGTTGCAAAACACCTAATTTTTGTCTCATCTTACTGCACCGAATGAATACCAGGGAATCGCATATTACATACTGTATGCCGAAAATAATCCACAACAATGAATTCTGTTGAATGCCATTGTGCATCCTAATTTTAGTAGAGAATTTTCAAAAAGTGAGAGAATTGTATTTAGTTTGTGTTTTATTTACAAGAAATTCTTTCTACATAATCAAGTACCCCAAAACTGAAAACAGTAAGAACATAAATTTGTTTGTAAGAATCTCATCATAATCTTCACGCAGGTAGAAAACCCCGTTGATAAAATTTTTTTGTACGGTTTGCTTACCTTCAGCTGATTTTTATAATCAGCTAGTTTCAACCTGCCTGTTGTTGTAATGACTGATAATAGTTGTATAGGATTGTGTTGTGCATAATGCCCAGTAATTTTTGTGCATTTTTTCAGTAGAGTTTTATTTTTGTTAGTCATTAATACAACTTTCTCTGACATCATTCTTTCTTTGTACCGGTCGTGCGGTTAGGGGAGCACAGCTGTGAGCTGGTATTCGGGAGATAGTTATTTCAAACCCAACTGTCGTCAGTCCTGAAGATCCCTTTCCATGGTTTCCCATTTTCACACAAGGCAAATGCTTGGGCTGTGCCTTAATTAAGGCCATGGCCGCTTTCTTCCCTCTCCTAGCCCTTTCCTTTCCCACCGTCGCCATAAGACCTATTTGTGTCTGTGAGGCTTAAAGCCAATTATGTGTTTTTTATTCTCATGTTGCATGGTTTCCAATGTTCCCGGTATCTTCAATAAACCTAAGGGTATCTTAATCTGTGAACAAGCAATTATGAGAAATTGTATTCATACTTCATACGATGCTCGTACTTCACTTCTAACATGCTATTTATGATGCACAGACCAAGGCCAAACAATGCTGTAATACAACAGGATTCATTGTATGAGGCGAAGCAGTACCAACCTTATTTTAAATAATGCGTGCAACCAAGTTTTTCTTTGCCAAATTCTGGAAAATATATGCAAAGAATATTTGCGAATACACATTATTTATTTTACTTCTTGTAGTATTAATGGCCTACAAAGAAGGCTTTAATCCTACAGAAAACATTAAACAGAGCTCTTTATAGTAATTATGTTGGGTATAAAGAAAAGAATGATGTGCTCCAAAATTTCTTGTGCAAAGATCAGAATCGAAACTATCTTTCTGGCAATATATCTGGGAAGATAGCTAATTTGAAGTTCTTTATTTTTTTATTGTATACAAGACTTTTGATGGATTGTGCAGCATATTAAGGGCTAGACGTCTAACAGAGTTAATTTGCCAGTTTCTTGCTTCAGGTTTGTGGATGCTGGAGATTTACCGGAGCAGTTGCCTTATAGAGTGAATGCCCTATTTGCATTCGAGGAGGTTGATGGTACAGAAGTATGCTTTCTTGGTATGCACGTGGAGGAGTATAGCTCGGAATGCTCTTGCCCGAACACGAGGCGAGTATACATTGCATACCTGGACTCGGTTCATTTTTTCACACCTCATCAAATCTGTACCGCCGTGTATCATGAGATTCTGTTGGGGTAACCGCACTAAGTTTAAACAGCTAGGGTGTGTAAAATTACTTAATAATGTTCATTTTATTGGTGCTTTGGAATATATCTTTGCAATTTTCTGCTGAGTGGTGTGTTATGCCCATGTTTTGCATAGCTTCTATTTCAGGTCATAAGTATTGCCCCCATTTGTTTGTTAATGCACCTTCAGATAATATTTGATTTGATATAATAAAAGAAGAAAACGGTTTAATTGGGTTGTATTGGCGAATTTTTATTAAAGTTTACAGTTTATCTGTCAGCCCATGCTATGTATAACATTGTGATAATAGTTGACAGTAACACACATTAAACACTGACATATCAAACATTTAATTTGACACTAATAAAATGTTCCAAATTAAAATGAACAAAAGACATTCAAAAGCTAATTTAATATACAGTAGTGTTGAAGGACTGATTCATGGTTTCTGTACCTCTTCAACATCCTAGCCTCAATAGTTATTTACTATTTAACCTCACTGTCCAAAGTTGAAGTCCAATTATGTTCTTCTGAATAATTCAATGTGAAGGTGTTTGAGACTCTGCGCTGTAGCACAAACTGTTTTTCATTGACATTTTTTGGCTTATCAGAGTGTTGTGTGTAAGCAAATACAAATTGATCAAATCAAAGGTATTGACTGTTAATTTTATTTATTACATGTTTTTCTGGGGAGATTAACATTTTGAATGTGATAGGAAACCTGGGAAATTCTGACTTTTTCAAATAATTTGTCTTTAATTTTAGGTACACAGCGGTTCATTTATGGGCATGTCTACCCTCTGAAGGAAATGACTACATACTATTAAACTGTCACCCTGCAGAGCAGAACATCTCTAAACCCAAGCGTCTCCTGGAGTGGTATAATGAAATGCCTGATAAGGGCATTATCGAGAAGATAGTATTAGACTACAAGGACACGTTGAAACAGACTGTCGAGGACAAATTTTGCTCAGCAAATGAGTTGCCATATTTTGAGAGAGATCTCTACCTAACTTTCTTGAAGAAAGTATCAACAATTTGGATCGGAGAGAGGAAGAGAAGCGAAAGCAAGCCGAGGCTGCCGAAGCTGCAGCTGCTAATGCGGTAAGTAGTGATCCAGAGTTGAAATATTATGATGCAATTCTCTTGGTCTTTCTAAAGATTCTACGAAATGTTCCAGTTTTGATGGGAGGCTTTCCGTGTTTACATTCTTTCCCAACCGCCCGAATCGGTAAGGGTTTCCGTCAATTTTAAGCATGTGATTGCTGAACTTAAAATATGTTTTGAACCTCCCGCTGTTTCTGGATGTTGCTTCAATGGCTGAAGGTTCTTCTCTTATTGGGCACTGCAAATTTAGAATGTCCTTGTCTTAATGTTCATTGCCAGTTTATGAAGAAGATACTTCTCTTATAGGTCATTATGTGGCTAGAAGTCGTGTTCTCATTTGCAGCTTTAATTTAATTTTAATGCATACACTTCCTGATAGACTGTTACGCCTTTTAGTATTCAGTATGCATACCTACGAACATTTACTCCATATCTCTTATCTTTAAGTCTGTAGAAGCCCAGGTACCTTCGTCATCTTAGACTCCCTTTTCTTCTAGATAATCAGATACTCCGACATTCGCCTCACATAACCCCACGACCGAATCCATATGTGTACCATGGCATCCAAAGGGTTAATTCCTAACTTAGACTTTTCTTCTTATTCCAAGTTCTGCCTTCCCACTGCATTAGCATCTCAATTTGATGTCATCATAGTACCATTCTGGGAGAATACACATCCTAAATACTTCTATGATGTACCTGTTCCAGCTTTGTGTTCCCAATCTGACATTCAGTTCCCTTACATTTCTTTCCCGCTGACATCACTTCAGTCATGGAAATGCTAACACTGTACTTATATCGTACTTGCTGCACCTACTTCCATGTTCCATGATGTTATGTTGCAGGCTTCAGCGCATCTGCCATTAAGATTTAATTAAAATAAAATAAATGAAATATCTATCAATAAATGCAAAATGTAAAACACTACAACACTGTTATAAAACCGGAAGCTACATATGAAGCACCTGAATAAACAATCAAAGACTGAAAGACTTCAGAAAATTCAAGGGAGGATTGGAAGAACCTGCATCAACAAAAAATATCAGAAAGATGGACAGTGGTAGATAATACCTAACAAGGTCGTGTACAAAGAGCTAGAACCCATTACAGATACTGTGCGTAAGAGGAGACTGGGATTCTTTGGTCATATCATGAGGACGCAGGATTCATGACTTCTGATAGAACTAGTACAACACAATCTTGTCTCAAAAAATACCACAACAGGATGTAAATGGATCAGAGAAGTAAGAGAGGATCTGAAGGAAATAGGCCTTAGCACGCAATTCACTGGTCTGTCTTATCAGTGTTTGGATATCTTATAATCAATATCAGCACACTGTATTGGGAATCACCGATAGGTGATTAAATTTCTTGTTGTAAAACACCTAATTTTTGTTTCCTCGTACTGCACCGAAAAATACCAGGGAATCGTATATTACATACCGTATGCCAGAAATAATCCACGCCAATTAATCCTGTTGAATGCTATTGTGCATCCAAATTTTAAGAGAGAATTTTAACAAAGATAGAGAATTGGTTTTAGTTTTTGTTTTATTTAATTCAAATTATAACTACCTAATGAAGTGACCCAAAACTGAATACAGAAAGAACATAAATTTGTTTCTAAGATACTCATCATAACTTTCACACAGGTAGACAACCCCGTTGTTCAAAATTTTCCAATCTTTTGCTTACCTTCAGCTGATTTATATAATCAGCTAGTTTATGTTGTTGTAATGACTGGTAATAGTTGTATAGGATTGTGTTTTGCCTAATGCCCATTAATTCTTGTGTGTTTTTTAAGTAGAGTTTGATTTTTGTTAGTCATGAGTACAACTTTTGCTGACATCATACTTTCTTCGTACCGGCCGTGCGGTTAGGGGAGCACAGCTGTGAGCTGGTGTCCGGGAGATGATAGTTATTTCAAAACCCACTGTCGACAGTCCTGAAGATCCCTTTCCGTGGTTTCCCATTTTTACACAAGGCAAATGCTTGGGCTGCGCCTTAATTAAGGCCATGGCCACTTTCTTCCCTCTCCTAGCCCCTTCCTCTCCCACCGTCGCCATAAGACCTATTTGTGTCTGTGAGGTATAAAGCCAATTATGTGTATTTTATTTGCTTCATGTTGCGTGGTTTCCAATGTTCCCTGTATCTTCAATAAACCTAAGCGTATCTTAATCGTCGAACAAGCAATTATGAGAACTTGTATTTATACTTCATACGATGCTCGTACTTCACTTCTAACATGCTATTTATGCCGTACAGACCAATTCTACACAATGCAGAAATACAACAAGATTAATTGTTTGAGGCGAAGCAGTACCAACTTTATTTCAAATAATGCGTGCAACCAAGTTTTTCTTTGCTAAATTCTGGAAAATATATGCAAAGAATATTTGCGAATATTCATTATTTATTTTACTACCTGTGATATTAATAGCCTACAAAGAAAATTTTTGTACCAGAGAAAACAATAAACAGAGCTCTTTATAGTAATTATGTTGGGTACAAAAAAAAAGAATAATGTGTCCCAAAAGTTCTTGTGCAAATATCAGAATAGAAACTAAATTTCTGGCAATATTTCTGGGAAATAGCTAATTTGAAGATCTTTATTTTTTTATTGTATACAAGACTTGATGGATTGTGCAGCATTTTAAGGGCTAGAGGTCAAACAGAGTTAATTTGCCAGTTTCTTGCTTCAGGTTTGTGGATGTTGGAGATTTACCGGAGCAGTTGCCTTATAGAGTGAATGCCCTATTAGCATTCAAAGAGGGGACGAGAGAATGTCAGGAAGTCACCAAGTCCAAAGCATATCAAAGGAAGAACAGTAAGAAGTCGAATACACCTCAAGCTTGAATGGTTTGTCGGCCAAGTTCTTTGCCAAAGTGGAGAAACACAAAGAAGGTTTTTCTTTATCTGTGACCAGGCTGCATTCTGCTCAATCGGCTGCTAGTTTAGCTGTGAGTTTAACCTTTACTTTTGTCATATTTGACAAGTTCGTGCCTATCTTGTTATCTTAATATTGGATTTCTTTAGTTCATTAATAAATTTAACAGTGACACCCGTATATACCACACATCTCACTGGTCTGTCTTACCAGTGTTTGGATATCTGGTGCATTTGTCAATATGGGGTGATAATACATGTTGTACATCACCTCTTTATGCTTCGTTGCTAATCCCTGCTTCCAGATCAAGTTCCTTATCTTCTGGTAAAATGCATTTCCCTGTTGTATCCTTCTACAGTACTGATCTCCATGTTCATTCCTGCATCTTGTCAGTTTGCTTCCCAAGTACTTCAAGGTTTCCACAATTTCAAGGTCCCCCGATTCAATTTACCTTTCCCTGACTTTTCTTCTGTAGTTGCCAGGCTGATTGGTTCTGACAGTTAAGGGGTTGCTTTCTGAGCCTGAGTTCATAGGTTCAATACTTTCTCAGTCCAGTGATATTTGAAGAGGATCAAATATGTCAGCCACGTGTTGGTAAATCTGCTGCTATGTACAAGATCTAATACCAAAATTGTTGGTTCGTTAATAGACTTTACAAATTTTTCTCCTCTTCACTCCTCGTTGCCGGAGTTTCTACCCAAAGTGCTATGTTGGGCTCATCAGGTGGTAAATAGTACACCAACCAAGACGCGTGTCTGGTGCATACCGTGTAGACCACTGCGTAGGCTACTGGAGCCACCGGCTGTAAAAATGCTCTATCAGAACCTTTGTCTCTTTTTCAAAAATTGATGCCTTCCTGGCCATCCGATGATAAAGATATTGATTCCTATAGGGAACCTGAAATATTTTTCTTTTATAAAGGAACTCCCACGGAAAAAAATTCCAGCTCCTTGGTGTCTCCAAGGGTTGTAGAAGTCATTAGTGGGATGCAACCCAATAACATTAATTCTTTAATCAATTTAATCCCCTGTAGTCGGCACCTGATACTGTTAGTCCATAAAAAACTTATAATCAATATTACGAAACTGTATTGGGAATCACTGATAGTGATGTAATTTCTTGTTGCAAAACACCTAATATTTGTATCCTCATACTGCAACGAAAAATACCAGGGAATCGCATATTACATACTGTATGCCACAAATAATCAACACCATTGAATCCTGTTGAATGCCATTGTGCATCCTAATTTTAGGAGAGAATTTTAACAAAGAGAGTGAATTGGTTTTAGTTTTTGTTTTATTTAAGACAAATTATTTCTACATATTGAAGTACCACACAACTGATTACAGAAAGAACATAAATTTGTTCCTAAGAAACTCATCATAACTATCACACAGGTAGACAACCCCGTTGATAAAAATTTTGGTATTGTTTGCTTACCTTCAGTTGATTTTTATAATCAGCTAGTTTCACCTGCCTGTTGCTGTAATGACTGATAATAGTTGTATAGTATTGTGTTGTGCATAATGCCCAGTAATTCTTCTGCGTTTTTAAAGTAGAGTTTGATTTTTGTTAGTCATGAGTACAACTTTCTCTGACAATATACTTTCTTCGTACCGGCCATGCGGTTGGGGGAGCACAGCTGTGAGCTGGTGTCCGGGAGATAGTTATTTGAAAGCCCACTGTCGACAGTCCTGAAGATCCCTTTCCGTGGTTTCCCATTATTACACAAGGCAAATGCTAGGGCTGGGCCTTAATTAAGGCCATGACCGCTTTCTTCCATCTCCTAGCCCCTTCCTCTCCCACCATCACCATAAGACCTATTTGTGTCTGTGAGGCATAAAGCGAATTACGTGTATTTTATTTGCTCCATGTTGCGTGGTTTCCAATGTTCCCGGAATCATCAATAAACCTAAGCGTATCTTAATCTGCGAACAAGCAATTATGAGAACTTGTATGCGTACTTCATACAATGCTCGTACTTCACTTCTAACATGCTTTTTATGCCACACAGACCAAGGCCACACAATGCTTTAATACAACAGGGTTCATTGTATGAGGCGAAGCAGTACCAACCTTATTTCACATAATGCGTGCAACCAAGTTTTTCTTTGCTAAAATCTGGAAAATTTATGCAAAGAATATTTGCGAATATTCATTATTTATTCTACTACCTGTGGTATTAATGGCCTACAAAGAAAACCTGTGTACCACAGGAGGCAATAAACAGAGCTATTTATAGTAATTATGTTGGATATAAAAAAAGAATGATGTGTCCCAAAAGTTCTTGTGCAAAGATCAGAATAGAAACTAACTTTCTGGCAATATTTCTGGGAAGATAACTAATTTGAAGTTCTTTATTTTTTTATTGTATACAAGACTGTTGATGGATTGTGCAGTATATTAAGGGCTAGACGTCAAACAGAGTTAATTTGCCAGTTTCTTGCTTCAGGTTTGTGGATGCTGGAGATTTACCGGAGCAGTTGCCTTATAGAGTGAATGCCCTATTTGCATTCGAAGAGGGGACAAGAGAATGCCAAGTATTAATCAAGGCCAAGAAGATCAAAGGAAGAACAGTAAGAAGTTGAATACACCTCAAACTGGAATGGTTTGTCGGCCAAGTTCTTTTGCCAAAATGGAGAAACACAAAGAAGGTTTTTCTTTATTTTTGAACAGGCTGAATTCTGCTCAACTGGCTGCCAGTTTAGCTGTGAGTTTAACCTTTACTTTTGTCATATTTGACGAGTTAATGCTTATCTTGTTATCTTAATGTTGGATTTCTTTAGTTCATTTATAAATTTAACAGTGACACCCGTATATACCACACATCTCACTGGTCTGTCTTACCAGTGTTTGGATATCTGGTGCATTTGTCAATATGGGGTGATAATACATGTTATACATCACCTCTTTATGCTTCGTTGCTAATCCCTGCTTCCAGATCAAGTTCCTTATCTTCTGGTAAAATGCATTTCCCTGTTGTATCCTCCTACAGTACTAATCTCCATGTTCATTCCTTCATCTTGTCAGTTTGCTTCCCAAGTATTTCAAGGTTTCCACAATTTCAAGGTCCCCCGATTCAATTTACCTTTCCCTGACTTTTCTACTCTAGTTGCCAGGCTGATTGGCTCTGACTGTTAAGGGGTGTCTCTCTGAGCCCGAGTTCATAGGTTCAATCCCTTCTCAGTCCAGTTATATTTGAAGAGAGTTAAATATGTCAGCCACATTTTGGGAATTCTGCTGCCATGTACAAGATCTAATACCAGTAGTTATTTCAAACCCCACTTCGACAGTCCTGAAGATCCCTTTTCGTGGTTTCCCATTTTTACACAAGGCAAATGCTTGGGCTGTGCATTAATTAACGCTATGGCCGCTTTCTTCACTCTCCTAGCCCCTTCCTCTCCCAACATCGCCATAAGACCAACTTGTGTCTGTGAGGCATAAAGCCAATTATGTTTATTTTATTTGCCTCATGTTGCGTGATTTCCAATGTTCCCGGTATCTTCAATAAACCTAAGCATATCTTAATCTGTGAACAAGCAATTAGGAGAACTTGTATTCATACTTCATACGATGCTCGTACTTCACTTCTAACATGCTATTTTTGCCGCACAGACCAAGGCCACACAATGCTATAAATACAACAAGATTCATTGTTTGAGGCGAAGCAGTACCAACTTTATTTCAATTAATGCTTGCAACCAAGTTTTTCTTTGCCAAATTCAGGAAAATATTTGCGAAGAATGTTTGTGAATATTTATTATTTATTTTACTACCTGTAATAATAATGGCCTAAAAGAAAAGTTTTGTACCACAGGAGGCAATAAACAGAGCTATTTATAGTAATTATGTTGGATATAAAAAAAGAATGATGTGTCCCAAAAGTTCTTGTGCAAAGATCAGAATAGAAACTAACTTTCTGGCAATATTTCTGGGAAGATAGCTAATTTGAAGTTCTTTATTTTTTTATGGTATACAAGACTGTTGATGGATTGTGCAGTATATTAAGGGCTAGACGTCAAACAGAGTTTATTTGCCAGTTTCTTGCTTCAGGTTTGTGGATGCTGGAGATTTACCGGAGCAGTTGCCTTATAGAGTGAATGCCCTATTAGCATTCGAAGAGGGGACGAGAGAATGCCAAGACGTCATCAAGACCAAAGCAAATCAAGGGAAGAACAGTAAGAAGTCGAATACACCTCGAACTAATATGGTTTTTCAGCCAAGTTCTTTGCCTAAATGGAGAAACACAAAGAAGGTTTTTCTTTATTTGTGACCAGGCTGCATTCTGCTCAGTTTTCTGCTAGCTTAGCTGTGAGTTTAACCTTTACTTTCATTATATTTTACATGTTCATGCCTTTCCTGTTATCTTGATGCTGGATTTCTTTAGTTCGTTTATAATTTTAACAGTGACACCCGCGTATACCACACATCTCACTGCTCTGTCTTACCAGTGTTTGGATATCTGGTGCATTTGTCAATATGGGGTGATAATACATGTTAAACATCACCTCTTTACGCTTAGTTGCTAATCCCTGCTTCCAGATTAAGTTCCTTATCTTCTGGTAAAATGCATTTCCCTGTTGTATCCTTCTACAGTACGGATCTCCATGTTCATTCCTGCATCATGTCAGTTTGCTTCCCAAGTACTTCAAGGTTTCCACATTTTCAAGGTCCCCCGATCCAATTTACCTCTCCCTGACTTTTCTTCTGTAGTTGCCAGGCTGATTGGCTCTGACTGTTAAGGGGTGGCTTTCTGAGCCTGAGTTCATAGGTTCAATTCTTTCTCAGTCCAGTGATATTTAAAGAGGGTCAAATATGTCAGCCACGTGTTGGTAAATCTGCTGCCATGTACAAGATCTAATAGCATTATAGTTGGTCCGTTAATGGACATTACAAATTTTTCACCTATTCACTCCTGGTTGCCAGAGTTTTGATCCAATGTGCTAAGTTGGGCTCATCAGTTGCTAAACAGTATACCTACCAAGACGCATGCCTGGTGCATAGCGTGTAGACCACTGCGTAGGCTACTGGAGCCACCGGCTGTAAAAATGCTATAATATAGATATAGATATAGATAATATAGATATTATCTGAACCTTTGTCTCTTTTTCAAAAATTGATGCCTTCCTGGCCATCTGTTGACAAAGATATTGATTCCTGTAAGGAACCTGAAATTTATTTCTCATATAAAAGAACTCCCACAGAAAGAAATTTCATCACTTTGGAGTCTCCAAGTGTTGTAAAAGTCATAAGTTGGATGCAAACCGATAACATTAATTCTTTAATCAATTTAATCTCCTGTAGTCGACACCTGGTGCTATTAGTCCATCGAAAAAACTTATAATCAATATTACCAAACTGTATTGGGAGTCACCGATAGTGATGTAATTTCTTATTGCAAAACACCTAATTTTTCTCTCATGGCACTGTACCAAAAAATACCACAGAATCGCATATTACATACCGTATGCCACAAATAATCCACACCAATGAGTCCTGTTGAATGCCATTGTGCATCCTAATTTTAGGAGAGAATTTTAAAAAAGAGAGAGAATTGGTTTCAGTTTGTGTTTTATTTACAACAAATTATTTCTACATAATGAAGTATCCCAAAACTGAATACAGAAGGAACATGAATTTGTTTCTAAAAAACTCATCATATTTCATACGTTGCTCGTACTTCACTTCTAACATGCTATTTATGCCGCACAGACCAAGGCCACACAATGCTTTAATACAAAAGGATTCATTGTTTGAGGCGAAGCAGTACCAACCTTATTTCAAATAATGCGTGCAGCCAAGTTTTTTTTTGCCAAATTCTGGAAAATATATCCAAAGAATATTTGCGAATATTCCTTATTTACTTTACTACCTGTAGTAATAATGGCCTACAAAGAGAACTTTTGTGCCACAGGAAGCAATAAACAGAGCTCTTTATAGTAATTATGTTGGGTATAAAGAAAAGAATAATGTGTCCCGAAAGTTCTTGTGCAAAGATCAGAATAAAAACTAACTTTCTGGCAATATTTCTAGGAAGATAGCTAATGTGATGTTCTTTATTTTTTTATTGTATACAAGGCTGTTGATGGATTTTTCAGTATATTAAGGGCTAGACGTCAAACAGAATTAATTTGCCAGTTTCTTGCTTCAGGTTTGTGGATGCTGGAGATTTACCGGAGCAGTTGCCTTATAGAGTGAATGCCCTATTTGCATTCGAAGAGGGGACGAGAGAATGCCAAGAATTAATCAAGTCCAAGAAGATCAATGGAAGAAGTAAGAAGTCAAATACACCTCAAGCTTGAATGGTTTGTCGGCCAAGTTCTTTGCCAAAATGGAGAAACACAAAGAAGGATTTTATTTATTTGTGACCAGGCTGCATTCGGCTCAATTGGCTGCTAGTTTAGCTGTGAGTTTTACCTTTACTTTTTTCATATTTAACAAGTTTATGCCTATCTTGTTACCTTAATGTTGGATTTCTTTTTGTTAATTTATAAATTTAACAGTGACACCCGTGTATACCACACAACTCACTGGTCTGTCTTACCAGTGTTTGGATATCTGGTGCATTTGTCAATATGGGGTGATAATACAGGTTATACATCACCTCTTTACGCTTCGTTGCTAATCCCTGCTTCCAGATCAAGTTCCTTATCTTCTGGTAAAATGCATTTCCCTGTTGTATCGTTCTGCAGTACTGATCTCCATGTTCATTCCTGCATCAAGTCAATTTGCTTCCCAAGTACTGCAAGGTTTCCACATTTTCACGGTCCCCCGATCCAATTTACTTTTCCCTGACTTTTCTTCTGTAGTTGCCAGGCTGATTGGCTCTGAATGTTAAGGGGGGTCTTTCTGAGCCCGAGATCATAGGTTTATATTATTTTCTTCATGTTGCATGGTTTTCAATGTTCCTGGTATCTTCGATAAACCTAAGCATATCTTAATCTGTGAACAATCGACTATGAGAACTTGTATTCATACTTCATACGATGCTCATACTTCACTTCTAACATGGTATTTATGCCGTACAGACAAGGCCACACAATGCTGTAATCCAAAAGGATTCATTGTTTGATCCCCCTGTGGGTGTGGGCCGTAGAATAACACCCACGGTATCCCCTGCCTTACGTAAGAGGCGACTAAAAGGGGCCCCAGGGACTCTGAAATTTGGAGCGTCGTTTGGCGACCACGGGGCCATCAGCTGAGTCCCAGCATTGCTTCCATTTACTTGTGCCAGGCTCCTCACTTTAATCCATCCTATCCGACCTCCCTTGGTCAACTCTTGTTCTTTTCCGACTCCGAGGCTATTAGGTTTGCGAGGGCTAGGGAGTCTTTCATTTTCACGCCCTTTGTGGCCCTTGTCTTCCTTTGGCCGATACCTTCATTTTTCAAAGTTTCGGATCCCTTCCTTTGTTCCCTCTGATTGGTGTTTATCAATAAATACAAAAATAAAACACTACAGCACAGTTATAAAACCGGAAGCTACATATGCAGCAGAAACACTCTTTTACCTGAATAAACAGTCAAAGACTGACAGTCTTCAGAAAATTGAAAGGAGGATTGGAAGAACCTGCATCAACAAAAAATACCAGAAAGATGGACAGTGGCGGTTAATACCTAACAAAGTCGTGTACAAAGAGCTAGAACCCATTACGGATACTACGCGTAAGAGGAGACTGGGATTCTTTGGACCTATCATGAGGATGCAGGATTCGAGACTTCTGAAACACTAGTACAACACAATCTCGTCTCAAAAAATACCACAACAGGATGTAAATGGATCAGAGAAGTAAGAGAGGATCTGAAGGAAATAGGCCTTACAACAGAAGACACCACAAATAAGATAAAATTGAATACAAAACTCAAGAATACAAACCTCCGCTTTACCCTTACACAAAACAAACCAACACGTACATTTTCAACTGAGGAAAGGGCATGAAGATCAGAGCGTCTGAAGAAGTACTGGGAGGACCGCAAAGCCTGAACAATCCCTTCAAAGAGACCTGAACGACGGACTGAATAAATTGATCTTATATGGTCATAAAAGAAGAAGAAGAAGAAGAAGAGGATGGTTGCCCAGTTGTACTTCCTCTTAAAACAATAATCACCACCACCACCACCACCACCACCACCACCACCACCACCATTCATTGTTTGAGGCGAAGCAGTACCAACCTTATTTCAAATAATGCGTGCAACCAAGTTTTTCTTTCCCAAATTCTGGAAAATATATGCGAAGAATATTTGCGAATATTCCTGATTTATTTTACTACCTGTGGTATTAATGGCCTACAAAGAGAACTTTTGTACCACAAGAGGCAATAAACAGAGCACTTTATAGTAATTATGT
Organism: Anabrus simplex; assembly: GCF_040414725.1. Lineage (NCBI taxonomy): Eukaryota > Metazoa > Arthropoda > Insecta > Orthoptera > Tettigoniidae > Anabrus > Anabrus simplex. The sequence goes on along the minus strand of NC_090276.1, from coordinate 82,302,057 downwards.
TGGGTATAAAGAAAAGAATAATGTGTCCCAAAAGTTCTTGTGCAAAGATCAGAATTGAAGCTAACTTTCTGGCAGAATTTCTGGGAAGATAGCTTATTTCAGTTCTTTATTTTTTTATTGTGTACAAGACTGTTGATGGATTGTGCAGTATATTAAGGGCTAGACATCAAACAGAGTTAATTTGCCAGTTTCTTGCTTCAGGTTTGTGGATGCTAGAGATTTACCGGAGCAGTTGCCTTATAGAGTGAATGCCCTAATTGCATTCGAAGAGGGGAGGAGAGAATGCTAAAAAGTCATCAAGTCCAAAGCATATCAAAGGAAGAACAGTAAGAATTCGAATACACCTCAAGCTTGAATGGATTGTCGGCCAAGTTGCCAAAATGGAGAAACACAAAAAAGGTTTTTTGTTATCTGTGTACAGGCTGCATTCGGCTCAGTTGGCTGCTAGTTTTGCTGTGAGTTTATCCTTTACTTTCGTTATATTTGACATGTTCATGCCTTTCCTGTTACCTTAATGTTGGATTTCTTTAGTTCGTTTATAAATTTAACAGTGACACCCGTATATACCACATATCTCACTGCTCTGTCTTACCAGTGTTTGGGTATCTGGTGCATTTGTCAATATGGAGTGATAATACATATTATACATCACTTCTTTATGCTTCGTTGCTAATCCCTGCTTCCTGATCAAGTTCCTTATCTTCTGGTAAAATGCATTTCCCTGTTGTATCCTTCTACAGTACTGATCTCCATGTTCATTCCTACATCATGTCAGTTTGCTTCCCAAGTACTTCAAGGTTTCCACATTTTCAGGGTCCCCCGATCCAATTTAGCTTTCCCTGACTTTTCTTCTGTAGTTGCCAGGCTGATTGGGTCTGAATGTTAAGGGGTGGCTTTCTGAGCCCGAGTTCATAGGTTCGGTCCTTTCTCAGTCCAGTGATAATTGAAAAGGGTCAAATATGTCTGCCACGTGTTGGTAAATCTGCTACCATGTACAAGATCTAATAGCAATATAGTTGGTCCGTTAATGGACTTTACAAATTTTTCACCTATTCACTCCTGGTTGCCAGAATTTGGACCCATTGTGATAAGTAGGGTTCATCATTGGTAAATAGTACACCTACCAAGACGCATGGCCGATGCAAACTATTTAGACCACTGCGTAGGCTCCTGGAGCCACCAGCTGTAAACATGCACTATCAGAACCTTATTCTCTTTTTCAAAAACTGATGGCTGCCAGGCCATCTGATGATAAAGATATTGATTCCTATAGGGAACCTGATATATATTTCTCATATAAAAGAACTCCCACAGAAAAAAATTCCAGCACTTTTGTGTCTCCAAGTGTTCTAAAAGTCATTAGTGGGATGCAAACTGATAACATTAATTCTTTAATCAGTTTAATCTCCTGTAGTCGGCACCTGATACTGTTAGTCCATCGAAAAATCTTATAATCAATCTTATCAAACTGTATTGGGAATCACCGATAGGTAATTTCTTGTCGCAAAACACCTAATTTTTGTCTCCTCTTGCTGCACCGAATGAATACCGGGAAATCCCATATTACATACCGTATGCCACAAATAATCCACACCTTTGTATCCTGTTGAATTCCATTGTGCATCCTAATTTTAGGAGAGAATTTTAAAAAAGTGAGAGAATTTGTTTTAGTTTGTGTTTTATTTACAACAAACTATTTCCACATAATGGAGTACCCCAAAACTGAAAACAGAATGAACATAAATTTGTTTCTAAGAAACTCATCATAATCTTCACGCAGGTAGACAACACCTTTGATCAAAATTTTTGTATGGTTTGCTTACCTTCTGCTTATTTTTATAATCACCTAGTTTCACCTGCCTGTTGTTGTAATGACTGGTAATAGTTGTATAGGATTTTGTTGTGCATAATGCCCAGTAATTCTTGAGCGTTTTTTTATGTAGAGTTTGATTTATATAGTCATGAGTACAACTTTCCCTGACATCATACTTTTTTCATACCGGCCCTGTGTTTAAGGGAACACAGCTGTGAGCTGGTATCCGGAAGATAGTTATATCAAACCCCACTGTCGACTGTCCTGAAGATCCCTTTCCGTGGTTTCCCATTATCACACAAGGCAAATGCTTGGGCTTTGCCTTAATTAAGGCCAAGGCCGCATTCTTCCCTCTCCTAGCCCTTTCCTCTCCCACCGTCGCCATAAGACCTATTTGTGTCTGTGAGGCATAAAGCCAATTATGTGCTTTTTATTTGCTTCATCATGCATGGTTTCCAAAGTTCCCCGTATCTTCAATAAACCTAAGGCTATCTTAATCTGTGAACGAGCAATTATGAGAACTTGTATTTATACTTCATACGTTGCTTGTACTTCACTTCGAACATGCTATTTATGCCGTACAGACCAAGGCCACACAATGCTGTGATACAACAGGATTCATTGTATGAGGCGAAGCAGTACCAACCTTATTTCAAATAATGCGTGCAACCAAGCTTTTTTTGCCAAATTCTGGAAAATATATGCAAAGTATATTTGCGAATATACATTATTTATTTTACTACCTGTAGTATTAATGGCCTACAAAGAAAGCTTTTTTCCCACAGAAAACAATAAACAGAGCACTTTATAGTAATTATGTAGGGTATAAAAAAAGAATGATGTGTCCCAAAAGTTCTTGTAAAAGATCAGAATAGAAACTAACTTTCTGGCAATATTTCTGGGAAGATAGCTACTTCGAAGTTCTTTATTTTTTTATTGTATACAAGACTGTTGATGGATTGTGCAGTATATTAAGGGCTAGACGTCTAACAGAGTTAATTTGCCAGTTTCTTGCTTCAGGTTTGTGGAAGATGGAGATTTACCGGAGCAGTTGCCTTATAGAGTGAATGCCCTACTTGCATTCGAATAGGGGACGAGAGAATGCCAAGAATTAATCAAGTCCAAATGAAACCAAAGGAAGAAGAGTATGAAGTTGAATACACCTCAAACTGGAATGGTTTGTCGGCCAAGTTCTTTGCCTAAATGGAGAAACACAAAGAAGGTCTTTCTTTATTTGTTAATAGGCTGCATTTGGCTCAATTTACTGCTAGTTTAGCTGTGAGTTTTACCTTTACTTTTGTTATATTTGACAAGTTCATGCCTATCTTGTTATCTTAATGTTGGATGTCTTTAGTTCATTTATAAATTTAACAGTGAAACCCGTATATACCACACAACTCACTGGTCTGTCTTGCCAGTGTTTGGATATCTGGTGCATTTGTCAATATGGGGTGATAATACATGTTATACATCACCTCTTTACGCTTCGTTGCTAATCCCTGCTTCCAGTTCAAGTTCCTTATCTTCTGGTAAAATGCATTTCCCTGTTGTATCCTTCTACAGTACTGATCTCCATGTTCATTCCTGCATCATGTCATTTTACTTTCCAAGTACTTCAAGGTTTCGACAATTTCAAGGTTCCCCCATCCAATTTACCTTTTCCTGTCTTTTCTTCTGTAGTTGCCAGGCTGATTGGATCTGACTGTTAAGAGGTGGCTTTCTGAGCCCGAGTTCATAGGTTCAATCCTTTCTCAGTCCAGTGATATTTGAAGGGGTGAAATATGTCAGCCACGTGTTGGTAAATCTGCTGCCATGTACAAGATCTAATAGCAATATAGTTGGTCCGTTAATGGACATAAAAAAATTTTCACCTATTCATTCCTGGTTGCCAGAGTTTCAACCCAATGTGCTAAGTTGGGCTCATCAGTTGGTAAATAGTATACCTACCAAGACGCATCCCTGGTGCATACAGTATAGACCACTGCGTTGGCTCCTGGAGCCACCGGCTGTAAAAATGCACTGTCAGAACCTTTGTCTCTTTTTCAAAATATGATGCCAGCCTGGCCATCCGATGATAAAGATATTGATTCCTATAGGGAACGTGAAATATATTTCTCATATAAAAGAACTCCCACAGAAATAAATTCCAGCACCTTGGTGTCTCCAAATGTTGTAAAAGTCATTAGTGGGGTGCATACCGATAACATTAATTCTTTAATCAATTTAATCTCCTGTAGTCGGCACCTGATACTGTTAGTCCATCGAAATATCTTATAATCAATCTTATCAAACTGTATAGGGAATCACCGATAGGTGATATAATTTCTTGTTGCAAAACACCTAATTTTTGTCTCCTCTTACTGCACTGAAAAATATCAGGGAATCACATATTACATACCGTATGCCACAAATAATCCACACCAATGAATCCTGTTGAATGCCATTGTGCATCCTAATTTTAGGAGAGAATTTTAAAAAAGAGAGATAATTGGTTTTAGTTTGTGTTTTATTTACAACAAATTATTTCTACATAATGAAGTACCCCAAAACTGAATACAGAAAGAACATAAATTTGTTTCTAAGAAACTCACCATAACCATCACGCAAGTAGACAACACCGTTGATCAAAAGTTTCGTATGGTTTGCTTACCTTCAGCTGATTTTTATAATCAGCTAGTTTCACCTGCCTGTTGTTGTAATTGTAACCTCCCAAAAGGGGTAAAATTACAACTAATAGGAATTATTATTATGATTATTATTATTATTATTATTATTATTATTATTATTAGTATTTACATTTTATGGCCTTCATTGGACCACTCTAGCCAACTTTATACAAAGAATTTTTCAGTTTCCTGTCAGCCCAGTACTTCTTCATTCTCTCTGATCTTATCCTACTTTCTTCATCGGAAATCACCCTTCCTATTGTCTGTTTGTTGATTCTGATTTGCAGTGAGTTTCTTGATTTTGTCGGATTTGTTTCTTAGGTCTTCCACTGTAATTTGTAGTTCATCCATATCTTCCTTGATTTCTGTAACCCACTTAATGTTGCACTTACTATTCCATAATTTTTCTATTATTCTCCTGATGATCCTGTTCTCTGGTGTCCTGTTTAGATGTCCAAAAAATGAAGTAGGTATAAAAAAAAGAGTATTAAGGTTTGCTACCGTTGTGCATTCACATAGTTGCACACTAACACGAGACATAACAATGTGTATGAAATTAAAACTATAAACACATTAAGCACAGAAATAATAACTGGCTAACCAACATGACAGCTAAGAAGGGATTACAGGGAAGCAGCTGGGAACCACATCCAGGCAGTGGAAGGTATTTGCAATGCTGAAGAAGCGAAGTCAAATGTGATCATAAACTTTACTTAAATTAGATGCAAATTAAAACGTAAATAAATAACAAAATACAGCATTAAAATTTTTAAACAGAAATCCAGCAGTAATTACATTTTACCCCGAGGGTAGTATTCAGTTATCTAATCTTATACCGAACATCACATATGACGTTCCGCTCCCGTTTTTCGTGCCGACAGTTTTAATACACATGAAACAGATGGAAAGAAAGAAAAGGAAGGTAACGTTACACTATTATGAAGGTGTAAATGTGAGAAAGAGAACAACATTTAAAATATAATCTTGGTGCAGAGCACCTTCAGTCGGTAGCCCCCTCAAAAACGCTTCCGAGAAAGTGTGTCTGTCCTAAAGGTGAATACTCCAAGATGAAGCACAATAAACGAGACAGCCCCAAGGTGTAATTTACATATTGTGATTACATCGAAAGGCGTTGAATATCTAATTTACAAAATCAACAAAATGGGAACTGTCTCTTTACAAAAGTGATGCGACTTATCGATACGGCTAGGTCATTTAAATGCAATTTGGAAGCTGAAGGAAACACGGGTAAGCTCTGGAAATATAAATTAAATGAACCACTACATTTGAAACTAAATACCTGAAAGGTGAAAAACAATTAAGTGCTTACCTGTTGGCGGGGCAAGAAGACCCGTACCTTTGAAGGCGACATTTCCCTTCACTGGTCAAACAGAAAAGACGCCTTGGCAGATCAAGGCTCTAGCGACAATGCTTCTCTCCGGAAATAATGAAATTTTACAACGGCCAATGAGCATCCGATCTTTTTCCTTCACCTACCAATCACATTTACTTTTATTTTCTCCAATAGGAGTGCATAAATTAGTGCTGACCAAGACCATTTAGGAAGGCTCGAGAAATTACGAAACTGATGCAATATCCGGACATATCCATGCCGATCTGGCACGTCTACACAACAGGAAGTGGTGTTTCCTAATACATCTTACTTTACTTTTCCCATGATAAAGAACCACTCTTTAAGCTATAATAAAATCAACCAATTCCAAAATTAACATACCGAGGAGAGACATAAAAAACCAAATTAATAAATACATTACATATACAATTCATCACCGTCTTCCGAGTCCAAATAATCAAATCCAAGTAATCTCTACAGTAATGACTGGTAATAGTTGTATAGGATTGTGATGTGCATAATGCCCAGTAATTCTTGTGAGTTTTTTTAAGTAGAGTTTGATTTCTGTTAGTCATGAGTACAACTTTCCCTGACATCATACTTTCTTCGTACTGGCCGTGCGGTTAGGGGAGCACAGCTGTGAGCTGGTATCCGGGAGATGGTTATTTCAAAACCCACTGTCAACAGTCCTGAAGATCCCATTCAGTGGTTTCCCATTTTCACACAAGGCAAATGCTTGGGCTATGCCTTAATTAAGGCCATGGCCGTTTCCTTCCCTCTCCTAGCCCTTTCCTCTCCCACCTTCGCCATAAGACCTATTTGCGTCTGTTAAGCATAAAGCCACTTATGTGTATTTTATTTTCATCATGTTGCATGGTTTCCAATTTTCCCGGTATCTTCAATAAACCTAAGCATATTTAATCTGTGAACAAGCAATTATGAGAACTTGTAATCATACTTCATACGATGCTCGTAATTCACTCCTAACATGCTATTTATGCCGTACAGACCATGGCCACACAATGCTATCATACAACAGGATTCATTGTTTGAGGTGAAGCATTACCAACCTTATTTCGATTAATGCGTGCAACCAAGTTTTTCTTTGCTAAATTCTGGAAAATATATGCGAAGAATATTTGCGAAAGTACATTATTTATTTTACTACCTGTAGTATTAATGGCGTACAAAGAAAACTTATGTACCACAGAAAACAATAAACAGAGCTCTTTATATTAATTATGTTCTTGTGCAAAGATCAGAATAGAAACTAACTTTCTGGCAATATTTCTGGGAAGATAGCTAATTTGAAGTTCTTTATTTTTGTATTGTATACAAGACTGTTGATGGAGTGTGCAGTATATTAAGGGCTAGACGTCAAACAGAGTTAATTTGCCAGTTTCTTGCTTCAGGTTTGTGGATGCTGGAGATTTACTGGAGCAGTTGCCTTATCGAGTGAATGCCCTATTAGCATTCGAAGAGGTGACGAGAGAATGCCAAGAAGTCATCAAGACCAAAGCAAATCAAAGGAAGAACAGTAAGAAGTCGAAAACACCTCAAACTGGAATGGTTTGTCGGCCAAGTTCTTTGCCTAAATGGAGAAACACAAAGAAGGTTTTTCTTTATTTGTGACCAGGCTGCATTCTGCTCAATTGGCTGCTAGTTTAGCTGTGAGTTGTACCCTTACTTTTGTCATATTTGATGAGTTAATGCTTATCTTGTTATCTTAATGTTGGATTTCTTTAGTTCATTTATAAATTTAACAGTGACACCCGTATATACCACACAACTCACTGGTCTGTCTTATCAGTGTTTGGATATCTGGTGCATTTGTCAATATGGGGTGATAATACATGTTATACATCACCCCTTTACGCTTAGTTGCTAATACCTGCTTCCAGATTAAGTTCCTTATCTTCTGGTAAAATGCATTTCCCTATTGTATCCTTCTACAGTACGGATCTCCAAGTTCATTCCTGCATCATGTCAGTTTGCTTCCCAAGTACTTCAAGGTTTCCACATTTTCAAGGTCCCCCGATCCAATTTACCTTTCCCTGACTTTTCTTCTGTAATTGCCAGGCTGATTGGCTCTGACTGTTAAGGGGTGGCTTTCTGAGCCCGAGTTCATAGCTTCAGTCCTTTTTCAGTCCAGTGATATTTGAAGAGGGTATTATATGTCAGCCACGTGTTGTTAAATCTGCTGCTATATACAAGACCTAATAGCAATATAGTTGGTTCGTTAATGGACATTACAAATTTTTCACCTATTCACTCCTGGTTGCCAGAGATTGGACCCAATGTGCTAAGTTGGGGTCATCAGTTCGCAAATAGTACACCTACCAAGATGCATGGCTGGTGCATACCATGTAGACCACTGCGTAGACTCCTGGAGCCACCAGCTGTAAAATTGCACTATCACAACCTTAGTACCTTTTTCATAAACTGATGCCTGCCTGGCCATCAGATCATAAAGATATTGATTCCTATAGGGAACCAGATATATATTTCTCATATAATAGAACTCCCACAGAAAATAATTCCAGCACCTTGGTGTCCCAAAAAGTTGTAAAAGTCATTAGTGGGATGCAAACCGATAACATTAATTCTTTAATCAATTTAATCTCCTGTAGTTGGCACCTGATATTGTTAGTCCATCAAAAAAACTTATAATCAATATCTGCACACATTATTGGGAATCACCGATAGGTGATTCAATTTCTTCTTGCAAAACACCTAATTTTTGTCTCATCTTACTGCACCGAATGAATACCAGGGAATCGCATATTACATACCGTAGACCAAAAATAATCCACAACAATGAATCCTGTTGAATGCTATTGTGCATCCTAATTTTAGTAGAGAATTTAAAAAAAGAGAGAGAATTGGTTTTAGTTTGCGTTTTATTTACAACAAATTATTTCTACATAATGAAGTATCCCAAAACTGAATACAGAAAGGATATAAATTTGTTTTTAGGAATCTCATCATAATCATCACGCAGGTAGAATACCCTGCTGATCAAAATTTTCGTATGTTTTGCTTACATTCAGCTGATTTTTATAATCAGCTAGTTTCAACCAGCCTGTTGTTGTAATGACTGATAACAGTTGTATAGGATTTTGATGTGGATAATGCCCAGTAATTTTTGTGCGCTTTTTCAGTAGAGTTTGATTTTTGTTAGTCATTAATACAACTTTCTCTGACATCATTTTTTCTTTTTACCGGTCGTGCGGTTAGGGGAGCACAGCTGTGAGCTGTTATCCAGGAGATAGTTATTTCAAACCCCACTGTCGACAGTCCTGAAGATCCCTTTCCATGGTTTCCCATTTTCACACAAGGCAAATGCTTGGGCTGTGCCTTAATTAAGGCCATGGCCGATTCTTCCCACTCCTAGCCCTTTCCTCTCCCACCGTCGCCATAAGACCTATTTGTGTCTGTGAGACATAAAGCCAATTATGTGTTTTTTATTTTCTTCATGGTGCATGGTTTCCAATGTTCCCGGTATCTTCAATAAACCTAAGGGTATCTTAATCTGTGAACAAGCAATTATGAGAAATTGTATTCATACTTCATACGTTGCTCGTACTTCACTTCTAACATGCTATTTATGCCGCAGAGACCAAGGCCAAACAATGCTGTAATACAACAGGATTCATTGTATGAGGCGAAGCAGTACCAACCTTATTTTAAATAATGCGTGCAACCAAGTTTTTCTTTGCCAAATTCTGGAAAATATATGCAAAGAATATTTGCGAATACACATTATTTATTTTACTTCTTTTAGTATTAATGGCCTACAAAGAAGGCTTTTATCCTACAGAAAATAATAACAGAGCTCTTTATAGTAATTATGTTGGGTAGAAAAAAAAGAATGATGTGCCCCAAAAGTTCTTGTGCAAAGATCAGAATCGAAACTATCTTTCTGGCAATATATCTGGGAAGATAGCTAATTTGAAGTTCTTTATTTTTTTATTGTATACAAGACTGTTGATGGATTGTGCAGTATATTAAGGGCTAGACGTCTAACAGAGTTAATTTGCCAGTTTCTTGCTTCAGGTTTGTGGATGCTGGAGATTTACCGGAGCAGTTGCCTTATAGAGTGAATGCCCTATTTGCATTTGAGGAGGTTGATGGTACAGATGTATGCTTTCTTGGTATGCACGTGGAGGAGTATAGCTCGGAATGCTCTTGCCCGAACACGAGGCGAGTATACATTGCGTACCTGGACTCGGTTCATTTTTTCACGCCTCGTCAATTCTGTACCGCCGTGTACCATGAGATCCTGTTGGGGTAACTGCACTAAGTTTAAACAGCTAGTGTGAATAAAATTACTTAATAATGTTCATTTTATTATTACTTTAGAATATATCTTTGCAATTTTCTGCTGAGTGGTGTGTTATGCCCATGTTTTGCATAGCTTCTATTTCAGGTCATAAGTATTGTCCACATTTGTTTGTTAATGCACCTTCAGATAATATTAGATTTGATATAATAAAAGTAGAAAACGGTCTAATTGCGTTGTATTTGCGAATTTTTAATAAAGATTACAGTTTATCTGTCAGCCCATACTATGTATAACATTGTGATAATAGTTGACAGTAACACACCTTAAAAACTGTCATATCAAACATTTAATTTGACACTAATAAAATGTTCCAAATTAAAATGAACAAAAGACTTTAAAAAGCTAATTTAATATACGGTAGTGTTGAAGGACTGTTTCATGGTTTCTGTACCTCTTCAATATCCTAGCCTCAATAGTTATTTACTATTTAATCTCACTGTCCAAAGTTGAAGTCCAATTATGTTCTTCTGAATAATTCAATGTCGAGGTGTTTGAGACTCTGCGCTGTAGCACAAACTGTTTCTCATTGAAATTTTTTGTCTTATCAGAATATTGTGTTTAAGGAAATTCTAATTGATCAAATAAATGGTATTGACTGTTAATTTTATTTATTACATGTTTTTCTGGGGAGATTAACATTTTGAATGTGATAGGAAACCTGGGAAATTCTGACTTTTTTCAAATAATTTGTCTTTAATTTTAGGTACACAGCGGCTCACTTATGGGCATGTCTACCCTCTGAAGGAAATGACTACATACTATTTCACTGTCACCCTGCAGAGCAGAAGATCTCTAAACCCAAGTGTTTCCTGGAGTGGTATAATGAAATGCTTGATAAGGGCATTATCAAGAAGATAGTATTAGACTACATGGACACGTTGAAACAGACTGTCGAGGACAAACTTAGCTCAGCAACTGAGTTGCCATATTTTGAGAGAGATCTCTACCTAACTTTCTTGAAGAAAGTATCAAGAATTTGGATCGGAGAGAGGAAGAGAAGCGAAAGCAAGCCGAGGCTGCCGAAGCTGCAGCTGCTAATGCGGTAAGTAGTGATCCAGAGTTGAAATATTATGATGCAATTCTCTTGGTCTTTCTAAAGATTCTACGAACTGTTTCAGTTTTGATGGGAGGCTTTCCGTGTTTACATTCTTTCCCAACTGCCCGAATCGGTAAGGGTTTCCATCAATTTTAAGCATGTGATTGCTGAACTTAAAATATGTTTTGAACCTCCCGCTGTTTCTGGATGTTGCTTCAATGGCTGAAGGTTCTTCTCTTATTGGGCGCTGCAAATTTAGAAAGTCCCTGTCTTAATGTTCATTGCCAGTTTATGAAGAAGATACTTCTCTTATAGGTCACTATGTGGCTAGAAGTCCTGTTCTCATTTGCAGCTTTAATTTAATTTTAATGCATACATTTTCATGATAGACTGTTACGCCTTTTAGTATTCAGTCTGCATACCTACGAACATTTACTCCATATCTCTTATCTTTAAGTCAGTAGAAGCCCAGTAACCTTCGTCATCTTAGACTCCCTTTTCTTCTAGATAACCAGATACTCCGACATTCGCCTCAGATATCCCCATGACCGAATCCATATGTGTACCACGACATCCAAAGAGTTAATTCCTAACGTAGACTTTTCTCCTTATTCCAAGTACTGCCTTCCCACTGCATTAGCATCTCAATTTGATGTCATCACAGTACCATTCTGGGAGAATACACATCCTAAATACTTCTATGATGTATCTGTTCCAGCTTTGTGTTCCCAATCTGACATTCACTTCCCTTACATTTCTTTCCCGCTGACATCACTTCAGTCTTGGAAATGCTAATACTGTACTCATATCGTACTTGCTGCACCTACTTCCATGTTCCAAGATGTTATGTTGCAGGCTTCAGCGCATCTGCCATTAAGATTTATTTAAAATAAAATAAATGAAATATCTATCAATAAATGCAAAATATAAAACTCTACAACACTGTTATAAAACTGGAAGCTACATATGAAGCACCTGAATAAGCAATCAAAGACTGACATACCTCAGAAAATTGAAGGGAGGATTGGAAGAACCTGCATCAACATAAAATACCAGAAAGATGGACAGTGGCAGATAATACCTAACAAAGTTGTGTACAAAGAGCTAGAACCCATTACAGATACTGTGCGTAAGAGGAGACTGGGATTCTTTGGACATATGATGAGGACGCAGGATTCGTGACTTCTGAAAGAACTAGTACAACACAATCTCGTCTCAAAAAATACCACAACAGGATGTAAATGGATCAGAGAAGTAAGAGAGGATCTGAAGGAAATAGGCCTTACACAAGAAGACACCACAAACAAGATAAAATTGAATACAAAACTCAAGAATAAAATCCTCTACTTTACCCTTACATGAAACAAACCAACAACAAGCATATTTTTAACTGAGGAAAGGGCACGAAGATCGGACCGTCTGAAGAAGTACAGGGAGGACCGCAAAGCCCGAACAATCCCTCCAAAGAGATCTCAACGATGGAGTGACCAAAGTGATACTATGTGGTCATAAAAGAAGAAGAAGAACTTAGTTCTGTTATTCTATTTTAATTCAGCTTCTTTTTCTCTCTCTTTTTTTTGCCCAAGTACAATAATGTTACATTATATTCCCTTTTTTCAGGTAGTTTGTAAATGTATTACTCAAAATTAGATTTGGCACTCTGAAGAACCTATCAGTTATTAAATTAACTGAGTCAGAACTGAAGAGATGGCCTCAGATTTTACAAATTTTTTGGAAACTCATGGTATTCATGATTGTAGATATGTAGACTTCCCTGTTTTTTTGGTTGGTTGGTTGGTTGGTTGGTTGGTTGGTTGGTTGGTTGGTTGGTTGGTTGGTTGGTTGGTTGGTTGGTTGGTTGGTTGGTTGGTTGGTTGGTTGGTTGGTTGGTTGGTTGGTTGGTTGGTTGGTTGGTTGGTTGGTTGGTTGGTTGGTTGGTTGGTTGGTTGGTTGGTTGGTTGGTTGGTTGGTTGGTTGGTTGGTTGGTTGGTTGGTTGGTTGGTTGGTTGGTTGGTTGGTTGGTTGGTTGGTTGGTTGGTTGGTTGGTTGGTTGGTTGGTTGGTTGGTTGGTTGGTTGGTTGGTTGGTTGGTTGGTTGGTTGGTTGGTTGGTTGGTTGGTTGGTTGGTTGGTTGGTTGGTTGGTTGGTTGGTTGGTTGGTTGGTTGGTTGGTTGGTTGGTTGGTTGGTTGGTTGGTTGGTTGGTTGGTTGGTTGGTTGGTTGGTTGGTTGGTTGGTTGGTTGGTTGGTTGGTTGGTTGGTTGGTTGGTTGGTTGGTTGGTTGGTTGGTTGGTTGGTTGGTTGGTTGGTTGGTTGGTTGGTTGGTTGGTTGGTTGGTTGGTTGGTTGGTTGGTTGGTTGGTTGGTTGGTTGGTTGGTTGGTTGGTTGGTTGGTTGGTTGGTTGGTTGGTTGGTTGGTTGGTTGGTTGGTTGGTTGGTTGGTTGGTTGGTTGGTTGGTTGGTTGGTTGGTTGGTTGGTTGGTTGGTTGGTTGGTTGGTTGGTTGGTTGGTTGGTTGGTTGGTTGGTTGGTTGGTTGGTTGGTTGGTTGGTTGGTTGGTTGGTTGGTTGGTTGGTTGGTTGGTTGGTTGGTTGGTTGGTTGGTTGGTTGGTTGGTTGGTTGGTTGGTTGGTTGGTTGGTTGGTTGGTTGGTTGGTTGGTTGGTTGGTTGGTTGGTTGGTTGGTTGGTTGGTTGGTTGGTTGGTTGGTTGGTTGGTTGGTTGGTTGGTTGGTTGGTTGGTTGGTTGGTTGGTTGGTTGGTTGGTTGGTTGGTTGGTTGGTTGGTTGGTTGGTTGGTTGGTTGGTTGGTTGGTTGGTTGGTTGGTTGGTTGGTTGGTTGGTTGGTTGGTTGGTTGGTTGGTTGGTTGGTTGGTTGGTTGGTTGGTTGGTTGGTTGGTTGGTTGGTTGGTTGGTTGGTTGGTTGGTTGGTTGGTTGGTTGGTTGGTTGGTTGGTTGGTTGGTTGGTTGGTTGGTTGGTTGGTTGGTTGGTTGGTTGGTTGGTTGGTTGGTTGGTTGGTTGGTTGGTTGGTTGGTTGGTTGGTTGGTTGGTTGGTTGGTTGGTTGGTTGGTTGGTTGGTTGGTTGGTTGGTTGGTTGGTTGGTTGGTTGGTTGGTTGGTTGGTTGGTTGGTTGGTTGGTTGGTTGGTTGGTTGGTTGGTTGGTTGGTTGGTTGGTTGGTTGGTTGGTTGGTTGGTTGGTTGGTTGGTTGGTTGGTTGGTTGGTTGGTTGGTTGGTTGGTTGGTTGGTTGGTTGGTTGGTTGGTTGGTTGGTTGGTTGGTTGGTTGGTTGGTTGGTTGGTTGGTTGGTTGGTTGGTTGGTTGGTTGGTTGGTTGGTTGGTTGGTTGGTTGGTTGGTTGGTTGGTTGGTTGGTTGGTTGGTTGGTTGGTTGGTTGGTTGGTTGGTTGGTTGGTTGGTTGGTTGGTTGGTTGGTTGGTTGGTTGGTTGGTTGGTTGGTTGGTTGGTTGGTTGGTTGGTTGGTTGGTTGGTTGGTTGGTTGGTTGGTTGGTTGGTTGGTTGGTTGGTTGGTTGGTTGGTTGGTTGGTTGGTTGGTTGGTTGGTTGGTTGGTTGGTTGGTTGGTTGGTTGGTTGGTTGGTTGGTTGGTTGGTTGGTTGGTTGGTTGGTTGGTTGGTTGGTTGGTTGGTTGGTTGGTTGGTTGGTTGGTTGGTTGGTTGGTTGGTTGGTTGGTTGGTTGGTTGGTTGGTTGGTTGGTTGGTTGGTTGGTTGGTTGGTTGGTTGGTTGGTTGGTTGGTTGGTTGGTTGGTTGGTTGGTTGGTTGGTTGGTTGGTTGGTTGGTTGGTTGGTTGGTTGGTTGGTTGGTTGGTTGGTTGGTTGGTTGGTTGGTTGGTTGGTTGGTTGGTTGGTTGGTTGGTTGGTTGGTTGGTTGGTTGGTTGGTTGGTTGGTTGGTTGGTTGGTTGGTTGGTTGGTTGGTTGGTTGGTTGGTTGGTTGGTTGGTTGGTTGGTTGGTTGGTTGGTTGGTTGGTTGGTTGGTTGGTTGGTTGGTTGGTTGGTTGGTTGGTTGGTTGGTTGGTTGGTTGGTTGGTTGGTTGGTTGGTTGGTTGGTTGGTTGGTTGGTTGGTTGGTTGGTTGGTTGGTTGGTTGGTTGGTTGGTTGGTTGGTTGGTTGGTTGGTTGGTTGGTTGGTTGGTTGGTTGGTTGGTTGGTTGGTTGGTTGGTTGGTTGGTTGGTTGGTTGGTTGGTTGGTTGGTTGGTTGGTTGGTTGGTTGGTTGGTTGGTTGGTTGGTTGGTTGGTTGGTTGGTTGGTTGGTTGGTTGGTTGGTTGGTTGGTTGGTTGGTTGGTTGGTTGGTTGGTTGGTTGGTTGGTTGGTTGGTTGGTTGGTTGGTTGGTTGGTTGGTTGGTTGGTTGGTTGGTTGGTTGGTTGGTTGGTTGGTTGGTTGGTTGGTTGGTTGGTTGGTTGGTTGGTTGGTTGGTTGGTTGGTTGGTTGGTTGGTTGGTTGGTTGGTTGGTTGGTTGGTTGGTTGGTTGGTTGGTTGGTTGGTTGGTTGGTTGGTTGGTTGGTTGGTTGGTTGGTTGGTTGGTTGGTTGGTTGGTTGGTTGGTTGGTTGGTTGGTTTATATGTTCTTTAATTTTATTAATTAATTAATTATTTGTAAACCAAACTCAGTAGGGATTTGCTCACTTTAATTTGAAGGCAGGAGTAGAGACAAATTTGTATGTATTGTTCATGTAGCGCACTTGCATGTGTGTCAGATCTTCTTGTTGCTGCGAGAGAGATGCGAAACTGGTCCCAAAGGCAAGAAGGGGGGACAAGAGAATGCCAAGAAGTCATCAAGTCCAAAGCAAATCAAAGGAAGGACAGTAAGAAGTCGAATACACCTCAAACTGGAATGGTTTGTCGGCCAAGTTCTTTGCCAAAATGGAGAAACACAAAGAAGGTCTTTTTTGTGACCAGGCTGCATTCTGCTCAATTGGCTGCTAGTTTAGCTGTGAGTTTAACCTTTACTTTTTTCAGATTTGACAAGTTCACGCCTATCTTGTTATCATAATGTTGGATTTCTTCTGTTCATTTATAAATTTAACAGTGACACCCGTTTATACCATACATCTCACTGGTCTGTCTTATCGGTGTATAGAGCTCTGGTGCATTTGTCAATATGGGGTGATAATACATGTTATACATCACCTCTTTACGCCTCGTTGCTAATTCCTGCTTCCAGATCAAGTTGCTTATCTTCTGGTAAAATACAATATCCTGTTCTATCGTCCTACAGTACTGATCTCCATGTTTATTCCTGTATCTTGTCAGTTTGCTTCCCAAGTACTTCAAGGTTTCCGCAATTTCAAGGTCCCCCCCATCCAATTTACCTTTCCCTGACTTTTGTTCTGTAGTTGCCAGGCTGATTGGCTCTGACTATTAATGGGCAGCTTTCTGAGCCCAAGTTCATAGATTCAATCCTTTCACAGTCCAGTGATATTTGTAGAAAGTCAAATATGTCAGCCATGTGTTGGTAAATCTGCTGCCATGTACAAGATCTAATACTAATGTAGTTGGTCCGTTAATGAACATTACAAATTTTTCACCTAATTCATTCCTGGTTGCCAGAGTTTTGCCCCATTGTGCTAAGTTGGGCTCATCAGTTGGTAAATAGCACACCTACCAAGATGCATTGCTAGTGCATACCTTGGAGATCACTGCGTTAGGTTACTGGAGCCACCGGCTGTAAAAATGCACTATGTTACACTTCGTCTCATTTTCAAAACGTGATGCCTGCCTGGCCATTAGTTGATAAAGATATTGATTCCTATAAAAAAAGAAACCCATGGCACTACAGCCCTTGAAGGGCCTTTGAATACCAAGCGACCGCTGCTCACCGCGAAGGCCTGCAGATTACGAGGTGTCGTGTGGTCAGCATTATGAATCGTCTCGGCCGTTATTCTTGGCTTTCTAGACTGTGGCCGCCATCTCACCATTAGATAGCTCCTCAATTCTTATCATGTAGGCTGAATGGACCTCGAACCAGCCCTCAGGTCCAGGTAAAAATCCCTGACCTGGCCGGGAATGAAACCCGGGGCCTCCAGGTAAGAGGCAGGCACGCTACTCCTACACCACGGGGCTGGCATTGATTCCTATAGGGAACCTGAAATGTATTTCTCATGTAAAAGAACTCCCGTGGAAAAAAATTCCAGCACCTTGGTGTCTCCAAAAGTTTTAAAAGTCATTAGTGGGATGCAAAACTGATAACAATAATCCTTTAATCAATTTGTTCTCCTGTAGTCGGTACCTGATACTATTAGTCTACCGAAATGAACTTATAATCAATATTACCAAACTATATTGTGAATCACCGACAGCAGATATGTATTTTCTTGTTTGGAAAACACGTAATTTCCATCTGTTTTCACTGCACCAAACAAATACCAGGGAATCGCACATTTCATACTGTATGCCACAAATAATCCACGCCATTGAATCCTATTGATACAATTAGGCATCCTAATTTTTTAGGAGAGAATTTTTAAAAAAATAGAAAATTGTATTTAATTTGTAATTTCTTTACAACAAATTATTTTTACATAATGATGGACTCCAAAACTGAATACAGAAAAAACATAAAATTGTTTCTAAGAAACTCATCAAACGCTTCACACAGGTAGACAACGGCGTTGATCAGAATTTTCATATGATTTGGTTACCTGCAGCTGATTTTTATAGGTGGCTAGTTTCACCTGCCTGTTGTTATAATGACTGCTAATAGATGTATACGATTGTGTTGTGCGAAACGCCCAGCAATTATTGTGTTTTTTTAAGTAGTGTTTGAGTTTTGTTAGTCACGAGTTCAACTTTCTCTGACATCGTACTGTCTTCGTACAAGCCGTGTGGTTAGGGGAGCACAGCTATGAGCTTGCATCCAGTAGATAGTGGGTTCAAACCCCACTGTCAACTGTCCTGAATATCACTTTCCGTGGTTTCCCATTTTCACTCCACCGAGCTCGATAGCTGCAGACGCTTAAGTGCGGCCAGTATCCAGTATTCGGGAGATAGTAGGTTCGAACCCCACTGTCGGCAGCCCTGAAAATGGTTTTCCGTAGTTTCCCATTTTCACACCAGGCAAATGCTGGGGCTGTACCTTAATTAAGGCCGCGGCCGCTTCCTTCCCACTCCTAGCCCTTTCCTGTCCCATCATCGCCGTAAGACCTATCTGTGTCGGTGCGACGTAAAACAACTAGCAAAAAAAAAAAAAAAAAATTTCACTCCAGGCAAATGCTGGTACTGTGCCTTAATTAAGGCTATGGCTGCTTTCCTATCTCACCGTCGCCATAAGACCTATCTGTGTTGGTGAGCATAAAGCCAATTATGTGTACTTGCGTCATGCTGCACGGTTTCCAATGTTCTCGGTATCTTCGAGAACCCTAAGTATATCTTAATCCGGGAACAAGCAATTATGAGAACTTGTATTCATACTTCATACGATGCTCGTAATTCACTTCTAACATGCTATTTATGCCGCACAGGCCAAGACCAGGCAATGCTATAGTACAATAGGATACATTGTTTGAGGCAAAGCAGTACCAACCTTATTTCAAATAATGCGTGCAGCCAAGTTTTTATTCGCTAAACCCTGGAAAATATATGTGAAGAATATTTGCGAATATACAGTATTTATTTTACTGGCCTTAGTTTTAATGGCCTACAAAGAAAGGTTTAGATCCCAAAGAAAACAATATACAGAGCCAGTAATTATGATGGGTATAAAATAAAGAATGATGTGTCCCATAATTTCTTGTCAAAGATCAGAATAGAAACTAACTTTCTGGCAATATTTCTGGGAAGATAGCTAATTTGAGTTCTTTATTTTTTTATCCTATACAAGACTGTTGATGGATTGTGCAGTATATTAAGGGCTAGATGTCAAACAGAGTTAATTTGATAGTTTGTTGCTTCAGGTTTGTGGATGCTGGAGTTTTACCAGAACAGTTGCCTTATAGAGTGAGTTGCCTGTTGCATCCGAGGAGGTTGATTGTACGGATGTATGCCTTTTTGGTATGCACGTGGAGTAGTATGGCTCGGAATGCCCTTGCCCGAACACGAGGCGAGTATACATTGCGTACCTGTACTCGGTTCAATTCTTCATGCCTCGCTAATTCCGTACGGCTGTGTATCATGAGATGCTTTTGGGGTACTTGGACTAAGTTTAAACAGCTAGGGTGAGTAAATTAACTTAATAATGTTAGTTTTATTGGTACCTTTGAATTTAACTTTGCAGTTTTCTGCAGAGTGGTGTGTTGTCCCCATGTTTAGCATAGCTTCTAGTTCAAGTCATAAGGATTACAACCATTTTGTTTCTTAATCCACCTTCACATAATGTTAGATTTAGTATAATAAAAGAATAAAACGGTCTAATTGCATTGTATTGGCCAATTTTTAGTGAAGTTAACAGTTAATCAGTCAGCCCATGCTATGTGCAACATTGTAATAATAGTTGACAGTAACACATCATAAACACTGATACAACTCAAACATTTTGACACTAATAAAATGTTCCAAATTAAAATTGTCAAAAGACTTTAAAAAGCAAATTTAATATAGTGTTGAAGGTCTGATTCATGGTTTCTGTGTCTCTTCAACATTCCAGTCTGAATAGTTATTTATTATTTAACCTCACTGTCCAAAGCTGAAGTCCAATTGTGTTCTTCTGAATTATTCATTGTCAAGGCGTTCGAGATTCTGTGCAGTAGCACAAACTGTTCGGCATTGACATTTTTGGGCTTATCAGAGTGTTGTGTTGAAGCAAGTTCAAATATGTCAGATAAGAAGTATTTACATATTTTACTGGGGAGATTAATATTTTGAATGTCATAGGAAACCCGGGAAATTCTAAATTTTTTTCAAATATTTTGTTTTTAATTTTAGGTACATAGTGGCTCACAAATGGGCATGTCCAAAGGAGATGACTACATATTTCACTGTCACCCAGCAGAGCAGAAGTTTCCCAAACCCAAGCATCTCCTGGAGTGGTATAAGGAAATGCTTGAGAAGGGCATTATCGAGAGGATAGTATTTGACTACAAGGACATCTTGAAACAGGCTGTCGAGGACAAACTTACCTCAGCAACTGAGTTGCCATATTTTGAGAGAGATCTCTACCTACGTTCTTGAAGAAAGTATCAAATAGTTGGATGAGGAAGAGGAAGAAGAGTGAAAGCAAGCCGAGGCTGCCGACGCTGCAGCTGCAAATGCGGTAAGTAGTGATCCAGAATTGAAGTATTATGATGCAATTCTCTTGGTCTTTCTAAAGATTCTACAAACTGTTCCAATTTTGATGGGAAGCTTTCCATGTTTTCATTCTTTCACAACGTCTGATTCGGTTAATGGTTTCTGTCGATTTTAAGCATGTGGTTGCAGACCCTAAAATATGTTTTGAACCTCCTCCTGTTTCTGCATGTTGCTTCAGTGGCTGAAGGTTCTTCTCTTATTGGTCACTATGTGGCTAGAAGTTCTGTTCTCATTTGCAGCTTTAATTTTATTTTAATGCATAATTCTTCATTATAGACTGTTACGCGTTTTACTATTCAGTCTGCAAACCTCTGTAAATTTATTCCATACCTCGTGTCTTTAAATCATTAGAAGCTGAGTAACCTTCGTCATCTTAGACTCCTTATTCTTCTGTTATCCTCCATGTCTTAGTCAATTATTCTACTAGATAACCCAATACTCCTCCATTTGTTCACATAACCCCAAGACCGAATGTTTATGTGTACCACGGCATCCAAAGATTTATTTCCTGACTTAGACTTTTCTCGTTATTCCAAGTAGCGCATTCCCACTGCATTAGCACATTCATTTCAAGTCATTGCAGTACCATTCTGGGAGAATACACATCTTAAATACTTCTGTGATGTACCTGTTCCAGCTTGAGTTTCCAATCTGACATTCAGTTCCCTTATATTTCTTTCCCGCTGACATCACTTCAGTCTTGGAAATGATAATACAGTACTCATATCGTACTTGCCGCACCTATTTTCATGTTCTGAGATGTTATATTGCAGGCTTTCAGCACATCTGCCATTAAGATTTAATTAAAATAGATTAAAAGGAAAACTTAATTCTTTTATTCTATTTTAATTCAGTTGTTTCTTTTGTCTCCGTCTCTCTTTTTCTCTCCCAGATACAATACTGTTATATTATGTATTCTTTTTCAGGTAGTTTACAAACGTATTACTCAAAATTAGTTTTGGCAGACTGAAGAACGTAGCAGTTATAAATTAACTGAGTCAAAACTGAAGAGATGTCTTACACTTCACAAATACTCCTGCTCTAGGAGTTGTAAGGATACCATGTTTCTGGGCAGGGTGATGGTGAGAATCTGTGTGGTATCCTTAAAACTCTAACTATCAGGGCCAGGAGTATTTGTGAAGTATGAGCTCTACAAGAGAAAATTAATACCTTGAGAACCACATTTGAGAGCAACGATTACAGCGAGGCTTTGATCACTACGGTTCTGAAATCAACACTTAATCAGACGTCTGTTAAGGAAAGAGATGTAAAAGGAATTGCTTACCTACCTTACATACATAACATGATGGATCGTATTGCTAAAATCTTACATTACGTACCATGGACGAACTGGGTTTTTTTAACATCAATTAAGATTAGGCAACTGCTGCGACCAGTTAAGGACAGTTTGCCTAAATTGAAACTATGTGGTATCTACAGAGTTCCCTATATTTGTGGCGGGGTTTATGATGGGTAGACTTTGAGAACGGTATGCACCCGCATCAAAGAACATAACCAGGGGTATCAGACTCAACCAACCTGAAAAATCAGCTGTTGCTGATCATGCCTTAACACCTGGTCATGCTGTGATGTTCCAAGAAGTGGATGTTCTTGCCCATAAAAGACAATATCGCCAAAGAATCATCAGGGAGGCGGTTGAAATAATTAAATGCCCAGATAATTTCAATCGCAATACAGGCTACAACCTCAGTAAATCATGGCTACCTATTATCAGAACCATTAGAGAATGATGCTTTGCTGTTGTGATTCGTTGTCTCTAGCATGGGGCTAAAATGGCGTCCGTTTTACATCTTAGGACACCATTCGAAGTTCCTTGTTGCTTTCTTCTAGCAACCTTTCATGCATCATATTTCATTTCTCTGTTGTCTCTTGATGAAGAAAGGCAAGGTTCCTTTTGAAACGCATCGAGAGTGTTTATATAGTTCATTACATGGGCCATGAAAGTCTAAATGTTCATTTTTATACCCTTCATACACCCAAGTTAGAACTAATTAATTCTTTAATATTTCATGTTTTAAGTATTAACTTGATCTGAGTAGATTATTTTTGATTTAATAAATTATAAAATCCAAATTTTGGCAGAAAATAAGCCCTCACAAATGCCAGTGCTAGATCTTAACCATTATAAAAATGACTGGGATCCATGCCAACCAACATAGTGTGCAATACTTTTATTGAAATTGGTGGAAGAAGCAGTTCTTCTCTCATTGGTAGGGACCTGAAAAAATTGCATTTGCGATAAATGCAAATTTATTAATTTTGTACTGAATCCAAGCCTACGGTAATTGTAATGTGGAATAAAAACATTTTTACACATAAATAGAAGTGCGACAAAATGCGAATTGTGACCCAAAATGCGAAATTAGTGTGAATATGCGATTTTGATGCGAATTCTGTGAAAATGTGCTATATTACTGGCAAAAACAACATATTTAGGCAAAATCGTCAGAAGTACTCAAAATATGATGCATAAATCTTTCGACAGTTCCAATCGATTAAGGAAAGTAGCCGATCGATTGCTGCTTGCTGATTTTAATCGATATTTACAATGGGAATAGCAAGGGGAATAAAATATGTATCGATTATTATCGAAATGTAAATTGAGTGCCACGTAACAAGATAGATGCAGCATTGTTTTCCTGTTGTTCAAAACAAACCAGTGAAAAGTAGAAAGTCCAGCGATCGTTTAGGTTATGGGGCGCACGACAAAAACTGTGAACGAAAGGGCTCAGCAATATGCAAAGGGTGGTTTATATGCCACAGATTCAGCAGTATTGTAATTGCCGAGTTGGGTGGGGAAAAAAAAAAGATAGCATTGTGAAACATGTTAATTCTAAAAAACACGTGGGTAAGCGACGCGATAACGAAAGTTCAACCATTGCTGCTAGTACGTCTCAAAGAAAGCAATCTTCTGTGCTTACAGTTAGATAGTTGTACACGACAACAAATTTCCAGAGATAACTTCTCGAAACGCACAGTTGAAGTATTTGCCAAGGCAAATATACCTCTGGAAAAGCTGGAAAGCAAAGAGCTAAGAGCCTGGATTACTGAGTTTCCAAATGAAGAGCTGCCATGTGTGAGAACTCTACGTGAAGTATATTTACCGGGTAAGTTTCGATTTCATTGATCGGGTACGGTTTAGGTATTACGACATCGAAATCACGCGCAAAATTGAAGGATACCGAATTTGAGTGCTATTTCCATATCGAACTATCTTACCCGTACCCAATTGATCCAGTAATTTTAAATTATTTTGTTATAATTTGAGGTCATTCTTCCTTTCTAGAAGTTGCATCTGACCACCAGAAAAGAACAGCAGAGGCTCTAGTGGGGAAGAACATCAACATACTCTGTGATGATACTTCAGATAGAATGGGCCGTTGTGTTTTCATCATCATATTCCAAGTCCCAGCCGGACCGAAAAGAGAGCTGCACATTGTTTCTGTGAACTATCTATCATTGTCGCCATAAGATTTATCTGTGTCGGTGCGACGTAAAGCAAATAGCAAAAAAAAAAAAAAAAAAAAAACTATCTATTTTGATGCAGGAAAAGCTAAAAACTGCTCTCATGCTGTTTTAGAAGCTCTGTGCAGTTACAGTGTTTGTTAGTGACAGTGCCCCGTACATGACCCGGTGTTATGAAACATTAAGTGTGGTCATAGGGGATCATTTAATGCATGTACAGTGCTGGGCACATAAGATCAGCTTGGTTGGCAATACTTGGGTCGCAGTGATGACAGATTTAAATCATGTGGTTGTGATGGTAAAGTCTGCATTTTTGAACATAAGAAAGCGAAAATATAATTATTTACAATTCTTAACATCAAAGTATGGTGCTTCAAAGGAAGCAAAGCTTTTTCCTGCACCTGTCATAACCCGATGAAATAGCTGGTTTCAGGCTGTCTTCTATTTGAGTGCTTACTTTACTGATGTTGTTACATTTTTCAAGATGTCTGACATGAAAGACATCAACAACTGTAGTATTAAGTACCTGACTGATCTGAGTGACCGAGAAGTGAATAGGCTTCATTCCCACATGGCTTTCGTCACAGATCATGCAGCTGGATTGGTTGACCTTCTTACTGAACTTGAAGAGCCTCTGTATCCTACCTCTCATCTCCTTTACCCCAAACTACATAACCTTGTCTCCAGGTTTACCTTAATTTGTGAGGGGAATTTTTCTGCGGCAACTAATGATACTTTACCGAGCTCGATAGCTGCAGTCGTTTAAGTGCGGCCAGTATCCAGTATTCAGGAGATAGTAGGTTCGAACCCCACTGTCGGCAGCCCTGAAAATGGTTTTCCGTGGTTTCCCATTTTCACACCAGGCAAATGCTGGGGCTGTACCTTAATTAAGGCCACGGCCGCTTCCTTCCCACTCCTAGCCCTTTCCTGTCCCATCGTCGCCGTAAGACCTATCTGTGTCAGTACGACGTAAAACAACTAGCAAAAAAAAAAATAATGATGCTTTAATTAAGCTCACTCCTCTACAGTAGGCTGCATGTAGAGACACATTTGTCAAAGCTGCTCATTCTTCACAGTGCAAGCTAGCCACACTGAAAGCTAAAGACCCCAACCATAAGCATTTTGTGTCAATTTCTCAGCTTTGAAACCAAAAAAATATAATTTTGAATAACAATGATAAATTAGATGAGCTTGAGAAATTGTTTGGAGTAACAGATCTCTCTCAAAATGATATCTGGTCTGGTTACTGTTCTCTGAAATATGCAATTCAAACCCAGATGAAAGAAAGTGAAAAATGTGATGTCATGCTTGCATTAACTGCAATTCAGACAGAGTTCAGCAACTGTCTTGAGTTGTTGTGGACCCCAATGAACAATGCAGATAGCGAGCACGTGTTGTCTCATTACAACACAGACAGACGGTGCAATTTGAAAAAAGCAATGCCGAAATACTGACAATGCTTTCGTTTGAACAATGAATTTGTATTGTGTGTGAACAAAGGACAATAATTGCACTTCATGTACTTGAAATTGTTAAAATTAATAATACCGTGCGATTATTTATTTATTTATTTTTTTTTTTTGCTATTTGCTTTACGTAGCACCGACATGCGATTATTTTAACTTTGTAAATAGATGCTAATTTTGAAACAAATAGATGCTAATTTTGAAACAAATAGATGCTAATTTTTCATGTCCCTACTCATTGGTAGTACTGGCTGCACAACTGTATACCAATGTTCCCTTCTCACCAGTTCCTCGAGTTTTGTTTTAACTATGTTATTCATTTCAGTTTGTCTTTAGGTCTTTTTTCCTTTTTGTCATTCATCAAATATTACTTCAAATGAACTGACATTCTTCAAAATTAAGTTATCTTGGGTATATTGGTGTTTATTTTTAATTTCACTCTTTTATGCACTTGTAAAATAGATTGTCAACAATCAAAATTATGTTTAAGAAAGGAGAAACTGACAATCCTGATTCATATCGAGGTATAGCCGTTGAAAATACATCATTCAAAATCTTCATGAAAATCTTAACAATCAGGCTTGCAGAAGAAATAGACTCCCAGATACCAGAAAATCAATTCGGCTTCCAAAAGGGAAGAAGCACGCTACATGCCGTAAAATACCTAATAGAACAAGTCCAAGATACATTGAGGCATCCAGGAAAGAAATATTTTGTAGTCTTCATAGACTTTCGTAAGGCTTTTGACCTTGTTGATAGAGCAACACTCGTCCGGAAACTCAATTACTTAATAGGGGCTACACATCTGATAGCAATCATAATCTCGATTCTCCTCAAATATAACTATGTCCAAATATCAGACAACAAAACCCTATCCAAAAACGTAACCCAAACAAACGGAGTCCTACAAGGTGACCCAATCAGCCCAATTTTATTCAACATCATGACAGCAGACATCACAGAAATAATTACAGATACCTCAGCATTGCTCATACTTTATGCAGATGATATGGCAATAGGCTCAGAAAACATAGAAGAGCTCCAAGAGGTCCTCAATAGGCTCACATCATGAGCAGAAAGAAATTGTTTGCAAATAAACCACAACAAAACTAAACAAATGACCTTTAGGAAAGGAGGAAAACATGCACCTAAAAATACAATAACCATGCACAACAAAGCTCTAAAAGTAGTGCCAAAATTCAAGTACCTTGGAGTCACCCTCCAAACTACTCTAACATCCTACAATATCCACGTCAAAGAAAGAGCAGCCGCAGCAATAAAAGCCATCTACAACGTTCAACATCCTCAACAAATATCATTGGGTACAGCAATGCTACTGTTCAGGACAGCCATATCACCAATAGCAATCTATGGGATTAGCATCACCTGGGAAAAACTCACACTCAGCGACTTGATGACAATAGAAAAAGTCAAGGCCCGATATCTCAAGAGAATTCTAGGCATTGGAAAGTCAGCCCATTCAAGGTTAACGTATGTTCTAACCAAAGAGGACTACTTCATTGACGATATCAAAACACACTTTTGTCTACCAAACACCAAGCCCTACGAGAAGGCACGCCAAACTTTAAACGAGAAAAGAAATGCTATTTGGTCCGACTTCTATTCTACGGACGCCATAATGATGGAAGAGTGGAAGCAAGCAAATTATGAGCTACGGCACGTAATTACACGTTACGCCATTCATGGATTTCACCACAGATTCTGCCAAACCAAAAACTTCCACCAGCCGAACGAAGACTGTATATGTAACCTGTGCAACGATCATTGTGAAAGATACCATGCACAAAACTGCAAAATGAGGACAACCTCAATAATAAGAATGGCATTAGCATAGTTGACCATCTGTACAAAAACTGTTTTTGCACATTGTGCACTTTTCATTTAATAATAATAAAATAGCATTTTAAGTAATTTAACTTATTAAACCTTTGTTTCAATTGAACCATGCATATTTTTTTGTTCTGATACCTCTGTTCTATTTGCGAAATTTTACAAAAATTGGCCTCTCGTTAAAGTGCGGTCCACGATCATGCCTAAGCTTGCTAATGTGTCCCTTGAACCCTTACAAGTTGGAGGCGAGATCATGAACAAAGTGAAGTTTAGTATCTTGCAACTCGGGCCAATGTAGGGATTTTTTTTTTTCTAGTTGCTTTACGTCGCACTGACACAGATAGGTCTTATGGAGACGATGGGACAGGGAAGGGCTAGGAGTGGAAAGGAAGCGACCGTGGCCTCAGCCCCAGCATTTGCCTGGTGTGAAAATGGGAAACCATGGAAAACCATTTTCAGGGCTGCCGACAGTGGGGTTCGAACCTACTATCTCCCAAATACTGGATACTGGCCGCACTTAAGCGACTGCAGCTATCGAGCTCGGTGCAGATTGTTATTATTTTTTTTGAGAGAAGTAGGTTTAAAATGTGATTAAAACAATCCAATCATAAACGATTGTTTTACTCGCCAACGTGCCTAACAAATAATAATAATAATGATGATTTTATGCCCTCAATTTTAACGATTTTCGGAAATGCCAAACAAAACATACTATGTGTTATAAAAAAATGGAGAAAATGGATGTACAAAATTAAACATTATGATAATAAAACACATTACCGCCACACCTGTAAATATCCATAAATGCGACAAACATTCTTGTTATTTATTTTTATCCTTTCCATCGTTAAACTTCTGGCACTATCCGGGCACTTGATAGCGTACATAACCTTAACAATGCGGTCTCTCTCTTATCTCATTTACAGCTGTTTAGGTAAATCCTGAAGTGATAAATGTACTGTAGAGAATAATCATGAAATATACTTAAAAATAAGGGTCTGGCTTTCAACAGTCGCAGTTGTCCATAGAATGCTTCCAGTCACAATGGATTACATTCGGCAATACAACTCGTAACGTACGCTAGTTGTCATCTGGGTTTGGCACGTTTTCTACAGCACAGCTTTATTTGGAAGGAGTGGCTTCTACTACACATAGACCAACTGAGAATATAAGATACCATCTCCAGAAACCATCTGGGAATAGATTCTCACAGTTTGGACCGTATAGTCGGGAACAAAACTATTTTTAAAAGCTTCAAAAGACGGGACTTCGAATGCTCTCGATGGCAGTGCATGGCTGATGAAATGGCAGGGAAGATGACGACACGCCGGTAGCAGGGAAGTTGGCAGCACAAGACCTGGTAGGGCTGCTGCTCAACTGACTGACGGAGACAAATGATTGGCTATTAAATTCTTTTGTATCAATATTGCATAATATAATACGAAACCTGTACCCTTTTTCTCTATGGGGTCGAGTATGAAGCGAGACAAATATTTGTAGCACCTTACGACTGTATGCCCTTCCTGACATCAACCTCATCAGAGGGATTAATGAGATGAAATGAATGACTTTAATGAGTAACTAAAGCCGACTAATTTTACTTTATGTAAGCCTAAAAGTCGTGTTCGACATTTATTGTCTTTTTACATTTAGAAATAATGCCTTCCAATGAAAATAGCCAGTTTAACTCAAATACATTCATAAGTTAAAACTGAATTTGAATATACTTTGGATGAGGTAGTTATCCCAAAAGATGGCAAGTGCAAATACTTAGGTGTGAGATTTGAAAGTAATTTGCAATGGAAGGGTCATGTTGATGACATTGTTGGGAAAGCATACAGATCGTTACATGTCATAATGAGGCTACTTAAAGGATGCAACAAAGAATTAAAAGAAAAAAGTTACTTGAGTATGGTTCGTCCATTATTGGAATATGCAAACAGTGTTTGGGATCCTCACCAAGAACACCTAATAAAAGAAATAGATAGTGTGCAGAGGAAAGCAGCAAGATTTGTAACAGGGGATTTCAGGAGAAAGAGTAGTGTATCAGAAATGTTAAAGGAACTTGGGTGGGAAACTTTAAATAAGAGAAGGGAGAAAACTAGACTTATAGGATTATATAGAGCCTATACAAGGGAAGAAGCATGGGGAGATATCCGTGAGAGGCTTCAGTTGGAAAATAATTATATCGGCAGGACTGACCACAAATATAAAATTAGAAGGAATTTTAGCAGAAGCGATTGGGGTAAATTTTCATTCATTGCGAAGGGTGTGAAGGAGTGGAACAGTTTACCAGGGGTAGTGTTTGATCCTTTTCCAAAGTCTGTACAGATATTCAAGAAGAGAATAAACAGCAACAGAGAAAATAAATGAAGTGTTAGAGGGCATTCGACCAGTGCAGGTTATTATAAATAAAAAAATGTGTGTGATTAAATTAATTCCATTCCCTGGTCTAAGGAGTTTGGACAGCCAAAGTAGGGGACTGCCTGTAGGGGTGAAGTACAGTGGGGACTTCGAGGGCCCTGGGACCGCTACGGTAGCTGTGAAGGCCCTTCAGGAACTCTGAAAAGTGGTGGCAAAAGGTGCTCTGGTTAAGACGCAGCAGGTCGTTATGCTACTTAGGTTCCAGAATGGGTAAAAAAAAAAAAAAAAGTAAACAAGTAAATAAATGCAATGTAAATATTAATCTTATACCAGTTGTATAGTATCATTTGAAGTAATTCCACATACTGTGTATCAGTTGACTATATTTGTAAGTAGTACAGGAGATATTATAAGTAGAATTTTGTAAACAATATAAATTTATTAAGGATGAGCTGTGTGTTTAATAGAAAACATTGTTAGCATAAATTGTATAATATTGTATTATAGGAAAATTTTTTCTCTTGTCAGTTTAATATTTAGTGCTTGACAATAATGTATTTTAGTGTACCATTTGCCACCGAGATAGACACCTCATTTGCAAATAAAGAGATTTTGATTTTGAAGTTTGTTAAAGAATAGCGTAGAATGTTTATATGTATTATTTATAGCTCTTTATAGGCTAGAAGCCATGTGTTCACTGCACATAATTTGAGCATGCTGGACCCCTCCCCCTTGCATTTTTGACTGTAAAAGTGGGAAAAACGGGCGTCTAATACACTAGTAAATACGGTAAAACTTCACTACAGGCAATCATTATCTACAGGTGACAGAAGAAAATGAAATGAGCTAACTTGTCGAGAAACAACCTTGGTATTGTCGTGAGATGTCAATACTGTTTTAGAGGTTAATGATCACTTCCATTTTTACCTGTTTTTCATTGTGTGTTCATGGAAATTGTCCTATTTTCATTCTTCCTTCTATTACAGCCCATCCAAGACCCTGATCCATTTATCAACTGTGACCTGGTGGATGGTCACGATGCATTCTTGACGATGGCTTTGTGACGACATTACGAGTTCTTGTCACTGTGTCCAGCCAAGTTCTCATCTACGTCCATGTTGTACGAGTTGCATAACCAGCGCCAGGATCGCTTCGTGTACACATGTAACAACTGTAAAGGTCACGTCAAGACTCGCTACCGCTGTACTGTCTGAGATGTGAGTACATTTCTTCTTCTTAGTTGCTCGTAAATTGTTTTCAGACTAAGAGTTCCACTGCATGCCTGTCACAGATACGTATCCAAGGCACTTGTTGTTGTTTATTTTCATTGCCATTGTATGACAGTGGTGGTAGTATATAAAGTTTAAACCTCCATCCTTTCCATAGTGAGCTCAGGAAAGTCAGTAGAACAATTGTACTGATAAAAAATTAAATGTTTCTTATTTTTAAATGCATATGTTAGTTAATTGGCATGGCATCTGTTATTAACATAACTAAGGTAGCAACAAACAGCTGGATCATATTGTGTAATCAGGTTCCTTGGCTGAATGGTCGGGCTGAGGATCTTAACTGCATAGAGTAAACAGAAAATAAAGGTATGGAACTCAAGGAGGAATTAAAACAACACATCCCTATATCATAAATGGAAAGTGGAGAAGAAGAATAGACCAAATTTAAAAACATATTTGTAAGCTGTGCAGAGAAGATTTGTGGCAGAACTTCGGTAAGAGTGAAGGCAAAGGAGACCCGTTGGTGGAATGGAAAGGTGAAGGAGGTTGTTAAACAAATGAAAATCATCATGAAAAGAATGGAATAGAGGTAGGAAAGATGGAAATAAGATTCAGTATCAGAAAATTAATGGTAATTGTAAAAAAATGTGGTAAATGAGGAAAAGAAAAAAATATTGGGAGAGATTCACACAAGAGTTGTAAATGAATATAAATGGCTGATAAAGGATGTTGTGTAGATTGATAAACAAATCTACACAAAACAATGTTTCCTTTAAATATGTATGTTCTTTTTGTATTTGGAAAAAGGGAGGTAAGACTGTATTCA
The DNA here is from genome assembly GCF_040414725.1 of Anabrus simplex. Lineage (NCBI taxonomy): Eukaryota > Metazoa > Arthropoda > Insecta > Orthoptera > Tettigoniidae > Anabrus > Anabrus simplex. The sequence continues at coordinate 82,270,394 of NC_090276.1, read as the reverse complement.
TGTTGTGTATTGTGTAGAACCTTCAGAGCTTGAGAACATTCGGGTTTGTGTTTCTAGGACTTCGACCTCTGTATACAGTGCTACGAGAAGGATGGCTATCCTCACAAAATAGAGAACTTGTGTTTGGACCTCGACGATGGGTCCTCATCTTCCGATCAAAAGCAAGCAAATCCTCAGGCAAGCTTTCAAATCTGTCTCACACTCATCATCATCATCATCATCATTATAATAGAATCCCTCCAGTGTGCTGGGTAGGGTGGTGTTGAACTTCTTAGTATGGTAGGGAAGACAAGAAGAGAAAAGTATGAGAAATTAAGGTCAGAAAAGAAATAGGGGTAGAAAAACTGAGTGATAGGATGGAGAAGAAATTGAGATGATGTTGAACAAGTCTTCGCCATTGTTGTCTGTCCAGAAATGCCTCCCTCTTGCCACTGACTTCCAGTTCCCTCCTCTTCCCTCAGCTGGTGTAGCCATCCCTATGTCTTCTCCCTTCAACCTTTTTTTCCTAAGCATGCACATGGTGTGCTCAAATCCTTAGCTTCTCTTCTATAGAGTACATTTCCAGTTCCATTGTGATTTCATTATTCCTTACATGGTTCTTGCATGTTTTACATGCCTGCAATTTACTAACTTCTCTCTCTTTCACTGTACATGTTTCTAGACTATGTGCGAGAATGGTTCTCATGAACACCTCGCCTTACAAGACTGTAGAAATTGGAACTGCTTGCCACTCTGCAGTACACGTTGAATGTTTTACCCTGCAAGCTTTATGGGGCAGCCAGTATCTTTCACAGCAGCTGTTTTTCTTGTGCTTAGTTTCATCTGATACTGTTTGAACTTAGCTACCCGTTTATCCAGCCTAGTCTGTCTCTCCCCAGATGGCTACATTGTCAGCAAACACCAATCTGTGTAGCAATGGTGAGAATGCACTCCCTTGTTGGACACCCTGTGTGGTATTAAACCATTCTCAGTGGTCATGCTCAACACGCACACCATTTGAACTTTACCCGTGAGATATTCAGGCACTCCCAATTCTCTGAGGCACTTCCATATGACTGGTGTAGGTGCCCTGTTGTATGCCTTTTCTTAGTCAAACCGTCTTACTAATAAAAATTCCTCACACAGTTGCTTAACACTTGTATAGGCCTAGTTATACAGTGAATAAACCCCGTATAAGCGTTGTATATTTTTCTTACTAATAAACATGGTATACACATTGTATTACAATACAGCACGTATACACTCATTCCAAGTCATAGGAATCTCTTCCCGCAGTTCACCACGGCCAACTTGATGCGTCACTCTAGCTAGCTCCTTACCGACCTTGACAATCGGGTCAACGCACTGTAATCGGAGTAGTTACACAGCTCAACACGTGGCGCTGGCAGCCTATCTATTTGCGGTAGAAATGAATACTTCTTTATGGAAAAGATATTGACTTTAATGGCCAATTTATCATACTTTAAAGTTATGGAGAATGTTACATAAGTTATGCACCGGTTGCCTCTCTCCTCAAACTGCCGCACATGTAGGAGCCAAATAAATGAGCCTACACTTTGTCCTGCGGCATCTTCCTCTTTCCTTATTTCACAGTTGAAGGCCATTTGAACATGCCATCACTGATTAACATACAACCACGCATTTATATTGTACAATGTGTACTTGCAGCTCTACCCCTCTTTATTGACCTGACAAAAATAAATTTTCTTTCGCCGACCTATTTTTGATTAGGACGACAATCTCCTTCCCACATTTCACTATTGGCGTCAAATAAGTTTCTGATTCGCTGCACGACATCTCTCAGGGATAAATATTATGTATATATAAAAAAATTATTTTTAACGTGTGATCGACTGAGGAACAACATATTCTCTTCTCTTGTTTACCAGCATATCCATTTCTTCTTAAATGTATTTAAAAAAAAATCAACTCTCAAGTTCATCCAATCATAATCTTGCAATAATTCGACTTAAACTAATCTTCTATAATAATGAAATAAAATAGCAATAATAATTATTTAAATTCTTAACTTCTAGTTTTATTCATGATCATTTCGTTTCTTAGGATGAATTATTAAATTATCAAAATGTTCAATTACATACATAGTATTCTCATTCAAAAGAAATAAAACCATTATCTCATAAAAAAATATGTTGTACTTATTAAATAGAAATGTTAAAATGAGGAAAAATCAGTTAAAATATTTATCAATTATATTGTCTGGCAATGTTGTCGAAATATCAAGAATGCTTATTTATGACTTCCACAAGTCATTAATCTTCTCTTATTTTCTTAAACTTCATTCATAATGTAAGCATAATAAGTAATTTCCATTTATCATAGTTTCCAATGGCTATTCTTATAATATACCAATAATAATAAAAAAATAATCAAATAAGTTTTATCTGTCAAATATATCTGCAATATTTCCTGAAAAATGTGTGGGAATCGCCTAACATAACATAATCACTTTCATAAAAAGGTCATACATCTACCAGGGTTAAATTCTCCTTTAAATTCAATCACCTAATTGCGAAGTTTCCAAGAAATGTCGTAGTTGACAACTATTTACTTGTTAATGGCAGTAATTCAAATTATGAAGATGCTTCCTCCAATAAATTATAGCTTCAACATTAATCAAATAAAACTTAACACAAACATGCAAAATTCTCCTAGAAAATACCAAGTTTATACCTTAGTATCACTTATTTGGAAATAATATTTTGACGACCGTACACCGTTAATAGGCTGCGAATCCAATAACTATATATAACCATATGTATATCATATCAACCCAACATCATACGCCACTACGTAATTCAAGACGCAATTACGACAACTACAACCTATAGTTAGTATTGTGTTGTGTAATTACCATCAATTAACCATAAATACTTATCTATCATCATATTCTTATCATCAACATCATAACTTCACATTAACCATATCAGCAAATATATCCATCATAATATTCACAACTCTAATCTCATTATTCCGTCGTATATACTTTCAATTACACATATAAATATCAATTATTCCTCTCTTAGTAGCGTAATATTTCAATATCCCACTATCATATCACATTGATGCTTTATGGGTTTGATTATTATTCAAATACAAGCAATTACTCTTTTCCTGTGAAAGAAATACAGGCATTAGTGCATTAGACTCATATCTACTTACATTTGGTGATGATTTGACGAATGAAGTTTTACTGTCCTGTAAGACGATCTATTTCCATTTCGCATTGCAATTGAATTGGATCATATTATGAATAACACATTTCTTTAGCAATACATCGAAGAATCACTTTCAAAACTCTCCACAAATGAATATTAGCATCCCTACATATGAATGTTAGTTTACGTAATCGAAGACTACCTAAATCCATCATTCAAAACAATTACATGAATTCTTTCGCGAAGACACTGCACATTGAAATCATTTCTCTAAGATATAAATGTTGATCTTACTGTAATCACATTCCAAACATCAACACATTACATTTCAAGTAAAATATGGTTAATTTAAAAAAATATTAAACTACATGGAACTTAGCTTATTTCTGCCCACGTTACTGGACTGGGTTGGATTTCATCTCGATCTTCTTTGGTTCATCGGCTCCAGGTCATGTCTGCGTCATCTACGGGCAGTAGTCACCAGTCTCAGGTTTGCGGAATCAGCAGGGTGGTCTCCGCCAGTTGTCAATCCCATTTTCGGCTTAGTTGCTCATCATGATGCCGTCATATACATGCGATAAAAACATATTTGACAACGTCATTAGTTCTGGTTCAATTATATAATGAACTATCTTGCATCTAATTTCTACTCTCAAGCAGATTATTCCTCCGTAAACAATTATATCTTCAGTTATAAGATTTGTAAAGTACTTTAAATAATCTCTAGTTTGACATAAATGTACTTCAAATTGGTGAGATCTAATTTCCTCTCTAAGTAATCCTTGTTAATTTCCAATTCGATCTATGGTTTCTGTCAATTTACTTCTTCTTCTCTGTTTATTTTTTTTAAACGCTCGATAATCTTGATATTTATTCGAGAATTGGCGTAATATCTTTATATTATTAATTGTTCCTACAAACAATCATTAAATATTCTCCCATAACCAGTTTCTTCCTTCTTTACGTGTTGAATCTCATGTGTTACTTCGTTCAGATGCTCAGATGTGATTGTTCACTTTGCCGGTTTAACAATTTAAAAGATTCTGTATTTTTCTTAATCATGGCCGCATGGATTCTATAGGTCTGAACGTCTTACTTCCTGATCATGGCTTACTTGACTCATTATGTCTGTATTTCTCTCGACATATTCACGGCTTCTTTAATTCTATATGTTTGTATTTCTATTATAACATAGTCATGGCCTATTTAGTTCCGTATGTCTGTATTCTCTTATAATGTATTTTTCTACTATGTAATCCTTGTCATTTTATCGCAATGCATGGCAAAAATTGGTGTTGTAACATCTCGTTTTGATGTAATCAGGGCAATGAAATGGTACAGTTAATACTGTTAAAATTATTAATCTTAAAGGTTACTTTCATTGATATTTGCAAAATAATGTCGTGAAATGAAACCGCGGAGAGATGGAGTAGTTCAGCTCACGTTCTGATATTGATTCTGATTGCCAATTTATCTTAATTTAGGGAATAAAGGAGTATGTTACATTGACTAATACCATTAAAATGATTACTCCTAATGGCTACTTTCATTGATATGTGCCAAAATAACGTCGTGAAATGAAACTGCGTTCTTTAACTGTGAGGAATAATAGTAATTGTTTTTATTATCATGGCATTTAGATTCATAGCAGAACTTACCACAATACTTTTGTCTTCTGATGTTAATCTTGAGATTAAGAGTCGATGTTCAATTAGAATTTTTAAATTCTTCAAGTGCTGCTCTCAGGAAAGGGGCTGGACAAAACATAAAATTCTTACTTTTTTCTATATTCGTTGTATGGATAACATTAATATTTTGACTCAAACATGTTTAAATTTTAATTTCAATATAATAGTTTCAGATTACATTTCATTCATACCTTGCACTAGAAATTTAAATACCGGGCGAGTTGTCCTTGTGGTTAGGGGCGCGCAGCTGTGAGCTTGCATCCGGGAGATAGTGGGTTCCAACCCCACTGTCAGCAGCCCTGAAGATGGTTTTCCGTGGTTTCCCATTTTCACATCAGGCTGTACCTCAGTTAAGGCCATGGCCGATTCCTTCCCACTCCTAGCCTTTTCCTATCCCACCGTCGCCATAAGACCTATCTGTGTCGGTGCGACGTAAAACAAATAGTGAAAAAGAAGAAGAATTTTAAATAAAAACTCAGTGAGAGAATAGTATTTTCCATAAATACATTGTAAAATGTTCATTGCTCAGGTAACAACACTTCATACGATGCCCTTACCGTCATAACAGTAATGGTTCCTACTTGTCAGTGTTTAAATGTTAAAGTTCAGATTAACTTGGATAAAAATGTGTTTTGTTGTTGTCATATGGCAAATTTGACTCCGCCTAAAGGATTATTCAATGAAAGAAAATTTATGGGTAAAACATACCTGATTAACGTAATTAGCTGCCACCCCTGAGAGGCCCGGGTTCGATTCCTGGCCCTGCCACAAAATTTCAAAAGTGGTACGAAGGCTGGACCGGGGTCCACTCAGCCTTTGGAGGTCAGGTGAGTAGAGTGGGGATCGATTCCCACCTCAGCCATCCTCAAAGTGTTTTTGCATAGTTTCCCACTTCTCATCCAGGCAACTGCAGGGATGGTACCACAGCCGCTTCCTTCCCTCCTCTTTGTCTGTCCCTTCTTATCTTCCCATCCCCAAAACAAGGCTCCTGTTCAGCATAGCAGTTGCGGCCAGTTGTATTCACCGATCCGAAGTCTCACTACCCCTGAGGTGGTTGAGGTGGGATCCCTCGCTGAGTCTGAGGGAAAAGCGAACCCTGGAGGGGTAAACCACTTAAGAAAGAAAGAAAGAAAGAAGAAGAAATAGAAAACTAAGATGAAAGTGCTAACTGCTTTGAGCCACTTCGTAGTTTTGTCCTGGTCTACAGAGAATTCGTGAAATGATAGTGTCCCTTTGCTCTTTTTTTTTTTCTGTTCGAAATACAAAAAGGCACACAGCAATACATATTCGAATATTTCCAAACCCAGTTAAAGAAAAGCAAATCACTACACCATTAAAAAAACGAATTAGCGCATAAATTAAAATTCTTGTTTAGGACGACGTTACAGCGAGAAATCTCTTTGAGCCACTCATTACATTTGTTCTTGTTTACAGAAAATTTCTGCTCAAAGTACAAAAGGGTGCAGAATAATGTCACAGATTCCAAGATTTGTAAACACAATTTAAAAATATAATCACAATATACAATAAAAAATTAAACTCACTAGCGCATAACTATCAGCTCTCAATATCAAGCCAACAAGCACCTCATTGCGAACACATTGCAAACATTTACGACAGTGAAACAATATAAATAAAACTGGAAATGCGGCAATTTGCAAAATACAGCTTCCTGTCAGTGAGTAGGAGGCCAGCACTCCAGCGGCATTATGGTTAAACTTTCCAATTACAGCCAAATACTTTAATACACCAATACCGGACAGCTCTATCTCAACAGCATTGAGTGGAGTGCGAACAGCGACGGTGGTGACATCTAGCGTGTTGGTGTGAACTGCACACTTATCTGTGCTACAGCTGAGAGGAATGCACTACACTCATTGGAAATATTTTTGTTAAAATAATTGAATAATCATAATAATTAAGAATGAAATTTTAAAATATGAAATTCCTCCTTCATAAACCTCCAAACGAGCATTATGTTAGCCGTGCCTTTCGCTATGTCTTAAAAATTATAAAGCAGAATCTGTTTGAGGATCCACCCAGCCTCTGGGGAAAATGTTTAATAACTACACTCTCCTCTTTTTTCTAGCCTGTTCTCAATTACCTAGCGCAGGATTTTGTATGGACTTAGCCTAGTTTTCCAGCCGGATGCCTTTCATAACAGCAATCATATGTGGAGGGATATATACCGTACTCACTATTGCGTGTTTTTGTGGTTGTTTTTCGTAGGATGTATTTTATATACTTGAAGATGCGTATGGATACAAACACAAAACCTCGATCTACAGGAATTAACAGACACGATTAAAATCTCCGACTCAGTCGGGAATCGTACCAGGGCCCTTTGAACCGAAGGCCAGTACGCTGACCATTCCGTGGTGGTGATAATTTAAAAGGAAGTACAACTGGCCAGTCATCCTCTATTAACACTAATCAGAAGGAAAATGGAAGGGGTCCGACACTTCGAAAAATGAAAAGGGCGGGGGGTAGGGGGGGGGTGACACGAAGAGCTAACCATTCAGCCAAAGAGGCAAAGGGGGCAGATAACCTAACAACATCCATGATTTATTAAGATTTTGGGAAAGAGAAGAAGCTGTAAATAAGAAACAGTACTTTGGTCCATTATGTTGTCTTCTTCTTCTTCTTCTTCTTCGGTACGGCCGATCTACAGAGCAACTCAAACTCACGCTGCCATCTCGCTTTTGCTTTTCTTTGAATTTTCTGTTTTACCTCTGAAAACAGATATACGTAATATATATATATATATATAAAACACATATTGAGGTTACGTGAGTGAACTACGATGTTCCTGACAAGGATGAAGTGTTCAGAATTTCCAAAAGTCTCTTTCACAAATTTATGCATGAAGAATTACCATACACACGTATTAAATTAGTTGGACTGGTGCTCAAGCCTATGCCAATAATACACTGAAATAATTTTCTTACGCCGGGCTGAGTGGCTCAGACGGTTGATGCGATAGCCTTCTGGTCCAATTTGGCAGGTTCGATCCTGGCTCAGTCCGGTGGTATTTGAAGGTGCTCAAATACGTCAGCCTCGTGTCGGTAGATTTACTGGCATGTAAAAGAATTCCTACAGGATTATATTCCGGCACCTCGGCTTGTCCAAAAACCGTAAAACTACTTAGTGGGACGTAAAGAAAATTATTATTATTATTATTATTATTATTATTATTATTATTATTATTATTATTATTATTATTATTATTATTATTATTATTATTATGTTCTTACAGTAAAAGAAAAGGTGACTGGTTTCGAAACTCATGGCCTTCAATTTTCAATTTCAAGACTACCACGATAACCATTACGCTACAGGCCCACAAGTTTTCGATTGTGAAATTTATGGCACTTTTTAACAATATGGACCCTCAAGCATATTTGTTATTATTATTATTGGTTTTACGTCCCACTAACACTTCATTAACCGAGCTCGATAGCTGCAGCCGCTTAAGTGCAGCCAGTATCCAGTATTCGGGAGATGGTGGGTTCGAACCCCACTGTCGGTAGCCCTGAAAATGGTTTTCCGTGGTTTCCCATTTTCACACCAGGCAAATGCTGGGGCTGTACCTTAATTTAGGCCACGGCCGCTTCCTCCCCACTCCTAGCCCTTTCCTGTTTCATCGTCGCCATAAGAACTATGTGTGTCGGTGCGTCGTAAAGCAACTAGAAAAAAAACATTTCAGTAGGCTATTACATTAAATTTCTTAATATAAGGGGCGTAGAATGTAACCTCAACACAGATGCGAGGTCATTACTTCTTTTTAAAACTTGCAGTCCTTATCATTTCCCATGCCCATTATCTTGCTGGGTAATTTGTTCAGCGCATAACACTTTTCATGGAATATAACTGCAATGTAAGATTATTTAGTGACAAACACTGATACGTTATAAACAACACGGCAGTGCGCCAAGAATCATACAGATGGCAGCATGTTTTGAAAAGTTGGTCACACCAAGCCGTGTAGGTAGCAGCACTATCGGCTTTCTCGCTGAAAACAGCAAGCTGTCCCGTATTATCATATTAAAGTATTTGTTACAGCTTTATGCTGGGCTTCACAAGCGATTTTCAAGGCCGGTATAGGGAGTGCAGCAAGAGATCCAGTTGGCCGTGAGTTCACTGACGTATTTCCACAGACATATAGATATAGACTGGCAATGAGTAGCAGGATTCTGAAGCCAGAAGCGTGCGGCCGCCATCATCTTACGTCACTACACTTCCCCGACGCATTAATGTAAAATAGTAGCCGAAACGGGAATATTGGACAGGAGGTAATTCAAATAATTAAAAGCACTCAGAAATAATAGCAAAAATTCTGATTAATTAGACCTATTAGGTCCTTTATTTTATTGTTAAGAAAGAGAAACACTGGTATAAATGCTTAAAAATAGCCACCTGTTTCAGACCAATGTATGATCAAATCTGTTTCCATTCAAGTCTCTTATAGCATGATTCACACGTATTTTCAAGCCCTGTGATGAAATTACACTAATAAGGTGATAAACGTGCGTGTCCTTGGGTTCAGATCTGAAGTATGTGAGCCTAAAATGTTTCGTACAACAGCTGTGAGTTCATTAGGGATGTTCCCTTTCACGACTTAGCTTAAACCATTACATTTATTCTCTCGGAAATACATCTCAGTAAGCTTGCACACATGAACAACATCTTTCGTAGGAACATCCAAATTACCTGTATTCTTGAAAGAAATGAATCGATAAGGATTTTTTTTTTTACGTACAACTACTTTCCTACAAGTGTCACATTGTAGAGAATTGACTAACATCTTCACCACAAATCCTGTCCGACTCGTTGGCTGATTGGTCAGCATACTGGCCTTCAGTTCAGAGGGTCCCGGGTTCGATTCCCGGCCGGATCGGGGATTTTAACCTTCATTGGTTAATTCCAGTGGCTCGGGGTCTGAGTGTGCTGTCCCCAACATCCCTGCAATGCACATAACACTATCTTCCACCACAATAATACGCAGTTACCTACACATGGCAGATGCCGCCACACCCTCATCGGAGGGCCTGCCTTACAAGGGTTGCACCCAGCTAGAAATAGCCACACCGAGCTCGATAGCTGCAGTCGCTTAAGTGCGGCCAGTATCCAGTAATTGGGAGATAGTGGGTTCGAGTCCCACTGTCGGCAGCCCTGAAGATGGTTTTCCGTGGTTTCCCATTTTCACACCAGGCAAATGCCGGGGCTGTACCTTAATTAACGCCACGGCCGCTTCCTTCCAATTCCTAGGCCTTTCCTATCCCATCGTCGCCATAATACATATCTGTGTCGGTGCGACGTAAAGCAAAAAAAAAAAAAAGAAATAGCCACATGAAATTATTATACCACATATTCTAAGACATATTTAATAATAATCTGTAATAATCCTTCCACTTTAATTTTATCAGTACGTTTGTCATCCTTATAATATGTCTTTAAAAATTAGAAGGAACCGAGGCCACTATTATTCAATTATTATTACTTTTTTTGCAAGTTGCTTTACATCGCACCAACACAGATAGGTCTTACAGAGACTTACAGGGACAGGAAAGGGCTGGGAGTGGGAAGGAAGCATCCGTAGCCTTAATTAAGGTACAGCCCAGCATTTGCTTGGTGTGAAAATGGGAAACCACGGAAAACCATCTTCAGGGCTGCAGACAGTGGGGTTCGAACCCACTATCTCCCGTATACTGGATATTGGCCACACTTAAGCGACTGCGGCTATTGAGCTCAGTATTATTATTATTATTATTATTATTATTATTATTATTATTATTATTATTATTATTATTATTATTATTATTGTTACGGGGTTACCCATGGAGCAGAAAGAGGTTAAAGAAGGTGCGGGCTGGAATGGGTCTAACTACAAAGTCAAGAATTGAATTTAAAACTTTAACAAAGGTTATATTTCTTTAGAATTTCAAAATTAACAAATAACAATGTAACAGGTACAATGAGCAATTTAGAACCAAGTTAAGCAAACACAATTTTAGTGAATTCTACAGGTGCTGGGCTTCAAGTACCTCACTTTACAATTTTTGAGCTCCCAGCTCAAATTTATAAATGAGCACAAATTTGTTCAAAGGGCAGAAATCCCCTAAATTCATGGAGCACTTGCTCCCAAAATTCAACATCTAGCCTCCAAGAGGCATACAGTAATCTTACTTTGAAAAAGAGCTAACAGGCTCTCAGTTTTCAAGCCTATTCAAGGCAACGCCAACTTACAAAATCTGGCCTCTGAAGGCACAACTTACAATAGGAAAATTATTATACAGGGGTTTTTAATACCCAACTTACAGGGCCTTCATGTAAAAGGAAAAACGGTTAAATAAATGGCCCGAACACAAAATGAAAGGAGGCGGATGCTTGCACTCCTAGATATGAGCACTTCAAAACTAAGGGTCACTAGGCCGGTGAAACAGGGGCTATTCCCAAACTATGGAGGTGACTCATAGAAGAATAAATTAAGACATTACGGAAAGGAAGAAAACCAGTTACTAAACATAGTCACCTCAAACCAAAATGAAGGGGAGCTCGAGAGGGTACATCACTCTCTATCACCGATTTACATTTAAAGATTTTATGAAGTTATTACAATAAGCCAGCAGAAAGTTACATTTTTAGGAAAACTAGGTTACATAGTTAATGTTTCGGACCTTTCCCTCAGGTTAAACTGCGGAGCTAGCAAGAAAGTAAGATGTTATGTGGCCATTACCTTGCTGAAGAACTGCTGCCTGATGAAAGAGGCACCGTCCGCCTCCTGCTTGACACACACACACTAAGATAGACGATGATCAATTGGCCAAGAGACAAGAAAAGCCGCAGTTTATAAACCCTTGGGGAAAGTTCGAGATCATTCATGAATAATCAAGACACACCCACAGAATTTTATTGGTTAAATTCAAAAGTGACACTCAGAATCGAGAAAGAAACCTGTGATAGGCAGAAAATTAATTACAGAAATTAGGGATTGGCTAGATTCAAAACTGGCGGAAAGAAAAGATAAATATTGCCAACCCAAAAATAAATGAACATCATTTAGTAAAAAAAAAAAACTAATGAATACAAAATTTCTTTAACTCAAAGTTCTTTCACTTTGCACCAGGGTGCATGATCATAGTTTTTTAGTGGTGTCATCTATGGAGAAATGTCCAAACTTCTTGATGAAGGACAAAAAAAACAAGTAGAAATTCACACAGTACAGGAAACTTCAAAATAACAAAATTCCATTGATATTAGTTGTTACATCTTGTGAGTAAAGTTTTAGGTAAGTCTAGTTTCAAGTTCATGGATTCTCCAGTAGAGGAGTTCTTTTAGGTGCTAGATTTAAATGCGCGGTGTTGGGGTGTACCTCCCGGTACAATTATTATTATTATTATTCCCTATGCCACACTCCTTCACAAGGGGTATAACGCCAACAAATATATATCGGAAGGAAGTGCTCTCTGTCTCCTACATAATTCGGCATCTTTAATAGTGAATTTAATTGCACATGTAAGCCACTTACCAGTGTACTGAAACTCTTATTCCTTTCTTCTTTCATCGTGAATAGGAAAAACTACACCCAAACGCGGGTATTCACCATTCTGCCACACCGTAGTTTGCCGAAAAATTAATGTGAAATGTACATAAAAACAACATAAACCAAAACTGCACATATGTTTACAGTGGATCTGTAGTGACGTAACATGGCGGCAGCTGCAAGGTTTCTGGCTTCAGCAGCACCAATGCTACGAGATACAGTGCTGCCAGTCTATTTACTATATGTCTGTGCATATTTTGCACGCTCGCTGCCTTTATGATCGCTTCTGCTGGTTATCTACGAGCAGAACTTTCCGGAAAGTCGCGCAGTAGCACAGCGTATCGAAAAGACAGTGGCAACACAAAGTGAGACAGCTGGAAATTGGCTTATATTGATATCAATCAATCAATCACTACTGATCTGCATTCAGGGCAGTTGCCCAGGTGGCAGATTCCTTATCTGTTGTTTTCCTAGCCTTTTCTTAAATGATTGCAAAGAAATTGGAAATTTATTGAACATCTCCTTTGGTAAGTTATTTCAATCCGTAACTCCCCTACCTATAAATGAATATTTGCCCCAATTTGTCCTCTTGAATTCCAGCTTGCCTGTGTAATGAAAGCCATGAAAGAAATGGAAAAGCTTAAGAAAAGATCATGAGCTCCTAACTGGGATAATACGGAAAATGTATGGAATTGTAATTGAATCGGTGAATTGAAAAGGGTACACATTCAGAAAATCCTTACTTTTCAGGAGAAAGGAAAAACTGTTTTGTAGCTAAAAGAAAGGTTTGATCAAAAAAGTTTCTATTAGACATTTATACATCATATATCTGCATATCATCGTTGCCGAGACGAAACCTCCTATGTGATAATATCTTGGAGACATACTGACCCGCAGCACATACATTATGAAGAGCGAGAATGCCTTGACCATTGTCACACAATATTGCACCTTAGATGACAGAACCTTACCAGCCAAAGTTCTAAGCTAAAATATTTCACATAGGTGGTTTTGTCCCAGCAATGACGATATTCAACTACAAAGTATGGAAATCATATTACGTATGATTTTCAAGTTGTACCATCTTTTTATGTCAAGGAATATGTCCCTTTTATACTCAAATTTGAGAAAAATATTTGTAGAGGCAGATAATGTATAATAAACTCGCAATTTCAAAATTCTATTAAGCAGTAACACATTATTACACAAAAATACGCCCAACCATAATTTCTTTTATAGTTTTTCATTATCATTCCGTCTCTTTAAAGTGTTTTACTTTATGAAGATGTCTAGCCTCCATAACCTCAAAGTGGTTTATGTCTTCTACTGTATGTTTAAAATATCGTGAAGATCATCATATTAAATGGATAAGTCGAATATTTCACCACGATCATATTACTGCACCTTGAAAATAAGCTGCTCACTCGTTTCTTTTTCCGCTACTCGCTGCTATACAACGCTTATACAAGGGTCCTGGTGTGTATAAGCAATTCAGTGAAAAACTATAACAGATGTATACACAGGAGGCTTATACACGGTTTATTAGTAACAAATTTCACATAAACGGTGTATAAACCTTGTATAAAAGTTATACACCGTTTATTAGTAAGACGGTAAGAACACTAAAGTTAGGTCTTTCCCGCTCTCCCATTGCTGTTCCATTAATATCCTGAGGGTGAAGATCAGGTCTGCTCTTGTTGTCTTCCAGGACTGCTCACAGTCTGGTTTCTATAAATTTTTTCCATTATTTTCAGACGATGGGAGAGATGTTTGATACCTCTATAGTAAGCACACTTTCTTAAATAAAGGGATAACAATGCTTTTTGCCCTGTCCTCTGGAACCCTATTTTCACACTACATTGCTGCTTTGAACATGGCGGCAGTAACTTTGTCATTCCCAGTTGATTTACTACTTTTTGCCTCTTTTAGTGCATTTTCCACCTCTTCATTAGTTTCTCCCTCATTCAGGAGTGTATCAAAATAAGTCTACATTTTGTTTCTAATCTCTTGTTTGCTGCTGACTATATTTCCATTTACTGTTTATAGTGCTTTGATATCCTTTTTGTCATACCTCTTGCTCTTAACCATACTGTACATCATCTTCATGTTTCCGTTACTATCTTCCTGTAGTTTTTGTGTAAATTCACCCCAGTACTTCTCTACTCCCACAATCCTCTAATTCCTATTTCAGTATTCTTGGTCTAGCTTTTGTATTTTTCCGTCTCTCAGTTGATTGTTGCCACTGTTTGTGGATCTTTCAACATCCCTCAGTTTCTTGGCCTTATTTAGTTTTTCTATCACCTCTTTCACTCTGTCTTTCCACCAGGACGACCAGGACGTTCTTTTATTCATTACTTTCCTGCTTGTTCTTCCGCACATTTCTTCTGCACTACTGATGAAACAAGTTTTAAAATTATGCCATTCCACATCGCTACAGCTGGACTCTGACATTGGTAACTTGCTTTTGATCATTTCTTGGAACTTCTGTGTACAGTCGTCTTCCTTTAGTTCCACTCTTTAATTCTTGGTATGCTCTTCATGGTCATTACCTCCTGCACTTTGGCCACCAGAAGCTTATGGTTTCTATAGATATTCACTACGAATAACTTTAACATCTCTCACTCATTCTCCACACCTAATTACAGTATATTAGATCTCTTTCTCACCTAGTAAGGGGTGTTCAGTTTGTTGTGACCTCCCACTTCTAGCAGTGAATGCATGACTTCTAGGCTATAAAGAGCTATAAATTGTACATGTACATATTCTACACTATTCTTTAACAAACTTAACAAGTGTATTCTGAGTCTTACTGTCTATCTTTGTGTGATAGTACATATATCACACCCTCACACTATATGTAGAAGTGAGAGATATTATTGTCAGTATTCGATTTATTATTATTATTATTATTATTATTATTATTATTATTATTATTATTATTATTATTATTATTATTATTATTATTATTATTATTATTATTATTATTACTACTAGCTGACCCGACAAACGTCGTTCTGTCAAAAATAAATGACAATGGAACGAACTCAAATTCAATCTGTACTGCACGCAAAAATCTGAATAATGCAAATGATGAATCATCAACATGAAATGAGTTAATTTTCTACTGCTACCAAAAGTTAGTAACAAACTTCTGGAAAAATGTGTTTTCATTACCTGCAATATTAATATCTTGATAGTGAATAAGGAAATGCTCAAATGGGTCACAGCATACCACTACCCAGAAATAACCCTGATTGACTGTAACGTAGATGGGAACTGTTCAGCCTCACAGCGCCCCGTTGCAAATCAAGTAATTTGATAAGTTGATGGCGTGAAGATAATGTGGCAAAACTTACTCCTCTTTCTTCATAGGAAATAACTATCATAGAAAACACCGATTCCAATCAACACTATGAAGATATTTTTCATTGTAAAGCTTTAAGGTACACGATATGTTTTGTTTGATTGCCTGACGCGTAAACAAACAAAGTTAATGGTTTTCCAACACGGGAACAGGCAACATACAATTGGCCATGCGAGAAACATGGGTTTTCAAGATTAATGCCACAAACACTCAATGGCTGCGCCTGGGATTTATTTATGTTCATAGCAAAAGCGAGCCGCACTGGAAACTGCAGTCGTTTAAATTCAAATGGTATGTTAGTCAGAATCATAGGGATGCGTGGTATCAAAACGTCTTCTCCTTTATTCTTCGATAACGTTGTTCAGTAATGTTTTTACCGCTAGCCGTGTGCCATTAAAAAGATGCGGTTGGTTGATATTTCGCAACATTTAATTGAAGAATGCAAGGCGGCAATCCTGGCAAATCCAGCGAGTTCAAAAATTCGGGTGGATAGTTGACGACATCATCTTGGTTAGTAGCGGAATCAACTGATTTGTATATCCTCAGTTCACCGGCAATTTCATTTTGAATTTTGAAATTTAATTAATTTACATCCCTGTTTTTGGCAGCCAATATAGCTCGTTCGCTCAACCAAATTTGATCTGTGTAATTTTGGGCAATGTTTGGGAACACCTCTTGAGTGAGTTCAGTTTTGGATTCAGTAAACTGACAAAAATTGTCAGGAAAAGTAATGCAGCCAGTCAGAACGTCTGAAGGGAATTTACCATTACCAATGTCAAAGAAAAAAAATGAAATGGCATATGGCTTTTAGTGCCGAGAGTGTCCGAGGACATGTTCGGCTCGCCAGGTGCAGGTCTTTAGATTTGACTCCCGTAGGTGACCTGCGCATCGTGATGAGGATGAAGTTATGATGAAGACAGCTTATACACCCAGTCCCTGTGTCTGCGAAATTAACCAATGATGGTTAAAATTCCCGACCCTGCCGATTATCGAACCCCTGTGACCAAAGGCCAGCACGCTAACCACTTAGCCATGGAGCCGGACACCAATGTCAATTAGTTGTTTTGAAAATATCTCTCCAGTTGGATCATTTTGTAACTTGACATGCATATTCTGGCTTAAATTTAGTATCTTGATGTTTTGCCACAAAACTGATGACTTTAAACATGCATTAAGTTCATCAGCTGGCGTTGACTGTGGAATCACTGACAATGTTTGACGAAAATCTCCTGCTAACAAAATCATCGCTCCACCAAATTGGTTTTGATTGTTCTGCAGATCTTGCATGGTTCGGTCTAATGCCTCCAAAGACGTTTTGTGTGCCATGGTGCATTCATCCCACACTCTCAATTTACATTGCTGAAAAACCTTTGCTATTGCAGAGTTCTTCGATATGTTGCAGGTCGGAGTTTCGTTGCTTTGCATATTCAACGGCAATTTTAGCGCTGAATGGGCTGTTTGACCACCTTCCAACAATGTAGCTGCAATGCCTGATGAAGCAAGTGCGAGTGCAATTTAATTGTGTGAGTGAATTGTTGCTAAAATCAATGAAATTAAGAAAGTTTTTCCTGTACCCCCGGGAGCGTCCAAGAAGCAAATCCCTCCAGTTCCATCATTTACAACTTTCATTAGAGTATCAAATACATACTTTTGTTGTTGGTTCAACAGCAGAAGATTTATTCGAACTGATTCTCTTAAAGCACCGAGATCGTACAGTTTTTCGCGTTGCAACTCTTGTTTAAAAGCGTTGTGCATCGGACAATTGGGCGCGGCCGTGCCTAATTGAGATAATACTTTGTTTGACATCATCAAGCACATGTTCTCAATTGATATCAACGCCTCATTGTACATTTCTTCACTGATTTGTAAATTTGCGCAGTCCGATTAGACTGAAAATTGGCTTGGCTTGCAGCATTTTCCAGTTCTTCGACCGAAGTTGCTCCGCCCGCGTCATATAGGCGGCATGAGTCTTGAAATGAGTTTACTGTATATGGAAGCATACACAAAATAAATCAATCAACCAAAGAAATCGATGAACTTGTTTGTTGAGAAGCGAAGATTTAAAAACAATCAGGGTAGACAAAGGTCTCTAACTACGACACTGGGTGCGACTGTCTGGAGAGCGTACGCTCAAAACCAAAACCCAAGGAGACATTCTTCCTGTCACAAACTAAGAACTAAGTGAGATAAGAACTTGGGGTTTGTTTTAAAAATAACTTCCATATCTGAAGACCATTTGTCTCACTTTGACCCCCAATGTAAATTCAATAGCAAAGAAGTTGGCCAGCGACTGAATTTTTCGTGCCTACACATAAAAGTCTCTGAACTTGATTGAAAAGAAACAAAATAGTGTATGTTCTTATCATTTAAATTTAAAAACAAATTTATATATGTCGAGCTGAAATGTTCCTTTACCAGCAGTGAAAAAATTACTAATATAGTGAATATAAAATAGGAGTTATGACATGATAAGTTCTATGCAAAGAAGATTTTGCATTTGAGGTAACATTCCATTATATTAAAATTTTCACACTCAATTATTTTGTAAACTTTTTTTTGTTAACGGCATCAAATGCGGCTTGAAATTTTGTACATAATCCGATATTCACCCATTTTAACCGATAACACTGAGATTTATGGACATTTGGTAAACGCGCTGGATTAGAGGAGGACAGCGCTAAGCGCAAACATGGGAGAAGGAAAGAGAGACGAACAGTTTGAATGGAAAAAGATAAATGGGGCTTTTACAGTTTTTCCTGGCACTTTTTCCAATTTTTCTCTTCGTAAAAACCTTACTCGGACTTCGACGAATATTTGAAAAAAGAATTAGTCGAATTGGTCCAGCCGTTCCCGAGTTTTGTGCTTAGCAACACATTTAGCAATTCATTTTTATTTATATAGATTATTATTATTATTATTATTATTATTATTATTATTATTATTATTATTATTATTATTATTATTATTATCTGTATTTCAGTGGTATATTTTGTCATTAATATTTGTAAGCTGGGAGGTCTCCATATGTGGTATGAGTAATTTGTTTTGTACAACGGCTGGGAAAACATTGCTATATTGAACTTGGAAAATTTGCATGAATAATGTGTATATCTCAGTGTGTGATGGGATGGACTTATTGTTGTAATCGGAAAGTTCTATGGCTCATGTAAAACACCCCAGAATTTGTTATTGTCTTGGGACCAAGAAGAAGTTCAGGACATGGTCTTGACTAGAGGATCTACTCATGATTGGCTGGTCAGGATGAATCCAGACAGATCATATGAGAGGAAGGGGAAGGCTGAGAGATATATGCAGACGATACGGCAAGTGAAACACATACGGTACGGAAAGGAAGTAGTGCTAACACACACTGTACAGGAATGAAGTAGTGCTGACACACGATACGAGAGTGAAACTGGATATACGGTACTGGAGTGGCACTGCTGCACTATACTGGACTGGACTTCAAATGTTTGTGGAACGTGGCTGACCTACAATTGTGGAGTGCTTAGGCACGAAGTATATTAGCACTTGTGGTGGTCTGGTATTACATGTTGCAGAAAGCTGGGAGGTGCTATATCTCAGACTTTCCATAATTTATGTTCAGGAACGACAAGCGTGTGTTGCTCAATTGAATATATCTTTAAACAAGTGTTAGAGTCGTTGAACATATATGTGCATTGTTCAACGGACTAACTACAAATGGTGGATTAGTTCTCGCTTTTGTTTTCCCCGCTGTTTCCATTGTTGTTGTTGTTGTTGTAAATATGGCGTCTTCCAGCAATCTTTTGTGAGTGTATTATATTTTGGTGTGTTGATGAGGTGCTCATGCATGGATTTTATTGAGAATATAGTTAGATATTTTAGAATCAGTGGAGTTGTTGCAGTTCCTACCTATTTAGTCATTTTCAGAAGGTTAGGTAAGGCCTGAAGCAGATGTACCAATACGCAGCATTATGTACACGCCCTGGGAGATAAAGAATTATCATGCTCTATCTAAATTTGAGGGATCCATTCTGGTGAACTCAGGCACTCATACTATGGACATTTTTATTAATTATTTTTTATTAATTTCATTTATTTTAAGTATTTTATTCAGTTTTTGAGTAATTTTATTTATGAGTATTTGTATATACAAACAGTTACATTTGTTAGGAGGCAGTGTTTCTAAATTTAAAAAAAGAGCTATAAAATGTGATGATATGACTTTTAGGCCTATCTGTATAATCAGTTGGCTGCATTTATTGTATAACACGTTATTAATACAAAAGACCAAGAAAAACTTATTGCCAGTCATTTGAGCAGTAGCCCTTCACAAGCAAGTTAGTTTATCAATTATGTTGTTTGTAAATGAGTCGTATCAAATGATGATATTGTACACTTCAGGAAGCAAGAAAACTGTCGATCCAGAGGTGTATCCAGTCCTTGGTGCACACTTGTCAGTGCCGAGATGCAAAGTGTCGTCTGCCGAGCTGTCAGAAGATGAAGAGAGTGGTTCAGCACACAAAGCTCTGCAAACGGAAAACCAATGGCGGCTGTCCCATTGCCTTGTGTTGTTACCGTGCAAAACATTGTCAGGTAAGTTATTTCATAATTTTACCCCTTAAATATAGTTATCAACTGATGTAAATTGAAAGTAAGTAGTCTGATATATTGTTGAAACTGTTTTGTTTATAACACTGACATCATGTTAAAACCCGTATACTGGGGAGTGTGACTTAAGTCAGTCGAGGAAATAACCAGCCAGGTGGGGAGAGCGACTTCAGTCATACGCTGCTGTTTTATTTTTTCCTCGACTCTCAGCCTAGCCAAAGTTATGAAATTCAGTCCTCGTTATCTGCATGCCCCTGTCATCAAGTGGTATTTTTAGTAAGTACTTCCGCTTGACAGAAACAGAGCACAATTAAATCAGAATCTAGCGGGTTCCACCTTTTCAGTACAAAATACAATGTTGTTGGATGATATTTACAACATTATTTATTACAGAACATGTTTCGGTGTTCAGTTTTTGATACCATCATCAGCTGCTTAGAAAGTGTGAAAAAACTTAACGATCTAAACATTAAACAACATATTGTCATACTTAACTCATTAGTATACATATATATACAGACAATAGAATATTGCACTAGTTAAATCCTAACCATCTATATTATGCTATATTAAAAACTCTAATATGTAACAAGATGATTCTTGTAGTCATAAATATAAAATTTCTCATCTGGTTGATGAGTTGTCTTCACATTCCTTAATGTCAGTGATTCTATACTCTTGTACTGTCGAATTCAAATGTGAACTTAAGATTGAGGAATTAAAGATGCATGCAGTCCATTTGATGTTAAAATGTTCATTTCATGTATATATTAGCCACTTTGTTGGATTAAAAGTTCGTTATATACAATATGATTGTTAAAACTGAGCCATCTTCTTAAATTTATTAAGTACAAAAACTTCGTATTTTTTATGCTGTATGCGTAGTTGGAACTGTAATTTAATTTGTCCTACAGTTGTTAGGCAGACATATCTTCTCAGTTCAATGGAACCCTGTAATATGAAACCCAATGTTAAAAGAAAAGCAGCCGTCACGTGAAGTACACAGCTGTAGAGGTGAGTCAGCCGTATCAACAGTTAGATTCAATCAGTTTTCTTTATTAATATTCTCGCTTTTCTTTTAACATAGGGTTTCATCATTACAGGGTTCCATTGAACTGAGAAGATATGTCCGCCTAACAACTGTAGGACAAATTAAATTACAGTTCCAACTACGCATACAGCATTAAAAATATGAAGTTTTTGTACTTAATAAATTTAAGAAGACAGCTCAGTTTTAACAATCATATTGTATATAACGAACTTTTAATCCAACAAAGTGGCTAATATATACATGAAATGAACATTTTAACATCAAATGGACTGCATGCATCTTTAATTCCTCAATCTTAAGTTCACATTTGAATTCGACAGTACAAGAGTATAGAATCACAGACATTAAGGAATGTGAAGACAACTCATCAACCAGATGAGAAATTTTATATTTATGACTTACAAGAATCCTCTTGTTACATATTAGAGTTTTTAATATAGCATAATATAGATGTTTAGGATTTAACTAGTGCAATATTCTATTGTCTGTATATATGTATATTAATGAGTTAAGTATGACAATATGTTGTTTAATGTTTAGATCGTTAAGTTTTTTCACACTTTCTAAGCAGCTGATGATGGTGTCAAAAATTGAACACCGAAACATGTTCTGTAATAAATAATGTTGTAAATATCATCCAACAACATTGTATTTTGTATTGAAAAGGTGGAACCCGCTAGATTCTAATTTAATTGTGATCTCAGTTCAATACGGACAAAAAGATGAAGTTCCTTACGTTTAAAGAAACAGAGCAGACAGAGCTGTATATCATTCAACAAAATTTGCTTCTGTGCAAAAGCGCGCTATGTGTTCGCCTCGTGCGGGAACTAGGCTAATCAGCTGCGTTCTTGCTATGTGCTTACTCAAATGCTTTAGTGTTTTATGAGACTGGGAAGTGTATAGTATATCAGTGTGAAAAGGAGTAATTACGGGGAGGAGTGAATTTGAACTTATAGATGCGTTGCACTTTTGTTGTTTCATGAAAGTACTTTTCAGTCATAATTATGTCTTCTAAAAGTCATCGAGTTGAAGAATTACGTGATGACAGCTTGCGTTCACTTGTATATGAAATGTTGGAGTTTAGCGACGAGGACCATGACTTCAGTGACTTCCATTCAGATAGTGAAGATAATTCGTTCTCTGGAGAAGGAGGCACAAGTGATACAGGAGAGCATTCTGGTGCTATCATAGTGAATGGTCGCAGGTTCGAAAGTGACACCTCGGGTGATGACAGTGATGATGGAGAGATACAGGCAGACTCAAACTGCAGTGATATGTCAGGGCCTATTATGTGGGTAGAAGATGGACAGAAAAAGAGTAGATTTCCAGCAAAATTCATTCTTGGAGTAAAAGGACGGTTCTTGGATGTAAAGATTCCAGAGGATATTTACGAACTGTTTGTGGATGATACTATCTGTCAGTATATTGCTGAGCAAACTAATATTTATGCTCAACAGAAAATTTGTGGGAAAACACTGGCAAACAAGATGAAACAGAGGAGTAGGGAAAAAGACTGGATTCCTACAAATAAGGATGAAATAAAACTTTTATTCGGACTTTTGGTTCTTCAAGGGATTATCCACAAACCTACAATGGGGCATTAGTACTCTCATAACAAGTAACTGGCCACGCCCATATTTTACGAGATCATGACGGAAAATATGTTTTTCCTTCTCTTGAAATTTCTCCATTTTTCTGACAGTGAGGCATACGATGGGCAGATGTATCCTCAACTATACAAGGTAAAGCCAGTCTTCGATCACTTTGAGAAAATGTTTCAACAGGCTTACATTTCGGATGACCAGCTATCCACAGACGAAAGCCTTCTCCTATGGAAAGTTCGCCTTGGCTGGAAGGTATACATTCCACAGAAAAGGTCCCAGTTCGGAATGGAATCTTACAAAATTTGCAAAGCAAAAACGGGTTACGTGTGGAATATGTTGTGGTACACTGGAAAATCAACAGAACTCAACAATGAAGTCCATGGCATTGATCTATCACAGTCTTCCAAGCCGACGAGAATTGTGTGTACTCCGGCAGATAATCTACTGAAACAAGGATACCTGATAGGAACGGACAACTATTTTGGGAACCCTGAATTATGAACATTAAAATAGAATAATAGTTAACACCACCTTTCCAATACTTATCTTTCCTTATATTTAGGAAATAAACATTACAACAGGCGTTGTAAGATGGGACATGTTTCGCTTAACAGTCGTAAGCATCATCAGCCGAGAATAAATCTTAACCTAAAGTTAGGTCAGGGCCCCGAACCTAGTGTCCTTCACATATATGGCACCCTAAGTATCAACATTTATTTTTAGAAGATCAAAATAAGCTTGAAACTAGTGTGACAAAAACATAGAATGTTACAACATGGCTAAGAGAAAAAAGAGAACAGAATCGAGTTGAGTCAGAGGATGGAATAGAAAGTACAATACAGAGCTGGTAGTGAAATAATTAAAATCATTGGATATCATTGCTACCAGTCAGTCAATTAGAATGTTCAAACATAAAACAAGTGTGACAATATATAGTGTTCATCATGGCTGAGTGAGAAAAAATATACGTAATCGTGTTGCCAGAGATTAAAAACATAGAGTGCAACACAGTGCTGGCAGTGTAATAATCAAACTCATGGCTGCCAGTCAGTTAATAAGAATGTTCATACATAACAAAACATGGTGATTATATTCTTTTGAATGAAGACAAAATAATTAAATCCCAATCTTGTGTAGATACATGAGACGGGCAAGAGAAATCATATATTGTAGCAGACATGGAGTAGTAACACTTCAAACAGGAAGGATCGCGCCTGAAGCCGCTTCATTTTTGCTGGGAGTTCAAGTTCAAAACGGAAAAAATAGGAAGCCAAGTGCGTGAACTGAAATCAGAAAAATGGAAAAAAGAAAAAGATGTACTTGCTCCTTGAAAATAGGGTGTTCAAAATGGGAGTCTAATATCGCTTACCTCTTATGTTGGATGAGCGTTGACCGGAGACATTAGCCATTCGAAGGGGTCTGTTAAACGTATGTCCGTTGCTGCATGTGTTGTATCTGTGTGCTTGCCTAGGCGGAGAGTAAGTTGGGACGGGAGGGGTAGGTGCAACAATGAGAGTGCTGGAAGCTGGCGGCGGAGTTGTATTATGGGGAGGGGGTAAGGTGGAATCTGTTATGGCGACCGGAGGGGTATTTAAAGGTTTTTGTGAAATTGTTATGATTTATATTAAAATTAGTGAGTAACTTGGGGACTTGTTCAATTATTGGGCTGTTGTTCTCAGGGACATCATTCAAATTATTATTATTATTATTATTATTAAAATGTTGATCCAAGAAAATGTATGTGTTTTCCAATCCAGTCATTAAGCTGCTTTTATTTACATATTTTATAATGTGGATGTCCTGATCAATTGTAGAATAATTGTGGCCAGAATCCCTCATGTGGTTGCTCATGGCAGAGTACTTTTTATGCTTTAAGGCATTATAATGTTCCAAGTATCTATTTCTGAAACTGCGGCCAGTTTGTCCGATGTAAGAAAATTCACACTGGGGGCATTTGAGTCTGTAAATATCAGAGTTTGAAAATTTGTCCTGAGAAGTATTTACCAAGTTGGAATTAAAGAATATATTCCGAGTGGTGTTGCGAGTTCGGTAGGCAATTCTGATGTTATGCATCTTAAATTGGTTAGTAATGCTGTATATGGCGGGGTTAGTGAAGGTGATGGTGGCAGTGTTTATTCTTTTGGGCTTATCTGGAATTAAATTTGTATTATTTTTTGATTTTATTTTACCGATAATCTTATTGATCAGGTTAGGTTTATAGCCGTTAAGTTTTGCAAGTTCTTTTATATAGTCAAACTCTTTTTTTCGGTTAGAAGGGGATAGTGGAATATTTAATGCTCGATGAACTAAACTGTAGAAAGTTGGTTGTATATGAGATTGAGGGTGTAAAGACTCATTCATTGCCAAAGGAGCAGCGGAGGGCTTTCTGTAAATTTGGAAAATAAAATTATCACTGGCTCTGGTCAAGGTTAAGTCCAGGAAATTTAAAGATCTGTTGATTTCGTCTTCCTTAGTGAACCTGATATTGTGGTCAAGGTCATTAAGGGTCTTTAAAATGTTATCACTATTATTGTGATGTGTGTCGATGATGGCAAATGTGTCATCGATGTATCTTAGCCAAAGCTGTAGACCATTGATTTTATTGATTATCTTGGTAGCCTAGAGGTGGTCCATAAAAATGTTAGCAAGGATTCCAGATATCGGGTCACCCATCGCTAGTCCCTCCTGTTGGTAAATTTTGTTATTGAATGTAAAGAAGTTATTGTTTACCACAAATTTTAGCAAGTTGATCAGTTCATCTATTTCACATTTGCTTATAGTGTTATGTTTCAAAAGGTTAGTTTCTATTAAACTAATGGTCTCATTTACTAGTATACTAGTATACATATTGGTGACATCATACGAAACCATGATGTGATTGTCATGTAACTTGAATTTAGAAAGTTTATTACAAAAATCAACTGGATTTTTGATATAGGCTTCATTATTGAACTTATAATGGCTATTTAAAAATGGTGTAAAAATTTAGAAACCTTGTAGGTGGGACTATTTCAACAGTTTATAATAGGGCGCATTGGCACATCTTATGTATTTTTGGTAAGGCTTTAGCAGTAGGTAACCTGGGGTTCATAATGGTGAGTTTTTGTTGTTCATGCTCTTGAAAGAGAAAAGATGAATTTTTCAGCAAGTTCTTTAAACCATGCTGGATCTTTAAAGTGGGATCCTTGTCAATCAGTTTGTAGTTATTGGCAGAAAAGAAATCTTCAGTTCTACTAATATATTCATTTTTGTTCAATAATACAGTTGTAGAGCCTTTGTCGGCTTTTGTGACTATTATATTATTATTTCTGATTTTGTTCTTTACTTCAATTATTTGCTTGTTAAGATTTAAAGAAGGCTTGGAATTTATTTCACTGGTTAGTAACGGGAGCTTCTTTTTAATTTCGTATTTAACATCATTACGGTGTTCAATAGGAAGTTTTGAAATATTTGATTCGATTTCGGCAATATTTTTCACCAGATCGTCAATTTTATTGGGGTTGGGCCAATTGAATTTGAAACCTTTGTTCAAAAGATCCATTTCACTGTTTGAAAAGTTAGTGTTGGACAAATTTACAGTGTTTGGAACAACTTTGATTTGGGGAAAGGGTGTTCCTGTGGTTTTGAAAGATTTGACGAATTTAGTTTTTGATTCCTTAAGAAAAGTCAATTTTTTTGTCTAAAACTTCTTGTTTTTTATTTGTTTTTAATCTCTGGCAACACGATTACGTATATTTTTTCTCACTCAGCCATGATGAACACTATATATTGTCACACTTGTTTTATGTTTGAACATTCTAATTGACTGACTGGTAGCAATGATATCCAATGATTTTAATTATTTCACTACCAGCTCTGTATTGTACTTTCTATTCCATCCTCTGACTCAACTCGATTGTGTTTTCTTTTTTCTCTTAGCCATGTTGTAACATTCTATGTTATTGTCACACTAGTTTTAAGCATGTTTTGATCTTCTAAAAATAAATGTTGATACTTAGGGTGCCATATATGTTAAGGACACTAGGTTCAGGGCTCTGACCTAACTTTAGGCTAAGATTTATTCTCGGCTGATGATGCTTACGACTGTTAAGCGAAACATGTCCCATCTTACAACGCCTGTTGTAATGTTTATTTCCTAAATATAAGGAAAGATAAGTATTGGAAAGGTGGTGTTAACTATTATTCTATTTTAATGTTCATGTTCTGATGTCCAATACGGTCCACAATGAGATTTATTACTTGTAACCCTGAATTATACGACCTGCTAAATGACCTTAATACTGACGTAGTGGGTACAATTAGAACCAACCAGTAAAATCTCCCTAAGGAACTTATGAGTAAAAAGCTGAAGAAAGGAGAGGTAACAGCTGCTTATCGAAAGAAACTCGTGGAAGGACAAGAGAGACGTATGCATGCTC
This sequence comes from Anabrus simplex, assembly GCF_040414725.1. NCBI lineage: Eukaryota > Metazoa > Arthropoda > Insecta > Orthoptera > Tettigoniidae > Anabrus > Anabrus simplex. The sequence goes on along the minus strand of NC_090276.1, from coordinate 82,242,954 downwards.
AGTAGTATGTCCCTATCAGAGGAAACGACTAAACCAAAGAGAAACCTGTAGTTTGCATTGACTAAAATGATTCAATGGGCGGAGTTGATCTTTCTGATCAGTACGTCATTACGTACTCCACAGCAAGGAAGCGAATGAAGAAATATTACCAGAAAATTTTTCAGCATCTTCTGGACCTCGTGGTATTCAATTCATTCATCATTTTCTGACAACATGGAGGAAAATTCACTTACCTGCAGTTCAGAATTCACCTCATTGATAAAATCCTCAAAAAGTACACAGGTTCAACCCCCGCTGAAGCAATGCCTGTCCTTTCAGTTAGACCACCTCCAGCTGCTCCCACAGAAAGATTCAACGGTAGGCATTTTCCTGATGTGAATTCACCATGGTGTGAAGAGGTACGTGGTGTGTCTGGCGAAAAGGGAGAGACGTGAAACAATCTACATGTGCAGGGACTGCGATGTCACTCTCTGTGCAGCTCCATGTTTCTGTGCTTATCACATGCAAGATGTGTAAAAACAGTGCGTGAGATGTAAACTGTGTGAATAGTGTAAATAATATAATTAGTGAAATCAGTCCTGATGTCTAAATTCATTGCAATAAAGAAGTAATTATTGTGTGAAGATGATTAGAACCAGGCTACCATTGTAAGTACTTAAACTCAACTTATTACTGCAATTGCAAACCCTGCATGAAATGTATTTTTCTCAACTGCGGTATTTATTTCAGATATTGTAGATTAGTTAATGATCAAGTGTATTTGCAGTGTATGTGTTTTTAATTTTCCTCAAATTAATATGAAAATATAGATATTCCGAAAAGAAATCTATATTTGCAATATACTGTACCAGGAAAAGTTTGTGGGTAATTGGCATGAGTAGGACCTCAGGGAGTGGAACTTGGTTTTGGAGCCAGTACAGAGTAGGATAGACTCGCAGAGCAAATAATAGATGGTTATAAAATTTTTAAAAACAATTTATTGATTTTTCCCCCTGCAATATGATTATTGGATTCAAATCTTGCATTGAAATTAAACGTTTGAACGTAATCTTCTTGAATGTAGTTCATGAAAATTAAATAAATATCACTGATATCAAAGTCTTTCATTTATGAAATTACTAGGTATTGGATTTCCACCTACAGTCTTTCTAAACCATTTTATGAAATGAGCACACACTGATAATTGTAAATTGACATAAGAATTTAAATTTCTGTTGAGAGTTTTTCAGTTTGTAAACCTTGATGTATAGAACACTTGAAAAGCCTAAAGTTCTTCTATGAAATTTGAAATTAAATTTGAAAAATGAATTAACCACAAAAAAATGAACTTCTGAGAAATTATGAGAACTCTGAAATATTTGTTCACATGCGGCACTGAGGTTTCCACTGTTCTAAATTAATGAGAAAAAAAATTCAGTCAGTTTGTTACTAAAATGTTGCTTACAAATGTTGAAGAATGGAATTCTGGAATGTTCCGTGGTGAATCAGGTTGAGCGATGTTCCATTAACACACCACGTTGCTGTCCCGCGATGGGTACCATCGATGAGGTGATGATTGCTGGAACTGGATCTCGTAGAATTACAGCTTGTTGAGGTGATTTTTCGCACACGGAAAATTCACTTAGTGTGAGTAGTTATCACTGACACTCTCATTTACTGTCGAACACAGTTTATGGCAAAATTTAATTTTAAGACATTAAATGAATAATCACAGTCCTGGCTGTATGAAATACTATTTAAAGTCGTCACTTAGAACGTCCAAAACTACACAGTTCAAACACATGGAAAGGCAAATCACAGTCTCTAATCACAGTCTTTGAACACGGGTTTTGACTCACTAAGGATGATTTTCTGATTATTATAATATCACTTTACCTCAAAAAGAGTTCTTAGTATTCACCCCGTTTACTACTGTAAGTCGTGTACTAATATGGCATGAACATTACGTGAATAAAAGTACACAGTTCAATACTCTAAAAGAAATGAGTCCTGGTAATTCTACATGTTAGTTTCAGTTCATTGTGGTAGTTCAATATTATGTGAAATAAGTTAAGTTCACACGTAATGTTATAATCTGTGAACATCAAATATTTGGTATTTGCTCTTCAATAAGTTCACTCGTATTATGTTCTGAAATGTCTTTAGAATTAGACCGTAATCGCGACACGATAGACATCTTTCATAATCTTATCGGCGATACAACTTCGTCTTCCGGAAACACGACAGCACGTACTTTCACCGTGACTGCGCGGACATACTGTACGCGGGTCGGTCTTCCTTCTCTCTCACTCACACACATCTGTGTACTCGTCTTTGTACTGCTCTGTGCTGCTTGTTAGCCTTGACATATATATCGGCGCTGGGAGGGGTGGCTCTCTTGGTCATGTGACCATGAGTCTTCTTAGACTTTAAATTATTATAACTCAACAACCATGGGATAGATTAATTCGAAATTCACAGGAATTAACTTTTATGACGTCCGCTACAATTCAGCATTTGTCCCGTTGAAATTAGTTAAGGCGTTAAAAAGCTTGCGAAAAGAAAAATCTTTTCGAGAAATATCTCTAGGGTAGGTGATCTTCAGGCGGCAGGTGACATCACTTGACCTCGCCTAATCCACTCGTGGAGTCTGGCACATGCTGGAACATTCCTTTGCTCAGCTGTTCGTACGTCAGACGGAATTTTATGCTGGAATAAAGTTTGTTTTCAATTGATATGTGTCAGGACTTAGGCCTTTCTGGTACAATACGGAAGTTAAGGTTGTTTTTGCTCCAAAACTAAAACACCCGCAAATATTAACAAATAGGCAAAAAATCACTTTCTATATCAGAATTAGGATATACGTAGCATTTTATTATAAAGTAATTCAAAATTTGGAAGGTTTCTTGAATTTATTTGATTATTTTTTGAGTTATAAAAATTAGTCCCCACCAGAACGGTGTTACCATATTGCGCGCTTCCCAGTTAACGGGTCAATTAAATTTGAATGACAAAAAAATACCATAATCTATTCACCTAGCTCACTTTCACGAGAACCTTACAACTGGTGGATTGGTGGGGAGGGGGGGGATTCCAAAAATGCCAAAAATGTTAATCAAATCAATGGAGGAGTCCAGTGTAGGGTGTATTACTAAGGGCTGCGATGGAATAGTGAGAATACGTAAGAGTGAGGAATTGAAAATGGAAGCTAATGTGCAGATGGGTGGCTTGTGTGAGTTGTGGTCTGTCAAATTTGCAGAAGCTTTTATGTTAAGTGAAGAATGGATTGTAAGGTGCAAAACTGTGAATGGAAAAGTTGTGCTAAAAGGTGCCAAAAAGAGAAATACTGGTAAAATACCTTTATTCAGGTTAAGAAAGTTTCATTGACATTCTTTTAATCAACACTATTGCAAATATGAAATATCTAAGTAACCAGTATTTATAAAATAAAGGTGCTGGTGATTGTTGTTTAAGGCAACCACCATTTACACACACAGAAGCCATCCATTTACACATCTTCTTCCCTCACTCATACGTATTCTAAACACCCCTTAAACAGACTCTTTCATCACTCTGAATATGAGTCACAGGTGGTCAAATTGTGCTCAACGTCATGGACATTATGTAGCTGTCCAATTCTTGAACAAACCATGAAATAAGTGGTACGGAAAAGGTGCAGAAGTATCAAGGAGGTAGGGAGAGAGGGGATAAATGTGCTAATCTCACGAAAAGATGCATGAAAATATGTGTTCATTTTGCTTCATTTCATACACATTTCAATAATTAATTTGAAAGCACTGTATTTTCGGAAGGGTGTTGCACCTTAAAAAATCCATTCTCTGATTATAACTAGGGCCCGGATTCTTATGTAATTACATAATCCACTCCTTTAACAAAAAATGTCAGTAAATTGTGGTTCTCAAATTGTTATAGTTGGGTTTAATTTTACATATTACTAGTAATTAAAAGATTGTTTCAGTTCTATCTTAGAAGTGAAGCTTCCACGGTGTGTAGAATTAGTTAATTCTTTTTACGGGTTGAACCGTGTTGTTTTCTGCACATTACGTGCAATACAGTTTGCCGACGTTTCAAATACATTGCAGTATTCTTTGTAAAGGAGACTAAAATACCTCTATTCGATCTGAGGTAATCAGTCTCCCAGGCAGGAGTTTATTTTTTTATTTTTCAGAATAATGAAATTATTGGTGAATTTCCGTTTGTAAAGAAAATATTACAATTACTATCGGGATTTCCTACTCTGTGAAATACAGTTGGTCAGAGTGCCTCAACTCTGTATAATAGCACTAATCCTATCTATGAATGTGGGATGGCCAGGTGCGTTGCATTGATCATTTAACCTTTTAACAAACTGAAAGCAGGCTAGTACTTCCTGCATTGTTGAATGGTCCTTCTCAGCCTACAAGAAGATTTATTGGATTAGCACCAAAACATGGAGAGGTACTTGGTGACACACTGCGCATCATGATATAAAAGTTACTATACTATTTGTTACTTAATAGTGCGGTTTAAAGACAGATTCTATATAAACTTTATTTTGTAACGTTTATTATTTATTTTCAGGGCACAAGGGCAGCAGGAAATTAGCTGTAACCATAAATTGTGTAATACACTCTGCAGTTTACAGTGCATAACATTTTTTAAATACTTGAAGTATTTTGAACAGATCTTTAATTTGATAGTTCAATAAGTAACAATATTCCCTGTCAAAAGTTAAAAAGCAGTAAACTATGAAAATAAACTAAAGCAACAACGATCATAAAATATGGAGTTATTTAAAACAGTATTATTGTCCGTATCATAATATGAACATTAGTACTGCTACATATTTCACTGATATTTACTACATTTTATATAAATATTTTTCACCTTGACTGTATATAAAAGTTTGCACCCTAATTATAACTTAGTTTCAGTGGAAGAAGTATTTGGCACCACATTAGCTGTCTAGGAAATTGAGGAATGTAAGTGACATTGTATGTTGTAGAGCAATGGCTTAATTGCATCAGGAAAACCAAAATGTGGCACATTATTTTAATTTGTAGGCTGGTTAACCCATTGTGTTTGTATTCTAGGAGATGGTAGAAAGAGGGGTGGGATGTTCCTACTATACTCTATCTCAAATTACCTGGGAGATAAGAATAACAAGTCTGGCCACATTTACGTTGTAGTACTAGTCGCAAAAAGACATCAGTCAAGAAATCGTGATTCTGATAACTAGTTCAAATAATCTGTAATAACATGTTATAAGAAGAATACAAGATTTATACAATCACCAGAATGAATCAAGATGATATTCAATACAATTCTGAAGGTTAATTTACTCACTAATGTCTCCTGCAAAAGAAACTCCCTCCATGTCGTGGTCGTCATCACTGCCAGAGTCGTTCACATTTATCACTATCTGTTCAATGGCATCATCTACTAACTGTTCTATATCCCACATTTGTTTTTGTTCCCCCTCGATGACGTGTTTTACACACATTTCCCACTGTTGAGGGGTCGCTAGTTCAATCCCTTCCAGCAGCAGTTTTTCTTACTTCCGCAAGAGTGAAAGTTTTGTTGTCCCATGCAACATGGCCTTTAACTTGACTCCACACATTTTCAATTGGATTTAAAGAAGAATTTGGTAATTAGGTAACTTCCCGATTGCAATGTGATATCATCTACGCGATACTCGCCACACGAGTCCTTAACATGCTGTGGGATGACATTAAGAACCTCGTCACATTTTGGAGGGGACTACCAGCATTTGCGTCACTAAACTACTTAAAAACGTTGAGAACACACTGTTTTTCTCGACTTCCCTTCTTATGTTTTATGTTAGAATAGCTGGGTTCACCCATCTTCACTGCGCACGGAACTTTACCCAAAGGTTATGTAAACATAAATTAAAACTATTAACTAAATCCTAAACACCAAGACAAAGACTGACTACCAACTTAATTAATAATTATATATTACTAAATAATAGCACGAAAGAAACACTTAATAATATGCGAAGTCACTAGCGTGCCAATAACACTCGCAGAAAGCACATGGGTTGTACGTTAGCTAAATGAACCGCTACTGAGTACTGCAATGGCTGTTCCCCTCTCAAAAGGCACTTTAATGCACGAGTATCAATTATAAATCGTAACTAAACAACTTTTTAAAAGTGAAAAATGAAGATAAATGGATTTAGATGACGTACATAACTTTTACTTTGAAATAACATTACTTAACACATGTAGAGTATTTTTTATGCCTTACCCAAGATAGACAGTACCACCGCATTTATCACGTGTTTCTGGTGTTTACCTTATCTCCCAGGTTATTTCATACTAATGTATTCAATCTTCTATGCCACACCTCACATGTGTTAGTGGTCTGTGAAGGTTTTGAAGACATTCCAATTATGAGGAAGAAAAAGTGGTTTGCTGCCTGCCTTATCTACTAAGTTGTCCTTTAATAAAATTGTCTTTGACATAATCAAAAACTGATGCTTTCACGGCCCGTAATTGTAGACATGATAATAAGCTTTAGGTCTGCTTTAACCTGTGAAACATTATCGGAGCAGTCGTTATGACAGGTTAATGTTGATAAACTTATTTTATTTGATCCTGTAATGACTTGTCTAAATCTATTTAAAAAACTATTTAAAATAGTTTATGTTGGGTCCACCTTGTCAATACACTTTTAATGACTGAAAATTATTTATTCTTTCATATACTGTTGAAGGGACCCAACATAAACTATTTTAAATGCCTAGTTTCTTTAATAGATTAATGACAGGTTATTATGCCGCATAAACAGAGCAGCTCACCCGTGACTTGCCTTGAATATGTAACCCAGAATATCATGGGATTGTGCAATTTCCCATTATTTAGTTGTAACATTTCACGAGAAGCACTGCAACCACAAAAGATTTGGCACCATGGGAAGTATGCGCTAGGGATTTTGTCACTTTAAAAAAGCCTATGATAATGACCTAGGTCAAACATATGGAAAAAAGTAGGGAACTAAGTTATTACAAAATGAAGTAAACCATGTTAAATGCAACAATGCATCTGAAAAATAGCTTATTGCTAAGGAGTGAAAATCACCGTGAAGTAAATCAAGGGATATTGATAATTTTGTTTAAATGTTTCATATTTTCTTACAGACACATTGTTTATTGAAATACTGTAGTGTATGAATTGTTTTATGTTGTACGTGACAGGTGCAGGAAGAGGCAGCACGACAACAGGCTCCACATGGTCAAGGAGGCTATGGCAAAGTAAATCCTCCTGGGATTGTTGTTGGCCAGCCGCAGGTGAAGCAAAGAACCATCCAGATGGGGCCTAGTGCAGAGGGACCACATCTTATTCCCATGAACCAGTGGACTCCAAGATATATATTGTGCTATTGGAATGTGCACGTTTAGACAAATAAATCTCCAACCGTTAGTACGTGTATTTTTAGGACTTTCTGGAGTTAATGGGTTAGGGGTAACATGCTAGCCTCTTACCGCCAGGCCCCGTGTTTGATTCCTGTCCAGTCCGAGGATTTTAATTGTAGACCGGAGGCTGGAACGGGATTCACTCACCCTTGTGATACCAACTGAGGAAGTATCTAATATCCTCTCAATTAATATAGAAATAATTTAGAATTTTTGCTGAACAGTTGATATAAAATCAAAGAGCAAAGATGAAGAATCACGTGGAAGGTGTAGAACTGATGAATAGAAATTATACTCTGCACGGCTTTAATCTAAATTGACGTTTTGCAAAACAAATGAGCATCGTCTTACCTCTGTTGCCAGCACGCTACTTATGCGAGAACAGCTGATGCAATACGACTGAGGTAATCTGCCCTCGTAAAATGTAATACCGCTCTCAGAATAGCTAATGAATCGGGATTGAAAATAAATTCCCAAACACTATACTTACTAACAACATCAGACACAAAAAGAGAATATATCATTAAGAATTAAAAAGTATGAGGAAATAACACATCATTTGCCACTAATGGCTGGCACAGAAAGAAGGTTATGGCCCACAAAGGGAACACTTCACTGATTTCAGAGTCATTTTCTTGCCACTTGTCTGTCCCGAACTACACTGAGACATGCTAAACACGCACAACTGAGTACACTACAAAAATACATGGATGTAAATAAAACTACAGCTATTTTTGTGCACTGAACTACTAAACCAGTATTGTACTAACTTATGCTAAACTGTAAATGATGGCATAATGCACACAGTTCAACGAGTACCTGCACTGCTTTCCACCAAGCTACTAGAGACACTAATAATGAAAACACTAATTATTGATGAAAAATGCAAAATATTGTGAACCGTGCCGAATACCATACACATTGAGCGAGATAGGTTAACCACGTGGTGAATGTAAATATTAGAGTTGGCAACTAGGTTTTGAGATCGCAGTCTGCCGATATCAGTCGATATGAATGGCGGCTTGGGGTTGGTTGTATGTCTATGTTTCAGCGCATAACCACCAGACAGAGCCAAAATCGGCCAAAAATCAATTTAGAAGTAAAGCAGTGTGGAGTATAGACATGTTTTAGAGTTAAATCAACCATAACGTCCTACTTGACACATCATGTCTCAGCAGCAGCAGCAAGGAAGGATGCAAATGCAGGGAGTATTTAACCAGCAGGCAATGCTGGGCTGGGTATGTCTCCTCAGGAGCAACAACAACAGTGGTACAAACAACAACAAATAATGGCCATGCAGCAACACCAGAAACAACAGCAGGCCGCATTCCAACAGCCTCCCCCAGCTCCTCCGTACGGACAGCCCCAGAGGCTTCCAGGAGCCGGCCGCCTGCAGCACCTGGTTAGCTATACTGGACGTGGCATCCTCCCCGACCAGACGCAGTACGTAGTTGGAGGACAACACGGCACACAGGTCCTGCAGCAGCAGCCGGGCCTGAAGCCTATGCCACCACCAGTTTCGTCCCCTGAGGGTATCTCTTTGGATAGGTTAAGAATCCGTAACTGTGTGAAAATAAAATACACTGCCGAATTCACTCTTATGTTTCTGTGTCTCTTCTTCTTGCGGACACTGTGTTTTGTGCCGTGACTAATGGTTATACATAATGAGATTTCTTTCTCTGTGAATGCAATAGTGAAGTAGGAGTAGGGGAATGGGGGGCTAGAAAAGTCTGTGTTAACAGGACATTCTATAGATGCAAACTTAACGTTGCACAACGAGCAATTAATTAATACATACATATATACAAACATTATCATTATAGACTGTTATGCCTTTCAGCGTTCAGTCTGCAAGCCTCTGTGAATTTACCAAACGTCGCCACAATCCTCTACTTGCAACTAGTGCTGTGGCCTCATTTAGTTCTATACCTCTTATCTTTAAATCGTTAGAAATCGAGTCTAACCATCGTCATCTTGGTCTCCCTCTACTTCTCTTACCCTCCATAACAGAGTCCATTATTCTCCTAGGTAACCTATCCTCCTCCATTCGCCTCATATGACCCCACAACTGAAGGCGGTTTATGCGTACAGCTTCATCCATCGAGCTCATTCCTAAATTAGCCTTTATCTCCTCATTCCGAGTACCCTCCTGCCATTGTTCCCACCTGTTTGTACCAGCAATCATTCTCGCTACTTTCATGTCTGTTACTTCTAACTTATGAATAAGATATCCTGAGTCCACCCTTCTTTTACTCCCGTAAAGCAAAGTTGGCCTGAAAACAGACCGATGTAAAGATAGTTTCGTCTGGGAGCTGACTTTCCTTCTTACAGAATACTGTTGATCGCAACTGCGAGCTCACTGCATTAATTTTACTACACCTTGATTCAATCTCACTTGCTATATTACCATCCTGGGAGAACACACACCCTAAATACTTGAAATTATCCACCAGTTCCAGCTTTGTACCTCCAATCTGACATTCAATTCTGGTGAATTTCTTACCTACTGACATCAATTTAATCTTTGAAAGGCTAATTTTCATACCATACTCATTGCACCTATTTTCAAGTTCCAAGATATTAGACTGCAGGCTTTGGGCACAATCTGCCATTAAGACCAAGTCATCAGCATAGCCCAGACTGCTTACTACATTTCTACCTAACTAAATCCCTCCCTGCCATTTTATACCTTTCAGCAGATGATCCATGTATGATACGAACAGCAAAGGTGAAAGATTACAGCCTTGACTAACCCCATTAAGTACCCTGAACCAAGAACTCACTCTACCATCAATTCTCACTGCAGCCCAATCGTCAATATAAATGCCTTTGATTGATTTTAATAATCTACCTTTAATTCCATAGTCCCCCAGTATGGCGAACATCTTTTCCCTTGGTACCCTGTCATATGCTTTCTCTAGATCTACGAAACATAAACACAACTGCCTATTCCTCTCGTAGCATTGTTCAATTACCTGGCGCGTAAATCTGATCTTGACAGCCCCTCTGTGGTCTGAAACCAGACTGGTTTTCGTCCAACTTCCTCTCAACTATTGATCGCACCCTCCCTTCCAAGATGCCAGTGAATACTTTGCCTGGTATACTAATCAATGAGTTACCTCGATAGTTGTTGCTATCCTTCCTGTTCCCTTGCTTATAGATAGGTGCAATTACTGCTTTTGTCCAATCTGAAGGTACCTTACCAACACTCCATGCTAATCTTACTACTCTGTGAAGCCATTTCATCCCTGCCTTCCCACTATACTTCACCATTTCATGTCTAATTTCATCTATTTACCATCCTTTCCACTTCCTCAAGCGTAATGTCACCAACATCATTTTCCTCCTCCCCATGAGCTTGGCTGTTCGCAACACCACAAGGAAGATTTCCTTTTACGTTGAGAAGATGTTCAAAATATTCCCTCCACCTCTCCAATGAATCCCTGGGATCTATCATGAGTTCACCTGAATTACTCAAAACACTGTTCATTTCCTTTTTTCCTCCTTTCCTAAGATTCTTTATTACTGTCCAAAAAGGTTTTCCTGCTGCTTGTACTAGCCTTTCCAGGTTAGTACCAAAATCTTCCCAAGACTTCTTTTTGGATTCAACAACTATTTGTTTCGCTCTGTTTCTTTCATCTACGTACAAATCTCGGTCTGCCTCGGCCCTTGTTTGGAGCCATTTCTGATAAGCCTTCCTTTTACGTTTACAGGCTGCTCTCACTTCATCATTCCACCAAGATGTTCGCCTTTTGCCATCTTTACACACAGTTGTTCCCAAGCATTCCCTTGCTGTTTCTACCAAGCATCCCTGTATGCCACCCATTCTCTTTCTATATCCTGAACCTGTTTACTGTCTACTGTTAGAAACTTTTCACTAATCATATCCATGTACTTATGTCTAATTTCCTCGTCCTGGAGATTTTCTACTCTTATTAGTTTGCAGACAGATTTCACTTTCTCTACCCTAGGCCTAGAGATACTTAGTTCACTACAGATCAGATAGTGGTCTGTATCATCGAAAAATCCCTGGAAAACTCGTACATTCCTAACAGATTTCCTGAATTCGAAGTTGGTTAAGATATAGTCTATTATGGAGCTGGTACCCCTAGCCTCCCATGTATAGCAGTGAATAGCCTTATGCTTGAAGAATGTATTCGTAACTGCTAAACCCATACTAGCACAGAAGTCCAGCAAATGCTTCCCATTCCTATTAGCTTCCATATCTTCCCCACATTTACCAATCACCCTATCGTATCCTTCAGTTCTATTTCCAACTCTCGCATTAAAATCGCCCATTAGCACTATTCTATTCGTGCTGTTGACTCTGACCACAATGTCACTCAATGCTACATAAAACTTGTCAACTTCATCCTCATCTGCACCCTCACATGGTGAATACACTGAGACAATTCTCGTCCTAATTCCTCCAACTGCCGAATCTACCCACATCATTCACTCATTTATGTGCCTAACTCAAACTATGTTGTGTGCAATGGTATTCCTGATAAACAGCCCTATCCCATATTCTGCCCTGCCCTTTCTAACACCCATCAAGTACACTTTATAATCTCCTACATATTGCTCATTATCTCTCCTTACCCAAATGTCACTTACTCCTAGCACATCCACATTCATCCTCTTTGCTGACTCAGGCAGTTCTACTTTCTTTCTTCCATAAGCCCCATTAATATTAATAGCTCCCCATCGAATTCCATTTTGTTCGACAAGTTGTTTCCAAGGAGTCCCTCGCCTGTCAAATGGGAGTGGGACTCCGTTACTCCCATAGGTCCGAGGCTTTCTCAAAATGCTCTGAGCTTGGTAAATTCATGAAGCAGGATGCTACCCTACTTACACATAGTCCAAGTGAGGATCTCTCCTCTAACGGGTTATGGACCACCAGTGGATTGTATGAATGATTGTATGAATGAATTATTACAACCGTACATTTCACTCTCACAGATCAATGAAACAACAGTAATTGTAAGGAAAAGCAATACTTAGTGGTGCATAATGTGACTAGCTGTTTGTTAATATTATTTTACAATAATGAAGAAACTACATAAAAAATACGAGAACTGTCAAATATGAAGAATGAAGAAAATAAAGGAAAACTTTCTAAGCATTAAAAGGGTATTCCAAGTACATTTACAGGTAAATACTTGTTGTAATCATAACAGCATTGCGTGAATTATTCTGTATTGATATTGTTTACTGATTAAGAAACAATTTGTATAGTTAGGTTAATAGTTGAGGAGGTATGAAATTGTATTGTAGACTAGAGCCCTCCCTCTTGCCCTTTCCTCGAGCTCTCTTCTTCCCTACTTTGTCCAAGATATTAAATCTAGCTAATTATAATTTAATTTGTTATGGCTCTCTAAAATAGCATACTCATTGGTTATATATAAATATAAATGAAGTACATTTCTCATCATTAGCTGCAAGTTTTGTTAATGATCAAAACTTTTTTATTTAGTGTTTGCTGGTTGAGTTTTTAAAACAAGTGGGGGCCCTTCCCTGTGGGAGGTGAAGAGCAATATTTTTAAAAGTTTGGACAAGTGGCTGAACAGAAGACAGTGTGGTCCTTACTGAGTACAGACTGCATTTGATTTATTCTTTTTGTTCTACTATCTCTTATATACGTATGGCTTTCCTCATCATTTAATTCCTTACACATTTGTTTCTGTTTTCTGTGCTGAAATCTGTATTACTCTAAATACATAATTCAATCTACTAATATTTGCATATGTTGCTAACTTCCATGTCGTACTATAAAGTTGTGCTGATCCAACATGATCATAATAAATTCCTGGAGTCCTCTTATATTCTCTTATTTGATAGTCAAGTGTTGAGCTTCCTCTGATACAACATATCGCTGTCCACATCATTAGCGTGAAGGTCGCCCTCATCATCATCATCATCATTTCTCTGAAAATGAACATATTATCTTGCATGGGTACCTGTTTGCTAATTTGATTCATAATTCTCTCTTAACTACTCTTAATACAGTTTCTATAAGAACAACTTTAACCTATTCATATGTACTTTCATAGTCTTGTTTCCTCTCCTTTGAAGAATGCAATTTACTCCTTCAATCTTTACAATCGTATATGGTCCTATCCATTGGGCTGATAGTTTCTTTGATCGCCCTCTTCTTACTGATTCATCATGCACCAAAACTTTGTCTCCTACTCTAAATATAACTTCATGTATTTTCTTAAGATACGCTTCTTTGGTTTTCACTTTTGACTGAATAAGCGTTTTTCTGGCTATCTCATGGCTTTCTTGGAGAGTGTTCTTCGACTTCTCCAACATGCTCTCTTCTTCACTATAATTTATTGATTCAGGTTTCCTCTGCAATGAACCTAGTATGTTCGCTATTCTTCCAAACATTAACTCAAATGGAGTGTATTTCGTGCTTGTGCTTGGCGTTGTGTTATATACAAACACCGCTGATGCTTAAAATAAATCGCAATTACTCTGATCTTGACTTACATAATGACTCAAGTACTCAGTAATACTAGCATGCGATCTTTCAATTGATCCATTAGATTCCGGTCTATACGCTGTCGTATGTACCTTATTTATACGAAGAAATCTACACAGTTTCTTCATGACTTCACTCATAAAGTTATCTCCTTGATCTGTAAGAATTGTACTTGGTATACCATTTATCAAAATTACATTATCCATTAGCGCTTTTGCTACGGTTTCTGCCTCTTGATTTGGTATAGCTACTGATACCAAATACTTCGATAGTAAATCTTTTCATGTCAAAATATACTGATTTTTGCTCTCTGTTTCTGGTAAAGGCCCTACTATACCTAATGCCATTTTTTCCTTTACATCATGAGGTATATCTGTTATTTTCATACTCATCCGAATATAGGTTTGTGTTATCTTAATCTTTTGACTCGATTCACATTTTCGAATATAATCTTCTACATCTCGTCTTATTCCAGGCCAATTTGCATATTGCCTTATCCTCTCTAACGTGCGATGCGTTCCTTGATGTCCTCCAACTAGAGATTCATGGAATTCTTTAATTATGGCTATCTATTCTTCTGGTGTTTTATCATTTTCTTCTACTTTCTCTATCTTTGTCTCTTCAATTTTTTCTACTGTGTCCATCTAACATGTCTGTGTACCACTACAGCTTGGTTTAATTTCTTCTACTACGTCACTTACTACTGGAAGTACTTCTATACCCGTGTCCATACGACTTAATGCATTTGCATTGCTATTAAGTTTCCCTTTCTTGTATTGTATTTCGTAATCATATTCTTCGAGTTTTAATCTCCATCTCAAAAGCCTCGAACTCGGATCTTGCACAGAAAAGAACCACTTCAACGGTTTGTGGTCCGTTACTATTACAAACTTGCGACCATACACATACGGCGTAAAATATTTAACCGCAAAAATTATTGCACATAGTTCTTTTTCTATAACGCTGTACTTCCTTTCTGCTTTGTTTAGGGCTTGTGATGCGTACGCTATTGGAAGATCTCTACCTACTGGTCCTTGAGATAGCACTTATCCTATCGCATTATCACTCGTATCTGTAGTGATATTGAAAGGCTTTGAAAAGTCAGGATATTGCAATATAGGTGATGTTATTAGCTTTTCTTTCAATGTTTTGAAAGCTTCCTCTTGGTCATATCCCCATTCATATTTCACGCCTTCATTTAATAATTCGTATAATGGCTTACCTATCTTGCTATGATTTGGTATAAACCTCCTGTAATATCCTGAAAGTCCTGAGAAACTCTTTAGTTGCTTAGTTGTCTGTGGTTGAGGGAAATTCTTAACCGCTTCTACCTTCTTAGGGTCGGGTTCAATTCCCTTATCTGAAATTACATGTCCTAAAAATTGTATTTCAGTTCTAAGAAATTCACATTTGTCTGGGTGAATCCTTAACTTATTTTCTCAGAATCTCTCAAAGACTTCACTCAGTCTCTTATGAGTCTAAAATGAATCACCATAGATTACAATGTCGTCCAAATATACCATGCATTTAATCCGCTCAGCACGGACTGTATCAGTCTCATAAATGTAGCTGGCGAATTTTTCAACCACATCGGCATTCTTTTGAACTGGAAGTACCGATCTAAAGCACTGAAAGCTGTCTTCTCACGATCCTTTTCATCTAACTGAACTTGGTAGTACCCACTAGTTACGTCAACGGTGCTAAAGTATTTCGCTTTTCCTAATTGATCTAGAATATCCGTAATATTAGGTAGTGGATGAGCGTCACCTATTGTAACATCGTTCAAACGCCTATAGTCTACGACCATGCGAAATTTTCGCTTGCCTGACGCATCCATCTTCTTCTGAACTATAAGATATGAGCGCTCCATGGAGAAATAGAACTTACTATAATATCATCCTCTAATAACTTTTATATCTGCTTCTGTACCTCTTCCTTTTGTGATTCAGGTAATCTGTACGGTAGCACATTAATCGGAGCCGTATCTTGTTGTAACTGAATTGTGTGCTTAAGTGCATCTGTGCACGTCAACTTGTCTCCTTCAAAATAAAATATATCATTATATTTCGCACAAATTCTTTAAATTTCTTCACGATCCCTTTCTACCATATGATCCGCGATTTCTCGGCAGTACTCACAACGCAACACTATGCTTCCGTGTCTGATTTTTCGTCTACCTTAACTGTGCGTTCAATCTCTTGGTCGACTACGTCCTCATCTGCGTTACTTTCCAAATGAAATATCGGACTATTCATCTGAAATTCTTCCTCTGTAGTATTCAGAATACTAACCCTTGCTTGATACTTATTCACATAGGTTATACAACATGATACTCGTATTCCTGGGCTTAATTCTTGTTTATCAATTATCCAATCACCATACTCACTGTCTACTTCAACGTAACATAATGTTTCTGCTCTAGGATTCAATTTTATTCCCACTGTACCTGAGCCTCCAAAAAGGTATGTATGCTCTCCCATATGTAAAATTTTTCGTTCACAATCTATTACTGTATTCCATAGTACGTATTGTCCTAAAATAACGTCTTGTTAAATATCAAACTCATGCCCTACCACATGAAATTTGAAAACACGATCTCCTATTTTCAAGCTCGTTACACCTTTAATTTCTGACGAGCCTTTCATAATTCCTTTAATTCCCATTATCATTTTCGTATTTACTCTACAATTAGCAGAAATACTACTTTCTTTTATGGTACTCACGTCTGCACCTGTATCAATTAAAAATCTCCTAACTGGTTCGTTTTCTGACGTCCCCATTAGAACAGTAAATGTTTACTATCCTCTCTTTACTATCCTTTCTTTTCGCTCTACTCTTGAGTTTTCATTTCGTTCTACTCTATGGGTTTTCTTTCGTTCTACTCTAGAGGGTTTCTTTCATTCTAATCTAGGGGCATTTTCACATTTTCGGCTTGTACTGGCCCCTTCGGTACGAAGCCGTTCTAGTTTGAGACTACCGAATTCATTTCTCTTTCGTTTTGCCTGACTTGTGGCCCTTTGTTTCCGTGTTTTAATTTTACCTGTCTTCTAAAGTTTTCAGGTCTTCCATGAGACATGAACCAGCAATCTCTTATTAAGTGAGATGCTCGGTTGCAATTGTAACACCGCTTGTGCCTTGTCGGCTTTTCTGCTGTTCGATTCCAGCATTCTATTTTCATGTGGCCTCTTTTACCACGTTGAAAATATTTTACTTCTCCGTTTAGGAGCGAATTTTCTTGGTTAATTCCACAATTCCTACTTTCATGCCTTAATTTATTACATTTTTCGTACTTACAAACTCCACAGTTCTTCGCTATATGTCCTGTTTTATGACATCTGTAACATTCTACTGGCCTATCTATTTTCTTAGTTGTGCAGAATCTCGGTTGCTTTCGCTCTGCGCGTTTTTTCTTTAAAAACATTCTGTACTGTTGTGACCTGTTTTCCCGCAATTACTACACGACCTTGTATTTGATACGTTTGACCGCTTGGTTTCGGCAAGAATAGAGGCTTCTTCCTCTATTGCGTATGTCACTGCACTTTGAAAATCTTTCGCGTGTTGCCCTCGTACATTTGATTTAACGCCTGGGTTACTTAGTCCCTTAACAAAATACGTACGTCCCAAATGTTCCGCGATCATTCTAACACCATCTACTTCCTCTGGAGTAGCAATCTCTAATGAAGCATCTCGAAATATTGATTTTGTAATCAGCAAAATTACCCCTTTGATAGGAATAATGCACAGATTAAGATGCAGTAATTTTTCTCATCAACAATGAAGTGTATATTGTAACAGGAACGCCCGTACTTCAGTATATCGGAGAGCATGAGGAACGACAAGGCGTGTACGGCCCATGCTAAGAGAGTAAGAGAGAAGGGTAGTGAAAGAAAAATTCATGATTAAGTGGATCCTTCAGTTTATTCAATAAATAGGCAAATAATTATGTCACCTTTTATAGCTGAATTGTAGATTTGTCCCTGAGGGCGTGAAGAGGACGTTGTCCCGCGGCGGCTGCGTCGTCTTGCGGTCGGCGTCGGCGTTGTCTTCCGTCGTTGGTGTTTGTATTAGTGTTGATGACTCGAACCAGAGGCAGGAACGGGGAAATGTGGAGCTTCCACATTTGACGTCATGGGGTACTGGTGTGACACTTCCCTATGGCGAAGCACGCCGAAATAGTTCCCACAGCAGCAAGGATAAAGTTAGAGTCACAGTTCGTATTTGGAATAATACGCAAATGAAACAATCTAGGACCTTCCGAGGTGCGGTGATCAAGCACTTCATAAAGAAAATCGAGTACAGTCTCTGCACTGTACTCCACCAGCATAATACATTTGTTGAAATAAATGACAGTCCAAGTTCCAGTACGTCGTGATTTTCAGATTATCACTGGCACTTAAGATCATAATGCAACACAGTTCAACGGATAGACACAATTGATGCAAGAACACAGTTTTAAACGAATTCAAAGCTGGCACAGTTTATGTGAGAACACAGTCTTTAAATGAATTCAAGCTGGCGAGAACACAGTCTTTAAACGAATTCAAAGCTGACACAATTAATGCAAGAACACAGTTTTAAACGAATTCAAAGCTGGCACAGTTTATGTGAGAACACAGTCTTTAAATGAATTCAAGCTGGCGAGAACACAGTCTTTAAACGAATTCAAGGCTGACACAATTAATGCAAGAACACAGTTTTAAATGAATTCAAAGCTGGCACAGTTTATGTGAGAACACAGTCTTTAAATGAATTCAAGCTGGCGAGAACACAGTCTTTAAACGAATTCAAGGCTGACACAATTAATGCAAGAACACAGTTTTAAATGAATTCAAAGCTGGCACAGTTTAT
This sequence comes from Anabrus simplex, assembly GCF_040414725.1. Lineage (NCBI taxonomy): Eukaryota > Metazoa > Arthropoda > Insecta > Orthoptera > Tettigoniidae > Anabrus > Anabrus simplex. Next base: position 82,224,202 of record NC_090276.1, on the reverse strand, counting down.
GTGAGAACACAGTCTTTAAATGAATTCAAGCTGGCGAGAACACAGTCTTTAAACGAATTCAAAGCTGACACAATTAATGCAAGAACACAGTTTTTAAACGAATTCAAAGCTGGCACAGTTTATGTGAGAACACAGTCTTTAAATGAATTCAAGCTGGCGAGAACACAGTCTTTAAACGAATTCAAAGCTGACACAATTAATGCAAGAACACAGTTTTAAACGAATTCAAATATACAGCCGGACCGAGAGACGAATTATGTCGCGACGTGCTTACTTGCACACACTCGCTGACTCACGGCTTACTGCCGACTCACTCCACTCTCTGCCTTCAGCACACTGCCGTCGCATACCGCACACTCTCTTTCTGCTTTACTGCAGGCTCTCTGCTTACATTCTGCCTTACCCCAGGCTGGCGACTCGCTTATATTTCGTTCATGCAGCAATGGAACACGAAGGAACCTTCTGCGTGACGTCGCTTGTCCTTGGCCGGTGTTCTGGAACGTCGCGAACTTGCTCGCAGTTCCCATTATGCCTGTGCGCTCGGCGCAAGTTTTAAATGCTTACGGCCGGGTGTTAGCGAGCTTCTCTTAATAAAAGAATGAAACGTGAATGCTCGTAGGGTGTAACCGTTTCATCTCCCCCCCTGCTCGGGAAAAAGAAAATTGCTGGGCGATTTTCTTTTCGCTCATCTCCTAGTAAAGTATTTCTTAAACTTGAACAGTCTTCTCACTATAGCCAGAGGATTAATGTAAGGTGTGACGCATTTTGATATGATTCCATCATTCTCCATCTGTTTAATGATGACCCGTGCTTCTTCCAAGTACTTCATGGGTATCGGATAAGGCCGTTTCTTATAAGGTGATGTGTCAGTAACATCTAAGTGGTGCTTGAAACCCTTAATGACTCCAGGTTTCTCAGAAAATACATCTGGAAACTTCTTAAAAAGCTCTTGGATTGCCTTTATTACTTTATCATCATCGTAATCTGGGCTTTCAGCTACATTGGCGTAAAGCGTGAAGTTGTAGTGGTCCTCGTTAAACTCATCATCGATAATGGACGCCATCTGGTCCTCTACGGGTCCCACTTCCTCGGGTCGCCCCTCTTCGTGGACGCTTTCTTCGACAGGCGGAGCCTCGTTCATCTTGCCTTCTACTATGCCCACCGGGGTCTCACATTCCGGATTCTTCACGTCATTATAAGTAACCAACTGTAGCCCTACAGATTCGACGTGGAAAAATTTAATCACATTAGCGGGATAATCAATGATTCCCCCATGTTGAATGAGAAAGTCTGATCCAAGAATTAAGTCAAATTTCATTTGCGTCAAGATCAAAAATAGATGTTGGAACTTAACACCACCAATTTCTAACTCAGGAAACGCTTGGAATTTGCATTTAATAGCTTTGTCAGGAACTATGCCTTTAACCTTAACTTGAGCAACCGACAAGATGGAGATGTAGGTCGTCTCCTGCGCCACATCTATTAATTTCTGCGAAATTAGTGAGGCTTGCGATCCCGAGTCTACTAGAGAGTGGACAATCATATTGCCTAACTTAATGATAATGATCGGTAAGCCGCGTTGTATCTGAGGCTGTCGTGGTGTTGAATCCTCATATAGTAAATCTGCATCCTCTAAATACCAATGGTTAATGAGTGCGCTACATACTACTTCTCCTCCCTCCGGGTTTTCAGGCAGTCTCTTTATTGCTTCGACAAAGTTTTTTTTTGTACCCGTAGCTCTTGGATCCATTTCCATTCTCTCATTTCTTCTCTGTATCTCTGCCTGGTATTCCAAAGAAGCTGCTCCAGGTAAACCCTCTTCCCTGTTCTTATTCCTTACATATTCCGTAGTCTCTCTCCAACGTTTCTCTAATTCTTCCCGCTGGGAGTTCCTATTATCATTGGGTTGATTAGCTGCCTGCCTCCATGAAGGTCCAGGTTGAAACTTAGCCCTCCCTTCGTAGGGGCGATTCCTAGATCTTCTATACCGAAACGGAATATCTCGGCGAGTTTCTCTTTCTTCTCGCGGTTCTGGATTTACTTGAACTGGAGTTTTCATTTCCGTAAAGTTGGTTGTAGTTTCTTTGGTTCGACCTGCTTTTGCTGCGCTCTGAGTGTGCGCAGTATCGAGTTTCCTCAGGACATCATCGAGCTGCTCCAAGTCCTGGACGTTTGCTGCCACCAATATTTCCTGAACATTTGGTGGAAATTGCAGCGTTATGACCTGAATAAGTTCTTGCTCCGGTAAAGGAGGGTCGAAAAACTGCATCTTTTTAAGCTGAGATATGAGATAATCTGAATATCGCGAGGAATTGACGGACGTGTTATACTTTCTAGAGTATAATTGAAGTTTTATCAGGTGCTGAGCCTCAGCACTCCAAAATCGTCTAAGTAAGGCTTCCTTAAATTCTTCGTAAGTGTTAATACTGAATTTAAAAGCGGTAAACCACATTAACGCCTTGCCTTCTAACAATCGAGATGCTATTCGTAAACGACGGTCGGTCTTAACGTGATTTTCTTGAAAGAATTCTTCGAGGTTGAGGAGAAACTCCTTAGCAGTATACTCCTCCTTCCCCGAAAATTTGGCTGGTTTTTCCTCAGTTATTTTAAAAACTGTGGAAACATTCATGGATTCTCCACTAGTGTTGTGAAGGCTAGATGATGAAACATCCTGTTCGATTTGCGATACTTTGCTGTTGAGAGCTTCTATATCTCCTTGGAGTTCAAGTTTTAGGGTTTTAATTTTCCCCTGTACGGAATTCTCAATTTCCTTGACCTCCTTCTCTATGTCGGTCTTGACTTCTGCTACATCGCGACAGATACGAGTAATCTGCGTGTGAGCATTATCTAACTGAGTCTTGACACGTTTATCGGCCTCCTCTTGCTGACTTTTCAGAAGAGTAATTTCGTTTCCCAACTTCATGAAATTATTTTTAACAGATTCATGAAGTTTGTCTTGAATAGACGCGATTTTAGTTTGCGCAAGAGATAATTGAGCATGGGACTCTTGAAATTCTTCCTTTAAGCTTTCTACTTCTTTAAGGACTTCCTGAGAAGAAGACGGGAAAGCAAGTTTTAAATCCTCCGCCACTTGTGATTTTATGTCTTGCTTAATGGTTTCTAAGTCACGTGTTAATCTTTCATTTATTTCCGTAAACTTAGAATCCATTCTTTTGTTAGATTCTTTAAATCTTTTTTCAATTTCGGCACCTGCACTATTGAGCCTACGTTCCAAATTATTATTAACTTCTGCAAATTTTTGATCAACAGATTCTGTCAATTTTACAATGTTGGCATCATTAGCTTCCCTTAGTTGAGTGATACTACGATTAGTTGCTTCATTAGCCTCCCTAAGTTGACCTATACTAGCCTTAGTGGCTTCCAGGGTCGCGTTAGATTCTTTAAGTTGAGCTCCTAAAGTATTGTTAGATTCTGCAATCCTACGCCCGAGATTAGTGTTACTTTCCGTAATCCTGTCATTTAGACTGATTTTTAAAGCCTCAATGGCAGCTAGTATATTTTCCATATTAATGTCGTTATTTTCACAAAATGCAGAAAATACAATCATTCACCTCATACGTAAAATCACCATTATTGTCCAATGGTAAAGTTCAAAATTTCACCAACACAAAATATCAAACACTTGTGCATAAAATTAAATGTCACCATTATTGTCCAAGGGTAAAGTTCAAAATTTCACCAACACAAAATATCAAACACTTGTGCATAAAATTAAATGTCACCATTATTGTCCAATGGTAAAGTTCAAAATTTCACCAACATAAATATCAAAATTTATATAAGCCTGTGCATGAATATTATGCCTGAAATGTTTTACATAGCAAGAGAAAGAGAAAAATAATCACTTGTGCCATAAACTTGATGAGAGTTCTGTGCCAAAAGTTTAAAATTTCGTCAAAGTCATTGAATTGAACTTCGTAAAATTTTAACATATTCACTGAACTGGAATTAACGTACGTACTATGCACTTTTATTTGAATTGGTAAGTTAAGATATCACTGATTTCAAAGTTAATTTTTATCACTTTACTCTCTTTAATCTGGCCCCAACGTCACGGGTGCCACTATTCACTACCTTCTCTCTGTAACAGGAACGCCCGTACTTCAGTATATCGGAGAGCATGAGGAACGACAAGGCGTGTACGGCCCATGCTAAGAGAGTAAGAGAGAAGGGTAGTGAAAGAAAAATTCATGATTAAGTGGATCCTTCAGTTTATTCAATAAATAGGCAAATAATTATGTCACCTTTTATAGCTGAATTGTAGATTTGTCCCTGAGGGCGTGAAGAGGACGTTGTCCCGCGGCGGCTGCGTCGTCTTGCGGTCGGCGTCGGCGTTGTCTTCCGTCGTTGGTGTTTGTATTAGTGTTGATGACTCGAACCAGAGGCAGGAACGGGGAAATGTGGAGCTTCCACATTTGACGTCATGGGGTACTGGTGTGACACTTCCCTATGGCGAAGCACGCCGAAATAGTTCCCACAGCAGCAAGGATAAAGTTAGAGTCACAGTTCGTATTTGGAATAATACGCAAATGAAACAATCTAGGACCTTCCGAGGTGCGGTGATCAAGCACTTCATAAAGAAAATCGAGTACAGTCTCTGCACTGTACTCCACCAGCATAATACATTTGTTGAAATAAATGACAGTCCAAGTTCCAGTACGTCGTGATTTTCAGATTATCACTGGCACTTAAGATCATAATGCAACACAGTTCAACGGATAGACACAATTGATGCAAGAACACAGTTTTAAACGAATTCAAAGCTGGCACAGTTTATGTGAGAACACAGTCTTTAAATGAATTCAAGCTGGCGAGAACACAGTCTTTAAACGAATTCAAAGCTGACACAATTAATGCAAGAACACAGTTTTAAACGAATTCAAAGCTGGCACAGTTTATGTGAGAACACAGTCTTTAAATGAATTCAAGCTGGCGAGAACACAGTCTTTAAACGAATTCAAGGCTGACACAATTAATGCAAGAACACAGTTTTAAATGAATTCAAAGCTGGCACAGTTTATGTGAGAACACAGTCTTTAAATGAATTCAAGCTGGCGAGAACACAGTCTTTAAACGAATTCAAAGCTGACACAATTAATGCAAGAACACAGTTTTTAAACGAATTCAAAGCTGGCACAGTTTATGTGAGAACACAGTCTTTAAATGAATTCAAGCTGGCGAGAACACAGTCTTTAAACGAATTCAAAGCTGACACAATTAATGCAAGAACACAGTTTTAAACGAATTCAAATATACAGCCGGACCGAGAGACGAATTATGTCGCGACGTGCTTACTTGCACACACTCGCTGACTCACGGCTTACTGCCGACTCACTCCACTCTCTGCCTTCAGCACACTGCCGTCGCATACCGCACACTCTCTTTCTGCTTTACTGCAGGCTCTCTGCTTACATTCTGCCTTACCCCAGGCTGGCGACTCGCTTATATTTCGTTCATGCAGCAATGGAACACGAAGGAACCTTCTGCGTGACGTCGCTTGTCCTTGGCCGGTGTTCTGGAACGTCGCGAACTTGCTCGCAGTTCCCATTATGCCTGTGCGCTCGGCGCAAGTTTTAAATGCTTACGGCCGGGTGTTAGCGAGCTTCTCTTAATAAAAGAATGAAACGTGAATGCTCGTAGGGTGTTACCGTTTCAATATATTATGCAATGATCCACCCACATCTAACATACACAAGCTTTATTTGGGGAAAATGTAGGAAAGATTGCATTAATCATTTGGAAATCCTACAAAAAAGAGCCATCAAAATCATATGTGGATTCCCCTTCCTCAAACCGTCACATGAAGTTTTTTCAGAGTCAAATAATCTGCCATACCATAAACAAATTGCATTTTCATCAGCAGTCTTTATGTATAAGCTAGACAGGAAATTAACTCATTCTACTGTTAACTTCTCCCATTTTAGTGAAATTCATGGATATGAAACTAGAGGATCATTAAGGATATATCCCTCTCACTGTAATTCACTCGAATACAGTAAAGTATGGAGTGAAAGGCATAAAATCACCAATGTTTAGGGAATATAATGTGTTGCCTCTTGTTATAAAGAACTCTAAATCGGTTATATGTTTTAAGGTGGTGGTGATTATTGTTTTAAGAGGAAGTACAACTAGGCAACCATCCTCTATATAACACTAAATGGAAGGTATCCGATACTTCGAAAAAAGAAGATATCGGCCAAAGGAAGACAAGGGCCACGAAGGGCGTGTAAATGAAAGGCTCCCTAGCCCTCGCAAACCTAATAGCGTCGGGGTCGGAAAAGAACAAGAGTTGACCAAGGGAGGTCGGATAGGATAGATGAAAGGGAGGAGCCTGGCACAAGTAAGTGGAAGCAATGCCAGGACTCAGCTGAGGGCCCCGTGGTCGCCAATCCACACTCCAAAGTTCAGAGCTCCTGAGGCCCCTTTTAGTCGCCTCTTACGGCAGGCAGGGGATACCGTGGGTGTTATTCTACCGCCCCCACCCACAGGGGGATTATATGTTTTAAGAAAAAACTGAACGAATATTGCTCTTTTACATATATCTTAATATAACCTCTATATAACTTGCTTTAATTAATACAATAATATATATATTGTCCATATTTAGTATATTACAGCCATGCAAAATCTGAATATATTTCTGAAAAACTATGATCCTAACATATAAAAAAGAATTTAAAAATGTACTTGTCACTTTACAGACAAAGTCATTGTATATGAAATGTAATTATTGTGTCGCCTTAAAAAAGTATGTACTGTATTGTCCCTAGCACGGGCCAGAGACTCATGGGACCTTTTGTCACCAATAATTAAATAAATAAATAAATAAATAAATAAATAAATAAATAACACATACTTGTAGAATAACCCATGTTCTTCTGGTTTAATTAGCTTAAATGCCGCGTCTACATCTGAACAGAATTCTCTAAGCTGTCCCTTATTTCTACCATCAAAATTTGATTCTACTAATTTACATGCAGAACTCACTGGCATATAGGTATTAGTACTACTTTGAGAAGCTTCCATTCTAATTCTTTGTCTAGTACATTCAGTTACTGTTGTTTCACTTTCATTCTCACTAGAATAATCAGAAGGGTGTGACATATTGCACTACAATACTTTTACTTTCAACTACTTTAATTAAGCGTGTCTCTGAGTATGACTCACCGTTACTGCAGTCTTCTTGGCTGGACTGTTGGCTGCCTGATGTCTTCTTCTCCTGCGGATGCCTTTTTCTTCTTTCTTCTTCCACGGACTGCTGGGCTGTTGTCCTCTGAGGTATTCGATGTCCGGAAAATCCGCGCCGATGACACCACTTTTTGTCGTGCGGCCGAGCGGATGGCGCTTTCGTGGTCAGCTACCGTTTGGGAGCAGATGGGTAGGTTTCTCGGTGAATACTAAGTTGAGAGTATCTTTTCCGTATCTCTTACTTGCTGTATTTACAACTATTTACACTTGAAGTGTTAGGCACAGGAAATCACGAGCTACTGTTCCTTTATTTGCGTTCTATTTAACGCTTCTCTATGCTCAAAGACCAAGACTTATTACTTTACTACTGGTCTTATTAAATTAGAAGAATAGGTCAGCCTTTCGTATACTGTGTTGCAGGTTCACGGTTGAATCTCCTCTCCTGAGCGCGACACTGCAGAGTCTCTGTCAATTACATGACTGACTACAACTGTGACGACGACTGTCGGCAACTCTTACTAACTTACTGACTGGGATTGACTTTCCCTTTCGGCTGGTCCTCTTTTATACTCCTTATCTTGCGTACGTGACCGCCTATGTCATGAACATCCTGTTTTCCCTGTGATTTCTCTTGTCTGTAAATACGATAACATTCCTTCTAGAACTTCTATGATTACTCAAGTGTCGCCTATTTCCAATAGTTGCAATACACTTGTTTACTAATAGGTTTCCACGCATGGTGCGGGCCGCGTGACTTCATATCACTTTCCCTCTGTACTGCCGCTGATTATAAGAATCATAAATACACACTGATAATGCTGCCGGTTACAACAATCCTAACTACGCCTTACCTTCTCGTGCGTTTCCTTGTGCCTTTACAATCTTACTCTGTACATTTTAATATTCATGGGTTCTGGTTCGTACTTCCGACAGAACACCAGTCCGATTGCTTGCTAACTCCAGGGGTACTCTTGATGATGTCCGAAGCTGGTAAGTGGAGCTGTTGTGGTGGTGGATGAAACTGCCATTTTATATTCCCATTTTTAGAAAGAAAAGTCTCTACACTATTGTATACAGGCTGTAGACCGTTGTAATGGTCATCAGAACATACTATTTCAGATGCATTACTGACATTATCTTCGAACTCAGAAAGTGATTCTTCATCTGCCTAGGCACTTACTGATTCTTCCAGCTCATCATCAGTGAATGATGTAATCGCTATGGTGTCACACACGGGTGGCCCAGATTGGTTGCGCAGTAGAGGTTAGTTTTCCCTCGTCCTGCTCGTGACGTCATCACAGGAGCACCGTGACTGTGTAGCCACAACCGCAACGGGAAGTCCCACTAGGGAAATGCTTTCCACTTCTTCTGGTACAGCCCCTGTGGGATGGATAGAAGTGTTATCTCAGGGAGGTCTACTCGTTTCATCGGAAGAATGACTAAACCAAATAAAGGAATTTGAGTTAAGTTTCACGGACACTCACGGACGTACTGAACTGTGACGCATACCTAATATTATACGCAAAGTGTGTCAAATAATTAACAGTAAATTCCCCGCTGTACCACCAGAAATAGTAAAAATGTATGTTAGAACGAGAATATTTATACGCATACGACAAGTGAACATTCGGGCAAGAACTGAAAAATCCATAGCAGCTCATCGGCGAAAGGCCCGACATTTCATCTTCAAAAGCAACCACTTCATGACATCTGATCTCACAGGTAGGACGGTGTTCTAATTAAGTGTTTTTCCTGTTCTTTCTTGTTCTTTAATTTTTAAAAGTAGGAATAACTATGCATGGTTTCATATATGAACTTACTTCTGCTGCTGGTATAATGTGTGTTAAGCTTTAAACTCGATACCTGCGGAAGTGAGTCAGTATATCGTGTGTTAACATACGGTAGTTCCATTACGGAAGTTCTGCTGTCAAGATTTAATATTACAAAGATTTCATATCTCTAAATATTCATGTTTACAGATTTGAGAGCTCGTAACCTTCCTCAAACTAAATAGAAGAACTTGGAAATGTTAATAGATTTGAAGCGTTGGTCAGTGTGCCGTCACGTTACATTTACGCCTTATTCGTAATAGAAATAATGAAAACTTACTATGCTGTACTCTCCTTCAATCTTATAACAGCAGTAATCTTTATGTCTGGTCTGCAATTAGTTCTGAGAAACTGTAATGTTTGCTGGTATTATGAGAGTCCTACTGATTTGCGCGCTCTGGGCTCGGTTGCTTTGCTTCTACTGTGACGTCATTTCGTTAACCAATAGCAGCTCGTCTCGCGTTGGGCCCAACCTTTAGCAGTGTTTAAGAACCTTGGGTGTCACAATTCAAACTGAGCAGAAACAAAGTATTCAGATGGTTGAGAGTTGCTAATTATGATTTCATAGGGAAGAGCAAGAAACCAGCTCATTGTTGTAAACGTGTGGAGGCTTAGTTGATTGTTGAGAGTAAGTTGGAATGATAAAAATCACTATTCCCATAAAATATAACAAAAACAAAGTTCAACATTTCCAGTGTTTAAAAATAAATCCGAATAAGAGTAATCATATTTGTGACGGGTCACAATGACCCAAACGTTATATATATGTAACTATTACAGTTTATTCCCAAACTAGTTAAAACATTTTTAAACATGTTCCGCTCTTCTATTTTCAGACAAAGTCACCAAGTTTCATAAACATTTATTGCTATTTAAAATATGAAAAATGACATGTATATTCATTTTGGGTCAGAAAAGTGGGGTTAAGTTCAAAGTGTTCTACTTATTGCATTCCCTTTGCCTCCTTACACCTATCGAAAATATTCATATTTATACCATCCATATATTGAACCCTTTTGGTCCATATTTAGGGATACCTACCCTTCTTACCTATCAGCAAAGTTCATGAGATCTGTCTCTTGGGTCGTATCGGGTTCTTCGTCACTTGCTGAGGTAAAGGTCGGGTTCAGTAATTCTAATCTATCTACTTGAATGAAAGGTCTGTTTAAAAGATTCCTATTTATTCAGGAAATTCTGAAGCATTCTGATATGTCAACGCTATCACTGAAATTACACGTGTCCACTGTACACCACAATCATCTTATTACATAGAAGGTTAGAACACTGATGAGCCTTTGACGTGTCTGCCTGATGGGCATTCTTACTAGAAACCATTGTCTCATTTTTTATTAAAGAAAAGAAAGTCTGGAAATCCTTAAATTCGGCTTCCATGTGAGGTGGTGGTGATTATTGTTTTAAGAGGAAGTACAACTAGGCAACCATCCTCTATATAACACTAATCAGAGGAAAAAATTGAAGGAATACGACACTTCGAAAAATGAAGATATCGGCCAAAGGAAGAGAAGGGCCACGAAGGGCGTGAAAATGAAAGACTCCCTAGCCCTCGCAAACCTAATAGCGTCGGGGTCGGAAAAGAACAAGAGTTGACCAAGAAAGGTCGGATAGGAGAGATGAAAGTGAGGGGCCTGGCACAAGTAAGTGGAAGCAATGCCAGGACTCAGCTGAGGGCCCCGTGGTCGCCAACCCACGCTCCAAAGGTCAGAGCCCCTGAGGCCCCTTTCAGTCGCCTCTTACGACAGGCAGGGGATACCGTGGGTGTTATTCTACCGCCCCCACCCACAGGGGGGACTTCCATGTGAGACCACATGTACCATCATAGCGATTCGTTATGGTCCAGCCCTCGTAACACGAACTCTGGACTCTGGGTATAATTAAGGCCGTCCAATCGGTGTGTGCCACACAGTGGTTATACGACATGGACCCTTAATTGAATCGATGTGACCTGCGTCTATGTCATGGACCGACATCTGAACTTCTAGGTTACTTTAAAGTCATTGTGGATGATGACCGCAAAGAAAATGATGCTACAGTGGCATATGGCCCTAATCTAAGTCACTGAAGTTGATGACCCCTTGACCATCCAAGTTTCTAAGCTGAAGGCTAAACACAATTAAGTTACATCGGTTGATGACCAAAGTTTCCACTTTACTATCCCCAGCACATTCACTGCTCAATCAATCAAAGTTAAATAATACAACAACAGCAACGCTCACAAACTTTGTGGCAGTAAAATCAATTTCCTTCGGATATGTCCCCTTAATCGTTACGTTACCATTTACACATTCCCCAGAAAACAAACTAAGATTTCCAGAATGCGTCTCCAAGTTATTCGCTTGATTTAAAGTTATTTCAAAATGCGGTTTCACTGAATTTAATAATTAAATAAGTTTAAATGATTTAATGAAATCTTAAAAGACAACAAATTCTATCTCCGCGGACTCTGATTTCTTCACAAATTCCTACGCAATTGTGTTCTCACAATTTTAAAATCCTACCGATGTTTATTTGGTATTCCTATTGTCTGGAAAAGAACTACTTCATTCATGTCCAGTTTATATATCTCGTTTCATGACCTCACACTTTAAATCTAATCTAACCCTAACCATTATTATCACTTGGATACCCTAATAATGTACGTACAAACCAAAAGCAACTCGCCATATAATTACGATGTCATATCTCGTCATAACATTTTATAAAGTTTGCGCACCTCTCACAGACAAACAATCATCATTACCATAGCTCTATATTTTGGACAACCCTGAATTTGGCTAATCTTGGTCATTATACTCTAAGTCCGTCGTATCAAATGCACATTACGTCCCCAATTAAACAAATTCACAGTATTCAATAATACTCAGGTTATTCCCGGATGAAAATTTCAACTCAATCCAACATTTAACGTTCTCCCCGGCCGAGAAATACAATCTCAATTCCACGCGTGTCCCGTTATCTTGCGGTGAACCCCTCTCAGCTGAGGCCTCTGGCCCCCAAGTTCGCTTGGCAGTTACACGAAACATCTGTCGTTCTACCTAACTGGCCTCTCTCTTTAAATCTTCAAACTCTGCCGACATAAACAAATACGATATTCTAACCAACAAATGCACATTGATTATACTTCAAGATGCCCACAATAATTATACACATCGCAAATTAATATCGCCATGGATTCCTACATATTGCTTTCCATTCCCAACATTATAAAATATTCCTCTGGCTTCCATATCCCGGCTCCATTGACAGGTCTCTAACCTGATTCACAAATCTCACCTCGACTCACACGACAACTAACCTCTGTTTCCCAACTCGCAACTATCACCGACAAAGAACAGGAATAAAATCCTTACTAGAATTCATGACGTCTAATACGCACAATGCATTAATAATGAATAACTTCGCATAAAATGGTATCGTATTTTTAATAACTTGATTTTCACGAAAAATGACTGAAACATTCTACCAGATCTTTTTATTGCCAGTCAGACACAGTTTAAAACGGGCCTAGAAAAACGTTTCTCTCCGTGACCAAATTCATCACACTAGACTCTCACCCCGACAGCGCGCTTCCACTCGATTGAAAATGAGTAACCATGGATTTCTATATTATAAACGTCAAAATTTCAGACAGAAAAATTTTACGTCGAATGAACATCATAATTTGACATCACAAAATATAGGCAGTAAACACACAGAAATGACGATCTACATTGGACATGATATCACTTCGAAACCCTATTTAATAACTTTTACAACATCATACGGCACTCGCAAGACTTCAAAATTTTATCCAAGTGGAAAATAAAACAAATGACTCTTTTTCAGTCGTATTCCAACATTTACAAAGAAAACCACATGGGGGTGACCACTGCGTCGTATATCCCCATTCAAATACACATTTTTTTAGAGATCATGAAACAAGATATACTAGGTAGTAAGATGGTAAGTCACATACCTTATGTTACGCCATCGGTCATCATTGGACTCACCAGCGACCCTGGCATTTTTATTTAGCCATTTTTACATTTCTGGCTTTACAAATCATTACATTTCTTCAGGTTTCCTGGAATAAAGCATACACTTTTCTTCTTGTTGAACGCACACGATGGACTGTAATTACTTCCGCACACGATTTCCTGTATTTATCACATGAGAATTTATTCAGTACTTTGACCGTTCTATCTGGTACAATTATTTCCTCTGAAGAAAACTATCTCCACATGGAGTCAAGACCCCAGCCACAATGGCTAAAATCTGCGGTTGAACTTAGTCTACTTTTATTGTTTGATTTCACAGAGCAGCTCAACACTTTATCGTCCGCTTCGTAACCCAAAACGCAGAAGAAGGAGACTTCCTTCATATTTATAGCAGTTACCCCTCTCTTCGGGCATCTCCCTTTGCCGCCAAGAAAATTTCTATAAATTTTCTGACTTAACTAAACTGTAATTACAAGAGTTTTGAAGGTGACTACATATTCGCTACATTTCTGGCAGTAGTGTTCATGGACATTCAACATTTATACGTGTTCGATTTGTGGGATAAATGACCTCCTTTGATAGACACTATATTTTCTACTTGGTTTGGGGCACGCCATATACACGCGCTTTGAAATAGTTCACAAAAATGACTTAACATTCTTCCGCCGTTGACACGTGCGACTGACGTGACGTATCCCAGAGCGTGGGACTGAAGGTAATCATCCCCTCGTCACGTGTCAATTCCATGCTATCAAGAATCGAACTTCTCATCCCATTGATAACTTAATGCATAATATTCTTAGGGCACAAAGGTCATGGGTTCAATATATATATATATATATATTGCTAGTTGGTTTACGTCGCGCCGACACAGATAGGTCTTATGACGATATGACAGGGAAGGGCTGGGAGTGGGAAGGAAGCGGCCGTGGCCTTAATTAAGGTACAACCCCAGCATTTGCCTGGTGTGAAAATGCGAAACCACGGGAAAAAATTTTCAGGGCTGCCGACAGTGGGATTCGAACCTACTATCTCCCGAATACTGGATACTGGCCGCACTTAAGCGACTGCTATCGTAGAAGAAGTCTAAACATGCATAACCATGTCGACGTCATCGCTGCATGTTAAAACAGAATGATCTTAGTATGACTAATGCTCAGTTCCCGTCGGAGACAGTCTGTCGGATGGAGACATAAAACCATAAGCAATTCACTCAATAACACAGGTGCACAACCAAGTAGCCTGTCGGATGGAGATGTAAAGTCTTAAGCTAACCACTTTTAAAATCACAGATGGCGACTGTGTAGGTAGACCCCTCCAAAATGGCAACGGGAGGAGCATATGGCCGTAAAACTGGGCCACTAAGCCCTGTGTAGTTAAGCCCTTCCAAAATGGGAGGGGCATCTGTCCCTATAACTGGGCCCAGGATGGCGACGGTGAGTTAGGTCATCTGGCCGTAAAACTTGGTCCTGTGTAGTTAGACCCCTCCAAGATGGCGTGGGGAAGGGCATTAGGCCATAAAACTAGGTTACGCCATATGTGCCCCCTCTGTTAGGAGGATCAAAATGGCGACGGGAATGGCATATGAATGTAAAACTGAGCCTTGTGTTGCTAGGCCGCTTCGAAATGGCGTCGGGAAGGACATCTGACGGTAAAACTAGGCCCCGTGTAATTAGGCCACGTCCATGAGGTTAGACATTCTCTCTTATGCGAGTCAAAGGCAAGGGCCATGGAAAATGAAAGACTCCCCAGCCCTCGAATCCTCTTGTAGCCTCGGGGTCGGAAAAGAACAAGAGTTGACCATCAGAGGTCGGACATGATACATTAAAATTAGTCTGGCACAAGTGGAAGCAACCAGGACTCAGCTAAGGACCCCGCGGTTGCCAACCCATGCTCCCAAAACTGAGAGCTCCTGGGGCCCCTTTCATTCGCCTCTTACGGAAAGCAGGGGATACCGGGGTGTAATTCTACTACACCCACCTCCACAAGGACTTTTACGACAGGCAGGGGATACTGTGGGCTTTATTCTACCGTCCCCACCAATAGGGGGATACATATTTTAGAGGTGGCGGTTGTGATTATTGTTTTAAGAGGAAGTACAACTGGGCAACCATCCCCTATTAACATTAATTAGGAGGAAAAATGGAAGGGATCTGACATTTCGAAAAATGAAGGTATCGGCCGAAGGGAGACAGGGGCCACGAAGGCCGTGATAGGCCTCGAGTGCTCTAATTCTGTAGGTAAGGTGGTGGTGATTATTGTTTTAAGAGGAAGTACAACTAGGCAACCATCCTCTATATAACACTAATCAGAGTGAAAAAAATGGAAGGGGTCCGACAGTTCGAAAAATGAAGATATAGGCCAAAGGAAGACAAGGGCCACGAAGGGCGTGAAAATGAAAGACTCCCTAGCCCTCGCAAACCTAATAGCGTCGGGGTCGGAAAAGAACAAGAGTTGACCAAGGGAGGTCGGACAGGATAGATGAAAGTGAGGAGCCTAGCACAAGTAAGTGGAAGCAATGCCAGGACTCAGCTGAAGGCCCCGTGGTCGCCAACCCACGCTCCAAAGTTCAGAGCCCCTGTGGCCCCTTTTAGTCGCCTCTTACGACAGGCAGGAGATACCGTGGGTGTTATTCTACCGCCCCCACCCACAGGGAGACTGTAGGTAAGAAGGGAATGCTTCAAAACAACTTTCTTCATAAACCGATCCAAAAATTCCGGATTGGCCATGCGGTTAGGGGTGCGCGGCTATGAACTTGCATGC
Source organism: Anabrus simplex (assembly GCF_040414725.1). Lineage (NCBI taxonomy): Eukaryota > Metazoa > Arthropoda > Insecta > Orthoptera > Tettigoniidae > Anabrus > Anabrus simplex. The sequence continues at coordinate 82,208,406 of NC_090276.1, read as the reverse complement.
GGGAGATAGTGGATTCGAATCAAACTGTCAGCAGCCCCGAAGATGGTTTTCCATGGTTTCCCATTTTCACACCAGGCAAATGCTGGAGCTGTACCTTAATAAACGCCACGGCTGCTTCTTTCCAACTCCTAGGCCTTTCCTATCCCGTCGTCGCCATAAGACCTATCTATGTCGGTGCGACGTAAAGTCACTAGCAATAATAATAATAATAATAATAATAATAATAATCCGGTTTGAAATGTGCTGAACATATTCTGGTGTAAGGAGAATTTTTCCTTCTAATGGCCTTGATCCCTTCTGCTCTCCTTTGTTCATGAACAGGAAACCTCTAGAAAAATTGAGGATAAACAACAAGTCAAACCTAACAATTCTTACGAAAAGTGGACGGTGCTTCTGAGACTCCGAAATACTAGCACAATAACAAGGGAGGTAATATAATATACTGCACCCATCGGATGAGTCTGATTGGCAACATTTTAATAATTGTATTTGTTAATAAATAGTTATAGCCAGCGTTCTTAAACAAAGGGACAGCATTGGAAATTTCTGGTAGCTAGCTCGTGAGAATGAAGCCTTGATAGGAACCCACGCTTCTTTCTCTGCTAAAAATAAATTATTGGGACACCTGTTATTACATCATCTTTTGGAACTGCGTAGTTAGAGTGGAAAAGTACTGGCAGGAGTGACTGAGATGGAGAATCATGGTTATAGATACCCAAATCCCCTTATTTTGGAATGAACTCGTCCATATAGATGAACAGCGGAGTATGTGCTCCAATCAGATTGCTGCATTTAAATAATTTCAAAATTAGCGCGACCAAATGACATGTGGCTTGTAATTAATCCCTGTCAGTATTTAAGGAAGATTATATTAAGAGGAGATGTCAGTAATTATTATAGTAATTCTGAACTAACTTATTGGTTTGTGGCAAATGGATTGGAATATTGTGTATCCAGATGTTTGTTATCACCGGCAGTGGGAACCCCTTGCCAGCGTGGAGAGTGGTTTACCAGCGCGGCAGAAGATATAGTCCAACTAACGCCTACTGTATTGTAAAAGAAATTACGAACAATTTAAGAATCACGATGCATCATGGTAGTAACAAGAATTGATGCAATTTGTGTGTACAAAGCATTTCATGTTTTTGGTAACTTTGTTTTGGAGCTACCCAGCATTCCTTTGGTTGGGATTTTTAGCGGCAAGAATTAGTGTTCCTACGCCGATTAGTGCGCCAACATCCCCGAGTAGTGGCTTCTCACGGGTCAGTCATCACCAAGAGTCCTGTGGCGGTCAGACGTGTCTTAACTTTGCTCCGTATTCAAGTACAAAGGTACAGAATTGTGTGTATTTATTACTACAGTGGAGGTGAAAATACGCTTTATAAACAGTAGTTGGGCTGTTAAGGTATTTAAAACCACCCAAGTGAGTGGAGTATTAAATTGACAGATTTTACGAGTGTTCAGTCTATGCAGGGCGAAGACGAAACTTTTAATTATGCAGTAGTTGCATCTTAGGTGACGCAGTTAGAGTGTGTAGCCCGCAGAGCAACCCAAACAGTTTAAAATATATGTGTAAGCCGTAAATGGTGGAGAACAATTAGCCTGCTACCGCGGAGCTGTTAGTATGTTTGAAACATTTGAGCGGAGGAAATACTCTCCCTCTCTATAAGTATTTAGGTCGAGTGGGGGTGGACACTTTCTCCCGCAGCTGGGGCTTTACAAAGGAAACCGTTGAGCCCATGCAAGACTTCGCTTCGTGAGAAGCAGCAGTGTGTTAAAGCAGAGTACGTAAAATCCGGCCTAAGTTCCAAAATATCTGAGTACTGCGTATGTGTGTATATATGTATTACAGTGTAATGTCTAGTTTTAAAACAAGTTGTCGTGTTTAATATTATGGGTAGGAAATAAACGTGTGCAAAGTGTCAAGCGAGAGTGGAAAGTAGTAATATAAGCCAATGCCGGATACAGCAAGAATGGTCAATGATATTAACATGTTGGTCATGAATCTGTAAGACAACATGGCTGCCTTTAGTCCTGGTGATCCCGAAATGGCATCAATGTGAGTACACAATCTCATGTTTGATTTAAAAATCTAAAGCTTTCCTTTGATAATGGTATCTTTATTTAGATAGGTATGCGAGTGACGATGATGTAACTGTAAACCCGAGTACACAGCCAGAAAATTAGGATAATTCTGTTTATGAGTAGTGTAAATATTTATTATTATTATTATTATCGTTATTAATCGTGTGTGTACTAAATTTAATTTGTTAGTATCGGACAAGTTATATTTTTGAGGCAATTATAATGGTGTTTCGCATATATCCGCACTATTATTATTATTATCAGTAGCATTGTCAGTATTGCATTTAGGCGGAATTTTTTTGTTTCACGCAAGCACAGTTATCGTGGTGGAGGAGTGATGAAGTCAATTAATGATAATAAAACATATATATATATATATTCAATAGTTACTGTCGAGAATTCTGTTGGGACGACAGTAACACTGATACATCCACATATTGGTTGCTATGGCAAGTAACGCGGTTAGACAGTTGAGTGAACAATGCTAAATAAAAGGATTTATTTTGGCTCAGGTAAAACATGGTGTTGTCAAATGATAAGAACGATATTGAGCAACGGTAATTTATTTGAGATGTTTGAAGGTCCGTAGTTGAGAGTATATGGTAACACATGAGGTTATTTACCTGAAGATAATTATGGAGAACAAAGAGTATGGTGAACATATTCTCAATAAAAATGGAAATATAAGTATCAGCATGATAGCTGAGAGGTAATAGAATTCGTGCAGAATAAGAAATGATGATGACGTCGTAAATGAATAAATGTGAGGAAATAAATAAGCCAGTTAAAGAAGGTATACGAGTTAGAAGGACCAGATGATACATGTAAATGGTTTAGCCGTGACACAATATCGTTTTATTCAGAGAAAGTTATAGTACGCATTTGAATGATATTTTAAAGTTAGGTTGGTAATATGGATCACACAACTGGGCTGGTGTGGATGCTTGCCAGTAGGAACTATTTTATTGGTTTTAACAGATGATTATTATTATTATTAATATTAAATATATTTATTACTTTATTTGCCTCGTATTAGCCATCATTTAGGTACATTCTCTTATTGTCTGTGCATTGTCTATGCATTTTATTCTGAAGAAACCACCGTAACATTTGCAATGGGTCATGGCTGTATTTCAGCGAATTATAATATGTTGAGACGCTGAAATAAGCCAAAAGTGTGGTATGTGCTGATGACAAGGTTCATATATGTATATATTAGTGGAACTTTAGGTATTAGGTTAGGATTTCTGGCTGCGTTATCTCGCTTGGTGTACATATTAGCATAAATTAGTATATGTTTATTTAAAGTAGGAGAGTTTGTCTTTTCTAGATTAATTTTACGATATCTAAGTAAGGGTCACTCGCATATATCGAAAGTAAAGCTTTAGATTTGTGTGCAACAACAACCAAGGTCCATTATGTGAGTTAAAGTTACTGAATACTCAGGTTAAAGCAATTATTGTTTATTGCACCTGGAAGGAAGATATTGAAATTATGGGAACTCAGTAACGGTTTTGATAAGAGAAATATTATTATTATTATTATTAATATTGGTGAACTCTATTATGAGAATTTCATGGTTATGCCTTTACACAGTGGATTAGGTATTTCATTAAATTATGGCAAATATGATTTTATAGATAAAGAAAACCCAATAAGCACTGTTAAGAAAGATTCTATTCAAATGGTGTTACTCATGGCAAATGAATGTTCTAAGATAACTGACATAAACATACTATAATTTATCAGGATGGTGGATCAAGAGTACCGTAATTACAGGTCATGTTAAGATATTATTATTTATTATTATTATTATTATTATTATTATTATTATTATTATTGAATATTATTATTTAACATTTTACCAATGCAATTCACAAGCAATTAGGGAGTCTTGATGAATACCATATTAATCACTTGTGTCAATCAATTGTGGATTTATTAGTAAATTAAATAATTTACATTTTATATTTTTTTTATTCAATTTATCTACGATTTGGTTAACAACAGTATTGGATTTTGGTAGGCGATTATAAATTCTTTAGGATTTTTTTTATGATATCCAACATAGAAATAACATTCATTAAGTGATATTACTATTATCGTTTCAATTATTATTATTATTATTATTATTATTATTATTATTATTATTATTGTTATTACAATATTATTATTATTATCATCTCGATGCATTGTAAAGTCACTGATATCACTATATTGGAGGATTTGAGTCACAAGATAATGATTTCCAGTGGTCAGTTAGGCAATTAATTATGTAATTAATAAATTTGAGTACAATCAAATTAGTAAAATTAATTAATTATTATATTATGGTAACTTTTGGTATGTTTGTTTGCAAACTTATTTCACATATCTGAGAGGTTAGTAGTGACATTCCTAGATTTTGATCTGCGCAAAATCGTCGTATTATTTCAATTATTATTATTATTATTATTATTATTATTATTATTATTATTATTATTATTATTATTATTATTCCTATTGTATTACATTTTAGGTTGGTTTTCCAAACTACAGATATGCATTTGGGATACGCTGTGGAGACTTTCCTGTATTTTTTTAATTGGTTTACAATGTAATTCAGTGATATCAAAACAATTTTATTAATTAGTTAATCGATACTTTATTTTTTTTATATATATATTTATATAAAACAATTTTATCTATGATAATTATTTTGACTGATGGCAAGTAGTTTTTTTGATGAATAACTTGAATTGGCTATACAAAAATTTATTCACATCAATATTATTATTATTATTATTATTATTATTATTATTATCATCACTAAGAGTTCTCATGATTATATTGTTATTCAATTGATCCACCTGGTTTATTAACAACATTATCCTAGTATATATGTATAGTTACACAGACATTATATAATTGGATGAATTAATATGGGAAACATCATTTAAAACATAATTTTATGGAAAATTATAAATATTATTCTTTAGGGATTAATGAGGTAGTCATGTGTGTCATTATTGAGAATTCTAGTTGTACAGTCTCATAAGGTAATAATGTAACATTAACCAATCTTATTTTACATTTTATAAAATTTATTTACTTTTCTCTTTTGATTTATAAATAAAATATTATATACATATTTAAACTCAAATCAGTCTGAGTCATAAGTCATTGTAGTCAATAGTTTTACCGAATGCACTATCCCTATGCATCCTGATTCGACGACAGGGACTGATCGCGCCTGAGAAGAGGACCTCACCACCTTCGGTAAGTATTTTTTTTTTTTTTTTTTTTTTTTTTTTTAGGGCAGCCGAGGCAATGTTGACATCTAATCTACACCGAAGGAGCTCTGCAAGGGTGCAATACTGTACTACATATACTTAGAATCTTAGCTGTGAAATGTTATTCCAGGATTATTTTTGGATTTCTGATTCGTGCAACACGACATTGTAAGAGCTACATCAACTAAATATTAGTATCCCTTTACGTTTTAGCGTGTCGTACAGTGTTTGCATCTGAAAATTCCCGCAATTACAATTTGCGTTCACCGTATTCACTTCATTGACCTATCCGGCTTCATGGCTAAATGGTTAGCGTGCTGGCCTTTGGTCACATGGGACCCGGGTTCGATTCCCGGCAGGGTCGGGAATTTTAACCATAATTGGTTAATTTCGCTGGCACGAGGGCTGGGTGTATGTGTTGAATTCATCATCATTTTATCCTCACCACGATGCGCAGGTCGTCTACGGGAGTCAAGTCGAAAGTGGTGGTGGTGGTGGTGATTATTGTTTTAAGAGGAAGTACAACTAGGAAACCATCCTCTATATAACACTAATCAGAGAGAAAAAATGGAAGGGGTCCGACACTTCGAAAAATGAAGGTATCGGCCAAAGGAAGACAAGGGCCACGAAGGGCGTGAAAATGAAAGACTCCCTAGCCCTCGCAAACCTAATAGCGTCGGGGTCGGAAAAGAACAAGAGTTGACCAAGGGAGGTCGGATAGGATAGACGAAAGTGAGGAGCCTGGCACAAGTAAGTGGAAGAAATGCCAGGACTCAGCTGAGGGACCCGCGGTCACCAACCCACGCTTCAAAGTTCAGAGCCCCTTAGGCCCCTTTTAGTCGCCTCTTACGACAGGCAGGGGATACCGTGGGTGTTATTCTACTGCCCCACCTGCAGCTGGCGAGGCCAACATGTCCTCGGTCACTCCCGGCACTAAAAGCCATACGCCATTTCATTTTTACTTTAATGACCTGTGATAGATGGCTATCAAAAAACAGCATGCCTATTACGACCACGCCCCCTATGTAGACCACTGTCATTGGGCTTCACTCTCAGAGCTCCAAGGCATCTCCCTGTATTCTTTACTCCCTGCCCCTGCTCAAGCGGTACATTCCTGGTGCTGCCATCTGTTGCAACTCTCACATTCAATGGCGGGGTCTTCATCTCCCACTGGTTTCCTACAGATGTCACACTGCATCTCTGTCATTACTTGCTCCGCTCCTGACTCTGTATTCTCCTTGCTGCTTGTCATTGTCAAGACGTCAAAATGGCGACTTATTGCTATCCGCAAAGAAAAATTCAATGTCACTCTCAATCCACAATCCAATGTCCACTCCCCTAGATAACTTCTCTGTAAGTAATATACCAGTTAGGAACACGGGCGTGGAACTCTAGGATCCCGATCACAAGAAACCCACATGAAATCAAATTATCTGAACCAGACAATAAACGACCCATAAATAACAAGGTTAGTGTACTCCTATGGAATGTGGAAGGTCTAAGAGGTGTGATAAATAATTCCCCAAACGATTTATTTAGAGATTTTGATATATGCCTTTTGACAGAAACATTTGCTACTCCAGAAAACAGAACCGATGTCCCGGGATACTATAACATACATGCTTTAGCAAAGAAAGATGTCAGAGGAAGACCATCTGGGGGGGTGGCCTGTCTGATTAAACCAAATTTGGCCCCATTCCAAGTATTGATGACAGAAGAAGACTTACTAGTGGTCCGTGTAAATATTGGTATAATCATATGTGTATATTTCCGCCCTGACTGCAGTCCAATAGACATACTTGACAGCCTGCAAAGTGCCTTCAACATAATCCCGCAAGGGGAAAGCATTATCCTTGCAGGAGATCTAAACTGCCCAATCGATAGAGCGAGTAGGAAAACAGAATTAATACTGAACTATCTAAATGAAGAGGGTATGACCCTAGTGAATGATCGAAATATGCAGACATACCTATGTCACAATGGTGGAAGTGCAATTGATTTAGTGCTAATACGAGGATTTGAAGCAAAGGCACAAAACTTACTAACGTATACAGACGGCTCGGTAATGCGGAAACATATACCAGTGATTACAGAATTAAGATGTAAAAACTTAAAGACGATACAGAATGAACAAAAAGGGGCTAAGAGAACAATAGACACCAATATCTTGGAGAATAATATAGGAGTAATACAAGATATACTGAGGGAAATCAGAGAAGGAGAAATAGATGCGGCATTATCCCTAATAGAGAATTACATCAAAGGAGCGACAGTGAATGCAACAATCACAGGTAGCGCGAAAAAATGGTTTGACAGAGATTGTTACCAAACTAGACAGCTAACTTTGGAGAAACTAAGAAAAGCAAGGCAGACTAAGGAGATAACTGACCTAGCAGATTATCAGAATGTTAGAAAGGAATATAAATTTCTAATAAAACAAAAAAGAGTTGAATACGACGAAAGACAAAATCTTGAACTAATAAAGCAAATTGAAGAAGATCTGTATAAAGCTCTCCGTACAAGACAATCGCGCTTTCCAACGGACATACCGATGGAGGTTTGGGAAGCACACTTGGAACAAACACTACGCTACAATAACACAACACCCACAACCATTACAGATTATGAAATAGAGCAGTGCACGCCCTTCTCAATAGCTGAAGTAAAGAAGGTTATTGAGGCCACGAGGAACCATAGAGTTGCAGGTCCGGATGGGATTTTCAATGAACATCTAAAAGCCTCAGCACCATACCTATTGCTAGTATGGACAGAGCTGCTGAACAAATGTCTAGAGACAGGGAAGATTCCATCATCTTGGAGGAAGTCAACCATAAAAATGCTCTATAAAGGAAAAGGAGAGGTGAATAGACCTGAGTCCTACAGAGGAATTGCACTGGAACAAGTAGGTTTTAAACTGCTTACGAGATTGCTGACCCAACGCATAGGCACAACAGTAGATCCGCTTTTGCCGGAAGAACAGTATGGCTTTAGATCAGGCAGATCAACTTTGATGGCAGCTGGAAATCTACTTCAAGACATCAACCGAGCAATTGCCGAACATCGAGGGAAGATGTATGTAGTTTTCATTGACTATACCAAGGCCTTTGACAGAGTAAACAGGACAAAGATGCTGAAGAAGCTGGAAGCTTTAATTGGAAGAACATGGCTGACAAGACTAGCAGTAAATATATTAACAGAAAATTTCGTACAAATAAATGACAACCTTTGCACATCCAAAAGGATCAGCCAAACAATTGGAGTGCTTCAGGGCGACCCATTGAGTCCATTACTATTCAATGTCCTAACGCATGATGTGACAGCTAAGATCAAGAGATGCACAAAGAGTGTAAACGCATACATATATGCCGATGACATGGCACTGGCCTCAGAGAATAGAGATGAATTACAGAGTGCGATGGATCTCATCACAGAATGGGCAGATGAGAATGAAATGGCGCTAAATATAAACAAAACTGAGTTAGTAGTATTCAGAAAAGGTGGTAAATTAGCAAAACAGGATTTTATACAATGCAAAGGACAGAGGCTCAGGAATAGCAATGCCTACAAATACCTCGGAATCACAATTCAAGTAACTGGAACGTCTTTCTCGATACACCTGAGGGAAAGAATAGCCGCAGCAATTGGGAGCATCAACGACATCAAGCAACTACCACGCCTGTCCCTGGAGACCGCCATGCAACTTTTCGTAATCAAGGTTATGCCTGTAGCCACATATGGTCTGGAGTTAATATGGGAGTTCCTCACGAAGAAACAACTGCAAGAATTGGAAAGTCTGAAAGCGAGGTTCCTCAAGCGAGTTCTAAGCGTCTCGAAATACACTCCATCTCGACTAGTCTATGTATTGGCGAGGGAAAGGTTTTTAGTGGAGGATGTAAGACTTCACCTACTGCTACCATCCACAACAAGTTATCGAGAACTCTTACAAGAACTAAAAGAAAAAAGAGCAGATATTGGGATGGATTTCTACGGGGCAGACGCCATGATCAACCGTGAATGGACACGCACAGGATATGACTTACGGCATACAGTTACGAGGTTTGCCATACATGGGTTTCATCATAAAGTATGCCAGACCTTGAATTATCATGAACCAGGCCCGGATTGCGTGTGTAGACTCTGTGACCAACACTGTGAGAAGTATCACGCTTTACAGTGCAAGCGTAGGCAACAAACGATCACCCAGCTTGCTAATGAATAGTGGAAATGACAATTAAAAGTGCAAAAAAACATTGTGAAAATAAATGGAAAGATATTTTATTTTATTTATTTCTTAAAATGGCCATTGGCTGCAATAAAATTCTTATTATATACCAGTTAGTTGGATATTCCTTGGTCTCGGGTACGCTTTATGGCTGATAGATGTCGTTAATTGTCACGGGTAATTATGAACTCTAAGATAGTCAACGGAGTTTTATATCTTACGATTACTCCTTGGCAAATACTTCTTCCCCAAATATTAAAATGGCGAGTCCAACACACATTCCGAAGATATCCAAATGTTTCAGTTCACGATACGAATAGCAAACCACTATCTCTCATGAAGGTATACATTTGCATTGCATCAAATAATTATTCTCCTATATTGAATTTTATTATTAAGGAATAAGTACGCACAATGTGCATTACAGAAAACTATTTACATAATTGTGTTATCGACGACAACCTCTTAGAACACACTAGAGCGTGATATCTATCACATGTCTTTTTACATAATTTACAAATGCAGTGTGGTGTGAGCACATGGAACACCTCTGTTTCACAAATCCTATGGTGAAAACCGTGTACCGCGAAACGTGTCACTGTGTGTCTTAGTTCATAAGCAGTGCCATTCCATTCTGTTGACGTCATGGCCGTTGTGGAGTAGACATCAATTGGGATCTCCTTCTTTTTTGCTAGTAGTTCTTGTAGTACCTCGCTGTACTGTATTGTGGACGGTAGTTGGTGATCCAGTCGAAGTTCTTCGATAAAGAAAGGTTCTCCTGCTAGTTCATATGTCAACCTCGAAGGTGTGTATTTCGATAGGCAAAGCAGTTTCTTTAAAAATATAGCTTTTACTTTCTCTAAGTCTCTCAGATTACTTTTGCTTAAATTATCCCATATGACATCCAACTCATACGTTGCGATAGGTGTAATTTTCGCTTTAAAGAGTCTCATTGCCGATTGTAGAGACATGTCCCTGAGATGATTAATGTCATTCATTGATCTGACAGCACATACAACCTTATCTTTCACATGACGTGGGAATATTTTCCCTTGCGTCTGAAGAGTAATTCCTAGGTATTTGAAGTGACAGGTGAATTTTGAAAACACCATTTAACACACGTAAATACTAGCCCTGCCCTATTTCTGTGCGACTGACACGCAATCCTTTTTTCTTGAGCCCTCTTTCATCTATCCTATTCGATTTTTCTTTTCCGACCCCGGCGGTATTAGCGCACTCGAGGCCCTTGCATTTCTTTGGCGAATACCTCGACTTTTCGAAGTTTCTGGCACTTTCCACCTTTTCTCTCTGATTAGCGTTATAAAGATGATTTCCTAGTTGTACAATAATCACCACCACCATATCTTATGTGTATGTAGGGATGTTACACACCAGTCCCTTACATTCTGGTACCCTTTTACTGATCGCCTTGCATATTGCTTTATTCCACTTCCAAAATATTCGAAGAGTTTTAATAATGCAAGGAAGTACGGATTATCAAGGATGATATTTTCAACTTTGTACCTAAATATCACATAGCATAAATCTTTATGAACATCAGGAAGGGCAGCCGGTCGTAAAACTGAGCAGAATAATCAATTCCAGAGAACGACAAATAAGATTAAATCCCAAACGAGACTTGTATTAATTTCTGTTTCATTCATATGTCAAATCCTGTTTTCTTTGATCTGATCTCTTTATCTCTTCATTAAGATATGATTTTGTTCCAGATGGAGAGGAGGCGGAGGAGGACGAGGGGAGAATTAAGCGGTGAGTCTTTCCGATTCTCCATTTGAACTTGTAACTCTTCTTTAAAAATCTGAATTAAATGATAAGATATGAGCCGTTCTGTACAAATAGGAACGGCTGTTCCACAAATAGTTGTTCCAAGTGTTGTCAGTTAGCGTGTGTATTCTATGAAGAGTGTCGTGATTGTCCTAGACTGTGAGCGGGCGCGTTACAGAACGTATTCTTAACATATGTTCTGATTTCCATTTATTTATTTGGAGATACGTGTAATTCTCTTTAAGTTACATTTAAAAAAATTATTTTGGTGTTTTAACACGGAATAACTCAAATTCCTGAAGGTTGCTATATCACAAACATTTATTGAACTTCGCTGATAGAGACAGATATAGTTATAGATTATTGTATATATAGTAAATCATTTGAAAATACCAAGACAATACAGCAGTAAAGCGAGAAGAAAATGCCATTTCTTCAATTGTCTAAATTGTCCCCAGATGGCAGACATGAGGACCGCTATGCGTGGACTGTTCGAGTGGCCAACGCAAAATTAGGGACATAAATAAACCGCAGGATAAACGACACTCAGACACTGAAGTCTACCCGGGTGTTGTGGTACAGCACGGGATGTAATGATCGTAGGAGTTTCAAAGTTCGTAGATATGCTACGCAATGGTAGCGACCACAGAAAAAAGGCGGGGAAGATCAAACACATGATAACGGTGGTTCTGGGGTTTATTAGGGTTTATGGTTACAAGCACTGTTCAATATGGCCTCTGAACTCAGCAACATGTGGCATCCCTAACACGGCACGATCGACAGTTACCTGTAGCATATCAGAAACCGGATATGTCCCTGATGGATCTCCACAACCAAAAGTCACATGGATTTAGGTCGGGAGACATCGTAGGCCACGCATCTGGAAAATGCTTAGATATAATGCGGTCGTTCCTGAAGGTTTCTTGAAGCAATTCTCTCACTTGGCGAGCGAAATCTTGTTTTAAAATAACGGTGCGGGCACAGTTGCATTCCTGCAAAGCTGCACAAGGAGGTCACTGTTATGCCTCTCAGCGTTCAGTCTGCAAGCCTCTGTGAATTTACTAAACGGCGCCACAATCCTCGATTTGCAACTAGTGTTGTGGCTCATTTAGTCCGATACCTCTTATCTTTAAATCGTTAGAAACCGAGTCTAACCATCGTCGTCTTGGTCACTGTACCCCTTTGTATAGTAGGAATGTAGATATCTTGTTGCTTTTTGTTGAATATCTGTAAGTAAAGTTGATACTTCTGCCACGAATAAAGAAGACTGTACCCCTAACAGGCCCACGAAGGGTCTCTCATCTCCTCAAAGACAGTGAATGAAGGAGCTTGTTGAACCACACCAATCAGTCACGTAAGATGAATGCAATGGTTGTTAGTCGAACCCCATATGCTACAGTTCTGCTCAATGACTGCACCCTCCAGAGTAAAATGCACCTCGTCCGTCCACAGAATATTCCCCGGCCATATGTTGTCCGCTTCCAGGGTGAAGTCACGGCGTTATGCAACATCGTGGGGTTTTAATTTCTGGACAGTATGAAGTTTGTAGGGATACCAGTGTAAAATCCGTCGCAAAATTGTATGAACTGTTGACCGGTGTAGCGACAATTCACGTAACACAGATCGAGCACCTAATTCACCTGTTTCCTCCAATTTGTTAATCATTTTCTTCAGCCTTACTTGTCGTGGGACCTCTTCTCTACTGTTTCTGTCGGCGATATTGCCGCAATGCAGCGTTGCTATTCCTGCCATTCTGATCAAACAATTTCGCTAGCAGTGCACGGTCTCTCTTCCCAATAGACGTTACGTTTCACACGGAAAAGGTCAACTTTATTACTTTACAACGCAGAAAAGGTCAACATGCGTCACCAAGCAACAACCAAGAAACTGCCAAAACGCAATTCTAGCGGAAGAACATTTTGACGTCTCAGTTACGGAATATTGCTCAGTGAGACCGCTTACAGCGTCATATGTTCGCGTACGAATTTTCAAACATCTATGATCATTACAGCCCATTGCATTATAGAGGTGATCTACTAGCCAGAAAAATTTTAACGTAAGCAAATCTAACTTGCGTAACCGGACGTATTTTTACAATCCCTTATCCAACATATAATTCATAAAAATTCGCCATTAGTAAGGATGTGTAGAACGTTGAATGACTTATTCAGAAACCACGACATAAATCTCTCAACAGACTTCAAAAAATGTCTAGTGATATTTTTAGTGAATATACTTAAACAATCTTAACAAATAGCATCTTTTAAGAAGAAAATAGAATTCATTACACTATCTCTTTGTCAATAACCCAAATGGAATTTAATTGTGTATAAACTCCGAGATATTATTTTTACACTCTTAATCGTGTACCTGACGTCTTCGCACACGCGTGTGCTTGCACATAAAGTTTTAGCTCTTCATAGTTACGTAATCAGGAGCCAGTAATTGCAGCACTATCTAATCCTGATCTCTATATAACCTATTGTTGTTTTTGTCATTTTTTCTTCTATATTTGTTTACTATAATTTTTCGAAATCTGTTGTTAAATTTTCGTGATCTTTTTCTGTTTGCAATGTATATTATTGTACTATATTTTGTAATGTCTGTTGTAATTGGAGTGCAACTCTGTTACAGACATGTGTCATAAATAAATAAATACCATAAATTTAATTGTGGACACCTGGTATCAACTTGGGTGGAGAAAGACAATTAAGATCAATGAATTCATTGTTGAAACATTTCTTGCTACCTTAGTCAAGTTGAAACCAAATATCCGCTGGATTCTTCCAGAGAACTTCGCACTCATCTTCTTTGACGATCTAGAATACAGAATAATATTAAATTAACTGGAGAAATCAAAGTAATCAAATTGTTAACACAACAACTACGGATTTTCACCTCCTCTGATAATTACAGTATTTACACAAAATCAATTCATTCTCTGAAACTAGCCTCACATGATAGTTCCTGAGTGTAGTAATGCTGATCTAGGCTTTGAGCTCATTTATAAAGTTATAAGTATAACAAAATTTTTCTGAACAGGAACTACTTCATACTCTTCTAAAAATTAGAGTCTCAATATTACTTAAACTGAACGAAATGAACTTGTTCCAATTGTTATAATACTTCCAGAACGTATGCAATTACATACATAATACATACATACATACATACATACATACATACATACATACATACATACATACATACATACATTATCAGTATAGACTGTTATGCCTTTCAGCGTTCAGTCTGCAAGCCTCTGTAAATTTACTAAACGTCACCACAATCCTCGATTTGCAACTAGTGTTGTGGCCTCTTCTATACCTCTTATCTTTAAATCGTTAGAAACTGAGTCTAACCATCGTCGTCTTGGTCTACCTCTTACCCTCCATAGCAGAGTCCATTATTCTCCTAGGTATCATATCCTCCTCCATTCGCCTCACATGACCCCACCACCGAAGCCGGTTTATGCGTACAGCTTCATCCATCGAGTTCATTCCTAAATGAGCCTTTATCTCCTCATTCCGAGTACCCTCCTCCCATTGTTCCCACCTGTTTGTACCAGCAATCATTCTCGCTACTTTTATGTCTGTTACTTCTAACTTATGAATAAGATACCCTGAGTCCATCCATCTTTCTCTCCCGTAAAGCAAAGTTGGTCTGAAAACAGACCGATGTAAAGATAGTTTCGCCTGGGAGCTAACTTCCTTCTTACAGAATACTGCTGATCACAACTGCGAGCTCACTGCATTAGCTTTACTACACCTTGATTCAATCTCACTTACTATATTACCATCCTGGGAGAACACAGAACCTATATACTTGATATTATCGACCTTTTCGAGCTTTTTATCACCAATCTGACATTCAATTCTGTTGAATTTCTTAACTACTGACATCAATTTAGTCTTCGAGAGGCTAATTTTCATACCGTACTCATTGCACCGATTTTCAAGTTCCAAGATATTAGACTGCAGGCTTTCGGCACAATCTGCCATTAAGACCAAGTCGTCAGCATAGGCCAGACTGCTTACTACATTTCCACCTAACTGAATCCCTCCCTGCCATTTTATATCATTCAGCAGATGATCCATGTAAACTACGAACAGCAAAGATGAAAGATTACAGCCTTGTCTAACCCCTGTAAGTACTCTGAACCAAGAACTCATTCTACCATCAATTCTCCCTGAAGCCCAATTGTCAACATAAATGCCTTTGATTGATTTTAATAATCTACCTTTAATTCCATAGTCCCCCAGTATGGCGAACATCTTTTCCCTCGGTACCCTATCATACGCTTTCTCTAGATCTACGAAACATAAACACAACTGCCTCTTCCTCTCGTAGCATTTTCCAATTACCTGGCGCGTAAATCTGATCTTGACAGCCCCTCTGTGGTCTGAAACCAGACTGGTTTTCGTCCAACTTCCTCTCAACGACTGATCGCACACTCCCTTCCAAGATGCCAGTGAATACTTTGCCTGGTGTAATATTCAATGAGATACCTCGATAGTTGTTGCAATCCTTCCTGTTCCCTTGCTTATAGATAGGTGCAATTGCTGCTTTTGTCCAATCTGAAGGTACCTTACCAACACTCAATGCTAATTTTACTACTCTATGAAGCCATTTCATTCCTGCCTTCCCACTTTACTTCACCATTTCAGGTCTAATTTCATCTATTCCTGCTGCCTTATGACAATGGAGTTTATTTACCATCCTTTCCACTTCCTCAAGCATAATTTCACCAACATCATTTTCCTCCTCCCCATGAGCTTGGTTGTTCGCACCACCATCAGGATGATTTCCTTTTACAGTGAGAAGATGTTCAAAATATTCCCTCCACCTCTCCAGTGATGCTCTGGGATCTATTATGAGTTCACCTGAATTACTCAAAACACTGTTCATTTCCTTTTTCCCTCCCTTCCTAAGATTCTTTATTACTGTCCAGAAAGGTTTCCCTGCTGCTTGACCTAGCCTTTCCAGGTTGTTACCAAAATCTTCCCAACTTCTTTTTGGATTCAACAACTATTTGTTTCGCTCTGTTTCTTTCATCTACGTACAAATCCTTGTCAGCCTCAGCCCTTGTTTGGAGCCATTTCTGATAAGCCTTCTTTCTACGTTTACAAGCTGCTCTCACTTCATCATTCCATCAAGATGTTCGTCTTTTCCCATCTTTACACACGGTTGTTCCTAGGTATTCCCTTGCTGTTTCTACTACAGCATCCCAGTATGACACCCATTCGCTTTCTATATCCTGAACCTCCTTACTGTCTACTGTTCTAAACTTCTCACTAATCATATCCATGTACTTCTGTCTAATTTCCTCGTTCTGGAGATATTCTATCCTTATTCGTTTGCAGACAGATTTCGCTTTCTCTACCCTAGGCCTAGAGATGCTTAATTCACTACAGATCAGATAGTGGTCTGGTTCATCGAAAAATCCCCGGAAAACTCGTACATTCCTATGTGTACCGATGAATAGCCTTATGCTTGAAGAATGTATTCGTAACAGCTAAACCCATTCTAGCACAGAAGTCCAGCAAATGCTTCCCATTCCCATTAGCTTCCAGATCTTCCCCACATTTACCAATCACCCTTTCGTTTCCTTCAGTTCTATTCCCAACACTCGCATTGAAATCGCTCATTAGCACTATTCTATCCTTGCTGTTGACCCTGACCACGATGTCACTCAATGCCTCATAAAACTTGTCAACTTCATCCTCATCTGCACCCTCACATGGTGCATACACGGACACAATTCTAGTCCTAATTCCTCCAATTGACAAATCTACCCACATCATTCGCTCATTTACGTGCCTAACAGAAACAATGTTGCGTGCAATGGTATTCTTGATAAAGAGCCCTACCCCAGACTCTGCCCTTCCCTTTCTAACACCCGTCAAGTACAATTTATAGTGGTGGTGTTGATTATTGTTTTAAGAGGAAGTACAACTAGGCAACCATCCTCTATCAAAGGGAAATAGGGAAGGGATCCGACACTTCGAAAAATGAAGATATCGAACAAAGAAAGACAAGGGCCACGAAGGGCGTGAAAATGAAAGACTCCCTAGCCCTCGCAAACCTAATAGCGTCGGGGTCGGAAAAGAACAAGGGTTGACCAAGGGAGGTCGGATAGGATGGATGAAAGTGAGGAGCCTGGCACAAGTAAGTGGAAGCAATGCCAGGACTCAGCTGAGGGCCCCGTGGTTGCCAACCCACGCGCCAAAGTTCGGAGCCCCTGGGGCCCTTTTAGTCGCCTCTTGCGACAGGCAGGGGATACCGTGGGTGTTATTCTACCGCCCCCACCCACAGGGGGGGGGTACAATTTATAATCTCCTATCTCTTCCTCGTCATCTCCCCTTACCCGTATATCACTTACTCCTAGCACATCCAGATGCATCCTCTTTGCTGACTCACCCAGTTCTACTTTCTTTCTTATATAAGCCCCATTAATATTGATAGCTCCCCATCGAATTCCGTTTCGTTCGCCAAGTTTTTTCCAACGAGTCCCTCGCCTGTCAAATGGGAGTGGGAGTCCGTTACTCCCATAGGTCCGAGGCTTGCTTAAAATGTTCTGAGCTCGGTAAATTCATGAAGCAGGATGCTACCCTACTTGCACATAGTCCAAATGACGATCTCTCCTCTAACGGGTTATGGACCACCGGTGAATTGTATAGTCCTAGCCGCCTGAGTACAAGGAGGGCCAGGATTCAGAATATGTCCGAGATGCCCACTCCCATTCCATAGCAACTGCTATCCCGACTCTCAGGACCACTTACTAGGCCACTCAGCCGTTGCCCATGGTTCACAAACTAGGACGTGACTACAGTAACCCACAAAATTAAACCATATATATGCAGTTATTAATCAAATTAATTTATTCCAAAATTATTCTTATACGGATTCAGAAACTTCAGAATATATGAGGCCAAATTAAATCCCCATCACTGTTGATCTCGTAATTGAGTTAATCACAATTTAACAATTCAATGAACAAGTAATTATTTTTAGAATTCTCTTTATTGTATTCACTGTAGAGTTCGTTTCTCATTAATCTTTGTTAATATCGTTGTGTTTCCTTGATTTTATGAATGTATTACGTTCGTATTACTCATAAAATAATTATCTAGTTAATGAAAGACTATATTATTTAAAATTCTCAAATCAACACACGTAAATAAATTAATAAACTATTAAGCTCTTTCGACCTCTTAAAATATCCCCCTGTGGGTGGGGCAGTAGAATAACACCCACGGTATCCCCTGCCTGTCATAAGAGGCAACTAATAGGGGCTTTGAAGTTTGTGTTGGTGACCACGGGGCCCTTAGCTGTGTCCTGGCATTGCTTCGACTTATTTGTGCCAGGTTTCTTACTTTAATCTACTCTATCCGACCTCTCTTGATCAACTGTTGTTCTTTTCCGACCCCGACGCTATTAGGTTTGCGAGGGCCAGGGAGTCTTTCACATTCACGCACTCCATGGCCCTTGTCTTTCTTTAGCCGATACCTTCAATTTTCGAAGTGTCGGGTATCTTCGACTTTCCTTCTAATTACTGTTACGTATGGAATGGTTGCCCAGTTCTATTTCCTGTTAAACAATAACCACCACCACCACCACCAACACCACCGCCACCACCACCACCAACACCACCGCCACCACCACCACCACCACCACCACCACCTCCAGTACTGATGTTTTCCTCTCTGTTACAGGTTCAAGGAAGACGTCGCCGGACCGTCATGGAGACGTGACGTAGGTTCAGAGTATCTCTCATCACAAGTAGTATATAATATATAGAATATAATATATTGTTTTCATATCTCAAACCTTTTCCGATAACATATTTATGTACGATTATTATTAATGTGCTTACGGCGGACTAAAGATGTTATAACTTGTTCACTGGAAGTCTGATGTATAAGTGAGAATGTAATGTATTTTACATTGAACTCCAAAAGTGGCGCGCACAGAACGTTCAATATCCGACATCGCACAACGTGGAATGTGGAATTCACTACCTTCTTTTGTTCAAAACCTGAGTACCCGAGTTTAAACCCTGAAACGCGTGATCTATACTCCCACTGGTGCAGAATATCCATGACCTTCTAGCTAGGTCATGTGAAATTCACTGAACTAAAATCACCTGTTCATGTCTTCTAGTGATGCAGGGATTGTGGGAAGCCAACCGGTGGATTAAGCTAGACTTAATGGGCGACTACAATGCGGGAGTTTGAAATAGAACTCAAGGGTTCGAAAGGGTGATTGGTAAATGTGGAGAAGATGTGGAAGCTAACGGGAATGGGAAGCGTTTGCTGGACTTCTGTGCTAGTATGTTTTTAGTAGTTACGAATACATTCTTCAAGCACAAAGCTATTCATCGCTACACAAGAGAAGCTAGGAGTAACAGATCCATAATAGACTATATCTTAACCGACTTCGAATTCAGGGAGTCTGTTTGGAATGTGCGGGTTTTCCGAGGATTTTTTGATGATACATACCACTATCTGATCTGTAGTGAACTAAGCATCTCTAGGCCTAGGATAGAGAAAGTGAAATCTGTCTGCAAACGAATAAAGGTAGAAAGTCTCCAGGGCGTGGAAATGGATATGATTTGTGAGAAGTTTCGAACAGTGGACAGTAAGCAGGTTCAGGATATAGCGGCATACAGGGATGCTGTAGTAGAAACAGCAAGGGAATGTCTAGGAACGAATGTGCGTAAAGATGGGAAAATGCCAACATCGTGGTTGAATGATGAAGTGAGAGTAGCTTGTAAATGTAAAAGGAAGGCTTATCACAAATGGCTCCGAACAAGGGCCGATGCAGACAGGGGATTGTACAAAGATTAAAGAAACAGAGAGAAACAAATAGTTATTCAATCCAAAAAGAAGTCGTGGGCAGAATCTTAGGAATGGAGGGAAAAAGGAAATGGACAGTGTTTTGGGTAATTCAGGTGAACTCATAATAGATCCCAGGGAATCAATGGACGGGTGGAGAGAATATTTTGAAAATCTTCTCTGCGTAAAAGGAAATCTTCCTTGTGGTATCGCGAACAACCGAGCTAATGGGGAGGAGGAAAATGTTGTAGGTGAAATTACACATGAGAAAGTGGATAGGATGGTAAATAAACTCCATTGTCATAAAGCAGCAGGAATAGATGAAATTAGACCTGAAATGGTGAAGTCACAAGGCAAGGATGAAATGGGTAACATGAAGATTAGCATGGAGTGCTGGCAAAGTACATTAAGATTGGACAAAAGTAGTAATTGCACCTATCTATAAGCAAGGGAACAGGAAGGATTACTACAACTATCGAGGTGTTCATTGATTAGTAATCCAAGCAAAGTATTGACTGGCATCTTGGAAGGGAGGGTGCGATCAGTGGTTGAGAGGAAGTTGGATGAAAACTAGTGTGGTTTCAGACCACAGATGACGTGCCAGGATCAGCTTTTCAGTATGCGCCAGGTAATTAAAAATGTTAGGAAAGGAATAGACAGTTGTGTTTATGTTTCGTAGATCTAGAGAAAGCATATGACAGGGTACCAAAGGAAAAGTTGTTCGCCATACTGGGGGACTATGGAATTAAGGGTAAATTATTAAAATGGCATTTACAGTATGTTGACAATTGGGCTACAGTGAGAATTGATGGTAGAATGTGTTCTTGGTTCAGGGTATTTACAGGGGTTGGGCAAGGCTGCAATCTTTCACCTTTGTTGTTCATAGCTTACATGGATCATCTGCTGAAAGGTATACATTTGCAAGTAGGGATTCAATTGGATGGAAATGTAGTAAACAGTCTGGCCTATGCTGAAGACTTGGTCTGAATGGCATATTGTGCCGAAATCCTGTAGTCTAATTACTTGGAACATGAAGATAGATGTAATGAGTATGGTATGGAAATTAGCCTCTCGAAGACTAAATTGATATCAGTTGGTAAGAAATTCAACAGAATTTAATGTCAGTTTGGTGACACAAAGCTGGAAATATTGGATGGCCAGGTGTAAGATGGGTGATACAGGGGAAGTTTAGGAAGAATGTTGTTAGACCTGTTCCCAAGAAACCCCGTGCTGACAAGTGTGAAAACTACCGCACCATTAGTTTAGTATCTGACGCCTGCAAAAATTTAACACGAGAAGAATGGAAAGAGGCTTGCTTTAATGGAGGGAATATTTTGAACATCTTCTCAATGTAAAAGGAAATCATCCTGGTGGTGTTGCAAACAGCAAAGCTCATGGGGAGGAGGAAATTGATGTTGGTGAAATTATGCTTGAGGAAGTGGAAAGGATGGTAAAAAAAAACCTCCATTGTCATAAGGCAGCAGGAATAGATGAAATTAGATCTGAAATGGTGAAGTATAGTGGGAAGGCAGGGATGAAATGGCTTCATAGAGTAGTAAAATTAGCGTGGTGTGTTGGCAAGGTACCTTCAGATTGGACAAGAGCAGTAATTGCACCTATCTATAAGCAAGGGAACAGGAAGGATTGCAACAACTATCGAGGTATCTCATTGATTAGCATACCAGGCAAAGTATTCACTGGCATCTTGGAAGGGAGGGTGCGATCAGTCGTTGAGAGGAAGTTGGATGAAAACCAGTGTGGTTTCAGACCACAGAGAGGCTGTCAGGATCAGATTTTCAGTATGCGCCAGGTAATTGAAAAATGCTACGAGATAAATAGGCAGTTGTGTTTATGTTTCGTAGATCTAGAGAAAGCATATGATAGGGTACCGAGGGAAAAGATGTTCACTATACTGGGGGATTATGGAATTAAAGGTAGATTATTAAAATCAATCAAAGGCATTTATGTTGACAATTGGGCTTCAGGGAGAATTGATGGTAGAATGAGTTCTTGGTTCAGAGTACTTACAGGGGTTAGACAAGGCTGTAATCTTTCATCTTTGCCGTTCGTAGTTTACATGGATCATCTGCTGAATTGTATAAAATGGCAGGGAGGGATTCAGTTAGGTGGAAATGTAGTAAGCAGTCTGGCCTATGCTGACGACTTGGTCTTAATGGCAGATTGTGCCGAAAGCCTGCAGTCTAATATCTTGGAACTTGAAAATCGGTGCAATGAGTATGGTATGAAAATTAGCCTCTCGAAGACTAAGTGGTGGTGATGGTGGTGATTATTGTTTTAAGAGGAAGTACAACTAGGCAACCATCCTCTATATAACACTAATCAGAGGGAAAACATGGAAGGGATCCGACACTTCGAAAAATGAAGATATCGGTCAAAGTAAGACAAGGGCCACGAAGGGCGTGAAAATGAAAGACTCCCTAGCCCTCGCAAACCTAATAGCGTCGGGGTCGGAAAAGAACAAGAGTTGACCAAGAGAGGTCGGATAGGATAGATGAAAGTGAGGAGCCTGGCACAAGTAAGTGGAAGCAATGCCAGGACTCAGCTGAGGGCCCCGTGGTCGCCAACCCACGCTCCAAAGTTCAGAGCCCCTGGGGCTCTCGAAGACTAAATTGATGTCAGTAGGTAAGAAATTCAACAGAATTGAATGTCAGATTGGTGATAAAAAGCTCGAACAGGTCGATAATATCAAGTATATAGGTTCTGTGTTCTCCCAGGATGGTAATATAGTAAGTGAGATTGAATCAAGGTGTAGTAAAGCTAATGCAGTGAGCTCGCAGTTGCGATCAGCAGTATTCTGTAAGAAGGAAGTCAGCTCCCAGGCGAAACTATCTTTACATCGGTCTGTTTTCAGACCAACTTTGCTTTACGGGAGAGAAAGATGGATGGACTCAGGATATCTTATTCATAAGTTAGAAGTAACAGACATAAAAGTAGCGAGAATGATTGCTGGTACAAACAGGTGGGAACAATGGGAGGAGGGTACTCGGAATGAGGAGATAAGGGCTCATTTAGGAATGAACTCGATGGATGAAGCTGTACGCATAAACCGGCTTCGGTGGTGGGGTCATGTGAGGCGAATGGAGGAGGATATGATACCTAGGAGAATAATGGACTCTGCTATGGAGGGTAAGAGAAGTAGAGGTATACCAAGACGACGATGGTTAGACTCAGTTTCTAACGATTTAAAGATAAGAGGTATAGAACTATATGAGGCCACAACACTAGTTGCAAATCGAGGATTGTGGCGACGTTTAGTAAATTCTCGGAGGCTTGCAGACTGAACGCTGAAAGGCGTAAAAGTCTATAATGATAATGTATGTATGTATGTATGTATGTATGTAGAATGGAAAGACAAGTTGCAGATGAGCTGGGAGAAGATCAATTTGCCTTCAGAAGTAATGTAGCAACAAGTGAAGCAATCCCCACTTTACGTCTGATCTCAGAGGATCAAATTAAAGAGGGCAAGTCCACGTTCGTAGCTCTAGAAATGGCATTCGATAATCTTGATTGAACACAGCTATTTTAGATTTAGATGATGATCCAGATCAGATACCGGGAACAATCTGTACAAAAAACTGTCTGTAGTTTTAAGAATCGAGGGCTTTGACAAGGAATCTGCAATGGATGTAGGAGTAAAGCAAGGCTGCAGTTTATCCCCCCTCCTTTTAAACGTTTATACAGAACCGGCAGTAAAAGGAATCCAAGAGGAATTTTGAAATGGAATCATAATCGAAGGAGAGAAAATCAAAACGTTGAGATTTGCTGATTATATTCTTATTTTATCTGAGACTGCAGAAGATCTGGAGAAATTGCTGGATGGTATGGATGGAGACTTGGGGAAGGAGTCCAAGATGAAAATAAGAAAAAGTCCAAAACAAACGTAATGGACAGCAGTTGAACGATGTCAGATGATGCAGGAAATCTTACGTCAAGAAATCAAGTTTTAAAGGAATTAGATGAATATTGTTACTTTGGCAGTAAAATAACTAAGGATGGAAGAAGTAAGGAGGACATAAAATGCAGACTAGTACAAGCAAGGCCCTTTCTTCTCTTCGAACATTGATATAAGAGTTAAAAAGATGTTTTTGAAGACTTTCGTCTGGAGCGTGGCAGTGGAAGTGTGGAAGTGAAACATGAACGATAACCAGCTCAGAAAGAAAGGGAATAGGAACTTTTGAGATGTGGATTTACAGAAGAATCATGAAGATGAGATGTATAGATCGAATCACGAAAGACAAGATACTGAATCGAATTGGTGAGAGGAGATAGATTTGGTTAAATTTGACGAGAAGAAGAGATAGAATGATAGGGCACATCTTAAGACGCCCAGGACATATTCAGTTGATTTTTGAGGGATGTGTAGGCGGTCAGAACGGTAGAGGTAGACCAAGGTATGAATATGACCTGATTGGGGCAGATGTAGGATACAGCAGTTACGTAGAAATGAAAATGTTAGCACAGGGTAGGGTGGCATGTAGCGTTGCATCAAACCATTCTGTGGACTGATGACTCAAACAAGAACAACAATATCAGACCACCGGCAGAAGTGCTACTCACACAGAAACCTTGTCGGCCATGTTGGCTACTTTAAATATGTGTTTCAAATACTTCCGCTTTCCATACAAAATTAATTTATAATTAGTTTTAAAGCCGAGATTCCAAAGTTAATTTTAGATTAAAAATACGAAATTAAATAAATCCCAATTCAGCGTCCGCTCAAGTTTTATGTTTATCTCCAGTGAAGGCGGACAGAAGGAAATGGGACAGTTATACGCCCCGTTAAGTTTCTGTCAGGAAAACGGGGCAGGGACGTCTTGTCACTACGACCTTTCATGTCTTAACCTTAGTCTGTTTTATAGGGAGAAGACGTTGAGTGTGAGGAAACAAGAGAAGAAAGAGGAAGCGAAGAAGAAGGAAGAGGAGGCGGAGGAGATGAAGAAGAACATGAAGGACGTCGAGATGCTGGGAATAGCAAACGCAAAAGGGAAGAAGAAGAAGAAGAAGAAGAACGAGAGACTTCTGTTCCCAAGAGGTAATTTCTTACTTCAAAGAAGCATATCATTGAATTAAGGGACAATAATAATAATAATAATAATAATAATAATAATAATAATAATAATAATAATAATAATAATAATAATAACACAGCAAACGAATGAAGGAAGTGTGGGCACAAAGAAAGGCAAATAATTCAACGGTCATGGACCATGCCTGCCTGTCAATGTGGTCCCCTGTGGGTGGGGCGGTAGAATAATACCCACGGTATCCCCTGCCTGTCGTAAGAGACGACTAAGAGGGGCCGCAGAGGACCTTAATTTGAGAGCGTGATCTGGCGACCACGGGACCCTCAGCTGAGTCCTGGCACTGCTTCCACTTACTTGTGTCAGGCTCCTCCTATCCGACCTCCCTTGGTCAACTCTTGTTCTTTTCCGACCCCAACGCTATTATAGCACTCGAGGCTGAGGGAGTCTTTCATTTTCATGCCCTTCGTGGCCCTTGCCTTTCTTTGTCCGATATCTTCATTTTTCGAAGTGTCGGTTCCCTTCCATTTTTCTTTCTGATTAGTGTTATATAGAGGATGGTTGCCTAGTTGTACTTCCTCTTAAAACAATAATCACCACCACCACCACCTGTCAAGAACGGAAGAAATGAGCATATTTTGTTAAAAGAGTATGATCATACCAAATATTGCTTATAAGAACATTTATATTGTTTTGAGGCTACATTGGTAGATTTTCTTTCTAACAGTAGGGTTTAAGTTAAAAGAAAAATTGGCCAGACCATAATAAATTGTTAATTCAATGAATTATGTATCTGAGGAACGTGTGCATTGAAGTAAATATACTTGGGCATTTTGTTTGCAGTTATGACACTGAGATTCACTACGCATAGGTAACGACAATGCAATAATACCAGCAGTTACCTTCGCCTTTTAAGTCAAATATTGCATCCTGAGTCATTTTCCGTTTCTTTGTCATCGCATAAACCGTAATTCCCGGCAAATATCGCTTAAATTCATTTCCCACATCGCTGTACCTCTGTTTTGTATGTGTGGACAGGAAATCGTTATTCTCATACAACGCAGTAGTCTCACAGCAGCGACCCTGTAATTTCAATTTTCTACCATTCTTGGCAGGTTATCTTTCACCTTTATGAGGAAGTCTTTTGTCAAAATGTAACAACATGGAGAAACTCGTTTAAGACAGATCCAAGATGGTTTTCATCCAAGTTATTTAATCAAAGGTAATCAAATATCTTTGATCCAAATTATTTGAATCCATGTTTTTTGGTAGTGGAAAGTTGGTTTTAGGCTGACATCGGGAGCTTTCCATACTAGCTCCACTCTGAACCACTCGATGAAGCGGGAGTTCCACCTTTATGGATAACGCAGCAACAGATACTCCTCACGTACGCTGCCACATTGCCGCAACATCCAATCTATCAATGCACTTTTTGAACCGAATACCATTCAGCTTGTTTCGTGGGCTGTCTTAAGTGGACTGCCAGCGAGGTACCTCACGACCAGATATACGGCTGGATCTACTCCTTGGGCTCAACATGGATGACTCTGTTCACGGGAGGTATTTCCAGGACATGCTTCACCAGTATCCGGCCGCGAGTTGTATCTTCAAGAATGGATCTAAGATCGGTGAAAGTGTAGGCTGCTCTTTTGTCTCCCATAACAAAATCGCGAAGATCTCGCTTCAGTAGGGTGTATACTGCGGAGTTTCCACCATCTTGAAAGCTCTGCAGTTTTGCACAGTGTGAAGAAAGTACGTAATCTCCTTCTCGTGTGTACCGACTTGATAAGTTATTTGCAGTCTATTGACACTTCTTTCCCACAATACTCATCGGTACAGCAGACCAAGTTCAGAACAACTTTCGCGTGGCTCCCAAGCCACGGTGGGATTGCGGGAAATAAACTTGCGAGCGAAGGAGCAAAAGAAGCAGTAGTTTCACCTCTTAGACCTATGAATTACCTGTTAGGGCACGTGTTCTCGGCTACGCCGAAACATCGTGCAGTGCTGGGAATGGGAGTGGCTAGCTATCCGCACCCCGTAAAGAAGCGGGACAGGTGTTGGACGTACATACAGAAGGAAAACGGAAGAGTTCCGGCACAGAAGAAAGTCGAGGGCTCCGTAGGCCGTGAAAATGGCGATCCTAATACCGTCGGGTCGGAAAAGAGCGAGAGTTGACCAAGAGAGGTCCGATAGTGAGGAGCCAGACACTAGTGGAAAAAATGCCTGACTAAGGACGCTGAAAAGTTCAAAGCCCCCGCTCCGGCATATAGGGGATACAGCCCCAATGCCGCTCAAGGGGTAGTTTGCGTAACTTCTATTCACTCCCATTTTAGGTGTCCTTTTCTTACCTAAAATTTGTTTTTGTGTTTTGTTAAATTTGGGATATAAAATGATGTAAAAAGAGATGACTCAAGAATTCGTGAAAATGTCTTGCTTTCTGAATAACATGAAATTATTATTTTTCCAAAATGTCTAAGTGTTATTGCTGGCCAGTGACCCTTAAACAGGACCCAAATGAACTGGCAGTGGTGGTTATGTTCTTCCACTAAGTACACCGCGACCTGCCGCTTGCTCTTTACGAGCCCATCGACCATACAATCAGCTGGTATTTAGTCATGGACACTTCTCCTTTCCTGGGCGTAGATGTACCCACAAAACGGGCACTCCCGAGCTCGTCTTACTTGGAGAATGTCGGCACTTTACAGCCTCAGCCACGCCCTCTTCCTCTCTTCGTATTTCCGATGGCAAGAGCTTTCTGTACTAAATGGTGTTCATAGTAACCAAACCAGCGGAGCTGCCTTTCTTCCAGCTTGTTCCATCGTACATGCACACTGCACACTTTGTCATGCAGAGAGAAGACCACCGACCATCGCAACATCCGCATCTCTGTGACTCCTCCCGATACTCGGAGCCGTACGTGAGGGAAGAACGGACAGTGCCCTTTCATTTGACTGACATCCGCTTATCACACAGAACACAAGTAAGAGACCGCCATTTCATCCATTACCATCAGTTGTGGTGACTTGAACTTGTCGGTCACCATCAGTGGTTCTTCGGCAAGGAAGACACTGTTCAGCGGACGCCCTTACCCGGGCTCCGGAAAGTTCTCTGCCTTCTTGTGACTTGTTCTTAATACATTTGTGTCTAGTATTACCCGCCACAAACTCCTGACATGACTCACCAACCAGCCACTCCTTCAGGCAGCGCCGACCTCTGATGTACACTGACTCTCGTCCAACTGCCAGAGTGGTTTTCGCTCTCACCGATCATCTGTCAGACTAGAGAGCGCCCTTCTCCGTAAGAAACACAGAGTAGCCGTGTAGTTGACAATATGGGATTCTCTCCACACTACACCAGTGCGGAATTCGGGGAAATTTACCAAAGTTTAATGAGAACTGCATGTCCCTCCGGCTCTTTCGAGTCCGAGTAGGGAATGCATTTTATCAGTAATATCCTGCTGTGGGTGGGGGCGGTAGGAAAACATCCACGGTATTCCCTGCCTGTCGTAAGAGGCGACTGAAAGGGACCCAAGGGGCTCTCACCTTGGAAGCGTGGGTTGGCGATAACAGTGCCCATAGCTGAGTCCTGGAATTGCTTCCGCTTACTTGTGCCACGCTCCTCACTTCCATCTATCCTGTCCAACCTCCCTTGGTCAACTCTTGTTCTTTTCCGATCACGAAGGTATTAGAGCACTCGAGGCCTACGGAGTCTTCCACTTTCACACACACACACCCCCCCCCGCGGCCTTTGTCTTCCTTCGGCCAAAACCTTCATTTTCCGAAGTGTCGGATCCCTTCCATACTTTCTCTATTATTAGTGTTGCCCCAGGGGCTCTGAACTTTGGAACGTGGCTTGGCGACCACGGGGCCCTCAGCTGAGTCCTGGCATTGCTTCCACTTACTTGTGCCAGGCTCCTCACTTTCATCTATCCTACCCGACCTCCCTTGGTCAACTCTTGTTCTTTTCCGACCCCGACGCTATTAGGTTTGCGAGGGCTAGGGAGTCTTTCATTTTCATGCCCTTCGTGGCCCTTGTCTTCCTTTGGCTGATATGTTCATTTTTCGAAGTGTCGGACCCCTTCCATTTTTTCTCTCTGATTAGTGTTATATAGAGGATGGTTGCCTAGTTGTACTTCCTCTTAATACAATAATCACCACCACCACCACCACCATTATTAGTGTTATATAGAGGATGATTGCCTAGTTGTACTTCCTTTTAAAGAATAATCACCACCACATATCAATAATACGTTCAAGAAAATGGAGTACCTCAGGGATCGGTACTGAGTGTCACGCTGTTCGCAATCGCCATCAACGGCATAGTTGCCGCTGCTGGGCCCGCAGTCGTTCCATCGCTGTATGTAGTCGACTTAGCTCTACATTACAGCTCCGGAAAGGTGGCGTTTGCTGAAAGACAGCTACAGCAAACTATTAACCGAGTCGACAGATGGGCCCTGCAACACGGTTTTCGATTTTCAGCGGCGAAAATCTCTGTTGTACACTACTTTCGACGTCGGCTTGTACATCCCGAACCAGAGCTCCGCTTGCGAAACAATGTGGTAGATGCCTGCAGATTCCTGAGTCTCCATATTAAAAGAGACTAGCGTGGCAGTCCCACATCCGTCAGTTGAAGGTTGCTTGCATGAAGAGACTTAGGATGTTCTGTTTACTCTCTTGACTGTGATTATTGTGTTTTGAACATTGACTGAATTGCTACAATATGATACAATGTTGATATTTTGCCTGTGTTCAATATATTAGTTGTTTTAAGATCTTCGCTAATTGGCTGATGATGACACTTGAAATGTGTTGAAACCGGTCCCAATAAACAGGTTGTAACTACTTTTTACTACGGAGTATTGAAAGGTGGATCCTTCCCTATAATATTAAATGCTTAAGTTTCTCAGCGGCACTTCGAGGGGGCTGACCGTGCGGTACTGCTACGATTTTACACGGCAATGATCGTCTCCCGAATTGACTGTGGAAGTGCGGCTTATGGCTCAGCATCAAAGTCTACGCTGAGCCTTTTAGACAGTATTCACCATAGTGGAGTAAGCCTGGCAACGGGTGCTTTCCGTACTAGCCCCATTCCCAGCCTACTCGCTGAAGCGGGAGTTCTATCTTTACGAATAAGGAGACAGCAGTTGCTTATCACGTTCACTGGCAAAATTTGTGAAATGCCGCCACATTCAATCTATCAAAGCATTCTTTCTGCCCAACACCACCAGAGGTAAAAAGACCGGCCAAAGGCCACACGGCCGGTCGGGTTGCGAATTGATAGCTTGTGTCGTGAGTTACATACAGATACCATGCTTTTAGCGAGGTATCTCCGTGGTTAGTTCCGCGACCGGATATACGTCTAGATCTACTTCGTGGACCCAAGGTGGTCACGGATTCCTCCGTTCATTGGAGGTATTTCCAGAACTTCGTCACCATTATCCGGCCACGAGACACACCGGGTGAGTCAGCCGCGCCTGACGTTTTATGCTGTTACGCATCCCACCGGTGTCGTTATGGTGTATTCTCCTTTGCTGTACACCAAGCAACAATCGCCTTTATTCACTCACTGCCCCATTATCTTTGCAAAACATGTGGGTCAACCGTATGCATTTAAACAATGCATCAAACTGCCATACGGTTATGTAAAAATTTACGTGCCAATTTTGAGCTTTCAGTAGGGCATACTGAAGTAGTAGTTCTTGTAGTAGGCTTTCGGGAAACCTACTCGCTGGAGTTGCCGTGGTGTCAGAGGGTAAGTGAGGTGCTGTTAATACAGCAGCGTTTGGTAGTTGGATTCGAATCCCACTTGAGCCTGTAAATCTTATTCGCATTTCGTACTTCGAGGATCATCCAACGAGCCAATGCCGTATGCCTTCACTTCGTAGGTTATTTATTTATTTATTTATTTATTTATTTATTTATTTATTTATTTATTTATTTATTTATTTATTTATTTATTTTGGCTCTGTTCTAGGCCAACAGGGCTGCTTATGTGGATGTTTTATAAGCAGGGCTAGTCGAGGATAGAATGGTGGGGACTTGAATCCGCTTGACTGAGCAACGGCCTGCTAGCGCAGCAAGTGTTAGAATAGATGGCCTTCTGCAATAGCGCACGTTTCAGCCCGCCGTTGAACTGCCATTCGGGCTCTTTGTAGCATTGTAGGTGTTACGGATTCACAGACTTCAGTAATAAGGCTTTCCGGATGTTCCGACTGCTGATCTTTCAAATAGCCCCATAGGAATGAGTCCAGTAGCATCAAATCGGGCGATCTAGCAGGCCAGGTGACAAGTCCACTCCTTTCTATTCATCGCCCGGGATGTGTAACATTCAGATACTTGCGATCATCTGCTGATATGTGAGGGGAACTCCGTCGTGTTGCTACCACACGCTGAACCAGGGGCATATCCTGTGGCAGCAATGGAAGTTGGTCTTGAGGAAACTGTTGGTCCAATTAGGTGATCACCCAGTACACCACACCAGATATTTACTCCCCATCGTGCCTGAAATGCTGCCTGCCTTACCCAGTGGAGATTTTCAACACTCCAGTAGTGTATACTACGACGATTCACAGATTTATTATTATGAAATTGTGCGTCGTCCGAAAATAATGCCATTTGCATCAGTATCCACGCACAGAAATCAACACTTGTTTCGAAAACTCGTCCGTGGAGTTTTTGATGTAGTTGCACGTAATACGGACGGAAGAAACTGGAATGCAATATCTGTACAACAGACGAGTAGCTGATGTTGGCCTGTTGTGCTACTGCCCAGTACTCGTGTGAGGAATCTCCCGTAAAGTGTCCAAAACCACCTCAGCAGTTTCACCGGACGTCACTGGTGGCTCGCTAACAGGACGTGTTCGGGAAAGTGACGAAGTTATACGCAAACGTCGCTGCACCCTCCTAAACGTATTTGCATTTGGTTGTTGTCTGTGTGGAAATCTTCCTGGTACATGCGCTGTGTTTCCTGTGCGTTCTGTCTTGCTTAACCGTAAATGAGAAGCATGACAACATACTCATCTGTTGAATTCATAGTGAAGAATTGACTAGGACTGCGAGGCTACACCAAATGTCAGGCCACTAGACATTCAACATGTATGCTTTTGGTCGCGTGTGGCACGAATAGCCTCTGATTTGATCCTCAAAGTTTAAAATGTGAATAAAAATATTTGTCGCTCGTGGGATTTGAAGTTACCTACCAACGCAACACGTCTGTGTTTAGTCACTACACCACGGTGACTATTCCCTCCAGCTTACTTGGTGTGAAACTACGTCCCACTTCACAAACTCATACAGGTTTTTTATCAGAATGTCATCGCTTTTAGCGATAATTTCATAACCAACAGAAAACGTATAATTGACACGTACATTTTACATAACCGTGTAATGTGTACGTACCTGTCGCACACGTTTTCGCAAAAGTTGTGCAGTGATGACACTATAAGTGCTTTAAAGGCTGTAGCTCGGTGCACGGCAAAAGAAAATCGACCATCACTTCACTGATGTTCGTTGAGATGCCTAAAAGCAGAAACGTCAGGCGCAGCTGACTCACCCGGATTCACAGATGGCTCTAAAATCGGAGAAACTGTTGGTTTGCTCTTTCGTCACTGACGATATGAGCACATAGATCTCGCTTCCTAGTGTATGTAGCGTGTATACTGCGGAGCTTTACGTCACCTTTGAAGCTCTGCAGTTTGCACGGGGTTACGAAAGAAACCATTTTCTCTTATGTACCGAATCGTTAAGTCCTCTGCAGTCTACTGAAACCGGCTTTTCGAAACACCGACTGGTTCGGCAGATTTATGATTTTCTAGCCAGGCTTCCAAGCCACGTAGGGATTGCGGGAAATGAACTTGAGGATGAAGCGGTATTTTACCTCCAAGAGATATGAATGTACCTGTTAAAGACAATTGTTCTCAGCTACGTCCAACCGTCTTGAGTCCTGGGAATGGGAGTGGCTATCTATCCGAAATCAAAATAAGCTGAGAGCAATTAAGAAGGCAACTACCGTGTGGCGGTCCTTTTTCCGGCCTTCACGGAGAGAGGCCATAGTATAGGGTAGGTTGAGGATAGGTAATTTACGATCTACGAACTCTTATCTCCTAAAGAGGGAAGAACCCGCCCCCCCCCCCCCAGTGCGTTCTTTTGGTGCCGACTTCACCGTGGCCCACACCCTCACAGAGTGCGCCGATCTCTCTGGCCTAAGACGGAGCCTCGTCCTGCAAGAAACACTTGAACGTATAGTCGATAACGCGACTACTGCTGATCTCGTCATCCGCTTTATGCGCGACAGTGGATTAATCAAGGGTGTGTAACTTACAAGTGATCTGTTACTCAGGGAACGCACGTTAGTAATTTTTCGTCTTAATTCCGCATTTCTTTTTATTTTAACATTTATATCGTTTCGAAAATCTTTCGGTGAGGTGGTGGTGGTCGTCAACGCACGCTCCCAAGTTGAGAGACCCTGGGAGCCCTTTTCAGGTGTCTCTGAAGACTGGCAGAGTATACAGTGTATGTCATTCTACCACTTCCACCCACAACAGGAGAGATCTTCTGCATAACAACAGCATCCACAAATCTCCATGGATTGTGATCCCCTTATCCGCCTGTTTTATATAATAACTGTAAAAGAGGCGATAAACTACAATCTTGCCTCACTCCTTTCTGGATTGCTGCTTCTTTTCCAAAGCCCCTAACCGCACGGCCAACTCGCCCGGTGAAAGCATAATTTAAGTTCTTTATGTTTCTTATTCATACCCGTCAAATTTGAAATTATAAAATTCGTTCAAAAGTAGAAGTCAAGGAAGTTTTCTTTCAAAATACGCATTTTCTTTCTCACGTGTCCATCAAGGTGCAGGAATAAGCAAACATACCTGAGATCTATAAGAGGTAGTAAATATCCTTTCACCGAAGAAACTGCAAGGCTGCTAGTGAGATTGAGCTCACGCACGGAACACTCTTCTAAAGGAATTTTGTATTTTCACTTCAAGAGCTCACATGAACAATTCTAACTCCTGCAAGTCTGAGTGAAGTGCGAATTCTTGTTGTAGTTTAGAGATTTCTTCATATCGTTGTACAAGTTCTGTTTCAGTGTTCCATTGTTATTTATACACATATTTTGGTTTACACCGCAAATGTTGACAGTCAAATCACTCGTTTATCTATTCATTTCTTGTTCTTCTGTTTCAGGAGCAGGAGAAGCCCGACCTTTCCAGACATGTTTATATTACTTATTATTATTTTCATTTTATTTTTCTATTTTTTTATTTTTTAGAATAGACAAAATCAATAGTAAAATCGTACCAAATAATATTCTGTTCGTTAAATTTCTTCAGATTATCCACATCATAAGGATTTATCTAGAAGGTGAGTTAAGTGCGAAGGCCCCTCTGGTATTAAAGAGCTCTTGTGAAGACAGTTGTAAATTAGAAGCCCTTCCGAGGGAGGGGTGGTAGAGTAACACCCCGATAATCCATGCCTTTCGTAGGAGGCGACTGAAAGGTTCCCCAAGAGCTCTTAACTTTTGGACGAGGTTTGGTGACCGAGGGGCCTTTAGCTGAGTCCTGACTTTACTTCCATATACTCTTGCCATTCTCCTCACTTTATTCTATCCTATTCGACCTCGTTTTGTCGCGGTGTCGCCCTCTGCTGAGGAGACAATGGAGACTGAAGCGCTCATGGTCGTGGATGGTGATGACACAAAGGACACCGACAAGGACGGTAGTATTTGGAAACATGGGCGCTACCAGTCCACACAATGGCACTACTGTTACACTCGTCGACTTGCTGAGTTACGTCAACTGATATCCGTCTCTGCGGACTCCACAGTCTGTCTACAGGAATATCATTTGAGATCTGGACACGACACGACTATGAGAGGATTACGTCTTTATTCTAAAGGCAGAGTAGCTGTGGATGACATCTTCAGCGAAAAATTACCGCTCCGTACTCAGCTAGATGCAGTTGCAGTTCGCGCTCCGTTGCCACTAATGACAACGGTGTGCAACGTGTACTTTGCATGCTTAACACATCTGGTACAGCCGTGCACTACTTCCCTTGTTACAGTGGGAAGAATACCATTACCTCTGTGACAGGGGCCACTTCCCGATACTTCTCTCTTGAATCAAAGGCAGTCCGAAGTGCCCAACCGCTGGTTACTTTGGCCAGAGTTTGCAAACCGCGCAGTGATGGCCGATGTTATGGTAGAGTCTATTGACGGCCAAGTTTATTCTATTACTACAGGAATTATTGTAGTTGCAGAAGAAACAATTCTTTCCTCCTCCGGTATCCCTCGTAGGAAAACAGGTCCGATGGTGGTCCGATGAAATTGCAGCAGCCATTCATAATCGCCGACGGACTAGTAAGCATTATCCCACGATGGCCAATCATATCACATTAAGCGTCTGCGTGCTAAGGCCCGTTTTTTATTCGAGAAGGTAAGAAAACCACATGAGAAAAGAATGTGTCTTCCATGACGGCACATGCTCCGTTATTACAAACTCCGCCGTAATGTCGGACTGATCCTGGAAATCAGCATTAATGGATATGTAGTTACGATTCCTTTAGTCACTGCAGACCACATCGCGTCACATTTCGCAGATATGTTCAGCTTTAGAAGAGAGAGTACGTACCTTCAATAATGGTCACGTATTCCCCCGGGCGCATGTGTGTCCTCTTCACGATGTGTTCTTTTTTTCTATTTGCTTTACGTCGCACCGACACAGATATGTCTTATGGCGAGGGTGGTATAGGAAAAGCCTAGGAACGGGAAGGAAGCGTCCGTGGACTTAATTAAGGGACAGCCCCAGCATTTGCCGGGTGTGAAAATGGGAAACCGCGGAAAACCATTGTCGGGGCTACCGACAGTGGGGTTCGAACCCACTATCTCCCGATTAATGGATACTGGCCGCACTTAAGCGACTGCAGCTATCGAGCTCGGTCGATGTGTTCTTTGGACCGCACGGTTATACTGGGAAGTGATACATCTTTCCGCCCGACATCTTTGGAGAGCATGGATGGGAATAAAACAAAAGGGGATAACTTCGTTCTATTTATATTCTAGAACATCGTCTCTACAAGAGCGAAGTGTTTGTACATTATCAGTGTTGTTCGAAATCTTGAGAAGGCTGTCGCAATGAAGTTACGTAAGATTTAAACATGTGTTCGTTACCTGCACTTTTTCGAGATAGCTGTTTCTACCACCTCGAATTGGGCGTTTGTTCTTCGAACACTAACCCGCACTAATGTGAGCATGCAAGCGCTATAGTTGTATAAACGTGTTGGAAGTATTTGGTAATATACACTCATGCTCAGAAATTAAGGATAATGCTGAAACATGGTGAAACAACGCTATCGTAGCGGTTTGCGGTTTTAAATCACCTCGGGGTATGACCATGTGGTGCGGTCATCGCACGGTGGCGGTGGCAGCAATGTAAGACTACGGTGCAGCGAGCAAGTGTGCAGATGTTTTCAGACGTGCTGATGGTGACTGTGTGGTGAAAATGGCTCAACGAACACATATTGATGACGTTATGAGGGGTAGAATAATAGGGAGAATGGAGGCTGGTCAAACACAGCAGGTCGTAGCACGGGCCCCCCGTGTTCCACAAAGTGTGATCTCAAGGTTATGGCAATGATTCCAGCAGAAAGGAAACGTGTCCAGGCGCTACAGTACGCGACGTCCGCAGTGTACAACACCACAAGAAGACCGATATCTCACCATTAGTGCCCGCAGACGGCCACGGAGTACTGCAGGTAGCCTTGCTCGGGACCTTGCCACAGCCACTGGAACACTAACTTGTCTCTGGACACAGAGTCTACAGACGACTGAACAGACATGGTTTATTCGCCCGGAGACCTGCAAGGTGCATTCCACTGACCCCTGTTCACAGGAGAGCCCGTAAAGCGTGGTGTCAAGAACACAGTACATGGTCATTGGAACAGTGGTCCCAGGTTATGTTCACGGACGAGTCCAGGTATAGTTTTGAACAGTGAATCTCGTCTGGTTCTCATCTGGCGTGAACCAGGAACCAGATACCAACCCCGTAATGTCCTTCAAAGGGACCTGTATGGAGGTAGTGGTTTGATGGTGTGGTGGTGGTGGTGGTGATTATTGTTTTAAGAGGAAGTACAACTGGGCAACCATCCTCTATATAACACTAATCAAAGGGAAAACTGGAAGGGGTCCGACACTTCGAAAAAAGAAGATATCGGCCAAAGGAAGACAAGGGCCACGAAGGGCGTGAAAATGAAAGACTCCCTAGCCCTCGCAAACCTAATAGCGTCGGGGTCGGAAAAGAACAAGAGTTGACCAAGGGAGGTCAGATAGGATAGATGAAAGTGAGGAGCCTGGCACAAGTAAGTGGAAGCAATGCCAGAACTCAGCTGAGGGCCCCGTGGTCGCCAACCCACGCTCCAAAGTTCAGAGCCCCTGGGGCCCCTTTTAGTCGCCTCTTACGACAGGCAGGGGATACCGTGGGTGTTATTCTACCGCCCCCACCCAGAGGGGGGTTTGATGGTGTGGGGTGGGATTATGATTGGTACACGTACACCCCTGCATGCCTTTGACAGAGGAACTGTAAGGTGGTGGTGGTGGCGATTATTGTTTCAAAAGGAAGTACAACTGGGCAACCATACTCTATATAACACTAATCAGAAGGAAAAATTGAAGGGGTCCGACACTACGAAAAATGAAGATATCGGCCAAAGTAAGACAAGGGCCACGAAGGGCGTGAAAATGAAAGACTCCCTAGCCCTCGCAAACCTAATAGCATCGGGGTCGGAAAAGAACAAGAGTTGACTAAGGGAGGTCGGATAGGATAGATGAAAGTGAGGATGTGGTGGTGGTGATTATTGTTTTAAGAGGAAGTACAACTAGGCAACCATCCTCTATATAACACTAATCAGAGAGAAAATATGGAAGGGACCGACCCGTCGAAAAATGAAGATATCGGCCAAAGGAAGACAAGGGCCACGAAGGGCGTGAAAATGAATGACTCCCTAGCCCTCGCAAACCTAATAGGGTCGGGGTCGGAAAAGAACAAGAGTTGACCAAGGGAGGTCGGATAGGATAGGTGGTGGTGGTGGTGGTGATTATTGTTTTAAGAGGAAGTACAACTAGGCAACCATCCTCTATATAACACCAATCAGAGAGAAAAACGGAAGGGAACCGACACTTCGAAGAATGAAGATATCGGACAAAGAAAGGCAAGGGCCACGAAGGGCGTGAAAATGAAAGACTCCCTAGCCCTCGCAAACCTAATAGCGTCGGGGTCGGAAAAGAACAAGGGTTGACCAAGGGAGGTCGGATAGGATAGATGAAAGTGAGGAGCCTGGCACAAGTAAGTGGAAGCAATGCCAGGACTCAGCTAAGGGCCCCGTGGTCGCCAACCCACGCTCCAAAGTCAAGAGCCCCTGGGGCCCCATTTAGTCGCCTCTTACGACAGGCAGGGGATACCGTGGGTGTTATTCTACCGCCCCCACCCACAGGGGGAATCGGATAGGATAGATGAAAGTGAGGAGCCTGGCACAAGTAAGTGGAAGCAATTCCAGGACTCAGCTGAGGGAACCGTGGTCGCCAACCCACGCCGCAATGTTCAGAGCCCCTGGGGCGAAAGTGAGGAGCCTGGCACAAGTAAGTGGAAGGAATGCCAGGACTCAGCTAAGGGCCCCGTGGTCGCCAACCCACACTCCAAAGTTCAGAGCCCCTGGTGGTGGTGGTGGTGGTGGTGGTGATTATTGTTTTAAGAGGAAGTACAACTAGGCAACCATCCTCTATATAACACTAATCAGAGGGAAAAGTGGAAGGGATCCAACACTTCGAAAATTGAAGATATCGGTCAAAGAAAGACAAGGGCCACGAAGGGCGTGAAAATGAAAGACTCCCTAGCCCTCGCAAACCTAATAGCGTCGGGGTCGGAAAAGAACAAGAGTTGACCAAGGGAGGTCAGATAGGATAGATGAAAGTGAGGAGCCTAGCACAAGTAAGTGGAAGCAATGCCAGGACTCAGCTGAGGGCCCCGTGGTCGCCAACCCACGCTCCAAAGTTCAGAGCCCCTGGGGCCCCTTTTTAGTCGCCTCTTACGACAGGCAGGGGACACCGTGGGTGTTATTTACCGCCCCCACCCACAGGGGGAACAGAGCCCCTGGGGCTCCTTTTAGTCGCCTCTTACGACAGGCAGGGGATACCGTGGGTGTTATTCTACCGCCCCCACCCACAGGGGGAAAGGAACTGTAACACGTCAGGTGTATCGGGACGTCATTTTGCACCAGTATGTCCGCCTTTTCAGGGGTGCAGTGGGTCCCACATTCCTTCTGAATGGATGATAACGCAGAGTGGTGGTGATTTTTGTTTTAAGAGGAAGTACAACGAGGTAATCATCCTCTCTGAACCAATAAGTGGAAAATAAATTTAAAATATAAAACAAAATTATTTATTCAACAAAGGAATTTGGAAACGCAGTACAATATAAAACAAAAAATAATTATAGTATTAGGCCGAAATGATTACTAACGTATCAAAAGGAACGTACGTTCCCTGAGTAACAGTACACTTGTAATTTACATACCCTTGATAAGTCCACTGTCGCACATAAAGCGGATGACGAGATCAGCAGTAGTCGCGTCATCGGCTAGTATGCGTTCGAGTGTTTCCTGCAGGCCGAGGCTCCGTCTTAGGCCAGAGAGATCGGCGCACTCTGTGAGGATGTGGGCCACGGTGAAGTCGGCACCACAAGAACACACTGGGGGGTCTTCCCTCTTTAGGAGATAAGAGTGCGTGGATCGTAAATGACCTATCCTCAGCCTGCACAGTACTATGGCCTCTCTCCGTGAAGGTCGGAAAGAGGACCGCCACACGGTAGTTGTCTTCTTAATTGCTCTCAGCTTGTTGGGAGTTCGGATATCTAGCCACTCCGATTCCCAGAACGCCAAGATGGTTCGACGTAGCTGAGAACAAATATCCTTAGCAGGTACATTGACGGGTTTTGGAGGTAAAAGTGCAGCTTCCTTTGCTGCTTCATCCGCAAGTTCGTTTCCCGCAATCCCAACGTGGCTTGGAAGCCACGCGAAAGTAATTCTGGTGCTAGCATCGCTTAACCTGGCTAGAAGGTCATGTATCCGCTGCACCAGTGGGGGTTGCGAGAAACAGGTTTCAATAGACTGCAGAGAGCTTATCGAATCGGTACACAACAGAAAGTGGCTTCTTTCGTCACGCAGTGCAAACTGCAGAGCCTCTAAAATGGCGTAAAGCTCTGCAGTATACACGCTACATACTTTAGGGAGCGAGACCTTGTACTCATGTCATCAATGACAAAAGAGCAACCAACATTATCTCCGATTTTAGAACCATCCGTGAAGATAAGTCTCGCGGCCGGATATTGGTGAACAAAGTCCTGGAAATACCTCCGATGAACGGAGGAATCCGTGTTCACCTTGGGTCCACGGAGTAGATCTAGACGTATATCCGGTCGCGGAACCAACCACGGAGGTACCTCGCTAAGAGTTCGTTCAAGACAACCACCGATATCAATATTCAAATCATGACACAAGCTATCAATCCGAAACCCAACCGGCCTTGTGGCATTCGGCCGGTCTTGGCACCGCTGGTGGTATTGGGTGCGATAGATGCATTGATAGCTTGGATGTAGCGGCATTTCACGAATTTTGGCAGCGTACGTTAGGAGTAACTGCTGCCTCCTTATCCGTAAAGGTGGAACTCCCGCTTCAGCGAGCAGGCTGGGAATGGGGCTAGTACGGAAAGCACCCGTTGCCAGCCTTACTCCACTATGGTGAATACTGTCTAAAAGGCTCAAGCGTAGATTTTGATGCTGAGCCATAAGCCGCACTTCCATAGTCAATTCGGGAGAGGACCGTCGCCGTGTAAAATCGTAGCAGTAACGCACGGTCAGCCCCCCACGAAGTGCCGCTGAGAAACTTAAGCATGTTAAGTCTCTTCATGCAGGCAACCTTTAACTGACGAATGTGGGGCTGCCACGTAAGTCTCTTATCAAAATGGAGACCCAGGAATTTGCAGGTGTCAACCACTGGTAAGACACTGTTTCGCAAGCGGAGCTCTGGTTCGGGATGTACAGGTCGACGTCGACAGAAGTGTACAACTGAGGTTTTCGCTGCTGAAAATCGAAAACCATGTTGCAGGGCCTATCTGTCGACTCGGTTAATAGCTTGCTGTAGCTGTCTCTCTGCAAACGCCACCCTTCCGGAGCTGTAACGTAGAGCTAAGTCGTCTACATACAGCGATGGAACGACTGCGGGCCCAGCAGCGGCAACTATGCCGTTGATGGCGATTGCGAACAGCGTGACACTCAGTACCGATCCCTGAGGTACTCCATTTTCC
Organism: Anabrus simplex; assembly: GCF_040414725.1. Classification (NCBI taxonomy): domain Eukaryota; kingdom Metazoa; phylum Arthropoda; class Insecta; order Orthoptera; family Tettigoniidae; genus Anabrus; species Anabrus simplex. Next base: position 82,166,810 of record NC_090276.1, on the reverse strand, counting down.
TGAACGTAATATTGAGAAAATGCATTCCCTACTCGGACTCGAAAGAGACGGAGGGACATGAAGTTCTCAATAAACGTTGGCAAATTTCCCCGAAAACCCCACTGGTGTAGAGTGGAGAGAATCCCATATCGTCAGGTAGTATCGTAAGCTTTTTCCAGGTCAAAAAACACGGCGACTAGGTGTTCCTTCCGGAGAAAGGCCTCCTGAATGGCGCTCTCCAGTCTGACCAGATGATCAGTGGCAGACCGATGAGAGCGAAAACCACACTGGTAGTTAGACAAGAGGCCCTCCCTTTCCATGGCACACACAAGACGCCGGTTAACCATCCTTTCAAATAGCTTACAGAGGCCGTTTGTAAGGCATATTGGCCTATAACTATCCAGAAGTTTTGGATCTTTACCTGGCTTGTGAATTGGTATTACAATTCCAACACGCCATTGAGATGGAAACACTCCCTCACTCCATATTCTGTTGAATAGGGTGAGGATATCCTTGAGACATCTGTCACTCAAATGCTTAAGCATTTGATTATGGATTTTGTCCGGTCCAGGAGCCGTATCTCTGCATAGCGCAAGTGCACTTCGCAACTTCCACTCCGTGAATGGCGTGGGAGTAGGGATGCGAAGCACTAGAGGCAAAAGAGAGATGGTGGGCCTCTGCTTCGCGCTTAATTGGAAGAAATGCAGGGTCGTATCTCCTAGAGCTGGACGTATCTGCGAAATGTGACGCGATGTGGTCTGCAATGACTGAAGGAATCGTAACTATATCTCCATTAATGGAGATTCCGGGTACTGAGGGCACATTCTGTACTCCGACAATTCGGCGGAGTTTTGTCCACACTTGTGATGACGGAGTATGTGCCGTGATGGATGACACATACTTTTCCCACGTAGCTTTCTTACTTTCTCGAATCAAAAAGCGGGCCTTCGCGCGCAGACGCTTAAATGCGATATGATTGGCCATCGTAGGATTCCGACGATAATGCTTAAAAGCCCGTCGGCGATCACGTATGGCTGCTGCAATTTCGTCCGTCCACCATGGGACCTGCTTCCGGCGACGAATACCGGACGAGGAAGGAATTGTTTCCTCTGCAGCAGCCAAAATTCCAGTAGTAATGGAAGAGACGTGGTCGTCAACAGACTCCAGCATATCATCAGCCATCACTGCGCGTTTTGTAAATTCTGGCCAATTTGCCCGCCGAAGTAACCAGCGCTTGGGTACTTCGGACTGTCTTTGATTCAAGAGAGACAGAATTATCGGGAAGTGGTCACTATCACAGAGGTCGTCGTGAACTTGCCACCGTAGCAGGGGAACTAGCGCACGGCTACACAAAGTGACATCCAAGTGTGAGAATGTGCCATGCGCGCTACTGACATGTGTCGGTTCCCCTGTATTAAGCACACAAAGATCAAATAGGTTGATCATTCGTTCGAGCTTCCTCCCCCTAGAACAGGAAGACGGAGAACCCCATAGTGTGTTACGGGCGTTCACATCCCCCAGCATGAGGAAAGGAGGAGGCAACTGAGCGATCAAATCTTGTAGTGCATGCATATCAAGGTTATAATCCGGTGGAAAGTACACGTTGCAAACCGTTGTCATTACTGGCAACGGAGTGCGAACTGCAAATGCATCTAGCTGAGTACGGAGCGGTACTTCTTCGCTGAAGATGTCGGAGCGAACTAGGTACAAACGCCCCCAGTTGCCGCGCCATCCACAGCTACTCTGTCTTTGGAATAAAGACGATATCCTCTCATAGTCGTGTCATGTCCAGGTCTCAAACGAGATTCCTGTAGACAGACTGTGGAGGCCGCGTAGACGGATATCAGTTGACGTAACTCAGCCAGGCGACAGTGGTAACTACTGCAGTTCCACTGCAATAGTGCCATTGTGTGGATTGGTAGTGTTGCGAAATTAGGACAATTGCTTGCCCTTCTTTTTGTCAACTACCTGCCATTTTCCGCCGTTGTTGTCGGTATTGTCGTCACCATCCACGACAATGAGTGGTTCAGTCTCCATTGTCTCCTCAGAAGAAGGAGGCGCAGTGACTGGACCCTCCGCGGACGGTGATCTTATTGGTCTGGAACAGTGGGCCTTCTTTCTGGGAGAACTAGGTTCTCCAGAAAGTGATCGAACAAGAGGGCGTCGGGGCCTCTCGCTCTTGCCCACCGTTTCTCTCTTTTTGGGAGGAGAGCCAGCAGATGGCTTGCCGGATTTCTTCGGTGATCCTGTGGACCCCGACTGAGTTGGAGAAGGCTTCTTCTCCAATTTTTTAAGGTGGTGGTGGTGATTATTGTTTTAAGAGGAAGTACAACTAGGCAACCATCCTCTATATAACACTAATCACAGGGAAAAATGGAAGGGGTCCGACACTTCGAAAAATGAAGGTATCGGCCAAAGAAAGTCAAGGGCCACGAAGGGCATGAAAATGAAAGACTCCCTAGCCCTCGCAAACCTAATAGCGTCGGGGTCAGAAAAGAACAAGAGTTGACCAAGGGAGGTCGGATAGGATAGATGAAAGTGAGGAGCCTGGCACAAGTAAGTGGCAACAATGCCAGGACTCAGCTGAGGGCCCCGTGGTCGCCAACCCACGCTCCAAAGTTCAGAGCCCCTGGGGCCTCCAATTTTTTAAGGGAGCTCTGTGGCTTCACCTTCTCCTCCTTTATGATCTGGGTATTGGAAGGAGTGCTGGACTTTCCAGCCCTAATTGGGGAAGTCTTTCCCCCCGCCCTGTTGGGGGAGGACTTTCCAGCCGAACGTTCCTGGGAAGGGCCCTTCTCAGGCAACGTCGACAGTAACGCTCTTTTCGGTGCTTCACACGGTGAAACTCCAGTTTCTTTACTTACTGAATGTTGTTGCTGGCTTTGACTTTTCAATGCATTTTCAGTACCGGTGTTCTGTACAAAACTCTGTGGAGTGATCCGTACGTTTGCGACCTTTTCCGCGAATGAGATGGAGAACTCCGGAGCAGCCATGGACTTGAACTTCCTCCGGGCGTCTGGATAACATAGCTTATCCAGCGTTTTTATCTCCTGGATCTTCTTCTCCCGCTTGAATGTGGGGCACTCCTTGGAGATTGGAGCATGCGTACCCGGGCAGTTGACGCACACAGGTGGTGGTGTGCATTCAACCCCAGCATGCTCGCACTTCCCACACATTTTGCAGGTCGTCGAACCTGTACATCGCAATGAGGTGTGGCCAAACTTTTGACAGTTATAACACCTCATTGGTGCCGGAATGTACGGACGAACATTCAGACGATACATAGCTACTTTTATTCGTTCAGGTATGGTCTCAGCGTCGAAGGTAGGGATGAAAGCACCCGTATCGAGTAGCTTATCACCCACACGCCTCTTCAACCTCTTCACGTCGGTTAGTCCCCGACGTGCTAGGTACCGGATCATTGTATCATCGGAAGAATTTACCAAATCCCTGTGGAATATAACTCCCTTGCAGGAGTTAAGGGTTTGGTGCTTCTCGATTTTCACCTCTACTTTACCGAATAACTTGGTTTAAGTAGCCGTCTGGACTGTTCAGCCGTAGATGTCTTGATAAGTACGGATCCATCTCGGAGCTTGCGCATCTCGTCGACTTCACCAGCAACAATTTCTTCGATTGAATTGCTTATCATAAAAGGACATTCGTCAAGGAAACTTTTACCATCGACCCTGGAAGCAACCAGGAATCGAGGAAGACGTTCGTCACTCATGTAGTCTACAGGAACTGGAGTATACCGCTTACGTTTTTTACCTATATTTGACGCTGTTTTTTGAAGGGTGCCACCCTTTGTAAAAGAAGGAAGAGAAAGAGGTTCCGTCTTTTGTCCCACGAGTACTCACGGAAATAAGAGGTCGACCTCCGGCAGAGCCAAGGAGATTTACCGGAGGCAAGGCTATATACTCCAGAGGGCGCCCGGTGTCTGGAGGGGGTCGCTTGGAACTACTCTCCCAGTAGCCATGCATCACCTCGCCACGACCCGAAACTTGTGATTGGGGGAGGATAAAACCTCCGTACTAACCTAATAATTTTTTTAAATTTAATTTTTTAAATTATTTTTTTATTTTTATTTAATTTTTTTATTTTTCTGTAATATCTGACCTAATCTACCCGAGGCAGAGAGGGTGGCCAGACAGGAAGAGGAATGAAATTAAAGATGGTGAGAATAGAAGGGTAGAAATAGTGATGAAAAATAAAGAGCACAGACACCTCTCAAGCAACTCGGGGGATACCTTGTTAGTCTGGCCCTACACCGAGGCCAATCCAGCATGGGTAACCCTGAGCTGGCACAGCCCTCGGGATCAACAAGCACACAAGCCCCCACACCGACTTCAAGGTCATGGTGTCCCTAGAGGGGGTGATAACGCAGACCCCACCGAGCTGCCATCGTGGAGGAGTACCGTGAAACGGAAGATATCCGGCGAATGGAGTAGTCTCACGTCTGGGATGCTCTCGGTCGACGTATCGCTCCACGTCTCAAACCCCTAGAACACTTCAGGAGCTCCGACAGGCACTGGTGCAAGAATGGTAGGCTATATCCCAGCAGCTGCTCGACCACCTGATCCAGAGTATGCCAACCCGTAGTGCGGCCTGTGTACGTGTGCATGGTGATCATATCCCATACTGATGTCGGGGGTACATGCGCAGGAATCAGTGGCGTTTTGTAGCACATGTGTTTTGGGACGGTTTTCTCAACTTATCACCAATACCGTGGACTTACAGATATGCTTCGTTTGTGTTCACTATGTGCCTATGCTATTAGCGCCGGTTTTGTGTAGTGCCACGTTGTGTGGCACCACAATATGCAATTATCCAGATGTTAAATCGAACAGTAATACAATAGTAGGAGCCCACATACATTTAAACAGGGCATCTTGGAACATTAATTAATGTGAGTTACTTAGAAATGAACTGCCATACGCAGGGAAGTAACATAAAATTAATGTAAATATACAGTGATTTTTGTTGACGAAACAATGTCAATCATGTTCAGTTTGAGTGTGTTTAAACATGAGTAATTTATAATGCGAAATTATTTCAACGAAGAGGTTATTATCTTGTGTCCAAGTACAAAACTCTGTTACAATTATCTTATCTTACTCATGGTGTTCGAACAAGTTCGAGGTGACCATTTCGCAAAAATGAATTGAAAATTTCTAAGTTAATTTCATCGTGGAACGAGTTCATCACATTATGACCTGCAAGACTCTTTTCATCTGAATTCGATATGTATAGAAAGAGGATGGGGATTGACCAAGCAGCAACCCCTTTCGATCCCAAGACGGAAGTTTAAATCTTGGAGGAGAGATGAAGTCGTAAAGGACTTCCGAAATGGACCGTAATGATGCAAGAATTGTGGAGACCACCATGACCTCATGGCCGGGCAGAATATCCGTTAATGTAAGTTTTTTATCCTTAAGTGGAATGACGTCGTAATAAATTGCCACAATTCCAGCATAAAATGTGTATACATTATGACAGGGATAAGATTTTTTGCTATTGGCTTTACGTCGCACAGACACAGATAGGTCTTATGGTGACGATGGGACAGGAAAGGGCTACGACTGGGAAGGAAGCGGCCGTGGCCTTAATTAAGGTACAGCCCCAGCATTTGTCTGGTGTGAAAATGGAAACCACAGAAAACCATCTTCAGGGCTGAAGACAGTGGGGTTCGAACCTACTATCTCCCGAATACTGGTTACTGGCCGCACTTAAGCGACTGCAGCTATCGAGCTCGGTAGGGATAAGATTAGTTTTTGTATGAGTATTTTGAATTCAAGTGGATATGTTGATAAAATTTATATTTACGTGTTCAAACGATTCGCAAACCATATTTCAATCTTTATCACGCGCGAGAAATATAGATTTAGTTATGTAATTAGTATATACAGTTCTCAACGGATGTACTTTGGCAACATTGCACGTAAATCAATACAACCTTATTTTGGACTGAAGCACCTGGATGAGTATGATATCTGTAATTTAAGTACTCTTGACCTAATTTTCACAAGATACTATGGAGTACTATAATATGTGGTTTGATGGCTAACACGTATTAAAATGAGAACATTCAAGTGACTACGAGTGAAGTCCACTAGGGAGAACTTTTCGGAGGCTCGCTCTTGTTCCCAATACTTCTTGAGTCCCTTCCTTCCTGTGGTTTGCGAGATTTAACAACTTTTGGTAGAGGAGACCACGAATTTACCAATTTACAACATTTAGGGCGGTCTGAGACATCGGTATCAGAGATCCCCTTATTAAGCTACATTCTTCCAGCCTTATAGTTTATGATGAGTGAGATGACCTTCTCCGTCAGCCTGCTGTTCTCCATTCTCGGAAGCCGCCTTCGCATGCACAGTTCAGAGTTCGCTTTCAGTCGGTGGATTGCATCCGGGAGCACACTTGGCCCATGAATTTTCCGGAGGATACGCCTTTCACTATTTTCCAGGTCGTCTATAGTGCCTTTCCTGTTCGTCAGTAAGGTCTCCCCAGCACATACGAAGTGGGGTATAACAACAGTTCTGTATTGGCATATTTTGGTGTTCTTCGAAATGCACTCCTTGTTTTGCGACAATTGGTATGCTGCGTTGAGTTTGGCACATATGTCTAAGAAGGAGTTTCCATCTCTACCATTGGGGAGGACCCGTTCGCCGAGATCCCGGAATCGACTGACTTTTCCTATGTTTCCACAGATGGTCGTCAAAGGGGCTTTCCCGGGGTGCTTACTCTCGAAGTACTTTGTCTTGTCGTATGAAATTTGTAGTCCTGCCTTCCCCGCTGTCTCATGCAGGGATTGAACAGCAACTGGATCATCCTTGGTGTTTGTTGTCGCTGCGCCACTTTCTGGAGGTGTTTATATCGGAAGTGGTCGGGCACCTTCGCGTGCAATCGGGTGAGCGGGTGACTGAAAAAACCACCATGGCTGCCGGACTATGTTCAAATGTGCTATGCGAACAAGTTCTGTAAATATCTAAACCATCGCGTGAGCGACAGGTTAATCAAATGTATCATGATGTGTATATACACTGACTGACAGTGACAATGCAACACCAAGGAGGAGTGGTTCGAAAGGGATGAACGTTGGGGAAAAAACAGAGACGGCACGGACGAATAATTGATGTTTATTTCAAACCGATATGCAGGTTACACAATGCGCACGGCATCGACTCAGTAGGATGTAGGACCACCGCGAGCGGCGATGCACGCAGAAACACGTCGAGGTACAGAGTCAATAAGAGTGCGGATGGTGTCCTGAGGGATGGTTCTCCATTCTCTGTCAACCATTTGCCACAGTTGGTCGTCCGTACGAGGCTGGGGCAGAGTTCTCAAACGGCGTCCAATGAGATCCCACACGTGTTCGATTGGTGAGAGATCCGGAGAGTACGCTGGCCACGGAAGCATCTGTACACCTCGTACAGCCTGTTGGGAGATGCGAGCAGTGTGTGGGCGGGCATTATCCTGCTGAAACAGAGCATTGGGCAGCCCCTGAAGGTACGGGAGTGCCACCGGCCGCAGCACATGCTGCACGTAGCGGTGGGCATTTAACGTACCTTGAATACGCACTAGAGGTGACATGGAATCATACGTAATAGCGCCCCAAACCATGATGCCGCGTTGTCTAGCGGTAGGGCGCTCCACAGTTACTGCCGGATTTGACCTATCTCCACGCCGACGCCACACTCGTCTGCGGTGACTATCACTGACAGAACAGAAGCGTGACTCATCGGAGAACACGACGTTCCGCCATTCCCTCATCCAAGTCGCTCTAGACCGGCACCATGCCAGGCGTGCACGTCTATGCTGTGGAGTCAATGGTAGTCTTCTGAGCGGACGCCGGGAGTGCAGGCCTCCTTCAACCAATCGATGGGAAATTGTTCTGGTCGATATTGGAACAGCCAGGGTGTCTTGCACATGCTGAAGAATGGCGGTTGACGTGGCGTGCGGGGCTGCCACCGCTTGGCGGCGGATGCGCCGATCCTCGCGTGCTGACGTCACTCGGGCTGCGCCTGGACCCCTCGCACGTGCCACATGTCCCTGCGCCAACCATCTTCGCCACAGGCGCTGCACCGTGGATACATCCCTATGGGTATCGGCTGCGATTTGACGAAGCGACCAACCTGCCCTTCTCAGCCCGATCACCATGCCCCTCGTAAAGTCGTCTGTCTGCTGGAAATGCCTCCGTTGACGGCGTCCTGGCATTCTTAGCTATACACGTGTCCTATGGCACACGACAACACGTTCTACAATGACTGTCGGCTGAGAAATCACGGTACGAAGTGGGCCATTCGCCAACGCCGTGTCCCATTTATCGTTCGCTACGTGCACAGCACAGCGGCGCATTTCACATCATGAGCATACCTCAGTGACGTCAGTCTACCCTGCAATTGGCATAAAGTTCTGACCACTCCTTCTTGGTGTTGCATTTGCTCTGTCAGTCAATGTATGTAATAAACCTAGTATATGTATAATTAAGTACATTTCATCTTTCTATGTGTATGAACCAGCATGTGCCTGTCGTAAGAGGCGACTAAAAGGGGCTCCAGGGGCTCTGAACTTTGGAGCGTGGGTTGGCGACCACGGGGCCCTCAGCTGAGTCCTGGCATTGCTTCCACTTACTTGTGACAGGCTCCTCACTTTCATCTGTCCTATCCGACCTCCCTTGGTCAACTCTTGTTCTTTTCCGACCCCGACGCTATCAGGTTTGCGAGGGCTAGGGAGTCTTTCATTGTCATGCCCTTCGTGGCCCTTGTCTTTCTTTGGCCGATACCTTCATTTTTCGAAGTGTCAGATCCCTTCCGTTTTTCTCTCTGATTAGTGTTATATAGAGGATGGTTGCTTAGTTGTACTTCCTCTTAAAACAATAATCACCACCACCTGAACCAGCATGTTGTTCCTAGCACCACGTGTTCTCAGGGACCTGTTCGTGTGAGGTCGGAACACGGTCATACCGGGCCGGATTCTTGAAGGTGTCGTAATGCTATAATATTGCGTGTTCCTCCGGTGTTTTTGAGTGTATGTTTCGAGTGCTGACAACCTGTGGATAAAATTTTGGAACACGTGTATCAGCATTCTTGTGGTATTCTGAACTAGACGAGGCGGACACAGGATAAGTGCACATCAGAGCAGCATAACAGAGGTCAGTCATTCCTTTCATTTTTCCTGCCTTACTAGCTCATGTCATGGAGTCTAATGATAAAAACCTGTTAGTGAAACAACGAGCTGTCATTAAAGGGTCACTGACAGGTATCAGTAAATATGTAGACAAGTTTGTGGCGGGCTCCGATATTAATGCATTACGCAGCAGATTGAAACAACTGCCTTCACTCTGGGAAGAATATAAGCATGTTCAATGTAAACTCGAGATTAATGACGACGAGAACTACGAAAATCATGAACAGGATAGGGAACAGTTCGAAGAAAACTATTACGATTTGGAGGTGAGGATGACTACACCGATAGAAAAGAGCACAACCCCCGAGCAGAATATCGATCAGTTATCTCAGCATTCTTGCGGTAATTCTCAACAGAATTCCATGGAAATACGATTGCCCGTCATTGGCCTCCCTACATTCCATGGGCAGTATGAGACTTGGATTCAATTTCAAGACACTATTCAGGCTTTCAGCTTGAATCGTTGACAATTTATAACTATCAAACGTTCATCTACTTTCAGCACTCAAAGGCGAGCCTCATCAATTAATTCAGAACATTCCTGTTTCTAACTCTAACTCTTTAGTAGCTTGGTAAATCGTATGTTAGGGGTACAACAACAGAAAAGTGATAGCAACAGAACATATCAAGGCTCTATGGTCATTGCCTACATGTCACAAAGATCAGACCTTAGGAAGTTGGACAACCACTTAGTAAGCAATGTAAACGCTATTCAGAACCTCAGCCTTTCAGTGCCTTTACACGAAGCCTTACTCCAGCAACCAATGTTATACAAGTTAGATCCCGCTACCCGTAAAGATTTCCCAGCGATGATTTTCCGAGACTCGCTGAGGTATCTACTTTTTTGGAAAAGAGGGCACAAGTGTCGGAATTGATGATGGCAACACGGGAAGAAAGGGGGAGCGCGGCAAATCCAGCTAAGCATCAGTATGTGGGAAACAATGAAATCTCAATTCGAGTTAACTCATACGTATTGCACCCATGGAATTCTAAAGGATGCAGTATCTACAAGGGGGAAGTGTGACTTTTGTGACTTAGATCATCCGTTACATCGTTGCGAAGGATTTCTGCAAGCTAACACAAGACAACGGTATGATTTTGTCAAAGGGAAGGGTTTATGCTTTAACTGTTTCAGGCATCATAGTGTCAACGTGTGCAAATCTGATAGCTGTAAGACTTACCAACGTAGACATCACACTTCGATTCACTTCGACTGTGCCACACGCAATAAAACGATTACGAACAAAGATACCCGAGCTAGTAGAGGTACCGGTATTAGAGAGGACGAACAAGGTCAGAGTAATGCTAGTTACTGCAAGCCACAGTCTCAAGTAATGCTGTCCACTGCAATAGTAGGAGTTGCAGACAAAAATGGTCGAATTCGCCAGTGCCGAGCTCTACTTGACAATAGATCGCAATCACATTTCATAACCGAGTCGCTTGCAAGTAAGCTGAGGCTGCAGCGACATAGAAACTGTATTCCAATTAGTGGTATAAATAACACTGCTGTCACCGCATCCCAAAGTGTTGACGTTCGTATCATTTCTAATGTGTCCAGATTTGAAACTGTTATAACATGTTCTATACTCTATCACATAAGAGGCGATATTCCAGCAAGCCATATTGATTGTAAATCGTGGGACCTGCCTGAGGATATCAAATTGGTGGATCCTCACTTCATCGAGCCCGGACCAGTGGATTTGCTCATCGGTGCTGAGATGTATGTGCAGCTGTGGCAAGAAGGGTGGCGGAAAAACTGTGATGAATTGCCCTTCTTGAATAATACTGTGTTACGATGGATACTATCAGGTCCCGGGCTCGGACTAGTGAGAAAGCAGAAACTCCACCCAATTCATCATTTTTCCTCAGACAGGAGGATGGAAAAATTCTAGACAGTAGAAGAAGTAACAGCTAGAGGAATTCTCCTAACCAAGGAAGAGCAGCACTGCGAGGAGCATTTCATAACTCACACCAAACGGGACAACAGTGGACTTTTCATTGTAAGGTTGCCTGCGAAGGCAGAAAGTCTGCAACTTGAAAAACTCTTACAAAATAGCGAAGAAACGATTCAGACTACTGGAACAGAAGCTTGAGAAGAGACCTGATCTGCGAGCTGATTACGTGAACTTCATGGAGGAGTATGAGACCCTGGGTCATATGAAGCTGGCCCCAGATATATGCAAGGATGAAGAAGCATTCTGCTATCTCCCACACCATGCAGTCTTGAAGGCAGAGAGTACCACAGTAGTATAATAGGAGAGTTCGGACGCTTCCTCCTCCTCCTCCGGCTCCCAGGGGCCCGCTCCTCCTCCTCCTCCTCCTCCTCCCGGGACGCCTTCCCAGGGGCCCGCTCCTCTTCCAGCGGGAAATTTGTATTGGTAAACAAAGCCACGTGCTTTTTGACAGCTGTCATCGACAACAACGCATCGCTAACCTCACTGCTGCCATCTTGACGGGCCTAAACCTCAGTGCTACCAACTTAACCTCACTAGCGCGAGATTTGAATCGGTAGGCAAAGCCACGTGCCTTTTTGACAGCTGATATCCGCCATCTTTAATCAAGAGAGCACCGTGCTGCCCTCTTGCAGGCAATTTCGTCAGCTGTCATCCGCCATCTTTAATCAAGAGAGCACCGTGCTGCACTCTTTAGTTGAAATGTGGTGGCGGCAAATTCCACGTGCTCTTGTTTGGAAACAAATCCATGTTCTTTTTTGACAGCTGCCATCAGCCACCTTGCATCGTTAACTTCAGTGTTGCACTCTTTAGCTACATACCTTTGAAATGTGGTGGCGGCAATTAGAAAAATTCTACATTCTCTTGTTTGGAAACAAATCCACGTGCTTTTTTGACAGCTGCCATCAGCCATCTTGCATCGCTAACTTCAGTGCTGCACTCTTTAGCTACATACCTTTGAAATGTGATGGCGGTAATTTGAAAAATTCTACTTTCTCTTGTTTGGAAACAAATCCACGCGATTTTTTTACAAGCTGCCATATTTAATCAAGAAAGCACCGTGCTGCACTCTTTAGTTGAAATGTGGTGGCAGACAATTTGACAAGCTGCCATCTTTAATCAAGAGAGCATCATGCTATCATTTTTATAACACTAAATTTTATTCTTTGACATGTGGTGGTAGGTAATGTGCTCAGCAGCCATCTTTAATCAAGAGAGCACCGTGCTGCACTCTTTGTCGTAGTAGCGGACAATTTAAAAGAACATGTCAAGGAATATCTTTGTTCTAAGAAGATTATATTACAAAAGAAGTGATTAAGAACATAATCGAACACTGTACTCGATACAACATATGATCAGAACATTGATTAATGTGTTTAGAACATGTCTGGTGTATACCTTTGTTCAAAGAGAAAAAGAATAAGACTACAGTTCTGAACAGCTTGCGAAAGATAGCGATTGTTTGCTTAGCATAACTTGCACCTAACATGCTTTTGTAACTTAGCGAAAAAATAAATCCTAGTCTTGTTACATTAGGAAGGGTAACTGGCTAAATCCCGGTCTTTCAGCGTCAGGAGGGGCATCTAGCCGTAAAACAATAGTTCGTGATGTAAAACACTAGATACTGTGATTTAGAATCCTAAAAGGGTATCCAACTGTAAAACAGATTCTTGCGATTTAAAATCTTGCGTTAGGAAGGGGCATCCGGCTGTAAAACAGGTTCTTACAACAAAATATCGTGTCAAGAAGGGCAACCGGCCGTAAAATAGGACTAGGAGTAGGAGATGGTGGTGGTGGTGATTATTGTTTTAAGAGGAAGTACAACTGGGCAACCATCCTCTATATAACACTAATCAGAGGGGGAAAATGGAAGGGATCCGACACTCCGAAAAATGAAGATATCGGCCAAAGGAAGACAAGGACCACGAAGGGTGATGGTGGTGGTGATTATTGTTTTAAGAGGAAGTACAACTAGGCAACCATCCTCTATACAACACTAATCAGAGGGAAAAAATGGAAGGGAAAAATGAAGATATCGACCAAAGTAAGGGAAGGGCCACGAAGGGCGTGAAAATGAAAGACTCCCTAGCCCTCGCAAACCTAATAGCGTCGGGGTCGGAAAAGAACAAGAGTTGACCAAGCGAGGTCGGATAGGATAGATGAAAGTGTGGAGCCTGGCACAAGTAAGTGGAAGCAATGCCAGGACTCAGCTGAGGGCCTCGTGGTCGCCAACCCACGCTCCAAAGTTCAGAGCCCCTGAGGCCTAGGAGTAGGAGAGCAGCAGCTAGCTGCTTCCTAGTGTAGTTCAGGAGTTATGCCTTGTGAGTAGGTATGTACTAGCACCGGGTTTCGAATAAGCAGACTCTAGAGTACCTGAACAAGAAAAAATATCGGGGAATGTGTTTTTAGATTTTGAAGCAAGCCTACACACACAAGCTACATCAGGCCGGCGAGCTGCTGTTGGAATGTGACGCATCAGCAAACTACGAAGTTCACTACACACGTACAGTCCACATCAAAATTATTAACAGCAGCAGCTTGTCGGGCTGAGCTCAGAGATGTAGGCCTTCTCGTTTAATCGTAGTACAAATATGTTTGCCTGCAGAACTTGCATATTTCGGTACCTGAGCGTCTCGTGTTGTTCTTACCCTAGCTCAAAGGTCGCTAACAGGTAGGGGATACTGTGGATGTAGGCTTAGCTTAGTGCTCCTGAGGATTGCTTCTCAGCCTAGCGCCTCTGTTTACCTACAGGTAGGGAATACCGTAGATGTGGTCTTAGCTCAATACCCTTGAGGATCGCTTTTTAGCCTAGCGCTTACTGTCTACCTGCAGGTAGGGAATACCGTAGATGCTGTCTTAGCTCAATACTCTTAAGGACCGCTTCTTAGCCTAGCGCATTCTGTTTACCTACAGGCAAGGGACACCGTAGATGTAGGCCTTTTGCTTAGCTCAGCACCCTGCTAAGTACAGGTAGGGGATATCGAAGATGTTATCTTAGCTTAGTACCTTTAAGTACCTAAGATGTCGCCTTTTTCCTTAGCTCAGCACCCTGCCAAGTACAGGTAGGGGATACCGTAGATGTGATCTTAGCTCAGTACCTTTAAGTACCTACAGGTAAGGAATATCGTAGATGTAGGCTTTTTGCTTAGCTCAGCACCCTGCTAAGTACAGGTTGGGGATACCGTAGATGTGATCTTAGCTTAGTACCTTTAAGTACCTACAGGTAAGGGATACCGTAGATGTCGACGTTTTGCTTAGCTCAGCACCCTGTTAAGTACAGGTTGGGGATACCGTAGATGTGATCTTAGCTTAGTACCTTTAAGTACCTACAGGTAAGGGATACCGTAGATGTCGACGTTTTGCTTAGGTCAGCACCCTGTTAAATACAGGTAGGGGATACCGTAGATGTAATTTTAGCTCAGTACCTTTAAGTGCCTACAGGTAAGGAATACCGTAGATGTAGGCTTTTTGCTTAGCTCAGCACCCTGCTAAGTACAGGTAGGGGATACCGTAGATGCGGTCTTAGCTCAATACCCGTAAGTACCTACAGGTAAGGGATACCGTAGATGTCGCCTTTTTGCTTAGCTCAGCACCCTGCTAAGTACAGGTTGGGGATACCGTAGATGTGATCTTAGCTCGGTGCCCTTGATGATCGCTTCTTAGCCTAGCGCATTCTGTTTACCTACAGGTAAGGGATACTGTAGATGTAGGCTTTTTGCTTAGCTTAGTGCCCCGTTTAAGTTCAGAGGTCGAGAATCGCGCGCTGGCCCTCCTAGCGCCCTGCTAAGTATAGGTAGAGGATACCGTAGATGTGATCTTAGCTCGGTGCCCTTGAGGATCGCTTCTTAGCCTAGCGCATTCTGTTTACCTACAGGTAAGGGATACCGTAGATTAAGGCTTTTTGCTTAGCTTAGTAAGTTCAGAGATCGAGAATCGCGCGCTAGCCCTCCTAGTGCCCTGCTAAATATAGGTAGGGGATACCGTAGATGTAATCTTAACTCAGTACCTTTAAGTGCCTACAGGTAAGGAATACCGTAGATGTAGGCTTTTTGCTTAGCTCAGCACCCTGCCAAGTACAGGTAGGGGATACCGTAGATGTGATCTTAGCTCAGTACCTTTAAGTACTTACAGGCAAGAGATACCGTAGAAGTCGACTTTATGCTTAGCTCAGCACCCTGCTAAGTACAGGTTGGGGATAGCGTAGATGTGATGGTGGTGGTGATTATTGTTTTAAGAGGAAGTACAACTAGGCAACCATCCTCTATATAACACTAATCAGAAGGCAAAATGGAAGGGATCCGACACTTCGAAAAATGAAGATATCGGTCAAAGAAAGACAAGGGCCACGAAGGGCGTGAAAATTAAAGACTCCCTAGCCCTCGCAAACCTAATAGCGTCGGGGTCGGAAAGAACAAGAGTTGACCAAGGGAGGTCGGATAGGATAGATGAAAGTGAGGTGCCTGACACAAGTAAGTGGAAGCAATGTCAGGACTCAGCTAAGAGCCCCGTTGTCGCCAACCCACGCTCCAATGTTCAGAGCTCCTGGGGCCCCTTTTAGTCGCCTCTTACGACAGGCAGAGGATACCGTGGGTGTTATTCTACCGCCCCCACCCACAGGGGGGGCGTAGATGTGATCTTAGCTCGGTGCCCTTGAGTATCGCTTCTTAGCCTAGCGCATTCTGTTTACCTGCAGGTAAGGGATACCGTAGATGTAGGCTTTTTGCTTAGCTTAGTGCCCCGTTTAAGTTCAGAGGTCGAGAATCGCGCGCTGGTGCTCCTAGCGCCCTGCTAAGTAATGGTAGAGGATACCGTAGATGTAATCTTAGCTCGGTGCCCTTGAGGATCGCTTCTTAGCCTAGCGCATTCTGTTTACCTACAAGTAATGGATACCGTAGATATAGGCTTTTTGCTTAGCTTAGTGCCCCGTTTAAGTTCAGAGGTCGAGAATCGCGCGCTGGCCCTCCTAGCGCCCAGCTAAGTATAGGTAGGGGATACCGTAGATGCGGTCTTAGCTCAATCAGCACCCTGCTAAGTACAGGCAGGGGAGGTGGTGGTGGTGGTGATTTTTGTTTTAAGAGGAAGTACAACGAGGTAATCATCCTCT
This sequence comes from Anabrus simplex, assembly GCF_040414725.1. Classification (NCBI taxonomy): domain Eukaryota; kingdom Metazoa; phylum Arthropoda; class Insecta; order Orthoptera; family Tettigoniidae; genus Anabrus; species Anabrus simplex. The sequence goes on along the minus strand of NC_090276.1, from coordinate 82,150,589 downwards.
CTGTACAAAAAAGTGGAAAAGAATTTTTTTAAAATAAAACTAAATTATTTATCAACAAAGGAATTTGGAAACGCATACAAAATAAAACGAAAAAACAATTATAGAATTAGGCCAAAAGGATTACTAACGTATCAAAAGGGAACGTACGTTCCCCGAGTTACAGTGCACTTGTAATTTATATATCCTTAATAAGTCCACTGTCGCACATAAAGCGGATGACGAGATCAGCAGTAGTCGCGTCATCGGCTAGTATGCGTTCGAGTGTTTCCTGCAGGCCGAGGCTCCGTCTTAGGCCAGAGAGATCGGCGCACTCTGTGAGGATGTGGGCCACGGTGAAGTCGGCACCACAAGAACACACTGGGGGGTCTTCCCTCTTGAGTGCGTGGATCGTAAATGACCTATCCTTAGCCTGCATAGTACTATGGCCTCTCTCCGTGAAGGTCGAAAGGAGGACCGCCACACGGTAGTTGTCTTCTTAATTGCTCTCAGCTTGTTGGGAGTTCGGATATCTAGCCACTCCGATTCCCAGGACGCCAAGATGGTTCGACGTAGCTGAGAACAAATATCCTTAGCAGGTACATTGACGGGTTTTGGAGGTAAAAGTGCAGCTTCCTTTGCTGCTTCATCCGCAAGTTCGTTTCCCGCAATCCCAACGTGGCTTGGAAGCCATGCGAAAGTGATTCTGGTGCAAGCATCCCTTAACCTGGCTAGAAGGTCATGTATCTGCCGCACCAGTGGGTGTTGCGAGAAACAGGTTTCAATAGACTGCAGAGAGCTTAACGAATCGGTACACATAAGAAAGTGGCTTCTTTCGTCACTTAGTGCAAACTGCAGAGCCTCTAAGATGGCGTAAAGCTCTGCAGTATACACGCTACATGCTTTAGAGAGCGAGATCTTCGTACTAATATCATCAATGACGAAAGAGCAACCAACATTATCTCCGATTTTAGAACCGTCCGTGAAGATAAGTCTCGCAGCCGGATATTGGTGAACAAAGTCCTGGAAATACCTCCGATGAACGGAGGAATCCGTGTTCACCTTGGGTCCACGCAGCTGATCTAGACGTATATCCGGTCGCGGAACCAACCACGGAGGTACCTCGCTAAGAGTTCGTTCAAGACAACCACCGATATCAATATTCAAATCATGGCACAAGCTATCAATCCGAAACCCAACCGGCCGTGTGGCATTCGGCCGGTTTTGGCACCGCTGGTAGTATTGGGTGCGATAGATGCATTGATAGCTTGGATGTAGCGGCATTTCACGAATTTTGGCAGCGTACGTTAGGAGTAACTGCTGCCTCCTTATCCGTAAAGGTGGAACTCCCGCTTCAGCGAGAAGGCTGGGAATGGGGCTAGTACGGAAAGCACCCGTTGCCAGACTTACTCCACTATGGTGAATACTGTCTAAAAGGCTCAGCGTAGATTTTGATGCTGAGCCATAAGCCGCACTTCCATAGTCAATCCGGGAGAGGACCGTAGCCGCGTAAAATCGCAGCAGTACCGCACGGTCAGCCCCCCACGAAGTGCCGCAGAGAAACTTAAGCATATTAAGTCTCTTCATGCAGGCAACCTTCAACTGACGGATGTGGGGCTGCCACGTAAGTCTCTTATCAAAATGGAGACCCAGGAATCTGTAGGTGTCAACCACTGGTAAGGCACTGTTTCGCAGGCGGAGCTCTGGTGCGGGATGCACTGGCCGACGTCGGCAGAAGTGTACAACAGATGTTTTCGCTGCTGAAAATCGAAAACCGTGTTGCAGGGCCCATCTGTCGACTCGGCTAATAGCTTGCTGAAGCTGTCTCTCAGCAAACGCCACCCTTCCGGAGCTGTAATGTAGAGCTAAGTCGTCTACATACAGCGAAGGAACGACTGCGGGCCCAGCAGCGGCAACTATGCCGTTGATGGCGATTGCGAACAGCGTGACACTCAGTACCGATCCCTGAGGTACTCCATTTTCCTGAACGTAATATTGAGAAAAAACATTCCCTACACGGACTCGAAAGAGACGGAGGGACATGAAGTTCTCAATAAACGTTGGCAAATTTCCCCGAAATCCCCACTGGTGTAGTGTGGAGAGAATTCCATATCGCCAGGTAGTGTCGTAAGCTTTCTCCAGGCCGAAAAACACGGCGACTAGGTGTTCCTTCCGGAGAAAGGCCTCCTGAATGGCGCTCTCCAGTCTGACCAGGTGATCAGTGGCAGACCGATGAGAGCGAAAACCAGACTGGTAGTTAGACAAGAGACCCTCCTTTTCCATGGCCCACACAAGACGCCGGTTAACCATCCTTTCAAATAGCTTACAGAGGCCATTTGTAAGGCATATTGGCCTATAACTATCCAGAAGTTTTGGATCTTTACCTGGCTTGGGAATTGGTATTACAACTTGTAATGGAGTTTGAATAACTACTCGTCATGGTACTATGTTTTCTCTATTACATTCATGCTTTCACATCATTTGTCTGCATCTCCGAGTGTTGAATATCGTAACTATATGGGCTTTTCATTAAATTGCTGATGGTGAGCCATCTAGTGGTGGATTTAGTACTAACAATTCGAAGTGAGTAGTTGGTGCTGCTATCTGGCCGCCAAGAAGATAAGCTTGCTTGGCCGTGAACCGTGGCTCTAACAATCAACGTGAGCAGTTGTTCTGTTTCTTGAGTTTTTAACTGGAAGACGCGTTGACCTAATCTCTGCTGGTTGTGCCTTAAAGATACAAATAATCTTACAAGAAGGGAAGATGGTGTGGATATTTGATCCGGGCTGATGGATTCTCCATCTGGCATAAGTGCCGAAGATGTGGTTTGTTTTTTTGAAAAGATTTTATTTCTCGTAAACACCGACCTCGTAAGTAGCTTCATTGGATGTCATGACTGTTTTAACTGAGGAACTAATCCTGTTATTTTATGGTGTTAAGACGCTGAGTACTTAAGTCTACGATATGTGAGAATTTCTAAAGGTGATGTTCGGATCATTTGTGGGCTACAGAAAAAAATTTTAGAGTCGAAAACAGGTCATTGTCGTTAACTTGTAATGTGAAAATATTTGGGGTTTCAATTTAATTTAAGAAGATAATTATATGTTAATTTTTGTTTTTGCATTCAGTTATATTAGGTTTCGTGCACGAAAAGAATAATTATGTTCAAGGAGCTCTGACAAGATGGTGTTCGAATTAATTGTATTACCTTAAAAGCCTGGTTTTATTTCATTTCTTGTTTTAAAACATAATCAAATATTTATTATTTAAAATATTTTCAAGCCATTTCGGGCTGTTAAAAAAGAAAACTAGTGCTTTAAATGAAAGCTGATCTAATGACTTACTCGGTACATCGTGTTCTCATTTGATCATGGCGGTTGTCCTGTGTAACACAGCTGTGTAATAGAATGCAAACGCAATGGGGGGCGTTGCTGTGTCGAATCAGACATTTGAGAATCTGCTTATTATTGTAGTCTGGACGTTCATCTGTATTGAAAATATTTGCGTGCATTGTATCATTTCTGCTGTATTTGACTTACTCCTTCGATTTTAGTTATCGTCTCTGGGAAATATTGGATTATTTATCCTACTTCTGTATTTTTTTGCATGTTCGTGAATTATTTCTTCGATTTCTGATATAGTGTGTTTGGTTGGTCCTTACTGTTTTCACGCAACCTCCGAAAACCGAGATAGTCTATTAGATAGGTTTTCATTATCCATTCTGTAATGGTGGATTTAATTATTTAATTTTCAATTGAACCTCGTTCATTTATTATTCTAAAGAGGTCTTCTGTTTTCATTCAATAATTATTGATGTAAGGATTTTACTTTCTACTGGGTTATTCTTTTAATTGATCAGAATAGAATTCAGTATTTATCGTATTATTAAATCTTTAAAAAAATATATATTAATTTTGAGGTCGGTAAATTATAAATGTTTTGGTATTATTAAAGTTTTCTTTAATGGATCAAGGAATTGTTATTTCAGTCAATTAGTTAAGCTTATTTTAAGTTGATTCGCTTGGCCTCTTGTGTCCAGTGCTTCCTCAATCAGCGACGGCCTTTTGGTTGGGATGATTGTAAGTATTTCCTTTTTTTGCTTATTTATCCCTGGTCGTGCTAACACTCTTGACCTTAACTTACGTTGTGAGAGTGTGTTTGGTATCAGATTGCGTGGTTTTCTGTACAGCTACGTTCTGATATCTTGTGAAAGCATATTTTTCTTTCTTGTTTCTTGTGACTGTTGGCTATTTCGTCAGGCCATTGATATCACCTTGGCTGAAATAATAAGTCAATTGAGACTAGTTAATTAAACTTGTGAAGGGAAAGACAGGCTTGTGTTGAGTGCTAACCTTGGCGTTTTCTGTTTCATATCAATATGAGTGCACGTGCTGTGTTGTTGCCAAGAATGCTGAGGAAGGGTGAACTGTTGTACGAGCTCGATATTCGGGGTTTGATGTCCACTGGTTCTATGGAAGGCGATGTTAACTTGCTTCTGGCCTCCCTTGATTCCCCTGTAGATCCAGGTAACATGAGCATCGACTTGGGTAAGTCAGTGCATGCAATGTCCAGTTCTATTAACGAATTATTAGTGTTTATAAAACAGTTAAAAGAGTGTAGTCCATCAGATTACCAATTGAGAAGATTAAAAGCTCGTACCAATCACTTTATTAACAGGGTGCAAGATTTGATTTCTCTTGGATCTGAAGGTGAATTGATGTCTCAATGCACTTCGTTGTTGACTTCAGTAATTAATGTTTCGGTTGAACTCGATTTTGTGATTAATATGAAGAAGGTTGGTCAGGTGGTGGTGGTGGTGATTATTGTTTTAAGAGGAAGTACAACTGGGCAACCATCCTCTATTTAACACTAATCAGAGGGAAATAATGGAAGGGATCCGACACTTCGAAGAATGAAGATATTGGCCAAAGGAAGGCAAGGGCCACGAAGGGCGTGAAAATGAAAGACTCCCTAGCCCTCGCAAACCTAATAGCGTCGGGGTCGGAAAAGAACAAGAGTTGACCAAGGGAGGTCGGATAGGATAGATGAAAGTGAGGAGCCTGACACAAGTAAGTGGAAGCAATGCCAGGACTCAGCTTAGGGCCGAAGGTTGGTCAGTTATCATTAAGTGATGAGATTGAAACTAATGAAGGTAACAACCTTGGTGCCACTAATGAGTTAATTACTCCTCAGACCGTCAATAATCCATCCTCATCTCATTGCTGCGGACTTAGTCCTGCGGTTGAGAATTTGTTGATTAGGTCATGTTCGGCTCCTAATTCTATTAAGGATCTTTTCAAAAATGTAATGACCTTTTCTGTAGATTCCATTGACGAAACCATCAGATTCCTGCGGTTTCTAGTAGAATTATCTGAGTCGGCTAATGTGTATTGCATGGATGCTCTGGGAATTTTTAGAGTATCATTTCCCAACTGTCAAGGTGTACTTAAAAGAGAAATTTCTAAGGCTATTAGCAGTAATTTAAGTGTAAATGAATTTCACGAGTTAATCTTGGCAAGGTTTATTCCGTCCCTTGCGTGACAAAGTCTGGTTCCAAAACATTGTTATAGAACGCAGTTCTTGCATGAAAATCTATTGGCCTATGTCTTGGATTTGAAATTTTATTGCGAGGTTTTTAAAATCATGGTACCGGAAGAAGAGATGGTAGGTCGTATAATCAAAGGCATTACTCCTCAATATCGGTCCTTTTTATCCTTGACTAAGTGCCCGAGTAGTTTTGCAGAACTCGAGCAAGCTTGTACATTTGCCGAGGATGTAAAACATGGAGATGAGTCCCGGCACACTAGGTATCTCCCTCCCTGTGTTTCATTTCGCTCTAACAATGTCTCCGCTCATCCTGTGCCTTCTTCTTCCTTCAAAAAATGTTACGCTTGTGGATCTAGAGATCACCTGAGGAATAATTGCCCTTCCGAGAGAAGAAAAGATACATTGAGTCGTAGACAAAATGGTAGTTGTTATGTTTGCGGATCTAAGTCACATATGAAAAGGCAGTGCCCTAAGGTAAACAATAGTAATTTTCAATGACCGTATGGTATGCCCAATGCAGATAATGAGAGCTGGTCGGTTGAAGGTCATGTGAATAATGAGTGTCCTTTTCCGGGAATGTTAGGTATTTCTAGTAATGCTGTTTCTAAAACCTCGACCATTGGTCTTGAAGTGAATAACGAACCTGCATTGGGATTGATAGATTCCGGTAGTGCTGTGTCACTTATGAGTGAGACTTGGTATTCGAGGATGAAGGTTTGTTGCAAATTACCTGAAATTAGGACTTCTAAACTTAATTGTGTGACTGCTAATGGAGGCAGATTAAGAATTCTAGGTTGTATATCTGTCAAAATTAGAATTGCCGAGTTTACTTGGAAAACAGATTGTCTCGTGGCTTCTGATTTATCTTATCAAGTAATTTTAGGGACGGATTTTATGGGCAAGGTTGGAATGATTTTGAATTTACAAGATAGGAACTTTAGTTTCAAATTTTGTCCTAATAGAATTTTCAAATTTCATGAAGATGTAGTGTTTCAAAGGTATTCTGCTTGTGCATTGGATGAGGATGTTGAGGAAAGCGAAGGTAATAAATTAGATCTTGATCACCTGCCTCTCGATCAAGCTCGTAAAATTCGTGATCTTTGTGCTAGGTATCCTGTAGTTTTCACTGATAAATTGGGATTGACTAATGTGCTTAAATACCACATTGATATTACGGACAAGATTCCTGTTAGATCTCCGCCCTATAGGTTATCACCACCTAAGATGGTTGAATTAAAGAAAATCATCGATAAGATGCTTCAGGATGGTGTTATTCGACCTTCTATCTCTCCGTACTCGTCTCCGATGTTTCTGGTGCCCAAGTCATCTGGAGGTTTCAGGCCAGTGACGGATTATAGAGAGTTAAACCGTAAGATCGTCATGCAGTCTGTGCCCCTACCGGATTTGCATACTTGCTTCTCTTGGTTCCATGGTGCTAATTATTTTTCGACCTTTGATTTGAATCAGGCATACAACCAAATACCTCTTGATGAGGAATCTATTCCTCTCACTGCTTTTGCCACTGACTGGAATCTGTATGAATACACGGTTATACCTTTTGTGCTGTCGACGGGAGCGGCTGTGTTAACTCGATTACTGGATTCTGTGTTTGGGGATGTGAAATTTAAGTACGTTATTCATTATCTTGACGATCTTGTTGTATATTCTGCAAATTTTGAAGATCATCTCAAGCATGTACAGGAGGTAGTTGAAAGATTGAAGAAAGCAGGTTTAACTGTCAAGCTTTCCAAGACCAATTTTGCCAAATCTCAGATCTCCTTCTTGGGACATATAGTATCGTCACAGGGTATTTCAATTGATCATGCCCGTACTCAAGATATTCACGATTTTAAACCACCTAAAGATGTGAAAGGGATTGCCACATTCATTGGTATGACTAATTTCTTTAGAAAATTCGTTCCGAATTATGCTGAAATTGCTGCCCCTTTGAATTCCTTACGTAGAAAGAATGTCAAATTTGTGTGGGGAGACCCTCAACAAAGAGCCTTTGAAACCTTGAAGAGAGCTCTCAGTAATGCTCCTATACTTGCTATTCCTGATTTTAATAAAAGGTTCATTATCCAGACTGATGCCTCAGGCAAGGCTATTGCAGGAGTCTTATTGCAAGAGTCGGAAATGGGTAGACGTCCTATCGCTTACGCATCTAGAGCTCTTTCCCCTCTGGAAAGGAAATATTTTGTCTATGAATTAGAGTGTTTAGCGGTACTATTTTCGTTGGAGAAATTCCGTGTTTATGTGGAGCACGTTAATTTTGATTTAGAGACTGACAATGAAGCTCTTTCCTGGGTTCTGAAAAGACCCAAAAGAACTGGAAGACTACCTAGGTGGGCGCTGCGAATTTCTGCTTTTAAATTTAATGTTCGGCACATTCGTGGAACGGAAAATGTAATCGCTGATGGGCTTAGTCGCATGTTTGATGAGGAGGATGGTTTTGAAAACTTGGAAGCGAAGAGTGTACCTCAAGTTGGTTCGGTAAGTGTGAATTCAATCTTGACTAATCTTCCAATGTTGTATCAAGATATTGCTCTGCATCAAAACGATGATCCTCAGTTAAAGGAAATTCTGGAAAAGATTAATTCTGGTAAAATTATCAAACCCTATTCCTTGGTGAAAGGGGTACTCTGTTGTCAATCTCGTTATGATAAAAGGATATTGTTGTCCCCAAGGTTTTAATTCCTGTCATATTTCAGTATTACCATGATAGTCCTGTTGGTGGACACTTGGGAAACTTCAAAACTAGGTCAAAAATAAGGGAGTTCTTTATTTGGAAAAACATGGATCGGGATATCACATCAATGGTTAAGTCTTGTAAAAGTTGCGCCATTAGTAAACCTAACCTAAACAAACGTGCGGGGTTGTTGTCATCGACTCAAGCTTCCAGAGCTATGGAGCGATTGTTTATCGATCATGTTGGACCCTTTCCACGTTCCAGTCGAGGAAATACTCATGCATTGGTGTGCATTGATGGGTTTACCAGGTTTTGCTGGATCTTTCCGACTAGATCGACCAATTCACAGTCCACTATTTCTTGTTTAAATTCCATTTTTGCCTCCTTTGGAACTCCTAAGTTTCTTGTATCTGACAATGCTGCTGGGTTTACTAGTCATTTATTCAGGAAGTACTTGTTTGATTTGTGCATCTCCCATGTGACCACTACTCCATATTATCCCAATCCCTCATATTCCGAGAGAATGAATAAAAATTTAAAATCTGCTCTCATAGCTTACCACCACTCGAATCATACCAAGTGGGACACCTGTCTTCATTGGTTGTCATATGCATTTAATACTGCTGTTCATGAGTCTCATGGCAAAACTCCTATGGAATTAATGTTGAGTTTTGTTCCATTTTCTCCTCTATCAAATCTCCTTCGAATTGAGGAACTGCTTCCTGAAGTCTCTACTCCTCGTGATGTGCGAAAGGTGTGGGATGAGGCCAAAACGAGGTTGGCTGTGTCGTATGAAAAGGTACGAAAGAACTATGACAAAGGCCGAAAACCCACCAAGCTAAGTGTTGGAGACCAAGTCTTCGTAAAATGTTATCCTGTCAGCAAGGCTATAAATAAATTTACTTCAAAATTAGCTCCTAGATTTCAGGGACCTTGTACGATATTGCAGTTTTTGAGCCCTGTATCTATGCTTGTCAGTGATCCTGTGGCGAAAAGGATTCGGAGAGTTCATTTATCCCAAGTGAAAGCGACTTGATATATTGTGGGGGGTTGGTTGAGTTCTAAATCTTATTTGTGGTTGGTAATAATGGATCGGGTTATTGTTTGATTAAAATGGGTAATGGAAGTGCGGAAATTGTGCTGTCCATATGGAGGTTGGGGAGTTATGTATTGGGGCGTGTGTATCTTGATAATTTTCATCCTTGATGAGTATGAATCTTGTTGAAGTGGACAAATGTAAGAAAGACTGTATTAGATGTTTCATCATGTTTAAGTAGGGAATATCTGTGAAATTAATACTCAGTGATCAATGGATGGAAGTTTAAAATAATGTTATTATCATTGTTAAGTATGATCGGTGTGAATTTAATTGGAACCTGTTGAGGTGGGAGATTGAAAATTGAGAATTGAGGTGGTTCCCAGTTTTGGTAATGTGGCCTTGGTAGTATGATTCAGCGGTGTGCAGGATGGATGTCTATAAGAGAACCTTCTGTGTTAAAAAATCTTTTTTTGTGATATTGGTATTGATATAGTGTCTATTAGAAAAATTCTATGATTTTAATTACCTATGTTGAGTGTTTGCGTTCCATAACGTAGTACAGTAAAATTTCTGATGTATCTTGTAATCTCGAGATTTTTCCTTGTCTGGGTACTTACTTGCGGTGATAATAAGAAAAATGTGTTTCTCTGGAGCTATGGGTCTTAACAGTTTTGTTATGAAAACTTGAGGAAAGGTGTTGAGGATATTGGATACTCTGACCTTATCCGAGTGAATTGGATGAAATCCTGTCGCCCGGAGATGGAGAAGAGTTACTGGTTGCTATGTGCATGAGCCTTGTGCTCTAATTGTATCTTAATTCTTGGTTTCTGGGGGAAAAATGGATTTTTTTGGGGGTAAATGAACTTCTCGTTTTTCTTTGAAGTAATTTGGTTCTCAGTATACATCGCGTTTATTTCATGAATCTCTTGTTGCTGTTCTTTAATTTGGTTGGGCATGTGAATTACTAAGGTAGGTGGTCCGTTAAATCTTGAAGCGTTACTTCTGAGCCTATGCAACTTGTAATCGGGTGGCCTCATTTTGAATTGTTGTCGAGTATCCTGCCTGTACATCACTGTTTTCTTTCTGCTGTGGGTTTTAGGGAAATTTAAACCTATTTTGCTGTACTGATTTGGTGTAGAGTTCTAGAGTCATGTTAGAGGTTTGGCATTCGTCGGCTTCATGGGTTATTGTGAGATTTTGGTTTGGGTAATATAGGATTCATGACCTAAGGAGTGTACATCCTTTTGACCTTATGGTATGGTTTCTGATCCTTGTGTATCGGTGAAGTTTGGAATTATGGGTTTGATTTTGGGAATTATGTTGGGGTGGCATTATGGTTTCGTTGAGAGGTAACTGTGTTCCTCTGAAGTCATGATGGTGGTTATTGCGGTTGTTGAAATGGTATTGGGTGGGCACTCTGTGATTTGTGGGATGCTGTCGAGGATTTGTATGTCCTTTATCCTTGTGGCGGACACATCGGCACTGGTAATCATTAGAGTGGTGTTGGATTGTTGTTGTGGTAATCTAGTTTGGGGGAGTTTTCGATGGACATCAAGAGAAGGTTGGACATGATATTTGATGTGACTTCTTGGTGTCGAGTGGGATTTAAATAGAACTAATCTATGCATCTACAACTCTCTCGGGAATGATTATTAGCTAATTGGTACCTTGGTGACTGTCGTCTTGTTCTTGGTTCAACTTCTTATATTCTCTGCCATAACCCGTTCTTCTGAAGTCATTTTGTTAATCCTACGATCTTAATTTTCATTTCGATTAACCTGCCTGTCTAGCGCATTTTTTTAAATGGAGCCTTTCCTGGATTAATGTCGTTGGTATCATAACTTATCGTTCTGTTATGTAGAAGAATAAGTATGGGATTATTCTCCTTGTACAGTCGGTATTGCAGTCATCGATCCTCTACCTGCATATGGGAGCTTGTAGTAGGACTATGTAATTTCAGGCTAGTTTGTCTCCGGTGTTTCTCCTGGTCATTTTCTATCCCGGTGTAAGTGTTGATATTGTGTGTTGATTGTCTGGTAATTGCTGATAGTTCGGTTGTTGATGACCCACCTTACGCGTACCCTACATCTGAATTGTACATATGTCTCCAACTGTAATTAACCTTTTACCATTGCTCTAAACATTCATATCTTCTACTCTTGCTTAGCTTTCTGTTCTAAACGTGTTTTTCAGTATCTATCTATTTATTATTGTTTCTTGTTTTCACCTTCTGCTTGGAATGAGTATATGTGTAGTAGGCCTATGGAAGTTGAAGCTGTGTGAAAGGAATATTAATTTAAGCCAAGAAATGATTTGAAAATTTAAAAAAAAGGTTTATCATCTATTGATTGGGGGGTTTTGATTTCACAGATATGTCTGTTAAAATTTTAACTTAATTGATATATTGATTTATTTGCTACACTTAAACTTGATGTAATAATTATCGTGAATGATCTGATATTCAGGTTTCGGCTCTTGCTGTGGTATTCTGATCGGATTGGAGGAAACTGATGATAGAGTGATTAGTGTGATAAGTTACTTAAAGAATTATCTAATGTTTGTTGCACTGACTTACTTCTTGTAGAGGCTTATGTTTTCCTATTTATTTTGGTACTTTTCTTCTTCTTCTTCTTCTTCTTCTTCTTCTTCTTCTTGTGTTTTCCTTTTGGGGTATTTATGTGGTAATATGGTTATCACTCATGAAGTCTTGTCATTCCCTATAATTGAAGCCCTGAATTATGTTCGAATGAGAATTATGCTATGTTTTAAACATTGTAAGACCTGTTTTCTTGTGTAGGTTATGTGTCTGAAAATTTATTGTGATTAAGCAAACTCCGATTACCTTAGTAATCTTAGTATTATCTGAACATTTCAAGGAAAATTGGCGTGCTAACGATATTGCGTGTGAAAACATGGACTTAATTGAACACTAAACAACTGCGAGTGGTCTGTATCACTGTTATATATCACCCAAGTATATCTCTGTTCACATTGAGAAGTGTTTATGTTAAATTATTGAAGATGGAACCTTTATTACACATATTCTTGAGACAACAGATGGTTTTCAACTATGACTGCTTGTTATACGCCACCCCAAGTTGATGGTTTCGGGGGGGAGGCTGTAATGGAGTTTGAATAACTACCCGTCATGGTACTATGTTGTCTCTATTACATTCATGCTTTCACATCATTTGTCTGCATCTCCGAGTGTTGAATATCGTAACTGTATGGGCTTTTCATTAAATTGCTGATGGTGAGCCATCTAGTGGTGGATTTAGTACTAACAATTCGAAGTGAGTAGTTGGTGCTGCTATCTGGCCGCCAAGAAGATAAGCTTGCTTGGCCGTGAACCGTGGCTCTAACAATCAACGTGAGCAGTTGTTCTGTTTCTTGAGTTTTTAACTGGAAGACGCGTTGACCTAATCTCTGCTGGTTGTGCCTTAAAGATACAAATAATCTTACAAGAAGGGAAGATGGTGTGGATATTTGATCCGGGCTGATGGATTCTCCATCTGGCATAAGTGCCGAAGATATGGTTTGTTTTTTTGAAAAGATTTTATTTCTCGTAAACACCGACCTCGTAAGTAGCTTCATTGGATGTCATGTCTGTTTTAACTGAGGAACTAATCCTGTTATTTTATGGCGTTAAGACGCTGAGTACTTAAGTCTACGATATGTGAGAATTTCTAAAGGTGATGTTCGGATCATTTGTGGGCTACAGAAAAAAATTTTAGAGTCGAAAACAGGTCATTGTCGTTAACTTGTAATGTGAAAATATTTGGGGTTTCAATTTAGTGGTGGTGGTGGTGGTGGTGATTATTGTTTTAAGAGGAAGTACAACTAGGCAACCATCCTCTATATAACACTAATCAGAGGGGAAATATGGAAGGGGTCCGACACTTCGAAAAATGAAGATATCGGCCGAAGGCAGAAAAGGGCCACGAAGGGCATGAAAATGAAAGACTCCCTAGCCCTCGCAAACCTAATAGCGTCGGGGTCGGAAAAGAACAAGAGTTGACCAAGGGAGGTCGGATAGGATAGATGAAAGTGAGGAGCCTGGCACAAGTAAGTGGAAGAAATGCCAGGACTCAGCTGAGGGCCCCGTGGTCGCCAACCCATGCTCCATAGTTCAGAGCCCCTGGGGCCCCTTTCAGTCGCCTCTTACGACAGGCAGGGGATACCGTGGGTGTTATTCTACCGCCCCCACCCACAGGGGGAGGTTTCAATTTAATTTAAGAAGATAATTATATGTTAATTTTTTTGCTTCTGCATTCAGTTATATTAGGTTTCGTGCACGAAAAGAATAATTATGTTCAAGGAGCTCCGACAAGATGGTGTACGAATTAATTGTATTACCTTAAAAGCCTGGTTTTATTTCATTTCTTGTTTTAAAACATAATCAAATATTTATTATTTAAAATATTTTCAAGCCATTTCGGGCTGTTAAAAAAGAAAACTAGTGCTTTAAATGAAAGCTGATCTAATGACTTACTCGGTACATCGTGTTCTCATTTGATCATGGCGGTTGTCCTGTGTAACACAGCTGTGTAATAGAATGCAAACGCAATGGGGGGCGTTGCTGTGTCGAATCAGACATTTGAGAATCTGCTTATTATTGTAGTCTGGACGTTCATCTGTATTGAAAATATTTGCGTGCATTGTATCATTTCTGCTGTATTTGACTTACTCCTTCGATTTTAGTTATCGTCTCTGGGAAATATTGGATTATTTATCCTACTTCTGTATTTTTTTGCATGTTCGTGAATTATTTCTTCGATTTCTGATATAGTGTGTTTGGTTGGTCCTTACTGTTTTCACGCAACCTCCGAAAACCGAGATAGTCTATTAGATAGGTTTTCATTATCCATTCTGTAATGGTGGATTTAATTATTTAATTATCAATTGAACCTCGTTCATTTATTATTCTAAAGAGGTCTTCTGTTTTCATTCAATAATTATTGATGTAAGGATTTTACTTTCTACTGGGTTATTCTTTTAATTGATCAGAATAGAATTCAGTATTTATCGTATTATTAAATCTTTAAAAAAATATATATTAATTTTGAGGTCGGTAAATTATAAATGTTTTGGTATTATTAAAGGTTTCTTTAATGGATCAAGGAATTATTATTTCAGTCAATTAGTTAAGCTTATTTTAAGTTGATTCGCTTGGCCTCTTGTGTCCAGTGCTTCCTCAATCAGCGACGGCCTTTTGGTTGGGATGATTGTAAGTATTTCCTTTTTTTGCTTATTTATCCCTGGTCGTGCTAACACTCTTGACCTTAACTTACGTTGTGAGAAACACCCTCATGCCATTGAGATGGAAACACTCCCTCACTCCATATTCTGTTGAATAGGGTGAGGATATCCTTGAGACATCTGTGACTCAAATGCTTAAGCATTTGATTATGGATTTTGTCCGGTCCAGGAGCCGTATCTCTGCATAGCGCAAGTGCACTTCGCAACTCCCACTCCGTGAAAGGCACGTTGTAGGGATGCGAAGCACTAGAGGCAGAAGAGAGATGGTGTGCCTCTGCTTCGCGCTTGATAGGTAGAAATACAGGGTCGTATCTCCTAGAGCTGGACGTATCTGCGAAATGTGACGCGATGTGGTCTGCAATGACTGAAGGAATCGTAACTATATCTTCATTAATGGAGATTCCGGGTACTGGGGGCACATTCTGTACTCCGACAATACGACGGAGTTTAGTCCACACTTGTGATGATGGAGTATGTGCCGTGATGGATGACACATACTTTTCCCACGTAGCTTTCTTACTTTCTCGAATCAAAAAACGGGCCTTCGCGCGCAGACGCTTAAACGCAATATGATTGGCCATCGTAGGATTCCGACGATAATGCTTAAAAGCCCGTCTGCGATCACGTATGGCTGCTGCAATTTCGTCCGTCCACCATGGGACCTGTTTCCGGCGACGAATACCGGACGAGGAAGGAATTGTTTCCTCTGCAGCAGCCAGAATTCCAGTAGTAATGGAAGAGAGGTGGTCGTCAACAGACTCCAGCATATCATCAGCCATCACTGCGCGTTTTGTAAATTCTGGCCAATTTGCCCGACGAAGTAACCAGCGCTTGGGTACTTCGGACTGTCTTTGATTCAAGAGAGACAGAATTATCGGGAAGTGGTCACTATCACAGAGGTCGTCGTGAACTTGCCACCGTAGCAGGGGAACTAGCGCACGGCTGCACAAGGTGACATCCAGGTGTGAAAATGTGCCATGTGCGCTGCTGAAATGTGTCGGTTCCCCTGTATTAAGCACGCAAAGATCAAACAGGTTGATCATTCTCTCGAGCATCCTCCCCCTAGGACAGGAAGACGGAGAGCCCCATAGTATGTTACGGGCGTTCACATCCCCCAGCATGAGGAAAGGAGGAGGCAACTGAGCGATCAAATCTTGTAGTGCATGCATATCAAGGTTATAATCCGGTGGAAAGTACACGTTGCAAACCGTTGTCATTACTGGCAACGGAGTGCGAACTGCAACTGCATCTACCTGAGTACGGAGCGGTACTTCTTCGCTGAAGATGTCGGAGCGAACTAGAGTACAAACGCCCCCAGTTGCCGCGCCATCCACAGCTACTCTGTCTTTGGAATAAAGACGATATTCTCTCATAGTCGTGTCGTGTCCAGGTCTCAAACGAGATTCCTGTAGACAGACTATGGAGGCCGCATAGACGGATATCAGTTGACGTAACTCAGCCAGGCGACAGTGGTAACTACTGCAGTTCCACTGCAATAGTGCCATTGTGTGGATTGGTAGTGTTGCGAAATTAGGACAATTGCTTGCCCTTCTTTTTGTCAACTACCTGCCATTTTCCGCCGTTGTTGTCGGTATTGTCGTCACCATCCACGACAATGAGTGGTTCAGTCTCCATTGTCTCCTCAGAAGAAGGAGGCGCGGTGACTGGACCCTCCGCGGACGGTGATCTCATTGGTCTGGAACAGTGGGCCTTCTTCCTGGGAGAACTAGGTTCTCAAGAAAGTGATCTAACAAGAGGACGTCGGGGCCTCTCGCTCTTGCCCACCGTTTCTCTCTTTTTGGGAGGAGAGCCGGCAGATGGCTTACCGGATTCCTTCGGTGATCCTGTGGACCCCGACTGAGTTGGAGAAAGCTTCTTCTCCAATTTTTTGAGGGAGCTCTGTGGCTTCACCTTCTCCTCCTTTATGATCTGGGCATTGGAAGGAGGGCTGGACTTTCCAGCCCTATTTGGGGAAGTCTTTCCCCCCGCCCTGTTGGGGGAGGAATTCCCAGCCGAACGTTCCTGGGAAGGGCCCTTCCCAGGCAACGTCGACAGTAACGCTCTTTTCGGTGCTTCATGTGCTGGATCTCCAGTTTCTTTAGTTACTGAATTTTGTTTCTGGCTTTGACTTTTCAATGCATTTTCAGTACCGGTGTTGTGTACAAAACTCTGTGGAGTGATCCGTACGTTTGCGACCTTTTCCGCGAACGAGATGGAGAACTCCGGAGCAGCCACGGACTTGAACTTCCTCCGGGCGTCTGGATGAGATAGCTTATCCAGCGTTTTTATCTCTTGGATCTTCTTCTCCCGCTTGAATGTGGGGCACTCCTTGGAGTGGTGGTGGTGGTGATTATTGTTTTAAGAGGAAGTACAACTGGGCAACCATCCTCTGTATAACACTAATCAGAGGGAAAAAATGGAAGGGATCCAACACTTCGAAAAATGAAGATATCGGTCAAAGAAAGACAAGGGCCACGAAGGGCGTGAAAATGAAAAAACTCCCTAGCCCTCGCAAACCTAAGTGGTGGTGATTATTGTTTTAAGAGGAAGTACAACTAGGCAACCATCCTCTATATAACACTAATCAGACGGAAAATATAGAAGGGGTCCGACACTTCGAAAAATGAAGAGATCGGCCAAAGGATGACAAGGGCCACGAAGGGCGTGAAAATGAAAGACTCCCTAGCCCTCGCAAACCTAATAGCGTCGGGGTCGGAAAAGAACAAGAGTTGACCAAGAGAGGTCGGATAGGATAGATGAAAGTGAGGAGCCTGGCACAAGTAAGTGGAAGCAATGCCAGGACTCAGCTGAGGGCCCCGTGGTCGCCAACTCACGCTCCAAAGTTCAGAGCCCCTGAGGCCCCTATTAGTCGCCTCTTACGACAGGCAGGGGATACCGTGGGTGTTATTCTACTGCCCCCACCCACAGGGGGAGCACTCCTTGGAGATTGGAGCATGCGTACCCGGGCAGTTGACGCACACAGGTGGTGGTGTGCATTCAACCCCAGCATGCTCGCACTTCCCACACATTTTGCAGGTCGTCGAACCTGTACATCGCAATGAGGTGTGGCCAAACGTTTGACAGTTATAACACCTCATTGGTGCCGGAATGTACGGACGAACAGTCAGACGATACATAGCTACTTTTATTCGTTCAGGTATGGTCTCAGCGTCGAAGGTAAGGATGAAAGCACCCGTATCGAGTAGCTTATCACCCACACGCCTCTTCAACCTCTTCACGTCGGTTACACCCCGACGTGCTAGGTACCGGATCATTGTATCATCGGAAGACTTAACCAAATCCCTGTGGAATATAACTCCCTTGCAGGTGGTGGTGGTGGTGGTGATTATTGTTTTAAGAGGAAGTACAACTAGGCAACCATCCTCTATATAACACTAATCAGAGGGAAAAATGGAAGGGATCCGACACTTCGAAAAATGAAGATATCGGCCAATGAAAGACAAGGGCCGCGAAGGGCGTGAAAATGAAAGACTCCCTAGCCCTCGCAAACCTAATAGCGTCGGGGTCGGAAAAGAACAAGAGTTGACCAAGAGAGGTCGGATAGGATAGATGAAAGTGAGGAGCCTGACACAAGTAAGTGGAAGCAATGCCAGGACTCAGCTAAGGGCCCCGTAGTCGCCAACCCACGCTCCAAGTTCAGAGCCCCTGGGGCCTCCCTTGCAGGAGTTAAGGGTTTGGTGCTTCTCGATTTTCACCTCTACCTTACCGAATAACTTGGCTTTAAGTAGCCGTCTGGACTGTTCAGCCGTAGATGTCTTGATAAGTACGGATCCATCTCGGAGCTTGCGCATCTCGTCGACTTCACCAGCAACAATTTCTTCGATTGAATTGCTTATCATAAAAGGACATTCGTCAAGGAAACTTTTACCATCGACCCTGGAAGCAACCAGGAATCGAGGAAGACGTTCGTCACTCATGTAGTCTACAGGAACTGGAGTATACCGCTTACGTTTTTTACCTATATTTGACGCTGTTTTTTGAAGGGTGCCACCCTTTGTTAAAGAAGGAAGAGAAAGAGGTTCCGTCTTTGGTCCCACGAGTACTCACGGAAATAAGAGGTCGACCTCCGGCAGAGCCAAGGAGATTTACCGGAGGCAAGGCTATATACTCCAGAGGGCGCCCGGTATCTGGAGGGGGTCGCTTGGAACTACTCTCCCAGTAGCCATGCATCACCTCGCCACGACCCGAAACTTGTGATTGGGGGAGGATAAAACCTCCGTACTAACCTAATAATTTTTTAAATTTAATTTTTTAATTATTTCTTATTTTTATTTGTATTTTTTTAATTTTTCTGTAATGTCTAACCTAATCTACCCGAGGCAGAGAGGGTGGCCAGACAGGAAGAGGAATGAAATTAAAGATGGTGAGAATAGAAGGGTAGAAATAGTGATGAAGAATAAAGAGCACAGACACCTCTCAAGCAACTCGGGGGACACCTTGTTAGTCTGGCCCTACACCGAGGCCTATCCAGCATGGGTAACCCTGAGCTGGCACAGCCCTCGGGATCAACAAGGACACAAGCCCCCACACCGACTTCAAGGTCATGGTGTCCCTAGAGGGGGACAGGTAGGGGATACCGTAGATGCGGTCTTAGCTCAATGCCCTTGAGGATCGCTTCTTAGCCAAGCGCTCTCTATCTACCCACAGGCAAGGTGGTGGTGGTGATTATTGTTTTAAGAGGAAGTACAACTAGGCAACCATCCTCTATATAACACTAATCAGAGAGAAAAATGGAAGGTATCCAACACTTCGAAAAATGAAGATATCGGCCAATGAAAGACAAGGGCCGCGAAGGGCGTGAAAATGAAAGACTCCCTAGCCCTCGCAAACCTAATAGCGTCGGGGTCGGAAAAGAACAAGAGTTGACCAAGGGAGGTCGGACAGGATAGATTAAAGTGAGGAGCCTGGCACAAGTAAGTGGAAGCAATGCCAGGACTCAGCTGAGGGCCCCGTGGTCGCCAACCCACGCTCCAAAGTTCAGAGCCCCTGAGGCCCCTTTTAGTCGCCTCTTACGACAGGCAGGGGATACCGTGGGTGTTATTCTACCGCCCCCACCCACAGGGGGAACTACAGGCAAGGAACACCGTAGATGTTGGCTTTTTGCTTAGCTCAGCACCCTGCTAAGTGCAGGTAGGGGTACAATAGATGCAGGCCTTTTGCTTAGCTCAGCACACTGTCTACTTACAGGTAAGGGATACCGCAGATGTGATTTTAGCTCAGTACCTTCAAAGATCGCTTCTTACCCCAGCGCCTTTGTCTGCTTACAGGCGAGGGATACCGTAGATGTAGGCTTTTTGCTTAGCTTAGTGCCCTCGTTTAAGTTCAGAAGTTGAGGATCGCGCGCTGGCCTTCCTAGGTTCGATCTGCTGCAGAAAACCTAAATTCCGACACTTCGGCATCTTCGGAAATAGCATGTTCGATCCTGACTTAGTGCTTAAATACGTCAGCCCGCAGAACTCAGCGTAAGGCACACGGAAGAACTCTTGTTGCATAAACATTTCGTTCCAACTGTAGTGCATGCGTTTGGTGGTGGTGGTGATTATTGTTTTAAGAGGAAGTACAACTAGGCGACCATCCTCTATATAACGCTAATCAGAGGGAAATATAGAAGGGATCCGACACTTCGAAAAATGAAGATATCGGTCAAAGGAAGACAAGGGCCACGAAGGGCGTGAAAATGAATGACTCCCTAGCCCTCGCAAACCTAATAGCTCGGGGTCGGAAAAGAACAAGTGTTGACCAAGAGAGGTCGGATAGGATAGATGAAAGTGAGGTGGTGGTGGTGATTATTGTTTTAAGAGGAAGTACAACTAGGCAACCATCCTCTATATAACACTAATCAGAGAGAAAAATGGAAGGGGTCCGACACTTCGAAAAATGAAAGTATCGGCCAAAGGAAGATAAGGGCCACGAAGGGCGTGAAAATGAAAGACTCCCTAGCCCTCGCAAACCTAATAGCGTCGGGGTCGGAAAAGAACAAGAGTTGACCAAGGGAGGTCGGATAGGATAGATAAAAGTGAGGAGCCTGGCACAAGTAAGTGGAAGCAATGCCAGGACTCAGCTGAGGGCCCCGCGGTCGCCAACCCACGCTCCATAGTTCAGAGCCCCTGGGGCAAATGAAAGTGAGGAGCCTGGCACAAGTAAGTGGAAGCAACGCCAGGACTCAGCTAAGGGCCCCGTGGTCGCCAATCCACGCTCCAAAGTTCAGAGCCCCTGGGGCCCCTTTTAGTCGCCTCTTACGACAGGCAAGGGATACCGTGGGTGTTATTCTACCGCCCCCACCCACAGGGGGAGTGCATGCGTTTGCAACTTCCACATCCGCTTAGTGACAAGCTGCATATTTACTCGGCGCAGCCTGTGTCAAGCGCTCACAGTTCTCCGTGTGCGTTAATTGTGTGCACATCCTCTACTTTCTCACTTACCGTCTAATCACTGTCTGCTGTGAATATTATTCTTCAGTTTGCAGCCTTCAACTTATAGTAAGCCTAAGCTGTTGGTTAGTGTTTGCATTTTTTGTTCGAAAGCAACTTCTACGCTAGCTTACCCTTTCATAACCGATCATCACAAGTGCTTTCATACTAGTAAAGATAGCTAGGCTAGCTGACTTACCCAATCATATATCTTTGTTCCTTTTATAGGTACAACCAGAATATTATCGTTCGAGTTACAGGCTTGAACGTACACGTTTTATTCATCCGAGTAACAGTTTGCAGTCTGCAGCGCGTACATTTTAAGGTATGTTTCGAACTTTAAAAATTTTTTGAGTTGCATGTTTGTAAAGATAGCTAGACTAGCTGACTTACCCTTTCATATCCCTACGCTACATTCATATATTTTTGTTCTTTTTAGGTACAACCAGAATATTATCGTTCGAGTTACAGGCTTGAACGTACACATTTTATTCATCCGTTATTTGTATTATCCAACATTTTCGGCTGTCGGATATTTATTGGAGTGTTTATACGCTCCGTCTCTGTCACATATCTGGGCTGGTTTACGTTTCATTCTAGCTGTCCGAATTGGTGCGTGTTAGGGGGAAAGAGTCGTAAGGAACTTCGTCGTCTTTGTTGTGTAAGTATTGGATGTGATGCCACGTTGTGTTTAATGCGTCTAACATAAACTCGTCTTCGTTTATGTTCTTAATGTCTCGGTATGTAATGAAATTTGAGTTCGTATTTTGGGCACTTGAGAGAAGAGTCTGCATAAATGAGGTCATGGTGTGATAATCCAGGGGCGGGTAACTGTCCGTGGATCTCTATTCTGTCTGTGTTGTTAAGTCTAACAGGGTACGGGAAGTGGCTGTGTGGTGAGTAGATTTAGGGGTAGGATTGACATATTAAGGGAAGTAAACATATTTCTAATCTTTTAGTCTCCAACGAGTCACGATTTGTCAGGTCAGTATTAAAGTCTGCCATTAAAGTTACATGCTCATCCCTGGGTAATAAGTCCTGAAGCGCTCCTTCCAGCTCTTCCACATGTCCAGTCTTCAGCGCACGATACACTACACCAAGCAGTCACTTCACACTACGAACTTGCAATTCAATAGAAAGGAATTCGGGACTATTGGTAAACTGATTCGGCGTTTTAAGAATTATTTTGTACTTCAGGTCATTCCGTATGTACCTTGCCAAACCACCCCCTCCCTTCCCCATTCTGTCGTTTCTGATTAGTGAGTAGCCTTCCATATGGACAAATGAAGAAGGGATTGAAGCCAGGACTCGGATACTATTATTACGTGAGCATATCGGAGAAATGAGGGACTATGGCATGGCTTGGCAGATAGATCCAGGGTCTAGCGGTACCAGCTACAGGACCGGTTGTGATCTCGGAGTATGCAGGCTGCGATTAGAGACTGCTGTTTCCTATTCCTTGGTGTTCCCAACTTCACGATTACTAAGCTAGCTTAAAATTAGATAGGAAATAAGTAAAATTTAGAAGTGACTATCGTATCTTAATTACTAATGACAGTGTTATTCGATAACTAAATTATATCTACTTAAAATATAGGTTCACAAAGTTCTACCTTTGTTAAATATTTGACTGGTGGTCAGTGAATGTTTTTGAGACTTCTTTGCTTGTAATATAAAACTTCCTATCACGGTGTTTAAATGTAATAGTCCCGACCCTGGTCCACGTGTGCCGGACATCAAATTTGCAGATGGCCTCCTGGAGAAGCTGCAAGCGATTCTGTGTGAGGACTTCACGCATCTTTTTGTTCGTTCCTTTCAGTCTTTCCTTAATAATAAATATTTCATTCCTCTTCCTGTAGGATACGAACTTCACTATGATGGGTCTCGGCTGTCCTGGTTTCTCCTTCCCCACGCTATGTGACCTATCTATATCCTGTAGACTGAGGTCAACTCTTATATCTCTAGCCAAGTTGTATGTGATTTCTCAATCGTACTCAGGCACTCCGAACAATCGAAGACACTGCTGCCTCGAGAACTACTCCAGCTCGTCCGTCTTTTCGTGCGGTTGGGTCTCGAGGTTCTTGATATGAGCTAATTCTCCCTTCAGTTCTTCAATCACTTTTGTACTGAAGTCAAGTTTCTTTCAGTTTGTCCACTACTCCATTGGTTACCTGTTCCGGAATTATGTTGGCTACACTGCTCAGCATGTCCTTGTCGCTCAGCGCTTCCTGCACGGCCTGCTTTACCAGGGTCTCCATTGGAACTTGCTTATATTTGGGTGGCATGTCCTTTATCCAGTTACTAGGGAATGGCTGCTTTGAACACTTCAGTGGTGGTGGTGGTGATTATTGTTTTAAGAGGAAGTACAACTAGGCAACCATCCTCTCTATAACACTAATCAGAGGGAAGAATGGAAGGGGTCCGACACTTCGAAAAATGAAGATATCGGCCAAAGGAAGGGAAGGGCCACGAAGGGCGTGAAAATGAAAGACTCCCTAGCCCTCGCAAACCTAATAGCGTCGGGGTCGGAAAAGAACAAGAGTTGACCAAGAGAGGTCGGATACGATAGATGAAAGTGAGAAGCCTGACACAAGTAAGTGGAAGCAATGCCAGGAATCAGCTGAGGGCCCCGTGGTCGCCAACCCACGCTCCAAAGTTCAGAGCCCCTGGGTCCCCTTTTAGTCGCCTCTTACGACAGGTGGTGATTATTGTTTTAAGAGGAAGTACAACTAGGCAACCATCCTCTACATAACACTAATAAGAGGGAAAAATAGAAGGGATCCGACACCTCGAAAAATGAAGATATCGGTCAAAGAAAGACAAGGGCCACGAAGGGCGTGAAAATGAAAGACTCCCTAGCCCTCGCAAACCTAATAGCGTCGGGGTCGGAAAAGAACAAGAGTTGACCAAGGGAGGTCGGATAGGATAGATGAAAGTGAGGAGCCTGGCACAAGTAAGTGGAAGCAACGCCAAGACTCAGCTAAGGGCCCCGTGGTCGCCAACCCACGCTCCAAAGATCAGAGCCCCTGGGGCGGTGGTGGTGGTGGTGATTGTTGTTTTAAGAGGAAGTACAACTAGGCAACCATCCTCTATATAACACTAATCAGATGAAAAAATGGAAGGGATCCGACACTTCGAAAAATGAAGGTATCGGTCAAAGAAAGACAAGGGCCACGAAGGGCGTGAAAATGAAAGACTCCCTAGCCCTCGCAAACCTAATAGCGTCGGGGTCGGAAAAGAACAAGAGTTGACCAAGAGTGGTCGGATAGGATAGATGAAAGTGAGGAGCCTGGCACAAGTAAGTGGAAGCAATGCCAGGACTCAGCTTAGGGCCCCGTGGTTGCCAACCCACGCTCCACAGTTCAGAGCCCCTGGGGCCCCTTTTAGTCGCCTCTTACGACAGGCAGGGGATACCGTCGGTGTTATTCTACCGCCCCCACCCACAGGAGGAGAACACTTCAGTAACACACCACGCTCTTCGTACACGTTTTACTTTCCACACCTGCTCACTTCACTTCTACCAAGAGCCTTGCTTTCGCCTGACTATTCACTATCCACCATGTTAATTTGTGTCAGTATGACAGGCTGATATCTGTTACATTTGGTACCACACTGGATATGGGATATAGGGTCTAATGTTATTTTCCACACTTTGTCTTAGTAATACACACACACACACACACACTTGAATGTTGTTCTTCTCATTTAAGTATAACCTTCTCTTTGTGAACAAGCCATCGCGCCGCGCTCATTGCTCCATACTGACCCCCTTCGTATCGCCCGGAAATTTCCATACTCGCCTCAATCCCTAATCCCTTTTAGGGCACTATAGTACTACATTCAACAGAATATGGAGTGATGGAGTGTTTACTTCTCAGTGATGTGAGAGAATTGTGATACCAATTCCCAAGCCACGTAAGGATCCAAAACTCCTGGAATGAATGGCCTTTGTAAGCTATTTGAAAGGAAGATTAAGGGGATTCTTGTGTGGGCCATGGAAAAGGAAGGTCTTTTGTCTAACTGCCAATGGGGTTTCCGCTCTCATCGGTCTGCCACTGATCATCTGGTCAGACTGGGGAGCGCCATTCAGGAGGCCTTTCTCTGGAAGGAACACCTAGTTGCCGTGTTTTTTTGACCTGGAGAAAGCTTAAGATACTACCTGGAGATATGGAATTCTTTCCACACTACACCAGTCGGGATTTCGGGGAAATCTGCCAACGTATAGTGAGAACTTCATGACCCTCCGGCTCTTTCGAGTCCGAGTAGGGAATGCTTTATCTCAATATTACGTTCAGGAAAACGGAGTACCACAGGGGTCGGTACTGAGTGTAACGCTGTTCGCAATCGCCATCAACGGCATACTTGACGCTGCTGGGCCCGCAGTGGTTCCATTGCTGCACGTAGACGATTTAGGGTGCTGGCCTTTGGTCACAGGAGCCTCGGGTTCGATTCCCGATTAACTGTCTTGGTGCCAGGCGGTAGTACGAACACCCGCCCTTTAAATTGCCAGAGCCGATCTGGTCGGCTTTTAACAATCTAGTCGGAAGTTGCCAGAGCCGATTACATCAGCCGGCTTAAAATTCTGTGATGTACATAATTTTGAGGCAACCTATAGTGACGTGCACACCTTTGTTACAACCTGTAGTAAAGGGGCTACACGTTATTGTTTCTCTTCATCCCGCAACAGCGATTGAAACAATGTACAAAATTCATTATTTAAATTCCTGGATAAATTTATGTCGTCAACCAAGCCAACAAGCGATCCATTAGTTGCGTTCGACTGAGTCACGCTTCACACACACTACTGTGACAGAATGATGATAACAGCTGTCCAAATGGCGAGGTTGGTTGGTTGGTTGGTTGGTGATTATTGTTTTAAGAGGAAGTACAACTGGGCAACCATCCTCTATATAACACTAATCAGAGAGAAAAAATGGAAGGGGTCCGACACTTCGAAAAATGAAGGTATCGCCCAAAGAAAGACAAGGGCCACTAAGGGCGTGAAAATGAAAGACTCCCTAGCCCTCGCAAACCTAATAGTGTCGGGCTCGGAAAAGAACAAGAGTTGATCAAGAGAGGTCGGATAGGCTAGATGAAAGTGAGGAGCCTGGTACAAGTAAGTGGAAGCAATGCCAGGACTCAGCTGAGGGCCCCGTAGTCGCCAACCCACGCTCCAAAGTTCAGAGCCCCTGAGGCCCCTTTTAGTCGCCTCTTACGACAGGCAGGGGATACCGTGGGTGTTATTCTACCGCCCCCACCCACAGGGGGACCAAATGGCGAGGCGCGCTTCCGGTAGGTATGAGTGCATACGAGAGAAATTCTTCCCGGAATTCTTCTCTCCGCGTCTCCCTTCCGCTAGATGTGAGCGGGCCTTAAGGAAGTAGGTAAGGTATCACTGTTAAAATGAAGTAGGTATTGCAGTGCGTCTTAACAATGTTGACCTTTTCGGTAACGAATTAATTTGTACAAATTTAAAAATAAATCTTAGAGAAGAATTAAAATATGGCAATAGAAAGGTGTACCTGTATCTGAAATTCTTGAAACATCCATCAGCTCGTTTCTTAGTTAAGTTGGGTAAATATAATGTCCATGATCACGTCAGTATACAGTTTTATGCAACCCAGAACATCAACATACTGTAATTCAGTGCTATTTTCCACCAATTGTTGGTGATTATATGGGGAAGGAAGTGTTTGATTAAACCTTTGGAGTGCCCCAAGACGATAGGGATCAAGGTAACTCGGAGGCGAGTAGACTTATTGATTTCTGTTTGCAAAATAACATGGCTATTCATAACAACTAGAGCCTTGAGCGCAAAAGGCACAAAATTACTAGATGTGAATGGGATTGGTAACAGGAGTCAATTATTGATTACACTAAGCCGACAAACATTTAAAAGGAAGATTGCTGAATGTGAACGGCACTCTTAGACAGTAATCATAAACTTCTGATTTAATAAGTTGAAGTAAGTAAGAACTCCCCAGGATCAGGAATTCTAGATGCGGATATTGAAAGATTAAGATAAAGTGGGGGAATAATAAGGTCAAATCCAACAGAGCCAACCAGGAAGTGACATTAGAACGGTTGGGGAAGAAAAAACTAGGAGAAGTGCTTAGTTAAGACAGTAGAATATATTTATGGAAGGATATGAGGAAAAAGGAAGTGGGAAGAAACACCATAGCGAAATTATACTGCGAGCGATGGAGTCCTGCTAATCAGCAATGCGTTCGGAAAATCCTTTAAGACCCGAAGTGGTGAGGACAAACATAGGTTGGACAAGATAAAATCTAAGCAGAGATGGTTTAATGAATGCAGTATTGAACTAAACTATGTGAATGACAAAAGAAGAATATTGTGCAGAATGAAAAGAATATTCGGATGGAAAACGCCATTCTAAATACTTTACTGGTAATAATGCTCAACTCTTCACTGGTTGCAGGGGAATCAAGAAGGCATGAACGGATAATTTTGAGAAGCTGTTAAATCTGAATAATAGAATAAAGATCGCATTAGACAGAGGAGTCTGGCATGGAATGAATGAATGCCTGGATGTATATCAAAACAATAAAATATCCAGGTACTGATGTCGCGAGCGGTAAAATGATCATTTAAGACGGAAATGCAGGAAAGCAGTGGATGGACAGAGTAATCTCCGAAGAAGAAGAAGAAGAAGAAGAAGAAGAAGAAGAAGAAGAAGAAGAGTTTGCGGATTGGGAAACAGCCATCAGATACGGCGGTTAGTTAGCTGGGAATCCAGAAAGCGCAGCAGCCAAATTTAGGAGGTCGTGAAAGAGGGTCGGGGTGGGACACGGCTTGGGGTAAAGTAGGAAAAGATCGTTGACGGTTTCGCGACATGGAGAGTCCACACCGCCACCAAATGTGCGTTCTTCGGGAAGTAAAGCTCCTTAGTCCTAGGAGAAGCTCCCTATATAAAACCACAAGTCCCTGGCTGAAAAAACATCTGTCTCGGGGAGAGTGGTGGTGATTATTGTTTTAAGAGGAAGCACAACTAGGCAACCATCCTCCATATAACACTAATAAGAGAGAAAAAATGGAAGGGGTCCGACACTTCGAAAAATGAAGGTATCGGCCAAAGAAAGGCAAGGGCCACGAAGGGCATGACAATGAAAGACTCCCTAGCCTTTGCAAACCTAATAGCGTCGGGGTCGGAAAAGAACAAGAGTTGACCAAGGGTGGTCGGATAGGATAGATGAAAGTGAGGAGCCTAGCACAAGTAAGTGGAAGCAATGCCAGGACTCAGCTGAGGGCCCCGTGGTCGCCAACCCTCGCTCCACAGTTCAGAGCCCCTGGGGTGGTTGTGGTGGTGATTATCGTTTTAAGAGGAAGTACAACTGGGCAACCATCCTCTATATAACACTAATCAGAGAGAAAAAATGGAAGGAGTCCGACACTTCGAAAAATGAAGATATCGGCCAAAGGAAGACAAGGGCCACGAAGGGCGTGAAAATGAAAGACTCCCTAGCCCTCGCAAACCTAATAGCGTCGGGGTCGGAAAAGAACAAGAGTTGACCAAGAGAGGTCGGATAGGATATATGAAAGTGAGGAGCCTGGCACAAATAAGTGGAAGCAATGCCAGGACTCAGCTGAGGGCCCCGTGGTCGCCAACCCACGCTCCAAAGTTCAGAGCCCCTGAGGCCCCTTTTAGTCGCCTCTTACGACAGGCAGGAGATACCGTGGGTGTTATTCTACCGCCCCCACCCACAGGGGGATCACGCTATGTGCCGCATGTATTACAAGCTGCCACTTTCTCATACATTACTACGTTTTTGTGGCAATAATAAGTTTGTACGTTTCCTTAGAAACAAGACCGACATGTCAAGCTTCCAAAAACTGGACCCTAATATTATTTCCAATTATTCCTTCATGATATACTGGCCGTATCCAACCCCTGTGGGTGGGGGCGGTAGAATAACACCCTCGGTATCCCCTGCCTGTCGTAAGAGTGGTGGTGGTGGTGATTTTTGTTTTAAGAGGAAGTACAACGAGGTAATCATCCTCTCTGAACAAATAAGTGGAAAAGAGTTTGACATGCACGCGGACTCTTGGGTCGATGAAAGCCTCGATACGGCCTGGTGGTGGTGGTGGTGGTGATTATTGTTTTAAGAGGAAGTACAACTAGGCAACCATCCTCTGTATAACAGTAATCAGAGGGAAAAATGGAAGGGATCCGACACTTCGAAAAATGAAGATATCGGTCAAAGAGAGACAAGGGC
The DNA here is from genome assembly GCF_040414725.1 of Anabrus simplex. Classification (NCBI taxonomy): domain Eukaryota; kingdom Metazoa; phylum Arthropoda; class Insecta; order Orthoptera; family Tettigoniidae; genus Anabrus; species Anabrus simplex. The sequence goes on along the minus strand of NC_090276.1, from coordinate 82,121,414 downwards.
CACGAAGGGCGTGAAAATGAAAGACTCCCTAGCCCTCGCAAACCTAATAGCGTCGGGGTCGGAAAAGAACAAGGGTTGACCAAGGGGGGTCGGATAGGATAGATGAAAGAGAGGAGCCTGACACAAGTAAGTGGAAGCAATGCCAGGACTCAGCTGAGGACCCCGTGGTCGCCAACCCACGCTCCAAAGTTCAGAGCCCCTGAGGCCCCTTTTAGTCGCCTCTTACGACAGGCAGGGGGTACCGTGGGTGTTATTCTACCGCCCCCACCCACAGGGGGGTCAGCTGAGGGCCCCGTGGTGGTGGTGGTGGTGGTGATTATTGTTTTAAGAGGAAGTACAACTAGGCAACCACCCTCTATATAACACTAATCAGAGGGAAAAATGGAAGGGATCCGATACTTCGAGAAATGAAGATATCGGCCAAAGGAAGACAAGGGCCACGAAGGGCGTGAAAATGAAAGACTCCCTAGCCCTCGCAAACCTAATAGCGTCGGGGTCGGAAAAGAACAAGAGTTGACCAAGGGAGGTCGGATAGGATAGATGAAAGTGAGAATGGTGGTGGTGGTGATTATTGTTTTAAGAGGAAGTACAACTGGGCAACCATCCTCTAAATAACACTAATCAGAGGGAAAAATGGAAGGGATCCGACACTTCGAAAAATGAAGATATCGGCCAAAGGAAGACAAGGGCCACGAAGGGCGTGAAAATGAAAGACTCCCTAGCCCTCGCAAACCTAATAGCGTCGGGGTCGGAAAAGAACAAGAGTTGACCAAGGGAGGTCGGATAGGATAGATGATAGTGAGGAGCCTGGCACAAGTAAGTGGAAGCAATGCCAGGACTCAGCTGAGGGCCCCGTAGTCGCCAAGCCACGCTCCAAAGTTCAGAGCCCCTGAGGCCCCTTTTAGTCGCCTCTTACGACAGGCAGGGGATACCGTGGGTATTATTCTACCGCCTCCACCCACAGGGGGAAAAGAGGAAGTACAACTAGGCAACCATCCTCTATGTAACACTAATCAGAGAGAAATATTGGAAGGGGTCCGACACTTCGAAAAATGAAGGTATCGGCCAAAGGAAGACAAGGGCCACGAAGGGCGTGAAAATGAAAGACTCCCTAGCCCTCGCAAAACTAATAGCGTCGGGGTCGGAAAAGAACAAGAGTTGACCAAGGGAGGTCGGATAGGATAGATGAAAGTGAGAATGGTGGTGGTGGTGATTATTGTTTTAAGAGGAAGTACAACTGGGCAACCATCCTCTATATAACACTAATCAGAGGAAAAAATGGAAGGGATCCGACACTTCGAAAAATGAAGATATCGGCCAAAGCAAGACAAGGGCCACGAAGGGCGTGAAAATGAAAGACACCCTAGCCCTCGCAAACCTAATAGCGTCGGGGCGGAAAAGAACAAGAGTTGACCAAGGTAGGTCGGATAGGATAGATGAAAGTGAGGAGCCTGGCACAAGTAAGTGGAAGCAATGCCAGGACTCAGCTGAGGGCCCCGTGGTCGCCAACCCACGCTCCAATGTTCAGAGCCCGTGGGGCCCCTTTTAGTCGCCTCTTACGACAGGTAGGGGTTACCGTGGGTGTTATTCTACCGCCCCCACCCACAGGGGGATGAAAGTGAGGAGCCTGACACAAGTAAGTGTAAGCAATGGCAGGACTCATCTGAGGGCCCCGTGGTCGCCAACCCACGTTCCAAAGTTCAGAACCCCTGGGCCCCCTTTTAGTCGCCTCTTACGACAGGCAGGGGATACCGTGGGTGTTATTCTACCGCCCCCACCCACAGGGGGAAAAGAGGAAGTACAACTAGGCAACCATCCTCTATGTAACACTAATCAGAGAGAAATATTGGAAGGGGTCCGACACTTCGAAAAATGAAGGTATCGGCCAAAGGAAGACAAGGGCCACGAAGGGCGTGAAAATGAAAGACTCCCTAGCCCTCGCAAACCTAATAGCGTCGTGGTCAGAAAAGAACAAGAGTTGACCAAGGGAGGTCGGATAGGATAGATGAAAGTGAGGAGCCAGGCACAAGTAAGTGGAAGAAATGCCAGGACTCAGCTGAGGGCCCCGTGGTCGCCAATCCACGCTCCAAAGTTCAGAGCCCCTGAGGCCCCTTTTAGTCGCCTCTTACGACAGGCAGGGGATACCGTGGGCGTTATTCTACCGCCCCCACCCACAGGGGGATGTCAAAGCTGACAGCCCTATCATGTAACCTACTTTTTAATTTCTCCTGTCCAACACACATTGCCTGTGATACACACGCTGAAGGGCTGACACTTTATTTAAGCGTTTGCGAGTGCTTACAACTGAAATCTCGATACATCGCTTGATTATTTCCATCATTACAGCGAACGGCAGTAAATGTCGCCCTACCGTAATTTCACTGTACGGTGAAAGACAGGGAGACCATCAGAATTTTCTCCCTTGAATGTGCGCAGTCTCCACAATCATATACTAGATTATGACATTCAGTTCATTAACTGGCAAAACACTCGAAGAGTCGGCGTCAGAGAAGCAACATGGTAAAGAGACAGTGTTCACAAAACAGAATAAGAAACCTTATCCTCGCCAACCAAAATAACAATGCTGGCAACACTTACATGTGGACAAGTTTGAGCGTTCTGCCAGTTTCTGCATCAAAAGTCCTTAGTATTCGGGTGGTGGTTGTGATTATTGTTTTAAGAGGAAGTACAACTAGGCAACCATCCTCTATATAACACTAATCAAAGGGAAAAATGGAAGGGATCCGACACTTCGAAAAATAAAGATATCGGCCAAAGAAAGACAAGGGCCTCGAAGGGCGTGAAAGTGAAAGACTCCCTAGCCCTCGCAAACCTAATAGCGTCGGGGTCGGAACCGAACAAGTGTTGACCAAGGAAGGTCGGATAGATAGTTGAAAGTGAGGAGCCAGGCACAAGTAAGTGGAAGCAATGCCAGGACTCAGCTGAGGGCCCCGTGGTCGCCAACCCACGCTCCAAAGTTCAGAGCCCTTGGGGCCCCTTTTAGTCGCCTCTTACAACAGGCAGGGGATACCGTGGGTGTTATTCTACCGCCCCCACCACAGGGGTTTAGTATTCGGGAAATAGTGGGTTCCAACCCTACTGTCGATAGCTCTGAAGATGGTTTTCCGCGGTTTCTCATTTTCACACCAGGCTAATGCTGGAGCTGTTCCTGAATTAAGGCTACTGCGACTCCCTTACCATTTCTAGCCTTCCTGTCCCGTCGTCGCCATAAGACCTTTCTGTCTCGGTGCGACGTAAAGCAACTTCAAACACACACAAAAAATCCCTTGGAATGGCCATTATCTGCATAAGATATTTATCGATTACCACGGGTACGCTCTGATACTTCAAACAATCTTAAAGCACCCACCCTCACCACTAGAGTTACCAATTCTGAAAAAAGGAAATTACTGGTACCTCCTCACAAATATCCTATAATACACGCGGCCTCCGTTTGGCCCATACATAGTTCGGTAGACAAAATTTTAAAAAAATTTTTTAAAAATGATCATTCACTAATCGAAAAGGTGGTGGTGGTGGTGGTGATTATTGTTTTAAGAGGAAGTACAACTAGGCAACCATCCTCTGTATAACACTAATCAGAGGGAAAAAAGGGAAGGGATCCGACACTTCGAAAAATGAAGATATCGGCCAAAGGAAGACAAGGGCCACGAAGGGCGTGAAAATGAAAGACTCCCTAGCCCTCGCAAACCTAATAGCGTCGGGATCGGAAAAGAACAAGAGTTGACCAAGGGAGGTCGGATAGGATAGATGAAAGTGAGGAGCCTGGCACAAGTAAGTGGAAGCAATGCCAGGACTCAGCTGAGGGCCCCGTGGTCGCCAACCCACGCTCCTAAGTTCAGAGCCCCTGGGGCTCACTAATCGAAAAGAGCCTGAGTGCCTCAGCCCGCATCGTGCATTCTTCTCATCCCTGTGTACCTTATTTCAAATACCGGTCACTTCATATGAGATTTGTGCTGGACATTGCGAAGGTGGTACTCCGGCTTTCCCCGTGATGGTGGTGGTGGTGGTGATTATTGTTTTAAGATGATGGTGGTGGTGATTATTGTTTTAAGAGGAAGTACAACTGGGCAACCATCCTCTATATAACACTAATCAGAGGGAAAAAGAGAATGGATCCGACACTTCGAAAAATGAAGATAACGGTCAAATAAAGACAAGGGCCACGAAGGGCGTGAAACGGAAAGACTCCCTAGCCCTCGCAAACCTAATAGCGTCGGGGTCGGAAAAAACCAAGAGTTGACCAAGGGAGGTCGGATGGGATAGATGATTGTGAGGAGTCGGGCACAAGTAAGTGGAAGCAATGTCAGGACTCAGCTAAGTGCCCCGTGGTCGCCAACCCACGCTCCATAGTTCAGAGCCCCTGGGGCCCCTTCTTGTCGCCTCTTACGACAGGCAGGGGATACCGTGGTTGTTATTCAACCGCCCCCACCCACAGGGGGACCAAATTTCAGAGCGCCTGGGGTGATGGTGGTGGTGGTGATTATTGTTTTAAGAGGAACTACAACTAGACAATCATCCTCTATATAACGCTAATCAGAGAGAAAAAATGGAAGGGGTCCGACACTTCGAAAAATGAAGGTATCGGCCAAAGAAAGACAAGGGCCACGAAGGGCGTGAAAATGAAAGACTCCCTAGCCCTCGCAAACCTAATAGCGTCGGGGTCGGAAAAGAACAAGGTTTGACCAAGGGAGGTCGGATAGGATAGATGAAAGTTAGGAGCCTGGCACAAGTAAGTGGAAGCAACGCCAAGACTCAGCTAAGGGCCCCGTGGTCGCCAACCCACGCTCCATAGTTCAGAGCCCCTGAGGCCGAGCGCCTGGGGTCAATTTTAGTCACCTCTTACGACAGGCAGTGGATACCGTGGGTTTTATTCTACCGCCCCACCCACAGGTGACCCGGCAAGTGAAATTGGCCGTGAAAACGACATTGATCTGTTCACTCAGAGTGCGTTGAGGTGGTGGTGGTGAGTATTGTTTTAAGAGGAAGTACAACTAGGCAACCATCCTCTATATAACACTAATCAGAGGGAAAAAGGGAAGGGATCCGACACTTCGAAAAATGAAGATATCGGTCAAAGAAAGACAAGGGCCACGACGGGCGTGAAAATGAAAGACTCCCTAGCCCTCGCAAACCTAATAGCGTCGGGGTCGGAAAAGAACAAGAGTTGACCAAGGGAGGTCGGATAGGATAGATGAGAGTGAGGAGCCTGGCACAAGTAAGTGGAAGCAATGCCAGGACTCAGCTAAGGGTCCCGTGGTCGCCAACCCACGCTCCAAAGTTCAGAGCCCCTGGGGCCCCTTTTAGTCGCCTCTTACGACAGGCAGAGGATACCGTGGGTGTCATTCTACCGCCCCCACCCACAGGGGGAGAGCGTGCGTTGATACAAGCCTTCTAACTGAGTACTGTATTCATTTAGCAGTGTGGGGACTGGTTCTTCCACCAGCTCTTTCTGAGTATGATGACAATTGTTCATCCTCCAACCTACTCACCACACCTCGCACCTTGTGGTTTCTTTGTTTCCTCGTACGAAGAGAGAGCGGAAAGGAAATGTTCTGCAGACATTCCAGAGGTCGGTAGAGAATCGAGTGCGGTGCTGCAAGGCATCTGAATGGAGGAGAACGAAAGAGGACATAGGAGTAAATTAGAAATAGGAACTAGAGTAGGTGTAAGTTTAGAAGATGCCTCCAGAGACACGAGCTATGAAACGGAGGAGGATGAATCAAGAAGGAGAACCCAATTACGAGGTGGTAATGGCACCTGCTCCCAGGTGGCTGAGGCCCATGCAAGTACCTATCACGGTATGCTGAGTATAACAGAAACATTTCATTCCTTCTGCCTGTCTTCAGCTTCTTCGCAGGTTTTAAACTTTCTTGTAGGTTTAATACATATCTGGTTTGTGTGTGTCGCATCAATATTTTATGCGTGAATACATTATTTACTGCTGGGGGGTGTGACCGTTCTGTCTGACAGCTGCCAAACCTCATGTATGAACAAAAATATGAAACTTTCCGCTCGTAAGTGATGTATTGACTGCTAAGTTTTAGTTCGAAACTTGTTCCTAAGTTCCTTTAATGTAGTATGTTCAGTTTCTACCAGATGGCACCACATTTACTGCGTTTCATAACAGCAAAATTTTATGTTTCATTTTCAACACATGCTAGGCTTACCGAATAAATTCGTTTTCTTGCTGTGAAATGAAAAGGAAATAGGTTCCAGTTCTAGAAACAGTAAGAAAAGGAAAAGAGCAGTACACAGGGATACCAGTGCTAAATTCAGTGTAATTATTGTGACCAACATTAAAATAGGTGGTGGTGGTGATTATTGTTTTAAGAGGAAGTACAACTAGGCAACCATCCTCTATATAACACTAATCAGAGGGAAAATATGGAAGGGGTCCGACACTTCGAAAAATGAGGATATCGGCCAAAGAAAGACAAGGGCCACGAAGGGCGTGAAAGTGAAGGACTCCCTAGCCCTCGCAAACCTAATAGCGTCGGGGTCTGAAAAGAACAAGAGTTGACCAAGGGAGGTCGGATAGGATAGATGAAAGTGAGGAGCCTGGCACAAGTAAGTGGAAGCAATGCCAGGACTCAGCTGAGGGCCCCGTGGTCGCCAAACCACGCTCCAAAGTTCAGAGCCCCTGGGGCCCCTTTTAGTCGCCTCTTACGACAGGCAGGGGATACCGTGGGTGTTATTCTACCGCCCCCACCCACAGGGGGATTGACCAAGGGAGGTCGGATAGGATAGATGAAAGTGAAGAGCCTGGCACAAGTAAGTGGAAGCAATGCCAGGACTCAGCTGAGTGCCCCGTGATCGCCAACCCACGCTCCAAAGTTCAGAGCCCCTGGGGCCCCTTTTAGTCGCCTCTTACGACAGGCGTGGGATACCGTGGGTGTTATTCTACCGTCCCCACCTACAGGCGGACCTAAGTTCAGAGCCCCTGGGGCCCCTTTTAGTCGCCTCTTACGACAGGCAGTGGATGCCGTGGGTTTTATTCTACCGCCCCCACCCACAGGTGACCCGGCAAGTGAAATTGGCCGTGAAAACGACATTGATCTGTTCAGGTGGTGATTATTGTTTTAAGTGGTGGTGGTGGTGGTGGTGATTATTGTTTTAAGAGGAAGTACAACTAGACAACCATCCTCTATATAACACTAATCAGAGGGAAAATATGGAAGGGGTCCGACACTTCGAAAAATGAAGGTACCGGCCAAAGAAAGACAAGGGCCACGAAGGGCGTGAAAATGAAAGACTCCCTAGCCCTCGCAAACCTAATAGCGTCGGGGTCGGAAAAAAACAAGAGTTGACCAAGGGAGGTCGGATAGGATAGATGAAAGTGAGGAGCCTGGCACAAGTAAGTGGAAGCATATTGTTTTAAGAGGAAGTACAACTAGGCAACCTTCCTCTATTTAACCCTAATCAGAGAGAAAAATGGAAGGGATCCGACACTTCGAAAAAAGAAGGCATCGGCCAAAGAAAGACACGGGCCACGAAGGGCGTGAAAATGAAAGACTCCCTAGCCCTCGCAAACCTAATAGCGTTGGGGTCGGAAAAGAACAAGAGTTGACCAAGGGAGGTCGGATAGGATAGATAAAAGTGAGGTGCCTGGCACAAGTAAGTGGAAGCAATGCCAGGACTCAGCTGAGGGCCCTGTGGTCGCCAACCCACGCTCCAAAGTTCAGAGCTCCTGGGGCCCCTTTTAGTCGCCTCTTACGACAGGCAGGGGATACTGTGGGTGTTATTCTACCGCTCCCACCCACAGGTGACCGGGCAATTGAAATTGGCCGTGAAAACGACATTGATCTGTTTACTCAGCGTGCGTTGATCCAAGCCTTCTAACTGAGTACTGTATTCATTTGGCAGTGTGGGGACTGGATTTTCCACCAGCTCTTTCTGAGTATGATGACACCGGTTCATCCTCCAACCTACTCACCACACCTCGCACCTTGTGGTTTCTTTGTTTCCTCGTACGAAGAGAGAGCGGAAAGGAAATGTTCTGCAGACATTCCAGAGGTCGGTAGAGAATCGAGTGCGGTGCTGAAAGGCATCTGAAAGGAGGAGAACGAAAGAGGACATAGGAGTAAATTTGAAATAGGAACTACAGTAGGTGTAAGTTTAGAAGATGCCTCCAGAGACACGAGCTATGAAACGGAGGAGGATGAATCAAGAAGGAGAACCCAATTACGAGGTGGTAATGGCACCTGCTCCCAGGTGGCTGAGGCCCATGCAAGTACCTATCACGGTATGCTGAGTATAACAGAAACATTTCATTCCTTCTGCCTGTCTTCAGCTTCTCCGCAGGTTTTAAACATCCTTGTAGGTTTAATACATATCTGGTTTGTGTGTGTCGCATCAATATTTTATGCGTGAATACATTATTTACTGCTGGGGGGTGTGACCGTTCTGTCTGACAGCTGCCAAACCTCATGTATGAACAAAAATATGAAACTTTCCGCTCGTAAGTGATGTATTGACTGCTAAGTTTTAGTTCGAAACTTGATCCTAAGTTCTTTGAATGTAGTATGTTCAGTTTCCACCAGATGGCACCACTTTTACTGCGTTTCATAACAGCAAAATTTTATGTTTCATTTTCAACACATGCTAGGCTTTCCGAATAAATTCGTTTTCTTGCTGTGAAATGAAAAGGAAATAGGCTCCAGTTCTAGAAACAGTAAGAAAAGAAAAAGAGCAGTACACAGGGATACCAGTGCTAAATTCAGTGTAATTATTGTGACCAACATAACAATAGTATCATGTCAAAACTTACTGGCTCTTATAGCTTAGTCTGTGAGCATGCACAAGGACAAGTCCACACCTCTACCTTTTGAACTAAACACGAGAATGGAGTCAGCTCTGCTTTTCATAACCACACAGAATGTAGAGTAGATATTAAAATTGCTGAAAAATCATTAAAAACCGCAATAGATGAACTGACAGGTAAAGGTGAATGTGGATGAAGCATGGCTCTTCTCCTCATTTGGGTGTCAACTCGATGTTAGACACACCGGACATAGTCCAGTACAAATGCAGTTCTCCTTAATTGGAGGATTTCGGTGCATTCTGAGCAGGCGAGGCAACTCCAGTAGGGCCTTTACTGAATGTTATCGTGATGGTGACAGTAAAATCTCTAAGTCTGTTGTTGACTCTGACCCTTACGGAGGTACAGGTACAGCTTAAATTGAGTGCTTACATACAGCCTTGAGAAAACATGCTACACACTAAACACTTTGTGGCAGAGGCAAACTCAATAAAATAAAAATATGAATAATTCACTATTACTTTATATAGCTCTTAGAGAAAACACTGAAAGTGTAGACAAAATTATCCACTCAAGTTGGTGCGACATTTATAGTACGTCCAGCGGGCTACACTTGTTCAGCCAGTTCGACGGACCATGAACGGCCTGTGCACACGGATGTTGGAATGCCTATTAGTGTTGGTGAGGTGGTGGTAGTGATTATTGTTTTTAGAGGAAGTACAACTAGGCAACCATCCTCTATATAACACTAATCAGAAGGCAAAATGGAAGGGGTCCGACACTTCGAAAAATGAAGATATCGGGCAAACGAAGACAAGGGCCACGAAAGGCGTGAAGTTGAAAGACTCCCTAGCCCTCGCAAAACTAATAGCGTCGGGTCGGAAAAGAACAAGAGTTGACGAAGGGAGGTCGGTGTGGTGGTGGTGGTGGTGATTATTGTTTTAAGAGGAAGTACAACTAGGCAACCATCCTCTATATAACACTAATCAGAGGGAAAAATAGAAGGTATCCGACACTTCGAAAAATGAAGATATCGGTCATAGAAAGAAAAGGGCCACGAAGGGCGTGAAAATGAAAGACTCCCTAGCCCTCGCAAACCTAATACCGTCGGGGTGGTGGTGATTATTGTTTTAAGAGGAAGTACAACTGGACAACCATCCTCTATATCACACTAATCAGAAGGAAAATTGGAAGGGATCCGACACTTCGAAGAGTGAAGATATCGGCCAAAGGAAGGCAAGGGCCACGAAGGGCGTGAAAATGAAAGACTCCCTAGTCCTCGCAAACCTAATAGCGTCGGGGTCGGAAAAGAACAAGAGTTGACCAAGGGAAGTCGGATAGGATAGATGAAAGTGAGGAGCCTGGCACAAGTAAGTGGAAGCAATGCCAGGACTCAGCTGAGGGCCCCGTGGTCGCCAACCCACGCTCCAAAGTTCAGAGCCCCTGGGGCCCCTTTTAGTCGCCTCTTACGACAGGCGTGGGATACCGTGGGTGTTATTCTACCGTCCCAACCCACAGGCGGACCAATGTTCAGTGCCCCTGGGGCCCCTTTTAGTCGCCTCTTACGACAGGCAGTGGATGCCGTGGGTTTTATTCTACCGCCCCCACCCACAGACGGACCAAATTTCAGAGCCCCTGGGGCCCCTTTTAGTCGCCTCTTACTACAGGCAGTGGATGCCGTGGGTTTTATTCTACCGTCCCCACCCACAGGCGGACCAAAGTTCAGAGCCCCTGGGGCCCCTTTTAGTCGCCACTTACGACAGGCAGTGGATGCCGTGGGTTTTATTCTACCGCCCGCACCCACTGGTGACCCGGCAAGCGAAATTGGCCGTGAAAACGACATTGATCTGTTCAGGTGTTGATTATTGTTTTAAGAGGAAGTACAACTAGGCAACCTTCCTCTATTTAACCCTAATCAGAGAGAAAAATGGAAGGGGTCCGACACTTCGAAAAATGAAGGCATCGGCCAAAGAAAGACACGGGCCACGAAGGGCGTGAAAATGAAAGACTCCCTAGCCCTCGCAAACCTAATAGCGTCGGGGTCGGAAAAGAACAAGAGTTGACCAAGGGAGGTCGGATAGGATAGATAAAAGTAAGGAGCCTGGCACAAGTAAGTGGAAGCAATGCCAGGACTCAGCTGAGGGCCCCGTGGTCGCCAACCCACGCTCCAAAGTTCAGAGCCCCTCGAGCGGTGGTGGTGGTGGTGGTGATTATTGTTTTAAGAGGAAGTACAACTAGGCAACCATCCTCTATATAACACTAACCAGAGGGGGAAAATGGAAGGGATCCGACACTTCGAAAAATGAAGATATCGGCCAAAGGAAGACAAGGGCCACGAAGGGCGTGAAAATGAAAGACTCCCTAGCCCTCGCAAACCTAATAGCGTCGGGGTCGGAAAAGAACAAGAGTTGACCAAGCGAGGTCGGATAGGATAGATGAAAGTGAGGAGCCTGGCACAAGTAAGTGGAAGCAATGCCAGGACTCAGCTAAGGCCCCCGTGGTCGCCAACCCACGCTCCAAAGTTCAGAGCCCCTGGGGCCCCTTTTAGTCGCCTCTTACGACAGGCGTGGGATATCGTGGGTGTTATTCTACCGTCCCCACCCACAGGCGGACCAAAGTTCAGAGTCCCTCGGGCCCCTTTTAGTCGCCTCTTACGACAGGCAGGGGATACCTTGGGTGTTATTCTACCGCCCCCACCCAAGGTGACCCGGCAAGTGAATTTGGCCGTGAAAACGACATTGATCTCTTTACTCAGCGTGCGTTGATCGAAGCCTTCTAACTGAGTACTGTATTCATTTGGCAGTGTGGGGACTGGATTTTCCACCAGCTCTTTCTGAGTATGATGACACCGGTTCATCCTCCAAACTACTCACCACACCTCGCACCTTGTGGTTTCTTTGTTTTCTCGTACGAAAAGAGAGCGGAAAGGAAATGTTCTGCAGACATTCCAGAGGTCGGTAGAGAATCGAGTGCAGTGCTGAAAGGCATCTGAAAGGAGGAGAACGAAAGAGGACATAGGAGTAAATTAGAAATAGGAACTTCAGTAGGTGTAAGTTTAGAAGATGCCTCCAGAGACACGAGCTATGAAACGGAGGAGGATGAATCAAGAAGGAGAACCCAATTACGAGGTGGTAATGGCACCTGCTCCCAGGTGGCTGAGGCCCGTGCAAGTACCTATCACGGTATGCTGAGTATAACAGAAACATTTCATTCCTTCTGCCTGTCTTCAGCTTCTTCGCAGGTTTTAAACTTCCTTGTAGGTTTAATACATATCTGTTTTGTGTGTGTCGCATCAATATTTTATGCGTGAATACATTATTTACTGCTGGGGGGTGTGACCGTTCTGTCTGACAGCTGCCAAACCTCATGTATGAACAAAAATATGAAACTTTCCGCTCGTAAGTGATGTATTGTCTGCTAAGTTTTTGTTCGAAACTTGTTCCTAAGTTCTTTGAATGTAGTATGTTCAGTTTCCACCAGATGGCACCACATTTACTGCGTTTCATAACAGCAAAGTTTTATGTTTCATTTTCAACACATGCTAGGCTTACCGAATAAATTCGTTTTCTTCCAGTGAAATGAAAAGGAAATAGGTTCCAGTTCTAGAAACAGTAAGAAAAGAAAAAGAGCAGTACACAGGGATACCAGTGCTAAATTCAGTGTAATTATTGTGACCAACATTACAATAGTATCATGTCAAAACTTACTGGTTCTTATAGCTTAGTCTGTGAGCATGCACAAGGACAAGTCCACACCTCTACCTTTTGAACTAAACACGAGAATGGAGTCAGCTCTGCTTTTCATAACCACACAGAATGTAGAGTAGATATTAAAATTGCTGAAAAATCAATAAAAACCGCAGCAGATGAACTGAGTGGTAAAGGTGAATGTGGATGAAGCATGGCTCTTCTCCTCATTTGGGTGTCAACTCGATGTTAGACACACCGGACATTGTCCAGTACAAATGCAGTTCTCCTAAATTGGAGGATTTCGGTGCATTCTGAGCAGGCGAGGCAACTCCAGTAGGGCCTATACTGAATGTTATCGTGATGGTGACAGTAAAATCTCTAAGTCTGTTGTTGACTCTGACCCTTACGGAGGTACAGGTACAGCTTAAATTGAGTGCTTACATACAGCCTTGAGAAAACATGCTACACACTAAACACTTTGTGGCAGAGGCAAACTCAATAAAATAAAAATGTGAATAATTCACTATTACTTTAAATAGCTCTTAGAGAAAACACTGAAAGTGTAGACAAAATTATCCACTCAAGTTGGTGCGACATTTATAGTACGTCCAGCGGGCTACACTTGTTCAGCCAGTTCGACGGACCATGAACGGCCTGTGCACACGGATGTTGGAATGCCTATTAGTGGTGGTGAGGTGGTGGTGGTGATTATTGTTTTAAGAGGAAGTACAACTAGGCAACCATCCTCTATATAACACTAATCAGAGAGGAAAAAACGGAAGGGGTCCGACACTTCGAAAAATGAAGATATCGGGCAAAGGAAGACAAGGGCCACGAAAGGCGTGCAGGTGAAAGACTCCCTAGCCCTCGCAAACCTAATAGCGTCGGGGTCGGAAAAGAACAAGCGTTGACCAAGAGAGGTCGGATAGGATAGATGAAAGTGAGGAGCTTGGCATAAGTAAGTGGAAGCAATGACAGGACTCAGCTTAGGGCCACGTGGTCGCCAACCCACGCTCCAAAGTTCAGAGCCCCTGAGGCCTTTACTCGCCTCTTACTGCAAGTAAACTATACCGTGGATGTTATTCTATCGCCTCCAGCACAGGGCTACACCGAATCGGAGCGACACGTAAAGGCTTAGAATTGGACTATTTGGCATTTGCAGACGACATGGCACTAATTGCCCAAGACATCCCCGATGAATAAAACCAACATGAACTCCTGCAAGAACGACTATCGATAATTGGGTTAAAACTTAAAAATAAAAAAAAATAAAAAAAATTAATGCACATCAAAACTGCCCCATCTGAACTCCAAATTGGTTTCGACGACCTCATCTCTTGTGGAGGATTTTAAATATTTAGGTGAATGAATTACTGAAAATTGTAATGAAAGGAATTTGAATCCCGATTTCCGAAAATGGAGATTGCACTTCAGTTGACAAGAAATACAACTAAAACCCTCTCCTTGATCTGCAAAATTCGACACTACAGCCTGCTGCTGCTCTCTGCTCTCACCCTCGAACGCGAGACACAATTAGAATTGAAGAAACGTAAAATAATGGAGAAAAATCATAGACTGTCGCGGTTTCATGGCCACACGGAGATTAAGCAAAGAAGAGGACGATAAAAACGGCAAAGAGATTAGATGAGATTATATTTGCTCTGTTGCCGTGGGGACGTCAAAAAATAATCGTGTGGTTGATTAAAATAATATGGAGTCAGTTCTAAAATACTTGTTGTGTACAATTATAAATAAATGATGCAGTAATAGGACCGGGAATCAAAGATGGAGTACATTTTCCAAAACCAAATGCGGAAATATGAAAACGAATCTCCAACATTACAGACACAATGCGCAATCATGGGGCAGTTAGAAACTGACTCACTGAATTTATTCATTCTTAAAGAATAAAAGCACTAGATCAAATTGGTACAGACAGCATTAGGATCACCAAATCTACTGGACTAATCACAGTCACACGGGGTTCTGGAGATGATGAGAAGAAGTCTTACCAACACGTATGATCCTTGCAACGAAAACACACCCATTCACTACGTATGGAGGAATACTGGACTAAAAGTTGATTCAGCGTGGTCCTAAGTGATCGATTCGCGACGAAGAAGAAAACGATTGTTGACCTTTAGGTGGGTTTTATGAAATGAATCTCAATATTGAGACTCAGTTACGAAATTAACGAGATTAACAATAAACCAAAGAGCATCAATACAGGTCCAAAGAGTTCTACAACCGTTGTCTACGTTATACACTCGCAAGGCCGTGAAATGCACTCGACGTTAGCCCCTGACGGGACGTACTACGGCTCCACTCTGAAGCTTTACCGAAGCCTTACGGAGCAAGCCGAAGCTTTCCGAATGGCGTACGCCGCCATCATGAATCGAGTAGTTCAAATCACTAACTGATCTCTGAACTGAACTATTCTGAAGACCATTGCTGTATGTTTATTTTCACCTACTGCAGCTTCACATGGTCAGCGCTATTTCTATTATTTTATGCTCAGAGTATTAGCATATGTGTATATAAATGTGACTCGTGTGTTGAGAATGTCTTGTGAGAAGATATTGGATAGTGCTTTCCGTCTCTGGAGCTCAATTATTTTTATTGTTTGTTGTTATATCTCCGAGTGGTACATGTGATCGACTACCCGTTGCTTGTGAGAAGATACTGGATAGTGCTTTCGGTCTCTGGAGCTCAATGATTTTTACTGTTTGTTGTTATATCTCCGAGTGGTACATGTGATCTACAACCCGTTTAAAGCAAGCACAGTCTTTTAAAATGTACAGGCTTTATATAAATAAATGTATTAAAAAAATTTTGTGTATTTTTTAATGTTATATTTGACGTTTATATTGTATACGGTATTTCAGTTCAATATTGCATCGAGTATTATAACATCAAATTATATATTGGAATGAATGCCCTATTTTACCTTAGATACCGATATGCAGTTTCATTAATCAATAAGAATTGCACTAATAATCAGTGATCTGCATTAGGTGCTGTTGCCCAGGTGGCAGATTGTACTTTCACTTTTAAGTCTCAACTAATACAGTAGGCTATAGACCTACGGGATTGATAAAATTAGCCAAAAGATAATTAATTATAGTACAAGGTAGTGAAACTAAGGCTGTACTTTTATTCCAGTATTGCTGATCTTGATGGGTATATTCCATAGGCAGAACTGACAGTGAGCTGATATTGAAGGGTATTCTTTTTTTTTTCTGCCAAGCATGAGATAATAAGATTCAAGCAAATTCGCTAACCACTACCGTAATGGATATAGGCTATCCTTCAAGATCAGCAATACCAAAATACAAGTACAGCCTCAGTTCTACTACCTTGTATTATAATTAATCTCTTGGCTACTGTTATCAATACCATATACTGTATTAATTGAGACTTATAACAGTATTTCTAGTGAAAGTATAATCTGCCACCTGGGCGACAGCACTAAAGATAATCTCTCATCCTAAAGGGTCAGTGGTACAGTCCTGTTTCTATTGTAAAAAAGATCAAATCACATGAAATTTTCGAGCATGATGTACTATGGTATGATTTTTTTAATCACACTCCATGAACTGTGTGACTGATATATGATAATTACCTTCCTGAAAGCTGCAGGTAACAGCTAAATCTGTTCTCAAGATTGTTGGTTTGTAGCTTCCCTGCTGGTACATGGTAGTACTGCTGAAAGTGTCAGTCATTAGTGTGCCAGGGCTCAACTTAAGAGTTCTGCAACTGTTAAGCCATGATCAGAAATTGAAATAAAGTGAGGTGTCATTTGCATAACTGAAATTTACTTCCAGAGGATTCCGGTGCAAAGTAAATTTTATAAATGTCTTACATCCATACATCATCATCTTCAAGCTCCAGTTTCCCAGGTGTGGAGTACAAGCGCTTGCTACTTCATCCTGTTAAAGTTTAGTTTCTGTTCCTCTATATCTTCCCACTTGGCATTCCTCTTGCTGACCTCAGATTTCACTGTCTCTATCCATCAATTCCTTGGCCTCCCCCTTTCACTTCTCTGTCAAAATAATTCCTTGCTGTTCTCGTTCTGTCCATCGTCATAACATGTCCAAAACATTGTAGCCTGCCTCTTCCTAAAAGCTCGGTACTGTAACAGGCATTTTGATGCCAGCCTCCTTCCTATTTGCTTTATTTCTAATCTTGTCCTTCCTGGTCTTTTGGTTCATTGTTCTGGTGAATTTCATTTCTGTTGACTGGATTTTATTATTTGCCTTGTTATGCAGGGTACATGTTTCAAGTCCATATGCGAGAAATGGAATGAAGTAGGTATGAAACATGGTCAGTTTTGCTTTCTGGGGTATTTTATCATCCCAGAGTAGGTTTCTCACTTGAAAATGAAATTGAGAAGATTTCTGAGTCCTGTTAAGTATTTCTTAATTTAATGGGTTATCTTTTGAAGTGATTCTTTCAAGGTAGCCTATTTGAAGTTAGAACCAGACTGCAATAGACTTCCCTCCAGGAAATTGTTTGAATCTGTGCCTTTACTGTTGATAGTCATTTAAAGAGCTTTTGTTTTATTGATTTTTAGTCCATATTCTTTAAATTGCTATTCCAGGGATTTAGGTTCTCCTGTACGTCTGCTTCATTTTCTCCCCAGATCAGAACATCATCTGCAAATATTAGAGTGTTAGGCTCTTTGCAATGTTCTTTGTTGGATTTTATGATCCAATCCATGTCAATGATGAACAGGAGTGGTGACAAGGCACTTCCCTGCTGGACTTCTCTTTTGGTTTCAAACCAATCTGATCTTCCATCCAATATTTGGACACAGATTAAGCACTTTTGATAGAGCATCTTTACTTTATCAATCAGGATGTCTGGCAGACCTATACCTTCTAGGTATTCCCAGATTATCTCTCTAGGAACACTGTCGTAGGCCTTCTCGATGTCCATAAAAACTATCACTAAGTTCTTAACATAGCCTATTCCCAGTGCTTCTCCATTATCATTCTGATGGCAAATATCAGGTTTGTAGTGCTTCAGTTGTTCCTGAACCTGCGTTGCTCCTCCTCCAATAACGGTTCAACTATATTCCTAATTCATTTTCAAATGATCTCCAAAAGTTTGATTTAGAAAGTTGAGTGATGCCCCTATAATTTCTGCATTTCTTCCCGTCTTCCTTTTTATACAGGGCAGTAGCAGCGATTGTGGGGGAAGGGGGCAGTTGCCCCCTCACTTTGTGGATAAAAGATTACATTTTTATTCCATTTTAGCCAGCTGAAACTAGGAATTATAGAAATTATTTTTAAACAAAGCAATTTGTACAAGCCCTGTTGTCTTATCGGCTAATTTTTCCCTCATCTTATTTAATTATTAACAAAATGTTTAGAGGAAATACGCACAGAATGTCGTTCGTCCCGGATAACCGATTTGTATACCGCCATAGCAAGTAGTGGACACTGCATGTGCTATGAGGAAGGGTAGCAAGGGCATATTTTTTTGCCAAGGTCATAGGCACTGAGGTATGGTTCACCCGCTTACCACGTGCATTCTTCAGTCTGGCAGTCTCTTTAGTATCTGTTAGTTTCTTAGTGTGTAGTCAAATACTAAATGATTTTAATTGTATAATCACACCGTACTTTATTTAATTGTACTCAATGCGTAATATTGTTCCTTTGGTGAAAGTTTTATTGTATGGTATAGTATTGAATCGACCACCTCTGTGGTGTAGTGGTTAGTGTGATTAGCTGCCACGGTTCACGCAGACAGTTCTCATCCTAATTCCTCCAATGGCTAAATCTACCCAAGTCATCTCCTCATTTACGAGGCTAACCAAAATTATGTTGTGTGCAATAGAACTCCTGATTAACAGTCCTTCCCATTTTAACACCTGTTAAGAACATTTTCTAATCTATCTCTTCCTCATTATCTCCACTTACCTCTGCCAGTTCTACTTTCCTTCTTGCATAAGCCTCATTGATATTGATGGATCCGCATTGAATTCCATTTTATTTGCCAAGTAGTTTCCAAGGTAAATACCCAGAAAACAAAAGCAATGAATATCAACGTGAAGAGTTTACATATCTTGGCAGTATGGTTACTCAGGATGGAGGAGCAGCTGCTGATGTCAAAATGAGAATCCACAAAGCAAATGTGGCATTCATACAACTCTATCCGATATGGAGGGCCAGAGAAATCTCAATGAAAAGAAAACTTCGCATTTTTTGAACAAATGAAAAAACAGTACTGTTACATGGTTGTGAAACCGGGAAAGTTACCTCAGAGATCACTCATTAACTACATGTATTTATAAATAGATGCTAAAGGAGAATTAAGGCATTTTTGGCCAAAAGTATTTTCAAAGGAAGATCTCTGGAAACAAACAGAAGAGCATACAAATAAAGCGGAGGAAATTGAAATGGATCGGCCACACACTGCAGAAGCAGCAGGATGCAGTGGAGAGAAAGGCTCTGTTTTGGAACCCCAAGGATAACGGAAGAGAGGTAGACCCAGAAAGTCATGGAGACACAGTGTGATGGAGGAGGCAAAACAAGAAGGGAAGACCTTTGGAGAACTGAAAATCCTAGCTCAAAATAGGATACTTTGGCGCTTCATTGTCAAAGCCCTATGCTCTCCAAAAGAGTAAAAGGATATAACTAAGTACGTAACTTTAAAAGGAGTCCCTCCCCTGTCAAATAGAAGTGGGACTGAGTTACTCCCATAGGTTCAAGGCTTGTTTAAAATATTCTGAGCTTGGTACATTCTGTGAAGCAGGATGCTGCCTTACTTACACATAATCACAGTGAGAATCTCTCCTATAGGGTAGAGACCACCGGTTGATTGTATAGTTCTAGCTGCCAGAACAACAGGAGGGTCCTGGCTTGGAACATGTCAAAAATGTCCACCCCAATTCCATAGCAATGAGTATCCCAACTCTGAAGACGATTAACTTTGCCACTCAGCCGTTGCCCATGGTGCACACACTAGGATATGTCTACAGTAACTCTCACCATAAACCACACATTTGGACTTAACAGTTGAGGGTTATTCAAACATTTGTGTAATGTAATACTGTTATGTTAAAAAATGTGTGACATTATGTTAGCTGGCGACACCTTGAGAACTGCACAAACCATGGATCTTAATGTCATGGTCCATTCTCCATCAATACTTCAGATCACAGCCTGCATGGTTGCTAGGCAACATAGCATCACACATTTTATTGAAAAGTATTTATGCCCATTTGATTTTTCCCAGAGGGAAATGCAATAACGTTTTTAAATATTCATTATTTTCCATTACCAAGACATAGTTTGCAGAAAATGTGCAATTCATTACTCCTTTCTACACTCTTGTTTGATCACAGGAAATGTAGTTTCATAGAAGTTATTAACTGCACAATAGTTGTTGTTCAAGAGTACCTATGTGGAAAAACTATTCTGAAGTTCAGTTTGGGAGCCATTCTCAGCAAAAAACCACTTTCTTTGGGTACACGCTTCTGATATCTGAGAACTTGGCAGCTGTTAATTTGTCATGGTAATAAAATGATGGAAACATTAAAGCTTTTTGCAGAGTCTGTTTGATTAAGCTCAGCTGATTATGATAATTTTTAAAATATACACACTGTCAAAAATGAAAGTTTTGAAATTGTTTGAGAGATGACACTCATAACTTGCAGATATTGACAAGTCCTTAAACATTACATGGTTCACTCTGGTATTGTCTGCTATTATCACACAAATTTTAAGCCCTCATGTTACAACAGGCTTCACTTGCGTAGGATGTTAGGTCCTTACCTGTGATATTTACAGGAGTAAGGGATAAAGTTTGCTTCTGTCTGTTAGGTCATCAGCCCAGAGGCTGGTTGGATCCTCAATTAGGACCACCAAAGGCTATGCAGTTATATGGAAATTGCAAAAAATAATGGCAGAGTCCAAATGAGGCATACTAGGCAAGATGAGGAGTGAGATAGTTTGCCATTGCTTTCCTCACTGGACCAGAAGGTGCTACTGTAGCACAACTGATCCTATGAGCAACACCTTTCATAATACTCAAACACTAGTTGTGCTCCAAATGTCATTACTCAGCACAACCCATACCCCAGCAGCTTCCATATTGTCACAGCCAATGATGAGATTGGGACTTCAGTAGAAGCTACACTTTGCTCTGGCCTGTGCCAAGAGACAGATACAAAGAAAGTGAAATAAATAAAGAGGCACTAAAGATGCCACAACAGTTTTTGCTGCTGCTGATAATTTAAGCAAACCCATTGAGCACACCTCCAGTGTAGACTGTACTCTCCTGTACATACACAAACTTCCCATTAATTAAGCCACATATTTTTCACTTGAATGTGGTACCATTAATGGTGGACTTTAAATAAGGTAAGTTTTCGCTGGGATTGCCAACAGCCATATTCAGTGGGAAGTATAAGTGCTGAAATTTTCTGAAAATTAGTTTGCTTTTGAACTTTGATAACTACTGACTCAAAAATTATAAAAAATGCATACAGCATCACGAGAACTGAATAATTTCTACCATGTTCTAACAGACAGAACTAAGTCTCGCTCTTCAAAAATATTTTGTGAGTGTTACCACAAACATATCAGTACGGTTTGTAGATCCGTAACATCAACTACAAATTAATCGATACTTTCCTTTTTAAAAATGTAACATACAAGGGTGAATTGAGTTTTATGCCTAGTGCAGCTTTGTTTTTTTTTTACAAGTTGCTTTTCGCTGCACCGACACAGATAGGTCTTACAGCGATGATGGGACGGGAGAGGATTAGGAATGAGAAGGAAGCGGCTGTGGCCTTAATTAAGGTACAGCCCCAGTGTTAGCCTGGTATGAAAATGGGAAACCACGGAAAACCATCTTCAGGGCTGCCGACAGTGGGGTTCGAACCCAATATCTCCTGAATACCGGCCGCACTTAAGCGACTGCAAGTATCAAGCTTGGTGTTTAGATTACTCTCTGAGACTTTCCAAAAAAGAGAGAATGTTTATGCAAGTTTCTGTATGATGAGCTGAAGAATCTTGGCTACTATATCATTTGTAGGTTTGCAAGACTGATGTATTATGAAGGCTGAAAACAGCATGGATTAAGGAGGAGATATTTCAGTTATGCACTTTGTGAAAGACTTGCCAGAAAAAGAAGCCCTTTTTTCTTCTGAAAAGTGTACAGGAACACTATATCACCAGTTGCAAACATCTTGTGGGGGAGTGGGGGAGAATCTACTTCTGCATATTTTCTAATACATACCTGTTTTTACAACCTAAGGAGAAAAATTCACATCACTGCTGTGTAGATATAGTGAAGGTTGCAAAGGTTCTTCCCATTGATATATCGACTTATATTCTTCACAATAATAATATTTCCATTTCCATTTATTTAGGAACAACGTCCTGTATTTACAGGCTGCCACTATGGACAAGGTAAAACATATCAAATTTCTGTACAGAACTATTAATTGAAGAAAACTCTAAATTATAAAGGTACAGTATAATTAGTGTGGCATTCCAGAGCTGTAGCTGTAGAGGTGGTGACTCAGGATTTTGATGGAGCCTCTGAGGACGAGGGTCGCAATTTCAGGGATGAGCTTCATTGGAAGTTCGAAGCGCTTCCATGTGGCGACGAAATGACGAGGTACGGTACCGCGAACGCGACCATTACTGTATTTCTATTTTCTGAAGGTGGTATTTAGATTTGTAGTAAGGGATAGTGGATTTGTATTTGTTAATCTTTTCAAGATTAACCTCCTCTGGCTGACCGCTATGATGCTCGAATCTGACAGTTGGATCTAATATGAATCCTTGAGAGCTCCTATCTTTAAAGGCTATGATGTCAATTCTCCGCGAACTACTGTTTATGGCCAGTCCGTGTATCTCCTCATGTACATTGAATTCCTTCTTTCTTAGTTCTTCGGCAATGAGGGATCTGATCTGGTGGTGCCGCATGTTTATTAGGAGCTCCCTGTGTGTGCAGAATCCCAGGACATAACCAAGAGTTTCTTTCTCTCTGTGGCAATGCCAACAGAGGTTGTTGTCCAGGGATCTGCCTGGCACCGAACGCACCGCACAAACATTAGCAGTCATCTTTATAGCCTCTCTCCACTCGTAACAATACAGTCCGGTATGATCTCGCACCCAAGAGTTTGCTGGTGTGTACTCCTTGTACAGTTGTACTCAGAGTCCTTTTTGCGGCAGTGAACACCAGGAGGTGAATTCACATTCTCGTAGCTCTTGCCGGATCTTCTTAGTATCGTACAAGTCGTTCTTGGCGCTTATTTTCTGGATATCAGCGTTTGTTAGTTTTAGGCGTTCTACGCATTCCCGACTCTCCGCATGAGAATCCCTTGAAGCGACGCGAAGTGGGTGTTTAGTCTTAAGCAAGATATTACAGGCATTAATACATTAAAGGTAAACTTCCCACGAGGTTTTAAAAAGAGCGAGTCCTTTGTATTTCTTTTCGGTGTACAGCATGCCATCTGGAGTATCCGTCGGTAACTGCAATATCTCCTTTGTTGCACTTTTAATCATTTTATTGCTATCGGATAAGAATTTCTGTGCGATTTTCTTGAAACTGCATGTCAGGAAAGGGTACATCAGGGTGGGACAGATTAAGAAATTCAGTACTATGAGTTTTTGGTCTTCCTTAAGCAGTGGCGACGATGTTAGAATTTGGAGCTTATTGTGAAGGTTTTTCATTACAGCAGTCTCGTCGAACACTGGAGTATCCCTGAAGGTAATTCCAAGATAACGAATTTGTTCGCCGTCTCCAATTAAGTCAATCTTACAGTCTTCCTCCATGGATAGTATTATCCTTCAAGATGAATGGAAGATATTTAAGTTTGAGAAAGTTAAGGCAAATTAAAAATCTGTAAGTTAAAAGAACCAGAAACCTCATATCAATCTAAAACTTCCATGTGGGAAAAGGAAATATCCTGAAGTAAGAAATACAATTAAGATATGTTTCACTCTATCCTGTAGGAGTGCAGATGTAGAGAGCTTTCTCTCAGAAGAGCCAAGATTTGATCAATGACAAAGCATCGCCCATGTCACCAGGAATATTAAATACAAGAACAAATATTCAGGATGCTTTTAAAAATTACTGCAGTAAAACAAACCACAATTGATCTGGTCACAACGAAGCAACTGACAGTGACAAGATCTGCTCACTCTTGCTACACTGCTCATCCAAAAAGGAAAGAATGAGCACCAAATGAACTTGATGGAGAGGAAGAAAAGTGCATAAGAAAAGTGCATCAAAATTGGAAAAGTAAATAAGAAATGCAACTTAAATATTGAAGAATTTGAAGATTTCAAGAAACTTAAGAAATAAAGGTGAAGAAATGGCAACTAGTGACAAGCTTTTTGAAGAAGTAAAATTGAAGTTAAAGAAAGCTGTGTAATAAATGGTCTTGGCAATATAAAGGTTGCTCATGGAATGATAACTTTAAAACAAGAGAAAGCTTGTATATAAAGAAATAGAATGCATGCAGAAGAACTTAGATGGATGTCTTATCTTATAACAAACATTTTCCAGAAAAAATAGCAATTTAATGGTTCATAGTAAACCTTTTTAGTTATTGATCTAATATTCATATTATAGTACTTTTTTATTGCATTATGGTAGTATTCTGATAAAAATTAGAAATTGAGGGCAAATGACAGACTGCTGTAAGAGGTGATGTAAAGATTGTTTTGTGAAGAAGATATGCAATGTGTTTCTTTTTGTTTTATTTTAGAAAAAATTAGTATATCAATACTGAGGGGCAGCCTTGAGTTTTGTACAGATTATTCACTCACTTCCAGACACAGGTCCGACAGTGAGCTGCTGATAAGTTTTTCCTTCCTCTGCCAAGTATGACTGCTGTTGTTTATTAAGTGACTTAAAGTGTTCTGTCTCCTGAATTTCCTCCATCATGACTTTGATACTGTTCCTTGTATGATTCTTTCAACAAATGTAAACATCACTTATATTTTTCTTAACTAGAATACCTATTCTAAAATACTTAGGTATTCATAATAGGATATATTGCAGTTGATTTCGATGAGAAAGACTTTGGTAGGGGAAGGTGGTACAGTACTGTACTCCTGCACCCTGAAGATAATCTCTTGCTCTAAACAGACAGTGGTACAGCCCACGAGTCTATAGTAAAAGGTCCAATCACATTAAATTTTCAAATGTAATATTAAGTAGACCTCACAAAAAAGCTTTACCTCTTTTCCAACTCGCAATCTTCTGCCCTATGAAAGGTCAACTATAAAGCAAGTAAGTTAAAAATAATTATACCCACCAAGTTATGCACCACCTCCATCATAACGTCTAGTGATCCTTCAGAACAATACTTCTGAGGATTGCAATTCAGGAAGAAATAAATAGTAGTTTGTATATGCCTAAATGCGTTTATTCATGATTAAATAAAGGACCTCAAATCTGTATCACATGTTCCTCTTTTTTCTTTCTTTTCTTTTTGTGTGTGTGTAGTCCATATAGGATTAATTATCAATGTTACAAACAAGAATTTTACAGTGATGCTCATAACTTCCTACATTTTGCATTAAAATCCTGAAAACAGTGATTGCTTAATTCTGTGTATTATTTACCTACATACTGACTATATATTTCAAAACATTCTAAACCCTTTTCTCTACAACAGGCCACAAACACATATCTCATCTAACACTGATATCACAACATTTGGGGCTGATGACCTAGATGTTAGGGCCCTTTAAACAAGCATCATCATCATATCACAACAATCCAAACTACTCATTCCTAACTGAAATAACAACTGCTTTGATCTGAAACACTCAAAGCACAATGTTCATAGCCACTTTAAATCAAATGTTGCATGATACTATACACTCACTGACATAGCTACTAGGTGTGCAAGACCACCCCTATTTAATTTACAAAAATCTAAATATTGTTGCATTATTGTTCACAGAATTTTATAAACATTTCCTTGTTTTTCCTTCCCATTTACTTTGGTCTGAATATTCTTTCTCCATGCTCTGTCAACATGCCATGAGCAAAATAATCTCATGGTTGCAGGTCCCATGACTGCATTCCAAGCATTGTAGAAGGCTTCTGCCAAATCGGACATGAAGACCTTTGGGGATACACAACCAACCTCATTCTTAATGTAGGTGAAAAATAGAGACAATATTTTCTGGTCACTTCTATTGGAAATCAAAAATGCACAAGGAAAGTCTGTCTCAAGTCATCCAGAACTAAAAGCGTTATTAACTCAAACCCGTAGCTATTAAGCCCATGTGTTCCATCAGTGCATACACAGTCACTACCATATTTCTTTAATATTTCACTCTGAGCACTGTTCATAATAATTAAAATAAAGTCATCACTTCTGAAGTTTGGATGCTTTTCACTGGTGGTCCCCTGATGTTTATAGAATAATACACAAGGGCCTGTCACCTGAATTAACTTCATTGACCCAAGCCTCAACACTTGTACCATCCTCCTGATGTCTCAAGTTAAAACTACACTCAATATTATACAAATCCTGTTTTGTGATTAAGGTAGGCCTACCTAAACTGAAGAAAAACTAAATATACACGCGGCACGTAACTAAATACACACTATAGCTGGGCACACCAAACGAAATACACTAATCCCACAGGTACAGTAACGAACACTATGCACAAGTAGATCTTCGAAAATATACGCACGTAATTTTCTTCTCAAACCACTCGTACAATAAATACACTTTCCTGCTGTCAACTCGAAATCGTCACTGCCCGGTTCTCTTCGTATGTATTCGTAGTGTACCTCATAAACATTACTATAGTTCGTTCGTTCATTCGTTCGTTCAGCAGATCTCGTACAGTTCGTTCTTTCGAACGAGTGGTTTGAGAAGAAAATTACGTGCGTATATTTTCGAAGCACTGCCTGCTGGATCTGCATCCGATGGCTGCTTATACTGCCTGCTCATTACAACATTTTAACATGGCACTAAATGAAACACTCCGTTTATAAATACCCACAGCAGGTGGCAGCACCAACCGGCTCCAGACCTGTCGGAATGAAATAGCGGGAAATAGGGTAGTACTGTACTTGTTTTCAGTGAAAATGGTTTACTGCTGCGTGCCTTTCTGCAAATCAAAGAAAGGGAAACCAGAATGCCGTGGTATTTCATAAATACCTTCAAGTACGTAATTGCGTCGAAAGTGGTTAAGTATTATATCCAGGGAAGGAAACAGCAAAGGAAGTAAATGGCCAGTATCCAGTATTCGGGAGATAGTAGGTTCGAACCACACTGAAAATGGTTTTCTGTGGTTTCCCATTTTCACACCAGGCAAATGCTGGGGCTGTACCTTAATTAAGGCCACGGCCGGTTCCTTCCCACTCCTAGCCCTCTCTTGTCCCATCGTCGTCATAAGACCTATCTGTGTCAGTGCGACGTAAAGCAACTAGCAAAAAAACAAAAAAATTCTGGGGACAATTGCACTGTTAATATGAAGGTACAAAACAGAATAATATGCTGTCATATATTCCATTACAAGTCATTTGTTAGTAGTATAAAATACCGGGCGAGTTGGCCGTGCGCGTAGTGGCGCGCGGCTTTGAGCTTGCATCCGGGAGATAGTAGGTTCGAATCCCACTATCGGCAGCCGTGAAGTTGGTTTTCCGTGGTTTCCCATTTTCACACCAGGCAAATGCTGGGGCTGTACCTTATTTAAGGCCACGGCCGGTTCCTTCCAAATCCTAGGCCTTTCCTATCCCATCGTCGCCATAAGACCTATCTGTGTCAGTGCAACGTAAAGCATCTAGCAAAAAAAAAAATCTGGGGACAATTGCACTGTTAATATGAAGGTACAAAACAGAATAATATGCTGTCATATATTCCATTACAAGTCCTTTGTTAGTAGTATAAAATACCGGACGAGTTGGCCGTGCGCGTAGTGGCGCGCGGCTGTGAGCTTGCATCCGGGAGATAGTAGGTTTGAATCCCACCATCGGCAGCCATGAAGATGGTTTACCGTGGTTTCCCATTTTCACACCAGTCAAATGCTGGGGCTGTACCTTAATTAAGGCCACGGCCGGTTCCTTCCAAATCCAAGGCCTCTCCTATCCCATCGTCGCCATAAGACCTATCTGTGTCGGTGCGACGTAAAGCCCCTAGCAAAAAGAAACCTGTGTTGCTCCCTGAGTATGTACTTGATTTACTAGAAGATATTTGTGAGCCCCCTGAGTCAGTGTGTGTCACTTTGGAAACTGCATCCCAGGCATTGGTGTGTGGTTATTTAGTGCGGATAATCGAAGAAAAAACAGAATGCAGTACGTGCTTGAATAACGTTTCCACCTCAGTTAACGCTTCCCCATTGATGCACTTAATCAGACAGTCGGATAGAGGAGGCCTGCGCTATCCCCAGCAAAGATTTATTGGCCTAATTATTGGGCTACAGAAATTTGTTGAGGCGGCTCTACCGTACTGCAAGAAATCTGCAAGTCTGCTCCAGACTATAAAAACTATGTTCTACCTTCTTTGTGCCAGTGTAACATTTTAAAGTGTTTTAGTAACAATAAGCACCAGGAACTTGTGCCGGAAGCTGTGTTTGCTAAATTCGTGAAACCTCTACTTAGTAATGTAGGGAAGTACCATACAGAAAAAGTTTCAAGGTTTTCTTGTTCGTCAAAACCTCTTTCTCGAAAAGTCTTAAAGCTATAACTCCCTAGAGCAGCACTTTATACGGAAAATTCTTTAATTTTTCTGTTACTGTTGTACGCTTGTATGCTTATCTAGTTGTATTCACGCGATAATTGGGTACGGTTGGTGCTACCATCTAGCGGCAGATCAATTGTAAGTCGCGTTACACGTTTGAACATGGAATGAGCAGGCAGTATAAGCAGCCATCGGATGCAGATCCAGCAGGCAGTGTTTCGAAGATCTACTTGTGCATAGTGTTCGTTACTGTACCTGTGGGATTAGTGTATTTCGTTTGGTGTGCCCAGCTATAGTGTGTATTTAGTTACGTGCCGCGTGTATATTTAGTTTTTCTTCAGTTTAGGTAGGCCTACTTACATAGCGTTATAATGAGCAACGTTAAGAAATACTCGTGTTCTGAATGTGGTAAAAGCTATGAGTATTATAAAAATTTTTGGAAACATCTTTCTAAGGTCCATCCAGAGAAACTAGATGAAATTGCGCCTTGTTTAAAGGGCGAGACATCTCTTCCGCACCAGTGTAAATTTTGTGATAAACAGTTCACGCACAGTTATAATTTAAAACGGCACGAGCGTCAGTGCCACACAAACTTAATTGGAGGACCTGAGACAGAGGATAAAAAATGTCCTTCTTTCTCAAGCTTCCTAGAGTGGAAACAGCACATTGCAAGCAAAACATGTTCACAGTATGTAAAGAAAAGGGGTTCTTACACTGCAACAGATAACACGAAGAGACATTACTATGTGTGTCATCGATCAGGCTTTTCTGTGTCTGAAAGTAAAGGCATCAGGCACTTGAAGCAACAAAGTTGATGAGATCTGTCCAGCAAGTATTCGACTAATTGAACACGAAAATGGAATGTGTGAAGTAAAATATGTTCCCACTCACAGAGGTCATCAAAATGATCTAAGCCATCTTGCCCTCACAGATGTAGAGAAGAAAACATTAGCAACAGATATTGCCAACCAGATTCCCTTTCAAGCTATTCTGGACAAAATTCGCGAATCTGTGACAGACTCAAAGCTTGAAAGAATTCATTTAATCACAAAACAGGATTTGTATAATATTGAGCGTAGTTTTAACTTGAGACATCAGGAGGATGGTACAAGTGTTGAGGCCTGGGTCAATGAAGTTAATTCAGGTGACAGGCCCTTGTGTATTATTCTATAAACATCAGGGGACCACCAGTGAAAAGCATCCAAACTTCAGAAGTGATGACTTTATTTTAATTATTATGAACAGTGCTCAGAGTGAAATATTAAAGAAATATGGTAGTGACTGTGTATGCACTGATGGAACACATGGGCTTAATAGCTACGGGTTTGAGTTAATAACGCTTTTAGTTCTGGATGACTTGAGACAGACTTTCCTTGTGCATTTTTGATTTCCAATAGAAGTGACCAGAAAATATTGTCTCTATTTTTCACCTACATTAAGAATGAGGTTGGTTGTGTATCCCCAAAGGTCTTCATGTCCGATTTGGCAGAAGCCTTCTACAATGCTTGGAATGCAGTCATGGGACCTGCAACCATGAGATTATTTTGCTCATGGCATGTTGACAGAGCATGGAGAAAGAATATTCAGACCAAAGTAAATGGGAAGGAAAAACAAGGAAATGTTTATAAAATTCTGTGAACAATAATGCAACAATATTTAGATTTTTGTGAATTAAATAGGGGTGGTCTTGCACACCTAGTAGCTATGTCAGTGAGTGTATAGTATCATGCAACATTTGATTTAAAGTGGCTATGAACATTGTGCTTTGAGTGTTTCAGATCAAAGCAGTTGTTATTTCAGTTAGGAATGAGTAGTTTGGATTGTTGTGATATGATGATGATGCTTGTTTAAAGGGCCCTAACATCTAGGTCATCAGCCCCAAATGTTGTGATATCAGTGTTAGATGAGATATGTGTTTGTGGCCTGTTGTAGAGAAAAGGGTTTAGAATGTTTTGAAATATATAGTCAGTATGTAGGTAAATAATACACAGAATTAAGCAATCACTGTTTTCAGGATTTTAATGCAAAATGTAGGAAGTTATGAGCATCACTGTAAAATTCTTGTTTGTAACATTGATAATTAATCCTATATGGACTACACACACACAAAAAGAAAAGAAAGAAAAAAGAGGAACATGTGATACAGATTTGAGGTCCTTTATTTAATCATGAATAAACGCATTTAGGCATATACAAACTACTATTTATTTCTTCCTGAATTGCAATCCTCAGAAGTATTGTTCTGAAGGATCACTAGACGTTATGATGGAGGTGGTGCATAACTTGGTGGGTATAATTATTTTTAACTTACTTGCTTTATAGTTGACCTTTCATAGGGCAGAAGATTGCGAGTTGGAAAAGAGGTAAAGCTTTTTTGTGAGGTCTACTTAATATTACATTTGAAAATTTAATGTGATTGGACCTTTTACTATAGACTCGTGGGCTGTACCACTGTCTGTTTAGAGCAAGAGATTATCTTCAGGGTGCAGGAGTACAGTACTGTACCACCTTCCCCTACCAAAGTCTTTCTCATCGAAATCAACTGCAATATATCCTATTATGAATACCTAAGTATTTTAGAATAGGTATTCTAGTTAAGAAAAATATAAGTGATGTTTACATTTGTTGAAAGAATCATACAAGGAACAGTATCAAAGTCATGATGGAGGAAATTCAGGAGACAGAACACTTTAAGTCACTTAATAAACAACAGCAGTCATACTTGGCAGAGGAAGGAAAAACTTATCAGCAGCTCACTGTCGGACCTGTGTCTGGAAGTGAGTGAATAATCTGTACAAAACTCAAGGCTGCCCCTCAGTATTGATATACTAATTTTTTCTAAAATAAAACAAAAGGAAACACATTGCATATCTTCTTCACAAAACAATCTTTACATCACCTCTTACAGCAGTCTGTCATTTGCCCTCAATTTCTAATTTTTATCAGAATACTACCATAATGCAATAAAAAAGTACTATAATATGAATATTAGATCAATAACTAAAAAGGTTTACTATGAACCATTAAATTGCTATTTTTTCTGGAAAATGTTTGTTATAAGATAAGACATCCATCTAAGTTCTTCTGCATGCATTCTATTTCTTTATATACAAGCTTTCTCTTGTTTTAAAGTTATCATTCCATGAGCAACCTTTATATTGCCAAGACCATTTATTACACAGCTTTCTTTAACTTCAATTTTACTTCTTCAAAAAGCTTGTCACTAGTTGCCATTTCTTCACCTTTATTTCTTAAGTTTCTTGAAATCTTCAAATTCTTCAATATTTAAGTTGCATTTCTTATTTACTTTTCCAATTTTGATGCACTTTTCTTCCTCTCCATCAAGTTCATTTGGTGCTCATTCTTTCCTTTTTGGATGAGCAGTGTAGCAAGAGTGAGCAGATCTTGTCACTGTCAGTTGCTTCGTTGTGACCAGATCAATTGTGGTTTGTTTTACTGCAGTAATTTTTAAAAGCATCCTGAATATTTGTTCTTGTATTTAATATTCCTGGTGACATGGGCGATGCTTTGTCATTGATCAAATCTTGGCTCTTCTGAGAGAAAGCTCTCTACATCTGCACTCCTACAGGATAGAGTGAAACATATCTTAATTGTATTTCTTACTTCAGGATATTTCCTTTTCCCACATGGAAGTTTTAGATTGATATGAGGTTTCTGGTTCTTTTAACTTACAGATTTTTAATTTGCCTTAACTTTCTCAAACTTAAATATCTTCCATTCATCTTGAAGGATAATACTATCCATGGAGGAAGACTGTAAGATTGACTTAATTGGAGACGGCGAACAAATTCGTTATCTTGGAATTACCTTCAGGGATACTCCAGTGTTCGACGAGACTGCTGTAATGAAAAACCTTCACAATAAGCTCCAAATTCTAACATCGTCGCCACTGCTTAAGGAAGACCAAAAACTCATAGTACTGAATTTCTTAATCTGTCCCACCCTGATGTACCCTTTCCTGACATGCAGTTTCAAGAAAATCGCACAGAAATTCTTATCCGATAGCAATAAAATGATTAAAAGTGCAACAAAGGAGATATTGCAGTTACCGACGGATACTCCAGATGGCATGCTGTACACCGAAAAGAAATACAAAGGACTCGCTCTTTTTAAAACCTCGTGGGAAGTTTACCTTTAATGTATTAATGCCTGTAATATCTTGCTTAAGACTAAACACCCACTTCGCGTCGCTTCAAGGGATTCTCATGCGGAGAGTCGGGAATGCGTAGAACGCCTAAAACTAACAAACGCTGATATCCAGAAAATAAGCGCCAAGAACGACTTGTACGATACTAAGAAGATCCGGCAAGAGCTACGAGAATGTGAATTCACCTCCTGGTGTTCACTGCTGCAAAAAGGACTCTGAGTACAACTGTACAAGGAGTACACACCAGCAAACTCTTGGGTGCGAGATCATACCGGACTGTATTGTTACGAGTGGAGAGAGGCTATAAAGATGACTGCTAATGTTTGTGCGGTGCGTTCGGTGCCAGGCAGATCCCTGGACAACAACCTCTGTTGGCATTGCCACAGAGAGAAAGAAACTCTTGGTTATGTCCTGGGATTCTGCACACACAGGGAGCTCCTAATAAACATGCGGCACCACCAGATCAGATCCCTCATTGCCGAAGAACTAAGAAAGAAGGAATTCAATGTACATGAGGAGATACACGGACTGGCCATAAACAGTAGTTCGCGGAGAATTGACATCATAGCCTTTAAAGATAGGAGCTCTCAAGGATTCATATTAGATCCAACTGTCAGATTCGAGCATCATAGCGGTCAGCCAGAGGAGGTTAATCTTGAAAAGATTAACAAATACAAATCCACTATCCCTTACTACAAATCTAAATACCACCTTCAGAAAATAGAAATACAGTAATGGTCGCGTTCGCGGTACCGTACCTCGTCATTTCGTCGCCACATGGAAGCGCTTCGAACTTCCAATGAAGCTCATCCCTGAAATTGCGACCCTCGTCCTCAGAGGCTCCATCAAAATCCTGAGTCACCACCTCTACAGCTACAGCTCTGGAATGCCACACTAATTATACTGTACCTTTATAATTTAGAGTTTTCTTCAATTAATAGTTCTGTACAGAAATTTGATATGTTTTACCTTGTCCATAGTGGCAGCCTGTAAATACAGGACGTTGTTCCTAAATAAATGGAAATAGAAATATTATTATTGTGAAGAATATAAGTCGATATATCAATGGGAAGAACCTTTGCAACCTTCACTATATCTACACAGCAGTGATGTGAATTTTTCTCCTTAGGTTGTAAAAACAGGTATGTATTAGAAAATATGCAGAAGTAGATTCTCCCCCACTCCCCCACAAGATGTTTGCAACTGGTGATATAGTGTTCCTGTACACTTTTCAGAAGAAAAAAGGGCTTCTTTTTCTGGCAAGTCTTTCACAAAGTGCATAACTGAAATATCTCCTCCTTAATCCATGCTGTTTTCAGCCTTCATAATACATCAGTCTTGCAAACCTACAAATGATATAGTAGCCAAGATTCTTCAGCTCATCATACAGAAACTTGCATAAACATTCTCTCTTTTTTGGAAAGTCTCAGAGAGTAATCTAAACACCAAGCTTGATACTTGCAGTCGCTTAAGTGCGGCCGGTATTCAGGAGATATTGGGTTCGAACCCCACTGTCGGCAGCCCTGAAGATGGTTTTCCGTGGTTTCCCATTTTCATACCAGGCTAACACTGGGGCTGTACCTTAATTAAGGCCACAGCCGCTTCCTTCTCATTCCTAATCCTCTCCCGTCCCATCATCGCTGTAAGACCTATCTGTGTCGGTGCAGCGAAAAGCAACTTGTAAAAAAAAAACAAAGCTGCACTAGGCATAAAACTCAATTCACCCTTGTATGTTACATTTTTAAAAAGGAAAGTATCGATTAATTTGTAGTTGATGTTACGGATCTACAAACCGTACTGATATGTTTGTGGTAACACTCACAAAATATTTTTGAAGAGCGAGACTTAGTTCTGTCTGTTAGAACATGGTAGAAATTATTCAGTTCTCGTGATGCAGTATGCATTTTTTATAATTTTTGAGTCAGTAGTTATCAAAGTTCAAAAGCAAACTAATTTTCAGAAAATTTCAGCACTTATACTTCCCACTGAATATGGCTGTTGGCAATCCCAGCGAAAACTTACCTTATTTAAAGTCCACCATTAATGGTACCACATTCAAGTGAAAAATATGTGGCTTAATTAATGGGAAGTTTGTGTTTGTACAGGAGAGTACAGTCTACACTGGAGGTGTGCTCAATGGGTTTGCTTAAATTATCAGCAGCAGCAAAAACTGTTGTGGCATCTTTAGTGCCTCTTTATTTATTTCACTTTCTTTGTATCTGTCTCTTGGCACAGGCCAGAGCAAAGTGTAGCTTCTACTGAAGTCCCAATCTCATCATTGGCTGTGACAATATGGAAGCTGCTGGGGTATGGGTTGTGCTGAGTAATGACATTTGGAGCACAACTAGTGTTTGAGTATTATGAAAGGTGTTGCTCATAGGATCAGTTGTGCTACAGTAGCACCTTCTGGTCCAGTGAGGAAAGCAATGGCAAACTATCTCACTCCTCATCTTGCCTAGTATGCCTCATTTGGACTCTGCCATTATTTTTTGCAATTTCCATATAACTGCATAGCCTTTGGTGGTCCTAATTGAGGATCCAACCAGCCTCTGGGCTGATGACCTAACAGACAGAAGCAAACTTTATCCCTTACTCCTGTAAATATCACAGGTAAGGACCTAACATCCTACGCAAGTGAAGCCTGTTGTAACATGAGGGCTTAAAATTTGTGTGATAATAGCAGACAATACCAGAGTGAACCATGTAATGTTTAAGGACTTGTCAATATCTGCAAGTTATGAGTGTCATCTCTCAAACAATTTCAAAACTTTCATTTTTGACAGTGTGTATATTTTAAAAATTATCATAATCAGCTGAGCTTAATCAAACAGACTCTGCAAAAAGCTTTAATGTTTCCATCATTTTATTACCATGACAAATTAACAGCTGCCAAGTTCTCAGATATCAGAAGCGTGTACCCAAAGAAAGTGGTTTTTTGCTGAGAATGGCTCCCAAACTGAACTTCAGAATAGTTTTTCCACATAGGTACTCTTGAACAACAACTATTGTGCAGTTAATAACTTCTATGAAACTACATTTCCTGTGATCAAACAAGAGTGTAGAAAGGAGTAATGAATTGCACATTTTCTGCAAACTATGTCTTGGTAATGGAAAATAATGAATATTTAAAAACGTTATTGCATTTCCCTCTGGGAAAAATCAAATGGGCATAAATACTTTTCAATAAAATGTGTGATGCTATGTTGCCTAGCAACCATGCAGGCTGTGATCTGAAGTATTGATGGAGAATGGACCATGACATTAAGATCCATGGTTTGTGCAGTTCTCAAGGTGTCGCCAGCTAACATAATGTCACACATTTTGTAACATAACAGTATTACATTACATAAATGTTTGAATAACCCTCAACTGTTAAGTCCAAATGTGTGGTTTATGGTGAGAGTTACTGTAGACATATCCTAGTGTGTGAACCATGGGCAACGGCTGAGTGGCAAAGTTAATCGTCTTCAGAGTTGGGATACTCATTGCTATGGAATTGGGGTGGACATTTTTGACATGTTCCAAGCCAGGACCCTCCTGTTGTTCTGGCAGCTAGAACTATACAATCAACCGGTGGTCTCTACCCTATAGGAGAGATTCTCACTGTGATTATGTGTAAGTAAGGCAGCATCCTGCTTCACAGAATGTACCAAGCTCAGAATATTTTAAACAAGCCTTGAACCTATGGGAGTTACTCAGTCCCACTTCTATTTGACAGGGGAGGGACTCCTTTTAAAGTTACGTACTTAGTTATATCCTTTTACTCTTTTGGAGAGCATAGGGCTTTGACAATGAAGCGCCAAAGTATCCTATTTTGAGCTAGGATTTTCAGTTCTCCAAAGGTCTTCCCTTCTTGTTTTGCCTCCTCCATCACACTGTGTCTCCATGACTTTCTGGGTCTACCTCTCTTCCGTTATCCTTGGGGTTCCAAAACAGAGCCTTTCTCTCCACTGCATCCTGCTGCTTCTGCAGTGTGTGGTCGATCCATTTCAATTTCCTCCGCTTTATTTGTATGCCAATGGGCTCTTCTGTTTGTTTCCAGAGATCTTCCTTTGAAAATACTTTTGGCCAAAAATGCCTTAATTCCCCTTTAGCATCTATTTATAAATACATGTAGTTAATGAGTGATCTCTGAGGTAACTTTCCCGGTTTCACAACCATGTAACAGTACTGTTTTTTCATTTGTTCGAAAAATGCGAAGTTTTCTTTTCATTGAGATTTCTCTGGCCCTCCATATCGGATAGAGTTGTATGAATGCCACATTTGCTTTGTGGATTCTCATTTTGACATCAGCAGCTGCTCCTCCATCCTGAGTAACCATACTGCCAAGATATGTAAACTCTTCACGTTGATATTCATTGCTTTTGTTTTCTGGGTATTTACCTTGGAAACTACTTGGCAAATAAAATGGAATTCAATGCGGATCCATCAATATCAATGAGGCTTATGCAAGAAGGAAAGTAGAACTGGCAGAGGTAAGTGGAGATAATGAGGAAGAGATAGATTAGAAAATGTTCTTAACAGGTGTTAAAATGGGAAGGACTGTTAATCAGGAGTTCTATTGCACACAACATAATTTTGGTTAGCCTCGTAAATGAGGAGATGACTTGGGTAGATTTAGCCATTGGAGGAATTAGGATGAGAACTGTCTGCGTGAACCGTGGCAGCTAATCACACTAACCACTACACCACAGAGGTGGTCGATTCAATACTATACCATACAATAAAACTTTCACCAAAGGAACAATATTACGCATTGAGTACAATTAAATAAAGTACGGTGTGATTATACAATTAAAATCATTTAGTATTTGACTACACACTAAGAAACTAACAGATACTAAAGAGACTGCCAGACTGAAGAATGCACGTGGTAAGTGGGTGAACCATACCTCAGTGCCTATGACCTTGGCAAAAAAATATGCCCTTGCTACCCTTCCTCATAGCACATGCAGTGTCCACTACTTGCTATGGCGGTATACAAATCGGTTATCCGGGACGAACGACATTCTGTGCGTATTTCCTCTAAACATTTTGTTAATAATTAAATAAGATGAGGGAAAAATTAGCCGATAAGACAACAGGGCTTGTACAAATTGCTTTGTTTAAAAATAATTTCTATAATTCCTAGTTTCAGCTGGCTAAAATGGAATAAAAATGTAATCTTTTATCCACAAAGTGAGGGGGCAACTGCCCCCTTCCCCCACAATCGCTGCTACTGCCCTGTATAAAAAGGAAGACGGGAAGAAATGCAGAAATTATAGGGGCATCACTCAACTTTCTAAATCAAACTTTTGGAGATCATTTGAAAATGAATTAGGAATATAGTTGAACCGTTATTGGAGGAGGAGCAACGCAGGTTCAGGAACAACTGAAGCACTACAAACCTGATATTTGCCATCAGAATGATAATGGAGAAGCACTGGGAATAGGCTATGTTAAGAACTTAGTGATAGTTTTTATGGACATCGAGAAGGCCTACGACAGTGTTCCTAGAGAGATAATCTGGGAATACCTAGAAGGTATAGGTCTGCCAGACATCCTGATTGATAAAGTAAAGATGCTCTATCAAAAGTGCTTAATCTGTGTCCAAATATTGGATGGAAGATCAGATTGGTTTGAAACCAAAAGAGAAGTCCAGCAGGGAAGTGCCTTGTCACCACTCCTGTTCATCATTGACATGGATTGGATCATAAAATCCAACAAAGAACATTGCAAAGAGCCTAACACTCTAATATTTGCAGATGATGTTCTGATCTGGGGAGAAAATGAAGCAGACGTACAGGAGAACCTAAATCCCTGGAATAGCAATTTAAAGAATATGGACTAAAAATCAATAAAACAAAAGCTCTTTAAATGACTATCAACAGTAAAGGCACAGATTCAAACAATTTCCTGGAGGGAAGTCTATTGCAGTCTGGTTCTAACTTCAAATAGGCTACCTTGAAAGAATCACTTCAAAAGATAACCCATTAAATTAAGAAATACTTAACAGGACTCAGAAATCTTCTCAATTTCATTTTCAAGTGAGAAACCTACTCTGGGATGATAAAATACCCCAGAAAGCAAAACTGACCATGTTTCATACCTACTTCATTCCATTTCTCGCATATGGACTTGAAACATGTACCCTGCATAACAAGGCAAATAATAAAATCCAGTCAACAGAAATGAAATTCACCAGAACAATGAACCAAAAGACCAGGAAGGACAAGATTAGAAATAAAGCAAATAGGAAGGAGGCTGGCATCAAAATGCCTGTTACCGAGCTTTTAGGAAGAGGCAGGCTACAATGGTTTGGACATGTTATGACGATGGACAGAATGAGAACAGCAAGGAATTATTTTGATAGAGAAGTGAAAGGGGGAGGCCAAGGAATTGATGGATAGAGACAGTGAAATCTGAGGTCAGCAAGAGGAATGCCAAGTGGGAAGATATAGAGGAACAGAAACTAAACTTTAACAGGATGAAGTAGCAAGCGCTTGTACTCCACACCTGGGAAACTGGAGCTTGAAGATGATGATGTATGGATGTAAGACATTTATAAAATTTACTTTGCACAGGAATCCTCTGGAAGTAAATTTCAGTTATGCAAATGACACCTCACTTTATTTCAATTTCTGATCATGGCTTAACAGTTGCAGAACTCTTAAGTTGAGCCCTGGCACACTAATGACTGACACTTTCAGCAGTACTACCATGTACCAGCAGGGAAGCTACAAACCAACAATCTTGAGAACAGATTTAGCTGTTACCTGCAGCTTTCAGGAAGGTAATTATCATATATCAGTCACACAGTTCATGGAGTGTGATTAAAAAAATCATACCATAGTACATCATGCTCGAAAATTTCATGTGATTTGACCTTTTTTACAATAGAAACAGGACTGTACCACTGACCCTTTAGGATGAGAGATTATCTTTAGTGCTGTCGCCCAGGTGGCAGATTATACTTTCACTAGAAATACTGTTATAAGTCTCAATTAATACAGTATATGGTATTGATAACAGTAGCCAAGAGATTAATTATAATACAAGGTAGTAGAACTGAGGCTGTACTTGTATTTCGGCATTGCTGATCATGAAGGATAGCCTATATCCATTACGGTAGTGGTTAGCGAATTTGCTTGAATCTTATTATCTCATGCTTGGCAGAAAAAAAAAGAATACCCTTCAATATCAGCTCACTGTCAGTTCTGCCTATGGAATATACCCATCAAGATCAGCAATACTGGAATAAAAGTACAGCCTTAGTTTCACTACCTTGTACTATAATTAATTATCTTTTGGCTAATTTTATCAATCCCGTAGGTCTATAGCCTACTGTATTAGTTGAGACTTAAAAGTGAAAGTACAATCTGCCACCTGGGCAACAGCACCTAATGCAGATCACTGATTATTAGTGCAATTCTTATTGATTAATGAAACTGTATATCGGTATCTAAGGTAAAATAGGGCATTCATTCCAATATATAATTTGATGTTATAATACTCGATGCAATATTGAACTGAAATACCGTATACAATATAAACGTCAAATATAACATTAAAAAATACACAAAAATTTTTTAATACATTTATTTATATAAAGCCTGTACATTTTAAAAGACTGTGCTTGCTTTAAACGGGTTGTAGATCACATGTACCACTCGGAGATATAACAACAAACAGTAAAAATCATTGAGCTCCAGAGACCGAAAGCACTATCCAGTATCTTCTCACAAGCAACGGGTAGTCGATCACATGTACCACTCGGAGATATAACAACAAACAATAAAAATAATTGAGCTCCAGAGACGGAAAGCACTATCCAATATCTTCTCACAAGACATTCTCAACACACGAGTCACATTTATATACACATATGCTAATACTCTGAGCATAAAATAATAGAAATAGCGCTGACCATGTGAAGCTGCAGTAGGTGAAAATAAACATACAGCAATGGTCTTCAGAATAGTTCAGTTCAGAGATCAGTTAGTGATTTGAACTACTCGATTCATGATGGCGGCGTACGCCATTCGGAAAGCTTCGGCTTGTTCCGTAAGGCTTCGGTAAAGCTTCAGAGTGGAGCCAGTACGTCCCGTCAGGGGCTAACGTCGAGTATAGTCGTTCCGCGCAAGGGTTTAACAGAAGCAGAATGTAGTGCTTGCCTGGGCTGCGCAAGGTAAAATTATTATATTCAGTCTCTGGAAAGTAATTTGTGATTGCATAAAATTGAAAAAATACTTGAAAAAGAAAACATTTTCTTTTTGAGATTTAATTTGTACCGGTAGTGAGAAGAGCTATTCACTATTTCTGGTTTGCGTTCGAAAAGGTTGGGTTGTTGTTTAATGTTTGAATTCAATTGTTTTGTATAGTGAGAATTTATATATGTATCGTAATCGCTTTCCCCGTTTCATTTCGCAGATTGTGCATTTCTCTTCGATTTCCTTCAAGTAACTTTCTTCTAGATCTCAACACAGAATTGAACATCGTACGGTAGTACTGTACTTTCGAAATCAGGCGAGTTTCTTGTTTACAAACAGAACTTGGATAATCGTCGGGCAATTTTATCTATGCTACTGCTTTGGGAAAACCTTCTTTCTGATTATATTAGACATGTTTTTGTTCGATAGAAGGCAGTTCGGGTTTATGTAAGGTTATTCCACTGAAGCTCAACGTGTAGGATTCCAGCAAGATATAGCAGATATCCTGGATTCAGGAGTTCAAATGGACTGTATCACGATTGACTTGTCTAAAGCATTTGATAGGATGGATCACGGGAGACTAGTGGGATAAATGAGTGCAATTGGACTAGACAAACGAGTGACTGAATGGAAATCTGCGAAGCTTTACCTGACACTGTAGTAATTAAGAGGGCATCCCTCAAGGCAGTATTATTGAACATTTATGTTTTCTTATATATATCAATGATATGTGTAAACAAGTGGAATCAGGTAAGGTTTTGCGGATGACGTAATTCTATATAGAGGTGTATGGTGTGAAAGTTCCTGACTGTAAGTTAAAATAAGGATAGATTTTCTTTTAGGTAATCACAATAAATGGGATTTTAAATAAAGGGTACAGATCTCTGCACATTGTTATGAGGGTGTTTAGGGAGTTGTAGTAATTGTGTAAAGGAGAGGGCATACAAGTCTCTGGTAAGTTCCCCTGTGGGTGGGGGCGGTAGAATAACACCCAGGTATCCCCTGCCTGTCGTAAGAGGCGACTGAAAGGGGCCTCAGGGGCTTTGAACTTTGGAGCATGGGTTGGCGACCACGGAGCCCTCAGCTGAGTCCTAGCATTGCTTCTACTTACTTGCGACAGGCTCCTCGCTTTCATCTATCCTATTCGACCTCCCTTGGTCAACTCTTGTTTTTTCGACCCAGACAGTATTAGGTTCTCGAGGCCTAGGGAGTCTTTCATTTTCACGCCCTTCGTGGCCCTTGTCTTACTTTGGCCGATATCTTCATTTTTCTCTCTGATTAGTGTTATATAGAGGATGGTTGTCTAGTTGTACTTCCTCATAAAACAATAATCACCACCACCACCATTTCTGGTAAGACTCCAACTAGAGTATGGTTCCTGTGCATGGGACCCTAACCAGGATTACTTGATTGGAGAACCCATTAGCTTCTTAAAGAACCTGAAAGATGAACACAGTTACATAAAAGATTTGGCAGAAATTAATGGATATAAACCAGGAACAATTAACCATTTAATCAACAAGATAAAACTCAAATTAACAACAAACCTCATGCCTGACAGACCCAAAAAATCCAATTTTATTACTTTCACTTATGACAATACAGACATTTACCAGGTTTTGAACCCCCTAAAGAACAAAGAAAAACATTTGCATAGCCTTTAGAACAAATAACACCAACCAGACGTTATTTTTCAGTCACAACACAGTCAAATCAAACAATAACATTTACTTATTTCAGGCATTTACAGACTCACTTGCACCCAATGTGGCGTCTCGGTCGCAGCTTTCACACTAGATACTTACAACATTACAATACCTCCAGACAAAACAAATTTTCAGCTACGAGCTCTCACACGAAAGAAGCAGGGTATAAGTCCAGGATCCGCCGGCACGGGCGAGCACGGGCTCCGCGGCTGCTGCTCGTGCGTCTATATGACGTCATGTATGACGTGTTTAGCGAGTTGATGTTTGCAAACATGGCGGATAATTCGAAGGAACCTGTAGCAGCCGCTAAATGTATGAATTAATGGTCTGATATATTTAGTTGTTTGAGACTGCGTAACACAATTCACAGCCACTAGATTGGCACTAGATTGGGTTAAAAATTGACTAGTTGGATAGTGAAATAGATATTAACGGCGCGATATGATGGGGCTGACTTGATTTCGCGAAAACTTTACGAATATTAAGTACGTCCGGCAAGTAGGAAAAGCACTGATCTGGTTTGGTTAAGTCCGGCTAGTGGCAAAACCATTGGTCTAGAGACAAGCAAAAGGGGGTCGGTGGGCATAAGCCCTCATGTTAGGGCCGCGAAGCGGCCAACAGCCCCTAGCATTCTTTACGAAAGCAATTGTGATTCACCGAAAAACACTTTTATTTGCTAGTTGCTTACGTCGCACTGACGCAGATAGGTGGGAATGGGAAGGAAGTGGCCGTGGCCTTAATTAAGGTACAGCCCCAGCATTTGCCTGGTGTGAAAATGGGAAACCACGGAAAACCATATTCAGGGCTGCCGACAGCATTACTAATTTAGCGCGGTGATCCACCGAATACCACTGTTAGTGACACGTTAGGTTAGGTTTGGTTAGGTGCGACAGCATTACTAATTTAGCGCGGTGATCCACCGAAATCCACTGATAGTGTCAGGTTAGGTTGTGATCCACCAAAAACCACTGATAGTGACAGGTTAGGTTGTGATCCACCAAAAACCACTGGTAGTGACACGTTAGGTTAGGTTTGGTTAGGTGCGACAGCATTACTAATTTAGCGCGGTGATCCACCGAAATCCACTGATAGTAACAGATTAGGTTGTGATCCACCAAAAACCACTGATAGTGACAGGTTAGGTTAGGTTTGGTTAGGTGCGACAGCATTACTAATTTAGCGGGGTGATCCACCGAAAACCACTGGTAGTGTCAGGTTAGGTAGTGATCCACCGAAAACCAAAGCTAGTGACAGGTTAGGTTAGGTTTGGTTAGGTGCGAGAGCATTACTAATTTAGCGGGGTGATCCACCGAAAACACTGATAGTGACACGTTCGGTTAGGTTTGGTTAGGTGCGACAGCATTACTAATTTAGCGGGGTGATCCACCGAAAACCACTGGTAGTGTCAGGTTAGGTTGTGATCCACCGAAAACCACTGATAGTGACAGGTTAGGTTGTGATCCACCGAAAACCACTGGTAGTGACACGTTAGGTTAGGTGCGACAGCATTGCTAATTGAGCGACTGTTGTTGAAAGTACACTTTTGGTGATGATATCACGAATAGGAAAGCAACACTATACACACGAGTATATTGCAACCACTGAGACAGGGTATGAATTTATGGGTACTCACCAAAAGTTGGCACAGGAGTAGACAGAAGATGGACTTCTTGTGTTTGCGTAGATGTACTCCCTCTTAAAATAATAATTACTAGTATGGATGCAGCACTGAATGGGAGTTTTAATTGTTTTGGCTAGTTCTACTTCGTCTTAAAACAATAATCACGACTATCACAGAACTGAACACACAACTCGACTGTTTATCTCTAGTTATACTTCCTCTTAAAACTATAATCACGACTATGACAGAGCTGGACACACAACTCGATTGTTTTCGTCTAGTTGTAGGCCTATTTCCTCTTAAGATAGCAATCAAGACTATAACATAGCTGGACACACGACTGGTTTG
Source organism: Anabrus simplex (assembly GCF_040414725.1). Lineage (NCBI taxonomy): Eukaryota > Metazoa > Arthropoda > Insecta > Orthoptera > Tettigoniidae > Anabrus > Anabrus simplex. The sequence goes on along the minus strand of NC_090276.1, from coordinate 82,077,235 downwards.
TTTTCGTCTACTTGTACTCCCTCTTCAAACAATAATCACACTGCTGGTAATGAAACTCGTGATTTGAGTTCGATGTATTTTTGTTCCTCGTAAAAGTTAAGTTGGCGACAGTTCAGAGAGAGACGACAGAGTCATCTTTTGGGGTAAATATTAATTACATTGCAATGCTATCTCTATTACTGGTAATGTACTATATGTATCTATATATACGTCGTTTACGCTTCAAATTATCAAGTAACATGTTAGCTGAGTGGATAAGCTGATGGACTACGGAGTTGAAGATCGCTGGTTCAAGACGGCCTGTCGCCAGGAATTTATAACAGGTAAGTAAAATTAGATTAGTATGCGAATATATAAGTGAAATAACTACGTATAAAATAGGTTAAATGGATGCCGGTGAAATACAGGCGGGGGGCTGAAAGAAAGTGAAGGGAGAGGAAATACAAGGTGAAAGTTCTTCAGTATCTTTTAAGTTCTCCCCACCCGAAACCCCTCCTACCCAGGAGGTCCCGTAAGTATGTCGTCATAGCTGTGCCGGCGAATTCTGGCCTTGTTCCAGAAGCAGGTCATTATTTCATTACTATTGATCAAGACCCCACTATTATTAAAAAAAGTAAGTAAAGGGAAATTAATGAACGAATTGGAAAACATCTGTCTATTTTTAGACCAACATTACAACAAAAATTTAAACTTTAATGACATTGTTGAAGTCAAAAACCCATTATACGAGATTTTACCAAAATTGTTACAATCACTAAACCATAATCATAATAACATAATAAACAATCTTAAATTATCATCTTCCAAGACCCCTCCCACTTTTAGGAACACAAATCCCTCCTCATCCACCCCCACAAGCCAACTGCATCCAATAGCACATAAACTTAATGCCCTGCCCAACCCACCCCCTCCTCCACACCCTGCCCCCACCAGTCTCACATCGATATAACACTAAAAGCACAAATACCAGTCATTCAAACGCTACCATGGCAACTAAATAACATTACAAGAGTCAAAATGATAAATGAAATTACACACAACATATTTTCTTCAGGTCACCACATCTTTAACCAATTTAACATCACTACTGTCGAAGGGGTAAGTATTATCCGCGCACTTTTTAGTGATAGATTTTTGTACTCGTTGGAGAAGTAAGAAGGGTTCCGTTAATACTGCCAACTGAATGGAAATGAAATCTGAATTGAATCGATAATATGATCGATCGATATGAATTTTATAAACCTTTATTATTTTAAGCAAACAACTGTGTCACACACACAATATTTAATACTATATAACATTTCCCGTTGCGAAACGTGTTCCTAGCATGAATTCTATAGTTTGGCTTTGCTGTGTAAACAACAACAGTACGAGTACTTAAAGTGTACGCCAGATGGCGCACAGCGATGATAACCGATTCTTAGTTTGTGTTTCAAAGGTTGCCAATACGAATCTTGAAGATAACCAAAGTCGACCGCTTCAGCACTAGGGTGTAAATCTATCACTAAAAAGTGCGCAGATAATAATTTCACACACATCGTTTTTTCTTCATCCTCTCCTCCTTTAATTATTTTCCTTAACATTTCACTCTCCTCTTGTTTCAGATATAACATCACAAGCTCTACTCAACCTCGCACATTTTCCTTTTGACTTTTAAAATAAGAAGCTACAACCACATCTACCTGCTATTATAAATAGGGTAGGGAGGGGTAAATATGAGACACACAGAAGGTGGGGCAAATAAAAGACAAGCTTATTTTGAGCGCCATTTACTGGGAGAAAAAAATGTATTTGATTCACAGCATTCTTTAATATACATAGAAGCATATCGTACAGTGAAATCATATAAAATAGATTTAATAAATTTACATCGAATTAAACTTTGTTTGCATGAAAATTTTGGCAGGAAAACTTTCAAATGTGCTTGCCAAACTTTTCCTGTTATTTTGTATTTGCATAGTTGACTACTCTGTTTTCATGCTGAAAGGCATCTATTGGTTTATCTTTGGAGTGCTACCGAGTTAATGGTGAAGAGTGCTGTTTCCAGATTTCCCATTCAGTTTAAAAAGTATATAATCAAGAGGGGGTAAAAAAAAGACAGTTCAGGTAAGAGTCACTGCAGATATTCAGAATTAGCCTAGGTCTATATTGGAATTAGTGAAACTACTGAAGAGCAATATTGTTTTCTACAGCCTGTTTCCAGTCATTCGACCAGGTCAGGAATGAAATAAATGAACCCCCCATCTAGTGGCGAGGATAGGAATTGTGCCGGCTGACGAAGCCTGTCGCACTCCTCAAGGGCGATGATTAATGAATGATAAATGAAATGAAATGATAGTGGAGAGTGTTGCTGGAATGAAGTGTGACAGAGAAAGCCAGAGTACCCGGAGAAAAACCTGTCCCACCTCCTCGCTCGTAATTGCATTAATAAGTTTGCCATCTTAGCTTTTCACATAAGATTAACAACTTCAGCAGGCAAACAACTTTGAATTTTAATTTAACCACCATTAAAAGTGACTTTTATCCTAAATATTAAGCTATTATAAGGTCCTTTCTCCAGAATAAGGCACCATATTTGCCAGATTTAATTTCAACGCAGCAATTTACATATTTATTTTGAACTTTTTAAATTCGCTATTTGCTACCATATTTCAAAAACAGGACATTAGTAAAAATTCTGTAATAAGGGTTGATTATACGACTTTGTCATAAGAGTACTTCTAAATACTGTCATTCACTTGCTAGTCTTACTTTTTTAGACATTTGTACCTACAACAGTATTCCCTTAGTTATATTTTAGACTTTCATTAAAATCTACGAATAAGAACAGTCAGGATCCTGATTTTTCATTCTTTCAGGTATGAGATTTTCAGGCTGATGATGCCTTCATTATGGGCGAAACATGTCCCTGTATCTCATATGTGAAGATCTATTTCTTAAATTTAAATAAAAATCTCTTATATATTGAATAGGTGGAATTTATAATCTAGTATTCTTCTTTGACTTTAAGTACAGTTCAATGCAGACCATAGTATGAGATTTGTAACTTGTAAAATACTGGTGTTACAGAAATATTGCAAAGTTATGGCTGGGATAACTTGGCAGAAAGAAGACGAGCTTTTAACTAAGTTGTATGTTAAATCAGTAAAATTGAATATCCACCTTTTTGATGCTTATATTTGCTTTATGGATCATTGCTTGGGAACAAATTCAGCTATGTTAGAGAGCATAGGTGAAATTACAAAGCATATTTTAGCATCTTAAGAAACATCATTGAAAGTAACTTGCTATGCTTAAAAACTATATGAATTTTAAGAAAAGATGAAAATAATGAAAGTCTGTAAGGAGGTTTGAATGGAACAATGAAATGGGAAGGGAAACGGATCTACTTTGTTCTAATCTATTTTAAAACAAATTCTATTGACTTGAAGAGATGTTAAAACTTGTTTGGTTTCCAGCACTTCTGTTCACTGTGATGTGTATGTTTCCTACTTGTTTATTATTTAATAAGTTTAAAAAAAAAATTCTTGTTGATGTTCCATTTGTATTAAAAAACTGTTCTCTTCAGCTTCTCTCTTTCAAGGTGAATGTTGTCTCTTTATTTGTTTTATAAAAATGATTCTCTTGGACTCTGTTTAATGCAGGATCTCTGAAGCTGATTGCTGTCTTATTGTTATTATTATGAAAAGAACTTTCCCAAAATCTGCAATGAAATAGAATGGGGAATTGCTTTTGTATTAGCGTGTATTAAAATCTGCACAAGAGAACCTAGTATTTAAAAGAATGGTATCATACCTTGTTATTACAACAATATACTGTGGCCTTGGAGGAGTCTAGCGGCAACCGATGCAGCTTTACGTCTTGTGAAATAGCGATGCATACGTTCTGAAGTTTGCTCCTACTTTGGGGGAGGCAAGGCTGTGGAGTGGGGAGGAGGCATGTCGCTTCCTGTCACGGTTTCAATGGCTTCTGCTTGCTTGTTGTTTTAAGGGGCCGAACATCGAAGGAAGATATACGGGGCTCTAAATCTCACATCTCAGTGACTGCCATGTACTGAGTTGTCCGCTTCATCATGCGCCTTAACCAGTGTAGTGCAAACTTACAGACATAAGCTGGGACTCAGTCAAATGGTGACAGTCAAGCATTAGTGATGTGCAAGTGGTAATTTCGTGAAATTTGTGAATTCGAAAAATTTGATGTTAAATATTTAAAATAGGATAAAATTACTACCCTACTATCAACAGTGTGCATCAAATTTGTCATTTTATGGATGAAGAGAATACTATTCACGCCTAAACTCAGCTGTTTGGGAGGGTATTAAAATTTCATTTCCATATGGTACAGCATGTGAAAAAGTTTACGCCAGTTGTAACAAAATGTTTTAATGTGTAAACAACAAATAATTTTAAAACATTCAGCAATTTAACAGATTGTAAATGTATTTATACAGAGACTAACTGATGGCATTATATTTTAAATATTAGAATAAGATTTTAAAGTTTCAAACTCAACAAATAGTCATATTGGAATAAGGCCAGAATTCGCCATCACAGCTATGACGACATACTTGCGGGACCCCCTGGGTAGTAGGGGCTTTCGGGTGGGGACAATTCAAAAGTTTATTGATGAATTTTCCCGTTTCACAGTCCGTTTCTTCACGCTCGTTCTTTTCCCATCTTATTTCACTGGTATCCACATATCACATATTACACTTATTCTATCATTTACATATTTCCATATTATACTAATTTCACTTACAAATTCCTGGGGGCAGACTGTCTCGAACCAACGATCTTCGACTCCATAGTCCATCACCTTCTCCACTCGGCTAACGAGTTACTTGACATTCAAACGTATTAAGGAGATATGTATATGTACATACGTATACATGCACATAGTGCACAAGAAGTGAAACAGATGGCATCGCAAAGAATTTCATATTTACACCAAAAGATGGCACTCTCGTCTCCCCCTCACTCTCCCCCGACCCTCAACTGTTGCCAACTTAAATTTCAAAGAGAAACAAAAATACATCAAACTCAAGTCACGAGTTTCATTACCACCACACGTTCCTTGTATAAAAGGAGACCATGTATCCACGTTCCTTCCAGTCATTCGGCACAGTATAGGCATACATAGTGGACATTCAGTACCAACAATATGTCGGGAATCGCCGTAGTAGTCAGCAAATATCAAGAGAAACTGCAGAAATCCACATTCATTCCGCGTTCCTCTTACTCGAAATCGTACTCGGGAAGCCAGGAGTACCGAATAGGAGATTTCTACAACAGCTTGTATCGAACAAGGAAATGGTCATGGCATTCCTACGGGAAACCAGACTGATTAAAGACACCGTAAAGTGCCCCAAGTGTCAGTCCAACATGACCTTGGGGGACACAAAACAAACAGGCGATGGCGTATGATGGACCTGCAATAAAGGGCCAAGGGAATCGAGGTGCAAAACCATCAGAACCATACGTCAGAAGTCTTGGTTTTCCAAAAGCAACCTGACAATTCCCAAAATCATACAGCTGATGTATGAAATAGCTCACAATACACACTTGGCTGATATAATCCGTGAATACGGCTTCTCCAAAACTACCATCACCGACTGGACAAACTTCTACCGAGAAGTACTCATTAACTATATAGAAACGACATCAGAATCCATCGGCGGCCCGAATACAATTGTCGAGGTCGACGAGAGCAAATTCGGCCGAAGAAAATATTATAGGGGGCACTTCGTGGAAGGCCAGTGGGTTTTCGGTGGTGTAGAGAGGGGTTTGGGCAAGTGTTTCTTCACCACCGTCGAAGACAAAACCGCCCAATCCCTCATATCCACAATAAAGCAGTGGACCACCATCATCACAGACTGCTGGAAATCTTACAGCACTCTCAAAAAACATGGGTATGAGCACCTCACAGTTAATCATTCAGTCGAATTCGTGGACAAAATAACTGGTGCGCACGCAAATACAATTGAATCCACATGGCGCCATGTCAAAGCACCCGTCCCGGAATATAACCACAGGAAAAGCCTCTACACCGGCTACCTCGCGACGTACATGTTTAATAAACAATGCAAAGTAGCAGGCGAAGATAAATTTAATAAATTTTTGGAAATCGTCCGTGAGATTGACTGGTAAGCAAATACAGTGGTAAGTCCGAACAGGCTTGCCAACATTCACCACTCCCTCTAGTTTAGATGATCATGCTCAGGCTGATGTAATTTACACGGATTTTCGAAAAGCTTTCGATAAGGTTAATCATGATTGCTTAATAAATAAATTTTCTTCCTTTGGATTTTCTACTACATTACAAATCTTACTGATATCATATTTAAAGGATAGAACTCAGGTTGTAGGTTACAAATGTCATATATCTTCCAAATTTGATGTGAATTCGGGAGTTCCACAAGGTTCTAACTTGGGGCCTTTGCTATTTCTAATCTTTGTTAATGACATACCGGAAACTATAACATCTTCTGAAATTCTTATTTTTGCTGATGATATTAAAATATACAAATCTATTAAAACAGTATTTGATTGTCAACTACTTCAAAACGATTTAGATTCTCTTTTAGACTGGAGCAAACAGAATAAGTTAAATTTTAATTTAGATAAATGTGTAGCCATGGCATTTACTCGGAAGAAACAGAAGATTAAATATAACTATGCAATGGATACTGACTGACATATTAACTCGTGTCAAGACAAAAATGGATTTAGGAATAACATTCAATGAAGATTTAAGGTTCAACGACCATATTCAAAAAATTACCAATAATGCTCTTAAAATGTTAGGCTTCATTATACGGAATTCATTATCATTTCGTCCAAAGACACTATTAACCTTGTTTAACTCATTTGTAAGGTCCAGACTTGAGTATGGCTTAGTTGTTTGGAACCCAATGACCACAAAAAATATCAATCTTATTGAGAGTACTCAAAACAAGTTTTTAAAATTCATCACTTATAAATCACAGGAAATTACCCAACCTTCATAAATTACTCAGGTATGCTGAAGGAACATGGTGTGAATAGCTTGCGCCACAGACGAAGTTGCAAAGATTTGACTTTCCTGTATAAAATAATTAATTCTGTAATTGATGACTCAAAGATATTGAAATCAATAACATTTTATGTGCCACATAAACTAAGTCGTCCTAGAAATATATTCTTTCTATCAAAGGCTAAGACCGAAATACATAAGAACTCCCCAATTAACAGAGCAATTAGGCTCTACAACAATATTCATCCTTATGTTGATATTTTTAGTATGGTTGAAGCTACATTCATTTCGACATGTAAAACTGTACTTCTGAACATAATTAATAGATTATGAAGATTTAAAAAAAAAAAGGAAAAATAGTATAAACTAGTATAAATGTTGTAAACCGTGTTTTTTAAATGTAGTACATTCCAAGTGGAAATCCTGTTAAAATAATTGTTTTAAATATTATACTGATTTTAATTAGAATGTATTAGTAATGTAATGCATTATTAGTTATATTAACCATAATTATTTTTTTATTTTTTTTATTTTAGTGATGTGACTTGTGTGTCAGAGTAATTAAGTTTTAGGATTACTCTAACTAGGTAGTGGTTTTTGTTCTTAATATGTATTTTTAACATGTAAGTAACAATTGTCGTGAACATTGTAATTGGGACTAATGACCTGTTATGTTCACAATAAATAAATAAATAAATAAATAAATAAATGATTCTGTTCTCTCACTGCACGTGTGCAACACGACAGTTCTCGCCGTTCCTCCCTTTGTAACAGACATGATACCGTCGCCGTAGTGTCGAGTGATGTTTTAACAGCAAGTACATCTACACGAAAACATTCCACTCGTGCGTTCAGCTCTCTGATATTGGTCATTATTGTTTTAAGAGGAAGTATAACTGGAAACAAACACTCCTGTCGTCTGTTCAGCTCTGTGATAGTGGTGATTATTGTTTTAAGAGGAAGTACAACTAGAAACAAACACTCCTGTCGTCTGTTCAGCTCTGTGATAGTGGTGATTATTGTTTTAAGAGGAAGTACAACTGGAAACAAACACTCCTGTCATTTGTCCAGCTCTGTGATAGTGGTGATTATTGTTTTAAGAGGAAGTACAACTGGAAACAAACACTCCTGTCGTCTGTTCAGCTCTGTGATGGTGGTGATTATTGTTTTAAGAGGAAGTACAACTGGAAACAAACACTCCTGTCGTCTGTTCAGCTCTGTGATGGTGGTGATTATTGTTTTAAGAGGAAGTACAACTGGAAACAAACACTCCTGTTGTCTGTCCTGTGCCCAGCTCTGTGATAGTGGTGATTATTGTTTTAAGAGGAAGTACAACTGGAAACAAACACTCCTGTCGTCTGTCCAGCTCTGTGATAGTGGTGATTATTGTTTTAAGAGGAAGTACAACTAGAAACAAACACTCCTGTCGTCTGTTCAGCTCTGTGATGGCGGTGATTATTGTTTTAAGAGGAAGTACAACTGGAAACAAACACTCCTGTCATTTGTCCAGCTCTGTGATAGTGGTGATTATTGTTTTGCCTCTGTGGATCAGCGGTAGAGTGTCGACCTCCGGATCCCAAGATAGCGGGTTCAAACCCGGCAGAGGTAGTCGGATTTTTGAAGGGCGGGAAAAAGTCCATTTGACACTCCATGTCGTACGATGTCGGCATGTAAAAGATCTCTGGTGACACATTTGGTGTTTACCCGACAAAATTCATTACATCTCAGCCATAGACACCCAAGAGAGTTTCGGTTTACTCGGTCTGCCACCTAGTGGGGGCCTAGAGTAAAACGGAACGTCGAAATTGACGAGCAGACAGCCAGATGGCGTCAGATTGAAATGTCTGCACACGGTAGCTGAGGCCATACGATTATTATTATTATTATTATTATTATTGTTTTAAGGGGAAGTACAACCAGAAACAAACACTCCTGTCATTTGTTCAGCTCTGTGCTGGTGGTGATTATTGTTTTAAGAGGAAGTACAACTGGAAACAAACATTCCTGTCATCTGTTCAGCTCTGTGATGGTGGTGATTATTGTTTTAAGAGGAAGTACAACTACCAAGAAAGAACTCAACATTCTACCCTGTCCTGGCTCATCATACCAATTATTGTTTTCAACAGGAAGTACAACTACTGAAAACAATTCAATCTCCTGTTCGGTACTCCACCTGTATTTGCACTTCAGAGAGTACTACTACGCAGGACAACAATTCCATCTTGTGCCACTCCTGTTGCAACAGTTCCTACACTTATGGTGAGTACTCATAAATTCATATCCTCTTTTAGTGATTTCCATATACAGTAGAGTCTCGATTATCCGACGTAAACGGGACCTGGAGTACGTCGGATCACCGAAAATGTCGGATAATACGGAATAACTTTGAAAATGAACTAAAACAAACAGGAAGGCTAAAATAATGGCATGCTTTACGGTGCTCTATTTTTACCAATTCAATTGTACAGTACATGCAGTATTAAATGAAAACAATCCAGATGTCTTACGAAAAAAACTTTCCTCCACACATATTAAGCTACCTAACACCGTACCGTTTTTGCCACCGATCACGCCACCCAGCACTGGCAGGAATATTAGGGTCCCCTTCATTAAACTCCTCCTGGAAATACACAGCCTTTTCCTGCAGAATGGTGCCAGATATTGGCGGGCCATTTTCCCGGTGTTGAGATACCAAAGAAATAGTGCTTCACTTACTTTTTCGTACTGACATTTTTTCATTGTTTTTCTCTGCTCTGGTAGAGCACATCTTTTCAATTTCTTCCCTCTGTATTTTCCAGTCTCCCACTGTAACACGCCCAACACCATAATCTGAAGCCACATTTTGAAGAATTTCCCCTTTGTCAAGTCTCTTTAATGCTCTCAATTTGCATTCTATAGAAACAGTCACTTTCTTCCATTTACTCGCCATACTCACAGAGGATATGAAAACTATAACATCCGCACCCAACCAATACTACAATGACTGAAGACTCACTGCACCTGTCCTTGAGAAAAACCCACTCCTACCGCCAGCATTCAGGCCAGTGCTTGTCCCATGGTCGCATCCTCCACAGCGAGTGTGCCTGAATTTAGTCTCCATCAAAAGCTGAAATTAAGTCTAACAGTGTCGGATAACATGGAATGTCGGATAAGCGAAGGTCGGATGAGCGAGACTCTACTGTACTCCCAATGTATAGTGTTGTTGTTTTCGAATTAGTGACATACTGACCAGAACTGTACTTTCAACAACAGTCGCTCAATTAGCAATGCTGTCGCACCTAACCAAACCTAACCTAACCTGTCACTACCAGTGCTTTTCGGTGGATCACAATCTAACCTGTCACTACCAGTGGTTTTTCAATGGATCACAATTGCTTTCGTAAGGGATGCCAGAGGCCTGTTGGCCGCTTCGCGGCCCTAACATGGGGGCTTACGCTCCCAGATCCCCTTTGCTTGTCCACAGACCAATGGTTTTGCCACTACCCCGACCTGCTTAATACTCGTAAAGTTTTCGCGAATTCAAGCCAGCCCTATCATATCGGGCTGTTAATATCTGTTTCACAAACCAACAAGTGCAACCCCATGCCCATCAATTGTGTTGCACAGTCTCAAAAACCCAAATATATCAGACCATTCATTCATATATTTAGCTGCCGCTACAGGTCCCTTCGAATTATCTGCCATGTTTGCAAACATCAACTCGCCGAACACGTCATATATGACGTCATATAGACGGACAAGCAGTGGCCGCGGAGCCCATGCTCACCCGTGCCGGCGGATCCTGGACTTATACCGTCATATTAATTTCACTAAGACGACGTAATATATAAAAACTTTATATTTAAGGGGTTTTTTAAAGTTTATTTTGGATAAGTTTGTTAACGGCAAACCATAAGTGTAAGTTCTAGAAAAATGTTACTAATTTAACCTTATAAGAATATTTATACCTGAAGATGTTCAAAGTATGAACGAAACGTGTCCTATGTTTTAACAATTAAGCAATAAAATAAGGATGAGATCCTAATTTTATAATTGATTTTAATGTATTGAATAGGTGTAAATCAAAGTTTTATTGTTCTCCTCAAGTTAACTCACCGTAAAACTGTGTCTAGTCTGTCCTACGTAAGATTTTTTTTTGCATTGGTGACAGTTTAATTTGTGTACCCCTGAATCTGAATGATTGTCCTTACCTATGGAATTAATGCTATGGTAGTTGAAATATTTCAATGGGTATTGTACCGGGAGGTACACCTCAATGCCGCACATTTAAATCTTGCGCCAATAAAACCTCCTCTACAGGAGAAGCACTGAACTTGAAACAAGACCTATTTAAGCTTTTACTCAGAAGATGTCACTACCTTAATTTTGTGATTGTGAAGTTCCCAGTACTGTATAAAATTCTACATGTTTTGTTTACCATTTATTAAGAAGTTTGGACTTTCTGCAACAGATCTGACTACAAAAACTATGATCATGCACCCTGGTGCAAAGTGAAAGAACCTTCTTGAGAAGGTTTGTATGCATAAGTTTGTTCTTTACTAAATTATGTTCATTCAATTTTGGGTTGGCAATATTGATGTTTTCTTTCTGCCAGTTTTAAATTCAGCCAATCCCTAATTTCTGAAATTAATTTTCAGCCTATCACAGGCTTCTTCTTCGATTTTGTGTGTAACTTTTTCATCTACCATTAAAATTGAGAGAGTGTGGCTTAATTATTCATGAAAGGTCTCGAACTTTCCCCAAGGGTTTATAAACTGCAGATTTTCACGTCTCTTGGCCATTGGATCAACATCTAAGTGTGTGTATGTGAAGCAGGAGGCGGGAGGTGCCTCTTTCATCACGCAGCAGTTCTTCAGCAAGGCAACATTTTTATTTCTTGCTAGCTCCGCAGTTTAACCCAAGGGATAAGTCCGAAACTTCTTCTCTAAAATGTAAGTTCTGCCGGCTAATGTGAAAATTTCATAAAATCTGTAACTGTAATTCAGGGATAGAGAGTGATTTTCCCTCTTGAGCTCCCCTTCGTTTTGGTTTGAGGTGACTATGTTTTGTAACTGATTTTCTCCCTTCCATAATATTTTAAATTTCCTCATACGTGTCACCTCCGTAGTTTGGGAATAGCCCCTGTTTCATCGCCTAGTGCCCGTTAGGTTTTAAGAAGTCACATCGAGGAGTGCAAGTATTCGCCTCCTTTCATTTTGTTTTCGGGCCATTTATTTAACTGTTATTTCTTTTACATGAAGGCCGTGTAGGTTGGGTACGAGATACCCCTGTTTCATTTTTGTAAGTTGTGCCTTGATGGCAAGTAATTGTAAGGTCTGATATTGCCTTGAATAGGCTTGAAAAACTGAGAGCGTGTCAGTTCTTTTCTAGTGTTGTAAAGTGCCTGTGGGAGGCCTGACGTTAGAAAATTGGAAGCAATTGCTCCATATATTGAGGGGTGTTGTGCCCTTCCATGAAATGGTGATCTTTGTAAAGCTAAGTGTGTAGCTCAGGAATTGTTAAGTGAGGACTTGAAGCCCAAGTTTTGTTTATACCACCAATCTTGTCTTTACTAGACCTGTTTATTGCTACTGGTACCTGTTACATTGTTATTCGCTGATTGTGACATTTTTAAAAAGAAAAAAATATAACCTTTGTTACAGTTTTAAATTAACTTTGATTTGGTAGTTATACCCCTTCACCCCGGCACCTTCTTTCACCTCTGCTGGTCCACCAACCTCGGCAACAAGTATTATTACGAGTTGAGTATGCAATATTATAGTTATATTTTCTGAACAGATTCATTACTGCATACATATGGGGATTGTTAAAACAAATGACAACATTCACCTCGGAGAAGAGCAGCTGAAGGTAGCAGTTTTTTAATAAAAATGGACAAGTGACAAGCAAAAAGTATTTTTTATAAACTTTTAAAATAATAAACAATTAGGAAACATACACATCACAGTGAACAAAAGTGTTGGAAACCAAAAAAATTTTAACATCTGTTCAAGTGAATAGAAATTGTTTAATAATATGTTAGAAGAAAGTAGATCCATTTCCCTTCCCCTTTCAGTGCTCCATTTTACCCTTGTCACTAATTTTAATTATTTTCATTTTTTTATATTCATATAATTTTTAAGCATAACAAGTTATTTTTATGATGTTTTTAAGAAAAAAAAATATACTTCGTAATTTCACCTATGCATTGTATCATAGCAGATGATGTTCCCAAGGAACAAACCATAACTAATTTGCTTGAAGCAAATATAAGTATCAAAAAGGTGGATATTTACTTTTATTGATTTAGTGTAAATAAGATCTGATACGGGAAATGAAGCTAATTTCTTGCAGTGAGCGGTATGTTCTGAGCTGTCAGTCGAGAGATGGCATGGAATGACATCAGAGAACAAATAGGTTTAAGTGGTGTCTTTAAAAGTAAGAGAGATCACAATATGAAAATAAAGTTGGAATTCAAGAGGACAAATTAGGGTAAATATTCGTTCACAGGAAGGGCAGTTAGGAATTGGAAAAACTTACCATGGGAGATGTTCAATAAATTTCAAATTTCTTTGCAAACATATAAGAAAAGGCTACGAGAAGAACAGATAGGGAATGTGCCACCTGGGCGACTGCTGTAAATGGAGATCAGTATTGATTGATTGATTGATTGATTGATTGATTGATTGATTATATGAAGAGAGAATGTGAGTTTGCTTATATGTAACAGGTAACCTCAGAAACTATGGGACCAGTTTCACGATTTGAAAGATAGAATAATTCCAGGTAACATAGGCTATGTATCATCCAGGAATTACAAAAGGTTCTCTCAAGAGCCGTACTTTAAAGATAAAATGACAGCAATAATTAATATCAAAGTTAATACATTTGACTGATGGAGCTCGAAATAGGCAAGCATTTGGTCAACTCACAGGTTAATTGCTATCACTGGGTGAAGTATTGACAGAAAATGTGAATGAAGTGCTCTTGGTAGTTGGACCCAAACTCCCAAGAGAGTTTTTGTAGAGGTCAATACCTTGCATTTTGGAGTGTACTATGCTGTGGCTACATATAATGAAGGTAACATCATAAAGTGTAAAACCTTAGAAAAATTGGGTATCTCTCCAGGGTATCACATGATAACAAGGATGAAGAAAATTGATTGTGAACGGAAAAGAAATGCTGAAGGTGAAGAAAAGGACTGTAAAATACTGTCAAGACAAACTAAGAGAGCTGTGAGAAGAAGACTAGAGGATGAGATGCAAGACAACCCCGATGATGGGGCAGGATTACATTGAAAAACTTTGAAAGCTTGTTTCTGCACGTTCACTTTTTTCTGAACAAAAGGAACATTTTCTCAAACTATTTAGTATACAATCTTGAAACTTTCAGATATTACATAAAGTCATAATATGCACACTTTAACACAACATTTTTGGAGAGAAGTGTTTAGTACAGAAACAAAGGGCTAAAAAGTGAGCAATTCCTTTCCAAAAAATGTTGCACTGAATAAAAAAATTTAAAATTGGGCATATATCTCTAATGAATAAATCCATGTGTTAAAACACGCAAGAAGGTATAAAGAAAGCATGAGAAAAAAATGAAGCCTTTAGTATGAACCGTTTCTGAGATAAATGTACCTAAAAACAGTAAATTTAACATTCTAGAATAATATAGACCCTACCGGGTCCCCTAGTTGCACGGACACAGATAGGTCTAATGGCGACAATGGGATGGGAAAGGCCTAGGAGTTGTAAGTAAGCAGCCATGGCCTTAATTAAGGTACAGCCCCAGCATTTGCCCGGTGTGAAAATGGGAAACCACGGAAAACCATCTTCAGGGCTGCCGACAGTGAAATTCGAACCCGCTATCTCCTGGATGCAATCCACGTGCCTCTAACCGATCGGCCAGCTCGCCTGGTTGTAATTTTTGTCCTGAATGGAGGAAATCACTTGCTTTCACACAAATCAACAGTAAAATTAGTAGTAAATTAATAAATACCATTATTACTAGAGAAATATGCGTATGTACCTACGGGGACTCTTTCATTTTAGACACGACTCTATTCTGTGGCACTCCGCTTCTTCATGCTATCTTATGTTTCCTTCCTGAGGTCCAGGGCTAGCACCAACGAATGGGAGTGCTATTCAAAATTAGAACTAGGGAAGATATTCATGTTAATGCAGTTATGGGGCTCTCAATGACTGCCAAGTATTGTGTTGTCCGCTTCATCATGTTTGTTTCCTTCTTGAGCACTAAGGAATAAGCCTGCTGTGTCTGAATTCTCAATATCTTTGTCCATCATGAGTAGTCTACAATAAAATTGGATATTCCCACCTAGTTAATATTGTACATAGTGCCTTTGCTGGCGGGACCTAGTGTTTACAGTGCTCTGTGTCTTCTGGTATAGGCTAGAGCAATTTTGTTACTTTCATTGATCTGTCTGTCTCTGTCTTATAATTGGCTTTGACAAGATGAAAGTGACCGAGGTATGAGTGATGCTAGTAATGCCATTCCTGATGCAGCCAGTCCCTCCTATGAATGGTGTGAAACTGTTGCTCATAGGATCGGTTGGTGCATACATTTCAGTGGGCTTGGCAGACTGATATGTAATAGCAACTTCTGGCTCAATGAGGAAAGCAACGGGAAATACCTCACTCTTCATTTCCCTAGTACACCTCTTCAGTGATGTCTAGGCTATTTATGACAGCTCATGGCAGAGCTGTTGAGGATCGAACCAGCCTTTGGGCTGATGACTAAACATACATACATATTTATTTATATTGAAAATATATATATATTCCTACCCATTACCGCGTGCAATAAATCGGTATATAAATTCTTAATCAGGTTTGGAATGTAACGGTGGTGTAGTTTTATGTGAGTTCAGACGGGGTATGGTACGATGAATATGGAGTTACTGAATTTGTATTATGGATGACTTGGAACATTCCTTAATGCATAAACGTGCAGCATGTAATAGTATGGTCTAACAGGCTTTCGCGATACTCATGACAAAGAAAGACCTTAATAATGAACGTGATACCATAAGGGCAATTGCCAAGTTCAATGGGTACAACAGACCACTCATAGAACAAATATCAACAAATGCAGGCACCGGCCCAAGTCCACTCTCATGAAAGAAAAATCAAAAGCTTGCATTTCATCTACTTTTACTGATAACGACGTCCATAAAATCACAAACATTTTCCGGAAACACTGCGTGAATTTTATTCGGAACTAAGATCAGAACCTTTGAAATTTTACACAACTCTGCTTCAATTAATACTCCGAACATTTACTCCAAATCTGGGACATACAGACTCAAATGTAATGAATATTTTCTTCCTCAGGTTTCAAATTGAAGTGGGAATCTCAATCTCAAGTCTTACTTCGATCTTCATATGACCCATTAAATTTCTTTGGAACCACCTAATTCAAGTGAACAAGTGCCAACTCATATAGTCGACATTACATAATAACCTTACAACGGAATTGTCAACATTTTATTAAGTTTTATACCGCAGCATTTCAATAGTACCATAATTTAAACTCATTTCATGCTTCATTGTAGTTGCTAGTAATGTGTTTTATAATGCATTTTAAAATGTGTTTTAGGTTGCTTTAGGTGTGTGTGTATAGAATTGTTTACTTTACATCTAGGGCTGACGATGCCGAAACTAGTACCCTTATGACGTGATTGACTCACAATAAAATATTATTGTATTGAGTTGGACCCTTGAAAACCTTAATTTTCTGCATTAGAGACCTCTGTCAAGAAACATACATATTCCTTCCACTATCAGTTTCAGAGTTTGTTATAGATAGCCTTCAAAAGGGTGCTTATTTTAAATGTGCGGGGTGGTATGCCTGCAGTACAAGGGGTGTGTTATTCTGGTGTTTGAAAGCCTGAACCTTCCCTTCCACTATGGCTCGTTGGCATGAGCACCAAGAATTAGGTCCTTTTGGCATAAATAATGATATGGCCCACCATCTGAGGGTATTTCTTGACATGTTACAGCTCAGATAGCCTTCCTGATCTTAATCATACAATGGCAGTCTTCTCTGATAGCATTCCCATGGTAAGGAGTCAAGGTATATTTTGTGGAGTCTATCTGAAAGAGGCTTTCTCTTCCAATCCTGCTTTAGTTTCTTGAGGTGGGTGCCCGTCTTCAAGTGCACAAAAATTAGATAAGATTAGAGTATAGTGTAGTACATTATATGGTGATGTGGAGAGATGCACACCCAAGTGTATCGAGCATGAAATAAGCGGCGTAGTTGTTGGCTCTTTACTATGGGGCTGCAAATCAATCCCAGCTAACGGATATGGGATGTTACCCAGTGAATGTGTACATCCATGGGATTCAGTTTCCATGCAGATCTGGGTGTCCTCTTGCTATGAGCACAATATCAACAGTCATCTGAGCCTACAGCGTTGACTGATGACACAAACAGAACCATTAAAAATAATATGTTTCTGGGTCTTGTTTCAGAGGAAATAATTTTCATCGCCTGCTCCATCTAGAACTACATACGCTTTGTGAAATGGACTTGCAAGTAACTGTCAAAGAGGAACCAGTTGGCCTTGAGGAAACAGGAAATACTTCACTTGTAAGTATCATTCCAGATAATTTTATATTGATTAGAATTTAACCGTTAGAGTTTGACTAGTTGCATAACTCTACTTGTGTATCTGTTCTTCATAAAATGGAGTCGCATATTTTCTAAAATACTCTTCTCAAATTGACATAAACTTATTTATATGATTACATTAATGGTGGAAATGTGGAATTTCTGCATCTTTTATTATACATATCATGTCTGAATGCTGAATACACTGGTAAGATTTTGAAGAAGAAATGGGCTCTCTTCATCCTTCTTTGTTCTGTTGCTGCATTCAGCACTGTCCTTTGTAATCCTCTGAGTATTTAAGTAGCTTGACAGGAAAAGTACCAGTCTGAGTAGTTCAGATAGTAGGAGGATAATATTCTGATTTCAATTTGGCACATTCAGTCCCTAATCAACCTGGTGGTGTTCAGATATACCAGCCTCATATCAGTAGATTTACTAGCAAGTAAGTGGCCTCTTGTTGCACTAAATTCTGGTATCTTGGTATTTTGAAAACCATAAAACTAGTAATAATGACAACTTGACATTTAAAATATACCCCAAAAATTCTGACCTGTTACTTTGTAGGTCTGATATATTTCAAGAGTTGCTAAAAGCTTAGTATTGTACATACACTGCTGTGCAACTTGGTCCAGGCTGAACAGGATCAGGACAGGTTGTGGAAGGTGCAGGGATTCTCTCTACAAGTGGAAGTCTGTACCATCTCCAGAATGTGGGTCACCAGACCATACCTCACATTATAAGTGAGTGTCAACTACGGGCTTATCTAGGTAGATTGGAAGACTTCCTATCTTCAACAGTGGAAGCACTACTTTTGGATTCAGAAGTTGGACATTCAGATATGATAACAGATAACACTAATACCTGAAGTGAATCAATGTTTCTTGTTATTGTGTACATATTTTGTATTATGTATATAATGTCCTTGCCATACGCTAATAATAATACTGCTGTGCAAAACTTAAGGACGAAAGTAACTTTCACTGCCAAGTAACATAGCTCGACGAAACATAGGTAGAACCGCTACAGTAGGCAACTGAAAAGAATATGCAATGAGACGAACAGAAATGACACTTTTGTAGATAGACAGTAAATTACACGTAAGTCACTGCGGCTCATGATGGTCCCCTGGACATCACAAAAGAAGGTACATTTTTCTTAAACGGGTGTGTGATCACCACGGACAGGGATACATGCTCTGCAATGTGTTTCATGCTGGCCACAACATTGGTAAGCAGTTTTTTTGGTAGGGCATTCCATTCTTCAACCGGCGCAGTTGACAACTGCTGGATGGTCGTTGGTGAATGTGGACATGTTGCAATATGTCTGCCCAACATGTCCCACACGTGCTGGATGGGATTTGAGTTGGGGCAGTGGTCAGACCAGCTCATTGGCTGAATATCCTCTCGTTCCAAGAGCTCCTCCACCTGCGCTGTTCGATGCACTCATGCATTGTCATCCATAAAACTGAGCCGGATGTACCCCTGAAAAGACTCACGTAGGGCAGGAGTACACTGTCACAATAACTGGTGAGTATACCCCGTTCAAAAATTCGGATGTCGATACGCCCACGCAACATTATGCCTCCGCACGCCATAACACTTGGATCACCAAAATGATCACGTTCAGCAATATTCCTGGTGCACTACATGTTTACACCTCTCACGAAATTAGGGTACATCTGCAGTTACTACTTCAATTGAATCTGCTCTCATCTGAGAAGATAACGCGACCCCACTCTTCGTCAGTGTGCACCTGATGTCTTGGCACCATTGCAAACGGTGCCGCTGATGTGCGGGCGTCAATGGAACACAACATAAGGGTCGTCGAGATAACAGAGCAGTCGCCGTGCTTCTGTGGAGTGCGAAATTGGGTTCCTTGTAGTCCTGTTAAATATGGTTGCAATTGCACCTGCTGTTTGAAGTGAGTCTCTTCTTGCCTGTTGCATACTGTAGCGGTCATCTGCTGCTGTAGTTGACTGTGGTCAACACCTTCCCCTCCTTCAGGCAGCACTGCCTGTGGTTCAGAACACTCTCCATGCACGTGAACCAATGCTGTGAGCAATACCAAACTCCTGGGCTACACTAGTCACACTTCATCTTTCTTCTAATTTCGCGATGATTCTTTCCCATGTGAAGTCATCCAGATGTTGTCTCTGAACCATGTTGTAATGAATAACACCATCGCCGTACACTGTAACAGCTTGCTGATTGACTCACATGGTACTGTTCCATAGAACTCAGGGACTCCAGGTTGGAGGCAGACATGCTATCCCTACACCGCAGGGCCAGCGGAACATACCTTGGTCATTTAGGACATTTTCTTTTTCACCCCTTCTCACCTCCCATAGAGATAATGGCTGAACTCAGACCTGTCATCCACAATGTCACTGTTTATTTCAGCAAACCTGAAAACTATGGATTACTGAGCTCGATAGCGGCAGTCGCTTTATTGCAGCCAGTATCCAGTATTTGGGAGATAGTGGGTTCGAACCCCACTGTTGGCAGCCCTGAAGATGGTTTTCCATGGTTTCCCATTTTCACACCAGGCAAATGCTGGGGCTGTACCAGGCCATGGCCGCTTCCTTCCCACTCCTAGCCCTTTTCTATCCCATTGTCGCCATAAGACCTATCAGTGTTGGTGCGACGTCCCTTTTCTATCCCATTGTCGCCATAAGACCTATCAGTGTTGGTGCGACGTTAAGCAACTTACAGTATTTCTCTCCAGATATTATTAAGTAATTATGTGTACCAAGGTTAGTTTAAAGTGCCGGATTGCTTGTAGTCGCCATCATTTTTAATTGTTTAGCTGCACCAGTTCCTTTACATGAAGATATTGCTCCTTAACTGTATGCAACCTGCTAAGTACAGAACGTGTTGCTTGCTAGGGTAAGCATTGAACTGCTGTTATTAAAGTGGTCAATCAGTGATTTATTTTAGGATGTCTAGAAGCTGACTCAAGTTTGAAATCTGTCAATACCTGTTGATTCACCAGCATGTCATTCTGGAGAGAATAAAGCAAATCAGTCCAGTAGAACAAGTGAACGGACTTCACAGAGCTTTTTAGTAAACTTGTAGTATATAGATGGAAGTGAAAGAAGAATCCAAAATGAACTGCAACAACACATACCCAGAATTGAGCTGGAGGGTGTGGAAGTCGAATGGGACATGTTCAAGAAGGAATTTGTAGGCCATGCAGAGAGAGCCTATGGCAGAGTAGTTGATAGAATGAAAGATAAAGAGACCCCATATTTAAATTATACAGTAATGGAGAAATAAGAAAGCATGGCAGTTGTGAAACTGGGATAAACTGGAAGGAGAAGAAAGGTTCAGGAAATGAGAAGAAGGAATAACAAAGTAGTAAGTTGAGAAAAGCCGGAAAGCTGAAACGGAATGCGGATAGTGACGAAAGGATTCTGTGTGGACTTGTAACAAGGAAGAGAGAAGAAAGGGTCTACAGAAAGCAGGTGGAAAAGGAGGAAGAAAGGATAATAACACAGTAAGAGGAGAACAGGACTAGATGGAATAAATCATTTGAACTCCTCTTTGTGACAAGGTGATAGATGCAAAGTGTGAGGAGACAAAATCCAAAAGTGAAGAAGAAGAATCTGCGGTCAAGTGAATGAAAGAGGGAAACGTCTGGGGAATTATAAAAGCAGTAGGACCTGTTGGTCTACAGTGACAATTGGTTATTGAGATGAATTGGGAAAGAAAAATTGGTTTCAAGTAACTGGAGTAAAGGAGTAGCAACACCTAAAATGTAAGAAGGGGAACAAGAAGATATGGAATAGTTATTGATGTGTCACAATCGTATATCAAGCAGCAAAAATATTTGAGTTGGTACTAGAAAAGAGAATAAGAAGAGAGGTGAATGGACAATTACAAGAACAGCTGTGTACGTATATGGTTTTTGGAATAGAATATCAACACTAGACTCCATCTTCAGTTTGAAGCAGTAATAGAAAATCAGTGAGAATACGGGGGAGATATGGTGATGACATTCCTTGTTTGGAAAATCCCCATGATAATGTAATCAGAGCAAAGATATGGTAAGTATGATCATGGAAAGGATTTGGAAAACAACTGATAGAATGTGTGCAAGCAATGTAGAAAAATTGTTCCAGCAGTATCCAGACACATGTGCTTTTGTAATGAAACAAGGAAGTGTACTTTCACATCTTTTAATCATAATGTTTATGGACGAAATTGTTAAGAAGACAAAGTGAAAATACTGTGACAGGGGGCCTGAAGGTGTTTGAAGACAGACAGGAAGCACAAGTGCAACTCGACATATTAAGTGAGATTATTGAAAATTATGGAATGAAAATCATTGTCCGACTCGTTGACTGAATGGTCAGCATACTGCCTACGGTTCAGAGGGTCCCGGGTTCTATTTCCGGCCGGGTCGGGGATTTTAATCGCTTCTGATTAATTCTGGCTCGGGGACTGGGTGTTGGTGTCTGTCCCAACAATCTCCTCTTCATATTCACACAACACAGTACGCTACCAACTACCACAGAAACATGCAATAGTGATTACATCCCTCCATATAGGGTTGGCATCAGGAAGGGCATTTGGCCGTAAAACAGGGCCAAATCCACTTGTGCTACGCAGTTCACACCCGCAACCCCACAGGTGTGAGAAAAGCTGTAGGAAAAGAAGAAGAAGATGGAATGAAAATCATTGTGGAAAGGAGTAAGGCTATGCTGTTGATAAGAGTTAGAGTGAAGGCAAAAGAATTATAAATTTAAAGGCACATGGAAATCATGGAGAGCTTCAGGTCTGTGGAAAGCAAATTGAGGCAGGGCTGGACATGGAGATAAGTAAAGGGATTCAAAAAGAAAATGCATTCCACCAGAGTGTGAGAACCCTGATGTGAAAGAAGGAACTACCAGTGAAGTCATAAGAGAGTGAGGAACATATTAAGAGGATGGAGGAGGTAAGGATGCCAAAGCAGATGATGGAGAGTCAAATGAAACGAAGGTTAGAGGGAGACCTTGTCTAAGGTGGTTAAAAAAACTAAGAATAGTATAATTTGAAGAAACCTGGATTGGAACACTGCTCAGGACATACAATGGTGGTTGGATGCAGGAGAATGGAAAGGTACCAATGACATCTGCACCCAGTGGCAGCTGGACAAGGTGAATAATTGATAATGATTTGTAAGACACAGTCAAATGATTGACCATTTCTAAACTGAACTTGACATGGAGAGTTTCATTGGGATGAGAACCAACTTATGTCTGCTCACCTATAAGAATCCTCTTTGGGGACTTGAGTAATGGAAGGGAACACATGAACACAGTGATGGGACAGTCAAGGGAATGAAATGAACAGAAAGAGAGGTGTGGAGATTGTCCTCTCTTGTTCTCCCTTTTCTATTGATCTCTCTTCCTTGTTATCTTTATCTTGTGATGTGTTCCTTTTCATGTTTCCATCTCTCAATATAATTATGGCATATATTTCTCCCTTTTCATTCTTCTATCTTGAGATGTTCCTGCTTCTCTGTCTGTGTTTACCTTCAGTTTCACGTATGTTTAATTTATGTTATGAAATCCTTTACTGTGTTTCTGTACTGGCAGTCTTGCACTTCATGGTTTATCATATTGTTACAAGATGGCAATAGGATCCCCTCTCATACCTTTGGCTTTTCTACCTCCTTCATTCTAAGTCCCATAGTGATTTTTTGTTTGAATTTTGGAGAAAAGCAAAATTGAGTCCAGAAACACATTGCATGGCTTCTTACCGTATTATAATATTTATAAAAGATTTAGCAGATATTATGTTGGAGATTCGCACAGAATCTATAATTCCTTATCTTTACTCGCTAAGTTTGTGACTATGTCCAATTTACCTTGATTATTAATTCTATGCTTTTTTCCCCCTGTCTTATCGGTTGCAGTTTGGTTACCGTTCGGCCGAATGTTACGCTTTGAAGGTGTTGCCATATTATTTCACCCTTTGCTTGGGTTTTGTCTATTTTTGATGTCTCGTCACATGTATGTGTTTCTTATCTTTATTTCCACCTTATTTGTATGTATCACTTCAATGTTGTGGCACAATACGGTCTATTCCAATTTTGTTGGTGTGATTGACAACTCCGTTTATACATGCTTGGTATTTTGGATATCTTGTCGGGGATTTCATCGATGTTTTATGCTCGGCCTGTCTTAAGGTCTCTTAAGTCTGCTTTTAAATGCCTACATGTCATTTATCAACAAAGCTGTTTTCTTGAGACGTTGTGGTGTTTTTATACATCATGATTTTGTACATATCTATTCTGGTAATTTGGGCCAATCTATGGTACTTTCCCGGTATTGTTATACCATTTCACTTTGCCTTTTCATGCATTTCTACATGGCGCTTTGAATCTGTAAGATGCCCGATTTTGCATGTTTATTGTGCGGTTGAGTGGAATGGATCTTATTTTGGTACACAATGAAGAAAAACAAATTATTTCACCTTTAGTTTTTATTTTACTCGGGTTAAATTTTTTATTCTACTGACCCTTCTTTACATCCCATTTATGTCCTGCCATTGTGCGGCATACTGGTAACTTTATCCTTTTACTTTTGGAGATAGCCATTTCATTTTTCTGCACGAATCCTTATCTTTTGTCCTTTCATGTGACACCCGTCCACATGTGATGCAGTTTTGTCATATTTTCGTTTTCTTTTTTGCCTTAAATCATTATTAGAGACAAGAATTATAGGCACTAAAAACAGTTAAAATAGGCAGGCATATAGGCTCTTAAATGAGCCAAAATAGGGATTTAAATAGGCACTAACATGTAAAATAGGCATGAAAAAATTACTGATAATTTAATAACACTTTCAATTGCTTCAAAAGGAATTTACAAGCGTTTCAATGTTTTCAAGTAGCAATCTTGTTCTCCTCTCATGCATAATGATTTTGTACTGCGAGAAAGATCTCTCAACATCATATGGAGTGATTGGACAAAACTTCAATGAACTCACTTCATCTGGTTTTATTTCGCCGACAGCGGCTGCTTTCCCAGAGGTTCTATCAAAACTTCCCCTGACTTATTCCACAATCCTAAATGACTACCAGGGGCATGCCACTCTTCTCCAACTTGGTGATTGCTCCCGGCAACTTGTTGAAATTTGAAGATGCTCCGTTTTATGCAGGGTCATATTAGCTCCCAACATTGCAGTGAATAGGTCTGAAGAAAATGGTTGTTGGTCGCTGCCTAAAGTGGATTGGTAGAAAGGCTGGGTTGATATAGATATTTGATCTGAAAAATAATAAAACTGACATAAATTACATTCTTCCTATATCTTAAATTTCTACAGTTGGGATAATTGGCAATAATGCTTAGTATATATCAAGCATTTATTTCATAAAAAGAAGACTTAGAGATGATCTTTTTGGAAGTACAAAACTTTAAAGTAGGAACAAGGTAATTAGTCATTTAGATGGAAATATGTCCTCAAGGATTTTCAATTATAATTCGGCTGTATCGTTTCAGATTTGTGAACATTTTATTTGTTTCTGTTTGCTGGCATTGGTCAGGCAGGTCAGCTGTCATGAAGACTATTTTCTGTTGCCTACAATGGATCATACATCATGTGTGCCCTCAAGGCTGCCACCCACGTTGAAAATTAAAAAACCACGTTATTTGAAATTGTCGTGACATATGCGCATAACCTTATTTATGTCACAATTTAGCAAGACTCTAGAGGCTTGTTAACCTGGGAGCTTACGCCCCTCAGGCTCTCTTTGCTTCCTCCTCCCCGCCAAGCAAAACGGTTTCTAACAAGACCTCACCAATCCAGACCAACGATCTTTCCACTGGCCTGGTCTTGTAAAGATAGTCTTGCCAACCTTTTAAAACACGCTGTGGCATTATCCTAGCTGGGCTATTTGGATCGCGAAGGCTTAACAGAATAAAATAGAATTCACTATTTTTCAAAGGGAGTTTTAAAAATAGCATTTCAGTTCATAGGAAATGATTCACAGTTCAAAATACTGATTTACTTTTCATCTATTCTGTGACAAGAGACCACCGGCGTTCTAATTCCTAGTTAATAATTTAATGATTATTTACATTTTAGCAATATAAATTATTGAAAGTTCACAACTAATACAGCATAGCAACAAAACAACTTGCTATAATACATAAATTAATAGGCCTATATATGCTGCAATGAAATGCAATCATAGTTCTCAATCACAAAAAAGACAAAAGGAACACATGAACTTACCTCCTTACAGCAAGCTTGACAGACTACCTTTCCACCTGGAATGAAATTGGGATCCCCTGTGCTTCCACTTCACAATAAATCACAACGCGTTCTGAACATAAAGCGTACGTGTACAACAGTTCGCATCGAAAGGGAGGTACAGGGCATATGGGTTGTGCAACATAGTTAGACGTTGACTGGTTCTTAGGAGGTTGGAGGGGTTGAAGGCTTTGAGGTCAAATTGTTCCATGTTTCTCCTGATGGAAATTTCCCTATAACTATTTCTGGTGACTTCTGAGAATTCCCATTTTTGTTTGTGGGATAAACAGATTTTGAGAAAAGAGAAGATAATTCTGTCGAGCACACTAGGTACAATATAATGCATTGGAAAGAAATCGGCTTTTCTAAATAGAATCAAAAGTCATCAAATAGGCAATTATACTCCAAATGGGCACAAACCCCTGAAATATGCATTTATAGGCACAATAAAACCAACAAAATATAGCTAAAAAGAAACTAAAACTGATTTATATCTCAAAAGCCTACATTTCTGAACACAGGAATTAAATAGGCAAATTCCCGTCTCTAGTCTTTATTGAGGAGCTTTTTTTTCTAGGGTCTGTATCTTCTCTGTGGTGCATTATATATTACTTCTAAATCAGTTATTAATATTGAAATATATCATCTCTGAGGTAAATGGGATGTTGTGCGAGAAGTTTCCTCCCTGGCACTGAAGTACACCAATTCTATTATCTCATGAGGGTTGCTAGGAAGGTGATATATTGACACCCTTCACATGCAATCATTTGTGAGTACTCTCCAAAAGAATTTATTATCTGTGTTCTTTTGTTATGAATTTAGTTATCTTTCATTAGAACCTTTTGTTTTTAATAAACTCATGTTTAAGTGCACATAAACACCAGCTCAGGCACACCTCTGTGGAGGTTCAGACCTGCCTTTGGGCAGAATGCACCCTTACCTTACCATGTTTAAGTCTTATCTCCTTCTTTCCTTTGCCGGTAGTAAGGTTAGGTTAGTTGGATTTGTATATTACCTAGGACAGAAGGAGTCCAACTTCGAACTGTTTCTTGTTTGCTCCGATCGACGATTTATCAGTCCTGAATAATTTTCCACCATATTGAAGAGGATGCCAGTAAACAGAACTGCAAGGAAGGAATTTGATAGAAAGGTAGAAGGAAGACGACCCGTGAGAAGGCCACGAAGGAAATGGATAGATTTAGTTAAGAGCGATGTACTGGTGAGAGGTCATGATTGGGACAAGTTGGTGGAGGAAGAATGGTACAAGGACAGGATGAGATGGAGGAGGCTCATATACCACACCCGGGAAACTGGAGATGGTTTAGGAGGATTATGATGATTGCTCCTTTTGTTCTAGACTCTGCTATCTTGTATTTTATCACCTTGTGTTATCATGAACTCTCATTTGCATTTTTCTCTGTGTTATCTCTGTTGTTTGGTAATGTGTATGGAGTAACAAAAGGGGGCTGTGACAATTTTTACACATTGGAAGATAATGGTATTTCTATTGTGGAATTGTGATTTTTACTTTATCAGCTGTTTCCTGTTTATATATTAATTTCATGTTACCTCTTTACTTTTCTTAAATTACTTCTCTTGTTTATAGCCTACTGCAGACATCAAGCATGAAATAAAAGTAGAAGAAAGAACAGTTGATCAACTGGTCCCATGTGTCAAAGTAGAAAACAAGTAAGTAGCTTAATTAGATTGTACACCCCTAACCCTGTTCACTAGCTCTCTCTGTAGATCAGTGGTAGAATGTCAGTCACTAGATTCCAAGATGACTGGTGCAAACCTGCCTGAGGTAGTGTGATTTTTATCAGGTAGATTAACACTACAGTTTGAACCCTGAGTTACTCGCTGGTGAGCACAGCAGTGCCATGTCCAATAATGGACTGAGGGTCTTGATTGTCAAAATAATGGAAATTGTTACGGAAATACCGTGGAGCATGGAGGTGAATAACAAGTAGTAATAGTACAAAGGTTAGCTTGTGAGTTCGAAAAACAATATTAGAAAGGCCTGGAACAACTATGATTTAAGAAATGAGCTTGAAGCTCCCAAGTTTCAGTTTTACAAGAGCACCACTAAACCCTCAAAGAGACTGAGCTCCATCATCATTGCTCCACACAATTACTCTCTGGGAGACTATTCTCCAAAATTTACAAGATCCAGGCCTCTTAAAGGCACAGTCTACGTTTTACAAATCACAAACAGTATTCATTGTGTTATTTGCTAAGCAGTCGATTTTACATAGGAAATTGAATAATAGTAGTTAACTTTAACAGGGGTAATAAGTACCCATTGTACATGGCCTCAGTGAAAAAAGAAAAGAATAATATCATTGGCCAAAAGTCAAGATGTTAGGAGGCAAACATTTGCACTCCTTTGAAATTCACCAGAACATCATTAAAACCCTATGTGGGCTCATGGCCGGAAGTTACAGAGGCTAGATGGAGAGAAAGTATTAAGTTACAAAATTAAGAGATAGATTTTAAAGGTAGTCGTAGTCACCACAATGCCAATGAGGGTACACACTCTTTATTCCCTAAGTTTGACTAAGGTCTTAGACATGGCTTAAACTTTTACAGAGTTATATTTTATTTAATTTAACACGTTCCGTGCGGTTCGGGTCACCATGTGCCCCGAAACATGTTACTCTTATCCGTCGGTGCGAACTTCCCAGAATTGCGAAGTAAGTAACTACGTCCTAGTTACGAATTTCCGTTAACTAATGGCAACATAGTGTTCCAATTGAAGCAAAGGATCGAGGCATACTGCTAGTTTTGATCGGCCCACCGGTGACCCGAAGGAAGTTTTTTTTCATCTTCCGTTCATATCGCATCGGGTCACCCTGAGTCCCGATTGTTGTCTGACCTATATTTTTACGCGGGAATCGCTTAGCGCGGTTACGGTGAATGAAGCCTAGAGTGTTGCTGTCCGCAGATCGTAGACTGTTGTTTAAGGAGTACCACCCTTCTGATATCTGCTTTCTACATTGCTCTTAGGAAAGCCAATAGAGGTTATTGGAGTTATTGGAATAGTTATTGACATATTTACTATCTTCCGTATATAATATTTACAAGCAATATCATGTCCTTTTTTAGGTATGGAGCTTTCACATTCTGACACACCGGCGGCACGGAAAAGAAAGAGGGTTAGGACAGCACTGGGGTGGGCCTATATTACGTTCCGTGCGGTTCGGGTCACCATGTGCCCCGAAACATGTTACTCTTATCCGTCGGTGCGAACTTCCCAGAATTGCGAAGTAAGTAACTACGTCCTAGTTACGAATTTCTGTTAACTAATGGCAACATAGTGTTCCAATTGAAGTAAAGGATCGAGGCATACTGCTAGTTTTGATCGGCCCACCGGTGACCCAATTATTTCCGGGGTCATTTCTGTTTCACGCAATTGTTGAATCGGAACACTGTCGCACAGGTAAATACGCTGGAATGTCTCCTCAACAATAACGCACACAACAAGTGCACATGCATGGTTTAGGATGTCATACTAGGGAGTAAACAAAGTCAAATTCGTCAGGTCACCGGTGACCCGAACCGATAATAACTAAAGGCAGCATCGGGTCACCGGTGGGCCGATACGACGTAACATTAAGTCATCGAAATTCACTGCCGCAGGGAACGTGTTAATCGTATGGTGATTTTATACAATATAAATACCGTATTTACTCGCGTATTAGACCCCTTTTTTCCCCACTTTTACCGCCAAAACTAATGAAGGGGGGTCCAATATGCAATAACGTCAAAATTTTGTGCAGCGAACACATGACTTCTAGGTTATAAAGAGCTATAAATTGTACGTGTAAACATTCCATACTATCATTTAACAAACTTTAAATGTATTTAAGTTATACTGGCTATTTTCATCGGAAGGCAGTATTTCTAAACATAAAAAGACAAAAAATGGTGAACACGACTTTTAGGCCTACGGTACATATAAAAGTCCGTTTTAGTTACTCATATCACGTCATTCGTTAAATCTCATTAATTCCTCTGGTGAGGTTGACGTCAGGAAGGGCATACGGCCGTAAAAACTCGCTACGAAGATTCGTCTCACTTCATACTCGATCCCATAGAAGAAAGGGATAAGGGTATCGTGTTATCATATAATTAAATATTGATGCAAAAGAACTTGATGGCCAGTCATTTGTCTCTGTCAGTTCAGCAGAAGGCCTACCACACAGTAAACTTGATCACTGCTTTCATTTGAATTATCGCCTTGCGCCGCCAACTTCCCTGCCTTGCTACCGGCGTGTCGGCATTCTACGTGACGTCATCCTCACTGCTATCTCTCGTCAGTCACGTCAGCCATGCTTCATTGTTCATTCTCTTTGAGCCATGCACTGCAATCAAGAGCACACGAGGTCCCGTCTTTTTGAACCTTTCAAAAATAATTTCGTTCCCGACTATAGAGTCTAAACAGTGTAAATCTATTCCCAGATGATCTCTGATATTCGCAGTTGGTGTATATGCAGCAGAAGCCACTCCTTCCGAATAAAGTCGTGCTGTAGAAGGCATGCCAAACCATCAGCTGATAACTAGCGTATGTTATGAGTTGTACTTCCGAATGTAATACATAGTAACTGGAAACATTCTTTTGATAACTGCGGCTGTTGAAACACAGACCCTTATTTTTAAGTATATTTCATGCTTGTTCTCTACATTTATCACATCAGCATTTGCGTAAACAGCTGTCCATGAGATAAGACAGACCACATTGTTTAGGTTAGGTATCGTATATTATCGCCCTGATAGTGCCAAAAGTTCGATGAAAAAAAAAAATAACAGGAAAATATGCCGTATTTATGGATATCTACAGGTGTGGCGGTAATGCGTTTTATTATCATGTTTAATTTTGTACGTTCGTTGTCTCTTTTTTTATTAACGTATACCCGGGCATGTTTTGTTTGGCGTCTCCGAAAATCGTTTAAAGTACGTGGGGACATAAAATTATTATTATTTGTTAGGTACGTTGGCGAGTAAAACAATCGTTTTAGTTGAATAGCTTTTATCACGTTTTAAACTTGCTTCTCTCCAAATATTTACCTATATTGGCCCGAGTTATGAGATGTTAAACGACCACTTTGTTAATGATCTCGCCTGCTGTATAAATAGCAACAACCGCGAATATTTCTCAACTAAAGTAAACTCGTTTCCTCATCCCGAGGTGGTACAGCTCTTTTTAGACACACCCCCAGTGGAGGGGAGTTACATGTACCGCTTTTATCGCATATCAACCTTCCTGCCATTCGTGAATCTCTGGCAGTACAGTACCGGGAATCGAAGTCAGACCCCGGAAAACAGGAACTTCTTGTGCTAACTATTACGCTGGCGGACATTATTAACTACAAAACACAGACATATAGCATGACTGATGCATGCTCGCAATGTGCGGGTCGGACACGAAGCTAGGCCTATTCACCTATCTGTGCGACGTCATCAGAGCTGCAGTAGACCTACGCTAAAGAGGTGGACATTTCTTAACTACGAAACACAGATGTAACGCATGGATTTGACGCGTTTTTCATTGCGTAGGTCGTACGGACGAAACTATTCACAAATTTGTGCAATGTCATCAGTGCTGCAATAAGACTTGTATCCGCTTCGAAGCGGAATCGTCATCGTTCTCTGACGAATTACGTTGGGGGTCTTATAGGCGAGATTTATTTTTTTCATTTTCTTCGTCTCGAAAAGCCAGGGGGGGTCTAATACGCGAGGGGGTCTAATACACGAGTAAATACGGTATGTATACACAAGCATACATACCAACTTTCCCTATTTAGGCGGCAGACTCCCGATTTTCCACAGTTTTTCTCACCTCCCGATTATTCTATTATTT
This sequence comes from Anabrus simplex, assembly GCF_040414725.1. Classification (NCBI taxonomy): domain Eukaryota; kingdom Metazoa; phylum Arthropoda; class Insecta; order Orthoptera; family Tettigoniidae; genus Anabrus; species Anabrus simplex. The sequence goes on along the minus strand of NC_090276.1, from coordinate 82,045,514 downwards.
CTCCCAATTTTTGCTTATTTTTGTGGTGAACTTCAAACATTTGTTTGCAAATCCCGCCATCTCTGTTTTTTTACGCCAGTGGCCGGAAGTCCTCCGCTCATTGGCCGCTTTCAAACGAAATATCGACGTTTATTAATGCGAGAAATGTGAGTGAATGTGCGATGATTATTGAAACCTGTATATCGTGATGCGTGTATTGATTGTCAATCTCTCATTCTCGCGTGCTATGTTAATGTTTGTTCACATCAGTCTAGTCGGTTCTAGATATTCAGATTCTAGTCACTAGATATGGATTCTTTTTTAGCAATTTAGTGACAGAATTTCAATGATAACGACTAATTACTTTTCTAGAGATTTTAGGAGCCATTTGGAGACATTTCTGACTAATTTTAATTTATTTCAGTATAAAAAGAGTGTCTATACATTGCTCAGAATTTAAAAAGAATGATATTTCTGTACCGGTTGTGACCACAGTAACAAGGAGAAATGTAAGTTTTTATTTTCCGTAATGTCTGTCTGTGTCTGTATGTATGTACATCCATCACGAGAAAATGGCTGAGGAGTATTTAACAAAAATCGGTACATAAAGTCGGGGAATAAGTCGCTACAATCTAGGCCATAAATAATTGTATTCACGCTGAATGAAGTGGTAGTTTAGGGGAAGGCCTAAAATTTCATTCTCAATTATTGTTATTATTGGCCCTATCAATAAATACTACATAATTAAAGTTATGAAAATTCCTATCATTTATGTTTTATACATTTTTATCATACTGGCTATGATAACAGATATATTTATGAATTTGGATTTTTGTTGCCAATTCCATATCAGCGCCTAAGTACGAGAAAATGGGTAAACAGAATTGAATGAAAATTGGTATGTGAAGTTGGGAAGTAGGGAACTACAGTCTAAGCTATAAATCATTTTGTTCACCCTGTTTGAAATGGTAGTTTAGGGAAAGGAGCCAAAAATTTAATTTTCAATTACCTATCTTATTGGCCATATCGAAACTACTAAATAACAAAAGTTATAGAAAGTACAATGTCTGGTTATTTATGTCTTATTCAGTTTTACTGCACCACCTATAACAATATTGGTGATGATGGTGATTACATTGTGAAAATGATTATAAGAATGAGAAAAAAGTCATGAAGGAACGATTACTTAAATAATAACACAAGAGGGAGTCATGAAGAAAGGAGTCACTTTACATAAGATGCTGTAATATCGCGGAGTTGGAAGAAAACTAAATCTGAAGGCCTGCAATACAGAAAGCTCATAAAATTGATCAACAATAACATTACATTGACCATTGTTTGTTATAATGTGTTTTGTGTATTCTGCTGGCATTTATCTCCGGTAGATGGGATTACTGCTGCGTATCGAGTATAACAGCCTGCCTGAATATTGGCGGGAAGTAGCTGGGGAGTTAGATCTCCCTCTTCTTAAGCATGCTATTCCTCTTGTTTTGTTCATAAATTTTCTGACACTGCTGGTACGTAACACACTGGATCGTCATAGTTTTCCAGCTTTTTGATCCCTTCTGTGAGGCAGTGGTTGTGCACACTTCAATGGAATAATGACACAGGAGTGTTTTGCAGGTGTCTGTGGTCTGGTCGTTCTAGCTCTGAAACTTTCAACTGTTAGATCGACACCGTAGTACTTTACATGTTATAATTCCCATATTTTGGTCCGTATTGAAATGTACAATGAAGTCAAATATTAAAATATTAATAAATAAAATAAAATAATAAATAAAAATAAAATATTAATAAATATTAAAATTTATTTTTAATATTTGTTTGACTTCACCATAGTACTTTTCGTTAAAAATGAGAAAATGTGCTGTTTTCCATTTTATCAAATATTTCATATGGCAGCATTACTTTTAATCGTGACATTCATACTGACGTTATTGTAAAGACCTATGTTGACTTCAGTTGGGAAAACTAAAAGGACAGTCTTTCTGAGAATTCTGTAGCGAAGCATGGTTACAACAGCTAGTTATTTGATACAAATAGCATTGAACTTCACATAATCGTGCAGACGCTTGATGCAAGATATTACTGTAATCTATGCATTTACTAAGTAATGGCATCTGAGTGCATGACCGATTGACACGTGTGGAACATGAGTTCATACTATTTTCGGAAGGCTTATCGGAGGCCAATCATCTCGCTCGCTTTCTGTGAGGTAATAGAGATGTGTAATTTTTTAGCCTTGTAGCCTTGTATGGCAGCAGTTGGGCTTTGAGTCTACAAGTGTTATTGCACAAGTCATGTAGAATAAGCAGTTTTGACCAATTGTAGCTCCTGATTTCTCCTGATTTTCACATCAAAATCTCCTGATTTTGGGTTTTGTAATGTTGGCAGGTATGCACAAGGCAAAATCAAACTTTAAAGTCCATCCTTCTCAGCCATTCAGATAAACCAGGTGTGAGTGCCAGGGTACGAATGAAGAGGACAGGAAAGATTTTGAAACCTTTGCCTCAAGTTAGATTTCAGAGAATATTACATGATTACAAGATGTCTGCCATTACCTTGAGCTGAAGGGCCTTCTGGAGATGGGCGAGGCATGTCTCGTGCCTCCTCTATGGACACACTCTACTGCTGGACTGGAGCGATCCAAAGAGAACATGGCCCACGACATTCCAGCTTTTATAGCGCAGAGGAAGTTTCCAGAATTCTCTCGGCCAAAGCCCTGAACTCACCCACAGTTACCATTGCAGACGTGCCAAGTCTCCCGATTTTTCATCGTTCCTCCCGATCTCCCGATCGCCGAGTCCGATCTCCCGATTTTCAGAGCAATATCCGTAATTTTCGTATTATTTTAAACTCCCGCGTATTTCCTCGTTCTATCGATATATGGCTGAGTATGGCTGGTCGATAGTAGTTCTAATAATGATACCAGATGGCAGTACGGGGCACGGTGGCTAGTTATGTGCTGCTCTTTGATCTATAATACAGTCATTCTCTTTGCAAGCGAGTCAAGCGAGTAACATTCTCTTTGGAGTAACCTAACCTCAGAAGTAGCACACCATAGTTGTTTTACCCGTAGAAGTGCTCGTGTTGTGCCTTAATATTTGTTTTGGCCAAAATGTCAAAAAAGAAATATGATGCAGTGTTTAAAAGTGCTTATAGGGAAGAGTTTCCGTGTTTGAGTGAATCCAGAAAGGGACCAACGTTCACATTCTGTACTATATGTAGGTGTGAATTTTCAGTTGCACATGGCGGGAAATGCGATATACTCAAGCATATGAAAACGAAAAAACATAAGGAGAGTGTCCAGTGTGTAGAAAGAAACCAGAAACTGAACTTCTCATGTAAAAACCAAGATGTAAATCCTGTGACGAATGCCGAGGCGTTATTTACGTCATTTATAGTAGAACATAACCTGCCTGTAAATTGTGCCTATCACGCCGGGCATTTGTTTCGCAAAATGTTTCCTGATTCGGAAATCGCTAAACGATATGGGTGTGCTAGAACGAAAACAGCGACTATCATTACAGAAATGTGCATGGAAGAAAGGAAGTAAATTGTATCACATTTGCAGGTGAATGCATTTTCTGTTGCTACTGATGGTAGCAATAAAAGCGACTTGAAGATATATCCCATTGTTGTAACATTTTTTAGGCCTGAACTCAATGAAATTCAGAGTTGTCTACTCTCTGTGCCTAATTTAGAAGGGGATGCTACTGGAGCTAACATTGCCAATCTTTTGCTCTCAACTTTTCGGGAATTCTGCATTCCATTAAAAAACTGCCTAGCTCTTGGTGCTGATAATGCTCCAGTAATGGTAGGATTAAAGAATGGTGTGGCAGGATGTTTGAAGCGGGAAAATAGTAACATAATCATCGTAGGCTGCTCTTGTCACCTAATTAATCTTGCTGCCGAGAAGGGTGCGGCGTGCTTGCCCGTAAATGTAGATGAAAGTATAATTGATATATTTTATTATCTGGAAAGGAGTGCAAAGAGGAAAGAAAAGTTCAGAGAATTTCAGACTTTACACAACACTGAGATCAGGAAAATTCTGAAGCATGTGCCTACTCGATGGTTATCACTAAGAAGGTGTTTAGATAGGATTTTGCTTCAGTGGGACCCTTTGGTTACATTATTCAGGAGCGAAATTGTGAGTAAGGATTCTCAGATGGGAACTTTGAAGACTTACAAAATTCCTAAGCGCAGTTTAAGTGCAGATGTGTCTTGTTTGTCTGAAAACATTAAGGAATGTCATAACATTTTACCTCACTCCTCAGTTAAAAGGAAAACCCAGTCATCAGTTTCACTAAAAAAAAATGAATCTACTGATCACACTAAGAGCCATGCATTGTCACGTGAAGAACGTCTTTTCATGTTCCTTTCATCAAATTTACATAAATCTTTTTGCCATTTTCTCTCAAGTTTTATGGATATCTTTGAGAATCCAAACGTAGCTCTTCAGTCAAGTATGCCGCACATCCACTTATTGAGGTCAGTTTTGGAGGAACTATTGAAGAATGTGATGGCAAGGTTTGTTAAACCAGACGTTATTAAAAGATCCTCCTCTCTCCTTGATGTAGATTATCATACTCCAGCAAATCAAAAGGATGATTGTGATTTGATGATAGGGAACTCTGCGTTTGTTTTAGTGAACACCTTGAAGTCTGAGGAAAAGTGCGTATTCTTTAAGTCTGTTAGAATGTGTTTCTCTTCATCGTGTGACTACATGGTTCACAAATTTCCATTCAAAGATGAAGTTTTAATTAATGCAGAAGTTGCAAATATTTCTGCTATAAGTAAGGCATCATTTTCTAGCCTTAGATTTTTCATTAACAAGTGTCCGAACATTTTGACTAGTGAAACGGAACATTTGGATAAAGTAACTGATATTCTGCACTCCCAGTTCTGTAACTTTCAGCTCGAAGAAACAGACCTGGCAAAAGGAAGAATTGATGCTCAATGGGCATTCGTAGGTCAGATGAAATCAGCTGATGGTGTACTTAAATATGACAGACTCTCTAAGGTGATGCTTGCTATTTTATCAATTCCACATAGCAATGCAGAATGTGAAAGGATTTTTAGCAGAGTCACAAAGACAAAAACACAGTTCAGATCCTTGCTGTCTGAACAAACTTTGGAGAAACTTTTAACCTTCAGCAAGGCAAGTGCTTTGAGCAAAAATTTAGTTCCGAGTTTCTGAAGAGGGCTAAGTCAGCTACTGGTGTGTTGAACAACAATTAGTCATAATGTGAGTGATCACCATGTTGAAGGATGAGAAGTCACATGTTTCTACAGTTCAGGTATGTCCAGTATTTAGTATTCACATGTAAATGATGAAAAAATATATATATGGGCAAATAGAATTGTTAATGTATTGAATTATAATGAATTTGTACATGTTTTGCCATCAGCGATGTGTCGTAATACGTCGCGATTCGCTGCGAAATTTTCTCCTGATTTTTCACATTTGAAAGTTGGCATGTCTGCCATTGGATAATCAAATACACATCAAAAATTCGTGATTGGTTGATTAAATAAATGTACAAAATTCCCTGTTGGCTGCAATTTGAAGCCGGCAGGAAGAGATAGAAGTGCTGTTGACTTTAGAACACCAAAAGCAATCTAAAAATAATTCAGTTTTACCAACTAATGATTACAAATTTTCTCTTGAAAATTAATAGTCCATCTTCTCTCCAGAGGGAGCCCCTAGTTATACAGTAATGACCTCTGGAGATAAACATCCACACTTCTTCCAAAATGAGTTTCACTGATTATATTTGTGAAGGCTTCTAAAGGGTGCTTATTTTAAATGCACAGAGCGGGTGTACCTCTGGTACAGAAATAAATGATATCTCTCTTTCCTAACAATCTGTTTGAGAGGAATATGGACTTTTAAAAGTATAGGGAACCGGGCGAGTTGGCCGTGCGCGTAGAGGCGCGCGGCTGTGAGCTTGCATCCGGGAGATAGTAGGTTCGAATCCCACTATCGGCAGCCCTGAAGATGGTTTTCCGTGGTTTCCCATTTTCACACCAGGCAAATGCTGGGGCTGTACCTTAATTAAGGCCACGGCCGCTTCCTTCCAACTCCTAGGCCTTTCCTATCCCATCGTCGCCATAAGACCTATCTGTGTCGGTGCGACGTAAAACCCCTAGCAAAAAAAAAAAAAAAAAGTATAGGTGTTTTAACATTCGAATGCCAAGCGATATACTACAAAGGTGAGCACTGCGCTCACCATGTGAGTCACTGCATGTTAATACTCAGCGGAAGAAGGCAAAAAGGATATTCAGGTCACTTTAGCATGTAGTAGGCGAAGAGCAAAAGGGAACATTTAGACATGATGTGGGCTTTTGGCTTTATTATGTGCCAAGAAAACAAGGTGAAACGCTTTATGTCTTGCAGAAAACTTTTGAGTAGAAGTCTCAATCAACCAATCAATCAATCACTATTCATCTACATTTAGGGCAGTCGCTCAGGTGGCAGATTCCCTATCTGTTGCTTTCCTGGCCTTTTCTTACATGAACTATTATAATATAATTTCAAAAATTTTGGAAATTTATTGAACATCTACTTTGGTAAGTTATTCCAATCCCTAACTCCCCTCCTACTTTTAAAGACATCATATTCCACAGCATCTTTTCACTGACAGCTTGGAACATACCACTTATAAACAATAAGATAAAAGCACCTTTCCATTTCTTATCAATCATTACATTTAGGATACAAACATTACAACTGGGACATGTTTTGCTTAACTGTCATAAGCATCATCAGCCACAACACACTTAAAGGTTTGGTCAGGGCCCTAAACCTAGTGACCTCAAAGTACGATAGTTCTCTAAGATCTAATACGTAGGTGGTTTGAAAAGTTCTCGGAATGTATTGGAATTAAGTATCTTACCTCGGTGGAACTTCTTTTATTCTTCAACATAGTCTCCAGCGATGTTCCAATGCCTTGATTCCATCTCAAAAAAAGAGATTCCTCCAGGCCTGCAAAATACCTCTCCAATTTGGCTGTCAGTTCTTCCCTTGTAGAAAATCTCCATCCACCAAGGAAAATGTTCAGCTTGGGGAATAGATGAAAGTCTGATGGTGCCAAATCAGGTTAATAAGGTGGATGTGGCAACAATTCGTACCCCAGTTCATGAAATTTTGCCATGGCAATAACACTTGTGTGCGTCGGAGCGTTGTCCTGATGAAAGATGACCTTTTTCCTTGCCAAACCAGGCCTTGTTTTGCATATCTTCATTGCCTTTGCTTTCTTTGGTGGTGGTGAATCAGCATGTTTCCACTGCTTTGACTGCTGTTTTGTCTCTGTGGTATAGTAGTGGACCCAAGTTTCATCAGTAGTCACAAACCGGCGCAAAAAGTCTTGTTGGTTGCACTGAAAACGGGCCAGACTTTGTTCAGACATTTCCAATCTGGTGCGTTTATTGTCCAGTGTCAAGAGCCGCGGCACCCATATTGCGGATAATTTTTTCATACCCAATTCTTTGGTTAAAATATAATATACCTGTTCAGAAGACATCCCTACAGCTTCAGCAATCTACCGCACTTTCAGTCGACGATCCTCCATGACCATTTTATGCACTTTTGCAATAAATTCTGGGGTCGTAACACTTTTTGGCCGTCCACTACGCGGATCATCATCCAAGCTCTCCCGACCAAATTTAAACTCGCTGGTCCACTTGGCAACAGTTGAAAATGAAGGAGCAGAGTCCTCCAGTGTGTTCTGAAAGTCGGCATGAATTTCCTTTTCTTTCATACCTTTCTTTACAAAGTATTTAATCACTGCTCGAATCTCAGTTCTTTCCATTGTCACAAATCACTACGCGGGAACAACAACAAAGAGTCGTCACTACCACACTCCTGCAGCTAGAGCACTGACGCGCCACGTGTTCACTCACAAAGGATGTGTGATTGTTGCGCGGGAACCTCGTTGCTCTAGCACTGACATCTAGCGGTGATTCCGAGAACTTTTCAAACCGTCCTCGTATTCACATAAGTGAAAATCAATAACCATAAAAACTAGAGTGTAAGCTTCTAACAATTGCACATAATTAAGGTAATAAACTAAAAATACTACATTGGTATTTGATGGAGGTTAAAATATATATCAAATTGTATGAGCTGATAAAAAAGTGAATAAGGTAGGTAAGGGTTATTCTGCCCGAAGGCAGATCCAAACCTCCGCAGAGGTGTTCCTGAGCCGGAGTTTACGTGCGGTAGGGTGGCCAGTTCCTTTCCGCTCCTCCATTCCCTTACCCCCACCAACAGCGCGTGGCAACCCATCCAACTCCTGACCACGCCCAATGTCGCTTAACTTCGGAGATCTCACGGGATCCGGTGTTTCAACACGGCTACGGCTGTTGGCTTAAAGTGAATAAAATCTTATTAAATGTCCCATTGTTATCAGTCAATCACTAAAAATGTTTACAATACTTCTAAAGATTATTATTATTATTATTATTATTATTATTATTATTATTATTATTATTATTATTGTTGTTGTTGAAATGCAGTATGAAGTAGACTGGAATAGTCACTAGTTAACTCTCATTCTATTGCATAGAAATCAGTCAGGCATGGAAAATCATTCAATAGTTAGTTGACAAATAGAGTAGTTCACATCACAGAATTGAATCATGCCTAAAGCTGCATATATATCTAGAGGCAAACATCCAGATTTCCTTTAAATAGGTTGAAACCAAAAACAGGTGTCCTCCACTTAGTCGAGCAGCTCGTATCCTTTCTCCCAAGTCTTCTCAGCCCAAACTTTGCAATATTTTTGTAAAGCTACTCATTTTACAGAAATCACCCAGAACAAATCAAGCTGCTTCTCTTTGGATTTTTTTCCTATTCTTGAATCAAGTAATCCTGGTATTCAAATAAACTATGTGCAAAGATCAGTACCCTTTATTTACAATCCTATTTATGTGAATACCCCAATGAAGACCTTTCCTTATATTAACACCTAGGTACTTACAGTGATTCCCCTAAGGAACTTTCACCCTATCAATGCAGTAATTAAAACTGAGAGGACTTTTCCTATTTGTGAAACTCACAACCCAACTTTTAACCCCGTTTATCGTTGTACCGTTGCCTGCTGTCCATCTCACAACATTATCAAGGTCATTTTGCAGTTGCTCGCAAACTTGTAACTTATTTATTACTCTGTACAGAATAACATCATCTGCAAGAAACCTTATCTCTAATTCCACTTCTTTACTTGTATCATTTAAATATATAGTAAAACAAAACAGTCCAATAATACTACTTTGAGGAATTACCATCTTTTTTTATTACAGAATCAGATAAATCTTCTCCTACTCTAATTCTCAGAGATCTCTTTTCTAGAAATATATCCACCCATTCAGTCACTCTTTTGTCAAGTCCAATTGCACTTATTTTTGTCAGTAGTCTCCCATGATCCACCCTAGCAAATGCCTTAGACAGATCAGTTGCGATACTGTCCATTTGACCTCCTGAGTGCAAGATATCTGCTCTATCTTGCTGGAATCCTACAAGTTGAACTTCAGTGGAATAACCTTTCCTAAACACGAACTGCCTTCTATCAAACCAATTATTAATTTTGCAAACATGTCTAATTTGAGAAAGGATGCTTTCCGAAAGCTTACATGCAATGCATGTCAAACGTGACTGGCCTGTAAATTTTCAGCTCTATGTCTATCACCCTTCCCTTTATACACAGGGGCTACTATAGCAGCTCTCTATTCATTTGGTATAACTCCTTCATGCAAACAATAATCAAATAAGTACTTCAGATAATGGTACTTTATACCAACCCATTGTCTTTAGTATATCCCCAGAAATCTTTTCAATTCCAGCTGCTTTTCTAGTTATCAACTTTTTTATTTTATTGTGAATTTCATTGTTATCATAAGTAAATGTTAATACTTCTGTACTATTAGTCACATCCTCTATCTGAACATTATTCTTGTAACCGACAATCTTTACATACTTCTGACTGAATACTTCTGCCTTTTGAAGCTCCTCACATACACTCCCCTTGTTCATTAATTATTCCTGGAATGTCTTTCTTGGAACTTGTTTCGGCCTTAAAGTACCTATACATACTCTTCCATTTTTCAGTTAAATTTGTATGACAGCCAATTACGTTTGCCATCATGTTATCCTTAGCTGACTTCTTTGCTACGTTCAATTTCATAGTAAGTTCCTTCATTTTCTCTTTATTGCCAAATCATTTCTTTTCTTTATTTCTTTCCAATCTGCACATTCTTCTTAGTGTCTTTATTTCTTTATTATAATATAGTGGGTCTTTGCCATTCCTTACCACCTTTAAAGGTACAAACCTATTTTCACATTCCATCTCAGAGTCTGTTTACATTTTTATTTACCCTTTTCCACTGATTACACTTACTTTTAAAAACTCCCTCATGCCTCCTTTATCAGCCATACGGTGCTGCCTTATAGTCCTGCTGTTAAAACTTTCCTTTCTATTTATGGAGAAGTCTCTGCAGAGCGTAGAGTTTCACCTTGTTTTCTTAACATGGCATAAATCCAAAATCCGATACCATGTCTACGAGTACGGGCCATGAAGGCATCAATGTTAGCACAATGTGTAACATTTTAATTGAGGAGCAGGCAGCCAGATAGCACCCACATGGTGTTTGACACCATACATGATGATCATCATCATGTTCCCCAACATCCTCAGGGTGGGGCTTGATCTCTGTAAGTAGCTATTTTTGTCAGTTTATTACTTTTAATTTCTTAAGAAGCTGAGGGTAAGACTAAGTGCAATGTTCAGTTCTTTAAGAACAGGTCAAATCTGTTTCTGGATATAATTTTATAAGATATGTGTCCAAGTATGTCTGAGATTTCAAAACGGGGTTTGTATCACTGTACCTGTTAGCAAATACAAAAATGTCTTCATTCTTTCACTGTCACTGCATCATTTGGCATCATCTGAAATGTTCCAACTATTTCCTCCAATGTATTTTCAGTTTTGAGCGTTATGTACCACTAGTACCACACAGAGGAAGCCATTTTCACTTGATCTACTGGTTCCATTTTGTTCAATTTTACAATATATTGAAAATGATTTAAATACTTCAAACTGTCATAACTAACAACAGAGATAGCGTTGATCAGTACAGCAAGTTTCCCCATGTTGTACGTCATTAACAGAAATGATAAGGAACGATTTGAACCAGTGTTCCGCATCATCCATTAACGTATATGGTTTTCTTATTTAGTGTATAATTGAGTACATTAGAATCCTGTTAATCTGAACTCTGCTAATCCATAATTTTGGAGAAGTGGATTTCATTCCTGGTGTTCTCTTAACACATTGCTGACCGGATGCTTGAGCTTGTCACATACCCTGTGGACCGGACATTTTTCTACTAACCATGATAGGGTGCACTTGATTATAAAGACGTTAATAAATATTAAACCAGTCAATATTTTATCTTTAAAGTTGGTGTGGGTACTCTCCAATGCCCCTAGTAATAGTGGATCTGCCTTTACAAAACCATATTCAGCGTCAATTCCTAAAACATCATTAATGTTTACATCGTTGTCGTCGTCAGAATCACTTGAATAAATAAGTACACTAGGTAAATTACGGCCTGTAGAGGCTTGAATATCACTTCCGCTATCACTCTCACATTCAGTTTCCACTAATTCATTAGACTGTTTCTATTTGAACGATCATCGGCATATAATTCTTCTAAAATATTGTTGTCAGCTAACACCGTATCTATGATTTATTCTACTCAATACGCACGTCCAAAATACTTCAAGATCCATTCAAGAGATGTCACAGGAAGACCGAAGTCAATGTCGTGAATGAAACCGAGATTTCTCGGGGCCCATCACCTACCGCTGGCGAGCGTACTACGAGATTTCTCGGGGCCCATCACCCATGTGTTAAGCCATTAAGATGAGAAAACGTCAGTGCTGTTAGGACTGTATCTTGCATGTCCCACTCAGTGTATGAAACTGTTCTACATGTTTTGGGTTCTTGCTCGTATGGTGAAATATTCCATACTGTAATTAGGTTCCTCGAGAGGTCTGTGGTGGTGTCCGACCCATGATCACAGGTTTGATCCCAACCAACCAAAGAGAACACTAAATTTGAAAGATTGCATTTAATTTCAGCAGAACAACCTATAAAAAGAAAACTGTATTACTCCTATAACAGTAGCGTGCAATGTCTTTCTACAAGGATTTAAAAGCAAATGGGAGTGGATTACCAGCACTCCATTATCTGTATAATTGAGTCAGAAAGATGAGGTGAGGAAGTATGTACGATAAGGAACGCAGGATTGCTCTCTCTCCCTGATTGTCAATGGCGAACTGATGGGCCGAAGCCTAGCACACCTATCACCCCATTCCCCGCACACATCGGACATATACCAGCAAGCTGCATGAGAAGTTTGGAGGAGAGAGGGAGGTAGAGGCTGGGCTGCAATGTCAATCTCCGATGCCTTACACTCAGAAATATGAGCGATGTTTTTCCTCATTGCTTTCAAGTTTTATAAATAGAACAGTGCATCAGATGTTTACATAATAATGTGCTTTACCTTTCAATCATTCACAGATTTTGAGGTTTGGGCTTCATCGATAGCCTTGGTAGCCCTCAGGATACGCCACTGCAACGTATCAACAACTGTTGTGTGAGGATAGGTACTCTAGTATTGACAACCTGTGACTTCCTGGCTGAGGGATGGGCAGCCAGTACCAAACTTGACAGACTAAGGAAGAACCATTGGCTAAGGGCAGTGGAATTATCCCTTAGGAAGCTTGGTGAAGATTTTGTGTAGGAAATGACACAAAATGCTGCTCCCTTGCTGGAGTGGCAGGGGCTGCCAAAAGCTAAGGGAGATTACCCCAGCAGAAAATTGTCTATAGTGTTAGGTCTAGCAAGGCAGCTGAACATGCAGCCCACAAACTTACGACAGCCAACAACCCAAAGCTCATTGGAGTTGAAGGAAGAGACTGACATTACATAGGAGGAAACAGCTCAGAATTGGAACTCTCAATATCCTCACCTTTACAGATAAATGGAAAGAAATTGCCATGTAGTTTGCTGCTGAGCTTATCTGCAATTTTCCAGATTGTGGCATGCAGAAACTGCTTTATGAAACTGATTGTGCCAGCCTTTGAAGAACTGTTTATTCTCAGCTCACCAGTGGTACATGCATTGGAACTATTCTATGTTTCTGGAGGAAACATTCGTGGGTGTGGTCATTGTCTGGTATGCCTGAATTGAATGACTGCTCTAAATGTTCCACAAGTTTTTTCAGCCTCTCATTGCCCTAGGGAGATTCAGTTTTCTCTGTAATCTCATAAGCGTAGAGTAGAATGGAACGTCAAAATTGATGAGCAAGCAACCAGGAGGCATCAGATTAAAGTGCTTGCATACGGTAGCTGAGGCTGTATTATTATTATTATTATTATTATTATTATTATTATTATTATTATTATTATTATTGCCTTCAACATTAATGAGTGGCTTCTGGTGGCCATACGTGATTACGGCCCCAATCACAATGGACCCTCCCCTCTATTAGACCCACAGAACAAGGCGATGGTGTTTCCATACATGATGGGGTTGAGAGTGATCCTACACTCATCTGTCAAGAATATCCTCTCCTACATGTGCCGGTGTAGGACAATTGCCACATACACGTAGCATGCAGATTGACAAGGTTGAGCGTGATCCTACACTCATCTCTCAAGAGGATCCTCTCCTACATGTACCGGTATAGGACGATTGCCACATACACGTAGCATGCAGATTGACAGGGTTGAGCGTGATCCTACACTCATCTGTTAAGAGGATCCTCTCCTACATGTACTGCTGTAGGACGATTGCCACATACACGTAGCATGCAGATTGACAGGGTTGAGCGTGATCCTACACTCATCTGTTAAGAGGATCCTCTCCTACATGTACTGCTGTAGGACGATTGCCACATACACGTAGCATGCAGATTGACAGGGTTGAGCGTGATCCTACACTCATCTGTTAAGAGGATCCTCTCCTACATGTACCGGTATAGGACGATTGCCACATACACGTAGCATGCAGATTGACAGGGTTGAGCATGATCCTACACTCATCTGTTAAGAGGATCCTCTCCTACATGTACCGGTATAGGACGATTGCCACATACACCTAGCATGCAGATTGATAGGGTTGAGCATGATCCTACACTCATCTGTTAAGAGGATCCTCTCCTACATGTACCGGTATAGGACGATTGCCACATACACGTAGCATGCAGATTGATAGGGTTGAGCGTGATCCTACACTCATCTGTTAAGAGGATCCTCTCCTACATGTACCGGTATAGGCCGATTGCCACATACATCTAACATGCAGATTGATAGGGTTGAGCGTGATCCTACACTCATCTGTTAAGAGGATCCTCTCCTACATGTACCGGTATAGGACGATTGCCACATACACGTAGCATGCAGATTGATAGGGTTGAGCGTGATCCTACACTCATCTGTTAAGAGGATCCTCTCCTACATGTACCGGTATAGGACGATTGCCACATACATCTAACATGCAGATTGATAGGGTTGAGCGTGATCCTACACTCATCTGTTAAGAGGATCCTCTCCTACATGTACTGGTGTAGGACAATTGCCACATACACGTAGCATGCAGATTGATAGGGTTAAGCGTGATCCTACACTCATCTGTGAAGAGGATCCTCTCCTACATGTACTGGTGTAGGACAATTGCCACATACACGTAGCATGCAGATTGACAGGGTTGAGCATGATCCTACACTGATCTGATAAGAGGATCCTCTCCTACATGTACCGGTATAGGACGATTGCCACATACACGTAGCATGCAGATTGATAGGGTTAAGCATGATCCTACACTCATCTGTTAAGAGGATCCTCTCCTACATGTACTGCTGTACGACGATTGCCACATACACGTAGCATGCAGATTGATAGGGTTGAGCGTGATCCTACACTCATCTGTTAAGAGGATCCTCTCCTACATGTACTGCTGTAGGACGATTGCCACATACACGTAGCATGCAGATTGATAGGGTTGAGCGTGATCCTACACTCATCTGTTAAGAGGATCCTCTCCTACATGTGCCGGTGTAGGCCGATTGCCACATACACCTAGCATACAGATTGATAGGGTTGAGCGTGATCCTACACTCATCTGTTAAGAGGATCCTCTCCTACATGTGCCGGTATAGGACGATTGCCACATACACGTAGCATGCAGATTGATAGGGTTGAGCGTGATCCTACACTCATCTGTTAAGAGGATCCTCTCCTACATGTACCGATATAGGCCGATTGCCACATACATCTAACATGCAGATTGATAGGGTTGAGCGTGATCCTACACTCATCTGTTAAGAGGATCCTCTCCTACATGTACCAGTATAGGACGATTGCCACATACACGTAGCATGCAGATTGATAGGGTTGAGCGTGATCCTACACTCATCTGTTAAGAGGATCCTCTCCTACATGTACCGGTATAGGACGATTGCCACATACATCTAACATGCAGATTGATAGGGTTGAGCGTGATCCTACACTCATCTGTTAAGAGGATCCTCTCCTACATGTACTGGTGTAGGACAATTGCCACATACACGTAGCATGCAGATTGATAGGGTTAAGCGTGATCCTACACTCATCTGTGAAGAGGATCCTCTCCTACATGTACTGGTGTAGGACAATTGCCACATACACGTAGCATGCAGATTGACAGGGTTGAGCATGATCCTACACTGATCTGATAAGAGGATCCTCTCCTACATGTACCGGTATAGGACGATTGCCACATACACGTAGCATGCAGATTGATAGGGTTAAGCATGATCCTACACTCATCTGTTAAGAGGATCCTCTCCTACATGTACTGCTGTACGACGATTGCCACATACACGTAGCATGCAGATTGATAGGGTTGAGCGTGATCCTACACTCATCTGTTAAGAGGATCCTCTCCTACATGTACTGCTGTAGGACGATTGCCACATACACGTAGCATGCAGATTGATAGGGTTGAGCGTGATCCTACACTCATCTGTTAAGAGGATCCTCTCCTACATGTGCCGGTGTAGGCCGATTGCCACATACACCTAGCATACAGATTGATAGGGTTGAGCGTGATCCTACACTCATCTGTTAAGAGGATCCTCTCCTACATGTGCCGGTATAGGACGATTGCCACATACACGTAGCATGCAGATTGATAGGGTTGAGCGTGATCCTACACTCATCTGTTAAGAGGATCCTCTCCTACATGTACCGGTATAGGCCGATTGCCACATACATCTAACATGCAGATTGATAGGGTTGAGCATGATCCTACACTCATCTGTTAAGAGGATCCTCTCCTACATGTACCGGTATAGGACGATTGCCACATACACGTAGCATGCAGATTGATAGGGTTGAGCGTGATCCTACACTCATCTGTTAAGAGGATCCTCTCCTACATGTACCGGTATAGGACGATTGCCACATACATCTAACATGCAGATTGATAGGGTTGAGCGTGATCCTACACTCATCTGTTAAGAGGATCCTCTCCTACATGTACTGGTGTAGGACAATTGCCACATACACGTAGCATGCAGATTGATAGGGTTAAGCGTGATCCTACACTCATCTGTGAAGAGGATCCTCTCCTACATGTACTGCTGTAGGACGATTGCCACATACACGTAGCATGCAGATTGATAGGGTTGAGCGTGATCCTACACTCATCTGTTAAGAGGATCCTCTCCTACATGTACTGCTGTAGGACGATTGCCACATACACGTAGCATGCAGATTGATAGGGTTGAGCGTGATCCTACACTCATCTGTTAAGAGGATCCTCTCCTACATGTACCGGTATAGGACGATTGCCACATACATCTAACATGCAGATTGATAGGGTTGAGCGTGATCCTACACTCATCTGTTAAGAGGATCCTCTCCTACATGTACCGGTATAGGACGATTGCCACATACACGTAGCATGCAGATTGACAGGGTTGAGCGTGATCCTACACTCATCTGTTAAGAGGATCCTCTCCTACATGTACTGGTGTAGGCCGATTGCCACATACACCTAACATGCAGATTGATAGGGTTGAGCATGATCCTACACTCATCTGTTAAGAGGATCCTCTCCTACATGTACCGGTATAGGACGATTGCCACATACACGTAGCATGCAGATTGATAGGGTTGAGCGTGATCCTACACTCATCTGTTAAGAGGATCCTCTCCTACATGTACTGGTGTAGGACGATTGCCACATACACGTAGCATGCAGATTGATAGGGTTGAGCGTGATCCTACACTCATCTGTTAAGAGGATCCTCTCCTACATGTACTGGTGTAGGCCGATTGCCACATACACGTAGCATGCAGATTGATAGGGTTGAGCGTGATCCTACACTCATCTGTTAAGAGGATCCTCTCCTACATGTACTGGTGTAGGACAATTGCCACATACACGTAGCATGCAGATTGATAGGGTTGAGCGTGATCCTACACTCATCTGTTAAGAGGATCCTCTCCTACATGTACTGGTGTAGGACGATTGCCACATACATCTAACATGCAGATTGATAGGGTTGAGCATGATCCTACACTCATCTGTTAAGAGGATCCTCTCCTACATGTACTGGTGTAGGCCGATTGCCACATACATCTAACATGCAGATTGACAGGGTTGAGCGTGATCCTACACTCATCTCTCAAGAGGATCCTCTCCTACATGTACTGGTGTAGGCCGATTGCCACATACATCTAACATGCAGATTGACAGGGTTGAGCGTGATCCTACACTCATCTGTTAAGAGGATCCTCTCCTACATGTACTGGTGTAGGCCGATTGCCACATACATCTAGCATGCAGATTGATAGGGTTGAGCGTGATCCTACATTCATTTGTGAAAATCATCCTCTCCTGTATGTACCTGTGATATAGTTACGGATGATCACAGACATTTGGCATGCAGATTCACATTATGGTGTGGATGGTTTGTGGTGTAACAGCCTCCAAAATGTCAATGAACAGCTCCATTGCTTTATCTCCAGGGTTTCTGAAGTCCTGAAATACAAAGTATGTCCTCTGAGTGACTGTTATTGATCATGGTTGTCTGATGCTAGGCAATTTCTCCAGTCTCCTGGTTTCTTGGACTTGATTCCAAATTCTCACGGCATCTGTAAGGTTCACCATGATCACTTGACTGTGGGTTCAATCAAATGGTATGATAATTCTACACGGTCTGAACAGACAGCCCTTACTCCTGCAACATTGCAGTATGGGTTCAATCAAATGGTATGATAATTCTACACGGTCTGAACAGACAGCCCTTACTCCTGCAACATTGCAGTATGGGTCCAGTCAAATGGTCTGATTGTGCTACAAGGTCTGAACTGACAGCCCTTACTCCTGCAACATTGCAGTATGGGTCCAGTCAAATGGTCTGATTGTGCTACAAGGTCTGAACAGAAAGCCCTTACACTTGCAACATCACAGTATGGGTCCAGTCAAATGGTGTGATTGTGCTACAAGGTCTGCACTGACAGTCCTTTCTCTAGCAACATCATAATATGGGTCCATTAAAATGGTGTGATTGTGCTACAGGGTCTGAACAGACAGCCCTTACTCCTGCAACATCATAATATGGGTCCAGTCAAATAGTGTGATTGTATTACAAAGTCTGAATAGACAGCCCTTACTCCTGCAACATTGCAGTATGGGTCCAGTCAAATGGTCTGATTGTGCTACAAGGTCTGAACAGAAAGCCCTTACACTTGCAACATCACAGTATGGGTCCAGTCAAATGGTGTGATTGTGCTACAAGGTCTGAACTGACAGTCCTTTCTCTAGCAACATCATAATATGGGTCCATTAAAATGGTGTGATTGTGCTACAGGGTCTGAACAGACAGCCCTTACTCCTGCAACATCATAATATGGGTCCAGTCAAATAGTGTGATTGTATTACAAAGTCTGAATAGACAGCCCTTACTCCTGCAACATTGCAGTATGGGTCCAGTCAAATGGTATGATAATTCTACACGGTCTGAACAGACAGCCCTTACTCCTGCAACATTGCAGTATGGGTCCAGTCAAATGGTGTGATTGTGCTACAAGGTCTGAACTGACAGTCCTTTCTCTAGCAGCATCATAATATGGGTCCATTAAAATGGTGTGATTGTGCTACAGGGTCTGAACAGACAGCCCTTACTCCTGCAACATCATAATATGGGTCCAGTCAAATAGTGTGATTGTATTACAAAGTCTGAATAGACAGCCCTTACTCCTGCAACATTGCAGTATGGGTCCAGTCAAATGGTCTGATTGTGCTACAAGGTCTGAACAGAAAGCCCTTACACTTGCAACATCACAGTATGGGTCCAGTCAAATGGTGTGATTGTGCTACAAGGTCTGAACTGACAGTCCTTTCTCTAGCAACATCATAATATGGGTCCATTAAAATGGTGTGATTGTGCTACAGGGTCTGAACAGACAGCCCTTACTCCTGCAACATCATAATATGGGTCCAGTCAAATAGTGTGATTGTATTACAAAGTCTGAATAGACAGCCCTTACTCTAATAACAGGTACAGACAATGGAAATCCAAGCAGTGTACCCCTTCAAACAATATCGCAAGTCATTATGAACTTGTACAGGTTGTTTGACAGCATTGCATACTCATTGAACTTGTGCTTTCATTCTTTCATGCTGGCTGTGGTACCCTGTTCTATCTGTGAATATTTCTATGTTGGCAAGACTCATAGCAGTAGTACATTTTGTTGTATGAGGTTTCCTTCCCTCACAATACCAGTAATGATGGGTTTTCTTTTCATTATCAATGTTAAATTGGTAGCTGAGGTAATTTTGTTACAATTCTAGGTTTGTTCTTCATGAATTGAATTTTTGTGCCTTTTTGAATTAAGGATAAACTCCATTGACATAAAGCAGCAGGAATATATGAAATTAGACCTGAAATGGTGAAGTATAGTGGGAAGGCAGGGATG
The DNA here is from genome assembly GCF_040414725.1 of Anabrus simplex. NCBI lineage: Eukaryota > Metazoa > Arthropoda > Insecta > Orthoptera > Tettigoniidae > Anabrus > Anabrus simplex. The sequence continues at coordinate 82,025,497 of NC_090276.1, read as the reverse complement.
AAATGGCTTCATAGAGTAGTAAGATTAGCATGGAGCATTGGTAAGGTACCTTCGGATTGGTCAAAAGCAGCAGTTGCACCTATCTATAAGCAAGAGAACAGGAAGGACTGCAACGCTGTGGAGGTATCTCTTTGATTAGTATTCCAGGCAAAGTATTCACTGGCATCTTGGAAGGGAGGGTGCAATCAGTTGTTGAGAGGAAGTTGGATGAAAACCAGTGTGGTTTCAGACCGCAGAAGGGCTGTCAGGATCAGATTTTCAGTATGAACCAGGTAATTGAAAAACGCTATGAGAGGAATAGGCAGTTGTGTTTATGTTTCGTAGATCTAGAGAAAGCATATGACAGGGTACCGAGGGAAAAGATGTTCGCCATACTGGAGGACTATGGAATTAAAGGTAGGTTATTAAAATCAGTCAAAGGCATTTATGTTGAAATTGGGCTTCAGTGAGAATTGATGGTCGAATGAGTTCTTGGTTCAGGGTACTTACAGGGGTGAGACAAGGCTGTAATCTTTCAGCTTTGCTGTTAATAGTTTACATGGATCATCTGCTGAAAGGTATAAAATGGCAGGGAGGGATTCAGTTAGGTGGAAATGTAGTAAGCAGTTTGGCCTATGCTGACGACTTGGTCTTAATTGCAGATTGTACCGAAAGCCTGCAGTCTAATATCTTGGAACTAGAAAATAGGTGCGATGAGTATGGTATGAAAATTAGCCTTTTGAAGACAAAATTGATGTCAGTAGGTAAGAAATTCAACAGAATTTAATGTCAGATTGGTGATACAAAGCTAGAACAGGTCAATAATTTCGGGTATTTAGGCTGTGTGTTCTCCCAGGATGGTAGTATAGTAAGTGAGATTGAATCAAGGTGTAGTAAAGCTAATGCAGTGAGCTCGCAGTTGCAATCAACAGTATCCTTTAAGAAGGAAATCAGCTCCCAGACAAAACTATCTTTACATCGATCTGTTTTCAGACCAACTTTGCTGTACAGGAGTGAAAGCTCCATGAACTCAAGGTATCTTATTCATAAGTTAGAAGTAACAGACATAAATGTAGCGAGAATGATTGCTGGTACACACCGGTGGGAACAATGGCAGGAGGGTACTCAGAATGAGGATATAAAGGCTAATTTAGGAATGAACTCGATGGATGAAGCTGTACACATAAACCAGCTTCGGTGGTGGGGTCATGGGAGGCGAATGGAGGAGGATAGGTTACTTAGGAGAATAATGGACTCTGTTATGGAGGGTAAGAGAAGTAGAGGGACACCAAGATGACGATGATTAGACTCAGTTTCTAACGATTTAAAGATAAGATGTATAGAATTAAATGAGGCCACAGTACTGGTTGCAAATAGAGGATTGTGGCGACGTTTAGTAAATTCACAGAGGCTTGCAGACTGAATGCTGAAAGGCATAACAGTCTATAATGATTATGTATGTATGTTTTGAATTAAGGAGTTTTTGTTATAACTAAGGATTTTGTAAAAGTAACGATGTTCAAGTGATTTAAACCAAATATGAACGTTGGACTTGGCTGACTGTACAATGAAATGATAGTTACTGCTACAATATAGGCAGCACAATCATATCATCATCATCATGTATAGGCTATTGAAATTTTGTATTAGCCAGGTATTATTGTAGGTAATGTCTGAGTGATTGAAATGTCATATGACCCAAAAGAATTCTGACCTAAGAGGGGAGACCAAGTTAGACGAGTAGTTTTATCATGAACTACTAGGAGGAGAGACCAAGTTAGATGTGTAAGTTTACCGTGAACTACTAGGAGGAGAGATCAAGTTAGACGAGTAGTTTTATCGTGCACTACTAGGAGGAGAGATCTCCTGAAACAGCCCAGTTAGATGAGCAATTTTATCATGAACTACTAGGAAGAGAGACCAAGTTAGACGAGTAGTTTAATTGTTTTTTTTTTTTTTTTTTTGCAAGGGGCTTTACATCGCACCGACACAGATAGGTCTTATGGCGACGATGGGATAGGAAAGGCTTAGGAGTTGGAAGGAAGCGGCCGTGGCCTTAATTAAGGTACAGCCCCAGCATTTGCCTGGTGTGAAAATGGGAAACCACGGAAAACCATTTTCAGGGCTGCCGATAGTGGGATTCGAACCTACTATCTCCCGGATGCAAGCTCACAGCCGCGCGCCTCTACGCGCACGGCCAACTCGCCCGGTTAGTTTAATTGTGCACTACTAGGAGGAGAGATCAAGATCTCCTGAAAGAGCCCAGTTAGATGAGTAGTTTTATCATGAACTACTAGGAAGAGAGATCAAGATCTCCTGAAACAGCCCAGTTAGATGAGTAGTTTTACAGTGGAAAAATCATTCTTTACCAGTCTATGCAAGACACTAAAAAAAATTTTCATAATGAATTAATGAAGTGTTATTTTTTACTTCATTTAAAGCATGTATAAAAGTATTTGTATTGAAATGTCCCCAAACTGAATGAGAAATGTTATTTTTGTGTGAATTTAGTTAGCCGAATGCAGTACCTTGTATATTTTCTCATGCCAGACTCAAAGTAATGTTCCCCCTACTTGTACCTTAACATGGATTCTCCCACAACTTCTGGTTGATACTTCTTTCCATCATAGAATGCTATAAGTCAGTGAGGGTGTTTGATACTTGAGAGGAGCATTTAGTTTTAGAGTGCTCCAATGCTCGAAGCATGCATGTCCACTGTAGGCTCTGCTGGGGGAGCGGAACGCACTTTACTACAAATTCAGTAACCGTATTCTTCCAAATATCCAGCACTTTGTTGACTTTGAGTTGTATGGTGTGGAGAAGATTCTGTCAGAAGTATTTCAGCAGATGCCAAAGTCTGGGTAGGTGTAGGAAGACCTTTGTTTTGTGCAGTGGTGTACGGGAGACAAGAGAGGAGGGGATGTAATGAGGAGGGTGGGGTTGAGTTACTGATCATGTGTGATTCAATTGTTAGTCATGTGGAGAATGTGTGTGGAGGAAAAGGAACCAGGGTCTAGGGTTATCCAGGAAAAAATGCCAGGAACATGTCAAAGAATATAGTAGTGAAGGAGGAAGGTAAAGAAATGTTGGTAATTTTCCACATTGGTGACAACATCATAAGGGACGCAGGATTACATACTAACATAGTTGGTTATGTGTGGGATCTGATATGACAGCAGGAAGCAGGGATTTGTATTAATGGGATACTGACTGAATAGCGATTGTGAAATTTAAATAATACTATGGAATGGGAAACTGCGAGTGAGACAGGGATCAGTGCTCAGATGGGCTTCACTTGAATCACAGTGGTACATATAATTTAGGGGGTTTGTTTAGGAGAGAGATTCAGGGAAAGTGACTATGACGGTATATAGAGTTGGGGGTCATGCTAGTAAAGTCACGTAAATTTGAACTAGAAAATAATAGAATTAAGTAATTTAATTGATATATATATTTACGAGATATTCTAATAGGTATTGAATCTTGGCTGGGAAGTGATGTTATGGGTGCAGACATTTTCTCATGAAACTAGAGTCTTTATCATAAAGATCAGTTATAAACAGTATCAGGGAGCATTCATACTGGAGAAACAGGAATTTGTAAGATAAAAAACTTTAAGGCCGGGCTGAGTGGCTGTTGGTTGAGGCACTGGCCTTCTGACCCCAACGTGGCATGTTCGATCCTGACTGAGTCTGGTGGTATTTGAAAGTGCTCAAATACATCAGCTTCATGTCGGTAAATTTTCTGGCGCATAAAAGAACTCCTGCAGGACTAAATTCCGGCACCTCTGCGTTTCTGAATACAGTAAAAGTAGTTAGTGGGACGTAAAGCAAATAACATTGACAATTTAAGGATGGGAAACATAAAATTCTATGTGCAAGACTTATCTCTAAATTTAGTAGACAGCTGGATATTTATGGGTCACAGAGACCTGATGAGGCTGGCTCTGATGCTGATGCACAATTATTTGATATGGTAATCAGCTGTGTGGGGTACGGCACAGAAAGGAATGCTATTGTAGCATGTAATCTCAGTTTACAAAATATTAACTGGGAAGGGAATGTGAATGACAGAAAACATGAACAACAGATGATGAATAAGGTAATATGGGAATTACAGTTGATTCAGAAAGTGATGGAACTAACTAGAGGGAAAGATATTCTAGATGTAATGATGATGAAACCAGATGAGCTCTATAGAGAAACTGAAGTGATAAATGGTATAAGAGTTCATGAAGCTGTTTTTGACATAGTTAAAAACGAACATGATTGAAGGGAAGGTTGTAAAAGTAGGACTGTTTGTCAATATGACACGAATAATAAGAGAGGCATGGGGAAATTGTTAAAACGTAATTATGATCAATGGAAAATTTTGAATGAAAGTGTAAGCAGCCTATGGGATGTGTTCTGAGCAATTGTTGATAAGTATGGATAAAGGTTAGTACCTTCAAAAATGGTATGGAAAGTTAAGGACCCATTATATTATAACAGGGAAATAAGGAGACTAAGAAGGAAGTACCAATTAGAAGGAAATAGTGTGAGGAATGATTGCAGAAGTAGGGAAAGATTGCTGGAACTTACTAAGGAATTAAATTTAGCAAAAATAACAGGTTAATATGATGACAAACATAATTGACAGGGTGGATCATAGGAGATTACTCACAAAAATCGGGGCTACTGGTTATATGAAAGTGTGGTTGAACTGATGGCTAAGTTCATAGGAAATAGAGCGGAGAGAATTGGAGTGGGGGAAGTGTTAACTAATCATTCAGACAGCAGACAACGGCATGATGCTAAATGGGATTCAGGTTGTAAGTTTTTCCATGTCAAAATGTCCATTTAGTTTTAATTATGATGTTTATAAGGTTTTAGTACTTCGTTTGGATCAGTGCAAGGTCCCCTGAAATGTACACATTGGCAAGGCTCCAAGCTACTGAGCAGATCGCAAGACACGCTCAGTCCGTGGCTAAAAATACATGTAAATAAATTACACCTTGACGATAGGCTGACCACGATGCAAGATTGATAGAAAATGTTTACTGGTCTAAGACATGAACTAATAACTGATCAGATCAAACAAAATAACATGAGAACAATGACACTCAAAATGTACCTCCTGGTAGAGTTCATCTTAATGCAAGCTCTGTGCGCTGACACATGAATTTAATCATTATTCAATTGGGCTGAAATTTTTACATGCCACTGTTCAGGGTGTCCACCCGTATGGAAAACCTGGGAAACAGGGAAATGTCAGGGAATTAGATAATTAACGGGAAAACCTGGAAATGTCAGGGAATTCAGGAAAAAATCTGGAAATTCATTCTTCTGCCAGATAAAATTGACATACCGTATTTATCCGTGTAATACAAACACATTTTTCAGTTTTTATAACATTAATCTAGGGCATGTCTTTTGTGCCAGGAATAAATTTTAATGAAAAAGTGTGATCTCGAATGTGAAGTAATCAATAATATCAATAGCTATATGATTGATTGATTGATCGATCGAATTTTCAGTGTTTTGATCTGCTTACTATTGAATATTCTGTGTTGTTGGGGAATGGTGAGCTCGATGAATTAGACCTATATTGCGTTCTCAGTTTTCTCCAGTAATGTTTCCAGACTCTGAAACAGCTTCGAAAGTTCAACTGCACAGAACAAAAGTTGCATATATAATCACTCATGGTTTGGCTCTCTATTTCCATGAACAAGTTCTTGAGATGGGTAGTAAGTGCACACATTTCACCATTGGGTTTGACGAGTCACTGAATAAAGTTTCTCAGGTAGGCCAAATGGAACTTGTAGTTCATTGTTTCAATCCTGATACTAATGAAGTATGCACTTCTTATTTTGATTCCATGTTTCTTGATCACTCTACCTCCTCAGATTTGTTAATGGTTTCATGCAAGCACAGCAAGGACCGTATCTAAAAATATTATAAATTTCAGTGGATGGTCCAAATGTTAATAAAATGTTCTTTCAGGATTTTGGTAATTTATTAGATGATCTAGATGCTCCTATTTTGTTGAACATTGGATCTTGTGGCTTGCATACTGTGCACAATTCATATAAAATGTCAGTTAAAGAAACCCAGTGGAATATTGCAGAATTTATTCGTGCTTTTCACTTCTTGTTTTGCTACGCTCCTGCAAGTCGTGCTGATTATATACATTATTCAGGTTCAAACGTATTTGCTTCAAAATATTGTGCTATAAGATGGCTTGAAAATTTTCAAGTCATTGAACATGCTATAGATATCCTACCTAATGTCAAAAAATATGTGGAAGGAACAAACAGAGACAAGAAAATCCCAAGCTGTAACAGCTTCAAAATAGTATCAACTTCACTTAAAGATAAGGTTCTTAAGGCCAAGTTGTCATTTTTATTATCACTTGGAACCATTCCTAAAAGTTTCAGACAGGTCTCCCATTTGCATCACTCCTTTATGAATCTTTCATTGATGATAAATATCATGACAAGGTTTGTTAAGTCTGAGTCACTGCAGTCTTCAGAAGATCTCCTAAAACGTATTTAGACAGTAAAGAAAATCTTCTGCCTGCATCTAAAATTGACATAGGTTATGCTGCTAAAGCAGCACTTCGTGGCAATCCTCGATTAACTGATAGAGATATATTGGTGTTTTGCACAATTTGTCTAAGAGGAATGGTTGCTTTGTGCAAATAGTTACTGGAAAGGTCACCGCTGGCATATCGTCGTCATCATCTGCAGTTTCCAGCTGTTGGCCGCATCTGCTCACCGCTAGCATATAAACTGACTAAATTAATTTCTTGTTTCGATCCAAGTGTAGCCAAGTAGCCTCTAAGCAGCAGACTGCTAAGGATAGCTTTAAATGCCTTTGTTGAAAACAAATGGATCTCGGGTAATGGAGCCGTTCATGTACAAAGGGAGTTCACTTCTGTTTGTGAGAATGATATTTTGAAAGAAGTGAATTCTTTGTATTCTAAAGACGAGAGGTTAGATCACTTTTGGCTTCGCACTGTTCTTCCAATAGTAAATTTGAAAACAGAAAAGTTGGCTTCATTTCTCAAAATGATACTAATGTTGTTTCATGAAAATGCTTCACTTGAATGTGGTTTTCCTGTTAATAAAGAAATTATAGTAGGGAACTTGCTACAAGTATCCCTTGTAGCACAAAGAATAATATATGATGCTATCCCAAACCCTGGTAGAATTGAAAAGGTCTCCATTAATAAGAACATGCTCCATGCTGCAAGGAGTGCTCATGCTTTGTACATTCAAAATCTAAAGGAGAAACTTGAAATATTTTAAGTAGAAGCTTCTTTGCAAAAAATAAGAGAAAGGCCGTTTCGTTGCTGAAGGAATTAGAAGAAAATAAGTGGAGGGTGATGGCAGAAGCTAGAGTCGTTGGTGGCTACAAAGAAGTTTCTTCGCTGAAGCAGTAAGGGTAATACATGTAAAAAAATCTTAAAGTGAATTTAATCAGACTAAATTAAACTTCCAAGTTTTAATATGCACATTAATTGCTCATTTATTTTTTTGGATGTTAAGTTTTAAAAATGTATTTTAATATTACTGACACTTCCCTTATAATTATGTTTTTTGTCATCATGTGTCAGGGAAAAAACTGGTTTTTATGTCTGGAAAACAGGGAAATGTCAAGGAATTTTAAAATCTGGATTTGGTGGACACCCTGCTGTTATTCCTGGCACTTATTGATTTTAAGCTTTAGGAATTAGTACTCAGGTTGGATATCTGTCCATTAAATGGTAGTGCATTGTTAGCTTTAAACCTACGTAATCGCCTCTGAGGAAATCCTAAAAATAAATCTACACAACAACCTACGCAAATATACTGATTCACCATTTCCTTCAACTGATGGCTAAGTTCGTAGAAAATAGAACTGAGAAAATTGGAGTAGGGGAAATGTTAACTGATCATGTAATGATGAAGATAGTGTTTCACAAGGCAATATGATAGGTGCTTTATGTAGTCTTATATATATATATATATATATAACAATAATAAATATAATTATAAAATATTAAATACACTGACTTAGCAAATGTCAAGGGATAGTCACCTAATAGCGTGTGAGGCCTCCGCTGGCCCTGGGAACTGCCGTGGGACGCCGTGGAAGTGAGTCAACAAGTCCCTGGTAGTCCTCTGGATGCAGCTGACACCAAATCATTTGCAGAGCTGCCATTGCTGGTCTGTTCGTGGGTGCAGGATCCATGGCACGGAGTCTGCGTTCCAGGACATCCCAGATGTGCTCGATAGGGTTCATATCGGGGCTCCTGGGTGGCCATGGCAGTTGTTGGACCTCCGCTGAATGTTCCTGGAACCATTCCCGGGCGACGTGGGTGCGATGTGGTGGCGCGTTATCACCTTGAAAGTGTCACTTAATGGAAGTCTTCTCCCTCACAATGCCAGCCCCAAATATCTTGGAGTTGCTCTCGACCGAACGTTATCATACAGGAAACATCGATCCAACCTAGCAGCCAAATTAAGGTCACGCAACAACATCATCCACAAGCTTGCTGGCTCCACATGGGGAGCTTCTGCATCTACTTTGCGTACTTCAGCTATGGCGTTGGTGCTTTCCACAGTTGAGTACTGTTCTTCAGTTTGGATCAACAGCTCTCATACTAAAAAGGTGGACTCGGTCTTGAATGAAACAATGCGTGTCATAAGTGACACAGTAAAATCTACTCCTCTCTTCTGGTTGCCAGTGCTCAGCCACATAGAACCTCCTAGAATTAGAAGATTGAAGAACTTGTATAGAGAATACAATAAGATATTAACCAGTCCTGATCTCCCTATCCATAAAGATGTTAACGTCAGATTCAGTCGCCTCAAATCAAGATCTCCTCCTATTCAAACAGCACAGGAACTTGTTAGGAGGGATTTCAATCCAAAAACTGATTGGCAACATGAGTGGAACAGCGTAGCTCCGATTCAATAGCAGACACTGTTCAATTATAAGAATCTTCCAGCTGGCTTTGATTTGCCCCGCAAGACATGGGTAGCCCTCAACAGAGTACGTACTAACCATGGGAGATGTGGATCAATGTTGTTTAAATGGGGTATGAGATCATCTCCAGCCTGTGACTGTGGTGCAGTTAAGCAGACCATCAACCATATTGTCACCGAATGCATTGGAAGGTCATTCGCTGGATCCAGCCAGGACTTTGTGGTGGCTTCTTCTGAGGCCATACAATGGCTAGAGAACTTAGATCTAACTCTTTGAACCCTTTTGCTTGCACGATTGTTTTCAATGCTATGTGTTTATCTTGTAATTATGTATGTAATATTTTGTGCTCTATATTTAATCTTTGTATTGTTTTGTGTACGTTCCCATACGCTAATAATAATAATAATCATCTTGAAACACTGCAGAACCGTCTGGGCGCTGGAAGGCCAAAAATGGGTGAAGATGTTCTCCGAGCAGCTCAACATACCGCATGCCATTCAGAGGCTCTTCCAGAACAACTAGGGGGCCATTCCATACCAGGAAAATGCACCCCAGACAATAACAGAAACACCAGTGCCCTGGACCACACCTTCGAGGCAGGCGGGATCCATCGCTTCATGTGGTCTGCCCCATACACGGTGCCACCCATCGGCATGGTGTTGTTGAAATTGTGATTCGTTCCACTATATCATGTTATGCCATTGTTCCAGCGTCCATCCCTGGAAATCAAATATTGAGTGATGGTTTCATATGTTTCTCACAGATAAAACTCAACTGCCAAAAATTGAACTTCGAAAATTTTCCAGCAAGGTTAGGGACTGGTTAGGTTTTTGGAGCCAGTTCCATCGAATTCAAGACGACTCAGACATAGAAAAGGAAGATAAATTTCAATATTTGATCCAATGTACTGTTGAGGGAAGTAGAACTAGGGAGCTGAAAACAAGCTTCCCTCCAACAGCTAAAAATTATGATAGTGCAGTTCAGTGTCTTAACCCTAGAAATGCCGAGTGTTTTTCCCTTTATGCCAGGCCATTTTCGCACGCATTACACTTTTATATTTTTAACAAATTTAAGCATGTTTACATGCAGAAAAGTTAAGCATGCAGCACACCATATTACTCAGAAAGCTTTATTTAAGGTGCTTATATAAGTATTTGATAATTTACTTGCTTATCTGATGCGTATCAGGTGATCAGATGTTCGGAAAACTAAAAAGAAAAATGATTTTCATATTTTCTAGTTCACCATTAATAAAAAACATTCATTTTAAAAAATGACCATAATCAAAGCACGCGAAATTTCTTCTAGTTTTAAAAAATATTACGTTCTCAAAAGTAAACGCAGAAATAAAATCACAAAAGAATAAAAATTCCGAGCTGCACACAGTCCCGTCAGCCGCCGAGCACTACTGGGAGTCCTTCTTTGAGAGTTTTCTTTTCCCGCCATGCCTCATAGGCCTCCAGAAATGCTGCAATTTATGAAAACAATCGTGGTGCACCCCTTATTTATTAGAATGACAATTTAATTTTTCATTTCGGAGACAGTTATCTCGAACCAGAATCGCATACAAGAAAGGGCCTTAATTTCTCCAGAATTTCTTTTAGGTTTAATTTTTTTCGCCGCGTAGTCATTACTTTCTTTCAGCAAGAGCTTCCAAATCAAATCCATAAAGAAAAGTAGGAATACATTATAGGTGTACTGTTTCGGGGCGGACAGATCCTAATGCCAGGATCCCTTACGCAGAATTCGTCGGAAACACCGAACTCCTGTTCGGGTGGATAAACCCTGCATCACTTTGGTGTTACGGAAACAGTATCATCCAATGGAAGGTTGGCAGGCCTTCTCTCTTCATCGGAATCGCTTTCAGCTTCAGATTCTGGAATATATTCTTCTCTGCTGTCAGAAGAATCATCAGCTAAAGAAAATATGTGGCTGGAAGAGGAAGCATCCCAATCATCTTCAATGCGAATATTACTTGAATCACGTAGCTCATCATACATAAAGAAAGTTTACACTTCAAAAGGAACAGTTTAAAAATAAACTCAACCTGTTGAAAGATAACGAAAGATATTCACAGAAACTGACAGGAACAGCAAGTGAGTGCAAAGTTACATAGCAACTGAGATGACAGGGTATGAAGAAATAGTAGCTGAATTTATACCTACCTTGACCTTTAATGAGTCATTTCCGGCTAGTAAGGAATATGTGGTGAAAGACTTGAAGCTTCCTCTTCAATGCGTTACTTATTAAAATAGCGTAAGTGAACGATAAATGGTGTTATGACTGGTTAAGCGACTGCATGAACTATGTGTTGCGCGTGCGATGTTGGGATTCTAGTGGCATTATATTGAGTCGCAAGCGCAACGTTTGGCAGTTCTAGGGTTAAAAGTAGGTTCGGAAAAGAAGAATTACTCGTAGAATTTTATGTTCATGAAATACTTGGACTTGTGATTCAAAATGTTTCTTCAACACAAAGACTGACTCTCCTACAGCTGTACGTTCGCTTAGAGTCCCGCCTTCGATCCCTTGAATCTCTGGGCATGCCTACTGACAAGTACGCAGCATTCTTGTTCCTCTACCTGAAGACTTGCTGAGAATATGGCTCAGAAATTCTGTCCATCATCGTATAAATGACTCTACCGAGGATGTATACTGTGGCAAACTCGCACGACTGACTTTATTCCTCAAAAATGAAGTGGAAAGTGAACAGATGGTAGCACTTGCCCAAGGAGGATTTAATACAGCAAATCAGAAACCTACAAAGCAGAAACTTAAGTTAAACGAAGTGGAAAACGCGATCAATCCTAGTACTTAATTCACAGGAGACTTTAAAAATCCTGGAAATGTATGTGTGTTATGCGGAAAATCTCATGAGAGCAAAGAGTGCTTCAAGGCACAGAAAATGACTCTAGTGGAAAGAAAGAATATTTTGATGGAAACGGGGTATTGTTTTCAGTGCTTGAGACCTAGTCATATAGCAAGGGTAACGTACTGTGTCACTCTGTGGAAAGAAACATGTTATTCTTATGTGCCCAACTTACCTTCAACAACTTCCAAGGAAAATGCGGGAGAAACATACGATGAAAAGGAAGATGCCAGTGCTACCTTGGGTAACCAAAACTATAACCAGGCTGTTCTTCTGCAGACCTTGTTGGTGAAGATCACAGGAAGGAAAGGGGATCGGGTAGTAAAAGCACTCATAAATAGTGGATCACAACGATCATATATATTAAAGAAACTAGTAAATACTATCGGACTGTAACCGCCAGGATCTGAAAACATGATTCATGCTCTGTTTGGTGGAACTGAATCAAAAGGGCATCTACATTTTAATTATCAAATACAGTTGAGTAGCTTAGATGGCAGGTACACATGTAAGATCCCTGTACTGGATCAGCCAATTGTTTGTGGTACTATCCCTACAATCCAAAGCGGTCCTTGGATTGAAAAATCTCGAAAAAATAGAATTTTTCTCTCTGATTCTGGAGAAGGGACGTCTGAAATTGAACTTCTTTTATGAGCGGACACCTACGGAACACTTCTCACTGGAAGAATAAAACACATGGGATGTGGATCAGTGGCTGTTGAGATTCGACTTGTGTGGGTTGTTATGGGGAGTCTCTCCGACTCATCCAGCATGGTGGTAACTTCAGTGTTGACGTCAAACACTGTGGTTACTGATTTATGGAAGTGGGATACCCTGGGAATTAGGGATTCTGCTGAGAAAACATCAAAGAAAGAAATCAAAATGGCTGCCTTAGATCATCGATGAGGATGTCCGTTATGAAGTCCGTTTACCATGAAATGATGTGTTTCAGGAGCTCCACGACAATTTGGAAATTGCTGAGAAAAGCTGCAGGACGACGACTAACAAACTATTCAGTGGCAACAAGGGTCAGGAATACAATGTTGTGTTTCAGGATTGGTTTCAAGAAGGGGTGATTGAAGAGGTACCCTTTCAAGACATTGGAAATAAATGTCACTATTTAACTAACAGAGGTGTATTCAAAGAAATTTCAATCACACCGTTAGGACCCATGTTTGATACCTCTTGCCGGGGGAAAGGAAAGCCCATCTCTGAATGAATGCCTAGAGAAACGACCAAATCTGCTGGAACAAATTCCCTCTGTTCTGGTCAGGTTTCGCCATCGTGAAATTGGAGTCCTTCGTACAAAATTATGTTGCTCCTTCATACAGAGATTTTTTGAGTTTCCTATGGTGGGAGGATTCCTCCATAAAGAAATTAAAGATATTCCGACATCGACCAGTTGTATTTGGGCTCAAGTGCAGTCCTTTCTTGTTGAGTGCAGTTCTTGATCTCCATTTAGAAATCAGCCCACGTGAATTGCAAGAAACAGCACAACTGCGTAACATCCCTTGATTTAGAGGAGGAAATGCCCATTTTGTGGATAAGTCTGTGAAACTACTTTCAAGAGCCAGATTTGAACTATGTGGCTGGGAATGCACCTCAAGGGGAAAAGAGAGTATGTTTGAGAAGATTTCTCCTGTTCTTGGATGGTGGGAGAAGATGATTCAGATGGTCAATAAGTTGTTGAAGAGGATATTGAGAACAGCCTCTCTCACCTATGAAGATGCTTTGACTGTCCTATGCGATGTGGAGTATGTTGTAAATTCCAGGCCCATTCATGTTTGTACCCACTGGAGATGACTTTATCGCAGGATACCTTACCAGTGGTAAATAATGGAGATAATGAGGATGAAAGTGTTGTTTCTGCTGTAAGAAAACAAAGTGAAAACGATAAGTGGACGTTTGGTGAAACTCTCTGCACGATGTAAGACATAAGTTTTGTGATAAGATCTTGTCTTGTTAAACTGTGTAAGCGAAATGATTGTCAGATTATTATTGTTTTTTTGGTTATTTTGGTTTTCTGTTAACAGGGGGATGAAGAAAACCAAAAGGAGTGGGAATTAATGGAATGCACCCTCCAGTATGGTACTCTTTGATCTGAGATGGATTGTTTTGAAAATAGGACAAAGTGAATCGAGTTTTTATGATTGTGGGAAATAATAAAGGCCAACACCTGTGTTACCAGTAGACGAATTCCGTTTATTGGGTACATTTTCAGGTTCGATTTAACATTGTTTCCTGGTATAACTGTCATGAGACTGGTAACTCAATCTTACACTTGAATTATAACTGAATTGGAATGAATAAGAACCATAAAGAACACACTAATGAATCATCGTATTAAACAGCATCTAGGAACGCGGGTGAAATATATGCATAAACTCACCTTGGTATCACCTCGCCAGAATGAACAACACAGACCAATGCCCCTTTCACAGTTGAATAATCCTGGGATTCCAGTCCCCACACACTGGCCTGCCCGGGTCCAGGCTCAAATTAATTTACTACCGAAGGCAAGTCTGGCACAAAATATACGCACTCATGCTGGCTCAGACAGTTGAGGTGCTGGCCTTCTGCCCCAACTTGGCAGGTTCCATCCTGACTCAGTCCGGTGGAATATGAAGGTCCTCAAATATGTAAGCCTCATGGTGGTCGATTTACTGGCACGTAAAAGAACTCCTGTGGGACTAAATTTTGTCATCTTGGCATCTCCAAAAGGGTAAAATTAGTTAGTGGGATGTAAAGTCAATACCATCATCATTTCTAACTGAAGACCAAGCTTCTTCATCGAATCAAATAATCCACACATCCTAAAATTTGCTTATATGATTATTGATAACTCAGATCCTCTACCAGCAATATCTTTGAATTTATCACGAAGATCATACTTGTGTGTACAGGAATGACATAATCGGGTCAGTTAAATTTACTTTTAGTTAAATTTTGATGACTGAAACCTGGCCTCTATTAATTCAACGTGACGTAATAAATTAAGAATGTTACTAAGGCTCGACTCTAACGTTACTGAGCATTTCTTGATAATAGTATTTAAATGATAACTTGAAATCATATTAACACATTAATTATTTGCGGGTTCGAAATAGTGATCCAGCTGGTTTACAACATAATTCTTCATTCAAAATTATGAAAACACTGACAACTCAACTCTACAAAAACATATTTACACAGAAATCGGGCGAAGACACTATTAGTCTGCGAAGCCCAAATTCTCCACAAAATAAACATGCACTTCCATACATAACCATTTACATAAATTTCGATGACCCTATTCTGGCATCGAACACGAGATCTGTCCAGTTCTGACAGCATGTTCTTCCCCTTTGATTTCTCATCTTTATTTTACTGAATAGAATAGATTTATTTATCATCAACAGGTTATTTTCCCAATTAAAGATGATTCAATAAAACATGATATACAACAAATACACCTTAAGTAAATAACACTAATTTCCTAAAATAATAACCAAGTTCAAACTAAATCTACAGATCTTTTTATATGCATATTTACAAAACCTTAAATAAATTACATTATTAAAGTACCTCTAGTAACATTTACATATTTACATATCTTACAGATAGGGCCTTACATTCATGACGTCATTAGGGCATATCTGATTTTAGACAGGGGTGAGTGGAAAAGGTCCACTGATTCATCCACCTCATTCAGTGATGTTAGTGCCCTCATAAGCCATGAGTTAGCCCGAGCCACAGTTCTCACTTTAGGCAGATGAAAAATATTCCTTTGCCTAGTATTTCAACGAGGAACATGTAATGGACTCAGCTCCAGTAATGTTGAGCAATCCACTCTGTTCGTCGGACACTTATAAAGAAAGAGGGCATTGGCACATCTGCGGCGTGAGTGCAATGTCCTCATGCTCATAGTCTCACAAAAAGACTCACAATCGGACGAAGGGAGAGAAATACCCAAACCCTTGTACCTGATCCATTTCATGAACCTTATTTGGTAATAATAATAATAACTTAAATGTTTCCACCTTTTCAATACAATATATTCACAAATTTACAAAATTATACGGTACTAGTTTCGACCCATCTAGGGGTCATCATCAGCCGTATTGAAGCAAAGATCATTTGTGGCGAAATCCTAAGACAATATTATTTTAAAGAATAACAAGTGAAATGAGATGTTATGGTAATAGTTAATAATACAAGGAATATACATAATAAGAGGTTTTTAACAAAGAATAAAGTATAAATGGGGTGTTGTAAAAATTATAATCATGGAAATCAGTAAGTTCTTGTATTGAAATGAAATATGGCTTAGGAAGAGGGCTTAAGGTGGGGCTGAAGGGTGCGGGAGAAAGTGTAATTGTCTTGGAAAAGTACCTTTGATTAAATTTAGGATTGAGTTTAGGTTGGCTGCATTATTGTTTCTGAGGAAAGTGATAAATAGATCGAAGAGTATGTTGGGTTTCTCTGAGATTTCATTGAGATTGTGACTGGCATTAAAGTATTGGTCTAGGTGTATGTAGTAATTTTCATTATGTTCAGTAAAGGGCCCTTGTTTGCTAATACGAGGATGTCCATGTCTTGTTCAATATTGGTGAAATTATGGTTATAATCTTGCATGTGTTGGCCGATGGCTGAAAACTTGTTGTATTTTATTGCGTTAGTGTGCTCGTGGTATCTGATAATGAAGTTTCTCCCGGTTTGCCCGATGTAGGTTTTTTTACAGGTGGTACATTTGATCCTATAAACTCCTGATTTTAAAAAACTGCTGGTCTTGTTGATGTGTGAAGTATTGTATAAAACATTCATGTTCTTATTGTTGGACTCTTTCCAAGTTTTGTATTAAATACTGCTGAGAAGGCAGCCACACCTCGCAACAATATTCTAACGATGGTCTGATTAGAGTGCAAAACAAAGTTATTAGAGTTCTAGGAGGAACAAATTCGACACAATTTCTTTTCAGGAAGCCAATTAATTCAGACCCTTTCCTAGAAATCTTGTCTAAATATTTCTCGAAGGAAGGACCGTAGCAATTTGAAAGTGTCACACCAAGGTCATTTATTTCATTCACACGAGCTATTTTGAAATTGCATAAATGGTAAGGGTAATTTACTGGTTCCAACTTGCATGAAAATGTAATTGCGTTGCATTTTGAAGCATTCAAACCAAGCAGCCACTTTTTACACCAGTTACTTAGTAGGTTTAAATCAGACTGTAACAACTTACAGTCCAACTCACTATTGATTACCTTAAAGATCTTTAGATCGTCAGCATAGAGAAGGCAATTACTGTGTTGTATAACTGGTGTTATATCATTTATGAATATGAAAAAGAAAAAGGGCCCAGTAAAGAGCCTTGGGGGATACCTGAAGTAGGTGGTACAGCTTTGACATTATTAGTGAGATAGCTTCTAATCCACTCCAAAGCACTTTCTCCTATCCCATATGCTGACAATTTGGTGAATAGAGCATCATGTTGAACTGAATCAAAGGCTTTGGAGAAGTCAGTATAAACAACATCCACATGTTGCCTCCTATCGAGAGATTCTGATATGAAATTGATATACACCACCATATTGGACAAGGTAGAACTTTTCTGTACAAAACCGTGCTGCGCTATATTAAAATACTGTGAATCTGAACTGCACAGTCTCTTATACATAATCTTCTCTGTTACCTTTGAAATTAGGGACAATAACACAACATGCGTATAGTTATCGAACACCATTTTGTCTCCTTTCTTGAACACTGGTATGATGTAACCTTCCACTCACACGGAAAATACCCTGATAAGAATGACATTGACTTAAATATTTTCACTTTACTTGAATTTATTTCCATATTATTTACTTTAAATTCCAAGACAATGTCCAAAAGAAAACAAAGTAAAAATAGGAAAGAGCAAATTTGAGCAACTAAATATAATCAAATGAACCTGCTTGGCTTTTAAAAACATACACACCTTATGACCTCATACACTGGTCATTGGTTACTTTACAGTATTTGCAGCTAATCAGAAAATATTTTGCATCTTAATAAAACAAATTTTAGGAAATTAACCTGTCCCCTGGGCGATTTTGTAAGCATACATTGTAAAGCAATATGAAATGGAGGGCTCATTCACCACTAGCCGGGCTGCCGCATGGTTTTAGTGATCACACATCACTACAGTAGTATCAGCAAACAAGAAGAATGATCTGTTCCACTGCTCCATATCTGCAACTCTCGTTCTGATGGTTTCTTTCTTTGGCCTCGTGGTCATTCCTAGCTACACGGAGGTATTTAGTGGAACTGCCTCAACCTCACGGCACTGTTATATTATACTCCACAACCAGTTTGTCATACCAGATTGGTTCATTGGCTACTGTTCCATGATCTCTTGACCTACTAATCAAGTTTCTTCTTATCTCCCCAAGCAAGTTCCTCATTCTGCATTCCTTTCCTCCAAGTAATTAGAAAATTTGCATAGCAACTCTAAATGAATGCACCACATAACGTCAATATTTGAAATGTCCCAGCCTCCTCGTGAAAGTTATCGAATCCTACATATCTCTGCACTGTCAAAACCTGCTAAGTAAAGTCCTGAGTGGTTACCTTCCACGAATTATCGGTCTCTTACTATTGTGTGCATTAACTGTGCCCTGACTGGAAATAAAGTCATAGTTCTGTCTCCCGTATTTATATTTAGAGTTCCAAAGTCAAATGTTCCGTCATCTATATAAATAAAGTTGTAGAGGGTCCGCTGTCTGTAATTTAGTTTCTTTTGCCGATTTTTCAGATATTTATCCGTTTTTAGGCCAACACAAGACCGAATCCGCTGTTTTTATTTTCGTGTCTGTCTGTTTGTTTGTCTGTTCCACCATCACGGCAAAACGGCTGGATAGATTTCAACCAAACTTCATATTTAGAGTATACTCATCCTGAGGAAGGTTTTGATATGCGTATCATTTTAAAATCTTTGATTAGACGGGGGGTTTATAGGTAAACCAGAACGGTTTTCCTCCATTTTCTCTTATACTGTTGATTTCCATAAACTCCGTGGACCTGTATGTGAAACGTCTCTTCATTATAAACAACTTTCATTATGTTCATAATTTACCTTACTAATCAAATGACGGAGAAATTTATTATTTTCTGCGGGTATCATGGTCTGCGTGTGTGACCGACAGACCGACAACGAACCTACAGGTTACCATGGCAATGTCTCTGACTGCTTGCAAGCGGGGAAGTAATGTATTGCCATTTTCCTCATCATGCCTTCAAATTCGCGGTTGTTCCTTGGGTAGAAGGCAAGAGAGGCGTCAATTGGCCATTCTGCAGGATATTGGCGGAATATCGTTGGAGTTTATAACCGTCCTCGAATAGCTAATGTAATAACACCATTAGTCATCTTCTTATCTGTTGACCTAAGAATGCCTGCACCTAAATTTCTTCTCTGTTACTTCTTTCTTATATCTGTAACTCACACCAGCATAATTTATTGAAGGGCATTTGATTTTCCAATACATACACTTGGTATTTATATATTTGTCGTCATCCGACTGTCCTCAGTTTTAATCCATTTTCTATTAATTTCAACTATACTGAATTATTTTCTTCCTTAATTACTCCGTATGTATGCCATTGCTAATCCCGAAAGCTTGACACTCTCATTTAAGGAAATATTTTAAGCTATGCAAGTGTATAACTTTTGGCCTTGGAAAACATCGAAATATGGATGCAGTTTTAACGACGGTGCAGACCTTCGTTTCGGGATAATTGGTGGCTAATCGCAAAACAGAAAGCACAATCGCATTTCATTTTGGAGAGATCTACAACTTTGCTCCTATGACTTTTTGTCGTATTTCTATCCCTTATATGTTAAACAGAGCTGTATTTCTTGATTTCAAGTTGATTTTGTACTTTCACATGTATATGTTATCATTTGGCACACTTATAGGAAAGATAGAATCATGACATTTGGAACGCACATTGATATGACCAGTGGCCATGTGATAGCCAAATTTGATGATTCTAGCTGTATCGCAAATATAAAGTAGTATGCAAAAACTGTACAAAATTTCACACCATTAAATGATTCTAACTCAATCTAACCCATAAATATAGGTGTTGCGAGAAGATGTCATGGGACCAACCATGTAGAACACTGAAAAAGGCGTCTGATGGTGAAGTCTATTTGTAGATATTTCTTAGAGTTTCAAAGCAGTAACTCCTGAAATAAAGGTCAGCACTTCTAGAGTGTGTCTGTACATTGACTATTTGGGCGACATTTCTGTACAGTTATCCGTTTCAGGTGTAATAATGACCAGCTGCATATTTTTAGCTTTGGTGTCTGTCTGTCTATAACTTTGAAACTACTGGATATTTTTCCACCAAACTTCATATTTAGAATCCACTTGTCCTTGGGTAGGTTTTAGGGCAAATATTGTTTCTAAATCCATGAAGTAACTGGGGGTTTATACGAAACCGAAACCGTGATTTTGCACTCCTACAAAATATACACAACCATACTTAATAGAAACCTACCTGCCTTAATGGAAATTCATTTCTAAACCTTTGTGCATCATTTCGATAAGAGGATTCATAAGGGAGATATCATAGTCATAGTCATAGACCGTTTTTCGGTACAAGTCCCACCGGACTTAACTTAAGAAGGGTTGCGTGTTGAGCGTATTTCTTACAACTTGAAAACTGTTGAAGATATTTGAACCAAACTTTATACTTAGCATCCACCTTTCCAGAGGTAGATTTTAAAGGTCAATAACATTTCCTGTTCCCGGAATGGACTGGCGGTTTATAGTGAACCGAAATGTTGAATTTACTCTTCCACAATATATACAGTACAAGACCAATCTGACTGGAAATCGATCAAATTTGTTGGAAATCCATATCTAAAACTTTTTTCATGTGCATTTTTCGACAGGAAGATTAAAAGGGGGATATCATGAATGGTCGGTTTTGCAGGTTAAGTCCAGCAGACATAGACCAGAAGGTGTTGTACGTGGAGCAGATTCCTTATCTATATAAATAAAATCGTAACGACTATGTGCCTCTACATTGACTATTTTGCCGAAATTTTCGTACAGCTACGCTTTTAAGGGGTAACAATGACCATCTGCATATTTTTTCGTTTAGTTTCCTGAAAGTCCTGATTTTAACCCTCCTCACCCAAAATCCACATTGCGGATCTGCCAGACGAACAAAGAAACTGAAATTTGGCAAAACTATACGTTTTAGGCTGTAACGGACAGAACATTTCCAAGATCTTTAAATTTTTCACTTTTTATCCCCGAAGAATATCGAAATATGGAGGCAATTTTAATGATGGTGCATACCTTCGGGAAGTCCTATCACATAACGGATGGCACAATCTCCGTTCAATTTGGAGTGATCTACAGCCTTGGTCTTATGACTTTTTGTCGCATCTGTATCCCTTTTACATTTGATTTTTGTCGATTTCTCGATGTTAAGTAAATTTGGACTTTTTACATGCACACTGCATACTTTCAATCACTTATAAGAAAGATAGAATCATCAAACTCTACACGAAAATTGGCCCACCCAGTAGCAATATGTGAGCCAAATGCTATGTATGTAGCTGTTACATAATTATCTGAAAAGTAATGCAATGTGAGATAATCTTACAAAACGTTTCTAATTCATTCTGACCCATGAATAGATGAGATATCATAGGGCCAGCCATTTAGGCCGCTAAATCCGGCGTCTTGTGGTACAATCCTTTGTCGATATGACATACCGTTTAGCAGCAGTTAATCTGTAAATTAATGTCTACATATTGTAAGCATGCATATACTTTCATATGTCGATCTATATATATTCACTGATGTCATTTTGTAGCGATCGAGAAAAGGTGTGTCTGCTAATGTAATCAGTACTCCCCACACCGACTTTGACTGGCAGTAGGAATGCGGTCCATCTCCAACACCTGTGTAACTGGCATTACTAAAGAAGGCCTACCATTGTAATGAATAATTCACTTCTCGATTTGACTTGCAGAAGACAAGGGAGCATGCAGTGTTGTTTAAAACTCCCCTACCCGATTGTGTTTGGCTCTAGGCAAGGGTGCTGGCCCTTATAAAGAAAAATGTATCCATCTCAAATGTGACTGGCATTAGGCATAGTGGCCTGCTATTTTGATGGAAACTCACCAACTTGGTGTGACTGGTCAGCTGGCTGGCTGTAGGAAAAGGGGCCAGTCATTATAATTATAACTGCACAACTCAGTTTCGACTGGTAGTAGGGAAGTTGCCTGCCATTCTAATGAAAACTCCCCAACTGTAATCTGTCTGGAAGTAGGAAAGGGGGCCTGCCATTGTAACGAAAACTCCCCAAATCGATTGTGACCGCGCAGTAGACGATGGGGCCTGCAATTATAATGAAAACTTTCCAACTCGATTGTGAATGGCAGTAGGCAAGTGAGCCTGCCGTTATCATCATAAATCTGTAACAAGCACTTTACGTTGGAAACACCGTATTGGGAACCTCCCCATGGTGTTTCTCAGATAACGCTAAGAGACATGCCATTTTAAACGATCTTATTTACTGCATGTACAGTATTTACTTCTATATTCGAATACAATGTAGAATACCGTAGCGAAGCACGGGTACATTTGCTAGTTCCCATAATAAAAGCATTCTACTGGTAAAGTTCTTGTGTCCTACTAATGACGAAACTAGTCATACCAATCAAGGAATCCCCAAGTCAGAGACTTCAAGTTCCACTGAATCACACTCGCTGATGATCCATGATATTATTAAGAGACATATGACGATACCTCAATAAGCCAACAAAAGTCTCCGCAATAAAGATGTCTTCGTACAGAAATATGCTTGCTTCTCTACTGACTAGTGCGCTGTCGTGTTACTCTGTACGAGTCATCGGCGATGTATAAAGCAGCATCCCACCAGGCTTTCAGGGCTTTATCTTTATTAGTGTCATTCAGCATTAGCAAACTATTCACACAGTCAGCCAGTGTGTCCTGGTTAGTTTAATGAACAGCTTGCTGTAGAATAATAAAGTTCTGCATGCAAAGTCAGAATTAAGCTTCCCAATAAGCATGTTTGTTACAAAACGCCAAAGGCTGCCTGTTGTTCATCAATAAAGATCCATTAATAAAAATGCTCTTTACTTCTGCAGATACCTTCTTTGTAGGCTGTGTCCAAACAAGTGACGAAGTGATGCTGTGGTGAGACCAACTGGTGACAGGAGTTTTTCAGAAAATTTCTGAAATGGGTGTTGTGCAGAGTTTTCTGCTGTAATGGTGAGATATAAATCGGCTTTATACTCACTTCGGAAGTCTGTGCTATCTGCATGTGCATCACTGTATTATTCCTGTCTGTATTTGCTTGTCACTTGTGTGTGATTTGCTGCTTTTCTTCACTAGACTTCTGAAAATAAAATAACGATACCATTTTTGTGTAATTTTATTCTTTTAGAAAGATGACATTAATTTTTGTCAAGAGCGAGATACTGGACAAATTTTAACAAATCAGATTTGAAAGAAGGTGTATGCTATACTTCGTAAGTAATATGGTAATTAATTTAGCTTATTATTATTTAGCGTATGGCTTATACAGACATAATCAGTAATATACATATATACATATTTACAGCTGAGAAACAAAGCAACTTGTGCTTCACAATTGAATGTCTAATTCTTCGATCCAGCGTGCAGCATCCGGAGTTAGCAGCAGGAAGTCATCCTCATCACCGTGATAGGCTCGAATCCTACATTCCCTGACGATATGACGAACAGTCTGGTGTGGAGCTCCGCAGTCACAGTCTGGGTTAGGTAGCTTTTTCCACTTATGGAGAGCGGCTCTGCACCGACCATGTCCTGTTCTGATTCTATTCAGGGCAGTCCAGGTCTTGCGTGGTAGGTGGGATCCACTTGGAAGTCTGGGACCTGAGAAGAAGGTATGAAGGCGCACATCCGTTGCTGCTTCCCATCTACTTTTCCACTCATCAAGAGATTTAAAATCTTTAGCATCCATGTTAGAGGCATCACGCAGAGTTGGATGGCGTGATTTTAGTCTGTTAAGATTCAGAAGTGGCAGGTCACTATTCACGGGTAGACTAGGATTTCTTGAGATCTTGTGAAATTCCTTCATAAGGGCATTAGATCGGCGTAGATCAGGTGGCATTATACCAGTTAGCAGTGGAAGCCAATGAACTGGAGTAGATGTGATTGCGCCAGATATGATGCGCATTGTGGTATTAAGCTGGGTGTCAACAAGCCTTGTATGATGACTGTTCATCCAAACAGGTGCACAATACTCGGCACTTGAATACACCAAACCCAGGGCTGAAGATCGCAAAGTGGTTGCTGAAGATCCCCAAGTAGTTCCACACAGTTTATGAAGGATGTTATTTCGAGACTTCAACTTTTGTGCTAAGTTCAGGAGGTGTTGTTTGAAGGATAGTGTACGGTCCAAGATGACACCAAGGTATTTTGGGTTCCAGTTATGATGAAGAATTCTCCCTCTGAAACTAACATTCAGTTTCACGTTCGCCAAACGATTATTTAAATGAAAGCAGGACACTTAATTATATTAATATAATTAATCATTAATGAATGATTAATTTAGCTACTTCAAAATTAACAAAGCTTCTCAACATTAAATTTTCAATATTACAGACTTCAAGACATCTGTACAAGTGATCCTGAATACTTGTAAATTAAGTGATAAACTGGTTTTTTGTAGGGGAGATGTGCCATTGCTCTTTCGGCAAAAGCTGGAATTTTAGGAGTGATTGAGGTGGTGGTGGTGGTGGTGGTGATTACTGATTTAAAAGGATGTATAACTTGGAGCCATAGTCTATTAAACAGTGATCAGAAGGCAAAATGGAAGGAATCTCATGCTTCAAAAAATAAATGGGTGGGGTCCAGGAACTTGTCCTTTGTGTTGCTCAGTACTGCACTTTCCAAAGGTGGGAAGGGGGAGGGGTTGTCATCTGTGCTGGAATATAGGCAGTAAGGACTGTTAAGGGAAATATAATCAGTCTCTATAATATTTTGTTAAGAAGAAAGCCATACTTTCAAGTGTCGACTAAGTAAAATGTAATGTAAAAGCTTTCTAGTCTGTTGAACACACAAGTTAAATATACATATGGCATACCTGTTAAAAGCACATTATTAAACAGGGAAAAAAATAAAGCTTGTAAGCAAAGTCTCATAAGGTACTATAGTCACTGTGAAATACCTCATTTATTCCATGTTGTCCATCATAAACTTATATACTTAACATCTAGCCTCTCTATGTTGAGGAAAATAATGGACTTTTCTTTAAACTCCATGGTCTATGAATATTCCTTATTTGTAGTTTCTCTAGGGATGTCTGCTCCATTTGATAGCTGAACAATGCTTTTACGCACTGCCATCTTAATAATATGGGGACGTTGTCCTAACTTGTGGACAGTTGGTGCTGACATTGATTTACTTATAACCTGAGACCAGACAAGGATTTTAGCTTGTATGCGTTCTCCATCAGCTACACCCCTCCCTAGCGAAGTCTCCAGGTACTTCCACATAAATATCTTCTTAAATTTGTAACTAAATGCTTCAAATAATTCAGTAATATGCATCCAGATTATATGTGAAGGAAGAATGAATGTGTCCTGTGTTTCACTTCACAAATGACCCATGCATCACAGGTGAAATAAAGCACATTAAGGGCCTTATTACTTGAGATTAACAGAGATATTCACTGTAATGAAAATTTAATTTAATGCACAAAATCATGCTGTGAAAATAATTTCCATAGCATTTTAGAAGTCACAGTAAAAGTGGATCAAATAGTCACAGTTATTAAAAATAATATTTATGTCCTGTGCATCACAACGACGTTTTTTATATATTTGAAAAAATGCCGTCTGAATCTTTATTCTTCGTTCATATTAGTAAACAACTGAATAATAAGGTTCTAATCTGACTGGAAGGAATTTCTCTTACATACTAATAAAATTACAGCATCTTGAATGTGCATGAATACCGCGCACATCACTCAGAGAATTTCCCTTTCAGATGGAGGCATTTATGACATGATTCTCTTTAGACTGATTGCTTGTAGACTTGGGCATTCTGTTTATTTTACCAGAAAACACGGACGTTATTGGCTATTATAGCTGTCTTGTATATTCATTTTATTAGGTGGACAGCAAAATGTTTGTAACGTCAAAGAAAGTAAAATGACACATTTGCAAGCCAGTCTGGAGATGTTGATGCATCCAAAAATTTCATTAACGATTCACTAGATTTTGCGAGTAAAGTGAAAATGAAAATCCACAGCTTGTTTATAGTCATTCAACTGGACCAGGAACGAAATGAATGACGCCCCATCTAGCGGCGAGGATAGGAACTGTGTACTGTGCACTCTACCGAAGACATTCGCACTCTGGGGCAATGACCATTGTTTGAAAGTTGAAATAATATTGGATTGAAGTGAAGTGGAGTGAAAATGGCGCGGAAAGCCAGAGTATCCACAGAAAAACTTTTCCCCAGCTTTGCATGGTCCAGTAGAAATCTTACATGGAGTAATTGATATTTGAACCATGGGACACAGTGGTCATGGCCGGTGCGCTGTCGCCTGAGCCACAGAGGCTTCGTTGTGAATAGTTCTCGCTGTGCTTGCGAGCGCGTCGGACGTGTTTAGTACTAGTGTGGTGAGGAAGTTACGAGTACCGTTGTATTGGTCGTGTTCGAAATTTTGCAAACAGTGACTTTGTTACCAATTCCAGACAAGGTGTTTCTGCATATTGGCAAGCGTAATTAGACAAATCAACATGACAGCAATCGAACGAAAAAACCACAATTGTGATTCGTTTTATTGATCGTGATATTCCCTGACCTGCACCGTATGGAGTTCACGATTGAATATTCGACACCCTGAAACTTGAGGAAAATGACATCGAAATGCTACAGCTCAACGGCATATCAAGACAATTCTTCGTTAAATGCAAGAATTCTGAAATATCGGACCGATTACTCCAAGATTACTCAGGTGAGCACACCTTTCTTCATAGTAATGGTTTCCGAAGTAAAGTGACAGTAGACTCTGCCGGCCTAGGCACCAAATTGGTTAGGATTTTCAACTTACCGATAGAAGTGCCACACACACTAATTTCCGATCGGATAGGTAAATTTGGTACAGTGCTTTCTATTACTGATGAGACCTGGGGTTCAAGCTTTCGACATCAAGTAAATAATGGTGTCCGTGCAGTTAAAATCTTGTTAAAACAGCATATCCCTTCCTATCTTGATATCGGTGGTTTCAGAGCTTTAATCAGCTACTAAAGCCAACCCATAACATGCTTGATATGCAGTGAAACAGGTCATCGGCGAGGTCAATGCCCCAAACGAAAACATCCAGTTCAAACGCCGGCCGCGGTCGATGCCCCTACCTGGGCAGCACTAGCGAGTGGCAAATTCCCAACCAAACTAGTTCCCTTATCAGCTGCCCAACTCACACTAGAGGACAAATCAACAACACACACACAGTTGACACAGTACCTGAGTGCACACCACGAGAGAATGAGGATCCACAGAACTCCAAACAAGTTCCACTACAACCACTCATGGATGTTGATACAAACATTGAGACATATAAATTAGATATGACAAGTGCAGACAAGAGGACTGTTGTACCGAACCTCTCCTCAACATTAGTTAATGAGTCTACGGAACAGGATTCTTCTCCCCGGCGTTAGATATCCCAGAACAGCAACAACATCCCCATGAACTTGAATCCATAAGCGACCAACAACATATAGAGGAAGACGAAGAACCCATGATAGCTGATCAAGCGGAACACCTTTCTACTCCAGATGTTCTAGTGCCGGAGCAGGTCTTAATGGTCCAGGTCAACTACAAACACTTTCATTACCAACCAGCTCACATGATAATACGAAATGGATGTCCGAATAATCAAACCTCCGGGCACCAGTTCGAGAGACCCCAGATAAAAATGCCCGGTTGACGACTTTAGTAATAAGCGAGGACCGAAAAATCTTAAAAACATTCCGAAGACAAAATTCGAGGCCAGATCAGAAATGGTCAGTAAAATATGGGTTGCTAAAGTATTTCTCCTTTTGTTTATAATACTCCTTCGCACTTACGCCACCCATAACGTGAACAGCCTGCGAAGTAGAAGGAAACAAGTTCTTCCCCGAGAATTTATTCGAGATCACGACATTGAGATCATTTTTCTGCAAGAGATAAACATCAGTAATCTATCTTTTCTTGGTCCATTATATGATTACATTGCAAACCCCGGAGAGGAGTCCAGAGGTACCGCTATACTGTTTAGAGCCAGTATACCCATCAAGTTAACCCAATGTCATCCCAATGGAAGGATTACATCTATACTAACAGACGACAACACATTTTACGTGAACATTTACTTGCACTCAGGGACACATAGAAGACATCAAAGGGAGGAATTTGTTACCACACAGCTACCATACTATTTGCGACACAACTGTCACAGACTAGTCATTGGAGGTAATTTTAATTGCGTGTTGCATTCCAAAGATAAAAAAGGTCACTTCAATTCGTCGCCGGCGCTTGAACGACTAGATACGGCTCTCCAACTTCGTGATGTCTGGGAATCCAAATATGGCCCGCTTGTTCAGTTTACATATTTCCAAGGATCAGCGGCATCCCGTCTTGATAGATTCTATGTTAATAAAGACACTACTCCT
Source organism: Anabrus simplex (assembly GCF_040414725.1). Taxonomy (NCBI): domain Eukaryota; kingdom Metazoa; phylum Arthropoda; class Insecta; order Orthoptera; family Tettigoniidae; genus Anabrus; species Anabrus simplex. Next base: position 81,996,988 of record NC_090276.1, on the reverse strand, counting down.
AATGTTCATGACATAACAGTTAATATCGTACCGTTCAGTAACCATCATGCAGTTGTCCTGAAAATGCGATCTGACTTTTCTTTACCCCGGATAGGGAGGGGATACTGAAAATTAAATGACTCCCTGTTAAGTACGGAGGGAATAAAAGAAGAATTTAATCAGATATGGACAGACTTAATTAACCGACTACAAAGGCAGAGGCCCCTCAACATATCAACATGGTTGTACAGATTGAAGCCTGCTATTCAATCCTTTTTTTAAAGACGTGGGGTGGAAATGGCAAATAACAGGAGACAAACCCTACATTCCAACTATGTAATCCTCAATGATTTATTGATTCGCCAATAAGCAGGCTTTGATGCCTCCAACCGTATAGCAGCTCTCAAACATCGAATAACATCTATCCAGGACCACATTCTTCAAGGTTCCCTTGTGCGGTCCTGCCCTTCATCCCTCCTGGTGGACAAGAAAGCTCAACTCTACCATATAGCCATGGAGAAAAGAAAGGCTCAGAGGAAATTTGTACGATAGCTACACTCGGAAGATGGTAGACAGTTCAATGGTACAGAAGAATGCCTAGAGGAAGCAGATAAATACTTCAAAGAAATATTTCAAGATAACGGGAACTCCGTAGGCGAGCAACAAAAAATTATATCATTTGTAGAGCAGCACTTGGGTGAAGAAGGAAAACAGCATCTGACCCGTCCCATCACTGAAGAGGAAGTATTTGAGGCAATATTCGCAGCTAGTCCCAAGTCCGCACCAGGCCCCGATGGCCTTGGCTATCTTTTTACAAGACTTACTGGCCTATCATCAAAAATACTTTTGTGGAGCTAATGAATGTACTAATCGAAGAACTGCCTGATTGTACCGGGTTCTCTGATTGTATAATAATACTCATAGGCAAGGTTAAAATGCCCAAAACAGTATCAGACTTCCATCCAATAACATTGCTCAACACAGATTATAAGATATTTATGAAAATTCTTGACAGTCGTATAATGCCTTTCATGCGAAGAGTCATCAAACAAGGTCAAACGTGTGGTATTCCAACTAGAAAAATAACACACAATCTTAAAGACAGTAGGAACACGGTGCTATTTTATGCAAGGAATACAGATATGGTTGGTGCCTTTTTAAGTCTGGACTTTCAGAAAGCTTTTGATCGAGTTCTTCACGGATACTTGCTGGGAGTTCTGAGACACATGGGTTCCCCGACGCTCTCTGTAACATTATACGTAATGTTTATCAATCCGCCCACTCTAGAATTCTACTTAATGGTTTCTTTTCTCGTCCGATTCCTATTCAGGCGTCAGTACGACAAGGATGCCTCTTGTCTATGATATATTCCTTGGGCATCGAACCATTCGTACGTGCTGTTCACCACGTCCTTAACTCAATACCTAATCCAAATAATCTGTTTACCGTTAGAGCCTACGCAGATGACGTCATTATTCATCTTCGGACCCCTGAAGTCGCTCAACAGCTAACAGGAATAATATCTACGTACGAAATGGCCTCCAACGCCCTTGTAAGTTATCAGAAATCGGAACTTCTTCCTCTTGGTGGATGGCCGCAGGCAGTAACGTTAGCCGAAGTACCAACCACAGAGCGTGTTAAAATACTAAGGATCATCTTTACCCCAAACATTGAAGAAATAGTCGATTTAAGCTGGAGTAATATTACTCAAATGGTGCGCTTCACCCTATCGATGCACCTCAGCAGGAACCTCAACATAATACAAAAAGTATGGCATATCAACTTGTTTGCCCTGTCAAAACTATGGTACGTAGCACAAATTTTACTGACTCCCGAAATAATTGCCCAATGGATAGAACTTTGTGTCGGATATTACTTATGGAGAGGATATCCTTTTCGTATAGGCAGGCCACAACTGAGGAAACTAATTGACCAAGGGGGATTAGCCCTCATAGCAGTCTCCGAAAAATGCAAAGCTCTCCTGATCAGAGAAATGGTGCAGTATTCGTCCTCCGACCACGATAGAGCACTCCAGTTTTTCCCCTTATGGAAAATAATCATTACCTTCGCTCGTCTTGTTTTAAATCGTTTCCGCAGGCTTTGCACAGCTTGCAACTTCCTGACCACAATATCCTCACTGTTAAACTATTTTATAATAAATTGCTACAGAAGCATGATCATCTTCCACACATTATGGTCAAATACGCCAATTACAATTGGACTACTATTTGGACAACTTTCCAAATGTCTTGCATCCCCTTAGAATGGAAAGTAGCTAGTTATGAGGTTATAAACGAGTTACTTCCGACGGAAGAAAAGAAATTCCGCCACAGGATGACACAATCGCCGCTATGCAAGAAATGCTCGGTAATTGACACTCAGTTTCATTGACTGACTAGTTGTGGAGCCATCAAGGACATTTGGCAGTGGCTCAGAGTAGCGTTCCACAGGTTGACGGGATCTAGAAACCCGAACGACGTGTATCGTGCAGTATTGACTTTGGACATTAGTAGACATCATAGTAGACATGCTCTGACTTGGCTTAGTATGGGGTATCTCTGTTACCTTCGAACCGACGACAAGGTATCCCTGACTTACTTCAGAAGCTGCTTACTACAATGTAAACGGAAAATAGCAAGATGTGGTAGTCCCGACGCTAGCCTACTCATAAAAGACCTCCAAAGTATACTGTGATATTTTCAGGTTTGTTGTCTCAGCAGTGTCTAAACTTTCCACCATTATCTCGTGTGTGTTCGTAGTTTCTTTATTTAATCCTTGTCATAAACGTGCTGGTAAGCGGTGCGAGTGTCACCGACGCGCGGTGAATTGCATGTAGCATGTTGCGTAATGCTTTTTGATGTAAGTGTATTGGCGTAAAAAGTAAGCACAGGACACTGAGGTGCAAGAAAAGTGTTAATGATGATAGATAAATATATAACGTTTCTTTTTCAATACATCATGTCCCTTGTTAAGTGCTTATGTGCATATTGTAAATTTATGTTTAAGTGTATAATAAAAAAGTTTAAAACATAAAGTGTTGTTGTTTGAGTCATCAGTCCATAGACTGGTTTGACGCAGCTCTCCATGCCACTCTATCCTGCGCTAACCTTTTCATTTCTACGTAACTATTGCATCCTACATCTGCTTGTCATATTCATACCTTGGTCTACCCCTACCGTTCTTACCACCTACACTTCCTTCAAAAACCAACTGAATAAGTCCTGGGTGTCTTAAGATGTGTCCTATCATTCTATCTCTTCTTTTCGTCAAATTTAGCCAAATCGATCTCCTCTCACCAATTCGATTCAGTATCTCTTCATTCGTGATTCGATCTATCCATCTCACCTTCAGCATTCTTCTGTAACACCACATTTCAAAAACTTCTATTCTCTTCTTTCTCCATGTTAAATCAAAGACAGTAAATGTCTGAATAATTGTTACTGGACAGGCCATCTGTGCCTTTCTAACTACTATGATATTTGATATGGATTTATAAAATTGTTAGTGAACATACCTGCCGTAATGTGCTGAATTTTCTATTTGCATATTTATGACCATACTTGTGGGGTTTTTCATTTTTTAAGGTAGAAGCCACACTTTCTAGTGTCGACTCAGTTGAATGTAACTGAAATTCCTTCCAGTCTGTCGAACTCGCAAATTGAACATAAATATTACATTATAACACCTGTATGCGTGTTCCACTAAGTGGAAAGTTTTTTAGTTACTTTCACTTGTGTCTTCACTCAGATCGTGGAAATATCGCTGTCCTAGGTACAAGTTAATGTTTTAGCTATCAACTAACTGCATTCCTTTGTGCACCCTTTGTCTGAATGGCTATTTGCAAATGCTGCATGAAAATTCTCTTACTCTTAAATGCCTGATTTATATCTTACAGTGACTTAATATTTTTTAAGAAAACGGGAATTAGACATAGGTCTCTTACCACAGTAAGGGAATATAAAACTCATGTAACATTTATTTATGATTTTGAGATACGTACAAAGGCAATGAGATGTGAAAAGGAAGAACAGACAAAAAACTTGAATGTTAGACAACATTTAATTTGGAATTTACCTTCAATGTGCGAAATTTTAACTTGACTCCTGCTAATAAGCATCAACACTAGAAACAAAAAAAATCTCAGTTCAATGCTTCCATCACCTAGGGAATTAATCTGTTTAGAGTGGAAAAAATGTTTATATTGGTACCTTAAAACTGAAATAGTACTAGTCAACTATCTTATAAGTGGTTTTAGCTTGTGTCTGTCTAAATAATTGGTAATTATATTGATTTTGTTTCTAGTTCCCATATTTGAATTTGTTTTATTACTCGCGAATTGTAACTAGTTTTGTGTATGTTTCAGTATGGACAAATTGGGAATGGCAGTAAAGGATCCACAAAAGCCGCACCATTGTACCGTGTGCAGTCGGTCATTCTCTCGTAAAGATCATTTTAGAGATCACCTCTCATTTCACTCAGGTGAAGGATCACACGTTCGTAAAATTTGCAACAAGGGCTTCAACTCCAGCGGTAATCTCAGAAAACATATGTTTGCTTACTCTAATGCAAAACCCCACCAATGTAGTGAATGCACTAGTTCGTTCAACACTCTAGGTGAACTGAAGTCGCACATGATCTCTCACTCAACAGAGAGACCGTTTTCTTGTCATGAATGCAATAAGAAGTTCTCTAGGAAATCTATATTGACGATGCACATCTTGCTTCACTCCGGACAAAAGCCATACGTTTGTGACGTGTGCAGTAAGGCATTTTACCGGAAAGGTCATTTGAAATCCCACGAATTAATTCACTCTATCGACATGCCGTATCAGTGTAATAGATGCAGTCGTTCATTCGCTCGTGAATCTTATCTTTTAAATCATAAGCTTATTCATACTGTGGATAAACCATTTGTGTGTGCGATATGCAATAGTGCGTATACTCTGCGTTCTTCACTGAGACAGCACCTGTTAGTGCACTCCGGAGAACGACCGTATTCCTGTGAAGTATGTGGTAGTGCGTTCGCTAATCGGAAATGTCTTTTAGGACATATTTTGATTCATTCTGGTGTTAAACGGTTTGAATGTGATACATGTAAGAAGACGTTTGCTCGTAGGAGTCATCTGATAACACACATTGCAACCCACTCCGAAGAAAGGCCACACCAGTGTGATATTTGTAGTAAGTCTTTCGGATGTATGATTTATCTAAGGCAACATCGGAAAATTCACAGCGGAGACTGGCCGCGTAAATGTACACTGTGCAGCCGTACGTTTTCCAGTAAGGGTAGTGTCAGAAAACATTTAAGATCTCATTTTCGAGATAAATGAATAAAACAGTTTCGTGGAAATTATAGTGATCTACTTATTCAAATAAGGATAATCTTCCGGGTTTACAATTAATTTTTCAGTGATAGTGTAGGTTTGATTTGACTCAGATATACACATCTATTGCTAATTATTTAATTATTAATTAATCGTGACACAGGTGTCAGAAATTGCAAAGCAATATAAGGACCGCGATGTCAAGCCTCCAATATGCAGAAAGCATATTTCATAAGAAACAACTAATTTAGTCCCAGCTCGTTCTCACACTTCGTGAACTTCATCAAGATTAGGATTATGTTTGCAACAAGCATAACATCAAAATAAGTTTAAATCTAATTACAATATTCAAAACCTAGGGGTGTATACCTATAACTCATGAGGAATGTCAACAGCACTTGCATTCTCACACCTGATCAGGCTGGATGTTGGGGAAAATACTGATGTTATTATACAGAAGCCCCTCATGATAAGACCAGTAGAGGAAGGTAATGTGAGAAAATCCTCCTCGCATATCTCTAACAGTATTCCTTTCCAGAAGCAGGAAAGATGTCACATTGTAGACTTTAATCATAACACTACAGCACATAAGTAATTTGAGGTGCCATACATAGGAACAAGACACAAGATACTGTGAGGCAGGCTCTACAAGATAAGTCTGGAAAATAAAATAATTAAATGAGTCTTTCATGCATAAACACAGAAAAGATATATCACAGTACAAATAATGCAACAACACCACATAATGTGATCACTATAGGAGAAAAACAGGTAAATAGTCACATGATGTTCATTGACATCCAACAGGTGGTAGGATAAACAAAAATAAATTTTACAATTATCAACACATACGTTCATAATGCCTGAAAATGTTTTCAATAGAACAAGCAAAACCAAAACAATTCAAAATATCTAAATAAGATTTAATACAGCTATCACTGAACTGTTCCATACACCCACAACAAGAATAAGCAAGCAATGTTGGAGCTTGGAATTTTTAGGTTTTCCAGTCCACAACAAATAACATGACTCAAGATCATGTGAGATGTACACTTCAAGGCCATTCTCGAAAACATATTCTTTCACAAACATACAACAATAACAAGCGTATACATTTTCAACTATTTTATGATTATTCGAGGCCATAAAATAGGGTTGAATGTTACATCTTTACTCATTTGTTCTCCTTCTGCTTCAGGTACTTTGCCTGATTGTTTCTTGGTTGTTGCTTGGTTTATCAAACCCATTATCTTACTTTTTGTTTCTTCTTTGGTTTGTTGAGGTGGCTTATGCTTGTGTAGCATTACCTGCTCTTTTTGGTTACATTTTATTAATGATTTAATCAACTATTTGGATCTTCTCATCTGCATTAAGTTTGTATGATGGTGTACACTTAACTCTTGTGCACTCTTAAATATTAATTTAATTAATTTTGGGACAAGTAGTTGAGAATTATATTCAACCTTCTTATTTAGCGATTAAGAATAGTTTAAGTTATATTTGACCAAGTTCATGATTGTTTTCAATTTTATTACATATTTCTTTAATAATGATGATCATCATTAATTTATTAATCAATTCTTGAGTTGATTGAAAAATTATTTGATGTTTCTAAATAAAGTACTGATATAATTATGATCTGCATTCCCTCCTTATGGTTACTCTCTTGGAGATTATTGTATACTTTTCTTTTTATTTCATTAAATATTTTCCATTAATCAGTCATTGGTCTTGTTTATTTAATGCTTTACTGAATAACCATGACTTGTCAAGTGTTGTGTAAGCATCTTTTGGACACTACTGTTACCTTTATTTAATGGGCCTGTTCCACGTCCTCAATCTCATTCCAGTTGCTGTGACCAAGGTAAGTGTATTTGTTGTTGCTCATATTTGTTTCTCTGTGGTTGATTTTATATTGTGATTTCATTTTTTCTTGGGAGTGCTTATCCATCACAGTACTGCAAGACAAATAATGCTATAACACGATAAAACCTGATCCCTCTACAGTAATGGGAACAAAAGCAGATAAGCAGTTACATGATGATCATTGGCATCTAACGAGCGAACTGAAATAAATTTTATAGCTATCAACATGCTCCATCACAATGCCTGAAAAGAAAGTTTTAGTTAGACAAAATGAAATCAGAACAGTCCATCAATTCCAACTAAGACGTAATACAACTACCACTTAACTGTGCTGTACACCCACAACGGTAATAAGAAAACATTAGAGCTTGAAATGTTCAAGGTTCTTAGTCAACAACACAATAACGAGCTGAAATAGCAGAAGTGCTATCAGCCAATAATTCCAGTGCTCATTCAGTCTACATTAATACAGAGCAATGAAATGTAATGACCAAACAACTAAAGGTATATGCCAAACTTAACCTGTAACCAAGAGATGCAGAAAAAGAAAAGCATACAAATGATTCTCGGAAACAACATCACTCATCTCTTATACCCTGAGACTCCCAGGGCCCAGTAATATACATCGAAAGGACAACACCCTACGTTAAGCCCCATACACATCAACAGCGCAGTAATGGAAATGACTGTCTGTAGCAAACTAGGGGAAACTATCTGCTCCAGCAAGTAGACTCCATAATCTACCAAGAATAGCATCAGAAAATCCAACAGAAAGGCACAAATAAACTAATCCCATACTTAGTTTAAAATGACGGAGTCCAGTGTAGATGATTGACACCACAACATCGCCCGTATGAGTAAACCTAGAATAAGTAGTTAAGTTGGGGACTTAACAATACTGTAATATATGGAAGAGCGCTCTCTTACCAAATGTGTCCACAGACATCATCTTTTTTTTTTTTTTTTGCTATTTTGCTTTACGTCGCACCGACACATATGTCTTATGGCGACAATGGGATAGGAAAAGCCTAGGAAGTGTGGAAGAAAGCGGCCTTGGCCTTAATTAAGGTACAGCCCCGGCATTTGCCTGGTGTGAAAATGGGAAACACGGAAAACCATCTTCAGGGCTGCCGATAGTGGGGCTCGAACCCACTATCTCCCGATTACTGGATACTGGTCACGCTTAAGCGACTGCAGCTATCGAGCTCGGTACAGACGTCATCTATCTGATAACATTCAACATCAAGGTCACTAATACGGCGAAATAGGAATTACATTTTCTTGACACTCGGACACTTATACTTGAGTTGGTCCTCGTAACCACAAGCAAGACTCTTTAATAGTAGCACCCTGGTTAGGGTTAATATATCCCTGAGGAGATACGTTTAAAGGCCTAGCATAATCATACATTTGACCTCTTCATCTTTGATATAAGCTGCTTTCAGTACAGCGAATATTACAGGGCACTTTCTGAATGACGAATATGAATGGTACTCTGGGGATACACCGCCCATAAAGTTATTTACCAATTCAGAATGAGTGATAGGGAGTGCAAACACTTCACTATAAAATTTCTGATGTCTCACATATCCCAAAACATTTTCTGAAAATATTTGGACTCTGTAGCAGTGTTTAGTAGTGAGGTTCTTGAGAGCATAAAATTATTTATGATCGCCTCATGAAATTGATCAACAGACATATTTGGGGAATAAGCATATTAATTTTCATCTTTCAGAATTCGTGTACAATGAGGGAAGTGTGCTCTAAAATTTCCAGTTTCCTTCAACTCAACAGTTATACGAGAAAACCAAGAGTCTCTTCAATGGAACTTAAAGATCGTTGGCATTTTTGAGCATATCATTTACAGGATTAGGAACGACATCAACTCAGGGTAATACACCACTTCCTAGGAGATCAACAGGTTTGTAAGATACAGGTGAACTAGATGCAGGAATATCGGGCACAGACAATTCAATTCGCGCTTAAGGCTTTCATCACAATTATTCACGTCTCCTTCCTTAGGTTGAACATCATCCCCGATTGAAAAAAATTCTAATTAAGACATTGTATCACCAAACTAAAGTCGCTAAAACGGGTCAGCAATTCAGTACCAAAGCTTAAGGTAGCCCGGTCAGGTTTCAAATTTAAAACATCCTGGATTCGGTTGACGTATTTCACCCGTGTGGAAAGGGCTATATCATCATGATTTGATACAACTGATATGAATTGATAGGATACTGAAATACATATGGGGAACCTGGTGTTTGTTGGTGAAATATTACCACACCTGCTAGAATATTCAGACAGACGTGGAGCCAGGGAGACTAAACGTTCAATAGCAGTGGGGAATGCCCATGGCACAAAGCCTGCCTAGTTAAGATGGTTACATTGACAGAAAGTATACGAAGTGTCCGCTCCCTTATTTACAATAGTGGAAAGGCGAGAGCATTAACACAGACGCTAATAGTTACCAGGAAGAGAAGAGTGTTATTCTTCAACAAGGCGAGTTCGCACTACGACACAGGCTCTCAGAAATGTTGAAACAAACTTCCAATAGCCTACGGGCGTATAGTTGTCAGGTTGGCGACGGGTACATTTAAAAGACCCGCTTTAGTTTATGGCGAATGATAAAATTCTGGTAGTATTTTTATCTTCCCTAGGTGTGCCAGCTTTGAATCAGTAAATACGAAATCCGGCTATCTTTCCAATTAATAATAAATGAAATATTCAAACCAAAGTCATTCAAATGTGGGGAATTTATAAGACCGTCCCCATGATTAACAATACATTTGATAAATTAAGGAATCAATTTCTAGGAATTGACCCCAGCTGGACTGCATGCTACACCACGCCAGTTACGACGCCAATAAACGCACCAAATGTGGAGGACGGAAATAAATTTATATCTTATTAATTTTGATCGAACTTGGATAAAATTACGGCGAGTAAGAGTATATTATCAGACAGTTCTTTGGTAAAATGTCGGCTTCCAAATACCGATTTATAAAAACGACCCCCTCTTTCTGGGTTGACCTCTGATGAACCAGAAGAAGAGTGAAAACGAGTATAAATAAGAGTGACTTGAGTAACTAGACACACAGCAGGTGGACAGTAATAGGGGAGTGGGGTTCCCACGGGTTACGTGACTGCTGACTCAGCAGCGCAGGAAATTTGTATTCGACGTGCTCTTGTTTTTAAACAAAGCCACGTGCTTTTTAATAATAATAATAATGGTAATAATAATAATAATAATAATAATAATAATAATAATAATAATAATAATAATAATAATAATGTTATTTGCTGTACGTCCCACTAACTACGTTTTCTGTCTTCGGAGACGCCGAGGTGCCGGAATTTTGTCCCGCGGGAGTTCTTTTACCTGCCAGTAAATCCACCGGCACGAGGCTGACGTATTTGAACACCTTCAAATACCACCGGACTGAGCCAGGATCGAACCTGCCACATTGGGGTCAGAAGGCCAGCCCCTTAACCGTCTGAGCCACTCAGCCCGGCACGTGCTTTTTTGACAGCTGCCATCTTTACGGCACTAAACTTCATGGCTGCTACCTTATGCACATGGTGGCGGGCAATTTGAAATTCCACGGTTTTTTTACAGCTGTCATCTTTTAACCACATGGGCATGGACTTTAAGCATGGCTAACTTCAGTGGTGCAATGTTAACAGACCTAAACCTTTACTGCTGCTATTTTGTCAACAATAACAAGGAAATGCACCTTTTAATTTCCCGTGATTTCTATCTGTATGTATGTACACGTAGCACGGGAAAACGGCTCAAGGAAATGTAATGAAATCTGGTATGTAAAGTCGGGGAATAAGTCGCTACTATCTAGGCTATAAATAATTTTAATCACGGTGAGTGAAATGGTAGTTTTAGGGGAAGGCGTAAAATGTGTTTCTCAAATATTTATGTTATTAGCGTTAATATTGATAAATACTACATAAATAAAGTTATATAGTATTAAATTACCGATCATGTATGTCTTTTTACCGTACCAGCTATGATAACAGAGATATTGATGAATTTGTATTTTTGTTTCTAAAGTCCATATCAGCGCCGAGTCATGAGTAAATGGGTAAACGGAATTCAATGGAATGGTATGTAAAGTCGGGGAATAAGGAACTACAGTCTGTGCTATAAATAATTTTATAAGATACCCTAATATCACAAAGTTGGAAGAAAACTAAATGTGAAGACCTACAATATAGAAAGCTCATAAAATTGATCAACAGTAACATTACATTGACCATGGTTTGTTGTGATGTTCTTCGTCTCTCATGGTGCCACTCATCTCCGTTAGATGGGATTACTGCTGCGAACCGAGTATAACAGCCGGCCTGAATATTGGCAGCAGGTAGCTGGGGAGTTAGATATTTCTCTTCTTTAGCATGCCACTCGTCTGGTTCATACATTTTCTAATTTAATAATGCTATTTGCTTTACGTCCCACTAACTACTTTTACGGTTTTCAGAGACGCCGAGGTGCCAGAATTTAGTTCCGCGGGAGTTCTTTTACATGCCAGTAAATCAACCGGCACGAGGCTGACGTATTTGAGCACCTTCAAATACCACCGGACTGAGCCAGGATCGAACCTGCCGTGTTGGGGTCAGAAGGCCAGCTCATCAACTGTCTGAGCCACTCAGCCCGGCCATACATTTTCTGATACTACTGGTACGTAACACACTGGTTCATTATAGCATTCCCGTTAATCAGTCCCTACTCCGAAGCGCTGATTGGAATGAGCAGTGTACGCATTTAACGGAAAATGGCAGGGTAGTGTTCGCGGCTGTCTGCAGCCTAGTCATTACAGCACTGGGACTATGGATTGTTAGATCGGCACTGTAGAACTGTTTGTGCGCACCGAGCTCGAAGCTGCAGTCGCTTAAGAGCGGCCAGTATACAGTATTTGGGACATAGTGGGTTCGAACCCCACGGTCGGCAGCCCTGAATATGGTTTTCCGTGGTTTCCCATTTTCACACTAGGCAAACGCTGGGGCTGTAAGTTAATTAAGGTCACAGCTGCTTCTTTCCCAATCCTAGCCCTTTCCTGTCCCATCGCTGCCATAAGCCCTATCTGTGTCGTGTGTCGGAGTGACGTAAAGCCAATAGCAAAAGAAATGTAAAAAGTGCAAAAATGTGCGCTTTTCATTTGATCGAGTATTTTATATAACATTGATTTTAATCACTACAATCCTACTGAAGTCATTGTAATGACCTATGTTGACTGCAGTTGAGAAAACCACAAAAAATGGTCTTTTTGAGAATTCCGTAGCGAAGCAAGGGTACATCAGTTAGTAATTACATATGTCCATATTCATTCGTGATGTATACAGTGTTCTCCCCAGAAATTTTCGTTACCTGGGTGACAGGAATGAGTAGTCAGGCGGGGAATACTACGTAAAAAATAAATATGATAGAATTTGAACTTATTCCCCTCGGGCGATTAGCACTATTGTTAGACAAGTAAACACTAACTGCAAAAATCAGCTATTTTAGTGTTATAACGAAGGTGTAGTGTTCTACTGCTCCGGTTGGGGTTTGTCACTTCGTGCACAACATTACGGTGTAACTCGCGCAATTATGCTGACAGTAATAAAGATTTTTCATTTAAATAAACAGTTTTACAGTGTTTACATTTTAATTTTGAACACATAATGACTGAAATAAGTGTAGCTTCCGTAGCTCAGGCTGCAGCTTGCCGGCCTCTCACCGCTGGGTTCCATGGTTCAAATCCCGGTCACTCCATGTAAGATTTGTGCTGGACAAAGCGGAGGCGGGACAGGTTTTTCTCCGGGTATTCCGGTTTTCCCTATCATATTTCATTCCAGCCACACACTCCACTATCATTTTATCTGTCAGTCATTAATCATTGCCCCTGAGGAGTGCAACAGGCTTGGGCAGCCGGCACAATTCCTATCCTCGCCGCAAGATGGGCCTCATTCATTCCATCCCTGACCCAATCACTGACTGGAAAACAGGTTGGTAGTTTTCAATGACTGAAATATGTATTAATATTACGTTAACCGAGTGTGTTAGGAGTGCGCAGCTGTGAGCTTGCATTCGGGAAATAGCGGGTTAGAACCCCACTGTCGGCAGCACTGATGGTGGTTTCCCATTTTCACACCAGGTAAATGCTGGGGCTGTACCTTAATTAAGGCTGTCGCCCCTTTCTTCCCAATCCTAGCACTTCCCTATCCCATCGTCGCCATTAAGACCTATCTGTGTCGGTACGATGTAAAGCAACGTGAAATTTTATGTAACTAGCACATATGTAGGTTAAGATAGCCGGGCGGTCAGTGAAAGGTCCTAGGGAGAACATTGTGTATGGGTTAAAATATTGTTGAAGACTTCAAATTCAACAATTTCAATTTGTAAAATCCTAATGGTAGGGTATTAATGTATTTAATTTTGTATTACAAAACATCCAGCAAGTAGGCTACACAGTGTGGTCACGTATCTGTTTGATTGCGCTCGGGCACTGGTGGGTTCGAATCCCACTGTCGGCAACCTTGAAGATGGTTTCACTTCACAGCAAAGTCCCTTGCACTCGGTAATGTCGCGGAAGGCAGCAGCATATTTTTCATAATACTGTACGTAAATTAGCGACCAATTCCTTGGACGTAGATCTTAATAGGTGGAGCTATCTTGTGATGTGGCATGGGAATGTTTTGTGCTGGATCAGCTGCCATATTATTGTACGTAGATCTCGATGCTACATATTCCTTTCAATTTATTGGAACTCCACTCCTGCAGATGGACTGAAAGGAAGCATTATTTGTACCTCCTGCATATTGTAAGAGGGAACAATCACAGAATCTGTAAGCGCTCTCTTGTCTTTTAAACCCACAAACATATTCATCATTCTATCCTTTTCCATGTAGTAGAGAAATTTAGATATATCCTACTGTCACATAAAATAGAACATTTGTAAGTACTGTAAGTAGTGCAGAACAATGAATATAAGGGATGCATGCAATTTTGTACCTTGACATTGGTTATCATCTAAATGCAGATGACTGATTGATATGTTGTGTTTTGGTGCAGTATGTAGGAACAGAGTACGTGCTATCATGACCCACTAGCTGGCTGAATGGTCAGCGTACTGGCCTTCGGTTCAGAGGGTCCCGGGTTCGATTCCTGGCCGGGTCGGGGATTTTAACCTTCATTGGTTAATTCCAGTGGCTCCTTGGAACTCACACACCACACATAACACTATAGGGAGCGTGCACGGCCGCTCTTAGCGCCTCTAGCGGAAGAAATCGGTAATATTTTGGTGATCTTGTCTTGAGCGGTCAGTCCAGGCTGTGTAACTGTGGGTGTGAAATTGTGGTGGCAGTAGTGTATTAAAATGCCTAAATCAAATAGAAACTGTTGTGCAATGAACTGCCACAACACACAAAGAAACACATGGAAAAGGAATTACATTTCATACATTTGCTGGTCGTCCATAGGAACCGGGCAGATGCAAGGAAGTGGATTTCGGCTGTGGGAATGATGAAGTAAGTACAGTAGGCTACCTTATTTCATTTGTGACGTAAATCACACATTTCAAACATACCAGGTATGCCAAGTCAAGAACACGTTCATTTAAGTACACGTTGTTCATTTCATTTCAATTATGCATTGCAGCAGGTTCTTATGTTTACATTCATGTCCTTCCGTGTGCACGTGTCTTGACTACGCCGAATAATAATAATAATAATAATAATAATAATAATAATAATAATAATAATAATAATAATAATAATAATAAAGAAAATGAAAACCTACAACCTGTTTTCCAGTCATTGACCAGGTCAGGGATGTAATGAATGAAACATATACAGGCTGTTATTTCAATGGGGTCGCCACTCCCAACGTGATTTATTAATGAGTGATAAATGCCATGAAATGATAATGGAGAGTGTTGCTGGAATGAAAGATGACAGGGAAAACCGGAGTACCCGGAGAAAAACCTGTCCCGCCTCCGCTTTGTCCAGCACAAATCTCACATGGAGTCATCGGGATTTGAACCACAGTATCCAGCGGTGAGAGGCCGACGCGCTGCCGTCTGAGCCACGAAGGCTCTCGCAATAATAATAATAATAATAATAATAATAATAATAATAATAATAATAATAAATGTGTTCCTGCATTTCAGTGCAGATGGAACTCCATCGGAACCCACCAAATACTCCGTCATTTGCAGTGAACATTTTGTTGGAGGAAAGCCAAATAATATTGAAAATCATCCATCATATATACAATCTGTGTTTCATGAGAGCTATAAGAAGAAACCGAGAAGAGAATGTGATGTAACCCGGTTTTAAGAGCGAGTAAATGAATGAAATGCTCAATTATACATTCGTCTTCTAATCAGGAAACTCATGAATTTATTGTGAAAAATGAGTGTGTGAGAAACTACATAAGTCAGTACAAGCAGCATTTGAGATTGAAGCAACGACTTTCGAATTCACTTGTGTCTTTAGTGCGAATGAGTAGGCACACAGTGAAACTCAAGCACAGTACCTACAAGTATTTTGGAAAAGATGGATAAAAGTTGTGGTCCCAACACACACACACACACACACACAAACACACAAACCCCTGGACATGTGCAGAGGATTTCATGGATACCAGAGCATAAAAAGTGAGGCACAGTTGAAGGATTTAACAAGTGTTCCAAATGAAACATTCAATATTTTAATTTCTTTCTTTGTTTCTAAAGTGTCTATAAATATAAGTAATAACGATGTTTCTTCACACTTTTTATGAAAATAAATTGGACCCTTGCTTCCTTGGCAGTCATATTTGGTGTACATCGGACTACTGCTGCGTGAATATTTTTTACTGCTGTCGGAGTAGTCAAGAAACGCACTTCTAATTTTATTTTCTGGTCTAGCAAACTTCCATGCAAAATACTTTACCTCGCGCTTTTAAAACATATTATCCTGAAGCATGAGTTGTAATACATTGCACAGAAATGAAATCAGAAACGCCAGCAAGAATAGATGAGAGATGTTACATGTATTCTTCGTACAAGTCATGTTATACATTTAAATTTTTATTAGCTGTGGCCCCAAACGGAACGATTGTTTTTGTTTCCCTTGTTATGGTGGAAGAACTAGTGATACTTTTAATGTAAACAATTCAGAATTCCTAAATTTTTTGAGTGAAGGGGACGTTATATTAGCGGACGAAGGATTTCCAGGCATTAAAACGCAGTCACCTCATTCTTTACTTGTTATGCCGCCTTTTCTTCACAATGGGAGATGTACAGCAGATGAAGTGTTACAAACTCAGAGTGTAGCAAGTGTGCGAATTCATGTTGAACGATGCATACAGAGGGTGAACATTTTCAAAATCTTCAAAAATATTCCTAAAAATCTGTTTCTGTATACCAGCGACATTGTTTACGTAGGTTATGTGCTAGCAAATTTCTTGCCACCAATAATAAATAACGCAGAACTGTAACCCCTGCACATAATCCACTCTTATAAATCTATCTTATCAGAACTTCGCTTAGCAACATGACGTGTTATCTACTTATTCCAACTGAATTCCTGTTTATTTGCTTACTGGATGCTGCCTGTCAATAGCTTGTCAAAAGCACAGTCAATTTCACCGGAAATCTCACTCGCGAAATTTGAGTTTTCACAGATTCATAGATATGAGGTAGTTACAATATTGTTATTAATTTCGCCCTGTGACAACAATATCAGGTTTAAATGTATTTTTACATGTACAGCATTACAACTTCCATAGCATTACTTCAAATTTATCTTGACGACAAGATGCAACGATATTTTTTGCCATAACTATGAAGCAAGTCTTCTAGCGGACCGCACTCTCACCGTATTAATTCTCGGAACTCTGCCAGAGCGCTCTGTTACTAGAGTAGAACGCAGCCCGGAAGGCGGTTTGAAGAGGGTTGCGCAGTAACATTCGCGCGTTTTGTAGTATGACGTGTTTTCCGCTGAGCCAATAGAATCATTTCAGTAAGAGGTGCCTGTTTGTGCGGGTCACGAGTGAATGTTTCGAGTTTTATTTGTAAATATCATAATCAACGAATTTAGGGAACTATTTGCGTGTGTACGATAGATCCAGGAAGAGCAAAAAAGACAAGCATTCCGTCGACAGGCGAGGGAAATAGTATTTAAAGTGTATTTGTATTTTGTAAGCATGCAGCAGCAGGCGTTCATAGGCGGAGAAGGTGAGAAAAGCCATGTTGCCACGCTTCAAAAGAAGACAGCACTCGCGTGTGGTATCGGCCTGCGAACAGTACAGAGGATAAAACAAGCTTCGGAAATAAAAATAATGCGGTGTTCCGGTCGCCAGAGAAGAACCCTTAGAGGAAGAAGCCAGTGACCTTGATGATTTTGATAAAAATGTTCTGCGTACAACAATATTTGATATGTATAAAAACGGCGAATATCCTACGGCATTGAAACTAGACCGTCCATTTACCTTCCTTAATATCTCGAACATTTTTCTGAACACTTTCGCGGGGTTTGATGTTAAAAATTAATTTGGACTTTTAGGAAATGTTTAAGCCCACGAAAAATATAGGTCATCGCTTTGGAATTCAAGATATAACTGGATGAAAAATGTTTACACATTCATGCTGTTATGCTGTCTGCACTTCGCCTTCATTTCTCTCAACTTCCATTTAACTTCCTAAATATCTCGAAAATTTCCCTCAACAATTTATCGGGGTTTGATGTTAAAAATTAATTTGGACTTTCAAGAAACTTTTAAGCCGACAGAAATATAGGTCATCGCTTTGTAATTCAAGATATAACTGGATGAAAAATGTTTACACATTCATGCTGTTATGCTGTCTGCACTTCGCCTTCATTTCTCTCACCTTACATTTACCTTCCTTAATATCTCGAAAATTTTCCTCAACATATTCGCGGGGTTTGATGTTAAAAATTAATTTGGACTTTTAGGAAACGTTTAAGCCCACGAAAAATATAGGTCATCGCTTTGTAATTCAAGATATAACTGGATGAAAAATGTTTACACATTCATGCTGTTATGCTGTCTGCACTTCGCCTTCATTTCTCTCACCTTACATTTACCTTCCTTAATATCTCGAAAATTTTCCTCAACATATTCGCGGGGTTTGATGTTAAAAATTAATTTGGACTTTTAGGAAACGTTTAAGCCCACGAAAAATATAGGTCATCGCTTTGGAATTAAAGATATAACTGGATTTTACACATACCTTCTGTTATGAGTAGCTAAATTGGCATCAGCGCACCTCATGCTTCTGTCTCTCTCTGCGCAACGAAACCGCCTTCCGGGCTGCGTTCTACTCTAGTACCGTGCACGTTCCCTATCCTCCACCACAATAACACGCAGTTACCTATACATGGCAGATGCCAGCAACCCTCAACGGAGGGTCTGCCTTACAATAGCCACACGAAATTATTATACGTGCTATCATGTCTTGCTTTCTTCAAATACTACTCTGCCAGAGACTTGCCATCCTCTAGCAGATGCAAAAGCAGTACAAATTTCAATATTTCTCAGTGTGTGGCCCTAGGTGCCTCATTTGACAGACTGAAAGATGTATCATATAGTTCCTTGAGAAAATACAAATGGTGTTGCCGAAAACTTTTGACATGTCAGTGCAACGTTAGACTGCATAAACTTGTCAGTTCCAGTCTTTCATTAATGAATGATGTTGTATTGTGTTGTTTTCTAACTGATGATTAACACTACTGAATGTAATGTCATGAAATTATGATATTACTATGATCACTAAATTTTTTGGAAAATTTCTACACAATGTTTATACCTGTAATACTGTGGATAGTAGGTAGAATATAGCTCCATAAATCAAAAGATCATGTTTCATTTGAGTTTACCTTTGAATCCTACAAACTCCTTCCTTAGCATATGAGTTTCCTTTAATCACTTTGGTTCCTGTATGTGGCTTTCTTTCTTGCATTGTATTTATATTTCATTTCCTGCATAAGTGGCATATCTTGATGCTATTGACTTGAGGTGTTAAAGAAGACTGACGTACGAGGTGATGCTAGTGTCTATTTCTGTTGTAGTTCTTAATCCGCCATAAGGATTGCCAGCCCCACTCACCTTCTGGTCACTTCCTTCCTTCCTCCCTTTGTAAGTTAGCTTCTTTTTTCCTCAGCAGGAAAAAAGCAGCACAGGCAAGGCCGGACACTCCCATCCTTCATGGGTTTGTGAATTAGTAAAAATAAAATTATAGTAAGCAGTACAGGCTCTTCTCCAGCAAAAAATATTATTATTAATAATAATAAAACACAGGCCAACCTCCGGGTGTATCATAGTTCAGAATGCAGTATTTCAGAAAAAGGTAACAGAAAGAAAGAAAAGGAAATAAAAGAAATAAAAAGAGAAAAATTAATTAATATAATATTTAAGAGTGGAGGGAGGATGAGAACCTGGGTACCTGCCGCGCTAAACTATTTCAATCGCCCGCCCGGTAATTTTAGTTCAGCCCTGCTGACGCCAGAAGCGCTAGCGTGCAATTCCTGGCAATCTTTGCGGCAGCCGTTGCGTACAGAAGTGAAAAATAACGTTGAGAGTCATCTCTTACTCATTCTCTTTGACACCGTATCGTTGCGCGCGAAGGGAACTTGGTCGTACGGCCAGTAATTGTGCTTGTTAATTTTTTTTAATAGACGAAAATTTGTTGAGATTCTTTCGCAGTGAACGAGATTTTTGATCCAATATGCCACATCATAAACGGTGTGTTGCGCCAGGATGTCAGGAGTACGCTGACAGGTTAAAAAGCACAGCGCTTTTTAGGTTTCCGAAGGACTCTGCTAGGTAAGCGAGTTTTATTTAAGATATAATTTAAGAAGAATTTTGAGTCCATTACAATATTCAGGGGTCCAATTATTTCGTACATTGAATTGAAAATAATTCTGATAAATTGTCGGAAGACAATATGTACTATTTTTACGTCTACTTTTCTTAGGTGCCGCTCTTGGGTCCAAAATTGTGGAAATAGGGAATTGTTGCCGCTCCCTGCGAAGAAGCTTTATGACATGGGATATCTCTGTGGAAAGCAGAGGAGAACATTGTCATCTTCAACTTTCTTCTGAATGTAAGGAGAAATCATTCAATGAAGTGGTTTCATCGACTCCAGGACCCTTCGATATGCAGAAAAGGCTGCAGGGTATGTATGATTCAGCAGTGTAATTGCATCTGGATTCTTTGTTTTTATATTGAAGTTCGTTTGATGTGATGTTATCTTTATTTTATACAGGACATCTATCTGCCTCACATCTTACTGGATTTGCTGTTCTCGATGCCAGTTTCACACACGGAGAAGATTCCCAGCTATCTTCCACTGAGAGTAACTTTCAATGTACATCGGAAGGAGCAGGAACTATGGTCATTTGATTGTTATCCGTACTGCGTCAATAACCCACTAGTCATTTCAACACTTTTAGTTAAGGCTACATTAAATGCTCACACCCTTAACAAAATTTTGTCCCTTGAAGTTACTTGAATTGACTGTATTGGCACTATCGCGACCAAGTGGTAATGGCTGCAGGTAACCGTCCCTCCATTTTCGGTCTACAAGTGCGCACGAAAAGTACCAACCTAACGAACGTTACCGCTTGGCGATTCCCTTCAACCCCTAATGCCAATACTTACCTGTTTATTGACGAAGAAAGTAGATCATATGATTACCTTTTCCTGATTAGTTTTACTTTCACAATGTTTATTCGCCTTGGTTATGCATTTTTTCAATAATCCATTACAAGCCACGTATATTTGCATATTTAGATGACCCCAAGCACATAAGGACTGAGGGTGTTACGCCCCCTTCCTTCCGCGACGAAGGGTTGGCGGCCCTGGCTTACGTCACATACTCGCAGCTGCTGTCTATAGAGGAACAGGGGATGTATGACATCACAATCATTTTTCTTGTCCATGATGAAATGTTAAATAATTTATTTCTGCATGCCCAGTAGCAAAAATTTGGACTTAGCTTTTGGATATTAATTCATTGTCTCTAACCTCCTGTAATGTCATCACCTCGCAGTCACTAAGTAAACATGGTTGCCATGGTGTTCTCCTAGTCATATATAGTACTCTTCAGAGTCATATATGTCAGGTAATAGTACAAAAACCCAGTGTTTACGCACATCTACTCCCTCCTTGTACCCTAATGAATGTGTCTTATTAGAATTTGACAGTGCCTACAAGTGAACCGGCGATGTTCGGTTTGTGTACCATATTACAAACCATTATTCTCGTCATTATTCCGTATTGAAAATAGCCAATCACAAAGTTTACACAAGGACTAATTTTAATACCACCTCTTCAGTACAATTGATTCCACTGTTGTGTGGTCAAAAACACTTAGAAATTACCAGAATTTTAAAGGTACATATTTCGCCCAGTATGGGCATCATCAGCCTCGATCAATCCTAAAACACACACTAATTTGAGGAATCTTAACAAATTACATAAAACATATTGATGAACAATTAATGGTGTTGATACTGTGGATGCATAATGATTACAGCACAAAAAATATTGAATAGAATAAGTACATATACTAAAATCACTTTGAAAGATTAAAACGTTCGTCTAAAAGTAATTGTATCACATTGTATTTTAAAAACTAATCCATGTCTGACACTGAAATGGATCTTTTTGATAAGAAGCTTGAACAATATATTTCATGCCTGGGGAACAGGTTACGGTATCAAAATCGAGGCTTCACAGGATAAGAATAGTACAATTAAAACATACAGTATTTGATGAAGTTGAAATCTAGTATTTAAAATAAGGATGAAAATACGTAGTCGAATAGGGAACATGCATGATCCGGGGTTTTAATTAAAAATATGCTAATCTGATTCAAAATTTCATGTAGAATTCAAAAATGTGATCAGAATGTACAAATAATAACTCCAAACATGATAAAAATCTACGAAAATGTCACGTCACGCAAGTACGCGATCTCATTGGTCTGACGTCATCGTACAGGTTGACTGAATTAGCAGACGAAATAACACATAGTGTGCTGTGAGAAGCAGGATACACTTCGCGTATTTCTACTTTACGTTAGTGTCTAGTAGGGTTAAATTCGAGGTCTATACATCGGATAATAATCTGAGTGGTATATTTTAGACTTAAAATGAATCCTGCGCAGACAGTGAGGCAGAAAACTTATAAATGGTGTAGAGTTCCGATGTGCAATAGCACATCGCCTACCATACCAAACAAATTGTTTATACATGTTCCAAAGACGCTAAAACTAGGGAGAAATGGATTTTGGCGAGCCGGAGAAATGCTGGTGATATATTGGAAAAGTCTACTGTTTATTTTTTTGAAGATTCTAACGTAAAATGAATTTGTTTGAATTTTCAAATCACTTTTCCATGTCAGCTGTTCTAGTAGTAAAACTTTAAATTTTAATGTATGATGCTTTATTTAAATGCTTCAATTACATCTTGGAATATAAACGTAATAAACAGTGCATTAAATAATGCTGATTATTAAAGTATTCTCCAAACCTAACCTATGTTTTGGGTGATCCATGTCAAGATAATAAATCAAAGGGGTTATGAACCATTTTGACAGCTCTAATTCTACCAATATATCTTGGCATGGGACAGTTATGTATGTCTTTATTGAAGAGCTTAATTGGTAAAGAAATTTAGGCTATATCTAAATACTCTATAATGTAACAAAGAATAGGCGTGTACATCATGAAAGGAAACAAC
This sequence comes from Anabrus simplex, assembly GCF_040414725.1. Taxonomy (NCBI): domain Eukaryota; kingdom Metazoa; phylum Arthropoda; class Insecta; order Orthoptera; family Tettigoniidae; genus Anabrus; species Anabrus simplex. Next base: position 81,974,075 of record NC_090276.1, on the reverse strand, counting down.
GTGAATTTAACAAATGTATAACTCTACACAAAAACAATGCTTGTCTGTTGGGGTCTTATAAGTTAACAATGCTCAATTATAATAATTATCATAATATTAATGAAATAAATAACATAATTGCACACAGGTGAAAATAGTGATGTAAGTGTTTAAAATAGTATCCAACTTAGCCTAAGTTTTAGGTTATACAAGCCAAGTAAATAAACCGAAGGGTAAAAATACCGCGCGAGTTGGCCGTGCGGTTAGGAGCGCGCAGCTGTGAGCTCGCATCCGGGAGATAGAAGGTTTTGAACCCCACTGCTGGCAGCCCTGAAGATGGTTTTCCGTGGTTTCCCCATTTTCACACCAGGCAAATGCTGAGGCTGTACCTAAGGCCACGGCCGCTTTGTTCCCATTCCTAGGCCTTTCCTGTCCCATCGTCGCCATAAGACCTAGATGTGACGGTGTGACGTAAAGCAAACAGCAAAAACAAAAAAAAAGTAAAAATCACAGCACCCAAAGACATTCCTGTATTGAGCGATTAAAATGTCACCAGGACACTTTTCTTTCCTGATATGCTCAGCTTCTTAAAAGCCAAATGTAATTAATGTTATTGGCTTCACGCCCCGCTAACTACTTCTACGATTTTCGGAGACGCCGATGTGCAGGAATTTAGTCCTGCAGGAGTTCTTTTACGTGCCAGTAAATCTACCGACACGAGGCTGATGTATTTCAGCACCTTCAACTACCACCGGACTGAACCAGGATCGAACCTGCCAAGTTGGGGTCAGAAGGCCAGCACCTCAACCGTCTGAACCACTCAGCCCAACTTGTGAAAACTAGATGAAGTCATATTTATCTTTATCATGTTTAAATTTTTCCCTCCACATAGATATTTAATTCTCTTTCATGGGCCCCGGAAGTGGGTAGGCCAGTTGCCCCGACCATAAATATATATTTTTTCAGAAATGATAGGTTATAGACCTACAGTACTATGATCTTTCTTTCTTTCTTTCCTTCTTTCTTTCTTTCTTTCTTTCTTTCTTTCTTTCTTTCTTTCTTTCTTAATCAGTTTATCCTTCAGGGTTCGTTTTCTCTCGGACTCAGCGAGGGATTTCACCTCTACCACTTCAAGGGTAGTGTCCTGGAACGTGAAACTTTGAGTATGGTGATGGAACTGGTGAGGAGGGCCATTACCTCGCCCAGGCGGCCTAATCTGTTATGCTCAACAGGGGCCTTGTTGGAGGATGGGAGGATCGGAAGGGATAGACAAGGAAGAGGGAAAGAAACGGCCGTGGCCTTAGGTGCCTGGAGGAGAAGTAGGAAAATACGAAAAACCACTTCGAGGATGGCTGAGGTGGGATTCGAAACCCTTCTACTCAGTTGACCTCCTGAGGCTGAGTAGACCCCGTTCCAGCCCTCGTACTATTTGTTTTCAACTTTCATGGCAGAGCCGGGAATCGAAACCGGGCCTCCGGGAGTGACACACATTAACCACTACACCACAGAAGCGGACTAGTACTATAATGCTACCTATATGTTTATGTTAGTGCTGAAATCCGATTTCTTACTTTACTAATGCTGAAAGCCCGAAAATGTAATGTTATTCTTTAATAGGGGAATCAGTCTAGAAGGAAATGTTGAAAGTGATGTGATATCTATCCAGGTTCGTTGTTATCCTAATACTATGGGTTACAGTACATTGCATGTATATAAAAGACGCCACTTAAAAACTTGCTTGTTATCCGCTAATTTTTACGGCCACAAAAGTCACATTTTTCAAGAATGACGACATCTACACATGGTAGATTGTCTGACTGTGCTGTTTTGAACCTTTCTTCTGTCATTTCGAAGTTATTCGCGATCATGAATAATAAACAATCGGCTTTTAGCAACGGCTGATGCACAACGGCTGGTAGAGCTCCATGCGGTACTGGATCGTGACGTCACAGCGCGCCGCTTACGTCAGAGGCCGTTTCACTCCCCTTGCGGAAAGGCACTATTAAATATTTTTTTAATGGTAGAAAACAAGGCAACATACCACAATGTAATACGTTTACGTACTATTTCATTGGTGTACTTTTCAAAAAAAAAATTTGAAAATGAAGCATGTTCCCAATTGGAGGCGGTATAGACTAAGACATCTTGGAATGTTGGTTAAAAATCGTAGTATGTCGAGAAGCGTCATGAAACATTGAAGAATATGTCGAAAACGCTGCTAAGATTATCCAGTAAAAGGGGGTAGGTCAAACGACAATTTCATGTAACCAGAAAATGCCTCGTAGACGTGGATGTCCGTAGTAAGCAATGTTGTCATACTGGAATGAAACAGAAAGCGAACTTGACGGCGGGTAATTAGATCGAGAGTATATCACTAAAAACTATTTGTTGAAATGGGTACTTACTCATTCTCAATATGTAACGTATGTCGTAATGTATGAGCAGCGTTAGTCTGTATGAAGTTCCTACTTCTAGTGTTGTATCGATACGGGAGAGGTGTTGGGGAATGCTGAGGGGAAGAGGGAGCAGGCGGAGCATCACGTGCTGTTGTCGGTATAGGAGGGGCGTTATTTGGAAGAGCAAGTATGGGGCCGGTATTTAACGAAATAGAAGGAGTTTTTAATTCTAAGGATTTAAATATCTGAGGGACTTTACTATGGTTTGGATTGACCGTATTTAATAACTTAGGCGTTAAAATATGTAGTGGACTTCTGGCTTCCGTGTCGTCATTAAGATTACGATCTTTATTATATGTCTTGTCCAAGAAAATGTATATACTCTCTAATTCATTCAAAATTTTACTTTTGCCCGTATTCCTGATTATTGTGAGATCTTTTTCTATTGAGGTGAAACGGTGTCCAGTTTCCTTCATATGGGTGCTCATTGCCGAGTACCGTATTTATTATATTTTTCTGCAATGAAGTGTTCCATGTACCTTATATAAAAGCTTCGCTTTGGTTTGTCAGGTATGGGATTTGTGAATAACTTGTTTTTGATTTTATGAATTAAGCGGTTTATCATCTCGACCTTAAGTCTGACTAGGTTTCTTATGTAATTTAGCTCATTCCTTAAGTTAGTAGGGGAAAGGTGGATCCTTAGTGCTCTGTAAATTAAACTATGAAAAGATGTTTGTTACTAGGAACCGGGATGTAATGAGGAATTATTTATAGTTATCGGAGAATGTGCAGGCTTTCTGTATATCTGAAAATCAAAAGTGTTATTGGTTCGTGTAACTTTTATACCTAAAAATTTTAAGGAACCCTTGTCTTCATCCTCCTTAGTAAAACTCAGGTTAGGGTCAATTTTATTTAAATTTTCCAAAATCTCGCTGCTGTTGGTAATATCTGTATCAATTATTACGAATGTATCGTCCATGTATCTCAACCATAAGCAAATCCCTTTAATATTAGTTTTTATTTTTTGTGTTCTATTGAGTCCATGTAAATATCAGCTAGAATGCCCGATATTGGGTCACCCATTGCTAAACCGTTCTGTTTATAAATTTTTTTGTTAAATGTAAAATAATTGTTGTCCAGAACAAAATTCAAAAGTTTCATGAACTCATATATCTCTTTACTGAGGCCACTATGTTTACAGATGCTATCACAGATGATGTTAACTGTGTCACTAGTCGGAATATTTGGGTACATATTAATCACATCGAAAGAGCATATTGCTTGATTTGGTTGAAGATTAATTTTGTTTAAAATCTCACAAAAATCTATTAAATTCCTTATGGGCTGCTAGTTATTAAATACGTAATGTCTCTTAAGGAAGCCATGAATGTACTTAGAGGATTTATAAGTTGGACTGTTACGGCAGTTGATAATAGGATGAATTGGAATGTCATTCTTATGAACTTTAGGAAGAGCTCTTGCCACTGGAATATTCTGATTCATATTTACGAGTTTCTGTTGATCTTGTTCATTAAACAGAAATGTTGAATTCTTTATTATTGTCTTTAAATTATGCTGTATCTTTATCAATGGATTTTTTAACAACTGTGTACCCATTACTGTTAAAGAAATCCTCAGTTTTTGAATATATGTTTCTTTGTCTAAGAGAACTATTGATCCCCTCTTATCGGCCTTAGTTACCACAATGTTGTTGTTTTCTACCTTAGATTTAAATTTTGTGCTAATGTGTGTTGATTAATATCAAATTTAACATTCAAATCTTTGCCTAGCCTAGGAAGTTTTCTCTTTATTTCGGTTTTTATGACGCTTTGTATTTCTTACGCGAGTTTGGAAACGGTCTCTATTTTGGCCACTGTGTTAATGATCTCTGCCTCTTTTTTCTTGTTAGGCCAATTGTATTTAGGGCCTTTATTTAAGTGCTCCATCTCTTTACCCGAAAAATGTGTACTTGTCAAATTTACGACCGAAGGAGCGTTGGTGTCTATAGGGTTTATTCTCTGTCTATCTATATTTTGTTTAGAATGCTGTGTTTGTAATACTCTCAACTGCATTCGTTTCTTATCCAGTGTCGCCTGTTTCTTATCCAACAAGTGCATTAATTTGTTATCTATGTGTTGCTGGAAGGACTTCCATTCTAATGGGACCAATACTTGGGCCACTATTAAATGTGTCTTATAAAGTTGCAAATTTAACTGCGACTTCTTTTTATATAATGCTTTAAATTCATTCTTTATCCAAATATCATTTATTTCATTTTGAACTTTGTTAATATTATAACTATTTAAGTTCTTTCTTTGCATTGGTATCAAGAATTTTGGAATTAATTTCAGCCTCAAGGGTTATGAATTTCATGTTGTTGGTCCGTATTGAACTGAGAATAACATATAAATTATGCACAGTAGAGTTTTCCACCTATTCAATACTAAGATGTATTTACAATATTTACATTACATGGGACTAGTTTCAACCCTCCTCGGGGTCATCATCAGCCATATTAAAACATAGACAATATTTGGCGAAATCCTAAAACATGTTTTTTAACAGTAAGAATCTTATGAATATATAATTTACAATATGAAGTGTGGTTGAAATGTTGCAAATGAAAAAGAGATATTAGTGTGATGCGGGTGAGTAATAATTAATACAAGTAAATTATACATACTAAGAAGTCTGGAATAAAAGTACAAATAAGGTGCTCTGTGTTGTAAAAATTTTATACACTCATGGAATTCAGTAGGTCCTGGAAATAATGAACACAATGTAAAGTGACACAATAATATATAAAAATATACAGGTATGTACAATGTCTGGGTAGCAAAATGTGTATTAGATCTCTCTTACTTACTCTCTGCACTCTTACCTCGGTAGAAGTGAGTGCTTCTCCGCACATCGGGGCCAATAATAAGGAATAAAATTATATCCATTACCACAAAGAACTTTGCCACTACAGCCTCGAGCTGACTTTAAATTCTGAAGCATTCAATATATTATACTAATCTAAGGAATGCATATTAAAGTTTTAACAAATCTTTCATCAAGAGATACAAATCAAGTGTGCTATTTACAACAATTGATCATTTAAGATTTTATAAAGCAAAACTGGTATTTTCCAAGAATATCAACAAGAGTAAAATGGACAGTTTAAATGTTTTATCTATCATATGACTTACAACTTTAACAACTTTTTGAAGATCTTATTTTAATATCGTAACCATTTATCAAATATTTTAATGTGGCTTTCCAATTTTAATAACATCTATTTTGTATTTCTGATATATTAATGTTAATTTATTATTAGCTGATAATGTCCCTTAGGGGACGAAACATGTACTAAATATAATAAATTATATACTGTATTGAATAGGCGGACCACTTAGTTATAATATTCAAGTTTATCTTGAATATTCACTAATTGATTATAGTCGATACGGGATTAGTATTACTTGAAATGAAGCTGTTAAAGCTTATCACTTGTAATATCTTGCCTGGTTGGCTATCACATTACAAACCATTATTCTCATCATTATTCCGTATTGAAAATAGCTGATCACAAAGTTTACACAAGAAGTAATTTTAATACCACCTATTCAATACAATTTATTCCACTGTTGTGTGGTCAAAAACACTTAGAAATTACCAGAATTTTAAAGGTACATGCTTCGCCCTCTATGGGCATCATCAGCCTCGATCAATCTTAAAACACACACTGATTTGAGGAATCTTAAGAAATTACATAAAGCATATTGATGAACAATTAACGGTGTTGATACTGTGGATGCATAACGATTACAGCACAAAAATTTTGAAAAAAAAGAAGTACATATACTAAAATCATTTTGAAAGATTAAAACGTTCGTCTAAAAGTATTTGTGTCACATTGAATTTTAAAAACTAATCCATGACTGACACTGAAATGGATCTTTTTGATAAGAGGCTTGAACAATATATTTCACGCCTGGGAACAGGTTATCAAAATCAAGGTTTCACAAGATAAGAATAGTACAATTAAAAGATAAAGTATTTGATGAAGTTGAAGTCTAATATTTAAACATACATACATTATCATTATAGACTGTTATGCCTTTCAGCGTTCAGTCTGCAAGCCTCTGTGAATTTACTAAACGTCGCCACAATCCTCTATTTGCAACTAGTGCTGTGGCCTCATTTAGTTCTATACCTCGTATCTATAAATCATTAGAAACTGAGTCTAACCATCGTCGCCTTGATCTCCCTCTACTTCTCTTACCCTCCATAACAGAATCCATTATTCTCCTAGGTAACCTATCCCCCTCCATTCGCCTCACATGACCCCACCACCGAAGCCGGTTTATGCATACAGCTTCATCCATCGAGTTCATTCATAAATTAGCCGTTATCTCCTCATTCTGAGTACCCTCCTGCCATTGTTCCCACCTGTTTGTACCAGCAATCATTCCCGCTACTTTCATGTCTGTTACTTCTAACTTATGAATAAGATATCCTCAGTCCACCCAGCTTTCGCTCTCATAAAGCAAAGTTGGTCTGAAAACAGACCAATATAAATATAGGTTCGTCTGGGAGCTGACTTACTTCTTACAGAATACTGTTGATCGCAACTGCGAACTCATTGTATTAGCTTTACTACAACTTGAATCAATCTCACTTACTATATTACCTTCCTGGGAGAACACATCACCTAAATACTTGAAATTATTGACCTGTTCTAGCTTTGTATCACCAATCTGACTTTCATTTCTATTCAGTTTCTTACCCACTGACATCAATTTAGTCTTCGAGAGGCTAATTTTCAAACCATACCCATTGCACCGATTTTCAAGTTCCAAGATATTAGACTGCAGGCTTTCGGCACAATCTGCCATTAAGACCAAGTCGTCAGCATAGGCCAGACTGCTTACTACATTTCCACCTAACTGAATCCCTCCCTGCCATTTTATACCTTTCAGCAGATGATCCATGTAAACTACGAACAGCAAAGGTGAAAGATTACAGCCTTGTCTAACCCCTGTAAATACCCTGAACCAAGAACTCATTCTACCATCAATTCTCACTGTAGCCCAGTGGTCAACATAAATGCCTTTGATTGATTTTAATAATCTACCTTTAATTCCATAGTCCCCCAGTATGGCGAACATCTTTTCCCTCGGTACCCTGTCATATGCTTTCTCTAGATCTACGAAAAATAAGCACAACTGCCTATTCCTCTCGTAGCATTTTTCAATTACCTGGCGTATACTGAAAATCTGATCCTGACAGCCCCTCTGTGGTCTGAAACCACACTGGTTTTCATCCAACTTCGTCTCAACTACTCATCGCACCCTCTCTTCCAAGATGCCAGTGAATACTTTGCCTGGTATACTAATCAGTGAGATACCTCGATAGTTGTTGCAATCCTTCCTGTTCCCTTGCTTATAGATAGGTGCAATTACTGCTTTTGTCCAATCTGAAGGTACCTTTTCCAACACTCCATGCTAATCTTACTACTCTATGAAGCCATTTCATCCCTGCCTTCCCACTTTACTTCACCATTTCAGGTCTAATGTCATCTATTCCTGCTGCCTTAATGACAATGTTTTTTTTTTTTTTAACCATCCTTTCCACTTCCTCAAGCATAATTTCACCGTATTTAAAATAAAGATGAAAATATGTAGTAGAATTGGAGGCGGTATAGACTTTAGACATCTTGGAATGTTGGATAAAAATCGTAGTATGTCGAAAAGCATCATGAAACTTTGAAGAATATGTCAAAAACGCTGCTAAGATTATCCAATAAAAGAGGGTAGGTCAAATGACAATTTCGTGTAACCAGAAAATGCCTCGTAGACATGGAAGTCCGCAGTAAACAATGTTGTCATACTGGAATGAAACAGAAAGCGAACTTGACGGCGGGTAATTAGATTGAGAGTATATCACTAAAAATCCATAACCAAGATTCAAGAACAATGGTCATGAAGGAAGGAGGCCAACGACGAGAGAAACATACTGTAACTCATACTTACATTCTTCTTCATTATAGACTTATGCATCCGGGAGTTAGTGGGTTCAAATCCCACTGTTGGCAGCCCTGAAGATGGTTTTCTGTGGTTTCCCATTTTCACATCGGGCAAATACTGGGGCTGTACCTTAATTAAAGCCGCTTCCTTCCAAACCCTAGGCTTTTCGTATCCCATCGTCGCCATAAGTCTTATCTCTGTCGGTGTGATGTAAAGCCACTAGCAAAAGAAAAGAAAAACGAAGACTGTTATGTCTTTCAGTGCTCATTCTGCAGGCCTCAGTTAATTTAAAACATCTCCACAGTCCTCTATTTGTGGCTTGCTTACTTCCAAGCATCTTATCTTTAAATCATTACAAACTGACTGCACCAGGCAAGTTGGCCAAGGGGTTAGAGGCGCGCAGCTGTGAGCTTGCATCCGGGAGACTGTGGGTTCGAATCCCTCTGTCGGCAGACCTGATGATGGTTTTCCGTGGTTTTCCATTTTCACACCAGGCAAATGATGGGGCTGTACCTTAATTAAGACCATGACTGCTTCCTTCCAACTCCTAGGCCTTTCCTATCCCATCATCGCCATAAGACCTATCTGTGTCGGTGCGACGTAAAGCCACCAGCAAAAGAAAGAAGCTGACCAACCATAATTGTCTTGATCTTCCTCTACTTCTCTTACTCTCCACGACATAGATCATTATTCTCCTGTGTAACCTATCCTCCATTCTCCTCACATGACCCCACCACCGAAGCCAGTTTATCTAACTTAATCTCAACCATTGATTGCACCTTCCCTTCCAAAATGCCAGTGAAAATCTTACTGGGTATAATGATCCTAAACCTTCTTACTGTCTGTTGCTTGGAACTTTTCTTAATTATATCCATGTTCTTCTGTATAATTTTGTTGGCGGGGAGATTCTGTGCTCTTATTTGTCTCCAGACCAGAGGTCACTTTCTCTATAATTTGGCTATCCCAGGTGTACAGATGCTTAGGTCACTACAGGTCAGATAGTGGTGTGTGTATCATCAAAAAATTCTAAACAGAATAACCAAAGGATCATCCATGCACTAACATTTCTAGGCTCACTTCATGACTACGAAATGAACGCATGTCTTTTATTTAAACACTTATATGTTGGGTTGGTACACTGAACATTAATTCTTATCCCTTGGTTTCTATTACAGATGATAAAGTCAAGAGACGGATGAAGCGCGAAAACACGAAACACGAATTAGAGTAGGTGAAGCTTTACCTGACCCTCTAATAATTAAGAGGGGAATTCCTCAAGGCAGTATTATTGGACCTTTATGTTTTCTTATATATAAATGATATGAGTAAAGGAGTGGAATCAGATGCAAGGCTTTTTGCGGATGATGTTATTCTCTATAGAGCAATAAATTAGTTATAAGATTGTGAGCAACTGCAATGTGACCTCGAAAATGTTGTGAGATGAACAGCAGGCAATGGTATGTCGATAAACGGGGTTAAAAGTCAGGTTGTGAGTTTCACAAATAGGAAAAGTCCTCTCAGTTTTAATTACTGCATTGATGGGGTGAAAGTTCCTTTTGGGGATCATTGTAAGTACCAAGGTGTTAATATAAGGAAAGATCTTCATTGGGGTAATCACATAAATGGGATTGTAAATAAAGGGTACAGATCTCTGCACATGGTTATGAAGGTGATTAGGGGTTGTAGTAAGGATGTAAAGGAGAGGGCATATAAGTCTCTGGTAAGACCCGAACTAGAGTATGATTCCAGTGTATGAGACCATCACCAGGATTACCTGATTCAAGAACTGGAAAAAATCCAAAGAAAAGCAGCTCGATTTGTTGTGGGTGATTTCCGACAAAAGAGTAGCGTTACAAAAATGTTGCAAAGTTTTGGCTGGGAAGAAATGAGAGAAAGAAGAAGAGCTGCTCGACTAAGAGGTATGTTACATGTGATAAATATCATTTTTGATCTGTATTGATGATATTTGTTTGGAATAATAACAATAAGTTAATACCCTAAGAGGTATGTTCCGTGCTGTCAGCGGAGAGATGGCGTGGAATGACATTAGTAGACGAATAAGTTTGAGTGGCATTTATCAAAGTAGGAAAGATTACAATATGAAGATAAAGTTGGAATTCAAGAAGACAAACTGGGGCAAATATTCATTTATAGGAAGGGGAGTTAGGGATTGGAATGACTTACCAAGGGAGATGTTCGATAAATTTCCAATTTCTTTGAAATCATCTAGGAAAAGGCTAGGAAGACAACAGATAGGGAATCTGCCACCTGGGTGACTGCCCTAAATGCAGATCAGTATTGATTGATACTGTCTTGCCAGTGCTGCAGAATTAAAATGAATAAAATTTGTAATGGTTCCACCTTTTCAATACATGTAAGCTTAGTAATGTAAGGTTACATCACTAGTTGATCATAAATGGTACCGGTTTCGACCGAAATTCCGGGTCGTAATCAGCCGATCACTTAATAACAGAAAAAACAATGCACAGATGATTAACCAATAATGTATAGTTTTTTACCAGACATAAGTTCGTGTGGAGCAGTATAACGTATGTGACTGTGGCACTACGTATAATTTTACCTTCTGCAGCCCAGAGTTTAAAACATTATAAGGAAGTGAAAATAATGCTAATCTTACTTGGAATTCCTTTTAGAGGAGAGATCTGTTCATTGTGATGTCTAGGAACACACTATCCCGCCCCAACTACTACTAAACGTTTTCATTCTTCCCCTGAAGGGGGAGGTGGGCCTCTTAGACGGTGACGCAGTCTCTCAGACCGGGAGATTTGTTACGGTGAAGGAGATGTGCGGAGAAGGTGAGGATGTGGGCAGCCGTGGCCTATATTACGAACTGTCCCGGCATTTGCCTTAGTGCAGGAGAATGGCAAACCATTCTCAGGACAGCCGACCTGTGGGGCCAGGCGTGAAGTCCGGCACTGTGCCCCAGGCCCGTCTCCCGAATGCAGAGGCGTGGAGCCACGGTAGAGCCATGACCAACTTTCCTCTGCTCGGTTGGCCGGTAAGAGTACAGAGCTGTTGGACCGTAGGCAAGCCGTGGCCTCTTAAGGGACGAAAGCCAAGGGCCGAAACAAACTCTGCATCCACTGCCCCCCCCCCCCCGCCCCAAGAAGTACATCTACTTTTATAACCTAATAAAGAGCAGTACCCGCCATAGGCCATGGCTAGAGTAGCTTCTTGCATTCTCATTGGTCAACGTGAACAGAATGTGACATCATTGCCATCAATGCTGATAAATACATTGCGTTACCAACCCCAGTTTAATAAAGCCACAAACTATAAACACCATCTGAAATAACAATGCGGCTTGTAACCGTCCAGATTCTATCCTAACCGTCCGCACGGCAAGAACCAGTCCAGACCAATCGTGTTCCACACAAAACTAGCAGCTTCTAACCATCCAGACCGACGGTCTTGTCCATGGCAAGAATCCTAACCAACCAGACCAATCGTCTTCCGTCCAGACCAATCGTGTTTCCTCATAAAACTAGGGGCCTAGGGCCGCTTTGCGGCTTCTAACCGCCCACACCGACGGTCTTGTCCAGATTCTATCCTAACCGTCCGCACGGCAATAACCAGTCCAGGCCAATCGTGTAACAATAATCACCACCACCAGCTATAGAAGCACCACTCACTCGTCAGTTCCTAAGTACAGAAGTTGGCAGCACTGAGCACTGCTTGACAACATCCTTCCCGAGCGTGTACACAAACGACAGTCGTTCCGTGCGCTGCTGAATGCAGCGAGTACTGGGTTCCAGAAGGTAAAATTATAATTAGCAGTATGTTTTAAAAGCTTTTAAAATCTTGAAGAGAAGAAAGACAAATAGCTCGAGGATCAGTATTGAAATCGTATGCTTGACGTATGAAGATGTTGTTGATTAGTCTTGTAATCACCTTGTGTCTTGTGTTATCTGGAGTGTGGCTATTGATGCAGGGCGAGCTCCAGAATTATTCAAGACAGCCAAGTGGAAGGAGGTCTTCTCAACAGAAAACTTTTGCTTTGCTGACATGATGTTTAGGAATTAATTGAACCCCACTTTCACATATTTCCACACAATACTTAAAACACGGTATAACATTCCCCGAAGACTTTTTAGCGTGTGTTCCCATATTTGGCAATTCGATTGAGGTTAGGTGATGTATATTTTCAGTTTTTAAGTATTATTTCATTGATCCAGTTTGTTGTGCCTTGTATTTTGTTCGTAGAGTGCAAACATTTGCTTTTTTGTGCTGTTATATTATATATATTTTGAGTTATTTTTGTGACTTTACGTTATGCGAGTAGCCTGCTTGTACAAGATGAATTTCTTTCATTCCAGGTTTAGTTTTTTCACGTTTTACTTTGTTTTGAGAGTATGGAGTGAATTTGGAATTATACGCGTTCTTAGTGTGAAGAAATAGTATTATGATCATGAACTTGCCTCACATTGAACTACCTAGCTGTTGCGAGTAAACGTGTGTGTGTTTCTGCTTCCTACCTGTTGTTTGGAATAAATAAACTCAAAATATAAACTGCTGTGTTTTACTTCTTCCTTTACTTCTCCTGCTTTCCATTCCCATACATAAAAGTCGTGGGAAGGGTTCAACGAGCGAGCAAAAGAATGAGGTTATGTTAGATCGTGATTTATTAAGTATGGGCGTTTTTGGGGTTTTAAATGAATTGCATTAACATTTTCAGTCATCAGTGTTGCATTTATTATTTAATAGATGTAAATTTACATTAAAATGCGAACGGTGAAACAACGATACAAGCTAGCGTAATAAAAGTATTGCCAACATACAAATACGGTAATTGCAATTTACTTTTCAAGTAAAAGACACGAGAAAAGCTCGTGATACAACTTATCTTTATCTCCATTACAATTAAAATTTTAACAAAGTAATAGTTGTCATTATCAAGTTTATTACGTGGTACTATCGTGGTATTTATTTCCTTACGTTAGCGGAGAAAAAGGGGCCACTATAGCTTCCATGACCTGTTTTCTGAGCGAACTTTGTTATACAGGAGCACGGCCGACAGGATCCCTCGCTGCGCTCCTTATACCGGCCTTGACAATCGCTTGTGTAGTACAGCATAAAGCTGTAATTGGAAAGTTTCACCGTAATGCCACTGGAGCGCTGGCCTACTACCCACTGACAGGAAGCTGTACACTGCAAATTGCCGCATTTCCAGTTTTATTTACATGGTTTTGCTGTCGTAAATGTTGGCAATGTGTTCGCAAATGTTGGCAATGTGTTCGCAATGAGGTGCTTGATGGCTTGATATTGAGATCTGATCGCAGTTCGCTTCGAACAGTGATAGTGTGCGGATCTACTTTCCTCATTGTGTCGTGTGCAACAAGTGCAGTATTCTATAGTATTCTCCGATAGCGGAGGTGGCGGTACTAACCGGACATGGACATTTCTAGTAATATTGATCATGAATAAGCAGTGCGGTCAACCAATAATAGTGAAATCACACCAGCTCTCGGTGGTGAAAACTCTTCATCCAATATACAATTTGACCAGATTGTTATAACTAATCCGATTTACTACTATTCAGGACATCGCGGGCCGACGTGTTATATGTTGAGTCCGCTGATGAGAAAAATACTGGAAATATTCATCCCATGGCGCTTGGTAGGCTCTTCTACGATTGTAAAATTGTAGGTATATTATCTATCAAACCGAAAGGTGCAAAGCGCATTCAAATTCTATTTGACTCAGCTGACAATGCTAACCTTTTTCTCAAACACCCTATTTTGACTTCTCATAAATTTTAAGCTTTCATTCCGGAATCCAGCTTGTATCGCATTGGATTAATTCGGGGAGTCGGTAAGAAATTAACTGAGGAGGACATTAACAAGTACATTGAATCCCCCGTTCCTATAGTTAAAGCCCAACGGCTCAACCGACGTGTGACAGTTGATGGGCAAGCTATCTTTGTTGCTACGGGAACGATAAAATTAACATGCAAATGCCAAACTTTGCCGGAATTTGTTACTATTTTTCACGTATTCCTAGAGGTTCAGGCTTTCATTCTTCGCCCTATTATCTGCGAGAAGTGTCAACGATATGGGCATACAACCAGAAACTGCCGAACAAAATACCCGAGATGCGGTAACTGCTCTAAGACTCATGAAACTCATACATGTTCTGATTTAATACGTAAATGCCTACATTGTGGGCTGAATCACAGTGTAGGATCCGATAGATGTGAAGTTCATCAGCAACAAATCGCAATCAAGCGCATGATGTGTTTAGACAATATTTCCTTCCAGGAAGCACAAGGAAAACTCCATCCGACAGGATTTTCCCCTCATAGTGTTTCACATCTATTTCCACAGCTTAGTACAAGCAATTCGACGTCTCCACGTGAGACTCCTCGTAAACGGAAATTCACTGAAGTGATTCAAAGACCAATTCGACCGGCTCCCCTGCCAGGCTTTGATAGAGCAGGCTATCACGCGATCTTACGCAATCCTGTCTTGGAGCATGCTCCACGGGTATCTATTTCACAGACTCAACAAACAAAGGTGCAAGTGGAACAGTCAACTACAACAGCTTCCCCTTCAGAATGTCCTCAGACTTCATCTGATCGCCCTATACCCCCGCGATCAACAAAGAAGGTTCAAGCAGAAATACTGCAATACTTCAAGCGCTTAGCAGACCATCTGGGTGAACAACCTCAATGGGCTCATTTATTAAAAATCCTCTTTAACAAGGTTAATCACTTTTTCGCAGAGGAGGATGCGCATACTGCAATGGAACTGTTGAACGACTCGATGATTGTGGATACGGTGGGGTACTCACTTTAATTGCATCGCAAATACCATATACTAACGTCTTACTACCTTACACGATTCCTAACACATACTCCTTGGTTGTGAGAGTACAACATTTCCTTATCGTCAATCTCTACTGCCCACCTTCCATACAAGGCAACGCCTTTCAATGGCATCACTATTTTTCACAGTTTTCAGCCCATGACAGTTTAATAATAGCAGGTGATCTGAACGGACATCACACTGACTGGGGATGTGTCGATACCACAAAAAAGGACGTCATATTCTTACTGCAGTCTTAAATAACCACTTGTTTATTTTAAATCATGGCTCCCCTACGTGACTACCTCCACCCGGACACCCTAATAGTGCAGTAGACCTATTAATTTGTTCCGAAAATATCGTCCATAAATCAATGTGGTACACGCACAAAGACACTCATCTAAGTGATCACTTTCCTATAATTATTGACATTATAACACAATTTCATCCGCAGAACATAGTTTTAAAACTTCAGCGTAGAACACGGAATCTGCAAGATTTTGATTTTGGCCTCTTTCATGATTATATTTTAAATCGCTTTAAATTCGCATCACGAACATCTTCTGCCTATACTTCCTTATATCAGCATATTCAAAACTACTTAGATATATATCACCCTTTTCATTATCGCAAATATAGCAATACTACTAAACGACTTAACATTCACTGGTGGAATAAGCAATGCGACGCTATGGTGAAACGAAGACGCAGCCTGCTCAGAAGTTTAAATCAAAATTTCACACCTGCCAATTATTTGCAATATAAAAAGTATACTGCACACCTGAGAAAGGTATTCAACGAAAGACGAAGGGACTCTTGGAAATCTTTCATTAACTCCCTCAATAGAAACACCAGTATTAAGGATATTTGGGGTGCTATAAAAAACTCGCTCATACGGGATGCAATAAACTCGACCAACCACACTTCGAAAGCATCTCCCAATTTTACGACACATTAACTCCGGATTTCGTTGTTCAAGAATTTCAGCAGTATACTACAGTGCCTCTTTCAGATAAATTTATCACACTCTCCCAACCTATATCTTACCCAGGATTTTTTAACATTCTCCAAAAGAAACCTATTTCTGCTCCTGGACCGGACTATATTACCTATAAGATGCTCTCCCATCTTCCTTACCATGCCCATGCAATAATCATAGCGTATTACAATAAAATACTAAACTCAGATGCTCCTCCTTCTGCATGGAATACATTTACGCTTGTGCCCATACCGAAACCAAAACTCTCGACCACGAACATCGAATATAGAGGAATCGTTTTAGGATCATGTTTAAGGAAGGTCTTCCTCAGTATTCTGTTGGAAAGGCTTTTATGGTGTCTCGCTTATCACAATTTGCTACGGTCTATCAATATGCCTTTATAAAAGGGAGAAGCACAGCGGATCCCATTAATATATTATTAACGGATTTGCTACTAGCAAAACAACGCAAACATGGAACAATTGCTGCTTTCCGTGATATCAAAGCAGCCTATGACAACGTGCCCATATCCATGTTACTGTCGAAACTTCATAACTTACATCTCCCTGCTAATGTTATTAAAATACTCCAACATCTTTTATATTTTCGGCGAATGGAAATTGCATGCCAAACCTCTACGTCTAATGTACGATACGCGTCTAATGGGTTGCCTCAGGGCGACATTTTAAGTGGCCTATTATTTGCTCTATACTTAAAGGATTTAGAAAGTGCCGTAATTCGCGATGCAAGAATATTACTTTACGCGGATGATATAGTCATTTATTCTTCAAATGAAAGTCTGGAAATCTGCAGAAATAATATCACTCGAGCATTAACTGCTGCTAAAGCATGGTTTGGAACTTTATTCTACTAAAAATGTGGCCATGATTTTCACTCATAAACGCACGTATAATACAGAATCTTTCAGAATTGCAAATATTACAATTCCGTTAGTCCGGGTGCACAAGTATCAAGGTATATATTTAGATAATAAACTGTCCTGGAAACCCCATTTTGAATACCTTTCGAAAAAGACTCAAACATTTACCAATATATTGAAATTAACAATTCGACGAAACTGGGATGCTGATCCCGTAACGACTTTATTACTTTATCGGCATAAAATACGCTCGCATTTAGATTATGGATCCTTTTATTTTGATATCGCTTTCTCCACTCTTATTCACAAGCTCAACGTAATTCAACATCGAGCACTCCGATTATGTAGAGGCGCTTTACCCTCTCCCCGACTAATGCGTTACTTGTTGAAACATGTGACATGCCTCTCCACTATCGCCGTTTGTATTTAACTTCTAAATATTTATCGCCCCGAATGGCGCTAGCTAGACATCCTATTCTACCCAAACTGCAATTAATGGAGAAATATCGTCAGCGTTCTCAACAGCAATCACGAACTCCGGCTTTGTTTGACGCATTCCACTTGACGCGACAATATCATACTGGCATTCAACAAAATATTTCGCTTCTATACAATACAATGCCATACAATATTATGCACTACAAACCAAATATTGTAGTGTCTCAGCACATTTCCTTTCATAACAGCACAATGCAACTTTCTCAAACACCTCAACTAACACTTAAAATAGCAATAAACGATCTAAATCCTACTCTCATAATATATACAGACGGATCCAAACAAAATGTAGGCACGGGGGCGGCATATTACATTCCGCAGTTACACGTCCGTGAGCAATACACATTTCCAAACTTTGCCTTAATATTTACTGCTGAGGCTTTCGCTATACGACAAGCTTTGATATACATAAAAACTAATTATATCTCCAAAGCGATCATTTTTTCCGATTCCTCAAGTGTACTTCAAAGTTTAATGCCACACAAGTCCTATACAAATTGGTACATCTGAAATATTCGACGCCTTTTATTTGAACTCGATGAAAATGGTGCTGATATAACTCTAACATGGATAAAAGGTCATTCGAACAACGCAGGTAATGATCAGGCTGATAAAATGGCAAAACAAGCTGCATACGGAACCGGAATCAATGCTTTCATAGCCCTTCCCTACACAGATTTCCCGCCGATTATTAAACTTGCTATTCAAAAAAAATGGCAGCACAGCTGGACACAATCGGCGAAACTCAAAGGGAAATATTACTATCAGCTGCAACCAAGTATTGCTAGTCACCCATGGTTCTCAACAACAAAATATTCACGCAGACATATTACAACACTTATCAGATTACGCTTTAATCACGCTCTGACTCCGGCTTATAAATTCAAATTAAAGTTAGTGGATTCACCTATGTGTTCATGTAATAATAGTATGGCCGACATTAATCACATATTCTTTCAATGTTCCCATTTCGCCCTACATAGAAAACGTTTTTTTCCACATTTTACGCTCGCAAAACATACAAGTACCCACAACAGTCGCTCGCCTCGTTCAACAGCCTACACATTCACTTGTTCTTGCTATTCAATAATTTTTGGATAATTGTAACATTAAACTCTAACTTCGTTTGACAAGTGAGTCTTATGAGCTTCTTAACTCGCATCCTCCTCTACATAACTGTAACCCAATCTCTTTGCTGTAACCTATGAAGACGTCACGTTCTCGACCTGTAACCCTAGTGTTTCTACAAGTGTCGAACAACTCTATCCGTCGTAAGTAAAACTCAGTTTGTTTCTCTTGAAGATTTGTGACAAAATAAGTGTTGCGACTGGGTAATGCCTTTTAGCAGCGCCCAAGAAAATCCCCAGAAGAAGAAGAAGAAGAAGAAGAAGAAGAAGAAGAAGAAGAAGAAGAAGAGATCTGATAGTTATGCGCTAGTGAATTTATTTTTTATTATGTAGTGTGGTGATTATATTTTTTAAATTGTGTTTACAAATATTAGAATTTGTGACATTCTTGTGCATCTTTTCGTACTTCGAGCAGAAATTTTATGGTAACAAGAACAAAGTGATTTCTCGCTGTAACTTCGTCCTGAGCAAGGATTTTAATTTATGCGCTAATTCGTTTTTTAATGGTGTGGTGATTTGCTTTTCTTTAACTGTGTTAGGAAATATTCGAATATATATTGCTGTGTGCCTTTTTTGTATTCCGAACAGGAAAAAAAGAGCAAAGGGACACTATCATTTCATGAATTCTCTGTAGACCAGAACAAAACTACGGAGTGGCTAAAAGCAGGTAGCAGTCTCATCTTAGTTTTCCGTTTCTATTTCCGGTATTTACCTTCGTTCTTTCTTTCTTTCTTACTATGTTTACCCCTCCAGGGTTGGCTTTTCTCTCGGACTCAATGAGGGATACCACCTCAAGGGTAGTGTCCTGGAGCGTGAGACTGCGGATCGGAGGATACAACTGGGAAGGATGACCAGTACCTCGGCCAAGCGGCCGCAACATCTATGCTGAACAGGGGCCTTGTGTTGGGGATGGGAAAATTGGAAGGCATAGGCAAGGAAGAGGGAAGGATTCAGCCGTGGCCTTAAGTTAGTTACCATCCTGGCATTTGCTTGGAAGAGAAGTGGGAAACCATGGAAAACCACTTCGAGTATGTCTGAGGTGGAAATCGATACCCCCCTCCACACAGTTGACCTCCCAAGACTGAGTGGACCCCGTTACAGCCTTCGTACCACTTTTGAAATTTCGTGGCAGGGCCAGGAATCGAATGCGGCCCTCCGGGAGAGGCAGCTAATCACGCTAATCAGGTATTTTTACCCATGAACTTTCTTTCATAGAATAATCCTTTAGGCGGTGTCGTATTTGCCATATGACAGCAACACAACACATTTTTATTCAAGATAATCTGAACTTTAACATTTAAATATTGACAAGTAAGAATCATTGCTGTTATGACGTTAAGGTCAACGTATGAAGTGTTGTTACCTGAGCAATGGGGCCGATGACCTATATGTTAGGCCCCTTTAGACAACAAACATCATCATCGAGTAGAGAACAGTTTACAATTTATTTAATCAAAATTCTTTTCTCTCAGTGAATTTTTATTCAAAATTTTCCTTCTTCTCCTTTTTTCGCTATTTGTTTTACGTCGCACCGACACAGATAGGTCTTATGACGCCGGTGGAATAGGAAAGGGCTAGCATTGGGAAGGAACCGGCCGTGGCCTTAATTAAGGTACAGCCTGATGTGAAAATGGGAAACCACGGAACACCATCTCCAGGGCTGCCAACAGTGGAGTTCGAACCCACTATCTCCCGGATGCAAGCTCACAGCTGCATGCTGCACGGCCAACTTGCCCGGTATTTAACATTCTAGAGAAAGGTATGAGTGAAATATAATCTGAAATTATATATATTGAAATTAAAATTTAAACATGTTTGTGTCAAAATATTTATGTTATGCATACAACGAATATGGAAAAAGTAAGACTTTTATGTTTTTTCCAGCCCCCTTCCTGAGAGCAGCGCTTGAAGAATTTTAAAACTCTAATTGAACAATGACTCTTAATCGCAATATTAACATCAGAAGACAAAAGTATTGCGGTAATTTCTGCTATGTATCTAAATGCCATGATAATAAAAACGATTACTATTACTCCTCACAATTAAGGAACGTCAGTTGGACTACTCCATCCTCCGCAGTTTCAGTTCACGACGTTATTTTGGCACATATCAATGAAAGTAGCCTTTACGATTAATCATTTTAACAATATTAGTCAATATAACATACTATTTTATTCCCTAAATTAAGATACATCGGCAATCAGAGTCAATATCAGAACGTCAGCTGGCCTAAGTCATCTCCCCGCAGTTTCATTTTGGCAAATATCAACGAAAGTAACCTTTAGGACTAATCATTTCAACAGTATTAGCCTATGTAACATTCTCCATAACTCTAAATTACGATAAATCGGCAATCAAAGTCAATATATTTTCCATAAAGATGTATGCATTTCTACCGCAAATAGGTCGGTCGCCAGCGCCACATGTCGAGCTGTGTAACTGCTCCGATTACAGTGCGTGGACCCGATTGTCAAGGCCGGTATGGAGCTAGCTAGAGCGACGCATCAAGTCGGCCGTGACAGGAGTGACGGATCTATTTCTCTAAAATGATCCTTTTTTGCCCTACATCAGTAGATCGCTCAGAGCTTGATGTTGGTGCTACGTTTGGCCGGTAGAAACACACGGAGCGCCCTCTTTATCTATTTCTATGCTCGAAGGGTTTGCAGCTGGCCGAGTGTTGGACTCTTATACGCTACTGGACGATGACCTAATTTCTAGCGTTGTGTCGTTGTCGCCGATACTACACAATATTCATCGAGCAAACTAACTACCGGTATATGTAATGGTGAAGAAAAAATTGTTCGTTATAAAGAAAGGAAGAATGAAGTTGATTTAAAGAAATAAGTTCTATTCACATGATATTCCGGTGTTATCACTCTCAATCTTATGGCATATACAATGGAATAAATATCGACGTTTAAATAGCTAATAAAGTAGCTACATTGCGGAATATATAGACATTTAATAAAATAATTTTTGGAAGTTCCCTAAAAGGGAACCGATATATAAAGCTAAGCAACTAGAGGTGTGACGGTCCAGAAATAATGTGTCACTGCTCCAACTACTCCAGTGACACGTTGCCGGTCCAACCACAGATGGAGCTGAGGAGCATGGCATAGCAATATAAAAACCCAGTTCAAGAATTCAAATCAGTCTCCATGACTCTCAACGCTCACCTTAAAGGCATCTAATAAAATCTACACCATAACAAATGTCCACGCTCCCACTAATGATAAAAACAACTCCTTAAAAGACCATGAGGAAACAGAAGAATTTTGGGACCTGTTGGACCAAACCATAGATAACATCCCCAAACACCATGTAAATTTATTAATAGGGAACTTCAACACTGAACTAGGCAGAGAAAGAAAATACCATGACATCATCGGAAAATGCCCAGCACAGAAATAAAAATGGAGAGAGACTAGTTGACCTGAGTATAAACCATAACGTAATCTCAAAATCTACATGTTTCAACAGAAAACCTCAAAAACTCAAAACATGGAAACACCCTGACTACACTGAAGGCGAATGGCAACTGGATCACATCTGCATGAACAAATACCACCACAAAGAGATCTATAACATCAAAGTCCTCCGAGGAATAGACATAGCTTCAGATCACTACGTAGTTAGAATAAAAATTAAACTCACTCCCCAGAGGAGATAACAAAAACAAGCCCCTATAACTAAGAGAAAAATAGATCCTATCCAGCTAATCAACAATGAAAATTACCAAAAGCAACTGAAGAAATAAAAATCACAGATAAACTTGAAGACTTAGTACACAACCTTAAACAAATTACAGAAGACCTGGCTCCTAATAAACCATGTAAAAAAAACACCAATGGTTGGAACAGCGAACATGATGAAACAGTGGAGAAATGACATCAGGCATGGCTATTACACAGTCCCAAAAATCAGGATTATCCTATCAAAATCTAGTAAAACAGAGAAAAGAAACTACCCAAGTCTTAAGAAGAATTAAAAGACAGCATCATAAGAACACATTGCAATTAATTGAAGAAGAATTCAATAAAACTCACTCAAGGGACTACTACAAAACCTTCAGAAAACAGCTCCGAAAATATGAACTCTCGACCCTACTGATGAAAGATGAAACTGGTAAGCTAGCTCATAACAATAAAGACAATGCAGAAATTCTGGCTAAATATTTCAACAAGCTTCTAAATTGTGAGGAACCTACAGAACTCCTTCATTTGTACACCAACACCCCAATAAAAACACCACCAGAGGACATCAATCCCCCCAAAATATAGGAAGTCTACCAAGCACTGAATAAATAAAAAAAACTACAAACCGCCAGGAGATGATCAGACCTTTGTGGAATACTTGAAATATGCAGGAAGATGAGCAAAAGTTGCCCTCTATCTGGATTAAAGAAGAACTACCAGAACACTGGACAACAAAGGAGACAAAACCGACCCTAATAACTACAGGAGAATCTCGCTCTTAGACATAACATAAAAAATATTTTCAATAACCGTCCTTAATAGCATAAGTTTACGGCTGGAGGAAGAACTAGGAGAATATCAAGGAGGTTTCAGATCCTGAAGGAGCTGTCCTGATCAGATCATGAGTCTTAAGTTGATAATGGACTATATCAGGAGAAGAAACAGAGATATGGTGATAACATTTTATTTTAAGAAAGCTTAAGACTGCATCCACTGATAATATCTGTTTAAAATATTAAGACACCTTGGAGTACACCCCAAATTAATAAACATGATAAAATTGACTCTCACTAACACCAATTCAAAAGTGAAGTTTAGGGGTGAATATCAGAGTCATTTGAAATTAAATCTGGACTATGGCAGGGAGATGGGCTCTCATCACTATTAATAGTGCTCTAGAAATGGTAATGAGGGAATGCTATAGGAAATATCCCCCAAAAATCAAGATTGGCTGAAAAATACAAACAAATTGCCTGGGTTTCGCCAACGATTTAACAGTACGGTACTACCAGTTGACATAAAATAAGCAAAAACCCAGATATCAGATCTTCAAAACATTGCAAATAAAATTGGACTCAGAATATAATTTGAAAAATAAAAATTATGCCCCAAAAATGAGCAAAATTAAAGAAGTTACCATAAATGGTTATAAAGTAAAATAGTGCCTCAATTTAAATATCTTGGAAAAGTAATAACACATAACCTAAATGAAAAAATCTCAATCCAAACAAGAACAATTAGATTAGCAAAAGCACAACAATTAACATGGGGTATCCACAAAAAGAAATGTCTATCAATAAATGCAAAAATAAAATACAACACTGAGCCATTTGCATTGGCTATTATCGTGTCAACATGTTAGTTCAATTTATTCCAAACAAAGTTATAGTCTTATTGTATTACTGTAATGACATCTTGCCACATCACTTCATATGAGTTAAATAGTACCATGTGCATACGAGAGATGGTGGACATCTCGGTGTTGCCCGCCGAAGGTCAAACTTCCTGCCACCTGGGAATCTTTTATCTCATTGACTGTGTTGGTTGTTCTTTTTGGGGACAGTAAGAAAAATGCCTTTCCTGTACACTGGAGTAGCATTTCTGATTTATCAGAATGTTTTTAAATGCTGCAACTACCTTTCATTTTTCTGTTTGAGTCCTAGATAACTCCACGTATTAGTTGACTCCTTGAAAGCTCCTGTGTTTGTAAGTTATCTTATATTTAAATTTGGCTTTTCCTTATATTCGATATGTGTCTACTCTGTTGTATGAACGGACTGTGTGCATGTGATCTTGGTACTTGATTGATATGCTTTTTTATTATGAGATGGTCCAGCATATACAGTATAATTGTGTCAGCTTTGTCGCTTGTCATGAACAATCAGATTGTGATTGCCTTTCTTGTCATTGCGAGAACACCCTTACCTTGCACGAATCGCGGTCGTGATGGGAGTACTTTGGTGCGTTGGATTACATGGTCTTGCTGCCATATTCCTCACGCACGCTCCATACGCACGTTCCCGTGCCTGTCTCAGTGACCCTTGGATGATCTTGGGGTAACAATATTTGTGATGTTATATTACTGTTGGATCTGTGTGCTCTGTCTTATGTATGCATATCAGTGCCGAAATGAATGGCAGTGTGGGTGAGTGCGTGGGTGTGTTGGAGTACATGTGTCATATTGATAACCTATTTCGATTATTCATTTCCATTTTATCTTTTTATGCTGATTCTAGGCTTTTAGTTTTGTACCTGTGCTGATTTCTTGCTATATTATTTCTTCTTATTTGCCAACGCATTTAATTTATTTATTTCCATCGTTTTTTTCACTGTTTTGACCTCAGTCATTTATTTTGTTTGGTCTTTGATGAACGAGCTCGTTTACCCCTTTTTTAACTTCCTTGATGCGGGGGCAGATAAGGAAGGTGAGGGATTGTAAAAAAAATAGGAGTATGTGGGTGGATGGATTTACGGATTTTCGAGGAATAACATTTCCCCAGGAAAGTGTGACCTTCGTGGCTCTGTTTTGCAATCAATAGAAATTGTCTTTTGAACATTTAAAAGAAAAAAAATTACTCCTCAGTGTGATTGCGATGAATAATGTCAAATTACGATGAGGAAACATGTTGGAATGTTAGTTTGTGAATGGCCAGGATACTACCCAAATATCGGCAATTGTGGTACGTATGTATTTGCTTCAAACACTATTCTTGTTTTAATTTAATTCACCTTCATTTAATTTGATTCACCTTGCTTGAATAAACCTTGTTATTTGTTCATTCGCATTTCATTCAAGTAGCATTTGGACTTTTAATAGCACTTAGATAAGATCTCGATTCCCAGCTCGGGGCCTTAGTTTGTCGGCCTTTCCCAGTCACGGTCCATGGTTTTGTACCTGCATATTATATTCTGCCGATATTATTGTTTTTATTGTTTATCAGGGAGTTTCGTGGGGGTGGGGTGCGGTTCAACACAGTTATAAAACCGGTAGCCACATACGCAGCAGAAACTTTTTCACCTGAAAAAACTCAAAGACTTCAGAAAATTGAAAGCAAGATTGGAAGCACCTGCATCAACCAAAATCACCAGAAAGATGGACTGTGGCGGATAATGCCTAACAAAGTCGTGTACAAAGAGCTAGAACCCACCAGAGATACTATGGGTATAAGGAGACTGGGATTCTTTGGACATATCATGAGGATGCCAAATTCAAAACTTCTGAAACAACTAGACAAACCACTTGGCACTTCCAATAGATTGTAGCATGACCATCAGTTCTATTGTAATTCCACGAACATATAACAAATTTTTTGAAACCAAACCAAGAACTATTAGATGTAATTTAATATGTATATGTTTCAACTAGTTTAATCAGTTGGAGGCAATACTGTCAAGCCCAGGAACATACTTGAAATGCCAATTGTTTCATATCGATGTAAGTGTCTCATATCGTGTGTTTTCAACCAGTGCAAGAAATTTCAGTATTTCCGTGTCTATGAATGCGTGACAGTCTAAACCAGAACCATGTCTTTGTACACTTATTTCAAGGTGTGTGTATTTTATCCAGTTTTTCAAGATAGAAACAGAACTGTTAAGTCCAGGAACGCTCTTAGGGAGCCAAGATTTCATATCATTGTAAGTGTTCGTGTCACGTGTTTAATAGTGCATGTGTTTGCAGTGTTACGTGTTCCATGAACACAGGACAGTTTAGGCCAGAACTAGGAACATATTAAGGTCCAAGTGCTACTTGCCATGTATGCGTTGCATTTCAAACTAATGTCTTGCAACCCATTGATTTTTTTCCAGTCTATCACCTTTAAATTTTCTTATTATGATGATTGTTATCAAATTCCCCCTGAATTAATTTTCAATAGGACCTGATGATGACTCCAAGGGAGTCGAAACCGGTCTTCTTATAATTTTAATGTATTTTACAATGTGTTGAATGGTGGAACATCCCTCAAACTCTGTCTTATTAGTTAAATGTCAACACGGAAAGAAGATCATAACCTACGATAAAGTGATCCTATCCGGTCATTAAACAAGAAGAAGAAGAATGACCTCTCGGTCTTTGTTCAGATGTTGGAGTATGGTACTTCAGTGTTATATATTCTGAAGAGGCATCTCACGGGATCCAAGCTATTTGGAGGTGTTCTCTCTTAGGGTCCAACTCTCGGCACCATGAAGATAAAAAACACGTTGTTACGTCGAACCCGAAAATCTACCCGATAAAACGGAATTCGTCTGATAGTTACACAGGTGATGACTTTTATTATTTTCCACAAACTTAAAACTTTATTTACATCGTCCTTTCTTGTACAAAAAACAAAAAATCTGTTCTCAAAAACAAAGAGTACAAAATCTGGTGGGTGCATTCCATTTAGTCTCTGGGTGTAACATACCTCCCACCTTATAGTTTTCTTTATTCCCCTGTTAACAAACAGAAAACCAAAATGAACCAATAAAAGAATCTGACAATCATTTCGCCTACACAGTTTAACAGGGCAAGAACTTATCACAAAACTTAAGTCCTCTATCGTGCAGGGAGTTTCACTAAACGTCCACTTTTCGTTTTCACATCGTCTTTTACAGCAGAAACAACACTTTCTTGCTCATTATCTCCATCATCGTCCACGTGTAAGTCGTCTCCAGTGGGTACAAACGTTGAATGGGCCTGCAGTCTGCACTCGAACTACTCTTGTGTTACCATCTTTATCAGGAAACATCTCAATCACTTTAAACAAAGGCCAATCGAGTCTTTTCCTTTGATCAGAGCCTATTAACACAATGTCACCAATCTTTAGCATCCTTCGACACTTTTCTTTAACTTGCGGCTGTTCTGAAAGGCTCAGGTAATCATCACGGAACCTTTTCCTCAATTCCTCCCGTAAACGCTGCAGGTACTTGGCCCGTCTTCTGAGATCAGTCTTGTCAAGGCAGTCGAGATCGGGGACTCCAATGGACCGGTTGTCCTGCAGGAACATTGCATGAGTCAATGGCACTAAGTCGCTTGGATCCTCAGACAGGTACGTCAAAGACCTAGAATTTACCACAGACTCCACATCGCATAGGACATTCGAAGCCTCTTCGTAGGTGAGAGAGGCTCTTCCCAGAGTCCTCTTCAACAACTTCTTGACCATTTGAATGATCCTTTCCCACCATCCACCCCACCAAGCAGCCGTGGGTGGAATGAATTTCCACTGGATCCTCCTCGAAGATGTTTCACCTTCTATCTTATGCCAGTCCAAAGAGTCAAAGGAATTCACAGCTCCTGTGAAGTTGGTCCCATTGTCACTGTATATAACTCTAGGTCGTCCCCGCCTTGCAATAAATCTCCTAAGACCTTGAAGAAATGCTTCTGTGGAAAGGTTTAACACCAGATCAATATGTACAGCTCGATACACAGCACAAGTAAACAACAAAATCCAAGCTTTCTCTCCGCCCCTTACAATCAGCGGCCCAGCAAGATCAACCCCACTGACCTCGAAGACTGACGAATCTTTCACTCCATCTTCTGGCAATGGTGCAGGATCTACATCAATTTTCTTTGACTCAAATGGTCGACATTTGACACATTTTGTGATCACCCTTCGTACTGTCTTCCGACCTCTTAAGATCCTGTATTCTTCCCTTAATATTCTAAGTAACACCTCAACACCCGCATGAGAATATTGTATGTGGTAGTCTCGGATTAGAATCTCCACAAGTTTGTGACTGGAAGGCAGAAGAATGGGATATCTAAAATTTTCCTGATCTTCTCTTTGAACAATTTTAGTCTTCAACCTCAGAAGACCATCTTGTTCCACAATGGTGCAAAGGGAGTTCAGTTGTCGTCTTTCAGTTTCTTCCATAACCCCTGTCTGGACAAGAAGCAGGAGCCTTCTCTCCGCCTGTGCTAGTTCTGAAGCAGAGAGATCACCCCCACTTTCACAACTGCTACGTTTCAATGATTTTCCAACAAATCGCAGTATCCATCCTATGAGTCTGAAAATTTGAGAAAACTTGGATAATCTTCTTAGGTACCAGGCATCTCCATTCCCCGCTGAGAAATTGATCAGTGATGGAGACGTTTTGTCTCTCTTGTTTGATGATGTCATCATCCACGTTGACCTCTGATGTCGGCCATTCCCCTTCTGCCAACTTCAACCAGTGAGGACCCTCCCACCATTTGGTGTCTATAAAGGACTTCTACGGAACAGCCTCGAGTTGGAAGGTCAGCTGGATTCTGCTCCCCAGGAACATGCCTCCAGTCTTCTTGTCTCGTCAGAGATCTAATCTCCTTCACTCGATTGTTCACAAATACTCCCCATAACTCATCTCTCTTGATCCAATACAATGCTGCTGAAGAGTCCGTCCAATAAAACTCGGAGATGTTCAAGTTCAGACTTTCTCTGACCAATACAACATGCCAGGAGTTCCAATCGCGGCATCGAAATTTCCTTCAGTGGTGAAACTCTTGTCTTTGCCATGATCAGTTGAACAGAAACAATCTCTTCAGTACCGGTAAAACTTCGCATGAAGACAGCTGCAGTATAAGCACTCCGGCTGGCATCACAAAATGTATGTAAACTCCAGGTTTGTTCAGACCTGCTTACTACGAAATGTCTCGGTATTTTCACTTCAGAAAGTCGCCAAACTTCAGCTTCCCATTTTATAAACTTCTTCTGTACATCCTCTGGCAATGGATCATCCCACCCCATCTTCGAATTCCAACTATCCTGAATGAGAAGTTTAGGGAATAAGGTCAGAGGACATGAAATACCAACGGGATCAAAAATCCTCTGAGCAGATGACAAGATTTTTCTTCGTGTAACACATCCAGTCTCATTTTGAGGCCTCACATCACAGTACAATACATCTTCTTCCTTGTCCCATAATAATCCAAGAACAGGAGAAATCTTCTCAAACGTATTCTCTTTTCCCCTTGAGGTGCATTCCCAGCCACGTAGTTCAAATCTGGCCCCTGAAAGTAGTTTCATAGATTTCTCAACAAATTGGGTCGTTTCCTCCTCTGAATCAAGGGATGTTACGCAGTTGTCGGCATAGAATGAGCTTTTTAATAATTGTGCTGTTTCATGCAGTTCAGGAGGGCTGTTTTCTAAATGGAGATCAAGAACAGCACCCAACAAAAATGGACTACACTTGAGCCCAAATATAACTCGTCGATGTCGGAATATCTTGAATTTCTTCATGGAGGAATCCTCCCACCATAGCAATCTCAAGAAATCTCTGTCTGAAAGAGCAATAGAAATTTGCAGAAAGGCCCCTTTTATGTCCGAAATTACTCCAATTTCACGACGGCGAAACCTGATCAGAATAGGTGGAATTTGTTTCAGCAGATTTGGTCCTTTCTCCAGGCACTCATTCAGAGATGGACTTTCCTTCCCCCTACAAGACGCATCAAATACGGGTCTTAACGGCGTGGTTGAATTTTCTTTGAATACACCTCTGTGAGGCAAATAGTGACATTTACTTTCAAGGTCTTGAAAGGGTACCTCTTCAAGCACCCCTTCTTGAAGTCAATCCTGAAACACAACATTGTATTCCTGATACTTGTTGCCACTCAACAGTTTGTTAGTTGTCGTTCTGCACCTCTTCTCAGCAATTTCCAAATTGTAGCGGAGCTCCTCAGATACTTCATTCCATGGTAGATGGACTTCGTAACGGCCATCCTCGTCGATTGAGACAGTCTTCTTAAAATGATCCAAGGTAAGCCATTTCTATTTCTTTCTTCGATGTCTTCTCAGCAGGATCCCTAATTCCCAGGGTGTCCAACTTCCATAAATGCGTGATTGCAGCGTTTAAAGTCAACATCGACGATACGACCATACTGGATGAGTCTGAGAGACTGTTCATAGATATCCTCCCCATAACAACCCACCCAAGTCGAGTCTCAACAGCCACTGGTCCACATTCCATGTTTTTTATTCTTCCAGTGAGGAGTGTTCCGTAGGTGTCCGCTCCTAAAAGAAGTTCAATTTCAGGCGTCCTTTCTCCAGAATCAGAGAGAAAGATTCTATTTTTTTTCGAGTTCTTTCATCCAAGGACCACTTTGGATTGCAGGGTTAGTACCACAAATAATCGGTTGATCCAATACAGGGATCTTACATGTGTACCCGCCATCTAAACTGCTCAACTGTATTTGATAATTAAAATGTAGATACTCTTTTGATTCAGTTCCGCCAAACAGAGCATGAATCATGTTTTTAGATCCTGACGGTTCCAGTCCGATGGTATCTACCAGTTTCTTTAATATATATGATCATTGTGATCCACTATCTATGAGTGCTCTTACTACCCGATCCCCTTTTATTCCTGTGATCTTCACCAACAAGGTCTGCAGAAGAACATCCTGACTACAGTTTTGGTTACCCAAGGTAGCACTGGCACCTTCCTTTTCATCTTGTGTTTCTTCCACATTTTCCTTGGAAGTATTTGAAGGTAATGTTGGGCACATTAGAATAACGTGTTTCTTTCCACAGAAGTGACACA
Source organism: Anabrus simplex (assembly GCF_040414725.1). Lineage (NCBI taxonomy): Eukaryota > Metazoa > Arthropoda > Insecta > Orthoptera > Tettigoniidae > Anabrus > Anabrus simplex. The sequence continues at coordinate 81,942,914 of NC_090276.1, read as the reverse complement.
GTGCATTACTCTTACAGACCTTGGCGACATGACCAGGTCTCAAGCACTGAAAACAATACCCTGCTTTCATCAAAATATTCTTTCTTTCCACTAGAGTCATCTGCGCCTTGAAGCACTCTTTGCTCTCATTAGATTTTCTGCAGAATACACATACATTTCCAAGATCTTTAATGTCTCCTGTGAACAGACTACTAGCAGTGGCCATGTTTTCCACTTCGTTTAACCTAGGTTTCTGCTTTGCAGGCTTCTGATTTGCTGTATTAAGTCCTCCTTGGGCAAGTGCTGCCCTCTGTTCACCTTCCACTTCATTCTTGAGGAATGAAATCAGTTGCGAGAGTTTGTCACAGTATAAATCCTCGTTAGAGTCACTAACAGGGTGATGGACAGAATTTCTAAGCCATATTCTCAAGCAAGTTTTCTGGTAGAGATGACTCAACTAACGGAAACAAGAATGCTGCGTACTTGTCAGCAGTCATGCCCAGAGATTCAAGGGATCGAAGGTGGGATTCTAAGCGATCATAGAGCTTCAGGAGAGTTAGTCTTTGTGGTGAAGAAACATTTTGAATCACAAGTCCAAGTAGTTCGCGAACATAAAATTCTACGAGTTATTCTTCTTTTCCGAATCTACTTTTAAGACACTGAACTGCACTATCATAATTTTTAGCTTTTTGAGGGAAACTAGTTACCTCCTCCCTAGCTCTACTTCCGACAACAGTACACTGGATCAAATACCGGTATTGAAATTAATCTTTATTTTCTATGTCTGAGTCGTCATGAATTCGACTGAACTGACTCCAAAACCCTAACCTCTCCGGAAAATTTTCGAAGTTCGATTTTCGGCAGTTTGAGCTTTTTCTGTGAAAAACCTACGAAACCATCGCTCGATATTTGTTTTCCTTCATTTGTACGTTGTGTTAATACAACACACTCCATTCTCTGACGAGCTTCATCTACTTTATCACGATATTCATTCACTTTATCGCATTCATTTGTGTGTCGTTCTTCGTCACTGTCGTCGAGAAGCACTTCTAATATTTTCTCATCGGCTTCCTTCAGTTCATTTTGTAGTCGTTCTAGTTTAGTAAAATGTAATCTTACCTTGTTGGGGTCTGTTTCCGCCATCACCGCATCGTATGTTTTCGTGAACATCGCACGTATTGGTTTTCGTGATTTAGTCAACTTATCCATTTCAAATTACTGCTTTGTTCACGTCCAGTCGCGGTCGCAACTAATGTTACGTCGAACCCGAAAATCTACCCGATAAAACGGAATCCGTCTGATAGTTACACAGGTGTTGACTTTTAGTATTTTCCACAAACTTAAAATTTTATTTACATCGTCCTTTCTTGTACAAAAAACAAAAACCTATTATCAAAACCAAAGAGTACAAAATCTGCTGGGTGCATTCCATTTAGTCTCTGGATGTAACACACGTAGCATCAAAGTAAGTGGAGACAGAGATAGATCTTAAAGTTCCTTTACACCAGTGCAGTTTATTGTCTGGACTTTTGTACTCAGCATGGTTTCACAAAAAGTGAACTTTCACCCAACGCAAATCCCTCAGTCATCAAATGACTAACCACCGTTTGTGAGTCTGGATTCATGTTGAGTATTGTTTTGGAACATTTTTAATGAGCAATTTATGGTGTAACTTAAATGTTTAAAGCTTTCTGTTCTATTTTTAGCTGCAAAATTGCAGGCATTTGTAAAAGAGATCTGTAGATGTGTATTCTTTGTGGATACAAAGCAAAATTGTGAGGTGGTGTTGATGTTGGTGTTCAGTGTTTTAAGAGGAAGAACAACTAGGTAACCATCCTCTACATAACACTAATCAAAGGGAAAAAATGGAAGGGATCCAACACTTCAAAAATGAAGGTATCAGCCAAAGGAAGACAAGGGCCTCTTAGAGTGTGAAAATGAAAAAGTCCCCAGGTCTCGAAAACCTAATACTGTCGGGTCAGAAAGGAACAAGAATTGACCAAGGGAGGTTGGAGAGGATAGAGAGAGTGAGGAGCTTGGCACAAGTTAGAGGAGACTCAGCTAAGTACCCCATGGTTGCCAATACATGCTCCCCAGTTCAGAGCCTCTGGGGCCCCTATGAGTCGCCTTTTACAAAAGGCAGGGGATACTGCGGGTGTTATTCTACTGCCCCTACCCACAGGAGGAAAACTGTGAGAATTCTGAACCAGAATTTTTCCCGGATGAAATAACTTTATGTATATTTGCTCCCAAAACTACATGTGACATGGAGCGGATTTCTCCGGTCCGAACAACCTAACTGGCTTCCAGTTTGCCAACTTGAAGATGCACGTGATCATTGACAGTGGGAACTATGCCAGATACAGATATTTTATTCTCATTTTGTAAATAATTTGCTAGCCAAGTTCTTAGTAACTGATCCTTATGCTGTTCTTAATTTTCAGGGTATATAACGTGCTATAGATTAAGGCAAAGTGGAATGAAAAACTTCCTGATAGATGATGGAAATGATAATGATTATGAGATTTTAGTTCTATGTGAACAAATTAAACTGCAAGATCACAAGGTCATATTTTTGTCTTTCTTGGTCATATTTGAATGTTTTACAGTTCATATTTGCTTGCATATTTTAAATATTTTATGTCACTCAAATCCCCTCAAAGGAATGACTACGGTGTGTGAGCACCATGCAGTGGAAGATCATGGTGACCTGCCAGCGACATGTCCACAACTGAACGAAGATGATTTCATGTTCCACTCGGGTTACACAAAATAAGATTTACATATGAACACAAGGTTTTTCGTTTGTTTATCTCTGAGTCCCATTTCCTGATATGGGGTCGGAGATGAGCTGGGATCAATTTACACAATATGTTCTTATGGTCAGATGCCCTTCCTGATGCTAAACTCGGATGAGAAGCTAATGGGTAGGGTAGGGAGAGTAGAGAAACTAGAAAACCACTAATGAGCGATCTTAATAAAGTGAAAAAGGAAGCAAAACAGAATTACATAAATGGCACACTTCAAGATGGTAATGACCACAAAGGGAAATGGGAAAAACTGTATTCATTTATTAGGAATCAAAAGGGAAAAGGAATCCAAATTCCCAAAATGATGGGAGAAGGGGGTGAACACTTTTTAACAGATATTGAGAAAGCAAATCCATTCAGCAGGCAATTCAGAGATTCTGTAGAAGATTGTCAGGAGTTGGAAACCGAAAAAGAAGATAGAGAGCAGGCAGAAAAGAGAAAAGGAAAAGAGAGGCTTCTCATTCACAAATGAGGATATTTTCAGATAAATCCAACTGCTTCAGTAAGGAAAGGCAGCAGGTAGTGATCAAATAACTGGGGAGGTATTAAAGGCAATGTGGTGGTACATACTGCCTTATTTAAAATTTATCTTTGACTATGTCATAAATAATAGTGTAATACCAAAGGAATGGAAGGAATCTATATTAATACCAATTTATAAAGGAAAAGGTGATAAAAGATACCTGAGAACAACAGACCAATCAGCCTGACCAGTGTAATTTGTAAAATACTGGAGAGTTTAATAGCAAATTACATTGGAGGGGTATGTGATTATAAAAATTGGTTCATGAGGAGCCAGTATGGATTTAGAAAGAAATTTTCTCGTGAGGCACAACTGGTCGGATTTCTGCAGGACTTATTAGGTGGACGGTACCCATTCTTTGTGATTGTGAATTCAAGTATCATTACGGACATGAAGCTGATAGATTATAATTAGACCTGGGATTTTAAGGCAAATGCCTACTTCGTTCCTTACGAAATAACATGATTTTTTAAAAATATGTTGACGTTTCATGATAAATACCTTACATTAACAGAGTTTTATAGTGCCCTAAAATGCCTATTTGGACCTTTAGAGTCTATTTTACTATTTTAGTGCCTAAAATGCCTATTTTCTACATTTAAAATAAAATTAAACTTCTATAATTTTTACAATCACACAATGGACATCCTGGAACGAGCAGAACAGGAGAGGGTGGGTTTTTCACAGAAATGTGCTCTTCCCAGACAACTGTCACCGAAGGAATGCTGAGTGAAGGGTGGAGGTGGAGGATTAGCTCAGAAGAACAACGAGCAGGTAGTAAAGGACGTACTGTGTCGAGTGACGGGGTGAGGGGGGGGGGAGATTATCTAGGAAGAACAAGGAGCAGGTAGTAAGAAGGGACATTCTGTGTCAAATCTCCAGTGAAAGAACATTCGTTTAAGTGAATATAGTTCATCATGCCTAAAACAAAATCACCTAAGAGTGCACTTATACAACAATGGCTTGTACAATTTCCAGGGATGACTTTTGATGGCAAGATTATTTTCTGCCAGTACTGCAATAAACAGGTATGTGCATATATCGTAAATTTCATATTAATCTAAAACTAAGGTTTTGATATTGGCTCCTCTAATTAATTGTAGAGACCTAGTCCAGACGACCTGGGTTCGATTTCTAGTACCGGCAGTAATTTAGAAATATATGAGGTCTGGAACGGTCTTGACCCAGCATCGTGAGGACAATTGAGAAGCTACAGTGGGCAGGGGTCACGGAGGCAAGGCAATACGGCTGAGGGATCTATCGTGCTGACCACACTCCACCCATTATCTGTAGGCCATGAGCTGGGCAGCAACCGTTATTGAAAGCCAAGGCCCTTCGGGGACTGTAGTGTTCTTGTTCTTAATTAACTTTAGAGTAATAATGGCTTAATTTAAATAGTACAAAATTACAAATTTTATTCAATAGCTCACCTTTTCTATTCCTCATCTTAGTCTCTAATTGACATCACTTTATTGTGTTTTAGATTTCACACGAGAAAAAATGCCACCTTCAGCAGCATGCAGATACTGCCAGTCACAAAGCGAAAGCAGCCATGAAAAGTAACATTAGACAGACTCTGCTCACACAAACTATATCTCCTACAACCCATAATGGTTTCTATGCTGATATGTGTAGAGCCCTAGTTGCAGCAAATATCCCCTGGAATGCTGTGCATAATCCGGTTTTCAGAGATTTTTAGAGAAATACACCAAGTAGCACATCCCATCAGCATCTACATTAAAGAAGAACTACTTAGATATTTGTTACAATGAGGTCATTTTGTCAATCAGGGAGGATATTGGGGAGTCTTGCATATGGTTGTGTGTGGACGAAACCACCGACTCTGTGGGCAGGTACATTGCTAACCTTATAGTAGGAAAACTGGAACCCTATCAGGCATCTACCGCTCACCTTCTTTGCTCTAAACAGCTTGAGAAAGTCAATAGTCAAAGCATTGCATACTTCATCAACAAGGGGTTGCAATTGTTGTATCCTGGGAGTGTTGATGATTCTAAAGTCCTTCTCCTTGTCTCCGATGCTGCTTCCTACATGATTGCCACTGCACCTCTCCTCAAAACTTTCTATCCTTCTTTAATTCATGTTACTTGCATGGCCCATGCCTTGCATAGACTCGCAGAAACAGTTAGGGCCGAGTTTCCTGCAGTAAATATTCTCATTTCAACAATGAAGAAAGTGTTCTGTAAGGCTCCATCAAGAATAGCCATCTTTCGAGAGAAACTCCCCTCTATTCCCCTTCCGCCACAGCCAATCATCACCCGTTGGGGTTCCTGGATGGAAGCTGCCCTGTATTATGCAGAACATCTTGAGGAAATCAAGACTGTGATAGACAATTTGCTTTTAACGGACAACTCTGCATGTGTGTCGTCTGTCAAAGAGCTGTTAAATGATTGTTCCAGTGTTCAGAGAGACATTGCGTATAATCAGGCAAATTTTTCATTTCTTCCAGTCACCATTACAAAAATGGAGGAAAAAGGGAACAGTCTCAAACAGCAATTTTCTGTAATTGAGGAAGCTGAGAATAACATACAAAGTGCTAGGGGCAAGGTAGGGGACAAAATAAGAGACAAGTGGTGTAGTGTACTGCAGAAGAACTCAGGTTATTCAGTGCTGAAAAGGGTACATCAGGTAATGTATGGGGAAAAGGTAGACTTACCAAGTGAAATTGAATTGAAAAATGTAGATACATTTTCCTATGACCCTCTAACATCTGTGAATGTGGAGCGCACTTTTTCTGCTTTCAAAATGATTTTAACAGACAAAAGATACAGCCTGACTGTGGAAAATTTGGAGAAGATTATTGTTATGTACTGTAAAGCAAACTACGAATGAAAGTACTGTAGGAATGTTCCTCACAAATAATAAACACATACTCCATTCGCGTTTATGCCGTTATTGGATGCCTACAGTGCTGTAATTGTGTACAGTGATTTTAGTATTAAGGTTTTAGATCAGTACTGATAATGGTATATCATATAATCCATAACTTTTTTTGTCACATTACTTTTTATATTGTTTTTGATAAATGTCTTTTTTTATTATGTCTTAATTTTGCAGTTATTTCGGTTAAGAATAGGGATACCACGTTTGTTAAAGTAAAAAAGTATCACGTTACAGTTTAAGTGTATATTGTAATATTTTAAACTCTATTTCCTGCCTATCCACACATTTTTAAAACATATTTTAAGTGCCTGTTTCCTCTTTTAAAAGCATATTTACTTGTTTTAAAAGCCTATTTTAGGCGCCTAAAACTAATTTTTTTATAGCCTAAAATCCCAGGTCTAATTATAATATAGTACTTATCAGATCAGTTGGATTCAGGAGGCCAGTTGGATTGCGTAGCCATAGACCTTTCCAAAGCCTTTGACAGACTGAAACATGGAATATTATTAAAGAAACTGGAGGGAATAGGATTGGACATAAGGGTTATACATTGGATAAGAACATTTATAAATTCAAGAGTTCAGAAAGTCAAAGTATGGTAGCAAAACATGTATCACAGGAAGAGAAAGTTTGGAAGGGAATCACACAGGGTAGTATAAACCATCCATTACCTTTGTTAATATATGCAAATGATTTAGGGAACAATATAACATCAAAAATAACATTTATGCAGATGACATAATTGTTTATAGGGAAAGAAATATCATTGAGGATTGTTCATAGTTCATAGTTCTTGACAGTATCCAACTATGGGTTGAAGAGAATGATATGAAGGTTAATGGAGGCAAATCAACTGTTACAACATTTACAAACATGAGCTTAAAAACTGAATTTAAATGTACTTTGGATGAGGTAATTTCTCAAAAGATGCCAAGTGCAAATATTAGGTGTGAAATTTGAAAAGAATTTGCACTGGAAGGGTCATGTTGAGGACAGTGTTCGGAAAGCATACAGATTGTAACCTGTCATAATAAGGCTACTTAAAAGATGCAAGAAATAATTAAAAGAGAAAAGTTACTTAAGTACAGTTCGTCCATTATTGGAATATGCAAACAAAGTTTGGGATCCTCACCAGGAATACATAATAAAAGAAATAGTTGGCCTGCAAAGGTAAGTAGCAAGATTTATAAAAGGGGATTTCAGGAGAAAAATGTAGAGAATCAGAAATGTTAGAGAAACTTGGGTGGGAAACTTTAAGTAGGAGAAAGGAGAAATGTAGACTTATAGGATTATATAGAGCCTCTACGGGAGAGGAAGCATGGGGAGAAATCCTTGAGAGGCTTCAGTTGGAAAATAATTATATCAGCAGGACTGACCACAAGTATAAAATTAGAAGGGATTTTATCAGAAGCGATTGGGGTAAATTTTCATTCATTGGGAAGGGTGTGAAGGAGTGGAACTGTTTTTCATGGGTAGTGTTTGATTCTTTTCCAAAATCTGTACAGATTTTCAAGAAAAGAACAAACAGTAACAGAGAAAAGAAATGTTAGAGGGCATTCGATCTGTGTAGGTTATTGTGAAAAAGAAGTATTGTGAAAAAATTGATTACATCCCCTGCTCTGTGGAAATTGGAGAGCCAAAGTAGGGGACGGCCTGTAGGGGTGAAGTACTGTGGGGACTTAGAGGGCCCTGGGTCCACTATGGTAGCTGTGAAGGCCCTTCAGGAACTCTGAAAAGCGGTGGCAAAAGGGGCTCTGGTTAAAACACAGCAGGTTGTTATGCTTGTTAGGTTCCAAAATCGGTAAAATATCAATAAATGCAATGTAAATTTGAATCTTATAGCAGTTGTATACTATTATTTGAAGTAATTCCACATACAATATAAATTTATTAAGTGTGAGCTGTGTGTTTAATAGGAAAAATTGTTAGTGTGATCATAATGTATTTTAGTGTCTCATTTGCCACTGAGGAAGACACCTCATTTGCAAATAAAGTGATTTTGGTTTTCGATTTTGATGAAGATGGGATGAATGATTGTGAATGAAACCAGGTAAGGTGTGGTGTGTCCCGGCATTTGCCTGGAAGTGAAAATCGGAAACCACAGAAAATCATTCTGAGAACAGCCAACGGTTGGTTCTGAGCCCACTTATCTCCCAAATGCAGAGCTTGGCTCCTTAACACGTGAGGCCACTTCGCTCGGTTAAACGTGAACAAAAGGCAAAGTTAATCAGCAGAGAGACACTAGCATGTCAGAAATAACAAACATGCATAAATGAATGGGGAAGATGAGTTGCCCTGCGGTGATGGGTACGTAGCCTATCATAAATTTGATTTTAAATGCAGTACCGATAATCATAATAGAGAAGAAGCAAATTTGTGTATAACCCAAATAAAGAACAAGTTCTTTCCTACCATAAACATCATCAAAGAGATGAATTAAAATAAACCTATCAAAGGTAGAAGACATACGCATGAAGAAAGTTTCTTTATCTTCTTACAGTTTGCTTAACATCACACCAGCACAGATATGTCTTACGGTGATGGTGGGATAGGGAAGGGAGCGACCGTGGCCTTAATCAAAGTACAACCCCAGCATTTCTACCCCAATAGCAGTGCTGCACTTAGTCCAGTGTATCACAAGATCTTTCATATTATGCCGCAACGTGCCAGCAGTATATTTTGACACTGTCTGACACAAAAACTGAATAGTAAATTTCTTGGAAACATATAAAGTTTTGACCTATTTATCCCCCTGTGGGTGGGGGCGGTAGAATAACACCCACGGTATTCCCTGCCTCTCGTAAGAGGCGACTAAAAGGGGCCCCAGGGACTCTGAACTTTGGAGCGTGGGTTGGCAACCACGGGGTCCTTAGCTGAGTTCTGGCATTGCTTCCACTTACTTGTGCCAGGCTTCTCACTTTTATCTATCCTATCCGACCTCCCTTGGTTAATTCTTGTTCTTTTCCGACCCCGACGCTATTAGGTTTGCGAGGGCTAGGGAGTCTTTCATTTTCACGCCCTTCGTGGCCCTTGTCTTCCTTTGGCCGATATCTTCATTTTTCGAAGTGTCGGTCCCTTCCATTTTTCTCTCTGATTAGTGTTATATAGAGGATGGTTGCCTAGTTGTACTTCCTCTTAAAACAATAATCACCACCACCACCACTTTGACCTATTTAGTCAAAATTATTCACTCATATTTGACTAACAGGAGATTTTACGTCTCATGTGAAGAGGAGAAATCCACCCTCAGGTACTCCGAGCCGAAGTCCCACAGGATGGATTCTTTCCCCCACATTATGAGGCAAGGAGTAGAAGTCCAACAATAAGCTGATTTACACCTCTCAGAGGAGAAATGATTATGCCATCAGAGCACTGCAGAAACGGATCTCACTGTTCTGGAAGTGGTGCGTCTGGAACAAGGTGAAAATAAAAACCAATAAAACCAGGCTATTATTTTCACCAAGCACGGACCTGAACTTGGTCATCTGGCTATTGAAATGAAATGACGTATGGCTTTTAGTACCAAGAGTGCCCAAGGACAACTTCGGCTCGTAGGTGACCCGCGCATCGTGATGAGGATGAAATGATGATGAAGACTTCACATACACCCATCCCCAGTGCCAGCGGAATTAACTAATTATGGTTAAAATTCCCGACCCTGCCGGGAATCGAACCCGGGACTCCTGTGGCCAAAGGCCAGCACGCTAACCATTTGGCCATGGAGCCGGACATCTGGCTATTAACAATGTCCCACTGTCTTGCTCTAAGAAAATTAAATTTCTGAGTCTAATAATTATTATGGACCAAGGTTTGAACTGGAGGCAGAATATAGAAGAGCCACAGCACGTGGCAGCCCTGAGACCACCGCTATATAAAGAGGTAGCAGCTGCAATAAAGGATGTAAAACCCGGTAAAGCTCCTGGCTTTGATGGCATACTCCCCGAGTTTCTCATCAAATCTGGAAAATATATGAGGACATGGCTAGCAAAATTCTTCACCTCAATGCTAAAAACAGGAAATGTACCTCAAGAGCTTAAACGTGCCAAGATAATTGCTCTCCTTAAACCAGGAAAACGTGCAGATCTTGTGCAAAGCTACCGTCCAATTGCATTACTTAGAGTTATATATAAACTCTTGGAACGAGTACTAATTAATAGGATTGGCCAAACAATACTTTCGGCGATCCCTGTAGAACAAGCTGGCTTTCGTCCCAACCGAAGTTGCGCAGATCAAGTTTTGGCACTCACATCACATATTGAAGCAGGCTTTCAGAAGATGATGAAAACATCTGTGGCTTTCATTGATTTATCAGCAGCCTATGATACCGTCTGGCGGCAAGGCCTACTCTACAAGCTGATGAAGATCATTCCATGCCAACAAATTACGAAGCTTATTGCTAACATGATTGGAAACAGAGGATTTCAGGTTATTATGGGAAACAAAACCAGTGGCCTGAAATTCCTCCAAAATGGTCAACCCCCAAGGTTCTGTTCTAGCCCCACTGCTCTTTAGCCTTTACATTGCTGATATGCCAGAAACTGTCAGCAAAAAGTTTGGATATGCTGATGATTGGGTCATTGCAACTAGGCACACTCACTTCGAACCCATGGAAGAAACTCTAACATCTGATTTGTCTGTGCTTGCAGAGTATTTTCGTAAATGGAGGCTTCGACCTAATGCATCAAAAACAGAGGTGACTTGCTTCCATCTCAACAACAGACAATCCAATAGGACTCTGGAAGTCTACTTTGATGGTACACAACTTACCCACAATAAGGAACCAACATATCTGGGAGTCACGCTAGACAGGACCCTGTCGTTTAAATCACATCTCACAAAAACTGCTGCGAAACTGAGAACAAGAAACAACATCATACAAAAGCTTTGTGGAACCACGTGGGGATCATCCGCCACAACTCTGCGGACGTCTGCGTTGAGCTTGGTATATTCTTCGGCGGAGGACTGCGCACCAGTATGGTTGAACAGCGCCCATAGTTACAAAGTTGATGTCCAACTTAATAGTACTATGCGCATTATTACAGGAACAATCAGGTCTACTCCCACAATCTGGCTGCCTGTCCTAAGTAACATACCACCTCTTAACCTGCGAAGGAAAGTAGCTTTGATCAGAGAATACAACAAGATCCTAGCAAACCCTGGACTACCGGTACACTCTGACATCTCAGACCTCAAAATCAAACGACTTCGTTCGAGACATCCACCTCTTGCAGCCGAGATCAATCACATCGGATTCAACATCACCGATTCCTGGAGGCAAGAATGGATGCAAAATGCTCCAGCTACATGCCTGAAAATGCCATGCATCGATAAGACAGTTCCAGGGTTTGATCAACCCCGCAAGGTATGGTCAATGCTCAACCGACTCAGGACGGGACATGGAAGATGTGGAGATTCACTTTTTAAATGGCGAATGCTCTCCTCACCGGTATGCGACTGTGGTGCACCGCGACAAACTATTAAACACATCAGGGAGGAATGCAGCATCAGAGCATATGGAGGGCCATATGAAGACTTCTTGATGGCAACCCTAAAATGTATTGAGTACATACAAGATCTAGATATTTGTTTGTAGATTGGTTCATTGGTTATTTTTGTTCATTTGTAATAACGTATTTGTATGCCATACGCTAAATAATAATAATAATCAAGAGAAACATTTATCAACAACAGACAATCCAATAGGACTCTGGAAGTCTACTTTGATGGTACACAACTTACCCACAATAAGGAACCAACATATCTGGGAGTCACGCTAGACAGGACCCTGTCGTTTAAATCACATCTCACAAAAACTGCTGCGAAACTGAGAAACTGAGAAACTGTGAGACCTGGAGCTATATTCCAAAAACTCATCTTTCAAAATTACTGACTTTTTCAAAACAAAATCCTATGAAAAATGGCAGAAGCCCCAGTTCTGAGATTTAATGAAAAGGTATGAACTGAACTTCGTATTCCGCTTGTTGGATCTCAGGTAAATAAAATAGTCAAGATGACCAAGTCTAAAATCCTCCTCAAGTCAGTCTACTGACCCAGGCATGCCAAACACCCCTTACAAACATTGCGGCCTTTGGCTAACTCACGTCCTGTTCTAACTGGTTACCACCGGGCGAGTTGGCCGTGCGTTTAGGGGCACGCAGCTGTGAGCTTGCATCCGGGAGATAGTGGGTTCGAACCCCACTGTCGGTGGAACTGAAGATGGTTTTGCGTGGTTTGCCATTTTCGCACCAGATAAATACTGTACCTTAATTAAGGCCAGGGCCGCTTCCTTCCCTCTCCTGTCCCATTGTCGCCTTAAGACCTATTTCTTCTGATGCGACGTAAGACCCAATCTAAATAAAAATTCTAACTGCTTACCTCTCCATTTCTTGGCCTATTTCAAATTAAAACACTGATTCAGTCACTAAAAATCTAAATTAAATCCCCTCAAAAGGCGCGATTGTTAAGAAGGAAGCTTTTCCCTCCTCAGATTCTTCTTCTCAAAATTCCAAAAATATTAGACTACGTATGGAGATTTTCCGACGCATCGGACATTTCGCGGAAACAGATGAGCAGAAGGGATTTTTTACTCGCTTTCAACAAACAAAAAATACAAATAAAAATTACCTGGTGCAAAAATGGGAACCTACGGAAAACCATCCTCAGGGATGCCGTCAGTGGAGTTCGAACCAACTATCTCGCGATTGCAAACTGAGGGCAGCGCGAGTACAGAAAGTGTATTCTTACATTTTAATACTGAGTGAAATGTAGTTTTCAAGTAGGCCTACACGCGAGCACTGAATTGGAGATTCTTTTATGATGAAAATAATTGGCCATAATAATGCAGACACTTGACAGGCGATTTTATCTTTACAACCACATTGATTTTAAAAACTCTAAAGGACGCCTGATTACCCCAAATTAAAGTTAAATTTATTGAAAGGAAGTCAATTATACAGAACAATAGAAAATAACATATTCCGAAGCCATGGGGAATTTAAAAATACTATCACCGAAAAACGACCAACTTCATTAAACCATGGCGTGAAGCGGCGTCGGACACGGATCAAACTACGAAATTTTGCAAGGAATGTTGAAATAAACACAGAGATGAGGGAATTTTCCTAGCAATTCTTGCGTGCCGAATTATTACCCAATTACGACATTGAAAATAAGTTAAATGAAGCCTTACCCTTGAAGACAGTCAAAGCTCCCAGAATACCATTAAGCACATAACAATGTATTAACTGGAAAAATACAGCGATAATCAAGAGAAGGAAAAGCCATAGGCTGCGAGAAGGGTGACGTCACGGTATATACGTTCGCTATATTTATTTAATAACGCACAAATGTGCATTAAAAGTAAAATACAATGATCTTTCGCATATTCTAGTAAAGATTTTGTTCTCTTATTGCACTTGGTGCAATGATAGCGATCGCAATGTTCATCACACAACATACACACACAATCTAGGGACGGTTCATTAAAGCCTGATCGCCGGCATAGACGATGGTGAAACCCATGTACTTTCAGCCTATTCAAAGCACTTCTCATGTCATTATCTGGACCGGTCCAGCTGCGGTCAATCATAGCATCAGTTGAGTAAAAATCCTGGCTGATTTCTGCTTGTTTTCTCTTTCTGTCTTGGAGAACTTGTTCTTCTTGCTGCGTATGTGAAAGCTGCATTCTTATTTTCAAATCTTCCAGTAAAAAAGTTTCTTTGGATAATTCATACGCAAGTCGTGATGGTGACATCTTGGAGATGCCCAGTGTTCGTTTCAGAAATCTGCCCTTTAAATTTTCAATAGTCCAAAGGTCGGACATCGTTAGTCTTTCCCGAATAAGTTCCATGTCATATGTGAGAGCTGGGAGGACCTTAGCGTAAAATAAGACCATGGACGTGCCTAGCGATAGTCTAGTCGGGTTTATTGTACCGTACGTTTGCTATATGCGAGCTCTAAACAACAGAAGGGTTATGTGTGCGCCCGCGGCCGGGTTTTCATGATCCAACTCCCCAATGCATAATTATATACACTGACTGACAGAGCAAATGCAACACCAAGAAGGAGTGGTTCGAAAGGGATGAAAGTTGGGGAAAAAACAGAGACGGCACGGACGAATAATTGATGTTTATTTCAAACCGATATGCAGGTTACACAATGCGCACGGCATCGACTCAGTAGGATGTAGGACCACCGCGAGCGGCGATGCACGCAGAAACACGTCGAGGTACAGAGTCAATAAGAGTGCGGATGGTGTCCTGAGGGATGGTTCTCCATTCTCTGTCAACCATTTGCCACAGTTGGTCGTCCGTACGAGGCTGGGGCAGAGTTTGCAAACGGCGTCCAATGAGATCCCACACGTGTTCGATTGGTGAGAGATCCGGAGAGTACGCTGGCCACGGAAGCATCTGTACACCTCGTAGAGCCTGTTGGGAGATGCGAGCAGTGTGTGGGTGGGCATTATCCTGCTGAAACAGAGCATTGGGCAGCCCCTGAAGGTACGGGAGTGCCACCGGCCGCAGCACATGCTGCACGTAGCGGTGGGCATTTAACGTGCCTTGAATACGTACTAGAGGTGACGTGGAATCATACGCAATAGCGCCCCAAACCATGATGCCGCGTTGTCTAGCGGTAGGGCGGTCCACAGTTACTGCCGGATTTGACCTTTCTCCACGCCGACGCCACACTCGTCTGCGGTGACTATCACTGACAGAACAGAAGCGTGACTCATCGGAGAACACGACGTTCCGCCATTCCCTCATCCAAGTCGCTCTAGCCCGGCACCATGCCAGGCGTGCACGTCTATGCTGTGGAGTCAATGGTAGTCTTCTGAGCGGACGCCGGGAGTGCAGGCCTCCTTCAACCAATCGACGGGAAATTGTTCTGGTCGATATTGGAACAGCCACGGTGTCTTGCACATGCTGAAGAATGGCGGTTGACGTGGCGTGCGGGGCTGCCACCGCTTGGCGGCGGATGCGCCGATCCTCGCGTGCTGACGTCACTCGGGCTGCGCCTGGACCCCTCGCACGTGCCACATGTCCCTGCGCCAACCATCTTCGCCACAGGCGCTGCACCGTGGACACATCCCTATGGGTATCGGCTGCGATTTGACGAAGCGACCAACCTGCCCTTCTCAGCCCGATCACCATACCCCTCGTAAAGTCGTCTGTCTGCTGGAAATGCCTCCGTTGACGGCGGCCTGGCATTCTTAGCTATACACGTGTCCTGTGGCACACGACAACACGTTCTACAATGACTGTCGGCTGAGAAATCACGGTACGAAGTGGACCATTCGCCAACGCCGTGTCCCATTTATCGTTCGCTACGTGCGCAGCACAGCGGCGCATTTCACATCATGAGCATACCTCAGTGACGTCAGTCTACCCTGCAATTGGCATAAAGTTCTGACCACTCCTTCTTGGTGTTGCATTTGCTCTGTCAGTCAGTGTAAATTACGCAAACACGTATCTGAGTGGTGTCACTTCATTGTGTACACAAAAAGGACAAAATCCTTCATGGATTACAGCAAAGAACAGAATAACAGTGTACAACTATACACACGTCTGTGCGCTATCTATGTATTCTTCTTCTTAGTAACATTGTCGGGCACTTAAGTATCACTTTATCTGCATATACAGTGTGAGACTGTACAAGCGTTGTATAAAGCACTGTCTGGAATAAAATTTACTTGAAATTGAAGGGGGAAAGAACATGCTATTTGTCGTGAATGATCATTTCAGGGTCACGTGACGTTCTTTTTTAAACGGGAACCAACGTTTTTTATTTCGTTTTTGCATTAATCAAACAAAACCAAAGAGCATTTCATACACCATTTTTATAAGTGGACAGGTCTCTCGCTGGTGTAGACAATGGGTGGGGGTGGTAGAATAACACCCACGGTATCCCCTGCCTGTCGTAGGAGGTGGTGGTGGTGGTGATTTCTGTTTGAAGAGGAAGTACAACTAGGCAACCATCCTCTATATAACACTAATCAGAGAGAAAAAAAAAACAATTGAAGTGATCCGACACTTTAAAAAATTAAGTTAGCGGCCAAAGGAAGACAAGGGCCACGAAGGGCATGAAAATGAAAGACTCCCTAGCCCTCGCAAACCTAATAGCGTCGGGTTCGGAAAAGAACAAGAGTTGACCAAGGGAGGTCAGATAGGATTGATTAAAGAGAGGAGCCTGGCATAAGTAAGTGGAAGCAATGCCAGGACTCAGGTAAGGCCACCGTGGTCACCAACCCACGCTCCAAAGTTCAGAGCCCCTGGGCCCCTTTTAGTCGTCTCTTACGACAGGCAGGGGATACCGTGGGTGTTATTCTACCGCCCCCACCCATAGGGAGACCTGTCGTAAGAGGAGAATAAAAGGAACTCCAGGTGTCTCAACTTGGGAGCGCGAATTGGTGACCACGGGGCCCTTAGCTGAGTCCTGGCATTGCTTCCACTTACTTGTGCCAGGCTCCTCACTTTCACTGATGCTATCCGACCTCTCTTGGTTAACTCTTGTTCTTTTCCGACACCGACGGTATTAGAGCACTCGAGACCGAGGGAGTCTTTAATTTTCATCCCCTTCGTGGCCTTTGTCTTTCTTTGCCCCATACCTTTATTTTTCGAAGTGTCGGATCCCTTCCATTTTTCTCTCTGATTAGTTTTATATAGAGGATGGTTGCCTAGTTGTACTTCCTCTTAAAACAGTAAACACCACCACCACCACCATCTGCAGACAATGTAGCATTGATGGCAGGTAGGTACAAAGAGTGATACCAGTTATTGCATATGCACAGGACCTCAGCGTAATCGATGTTCAAACTGATGCCCTTCTACCTCAATGCATTTTCCAACTCTGGAATGAAGTATTGATATGTCCGTAAAAGCATATCTCTATCAATACTGGCACAAGCATTTCTTATGCGAACCTTCATGCTGTCCGGAGTCATCGATTTTTCACAAAGAACTCCATCTTTCAGGTAACCGCTTAAGAAAAAGTCCGGGGATGTAAGGTCAGGAGACCGAGCAGGCCGATTGACGGGACCTGCGCGTCGTATCCATCGATCATGGTAATTGCTATTTAAAATATTCCTAGGAGAACGCGCATAGTGCGCAGGGCATCCGTCGTGCTGATACCACATTTCCTTCCTGGTTTCTAATGGTACTCCTCCAACAATAACGGCAACACCTCCATTAAAAAGTGTATGTACTTTGGACCTCTTAAGGCGCCATAAATGAAGTACGGTCCAGTTATGTTGGCACTCAAAATGCCACACCACACATTAACCGACCAGGGTCTCTGATGTTCCACTTCTGGTAACCAGTGCGGTTTGTCCACAGCCTATTTACTTCACTATGATTTGTGATTGCACACTCTTCACTACTGTAAACAATACTACTTGAAAAAAGTTAATATTATTCTTCAGTCTGTCCTGTGCCCACCAACACAACGTTAGTCCATTCATTAAATCATCACCATGTATGCAGTTGTTGATGTATGGTAGGGATGGAATTTATGCCGTTTCAATATTCTGAAGACAATACTTTTGGATATTCTCGCATTGGTAACTAATGCGCAAGAAATGACATGGGGGTCGTAATTCACTGCAGCTAGCACCGCAACTGCCCTATCGTCGTCCATAACGTTTCGTCTCCGCCTCCTCTTATTTGGCTGGACACTGCCGTCTTTTATCACAGGATAAAATTAAGCTCTTGAGGGAGTTCTTCTGTCAGAATAGCCTGTTCCACATCTCTCCTAGATTCCCCGTAAACGAGAACCATTTCCACTTTGTCTTGTTGTGAAAGTCGGCCCATTTCAAGTCACAGACAACTGCGTACGCTTCAAATGTTAAAGACTTGCATGGAACTGATGGTTGTTACTCGGTGATCACTAATTTTAGTAGGTCTGTGCTACCAGTGGACTCGCAGGGGTTGCAAGTGCAATAACAACAGATACCAGGGAGCCCTCCTACCGCGGAAAGTAAACGAAACAACGGACACGGTGTATCATGGCCTCCTCGCAGTGGTGTTATGGTGGACTGTGTCGAATGGGTCCAACCATTCATCGCGTTCTCCGAACACATTCATGTAATTCGTTCATACTTTTCGTTGTTATGTACGTGTGCTTTATAGAAAAGTTGTTTGGATTTGTATGAGGAATGCAAAAACAAAATAAAAGATGTTGGTTCCGATGGACCGACAGCTCTGCTCTCTGACCGAACAGAGGAGCAGTGGCCGCGGCTCTGCATTCGGCAGATGGAGAAGCGCTGGTCTGTCCTGAGAATGGTTTTGCACACTTAGGCGAATGCCCGGACAGTTCCTAGTAAAGGCCACCTTCTCCTTCACCGCGACAAACCTCCAGCCCTGGGAGACGGCCGCTTCCCCGTTCAGACGAGGAATGACAACATGTTAGTAGTTGAGCGCGTTGTTTCCATCCCGCAGGAGTTCTTTTACGTGCCAGTAAATCTACCGGCACGAGGCTTCAAATACCACCGGACTGAGCCAGGAACGAACCGGCCAAGCTGGGGTCAGAAGGCCAGCCACTCAGCCAGGCAACTTGTAATAATAATAATAATAATGAATGGTCTCAGCAGGCATTTTGATTTTTCGCAATTCAGCCTGCCTGTGCGTCAATTTCGACTTTACGTGCAAGTCTACCAGGTTAGAGAGTAAACCGGAACTCTCGTGGGTGATGAAATCCCCCTGTGGGTGGGGGCGGTAGAATAACACCCACGGTATCCACTGCCTGTCGTAGAGCTTGTGAGGAAGGAAGTTCAAACAAGATTACTCCTCATCGCAGCCTGCAGTAGAAGGACTTTGATTCTTCAAGTAGTGAAAAGTTACTTTCACACCACCTTAGTTTGTAACGAAAGTGTGTTTCTTCTTTATATAATTTTGGGAAAGGAAAGGTCTAGTAATGGGAAGGAAGCGGCCGTGCCACTTGTCTGGTGTGAAAATGGGATACCACGGGAAACGATCTTCAGGGCTGCCGACAGTGGGAGTTCGAACTCACTATCTCCCGGATACAAGTTCACGGCTGCGCGCCCCTAGCCGCACAGCCAACTCGCCCGGTAAATAAGTTTCTGTTGAAACTTAATACATGAGGTTTTCCTGCTACTCATGAATGTTGAGAGACACCAGTATACTACATATCTCAAACTATGGGCGATGTAGATTAATTTTCTATGTACTTTTCCAGTATCTACGCTTCTCCCTGTTAGAACTCTAGCTTTCAATACATTTCTTCAATTCACAGGTATTAGGCAAGCATAGTTCATCGGGTATCAGACAGACCTCACAACTGTCTTTCTCCTATCCACTCTTAAAATGATCAATTAAATTGTTCAGTTACGCTTTAAACTGTTTTCAAACTGACTGTCTACTATAACATGGTATTTTCTGATATCGTGGTTAACACACATACAGACACTCCCGCCACTAAAAGCCATCCGCTACATAAATTTGAAACATCATATTTTCTGTGACTGTGCCTCATTTATTTGCACTAGTATTAACTTTAAACCAGAATGGGCAAGAATAATTTATTGTTCTGTTACAAACTGTCAGTGGGACGTAAAGCCACTCTTACAAACTTTGTGTATTTAATGTAGTGGTTGTGTGGTTTGTGTTATAACACTCGTGCACGTGCCGCCTTATACCACACACAATTTGTATAACATTTGTCTGTGCCTCTAACAGTAAAGTTATGTAGGCGTTCAGTTCCTAAATGTTCTGCTTCTGCACTAACAGTACTAGTTCTCCTGAAA
Source organism: Anabrus simplex (assembly GCF_040414725.1). NCBI lineage: Eukaryota > Metazoa > Arthropoda > Insecta > Orthoptera > Tettigoniidae > Anabrus > Anabrus simplex. The sequence goes on along the minus strand of NC_090276.1, from coordinate 81,922,945 downwards.
GACAGCAACCAAGAAAGGGGCGATTGATAGACCTGTCCAGGGTCCAGGTTTGACCATTTCGCACGCAAACACGTTCTATTAAGTTTTCTTTAAGTTTTAACAAACGACACAGAACTGGGAGTAGAGAACGGAGGTAGTTGATGGGGATGGCAGTAAATGTTTATCAGCCATTTTCGAAAAATTCGTAAGATATGTACAACATCAGAATGATGTAATTGGGGTTTTCTCCTTCAATGTAAACAGTATGAACAGTATAGAATAATTAGGAATAAAACTGAACAGATCATCCGTGATCTTAAATTTGAAAATGTTCGCGAATCAGTAAGATGGCTAGTGCCTGGAGGCATCTCCGAGCCATGGGCATAGGATAAACACACGAACAGCTTCAGGTACCTGACATTCCTCTCGACGATTTAAATGAGTATTTCACGGAAGAGAGAGCTCAGTCTAATCCGCTTAACAGACCACACGTAAATAACGTCCCAGCATCTGTCCCACAAAATCGCCTCTGCTTTGCCTTTCGTATCGTCAGCACTAATGAAGTTAGGAAAGTCTTGTATTATATTAAATCCAAAGCAAGTGGTGTCGATGAAAATCCTATTACTTTCGTACATAATATTATTTGCGCTATTCTACCCATTCTCACGCATATTTTTAATTACTGTCTCGAAAACGGCACATTACCGACAATTTGGAAGTATGCCAATGTAATTCCACTTCCTAAAAACCCAGGTTCGAAACTCCTATCGGATTACCGTCCCATTTCGGTTCTCCCTGCTCTCTCCAAAGCGTTAGAACGGTTGGTACATGCGCAAATCCTGGAATACCTTCAGGCTCACTCTCTTCTTGACCCGCTTCAATCTGGCTGCAAGAAGGGTCATAGCACAGCCACTGCCTTACTCAAAGTGACTGAGGACATCAGAAAAGCAATGGGCGAAAGATAAGTGACAATACTCACACTCCTTGACTTCAGCAGTGCTTTTGACACGATAAACATACAGACATTGCTGATGAAGCTCAAATCGTTTTTCGGTAATGTTGCTTTAAACGTTTTCACCGCATATCATACAGATCGTATGCAACGTGTTATAGTACAAGATACTGCTTGTCAGTGGCGACTACGGAAGGCAGGAACCCCCAAGGTTCCGTTCTTGGTCTCCTTTTGTTTGCCCTCTCTAGATAAATGGCATAACCTCTAAAATAAAGTATAATAGATATCACCTCTTTGCTGACGACCTCCAAATTTACTACCACGTTAATATAAATGATATATCGAATGCAATAAGTGATATTAACTCCGACCTTCGACAACACAGTGTGTACGCCAGTGAAAACTCTCTCCTCCTCAACCCCCAAAAAACTCAGACAATCATTATCGGTTCTCAGAAATTTATTAAACATCATGTATAAAAAATATGCTATTCCTCCGGTGACATTAAATGCCACCGTAATTCCGTTCAGTAAGGAAGTGAAGAACCTAGGTATGACCCTGACTGAAACTCTTGACTGATCTGCACACGTAAGAAATACATGTAGAAAGATGTACGCGACGCTACACCCTCTGAAACAACATAAGGACATTTTGCCACAAGACGTAAAGATAAAACTATTCCAAACTTTGATACTACCAATACTTGACTACTGCGACATTGTCCTCGTTGATGCGACCCGTGAACAAACTAAGAAACTTCAACGAGCATTGAACTCTGGTCTTCTATTTGTTTTTAAGTTTAGTTACGATGCTCACATAACCCCGAGCTGCACATTTCTTTCCTGGCTGAAACCCGAGAGGCGACGGAAATTCCACGTACTTACGTTGATATATCGAACTCAGAAGGGAAATCTACCCAAATACATCTCTTCAAAATTTCATTTGTTATCCTCATTCCATAATTGTAACACTAGCTCTGGCACTTCCCTTGCTATTCCCGTCAACCACTCTTCAATATATAACAGATCCTTCGTTGTGACTGGGTCACGACTTTAAAATTCACTCCCAGTTGCTGTCAGGAACTCAAACTCAATATCAAAATTTAAGACTGTATGTAGAGATTATCTGTTGAATACCGCTGAGTGTTTCGTGTGTAGGATGACGTATGATAGGCTGTGAGATTGTGATTATTATTGTTATGATTTTTATTATTATTACTATAATAATTATTATTATTATTATTATTATTATTATTATTATTATTATTATTATTATTATTATTATTATTATTATTATAGTGTAAATATGTACATATTATTATTATTATTATTATTATTATTATTATTATTATTATTATTATTATTATTATTATTATTATAGTCATTAAAGAACAACAAAGCACCTGGAGAAGATGCGATAATTGCTGAACTCTGGAAGTCTGCAAGTGAAAAGGCGATCGATAAACTAACTGAGATCATTCGCGAGATCTGGGAAACAGAAAGGATCCCAAATGATTGGAGAGCAGCCCTGATTCATCCCCTACATAAGAAAGGTGAGAAAACAGATGTAAACAACTACCGCGGCATCTCCCTTCTCTCAGTAACATACAAAATTCTTTCCAAAGCCCTTCAAACTCGGGCAGAAGAGCAACTTGATTCACAGTTGGGTGAATACCAAGGAGGCTTTAGAAAAGGACGATCTTGTGCAGAGCAGATCATGAACCTTAAGTCCGTCCTGTCGTACCTAAAATCCAGGAATAGGAATTTTGTAGTTACTTTTGTTGACTTCCAAAAAGCCTATGACTCCATAGATCGACACACTCTCCTCCGCATTCTGAAGGAAATGGGCTTAGACAACAAAACGAGAGCTATCATTCAACAGACCTTAACCAGCACTACGTCCAGGGTGAAATTCAGGGGAGAAATTTCACACGTCTTCGAAATCAAGATTGGTGTTAGGCAAGGGGATGGACTATCACCCCTTCTCTTCAACTGCGTTCTGGAGAAAATCATTCGGGAATGGCGCAAAGAGATGTGCAAGGAAGAGGTTGAGAATGGCCTTAGAATAGGATATAAGAAAGATGATCTTATCATAGACTGCCTAGCTTTTGCAGATGACCTAGCGATCTTTTCTGATTCCCTAGATACTGCTGAAAAACAAATTAACCAACTGAGAATCCAAGCAGCAAAAGCTGGCCTTCAAATCTCTTTCCAAAAAACAGAGTTTATAACCAACATCAAGCCAGCTCCCAGAGAGCTCATTGTGGAACAGGGAAAAATCAAGCAGGTGGAAAAGTTTAAGTACTTAGGTGAGTGGATAGTACCTAACAACTCTGAGAAAGAAGCAATCATGTACAGAATCAACAAGATGGAGATGGCATATCAGCTGACTAGGAATGTCTACAACAAAAGATCAGTGTCCATCAACGCCAAGCTTAGGCATTATTGTTCGGTTGTACGCCCGGAAGCACTGTACGCAGCAGAATGCCTTGCAATGAACAGAAGAGGTCTGATGGAGAAGCTAGAAGCTAAAGAAAGAAAAATCCTGAGAAAGATTCTTGGACCAATCAAAGAAAATGGTGAGTACAGGAGACGACACACCAGCGATCTGTACCAGCATATGGAGAGGATAACGGACACGATTCGGAAAAGGAGGATTAATTTTTATGGCCATGTGGCACGCATGAGCACACAGAGACAGACCAATAGGATATTTTCCTACTTTCTTAATAAGAAAACCAAGGGACCCTGGTTTATCGAAGTTGAAAAAGACCTTCAGGAAATAGGAATCACACTCGAAGACATCCAGAAACGTGCTCCTCTCCAGAAAAAGCTCCAGGGATACAAGAGGTTCCAAGAAAGGCCAAAGTTGAAAACAGGCAAGAAGTGGACTGATGAAAGAAAGGAGGCTCACAGAACGAGAATGCGTGAGTACTGGGGAAGAATTAAAGCTCAAGGATGCAAACGGTTGAAATAACGTGGTCCACAGCAGGCCGAAACGAAGAAAGAAAAGAAGATTATTATTATAGTGTAATGTACTTAATATTTAGCTTCTTACTCATCTACATAGATCACTTTTATGGCCATACTTATATTTCCATTTACTTTATTACTTATTGTGTTCTCTTTATGCATTGCTTATTTTTTCAGTTTGTATCTTATTTTTTCATTATGGTTTTGTCTCTTTCTTATTATCTTTACGCTCCGAATTTTATTATATTTTATCTGTTGAACTCTGCTTCCTTTCTTCATTATATGTTGTCCAAATCTGTAATTTTTACCTTATCTTCGATTTTATAATAGAATAGTAGACCTAAACTTCTTTTATATATGTATTATCTGTAAATTATGTGGTTAAGTGTAAGAGAGGGCCACGAGCCCTAACTTCGCCACTGCTAAAGTCAATAAAAAAAATGTTTCCACATGTGCCACAATATTTTTTTAGTACAAGTGTAAAAGAACAAATCACGCTCTATTTCTAGGCTTAGAAATGCATTTGAACAAGCACACATGATAACAGTAGAGGATACAGAAGTTGCGGATGTGGTGACGGTAAATCCCTTCTGAATAAGATGCTCTGATTATAATCGGCGAAGACGTTGAGCTTTCAGTTCTTTAGGCTGTTTTAGTTTCGTACAACATCTATTGACGGAGAACACACAAGGAAGCTGTAAGTGGCCGTGACACATCTGCTGTATTAGTCTCCTCCTCTATCTGGACGTTAACCTTGTAACCAACGGTCTTTACATACTGCTGACTGGATATTTCTGCCTTTTGAAGATCTTCACATACTCACTCCCCTTGTTCATCAATGATTCCTCGAATGTCCTCCCTGGAACCTGAAACAGTTATACAGAATACAATTTCCGATCATCTAGGACTTATACCGTTTTACAAGGCCGATCATTGTTGACAGGGGAATACAGTTGGCACGTAGTCCTCGGTCCACATGGTGAAGATGAAAACAATAAAGGAACGATCTCCTGAAGAATAAGACAAGAGGGAGGAAGAACTGCCCTAATATCACAGAGTCGGAAGGCCCATGAACCTGATCAACAATGTTGTCTCTTCTGTTGCCGCTCATCTCCTATAGATGGGATTACTGCCTGCCTGAATATTGACGGGAATTAGCTGGGGATTTAGATAACTGACTGCCCCATCAACGATGGATACTACGTCCCACCAGTCGTAAACGCTGAGGTGCCGGAGTTTAGTTCCACCGGTAAATCTTCCAGTACGAGGCACCTTCGGATACCAACAGACTAAGCCGGAATTGAACCCACCAGGTGGGGTCCGTAATTGTAATGTAAGTTGTAAGAGCTGAAAGAGCGAACACTAAATTTAGTAACTTTGTCTTCACTGTTTTAACTCTAGCAGCGGAAAGACAAGGCGGTGTAGGTGCTAGTATCCACACTCACACCACATCTTCCGGCTCTGCTTGAGAAAATTTCGTGGACCAGAAATCACTTCTTTGAAACTGAATACGAACTGCCCTCCCTTGAGCAAGATCAACTAGCCAAGGCATGGACGCCCGTATGACAGTTTGTAGGGGTGGGGGCCAGACCTGGGGGTACGTAGTATTTTTAATATTTTGGAAGATAAATGGCGCCTTGTATCCCCTGCCTCTTGGTGGGGCACGGTACTACCACTTCTACGTAATACCGACTTTTAAATCATTTTGTTGAAAGGAAAACACCTGACTACATTAGATTTCTGCCTTCCTCAGAGTTGTTGGTGGTGGTGGTGGGGGGCGGTACTACCACTTCTACGTAATACCGACTTTTAAATCATTTTGTTGAAAGGAAAACACCTGACTACATTAGATTTCTGCCTTCCTCAGAGTTGTTGGTGGTGGTGGTGGGGGGCGGTACTACCACTTCTACGTAATACCGACTTTTAAATCATTTTGTTGAAAGGAAAACACCTGACTACATTAGATTTCTGCCTTCCTCAGAGTTGTTGTTGTTGGTGGTGGTGGGGGACGGTACTACCACTTCTACGTAATACCAACTTTTAAATCATTTGTTGAAAGGAAAACACCTGACTACATTAGATTTCTGCCTTCCTCAGAGTTGTTGGTGGTGGTGGTGGTGGGGGACGGTACTACCACTTCTACGTAATACCGACTTTTAAATCATTTTGTTGAAAGGAAAACACCTGATTACATTAGATTTTTGCCTTTCCCTCAGAGTTGTTGGTGGTGGTGTGGGGGAGGGGATTGCGGCCCCACCTTGCCCCCGGCTATGGGCACCCTTGAGCCGAGATATCTTGGCAGAGGGAAAGTGAAGTATGAAATGTGTGGAGAATGAGGTGGAATGGCAAGTTTAGCTCCAGGAAGTTCCGTGAATGCATCACAGCTCCACAACTCTAACCGACTTTTGAGTCCATGACATCCGCTATACCCTACAATATGTAGAAAGGAGATACTGTGTTCAACATTCCTGTGTGAGTGTACCTTTTCTACTCTCATACACATGAAAACTAAGTACAGGAACAGAGCTAATCTTCAGTTCGTGTAACAAGGCTTGGTTTTGGAAAACATTGATCCAACAACAGCAACAAGTGAATTTTTCTAAGTAAATTTTCAGATCCAAGCAGTTGTAATAATTATCCAAGGGTGACCTTTTATCATTTCTCTCCATGTATAAAGTATCTTTATGTAAATTAAGTTAAGAAAGTAAATATTTGTCCTAAATTATACGAATAAAATCAAACATGGTATCATTACAAAATTCTGTTTTTGGTTTACTAAATGAGGTATTATCAGCAATCAAGTGAACCCACGAGCAATAGAGACACAATGTACAATACAGACTTACATACTGATGCATCCCTTTAGTTGCTTCTTATGACAGAGAGGGGTATTCCACCGCCCTCACCCAAAAGGGGAAGGTGTCGTGTGCTAGGGACAGCTCACACATGTAAGCCAAGAGATTAAGGACCAGTGACTCGACCGAAGATCGAACCCACGAGGGTGAAGAAGCTGACAATTACCATTAGCGCCAAACCTTGCATTGTAGCCACTTCTATCAGCATATAATTTCGTGCGTGCTGTAGTCATAGCGCATTCTCCCTGTCAATCGCGACAGGACTTCCTCTCACACACCAACAGAGTACAGTACGTAGATAGCAATTATCTCAGTAGTTTTCCGGCTTGTGTTCCAAGGAGGTTTGAAGCTGCCAACGTTCCAGCCGATACCGCCGGCACATTTGTTGATCTCCCGACAAAATTCATTAAAAATGACACCATTTACCATATTATTGTCAGTGATGACACACAATGTTTTCAATCCACGTAAAGACGTCTTTACACACAACCTCTAAGTTGTTTAAATGGGATCTTAAGTCTTATTACGACCTTTTTTCAATACCAAAGACAAAAGGAACAACATATGCGGTTTATTCCTGACTTTACTTGGAGATTCATAAATTTGCACTTTCTGAATCTTGAACAAGATACTCAAAGAACTGTGTACTCACATTTTCTGAAGAAGATACTTAGGCGGATAATGTTCTCAAACATCGAGAGACCGAACGAGTGACCGTGGGTTTGGTCAGCTTACATTCGGGAGATCGTGCGTTCGAACTCCGCTGTCGGCAGACCTGAACATGGTTTTCCGTGGTTCCCCATTTTCCCATCGGCCAAATTTTGGACTGTATCTTAATAAAGGTGCGTCGCTTCCCTCTCAATCCTAGCTCATTTCTATCCCATCGTCGCCATAAGACGTAAAGAAAATTGTAGAAACGATATCGCGGGCGCGTAAATAAGGAAACATTACTTAAAACTTCTTAGCACTTCGCACACTAAAAATAACTTATTACAGTCGAGAAACCACTCGTCGGCTTTTTATATAGTTATATGGAACCAAACGGATGACGTACAACTTAATAGGACTGTCGTCACAATTTTCAGCATCTTCCCGTAATAATTTCAACATTTGTAAGGAGGCATCAATATGTGATATAAGACCGCTCGTGTTATTGAGATCATCCGGTAAACATTATTATCACAAGAATGTATATGAGAGACGAAAGGTGACTGCATTCTGTAACTAAAAATTTTGAAATGGCACCCATAAGAGTATAGGACATTCTGAAATCCCTTGATATGCTCCGGTACTTGTGCAGACGTTCCCCTGATATCTCTGAAGGTCAGATAGCACCACAGTCAGGATTCACATCGGGTGATCGGAGAGGCCAAGCATTTGGAAACGACAGTCTAAGAACACAGGGCTTCTCTTATAAACCCAGAGGGAGCTCACGATGTTTCTATTCTGCACTGCAGCAGCTGCCTACGCTGCGCGCGGCCCTGCTTTAAGCGTGTATACCATCTTATATGAAATCTTACCTTATAAAATATGCTGGAAGTGTCATCCTGCATAATGAGGGACCTCATAAACACCATTAGGATTTTCTGCACACCAATAGCGAGAGTTATGACTGTTCACACGGCCATTAAGATAAACCAGGCCTCATCGGTAAAGAACACAAGCTCCGGGTAGAACAAACGATCATTCAGTGATGCAAGATACCACTCATACCACTCTCGTGGCTGCATCAGCAAGTTTTAAACAATAGGCCCGTGTAAACATGCACGGTTTGATGTAGCTCTGTGTGCACAAGAAAGCGAAACCCCTACTTGTGCTAATTTTGTGAGTGATTTATTCTGTGACCGTTCAAGATTCGCACCAGTGTCATCAAGCTTTTCCTTCAATAAAACTTGTCGTGTGCGCGCATGTATTTTTATTGAGCCCTGTGAGCCAGTAGATACAAATTTATTTACGACTAGCTGATGTACCCGCGCTTCGCTACGGAACTCTAAATTTTATACAGAATTCTAAGTTAGGTAGTGCAAAAGTTGTGAGCAAGATTGTATTAAGTTGCATAGCTCTTAACGTTGCCCTAGAAGCACGACAGGCAAGTCACCAATGTCTTTTCTCATATCAAGACTGGGTTAAGCAATTGTCATTGTAATGGTAGGCCAACTTGCCTACCGTCAGTCACAATCAGGTTGGGGAGTTTTCATTATAATGGCAGACACTCACTCCCCGCCTGCCTTTATAGATTCTCAGAAAGACTCTCTTAGTGGTTTTCCGAACTGAAATGAACATGGATCATTACAATGACGTCGGTAGGAATGGCGCGATTAAAAGCAATGCCTTCATATGAAATACTCGTTCAAATGAAAAACCACACATTTTTTCACTTTTAACGAACAGTACTATGCTGCCGAACTAACAGTCCAAAGCTACAGAGCTGGAATGACCAAGATGCAGACATCCGTGATCCGTGAACAATCTTCGTCCTATTTCGTCGGTGGGGGGGGGGGGGGGAGTGTTCAAATAGTGGATAGTCCCAGGGCAAAAACTATGCCCGTTTACTTATCGGCTTCCTGGGAGTACCCGATGAGTCGGAAAATCTCAATTCACTACACTGGCGGGGGAGAGAACTATCTGACGTGGAGGCAATTTTTCCTCCAAGCCAGAGAAGAAACCACATCTTCGTTGCTAATTTGGAATAAAATTAATGCAGATTTAATAAAAGTGAAGAGGAAGAAGCTATTCCTAAGAAACGGCTCTTTTCAAGGTTGAATTTTGAGTTATTTAGTGAATTCTGGTACTATAATTTGGAAAGTGCTAAATTGTAATTCCAGACCAGTTCATACTACTCCTACTACTAACTGAGCCTCTGACTTAAGTGCGCACACTGCTCATTCAAAACAGAGTATCAGAAAATGTATGAACCAGAGGATTGGCATGCTAAAGAAGAAAGTTATCTAACTCCTCAGCTATTTCCCGCCAATATTCAGTTAGGCTGTTATACTCGGTAAGCAGCAGTAATCCCATCTATCGGAGTTGAATGTCAGCATAAGAGACAAAGAACATTACAACAAACTAAGTTAACTGTAATGTTATTGTTGATCTATGTTACGCGCTTTGGATATTGTAGGCCGTCACATTATTAATTGTCTTCTGGTTCTGAAATACCACTCTTATCATAGTCGGTACGGTAAAACTGAATAAAATAAATAAATGATCGGAAATTATATTCTCTCTAACTTTTGTTATGTAGTACTTTTCCATAGGACCAAGAACATAGGTATTTAAAAATTTAATTTTAGGTGCCTTCCCCTAAACTAACATTTCACCCAGGGTGAATAACATTGTTTATAGCTACTGTAGTTTCTTATTCCCCGACTCTATATACCGATTTTCATTAAATTCTGTTTACCCATTTTGTCGGGGCTCGGCGTTGATATGGACTTAGCAACAAAAACCCAAATTCCTGAATATCTCTGTTATCATAGCCGGTACGGTAAAAATGCATAAAACGTAAATGATCAGAAATTTAATTCTACATAATTAAAGTTATTTATCGATATGACCATTAATAATATAAATATTTGAGAATTGAATTTTAGGCCTTCCCCTAAACTACCATTTCACTCAGCGTGAATAAAATAATTTATAGCCTAGATTGTAGCGGCTCACCCCCCCCCCCGTCTCTACATACCGATTTTTATTAAATTCTCTTCAGCCGTTTTCTCGTGATGCGTGTACATACATACTTACAGACAGACAGACAGACAGACAGACAGACAGACAGACAGACAGACAGACAGACAGACAGACAGACAGACAGACAGACAGACAGACAGACAGACAGACAGACAGACAGACAGACAGACAGACAGACAGACAGACAGACAGACAGACATTACGGAAAAGTAAAAACTGCATTTTATTGTTACTGTGGACATGATCGGTACAGAAATACCATTATTTTCAAATTCTGAGCAATGTACTGACAAAACTCTTATTTTATATATATAGATTACGTTAATCTGGCACTTCACCAAGAAATTACTGAATAAATGCATCGCGTCCCCGTCGAACTGACTCGTACTTGAAATAAATTGTACATAGAAACTGCCTTCCCCTGTTAACAGCTGAGATTCAGACTGGTCAAACACATGCACACTCCCGTACAGCTGCTCAGGTCTCGGAGAGTAGAAACGCCGCTGGACGGTCTGTGTTTGTAAGAGGCGCCCTGTCTGATAGTCGGCGAAGCTCTTGAATCTGAGAGCAATGCGCGGTGGAGCCTCATCCTTCATAAAAATTACGGTCCAACGTATCTCTGTCCTGTAACTCGGAGATCAGACGTAGGGAAAAGACAGAGCAGTAACGTTGGCTCGCTACAGGTCCTGAGACCTTTAAGAAAAATGATTCAGTTATGAAGCTGGTGGTTAGATTACACTACACTGTCACAGTTTCACTCTGCAGAGTAACATCGTCCATACTGATTGGAGGAGGTCTCCACACTCAGTATTCCTGAGTGTTTACCACTACCACAGGAGAAACATATTTTTCTTACGATGATCCAAGCGAGGAATGAGCATTCTTGTACGTTCCGTGGTGCAAGTGGCTGTACGGTATGCATCTGGTTTGTCTGTCGCGGCAACAGCGATTTCTTAAACCATATTTTGCACAACTGATTGCCGTATGCTTCCAGAGTTCTACATCAAGTTCCACAAAGCTGGTGTGGAATGGACGCCCCTCGGTAATCCTTTCACGCGACGGCATTCTGGAAGTGCAGCCGTAATGGTGCTAGTAGCGAGGTCACTCAAGCGGTCTTCTGAGCTTTCTCAACCATCTTGCCAGCTCAAACCAAAATCAATCCCACAATGCTAAAACCTCAACCATATCGTCAAACCCACCCAAAGAGGAACCACCAATACCTTTACAGAAGCACTGGAAACGGAGAGGACGCCGAGGCGGAACGCCCACACATGCTGCAAAAAACATGCTGTAAGTTAAAAAAAATTTACAGTGCCAGTAACAGCCGGAACGCGAGAATTAATAAGGTTCTCGTGCAATAACAGCGACAGGGCCCACTGATGCTGACACCGCTACTCCTGCAGTTAAGCAACATTGGGCATGGTCAGTACCCGGGTGGGTGACCATTCAGATCTACCACCTGCCGCTGAAACAAAGCTTATTAAAAAACGGACACACAGCCACGGTGGAACACACAGCGAGTTCAATCATGCCAAATTAACATCTATAAACGGATTACTCATACGAATGCCTCTTTTCAATGAATATCTATTATTATTACGATTATCACTAACATCCTCCTCTGCGAATCATGTGACCTGGTCGCGGTAGGGAGGCTTGCGTGTCCCAATGATGCAGATAGCCGAGCAGCAGGTGCAACCATAACGGATGGGTATCTGTTGAGAGACCAGACTTTTTTTTTTTTTTTTTTTTTTTTTTGCTATTTGATTTACGTCGCACTGACACAGATAGGTCTTATGGCGACGATGGGATAGGAAAGACCTAGGAGTTGGAAGGAAGCGGCCGTGGCCTTAATTATGCTACAGCCCCGGCATTTGCCTGGTGTGAAAATGGGAAACCACGGAAAACCATCTTCAAGGCTGCCGACAGTGGGACTCGAACCCACTATCTCCCGATTACTGGATACTGGCCGCACTTAAGCGACTGCAGCTATCGAGATCGGTAGAGAGACCAGACTAACGAAAGGTTCATCGAAAGGGGGGGGGGGTAGCAGCCTTTCGGTAGTTGCAAGGGCGGCAGTCTAGATGATTGACTGATACGGCCTTGTAATAATACTCAACATGGCTTAGCTGTGTTGATACTGCTACACGGCTGAAAGCAACGAGAAACTACAGCCGTAACTACCTCCCGAGGACATGCAGCTCTCTCTGTATGAATGATGTACTGATGATGGTTTCCTCCCGGGTAAAATATTCCGGAGGTAAACTAGTCCCCCATTCGGTTCTTCGGGTGGGGACTACACGAGAGGGGGCGATCATCAGGAAGATGGATACTGACATTCTGCGAGTCGGAGCGTGGAATGTTAGAAGCTTGAATCGTTGTGGTAGGTTAGAGAATCTGAAAAGGGAGATGGATAGGCTAAAGTTAGATGTAGTTGGTATAAGTGAAGTACGTTGGCAGGAAGAACAATATTTTTGGTCAGGCGACTACCGAATTATCAACACAAAATCAAACAGGGGAAATGCAGGAGTTGGTTTAATAATAAATAAGAAAATAGGGCAGCGGGTAAGCTACTACAACCAGCATAGTGAAATAATTATTGTCGTCAAGATAGACACCAAACCAATGCCCACCACAATAGTGCAGGTCTACATGCCTACTAGTTCAGCGGATGATGAAGAAATCGAAAGCGTATATGAGGAGAAAGAAGATCTAATTCAATATGTAAAAGGTGACGAGAATCTAATTGTGATGGGAGACTGGAATGCAGTGGTAGGCCAAGGAAGAGAAGGTAGTACAGTAGGAGAATTTGGATTGGGACAAAGGAACGAAAGAGGAAGTCGGCTGGTTGAATTCTGCACTGATCATAATTTAGTCCTTGCCAATACTTGGTTCAAACACCACAAACGACGGCTGTATACGTGGACGAGATCTGGAGACACTGGAAGGTATCAAATAGACTTCATTATGATTAGGCAGAGATTCAGAAACCAGGTGTTGGATTGCAAAACTTTCTTAGGAGCAAACGTGGACTCTGACCACAACTTGTTGGTCATGAAATGCAATCTGAAGCTGAAGAAATTGAAGAAAGGAAAGAAAGCAAAAATATGGGATCTAGACAAGTTGAAGGAAAAGAGTGTGAGGGATTGTTTCAAGGAACATGTTGCACAAGGACTAAATGAAAAGGTTGAAGGAAACACTGTAGAGGAAGAGTGGAGGGTCATGAAAAATGAAGTCAGTAGGGCTGGTGAAGAAATGTTAGGAAGGAAGAAAAGATCAACTAAGAATCAGTGGATAACTCAGCAGATACTAGACCTGATTGATGAATGACGAAAATACAAGAATGCTAGAAATGAAGAGAGCAGAAAGGAATACAGGCGATTAAAGAATCAAGTGGATAGAAAGTGCAAGGTAGCTAAGGAAGAATGGCTGAAGGAGAAGTGCAAGGATGTTGAAGGCTGTATGGTCCTGGGAAAGGTAGATGCTGCATACAGGAAAATCAAGGAAACCTTTGGAGAAAGGAAATCTAGGTGTATGAATATTAAGAGCTCAGATGGAAAGCCACTTCTAGGGAAAGAAGACAAAGCAGAAAGATGACAGGAGCATATCCAACAGTTGTATCAAGGTAAAGATGTAGATAATTTGGTTCTAGAACATGAAGAGGCTGTTGATGCTGATGAAATGGGATACCCAATTTTGAGGCCAGAGTTTGACAGAGCTGTGAGTGACCTAAATAGGAACAAGGCACCTGGAATTGATGACATTCCCTTTGAATTTTAACACGTAATATTTACAGAAGAATGGAAAAACAAGCTGAAGCTGAGTTGGGAGAATATCAATTTGGCTTCAGAAGAAATGTAGGAACACGTGAAGCAATCCTGTCTTTACGTCTGATCTTAGAGGATCGAATCAAGAAGGACAAGCCCACGTACATGGCATTCGTAGATCTAGAAAAGGCATTCGATAATGTTGATTGGACCGAGAACGAAGAATTATCTACAATCTGTATAAAAATCAGTCTGCAGTGATAAGAATCGAGGGCTTTGAAAAAGAAGCAGCAATCCAGAAAGGAGTGAGGCAAGGTATGCAGTTTGTCCCCTCTTCTTTTCAATGTTCACATAGAACAGGCAGTAAAGGAAATCAAAGAGAAATTTGGAAAGGGAATCACAGTCCAAGGAGAGGAAATCAAAACCTTGAGATTTGTCGATGATATTGTTATTTTATCTGAGACTGCAGAAGATCTCGAGAAGTTGCTGAAGGGTAAGGATGAAGTCTGGGGTGAGGAGTACAAGATGAAAATAGATAAGTCCAAAACAAAAGTAATGGAGTGCAGTCGAACGAAGGCAGGTGATGTAGGAAATATTAGATTAGGAAATGAAGTCTTAAAGGAAGTAGATGAATATTGTTACTTGGGTAGTAAAATAACTAATGATGGCAGAAATAAGGAGGACATAAAATGCAGACTAGCACAAGCAAGGGAGAGCTTTCTTAAGAAAAGAAATTTGCTCACTTCAAACATTGATATCGGAATTAGAAAGATGTTTTTGAAGACTTTTGTGTGGAGCGTGGCATTGTATGGAAGTGAAAAATGGACGATAACTAGCTCAGAAAGAAAGAGAATAGAAGCTTTTGAAATGTGGTGTTACAGAAGAATGCTGAAGGTGAGATGGATAGATCAAATCACGAATGAAGAGATACTGAATCGAATTGGTGAGAGGAGATCGATTTGGCTAAATTTGACGAGAAGAAGAGATAGAATGATAGGACACATCTTAAGACACCCAGGACTTGTTCAGTTGGTTTTTGAAGGAAGTGTAGGTGGTAAGAATGGTAGGGGTAGATCAAGGCATGAATATGACAAGCAGATTAGAGCAGATGTAGGATTCAATAGTTACGTAGAAATGAAAAGGTTAGCACAGGATAGGGTGGCATGGGTAGCTGCATCAAACCAGTCTATGATCTGATGACTCAAACAACAACATCACTAACATCTATATTTATTATTCTTATACTTATTTTGAATTGAAATAATAACATTAAGTTATTTATTAGACCACCTAATCAATACAAAATCGTCTTGGATGATTTACATAAATTTGTTAGCTAATAGTGGGACATGTTTCGCCTTCCCTGAAGGCATCATCAGCCATAGTCTTAACCTTAAATTAAAAATAAGCGTCTAAATAACATGTAGTAATGAAATGAATTTTTAAAATCTTGAAGAGATTTGAAGTAAAATGACATGAAAATAACAATGATGGTTTGAAAATACAATGTGATGAGATACAATAGTGGAAGTATTAACAAAATTAACATTAGAAGGCTGCTAAAATAAGTAAAATGGATAAAACAACAGATTGTTATACAACAAGTAGTAAGATTGCATAAAAGTAAAGTTGATAGTCATGGCGGTTATAATTAGACGATGGCGAAAAATCTTATATAATCAAAGTAAAGAGGAGAGTATAAAAGTCAAAGTTAGTCGAGAGATCCAAAGTTCATCATGATCTTGAAGATAAAAGACGAAAGTCATATGCATATGGTGAAGTTGTAGAACACGTTGAGGATATGAAGTTGGTGAATAGAAGTTGAAGAACAGTTTCAAATAGGATCACTATGGACCATCTCAAAATTTGAAGTGATGTTCAAATGTTGTAAATTGTGAGTTTGTAGATATTCTAGTTGAAAAAGCATATAAAAGTGGAATCTGTAAATGGAAGCAAGAAACGTAGAGTTAATTGTGTGAAAAGATATTTGAAAAATATTGAAGTAGAATCGTATGCACTTACCATTTGACGGTGACAAAGATAGCTTGTAATATTATGAGTTAGAAGAATTTGCAACCTTAGACTTCTTGCTACGTGTTATAACTGAAGTTTTGTGCTGGAGGGGGATCTGTTTGCGTTGACGTAACTATTGGAGGGGGGCTGCTATTGGTGGGAGGGAAGGAAGAGAGTGTATTACTGCGCGTGTTGTAACGGTGTAAGGCTACTGGAGGGAGCGATGTTCCGGTGGGTGTGGCTATGGGTTTATTGGTTGTATTTGAATTAGAGGTACTAGCGGCGGGGGGAAGGGAGGGGGGTATATTAGCTGTAGGGGAGGCGGGAACTCTAATTGATGTGAGGTTGAAGATTTTTAAGAATTTGTTGGTGAGGGAAGTTGATTCTCGTAATAAAATAAGAATCTGTTCATACAAGGGGCTTTTTTTATCAATAGTGTCATTTAGATTTTTATCTTTATTAAAATGTTGGTCGAGGAAAATAAATAAGTTTTCATATTCTGTCATGAGTTTGCTTTTATCGACTCTTTTTAGGATATGGAGGTCTTGTTCTATTGTGGTGAATTTATGCCCGGTGTCCCTCATATGGTTGGCCATTGCGGAGAATTTGTTGTGTCTTTGGGCATTGTAATGCTCGGCATATCTGGTAGAGAAGCTGCGGCCAGTTTGGCCAACATAAGAAAAATTACATGTAGAGCATTTCAATCTGTATATTCCTGATCCAGAGTAACTATTGTCTGTGATGTTGATAGAGTTGTGATTGAAGAATAAATTACGATTAGTGTTTTTTGTTGTGTAGGCTATTTTTATTTCGTGCTTCATTAATGAATTGGTTATCGGGTAAATGCTATGGTTAGTGAACGTGAATTTAGCGTATTTTGGTTTGACGGGTTTTAATGGGGTTAAATTGGTAGCTAGTTTCAGTTTGGTTTTATTGATGATTTTATCAATCATACTCGTGTTAAATCCATTGAATTTAGCTATTTCCTTGATGAATAGTAATTCTTTCTTTAAATTAGTAGAGGACATAGGGATCTTTAATGCTCTATATATTAAACTGTGATAAGTGGCTTTTTTATGTGAGTTGGGATGTAAAGAATCATTTTTTATGGTTGTTGGAGAAAAGGTGGGTTTTCTGTATATTTGGAAGTCGAATTTGTTCAATGCTCGTGTGATTTTGATATCTAAGAAGTTCAAAGAGTTATTGAACTCATATTCTTTAGTGAATTTAATATTATTATCTAAGTTGTTGAGGAATGATAGTATGTTATTGCTGTTGTTGATTTGTTTATCAATGATAGCTATGGTATCATCAACATAGCGATGCCAAAGACAGAGTCCGTTGATGTTATTAATAATCTTACTATGTTTGAGATTATCTAAGTATATATCGGCTAGTATTCCAGACAACGGGTCTCCCATCGTTAGACCTTCTTGTTTGTAAATTTTCTTATTGAAGGTAAAATAGTTGTTGTCTAAAACGAAATTAAGTAATTTTAACCATTCATCAATTTCGATTTTACTCAATGTGCTATGTTTCAACAGATTGTTTTTTATGATGTTAATAGTATTGTTGATAGGGATATTAGTATACATGTTGGTGATGTCAAAAGAACATAAAACGTGGTTTGGTTGTAGACTGAAATTATTTAGGGAATTACAAAGTTCGATCGAGTTCTTTATGGGGTTGGAGTTGTGAAATTTGAAGTGCTTTTTAGGAATTTGTGTAGGAATTGAGAGGGTTTTATAGGTAGGACTATTGATACTATTAATTATAGGCCGAATGGGGACATCATTTTTATGAATTTTGGGCAGTGATCTGACTGTAGGTAATTTTGGGTTCATTACAGTTAATTTCTGATAATCTTGATCATTTAAAATGAAGTTAGAATTTTTAAGAAGGTTCTTTAAGTTACGCTGTATTTTGTTTGTTGGATCTTTGTTAATTAAGGTATAGGTATTGTCTGAAAAAAAGGTTTCAGTTTTATTGATGTAATCTTGTTTGTTCATTATTACTATGGTGTTGCCCTTATCTGCTTTTGTAATTACTACGTTGTTGTTATGGATTTTGGTTTTCAGGTTTAGAATTTGTTTCGAGACGTTGTAGTTATTATTAGATGTTATCTCATTAATCAAAGTTGGGAGTTTCTTTTTTACTTCATATCGTACGTCATTCTGTTTATCAATTGGGATTTGTTTATCGATATTAGTTTCGGTTTCAGCGATGGTAGTGATGATGTCTTCTGCCTTTTTGTGATTGGGCCAATTATGTTTGATGCCTTTATCTAATAGATTTAATTCTTGGTTAGAGAAGGTTGCATTAGATAGGTTGATTGTAGTGGGAATGTTAGTCAAATGGGAAGGGGACACTTTGTTGTTTGTATTTTGGTCAGGAGTTTTACATTTGTTTTCTTGAAGACAAAGTAATTTATGGTTTAGGGTTTTCTGTTTCTTGTCTAATACGTAAGATAGTTTGATGTCAGTGTACCTTAAAAATGAGCTCCATTCAAGTGGGGGTAATTTCTGAGAGATGGTCAAATGAGTCCTATATAATTGTAAATTTAGTAAAGATTTCTTCTTGTATAATAGTTTAATTTCATTTTTCAACCATATGTTGTTTACTTTCTTTTGAGTGGCATTAGATTTTGAATAGGGATGACTTTTTCTTTGTAAAGATTTGAGAAATTTAGGTACCAACTCTAATTTCAAGCAATCTTTAAGAAACTTGATATCTCTAGAAATCTTGCCTATTTTAATTTTTAGGTTCAAGTACTTGTTAGGTTTTACTATTGCCTGGTTGGCATTGACATTACATGTAATAAATATCATTTTTGGTCCGTATTGATGATATTAGATTGAAATAATAACATTAAGTTATTTATTAGACCACCTAATCAATACAAAATTGTCTTGGATGATTTACATAAATTTGTTAGCTAATAGTGGGATATGTTTCGCCTTCCCTGAAGGCATCATCAGCCATAGTCTTAACCTTAAATTAAAAATAAGCGTCTAAATAACATGTAGTAATGAAATGAATTTTTAAAATCTTGAAGAGATTTGAAGTAAAATGACATTGAAAATAACAATGATGGTTTGAAAATACAATGTGATGAGATACAATAGTGGAAGTATTAACAAAATTAACATTAGAAGTCTGCTAAAATAAGTACAATGGATAAAACAACAGATTGTTATACAACAAGTAGTAAGATTGCATAAAAGTAAAGTTGATAGTCATGGCGGTTATAATTAGACGATGGCGAAAAATCTTATATAATCAAAGTAAAGAGGAGAGAATAAAAGTCAAAGTTAGTCGAGAGATCCAAAGTTCATCATGATCTTGAAGATAAAAGACGAAAGTCATATGCATATGGTGAAGTTGTAGAACACGTTGAGGATATGAAGTTGGTGAATAGAAGTTGAAGAACAGTTTCAAATAGGATCACTATGGACCATCTCAAAATTTGAAGTGATGTTCAAATGTTGTAAATTGTGAGTTTGTAGATATTCTAGTTGAAAAAGCATATAAAAGTGGAATCTGTAAATGGAAGCAAGTAACGTAGAGTTAATTGTGTGAAAAGATATTTGAAAAATATTGAAGTAGAATCGTATGCACTTACCATTTGACGGTGACAAAGATAGCTTGTAATATTATGAGTTAGAAGAATTTGCAACTGTAGACTTCTTGCTACGTGTGTTATAACTGAAGTTTTGTGCTGGAGGGGGATCTGTTTGCGTTGACGTAACTATTGGAGGGGGGCTGCTATTGGTGGGAGGGAAGGAAGAGAGTGTATTACTGCGCGTGTTGTAACGGTGTAAGGCTATTGGAGGGAGCGATGTTCCGGTGGGTGTGGCTATGGGTTTATTGGTTGTATTTGAATTAGAGTAATGTAATATACTTATTTCCCAAACAGCCCAGGTGAGGATCGCTAAAGCGAAACCGGTACTGTGATCTAATCTAAACTACTGCTCAATTTGGCGTTTTTGGCTGCGGGAATACCAGAGCAAGGGCTGATTGGGTATTGAGTGGGTGACGTCGCAGCGCGTGACTTGCGGTAGTTGTGTCCACCATTTTGCTCAGATTTGTGTGGGAGGTACCTTACTTGAGGGTCAGTCACGGTACTACAGGAAGCGATCAACTAAGCACATTTTCTAGCTCCAACCTAGCCTATTCCTACTCAGCTTGGTACGTATGCTTCACCATGTTAAGTAGGGAAAACTGAATTGTAGGTAACCCACTGGTATTTTGAGTCATTCAAAAGTAACAAAAATTCAAGTAAATACTTACTTTTCTTCCCAGGTAACTTTCACGTTATGCCCGAAATGGAAGTCTTAACAATTCTCTGGAGCAGGTTACTTGTAATTCCTCCAATGATCGACCGCAGGCCAAGTTGAGGAAGGTTCACATGAAGAAGGATTCTTCACATTACCAACGGAGACATTATTAACCTCACAGAATCTTGAAGTCCTGAGTCTGAGATTTCAGAAATGCTACCACTGCTTTCAAAACTACGAATTGTCAACCTACATGATTGTAAGTTATATCAAATTAAAGAATATTGCTTCCGGGGTTTTCGAATGCTACAATAATTAACTCTTTCGCAAAATATGTTGACTTAGTTGAACGAAAATATTTTCCTCCCCTTGAAAGGAATAAAATTATTAGATGTATCATCGAACAAATTAAGAAACTGGCCTTTGTTTTATGACATCTCCTTTATACCTCTGGATTTCTTATTCGATGTGCATAACTTAGGTAACATTAGAACGAACTTTCAGATTTTAAATCTTTCTTTTAACAGAATTTCGTATTGGGAGGATAAGTATGTAATCTCACCTCAGAAATCTCACATCCCCATGATGACCAACGCTACCAACTCAGTTCGAACATATTTACCTCTGCTTCTGCGAAAGCTAATCATTTTTTTAAGATCATGGGATTGCCGACTACTCAAAGAGCAGAATTAAGCATTCCTTTTTATTCCGGATCTCATAGGAAGCTTTTAAATCATATTCTTCAAAACATTTCGTTGGTGAACAACTTGTGTGGCCAAAGAGCGACAGTGGTGCGAAAATCACCGTCAACAATTTTCAGAATACCGGTCAACTGAATATACCGTAGTTCTGTTATGAATTCCGCCGCGCTGAGTGGTTCAGACAGCCTTCTGACCCCAACATGGCAGGTTCAACCCATGTGCTATGCTATATATAGTGACTTTATAGTTTTGGTGAACTTACCTCTTCATCTCTTTAATCCTCCACTCCCTCCCGCTGATATTCGCCTGGTCGCCATGTTTGATGCTCATCTGTTTCCTGCGCTGACGTCATACGTCACCTGCTCGGCTGTTTGTCACTGTGCGTTCTCTAGAATGATCTCTTCGCCTATATATTCTCGCACCCTGCATATTTCGGCAGGTGAATCGAAAACTGAAAAGAGCACAAGACCTCATCGAGGCATGAGATTTTCTCTGCCCATCACTTCGTTGCTGCTACCCTGAGGTGAGAGATATGGAGACCTTCCTTTTCAAATTTTATTGTTAACCTTTCTTTTCTACCGGCATCTTGACGGGAGTTGGGGGAGTGGTCTGCGCTGTGTGCACAATCAAGACATTTATGCTAAGAACTTACCTTTATTCGTGTCAAACGGCAACCATAGAACTGGATGGCCGCCTACCAAAACCTCTATGTGACGTACACTTCGCGTAGTGTTCTTTGGTATCCTATTTCTCCCATCTTGTCCCTGGAACGTGTGATCCTAAGCATGTACTATGATCCCTTGGAACTACTTTCCTATTAATGTTTCACATTGTTACGGCACACTCATGTTATTATCGAACTTGTTATAATCATCATACATTCTATGATCCCTTAGATCAACTTTTTCTCACGTCTTATGTCAACGAATTTTCTTATAATCTATTTCTTCTAAAAATGTACTTGGAGTTGTTGATAACGCTTTTCGTCTAAATCACATATTTATCCATCAGTGCATTTACTTAGCACGTTAACTTTTAGCATCGCTGTTAGGTTTACTTTGGAAAATCTATTATTCATCAACAAGTTTTAAATATATTAACGTACTTCAAGTTGGTATCCCTGTTAATTATCAGCCATAATTTGAGAATTCATGCATATCGTAAAATTACTAATATCTATTTCTATATTCCATTCTCATTGTACGGTTTTTCAATTTGCAGTCTATTCCTCTTAAATTCTTTATGATCTAAGTTAATATACATTTATTTGTAAATCCCATTTTCTCAATCTTGCCAAACATTTATTTATCTCTATTTCTACTGTATAGTTTTCTATTTATACAAAATTAATAGTCCTGCCAAATTGTTATTGCTGGGGTATATATTGTTATCTTTGTGCTGGCTCGAAAAGAAAAAAATAAATATAGTCTACATATTATTTGAAACCCTATTATCTTGTTTCGCCCTTATGCTTATCGGTCCTGACGGTCCTCTTTTTCTGAGCCCCTCTTACTATCCCACTGCTCACTTATATACATTTACTGAGACTTTATTGATAATTAGTCTTCGTTTACATTAGCGTCATCTCCTTGGTGACGTTACTAATTTATAGCATTATGTCCTTTACACATCCCCAAATGAAAGACGTAACAACTGGTAGCAGAGTATTTCTGACCTATTTATGTCAACCTACTACCCCCTTTTGTAACTTTCTTGTATGATTGTCATCTGTTCCTTTTCCTCCCTTTTTGTACATTTATTCTCACTACAGTTAATTTCTTTGAAATTTTACTTACCATGGCACTTTTTTCCTGGTGATTTTGTACATCTTTTAGATTTGTCTACCTCCAATATTGCTCTGCCACAGACTCAATCTCTACCAAATTTTAACGTCCCTAATTTCGGGGATGATTCAAAGTTAGAAATGACCGATTCACTCCCTATTTATGAAGAGTAAGAGCTTCCCATTAAACACTCAAGTCCTGTGTCTAATGAAACAGAAGCATTTCCTAAAATACAGTACATGCGAAGCAACCTGACCCTGGACACCAATCTCAGAAAATACATTTTTCTCCTACTTCTGTACTACAACCTGACATTTCTTTAGATCTTCCAAATACGGCCTTACACCATTCTCTTAACTTTCACATAATAAAACAAGCTCTTCTTCAAGTCCCACAGTTAACTGCCACTGTTCCAAGAAGTTTAACCTTATGGTTATTTTTTTCTCGTAAATTTTTACAAACTCGCTTAGCTCCATTTCCTCAACTTCTTACCTTATTGCACTCCAAGATTTCTACATATTTAGGCAAATTTTGGTTAGAGAATATGCACCGTTTTCAATTCGGGGAAGATTTGCGAGATTCCCTTCCTTCCTTATGAAATCCGCCACAGTTTGAGTCTGGAATTTATTCGTAGGCAACAGCGTCCTTATGAGTCTACTTATGATTATCCAGATTCTGTAATTGCTCTTACAGATATATTGTATTAGCATTAGTATTTATTGTTGAACATAACAAGCGTTCAGCCCAAATACATGTTCATAATACAATAATAATAACAATAATAATAATATAATAATAATAAAATAATAATCTACATACTAACTGGATAACTTAAATATCGGTACTTACTGGGGTTAGACAAGGATGCAATCTTTTACCTTTGCTGTTCGTAGTTTACATGGATCATCTGTCGAAAGGTATAAAGTTGCAGGGAGGGATTCAGTTAGGTAGAAATGTAGTAAGCAGTCTGGCCTATGCTGACGACTTGGTCTTAATCGCAGATTGTGCCGAAAGTCTTTAGTCTAATATTTGCAAGTTGAAAATTGGTGCAATGAGTATGGTATGAAAATGAGCTTTTCGAAGACAAAATTGATGTCAATATGTAAGAAATTCAACAGAAATTAATGTCAGATTGGCGATACAAAACTGGAACAGGTAGATAATTTTAAGTATTTTGGATGTGTGTTCTCCCAGGATGGTAATATAGTTAGATTGAATCAAGGTGCAGTAAAGCTAATGCAGTGAGCTCGCAGTTGCTATCAACAGTATTCTGCAAGAAGGAAGTCAACTCCCAGACGAAACTATCTTTACATCGGTCTGTATTCAGACCAACTTGGCTTTATGGGAGCGAAAGCTGGGTGGACTCAGGATATCTTATTCATAAGTTAGGAGTAACAGACATGAAAGTAGCTAGAATGATTGCTGATACAAACAGGTGGGAACAATGGCAATATGGTACTCGGCATGAGAAGATAAAGTCTAAGTTTTGAATGAACTGGATGGACGAAACTGTACGCATAAACAGGCTTCGTTGGTGGGGTCATGTGGGGCGAATGGAGGAGGATAAGTTACGTAAGAGAATAATGGGCTCCGATATGGAGGGTAAGAGAAGTAGAGGTAGACCAAGACGATGATGGTTAGACTCAATTTCTAACGATTTAAAGATGAGAGGTATGGGCCACAGCACTAGTTTCAAATAGAGGATTGTGGCGACAGATGTTTGCAGACTGAATGCTGAAAGGCATAGCGGTCTATAATGATGATGTATGAATGTCAGTGGCGAAGCGTGCTAGTACCCACTGTTACCAATGGTAAGTGTTTGAAAATATGAAAATCGAATATTCTTTATTACTAATATTTAATATTCTTGTTTCTACGCCTGGACGTGCCGCGAGAACTCTATTGCAGTAAATGGTCTCCGTCAAGGCTGAGCGAGAGGCTGTTACCAACTCCATGCAGTAGTTATGCTTTGAATGTCTCCTAACACCTGGGAGTCCTGTCACTTTAACCCCGAGAATTAGCGAGGTGGCGGGCCCGGAATATTCATGTATAATAGAAAGTTTAATGAATACGCCATTTTCGTTAAGAACTTTTGAAGAAAAGAAAAGCATAATTGAAAAAGATAGACCCAAGTCTTCTCTTAAAAATTTAGTTAAGGAATCGAAAAGTACAGTACGATATTTTCATGACTCGTGGTACTTAGGTCTGGATTGGTAATGTGGTTGTGCAAAAATGAATAAACTGTACTGTTGGTCATGGATTCTGTTTTCCTTAGAAAGTAATGCTTAGTAAAAAGACGGTGTGGACATTATATAGATATACTCTCAGAAGGAGTGTGGTATAACACTTTTCGATACGTCACGCGTGGCCACTGATGTATGTACCGGTATGTTATTATTTTCAGTTCGAATGACAGACGTTTCGTTCACACCCGGCTCACACCATTGGTGGAGAAAGGGCAGGAGCAATACTGTGTATGTCTTCACGAACGTGATTTTCCTTTGGGGTCACATATCATGTCCATACAACACAGTCGTAAAACCATCCTTGTGCTGTCATTAACAGCAAGGTAAGTTACATGAGATAGCCCGCCGTGGTGCTCGACTCATTCAGACAACACGAGTATTTTTATGTTATATTTACGTCTAGTTGTCATTGTGAAAGGACCGTTACACTTTTTTAAACTTTTTAAATTTGCAAGTGGTGGAAATGGCCAATCACAAGATGTTCAATGAAGACGAACACTTCCTGATTCTGATCCAGTTCGGGACCTTGGACCGAAATAAGCTGCCACGTCACCTACAGTTCTTGATGGATACAAGGACGTACCTGGAGTGGCCTTCAGCTGGGCAGGACGATGAGGAAGAACTGAAGAGGCTGAAGAGCGCGCTAGGACCAAGCCGAAGTTATGGATGACTACTGAGCTAAATGAAACAGCAGACCATACTGATATTTATGTCCTTGTTGCTCTTTATTTTGGGAGCTGTACTAAACCGAGGTAGTAACTTCCAAGAAATAGGATCATTTTTTCTAATCACTGACCTGATATATTTTGAACACATCTTTATTGGGGAGCAATGATATAGAGCTTACTGTACTGTGAAATAACTCATCCATGCTGTATGTAGACTGTGTCAGTGACACGGTTCGGGGCTTTTTTGCGCAATAACGTCAAACATGAAATAGCTTCTAGAAATACACTTTTTGTTATCTTATAATTGTTAGCGATCAAGGCAACTTATAGTCAATTAAACAAAATTAACAGGTATACTGTGGGAGGCTATTGAGAAGCATGAGGAGTATTGGACTAGAGAAAACAGGGAACGGAAGTGTGACTACATTTCTAGGAATTAAAACTAAGAAAATTAGAGCATTATCTGATTCTTTAATTCTTACGAGGAACGATCCGTAAGGCAATATTTTTGGACTTTATGTTTCGTTATGTATATTTACTAGTTTCGCTCGCGTGGATTTCGTAATTTGATCCCCTGTGTGTGGGGGCGGTAGAATAACACCCACGGTATCCCATGCCTGTCGTAAGAGGCGACTAAAAGGGGCCCCAGGGGCTCTGAACTTTGGAGCGGGGGTTGGCGGCCACGGGGCCCTTAGCTGAGTCCTGGCATTGCTTCCACTTACTTGTGTCAGGCTCCTCACTTTCATCTATCCTATCTGACCTTCCTTGGTCAACTCTTGTTCTTTTCCGACCCCGACGGTATTACGTATGGAGGCCTAGGGAGTCTTTCATTTTCACGCCCTTCGTGGCCCTTGTTTCCTTTGGCCGATACCTTCATTCTTCGAAGTGTCGGATCCCTTCCATATTTTCCCTCTGATTAGTGTTATCTAGAGGATGGTTGCCTAGAAGAACTTCCTCCTAAAACAATAATCACCACCACCATCTTTCGTAATTTGATCAAACCTATCGTTCCTCGGTACTGTACTAAGGCATTGTCTGAAAATCCCTAAAGTATAAAAACTCACCGAAAAATTGAGTTGCATTTACCCCAGAAACTCCTGTAAACGACGGTTGTGGTATTACTTTTTGCGGCTATGCAACAAATATTCACTGTATCCACTGTTACCAATGATAACAGTTTGAAAATGTAAACATCGAGTATTCTTTATTACTAGCAGTCTTCTCTCAAGTCGAAAACACAATGTTTATTTTTAGGGGAGATTCCACATATGTATTTTCACGTCTGAAACATCTTCAGTTTTTGAGATATAAGTAACCCCTTTATCAGTCCTTCTCCAACCCCCATCAAAGTGGATTTTCTGAGAACAAGAAATACATGTTTCTTTATTTTTAAAGGAGTTTCCAAATACCAATTTTCACATCTGTAACATCTTCAGTTTTTGAGATACAAGCATCCTCATAAAAAATTAATTAACTCTTTTCATTTCTTATAACCCCCGTTAAGTGCCTTTTCCGAAAACAAATAAGTTCGTGTTCTTGTATTTTTAAAGGACTTTCCAAATACCATGTTTCATGTCTAACATGTTAAGTGTTTGACATACGCTGCAGATGAATCGTTACTCATTTTTAAAATTCACCCACTTTTTCAAATCTTTTCAGCGCCTTAATTGGATTTTCCGAAAACAAAAAATACGTCCTGCTTTATTTCTAAAGAAGATTCAAAATACCAACGTCTGTGATATCTTCAGTTTTTGAGATATAAGTATCCTCATAAAAATTATTCAACCCAATTTTTACCTTTTTCACCCCGCTTAATGATATTTTCCAAAAAAATACGTGCTACTTTATTTTTAAGGAGATTCAAAATACCAATTTTCACGTCTTTTTACACAGTTACGTTTTTGAGATATAGATACATTCATTTTAAAAGTTCACCCTCTTTTTCACCCTTAGCGACGGAATATCAAAGAATCCTCCCATACTGAGCCTCTACACTGTAATATGAATATATCCCCAAAATCTCATTTCTTTATGTCCAGTAGTTTTGGCTCGACGATGACGAATCAGTCAGTCAGTCAGTCAGTCAGTCAGTCAGTCAGTCAGTCAGTCAGTACATGTTATTTTGTATATATAGATGATATGAGTAATGAACTCGATTCCTAGGATGTTGTCATCCTGTGTAGAGTAATACATGTGTAACATCGATTGCAAAAGGACCTCGAGGAGGTAGTGAGAGGGTCAGCAGACAGTGAATAGTTTCACGAAAAGAAAAGTCCTCTGAGTTTTATTTACTGTGTTGATTAGTTGAGTGTAATGTTTGTAGTTACTAGTTACGGTTGTTTATGTTGTGTGCGGTTCCTTTTACTCTATGTCTCATTAAAGAATGTTTGAAAGGAGGATGTTTCTTGATATATTACATGCGGCGACGAGGATGGGATTCGAACCCATTGCTTTGCACATTTCCTTATGTTCTTACCACAGTCATTGACAGCCAGTTCACTTCAGAAGTATTTAAACATTTCTATGAGACAAATGGCATTATCCACATAATATTTGCACTCTGTCATCCCTCAACTAATGGAAGAGCTGAAAACGGCGTAAAACTTTTCAAAGAGAGTTTCAATACATATGAGGAGAACAAGGCAGATAACTGGAACGTTGGCGGAACAGTCAGCGTTCAGAAGGTCCCGGGTTCGGCAATTTTAATCTCGTCTGATTAATTATTCCGGCTCGGGGATTGGATGATTGTGTTTGCTCCAACACTCTCCTCTTCATGTTCACTACTAACCACCTCAAAACACGCAATAGTGATTACATCCTTCCCCCAGGCTTGGTGTCAGGAAGGGCATCTGAACATAAAACAGGGTAAAATCCTCTTGTGAGCCACTGCTCGCACTCGCGGCATCACGGGTTAGGGAAAAGTGCTGGAAGAAGAAGACGAACGAATGGAAACTTAAAAATAGTTGAAGGTAGAACAATATTTGAGGACATTCGGACAGGACAAATACGGTATTTAAATACATATGAATTTATTGGAAAAAAGAAATGTCCCTCACGTAGCTGTCAACTTGCATTCGGGATAACAATAATTACGAAAACCTTAATTGAGCGCCTTTCAGAAGGGTATATGTTACGTGTACTTCAAACTGTGTAGTGGAAGAAGTTTGAACGTTTATCTAGAGATGTCTCTACTGTCAACTTAGGTGCCCCTCTGGTGAGAGGATGAAAAATTAATTTTCAAAGAAATTTTGGTATTTTTAAGTTTCCTAAACTGCATTGTTTGTAGATTCTTTTTGGTGTTCTAAGGTTACTAGCAGTTCTATCTCTTTCCTCTTCTTAAAATTTTAGCCAAGCAGGAATTTTGGTATATTGATTTAATGAACCAATAGAAAGATACAGGGCTTCGGACCAGAGAGTTCTGGAACCTTCCTCTCCGCTATGAAAGCTGGGACCTTTTGGGTCATGTTGTCTTTTCCATCGCTCCAGTCAAGGTAATGGCAAGCATCTTTTTATCATGTAATAGTTTCTGAAAGCTAACTTGAGGGGAAGGTTTCGAGATTCTGTCGTAATATAAAATTCAATATTTCAATGTTAATTTTCAAACTAGTCTTAGGATTTTATTCTAACTTAGGGATGTGAACCCTCTTTTCATTCCCACTCATCTTGGTATTGGGGTGACTATGATTTCGAAAACCTTAAAATTGATCTCTTCCTTTTGTAATTTAAAATGTTTTTCTCCTTCTAGTCACCCCTGTAGTATCGGCTTAGCCTCTGTAACTCCTGGCCATAAGCGCAGATAGGGTTTTAAGAATTGTCAAGCGAAGGAGTACAAGTGTTCGCGTCCTAAGAGTTTGATTTACGGCCAATAACTTGGGCCTTATCCTCTGTTAAAGTTAACTTGGACTGTCGGACGAGTAACACAGTGAAAACTGTTCGTTCTTTATCTAATGTAAAAGTTTAGATTGCGCCTTGGAGAGGCTTGAATCTTGTAAATTTTGGAGAATAGTTTCCTAGTTAATTGTATGGAGCAAAGACACTCTGTCGGATGTTGTAAATTTTGGAGCCCCGTCTCCTTACTTAGTGCTCTTTGTAATAGTGTAACGTTTGAGCTACCTAATTCGTCTGTTAACAATCTTTATGTCTAGTGTACCTGATTTGTTCTTCGGTTTCAGACAACTATTGTTATAAGAGCTGAAGACCTTCCCTTCTGTTCTGTAATTATTTGTTTAACAAAGTTAAAAAGTTGAAAAGAAAAACACAAGGAAAGAAAGAAAATTTCAAATTTTAGAGTTCTAAATTAGATTTGGTCTTTTCTCTGTCCACCCGCTCATGCCAGCAACTTCTTGCACCTCTGTAAACCACGCAGAGTCCGTAATAATAATAATAATAATAATAATAATAATAATAATAATAATAATAATAATAATAATAATAATAATAATAATAATAATAATAATAATAATATATAATTTCGTGTGGCTATTTCTAGCCGAGTGCAGCCCTTGTAATGCAGACCCACCGAACAGGGTGGGCATAATAATAATAATAATCTCTATAATTATAAAAGGAAGTGTTTGTCTGTCTGTCTGTCTGTCTGTCTGTCTATCTGTGTGTCTGTGTGTCTGTGCGCGATGCCCAGCAAAATCTACAGCACGCAGAGATCTGAAATTTTGAACAAAGGTAGATGGAAGGGGGTCCGAATGCACCTCGAAGCCGGAATTTTCATTTTCGCTTTCGTTGGTGAGTTATGAACGAAAAACCATCGGAAAACGTGCATAAGATAGGTAGAGAACACAATATTCAAGGAGCCATTTTACGTCCAGGACGTAGGAAGCTGTTTTTGGTCTTATATGGTGTGAGGGCATATAACGGTGTTGATGATGATTCGTTCGTCGGTTCGGGACGTTAAGTCTTGAGCTATTCGAGAGCAGTGGGCTCTGTGCCGGCGGCGGGTTTCATCCTCTTCATTCTTGCTATCATATATCATGTCATTAATTTCTTTCAACAAGCAACTTTTACAAGAATTACCCGATGTTCTACACAGTTACAAGTCTATGGACTACAAGGCAGAGCTTCGAAAGACTTGGAGTCACCTGGAGTTCCCTCGAACATCTTAGAGCGGACGATTGTGGCACCAATTATCCTTCTTAAGAATAGGAATACTGCCCTCTGCAATGAACACGACTCTGAAACTGATGACTAATATTACTGAAGCCATTCTCATGATTGGGCATGTCGCGAGCGAAGTAATATTCATTCCTCAGATTCGAATAATTTCTTCGGATATACAGTTTAAGTTTAGATGTCTGCAGCAAAATAAAATTCCTCCATGTAATAAAAAAGCAAGCATAATCTCCTTCTTCTTCTTATTATTATATACAAAAATGGATGTTGTATGCATGTATATGTGTGTGTGTAAATGGCACATCTCTTCCTTAACCACTGGAGCAATTTCATCCAAACTTGGTACACTTATGACTTACTATCTGGAGACGAGCACTGTGGGGGTAAGCCATCCGTAGCTCCCTTAGGGGTGGGGGCAAGATATAAAAATAATCGAAAAAAGTGCCAAATCCACAGTTTTCGGGGTCGCTGAGATGAACGGTAACACTCCCGATTTTTCAAAAGTCAAAGTTCAGCCCCCTTTGGGGCGGGGGTGAGGGGGGAGTGATATATAAAAATAATCGAAAATAGCGTAGAATCCATACTTTTCGGGGTCGCTGAGATGAACAGTGACACTTCGGAATTTTTAAAGTCCAAGTTCAGCCCCCTTCGTGGTGGGGGGCGATGGGAAAGTGATATATAGAAATAATAGAAAATAGTGTCGAATACATAGTTTTCGGGGTCGCTGAGATGAATAGTGGCACTCCGAATTTTTTGTATCAGGAAACAAACTACATGGGGGTAAAACACCCCAGGAACCCTTAGGGGCGGGGTGGGGGCAAGGGGACTGAGATATACAAATAATCGAAAGTAGTGTCTAATCCATAATTTTCGGGGTCGCTGAGATGAATAGTAACATTCCGATTTTTTGAAACTCAAAGTTTAGTCCTCTTTAGGGTGGGGGAGGGGGGAGTGAGATATAATAATAAATATACTACCGATTCCATAGTTTTCCGAGTCACTGAGATGAATAGTAACATTCCAGATTTTTAAAGTCTAACTTCAGCCCCCTTTGGCATGGGAGGGGGGGGGGTGAGAAAGGGTGGAAAAATAAATTGTCAGAAATGACCGAGATAATGGACGTGTGTATGTTCCAGTATGACTTTGAAGTATAACTTACTACCTGGAAAACGTACTGTGGGAGTAAGACGCCCCTAGAATCACTACGGAAGCGGGTGAAATATAATCCACACTAATAAATGGAAGTCTGTTTGGCGCGATCTATATATAATGTACTATATATATATACTGTATATATAAATTAAGGCATAAAAATGAAAACAGACGTGAATTAGTGAGATCATTCTAGGCATCTTAGAAATTTGAAACTTGGTACCAGACAAGTTGATGGCTTCAGGATCCCTAGAAAAATCTCAAATTCTCATAATTCTCTGAGGGGTACATGCTGGGAGTTTCAAACCTGCATAAGAACACAGTCGGTGATATTTATCCAGAACCTACAGGTTTTATGGGTTAAAAGTTTCCTGAAAGTCCTGATTTTTAACCCACTCTCCCATATCAAGATCGCAGCACAATCTCCCAGACGAGTTAGAAAATTGAAATTTTGCAAAATTATAGCTTTTAGCATGTAACCGACAGAAAATTCACGAGATGTTTAAAATTTTTATTGTTTACCACCGAAAAATATCGAAATATGGAGGCAATTTTCATGACGGCGCAGTCCTTCCTTTCGATGTATTTCGTGGCTAAACGGTAAGTCGTATCACAAAACGGATGGGACAATCTCCGTTCAATTTGGAGTGATCTACAACTTCGGTCCTATGAACTTTTGTCGTATCTCTATCCCTTATACATTAAATTTTTCTCTTTCTGGATTTACCTAAACTTTGCACTTTGTACACATATAATTGATGGTTTTATTCACTTATACGAAAGATGGGATCATCAAATTCTACATGAATATTGGCCCACCCAGTAGCCATATGTGAGCCAAATTCTATGTTTGAAGCTGTCGCATAAGTATCTGAAAAGTAATTCACTGTGTGAAAATCTTACACAAATTTCACCCTATTCAACGTTTCTAAAACATAATGAATTGTGGTAGACAAGCACACCTGTCGTTATCATCACAACTCCACAACTCGCACTTTACATTGGAAACATCATCTGCGGACGTCCCTATGCTTTTTCTCGGATAACGCCAAATTACATGCAATTTAAAAATGATTATTTACTTCATGTACAGTAATTTACTTCGATATCCGTATACAATCTGGAATAGGCCTACCGTGGCGAAGCACGGGTACAATTGCCAGTAATAATAATAATAATAACAATAATAATAATGATTATTCCGGGGTTTATCGTGGATCGCAGAGGTGAAAGAAGGTGCCGGGATGAATGGGTCTAACTACAATGTCAAGAATTGAATTGAAAACATAAACTGATGGTTATATTTTTGAAAAACAGCAAACTTAACAATTTTTCACTTAGTGAGATAACAATGACATTTCAGGTAGGTCCACAAAAGAGAAAAATCCAAGATTTCAGAACTTCAACACTCTTGGGCTTCAAGCCCTTAGTTTTACAATTTTTGAGCTCCCAGATCAAATTTACAAACGAGCACAAATTTGTTCAAGGGGCAGAAATCTCCTCATCCATGGAGCACTTGCTCCAGCAATTACAATATCAGGCCTCCCAGAGGCACTTTTACAACACTAGAAAAGAGCTGACGTGCTCTCAGTTTTCCAAGCCTATTCAAGGCAATATCAGAAAATTACAATCACTTGCCATCAAGGCACAACTTACACATTTGAAACAGGGGTATATAGTACCCAACCTATTGGGCGTTGCGGAAACGAACAGGTTAAATAAATGGCCCGAAACACAAATGGAATGGAGGCGAGTACTCGCACTCCAAGATATGTACACTTAAAACCTAAAGGGCACTAGGTGGATGACGCAGAGGCTATTCCCAGACTATGGAGGTGACTCGCATAAGAATAAATGAAGACATTACCGAAAGGAAGAAAACCAGTTACAAAACGTAGTCACCTCAAACCAACATGAAGGGGAGCTTGAGAGGGTACATCACTCTCTATCCCCGATTTACAGTTAAAGATTTTATGAAGTTTTTACATTAGCCGGCAGAAAGTTACATTTTTAGAAAAGAAGGTTACATAGTTAATGAGTCGGACCTTTCCCTCAGGTTAAGCTGCGGAGCTAGCAAGCAAGTAAGATGTTATGTGGCCATTACCTTGCTGAAGAACTGCTGCCTGATGAAAGAGACGCCACCCGTCCCCTGCTTGACACACACACTTAGTTAGATGACGATCAAATGGCCAAGAGACGTGAAAATCCGTAGTTTATAAACCCTCGGGGAAAGTTCGAGGTCATTCATGAATAATCAAGAACACCCACAGAATTTTATTGGTTAAATTCAAAAGTGACACTCAGAATCGAGGAAGAAGCCTGTGATAGGCGGAAAATTATTTACATAAATTAGGGATTGGCTAGATTCAAAACTGGTGGAAAGAAAAGCTAAATATTTCCAACCGAAAAATAAATGACCATCAGTTAGTAAAAAAACTTTTGAATACAAAACTTCTTTAAATCAACAGTTCTTTCACTTCGCACCAGGGTGCATGATCATAGCTTTTTTGTATTGACATCTATGTGAGAATGTCTAAACTTCTTGATGAATGTCGAACAAAACAAGTAGAATTACAGTCAGTTCAGGAAACTTCACAATAACAAAATTATATCAGATTGTATTGGTGACATCTTCAGAGTAAAGTTCTAACTTGTTGTATTATTGGTTTCATATTTGATAGATAGAGGGGTTATTTTAGGCGTTCATTTTGAACGTGCGGCGTAGCGGTGTACCTCCTGGTACAATAATAATAATAATAATAATAATAATAATAATAATAATAATAATAATAATAATAATAATAGTAATAATAATAATAATAATATTAATAATAATAATATCCGAATAGTCTCAGCTATCATGAACATGTATTTTTATTCCCCCCAATCTCGGCTGCCTACTTTACGTACAAGTCTACCAGGTCACAGACTAAACTGGATCTTTCCTGGGTGATCTGTGGCTGATTTTTAATGAAATTTTCGAATAAACACCAAATGTGTCACCAGAGATATTTTACATGCCGATTCGGGCCAACTTCTGCCGTTCAAAATTCCAACTACGTCTTCTGGGTTTGAACCCGATATCTTTGGATCCGCAGCCCGCCTTTTACAATAGTTTATTCATAGAGGGAAGCACGGCATGTGTACTGGTCGCCTCTGTGGATCAGTGGTAGAGTGTCGACCTCCGGATCCCCAGAGAGCGGATTCAAACCCGGAAGAGATAGTCCGATTTTTGAAGGGCGGAAGAAAGTCCATTCCACACTGGATGTCGGCATGTAAAAGATCTCTGGTGACACATTTGGTGTTTACCCGACAACATTCATTCAATCTCAGCCATGAACTCTCAAGAGAGTTTCGTTTTACACGTTCTGCCATCTAGTGGGCCTAGAGTAAAACAGAACGTCGAAATTAACGAGTAGACAGCCAGATGGCGTCAAATTGAAATGTCTGCACAAGGTAGCTGAGGCCATACGATTATTATTATTATTATTATTATTATTATTATTATTATTATTATTATTATTATTATTATTATTATTATTATTATTATTATTATTATTAATTCGAACATTCTCGGTTTTCACACCTCATATTTGAGATGACTGACAAAGGAAAAGTGGTTTGAGGAATTCTTAAATACAAAACGTTAATTAATGTTATTGATTTTACATCCAGTGCAAGATTTCTGTCGTAATTTGCAACACCTTGACTCTTACAGGTAAATAAACACTTTGTACGTCTTATGGGATCACAGGATCTGAAAGTCTTTCCTACCGGTCATGAAAGTCCGGTTGCATGTGTGCGATGTCAGACATTAAGTGGCGTTAGACGGCTTGCGACAGCCTTATGCCATCCTCTCTCTGCCGCAGCGGCATATGCGTCATGTGATCTTCTGAGGAAGGAAGTTCAAATAAGATTACATTCATCGCAGCAGATACAGTCTGATACAACTTTGTGCAGGAGGAGGACTTGGACTCTGTAAGTAGTGACACGCTGACTTAGTTTGTAACGAAAATAATTTTCTGTTGAAACTATGGGCGATTTTCTACATGCAGTATGTTCCCTAAATCTGCGCTTCTGCCTGTTAGAACCGTAGCTTTCAAGAGATTTGTTCAATTCACAGGTATTATGTCTAATAAAACATTGTTGATTGGTGCATTAGACGGACCTCACAACTGTCTTTCTGCAATCCAGTCAGGGCATTCAATTACGCACTGTTTTATAAACTGATAGTAATTTTCTTTGGCCGTCACTCAAGAAAAGAATGAGATTACGCAAATGCACGCTCCTCATCCCGTAGTATTTTATCAGACTTAACTGTAATTATTACACATACAGCATCTTACCGTTGTTACTGACACTGACAGCAAAATAGTTGTTTATGTTGAATATTTTATTTCAATACTCATATAGCAGTTTTTGGGCTCCAACCCCGTTGTCGGCAAACTTGAAGTTAATTTTCCGAGCTTTCCCATTTCAGATCCGGACAAATACTGAGGGATGTACCTTAATTAAGGCCTTCCCTCTTCTAGACCTTTCCTCTCCCGTCGTCGCTAGAAGACCAATCTGTGTCGGTGCGACGTAAAACAAAATTGCAAAGTAAATAGTATTTTCTAAACGAAAACTCTGTCGAGAATTTCTACGTACCGTGAAGACCAGCAAGCAGGCAGACGAGTTTGGGTTGTGTTGTCGGATTCAACTGGCATTCACGAGTTGCCTACGAAGCCCCTTATGGACTGACGTTAAAAATAACGCGTGATTATTCGCAGAGCACAGAATTATAACATAGCAAAGAAAGAGTTTACTGCTTAATACACTTTAGTAGACTGATTGACTTAGGCTAGGGAGTATCCGAGGACAAGTTCGGCTCGCCAGGTGCATGTCTTTTGATTTGACTCCCGTAGGCGACCTACGCGTCATGATGAGGATGAAATGATGATGAAGACGACACATACACCCAGCCCCCGTGCCAGTGAAATTAACCAATGATGGTTAAAATTCCCGACCCTGCCGGGAATCGAACCCTGGACTTCGGTGGCAAAAGGCCAGCACGCTAACCACTTAGCCATGGAGCCGGACATTTCTTTCCTATCATAACACTTAAGCCACAGAAATCTATTTCTTTCTTCGAGATTCAACTCTTTAAAGTTCATTGGATGATCCGGTAGATGGCAGCAGCATTTTGAAACGGATATCTTCGATGGTGAAGGTTTCTTCAGGGAACACACAAGGCGTTGTTTTTCTCCTCTCTTAGTCAAGGTCTGTATCGTTGCTTACGCTATATTATACCGTCAGCAACGGTCCATATACACAGGTCTGGTCACGCTCTTTGCATAGGCTAACTGATATTATTATTATTATTATTATTATTATTATTATTATTATTATTATTATTATTATTATTATTATTATTATTATTATTATTATTATTATTATTATTATACATACATACATTACATACATTATCATTATAGACTGTTATGCCTTTCAGCGTTCAGTCTGCAAGCCTCTGTGAATTTACTATACGTCGCCACCATCCTCGATTTGCAACTAGTGGGGTGGCCTCATTTAGTTCTATACCTGTTATCTTTAAATCGTTAGAAACAGAGTCTAACCATCGTCGTCTTGGTCTCCCTCTACTTCTCTTACCCTCCATAACAGAGTCCATTATTCTCCTAGGTAACCTATCCTCCTCCATTCGCCTCACATGACCCCACCACCGAAGCCGGTTTATGCGTACAGCTTCATCCATCGAGTTCATTCCTAAATTAGCCTTTAGCTCCTCATTTCGAGTTCCCTCCTGCCATTGTTCCCACCTGTTTGTCCCAACAATCATTCTTGCTACTTTCATGTCTGTTACTTCTAACTTATGAATAAGATATCCTGAGTCCACCCAGCTTTCGCTCCCGTAAAGCAAAGTTGGTCTGAAAACAGACCGATGTAAAGATAGTTTCGTCTGGAAGCTGACTTCCTTCTTACAGAATACTGCTGATCGCAACTGCGAGCTCACTGCATTAGCTTTACTACACCTTGATTCAATCTCGCTTACTATATTACCATCCTGGGAGAAAACACAACCTAAATACTTGAAATTATCGACCTGTTCTAGCTTTGTATCACCAATCTGACATTCAATTCTGTTGAATTTCTTACCTACTGACATCAATTTAGTCTTCGAGAGGCTAATTTTCATACCATACTCATTGCACCTATTTTCAAGTTCCAAGATGTTAGACTGCAGGCTTTCGGCACAATCTGCCATTAAGACCAAGTCATCAGCATAGGCCAAACTGCTTACTACATTTCCACCTAACTGAATCCCTCCCTGCCATTTTATACCTTTCAGCATATGATCCATGTAAACTACAAACAGCAAAGGTGAAAGATTACAGCCTTGTCTAACTCCTGTAAGTACCCTGAACAAAAAACTCATTCTACCATCAATTCTCACTGAAGTCCAATTGTCAACATAAATGCCTTTGATTGATTTTAATAATCTACCTTTAATTCCATAGTCCTCCAGTATAGCGAACATCTTTTCCCTCGGTACCCTGTCATATGCTTTCTCTAGATCTACGAAACATAAACATAACTGCCTATTCCTCTCGTAGCATTTTTCAATTACCTGGCGCATACTGAAAATCTGATCCTGACAGCCTCTCTGTGGTCTGAAACCACACTGGTTTTCATCCAACTTTCTCTCAACGACTGATCGTACCCTCCCTTCCAAGATGGCAGTGAATACTTTGCCTGGTATACTAATCAATGAGATACCTCGATAATTGTTGCAATCCTTCCTGTTCCCTTGCTTATAGATAGGTGCAATTACTGCTTTTGTC
Organism: Anabrus simplex; assembly: GCF_040414725.1. NCBI lineage: Eukaryota > Metazoa > Arthropoda > Insecta > Orthoptera > Tettigoniidae > Anabrus > Anabrus simplex. The sequence goes on along the minus strand of NC_090276.1, from coordinate 81,883,926 downwards.
CAATCTGAAGGTACCTTACCAACACTCCACGCTAATTTTACTACCCTATGAAGCCATTTCATCCCTGCCTTCCCACTATACTTCACCATTTCAGGTCTAATTTCATCTATTCCTGCTGCCTTATGACTATCCTTTCCACTTCCTCAAGCATAATATCACCAACATCATTTTCCTCCTCCCCATGAGCTTGGCTGTTTGCAACACCACCAGGATGATTTCCTTTTACATTGAGAAGATGATCAAAATATTCCCTCCACCTCTCCAGTGATTCCCTGGGAACTATTATGAGTTCACCTGAATTACGCAAAGCACTGTTCATTTCCGTTTTCCCTCCCTTCCTAAGATTCTTTATTACTGTCCAGAAAGGTTTTCCTGCTGCTTGACCTAGCCTTTTCAGGTTATTACCAAAATCTTCCCATGACTTCTTTTTGGATTCAACAACGATTTGTTTCGCTCTGTTTCTTTCATCTACGTACAAATCCCTGTCTGCCTCGGCCCTTGTTTGGAGCCATTTCTGATAAGCCTTCTTTTTACTTTTACAAGCTGCTCTCACTTCATCATTCCACCAAGATGTTCGCCTTTTCCCATCTTTACACACAGTTGTTCCTAGTCATTCCCTTGCTGTTTCTACTACAGCATCCCTGTATGCCACCCATTCACTTTCTATATCCTGAAGCTGTTTACTGTCTACTGTTCGAAACTTCTCACTAATCATATCCATGTACTTCTAGTCTTCTCATCCTGGAGATTTTCTACTCTTATTCGTTTGCAGACAGATTTCACTTTCTCTACGCTAGGCCTAGAGATACTTATTTCACTACAGATCAGATCGTGGTCTGTATCATCGAAACATCCCCGGGAAGCTCGTACATTCCTAACAGATTTCCTGAATACGAAGTCCGTTAAGAAATGTATCTGGTGCCCCTAGCTTTTCATGTGTAGCGGTGAATAGCCTTCTGCTTGAAGTATGTATTCGTAACAGCTAAAAGCATACTAGCACAGAAGTCCAGAAAACGCTTCCTATTCCCATTAGCTTCCATATCTTCACCACATTTACCAATCACCCTTTTGTAGCCTTCAGTTCTATTCCCAACTCTCGCATTGAAATCGCCCATTAGCACTATTCTATCCTTGCTGTTGACCCTGACACCGATGTCACTCAATGCTTCATAAAACTTGTCAACTTCATCCTCATCTGCACCCTCACATGGTGAATACACAGACACAATTCTTGTCCTAACTCCTCCCACTGACAAATCTACCCACATCATTCGCTCATTTACGTGCCTAACCGAAACTATGTTGCGTGCAATGGTATTCCTGATAAAGAGCCCTACCCCAGACTCTCCCTTCCCTTTCTAACACCCGTCAAGTACACTTTATAATCTCCTATCTCTTACTCCTTATCTCCCCTTACCCGAATATCACTTACTCCTAGCCCATCCATATGCGTCCTCTTTGCTGACTCAGCCAGTTCTACCTTCTTTCTTCCATAAGCCCCATTAATATTGATAGCTCCCCATCGAATTCCATTTCGTTCGCCAAGTTGTTTCCAAGGAGTCCCTCGCCTGTCAAATGGGAGTGGGACTCCATTACCCCCATAGGTCCGAGGCTTTCTTAAAGTGTTCTGAGCTCGGTAAATTAATGAAGCAGGATGCTGCCCTACTTGCACATAGTCCAAGTGAGGATCTCTCCTCTAACGGGTTATGGACCACCGGTGAATTGTATAGTCCTAGCCGCCTGAGCACAAGGAGGGCCACGACTCAAAATATGTCCGAGATGCGCACTCCCATTTCATAGCAACTGGTATCCCGACTCTCAGGACCACTTACTAGGCCACTCAGCCGTTGCCCATGGTTCATGAACTAGGACGTGACCACAGTAACTCACAAACGTGATTATTATTATTATTATTATTATAAAATGTTTATCACCCAGCAAGCGGCTGTGGGACTTGGGTCACGTTTGCATTCGAGAGATAGTGGTTTCGAACCACACTCTCGGCAGTCCTGAGGATGTTTTTCCGTGGTTTCCCATTTCCACACCAGGCAAACGTTGGGGATGTACCATGGTCGTTTCCTTCCCACTCCTAGCTCTGTCCTCTACCATCGTCGCCATAAGACCTATCTGTGGCGGTGCGACTCTTTCTTTCAGGCACGTCCGCAATAGATGTGAGCCGCATGTACCACTTCGACCAGATATCATTCTCAAATTTCAAGCAATACCGAGAATCGAACCCGGACCCCGCGGATGGCAGTTTATTACATTAAACATTACGCTAGGAGCGCAGTTTACTAATATACGCGTTTATTTCTGTTACTAGAAATGTAGCCTAAATTGCTGACTTTAATATTTGTTATAATAGGCCTAATGTTATGTTAGGCCCTAGCCTATAGACTATGTAATTACAGTATTTCATTCTATCCGTCCGCACTTGTTTGATGATTATATTGCTTTGCTCATGCTTAGGTACCCTACATTTGGCCTACTGGCTGAAAAATTCATTATCATGTTGTACTACTACTAAGAATTTTCATTCCACCCCTAAAGGGGGAGGCGGGGCTCTTAGACGGGGACGCCGTCTCTAGTGCCGGGAGATTTGTTACGGTGAAGGAAATGCTCGAAGAAGGTGGGGGGTAGGGGGGTTGGCGGCCGTGGCCTATACTAGGAACTGTCCCAGCATTAACTTTAGTTTAGGAGAATGGAAAACCACGGAAAACCATTGTCAGGACTACCGACGGTTGGGGCCCGTCTCTCGAATGCAGAGTGCGGTGCTGTTGGTGCGTAGCCACTTATCGCCCGAGAACCACTCTGCATCTACCGACGAATTTTTGTTTTACTGCCATTGCAACTGCTCAGAATATATGAAAACCGAGTGCGAATAGATAAAAAAAGTATATAAATCTTAGAATTATTTCACAATTCTCAGGTTATGGTAAAACTAATTACAGCACCCCAGGTCATTGAACCCTAGTATAGTAGTAGGGGTAGGCCGATTTGTGGATTCTGCATAGCCATGTTTAGCCGCCATCTTGCGCAAGCGCCCATGGCCTGCGTCTTTCTCCATAAGAACCTCACCGTCACCTTGAAGGGCGTAACTTCACATTAACGGCTAGTTCCCTTCCCGACGCCTAAGAGAACGAGCCTAACCTCACAGCCGCCATCTTGAAGGGGGTATCTACATCAATTGTACAAATGGCGGCTATACACAGATGTTTACGAGACGGCCTAGGGCGCTTGCGCAAGATGGCTGCAATACATACGCTTCTATGAGACGGCCTAGGGATACTTGCGCAAGATGGGGCTATCGAATTACACAAGATGGGGACTATACAGAGCTTCTTATGAGAAGGCTTAGGGGCACTTGCGCAACATGGCGGCTATACATGGGATCTCATAGAGAAACGTGACGAAAATGGGCGATTGCGGATGATGGCGGCTATACATGGGCTCTTATGGAGAAATATGCCGGCCATGGGCGATTGTGCAAGATGGCGGCTATACATGGGCTTTTATAGAGAAATATGCCGGCTAAGACGCTTGCGCAAGATGGCGGCTATACATGGGCTCTTATGGAGAAATATGCCGGCCGTGGGCGATTGTGCAAGATGGCGGCTATACATTGGATCTCATAGAGAAAGGTGACGAAAATGGGCGATTGCGGATGATGGCGGCTATACATGGGCTCTTATGGAGAAATATGCCGGCCATGGGCGATTGCGCAAGATGGCGGCTATACACGGGTTCTTATGGAGAAAGATGACGCCTATGGGCGATTGCACAAGATAGCGGCTATACATGGGTTCTTACAAGAAAGATGACGGCTATGGGCGATTGCGCAAGATGGCGGCTGTACATGGGCTCTTATGGAGAAATATGCCGGACATGGGCGATTGTGCAAGATAGCGGCTATGTGAATTTGGGAGTCCCACCGCTCTTCTGCTTGTAATCAAAGGCAAAAAAAAACTAATTTCAATTTTTAGTTTTTGTCCTTAAATCCATTTTTAAATGCGAAACTCGCCTGTGTCCAACAGAGAAGTCCTGTGGGGAACGCGCAGACTCTGTCCCAATATGTTGGCTCCATAAGTAACATGCGTATCCTGACCTTGCTCTTAGTTCATGTTTGAGGAAGCGTGGTTTTACTTGATACATTCTTTTGAGATCACTAAGCGTTAGATTTTCCCGTAGAATGCTGAGTCCGTATGTTGCGAGTGGTGTTATTTAGTTTTCAAACAGCAACATTCCTCTAGTGATGTAGAGTACATTATATTCTAGTTTTAATTTGCATGTTCTCGTGTACTTTAAGTCCGCGAAAGTAGAATAACATATAAATGCCTAGCATTATAATTGCTTCCTTTGAACACACTCCAAGACACCAGGACTGTAAGATATCAACGTTCGTAATTAGAAGTACCAAATTCAACTTGAAATTAACCGAACGTTGCACGCTCTAAGATTCTTAAATCGAGTAAGAATGGAAGACTAAATCGGTCAGCAATTCCATAAAATGTAAACGCTGTCACTGTTCAGGTTCAGCCAAACTTCTAGTGGGGAGTATTCTGCAGACACGATCATTTACTGCCCTCTGGTGGAGACACACATACCGGCGAAACACTCAGGGACAGAGTAGAAAGTCCAACTTGTTCTTTATGGCATTAGAAGAAAAATCTCCTTCGAAATATGAAGAAAATACTGAATTTCTGAAATTCCACTGTAGATGTGTTTGTAGAGAAACGTTGCCGAGTTGATCTGATGTAAACGTATGATTTTTAATGGCTTGACCAGTAACAGCCCCCAAATATTCACGACACTCCACCGTCCAGAACAAACATTATACAGTACCTGTAGGTCGAATTGTTTATGAGAAAAGAGTATCTTGGAGGAATTTATTCAGTACCATGAGCTCATTATTATTATTATTATTATTATTATTATTATTATTATTATTATTATTATCTGTAGTCTATATTAAAAAATATGAAAACTGAAGTCAGTCAGTCTGGCCATTCTATCTGGTCGATTTCCTTCATTCTTTTTTAACTGAAAGGTATTCATGCACAGATTTGTCATCAGGTAGCCTACTATAAATCACTTAACTTCCGCTCTTCCTCAAATTACTTGATTTTTTCAATTTTTTGTCTCTTTGAAGCAATCATATCTTTGGTTCTAATTGAGGAACGACCAAGCTCGATAGCCGCAGTCGCTTAAGTGCGGCCAGTATCCAGTATTCGGGAGATAGTAGGTTCGAACCCCACTGTCGGCAGCCCTGAAAATGGTTTTCCGTGGTTTCCCATTTTCACACCAGGCAAATGCTAGGGCTGTACCTTAATTAAGGCCACGGCCGCTTCCTTCCCACTCCCAGCCCTTCCCTCTCCCATCGTCGCCATAAGACCCGTTTGTGTCGGTGCGACGTAAAGCAACTAGCAAATAATAATAATAATAATAATAATAATAATAATAATTGAGGAACGGAGTTCGTTTTGGCCTAAGAACACTCAGTGGATCAAGCTCTTTCATTTCAGCTCTCAACTATTCAAATTGCTTGATTCTGAGGAAAGTTATGAGTGCACATTCAATTTGACGTCTCATTTCTTCAACATTTTTTCTCATTGAAGCAATCATATCTTTCGTTCTAATTGAGGTATGCAGCTTATTTTGGTCTAAAAACACTCAGTGGATCAAGCGCATTCTTTTGAGGTAATAACTACTTATACTCCGCACGGCCTTACTTCTAAATTGAAGTTTCGCAAAACAAATGAGCATCGCCTTTCCTCTGTTGCCAGCGCGCTACGGCCGCGAGAACAGCTGATGCAATACTACCGCGGTAAACAGCCATATATAGTAAAATGTAATACCGTACTCAGAAAAACGAATACATATGGAATGAAAACAAATTCATAAAATCTACACTTACTAACAACATCTGACACTAATAAGAGAATATATTATTCAGAATAAAAGAGAATGAGGAAATAACACATCACTGACCGCCAATGGCTGGCACAGGAAGGAGGAACACTCCACTGATCTCAGAGTCACTGGAACCCTCCAACAATGAATCATTGTCACTATCACCTGCTCCCAAAGATATTATTAAACTTTGACGGAGTTCTCCAGTACTTCTTCATTTTCCCCCGCCTCACGTATTCATCTTTGTGTACTGCGCACAACTTTCCTGCAGTCATCGCCACAGCTTCGGTTAACAGGTTTTCCACCTCGGGTACAGTAAAACGCTTATTTTTTTTTTGCAAAATAACCCTTAACCTGAGCCCAAATCTTCTCTATAGCATTGAAATGGCAATGATAAGGTGGAAGTCGAATAACTTTATGTCCATGACGTCTTGCAATTTCGTCCACGACATACACAGGAAATTGTGGCTTGTTTTCTTTCACAAGCTGCTTCATGTCGTCCCGCACAGGAATGTTGTGCCTCCTTAACCACTCTTTGCTGCCATTGTCGGAGCTTTGTCTTGAATTACGGAATGGTAGGGGGCATTGTCCATTATTATTGTACAAGTTTCAGACAGGTTATTTATTAGTGTGTATTCAAACCAGTTCTGAAAACTGACACTATTCATCTCCTCGTGGTAATCGCCAGTCTTCTTAGACCTCGGAACATATAAAGAGTTAGGTACAAATCCGTATGCGGTACCGGCATGTAGCACAATAATTCTTTCCCCCTTTCCAATGGGCACTGCCATTGTACCTTCCACAGAATCATCTGTCCAGCCTTTTCCTACGGTATGGTTTGCATTAATCCATGTTTCATCTAACCACACAATCGAATCAAAATTTTCCTTCATAACGTCCCTTAAAAACCGGCAGCGCCACCTCACAATATCACTTCTCTCCATTAACACTCGGCGACCGTTTAATTTCTTGTAACGGAATCCCAGTTCATTTACCACAACATTCAGTGAAGTCTTGCATCCATTAAATAGTTCGCTTTCCTTCAGAGACTCGCGTAGCTTCGCAAGAGTAGGGTGGTCTTTTCTGCGGTAGTAGTCATAAATATGACGACGAATGGCATCTTTCTCGAAACTGTCCAAGTTCGTCATTGGTTTGGTCCGATTCCTTTTCTTACCCGGCGTTTCAAACTTAGAGGATCCAGGAGATGGTATTTCTCCTTTCCAATTGCCACTACTGTGTATTTACTTACTTTGGTAGCGTCGGAAGTTCTCTGTACGGCTTGTGCTAAAGGAAGCAATGTAGCACCGTTCTCCTTTTCTTTCTCAAAGTTCTCGCGCCCGTTGGACGCAATTTCACGGGCTTGGATTCTCACGGGCGTGCCTTGTCCCACACCTCTCGATTTCTTGCCACTTGTCTTTCCCGAGCTACACTGAGACATGGTAAACACGACGAACTAAGTACCCTGATACACGGACGTATATAAAACTACAGCTATTTAATAATTAAACCTATATTGTACTTACGCTATGCTAAACTGTAAACTACGCTATATTGTACTCTACAGGAGAAATAAAACTTATATGAAAAAACACTAATTACTGGAGGAAAATGCAAATGATCGCGAACCGTACCGAATACCATACGAGATAGGTTAACCACGTGGTGAATGTAAATATCAGACTTGGCAACTAGGTTTCGAGATCGTGCTCTGCTGATATAAATCGATATAAATGGCACGTTGGGATTGGTTGAATGTCAATGCTTCAGTGCACAACCACCAGACAGAGCCAAAATCGGAAGAAACGTCAATTTAGAAGTAGAGAGGAGCGGAGTATAAATTGGCAGATTTTGAGAAAAGTTTTGAGTACATTTGTCTCCATTACGAAGAACTTTGAAGGACTTTTTAACAGTTGTTCCAAGGAACATTTAATTCAGTTTCTTTGTGTGATATATTTTCAAGTGTTTTGTTGACATAATATTACATTCTATTACCACAGCAGATCATGTGCTTTCTTTCATTAACTCAAATTTTTCAAATACATCCATGACGATAGTAAGGAACAATATCATAGTTTGTACATTGCGGGCGGAGCCAGCGAGAAACTGCTAGTTATTATTATTATTATTATTGTTACGGAGATATCCGTGGTAGTTAGAGGTGAAAGAAGGTGCGGGCTGGAATAGGTCTCAACTACAAAATTAAAGTTAATTTAAAACTTTAACAAAGGTTATATTTTCTTTTCAAAATCAATAAATGACAACAAATAACAAAAGTGTAACAGGTACCAAGTAGCAGATCAACAAATTAAGAAATTACAGATTACAATCGTTACAAGATTTGGGCTTCGAGCCCCAACTTTAATTCCTGAGCACTCAGCTCACAACCACAATTGCTGAAGGGCAGAAAACCTCTAAGTACGAGGAGCACTTGCTCCTAATTACAATGTTAAGAAAAAGAGCAGACCCGCTCTCAATTTTACAAGCCTATCAAAGGCTACAACAAACTTCATTTCTATCTGCCCTTAAGGCACACCAGGAAACAGGGGTAACTAGTACCCAATCTACTGGGCCTTCGCAGGAAGGAAAACAAAACGGGTTAAGTAATGGCCCAAAATTCAAAATGAATGGAGGCGATAACTTGCACTCCTACACCAAGTTTTTGTCTAAAACCTATGTGGCATTAGGCCAATCATACAGGGGCTAATCCCAACCTAGGGAGGTGACATGTATGAGAAAACTTTACTACATTAAAGAAGAGAAGAACGGTTATGAAAACGAAGTCACCTCCTTTTCAAAAATGAAGGGGAGTTCGAGACGGTGAAGCACTCTCTATCCCCGCTTTACAGTAATTTATAGTTTTATAATTTATAGATTTACATGGACAGAAAAGAAAAAAAGGTAGGTTACATACTGAAGGTTTCGAACCCTCCCCGAGAGTTAAACTTCTGAGCTAGCAAGAAATGAAGATGTTAACCGGCCATTACCTTGTAGGAGAACTGCAGCTTGAAGAAAGAGGCGCATCCCGTCCCCTGCTACATATTCACACTCTAAGAGAGATGTTACTGAAGTGGCACCGAGACAAGAAAAATCAGCAGTTTTTATATCCACATGGAAAATTCGAGACCTTTCATGAATGATAACAACCCGCCCACAAACTTTTATTGGATAACAGCAAAAACTAATACACAAGACGAGGAAAAAACACCTTATTGGTGGAAAATTAATTACATAAATTCCTGACTGGTTACATTCAAAACAGGCGAAAAGAAAGGATTTATATTGCCAACCCACAAACCACAGAACAAAATTTAGTAAAAACAAAACTTAGGAATACCATATTTCTTCAGGAGAATTCATTCCTTTACACCAGAATGCGTTATCATAGTTTTTGGTAGAGACTTCTGTTAGAGAATGTCCCAACTTCTTGATACGGAGCAAACAAACACAAATCGAAATAGACACAGTTCAGAACACTTCAAAATTACCAAATTTACAGTACAGTAGTGACATCTTCCGAAAAACCGTTCAGTTAATTCAGTTTGTTAAAGTTCATGCTTTCTCCTGTAGAGGAGTTTCAACTGGGGCAATATTTGAATTAGCGGCGTGGAGGTGTACCGCCCGATACAGCCCTCCCCCCCCCCCCAAAAGTCCTTCCAAGGGGTGACACAGAAGAAAACAACAAATTTGTTTTTTTAAGTCCAAGTTTTGCTGATGAGTTGAAGAATTTAGAAGAGAAAAATATAACTTGTCAGTAGTTCGAGGTCTCAGAAGTTGTTTGACATAGGTGGGATCCAGTTTTAGAATTTCTTTGTAGTAGCTTTTGATGAAAGGTCTCTATGTTTTGTAGTAGTTGAATTCAAAAAAAGAAAAAAAAAACAACTTAAATTCTTGAAAGAAAAAAAATTCTAAGTCCCCCAAAGGTTGATTGGAAGCAAAGCCGTATTAATTGCAGAAATGGAGTGTCCATGTAGCTGAAGAATAACATTATCTGTTGCTTAATTTTGACGACAAGACCTGCCGCCGCTGTCTGTGCCCATAGGAGGCCACTCGGACCCCTTAAGTACCCTGAGATACCGCTCTCCCGCACTATGAGAGGGGTAGTCGCAGTTGCGACGTTTGTTTACAGTCCACACGTAGATTGCGGGTGGTGCGCCGCACATCAGCCTTGGCCGGAAGGGGGGCTCCAGTGCGCCGTACACAGGTTGACCTCGCTGGAGTGGAGTGGGCCGCACGGCTGCGGGGGCACTGAAACATTAAGATTTCGGCGGCAGAATTTTTGTTGGACGGAAATGTTTTTAGGGTACAGTCTTTGTGGTTGAGGCAGAGGGGCCAGCGACGTGGAAACTTTTATTTCATTACTTTTATTTTAATGCCACTGGTGTGGTTTAGCAGGAGACGGGAGCGTGGTAATGGCCATATGGAGGGGACAGCAGAGTAACTTCAGGGAAGGTTTCACAAAATTATTACAAAGCAGATTCAACCAAATGTAAAACTATAAGAGGCAGAAGGCCTTAAAATGAAACTAAAAATATAACCTTCAGGATTCCTACAAAATTATAAGAACAAAGTTAGCACGAAAATTATACAGGTTTTACCTGCGACAGGTGAGTCCTAAACATCCTCTCGGTGGCTGGATTGCTCAGTAACAACGTCTCCGGGGTAAGGAAATCTAAAATGATGCACGGCCCGTCAAATCTGGGGGCAAGCTTGCCCGCGGGAACAAAATTCTTTACCATAACCTGGTCGCCTATCTTCAGATTGGTGTGTCTCCGTCCACGATCATATCTTTCCCTAACCTTTTCATGAGAAATTTTCAGATTGGCCTTGGCCTTCTTCCAAAGATCTCTAATATTATCTGGATCTATTAGTAGTATAATTGGATGGTTCTGCGTCCTCCTCCTCCGCCCGCGGCGCGGGAAATTTGAATTTTGGCGGGAAATTTGAATTTGGGCGGGAAATTTGAATTTTGGCGGGAGATTTGAATTTGTAAACAAAGCCACGTGCTTTTTGACTGCTGTCATCGACAACAACGCATCGCTAACCTCACTGCTGCCATCTTGACGGGCCTAAACCTCACTAGTGCCAACTTAACCTAACTAGCATGAGGTAAACAAAACCACGTGTTTTTTGACAGCCACGTGCTTTTTGACAGACAACAACGCATCGATAACCTCAGTACTGCCATCTTGACGGGTCTAAACCTCAGTAGTGCCAACTTAACCTAACTAGCGCGAGATAAACAAAGCCACGTGCTTTTTGACAGCCACGTGCTTTTTGACAGATTTGTAAACAAAGCCACGTGCTTTTGACAGCTGTCATCGACAACAACGCATCGCTAACCTCAGTACTGCCATCTTGACGGGCCTAAACCTCAGTAGTGCCAACATAACCTAACTAGCGTGAGGTAAACAAATCCACGTGCTTTTTGACAGCCACATGCTTTTTGACAGACAATAACGCATCGCTAACCTCAGTACTGCCATCTTGACGGGTCTAAACCTCAGTGGTACCAACTTAACCTAACTAGCGTGAGGTAAACAAAGCCACGTGTTTTTTGACAGCCACGTGCTTTTTTGACAGCTGTCATCCGCCATCTTTAAACCACAGAGCGCTGTGCTGCCCTCTTTCATCACCTGTCATCGGCAGTGCTGCCATCTTGGCGGGCCTAAACCTTAGTGCTACCAACTTAACCTCACTAGCTCGAGATAAACAAATCCACGTGCTTTTTGACAGCCACGTGCTTTTTTGACAGCTGTCATCCGCCATCTTGAATCCATAGAGCACAATGCTGCCCTCTTTAGCTACTTACCTTTGAAATGTGGTGGCGGATAATTTGAAAAATGCTTTTTGAGCAGCCATCTTTAATCAAGAGAGCACCGTGCTGCCCTCTATGTGGTGGCGGCAATTTGAAAAATTCTACATGCTCTTGTTTGGAAACAAACCCACGCGCTTTTTTGACAGCCGTCATCCGCCATCTTTAATCAACAGAGCACAGTGCTGCCCTCTTTAGCTAGATACCTTTGAAATTTGGTGGCGGCCAATTTCCACGTGCTCTTGTTTGGAAACAAAGCCACGTGCTTTTTGACAGCTGTCATCCACCATCTTTAATCAATAGAGCACTGTGCTGCCCTCTTTAGCTAGATACCTTTGAAATTTGGTGGCGGCCAATTTCCACGTGCTCTTGTTTGGAAACAAAGCCACGTGCTTTTTGACAGCTGTCATCCACCATCTTTAATCAATAGAGCAATGTGCTGCTATCATGCGGGCAATTTCGTCAGCTGTCATCCGCCATCTTTAATCCACAGAGCACAGTGCTGCTCTCTGTAGTAGCGGGTAATTTGAAAAGTTCTGTTAGCTATCATCCGCCATCTTTAATCAAGAGAGCACCGTGCTGCCATCTTTAGCTAGATACCTTTGAAATGTGGTGGCGGAAAATTCCCACGTGCTCTTGTTTGGAAACAAACTCGCGTGCTTTTCGACAGCTGTCACCCGCCATCTTACATCGCAAACCTCAGTGCTACACTCTTTAGTTGAAATATGGTGGCGGATAATTTAAAAAGAAAAATTCTACAGCAGCCATCTCTCGACGCTAATTGCACAAGATGGTGGCTATACATGACTCCTTAAAGGTGCTTATGCAAGATGACCGCTATACATAGGTTCTTATGAGACGTCCTTGGGATGCTTGCGTAAGATGGCGGTTATTCAAGGCTCCTTATGAGACACCCTACGGATGCTTGTGCAAGATGGCGGTTGCTCTTATGAGGTGGCTTAAGGGTCCTTGCACAAGATGACTAGAGACGCCCTAAGGATGCTTGCGCAAGATGGCGGACGCAAGATGGCGGCTATACACGACTCCTTATGAGACGCCTTAAGGGTGCTTGCGCAAGATGGCTGCTGCTCTTAGCTTAGAGGCTAACGTGTCATGCTAGTTCGATTCATTAAATTTGGGGCTTAAATGCAAAATGTTAAATATCTCGAAAACGGTACATCGTAGAGCAAAACGGACAAAATTTTTCTGCCTAATACCTCGGTTCGCAGTACGAGGAACATGATAGCATAAGTCTAATGATGAGATCGCCGGTTCGATCCCTACTTAGGCCCTTTGGCATTGGCAGCTATCTAATTCCACAAGATGGCGGCTAAACATAGCTTCTTATGAGACAGCTTAAGAGCGCTTGCACAAGATGACTGCTGCTCTTATGAGACTCCCTAGGGGTGCTTGCGCAAGGTAGCAGCGACAAGACGGTGACTATACACAGCTGCTTATGATACGGCCTAGAGGTGCTCACACAAGATGGTGGCTGCTCTGATGAAGAAAGCTAGCTTTGCATCGTGCAGGTATCTTTGCAGCACTAAACCTCATACCTTTGAAATGTGGTGGCGGGTAATTTGAAAAATTCGACGTGCTTTTTCATAAGCTGTTAAGGCCTCGTCCTATGTCAAGGCATAGCTCTATCGAACAAGTTTAAACCTGCATCGGGATAGCTAGAGTAAGCGCGTGCTGCAGTGATGACGTCATTATGCATGTTTAGACTTGCAAATCACAGAAGAAACGTAACAAGGCTGGAATCGAAAACTGCACTCTATGCTGTTAACTTTATCATGTGATCGAAACATTGATTGAAGTATTTAGAACACGCAATAAGTAGAACCAAACACTGTACTCGATACAACATGTGTTTAGAACATGTCAGTGGATATCTTTGTTCTAAGAAGATTAGTTTACCGCACATTCCTTGGCTAAAGGGCTAATGGGCTAAAGGGCTAATGGGCTAAAGGGCTAAAGGGCTAATGGGCTAAAGGGCTAAAGGGCTAAAGGTGCAACAACCTCATCGATCGCTATCAGCAAGAACGCTTGTACTTTGTTAAGTGTAGAAAATTAATCTTTATTTGTAAACGGTATCATGTTCAGAACAAGGAATGGAACCTAGGGGTTACGTCTTACCTAATAAAATCCCCGAGGTGCGATGAGTTACGTTTTTCGAACTAGTGTTTGGAACACTGAACTTTTCAAGATGATAGCAGAGAGTTTAGCAATGGTCTGTTGTTGGATTATAAATTCCGCGCCACAACATGCATAAGGTAGCAGCCTTGAGGTTTACCGCCGTAAAGATGGCAAGGGTGAGGTTAGCAATGTTCCGTTGTTGGATTTTAAATTCCGCGCTATAACATGCATAAGGTGGCAGCCTTGAGGTTTACCGCCGTAAAGATGGCAGCAGTGAGGTTAGCGACGCTCTATTGTCCTTCAAAGTGAGGTTAGGGTTCGTCAAGACGACAGCTGTCAAAAACGCACGTGGCTATGTTTACCAAACAAGAGCACGTGGTCGTGACGTCACGGTCACGTAATCAATCCTTAGCTCGGCGTCGTTAAGAGCAGCATTAGGATTAGCTATGCTTAAAAGTCTTGGGGACAGAGCAGCAGTATGAATAGCCATGTTTCAAAGCGTGTACACATCACCTATCGATTTTACATGCATCGACCATCGTACTAAACTTCTTCCGCTAGATCGTGCTGCTATCTTAGCATAACCTATACACATAAAATTAAAGTACAATGAGTAGCCATGTTCCAAAGCGTGTACACATCACCTATCGATTTTGCATGCATCGACTCTCGTACTTAACTTCTTCCGCTAAATTGTGCTGCTATCTTAGCATGACCTTAAAGTACAAAGAATAGCCATGTTTCAAAGCGTGTACACATTACCTATCGACTTTGCATGCAACAAATATCGTACTAAACTTCTTCCGCTAGGTTGTGCTGCTCTCTTAGCATAATTTTATACACATGAACTTACAGTGCAAAGAATAGCCATGTTTCAAAGCCTGTACACATCACCTATCGATTTTGCATGCAACAAATATCGTACTAAACTTCTTCCGCTAGATTGTGTTGCTATCTTAGCATAACCTATACCCATGAACTTAAAGTACAATGAATAGTCATGTTTCAAAGCGTGTACACATCAACTATCGATTTTGCATGCATCGACTCTCGTACTAAACTTCTTCCGCTAGATCGTGCTACTATCTTAGCATAAGCTATACGTATTAACTTACAGTACAAAGAATAGCCATGTTTCAAAGCGTGTACACATTACCTATCGACTTTGCATGCAACAAATATCGTACTAAACTTCTTCCGCTAGGTTGTGCTGCTCTCTTAGCATAACTTATACACATGAACTTAAAGTACGAAGAATAGCCATGTTTCAAAGCGTGTACACATTACTTATTGATTTTGCATGCATCAAATATCGCACTAATTTTCTTCCACTAGATTGTGCTGCTATCTTAGCATAACCTATACCCATGAACTTAAAGTACAATGAATAGTCATGTTTCAAAGCGTGTACACATCAACTATCGATATTGCATGCATCGACTCTCGTACTAAACTTCTTCCGCTAGATCATGCTACTATCTTAGCATAACCTATACGCATGACCTTAAAGTACAAAGAATAGCCATGTTTTAAAGCGTGTGCATATTACTTATTGATATAACATGCATCGACCCCCCGTACTAAACTTCTTCCACTAGATTGTGCTGTTATCTTAGCATAACTTATACACATGAACTTACAGTACAAAGAATAGCCATGTTTCAAAGCGTGTACACATTACCTATCGATTTTGCAAGCATCGACTCTCGTACTAAACTTCTTCCTCTAGATTGTGCTGCTACCTTAGCATAACCTATACGCATGACCTTAAAGTACAAAGAATAGCCATGTTTTAAAGCGTGTGCATATTACTTATTGATATAACATGCATCGACCCCCCGTACTAAACTTCTTCCACTAGATTGTGCTGCTATCTTAGCATAACTTATACACATGAACTTAAAGTATAAAGAATAGGTATGTTTCAAAGCGTGCACATATTACTTATCGATTTTGCAAGCATCGACTCTCGTACTAAACTTCCTCCTCTAGATTGTGCTGCTACCTTAGCATAACCTATACGCTGTCCCCTTCTCCGGGGTCGCTCAGTCGGCGGAGCGAGAGTCCCAAAAGGGTGGACCGTTCGCAGGGCCGATTTTGCTATTAAGGGACAATTTCATAGAGTTTATATTTTCAGGACCCTTGGTGACTGGATAGGTGACACAATATAAATGAAAATCAGGGCAAAATAACAACAACGTTTATTAAAAACATAATGGAAACTCAGTCTGGAGAAATGCATGAAAGAAAAAAAAAATTTTTAAATACAATGTTACTTTTGCAATGAAAGGAATATCTCAATCTTTAATGGCTTGTGAATAAATGAATACGACTGTAAGTCCTCGCATGCTTCTGGAGTTAGATTCCATTGCTTCTTCAATGAAACTCCACCCAGTATTTTACTCTGCAACATCGAATGAACCACAAAATTAGCAAAGCTGTCATTTCCCGTTATAACTCATGTTTAGTCATTTACAGGTAAAATAATTTCATACATTTTGAAGAACAATTACTATTAACTCAGCATTTACTTGTTCAAGAAAATTTCTTGAACATTCATTTCACTCTACCTGTGAAAAATCCTCTAACTCATTTTGTCCTCATAAAATTCCTTTACAATTTCATTTTAGTGTTGGGAAATATTTTTACAAATTCTTCACTTTAGCGTTTGGAAATATTTTTACAATTTCTTTGGCATAACTCCCTCTCTCTCGTAGACTACGCTTGACTGTATTCTTTCCTTACTCTATTTAACCTTTCTAAATTACCTAGCATTTCATGGATGGATAGAGCATCATGTGATCCTACACGGAATCAACCACAACAACAACAATGCATCACAGTCACAAAAAAAAATATACAAGATAAGTTCCTTGGAATGATAAAAGTAAATGACACCAAATAACCCAATTCTACCAACTGGTTATAAGTACATTTTTATCACACAATGAATCTGTAATATTTATTATTATTATTATTATCCAGTCATTTATCACGTCTTCCTCTTGGGTTTTATTGAAGATCCCTATAATCATCTGACCAGAATAAAACTCGCTCATGACTGTAGTTATGATGATACAGAAATCCAAATTTCTCTCTCGAAGAATAACCATCACCATCGTCAGTGATAAGAGCTCAAGAGCCTCGAAAACATCTAATAACGATTAAGTCGTGTATTATTCATATCAGTGGTTGAGCCAGAAATAGACCTATTATAGTCCCTAAATCCGTACATCCTCATAAATCATTATCGCCATAATCATTCATTACAATCATTGTGACTCATAATACCGTTTAGGCCCGACATGCACCCTAGTAGTCCCATGTCGTCCATTAATGGCGAACTCCATTATCACAATGACCATACAAGTTGAATCTCAACAACTTTTACATTATCCGACCTTTACTATTTTGATTATTATTATTATCCTATAATGGCTCCTAGATCGTTCTCTCGAAGAATATTTCTAACATTCGTCGTTCACTTTCCCTTCTACCATCAATCACTACACATGACTAACAGGGTTTTAAAACTACGATTTAATTATAGTTTACTCCTACATTTAATCATATCTTCATTTACTATTTTTATGAGTTTAATTTACTCTTATTATTATTATTATTATCATGATTGTTAGTAGACCTTATTCCCTTAAATCACTTTCGAAGATCATAATCATTCACTCTTGTCAACTCGAGAACAAATGGGATTATTCATCATCACGTCCAAAAATAAAATTATCATTATTCCAAGAAAATGCAAAGATAGAACAATATTGAAAGTACAAATCAACGAAGTAAGGAATGCTCTCCCATCACCATTACATACAAAATTACTAAGGAAACTACTTTACTCTACGCAAGAATACAATCTAGTCATCTACTAAAAGAGAAGAAATTTTACAAGGGTACTCATATTTCCGGTGAAAATCCTTGGCGTCGGGATGCTGCTTCAGGCGACAACGTCTCTTGCCTCATCTATGGTGGTTTACGGATGTACAAAGTCATCGCGTTGGCGTGCACTCTGGAATTTAGTTCCTCATGACTGTAGCTATATTCAGCGTCTTCTTTTTACTCCAGCAAAGTCACAGAAAATCTCCCGATTTCCCTCTTGATCGCCGCATGTCGACAACTTGGTTTCCTCGGAGATAGCTGAAACTAAAACATTCTATTAGCACAGGGATCCACACTAGCTATAACTCACTAAGTTATGTACAACACTTAACTTGGCGCAACGATGTACTTTAGGTCCATTATTACTATAAGCTTCGTCTTCTGAACACATTCATTAAGTTACGATACGCCTTAGGCTGACAAATAATAGGGCTGACTATTATGATGATTAAATAAAGGTTAGATTTCCTCTCGCCTATCCACTTGAGATCGTGATTTCCTTTCATAATGTCCAATGGAACATTCCTAAAGCTTCTATGGCAAGAATCGGCTTTAATGAGCACGCTGACTGTCTGCGGTTTAACATTTTCCACCCGGGAGAATGCACGACTGTAATGAGCTCGCTGGATACTGCGTTGAGCTAACAATGAATTACACTGGCATTCAAGTAATGTAATGATCGTGCCCTACAAGGATTACACTAGTATTCACGTCGTCTGAACATATTCTTCTTTCCCGTAGAGAATACACGGTTCGACTTCTCGTAAGAAACAACTGTCCGACGTGCTCTTGAAAAACTGTTCTGGCCGTCGTCTCGTAAAATTTCTCTTGAACTGTTCTGACGTTCTTACCCAAGAACTTCCTTCGACTTAGTTCCAGAACAATCCTAATATTTCCAGCACTTTCCTCAATTTCTATTGGCTGGTAATCGACCTGCGCCATAGCTCGTCCTTGATCGCTACGAGTGGATTTTATGAGAACATTTCTCCTCCCCTTTGTCGTCTGCCGGTGTCATGACGTAACTGCGCTCTGGTCGCCCTCGATCAGCTGTTGACCTAGTTTCGGCCGGCTCGCTCTCGCACAACTGTGTCACAGCTGGTACACGCGCACTCGTAAGCAATGCTCCGTAATAAATATTCCCAGCTTTCTCAAATTAACTGAGGTACCATTTAGACGGGTACAACGCATAACCTTAAAGTACAAAGAACAGCCATGTTTCAAAGCGTGTGCATATTACTTATTGATATTACATGCATCGACTCCCGTACTAAACTTCTTCCGCTAGATTATGCTGCTATCTTAGTATAACTTATACACATGAACTTAAAGTACAAAGAATAGGCATGTTTCAAAGCGTGTACATATTACTTATCGATTTTGCAAGCATCGACTCTCGTACTCAATTTCCTCCTCTAGATTGTGCTGCTACCTTAGCATAACCTATACGCATGACCTTAAAGTACAAAGAATAGCCATGTTTCAAAGAGTGTGCATATTCCTTATTGATTTTGCATGCATCGAATCTCTTACTAAACTTCTCCCGCTAGATTGTGCTGCTATCTTAGCATAACCTGTACGCATGAACTTAAAGTACAAAGAATAGCCTTGTTTCAAAGCGCGTACTCATTACCTAATGATTTTGCATGAAACGACTATCATACTAAACTTTTCCTATTAGATTGTGCTAAAATCGTGTACGTGTGCTGTTATCTTAGCATAACCTATCGATTTTACATGCATCGAGTATCGTACTAGGCTTCTTCCGCTAGAGCATGTAGCAATCGCTTTTGTGTATCCCTAACCTATGTGCATGAACTTAAAGCACAAAGAAGAGCTATGTTCTAAAGCGTGTACACATCACCTATCGATAATGTATGTATCGACTATCGTACTAAACTTTTTCTGCTAGAGCGTAAGACTATCGCTTGTGTGTGCACGAACTTAAAGCATAAAGAATAGCAATGTATAAAAATCTTGTAAACATGACAGCAGCATTAAGTATAGCCATGTTTAAATGCACGTACACATCATGTATCTATAATGCATGCAGTACTAAACTTATTCCACTAGAATGTACAAAGTTCGCATGTGTTTGTGCTGCTATCTTAGCATAGCCTATGTGCATGAACTTAAAGTACAAAGAATAGCGATGTTTAAAAATCTTGTGAACATGGCAGCGGTAAGAATAGCAATGTTTAAAAGCGTTTTGATAATGCATGCATCTTCTACTAGAGCGTGTGACCATCGCTTGTATCTGGTGCTATCTTAACATAACCTATGTACACGAACGTAAAGCATAAAGAATACTTATATGTAAAAAATCTTGTGAACATAGCAGAGTGTTAACTACGTAGGTGTAGACATTGATCGTATCATGCTGACGCAGCATACCACGACACCGTGACGTCACAGCCTAGTGCTCTTATTTGGTAAACATAGCCACGTGCGTTTTTGACAGCTGTCTTCTTGACGAACCCTAACCTCACTTTGAAGGACAATAGAGTGTCGCTAACCTCACTGCTGCCATCTTTACGGCGGTAAACCTCAAGGCTGCCACCTTATGCATGTTATAGCGCGGAATTTAAAATCCAACAACGGAACATTGCTAACCTCACTCTTGCCATCTTTACGGCGGTAAACCTCAAGGCTGCTACCTTATGCATGTTGTAGCGCGGAATTTATAATCCAACAACAGACCATTGCTAAACTCTCTGCTATCATCTTGAAAAGTTCAGTGTTCCAAACACTAGTTCGAAAAACGTAACTCATCGCACCTCGGGGATTTTATTAGGTAAGACGTAACCCCTAGGTTCCATTCCTTGTTCTGAACATGAAGCCATTTACAAATAAAGATTAATTTTCTACACTTAACAAAGTACAAGCGTTCTTGCTGATAGCGATCGATGAGGTTGTTGCACCTTTAGCCCTTTAGCCCTTTAGCCCATTAGCCCTTTAGCCCTTTAGCCCATTAGCCCTTTAGCCCATTAGCCCTTTAGCCAAGGAATGTGCGGTAAACTAATCTTCTTAGAACAAAGATATCCACTGACATGTTCTAAACACATGTTGTATCGAGTACAGTGTTTGGTTCTACTTATTGCGTGTTCTAAATACTTCAATCAATGTTTCAATCACATGATAAAGTTAACAGCATAGAGTGCAGTTTTCGATTCCAGCCTTGTTACGTTTCTTCTGTGATTTGCAAGTCTAAACATGCATAATGGCGTCATCACTGCAGCACGCGCTTACTCTAGCTATCCCGATGTAGGTTTAAATTTGTTCGATAGAGCTATGCCTTGACATAAGAGGAGGCCTTAACAGCTTATGAAAAAGCACGTCGAATTTTTCAAATTACCCGCCACCACATTTCAAAGGTATGAGGTTTAGTGCTGTAAAGATACCTGCACGATGCAAAGCTAGCTTTCTTCATCAGAGCAGCCACCATCTTGTGTGAGCACCTCTAGGCCGTATCATAAGCAGCTGTGTATAGTCACCGTCTTGTCGCTGCTACCTTGCGCAAGCAACCCTAGGGAGTCTCATAAGAGCAGCAGTCATCTTGTGCAAGCGCTCTTAAGCTGTCTCATAAGAAGCTATGTATAGCCGCCATCTTGTAGAATTAGATAGCTGCCAATGCCAAAGGGCCTAAGTAGGGATCGAACCGTCGATCTCATCATTAGACTATGTTTTTCTTATGCTATCATGTTCCTGATACTGAAAACCTAGGTATCAGGTGGAAACATTTTATCCGTTTTGCTCCACGATGCACCGTTTTCGAGATATTTAACATTTTGCATTTAAGCCCTAAATTTAATGAATCGAACCTGCACGGCACGTTATACCCTCTACCATAGCTAGACCTGATCATGTTACGAAGACTTGCTTCAATACAAGCTAAAACAGAGTGAATGCCAAAGGGCCTAAGTAGGAACCGAACCGTCGATCTCATCATTAGACTTATGCTATCATGTTCCTCGTACTGCGAACCGAGGTATTAGGCAGAAAAATTTTGTCCGTTTTGCTCTACGATGTACCGTTTTCGAGATATTTAACATTTTGCATTTAAGCCCCAAATTTAATGAATCGAACTAGCATGACACGTTAGCCTCTAAGCTAAGAGCAGCAGCCATCTTGCGCAAGCACCCTTAAGGCGTCTCATAAGGAGTCGTGTATAGCAGCCATCCTGCGTCCGCCATCTTGCGCAAGCATCCTTAGGGCGTCTCTAGTCATCTTGTGCAAGGACCCTTAAGCCACCTCATAAGAGCAACCGCCATCTTGCACAAGCATCCCTAGGGTGTCTCATAAGGAGCCTTGAATAACCGCCATCTTACGCAAGCATTCCAAGGACGTCTCATAAGAACCTATGTATAGCGGCCATCTTGCATAAGCACCTTTAAGGAGTCATGTATAGCCACCATCTTGTGCAATTAGCGTCGAGAGATGGCTGCTGTAGAATTTTTCTTTTCAAATTATCCGCCACCATATTTCAACTAAAGAGTGTAGCACTGAGGTTTGCGATGTAAGATGGCGGGTGACAGCTGTCAAAAAGCACGCGAGTTTGTTTCCAAACAAGAGCACGTGGGAATTTTCCGCCACCACATTTCAAAGGTATCTAGCTAAAGATGGCAGCACGGTGCTCTCTTGATTAAAGATGGCGGATGATAGCTAACAGAACTTTTCAAATTACCCGCTACTACAGAGAGCAGCACTGTGCTCTGTGGATTAAAGATGGCGGATGACAGCTGACGAAATTGCCCGCATGATAGCAGCACAGTGCTCTATTGATTAAAGATGGTGGATGACAGCTGTCAAAAAGCACGTGGCTTTGTTTCCAAACAAGAGCACGTAGAATTTGCCGCCACCACATTTCAAAGGTATCTAGCTAAAGAGGGCAGCACAGTGCTCTATTGATTAAAGATGGTGGATGACAGCTGTCAAAAAGCACGTGGCTTTGTTTCCAAACAAGAGCACGTGGAATTTGCCGCCACCACATTTCAAAGGTATCTAGCTAAAGAGGGCAGCACTGTGCTCTGTTGATTAAAGATGGCGGATGACGGCTGTCAAAAAAGCGCGTGGGTTTGTTTCCAAACAAGAGCATGTAGAATTTTTCAAATTGCCGCCACCATATAGAGGGCAGCACGGTGCTCTCTTGATTAAAGATGGCTGCTCAAAAAGCATTTTTCAAATTATCCGCCACCACATTTCAAAGGTAAGTAGCTAAAGAGGGCAGCACTGTGCTCTATGGATTCAAGATGGCGGATGACAGCTGTCAAAAAAGCACGTGGCTGTCAAAAAGCACGTGGATTTGTTTATCTCGAGCTAGTGAGGTTAAGTTGGTAGCACTAATGTTTAGGCCCGCCAAGATGGCAGCACTGCCGATGACAGGTGATGAATGAGGGCAGCACAGCGCTCTGTGGTTTAAAGATGGCGGATGACAGCTGTCAAAAAAGCACGTGGCTGTCAAAAACACGTGGCTTTGTTTACCTCACGCTAGTTAGGTTAAGTTGGTACCACTGAGGTTTAGACCCGTCAAGATGGCAGTACTGAGGTTAGCGATGCGTTGTTGTCTGTCAAAAAGCATGTGGCTGTCAAAAAGCACGTGGATTTGTTTACCTCACGCTAGTTAGGTTAAGTTGGCACTACTGAGGTTTAGGCCCGTCAAGATGGCAGTACTGAGGTTAGCGATGCGTTGTTGTCGATGACAGCTGTCAAAAGCACGTGGCTTTGTTTACAAATCTGTCAAAAAGCACGTGGCTGTCAAAAAGCACGTGGCTTTGTTTATCTCGCGCTAGTTAGGTTAAGTTGGCACTACTGAGGTTTAGACCCGTCATGATGGCAGTACTGAGGTTAGCGATGCGTTGTTGTCTGTCAAAAAGCACGTGGCTGTCAAAAAACACGTGGCTTTGTTTACCTCATGCTAGTTAGGTTAAGTTGGCACTAGTGAGGTTTAGGCCCGTCAAGATGGCAGCAGTGAGGTTAGCGATGCGTTGTTGTCGATGACAGCTGTCAAAAAGCACGTGGCTTTGTTTACAAATTCAAATCTCCCGCCAAAATTCAAATTTCCCGCCAAAATTCAAATTTCCCGCGCCGCGGGCGGAGGAGGAGGCCGCAGAACCATCCAATTATACTACTTCTATTGCCTCTGGTAGAATATCACTAAGAGACCAAAGGTTAGCGAGCGGCGTGTTGGGTACGAACTTGAACATCAAAGAAGCTGGAGTAAACTTATGAGATTCATGAACCGCCGAATTCAAACCGAAGGCTAACCAATGCAGGGTCGTGTCCCAACTAGAATTATCATCGTGATGATAGGCAATAAGAGCCGACCTCAGATTACGATTGACCCGTTCAGCTAGAGATGGTTGAGGATAGTATGCCGAGGTAGTCACATGAGAGATGGACAAATCAAAACAGAATTTACGAAAGAGATTGGATGTGAAAGCTTTAGAATTATCGGACACAATATATTGACACGGACCAAAAGAAGCAAAAATGGATTTTAAACAAGAAATAGTGGACTGAGCGGTAGCCAACTTAGTCGGAAATAACCAAGAAAATCTAGTGAAGCCATCTACACACATAAGGATGAATTTATTGGCATTCTCCTTTGACTGGGGAAAGGGTCCGACGTAGTCGATATAGAGTCGTTCCATGGGGCGCGACGCTTGATGAGAAGACAAAAGCCCTTGCTTTGTGGACATGGTGGGTTTACTAAGCTAACAATATTTACAAGATTTTACCAATTCACGGATTTCTCCGTCCATACCCTTCCAGATGAACATTTCACGAATCTTTTCTCGAGTTTTGAAGATTCCTAAATGCCCCCCTAGTGGGGTCTCACGGTAGTACTTGAAGATCATAGGTACAAGAACAGCTGGAACTACAACTTTCATCGTCTTATCGTGCCTCGAAGGGCAACATAAAACACCATTCCTCAGTACATAAGGGACGACGTGTTCCCCAGAAGAAAGGGTTTCCATTATCGGAGCCAGCGTCGGATCTTCACGTTGATATTTTTCAATATCCCTAAAGAGCATGGGAGCATCTGTTAGAATGGCATTAAGCTGAGGTAGTATGGACTCGGGAGGTGAAGAACGATCAACCTGTTCAGGAGTCTCTACCTCGTTAGAAAACATACGGCTTAGTCCGTCTGCCACAACATTTTCAGTACTTCTAATATGCCTAACGTCAAATTGGAAGGCAGAAATTCTGATGGCCCAGCGGGCTATACGACCAGTACGACGCGGCCTACCTAAGACCCAACTTAAGGCTTGGTTGTCTGTCTCCAAGTCGAACTTGATATGTTCCAGATAAAGGCGGAACTTTTCTAGAGCAAACAAAACTGCTAAACCTTCAAGTTCGTAGATGGAATACTTGGATTCTTGGGCCGATAATGTCCTAGAGGCATAGGCAGTCGGTCGCCTCCCTAGTTCAGTCTCTTTAAGAAGGACTGCAGCTACCGCCGACGACGACGCGTCGGTTTGGACGATGAATTTCTTAGAAAACTCAGGCATGGCAAGAACAGGGGCATTACACAGAGCTAATTTGAGATCTTCAAAAGCGGCTTGTTGAGAAGGTCCCCACTCAAATTTGACGCCTTTCCTACGAAGTAAGTTCAAGGGCGCCGCTCTATTGGCGAAATTTGGAATAAATTTCCTGAAGAAATTCACAATATCAATGAACCTAGCAATCCCCTTGATGTCCTTGGGAGGTTGAAGTCACGGATGGCTTGTGTTCTAGAATGATCTACAGCGACACCTCTGGGCGACACAATATGCCCTAGAAATGACATAGAAGGCTTAGCAAAAGCGACTTTGGACAACTTAACTGTTAACTCTGCCTTACGAAGACGATTAAGGACCTCTTTCAATTGATCAAGGTGTTCTTCAAAGGTCTCAGGAAATACGACGACATCATCAAGGTAATGATACAAGTACTCAAATTTGATGTCGGAGAAGACCCTGTCTAGCAGTCTCGTAAGCACGGCTGCTCCCGTGGGGAGCCCGAAAGGCACGCGCACGCGGTTGTACTCATACAAATTCCAATCTGTGGCAAACGCTGTCAGGTGTTTAGATTCCTCTGCCTGCGGTATCTGATTATACGCCTGATTAAGATCTAAGATGGTGAAGAATTTAGCCTTTCGAAACCATGAAAAACAAGAATGAAGTTCTGGAAGGGGCACGGATTGTAACGCCACCTTCCGATTGAGAGCCCTATAATCAATCACAGGCCTGAAGCCACCTTGGGGTTTCGGGACTAGAAAAATAGGCGAAGAATACGCCGACTTAGAGGGCCGAATGATACCATCCTTCAACATCTGATCTATGATTTCGTTCAAAGCTTTCATTTTAGGAGGAGACAGCCTATAAGGCGGAAACCGGACTGGAATCGAATCCGTAACCTCAATCTTGTATTCAATAAGGTCAGTAACACCAAGAGTATCAGAGAACACCACTGGAAACGACTGACACTACTTACGAATATTATCAGCCTGCTCCTCAGGTAGATGTCTAAGATCTAACAACATCTCATCCTGGGTAGGCGAAATAGATGAACATATTACAGAACTACATTTTAACAAAGGGGTTTTGGAATTACTATCAAATTTGAACGTGCACGTCTTGCTCTGAAGGTCGAGCACTAGACCGGTGTGAAACATGAAATCAGCTGCCAATATAATGGGGCAAGACAAGTGCTTGGCCACAAACAATTTAAATTTCCAAGTAAATTTAGATATACGAATTTTGGCATACAGAAAACCTAAAATTTCTAACGGAGAGGAATTTGCCGAAACTTATTGAACCGATGTCGAACAAAAATCAGGATGTTTACAAATAGATTTTAATTTGGAATACCATTCAGCCAAAATAATGAAACAAATACTGCCTGAATCTAATACAGCTGTTACAGGTTCATTATTCAATTCAATTTTGAGAAACGGAATAGGTGCGGAGGTATCCGCCGCGATCCTACGACATTCTTTGGGACCTTCAAAAGACGAATTAGAAGAACAAAATTTCCCTGAGTTTTCGGCAGATATACTTGGGGCTGAGCCTCGCAAAGAAGAGTTAGTCGACTCAGCCAAAGCCACTAGTCACTTATGATTGTTGGTGGAAGTTGCACCCGAAGTTGAGCAGGAGGGGGTGCTGTTAGCATTAGGGCAGTTCTTGGCAATATGTGAAAACGCGCCGCATTTAAAACAGCCTTGGGATGACCCTGCTCCATTCCTTATTCCACTAGATTTAATTAATGGACACTTGTTCCGAAGATGGTCAGGCGATCCACAAGCGTAACATTTACGGGGAGTGACTGGTCGGCGAGGTGGAGGCCGAGGATTACTGAAAGAAGGAGGAGGCTCCCTCGCCACACGTAGTGTGTCGGCATATCTAACTCCTTCGGCTGAGACAGCCATAGCCTCTAACTCGGCGAAAGTTTGCGGACGCGACGCAAAACACAAGTATGATCGGTATGATAGAGAAATACCTTCCACAATAGCCTGTACAATTTAATCTTCAGGGAAATGTAGAGCAAATACCCTAGTGTAGAACTTAATATTTTGGATGAAGTCGGCAAGTTTCTCATCCAGAAGCTGTACTCGGTAGTAGTACTTTTGAATTAGTGAAGATGTCAATCATGTCAATCAATACTGATCTGCATTTAGGGCAGTCGCCCAGGTGGCAGATTCCCTATCTGTTGCTTTACTAGCCTTTTCCGGAATGATTTCAAAGAAATTGGAAATTTATTGAACATCTCCCTTGGTAAGTTATTCCAATCCCTAACTCCCCTTCCTATAAATGAATATTTGCCCCAGTTTGTCCTCTTGAATTCCAACTTTATCTTCATATTGTGATCTTTCCTACTTTTATAAACGCCATTCAAATTTATTCGTCTACTAATGTCATTCCACGCCATCTCTCCGCTGACAGCTCGGAACATACCACTTAGTCGAGCAGC
Source organism: Anabrus simplex (assembly GCF_040414725.1). Lineage (NCBI taxonomy): Eukaryota > Metazoa > Arthropoda > Insecta > Orthoptera > Tettigoniidae > Anabrus > Anabrus simplex. The sequence goes on along the minus strand of NC_090276.1, from coordinate 81,856,226 downwards.
TCTTCTTCTTTCTCTCAATTCTTCCCAACCCAAACATTGCAACATTTTTGTAACGCTACTCTTTTGTCGGAAATCACTCAGAACAAATCGAGCTGTTTTTCTTTGGATTTTTTCCAGTTCTTGAATCAGGTAATCCTGGTGAGGGTCCCATACACTGGAACTATACTCTAGTTGGGGTCTTACCAGAGACTTACATGCCCTCTCCTTTACATCCTTACTACAACCCCTAAACACCCTCATAACCATGTGCAGAGATCGGTACCCTTTATTTACAACCCCATTTATGTGATTACCCCAGTGAAGATCTTTCCTTATATTAACACCTAGATACTTACAATGATCCCCAAAAGGAACTTTCACTCCATCAACGCAGTAATTAAAACTGAGAGGACTTTTCCTATTTGTGAAACTCACAACCTGACTTTTAATCCCGTTTATCAACATACCATTGCCTGCTGTCCATCTGACAATATTTTCGAGGTCACGTTGCAGTTGCTCACAATCTTGTAACTTTTTTATCACTCTATAGAGGATAACATCATCCGCAAAAAGCCTTACCTCCGATTCCACTCCTTTACTCATATCATTTATATATATAAGAAAACATAAAGGTCCGATAACACTGCCATGAGGAACTCCCCTCTCAACTATCACAGGGTCAGATAAAACTTCACCTACTCTAACTCTCTGAGATCTATTTTCTAGAAATATAGCAACCCATTCAGTCACTCTTTTGTCTAGTCCAATTGCACTCATTTGTGCCAGTAGTCTCCCATGATCCACCCTATCAAATGCTTTAGACAGGTCAATCACGATACAGTCCATTTGACCTCCAGAATCCAAGATATCTGCTGTATCTTGCTAGAATCCTACAAGTTGAGCTTCAGTGAAATAATCTTTCCTAAAACCGAATTGCCTTCTATCGAACCAGTTATTAATTTCAAAAACATGTCTACTATAATCAGAAAGAATGCCTTCCCAAAGCTTACATGCAATGCATGTCAAACTTACTGGCCTGTAATTTTCAGCTTTATGTCTATCACCCTTTCCTTTATACACAGGGGCTACTATAGCAACTCTCCATTCATCTGGTATAGCTCCTCCGACCAAACAATAATCAAATAAGTACTTCAGATATGGTACTATATCCCAACCCATTGTCTTTAGTATATCCCCAGAAATCTTATCAATTCCAGCCGCTTTTCTAGTTTTCAACTTTTGTATCTTATTGTAAATGTCATTGTTATCATATGTAAATTTTATTACTTCTTTGGTCTTAGTCTCCTCCTCTATCTCGACATTATCCTTGTAACCAACAATCATTACATACTGCTGACTGAATACTTCTGCCTTTTGAAGATCTTCACATACACACTCCCCTTGTTCATTAATTATTCCTGGAATGTCCTTCTTGGAACCTGTTTCTGCCTTAAAATACCTATACATACCCTTCCATTTTTCACTAAAATTTGTATGACTGCCAATTATGCTTGCCATCATGTTATCCTTAGCTGCCTTCTTTGCTAGATTCAATTTTCTAGTAAGTTCCTTCAATTTCTCCTTACTTCCACAGCCATTTCTAACTCTATTTCTTTCCAGTCTGCACCTCCTTCTTAGTCTCTTTATTTCTCTATTATAATAAGGTGGGTCTTTACCATTCCTTACCACTCTTAAAGGTACAAACCTGTTTTCGCATTCCTCAACAATTTCTTTAAACCCATCCCAGAGTCTGTTTACATTTTTATTTACTGTTTTCCACCGATCATATTTACTTTTTAGAAACTGCCTCATGCCTGCTTTATCAGCCATATGGTACTGCCTAACAGTCCTACTTTTAAGACCTTCCTTTCTATCACATTTATTTTTAACTACCACAAAAACAGCTTCATGATCACTAATACCATCTATTACTTCAGTTTCCCTATAGAGTTCATCTGGTTTTATCAGCACCACATCCAGGATATTTTTCCCTCTGGTTGGTTCCATCACTTTCTGAATCAGCTGTCCTTCCCATATTAACTTATTTGCCATTTGTTGGTCATGCTTCCTGTCGTTCGCATTTCCTTCCCAATTTACATCTGGCAAATTCAGATCTTCCGCTACAATCACATTTCTTTCCATGTCGTTTCCCACATAGCTGACTATCCTATCAAATAATTCCGAATCCGCGTCAGTGCTACCCTTTCCTGGTCTGTACACTCCAAATATATCAAGTTGCCTATTATCTTTACAAATGAGCCTTACACCTAGAATTTCATGTGTCTCATCTTTAACTTTTTCGTAGCTTACAAATTCTTCTTTCACCAGAATGAACACTCCCCCTCCCACCATTCCTATCCTATCTCTACGATACACACTCCAGTGCCGTGAGAAAATTTCTGCATCCATTATATCATTTTTCAGCCATGATTCAACTCCTATTACAATATCTGGTAAATATATATCTATTAAATTACTTAATTCTATTCCTTTCTTTACAATACTTCTACAGTTCAACACTAACAATTTTATGTAATCCCTACTTGATTTCCAGTTCCCTGTTCCCTTATCACCGCTCCCTAGACCATCCCGTTTCCCTGAATGTACCTCACTATTACCCTTCCAAACAAATTTCCTAACTTATACGTACCACTGCGGTTTAAATGAAGGCCATCTGAGCGCAGATCTCTATCTCCTACCCACCCATTAGGATCTAGAAATTTCACTCCCAGTTTCCCACATACCCACTCCATAGTCTCATTTGAATCCCCAATCACCCTCCAGTCAGTATCCCTCCTACACAGTATTCCACTAATAACAATCTCCGCTTTCTTAAACTTCACCCGTGCTGCATTTACCAGATCCTACACATCTCCAACTATGTTGGTACTTATATCAGCTTGCCTTACGTTGTTGGTACCAACGTGAAACACTACCACCTTCTCCTTCCCCTCCTCCCTCTCTTCTACTTTCCTCAACATCTGCCTCAACCTAATTCCTGGATAACATTCTACCCTGGTTCCTTTTCCTCCACACACTTTCCCCACGTGTCTAACGATGGAATCGCCTTGACCAGAGCCTCAACCCTACCCACCTCATCTGATCCCCTCCCCTCCTGGCCAGCCCTATCTTCTCTCACTGCTGCAGAAGCTACTTTCTCCTCCCTTTTTTCCTTCCCATGACCCCGTTCCACCTGTCTTTTCCTATCCTCTACTCTACATTTCCCTTTCCTACCTTTTCCCTTCCTCCTAATTCCACGCATCTCAGCAACAGTTCCCTGTCCCTCATCTTCCCTCTGTTGTTCTACCTGGAGTGACTCGTACCGATTTCGCACAGACACCTGTCCTGAATTCTGATCCTGAATAGAGCCCTTAGCCTGCAATCTCCTTCCCCTTAGAACGTTAGACCACCTGTCTTCTACAATTCCTCCCTTTCCTTCTCCTCCCTCTTGTACACCTACTGTAACCTGTACATTGTTTGAGGGAGTCCTATCTTCCTTCCTGTCTTCTGTGAGAATCCTAATTATCTCCCTCAAACTTTCCAACTCCTCCCTCATACCCCTCAATGCCTCACCACACCCACAATAAGTACACTCGCGCTCCTTAGCCATTCTTTACGGGGGGAAAAAATTAAATTAAAAAATTAAAATAATTTATTTGCAAAAAGTAAATGAACGAAGGGATATATTGTCTGGGATAGTACACAACAATAAGGTAATTAATATACGACTACACTACAATACTACTTAGTCGTGCTCTATTTTTTTATTCTACAACCCCTAACAGGATAAAAACTGCTGTTAATTACTGAATATCGAAAGTAATAGCCTACACAAGAACTACACAATTCCAAACTGCAATTAAGCCTATCCTAATTACAACAGTATTTTAGTAAGAGTTTCTACGGAAACCTCTACTACACCAGTACTACACAAATATTTTACAATAATAAAATAAGCACACTCAATTCTAATAGGGTATTACTCGTATACTACTGTACAGTACACTACAGTAATTTTTAAACTACTTTCAGACGTATCCTAATTACGATACCGGTACCGTACCGTATGTCACTACTAAGCACAACAGAAATGAAATTTGCAAGAACTACTGTACTCAAAGATTACCAACGAAGCTAAATGCTTAGACAAATTATTATTAGTATTACGGTCTAATAGATACACACGAAAGATAACACACGAATATAGCAGGCAAGATACGGCACTATCTAAATGTACTGTATCTATACTACAATGTATCTACACTACACTACACTGCGTTTGGTTAAATGCTTAAGTATCAAAAGGTTTGCCGTACACGAAGAAAAACACGAATATAACTGGCAAGATACTATCTAATATATTATACCTTACCTTCACTACAATTCTACTGAAATGTGGTTATGTGATTATTACAGCTGGTGGATTACCGGTACTATTATTTTCCCTACTCCACGGGACGGAGAAAAAAAACTGTCCTTAATTAGGCCTGCTGAAAAATACGGGGTTGTCTACAATAATTTCTCAAATATTTCTATTAAATCTACTACTACTACTACTACTACTACTACTACTACTCCAAGGACTTGAACTGCAATTACTGGGATATATGAACTTTATTATTATTAGCTAACCGCTCATAAATACTGAAAGATCGAGGGAGCGAAATATAAATTACGGATACTAACTACCTACTGAGAAGTACAAATGAATGGAATACAAGGTCAGCTGATTTTTATTTATATTTACTTGACTACACTACACTCTTTGTTCACGACTGTAGCCAACAATGCAATATTTGAATATGAGGAGCGACAATAATCAATAACAATACAACGACTGTTAACTATTACCGTGTAATCTCTTTAACTTCTTTTTAAATGGAAGTTTACAGGCGTATCGTGTTTTTTAATGTAGTAAATTATTACCTTCGCGATAGTTAGAACGGATATCTATACGAAATACCGGAGAAGTTGCTGCAGAAGTTACGGTACTATTCCTTATGATAATCTGCCTTTGTAAGTACAACCAACGAACCTACAGATATTTACAAATATTTTTAAAGTTAATAGTATTACCTAAAGTATCTCCTAAACCTAAATTCGAAACAAGGTACACCTAGCTAGCCTACTTAACCTAGAAAACGTAATTTACTGAAGACCAACTGAATTACTTGTTACAAAATTTAAATAAATATCACTACTCCCAATTTCTACCAACAAGCACTAAACACCACTATATAAACAGCACTAAATGAATCAGATCTACACAAAATTAAGCTATTTCAATAGGTTTTCACTACTTTATCACTACAATAATGCAAGAGCTCTCTCAACAGCCAACCGTTCTCAAGCGCATCCAACAATGCAACTCTAGATCTAGCTCGGGCCGGAAAAAAATTTGCTAACAGATGGGCATGGAAGTCTTGTATGGATGATTGTTCAGCAATTGCCCTAACTATCTTGTCTGAGAGATCACCAACGGAATAGGGATAAATAATCTGCAGAATTTGACATGGAGAAAGAGAAAACACAAGAGCATGATCCTGAAACTCAACAAAAAATCTTAGGAAGGCAATAACATCACTGGAGGAATTAACAGAAAACTTAGAAATCCCTTGAGCAGCATTGCTAACGGATGGGGCAAACTGCTGAAGCCAGGTGACGTAGATGGTAGAGGCCTAAGTGGCGGAGAAGCTGGTTCAGGAGGTGCATTATTCAGCGAGGTACGACGCTCAGATTCGTAGTCTAATGGGACAGAGGTTTGTTGAGTTCCAACAGCTTTCCTATTTGCTTCTCCTTTAGAAGACTCTTCCTCGCTACCTACGTTTACCGTAGCGGGTTGATCAGTTTTGGGAGGTACTGCCCCAGTTAACAGTAGGCCAACCTTACTGGATAAATCCGAAAGGTTTTCGAGGACGGCACTAGACTCCTTCCCTTGAGTATCATTCAATTTAAGAGACAACAGATCACTCACCCTATTGGAAAAATGGTACAATCTAGCTTGTACACGTTTAAGTTGATTAGGTGATGGATCACCCACTTCAAAAAAACTAACTACCGATGCTAGCTCAGTAGCATTATCAGTGATCGTGGAGAGAGCGTCATCGATCTCTTCCAAAGTCGATTTCTCCCAAAGTCGGGATGGTAATAGGCAAATCAAGGGAATCTTTTAACTTATTGGTGTCTATCGCAACCGTGCCTCCAGACTGAACATTCCTAATCGTTAATTCATAGATCAATTCCTCCTTGCGCAAATAGCCGGGATGGAGGACGTCGCGAGGGCCGGACATGATGGCAGAAACATTTTAGAAAAATAAAAAGAATTCCAGCAACTGAGAAAATTGTTAGTGTTCGAATCGAAAACAATGTTTAGCCCTCAAAATGGGCTAAATTGAGACACATTCAACCACGCTCTGCTACCACTTGGTACGGAGATATCCGTGGTAGTTAGAGGTGAAAGAAGGTGCGGACTGCAATAGGTCTCAACTACAAAATTAAAGTTAATTTAAAACTTTAACAAAGGTTATATTTTCTTTTCAAAATCAACAAATGACAACAAATAACAAAAGTGTAACAGGTACCAAGTAGCAGATCAACAAATTAAGAAATTACAGATTACAATCGTTACAAGATTTGGGCTTCGAGCCCCAACTTTAATTCCTGAGCACTCAGCTCACAACCACAATTGCTGAAGGGCAGAAAACCTCTAAGTACGAGGAGCACTTGCTCCTAATTACAATGTTAAGAAAAAGAGCAGACCCGCTCTCAATTTTACAAGTCTATCAAAGGCTACAACAAACTTCATTTCTATCTACCCTTAAGGCACACCAGGAAACAGGGGTAACTAGTACCCAATCTACTGGGCCTTCGCAGGAAGGAAAACAAAACGGGTTAAGTAAATGGCCCAAAATTCAAAATGAATGGAGGCGATAACTTGCACTCCTACACCAAGTTTTTGTCTAAAACCTATGTGGCGCTAGGCCAATCATACAGGGGCTAATCCCAAGCTAGGGAGGTGACATGTATGAGAAAACTTTACTACATTAAAGAAGAGAAGAACGGTTATGAAAACGTAGTCACCTCCTTTTCAAAAATGAAGGGGAGTTCGAGACGGTGAAGCACTCTCTATCCCCGATTTACAGTAATTTATAGTTTTATAATTTATAGATTTACATGGACAGAAAAGAAAAAAAGGTAGGTTACATACTGAAGGTTTCGAACACTCCCCGAGAGTTAAACTTCTGAGCTAGCAAGAAATGAAGATGTTAACCGGCCATTACCTTGTAGGAGAACTGCAGCTTGAAGAAAGAGGCGCATCCCGCCCCCTGCTATATATTCACACACTAAGAGAGATGTTACTGAAGTGGCACCGAGACAAGAAAAATCAGCAGTTTTTATACCCTCGTGGAAAATTCGAGACCTTTCATGAATGATAACAACCCGCCCACAAACTTTTATTGGATAACAGCAAAAACTAATACACAAGACGAGGAAAAAACACCTTATTGGTGGAAAATTAATTACATAAATTCCTGACTGGTTACATTCAAAACAGGCGGAAAGAAAGGATTTATATTGCCAACCCACAAACCACAGAACAAAATTTAGTAAAAACAAAACTTAGGAATACCATATTTCTTCAGGAGAATTCATTCCTTTACACCAGAATGCGTTATCATAGTTTTTGGTAGAGACATCTGTTAGAGAATGTCCCAACTTCTTGATACGGAGCAAACAAACACAAATCGAAATAGACACAGTTCAGAACACTTCAAAATTACCAAATTTACAGCACAGTAGTGACATCTTCCGAAAAACCGTTCAGTTAATTCAGTTTGTTAAAGTTCAGGCTTTCTCCTGTAGAGGAGTTTCAACTGGCGCAATATTTGAATTAGCGGCGTGGAGGTGTACCGCCCGGTACAATTATTATTATTATTATTATTATTATTATTATTATTATTATTATTATTATTATTATTATTATTATTATTATTATTATTATTATTATTATTATTATCATTATTATTATTATTATTATTATTATTAATTCAGATTGAACCCGGCCACCATATGACACACAACTGTGAGTAGAAAGTGGATATACAAGTGCACAAATCTGGGTGCGATGGCAGTGAATGTTCCATTAGTCATTTACGTACGACACGAACAGAATATGCAGATGTGGCAACAGTCTACACAGCAATGTATTTTCCTTCTGAATAAGATGGAATCATCACAATTAGTGTCCGACTCGTTAGCTGAACGGTCAGCGTACTGGCCTTCGGTTCAGAGGGTCCCGGGTTCGATTCCCGGCCGGGTCGGGGATTTTAACCTTAATTGGTTAATTCCAGTGGTACGGGTTCTGGGTGTATGTGTTGTCTTCACCCTCATTTCATCCTCATTACGACGCGCATGACGCCTACGGGTGTCAAATAGAAAGACCTGCACCTGGCGAGCCGAACCCGTCCTGGGATATCCCGGCACTAAAAGCCATACGACATTTCATTTCATTACAATTGGTGTAGACCAGTTCCTCAGGCTGCTGTAGCTCCATACAACTTCTGTTTGCCAAATAGCTCGGTACATTGTACTCAGCAACTGTTTTAACCGCAAGGAAATATTGTTCTAAACATCCTCTTCCTTCGTGCTGTAAGTGGCCATGACGCAACTTCTGCTATTTTCAGTGAGGGAAGAAGGAAAATTTGCAATACACTCTAGAGCGCTCATTCCGTATGAACTTGTTCATGTCCTCCGAAATCCAGTTGCCGATAGACAGGATGCAATGAATCATTGAAGCCACTGAAATATTACATTTTCTAGTAACCCAGTACGGACGAGACTGAAACATCACCTGAAACGAGTTGAGGTTCATTCGTTTTTTAAAATATAGGAGGAAAAAATACTGTAAGTGATTTTAAGTAGGCAGACATCCGGTAGAAATGCTTAGTGCATTCAAAATGTACCGCAGATTTTTATTATTTAATAATTGTTATTATTGCCTTTATTCGTAGTGGCGAAGTTTTGACTCATGGTCCTCTCTTACATTTAACCGCACTTCTTTATCAGTGTATATCTGAGAAAAGTATTCATAATCTTATCTTACAAACCAGAAGTAACATGACACGACGTAACATAAGTACAGTAAATATTCCTAGTCGTATCTTAAAACTGTTATTACGAACTAAAAGCAACATGACACAAAATAACATAAGCACAGTAGACGAACTTTCACACACACATTCACTCCACACGATTCATTCAACCTGGCGACACACATCGAGGAGATGCTCACGGCAAGGAATTTAAGCTATGTACGGCTCTAATGTTATGGGGTCACACTATCCTCCACCACAAAAACACGCAGTTACCTACACATGGCAGATGCCGCCCACCCTCATCGGAGGGTCTGCCTTACAAGGGCTGCACTCGGCTAGAAATAGCCACACGAAAATAAGTAAAAATGTTATGGGGGGAAAGAGTTCCACATTCTAGCTCCATTCGCAACAAAGGAGTGGCTATACGCTGCTGACCTGCAGCAAGGGTGCTGCCGGAGCGTGTGCTCTGCTGGTGCAAAGAGGATAAGAAATTCAGTTGCGAAGACAAGTACTATGGGATATTCTCGTTTAATACTCGAAAGTATTGCCACGTGGAGGTTTCTATATTGAAAGTTGTCGATAATAAGGGGGTAACATGAGCATCACAGCGTAGCGAGAAGATAAATCTAATACAAGAATTCACAGTACGTTGTACTCGGTTAAGTTCTTCTCTCGTGACGTCAGTTAGTAATACGTCACAGTAGGAGAATGTAGCGAGGATAAGAGCATTTACAAGCCCAATTCTCATCTTTAGTGGCAGCGTATTTTTATGATATTGTAGCAGAAAAGAATTGCAATGTTCCTACTTGTTTTCACTAAAAGTATTAATAACTACAATTGCTTTTGAGATGTGTACTTTTCCGTTTTCACCTGAACATAATAGCTCCGTTCCTCAAAATCTCTTAGATAAAAGCTGTGGAACATTTTATCTTACTGGTAATATATATTTTCCCGCAAAACGCACTGAAATGGAAATAACAGGAAAAACATAATGTATGTATGATTGCAGATTTTCATATTTCACGTCAATACGGTGCCTCAATCTTTAAATATTTGTTTGAGGTATCGAAGCATGCAGTTCATTAAATTTGTAGAACGTTCTATAATTTAAAAATTGGTTAAACTAATTGTTAATTTAAATAGTAGGTCTATTCGAAATGAGATAATAATAATAATAATAATAATAATAATAATAATAATAATAATAATAATAATAATAATAATCGTATGGCCTCAGCTATCGTGTTCAGACATTTCAATTTCTCGCCATCTGGATGTCTGCTCGTCAATTTGGACGTTCCGTTTTACTCCAGGCCCACTAGATGGCAGACCGAGTAAACTGAAACTCTCTTGGGAGTCCATGGCTGAGATTTAATGAATCTTGTGGAGTAAACACCAAATGTGTCACCAGAGATCTTTTACATGCCGACATCGTACGACATGGAGTGTCGAATGGACTTTTTTCCGCCCTTCAAAAATCCGTCTACCTCTGCCGGGTTTGAACCCGGTATCTTGGGATCCGGAGGCCGACACTCCACCAATGATCCACGGAAAAGCAAAATGTATTAGCGATATTTTCCAGTTTACAAAAAGGCGTCGCGCGCACTAGCACAACTTTTTACCCGACATTGTTCATGTTATTCTTTCCAGGATTACATCAGCAGAATCAAGTGGTCTGTAAGCTAGATTATAAACTAGCCTTTGCAGGTTTCAAAATGCGATATGAATTGCTGTAGCCAATTATAATGAGAAAACGGCATTTCAGTACAGATGACTGAGACATTTTTACTTAGGTTTTTGTCTCACATTCGAAGATATATTGATTTCGCTTATTGTGTATCCATTCGTCATGCTTTTCTGATGAATTTCATTCCACTTGTGACATCAAACACGGCGTTGTCGGATCCCTTGCTCACATATTTGCAAACGTACTTGATCGAATTTGCTGAACTGCAGTATTCTACGTTCATACGTGCGTTGAAAACTTCTGATAACGGGGGGAATACGGAACAATCCACAACACTTCCGCCACTAGAACATTGATGTTTGCGGTAATTCCTCCATCGTGTGGGCTTCTATGGTGAAGCAACGGATATCCGTCCTGCACCGTCCAAGTCGAAGATGCATATTCCATCCCTCATGTAGGAAGAGCGCGGATTTGTGCATCTGCAGACAGTCCTTGGTCTTCTTCTGGCTCAGGAATTTAGGCACTGATGAAGTTCAACCATTCTGTGTACGTGTAAGGAGTGTTTGAGCCGAACCAGAATGTGTGCATAAGGCAGTCCGCACTTCTCCCACCCTATCTTATAAATATGAGACTGCACTTCACCTAAAGTATTCGGCTTTGCGATGAAATTCATTAATGAATAATAAAAGTAAAAACGTACATGATTACAACTAATACAAGTTATTAAGTCATCTAAGAATACGCTTACGTTCATCACGGACTGATTATGGCTCCTCACGACGGGGACCTGCAATGGCTTCCTATTCCATGGACTTCAAGTGACCCGGTGACTTGTGTCCTTCCGTATCTACGTTGTCGAGTTACAGTGAATGTATAAATAACAACAAGCAAGAATCTCAATGTGGCGGGAAAAATGTCAACATTTGAGAGAATGGATGGTTCCAAAGGAAGAACTTCCTCCTGAACATTCTGAAAAGTGGACAACATGGAAGGCTCTCAATCGATTACGCTCCAGTACCACGAGATGCAAGACCAACCTACAGAAATGGGGCTTTCCTGTGGAGACAGTTTACTGCAAGTGTGGTACTAAGCAGACTAACGAACATCTTCTACTGTGTCCATCTTCTCCAGTCACTTGTACCATTAAAGATCTAATGAGGGCAACTCCAAATGCGCTTGTCGTGGCCAATTTTTGGTCAAACAATGTTTAAAATTTCTTTGTTTAATTTTTGTCTCTCTTACTTTGTACTTCTGACACGATAAATAAATAAATAAAGTGAATGTATACATTTAATACTGGTGACATCACGAAGGACTGTCATTTCCCAACACAGTTTTTTGCCAGCTTTTATTTCATAACTCACCAACGAACGCGAAAATTAAAAATTCTCCTTCGAGTCGTATTTGAACTCCCTTCCATCTACCTATTTTAAGAGCTTCAGATCTCTGCGTGCCATGTATTTGGCTGGGCTTCTCACACAGACACAAAAACAGACAAACACGTCCTTTTATTATCACATATGTATCACTTCCTACAGCTCCGCCCTTTTCGTGAAACCCGTCCCTACGAGCTTATAGTAATAAAGGAAGGAAGATTGTCACTTTGCGTTGTGACATTTCCCTGCGATTGGTAGCACTGGGCTAATGATCACGTGATCTCCACCACAGCTGGCAAGTTCGTTACCATGACAACTGATGCTCGCCGTTGGTGGACTCGGCGTCTCTACTTCCATTATTGTAGCTCGCATGGTATCACTTTATTAGACATAAAAGTAAGTGTTCTATAATTGTTGAACACAGATAGAATTAACATTCCTTAGGTATTTGCGAGTTTGTGAATAATGTAAAAATTCCGAATATCTTCGTTATTAGATTTACCATTCTCGTTAAAGAATTAGTCGTAATTTTTTCTCTACTAATAATTTCTCTCTTTTCCTCTTTCAGAATGTGCACAGCTACATTGAAGAGAACCAAAACAAAGACATTTTTAACAGGCCTTAGTCCAGTGAGAATTAACACCCGCGACGAAATGAATTTTTCTACGAGTGTCCTCGTGGTAAGTTAACAGTTTTAGAGCTCATAATGGGCATTGTATTGACATTCTTTCGGATGTATTCCTGGGTCATGCTTTTGCAAGGAGATAAAGGAAATTCTCAGCGGATAATTGATCAGTTGTATTAACCATACAGGATATTATATAAAACCCTCTCCCAATTTCATCTAGCTGTGTAATATAAGAACCGACTGTCAATTTGCACGGCCAACTACTCACCTCCAATAAGTTTGTAGCACTGTGATGAGTTGGCCGGATAGTAGGATAAATTAACACTACACTGGTGGCTTCTATACTAAGATTTATTAACTAATCACTAGACTACACATAACTTTCGCTCATAACACACACACACACAGTTCGCGCGCTCTCCCTCTCTCCTAGTTTCTCACTTGTTCTCATACTACACAGTTTTACATTCACACACAAGGTAAAGAGTTATGTCATTAGTCACACGTCACACGGCCACACGTTCTCTCCTTCGCCATCAGTCCGCACTGTAGGCACGCTTGGCAGTCACTCGCTGACCGAGCTCGCGACTGAATTACTCCTCTCTTATATATCTGCGCGGTCTTTCAAGAACAGTCCGGATGCTGGATGTATCCACGAACCTCGCGAGGTGGAAGACCCCCGATTAATCGTGGAGTAATTTCCATAGTCCTCTGCTGCGCTACCGCGACCGAAGCGAGAGGGGGCCGGCCTAGCACTTAAGTCTTGTTCGTGATCGGCGCGGTCGAAGCGGTAGGGGGTGGGCCGATACGGTGAAGCCCCCGCCCGTAGCAAGTTGGCATGGCGGACGCTATAACCATTATACTATTGTGGAATTAAGTCCATTATGTGGTAGATTGTGTGTAATCCTCTTGCAACTGGCAGAGAGCTCTGTATTCACACGAGTAATTCAAATGCTTCTTCAAAATACATCAGATGTCGCTACCTACGGTCTGTGTTGAGCCCGGTGTGAACTATGCCATTTCAGGTGAAGACTGGTAGCCGTGACAAAAGTGCGACACGTACTACGGCTAGTGTTTATGTTTCATGCGCAATGTGTATTTTCTAGTACGACCGAGCTGGAATCTGTGGCTGTGCGGTAGAAATAAATACCCCTCAGTGGTAAAGGTACCTATTGACTTGTATTGCCAACTTACCTCAGTTTGGAGATTCATTATTCACAAATCGAAGACCTTACATTATCATCTTTAATACATACCGTCGTAGATTCACCAGCTTTTATGATTACATTATGATTGTCTCGAAACGTCACGCTGGTATTAGCTTACAGCACATAGCACTATACCAAGACATTTAGCTTACAGCACATACCAAGACATTTAGCTAACAGCACATAGCACTATACCAAGACATTTAGCTTACGGCACATAACACTATACCAAGACATTTAGCTTACAGCACATAGCACTTTAACCAAGACATTTAGCTTACAGCACATAACACTATACCAAGACATTTAGCTTACACCACATAGCACTATACCAAGACATTTAGCTTACAGCACATAGCACTATACCAAGACATTTAGATTACAGCACATAGCACTATACCAAGACATTTAGATTACAGCACATAGCACTGTACCAAGACATTTAGCTTACAGCACATAGCACTGTACCAAGACATTTAGCTTACAGCACATAGCACTATATCAAGACATTTAGCTTACAGCACATAGCACTGTACCAAGACATTTAGCTTACAGCACATAGCACTATACCAAGACATTTAGCTTACAGCACATAACACTATACCAAGACATTTAGCTTACAGCACATATCACTGTACCAAGACATTTAGCTTACAGCACATAGCACTATATCAAGACATTTAGCTTACAGCACATAGCACTGTACCAAGACATTTAGCTTACAGCACATAGCACTGTACCAAGACATTTAGCTTACAGCACATAGCACTATATCAAGACATTTAGCTTACAGCCAAATAATATTCTAGTAGCGTGCTTTGTAAGTTAGTACACAATGGCACTTTTATAATCCTCACATCGGCAAAACCTAGTTATTGGTAACTTTCTTACACCGTACTTACTTCATAAATATGGTAGCTCCTTAGTCAAGGTGGCTGCTAATTTTCTGACTTCCTGGCACACACACTCATAGTAATACACAAGACCAAAAATCAAGTCTTAGATGTAATCCTGTAATATGATTTTTCTCAATTGTTCGGTGAACATCTCGCCATTTTATTAAATGTGCAGTTATCTAACGAGCTACCTTGCCACTTCACGAAGTACAACAACTATCGTCCGTTAAACTAATTGCCCTTCATACTCTCCATATTTCCTGTTATGAACTCCGAAATTAATTTTCAAAATACGTACATCTGCGTTATATATTTACAGCGTTCAGATGATGATATTATAGATTTTACGTCCCACTGACTACTTTTGACCATTTCGGAGAATCCGAGATGCCAGGAATTTATCCCGCAGGGGTTATTTTACTTGCCACTAAATCTTCCGACACGAGACTGACGAATCTGAGTACCGGTCTAGGCCAAGTCTGAGCCACTCAGCTCGGCGACTTACAGCCTCAGTGGCCTCATTTAGTTTCTCAAGTCTTATCTTCATTAATAAATACCGAGTTTGATAATCGTTGTCTCGTTTTTCCGTGCTTTCCTTACCCTCTATGCCCCAGTCCATTATTCTCCTTCAATCACTTCACTTGACTCCGACATGCAAACCAGAGCTAAGACCAAACTGCTCACTGCATTTCCACCCAGCTGAATCCATCCCTGCCATTTTATACTCTTCAGTATTTTACCTTTGGTGAAATTTGTTTACTTCATTTCCTCTGCGCATTATAAATTAAATATGAAAGTAAATAAATGCATTTTCTTTCTCCCTTAGGTGGCGCAATTTATGATCACGCTGTTGGAAACAACTTTGAGTGAAGAGCTACCTCTCACGTGTCCAGACACGGCTCAGAGAAAGCTTAAGGACATTTCTGAGATCTGCAATTGTACAGTTTCCTTCGTTCCCAAAGAGAACGTTTTAATATGTAAAGCAAAACATGCTATAAGTGAGTTACCTTGTAGATTTTACTTTAACTAGATTCTACTTTACAATGAAGTCCAATACGAACACTGTAGACCAATGCTCTTCAAACATCTCCTTGTGCAAATAAAATACAGCGTGTGATAGTCTGCCATTCTTGTAGTCACATGGGAGACAATAATTCGAGATGGTAAAATTATATTTTATTAACCAGAAGTTTGACACACTGTTTTATAAAGTCGATATTTATTTCTCCTTTAGACCGCAGTTCTTTATTATATAAAATGCAAACTTTAGCCTACATATGTTCGTTGATTGAAGTAGAAATTAAATTGAGGTAATAGGAGCGGTGATTAAAAGGATGTGCTTATTGGAACAATTAAATCAATCGATAACGATTTTAGTTTATCATGTAATTATCACAACTGAGATACAGCTTTAAAAAGGGTTTACTACCAAATATGGTAGCACTAGCTTTTATACAATATATACAGTATATTTACAAAACTATGTATTATATACTAAGATCTTTACAGTCATCTGTAAAGTGAGATGGCTTAAAATTAGCGTTTACTACAAAGTACAAAGCTCTACATTAATATTTGCAAAGATTATTTGCACACACACGGTAAATAAACTGCCTTGTGTGAAGTAGTACATATCAATACTGCAATGCCCCCAGGCTAGAGTGTTGTTAGAATTTGAAATGACAAACCGTTTGCAATCTTCATTCTTAAGCGCTACTTTATTAATTAAATAAGTGTACATCTGATGCTTCTTACTTCCAATAACAGCTATTTGCTTATGTAAAATGGTTGGATTATTATGTATACAATTTTCATGATTTTGTAAACTTAGCTCATTCTGAACTACTTCAATACTGTTTAGTCTCTTTATTTGTTGTTTATTTAAGGACATTATGCAATATGATTTAGTACCTACAACGGAATGTATGATATTTCCAGCACATTCGTCTTTAATTTTGCCTAGAGCTTTCTGTTGACCAGTGATAGATTATTAGCATTACTTTGGGGATAGTTACTGGTATCAAACCTACCTAAGTTTGGCTTCATATCATTGTAATAGTCTTCAGTTTTGATTTAGTAAATAAATGATCTGTATCTGTGTAGGGTAATATTATCAGCGTTCTTCATCATATAATGACAATGGAATTCACACATCAGTGTTTTAGTTAATTCAAGTACAGTAAAGCCAACGTAGGTACGTTTGTCGTACTTGAACTTAACACCATTCATCTGCATAATGACTAAATTTTCGTGTATGATAGTACATCTAGGGAAATTACGTTTACTTCGTAAATTGTTAGCACCATATTTTTGCTGAATATTTTCCCAGTTTGTAATCAATTTTACATCAACACATTTGTCAACATTTTCCATTGTCTTACCGAAAATACCGCTATTCATGGGATTATACATATTTTTTTCTCAAACTCGTTAACTGTATTTGTTCTTAAATCATTGTTGAGATCGATATATGGTTTTAGCCACGGTGACTGACGAAATTCTAGTACACAATGAGTTATTGTTAAACCATGCTGCAAACACTATTTGAAATTCCGACAATGAATGACATACTTAAATTTGACATACAAATAAGTGATTAGCACCCGTGTTGATGATGTTGTGTACGGAGATGTCAATTTTCAGGGCAGAACGGCAAGTCATGGTGAGAAGCGTGTAACTCTCCAGGATGTCGTAAGTCGACTTCAAGGATATATATGGGTATACCTAGGGTGTGCAGCTGTAAATCGTCCATCTCGCACTGCGGTAGCCAGCGGAAGTCATTTAATGGTGGATGCTGGCTCATTGCCCATCCATACTGATTGTTAGCATCAAGATAAATAATATACTGAGATTGTTGATCAGAGACAAAACTCGGCATGTACTTATTATTTGCTTTAGAATGCCGCCCACTACACCGACTTAAGCCACCTTGAATAGATGATTGTATGAAGTGCACCATGTCGATATCTGTTAGCAGTTCCAAATTCACTTGCGTGTATTTAAACATGGCCTCGCAACTTAACCCAGGTGCTCTAAAATACTGGCATGGGTCAAGGCTATATATTTTCTTCTAAACACACCGAAAATTTTCAAAAATATCAGCTAACAAAAGTACATCTCTCTTTATATATGTCTGAGTATTGGTCTAGCATTTGAATGTGGAACTGCTCCCAGATACGTCGTGCATGTAAATAGCCTTCGTCACTAATTTTAGCTGAATTTAGCGAGCTGTAATATGATTCTTTAATGGTAAGGAGCGTTCTTCGAGACGTTCTAAGCAGTCTATATCTTCATAAGAGTATACATCTTTACGCCGATTTAAATTAAATTGCTTTTCTTCAGGAAAATACTTCTTCAGGAAAAGCACGTCGAATTTCTGTAAATTGTCCTGGTTGCAAATTACTTGAAGGTTTATCACGGCTGTACCAGCCTTCGATTAGCTGGTACAAGTCAAACATATACAAAACGTATAAAAAACTCAAAACAAATAATAAATTAAAACCAACAGAATATTCACCATAAGTGGAAGGGTAGGCATAAGATCGATGAAAATGTTGGCACAGTAAGAAATTGTTGAAATGTCGTGAAAGAAAAACCAATAGAAAATAAAATAATAATTTAATTCGTGAAACAAGGCAATTAAACAACATAAGTAGTGAAGTCGTGCTCATAAGTAAAAAATCAAGTAACTAATTGAAATTAAACAAATTAATAAGATTAAAAGTTCAATTCGACCGGCATTTAGAAAGATTAAAATTGAACAAGACAGTAGCCTCGACACTATAATACCAATAAATCTTTGATAAAATTAAGTAGACTTATTTTTCAGAATTCAACTAGACGTTACATTTAATTCGAAAATTTCTTCTCTCCTTTCAACTTATTTAATTATACCAAATCAGCTTAAATAACGGCCACGGAGTTTTCACCAGGTAATTGAAACCAAAACTCACGTTTCACAAAATAAGAATTAAATAATTGGCATAACCTGTCGAAAGAGAGATATGACAAACTCAAGCCAAGGGAGAAAACAGGAAAACATGCAAACATAAAGAAAAGATCACTTGACAATACTCCACCAAGAAGCCAGACCAATCTCCGTCCAATCATCAAACTCTACACCCACACATGTCAACAATAAAATAACCATTCCCATCACTATCAGTTGCTATGTAAACAAGAACACGGCCAGAACCATAGATACCATCCAATCCCAAAAGCCGAAGCAACAAAGGTACAAACCGAAAGAAAGCAAAAGAAAACGAGAAGAAGAAAACCAAAATACCATAATAAATTAAATGACGGAAAAGGGGAAAGTAGAAAATAATTGAAACACCGAACGAAGACTCAGAAACCTAGGTGAAATCTGCCGAGGTCCTTAAACCTTCAAATTCTTTAAGTTACCTAATATCAGAAATGCTTAAATAAATTTCATGAGATCCACCTTCTTAATGCAATGCCAAAATATAACTTATCACGCAAATAACAAATAATAATAATAATAATAATAATAATAATAATAATAATAATAATAATAATAATAATAATAATAATAATACCAGTTGCTATGGAATGGGAGTGGGCATCTCGGACTTATTCTGAGTCGTGGCCCTCCTTGTGCTCAGGCGGCTAGGACTATACAATTCACCGGTGGTCCATAACCCGTTAGAGGAGAGATCCTCACTTGGACTATGTGCAAGTAGGGCAGCATCCTGCTTCATGAATTTACCGAGCTCAGAACACTTTAAGCAAGCCTCGGACCTATGGGAGTAATGGAGTCTAACTCCCATTTGACAGGCGAGGGACTCCTTGGAAACAACTTGGCGAACGAAATGGAATTCGATGGGGAGCTATCAATATTAATGGGGCTTATGGAAGAAAGAAGGTAGAACTGGCTGAGTCAGCAAAGAGGATCCATCTGGATGTGCTAGGAGTAAGTGATATTCGGGTAAGGGGAGATAAGGAGGAAGAGATAGGAGATTATAAAGTGTACTTGACGGGTGTTAGAAAGGGAAGAGCAGAGTCTGGGGTAGGGCTCTTTATCAGGAATACCATTGCGCGCAACATAGTTTCGGTTAGGCACGTAAATGAGCGAATGATGTGGGTAGATTTGTCAGTGGGAGGAATTAGGACAAGAATTGTGTCTGTGTATTCACCATGTGAGGGTGCAGATGAGGATGAAGTTGACAAGTTTTATGAAGCATTGAGTGACATTGTGGTCAGGGTCAACAGCAAGGATAGAATAGTGCTAATGGGCGATTTCAATGCGAGAGTTGGGAATAGAACTGAAGGATACGAAAGGGTGATTGGTAAATGTGGGGAAGATATGGAAGCTAATGGGAATGGGAAGCGTTTGCTGGACTTCTGTGCTAGTATGGGTTTAGCTGTTACGAATACATTCTTCAAGCATAAGGCTATTCACCGCTACACATGGGAGGCTAGGGGTACCAGATCCATAATAGACTATATCTTAACAGACTTTGAATTCAGGAAATCTGTTAGGAATGTACGAGTTTTTCGGGGATTTTTCGATGATACAGACCACTATCTGATCCGTAGTGAACTAAGTATCACTAGGCCTAGCGTAGAGAAAGTGAAATCTGTCTGCAAACGAATAAGGGTAGAAAATCTCCAGGATGAGAAGACTAGAAGTACATGGATATGATTAGTGAGAAGTTTCGAACAGTAGACAGTAAGCAGGTTCAGGATATAGAAAGTGAATGGGTGGCATACAGGGATGCTGTAGTAGAAACAGCAAGGGAATGACTAGGAACAACTGTGTGTAAAGATGGGAAAAGGCGAACATCTTGGTGGAATGATGAAGTGAGAGCAGCCTGTAAACGTAAAAAGAAGGCTTATCAGAAATGGCTCCAAACAAGGGCCGAGGCAGATAGGGAGTTGTATGTAGATGAAAGAAACAGAGCGAAACAAATAGTTGTTGAATCCAAAAAGAAGTCATGGGAAGATTTTGGTAATAACCTGGAAAGGCTAGGTCAAGCAGCAGGGAAACCTTTCTGGACAGTAATAAAGGATCTTAGGAAGGGAGGGAAAACGGAAATGAACAGTGTTTTGAGTAATTCAGGCGAACTCATAATAGATTTTAGGGAATCACTGGAGAGGTGGAGGGAATATTTTGAACATCTTCTCAATGTAAAAGGAAATCATCATGGTGGTGTTGCAAACAGCCAAGCTCATGGGGAGTAGGAAAATGATGTTGGTGAAATTATGCTTGAGGAAGTGGAAAGGAAAGTAAATAAACACCATTGTCATAAGGCAGCGGGAATAGATGAAATTAGACCTGAAATGGTGAAGTATAGTGGGAAGGCAGGGATGAAATGGCTTCATAGAGTAGTAAAATTAGCGTTGAGTGTTGGTAAGGTACCTTCAGATTGGACAAAATCAGTAATTGCACCTATCTATAAGCAAGGGAACAGGAAGGATTGCAATAACTATCGAGGTATCTCATTGATTAGTATACCAGGCAAAATATTCACTGGCATCTTGGAAGGGAGGGTGCGATCAGTCGTTGAGAGGAAGTTGGAAGAAAACCAGTGTGGTTTCAGACCACAGAGAGGCTGTCAGGATCAGATTTTCAGTATGCGCCAGGTAATTGAAAAATGCTACGAGAGGAATAGGCAGTTGTGTTTATGTTTCGTAGATCTAGAGAAAGCATATGACAGGGTACTGAGGGAAAAGATGTTCGCTATATTGGGGGACTATGGAATTAAAAGTAGATTATTAAAATCAATCAAAGGCATTTATGTTGACAATTGGGCTTCAGTGAGAATTGATGGTAGAATGAGTTCTTTGTTCAGGGTACTTACAGGAGTTAGACAAGGCTGTAATCTTTCACCTTTGCTGTTTGTAGTTTACATGGATCATCTACTGAAAGGTATAAAATGGCAGGGAGGGATTCAGTTAGGTGGAAATGTAGTCAGCAGTTTGGCCTATGCTGACGACTTGGTCTTAATGGCAGACTGTGCCGAAAGCCTGCAGTCTAACATCTTGGAACTTGAAAATAGGTGCAATGAGTATGGTATGAAAATTAGCCTCTCGAAGACTAAATTGATGTCAGTAGGTAAGAAATTCAACAGAATTGAATGTCAGATTGGTGATACAAAGCTAGAACAGGTCGATAATTTCAAGTATTTAGGTTGTGTGTTTTCCCAGAATGGTAATATAGTAAGTGAGATTGAATCAAGGTGTAGTAAAGCTAAGGCAGTGAGCTCGCAGTTGCGATCAGCAGTATTCTGTAAGAAGGAAGTCAGCTCCCAGACGAAACTATCTTTACATCGGTCTGTTTTCAGACCAACTTTGCTTTACGGGAGCGAAAGATGGGTGGACTCAGGATATCTTATTCATAAGTTGGAAGTAACAGACATGAAAGTAGCAAGAATGATTGCTGGTACAAACAGGTGGGAACAATGGCAGGAGGGAACTCGGAATGAGGAGATAAAGGTTAATTTAGGAATGAACTCGATGGATGAAGCTGTACGCATAAACCGGCTTCGGTGGTGGGGTCATGTGAGGCGAATGGAGGAGGATAGGTTACCTAGGAAAATAATGGACTCTGTTATGGAGGGTAAGAGAAGTAGAGGGAGACCAAGACGACGATGGTTAGACTCGGTTTCTAACGATTTAAAGATAAGAGATATAGAACTAAATTAGGCCACAACACTAGTTGCAAATCGAGGATTGTGGCGACGTTTAGTAAATTCTCAGAGGCTTGCAGACTGAACGCTGAAAGGCATAACAGTCTATAATGATAATGTATGTATGTATGTATGTATAATAATAATAATAATAATAATGTGGGTGTAGCATAATGACCAGGATACGATTCACCTTTAAAATCTCATAGGGAGTATAAATTAGAAAAATACTACGAAACCCGATTTACAGATTAGCATCAACTTAAAAAAGAAATAAGGTGAGTGAAGATGGGACGAAATTTGTGATTACTTCATTGAGATACCAAACACGCGAACAGTCCATGAGAAGCTATATCCAGAAGTTACTTTTAGATTGTCCCAGAAGGAGGTGTAGTCTAAAAGAAAATCACGAAGGACTTATTTGTTGTCTTCAGATTAGCAGGAACGCCTTGGCGTCCGTAACGCTACTCACATAGATGAGATAATCCAATACATATTCAATACTTTAAAAATAGGAGGACGAATTCCGCCACAAACAAGAAGAAGAATTTCCTGAGGGTCAAAACCCTCGCACGAAACCAATGTAGCCAAGATTCATGATCAGAGGTTGACGCGGGCACCACACACGTCTTGCTCTCATAATGCTTAAGCAACAACTCATCATGGTGGGTAAGCTCTCGCCCAGCAGAAGCCAGTCTAAAATGGCCGTCGCACAGTGGGATGAAATGACGAAAACGTGGCCAAAAGTCCGAAAGAAAAAAAAGTTTTCTATTGGGGATTTTCGACTCATAAGTTGGTAATAGGAACGTTGGGACTATTGAATTCCGGCCCTAGAAACAGCCGGCCGGTTCTTTGTGAAGTTGCACAGCAGGGCAAATGCGTAGCGTTTCTGTTAGTCACGCACGAGGCAAGCGGAACGAGCGACGTATCACATGTTACGATATTGATAAAAGTGATCTCAGACGTTTATAAAAGTATCGACAAAATGGATAATGTTTCTCCAGGTATGTAGTTTATTATTCAAACCTTATTAGATGTTAAACAAAATAGTAACAGTTATTTATTTATAATTAACTTTATGGTAAATAACGTAAAATAATACTGAAATATAGTAACAAATGATAGGTAAAAGTTATGTATACGACAGCATTCGGCTAAATCTCGCATACTATGATGAAGTACAATTAATTTACTTTCAAAATCTCTTGAAAAAACGCACTACTAGCCACTACTCCGGTAATGAACCACATTTGAAGTGAAAATTGGTATTAGCCGATATTTATGCATTTTGTAAAAAGTTACATAAAAGTTCAGTTATAGCAATATTTATGTGAATTATGCTATTATTTATACGTGTAGCATAGTAAAGGAAAGAATTTGATGAAAGGAGACGGAAACATTGACTCTTCTTTTGAAGGATCTGACGCATAACTTAGAAAAGGACGAACGATGCTATTATATTCTGTCCTATCTTTTTTCATACACACACAGACACACACAATCACACACATACATATGTATATATATTATTTTATGTGCTTTTTCAGGTTCATCTAGTAACCATGATAATGTGCATGTTTCGAGAAAAGACATTTTCATCTAAATGAAAACATATCTCTCCAGTGACCTGCAAGTAGTTGTTGACAATTAAGAAAAGTTTGTGGCTGACAATATTGGACAACCTTATACATTACCGAAATACATGAGGCCAATTTTTTCAACTTTATTTCACGTGTTTAGGACCAAACATAAACAGGCTTCCAAACGTGATGATTATTTTTTTAAGAAAAATGAAACATGGCTAAATGGTTTAATTAATTTTCCTGTACCTGGTGTTACTACGAGAAGCGAACAGCGTGGATCAATGGGTCGACCTCCAAAAGAATTTGACGAAATGTCTGACAGATCATAAAGAAGAAGAACCGCGGAGATTCGTGAGAAGTATAATCACAAAGAACTGGCATACGCTGCGCAAATGAGTCTCCGAGCTTCAGGAAATTTAGATGCTTCCAAAATTGTGAAAGGAACTTTTACGAATTTTGGTCCGCCATATTGGATCCGCCATTTTGAATTTTCCAATTTTAACATCAGATTCGTTATCAGCAGTATCAAAAACCTTACAATGCTCATTTTTGCCCAATTAAACCAACTTTTACGAATTTTGGTCCGCCATATTGATCCGCCATGTTGAATTTTTCAATTTTAACATCAGATTCGTAATCAGCAGTATCAGAAACCATATAACACTCATTTTTGCCCAATTAAACCAACTTTTACGAATTTTGGTCAGCCATATTGGATCCGCCATTTTGAATTTTTCAATTTTAACATCAGATTCGTAATAAGCAGTATCAAAAATCTTATAGTACCCATTTATGTCCAATTTTACCAAGATTTAGATTTTCGGCCACGTTTTCGTCATTTCGTCCCACTGTGCGTCGTAGTGATTGGCCAGAGTGGCAGAGAGGAGAGTGGTAGACTCCTCTTAATATGACGCCACAACTAAGGACTTCGTGGCAATTTAAAGAAATACATGAGAAGACTTTAAAGTATAAGACAATGATCCTAGGACAAAGATGATATAAATAGCAATATGAAGTCCCACAGAAAATTATGGTGGAAGACAAGGCGGAATAAATTCCAATAGACACCAATTTCCACAGCGATAATGCTAGTTCGAATATAGAGGACTAGAAGCACGTCACCAAGGTGAAGAGGCTATTCGCCATAAAACGAAACGGGATAAGAAATCTCAGTTTCATAGTTCCTATATTCTTCTACGCATTTTGTAAATGCGGTATACAGCTCTTTTTCCTGAGGGATTAGATCTATTTATTCATCAGAAGCTCAAAATTCTGTAATAATAAAATGTGAGTCGTAACCAGATAAATTATGCAGAATTACAGTAATGAATTTAGGAACTCTGAACTTAAGATTGCGGCTATTATGTGCTGGACATCTTTACAAGCCAGTTAAATGGTCATGCTCGAAAATTTTACGATCATTTTCTGAAAATCCATTATCACATAAACTACATTTTGTAGCAAGTTCATGTTTTTGTAACTGAATTCCAGTCAGTGGTTTCATGGGAATGTTAGTATTTAGAATACGTATAAGTAGTATAATTGGATGGTTCTGCGGCCACCGCCACGGCGGGCTCCCAGAGGCCACCTCCACCACCACCACAGCCAGAGGTCTCCTATATGCCTCCTCCACCACCACCACAGCCAGATTTCTCCCATATGCCTCCTCCACCACCACCACAGCCAGAGGTCTCCCAGATGCCTTTTCCACCACCACCACAGCCAGAGGCCTCCCAGATGCCTCCTCCACCACCACCACAGCCAGAGGCCTCCCAGATGCCTCCTCCACCACCACCACCACAGCCAGAGGCCTCCCAGAGGTCTCCTCCACCACCCGCGGGAAATTTGTATTTGTAAACAAAGCCACGTGCTTTTTGACAGCTGTCATCGACAACAACGCATCGCTAACCTCAGTACTGCCATCTTGACGGGCCTAAACCTCAGTAGTACCAACTTAACCTAACTAGCGCGAGGTAAACAAAGCCACGTGTTTTTTGACAGCCACGTGCTTTTTGACAGATAACAACGCATCGCTAACCTCAGTACTGCCATTTTGACGGGCCTAAACCTCAGTAGTACCAACTTAACCTAACTAGCGCGTGGTAAAGAAAGCCACGTGCTTTTTTGACAGCTGTCATCCGCCATCTTTAAACCACAGAGCACTGTGCTGCCCTCTTTATCGCAGTAGATGTAAATTCGTCACCTGTCATCCGCAGTGCTGCCATCTTGGCGGGCCTAAACCTTAGTGCTACCAACTTAACCACACTAGCGTGAGATTTGAATCGGTAAACAAATCCACGTGCTTTTTGACAGCTGTCATCCGCCATCTATAATCTATAGAGCACAGTGCTGCCCTCTTTAGCTACTTACCTTTGAAATGTGGTGGCGGATAATTTGAAAAATGCTTTTTGACAGCAGCCATCTTTCAGCACCGTGCTGCCGTCTTTAGCTAGATACCTTTGAAATGTGGTGGCAGGCAATTCCACATGACAGCAGCCATCTTTAATCAAGAGAGCACCATGCTGCCCTCTATGTGGTGGCGGCAATTTGAAAAATTCTACATGCTCTTGTTTGGAAACAAACTCACGCGCTTTTTTGACAGCCGTCATCCGCCATCTTTAATCAACAGAGCACAGTGCTACCCTCTTTAGCTAGATACCTTTGAAAAGTGGTGGCGGCAAATTCCACGTGCTCTTGTTTGCAAACAAAGCTATGTGCTTTTTTGACAGCTGACATCCGCCATCTTTAATCTATAGAGCACAGTGCTGCCCTCTTTAGCTACTTACCTTTGAAATGTGGTATGTCACAGCTGTCATCCGCCGTGCTGCCATCTTAACGGGCCTAAACCTTAGTGCTACCAACTTAACCTTACTAGCGCGAGATTTGAATCGGTAAACAAATCCACGGTTTTTTTTGACAGCTGTCATCCACCATCTTTAATCCATAGAGCACAGTGGTGCCCTCTTTAGCTACTTGCCTTTGAAATGTGTTGTCGGATAATTTGAAAAATGCTTTTGGATAGCAGCCATCTTTAATCCAGAGAGCACCGTGCTGCCCACTTTAGCTAGATACCTGTGGTGGCAGGCAATTCCACGTGACAGCAGCCATCTTTAATCAAGAGGGCACCGTGCTGCCCTCTTTGTGGCGGTGGCAAATTCCACGTGCTTTACAAACTCACGTGCCTTTCTCTGACAGCTGTCATCCGCCATCTTGCATCACAAACCTCAGTGCTGCGCTCTTTAGCTAGTTACCTTTGAAATGTGGTGACTGCAATTTGAAAAATTCTATGTGCTCTTGTTTGGAAACAAAGCCACGTGCATTTTGACAGCTGTCATCCACCATCTTTAACAAATAGAGCACTGTGCTGCCATCATGCAGGCAATTTCGTCAGCTGTCATCCGCCATCTTTAATCTACAGAGCAACTTGCTGCCCTCTATGTAGTAGCGGGCAATTTGAAAAGTTCTGTTAGCTGTCATCCGCCATCTTTATTCAAGAGAGCACCGTGCTGCCATCTTTAGCTAGATACCTTTGAAATGTGGTGGCGGCAATTTGAAAAAATTCTATGTGCTCTTGTTTAGTAAACAAAGCCACGTGCTTTTTTTGACAGCTGTCATCCACCATCTTTAATCAATAGAGCACTGTGCTGCTATCATGCGGGCAATTTCGTCAGCTGTCATCCGCCATTTTTAATCTACAGAGCACCGTGCTACTCTCTGTAGTAGCGGGCAATTTGAAAAGTTCTGTTAGCTGTCATCTGCCATCTTTAATCAAGAGAGCACCGTGCTGCCATCTTTTGCTAAA
This sequence comes from Anabrus simplex, assembly GCF_040414725.1. Taxonomy (NCBI): domain Eukaryota; kingdom Metazoa; phylum Arthropoda; class Insecta; order Orthoptera; family Tettigoniidae; genus Anabrus; species Anabrus simplex. Next base: position 81,828,320 of record NC_090276.1, on the reverse strand, counting down.
TACCTTTGAAATGTGGTGGCGGCAAATTGAAAAATTCCACGTGCTCTTGTTTAGTAAACAAACTCACGCGTTTTTTGTCAGCTGTCATCCGCCATCTTTAATCTATAGAGCTCAGTGCTACATTCTTTAGGTACATACCTTTGAAATATGGTGGTGGATAATTTAAAAAGAAAAATTCTACATCAGCCATCTCTCGACGCTAATTGAACAAGATGGTGGCTATACATGACTCCTTAAAGGTGCTTATGCAAGATGGCCGCTATACATAGGTTCTTATGAGATGCCCTTGGGATGCTTGCGCAAGATGGCGGTTATACAAGGCTCCATATGACACGCCCTAAAGATGCTTGCGCAAGATGGCGGTTGCTCTTATGAGGCGGCTTAAGGGTCCTTGCACAAGATGGCTAGAGATGTCCTAAGGATGCTTGCGCAAGATGGCGGACGCAAGATGGCGGCTATACACGACTCCTTATGAGACGCCTTAAGGGAGCTTGCGCAAGACGGCTGCTGCTCTTATGAAGAATGCTAGCTTAGAGGCTAACGTTTCGTGCTAGTTCGATTCATTAAATTTGGGGATTAAATGCATAATGTTAAATATCTCGATAACGGTACATCGTAGAGCAAAACGGACAAAATTTTTCTACCCAATACCTCGGTTCGCAGTATGGGGAACATGATATCATAAGAAAAACATAGTCTAATGATGAGATCAACGGTTCGGTTCTAACTTAGGCCCTTTGGCATTAGCTCTGTTTCAGCTTGTAATGAAGCAAGTCTTCGTAACATGATCAGGTCTAGCTATGGTAGAGAGTATAACGTACCGTGCAGGTTCGATTCATTACATTTGGGGCTTAAATGCAAAATGTTAAATATCTCGAAAACGGACAAAATTTTTCTACCTGATACCTAGGTTTGCAGTATCAGGAACATGATAGCACAAGAAAAACATAGTCTAATGATGAGATCGACGGTTCGATTCCTACTTAGGCCCTTTGGCATTGGCAGCTATATATTTCTACAAGATGGCGGCTATACATAGCTCCTTATGAGACAGCTTAGGAGCGTTTGCACAAGATGGCTGCTGCTCTTATGAGACGCCCTAGGGGTGCTTGTGGGAGGTAGCAGCGACAGGACGATGACTATACACAGCTGCTTATGATACGGCCTAGAGGTGCTTACACAAGATGGTGGCTGCTCTGATGAAGAAAGCTAGCTTTGCATCGTGCAGGTATTTTTACAGCACTAAACCTCATACCTTTGAGATGTGGTGGCGGGTAATTTGAAAAATTCGACGTGCTTTTTCATAAGCTGTTAAGGCCTCCTCTTATGTCAAGGCATAGCTCTATCGAACAAGTTTAAACCTACATCGGAATAGCTAGAGTAAGCACGTGCTGCAGTGATGACGTCATTAAGCATGTTTAGACTTGCAAATCACAGAAGAAACGTAACAAGGCTGGGATCGAAAACTGCACTCTATGCTGTTAACTTTATCATGTGATCGGAACATTGATTGAAGTGTTTAGAACACTAAATAAGTAGAACCGAACACTGTACTCGATACAACATGTGTTTAGAACATGTCAGTGGATACCTTTGTTCTAAGAAGATTAGTTTACAGCACATTCCTTGTAGGGCTAATAGGCTAAGGGGCTAATGGGCAAAATGGCTAATGGGCAAAAGGGCTAAAGGGCTAAAGGGCTAAAAGAGCAACAACTTCATCGATCGCTATCAGCAAGAACGCTCGTACTTTGTTAAGTGTAGAAAATTAATCTTTATTTGTAAATGGTTTCATGTTCAGAACAAGGAATGGAACCTAGGGGTTACGTCTTACCTAATAAAATCCCCGAGGTGCGATGAGTTACGTTTTTCGAACTAGTGTTTGGAACACTGAACTTTTCAAGATGATAGCAGAGAGTTTAGCAATGTTCTGTTGTTGGATTATAAAATCCGCGCTACAACATGCATAAGGTGGCAGCCTTGAGGTTTACTGCCGTAAAGATGACAAGAGTGAGGTTAACAATGTTCCGTTGTTGGATTTTAAATTCCGCGCTATAAGATGCATACGGTGGCAGCCTTGAAGTTTACCGCCGTAAAGATGGCAGCAGTGAGGTTAGCGATGCTCTATTGTCCTTCAGAGTGAGGTTAGGGTTCGTCAAGAAGACAGCTGTCAAAAAAGCACGTGGCTATGTTTACCAAACAAGAGCACGTTGTCGTGACGTCACAGTCACGTAGTATGCTGCCTCAGCATGCAAAGTTCAATGTCTACACCTACATAGTAAACATTCTGCTATGTTCACAAGATTTTTTACACATAACTATTCTTTATGCTTTATTTCATGCACATAGGCTATGCTAAGATAGCAGCACAAACACATGCGAACTTTGTACATTCTAATGGAATAAGTTTAGTACTGCGTGCATCAGGGATACATGACGTGTACACGCATTTAAACATGGCTATACTTAATGCTGCTGCTTTGTTTACAAGATTTTTATACATTGCTATTCTTTATGCTTTTAGTTCGTGCACACACAAGCGATAGTCGTACGCTCTGGCAGGAGAAGTTTAGTACGATATTCGATACATACATTATCGATAGGTGATGTGTACACGCTTTGGAACATAGCTCTTATTGGTGCTTTAAGTTCGTGCACATGGGTTAGGGATACACAAAAGCGATTGCTACATGCTCTAGCGGAGGAAGTCTAGTACGATAGTCGATGCATGTAAAATCGATAGGTTACGCTAAGATAGCAGCGCACTTACACGATTTTAGCACAATCTAGTGGAAAAAGTTTAGTATGATAGTCGTTTCGTGCAAAATCATTAGGTAATGTGTACACGCTTTGAAACAAGGCTATTCTTTGTACTTTAAGTGCATGCGTACAGGTTATGCTAAGATAGCAGCACAATCTAGCGCAAGAAGTTTAGTACGATATTTGATGCATGCAAAATCGATAGGTGACGGGTACACGCTTTAAAACATGGTTATTCTTCGTACTTTAAGTTCATGCGTATAGGTTAGACTAAGATAGCAGCACAGTCTAGCGTAAGAAGTTTAGTACGAGAGTCGATGAATGCAAAATCGATAGGTGATGTGTACACGCTTTGAAACATAGCTATTCTTTGTACTTCAAGTTCATGCGTCTTAGTTATGCTAAGATAGCAGCACAATCTACCTGCAGAAGTTTTGTACGAGAGTCGATACATGCAAAATCGATAGTTGATGCGTACACGCTTTGAAACATGACTATTCATTGTACTTTAAGTTCATGGTTATAGGTTATGCTAAGATAGCAGCACAATCTAGCGGAAGAAATTTAGTACGATATTTGATGCATGCAAAATCAATAAGTAATGTGTACACACTTTGAAACATGGCTATTCTTCGTACTTTAAATTCTTGTGTATAAGTTATGCTAAGATAGCAGCACAATCTAGCGGAAGAAGTTTAGTACGATATTTGTTGCATGCAAAATCGATAGGTAATGTGTACACACTTTGAAACATGGCTATTCTTTTTACTTTATGGTCATGCGTATAGGTTATGCTAAGATAGCAGCACAATCTAGCGGAATTAGTTTAGTACGAGAGTAAATGCATGCAAAATCGATAGGTAATGTGTACACGCTTTGAAACATGGGTATTCTTTGTACTTTTAAGTTCATGTGTATAAGTTATGCTAAGATACCGGCGCAATCTAGCGGAAGAAGTTCAGTACGAGATTCGATGAATGCAAAATCAATAAGTAATGTGTACACGCTTTGAAACATGGCTATTCTTTGTACTTTAAGTTCATGTGTATAAGCTATGCTAAGATAGCAGCACAACCTAGCGGAAGAAGTTTAGTACGATATTTGTTGCATGCAAAGTCGATAGGTAATGTGTACACGCTTTGAAACATGGCTATACTTTGTACCTTAAGGTCATGCGTATAGGTTATGCTAAGATAGCAGCACAATCTAGCGGAAGAAGTTTAGTACGAGAGTCGATGCTAGCAAAATCGCTTTGAGACAGCTATTCTTTGTACTTTAAGTTCATGCGTCTTAGTTATGCTAAGATAGCAGCACAATCTACCTGCAGAAGTTTAGTACGAGAGTCGATACATTCAAATTCGATAGTTGATGTGTACACGGTTTGAAACATGACTATTCATTGTACTTTAAGTTCATGGGTATAGGTTATGCTAAGATAGCAGCACAATCTAGCGGAAGAAGTTCAGTACGAGATTTGTTGCATGCAAAGTCGATAGGTAATGTGTACACGCTTTGAAACATGGCTATTCATTGTACTTTAAGGTCACGCGTGTAGGTTATGCTAAGATAGCAGCACAATCTAGCGGAAGCAGTTTAGTACGAGAGTCGATGCATGCAAAATCGATAGGTAACGTGTACACGCTTTGAAACATGGCTATTCATTGTACTTTAATTTTATGGGTACAGGTTATGCTAAGATAGCAGCACGATCTAGCGGATGAAGTTTAGTTCGATGGTCGATGCATGTAAAATCGATAGGTGATGTGTACACGCTTTGAAACATGGCTATTCATTGTACTTTAATTTTTGGGTATAGGTTATGGTAAGATAGCAGCAAGATCTAGCGGATGAAGTATAGTTCGATTGTCGATGCATGTAAAATCGATAGGTGATGTGTACACGCTTTGAAACATGGCAATTCATACTGCTGCTCTGTTCCCAAGACTTTTAAGCACAGCTAATCCTAATGCTGCTCTTAACGACGTCGAGCTAAGGATTGATTACGTGACCGTGACGTCAGAGCCACGTGCTATTGTTTGGTAAACATAGCCACGTGCTTTCTTGACAGCTGTCTTCTTGACGAACCCTAACCTCACTCTGAAGGACAATAGAGCGTCGCTAACCTCACTGCTGCCATCTTTACGGCGGTAAACCTCAAGGCTGCCACCTTATGCATGTTGTAGCGCGGATTTTATAATCCAACAACAGAACATTGCTAAACTCTCTGCTATCATCTTGAAAAGTTCAGCGTTCCAAACACTAGTTCGAAAAACGTAACTCATCGCACCTCGGGGATTTTATTAGGTAAGACGTAACCCCTAGGTTCCATTCCTTGTTCTGAACATGAAACCATTTACAAATAAAGATTAATTTTCTACACTTAACAAAGTACAAGCGTTCTTGCTGATAGCGATCGATGAGGTTGTTGCTCCTTTAGCCCTTTAGCCCTTTAGCTCTTTAGCCCATTAGCCCTTTAGCCCTTTAGCCCTTTAGACCTTTTGCCCATTAGCCCGTTTGCCCATTAGCCCCTTAGCCTATTAGCCCTACAAGGAATGTGCGGTAAACTAATCTTCTTAGAACAAAGGTATCCCCTGACATGTTCTAAACACATGTTGTATCGAGTACAGTGTTCGGTTCTACTTATTTAGTGTTCTAAACACTTCAATCAATGTTCCGATCACATGATAAAGTTAACGGCATAGAGTGCAGTTTTCGATCCCAGCCTTGTTACGTTTCTTCTGTGATTTGCAAGTCTAAACATGCTTAATGACGTCATCACTGCAGCACGTGCTTACTCTAGCTATTCCGATGTAGGTTTAAACTTGTTCGATAGAGCTATGCCTTGACATAAGAGGAGGCCTTAACAGCTTATGAAAGAGCACGTCGAATTTTTCAAATTACCCGCCACCACATTTCAAAGGTATGAGGTTTAGTGCTGTAAAAATACCTGCACGATGCAAAGCTAGCTTTCTTCATCAGAGCAGCCACCATCTTGTGTAAGCACCTCTAGGCCGTATCATAAGCAGCTGTGTATAGTCATCGTCCTGTCGCTGCTACCTCCCGCAAGCACCCCTAGGGCGTCTCATAAGAGCAGCAGCCATCTTGTGCAAGCGCTCTTAAGCTGTCTCATAAGAAGCTATGTATAGCCGCCATCTTGTAGAAAGAGATAGCTGCCAATGCCAAAGGGCCTAAGTAGGAATCGAACCGTCGATCTCATCATTAGACTATGTTTTTCTTGTGCTATCATGTTCCTGATACTGCAAACCTAGGTATCAGGTAGAAAAATTTTGTCCGTTTTCGAGATATTTAACATTTTGCATTTAAGCCCCAAATGTAATGAATCGAACCTGCACGGTACGTTATACTCTCTACCATAGCTAGACCTGATCATGTTACGAAGACTTGCTTCATTACAAGCTGAAACAGAGCTAATGCCAAAGGGCCTAAGTTAGAACCGAACCGTTGATCTCATCATTAGACTATGTTTTTCTTATGATATCATGTTCCCCATACTGCGAACCGAGGTATTGGGTAGAAAAATTTTGTCCGTTTTGCTCTACGATGTACCGTTTTCGAGATATTTAACATTATGCATTTAAGCCCCAAATTTAATGAATCGAACTAGCACGACGCGTTAGCCTCTAAGCTAGCTATCTTCATAAGAACAGCAGCCATCTTGCGCAAGCACCCTTCAGGCGTCTCATAAGGAGTCGTGTATAGCCGCCATCTTGCGTCCGCCATCTTGCGCAAGCATCCTTAGGGCATCTCTAGCCATCTTGTGCAAGGACCCTTAAGCCGCCTCATAAGAGCGTCTCATAACGAGCCTCGTACAACCGCCATCTTGCGCAAGCATCCCAAGGGCATCTCATAAGAACCTATGTACAGCGGCCATCTTGCATAAGCACCTTTAAGGAGTCATGTATAGCCACCATCTTGTGCAATTAGCGTCGAGAGATGGCTGATGTAGAATTTTTCTTTTTAAATTATCCACAACCATATTTCAAGGCATGTACCTAAAGAGTGTAGCACTGAGTTCTATAGATTAAATATGGCGGATGACAGCTGACAAAAAGCGCGTGAGTTTGTTTACTAAACAAGAGCAGGTGGAATTTTTCAATTTGCCGCCACCACATTTCAAAGGTGTCTAGCTAAAGAATGCAGCACGGTGCTCTCTTGATTAAAGATGGCGGATGACAGCTAACAGAACTTTTAAAATTGCCCGCTACTACAGAGAGTAGCACGGTGCTCTGTAGATTAAAGATGGCGGATGACAGCTGACGAAATTGCCCGCATGATAGCAGCACAGTGCTCTATTGATTAAAGATGGTGGATGACAGCTGTCAAAAAAGTACATGGCTTTGTTTACTAAACAAGAGCACATAGAATTTTTTCAAATTGCCGCCACCACATTTCAAATGTACCTAGCTAAAGATGGCAGCACGCTGCTCTCTTGATTAAAGATGGCGGATGACAGCTAACAGAACTTTTCAAATTGCCCGCTACTACATAGAGGGCAGCAAGTTGCTCTGTAGATTAAAGATGGCGGATGACAGCTGACGAAATTGCCTGCATGACAGCAGCACAGTGCTCTATTTGTTAAAGATGGTGGATGACAGCTGTCAAAATGCACGTGGCTTTGTTTCCAAACAAGAGCACATAGAATTTTTCAAATTGCCGCCACCACATTTCAAAGGTAACTAGCTAAAGAGCGCAGCACTGAGGTTTGTGATGCAAGATGGCGGATGACAGCTGTCAGAAAAAAGCACGTGAGTTTGTAAAGCACGTGGAATTTGCCACCGCCACAAAGAGGGCAGCACGGTGCCCTCTTGATTAAAGATGGCTGCTGTCACGTGGAATTGCCTGCCACCACAGGTATCTAGCTAAAGGGGGCAGCACGGTGCTCTCTGGATTAAAGATGGCTGCTATCAAAAAGCATTTTTCAAATTATCCGCCACCACATTTCAAAGGTAAGTAGCTAAAGAGGGCACCACTGTGCTCTATGGATTAAAGATGGTGGATGACAGCTGTCAAAAAAGCACGTGGATTTGTTTACCGATTCAAATCTCGCGCTAGTAAGGTTAAGTTGGTAGCACTAAGGTTTAGGCCCGTTAAGATGGCAGCACTGCGGATGACAGCTGTGACGTACCACATTTCAAAGGTAAGTAGCTAAAGAGGGCAGCACTGTGCTCTATAGATTAAAGATGGCGGATGTCAGCTGTCAAAAAAGCACATAGCTTTGTTTCCAAACAAGAGCACGTGGAATTTGCCGCCACCACATTTCAAAGGTATCTAGCTAAAGAGGGTAGCACTATGCTCTGTTGATTAAAGATGTCGGATGACGGCTGTCAAAAAAGCGCGTGAGTTTGTTTCCAAACAAGTGCATGTAGAATTTTTCAAATTGCCGCCACCACATAGAGGGCAGCATGGTGCTCTCTTGATTAAAGATGGCTGCTGTCATGTGGAATTGCCTGCCACCACATTTCAAAGGTATCTAGCTAAAGAGGGTAGCACGGTGCTCAAAGATGGCTGCTGTCAAAAAGCATTTTTCAAATTATCCGCCACCACATTTCAAAGGTAGGTTGCTAAAGAGGGCAGCACTGTGCTCTATAGATTAAAGATGGCGGATGACAGCTGTCAAAAAGCACGTGGATTTGTTTACCGAATTCAAATCTCACGCTAGTGTGGTTAAGTTGGTAGCACTAAGGTTTAGGCCCGCCAAGATGGCAGCACTGCGGATGACAGGTGACGAATTTACATCTATTGCGATAAAGAGGGCAGCACAGTGCTCTGTGGTTTAAAGATGGCGGATGACAGCTGTCAAAAATGCACGTGGCTTTCTTTACCACGCGCTAGTTAGGTTAAGTTGGTACTACTGAGGTTTAGGCCCGTCAAGATGGCAGTACTGAGGTTAGCGATGCGTTGTTGTCTGTCTAAAAGCACGTGGCTGTCAAAAAACACGTGGCTTTGTTTACCTGGCGCTAGTTAGGTTAAGTTGGTACTACTGAGGTTTAGGCCCGTCAAGATGGCAGTACTGAGGTTAGCGATGCGTTGTTGTCGATGACAGCTGTCAAAAAGCACTTGGCTTTGTTTACAAATTCAAATTTCCCGCGGGTGGTGGAGGAGACCTCTGGGAGGCCTCTGGCTGTGGTGGTGGTGGAGGAGGCATCTGGGAGGCCTCTGGCTGTGGTGGTGGTGGAGGAGGCATCTGGGAGGTCTCTGGCTGTGGTGGTGGTGGAGGAGGCATCTGGGAGACCTCTGGCTGTGGTGGTGGTGGAGGTGGCCTCTGGGAGCCTGCGGTGGCCGCAGAACCATCCAATTATACTACTCTTATAAGATGTACTGCATCACTTTCTAGTTTTCCTAAGAATATTTTAGCGGCATCACGTCCTCTACACATCTTTAACTTGTTAAGCATACTATTATAACTACACTCGATATAATACGAGAAGCTATACGGGACATGCATGTATGTAGTATTAGTAAAAGAGATGCATGGATTCGGCTCGCATGCGTGGAATGTTTTGAGGATTGCTTCAAAGTCTGCATAGATGACAAAAGTCACCCACAACTACTTGTCATGATTTGTAAATTTCAAAACATTTTTGTCTGTGGTAGGTAACTTTTATATCCATGATTGCAGACATTTTTATAATGGTTTGTTAACAGATCTTCAGTTATAAAATACTACAAGCTTCTATCACATAGCCACTTTTCCTATCATGTTTTGACAACTGGTTACTAAGAAGTCCAATAAAATTTCTAATCCAACAGATGTGGCTATTCTCAGTATTTTCTGCACAGAGTAAATTAACATGTGTGCCTTCATTTTCACTTGTGTAATACAGAGGTCCTACTACAAACATTTTATCTACGTCATACACATTAATGATAATATTATTTAGTTGTTCAAAGCTCTTGATGTCTTTTAACTGCATAGGAAATTCTATACCTTCTAAATTTAGCAGTGTTGAATAGTGAGGATACGATGATGTTCTATTCGCTACATTCGATTTCTCAGGGTTTAAAGCCGACGTAACAGCCAATGCAAAACATGCCTTGTCATTGTTTTCGACGTTTACAACATTTCTTATGCTTAATCCATGTCGGTAGCTCTATGTACGAAGATCCCCGCAAGGGATTGTACTTATTGATATTAACACTCTTGGTGCCAGGCGGTAGTGCGAGCATCCGCCCTTTAAATTGCCAGAGCCGATTACATCGGCCGGCTTAAAATTCTGTGATATACATAATTTTGAGGCAACCTATAGTGACGTTCATACTTTTGTTACAACCTGTAGTAAAGGGGCTACACCTTATTGTGTGCCTGGTCTTGCTTTGGCAATTCTAAGAGGGTGTTATACCTTTCACAAGAGTCGTTTCCTGTGTTTACAAATACCGCTAACCGGTCAGTAAGAGATTGCTCCTTGCAGTGAGTGGATTTGTGACAGGAAAATGGCATGTTGTTCACGTGATATTTTTTCAGCAGGTATTGATGACAATAAATTAATGCAGTATTTGGAACAGTGCGAAGTTAACGCGGATGATTTATCGGATAGCGATAGGGAATTTAGTTCAGAGAGTAGCGACGAAATTATACCGGACACGTCCGCGGAATCACCGCATCTAAAGAAGAGACGTTTAATTGTGTCTAACAGCACTACTCTGAATATAGTGGTAGATGAAACTAGTGATAACGAATATGATAATGTCTCTGTAGAACATTTTGCGGAAATTTGTCCCAATGAACCGGACAACATTCCTCAACTTCCTGTCTCCTTCAAGGACGTTCTTGGACCTAAACATGTCCTACAATCTGATTCTCCGCCCATATCATACTTCAATTTACTTTTCACTTACTCTCTGCTAAACCTTACAGTCACATACAGTCCTCTATCCTTACCTAAATGCCGGTCTCCGCGGGCCAAGTGCAGCGTGCCTGCCTCTCACCCGGAGGTCATGGGTTCGATTCCCGACCAGGTCAAGAATTTTCGCCTGGTCCTGAGGGTTGGTTCGAGGTTTACTCAATCTAAGTGACCCTAAGTGATTGTAATTGAGGAGATATCTGAGGGTGAGAGGGCGACCCCGGTCTGGAAAACCAAGAATAATTACTGAGAGGATCCGTCCACTGACCATGATTCACCTCGTAAACTGCAGGTACCGAACTGAGCAGCGGTCGCTTAGTAGGTCAAAGCAAATCACGGCTTTAGTGCCATACATTTCTTAATTTCGTAAATTCTGTTGTATTGTAAAATTATTTTTCTAATATATACTACAACCGAAAACGAGAAACTTTTTCTGAAAAAACTGTAATATAAACTACCATTTTTTATTTATTTAATAATTCAGAATTATTTTAATATTGTGTTGTCGGCACGTAGAAAATTTGTTGTCAGTATTTGTCAAACATCGATACATACATGCGAATTTTATCGGTGAGTAAAATTGTCTTGTTTTTACTAGTGACATATGTTTGAATTTTTATTTTTACGTTTTTATTTTTCTCGTTCAAATTAGTTATTCTATAGAATTGTATTTAGAAATACATTATACATAATTAAGTGTATTCTTTTGTATCGTAAATTATTTTTTCAAAGTAGATATTGAGAGAGAAAGTGCAAAAATATTTTTCTCTTCCTAAAAATAAACGCTATCGACAACTATAAATCAACAATAAAACGTCTTTGACTCTTTATATCTCGCCAAAACAGTTTCTTATTCTACGTAGTCGATATGTAGAAAATTTCATGCCGGTATTTGCTATACACCGGCAGATATACGCGAATTTCAAAATACATGTATTTTCACAGAAAACGGCCTGGTACTTTACAGCAGTAGAGTGGAGGCGGAGCTCTGGCCTCTTCCAGCTGATGGGGAGCGGCCGACCAGATCGGCTCCTGGCTCCAAGAGGGTTAAGCTCCAGATACAAAATTTCCATTAAAGCCCACCCTGATTCCTCCTCTTGGAACTCTTCACTTTTGATAGAGATAACGTTTGAGATATCACCAAAAATATTAAAATTAGTTGACTCACAAGTATATTCTTAGTATTAAATGATTTAATATCCGTTATTTCACTTTCATCTCTGCTCTTAATATACAACGCAGAAAATTCAAAATTAACTTGAAATAAATTATAATCAGACAATGTTTTGTTAAGCTGCTGTTGCACATCCGGTTTAATGCAATTAAAGATACTTTCAGTGTTTGAAACTTCTCTCTAGTACGAATTCTGCAATTCAAAATCCTACTTCTGAATGCATTGTCATTTATTGCAGTTCTACAAGCATTGTTTTTATGCTAATTACTTCCTAAATGGCCCTGAAAATGTGAAGATTGTTCATTAGTGTTACAGTGTACGCAGTTTTTAGTTTGAAGTTCTTTACTCTGGTCTACTTAATTTTTTCTAGGAATTTTCTTACCACAGTTTTTTTCACCTTCGCGTAGCCTGAGGGCTATAATCGCAAGTAGATGCCTGAGCCTGCTGAGTAATGCTACTATGTGAGTCTAGTACACTTCTATATTAGCAAAATATCCCCGCAAACTTCACATAAGGCGGATGTTTTATTATAATCCCGTCTTGTGAACGTAGCCTCACACTGCCCGCAGTGGAACATAGTGTGACTGTGTTCAGCACCATTATGTCTAGCAAGAGCGTCACGCCTTACGAAGCCCTTAGTATATACAGTAGATCACACTTAAACACAGTAGATGCTAATATGAGTACTTCAGTTAACTGCTACAGCTTGTTGAATCTCTGAAAAATAAATAAATAAAATGATTATTCGCAGGCTACCTCATGAAAGAGATATTTAATAATACACTTCATATTCCTCTTCATACCTAACAAAGTAGAAGCACTCTTGCAGATAACAATGGATGAGGATGTTGCCGCTGTCATAAATGTAACAACTCACGCTCTTCCTTCTGTCGAGTCGCAAGGTTAAAAACTAGAAGAAAAGAAAGTTCGATTAATAAAGGTCAGATACGGTAACCAGTTTGAAGTTAGAAGAGAACGTCAATTTATCAATAGAGATTAGATGTAAGAGTAAAGGTCCATATAGTTGTAAAGTTAAATTTGGAAGAAACCAAGTTTTGACCAATAGAGGTCCGACATCGTAGCGAGTTTCATGTAAGAAAAGACCAACAATTTACCAATAGAGATTTAATGTAAGAGTAAAGAGTCCATCGTAGTCGTAATGTTAAAAACGTCAAGCATGATTCAGTAATAATAATAATAATAATAATAAGAAGAATGCACTGCAACCGCCTCTACCCTATGGTCTCCTGCGTTAAATCTTCAGGGTCGCTAAAGGGTTAAAATCAAATGGGCATCAAATATAAAAATAACTCAGCGGCATAAAGGGTAAGAAAGGACGGGTGTAATATCTATATTAGAATGAGAACGAGTTTTTATAAAATTTGAAATAAATCAAATGGGTTTATTAAATTCTGATGATTATGAGGAATGAAACATATATACAAGTGATTTACAAGAACTGATTCTATATCGTTATGGATTATTTTAAAAATCTGATATTGAGGGATAAGACCGAGTAATATATCATGCCTTAACGTGTACGGAAACATTTAACATAAATCACTGAAGCTATTCCCATATTACTGGGTATTTAAATAAACACTCAATCCAGACAAGTCTGAGTAACACCTACTCTACCACAAATTGTTTTCCCAATGGAATAACTGAACATGATATGATACAAACTGTACATGCATCAAAAGTCTTGGGTTCGGATCGAACCTTCACCTAAATACACAATTTCACCGCACCAATGGGAGACAACAACTGTCGACGCTGAATAACATGACACGAAACACAAAAAAGAACACACACATCATATATCCCAACAATGTGAGATAGCTGTTCACATGCCCAGGACAGAACACAAGTCCACGATGTCTCCAGGGATCCTGAAACCCTTCTAGACATTTAGTAATTACTGGAACAGATTTACATCAACTGAGGCAACAAATCAATAAACAAAACGTCAGTCAGGCTAAAAGTTCACGTTATGGTCGCTCACACAAAAAAATACTGCACACGAGTCTTGCACAAAAACAAAATACCCCAGCCCTCGCAGCGGGCTGGGCCAGGGACACCCAACCGCTCGTTAAAGGAAGAACAAGTGACGTCCTTTTAAAAATAGACAGCACATTAAACCGCAACATATCGTCATTAACATGAGGTCATTTCCCATTTATCTCTCAAATTATAAGCCACTACATATGCGGTTACAATCTGACAACACTATCTCACACCGTGAGTCCTGACTTCGAGTCATCCTAACTTCGTAAACCACATCTCCGCACAAAATACCACACACAGCTGATCCGATCGTAATCAATCAAACACGTAAATCTGAACATCAAGACACCGTCCTCTATTATTATTATTATTATTATTATTATTATTATTATTATTATTATTATTATTATTATTATTATTATTATTATTATTATTATTATTATTGTTAATCTTTTAAAATGAGCCTACCCTCTTTCTGACGCGCCTACGCGATTTACATATCACACACGCATTAATCAAACAACGCACACGGTAATTTAAACAACACATGCGTGAATAAAACAACACTCTCAGCAATTAAGACAACACCAATAAAATGAAATAGTCCCTAGCTAAATATATCATTAGAGGGTAGGTTCGGTCCTCTGGGCAACTCTCACAGGTGCATTTCTTCACTGATACAACTATTTCTACCATAATACCACTAAGCATGCATACTAACTACGCTGGTGGAATACCAGCTTTCCCTACATTATTAAATCCAGAATCTACCAAAGTACTCATGTAGAATGATTAGTGAAGCGTAAAAATCCCCAGATGAAATGGAAAGTGAAACACTCTTCCCCACAAATAAATTTACCCATATTTACAATTAAGGCCACTCAGACTTCTTACAAAGGAAAGACTCTCTGCTCTGCTTGGACACATTTAAATAAAATTGAATCCCTGAACTTTTATAGCTACAATTTTTTACAAGAAAAATCCCGTACCCCACTGTCATGCATAAAGAATGGAGTTACTCGGCCTTATATCCCTGATACACCTTCGTCAGCTCACGTGGTCCACCTTGCATCTCCACAGTGACGGTCGCTGGTTCCACATGTTCAATCCCCATCGTCCTGGGCGGACTGAAACTCTTCAGTAAGTTATCTAGGCACAGAATATGCAGAGGTTTTAACCCACGTTACGCACGTCAGCTTCGCCCCGCACAACCCGACGCGATCTTTAATTAGCAAATCCCGACTCAAGGAATAATGATGCAAGGTATTACGATACGACCCGCACAAGAGTATCCATGACGCAACATGGAGTTAACATTGCACCTTACTGGAACAGTTCATTTATTATTACGCGTCCTCGCAGTCATCTCGGTCAAGCGTTAGAATAATAATATTATTATTATTATTAATAATAATAATAATAATAATAATAATAATAATAATAATAATAATAATAATAAAGTTTACGAATATACACAATATGTTCAAAACTTGACATGGTTTGATCACTCATTTATGTCTCGTGTATTAATGCAGCACACAATTCACTTGAATTAAGCAGTTTTTAGCCGTTTTCAAATGTAACATTTCACTAGACAAAGGAAAACTGGGAGCTTGCCTAACCATAGGTCCGACCCTCGCGAGAAGAAAGATCCAAATGTCTGGGGTGTCACTTCTACAGCCTTATACCAACTAAGAGGCTACCCCCTCTCAAAACTCGGGTACAGCCTTCTCTCGGCCTAACACAGGCAAAGTAGTACGATGATTAGGTGACCAGTAACCTCCTAATGTAAATGAGACGTATCCGTACGAAATCTGATCGTGGGATTTCTAGTAATCAATAGATATATTTTCTCCATTTCTCCCCTCCTCGTATGAATCCCCTCGTCGATTAGGTGTGAAGAGATAACCCAGATGGCCTCCAGTACTTACGAAATCAACTATTCGTTCCTTTAGCAGAAAGGACATCACGCACGTAGTGTATTTTCAGGGGTTCGGCCGCCACTCCTCCTCCGGCACCTGGACGAGGTCTCCACTAAGACTGCATGCTTAACCTAACAGATGCCATCTTGGAGGAGATTAACGTTACTTTTAGGCACAAGAGAGCAAACCTAATCTCAGAGCCGCCATCTTGGACGAACATTACCCCAGCTTTATGGCGAGATGCCCTTCCCGACGCCATCTTGCCAGATGCCCTTCCGACGAGGATTTTGCATAAGAGAACATGCCTAACCTCACAGTCGCATCTTGGACGGGCCCAACCTTACTTTTGAGACCTGAGCTGCAGGTCTACTGTCACGTTGACCACGCGTAACCTCTCAAGACTTGGAGTTGAACTTGGAACCAGGTGGCGGCTATAAATAGGCTCTTATGGAGAAACTTGACCCAGGGAAGATATAGGACTTAAGGTGACACCCTAGGGGCGATTGAGCAAGATGGGGGCTATACATAGGCTATTATGGAGAAAGCTGGTCTAGGAGGTACGGCGCAAGATGGTGGCTATACGTAGGCTCTGATGGAAAAAGCTGACCCAGGGGAAATATAGGACTTTAATTGACACTCTAGGGGCGATTGCGCAAGATGGTGGCTATACACAGGCTCTTATGGAGAAACCTGATCGAGGGTAGGTATAGGATTTAAGGTGACACCTTAGGGGCGATTGAGCAAGATGGTGGCTATACATAGGCTATTATGGAGAAAGCTGGTCTAGGAGGTACGGCGCAAGATGTTGGCTATACGTAGGCTCTTATTGAAAAAGCTGACCCAGGGGAAATATAGGACTTTAGGTGACACTCTCGGGGCGATTGCGCAAGGTGGTGGCTATAGACAGGCTCTTATGGAGAAACCTGACGCAGGCGAGGTATAGGATTAAAGGTGACACACTTGGGCGATTGCGCAATATGGTGGCTATACATAGGCTATTATGGAGAAAGCTGTCCTCGGGGCTACGGCGCAAGATGGTGGTAATACATGGGCTCTTATGGAGAAAGCTGACCCAGGGGAGATATAGGACTTTAAGTGACACTCTATGGGTGATGGCGCAAGATGGTGGCCGTACATATGCTCTTATGGAGAAAGCTGGCCTAGGGGCTACGGCGCAAGATGATGGCTATACACAGGTTTTTATGGGGAAACCTGAACCAGGGGAAGATATACGACTTAAGGTGACACCCTAGGTTCGATTGCTCAATATGGTAGCTATACATTGGTTCTTATGAAGAAAGCTGTCCTAGTGGCTACGGCGCAAGATGGTGGCGATACATAGGCTCTCATGGAGAAACCTGAGCCAGGGGAAGATATAGGACTTAAGGTGACACCCTAGGGGCGATTACTCAATATGGTGGCTATACATAGGTTCTTATGGAGAAAGCTGTCCTAGGGGCTACGGCGCAAGATGGTGGGGATACATATGCTCTTATGGAGAAACTGCTCTAGGGGGTACGGCGCAATAGACAGGCTCTTATGGAAAAACCTGGCCCAGGGGAAATATACATCTTAAGATGACGGCCTAGGGGCGTTTGCGAAAGTTGGTGGCTATAAATAGGCTCTTATGGGGATAGCTGCCCTAGGGGCTACGGGTTAAGATGGTGGCTATACATAGGCTGTTATGGAGAAACTTGACCCAGAGGAGGTATAGGACTTAAGTTGGTGGCTTAGCTGCGATTGTGAAATATGGTGGCTATACTGTGCCCTATAATGCCTTCGTCAACGTCAATCCAATGCTGAAATCTGACCAAGTACATTATAGTTACCAATACACTCACCGCCAGGTGAATCATTTTGGCACATAGCTTACCTTGCTCAATAATTCTCTTCATCTGCTACAGCGTAACAGCAATCTTCAGGGGGTATCGGGTAAGAAAGGGTCAATGTGATAAAATAAATTAAACGAAGAGGAATAAAAATGGGCAGGTCATGAACAAATTTAACCATAATAAACAACGGTTGAGCTGCATCTTCGATTTAACGAACTGGTTTATTACCATAATCAAAAGAATTCTGATAATGAACAAATATCCAATGAAATTTACATAATTGACATAAATGTCATAAACAAATCTAACCGATTTCTTGACATAAACGGGTATCTCGATTGAAGTTATAGACCTTGTGGAGGAGATGTCTTGCATCACGGAAACATCTAACACTGCAACAGGCTCATAATGGTTTATTCAATAAAATGAATTGAATCATAAATCTGCTCGTTGGCAACTCATATCTACAAAGAACATATTCTGTTTCTAACGTGAATCTATTCCTCAGTGCTCATAATTACCCTACAAGATCTAAACAAGCCTCCAATATACACTCTACTGTCTGGGAATCAATCACGAGACTTTCCCAAGTACAACAACCGTATGAAATCAAATACAATTAGAAGAACATATTTACATCATGCAGATACATATGATAGTTATGTGCCTCTTTGAATGACACCGACAAACGTGTACAAAATTTCGTCTACCGGACCATAATATTAAAGGGTCACTGCTCTCCCGTCTTCTTGACAGACAAACGCACTGTTTCTACCTTCAGACTTTCGTGTCGTGACGTCAGAAACGACCCACATTGGCCCTTCAACACCTCGGCTTTTTGTATAAACTGAACAGCCAGGCCTCTCTTGCCATAAATATCTCCCTCAGCTGACAGCAAGTAAACAGAGACAAGGGGCGACTCTCCTTTCTTTCCGGCCCATGAATCTACCATACGTTTTGCCCTCATTATAATAACATTACTACAGGCCATTTTGTTCCTTAGAGTTCAAATTAAACACTCTACCGCAGATAAACTCAAATACAACTGGCCCGTTCATTATTTATCATTAGTGCTCTCAGCGGCACATTCCTGTACATACCTTGGCCTTCTTATCGGCACTCACATTCACAAATTACTACGTGACCATTATTTCTCATGCTATTTAGGGCCTCAACTCAATACTCTGAGCATAATAACATTATTCCTCATTTCTTATGGGCTTCCTACGAGATGATTTCCTCAGCTTAATACGCCAATCCGAGTGCATTCAAGAGATATAGAAGATCTTAGGCTTTCTTCATTCGACAAATGACATTACAGGCTACCCTGCTCATGCACTTTGCTAGTACCTAAACTGCTGGTCTTGGTTACACTCATATGAGACCGCATAGGTCCTGGTGAAATGAAATTACACGACCTCAATGTCCCTACCTTGAACATCATATCCCTGCAATGATGACACTAACGAAACAAATGAGAATAACAACATGCAAACATGAACTATCTAACTAAGCTTGAGTCCTGAGCATAAATTCTGTTTACAAGCGCATTCATATCCCAACCTATTTATATATTGGCGGAAAGCCAAACCAATCTACTATTGACATAACCATTATCATACTGCTGCATGCTTAAACAATGGAATTATCTGACCTATGTCTGATGATATAACTGAACCGTCCCCCTGTGAACATTGCGAATTTACGCCATCATGTTGACGTTAGAAGCTGGTGACAGCACTCATGGTTCTCTGCAACTCGTCCAGGTGACTTGATTTTCGCCTCCTCCATGTCGTGATGATTGGACGTCGCTGATGGTCCACGTTCGCACCTCGATGCCGTGAAGAATGCTCGGCAGCTTCGGTCCCAATTACCGCTTCAACGTGATGAATGAGCAGTGTCCAGTCCACACGTCATGTAGGAGAAACTGTAAGGATAATCAGATTACAATGTGTCCTCAGTTCGATGCCTATATCTTTCCTCTAACCTTTTATTTTAATCCCGTAATATCAGGTCACATTCTGAGCGTTATCCATGTAAGACAGTTACTCAATTCTCAACTGCAATTTACTTTACTCTTGACCGCTCTTTCTACTGACCGAATATAATTAATATCAATCTTCTTAGCCTACACTATTATTGCCATTCGTTTAGGACAATATTAGCCGCAGATTATTCGATGTGACTATGCGTGAACACCATTACTAGCAGCGGAATATTCTCACAGGAAAGCAGTTCAACACTTGCTGTACAAAGCTCTGATCTCTATTACAAATGATTGTTACTTACACGTCCGAAGTATAAGGTGAACTCTGACTGCGTTGCTTGTAGATAGAGGTGGTCTTCTCTTCTCTGAGTAGCGGCGTGACAGACACGTACGTGACAGCGATACACACAGTGAAATGACTCTTGCGCCCTCGACAGTCGTATATATTAGCGATCTCGCCCCACGCTACCAAATTCCACGTGTGTGGGCTTCATGCGCGCGCCCGCGGAGTGGAAAATTTCTCCCGCGCTATGCATATTAATTACTCATACCTTTATTGTGATTACAACTAGTGCCATGCAGCATATCAAAATTTTCAGAAAAGTATCCTGATTGCAGTTCTTGCATCCAATCCTCTGTATTCCTCTTGTAGTCGAAGATAGTGAATAAATTATTTTCCCTCCAATATAAACTTCCCGCGATTTCTCATGGAGCTGCTTGCGTCCCACGCTGCAAGTGAAGAGGATCGCTGGGGTAATAAATTTTAATGAGCATCTGGAAACTTCAGCTCGCTTCAGACGTGGAGTTCTCTCGAAAAGCGCGCAATCTCAAATACTATTACACAATAAGATGCCACCCAAGGCCCTTTATTTGTGATCTCACACAATTCTCATAATTATTACTATATCAACATTCTTTGACCATGAACAGAATGGTTCAATACATAGGCTCTTATGGGGAAAGCTGCCCTAGGGGCTACGGCGCTAGATGGCGGCTATACATAGGCTCTTATGGAGAAAACTGGCCTAGAAGCTACACCGCAAGATGGTGGCTATACATAGGCTCTTATGGAGAAAGCTGCCCTAGGGGCTACGGCGCAAGATGGTGGCTATACACAGGCTCTTATGGAGAAACCTGAACCAGGGGAAGATATGGGACTTAAGGTGACACCCTACGGGCGATTGCACAAGATGGTGGCTATACATAGGCTCTTATGGAGAAAGCTGCCCTAGGGGCTACGGCGCAAGATGGTGGCTATACACAGGCTCTTATGGAGAAACCTGAACCAGGGGAAGATATGGGACTTAAGGTGACACCCTACGGGCGATTGCACAAGATGGTGGCTATACACAGGCTCTTATGGAGAAAGCTGCCCTAGGGGCTACGGCGCAAGATGATGGCTATACACAGGCTCTTATGGAGAAACCTGAACCAAGGGAAGATATGGGACTTAAGG
This sequence comes from Anabrus simplex, assembly GCF_040414725.1. NCBI lineage: Eukaryota > Metazoa > Arthropoda > Insecta > Orthoptera > Tettigoniidae > Anabrus > Anabrus simplex. Next base: position 81,807,323 of record NC_090276.1, on the reverse strand, counting down.
TGACACCCTACGGGCGATTGCACAAGATGGTGGCTATACACAGGCTCTTATAGAGAAAGATGGCCTAGGGGCTACGGCTCAAGATGGCGGCTATAGACAGGCTCTTATGGAGAAAACTGAACCAGGGGGAGGTATAGGACTTGAGGTGATGGCCTAGGGGCGATTGCACAAGATGGTGGCTGTACACAGGCTCTTATGGAGAAAGATGGCCTAGGGGCTACGACGCAAGATGGTGGCTATAAATAGGCTCTTATGGTGAAAACTGAACCAGGGGAAGGTATAGGACTTGAGGTGATGGCCTAGGGGCGATTGCACAAGATGGTGGCTGTACACAGGCTCTTATGGAGAAAGATGGCCTAGGGGCTACGACGCAAGATGGCGGCTATAGACAGGCTCTTATGGTGAAAACTGAACCAGGGGAAGGTATAGGACTTGAGGTGATGGCCTAGGGGCGATTGCACAAGATGGTAGCTGTACATAGGCTCTTAAGGAGAAAACTGTCCTAGAGGCTACGGCGCAAGATGGTGGCTATAGACAGGCTCTTATGGAGAAAGCTGGCCTACGGGCTACGGCGCAAGATGGCGGCTATACATAGGCTCTTATGGAGAAACCTGACTCGGGGAAAGTATAGGACTTGAGGTGATGGCCTAGGGACGATTGCGCAAGATGGCGGCCGCGTAGAACTTCCAAGTGTTACAACCCGCGAGGCAAGATAGTTGCTACACATCGGTTATATGGGGCTAAATTTAAGGAAATGGACCAGGAGCTGATGGCGATATACAGCTGCCTCAGGGCCTCACAACTTGTAACTTATGACCTATTCGATTTATCAACGTGACATTCGCGAACTCTGGCAAGGGCTACGATGCATGATGACTGCTGTACTGTATTCGTTGACTTAACTAGGGAGCTGCCTCAGGGGCGCACAACGTGTAACCTATCTCGAATGTTAGGCCGGCCATTTTGATGGGGCCTACCCTTACAGACACTATTTTTTGGGGGTCTGGCCCAGTTTTACTCTTCTTAAAGCATTACGCCTCTATCCAATGGAAAATAATGTGACGTTAAGCGTGAGTAATATTAAAAGAGGTCAACTCATTGCTTTATTTCTCTATCCGACAGTAACGAACAAGTCGAAACATGCATAACTATGACAACGTGATCTTATGCACTAGGCTTTACGCCCCCACCCGACAGACTGAGCACGTGCCATACTAAGATTACTCTGTTTCAACATGGAGCGATGACATCGACATGGTTATGCATGTTTAGACTTGTTCGTTATCAAGGCCACTCTCTAGCAATCTCAAGCCTTTATAGATGATATAATTTATCTTTAGTCTCTGTAATTGAGAGTAGAGCGTTTATTCCATCACGACAAGAACATTAATATTTGATGTACAAGGCATTGAAATGAACGGAAACGAATTTGTTTTCAAAGAGGTGGCTGTTTTTGATTGCACTGTGCTCTGGGCACCAAAACTCGTCAGTTTAGTATTTAGCCCAACTCTTTCTTACTGTTAGATGAAGACAAATAAGCAGATACAATGGATTGAAAAAAAATAGGTCTGCAGTGGGATGAAAAAGGAATAACTTATCGCTTTCTATCATTGATCATGACCACTCATTTGTCAAGAACAGATCTTGTTTTAAAAGGGTTGTGAAAAGAAGGAATGGTTGCGTGAATATCTACCAAAAACGTGTCGACATGCATGAATTAGGATGTACACCATTTAAGACTCCTTACAAGGATCACATTGGAGAAACAATTAAACAGTCTTTACTGTTTGACTGGTTGTGTTGCAGTGCATGTCGAGTGATGAACACCATATGTATACTACACTGCCGAAATGACGTCATGTCATATCTACCTGATACCAAGTGTAACGCAGTTGAAAAGACAATTGTAAAGTTTTATGCACTTTTACTGAAGAAGAGTTTAATGCATTACTAAAGGCATTTTTGGTTAATGTAGCAGCGAATGCTGTAAAGAAGATCTGGGATAAGGTGCCTCGTGAGTGGACTCAAGATCCTGCTTTTTAGGCTTCAAAAGTGTAGTTTACATCATGAACAAGTGAGTTAAGCCAGGAGACCTTCAGTGAGACAATGTCGTACATGTCAGCTCATAAAAAAGTACCACGGACCTAAAATTAACGAGTTTTCTTTGCTTATAAACACCTATCATGGCAGTGAAGAGAGTAAACAATTTGTCGCAGAAATCGGTGAAGAAACGTGCTGGGAGGAATGTGAGGAAGCGTGCTGTGCATGGACTCATCAATAACGGGACTGAACTTCTTCCCTTTTAGCTTCACCTTCCTAGTTACCAGTACTGTCGCCCTGGAACTCGACTTGACGTCCGCTTGGCACGTGGTGATCCTGGAGTTAATATGTTAGATGCTGCCTGCAAAGACCATGACATTACTTATTGTCAAAACGATCCTAAAGTAAGACGTGTAGTTGATAAAAATTTGTATCGTAAAACTATAGAGCATGTGTCGTCATGTTATGCTTCAGTTGCCGAGAAGATAGCAGCACTTGTTGTTGCCGGTGCAATGAAAGGAAAACTGTTACTAGGTAGTGGCATTAAAGAGCGAAGACAGTAGAAATAATCTATGAAAGAAAGGACAGAACACATCTACTTGATGATAGAAAAATATATATATTCTAAAATAAATACAAATTATAAAACATATTGCAGATGTTGTCTAATTTTATTCCCAACCTACAGCATGTCGTAAATTATCTAGTAGTAATAATATTGACTTGCAAGTTTAATCTTGTCTTAAGACTTAGAAGAAAGGAGAGATAGAGGTTCGATAATAAAAAACACAAGGTTTAAAGTACATTCCCTTCATTAATCCATGAATTTAAATTGTTATTAAAACCAAGCCATTCGACAAACAGTTTATTTCCTCAACGTCGAATAACACGTTCAATTAAATAGTGATCAGGGTATTTTGTTTTCTGAAGTTCTTCGATGTAGAATCCACCTTCAATAGGCTGTCCTCTAAGATCACTAAGTAAATATGTAACTGGATTAGTAAGCCTAACACTCCTGATGTGGAAAACAATTATGTGTTCCAGTCAGGATGTATCTTTTTGCGAAGATGAACTTGTGTTTGCTGATGCTAACGAAATCACCTTTTTAAAGCGATGGCGGCGCGGATAGCCCGTTTGGTTACAAGATGAATAATAACTAATCGTGATGTGTTCTTTGTTACAAGATGTGAGGTGTATCGTTGTAGGTAGACACGAGTCTAGGTAGCAGTTCAGTCCAACGGTAAGAACTTTGAGCTCTAAATTCTCGCCACATCATTGTTTTGAGTGTACGATCAAAGCGTTCTACAACATTTGCCTTGAGATTGCTGTACGTAGAGTGGTGATGAATGCCGAGTAACTTGAGGTAAGAAGAAAAATCCTTTTTGTAAAACTCTTAACCTTGATCAGTTTGAAGAAACCTGGAGCAGCGTTTTTATTGTTCAACAATATGTTTAAATGCATCTTTGATTTGAGCTGCTGTCTTAGAACGCACAGGTTGAGCTAAAGCAAATTTAGAGTACACATCGATGACAGTAAGGAGGTATTTATACCCCTTATTGCTAGAGGCATATGAAATCATTTCTACTAGTCTGATTGCCAGAGATCATCTTTTCCGCGTGTAATAACGCGACTGTTTCTGGATAGGTAATGCAAATGATAAGATCAATAGCAACAGACTCATCGTAAAAGCTGTTACAGGTGTTATCTATGAACATACTAAAGGTCTCTTAGAACGTCTTTTCTCATGAATGCCTGACAAGGATATAATTTTATTATAAAACAATACTTTTTTCTAGTGACGCAACACGACGTACTGCAATTACAAGAGGACAGAAGTGGTAAATGCAAATAAAAGTCACAAGTATCGGGAGTTTATTTCTAAGCTGTTTCCACCACATCAACCAACTGCACGTGGTCTCAATGTTATCTACAAGCCTTTGTTGCCTTATGTAGACGTAAGATACTGGAATGACCCTAACTTACTCGTTGAATGATTACAACTTCTAAGAGCTTCGCAAGATGCTGGTCACACAGGTCAGAAATCTGAAATTCAAGAAATAGAGAGAGAATTAAGACATGCGGGTACTTTTCAGTAATGGCACGTCAATATAAGACCTTGCCTGTAAAGATAAGCATCGCACACGAGTTACATAAACCAGCACCTCGCACCTACGGTCGCAGACGCGTTATTACACGCGGAAAAGATGATCTCTGGCAAGCAGACTTACTAGAAATGATTTCATATGCCTCTAGATATAAGGGGTATAAGCATCTACTTACTATCATCGACGTGTACTCTAAATTTGCTTTTGCACAACCTGTGCGTTCTAAGACAGCAGCTCAAGTCAAAGACGCATTTAAAAATAGTTGAACAATCAAAACGCTGTTCAAGGTTTCTTCAAACCGATCAAGGTAAAGAGTTCTAAAATAAGGATTTTTCTTCTTACCTCAAGTTACTCGGCATTCATTACCACTCTACGTACAGCAACCTCAAGGCAAGTGTTGTAGAACGGTTTGATCGTACACTCGAAACAATGGTGTGGCGAGAATTTACAGCACAAAGTTCTTATCATTGGATTGAGCTGCTACCTATTCTCGTGTCTACCTACAACGATACACCTCATCGCACTGTCGGGACGAAGCCAGTTCTTGTTACAAAGAATACACCTCGCTTAGATGTTGTCCATCTTTAATCAAAATAGCTGATCCGCGCCGCCATCGCTTTATAAAAGGTGATTCCGTTCGCATCAGCAAACGCAAGTCTATCCTCGCAAAAGGATACACCGCTAACTGGAGCACAGAAAATGTTCAAATCAGGAGTGTTAGCTTACTAATCCAGTTACATATTTACTTCGTGATCTTAGAGGACAGCCTATTGAAGGTGGATTCTACATCGAAGAACTGCAGAAATCAAAATATTCTGATCACTACTTAATTGAACATGTTATTCGACGTTGTGGAAATAAACTGTATGTCAAATGGCTTGGTTTTAATAACAATTTAAATTCATGGATTAATGAAGAGAATGTACTTTAAACATTGTGTTTTTATTATCGAACCTCTATCTATCCTTTCTTCTAAGTCTTAAGACAAGATTAAACTTGCAAGTCAATATTATTACTGCTAGATAATTTACGACATGCTGTAGGGTGGGAAAAAAATTAGACAACATCTGCAATATGTTTTACAATTTGTATTTATTTTAGAATATATATATACCCTATACTATATTCTTCAAGTAAATGTGTTCTGTCCTTTCTTTCATAGATTATTTCTACTGTCTTCGCTCTTTAATGCCACTACCTAGTAACAGTTTTCCTTTCATTGCACCGGCAACAACAAGTGCTGCTATCTTCTCGGCAACTGAAGCATAACGTGACGACACATGCTCTATAGTTTTACGATACAAATTTTTATCAACTACACGTCTTACTTTAGGATCGTTTTGACGATAAGCAATGTCATGGTCTTTGCAGGCAGCATCTAGCATATTAATTCCAGGATCACCACGTGCCAAGCGGACGTCAAGTCGAGTTCCAGGGCGACAGTACTGGTAACTAGGAAGATGAAGCTAAAAAGGAAGAAGTTCAGTCACGTTATTGATGAGTCCATGCACAGCACGCTTCCTCACGTTCCTCCCAGCATGTTTCTTCACCTATTTCTGCGACAAATTGTTTACTCTCTTCGCAGCCATGATAGGATTTATAAGCGAAGATAACTAGTTAGTTTTAGGTCCGTAATACTGTTTTATGAGCTGACATGTACGGCACTGTCTCACTGAAAGTTTTCTTGCTACACTCACTTTTTCATGATGTAAACTACACTTTTGAAGCCTGACAAAGCAGGATCTTGAGTCCACTCACGAGGCACCCTATCCCAGATCTTCTTTACAGCATTCGCTGCTACATTAACCAAAAATGCCTTTAGTAATGCATTAAACTCTTCTTCAGTAAAAGTGTTTAGTTTCTTTTTGCATGTATAAAACTTAACGATTGTCTTTTCAATTGCGTTACACTTAGTATCAGATAGAGATGACATGATGTCTTTACTCCACAAATGTTTCTTTCACACTGACATCATTTCGGCAGAGTAATTAACATATGTTGCTGTAGCGGTACAACTACGAGGACTACGTGGTATTACCGCTACACCTGAAATTCGTGCATGTGGAATTAAAAGCAGAAAGGAAACCATAATTTAACCTTGCGCCATGTAATACAACACAGAAATGGGGCGTATATAGCTAATTGTTATGCATATAGAAGACCTGATTGGACTAAATTACATATAACGGCGGGCAATCACTTCGTTGTTGGATGTTAGGGGTACATTGGTGTTTACGTAGAGGTTGCGCCTGTCACGATGCCCTCAGTGGGGATCGTGTGTATCTTCGAACCACTCTAACATGTTCATTTTGTGCTTTTTAGTCTTAAAACTTGAGCGGTGGGTGGTAATTTGTACTATCGGGACCAAAATGAGTTTTTTAAATTATTTCATGAGTGACCGGTGCTTCTGCTGTATATGCCTGTTTGCTAGGGCAGTACTGTTAGTTTCAACTGTAATTTATCGAAGGATATACCTTAATCATCATCTTCATCATCTCGGTAAGTCAGATCCTTCATGAATTACCTCTCATCTGTGGATGTCTGAAGCGCATCGCTACGTTCAAGCTCCCGTATTCAACTATTCAAAATGTCGGAACGACGCGAGATATTTTTATTACATTTCACCTGGAAGTAACATTCGCTTCGTATTTCGTAATTTTTAAAGATGCGAACATTTAGTGCTGGAAGTTATTCTTTGATGTGAAATTCAACGTGCCCATTCAATATACTTACTGTTTAATTAGGTGAAAATTCGCTAATTGAACCGTGTAAACCTTAAATTGTTAGAAGGGTTGTGGTGACTGTTGGCACGCAATCTTGATTATCTGCAACCTAACTGAGTTGGTTGTTACTTATCTCTAAGGGTGGAATTATGTTATCAAAAGTTTCACACATGTGTAAATACTGAAAATTTAGTTTTTAAACAAATCGAGAGATCTGTTCGTAAGTTTTTATATTAGTATATTAACTGTTAATTGAATATAATATTTTAAGGGATAAGCTTTAGAATAGAATTTATAATTATTATGGGAGTTGTAAAGAATTGTAGGCTTTAAATTAGCCATTAATTGAATAATGTTATAAGTTATTTTATTACAATATAATTTTATAATAATTTTAAGTTGAGTATTGAAGTGAGTTACATAATATAAATGTGAATGTAATAATGATAAAATTAGTATATATAAGTGTAAGATATTTAGTGAATGTAAATTTATATGAAGGAACTAGGCAAATTTAATGTTCGCCTGTTTATCAAAAACATGTCGTTTTGAGATGTATTTAAGGTCGGGCCTGTCATGGCCTCCTATGACATGGATTTAAAATGGCACCTTCACTGATGTATTTAATACCACTTCTTGTTTACTATTACATTTCTTAGGTACTACATTTTTGCCTAAATAATACAGTAACATATACAAATGAGGGAGTTAAATGAAAATGTGGTTCACATTTTATTGCTGGTATTGAGAAATCCCCATATTCCCTAATGTAATGGAATGAATGTGGAGGTTGATTTGCAGAGATAATACTGTAATAAGCAAATTACATTTATATTGGGTGAATATGAAATAAACAAGTAATGAAAACGATCAAAAGATATATAGATGAGTAATTATGATGATAATAATAATGTTTACGTCCCACTAACGACTTTTCGTCCCCCAGGAGTTGTCTTACGTGCCAGTAAATCTACCGACACGATGCTGACGTATTTGAGCATCTTCAAATACCACCGGATTGAACCAGGATCGAACCTCCCAAGTTGGAGTCAGAATGCAAGCGCCTCAACCGTCTGGGCCACTCAGCGTGGCAATAATTAATGAAAGCAGATATTATCTTATATTAAGATTCGTCTAAGAATACGCCTACGTTAAAAAATTCACACTTTCACATGACGTAGACTGGGCTGGCCATAGCACACCTACAACAGGCAAACAGTTCCGGATACTACGGACTGAATATGGTTCCTCGATATGTTACCTATCAGTAGTAATAAAAGAGGTCGTTTGGCCCAAAGGATAATGTTGAGATGGCCATTATAAACTGGACTTATGAGACGAGTTGTGGCAGTCGGCCGCCGCCTCCTCCTCCTAACTGGCTGCCCTTCACAACCTCAGTTCGTGGTGGAGTGATAATGAAACTCTGATTTGTTTTCTCTGTGGTTAAGGTGGTGGAATATTACTGTAAGAGGTGACTATAAGGGGACAACGGGCTCGGGGGTGGCTTCCCTTTTGGACTTGAGTTGGTGACTTTTGGGTCTTGAATTATGTTATTTGTTTAAACGTCTCTGAATAGGGAAACGAGGGCTCGGGTGGGTACTTCTGACTCGAGAACTAAATTTTACTGCAATAACACGCAGCCCACCCTCGTAAGGACAGCGCATTCGGGGACTATCTCTAGTTTAGTGTGGTACGGTAATGGGAATGCTGGCCCGCCTGAATTTTTGGAGGTGAATTACTAAGTCTGCATTATTAGTAGATGAGGACATGTAAAGACGATACTAGCTTGTTTTGCAAGAACGTCGTGATATGGGATATTGACCGCCACGCAGCTTCAGGAATCTCCTGGCGCATACAGGCAGAGAAGCTACCTGGTATCCTAGAACACAGCTGCCAGTAATAAACGCCTGGTGAGGAAGCTTGCTAGTTGATTATTATCACATTGCATGCTGTTACAGTTAACACGAATGAAATCTCTGACACGACCACGTCTCGTCTCTACGTACTATGGACTCGGAACACATCTGTGTTCTATAAATCTACAGCATCGGTTGGGGAAAGGAGTCTATAACTGCGTCTAGAATTAAATCTACCTACCTTTTCTCTTTTATTCATCCTGTCCAACTTACTTTGAATGGGTAAATGGGGCTTTGACCACCAACGCGTAAGAGTCTTTAGACATTTTACCGAGTCGTGAGAAAACATTTGAACAGAATATAATAAAAATTGCTCGTATATAAATGTAAAATTAGATCTATGACGAAAGCTATAAATAATTTTATACAAGTCAGCTGAAATAGTAGTTTAGAGGAACCTGTATTAGTAGCGGTTGTATCAAAAACAAAGTTGAAGAAAATATCATGTCTAGAGTATTGTTGTCTTCACATGACTTTCCGTGCAGGCTATAGTAACATACAGCAGGTAATCGGGAATTTAGACTTTTGCTGAGTTGCGAGAAAATAGTTGAACAGGATGAAATAAAACTCGCAACGTAAAGGTTAGGAATAAAACGCTATCACGTAACTGACACAGTAATTAATTTTATTCATGCTGGCTGGAAAGGTACCTTAGGGCAAAGTCTAAAATGTCATTATCTTGTAAGAGCGTCAGTAGTACACTACTTCTATCGAAGAATACCACACGACCAAAGTTGTAGAAAATAGCATTTTTAATCGTTGTTGCTTCGTTATGTCTTCCTGTACATGCTATAATAAGAGGGATAGTCGTGAATATAGACTTTTGCTGAATCGCGAGAAAATAAGATGCTCAAATAAATTAGAAGACAACATGTTAAACACCTGCATTAATTTTTCAGGCATGGTAAAATTGAAACAGAGATTTTATCTGGAAATTTATGCCTTTATTTAACTGAAATGTTCATATCCTGTTCCCTTCTTAATGTTAGTGCTATCAACACAATGTCGTAAATAAAAGTTGAAAATCCTGCAGTTAATTCACGTAGAGCACAAAATAAATATTTCAATATCAGTTAGCCCCTTCAAGTGCCCATATTACTGCCTCACATTTTCGAGGCATTGCTCCTGACAAGCCTCCGAACAGTCTATTGTGGAGTTTTGTCCCACTCATCATAAGAAACTCAGCAGGACGGGCCCGAAGTTGTCTGTCCAGCACATCCCATAAATGCTCAATGGAGCTGAGGTCAGGACTCAGACGAGGCCAGTCTAATGGTGGCTGTTGCTGAGTGCGCTTTCTCATTGTCGTCTTGCGGAATAAACTGGGGACCCATTACAACTGTAACTGGCATAACATGATCCAGTGCAATATAGTTGATGTGCCTCTGAGCATACAGTCGGCCTCTGATTATCTGGAGGTCTAATCGGCTATCAATTGCAATGCCACCCCACACGTAACTGAGCCGCAGCCAAATTTGTCTATTTCCTGGACTGCTGCTTCATTATAACGTTCACCACGGTACACACGTATACGTCCGTCGCGCTGTGTTAGCCGAAAGCGGACTCGTCTGTAAACAATACATTGCGCTAGTGACGCAACTGCAATTACCTATGGTCATCAGCAAATCGAAGTCGGTCTCTCTTGTGTCGAACATTAATCGAGGGACCGGATGAGGTCTTCTTGGTCTTAAACCTGCCTCCTGGAGTCCCTTGCATATTGTTTGGTCACTGATACTGCAACCAGTTGCTGTTCTCAGATCATTTCATAGGTCCCGCGCAGTCGCAGAACATATCGGTCTCCTTTGGCCGATGTTTTCATGTTTCTTCCTTCACCTAGCTTTCGTATGTACGCACCAGTTTCACGAAATCGTTTCCAAACCCTCCCAACAACATTAACCCATATTAAGCTCTGTGGAGATGGCACGAAGTGTCCAACCTTCCTGCAGTAATGCCATTGCTCGAACATCTTCTGCCTCATTTCGACTGATGAAACTTACACAAAAGTATAAAGACGTACTCTTAAATTAAACACACTAGATGGCAGAGTGAGGCAGTGCTCGTCAATTTCACTCTGTGGCAAAGCACGATACATTTGACTGCAGGCTTTCCAACGAAATGTGGAGGATAACTATAATTCTTAAAACATGTCGGAAGACTAAAAGCTACAATATATATCTCAATCGCGGACTACTTACACGGCATAGGCGATCAAATTCTTGTCCCTCTAAAGTTTTCGAGCAGTGTAGTTGCACCGAATGTAAAATAATGACAATGTGCAGGTTAGGAATAGGGCGCTATTGTATAGACTACAAATAATTTCACTCACACTAGCTATAATTAATAATAATTTATTTAATGCGCACAATGTGCAAAGAATTAATATACAATAATCTTCGTTTCGAAATTTCACCAGTGATTCCAATCGCTGTTTACATCTTAAAACATGGTATCTAGCACAGTGTGCACCACATCTTGAACATACACAGTTCGAACCTGGTTCATGATATGCTTTATATTACATAGGTTATAATGGAACCCATGAATGGAGAACTTTGTAAGTTTGAAAAATTGCACCCAATGTTTAAAATGCTTTACGGACTTAAGTTCTTGGTTTCCAGAAAAAGAAGGTTCCATGAGGCCCCCTCTTCTAAACGTCATGTAAACTGTTTTTTGTACATTCATTTTGAGGTCATTTTTATTTACTCAACCTAGTACTTGCTTGAATGATTCCTGTAGTTCCTTCTCTGACGTTGATGTTAAGACCATATCATCAGCGTACAGTACATTAATAGTTTGACGCTTTCCTGGTTTACCAAATCTACTATGTCTGCTGTTGCAATGATGAATGGTGGTGGACTTAACGGGTCTCCCTGTACTACCCGGTTGTTTGTATCAAAATATTAGATTTGTTAATGCCATCATCTACTTCTATTGAATTGTTGAGCAGTAGATTCCTAACCAACGGTATAAGGTAGTTCCTACCACCAATGATACTCTCCAATTTTTCTAACAGTATGGTTCTGCTTACGGTCTCAAAAGATTTATAAATATGGCATGCAGTTTACCTCCCGCCCCCTGTTTTCTTTAAGGCTTCTTCTATGTCAGTCCGGAGACAGCGGACAGCTAAAGTCGTTGATTTTCATTTTCTAAATCCGAATTGCTATAATTGTGGTTTAGATAAAAGTCTAAAATTACATTCCCTTATAACCGCTTTAGCACTTCTTCAGTCGGAAAGTACTACAAAGCCAAAGATGTAAAAAATACAATTTCTTATCATTTTTTGTTTTAGCATGCTTTTCTGTACACTAAATTTAGACTACTGCTAAGTTGTAAGACATTCTTGAACCGATTGTAATAGACAAAGGAATGGAATGTTACGAACAATATTCAATCATGTAGGCTATAAATAATGCTATTCATGGTAAAAAGGAAACTTACGGTGTAGACGATATTTATTTCTAGAGCCAAAAGGAATCATTTCTACTAAGTCACCTTCCTGTAAATCATCCTTTCTATGTGCAATGACACGTCTGCGACGGTAGATACGACGAGCTGGTTTATGTGTCTCTTGTCCAATGCTTATCTTTATTTGCTAGGTCATGCTCTTATTAATATCAGTATTACATAATTCTTTCTATATTTCTAGAATCTCTGGTTTATAACCTTTGTAGCCGGCATCTTGAGAGGCTGTAGGAAGTTGCAGATGTTCTACAAGTAGGTTGGGGTCTCTACATAAGGTAAGAGAGGCTTGTAGGTGCGATTGAGACCACGTGCAGATTGTTGATGTGTACGGAACGGTAGAACTCGTTTAGAAATAGTAGGTGTTTCTACGATGGCGTATGTAGGTAAAAACTCAAGCTACTTTGTTGGTAATGAGATGTTGAGATCATAATCTTATTCTTATTCCTGTTCTTCTTCTTCTTCATTTTCTACCTCATCCTGCATCTTTTCTTTTTGAGATGTTAGCTTTATACTAGAACGCATAGAAGGTTTAGACAATGAGTTAGAATAAAAAGCTCTGATGGCAAAGTGATGTTGAGATCTTCCTTCTCTTTACCTTTAGACGGTTGTGTAGTGGGAGAGCATGCAGCAGGTTTAGACAATGAGGTAGAATAAAATAGCTCATTCATGTAGAGGCCTGTTGAGTTCTGTTTGCAAAAACAAATCAGTACCTGCTTGAACAAGTTTGAGCTCCTTCAATTTACGCTGAATATTCTTTTGTTCACGGATGATCTCTTTGCTTGATGTTAATGAATCTACTAAGTCAACACCTCTACCGTGAAATAGTTTCAGCGTCTTTAGAGAACAAACCCTTTCGTTAGGTGAGGCCCGAGCTTCTTCATATTTGGCTGCCGATATTCAGAATTATTTTTTATGCATTTTATTGGTACATGACATTTACTGACTTGTTTCGAGGTATTACGTATTTATTTTTCTTCATGCACATCTTCTATACCCATTTTTACCGAGCAATCTAGAAATGGAACGAAACAGCAGGCACACGTACTTCGGCAATAACAGACACTCAGTTTGGGTTTGTTAAAGGCCTTCCTATTCCAAGAAGACTCTACTTAAAGTTCTTCTTACTGTAACCCAATGGGGTCTACATACGTCCAACTGAATAATAATAATTATTATTAATTATACTAAGGCAAGATCCCCATATAAGATATATTCACATCAGCGAGAAATTTCCGGATCAGTATGTTATGGAATTCACATCATCCATTATGCCAGATTGATAAACAGAGGCCGTGGTAATAATGGTAATTTCCTAGTACAGAGATTAATTGCATTCACGTCCACCTAACAGAATAGTACAGTGGAGACTGTGCATATGAGCATTAGAAAAAACATGGAGTGTGAAAGCAAGTTAGGAACATGATAGGGCAAGATTGGAAAATAAGAGGAAAGCATAATAAATTTTAAAGAGATATATTGAAATGGACAAAACTTATTACAAATATTTTACAAAGAGCAAGAAACAACTATGGTGCTTTCCCCAACCATAAACCTTAAGAGTCGGAACTTTATACAAGATAACAGCTACGAGAAAGAAAGAAAGAAACAAAATGAGGAAGAGTGAAGAAGAATGAAAAGCTAAGAAAAAAGAAAAATACGCCTACCTATTGAAAGGTCAAGAGTAACAAGAAATATGAATTTTAAAAAAATTTACGCAACACCAAAGTCCTTCGAAATGAAGTCCAAATATAAACTAGAACTGCATCAGATACCAGTCAGTCACAGCATGAATCAAATCAAAAATCAAAATATCTTTATTTGCAAATGAGGTGTCTACCTCGGTGGCAAATGGTACACTAAAATACATTATTGGCAAGCACTAAATATTAAATTAACAAGAGAATAAAATGTTCCTATAATACAATATTATATAATTTACGCTAACAGTTTTGTTAAACACACAGCTCATCCTTAATAAATTTACATTGTTTACAAAATTCTACTTATAATATCTCCTGTACTACTTACAAATATAGTCAACTGATATACAGTATGCGGAATTACTTCAAATGATACTGCACAACTGGTATAAGATTAAAATTTACATTGCATTTATTTACTTTTTACTTTTCTTTACCCATTCTGGAACCTAAGTAGCATAACGACCTGCTGCGTCTTAACCGAGCCCCTTTTACCACCACTTTTCAGAGTTACTGAAGGGCCTTCAAAGCTACCGTAGCGGTCCCAGGGCCCTTGAAGTCCCCACTGTACTTCACCCCTACAGGCACCCTACTTTGGCTGTCCAAACTCCTTAGACCAGGGGATGGAATTAATTTATTCACACACATTTTTTATTTACATTAATGTGCACTGGTCGAATGCCCTCTAACATTTCATTTATTTTCTCTGTTGCTGTTTATTCTCTGTTTGAATATCTGTACAGATTTTGGAAAAGGATCAAACACTACGCCTGGTAAACTGTTCCTCTCCTTCACACCCTTCCCAATGAATGAAAATTTACCCCAATCGCTTCTGCTAAAATTCCTTCTAATTTTATATTTGTGGTCAGTCCTGCCGATATAATTATTTTGCAACTGAAGCCTATCATGGATATCTCCCCATGCTTCTTCTCCTGTATAGGCTCTATATAATCCTGTAAGTCTAGTTTTCTCTCTTCTCTTACTTAAAGTTTCCCACCCTAGTTCCTTTAACATTTCTGATACACTACTCTTTCTCCGGAAATCCCCTGTTACAATCTTGCTGCTTTCCTCTGCACACTATCTATTTCTTTTATTAGGTATTCTTGGTGAGGATCCCAAACACTGTTTGCATATTCCAATAATGGACGAACAATACTTAAGTAACTTTTCTCTTTCAATTCTTTGTTGCATCCTTTAAGTAGCCTCATTACGACATGTAACGATCTGTATATTTTCCCAACAATGTCATCCACATGACCCTTCCAGTGCAAATTACTTTCAAATCTTACACCTAAGTATTTGCACTTGCCGTCTTTTGGGATAACTACCCCATCCAAAGTATATTCAAATTCAGTTTTAAATCTCCTGTTTGTAAATGTTGTAACAGTTGATTTGCCTCCATTAACCTTCATGTTATTTTCTTCAACCCATTGTTGGATACTCTCAAGGTCCCTTTGTAATTCTGAACAATCCTCAATGATATTTATTTCCCGATAAACAATTATGACATCTGATACAATCTTATTTTTGATGTTATATTGTTCCCTAAATCATTTACGTATGTTAAGAAAAGTAACGGACCGATTATACTACCCTGTGCAATTCCCTTCCAAACTTTCTCTTCCTGCGATACGTTAATTCCTACTTTGACTTTCTGAACCCTTGAATTTAGAAATGTTTTTACCCAACGTGTAACCCTTACGTCCAATCCTATTCCCTCCAATTTTTTTAATAATATTCCATGTTCCACTCTATCAAAGGCTTTGGAAAGATCTATGGCTATGCAATCTAACTGGCCTCCTGAATCCATCTGATCTGATATGTCCTGCTGAAATCCCACCAGTTTTGCCTCACAAGAAAATTTCTTTCTAAATCCATACTGGCTCCTCATGAACCAACTTTTATCATCACATATACCTCTGATGTAGTTTGATATTAAACTCTCCAGTATTTTACAAACTGTACTGGTCAGGCTGATTGGTCTGTAGTTCTCTGATTTCCTTTTATCACCCTTTCCTTTATAAATTGGTATTATTATAGATCCCTTCCATTCCTTTGGTATTACACTATTATTTATGACATAGTCAAAGAGAAATTTTAAATAAGGCACTATGTACCACCCCATTGTCTTTATCACCTCCCCAGTAATTTGATCACTTCCTGCTGCTTTCCCTTGCTGAAGCAGTTGGATTTCTCTGAAAATATATTCATTTGTGAATCAGAAGCTTCTTGTTTCCCCTCTGTGTCTCTCCCTCTGTATCTTCTGTTTCGGTTTCCAACTCCTGACAATCATCTACTGAATCTCTGAATTCCCTACTAAAGAGGTTTGCTTTCTCGGTATCTGTTAAACAGTGTTCACCCCCTTCTCCCACCATTGTAGGAATTTGGATTCCTTTTCCTTTGTGATTCCTGATATATAAATACAGCCTTTTCCATTTCCCTTTGAGGTCATTACGCTCTTGAATAATGCCATTCATATAATTCTCTTTTGCTTCCTTTTTCACACTATTCAGTTCCCTCATTAGCTGTTTTTTACTTTCTCTACTGTCCGCCTCTGTAGCGTAATGGTTAGTGTTATTAGCTGCCGTCCTTGGAGACCCGGGTTCGATTCCCGGTACTGCTTGAAATTTAAGAATGGCAGGAGGGCTTGTATGTGGTTGGAATTGTACACGCAGCTCACCTACAATGGGGGTGTGCCTGAAAAGAGCTGCACCACCTCGAGATGAGGACACGAGTTTACTTTACTTTCTCTACTCTCCCTACCTTCTTTGATTTTCCTGTTTACTATTCTACATTTTCTTGGTAATTGTCTTATTTCCCTTGTATAATAAACAGGGTCTGAGGTCATTTTACCCTTCTTAACAGGTACAAATCTATTCTCTCCTTCCCAAACGATTCCTTTGAATTTAGCCCAAAGTGTATCCACATTACTCCCTTCACTTATCCAACACCTGAATTGTGATTTAAGGTAAGTTCCAAATTCATCAACTTTAGTTTTTCTGTACAATTTCTTATCTTGTGTGACCCTCTTATTAAGCCTTTTTGGTACCAGTCCTATATTATTACACCCTTATGGTCACCTATTCCTTCAATTACCTCAGTTTTATCAACAATTTCCCATGGTTTAACCAAGAATACATCTAGTAAGTTATTGAGACGAGTCGGTTATTGTACTACTCGTGTAAATCCTCCCTCCCAAAGTAACTTATTTGCCAGTTTCTGTTCATGGGCTTCACCTGCAGCTCCATTCCATTCAACCTCAGGCAAGTTTAGATCTCCCCCAATTATTACCACATCATTATTATTGTTTTTATGAGTATAATGTATTATTTTCTCAAATATTTCCATGTCTCTTTCGTCTCTTCCAGGCCTGCATGTTCCTATAATTCCCACCTCCTTCATATTATCACAAATTAATTTTATCCCTAATATTTCATCCCTTTCATCGGTAAACCATTCATGTGAACAATAAGTTTCCTTCACCAGAACAAACACCCCCCCTCCCTTTTTATCTCCTCGGTCTCTACGATAGACTGTGTACCCTTCTGGAAATACTTCTCTATTACCCACCCCTTCTCTCAACCACGATTCCACTCCTATCACCACATCAGTCTCATAAGATTCCATCAATGTACCGAATTTTAATTGTTTATTTACTACACTTTGACAGTTTACCAAGAGCAATCTCAGACCCCTTTCCTCCCTAAAACTTGACTGTTGCAATTGGGTAACTTGAAATTCCTTACTTTCCTGAGTTTCATTTTCTAGTTGGCTGAGCCAGCTTGAAGTACAGCTGGCTCTTTCTACTAGTTTTCCTGGTCAGTATTATAACTCAAGGGTGTTGCATTTTTTACAGTACATATCTTATGATTAATAAAATCTAGAACAATATTTGCTATCTTTCGTTTACCTGAGTTGTTTAGATGAAGGCCATGCTTTGTGTAACAGTGTCTCTCGAAACTGCTCCTATCAATTACCTGTGTATTACGAAAATTACAATTATCCGATAAAGCTGTTCCAAGACAGTCACATTGAAATATGAGCAACTGTAAACATGAATGCGAGGCACTGTTCACGTACAAGCGTGTGTAGGACTCGCGGAATGCCAGATACTGAACACGCACAGCTCGAAAGAGAATGATATAGAGCTTGATTCCCATAGGGAATCTGAAATATTTGTCTCGAATGAGTAAATATATAATACCAATATAAATGGTACAATTCGACATTATAAATTTTCCAGCTAACTCATTCCTGGTTGCCAGCGTTTCGCCCTCGTGTGCTAGGCTGGGCTCATCAGTTGGTACCTAGCGCACCTACCAAGACCATTTATATTGATATTATCGAAAGAGAATTGCAACTAAATTCATGAATGGAGACATTAAACAGTTTGAAAGTAGGTGGAATCTTGGTCTGAAAATGCTATGCTCTCTATTAAATTTACAGGAGAAAATTGTTCCTTTTGAAGATGCTAACATATACAGAAAATGAATGATTTGTTTGTCATACCTCACCTTGATGTTTGTAGTACTGGCACAGAAAGAGCATTCATGTACACAAGGTCCGCAAATTACGGAGACGACATTTAGTGTTCCACCCTCCACACAGGCTAAAGTCCATCTCAATTAATACGGAGAAGGCCTGGTTTTTATATGCTAGGCTAGAGGGGAAATAATTGAGGAGAAATACGTCTGGAAGATTCCAGATGTTACGGGAGCATGCGCAACAAACCAAAGAGTATCGTATGACGTCAGCAGGCAAGAGGTAGTCATTTGATAGCAGATAGTGAATATGGACAGAACTGAAGTCCGTGCAGAGTATGTGATGTCCAAATAAATATATTCACTGAGGTGTTTGAGTCCCAGTTGCAGAGTAAAATGCGGCGTTTTATCAAATGAGGACGAGTCCATATTAGTGATAGAAAGATAAAGGTTATGTGTATCGCGAATTTCGTTACAGTAGATGCCGGTGAAGTGACGAGTCCGTTACACTGTCCGCTGGGCACTAGAAAAAATCCGAAGAATTTCTTTTTGTCGTTGTTGAAGTTGTTGGTGTAGTTGAGAAATTGAGACTGCTGGTAGGACATGAAAAAGAGATGCAGTTCAGTGGCGACGGCGTGACGGCCCCAGGAACAAGAGCTGGAGCGGGGGTTGAGAGCTGCCGCAACGGTGAATCAGGGAACCAGATACACTGAAAGACAAAACAAAAGGCGCCAAATAATATCCAAACAAGATAAACTTGCCTAATATTTATAAAGGAAGTAAAAAGCTAGGGGGAAAGGACTAACGCGTTAGCAAAGGGAAAAGGAAAGGAAAAAAGTAGTTACAAATTTATATATAGATATCTCAAAATACAAAGAAAGTAAGAGTAATTATAAAAGAAAAAATGGTTGGGAATATATATTTACACTCCCATTACAATTTGTGCCATCTGAGCTGGGAGAGAGACTGGAGAAACCTGTGTAGAGGGGGAAAATGAAAAGAAAAATCCATAAAGGGGGAGAAAAAGGGGGAATGAGGTAGACAAACAAAGGGAAAGGAAAGAACACAGAGAAATAAATAAAACCAGGAGCATTAGACATTGCCATACCAGACACAGAAGAAAAATTAAAAAGAAGAGGTAATAACAAGAAAAATGGAAAAGGAGAACTCAGGGCAAAGGAAATCATAATGTGAAAGTTTAAGATGAAATCGCTTGAGCTGATTAAGATGAAGTTTCTTAGTGTCCAACAAATCTGTAGTAGATTGCAAAAATAGAATGACAGAGGTAGGGAAAGATAGGATACGATATGGTCTGACCCATCGAAGGGCAAGTTTAACAGAGGTAGCATTAATTGCCGAGCTGTGCGGTTGATTGACAACGAGGACTAAATCGCCAATTTTGTAGTTGGATGGCTTATGACGAGTGTTTTGAGTTTTTTGTGCACTTGCTGAGCTTTAAACAGTTGATGAAAGGAGTATTTCCAGAGGGATGAAGAAGATGGCTGAGGGTGGTAGGGGGAAGTCAAAATTCGTTTAATACCCAGTTGAAAACACATATTAAAAACACACTTGAAGTGAAGATAGAAGCATTATCGGAAACAATATTAGGAGGTAAACCAGTAATAGGAAAGATTTGTTCTGTGAGTAAATTGATGATGATACTGGTAGACATTTTCCGTAAGAGTTGAGGACTAAAAATTTTGAAAAGACATCCAACAATGTGAAAATATACAAGTTGCCGCAAGAAGAACGAACTATGGGTCCAACTAGATCGATGAAAATGGTTTGAGCAGAGTGAGTGGGTGGAAGTGTAGAATGAAGACCAACGGACTTTATGTTT
Source organism: Anabrus simplex (assembly GCF_040414725.1). Taxonomy (NCBI): domain Eukaryota; kingdom Metazoa; phylum Arthropoda; class Insecta; order Orthoptera; family Tettigoniidae; genus Anabrus; species Anabrus simplex. The sequence goes on along the minus strand of NC_090276.1, from coordinate 81,787,059 downwards.
AAAGGTTTACATTTTTGACGCAATTCACAAGTTTGAACAAAGTTCCGAATAGTCTTACGCATTTGAGGCTAAAGGAAAAGAGAGGCTATACGACAGTATGTTTTAGTAATGCCTAGATGTCCACCCATAGGGGACGAATGATATTACTTGCAGGATCATGGGTTGAAGAGCCTGTGGAAGTACGACTTTAGGAGAAGCCTTCTTAGTGGGTTTGTAGACCAAGAGATCTTTGAAGATGGTTAAAGGGACCCTGATAAGAGGGGTCAGAAATCGATTGATTGAGTCGGATGCAGAACTTATCGGTGACCTGATGCGACTGGCAGGATTGAAATGAAAGAGGAAAGTCTGTTAACGGAAAAACGTCATTAATTGAGAAGGATGAAGGCATCAGTGAAACATCAGGGGGTAGATCGTCTGTCGTACGTGACTGGGGGGGGGCAGAAGTTTCAAATAAGCGACTAAGAGCATCAGCTACAGAATTGTGAGTTCTATAAATGAACTTAAGAGAAAATTTGAATCTGGGCAATCGCATAAGCCAGCGGCCAGTTCTACCAATCTTAGGTGCATTGTGTAATAACTAGGGCCCGGATTTTTTAAAAATGCATATGCGCATATGCAATTGCATATTTTGACATATTTTGAGGGTTAGTGCATATTCTAGACGTAACAGCATATTCCGGTATATAATGTCTGAATTTAAGGATAATTACAAGAACTACTAAATAAATCTGTTTTGTACATCCCTAGCTAGTTGCCTATTTTATGTGCATCCCTGGCTAGTTGGTATTTTCGACTGTCTGTGTAACGGCATTTTACTTTCACAACTGAAAAAGGCAACAGATAGCTTAGGTGTGGGTAGGCAGGCTGGACTTCCCTGAATTCCTTTCTCTACCACAGCAGATAATAATCTCAGGGGGCTGGGCACTTGGTCAGGAGAGAAGTATCTTCAGTTCACTAGTTACGTTCCATTTTAGTGCCCTGCATCTCATTTCTAAAAGTGTTAGTTTTTAAAAAATGCCTAAGGAAAAGCGCAGCAGAAGAGATTTACTAAATCAGTGGGTGTCGGGTAATAGGGACTATTCAACAGATGGTGTCATCGTGTACTGTCAAGTTTGCTCAAAGGAAGTGAAATGTGAAAAGAAATTTCAGCTTGAACAGCATTCAAAAACAACTGCACATATTAAAGCAAAGGAGGGGAAGAGCAGCACACCACAACAACTACTTTTTACACAGGTAAAGCCCAAGTCCTGTAGTCTTAATACATTTTCAAATGATCTTTGTCGGGCTTTCGTATGCAGCAACATTCCATGGAATAAATTAAACAATCCAGTTCTGCGATCATTTCTCGAGAAATATTGCTTAAATCAAAAAATACCAGATGAATCAACTCTTAGGAAAAATTACCTACCTCCGCTATATGAATCTACCCTGGAATTGATTCGTTCTGATATCGGAAGGAACTGTGTCTGGATATCGGTGGATGAGACAACGGATTCGTGTGGCCGTTACATAGCAAATTTCGTGGTTGGTAAATTACATCCAGACGAACCCGGTAAGCCACATCTTCTTGCTTGTAAAGTACTAGAGAAAACCAACCATAGCACAATAGCAAGATTTGTAAATGATTCTCTGCGACTATTGTGGCCATCTGAAATTGAGACTAATTGTTGTAAAGTGCTTGTACTACTCACAGATGCAGCTTCGTATATGTTGAAAGCAGCAAAGGCCCTCCAAGTATTTTATCCAAAACTCATACACGTAACCTGTTTAGCGCACGGATTACACCGCATTGCAGAAGAAATACGCGCACAGTTTCCAGCTGTTAACAATTTAATTGGATGTGGGAAGAAACTGTTTCTGAAAGCACCAGCTCGTGTCCAGCTCTACAAAGATTGTCTACCTGAAGTTCCTTTGCCACCTGAACCTGTCCTGACTAGGTGGGGGACATGGTTATCTGCAGTATCATTTTATCAGGAACATTTTAATGAAGTGAAAGAAGTGGTTACAAAACTTGAAGATGAACATATTGCGTGTGTCCGTGATGCAAAAGGTGTGTTTGAAACCGCTACTGTTTATCAAGATGTGAATTTCATTCATGCACATTTTTCTGAACTTCCAAAAGCCATTGAGAGCTTACAATCTTTTGGTACTCCCCTCCATGAATCACTTGATCTCGTTGAAAAAGCTGCATCTTCGTTGAATTACGCTCCAGGCGAAATTGGAGAGAAGATTAAATGCAAGTTAGAAAAGGTGTTGAATTCGAACCCAGGACTGAAGAAGATTAAGTTAATTAGTCAATACTTGAGTGGAACTAGGGTATCCTTGCCAGATGTATGCTCCGAAACGTTGGTGCCCATGTATAAGTACTGTCCAATTACGTCAGTTGATGTAGAACGATCATTTTCAGCCTATAAACTCATTTTGACGGACAACAGACATAGTTTGTCTCCAGAAAACATTGAAAGACTACTAGTTACCTATTGTGATGCTTCTTTTTGCAATAAATGATACCTGTAAATAGGTAAGTGAATAAAATTGCATGTTTTTAAGAGCATATTTCCTTATTTTCCGTGCATATATTGTAACTTTTTAGTGCATATTTGCATGCATATTTTCAGGTTTTTTAGTGCATATAAATCCGGGCCCTAGTAATAACCAATAAAGAGCCTGATTATCTATCTTAACAAGAAATTCTTTGTGCTCCAGATATTCAGCAAAGTGTTCGATAGTGGTTAATAAAGCCAGGGCTTCACGCTCAAAGATGGAATTTTCTCTCTCAATAGGAGAAAAGAGTCGACTGAAATAGGTGATAGGTAGAGGAACATCATTAACAACCTGAGTTGGAACACCAGCAATAGCAAGATTGGAAGCATCAGTATGTATTTCAAAAAGTAGGGATAAATCAGGGAATTGAAGAATGGGGGCATACATCAAAAGAAATTTAAGCTGAAGTAAGGCATCTTGTTGAGATTGTGTCCAGTTAAAGGGAATATTTTTACGTTTCAGACAATTGAGAGGCTCAGCAATGTGAGAAAAATTAGGAATGAACCGCTGATAAAAAGAAACCATGTCTAAAAAGGTGCGCAGTTGCTTAAGATTTTTGGGAGGTGGGATGTTAGAAATAGCAGAAGTACGTTTGGGATCTACAGCTACTCCATGAGATGACACGATGTGACCTATGGACTTTATAGAGGTTTGAGCTAGAGACATTTTAGAAGGATTAACAATAAGTCCGATTGAACGTAATCTAGAGAGAACTTGGTGTAGGTGTGCTATATGAGACTCAAATCCGGGCTGAATATTAAAAGATCATCTATGCAAGGATACAGAAATTGATACTTAATATCTGAAAATAGAGAATCTACCAACCTTTGCATAATTTGCGACCCCAAATTCAATCCAAAAGGAACTTTCGTAAACTGAAAAAGGCCATTCGGGGTGCTAAAGGCAGTAAGCCTGCAGCTGTGAGAGTACAAGGGGATTTGGTAGTAAGCGAAATTAAGATCCAAGAGAGAAAAATATTTAGCTTTAGAAAAGAAGTGAAAGGCATTCTGCATTTTAGGAATGGGGTGAATCATAAAGAATTTTGGAGTTCAATTTCCTATAATCAATAACGAGGCGTGAAGAACCATCAGGTTTATCGACTAAATGCAGGAGATGCATAATTAGAAGAAGACGGAACTATGGTACCATACTGAAGCATTTTCTGAATTATGTCGTCCATTTTGGCAATCCTAGGAGGACTAAGATGGTAAGGAGGCGAACGAACAGGAGTATCATCAAGTAAATCAATGTGAGCCTGATAATTAACAAGAGAGCCTAGCTTACCTGTGATAACATCGGCAAATTCAGATTTCAAAACCTCAATGGCATCTTTTTGGGGGGCAGTGTCATAAATATGCTGATGACTGAAAACGTGGTTCATAGGAAATCGAGAGGATCTACCAAAGGAATTTGAAGTATGGATTGAAAAAAAGAGGTAGAGGCCATAGCAGTATTATAAATAAGGCCAAGATGGGTAAAAAAATCATAACCCAATATGACAGGAAGTGAACAATTACAACCTGAAATTCAAATGGCCAAGAAAATTTGGAAATTTTAACATTAAGTTTTAGTTGACCCACTATTTCAAGAGAGTGTTGAGATATGGATAGACATCTGAGGGTAGAAGGGCGTAATTGAAGATGAGGATGTGTTTGTAAAAGTTGCTGAAAAAGGGAGAAACTTATTAGGGAAATTGCAGAACCTGAATCTAATAAGGCTTAGGAAGGAGAGTTTTGTAACTGTACAAGAGTATATGACTGTGATTTAGTGCCAGAAGAGAATGATGACGAAACATTAGGCAGATTGTTCCCATGAGGTCATGGGCTGCCTACTGACGACGGGAATTGAAGTTTCACAAATTAGAATTCGTACAATTTCGTGCTAAATGCCCCATAGCCTGACATCGATAACAGCGGAGGCGAGAAATATTGCCATGAGAAGGTGGACGAGTGGTAGGAGGGGTGTGAGTTGTTGAAGTGTTAAAACTGGGGAGGTGGAGTGGAGGAAAACTAAGAAAGGTTATTGTGGGTATTTAGAATATCTAGTTGAGTGATATTATAAAGCTGAGGGATAGTGGTGAGTGGCGTAAAGGGATTAGTTATTTGACGGAAAGCTGGAGAAGCATAAAATCGAATAAGAGAAATAACTTCCTGGGGATGCTGAGCAATAGCTAACACGTCAGAATAGCCGATAATGGAGTCAAGATAATCATAAGCCGATTCATCCGGACGTTGGTGACATCTGATATCTTGTGACTCAGTTGTTGTCGAATTTCATAAGGTATGTAAAACTGAGCGAAAATGAGCCCAATCACGAGAAGACTTCATATATTGTAGCCAAAAATTCCTAAGATGACCAGATGTTTTTGGATAAAGCAATGAAAGCAATTGGGAAAATGGAGCTAAGCCAGTCTTTAGAAATTTGCGAACCAAAAAAAGCCATTGTGTCAAAGTATCAGGATCAGTAGACGGAATGAGGGGTACCTGGTCAAGACATTTAGTCAAAATATGGAAATTAAGTGGTTGATGAGAAGAAGGATTGTAATGAAATGGAGATTCATAAAAATATTTTCGCAAATCGGGAGTGTAGTGCTGTGCGGATTGAGTTTTATAGACAGGAGGGGGAGGTGCCTGATTGAGTGGAAGTTTATATTGAGCAGTAAAAAAAGAAAGATCAGGATAGAGAGGATGGTCAGGTTGAGGTGGGGGTAGTAAAGGTTCAGAGCGCGTACTGGAGGTGACAGTAGTATTAGGAGTACTGGAAGTCAAAGTAAGATCTGAATTGCAAGTAACAACAGGATTGTAAGACATATTAGTAAACGGATTTGGATCAGAAAAATTAAAATGGGGATCAAACGAAATGTCACAAGTCTCAGAAGTGTAGGGAGAAAAGTTGTCAGAAAAATAAGCAGTGCTGGAGGATATGACAAAGAAAAAAGCAAAGTCTACCGAGGCGAAGTACTAAACCACACAAGAAAGAAATAGGGCAACTACCGCAGTAACAAGATGAAGAGTTGGAGTGGTTTATTGACTACACAATTCTTATATCTGCTACGATTTTGTACTCCGCTACCATGTTGTAACCCGATGGGGTATACATACGTCCAAATGAATAATAATTATTATTATTAGTTATACTAAGGCAAGATCCCCATATATATATTCACAACAGCGAGAAATTTCCGGATCAGTATGTTATGGATTTCACATCATTCATTATGCCAGACTGATAAACAGAGGCCGTGGTAATAATGGTAATTTCCTAGTACAGAGATTAATTGCATTCACGTCCAACTAACAAAATAGCGCAGTAGAAACCGTGCATATGAGCATTAGAAAAAAACAGGGAGTGTGAAAACAAGTTAGGAACATGATAGGGCAAGATTAGAAAATAAGAGGAAAGCATAATAAATTTTAAAGAGATATATTGAAATAGACAAAACTTATTACAAATATTTTACAAAGAGCAAGAAACATACAACTATAGTGCTTTCCCCAACCATAAACCTTAAGAGTCGGAACTTTATACAAGATAAGAGCTACGAGAAAGAAAGAAAGAAAGAAACCAAATGAGGAAGAGTGAAGAAGAATGAAAAAGAAAAGGCAGGAAAAAGGAAAAATACGCCAACCTATTGAAAGGTCAAGAGTAACAAGGAATATGATTTTTTTAAACATTTACACAACACCAAAGTCCTTCGAAATGAAGTCCAAATATAAACTAGAACTGTATCAGGTACCAGTCAGTCACAGCATGAATTCACACTAAGTAAGATTATCAAGCAGGTCGAAATCACAATTATCCGATAAAGCTGTTCCTAGACAGTCACATTGAAATATGAGCAACTGTAAACATGAATGCGAGGCACTGTTCACGTACAAGCGTGTGTAGGACTCGCGGAGTGCCAGATACTGAACATGCACAGCTCGAAAGAGAACTGCATCTAAATTCATGAATGGAGACATTAAATAGTTTGAAAGTAGATGGAATCTTGTTCTGGAAAGGCCATGCTCCCTATTAAATTTACAGAGGAAAATTGTTCCTTTTGAAGCTGCTAACATTTACAGAAAATGAATGATGTGTTGTCATACCTCATCTTGATGTTTGTAGTACTGGCACAGAAAGAGCACTCATGTGCACAAGGTCCGCAAATTACGGAGACGACATTTAGTGTTCCACCCTCCACACAGGCTAAAGTCCATCTCAATTAATCCGGAGAAGGCCTGGTTTTTATATGCTAGGCTAGAGGGGAAATAATTGAGGAGAAATACGTCTGGAAGATTCCAGATGTTACGGGAGCATGCGCAACAAACCAAGGAGTATCGTATGACGTCAGCAGGTGAGAGGTAGTCAGTTGATAGCAGATAGTGAATATGGATAGAACTGAAGTCCGTGCAGAGTATGTGATGTCCAAATAAATATATTCACTGAGGTATTTGAGTCCCAGTTGCAGAGTAACATACGGCGTGTTATCAAATGTGGGTGAGTCCATATTAGTGATAGAAAGATAAAGGTTATGTGTATGGCGAATTTCGTTACAGTAGATGCCGGTGAAGTGACGAGTCCGTTACATTGCTAAGGGTGATTATTAGTCTAATTTAACTACATTTAACCATATCAGTAAACAGTGAGAATTAAGAGCCATACACCAGTGATTCCAGGTATTAGAATTGTATCTTGCAAGGTAGGGCTCGGAAATTACGTTATATTTACTGAAGGGTTTTGAAGGTACGGTTTTTAGAAATGTGCCCATTTTAATATTTAACGGAAAATTGAATAAATGATTATGCAATTAACATTGAGCAAGAGAAATGAATAATTTTGACACTTTTATCCAACGATTGTCCCCTTTTTGATGACGATTATGGATTGTACCATCCAGGTTATTACGCCCTATACACTTATAGTTGTTGTTCTTCGTTAGACATACAAAAGTCTTCCTTAGTTCGAAATACCATAGCTCATTCCACGTTAAGAAGACAGTACGGCTCTTATGGACCTAAGAGGGGTTAACACCCCTTCCCCCCCTCTGAGACACCCATAAATCCTCGTGATTAAGGGATATTATACTGTAATGTATTATGGATGATAGATAGAAAGGATGAGGCATTTTTGGTCGTGAGTTATTAAAATAACTACATAATATTTTCTTTTTCATAAACACATTTGTAGGGAGGAAGCAAAATGACGGGAACAGCTATCGCTTGTGTTACTCTGGTACAAGCCTCGTGTAGTCCCTCACTCTGTGAACCGCCGGCACTCACTACAGTACTT